>NC_047087.1:162158276-164558276 GCF_902459505.1 Geotrypetes seraphini | reverse complement strand
AATCGTGCCAAACGAACCTGATTGAATTTTTTGATTGGGTGACCAGAGAGCTGGATCGAGGACATATGCTAGATGTAATTTACTTGGATTTCAGCAAAGCCTTTGATACAGTTCCTCATAGGAGGCTGTTGAACAAACTTGAAGGGCTGAAGTTAGGACCCAAAGTGGTGAACTGGGTCAGAAACTGGCTGTCGGACAGACGCCAGAGGGTGATGGTTAATGGAAGTCGCTCGAAGGAAGGAAAGGTGAGTAGTGGAGTCCCTCAGGGATCAGTGCTGGGGCCAATCCTATTCAATATGTTTGTGAGTGACATTGCTGAAGGGTTAGAAGGAAAAGTGTGCCTTTTTGCAGATGATACCAAGATTTGTAACAGAGTAGACACCAAAGAGGGAGTGGAAAATATGAAAAAGATCTGCAAAAGTTAGAGGAATGGTCTAATGCCTGGCAACTAAAATTCAATGCAAAGAAATGCAGAGTAATGCATTTGGTGATTAATAATAGGAAGGAACAGTATATGCTGGGAGGACAGAAGCTGATATGCACGGACGGGGAGAGGGACCTTGGGGTGATAATGTCCGAAGATCTAAAGGTGAAAAAACAGTGTGACAAGGCAGTGGCTGCTGCCAGAAGAATGCTGGGCTGTATAAAGAGGCGTAGTCAGTAGAAGGAAGAAGGTGTTGATGCCCCTGTACAGGTCATTGGTAAGGCCCCACTTGGAGTATTGTGTTCAATTTTGGAGACCTTATCTGGCGAAGGATGTAAGAAGACTTGAGGCGGTCCAGAGGAGGGCGACGAAAATGATAGGAGGCTTGCGCCAGAAGACGTATGAGGAGAGACTGGAAGCCCTGAATATGTATACCCTAGAGGAAAGAAGAGACAGAGGAGATATGATTCAGACGTTCAAATACTTGAAGGGTATTAATGTAGAACAAAATCTTTTTCAGAGAAAGGAAAATGGTAAAACCAGAGGACATAATTTGAGGTTGAGGGGTGGTAGATTCAAAGGCAATGTTAGGAAATTCTACTTTACGGAGAGGGTGGTGGATGCCTTGAATGCGCTCCCGAGAGAGGTGGTGGAGAGTAAAACTGTGACTGAGTTCAAAGAAGCGTGGGATGAACACAAAGGATCTAGAATCAGAAAATAAGATTAAATATTGAACTAAGGCCAGTACTGGACAGACTTGCACGGTCTGTGTCTGTATATGGCCATTTGGTGGAGGATGGACTGGGGAGGACTTCAATGGCTGGGAGGGTGTAGATGGGCTGGAGTAAGTCTTAACAGAGATTTCGGCAGTAGGAACCCAAGCACAGGGTAAAGCTTTGGATTCTTGTCCAGAAATAGCTAAGAAGAAAAAAATTAAAAAATTTAAATTGAATTAGGTTGGGCAGACTGGATGGACCATTCGGGTCTTTATCTGCTGTCATCTACTATGTTACTATGCTCATCCTGTGGTTTCCAGGTTCATGAAAGGACTTTTCCATGTCAATCCTCCTCTCAAACCGCCTCCAGTGGTTTGGGACTTCAATATTGTTCTTTCTCAGCTTATGAAACCTCCATTTGAACCTATTGACAAGGCTCACCTGAAGTATCTCACTTGGAAAGTAGTGTTTCTCATTGGCCTCACTTCTGCTCGTCGAGTTAGTGAGCTTCAAGCATTGGTTGCTGATCCTCCTTTTACAGTGTTCCATCATGACAAGATGGTTCTTCGCACTCATCCGAAATTCCTTCCTAAAGTTGTCTCGGAATTTCATCTGAATCAATCCATTGTTCTTCCAGTGTTTTTTCCAAAGCCTCATCAGTGTTCTCCCCAGAAATTTTTTCCAGCCGGGTGGCATGAAAAAGTAGCTGGGTGGGGTGGGTGAGACGGGGAAATTTAGTGGTGGGGAAATTAAGGGCTCCTTTTACAAAGATGCGTTAGCACCTTAATGCGCGGAATAGCATTCGCTAAATTGCCGCGCATGTAGCCGCTACCACCTCCTCTTAAGCAGGCGGTAGTTTTCCAGATAGCATACGCTAATCCGGTGTGTGCACTAAAAACACTAGCGCACCTTTGTAAAAGGAGCCCTAAATGTGTACTATTTTTATTAATTATTATTTTCCAATGCTCACTATGGGTTTCTTTTTTTAAGGTTTGACACTTGTGCCAGAATATTTTTACTAAATTTAAGAAGTATCCAATTCTAGAAGTGAATAATTAGATATTCGCCCTCTTTCAAATGGTATAAAGGTTTAAAAAAGGGAAATGCGTTAATGAAATCATTAGGTTCAATTTAGCCATTTATTTCTGCATGAATTTAAACAACTAAAAAAAAAAAGGATAAATATAGCTCATCCAGTCATACAAGAAACGTCTCTACAGCACCTCTAATAATATTTTGATCACTAGGTTCCTTCCTGAGGTCTCACTGAGGATATGAAATAGATGCGATCCCCACTTCCAAACCTCTTCCACATAATTTATGGAGAGGTGTTACTGAGCCTTGAAGGAGACCTATGTGATCGCACTACAGCAAAATAAAAAAGTAGGAGATAAAAATCAAAGTGAGAGCTAGGCAAAACAGTTTAGGTAAAAATGTAGGTAATAATTAGCAATGGCATGACCATAGACAGACGCGGCACTATGCAACCGCAAATAAATAAAACAATTCAGAAATCATTCGCAATCATGAGAAATCTGAGACAAGTCCGAAAATTCTTTGAAAGAACACAATTCCAACTTATAGTGCAATCCCTAATACTAGGTATATTGGACTACTGCAACATCCTCTTCCTTCCTTGCCCTGCAACGACGATTAGACAACTCCAAACAATCCAAAATACAGCTTTGAGACTCATCTATTCATTGAGAAAACATGATCACATCACGGAAGCCTTCATCAACTCACATTGGCTTCCAATCCAAGAAAGAATCCAATTCAAATTCTACTGCATATTATTTAAAACCCTACACGGAGACAGCCCATCATACTTGAACAATCGCCTCATCCAAGCACCCACTACCAGACACAGAAAAACGCACTCCCCATTCATACCCCCCCCAATCAAGGAAGTCAAAAGAACAAAACTACACGACGGCCTCCTAGCCACTCGAGCCGCAAGACTGGACAACCAGATCTCCAACCTTCTGATGACCACCCCAGACTATAGGACGTTCAGAAAGGAAATAAAAACCATACTTTTCAAGAAATTCCTGAAGCAGCAATAACATCACGACCTCTTAGCAACTCTAAAACTGACATTAGACCTACCCATTACCGCACTAATAATAACAAAAGAACCTCCACTGCGACCACCTATTAATTCTTTTACAAACCACCTCACCCACAACAACACGTTAAATGTTTATAAGATCTACAACTTACCTCTCTAGCTAATCATTGTAACTCTACTTTTTTAATTAACCTTTTGTAATCCGCCTTGAACCGCAAGGTAATGGCGGAATAGAAATCCCTAATGTAATGTATTAAAAATATTTTATTTGTATTTGCTTATAATGTCATTTGAAAGCTGTTTGATGTTAATACAGCTTTAATTTAATTCATTATAGTGTGTGTGTGTGTGTGTGTGGGGGGGGGGGGGGGGGTTGGACGACAACACCTACATCAACAGTAAAGTTAGCATAGGGTCATTAAATCCAGTGGCGTACCTAGTATATATGACAGCCAGTGCTGATCATTTTTTAATAACCCCCTCCTCTATATAAAAAAAGTTATTTTTAGTAATAATCCATGAGTTACACAACAAGGGTGCACCTAGGAAAAGGCAGCATCTTAAACACTGCAGTGAGCACTAGAACACCAACACATGCATTATAAAACTAAACAAGCCAGATCCTGTACAGTCAATTGATCCTGTGCAGTCATTGCTAACAGAAAGCCATGTCCTTTTCATACACACAGAACAGAGATACACCCTCGCCCAATATGGAATAATCACAAACTAAAAATAGAAATATGTAGACAAAAGTTAAACTGAAACGCCAAATAAACCAGACTCTGCATACAATGCAACACCACAGAAACAGTGACACGTACCCTAATACTGTGCAAAATATAAAGACAGTAGATGTAAATTTGAAAAAAACTGATACATAACAATCAGCACTTTACAAATTAACAAATATAAATAAAACAGGGAAGAGAGAAATAAGAAAATACCATTTTATTGGACTAATCCATTTTTCAATTAGCTTTCAGAGGCCAAATCTTTCTTCAAGACAGTACAGTATACTGATGTTATGTATCCTGTCCTGACTTGAGGAAAGGGGTTTAGTCCCCCCAAAACTGCCTTATTTCCATTTCCTATTGATAAACTTTAATCAATACAGTTACAATATTACTTGATTCTACGTAAAGCAACAACAAATTTTTTTTTTCCACCTTTTGTCGTTTCTGCTTTAATCATCTTCTCTTCACTCTCTTCTTTCTATTCAGCGTTTGTCCTCGCTCCCTTCCATGCAACATCTGTTCTCTCTCTTTGCCCCTTCCACCCAGCCTCTGCCCTCTCTCTCTCCCCCTTGCATCCACTGTCCACCCTGTCTGCCCTTTCCACCCAGTGTCCGCCCTCTCTCTGTTCCATGTGGCATCTTCCCTCTTTCTATGTCCCTTCAATAAACTGTATATCCTTTGCCCTTTCTCTCCTTTGTACTCTGTGACCTTTGTACTTTGTGCCTTTGTACTCCTGTGGCCTTTCTCTCCATTTCAGCTTCACCCCCTCTCCATTTTTTTTGTCTCCACCACTTCCCCTATGCTCTGGCACCTCTATCCCCTTCTCTCCCCCCATGCCCTGGCATCTCTCTCCTCTCCTTCCATCTCCCCCTTCCACTCCATTATCTGGCATCTCTTCTCCTTCCTTTCTCTCCTTCCTTCCTTTCACCTGGTCTGGCATCTGTCTCCTCCCTTTCCCCCCATATGCCCTGACATCTCTCACCCCTCCATGGTCTGGTAGCTCCTTTCCTTTCCCTCCCTCCTATGGTCTTGGCATCTCTTTCCTCTCCTCTCCTTTCCTTGGTCTTCCTTCTTCCCTCTCTCTCCCCAATTGGGTGCAGCTGCAGCACTTCTCTTCCTCTCCCCCCTCCCCAATTGGGTGCTGCAGCAGCATATCTCTTCCCATCCCTCCCCTCATGTCCTGGAATCTCTCTACTCTCCTTTGTCTCCCTCTGCTTCCTTGCTCTGGCACCTTTCTTTCCTTTTCCTCTGGTCTAGCATTTGTCTCCTTAGTTTCCCTTCCCTCCCCTCCCCCATGCCCTGGCATCTCACTCCTCTCCCCCACCCCCTCCATTATCTTGCATCTCCACTCCATCCTTTCTATCCCTCCTTCCTTCATTCCCCTGGTCTGGCATCTGTCTCCTCCCCCCCCATAGTCTGGTATCTCCTTTCTTTTCCCTCCCTCCTATGGTCTTTGCATCTCTTTCCTCTCCTCTCCTTTCCCTGGTCTTCCTCCCCCCCCATGGGTGCAGCAGCAGCATTTCTCTCCCCCTTAATTGGGTGCAGCAGTAACAGCATTTCTCTCCCCACCATCACTTCTCCCCCCCCCTGCCTCGGTCGGCAGATTTGCTACAGGCTAAGGCAGGAGATAGGTCAGCGACGGAGGTAAGCTTACAACTTGGAGCTCTTCCTTGCTTCGGGCCTTCCTCGCTGCTGGGTCCTGCCTTCACAGAAACAGAAAGTAGGCAGGACCCGGCAGCGAGGAAGGCCCGAAGCAAGCAAGAACATCAAGTTGTAAGCTTTCCTCCCTGCCCTATCTCCCGCCTTAGCCTGTAGCGAATCTATTTCTCGGACCTACTTCATTTCTCTTAGGTACCTTCTCCCTCTGTTAGCCAGCAGCAGTTACTGAAGCACGCAGCTGCGAGCTCCCGCCTGTCCTCTTTTCGATTGATTTCGCTTTGTGCAGGAGCATCTTGTGCGATAAGCTGTAGAACAAAAGTAAACACGACGTCGGGGTTCTTCCTGTTTGTGCACTGGGTCATAATGAGCCTGCAGCCCCTGCCTCCAACTGCGATTGTAAAAAATCGACCAGTAGTAGGAAAATTGTTTAAAAAAGTAAAGCTGAAAACCCTTTTTCTGGCGCTTAAAAAAAAAAAAAAAGTCAGGCGGAGGCGAATTTGCAGCCAAGATGACAGCCGGGCGCTCACCTAATCTAGCCGGGCGGGGCGCCCGGCTGAAAGGCGCTAGGGAGAACACTGCTCATTCTCATCCTGGAGAATCAGCTCTTCATACTCTGGACTGTAAACGTGCTTTGGCTTTCTACCTGGAACACACCAAGCCACACAGAACTGCTCCTCAACTTTTCATCTCCTTTGACCCGAACAAGTTGGGACGTCCTATCTCTAAGCACACCATCTCCAACTGGATGGCGGCTTGTATCTCTTTCTGCTATGCCCAGGCTGGATTGCCCCTTCATAGTAAAGTCACAGCCGATAAGGTCAGAGCAATGGCAGCTTCTGTAGCTTTCCTCAGATCGACACCGATTGAGGAGATTTGTAAAGCTGCTACTTGGCCCTCGGCTCATACCTTCACTTCTCACTATTGTCTGGATGCTTTCTCCAGACGGGATGGACATTTGGTCAAACAGTGTTACAAAATTTATTCTCCTAAGTCCCATTATGGTTAGCTTGGAGGTCACCCCTTAGTGAGAATACCTGCCTGCTTGTCCTGGAATAAAGCACAGTTACTTACCGTAACAGTTGTTATCCAGGCAGCTATTCTCACGTCCCACCCACCTCCCCTGGGTTGGCTTCTCTGATAGCTTTCTGAACTGAGGAGACGCGCCCTGTGCTGGGCGGGAAGGCACTCGCGCATGCGCGGTGTGGGCGACTCGAAACTTCGAGTTTCATCAAGCAAGACTGCTTGTGAGGCGTCCGCATCGGGGCTCCGTTGGATCACATCACCCATTAGTGAGAATAGCTGCCTGCTGTCCCTGGATAACAACTGTTACGGTAAGTAACTGTGCTTTTTGGAGGAGAAGGGAAGCTAGCGCACGCAGTGTTAGAGCCCTATTGCCTGGGTTCAGTTCACTTACGGACAGTGGGCAAGAGGGCAGTGAGGGAGTGGAAGGGAGGGAATCTGATCTCACCTCACCAGGCAGCTGGGGGGGGGGAGAATGCTGCTTCACCCAATTGGGTAGAGAGAGGGAAGGAGGGAGAAGGAAGACCAGGGAAGGGAGAGGAGAAGAAAGAGAGATGCCATGACCATGGGAGGGAGGGGAAGGAAATGAGATACCAGACCATGGAGGTGAGGGAAGGGAAGGAGACAGATGCCAGACCAGGGGCAAGGAAGGAAGGAAGAAAGTGGAGATAAGGTCACATGCTGGATTGAGTAAGAAAATGGGTAAATAAATGGGGGTGGAGCAGGGGGTGGGGTGGGTCAGGGGCAGGGCAAGATGGGGGCGAGGCAGGTGGTTTGGGGCAGGGGACCCAGTGGACTTGTATGCCTAGCGGCCCTTGATGAATTAATCCTGCCCTGGGTATGAAAACCAAAATCACCAGACAATAAATAATAATAATAATTTATTTTTATATACCGCCATACCCGTGAGTTCTAGGCGGTTCCCAACAGTTATGCATAGTACAAACAATGCAAATCATTTGAGATTCAACAGATTAAGTGCATACAATATAAAAAGAAATACATACAATATAGGAAGGATACAACAATGTTAAAATACTTGTTAAATAATTGAGTTTTTATCTGTTTTCTGAAATCGAGATAAGACGAAGCTTCTAACACAGTTTTGGCCAGCCATAAATTCAGTTTGGCCGCCTGAAAAGAAAAGGTTCTTTCAAGGAACCTTTTATAATGACATATTTTTATTCAGGGAAATGCAAACAAGTGTATTCTTCGAGAACTCTTGTTAGTATAACTCAAAGTAAAATGAGGAGTAAGATAATCCGGTAACATGCCAAATACTGTTTTGTAGCAAATGCATGAAAACTTAACAAAACTCTGGATTCCAGTGGCAACCAATGGAGCTTTTGATAAAAGGGAGTAACATGTTCCAATTTCTTTAAGCTGAAAATAAGGCAGACAGCCGTATTCTGAACCATTCTCAATTTTCTGAGAATTTTTTTGAAAGCACCCAAATATATGATGTTACAATAATCAAGGTAGGGGAAATGATTTTATTTTTAATTTAGTGATTGAATTGTGTTAATTTTGAGAATTTTCATCTGCTGTCTATATTTTGCACTGTTCAGGAAGAAATGCATTTGTTTCTATTTCTCTGGGGTTGTACTGCATGCAGAGTCTTGAATCTTAGGGTTTCGTAGTACTTTTAGTTTATGATCCCGTATTTGCATAGGGGTTATCTGTGTTCTTTTTTTTTTGTAAATAATTTTAATTAGCAAATGCAACACAGATGATACAGAAATCCAACGGTACAAGGACACAAGGTCCAAAAATAGGGAATACAAATCGAACTGTAAAACGAGCTGGCAATCACAGAAAAGAAAAATGGGCCGGACGGGCTCTGTACCCTCCAGTCGCAATCTGCAAATTCTGGTAGGGATGAATGTTGAGAAGCATATAGTGTGCTTTGTGTAGTTTAATTTTGTGGTTAACCATTATGTGTTGTTAATAAGAGTATATTATGTGTATATATGAAAAATTAATGGAAAAATGGTATTACAATTAGTACTATTATGGGGGCAAGGTCTGGGACGGAGATTGGTCTGGCCCACGACTTAGCCTGTGTTTTAGATTTCGGCCCCTTAATGTGATTGAGTTTGACACCCCTGACCTAGATGATCCTTCAGTATTGCATTCCCCCCCACTCCCAATTAACTTCCAAACCCCTAATCTGCACCACACCCAAGACACCATGCTTTAAATGTTTAAATACACAGAGAAATAATAAAAGCAGTTTTCAAATGTCTTTTACCCAGGTAACTGGGCTACTTAAAAATTGCTGACATCCTACAGATAAAAGTATGCATTGCTGGTTCTTTGAGTCTCCATGGCTGTCAGGATTTATTGTTTTACTTTGACTGCAGCTGCCCCCCCCCCCCCAAAAAAAAAAAAAAACCCGCTGTGCTAGGCATTTATCTAGCCTTGCCCTAATGGTTGGGCCAGCTCTGAATGTAACATGTTAAACAAGCTTTGTGATACCCTTATAACCCACAAGGGAGGCTTCCAAATAGATAGAATGAACAGCTTCCTAAAGATGACAGCTCTGCCACCAGAAGTGGCTCCAGTGGTCACCTCTGCATTTTGTGTCATTTTATTTAGGATGGCCAGCTGAAATGTCATGGGGGGAATGCCCCAGTTAGTCATTAATTCTTTTTTTTTTTTTGAGGGGGGACAAGGGGATACAGACAGTTATCCATGCCTGGAAACAGCAATCCACTATTGATGTATTAGGGTTACTATATGGCTCCAGAAAAAGGAGGATGGATGGATGGATTGTACTCACTCGAGGAACGCAGAGAGAGAGGTGACATGATCGAGACATTCAAGTATCTCACGGGCCGCATCGAGGTGGAAGAAGATATCTTCTTTTTCAAGGGTCCCGTGGCAACAAGGGGGCATCCGTGGAAAATCAGGGGCGGGAAACTGCACGGGGACACCAGGAAATTCTTTTTCACTGAAAGGGTGGTTGATCGCTGGAATAGTCTTCCACTTCAGGTTATTGAGGCCAGCAGCGTGCCTGATTTTAAGGCCAAATGGGATAGACACGTGGGATCTATTCACAGAGAAAGGTAGGGGAGGGTCATTGGGGTGGGCAGACTAGATGGGCCGTGGCCCTTATCTGCCGTCTATTTCTATGTTTCTAAAAATAATGGAAGTAAGGAGCTCAAATAGAGACATCTGGGTTTTGCTTCCTTTGAAAGTAATGGAAGTAAAACCTGAATGTATCAATCCATCCTCCCTTTTCTAGAGCCACATGGTAACCCTTTTGGTTGGTCTATCCCAAGGGTCAGCAACCCATAGCTCATGAGCCACTTGTGGCTCTTTGACCACGTGGCTGCAGCCTTTCTCTTCAACAGGTTAGCAGCAACGATTCCTACAGCTGCCTGCCGCTAACCCGGCAGCAGGGCTGGTGTTAAGAGAGGGCAAATAGGGCAACTGCCCTGGGCCCCTCAATTTTAGGGGGTTCCCTGTGGACCAGCATGCCTTCCCCCTTCTTTCAGCACCGGTCCGATGTCACCCTCACCTTCCCTGTCCCACTGACAAACTGAATGTGGCAGTGATTCTGAAATGCTGCCCGCAGCCTTTCCTCTGCTTTCCTTCTGCTGAGGTTTGCCCAAGAAGAAAAACAGGAAGTTGTATCATTGGTGGCAGACTTCGGCAGAAATAAAGCAGGGAGGAGGCTGCAGGCAGCGCTTCAGAATTGCTTCCACAGTCAGTTTGTCAATGAGATGGGGAAAGTGAGGGAAACATCAGACCGGCGCTGAAAGAAGAGGCATGCCTGCCCAAGGAAACCCTCTGGACTAGTGCTGTCCGATTCATGATTCAAATCGGTTCACTGATTCACTTCGGGTGAATTGATTCAAATTGATTCGGTAACTGACCCTCCCCCCTCGCCACCTAAAGCAGGAGCGGCAGCGCTACCTCTTGCTGGCTGGCTGCTGCCGCACCTGCTTTAGAGGCCAAGGGGGGAGGGTCAGTTGGGAAGTGCTGGTATCCGGCTTCCCCCCTGGCCTCCCGTGCATCCATTTACCTCATTTCAGCAGCCTGCAGAGAGGATCGCTTGTGTTAGCAATCTCTGCAAGCTGCTATAGGCCTTCGGAGCTGTTTCCTCTGCTGCGATCCTGCCTCTGATGTCAGAGGAGGGGCAGGACCGCGGCAGAGGGAAGATAGCTCCCAAGGCCTATAGCAGCGTGCAGAGATCGCTAGCACAAGCGATCCTCTCTACAGGCTGCTGAAATGAAGTAAATGGATGAATGGTAGGTCAGGGGGAACACATAGGCCTTCCGGAGGGGGGGGTGCAGTCCTTCGGGGGTGCTGGTATAGGCCTTCAGGAGGGACAGGCAGGCCTTCAGGGGTGGGGTGCAGGCCTTCAGGGGGGACAGGCCTTCGGTTGGGGTGCAGGCCTTCAGGGGTGGTGACATAGGCCTTCAGGTATGGTAGCACAAGCCTTCAGGGATGGTGGTACAGGCCTTCAGGGGGGACAGGCAGGCTTTCAGGGGGAGTGGTGCAGGCATTCAGGGGGGACAAACCTTCAGGTGAGGCGGGCCCTAGTGTAGAAGTACAGGGAGGGAGGGAAGGGGGGGGGTTCAAAGAGACATGCATATGCCGGACTTTGGGGAAAAGAAATAATGGGTCTAAAAAC
Organism: Geotrypetes seraphini; assembly: GCF_902459505.1. Lineage (NCBI taxonomy): Eukaryota > Metazoa > Chordata > Amphibia > Gymnophiona > Dermophiidae > Geotrypetes > Geotrypetes seraphini. Next base: position 164,547,007 of record NC_047087.1, on the reverse strand, counting down.
AGAGGAGAGGGAGAGAGATGGTGGACAATGGAATTTAAGGAGGGAAGGAACAGAAAGGGAGAGAAGTTGGACACAAGGGATGATGTGGAGGGGGATAGAGATACTGGATAGGAGGGTAGTTGGGACCCTTGGGTGGTGGGGAAGGAGGGAGAGATGCTGGATGAAAGTGTAGTTGAGAAAAGGTGGATCCGTGAATGGAGACAAAAAAAAGGAAAGATGCCAGACCTCCGGGGAAGGGAAGGGAAACGGAAGGGGAGGACAGAGATAGAAGATGGATGGTTAGCACTGAGAAAGAAGAAGACCCTAGCAAGCAAGTTATCAGAAGACAACCAGAGCCTGGGACCAACAAGATTTGAATAATGACTAGACAACAAAAGGTAGAAAAATAATTTTATTTTCTGTTTTGTGATTACAATCTGTCAGATTTGAAACATGTATCCTGCCAAAGCTGGTGTTAGACCGCAAACATGAGCTAGGATTTAACAGAGAAAGAGGAAAAGTCTTTTTTGTTTGTTTATTTTGTTTACACCACAGCGCCAGTGTGATTAGGAGAAGACAAAGGGGGTGAAGAGGCTATAAAATAAACCCACCAGGATGTTTGAAAAAAAAACAACCAATTGGGCAATCGAGGCAAAACCCTCTAATCCAGTGTCCAGGTTTTGATAAGTACAGCCTTAACATTCAGTCCCCTGCCTCTGGACTTTCTCAGTATTCTGCTACACAGTCCTCTTCACCAGAGCAGGTAGTTTAAGCAAATCTTTTTCTTGAACATTTTCTAAGCTGCTTGTGCTTTTGGCAGCAATTCTCAGCGTATTGAACACACAGGCACTTGTTGTTACCTTCATTTTTTGCGGTATATTTTAATACCCTATTTACCATGGACCCCTGACGAAGGAGTGTTGTCCGAAACACGGACCATGTTGGGTCCCTTGATTGGTAAAAAGGTTTTATATCACTGCATTTTAACTTTGGTACAATAAATTTTGCCTGCATCTTGTACATAGTCTGCAGTTTTTGTTTGTTTTTCCTGGAGATACAGACTGGCAGATGGTGGATGCAGAGGAGCTTGCTTCTGCCTCAGAGAGCTGGGAAGGAACCCGAGGGGAAGCCATGGATACACAAGAGAGTCTGGTAAGACCGGAGGGTTTTCCCATGGAAATTGAAATGCAGTGAGAGATATGTATAGAGCCTTTGCCCACAAGCTCTGATCCTCCACAGAAGACAGAGTTTTGTTTTGAAGGGGATTTGTATGTCTCGCCTTTTATTGGGAACTTTAAGTTTGAGCCTGAGAGCTTTATTTTAAGGCTAATAAATGTTTGGGAGTATTTTCCTGCTAGCTGCTAGGCTGAGCCAGGTACTTTCCTCCCCCACAGTTGTGCATAATTTATCACAGTAATGTCTCAGCAGGGAAACCTGCTGAGAGCCCTGCACATTCCCAGAGCCAAGGCTATCCAAAAGATAACTTCTCTACCGACTTGGGTATGTTAAGGGTGCCTTATAAAACCTGTGCATGTGAGGGTTATGCTTCTTTACAAAACAACAGTGTGTTTGGGGAAACGTTGAGCTAGAGATAAACCAGGTGACATGCTTGCCTGTATTTTTTGGTTGTTGCTCAGTTTTGTTTGGAGTTTGTTTTCTTTCCCAGGCTTTATATGCCCATGAACTGGCACAGCTACTGAAGCACAAGCAGCTTAGTAAATGTTCCAGAAAAGATGTGCTTAAACTACCTGCTCTGGTGAAGAGGACTGTGTAGCAGAATACTGAGAAAGTCCAGAGGCAGGGGACTGAATGTTAAGGCTGTACTTATCAAAATCTGGACACTGGATTAAAGGGTTTTGCCTCTGAGTGAGCAGCTTGTGTTTGTCAAAGGTGAATGATTATTAGTTTTGAAACTGCTGAGCTAAAGCCTGTTCTTTTTGCTTGATGAAACCGGTGACCATAATAAAACTTTGATTTAAAGCATTCTGACTTGGACTCTTCCCTTGCATGCCCTTATTAGGCTGATAAGAAGCCAGACAAAGTCCTGAAGGGTCCCTTGGTGGTAAGGGACACGCCGGGCCAGAGAACTTTGTAATGGTCCCGGGGTTCGCAGCGCAGCTCAAGAGCATGGGTGTGACAATAGAGAGGCAGAAAAAAAAAATGGGAAGAGCTAAAAAGGAAAGATCAGTATATCAAAGACCGATGTAAAGAGGGAATGAAACAAGAGAGGAGAAAAGACATATGGACAGCAACCACTAGAAAGAGAATTATCAGAAGACACAGGGAAACAGAAGTAACAAAATGGAAACAATATGATGGAAAAATAAAATGTCCAGACAACAAAGGTAGAAAAAGTGTTTTATTTTAAATGTATTATCTGGAATATGTTAGCTTTAGGATATGTTTATTGCCGATCTTTGTATTGTGTTCAGTGGTTTAGCAAACAGCCAATGGGGGGAGGAGGGGGTAGGCAGCCCTGATATCAAAATGGGTGAACACCAAATTTTCTTCCTGCCCTCCCCATGCCTCTTACCCAAAGGCAACATATACATATCTAAGCTGATGGGGAATCCCAAAGCCCTGAAGCTGAAGACTTTTTCCTCCTATCTATTAGCCAGAACTCTCCAAGCTCTGCAGCTGGTAGCAGCTCGGAAACACTTCTACTAGCTGCAGAGCTTGGAGATTTCTGGCTGCCAGACCAGAGGAGGTGGTCTTCAACTAGCATGACTTTGGGATCCCCACCAGCAAGGGAAGTGGCTAATTTTAGGAGATTCTGGACCCAGGACCCCTGTGTATTCAGTACAAAAAGTGTCTAAATGGAAAAAGAGGAAGTGACGTCATCGCCGCGGATGGGAGCTTAAACTGAAAGCTCCGTTCGGGCCTGGCGATCTAACTGATTAAAGTTATGAAAACGGCGCATTTTTCCACTCCCCGAGTGGTGGTGAGGTGGATGAAGGATCGGGGAACCCCATGGCAACGCGCAAAAAATTACCTGGTGACAAACCCGGCCAGCACATGATGGAGCAGGCACTGGGCCGAGTAGCACATGGCGGTGCGGGCCCGGAGACCAGCAGCGGGGAGGCGGCGCGATTGAGTGGTGCTGTCGCTGCGGTCGCTGACATGCTAGTTGAGCCCGTGCAGGTGGATGCCCCGCCGGAACCGCTTACTAAAGCGGACATGCAGCGTTGGATTACTGAGGTGAAATCTGAAATTTCGGCTGTGGCTGTGCAGGTCCGGGAAGCGGTGCAAGAGCTGCGAACTGATTTGGTGGAGGTGGGCACCAGGGTGGAGGTTGTGGAGATGCAGCTGGATAGCTGCGAGGAGAATGTGACCGGGGTGCAAAGATCCTTGGAAACTGCCTCTGCTGATTATCAAATCCTCCTAGACAAAGTTGAGGACCTGGAGAACCGCACCCGGCGTAATAATTTGAGGGTGCGGAGCCTACCGGACTTACCAGAGTTTAAGGATGTGCGTGCTACTACTATTAAGCTGATCAGGTGGCTCTTACAAGATGATACCCTGGAGCCGGGACTTGAGCGGGCACATCGAGCTTTGGGACCTCGGACATCCGATCAACCTAAAGATATTGTACTCTGCCTCCTGAGCTTTACCCTTAAAGAACAGATTTTCCGCAGAGCCCGGGAGATGGGCACAGTTACGTGGGAAGGCCATCGGTTGGAGTTCTATCAAGACCTGGCTGCGGGCACACTCCAGAAACGTCGGGCGTTCAGAGATGTGACCAAAGCATTGCAGCGTAGTAATCTGCGCTACCGCTGGACTTACCCTTTTGGGGTGGTGATTACCATCAATGGAGTTCATACAAAAGTCACTACAGTGCGGGAGGCTCGTGGTCTATTGCAGCAAGCGGGTATTGAGGTCCCGGAGGAGGCTGTTCCTGTTGGGGGAGCGGTGTTGAACAGAGTGGCGCCTCCCGCCCCCTCCCGATGGCAGCGAGTGGAGAGAGGATCCCGGAGAGGGAGGGGTGGCCGAGGAGGGAGTCACCCTCTTCCAGTTACCGCTTCTACATCCAGTGCCCCCCCTGAGGGCTAACTGACTGTGCTTGTATTGTTCCAGTTTTTTCAATACTTCCCTACCTGCAGGGGGTGTGTGTATGGCCCCTCCTTGGGGCTGGGTACCTGGGATTGAGTCTTGGAAAGGAACTGTGAGGGGGTTGCCCATGGACTGGTTCTGGGGGAGGGTGGGAAGGGGGAAGTTGGAGAGATGTATTGGTGTTCTGTGGGGAAATGTTGTACTGTGGGGGAGGGGGGAGTGTGAAGTGTGGTGCGGGGGGGTTTGGGGGTTGGCGGATTGAATCCTCGGGATTGTTGTGGGAACTGTATTTGACAATTAGTGTTGTGTTGTGGGGTTTGTGTAAGGGGCCATGGGGATGGATCACTTCCTTGTATGCTGGTGGGAGATCGGTGGACTCTCACTTTGGGGGAGGGGGGGTGGGGGAGTGGGTTGGGGGGGGTTGCGGGAAATGTGGGGACAAGCTGGCAGGGGTTGGGGTTGCATTGCCATTCTTCTCATTGGATCATGGAGGGATTCCGGTTGGTCTCTTATAATATCAGGGGTCTAAATTCCCCCAATAAGAGACGAGCTTTCTATAGGGAGCTGCTTCGCTTACGGGCTGATGTATGTTTCGTCCAGGAGACACATCTACTCCAGTCCCATGAATCTCTAGTTAGGGATTCTAGGTTTCCTCAGGCCTTCTAGGCTTCCAGGGTAAGCACTTCTAAGAGGGGTGGGGTGGGTATTCTTGTTCGTAAGGGGATTCGTTGTGAAGTGCAGAGGATGGTGCGGGATCCTCAGGGTAGATATATAATGTTGGAGGCTTTGATTGAGGGGGTCTTGTACTCCCTGGTTAATGTTTATGCTCCCAATGAGGGTCAGGGGGTCTTCTTTCGAGAGTTAGTGCCTAGAATTCTCAGGTTTAAGGGGGGTGCCCTGGTTTTAGGTGGGGATTTTAATCTCACAGTAACCCCTCATTTGGATAACTCAAGGAGGGCGGATCAGAATGGGAGGCGGGATCGTAAACTGTTGAGGGAGGCCTTAGCTACTCTGAACGTGGTGGATTGTTGGCGGTGGCTCCATCCATCGGTTAGGGATTATACTTATTTTTCGGGTATCCATTCCTCTTATTCTAGAATTGATTATGTTTTTGTGGAGCGGGGACTGCTTCGGAGGGTGGAATCAGCGGGGATTGAGTCCCTAACATGGTCGGATCATGCCCCCGTTTGGTTGCGGTTCCTGGGAGAGGGTGGTGGCTCGGGACGCAAATTCTGGCGTTTTAATGATAGTCTCCTGGATGATCCGGAGGTGGGAGTGCAGATTGAAGGGTGGATACAGGAATATTTAGATGTGAATGTAGAATGTGGTGCTTCGTTGGAAGCGGTTTGGGAGGGGTTAAAGGCTACCCTTAGGGGCAGAGTGATAGCCCTGGCCTCGGCCTGGCAACGTAAACGACGGGAAGAGGCGGCGGCTATGCTGATTTTGATTGGTCGGTTGGAGGGCCTGCACAAGCGTAGCCCTTGGGATGTGGCATTACGGGAACGCTTGTTTCAAGCACGCCGGGATCTTCAGGCTTTAGACCTGGAGCGTTTACACCATAATTTACAGCTTCTCAAACAGCGTTATTTTGAATTTTCTAATAAAGCTAGTCGACTGGTTGCCCATCGTCTGAAAGTGCGGCAGACGTGCAATCAGATCCTCTCGCTACGTGCAGCCTCTGGTGAGTTGTTGCGGAAAGAGGATGCTATTCGGGCACGTTTTGTAGAGTAGTACTCCCATCTCTATGCACCGGAGACTTCTGGGTCCTTACCAGACCTAGACGCTTATTTGGCTTCAGCGGAGTTGCCCCGGATTGCGCCTGATGATGTGGCGCGGTTGGACCGTCCTCTCACGTTGGTTGAGGCTCGTGGAGCGCTGCGTTCTATGCCCCTTGGTAAGTCGCCAGGGTTGGATGGTTTTACTGTTCGATATTACAAACGCTTTCAGGATCTTTTGCTGCCTACTTTGTTGCGTTTTCTTAACTCCTTGCAAGAGAATAGTGCCCTCCCCTACTTTATGAGATTAGCGGGTGTGACGGTGTTGACCAAGGAGGGGAAGGATCCCCTGCAGTGTGCTTCTTATAGGCCGATCTCGTTGTTGGGGGTTGACACTAAGCTTTTTACGCGGATCTTGGCTGACAGATTGATGAGTTGGATTCCTCGGCTGATCCATCCGGATCAGTCGGGTTTTGTAACGGGTAGACAGGTGGGTGACAATACTCGTCGGGTTTACAATTTGTTTGAAAGGGCAAGGGGGGGAGTGAGGGAAACGGTGTTTCTGTCGGTCGACGCTGAGAAGGCGTTCGATAGAGTCTCCTGGCCTTTCTTGTTCAGGGTTTTGGAATCTGTAGGTTTGGGTCCGCGCATGCGGGATTGGATCCAGATCCTTTATACTTGCCCTATTGGATGTATAAAGGTAAATGGGGGCTACTCGGAGACTTTTTCGCTCGCAAGGGGAACGCGTCAGGGGTGTCCTCTTTTACCTCTTCTCTTCACCTTGACGATAGAACCCCTGGCGCAGAGGGTGCGGCTGAATTGGGATATCAAGGGGGTTACGGTGCCGGGTGGGGATTATAAGTTAGCTTTGTTTGCGGATGATCTCTTGTTTACGGTGGAGGACCCTGAGGGTTCCCTGCATGCTATCTTACGGGAGTTGGATGCTTATGGTACGGTGTCGGGATTTCGTGTCAATGTTGGAAAATCTGAGCTCCTTAACATTAACTTGTCTGATGATCGAGTGGCTTACCTCCGAGACCGGTTTTCGTTCCGGTGGGTTCAGCATTCTCTCCGTTACCTCGGGGTTTATTTCGGACCTCCGGGAGTGGATCTTTATGAGCTTAATTTCCCCCCGCTCTTTCGACGCATTCGTCAGGATTTGCTTAGTTGGAAAGATCAGTATTTCTCCTGGTTGGGTAGGGTGGCAGTTGTGAAAATGATGATTTTGCCTCGTCTTTTGTTTTTATTTCAAGTACTACCGCTCTGGGTGGGTAGGAACACGTTGGAGGGAGTTCAACGGCATATCTCTCACTTTATTTGGGCTGGAAGGAGACCTCGGGTGAGTAGGACGGTCTTATGTATGGGTAGGAGTGACGGCGGGTTGGGGGTTCCCAATGAGGTAAAATACTATCAGGCTGCTCAGCTGCGCGCCCTTTTAGAGTGGCAGTCGCAGACGCCGAAACTGTGGGTGGAGATAGAGCAAAGTCTAAGTGGTGGGGTGCCTTTGTTACATCGGCCTTGGTTACCTGGCAGGGTGCGACTGGAGGGTGGCTTGTCTTCAGTGGGAACTTCTTTGAGGGTTTGGAATCAGACCCGGGGTAGTTTATTGCTGGGTAGGCACCATTCCTGGTATACCCCGTTAAGATATAATCCAGATTTTCCACCGGGACGGGGTGGTGGAGTATTTGCTGATTGGGAAACTAGGGGCTTAGTGTGTGTGGGTCAATTGTGGGATCCGGTTTTGGGCCGTATTCGACCCTTTACAGAGCTCCGGGGCAGGTTTTGCTTTGGGGTCAGAGATTTGTTTCCTTACCTGCAAGTGGTTCATTATATCAGGGCCTCGGGTCTTTTGAGGGATCTGAGGGGGGGGTAAGACTCCCTTTGAGCTGTTGTTAGGACCGGTGCTCAGGAAGGGAGCTCTCTCTGCTATATATAGATGCCTCAATTGTCGGGGGACCCCACATTCCTACATGAGGGCATGGGAGGGTGATTGGGGCTCTGATATATCCTGGGACACCTGGGGGGATATCTGGTCAGAGATTTCTTCGGCGGGTATAGCGGCCTTGTTGATTGAAAATGGATACAAGGTTCTCTTTCGTTGGTACTATACCCCTCAGGTGGTGGCTCGTTGGCAGGGAGGTGCAAATGCTCTTTGCTGGAGGGGCTGTGGGGAGGTAGGTACCTATTTCCATATGTGGTGGCAGTGTGGGTGTCTGGGTTCTGGATTGAGATTTTTTCTCGGGTGTCTCGGATCCTGGATATCCCCATTCCGGTGGATTGGCGACATGCCTTGTTGTTCTGGCATCAATTGGATTTAGCTTGGGGTGATTCTATGTTTTGTAAGTTGGCCTTCACTGCTGCTAGATTAGCTATTGCTTCCCTATGGAACCAGGTGCTCCCTCCCACGTGGGCCATGGTGGAGCATCGCTTGCTTACTTGGCAACTTCTTTATCACTTAACAGCCCTACGCCATGGTAAACTCCATGGCTATGCTCATATTTGGCGCAGATTTTGGGCTTCTATGGGGATCAGTGGCGGGGGTGGATTGGGGCACTGAGTTGACCATGGGGTGGGACTGGGATGGCGGAGGCTAGGGGGAACCCCTATTTATATCCCTATTCCATTTTTGGGGGGTTTCTTCTTTTTCTGGTTTTGGATGCTTCTCGACCTAATTGGGTGTTGTGGGAATTGTGCTTTGTCCCTGGGGGGTGGGGGGAGGGGAATTTGACTGCGTTTTGGTGGGTTTTGTAGTTTGTTCTTGTTAGATTTGGGGGATGACATTTGTATTTGTTCTTGACTACACTCTGGGTGTTATTTGGAGTGTGGTTGTTTGCGCTTTATTTTCTTGCTGCTGTATTCTATCAATAAAAGCTGTTATTTTAAAAAAAAAAAAAAGTGTCTAAATGGTGAAAATTAATACACCATCCCTCCAAACCTAGTCTCAAACTTAAGTTCCCGATCCTCAGAGACAACACATCAGGGTCAAATCAATCATTTCCCCAATGATTAACATGCCACTTTGTCATAGGATCCTATCTTATGATTCTTTTTTTAATGTTTTCAAACATAGGCGCAATGTTCATAAATAAATTATTTCAGAGATAATTTCTAAATTAAATATTTTAGAAGTACTTGTACTTAGCTTTTATGGCCAGTTTTGGGATTGGCATTGTGTCAACATGTTTCATTGTAACGTTTTTTCAAGAAGAGTGGTCGATAGTGATGGCGGTTAAACAAATGGGATTTATGGTCTTGAAAAATGTTACAGTGAAACATGTTAACACAATGCCAATCCCAAAACTGACCATAAAAGCTAAGTACAAGTACTTCTAAAATATTTAATTTAGAAATTATCTCTGAAATAATTTATTTATGGGCATTGCGACTATTGTTTAAAAACATTTAAAAAAAATTTTTAAAAAAAGAATCATAAGATAGGATCCTGTGACGAAGTGGTATGTTAATCATTGGGGAAATGATTGATTTGTTGTCTCCGAAATGTTGTCTCTGAGGATCAGGAACTTAACGTTTGAGACTAGGTCTGGAGGGATAGTGTATTAATTTTCACCATTTAGACACTATTGGTTATTGAGGACCTTTCTAGTAGAATTGATGCAGAATTTATCAATTCAGTACAAAATGAGCATATCTGATTTTATTTCTCTTGAAATATGAGTTTAATTTCTTGGGGTTCCCAGTTCTGTATTTGGTAAAAATCTTTCTGTGTTTTGTGTGTGAAGAGGTTATTTAAAGTTGTTTTTATGTGTAGTAGTAATGGCAGGAGGGGAGATTAGAGGAAGGAAGCAGGGAGGAGAGGAGATTAGGGGTAGGATTACCAGATGTTCAGGAAAACCCTGATACATCCTCTTGTTAGAGGACTGTCCAGGTGCCTGGATGAACTTTCCAAAACTTGGCAGTTTGTTCAGCCTTTGGAAAGCCCCCAACAAGCTCCAGCTGCATCTGGAGGGTCTCTGAGCATACGCAGTTGATGTTCACACATCCACACATGCTTCAGGCCCTCCAGATGCAGCCGGAGCTTGGGGAAGAAAGGAGGCTTTGTGGAGGTGGGGCTGGGCCAAAGGTGGAACAGGGTGGGGCCATGTATTGTCCAGGGTATTGCGGCCCAAAATATGGTAACCCTAATCAGGGGCCCTCTGCTTAGTTTCTGTCCTGAACTTCAGCATGTCTAAAACTGTCCCTGGCTGGAAGCCTCTGCTGCATCCCACTCTCTGTCAGAACTTCCTGTTTCTGCCCGGGTGGGATGCAACAGAGGAGAGGCTTCCGGGTTAGCAGCAGGAATTGCTGCTGACTTGTTGAAGCAAGAAAGAGCATAATATTTGTGAGTGGGGTGGGGGGAAGGAAATATGTTGCAGGAGGATGAGAGTAGTGAGAGGAAGAAATGAACTTAAGGGTGAAGGGGAGGGAGAGACGGTGCATGAGGAGAGAGGGAGCTATGGATATAGGGATGGAGGGGAGAGAGAGATGGTGCATGAGGAGAGAGGGAGATTTGAACATGGGGTGGAGGGGAAGTAGGGATGGTGTTTGGGGAGGGAAGGAGAAATGGACATAAGGGTGAAAGGGAAGGTGATATGGTGTATGGGGAGAGGGAGAAATTGACATAGGGATGGAGGGGAGGGAGAGATGGTGCATGCTGATGCTTTACACTGCCGACGTTGAGCAGCTAATCCTTATTTCCTCTGATGCAGTGGTGGTATTGTTATGAAATGCTGGTCTCATTAATTTTTTTCTTTAATTTCTGTAAATACTTGAAGTTTTGGTTTTGTGTTAAATGCATATACAGTATACCCATATCGCATTAAAAATCATATCTCAAACCCCCTTCTCTATCCATTGTATTTCTTTGTAAATCTTGGGCCAAACATTTCAGATTATGGTTACCAGACATCCAGACTGTCTGAGTTCCTGGACGGACTTTCCAAAACCTGGCAGTTTGTCTGGGTTTTGGAAAGCACCGATGAGCTTCAGCTGCATTTGGAGGGCCTCTGAGCATGTGCAGATGACACCACACACATCCGCGCATGCTCCAGGCCCTCCAGATGCAGTTGGAGTTCATCAGGGAAGAGAGGCGGCTGTGTGGGGGCAGGGCTGTGGCTGAACTAGGCGGCACTTGAGGCGGAACAGGGTGAGGCTGGAGGCAGAATGGGACAGAGTTATGTGTCTGGGGTTTTGCGGAAGAAAATATGGTAACCCTATTTAGGATAAAATGGCTCTTTGCTTTAGAAAGGTTGCTGACCACTAGCCTAACCAAAAATGTCCTTTCTACAACTAGAACTGAAACAAGAGACTTGTGGAGAGTTGATGTCCAAGATGAAGGCTTTATTAGAACAAATAAATCCACATAAAAATGTCTAGGGCCTGAACCTCTGGAAACAATTGAACTCAACATGGTCCGTGTTTCGACACTATTGTCTTCCTCAGGGAAGGATTAATATGTTGAGGATTAATATGTTGAGGGCCCCTAGGCACACAAGTCCACTGGGCCCCCTGCCCTGCTCCACCTCACCATGCCCCATCCCCTGCCGCACCCACATTTATTTACCCATATTCTTATTTACTTTTTTATTTCCACTTTATTTTCTTTTATTTTAAAATGCAAAACAAACGACAAAGATTACCATACCAGTGCCAGTGCTAATGTACAGTTTTCCTTCTATTCAACCTCCAAACATCTCTGAACAAATACCCCCTTCCTTCCTAGAGGAAGAGATCTTCAGCTGGCAGGACTTTGGGAAGCCCACCAATTTATATTTTGCATTTGTGTAGGAGGCATGGGGCATGGCGGGAAGAAAATTTTGTGCCCATCATTTTATTGGACTAATACATTTCTCAATTAGCTTTCAGAGGTTAAAACCTCCCTGAAAGGAGTTATGATCTCTGAATTAGTAGAAAAAAATGTATTAAAATTAGTCCAATAAACAGGATCACCTTATTTCCATTTTCTATTAATAAATGATCATCAACACAGCTACAATAATAATTTATCCTAAAGCAAAAATAAATAAATAAATAAAACAAATAGAATTTTTTTTCTACTTTTGTTGTTTGGTTTCTGTTTTCCTCATCTTCTCATCATTATCTTCCTTCCATCCACTGTCTGCCCTCTCTCTGCCTCTTCCATATGGCATCTGCTATCTTTCTATGCCTCTTCCAGAAACTGTCTGCCTCTCCCTTCCATCTATCCCTCCCCCCAATTGGTGTGGCATCCATCTACTTCTCTCCACTTCCCCCCATGGTGTGGCATCTGTCTTCTTCCCTTCCATCTCTCCCTCCCTCCCAGCAGATTTTAGCATCTCTCTCTCTCTCCTCCTTTCCTCCCCTCAGATCTGATATCTGTCTCCTTAGTTTACCTTCCTCCCCCCCATGCCCTGGCATCGTTCTCTCCTTTTCTTCTATTCCTCCCTCCCCCTCCATTATCAAGGAACAACCAGTGAGATCATCAAGTTTGCAGATGATACAAAACTATGCCGGGCAATCAGATCGCAGGAGGATAGAGAGGAACTCCAGAGCGACTTGTGTCGGTTAGAAACATGGGCGGAGAAATGGCAGATGAAGTTCAATGTGGAGAAATGCAAGGTAATGCATTTAGGCAATAAGAATAAGGAATATGAGTATACAATGTCAGGTGCAACTCTGGGGAAGAGTGAACAAGAAAAGGACCTGGGTGTACTGATAGATAGGACCCTGAAGCCGTCGGCACAATGCGCGGCAGCGGCAAAGAAGGCAAATAGAATGTTGGGCATGATAAAGAAAGGAATCTCGAGTAGATCGGAGAAAGTTATAATGCCGCTTTATAGGGCAATGGTCAGACCACACTTGGAATACTGCGTCCAACATTGGTCTCCCTACCTAAAGAAGGATATAAAACTGCTGGAGAGGGTGCAGAGACGAGCAACAAAACTGGTGAAGGGTATGGAGAAACTGGAATACGAGGATAGACTTATAACACTAGGATTGTTCTCCCTAGAGAAAAGGAGACTGCGTGGGGATATGATCGAGACCTTCAAAATACTGAAAGGAATCGACAAAATAGAGCAGAGAAGATTATTTACATTGTCCAATTTGACACGGACTAGAGGACATGAAATGAAGCTAAGGGGGGACAGGTTCAGGACTAATGTCAGGAAGTTCTGCTTCACTCAGAGAGTGGTTGACGCCTGGAATGCCCTCCCAGAGGAGATTATTGCGGAATCGACCGTCCTAGGCTTCAAGAGCAAACTAGATGCATATCTCCTTAAGAGAGGCATATAAAGATATGATGGACTATAAATTACGCCAGGGTACACCTGGCAGGGCCTCCGCGTGCGCGGATCGCCGGACTTGATGGACCAAAGGTCTGATCCGGAGATGGCAGTTCTTATGTTCTTATGTTCTTATGTTCTTAAGTTTATAAAAATTTTGTCATCCTTTTCAAATATCAAAGTGGCTTACAATAAAAATACATTAAGTGGGGGGAAATTAAGCTTTAAGATAGACATATAACCAATTAACATAAAAAATAATATTAAAAAACTAACAGCCTCTTTTACAAAGCCATGTTAGCGGCTGCACTGCACTAACGTCCCCAAAGCCCATAGAGATTTAAAGGGCTTCGGGGCTGTTGCTGCGCGGCTTTGTAAAAGAGGCCGTAAAATTTTAGGACAGACGTATAGACTGGCACACAAGGAAGGTGAAAAACTACAATTTTTGAAAGGAAAGGACTAATGAAGGAAAAAACAAAAGGTTAGGTGGACGCTGGAGTTTTCCTAAGCAGTTAGCCTTGTCAGAGAAAAAGTTCCGTTAAATTAAATAAAACATCCTTAAAAGGACGATTGCACTGCAAAAGCATCTTCAAAAAGCATGGTTTTTTAAGACTAGTTTTGAATTTGTCTAGTGAGTTAATCTCTTGTATATATGCTGGTGCGGAAAGTGTAGTTACTTACCTGTAACGTAGGTTCTCCGTGGACAGCAGGATAGTCAGCCACATATGGGTGTTGTCCCAACAGCTCCCAATTTACGGATAAGATCTCCAATAGCTCAGAGAGATTTTTTTTTTTTTTCTCTGAGCACGTGCAGTGCCCAGGCACCACTGGGCATGCCCGAGCCTTACCCATTTCCCCCCTGCTTCCCCCTAATCCCCAGGATGTTCCTAGCTGTGGCCGGGTCGGCCGTATGGGGAGGCGGGTGGGTTGTGTGGCTGACTATCCTGCTGTCCACGGAGAACCTACGTTACAGGTAAGTAACTACACTTTCTCCTAGGACAAGCAGGATGAGTCAGCCACATATGGGTGACTCTCTAGCCGAGGGATGTACCGAATGGACCTGCGATTTAGCGCTCTATGCATCCCTCGCCTGGCTGTGGAGGCCGAGCCGGGCAGGGTAATCAGGCAAAGCAGGCTCAGTTGTGCAAACAGGTTTTTTAAATAAAGTGCTGTGTTAACTGGGCAATAATACTCGCCGAACAGTGCAACTGGTCAATAACCGTCAAAGAACAGTGAGAAAAACCAACTGGTCAACAGTAACAAATAGCATGTAAACAGTAACAATTCGTAATTACGTGTAACAATTAGTACTTGCATATTGAACCTCTAGTCTAGACATGTACTGGCTGGCACTTAATCAGTATCTGTGCACCCCTACTTGATCAGTGCTTGTCAAGGCAGTGGTAGTGGTTGGTGTCCCTCCCGGGAGGGGAGGGCCGCTTGCAAGACTGTTTTGCCGAATGCATTCGGGGCGTGGAATGCTATGTTGAGGCAGTAGTGCTTGGTAAAGGTGTGCAAGGAGGACCAAGTGGCTGCATTGCAGATGTCCTCTATTGGTGTATGGTGTAGATGAGCCAGAGTGGTGGCTACGACTCTGAGCTGGTGGGCGTGGGCTCCCACTGGCGGTTCACGCTGCGCTCTTCTATAGGTGAAGGAGATGCACTGGGATATCCAGCGCGAGAGCGTGCGTTTGGTGACCGGCCGTCCTGGCCTGTTATGGTCGTAGGAGACGAACAGTTGTGAGGCTTATCTGGTCTGTTGTGTCCTGTTAATGTAGGTGGTCAGGGTCCGCACACAGTCCAAGGGGTGTCGCTGTAGTGGCTGCGAGCCCCCCTGTGGGTGAATGTAGAGTGCAGGGAGGATGATAGACTGGTTGATGTGGAACGCTGACACCACCTTCGGCAAGAATCGGGGGTGGGTTCTGAGCACCACCCTGTCCTCATGGAGCAGTGTATAGGGGGGGGTGATGGACCAGGGCCCGGATCTCGCTGATACGTCTGGCCGATGAAATGGCGGTCAGGAAGAGGGTTTTCCAAGCCAGGAATCTGGGGGTCTACCTCCCCCAAGGGTTCGAAGGGATTGAGGGTGAGCTGATGCAGCACCAAGTTCAGGTCCCATCCGGGCGGTGGTGGTCTGACCGGTGGGTTCAGATTGGACAGTCCCTTCATGAATCTTGCGAATACCGGGTGTCCCGACACCGGTGAGTTGTCCAAGCCAGCGTGGTACGCCACGATCGCGCTTAGGTGGACCTTGATGGAAGTAGGTTTTAGGCCCATCTGAGATAGGCTCAGTAGGTACTGCAGGAAGTCCGGTATGGGGCAGTTGTAAGGGTCTCGCTGTGTGTTCGTGCACCAGTGGCGGAACCTTCTCCATTTCAATCCGTAGCATTTTCTGGTTGAAGGTCTTCTGGCTGCCATGAGAATGTGCTCCACGTCTTGTGGTAGGTTCATCCTCTCAACATCCATGCGGTCAGGGCTAGGGAGCGCAGGTTGTGGTGGAGGGTGGTGCTCCCGTGTTGTGTTATGAGATCTGCGCTGATCGGGAGGCGGAGAGGTGGGTGAACCGCTATCCATTGCAGGAACGGGAACCATGGTTGCCGGGGCCAGAACGGGGCAATCATGATCACCGTTGCTCTGTCCTGGAGGATCTTCTGCAGGACTTTGGGTATGAGAGGTGTTGGTGGATAGGCGTATAAGAGTCCGTGGTTCCAACTCAGGGACAGGCCGTCAGGACTGAGACGGCGATGGGTCGGTCTTTTTGAGCAAAAGATCGTGCATTTTGTGTTCAGTTCTGTCGCAAACAGGTCGATGCTCGGTGTGCCCCAGGTGCTGAAGATCTTCGTCACCGCTAGGTTGAGAGACCACTCGTAGGGGTCCAGCTGGCAGCTGAGACTGTCGGCCAGGTCGTTCTGCTCCCCCGGGAGGTAAGTTGCCTGGATGGGGCACTGAATGGCGATGGCGAACTCCCAAATGCGGCAGGCTTCCTTGCAGAGCGAGGCTGACCCTGTGCCCCCCTGCTTGTTGATGTAGTACATGGCCACCTGGTTGTCTGTTTGAATGAGGACTGTCCTGCCTGTCACCCATTGATTGAAGGTTTCGATGGCATTCCCTATGGCCCTGAGCTCCAGTAGGTTGATATGGAGTGAGGACACCTGGGCAGACCATGTGTCTCCTGTTGGAAGATGGAGAAGGTGTGCCCCCCATCCATGTTTGGAGGCATCCGTGGTGACCACCAGCTGGTGGGGTGGTGGTCTGAATGGTTTCCCCTTCGCTAAATTTGCTCGGGACATCCACCACTGCAGCGTCTTGTGTATGGATCGACGAATGGGAATCTTGGTGGTCAATGGTTGGGTATGCTGGTTCCAGTGATGTCTGAGGTGCCATTGCAGGGGTCTCATGTGTAGTTTGGTGTGTTGGACAACAAAGACCGCGGCCGCCATGTGGCCCAGGAGACGCAGAAAGGAGCGTGCTGACGATGAGCTGCTGGCAGAGATGCGCTGGGCCAGGGATGTCAAGGTGTCGATCCGGCCGGCCGGTAGAAAGGCCTTGGTCTGTGTGGTATCGATGACTGCCCCGATGAATGATATCCTCTGGGTAGGTATCAGGTGGGATTTTTTGTAGTTGATGAGGAACCCCAGTTCTTGGAGGAGGGTTATGATGGCTGCCTGGACCTCCCCTGGTGAGCGGGCCACTATCAGCCAGTCGTCGAGATAGGGAAGGACGCATATTCCCTGCAGGCAAAGATGTGCCGCTGCCACGGCCACGCACTTTGTGAACACTCTTGGGGCTGTCGAGAGTCCAAAGGGTAGGGCTTTGTACTGGAAGTGTCTCTCTTTGATCGTGAAGCGAAGATACTTCCTGTGAGCTGGATGGATAGGCACATGAGTGTAGGCATCCTGTAGGTCCAGCGAGGCTAGCCAGTCGTTGGGCTGTATCAGGGGCAGGACTGTGCCCAGGGAGTGCATCCGGAAGCGTTCTTTGTGTATGCACTTGTTGAGATGACGGAGGTCCAGGATTGGGCGTTTGCCCTTGTCCTTCTTTGGCACGAGAAAATACCTGGAGTAAAACCCCATGATGTTCTCCTCTGGTGGCACCGCCTCTATTGCTTCTGCCTGAAGCAGGTCCTCTGCTAGTCGCAGGAGAACCGACTCGTCTGAAGTTGGGTGCCCCGCCCGCTGTGGTGGTTTTTCTGGAGGGCGGGAGTCGAACCGTATGCAGTATCCCTGTTTGATGATGTTGAGGACCCACTGGTCGGTGGTGATTCTGGACAAGGCACTCACAAACAATCTGATCCTGCCCCCCACCGGCCCCTGCTGGTTCGGGGGGTAGTCAAAGGTTCTGCTTTTGCTTTGGGGGGCAGTCTGCCTTTGATTGCCCCTGTCCCTTGGGCGACGCTTGTCCACGTAGGAGTTTCTATATGGCTGGGAGCGTAGGTTCCCGGACTGCTGCCAGCGTGGGGTTGCGGAGTGGCGTCTGTTGGCAGTGAAGGGTTTGCGATTCCTCTGCTGTCTTCATGGAGGGGCCCAACGTTCTAGGCCGTCAGAAGCGAGGGTTTGAAGGGTGGTGCAGTCGTTTTTAATGCTGTCGACTGTCTCTTTGACCTTGTCGCCAAACAGGTGTTCTGTGTAAGGAGCATCCGCCAGGGGCTCGTGGAGGTCCTCATGGAGCGCCGATGCACGGATCCAGGCCAAGCGCCATGCTAGGATAGCCGTTCCCCCGATGCGGCTGGATGTCTCGAAGGCGTCAAAAACCGCTTTGAAGAGGTGCTTGTTGCATTCCCCTTGGTCATGGAGGAGGGATGAGAGAAAGTCCTGTACCGGCTTGGAGGCGAGCTGTAGAGCCTGTTTTATCTTTTTTTGTATGGCCTTCTGGTACAGCATCATCTGGAACTGGTGCGCAGCAATTCGTGCGTTAAGCATCGCGCCATCGAAGGTGTTTCTCCCCATGGAATCTAGGGTTTTCAGGTCCTTCACAGGCGGAGCGTTAGAGGACGATCGTGCCATCTTGTGTCTCTTGAGCGCTGAGGCTACCACGATGGAGTTGTGTGGCAGCTGCGGTCTGTCAAATCCCGGGACCGGGAGGACCTGGTACTTCGCACTCAGTCTCCTAGATGTGGGAGGCCCTGAGGAGGGGGTCCGTCAAATCTTGTCTCTGCAGTCAAGGAGGTTCTTATGAACTGGGATCGCTACTGGCTGTTTGGGATAGTACAGGGATTGCAGGAGGCCGTCATCCTTGGCGTGGGTTCTGGTGGTCCCCCACATGGATCCCAAGGAGGGCAGCGAGTTTCTGGATGAACTTGGGATAGGCTAGGTCCTTGTGCAGGGGGCTTCACTGTCGTCTGTGTTTGCGATGGCGTAGGGGATCGGTCCGAGTTGTAGGCGCTCAAGAAGCTGTCGTCGGATTCGTCCCCCGTGTCAATGTCAGTGGCTCTGTTAACTTGTAGAGCTTGGGCGCTGCTTATCTGGGCTGCTGCGGCTGCTGCGGTGTCTGGGGGGTCCCCTGCTGAGCGAGAAGCTGGGTCAGAAGCTGGACCAGTTGTTGATGGTCAACCCCCTGGCCGGTTGTCTGACAATCCAGGTGGGACATTCCTTCCGTGCAGTCCTTGCTTCGCTTGGTCGGTGGTGAGGATGCAGAAAGGCTGGAGGGAGATGGTGTGCTGTATGGTCGCCTGCTGCCTCTCCCTCTGGATCTGTGTCCTGCAGGGGAGTGGTGATTGTGCCTTCTGTCACCCCTGCTGCGGCTGCGCTGGTGGTGGTGGCGGCGGTAGGACTCCCCCCGGGGAGATTGGGAAGCATCCCGATGCCGAGTGTGCTGGTAGGGGGAGTGCCGATTCTTAGCCCTGCAGCGCGCTTCATTGTGCCCCGTTCTCAGGCTGCTTGTAGCTGAGCCGGCATCCTGAGTTGATCGGGGAGGCATGCCTCTGCGATCTCCCGGCCTGCTGAGGTCAGGAGGGGTTCCCCGATGAGTTCTCTCTTCAGGGAGGCGGGTCTGGCTGCTGGTTGGCTGGTTGTGCCGGAGGGGCGGACCTGGGCGGCGATCCTCTGTTGCTGGGAGGCGTGGCCGATCGGGGATTGGCTCCTCCGTTGCTAGGGGGCATGTTAGGCCGGTAGCTGGCTGCTCCTCCATTGGTGGGAGGCGTGGCTGCATGCAGGCTGGTTTCTCCCTGGGCTCCCTTTCCATTTGCTGCTCCCTCATTGCTGGGGTGCGTGCTTCACACAGGATCGACTTGTGGAGGAGCAGGGAGATGGTGTCGCTTCCGGTCCACACGTAGGGGTAAGTGCGAGACCGGGAGGCGCCCCCAGCGATGTGCCCGCTTGGGCAGAAGCCGATGGTGCTCCCGATGACTTCAGGTGGGGGGGGCCGGAGGGCGAACCCCGATCGGCTTCCTGCAGAGGCTGGCGGTAAGCGGCAGCATGCAGGAGCTCCGGGAGAAATTTCTCGACCGGGCCAGTTGCAGGCGGAGGGGGGGGGGTTGACTGAGCCAGGGTGTTCTGGAGGCTCCATACCGGATTCGTCTGTGGATCCCCCGCTGCTACACTCCGATGAGGATGGCTGCTGGAAGAAGATTCTCGGGTCTCACTTCTCTTCAAGAAGTCCGTTAGTGCCCTCTTCCTTAGCTTGCGTGCCCGTGGAGACAGACGGACGCAGTGCACGCAACACTGTTCCTCGTGCGCTGTGCCCAAGCAGTGAATGCACAGGTCGTGAGGGTCCAGTGTACTCATCCTTTTCCTGCATCCCGGACATTTCTTAGATGTTTCTGGCATCTTCAAGATGGTAAGTAGAACAAGTTTTGATTGTAGAAAAAGTGGAGAGCTGTGGAAAAATCCAACCGATGGGAACGGGCAGAAACTAAAGACTGGGGATTAGGGGGAAGCAGGGGGGAAATGGGTAGGGCTCGGGCATGCCCAGTGGTACCTGGGCACTGCACGTGCTCAGAGGAAAAAAAAATCATCTCTATGAGCTATTGGAGAGTTTATCCGTAAATTGGGAGCTATTGGGACAACACCCATATGTGGCTGACTCATCCTGCTTGTCCTAGGAGAATTCCATAGTATAGGAGCAGTGACAGAGAAAATACTATTTCTTATGGTATTAATAAACCTTAATGAAGGAATTTCGAGTAAGTTCTGGTAAGATGAACGGAGCATACGTTGGGGGGAATGGGGTATAAGAAGTCTATTGATGAATTCTGGCTGTCCAGTTTGTCTAGCTTTGAATGTTAACAACATTGTTTTTTAAGTGATACGATGCATGATTGGGAGCCAATGAGATTTAACCAGTAAAGGAGTTACAGGATTGAAGTTTTTTGCATTATAAATAATTTTAATGGCTGTATTCTGGACTATCTGTAGGCGTCTGATTTCTTGTTTTGTGATTCCATTGTATAGGGCATGCCATAGTCCAGATCAAGAAACTTAGCAAGTGAACGTATCATTCGGAGGCGGAAAAAACATTTTTGTACTACAGAACTGATATGATCATGAAACGTAAGTGCATCGTCTAAGATGATTCCCAGAAGTTTAATAGTTCTTACAGACTGGATGGGAATGGATCTAAGTTCTATTTGAGAGAGCAGTGATTGACCCTTTTTAAGTGGGAAGACCATGGATTTCGTTTTATTTATATTAAGTGATAGCATGTTGGAATTAAGCCATCTACTTATTTTTTCTAGCTTTTGATTGATGGTGAAGATGTCATAAGGGTTAGTCAGGTTGATCGGATAGGTTAGCTGTATATCGTCAGCATAAGCGAAGACAGTAAAACCAATAAATTGCCCAAGAGTAATAAGAGGGGCCAGAAAAATGTTAAAAAGTAGTGGAGATAAAATAGAACCTTGAGGTATACCAAATTCATTTGAAAATCTATCAGAAGAAGAGCCATTGAATGAAACAGTTGCTGTGCGATCTTTGAAGTAAGATTTAAACCAATCCAGCACTTGATCTGTTATAACTGTTTCTCGAAGACGGTTCATAAGTAATTGGTGGTCTATGATATCAAAGGCTGACAAGTCCAATGAAATTAGAACAACTGAATTGTAGTGGTCTAGGTGAAATATGATATTTGTAACCAGGCCGATAAGTGACAGTTCAGTGGAATGATGTTTTCGAAAACCAACTTGATTTGGATGAAGTACATTAGTACTTTCCACAAACTCGGAAATTTGAGAAAACACAGTCTTTTCGGTGACTTTGGTTAAAAACGGAATGTTTGAAATGAGATGGTAATTGGATATCTCAGAAGCAATAGTTTTAAAGTCTTTGATCGAAGGGTAGATTTTTGCCTCTTTCCAGAATTTTGGAACTGAGCTCGTTGTAAGGCTAATAGATACAAGATCAAGTATATGAGGACCAAATATTCAAAAATACTGTTTTAGTATGAGTGGAGGGATAGCCTCAGTACTAGAGTCCTTTATATTCATATTATTGATGATCCTTTGAAGCTCCAAAAGGGAAGGAATTTTAGGTACATGAGCATTGGGGGAGCTGTAATGTGTGTTGTTGCACCTTCCCCATATCACTGGAATCTCAAACGAGTCACAGGCCATGGAATTAGTGGTAAAGGTACTTGAAGAAACTATAGGATTGAGATACACCTTTGGAAAGGTGACTGGATAACAGTGGGACAAAGAAGAATAAGACAGTAAAAATGAACCAAAAACTAAGGAATACTAAACTAAACTAAACCTTAAGTTTATATACCGCATCATCTCCACATTCGTAGAGCTCGGCACGGTTTAGTAAAAAGAAGGAACTCCATAGAAAGGGTTACAGGAGCTTGGTATAAAAAAGGTTTACAGGAACTTAGTATAAAGAGGGAGTACCGTGGTAAGGGTTAGAGGAGGAATATAGACGGAAGAAAGTGTTACATTAAGGACAGGCACCTAGGACACGCACAAAAGAGCACAATAAGGAGCATAATTTGGTGTGCGCCACAGGGAGGGGAACTTTAAATATGTACCAACTGATGAGCTATGGGCGGGGTGAATGATGTGCTGCCGCTTTGCAGCAGCAGAAAGAGCAGAGGATAGAGAGAAAACCTGTAGATTAAAAAAGAGCACAAGTTAGTAACAAAAGAAAAAAGCTAGCTAAGTAACAGGAATATTGACAAAAAAAAAGACTAATCCTGGCAAGAATACAGACACTGAAATGTTAGCCAATAAACAAAAACAGATATACAAACCAGAGTAGACAAATCTATACAACAAATGATTTGCAGTAATAACAGGAAAGCAAAGTGAATTGTGATTAGCGTGCACCGCAGGGAGGGAAACTTTAAATATAATGTACCAGCTGATAAGCTGTGGGCGGGGTCAATGACGTGCTGCCGCTTTGCAGTGGCAGAAAGAGCAAGCCCGAGTAGACAAATCTATAGAACAAATGATTTGCAGTGATACCATGAGAGCAAAGTGAATTGTGATTATCTGATATTTTCTCTCCTTCCTTGCTCCTGGTCTGGCATCTGTCTCTTTCCCTTCCCTCCCCCTCCATGGTCTGGTATCTCCTTTCCTCCCTCCCTCCCAGGGTCTTGGCATCTCTTTCTTCTCCTCTCCCTTACCTGTTTTTTCTTCTCCCTCCTTCCCTCAATTGGGTGCAGCAGCAGCATTCCCCCCCCATACCAACTGCCTGGTGAGATGAGGTCAGCTTCCCTCCCTCCCACTACCTCGCTGTCCTCTTGCCCTCCATCCATAAGCAAAGTGAACCCAAGCTGCGGGGCTCTAACACTGCGCGTGCTGGCTTCCCTTCTCCTCTGAAACAGGAAGTTACATCATGAGGGGGAGGGAGGAGAAGGAAAACCGGCACATGCAGTGTTAGAGCCCCGCAGTCAGGGTTCATTTTGTTCTAACATTGTGTGCGCCTGAGATCCCTCAGTATCCTGCCCAGATGAGGGGCCACTTTGTGCTGGACAGAGTGAGGAAGTGTTGCAAGCACAACTCCCAGTCCCACAAGAAATGAACCCTCCATCCTCTTGGCTGCCAATAAAATGTATGGGAATCGAGGATGAAGGACCAGATGCACAAGGCAGCATGAGTGAGAAGCCTGACAGCTCCCATAGTGTTAGCAAATCGATTCCCTCTAGCAGCCTCGGGACCTGCCTCCAAGGAAAAAGGAAGTT
This sequence comes from Geotrypetes seraphini, assembly GCF_902459505.1. Lineage (NCBI taxonomy): Eukaryota > Metazoa > Chordata > Amphibia > Gymnophiona > Dermophiidae > Geotrypetes > Geotrypetes seraphini. The sequence continues at coordinate 164,523,892 of NC_047087.1, read as the reverse complement.
GCATCATCGGAGGTGGGCTGGCCGAGTAAGGGCACTGAGGCTGCTGGAAGGAATCAATTTCCTAATGTTACAGCAGCTGTCAGGCAAATTGCAATAAAGAAAGAGATAGTACAGTAGAAGAGGCAAGGGAGGAGTCCAATCAGCCAAGGAAAACTGTCTTTATTGAAAACACAAGTCCCAACAAGGATCCTAGTTTCAGCGTCCAAGCGACACCTTCCTCAGGGTACACAACTAAACATCAATAAAAAGGAAACAAAAGTAAATATAAATACAATATAAAATCACAAAATACAATCTAAAACACAAGGGGGCTCATAATCGAAAGAGAAAAATGTCCAAAAACCGGCCTAAGTCAGCACTTGGACGAACATTTCTCAAAAATGTCCAAGCGACGATAATAAAACCGGGTTTTAGACATATTTAAAAATTACCTAGGCCTTCATAGTGCCGCTCAACATCCAAAGCTAAACGGGGTGTTTTGGGAGGCGTGTCGAGGGCGGAAGTTGGGCAGGACGTGGGCCGGCTTAGACTTAGTCATACAGCATGTATAACCAAAATTTTAACAACAGAGCCTAGACGGAACTTGGACGTTGTGACTTAGACCATGTAAAACAGTGGTCTCAAACATGCGGCCCTCCAGATACTATTTTGAGGCCCTCGGTATGTTTATCATAATCACAAAAATAAAATAACAGTTTCTTTGATCATAAGTCTCCTTAGCTATAAATGACAATATTATTATTAAGACTTAGCTAAAAGGAAAGATTGATAAACTATAAAGAGCTTTACCTCATGCAAAATTGTCATTTCTTTAATAAGATATTAACTATTTTTTCTGAGGCCCTCTCAAGTACCTACAAATTCAAAATGTGGCCCTGCAAAGGGTTTGAGTTTGAGACCACTGATGTAAAACATGGTCTAAGTCACAAAAACCTACCTAAACTCACCAGATAAGCACTGCAAACACATAACACAGACCCCCACACACTACCCCAGTGATCACCAACCCCCCACACCCCCATAAAAATTTTATTTACACCTTTAAATTTCAGCCTTCAGACCATCATCACCTGGCATAGGAAAGCCTAGTCGTCTAGCCCAGAGGCAGCTGAAGTCCTCTTGGAGGTGGGTTAGAGACCCAAAGAGAGGAGGACCCATGCCCATAAGCCCCTGTAATCGCTGCATTGATACTGAAACATGTGCACTGCCCTATACACCCCCAAAACCCTTTTGTACTGGCATATAAGTGGCTCCTGCAGCCATACGGGCTATTGGGGTGGTAGATAAGTGGGTCTAGGGGATTCTGGAGGTGGTTTGGGTGGCTGACCGTCACCTATAAGGGAGCTTTAGTGAGGAGAAGCCATGGCACCCTTTTTGTGAAGTTCACAGCGGTGCCCTGTAAGGTACCCCACTATTAGGTGGCATGTCTGGGTGTTCAATCCATCACTTTGCAGACCCCTCCCACATCCAGTTGGACGGAATGTTGGACAGAAATGTGGTATAAAGATAGACGATTTTGTGGTTTGGACAATCAGATCGGCAGGACATATAATTAGACGATTTTTGAAAGTAAAAAAAAGTTGGACGTATCTTTCGAAAATGTGTCTTAGGCTCTTTTTAACTTTGGACGACTTGCGAGATGGACGTAAATGGACTTAGACGTCCCTTTCGATTATGCCCCTCAAGGTGTATATAAAAAAAGCAATAACATCCAAACAAATGACATGCACAAATAAACAAAGCACGTAACATGCACATTAATGGCAAATATACTAAAAAATACAAGGTATCATAAATATTCCTAAAACAAGAGAATGATAAGATAAAATGCACATAACACAGAGCGAAAAGCATCAGAATGATCTCAATACACAGTAAAGACTAGTTAAAAAACATGTAAACAAAACGTATTACAAAGCAGGAACAACTCCACTGGATAGCAATGTATGCTATAAAGTAAAGCATATATACAATATGTGTTTGAATGGAAAGAGGGGAAAACTGCAAAACAATAAACAATTTAAAGCACAAGGCATATGAATGGGGAATCCCAGATAACATACGGAATAACGAGAGGTGAGAAAACAGACTAAAAACACAGACACCGAAAAGGCTAAAAAATATAAATATATATTAAAAAGTATGTATTAAAAGCGCAGCTCGTCAAAGAATGTGGTGAGGAAACACAGGAAAAAAGTGAACCGTGGAGAGAACAGTTAGAGAATGACACGGTGACAAAATTCATCACCATTCCCGTCCCCGTGGACAACCGTGGGAAATAATCCCATGTAATTTTGTAGTATCTATTTCAACCTCAGTCCTTCTACCCCAGTATTCTTCAACACAAAGCTTGAGGGTCAGTGGTTGTGGTCATTCATACTCTGATTCTTCCCTCTCTCCTTAAAGAAAGACATGAAGATGGTTTCCCGCGGTTATCTGCGGGAACGGGAATGGTGATGAATTTTGTCACCGTGTCATTCTCTAAGAACAGTGAAAGCAAATGATGAGAAGCGTGCACAGCAGCAGGGAAAAGATTGCGGCAAGGCAGAGGAGTAACAAAATATCTGGCATAAAGATTCATGACTCGCACTGCGGCAAAAGTGGATACAGATTAAAAACTAATAAATGCCGGGCTATAACCAAACACAAAATATAAGACAGAAGAAGAAAAAGGTAGACTTACCCAAGGAATTGACGCAGCACGCTCAGGAAAAAACTCAGAAAGTAAAAAAAAAACGCGCAGTAGATAGTCTGCTTAAAAAAGGGGAGGCGAACACAAGAACATGCTGATGTAAGCAGTAGACGATGTGATGTCATTGTAGCAGCGCATCAGGCCCTCCTGAACTCCTTGGGCCCGAGGCACATGCCTATTGGGCCTACCCTTTAATCCAGCCCTGCCTATAGGTCCTATAAACAGACTTGGGGATTAAATAATGAAAACAAGTGCCGGTGAGATGTACTCAAAAGCGAAATATGCATGGATGTCATAATATATCTACATTTAATTACATTAAAAAGGGTGTTCCTTTGGTCGTTTTTAGTTTGGAGAAGTTAACAGCATACATCTTCAGAAATATCTATGCAAATTTAATACAGTCCCCTCCTCTGCCGTCCTTATAGAATATCCTTAAGGAAAATTTGCTAGTGCAGTTTCCACTTGAAAATAGGCTTGCATGGGTTTCAAAATTATCCCCTTAGCATTACTTCCTGAGTTACCTCAAATTATGAAACTTATATGCAGCACTATTTTTCCCCAGCTTTTCTGTACCTACTGCAAGTCTAATGAACACAGTTCTGCTCTGACTAGATCTGCTTTGAAGCATTCTCTCTTGTTTCTCAAGAATCTCTATTACCTTGATTCTCCCTGAGTGAAGGGAATTCAGCACACCTGTGGTTTCCCTAGTGACTGGGTCACTATACAAGAGCTATAAGCCTGAAAAGCAACTTCATGCAGCACATCTGCAGTCTCCATAGACAAGTTGCTAAGTTCCCAGTGAGGTGAGAGACTCCCATCTGGAACAAATATTCCCTCATAATACATATAGCTATTAAAATTTATACAGGAAGAAGAATGGAGCTATAGGAGTAGAGCAGTATCATTTTCAATTTAAAGACTCGACTTTTTCTAGCAGAATTTTTATGAGATTTAAGTAGACCTGGAAACAGAAAGCAATGTGGATACAGTTCTTATTGTATCGTCTTATTTCTTTATGTATGCTTTAATGGAAACTGCCTACGTGTAGATAGTATATACATTTTAAAAATAATAACCCCCCTTTTACAAAACAGTAGTGTGTTTTTTACCACCGCGGCAGGCCTAATAACCATGTTATGGTTTTGTAAAAGGGGGGGAGGGGTAAATAAATAATAAAATAACAAATGTATTCAAATTTTAAAAATAAATTGTATGTTGCAGACCTGATTTTACAAGATGCTTATGTGCAAATTTTAAAAATGTGTTTATTTTATAAAGGCAATCTAGATGCCTATGCACTTTTATAAAATCATCATCCAGAAGCAGCCCCATTAATGCACAAATGTCAATGTACAAATCTACACCTACTCTAAAGCTGGTGTCAATAGTTGCTTGTACGTACTTCATAAGCATGCACGTTATAAAATACTTGGGAATATTGCCACTCTGCCCCTGCTCTATCCAAACTAAGCTCCTGGGAACAGTGGTGTAGTAAGGGTAAGTGGCACCTGGTGCAGTTGGGCTATGCCTTGCAGTCCACCCTGGTCCATCTATACAACCCATATTCTTCCCCTTCCAGCTGGTCCTCAATAGTCCCTCTTCCCTAACAGACCTGTACACACCATATACTTTCTTTTCTCTCAGACCATCCCTACTTCTTTCTCAGTCTTTCCTTTCCTTCTCTCATCTTCATGTTCTGCTTTCCCCTCACTTCTTTATCCAATGCAGTTTGACTTGTGTTTTGGGTTAGGATGCTTAATATCCAGGGCCGGTTTTAGACATGCTGAGGCTCAGGGCAGAAATTAAGGAGGGGGCCCCTCACACACAAAACAGACCAAATATAGAACAACTAGTGTTTAAGCCCGTTACATTAACGAGTGCTAGAGTAGATGTCTGTCTGGGGTTTTTTTCTTTGTTGCTCTCTCCTTGGACGCTATCTGTCTGTCATTCTTTCTGTCTGTGTCTCTCCCTGGCCCCATGTCTGTTTGTCTTTCTTTCTGTCTGTCATTCTTTCTTTCTCTCTCCTTGGCCGCTGTTCGTCTGCTTTTTTTTGTGTGTGTGTGTGGGGGGGTTCTTTCTCTCTCTCTATCTCCGTGGACGCTGGCTGTCTGTCTATCTCTCTGGCCCCCTGTCTGTCTGTCATTCTTTCTTTCTCTCTCTCTCCTTGGCTTCTGTCTGTCTGTATTTCTTTCTGTCTTGTCATTCTTTCTTTCTCTCTCTCTCCTTGGACGCAGTCTGTATGTCTTTTTTTCTTTGCCTCTCTCTCCTTGGCTGCTGTCTTTCTGTCTGTCTCTCTCCCTGGCCCCCTGTCTTTCTTTCTGTCTCTCTCTCTGCCGCTCTGCCTTCCTATATTTTTTCTGTTGTGCCATCCCTGACTGTCTCTCCGTGGCCCCCTTCTGTCTTCCCCCCCCAGAGCAAAGCTGTCTGCCCCCAGCATACCCCTCCTCCCAAAGCAGCCCCCTTTCCCTCTCCCTGACTGTCTCTCCTTGGCCCCCTTCTGTCTTTCCCCCCCCCTGAGCAAAGCTGTCTGCCCCCCAGCACACCCCTCCCCCCAAAGTAGCTCCCTTTGCCTTTCCCTGACTGTCTCTTCGTGACCCCCCTTCTGTTTCCCCCCTCCAGAGCAAAGCTGTCTGCCCCCAGCATACCCCTCCCCCTAAAGCAATCCCCTTTCCCTCTCCCTGACTGTCTCTCCATGGCCCCCTTGTCTTCTCCCCCACCAGAGCAAAGCTGTCTGCCTCCCAGCACACCCCTCCCCCCAAAGCAGCCCCCTTTCTTACAGCCGTTCCTAAACCGCCACTGAAATTCCTCCATGCGCCAACAGCCGTCCAAGCTGGCGCACGCGCCTCAAACTGACGTGCGCCACCAGCCATTGTAAGCTGCCTCATCAAGCCGCCGAATACGGCCATGGAGGGACACAGCACGAATCAGGTAGCACAGCCTCCTAAGTGCACATGCGCGCTTAGAGGATTATTATAGAGGATGGATCACAAATTAGAAATAGAAATATGAATACCAAAGCTCAACTGGAAATCTCAAAAAGTTAAACTCAGCAAGCACTGTACTTCATTTTGAACACAATCAGTGGCATAACCATGAAAGGGAGCTGGAACTCCCACTTTGAGCTTAGGCCCCCTCAAAATGAAAATCTCCTTTGCTGTAGCTGGTGGGGATTCTCAAGCCTCACCAACTGATGGCCACCTCTCCCCCCCACCTTCCTCAGATCCAGTGACCAGCTGTTGCTGCTGCCTTCCCTCCTCAATGCCCCCACAGGAGAAAAGGAGGGAAGGCTTGTTTGTTTGGTTTTTTTGGGAGGGTGCTAGGTTACAGAAGAGTTGCACCACACTATAGACAAATAGATCTTAAAATTAATTCCTTATAATTAAATAATTAATAATTAAGTCTGTGCTCAGGTCTAGAGAAATATAGTCAACAGTTTTGAAATCTCAAAATTAAATAATCAAGTTTGTGCTCAAGCCTAGAGAACACAGCAGTTTTAAATCCTAATTTAAATATTAAAGTCAGTGCTCAAATCATGCTTTGTTATGCAAATAAACTTGTAACCCGTTCTGAGCTCTCCTGGGAGAATGGGATATAAAAACAAATAAATAAATAGTAAAGTAACATAGTAAAGGACAGCAGATAAAGACCTGAATGGTCCATCCAGTCTGCCCAGTAGTCACACTCATTATATATTCATTGTTAACCCCACCTGGGGACATGATTACTGATTATCTTCTATCCTCGGGGATGCCCCATTTGCAGGCGGATGACATCTGTCGTTTTAATAGGCCCCTACAGGTGGTAGAATTGCAACGGGCAGTCAAGACTAGTAAGATCGGCACTGCCCCAGGCCCTGATGGCTGTTCTGGGGAATTTTACCGGATGCTGGAGTCTCATCTCTGTGACCCTTTGTTGGCATATTATAAGAGCGCGGTGCAGGCGAGCACTTTTCCGTGTTTTGCAAATGATGCTTCCATAGCCTTACACCTCAAACCTGGTAAGCCATTGGATCTCCCAGGTTCCATCCAAGATGGCGACTGAGAGCAGGACGCGCTGAGCTGCTTATCCCAGAACAGCATTCGTTCGGAATAATTTCTAGCGGTATCCACTTACCACGATGCCTAAGAGACGGGGCCGGAGTGCTGCCTCTGCCTCGCAGCGTCCTGGAGCTCCGGGTCTTGGAAATATACAAGATATTCTGCGGCGCATGCAGGAGGTCACTGTAACGTCGGATGGCGGCCTGCTGAGGACACAGGGAGGCGAACCCGTGGTGGATACTCCTGGGCCCGATACTACACTAAGCCCCGATGTTAGGGCACCGTCCCCGCAGCCTCAGATATCCAGCTCTCCCAGGGGCGGGGAAACCCCGGATTCAGAGGTTTTCTCCTCTCCAGAGGCAAGGAAGGATCTACTGGAGAGTTTGGAGGTTGGGGCTCACTTTTCAAGGTCCCCCATGGAGATATCTGGGGGAATACCATCTCAATATGAGGGGTGATGTAGGCCGCTGTCCAGGCCTACCTCGGTAATGAGACCTCGAACGCTATATACTGGTTTCAATAAGTATATATTTATTTAGTCAATCAATAACAGCTTACAAGAATAGATCATATAGTATATAGCGTAACAGAAGGTGATGATCTCTAGGCCTAGAGGTCCTCCGATGTCTGTTCTGACCTCTCCCTTCTAAAGGCCTGGTTTTTATACATTTCTTAGTGGCCAACACCACGTTGGTTTACATCACATGATACATCCTTATTGGTTATTTACTTATGCATTACTGCCTAACTACATTCATTTATTGGCTATTCTCAACTACGTCATGTTATATGCCCACTCTGTTTTCCGTAAAAACCTACCTTTTCCCCGAAATGCCTGTTTCCCCACCATATTAGTATTTCCGAGCACAAGCCCCCCTCCCAACTCTAAACATCTCTGACACTTTCTATTAGATGATTTTTCTTATGAATTCTTTCTTCTGAGAATTCTGTCTTCTGACCATGGTCTGTTTATCTCTTTATGGTATCTGGCTGGGTGGGCCTTGGTGTAAAACCACAGCTAGCCCACAGCCGCAGGACCTGTTGCTTTTTCTCTAGTTTTATTTCTTCAGTAACTAATTGAACTCATAAAACAGCGTATTTCTCCATCTTTGCATGCTCTTCAGTTAATGGTGAAATATCTTTCCATAGTTAATCTACTGTTTCTATCATCTGCAGAGATAGATAAGGTAGATGTCAGTTGCAGGGGGTGAGGGCAGTTTTTTCTGTAAAGAGAAAAGTGATCTTTGTCTTAATCCCATCCCCCTTCACCTGGCTAATGTCAGGACTTATCGGGATGTATCCCACTTCACCTGGCTAATGCCAGGACTTACAGGGATGTATCCATGCTTTATTCTCTCTCATCCCCTCTTCAAAGCCCCTCCAGGTGGCTTTGACCCCTGTTCATTCGGTGAGGAGTTAGTTTGTATCAGAAACTGTACATTATGGGCCGGGGCTATGTGCTAGGAATCACCCATGGAAAAGGAAAGAGACAAGTACCCACCCTTGCTATGCTATCGAGGACAGAGCAGTATAACATGTCGTAGTGTACTTATTGCATATAATAATAAGCTAAGTTGTTAATAATTCAGATATTTGTGCAAAGCAGAAATTATGCAAGCATTTGAATACTATAAAACCTTATACCTGTCAGGCCGTGATAGAAACATCAGCATAAATTGCCGATATCGGAGGAGGAGGAGGAGGAGGAGGTAACGGCTCATGAGAAAGAACCTCAGGTGATGTGGTTTCAGAGGGAGGGGCGTCACTATTAACAGAGTCACATTCATTAAACCGAGCACAGTCGTTAAAACGATTGTGTATTGGTAACATAGGCAGGTATTCACCCTCAATCGTGAGGGGGTTAAGAGGACAGTATATCTGGGCAGCTAGCATTTGTCGGGACACCGATGTGGTAGTACTACGTACAAGGCTGATGCAGCAGGGGACACAGCAAGGTACAAGCAAAAAAAAGAGACACAGGATACCTAAGAAGATCAAAATAGGGCGTAAGACGCCTATGTCAGGGAACCAGGAAGTGAACCAATCAGGTGCAACTCCACTCCACGATTGTACAGGAACATGCGCGACCTCCCTCATACTATCAGTAATATCCTTCACAACTTGGCCTATTTCATCAATGTGCAAACAGCAATTAGACAAATTAAATTTACCACATACGCCTCCTTCGGTGGCCAGTAAATAATCCAGAGCTAAGCGATTTTGGTAAATGGCATTTCTGAGTTGATCATCATGGGCTGCCAGAAGATTTAGGGCAAGGGAGGTAGCATTTGTAATGGTTTCTACCACTGCCTGGAGTCGAATAAGCCTATTCAACATGTAAATAGGGGTACGATATCCCCACATGCCATCAGCTGCCCACGTGGCAGGCCCATAATAACTGATAATGCGAGCAGGGGGCCATTCTTTATCTGTCCAGGTACCAATTTGCAAGTTATTACTAATATCTACAGCCCGCTTAGATCGGCTGAGGGATTGGTACACTTGGAATTTTAGGTGGTCTGCATGTGCAAGAGGGAGTAGAAAGAAGCTAGGACGAATTATACCTAAGGCACAGGATCCTTCCCAGTTCTTGGGTAACCAAATATATGCTTTGTTCTCACATATCCAATAAAGACCATCTGGAACTGGCCAATTAACTAATACAGGGGGGCCTTTCTGGAGCTTAGAATAACGGGAGTGGTGCAATAGCTGATAGAAAGTATCCGTGAAAGGTGGTGTGTCAGTGGGCCAAGTGACCCATCGGGAATGATTCCAGGTATAGGTGTGGGTGCAGGCAGACCATCCTGCTTGGAAAGCCCCAGCGGTCTGGGATGCCTGAGGTCTTACCAGACAATATCGAGGGACAAAAAGTGATTTTAGAACCCAAGGGGAGCCTATTATTGTCGGGGGAGGCCTAGTGAGATTCACAATAAATGGCGATGTTTTAGTAAGATCAACTTCCTGTGCTTCCCACGGCCAGTGTTCCCCCATATGAGTACCTCCACAAACATAGCAGTTAGTAATATTTAAGCTGCTTGCTATAGTTTCAGCTAAGGTGAGGAACAGGTTGTTTGCGGAGGTGCCATATTCAACTGAATGTTCTATTTCTTCAATATGATAGGTCTTATGGGAGGAGACAGGCTGGGTGAGTCTAAAGCCTATCTCCATGAACCCATAGGGGGCTCTTCCTCCCATCTCAATAGCTATCTGATATCGTTGAGGGGTTAAGAAGGCTTTAGGGTTCTGGATATGAAAATAAATTAAGGAACAGTTGTTGTGGCGAACGCATTGTTTATCTGGGAGTGAGGAGTTTTGTGTTATTTTTACTAAAGGATCTCCTCCAAAAGCAGGGTTTTGGGTGTCTGCTATTACCAGGGACCAGGAGCTGCACCAATAATACCCATCGTTAGTATCATAGGTGTACCAGTCCCGTTGTGGACAGAGATATTTCCTAAGGGGGAAATATTTAAAAGGATTAAGTTTATCACAGTTATGATGTGAAAACTTCTGGTAGTTGATGACAGTGCAAACATCCATGGAGAAACCTATAGGGGTATTGAGGGAAGGGAGTTTTACAGAGCTGGTTTTTGTATTCCAGCAACGAAACCCCCCTATGCGTCTATGATTATCACAGGAACGCATATACAACTGATAGGAGGGTCGGGCTTGAGGATCGAAGCAAATATAAGTGGAGGTATTGTCCCCTCCCCCCCGGGGACCTGCACACATATGATAGGTATAGCCTTTATGTGCACATTCAGTGATAGTAGTATTACAAGCAAAATGTTTGAAATAGATTAACGTATTAGTGATGTGGGTGCCTGTGCGTGTCTGATGTACACAAGGGGTGCAAGCTGGCAGAGGGGGAGGTGTCCCAGCCCAGGATTCCCCCGAAGGGGTTGTAAGAACACTTACACAGAGCCAGAAAAAGATGACCAACCTTAGAATTAGGCTGTTTAATTTGTGGCCCATAAATCGGGAGTGGGGGAGTCTACCTGGATGAGGGTTAGGGAAGAGACTACTTGGAGCTCCCATTTTAGGGTACTGGGTCACACGGTCAGAGAATCGGAAGAAGGGAGTCGGGTTTGGGCTAACGGGGGAAAACAGCGAGGGAAAGTGCAACAAATCCACCCGGGAAGCCGGTAACCCCAGAACCAGACGAGGGCTTGTAGTGCAGAAAAGAGGCCCCACAAGAAAAAGAATAAGATAAGGGTGGCGGATGAATATGCTAAAGTCTTAACTATACCTACACATATGTCATTGTTACTACTCATGAAAGGTAAATGGGGTGTGTACTTATCCTTTGAGAAAATGTACATGAAACCCAAATTCTATGGCTGTTCTACATTTTTTTGAACACAATACTAATATAACATATCCTAACAACCAAGAAATACTGAATATATAAAAAAACCAAGAACGGTGAGCACTTTACATTCACACAAACTCCAATTGTATTGATTAAATCTGCAGAAGTGACTTTAGATTCCATTTGGGACTTAATGGCTGGTTTTGTTAAAAATATTACTCCTACTTTTCAACAAATTGAAGGAAAAATTAAGGAACATAATAAAGAACTGAAGGATTTAAGAAATGAAATGAACACTTCTAACTCATCCATTCAAAAAATAGAAAAAGAAATTATAACATCGAAACAATTGCAAGAGACTTTAGTTAAAGACAATACTAACCTAAGGAAGAAGATTGAAATGCTTGAGAACAATTCACGTAGCAACAATTTAAGGTTAATCAATTTTCCAAGACTTGAGTTGGTAACACCTAGAGATATGCTTAAGAGATATCTAGTGGAAAATTTAGAGATACCTGAAGAATCATTACCACAATTTTCACAGGTTTATTATTTGCCTGATAAAGAACAAAATCAACAACAAAAAGTAAAATCTTCAGATCAAGAACCCTTAAACATCTCACAGATTTTAGAGACATCTGAGAAGGATTTAGCATCACCAACCACTATGATTATTACTTTAGCTTTGCCAATTGATAAAACATGGTTGTTAAAACTTTACTTTAAAAATAGACAAAAAAGTTTTCTTGGTCACAAAATACAAATGTTTTCAGATTTGGCACGGGAGACGCAAAGGCGTCGCCGTGAATTTCTTCTTTTGAAACCTGGGGTTTTATCTTTGGGGGCAACTTTTTATTTGAGACACCCGTGTAAATGTATTGTGTGTTACCGTACTCTCAAATATGTGTTTTTTGAACCATTACAATTGACAAATTTTGTGGCAATGTCTCGTCTGAATGCAAATAATCTTTGAGCCCTATAATTTGGATATTGATGACCTCATCTCACTGCTATAGCTCTCAGTTTCTTATGTATTATTATGATTTTTCTTTATTATTTCGCCAATTTTCTTTAATTCTTGGATCTTAATTTGAGGACTTGAGCATAAATAGTATATCTGTTAATCTAGGATTTATATTTGTATTGTATTCGATATCTATTCTATTCTTGCTTTCTGTACAAGTGTAGTATTTGGAATTTAAATTGAAAAATAATAAAAGATTATTAACATGGATCTCCCAGGTTCCTACCGTCCCATCTCACTGATTAATGTCGATCTTAAGCTCTTTTCTCGTATCCTAGCAGATAGGCTTCTCCCCTTTATCCCGACATTGATTCATACCGATCAGGTGGGCTTCGTCCCTGGGAGGCAATCGGTCTTAAATGTCCGTAAGATCTTGTTGGCCCTGGCTCACGCTCAACATGTCGCAGTTCCCACCTTGTTGGTCAGCCTTGATGCGGCCAAGGCATTTGATAATGTTTCGTGGTCCTATCTTTTTCATACCTTAGATTACATTGGGAATTCGGGATTTTATCATGTGGCGCTTCATTCCCTTTACGCCAATCCTACTGCTCTGATAGTTAATGGAGCACTCTTGGATACCTTCCCTATTACCGTATTTTCACACATATAACGCGCGCGTTAAACGCATTTTTACCTACCACGCATACCCCTCGTGCATTATACGCGTGAGCGCGGTATACAAAAATTTTTTTACATAGTTCCCACCCCGCCCGACGCCCGATTCACCCCCCCCCAGCAGGACCGCTCGCACCCCCACCCCGAACGACCGCTCGCACACGCTCCCACCCGCACCCGCATCCACGATCGGAGCAAGAGGGAGCCCAAGCCCTCTTGCCCGGCCGACTCCCCAACTCCCTGACAATATCGGGCCAGGAGGGAGCCCAAGCCCTACTGGCCACGGCGACCCCCTACCCCCACCCCACACTACATTACGGGCAGGAGGGATCCCAGGCCCTCCTGCCCTCGACGCAAACCCCCCTCCCTCCAACGACCGCTCCCCCCCCCAAGAACCTCCGACCGCCCCCTCATAAATGCTTTTATTAGAAGCTTATGGCTTGCCCACTAAATATACTCCCTTCTGGAAGACACAGCAGAGAGTCTAATAAGAGCCCACGAGAAGAGACTGTGCAGCGAACTCAAATGAGTTACTGTGTTCAGGTTTCAGCTGTGTCAGTGGCACGGAAAGTTACTGCCATCACTTATCTGTATTGATTGCTGCAGAAAAGGGCTGAATCGGGCTGTTGTGATGACAATATCTCATTCCGGTGCGTGTACACACACGCACGCAAAAATGGACACACGGGTAACCCTGAGTTAGGCATGAGCACTATAAAGACATGAGCACTATAAAGACAATGAGTTAGGCATGAGCACTATAAAGACCCGCGACCCCCCTGGCCAACCCCCACGACACCCCCACCCGCCTTCCCCGTACCTTTGTGTAGTTGGGACAGACGGGAGCCAAACCCGCCTGTCCAGCAGGCAGCCAACGACGGAATGAGGCCGGATTGGCCCATCCGTCCCAAAGCTCCGCCTACTGGTGGGGCCTAAGGCGCATGGGCCAATCAGAATAGGCCCTGGAGCCTTAGGTCCCACCTGGGGGCGCGGCCTGAGGCACATGGTCGGGTTATTATTATTGTTTACATCCCAGAGTGCTGATAGAATTGAAAAATGAACTTGCACAGCTATTGTTAGTAATTTGTAATTTTTCTTTAAAATCCAGCATAGTACCAGAAGATTGGAGGATGGCCAACATGACGCCAATTTAAAACAAACTAGAAAACATTTCTTCACAATGTGTAATTAAACTCTGGAATTCATTGCTGGAGATTGTGGTGAAATCAGGGCATTGGTCTGACCTAAGGGCCGCCGTGTGAACGGACTACTGGGCACGATGGACCACTGGTTTGACTCAGCAGCGGCAATTCTTATTTTCTTATTCGGAAATGGGAAGCCAATGAAGTGACTTTAGGAGACGAGTAACATGAATAAAGTGGCTCTCCTGGAATATGAGGCGTGCAGCCAAATTCTGGAGAGATTGGAGGGGAGCGAGATGGCTAAGTGGAAGGCCTGAGAGTAACAAGTTGCAGTAGTCTAAGGGCTTCTTTTACTAAACCACGTTAGGGCTTTAACGCACAGAATAGTGTGCGCTAAATTGCTGCCCGTGCTAGACCTTAACGCCAGCATTGAGCTGGCGTTAGTTCTAGCCGCATAGCACAGGTTTAGCATGCGCTAAAAACGCTAATGCAGCTTAGTAAAAGGAGCCCTAAGTGTGAGATGATGAGGGCTTGGATAAGTGTTTTGATCATGCGCTAAAAACGCTAACACGGCTTAGTAAAAGGAGCCCGAGGTGATGAGGGCTTGGATAAGTGTTTTGATACTGTGCTCAGAGAGGAAGACTTTGGCAATATTATAGAGGAGGAAGAGGCAGGTTTTAGCGAAATGTTGTATCTGGGCGGTAAAGGACAGCGAGAAGTCAAAGGTCCCCGAGATTATGAGCTGACAAAATAGGAAGGATGAGAGTGTTGTCCAAAGAGACGGAGAACAAGGGAAGAGGAGAGGTAAATTTAGAGTTAAATTATATGTTACTTCCACAGCCTTCAGAATACCAAGATCCAGAATTCAGACTGAGGAGTCAAGGGTTCCAATAGTACCTGCAACTAGAAGCAAGCTGGCCAACACACAGGAGATAAGTTTTTTGTTTGTGTGCACAAAGCTTTTGGGACATTTGATTTTCCTTTTTACTTGGGTTCTCAAAGTACTGGTTTTAGACTGGAATTTTTAATACCTACATGTGATTTTAAATATTGAACAACTTTAATTAGAATGTTTTTATAATTTTTTAATTAGTAATTAACAAATGTTTATTAACTGTATTTATTCTAGTTTTGTAAACTGGATCCAGTTAGGATTATTTAAGGAAAAATATAAGAAACACATAAAACACACTCCTGTTTCCTTGTCACTTATTTATAATATTTTTATTATAAGATATTCGCACTATCATTGATCACCCAAAAATATTTTATAAGTCTCAAAATATGTTCAATTCATGAATATGACTTATACAAAGTGAACATTCAGACCCACAACTTTATCCCAGTGAACAAAGATCACGGAGTAGCTGTGCAGAAAGACCATCATAATGTTCACAGTCTCACCCACCAGAACCAGTACAGAGCATACAATAAACCAAATCTGTGTAGAAAAAAACTGTAATGACTTATCTTAGTTTATGGTGGGAAACAATCAACAGCTGTTCCGGGCACCTCCTTAAAGTTACAACAACATGCAAACAGATTCACCGACCCCCCCATGCTCTGTACTGGTTCTGGTGGGTGAGACTGTGAACATTATGATGGTCTCTCTGCACAGCTACTCCGTGATCTTTGTTCACTGGGATAAAGTTGTGGGTCTGAATGTTCACTTTATATAAGTCATATTCATGAATTGAACATATTTTGAGACTTATAAAATATTTTTAGGTGATCAATGATAGTGCATATATTACATATCACCTTTGATAATTTGATTACCCTCGTTTTTTTGAGTATTATAAGATATTGTCATCTAAACTCTTACCTGTCCAGCAAATGTAGTTTCCTGTGTCTCCTATTTCCTTTCCCTCTTTTATTATGTCTCATCCTCCAGAGGGGAATACTGCCTGAGGTATTGGCCTATTAAGCGACTACGAATTAGCGGGTGAAATAAGGCAGTGATCACCCTGTAGAGGGTGGGGTTACAATATCATGCAGTTCAGTGCTCCCTTTCTTTGCCTGCTGGTAATGAACATAAACCATCCATCTGAATTCATCTGCTATGATTAAAAGAAAGAAAATGATCAGATAAACCTAATTTTACCTTTTTAAAAATGTATACATGCCTTTAAGCATAAATCACATTGTGGCTATTTTTCCCCATATGCATATAGAAGTTTTATAAAATGGGGAATACATTGAGAGGTTTTAGTCCTACCCATCCAAACCCTGTCCCCTTTGCATGGTACTTGGAGAGACCTCCCAGGAAAGAGACTTGAGAGGTATGATCAACAGGTCGAAGCTGTCCACACAATGTGCGGCGGCGGCAAAAAGGGCGAAAAGAATGCTAGGAATGATAAAGAAAGATCACGAACAGATCGGAGAAGGTTATCATGCCACTGTACCGGGCCATGGTGCGCCCTACCTGGAGTACTTCGTCCAGCACTGGTCACCGTACATGAAGAAGGACACGGTACTACTAGAAAAGGTCCAGAGAAGAGCGACTAAGATGGTTAAGGGGCTGGAGGAGTGAAAGATTAGAGAAACTGGACATTTTCTCCCTCGAACAGAGGAGATTGAGCGGGGACATGATCGAAACATTCAAGGTACTGAAGGGAATAGACTTAGTAGATAAGGACAGGTTGTTCACCCTCTTCAAGGTAGGGAGAATGAGAGGGCACTCTAAAATTGAAAAGGGATAGATTCCGTACGAACGTAAGGAAGTTTTTCTTCACCCAGAGAGTGGTAGAAAACTGGAACGCTCTTCCGGAGTCTGACATAGGGGAAAACACCCTCCAGGGTTCAAGACAAAGTTAGACAAGTTCATAATGAACAAGGACATACGCTGGTAGGACTAGTCTCAGTTAGGGTGCTGGTCTTTGACCAGAGGGCCGCCGCGTGAGCAGACTGCTGGGCATGATGGACCACTGGTCTGACCCAGCAGTGGCAATTCTTATGTTCTTCTATGTAAAAACAGTAGTAGTTTTCTGAAATTGCTATGTACACATTCTTGTAATATCCATATACAGTGGTAATAGAAACATAGAAGATGACGGCAGAAAAGGGCTACAGCCCATTAAGTCTGCCCACTGTGCTTACCCACCCCCTGTCTATGCCCTAATGACCCAATTTCCTTATCTTGACCCTCGTAGGGATCCCACATGAGTATCCCATTTATTCTTAAAGTCTGGCACGCTGTCTGCCTCGATCACCTGCACTGGAAGCTTGTTCCAATGATCAACCACTCTCTCTGTGAAGAAATACTTTCTGGTGTCGCCAATAAATTTTCCGCCCCTGAGTTTGAGCGGGTGCCTTCTTGTGGCCGAGGGTCCCTTGAGAAAGAAAATATCATCTTCCACTTCGACACATCCCGTGAGGTACTTAAATGTTTTGATAATGTCTCCCCTCTCCCTACGTTCCTCGAGAGTGTAGAGCTGCAATTTGTTCAGTCTCTCTTCGTACGACCCTTGAGCCCCGAGATCATCCTGGTGGCCATCCGCTGAACCGATTCAATTCTGCGCACATCTTTACTGTAATGTGGCCTCCAGAATTGCACACAGTACTCCAGATGAGGTCTCACCATGGCCCTGTATAACGGCATTATGACTTCAAGCTTTCGACTGACGAAACTTCTATTGATACAACCCAATATCTGCCTTGCCTTAGATGAAGCCTTCTCCACTTGATTGGCAGTTTTCATGTCTGCACTGATGATTACTCCTAAATCTCGTTCTGCTGAAGTCCTAGTTAAAGTTTCTCCGTTCAAGAAGTACGTCCTGCATGGATTTCCGCTTCCGAGGTGCATGACCTTACATTTCTTAGCATTGAAGCCTAGCTGCCAGGTTGAAGACCAACTTTCCAATGTAAGCAGGTCCTGCGCCATATAATTCTGTAAACTGCATTCACTTACTATATTACATAGTTTGGTGTCATCGGCGAATAGTGTTATTTTACCTTGAAGCCCTTGAATCAGATCCCCTATGAATATGTTGAAAAGGAATGGACCCAGGACCGAGCCCTGCGGCACTCCACTGGTCACCTCCAATGTTTTAGAGAGGGTACCATTAACCACCACCCTCTGAAGTCTGCCACTCAGCCAATCATTGACCCATGCAGTTAGTGTCTCTCCTAACCCCATCGATTCCATCTTGCTTAGCAGCCTGCGGTGTGGGACACTATCAAAAGCTTTACTGAAGTCCAGGTACACGACGTCCAAAGACTCTCCCAAGTCCAACTTTCTTGTTACCCAGTCAAAGAAGCTGATGAGATTGGATTGGCAGGACCTACCCTTGGTGAATCCATGCAGACTGGGATCCCGATGATTCCCTTCATTCAAGATCGTGTCCAATTTGCTTTTAATTAGTGTTTCCATGAGTTTGCACACTATTGATGTGAGACTCACCGGTCTATAATTCGCAGCCTCTGCCCTGCAACCCTTTTTATGCAGAGGAACGACATTAGCTAATTTCCAGTCCAGGGGAACTTTCCCCTTACTTAGAGAGAGATTGAATAGCTCAGCCAACGGTTTCGCCAGGACATCGCTCAATTCTCTGAGCACTCCTGGGTGCAAATTGTCTGGTCCCATGGCTTTGTTCATCTTGAGTCTTGCCAGTTCACTGTAAACTTCACCTAGTGTGAACTCAAAATTCTGAAACGGGTCTTCTGTGCTTTGTGTTGCCTTCAACTGCGGACCGTGTCCCGGTGCCTCACAGGTTAAGACTGAGCAGAAGTATTCATTCAGTAGTTTGGCTTTATCGGAATCTGCTTCCACGTAACTTCCGTCCGGTCTTCTAAGGCGTACTATCCCGCCTGTGTTCCTTTTTCTGTCATTAATATACCTGAAGAAGGATTTGTCCCCCTTTTTAATGTTTTTTGCCAGAATTTCTTCCACTCGGAGTTTTGCCTCCCTAACTGCCATTTTGACCGCTGTAGACCTGGTCCTATATTCTACCTTTGCCTCTCTTTTCTCCGTGCGCTTGTAGGAGAGAAACACTTTTTTCTTCTCCTTAATGAGGTGCGAGATCTCCGCGGTGAACCATTGGGGTTTATTGTTTCTTTGTTGTTTATTTACTGATTTTATGAAGCGGCTAGTTGCTTCATGTATGGTTGATTTCAGTGTTAACCACTTAGCTTCTACATCATCAGTCTCCGCTTGGTCCTGCAGCGTCCGATGGATGAAATCTCCCATGCGTACAAAGTCTGTGCCCTGGAAATTGAGTACCTTTGTTTTCGTATTTGATCTAGGGAAGCCTTTCCTAAGGTTGAACCATACTATGTTGTGGTCGCTGGAGGCTAGCGTAAACCTCGGTATACGAGTGCACTGGTTTGCAAGTGTTTTGCAAGACGAGCAAAACATTCGCAAAATTGGCGCCTCGGAAACCGAGCACGCTTCGATTTGCGAGCGTCCCCCTTGCGAACCGGCACCCCCCCGCCGCCATTGGGCACCCACCCCGCCGCCATCGGGCACCCCCCACCGCGACCTGAGGTCCCCCCAACCCACCCGAACCCTCTTCTTCTCAAGGCCTGAGAGTTCACGTCGAACGTGAACTCTCAAGGCCCAGCACAGGAAGCAGATCTTCAGGCATACACAGGACATGCTGGTGCCGGTGCCGCTGCGGAGGCTACAGCAAAGTAAGAAGAGGTTTGGGTGGGTTGGGGGGACCTCAGATCGCGGCGGGGGGTGCCCGATGGCGGCGGGGGGGGGGTGCCCGATGGTGGCGGGGGGGTGCGGATCGCGGGGGGGGAGGGTGCCGGTTCGCGGGGAGGGGCCTTCGGGGGGAGCAATGCCGGTTCTCGTGGGGGGGGAGCAGCGCTGCTGGGCTCGGGGGGGAGGGTGGGGGTTGGGAACCTATCAAAGTGAGTTTCCATTATTTCCTATGGGGAAACTCGCTTTAATAAATGAGCATTTTGGATTACGAGCATACTCCTGGAACGGATTATGCTCGTAATCCAAGGTACCACTGTAAATGGTAGGATTTATTTATGTATATGTTTCTAAAATAATGACTTTAATCAGTTTACAAAATAAAAGAATAAACATAAAACAAGGCAATGTATACAAATTTATCTCATGCATATTCATTGTGAATATCCAAAAAACCCAGCTAGTGGTGGGGTCCCCAGGACTGTTTGAGAAGCCTAGATCTATAAACTTGTATGCCCAGTTTCTCTAGAAAACGCATGTACAAAATAAATTGCATCACAGCTGTGATATTACAAGATAAGTTCAAGAGAAGGATCTAACAACTGACTTCTTTTGGCATGATTTCAGTACAGTATTCCAAACAGCACCACATTTTCCTACAAATTTTTTTCTTTCTTTTTTTTTCATCATAAGAGGGAAGTATGTGGAGGAGTACTAGATTGTCAAATGGAACAACCTGCCATAGGGGAGCCAAGAAAGTAGAGAAGGTTTGATTATCTTATTGATCCACCACAATAATTCAGTCCTTTCTTTGCCCCCAGAGCTTAATGTACTAGCTCCAATTTATTTCCTATTGACAAAAGGTAGTCCCTGGAGCCTACGCAACTTTCATGGCAGCCCAACTGTAGAGGATAGGGTGGCGCTTGCAAGATTCACCATCTGTGATATATACATATACTGTATTTATAAACATACAGAATGAAGTAAATTTTAGCATGTTTAGGCACTGTTTGCATGTATAAAAAGTATATATATATATATAAATATACACATATATAAGTGAAAATTGGCATATACAGGTATGTAATCTTTAAAAAATACAACTTAGGGCTCCTTTTACTAAGCTGCGCTAGCGGTTTTAGCGCACACTTAGCATGCACTGCATTGCTGCACACACGATGCTAATGCCACCATTGAGCTGGCGTTAGTTTTTACGCGTAGTGCGGGGGCAGCACGCGCTAATCTGCAGCGCACACTAAAAACGCTAGAGCCCTTAGTTGTACATAAGGCAGCATTTAGTGATTTCTAGGTAAGTTTTTGTTTATTTTTTGCTGTAGTTTAAAATAGCAATACATGTATACAGGGGAATTTATACCTACTTCAACTCTCATTTGGGGACGTGCTTGAGCATTATGCTTACCACTCTGACATTCACAACCAAAAGAACATAAGAATAGCCTTACTGGGTTAGACTAATAGTCCATCTAACCCAGTATCCCATCTTCATGGTGGCCAATCCAGGTCACAAGTACCTGGCAAAAATCCAAATAGTAACATTACATTACATTACATTAGTTTCTTTTATTCCACCAATACCTTGCGGTTCTAGGTGGATTACAAAAGGAAGAGATTCTGGTCATTTCCAGAAGATTATAGGGAAGCTATTGGTTGTAACATTTGTAGTCTGGTGTTCTAGAGCAGTGTTCTTCAACTGCCGGTCCGTGGACCTGTGCCGGTCCACAAAAATTTTCTTCTGGTCCACAGGGCTGGCACGTTCATCAGGCAGAAGACAGTGTTCTTCAACCGCCGGTCCACGGTGTCTTCGGGCCAGCTCCCTGAGTGCTGCAGTGCACAAAGCTGTGGGAAAAGGCTCCTACGCACGTCTAGTGCCTGAACCGGAAGCCTTCTCTCTGACATCGTGTTTGTAAATATTAGTACTTTTCATTTTCAGTCCTGCATTTGCATGGGGTTATCTGTTTTCTGGTAGGAATGAATGTTGAAAAGTATACAGTGTGCTTTGTGTATTTTAATTTTGTGGTTAACCATTATGTGTTGTTAACACGATTATATTGTGTGTGTGTGTATATATGAAAAATGAATGGAAAAAATGGTGATACAATTAGTACTATTATGGGGGCAGGGTCTGGGGCGGAAATTGGGTGGAGATGTGCAAGACTTAGCTCAGTGTTCTTCAACTGCCGGTCCACAAAATAATTATTTCCACCAGTCCATAGGTATCAAAAGGTTGAAGAACACTGTTCTAGAGCTTAACTATTCTCTGAGTGAAAAAATATTTCCTCCTATTGGTTTTAAAAGTATTTCCCTGTAACTTCATTGTTGAGTGTCCCCTAGCCTTAGTAATTTTTGATGGAGTAAAAAAATCGATCCACTTGTACCCATTCTAAACAACTCAGGATTTTAGACTAATCATATGTCCCTTCAGCTATCTCTTTTCAAGCTGAAGAGTCCTAATCTCGTTAGTCTTTCCTCATATGAGAGGAGTTCTATCCCCTTTTTCATCTTGGTTGCTCTTTTTTGAACCTTTTCTAGTTTCTCTATATCTTTTTTGAGATAAAGTGACCAGAACACTCAGGGCAGGATTAACCAATAGGCCAAGTAGGCATGTGCCTAGGGCCCGAAATGGTCAGGGGAGCCCGATGAAGGAAGGCATCAACATTGTTTTTTCCAAACGACGATGGTCCCCTCCAGCATCGATCGGCAACGTGGGCCCTACCCTGATCGGCAACCCCCCCCCATCAACAGAAAGTAAGACAAGCAAGCAACGTGAGTAAGAAAGGCAACGGGAACTGTAATTGTGCAAGCAGTGCTGCTTGCCCAAAGCTTCCCTCTGACGCAGCTTCCTGTTTCCGCCTGGGCGCATGGTGGGGTGGGGCGGGGCAGGGGGCCCAATGTACTTGTGTGCCTAGGGGCCCTCGACGAATTAATCCTGCCCTGAGAACATTCACTGCCTTTGGTGGCCTAGAAGCTTTCTCTCTGCTACTGCTTACTGTCACCTGTTCCCTCATTGGTGGGAAGCAGTAGCAGAAGGAAAGCTTATGGGCCCCTGAAGGTAGCATGTTCACTCATGCTGCCTGCTGCCCGTAGGATGAAAGAGCGGTTGCCTTACTAGATAACATGGAGGGGAGGAACACGGGGGGGGGGGGTCAGGTTGCTGGGAGATCGCAGTGTAGGTCATTAGAGAAAAAAGAAAAATGTCAGACCTCTGGTGCAGGGAAGGGGAGGACAGAAATGCCAGACCACAAAAATGGGAGAAAAGGAAGGAGAGAAATGGACAACAAAGGTAGGAAAAATTATTTTCAACTTAATGATTGAAATATGTTGGTTTTGAGAATTTACATCTGCTGTCTATGCATTTGTTTCTATTTCTCTGGTGTTGTACTACATGCGTGCAGTCTGGCATTAGAGTTTTGTTTGTGTATATTAGAAACATAAAAACATAGAAAATGACGGCAGAAAAGGGCCACAGCCCATCAAGTCTGCCCACTCTAATGACCCACCCCACTAACTTCTTCCCCTAAGAGATCCCACATGCCTATCCCATTTTTTCTTAAAATCTGGCACGCTGCTGGCCTCAATTACCTGCAGTGGAAGATCATTCCAATGATCAACCACCCTTTCGGTGAAGAAATACTTCCTGGTGTTGCCATGAAATTTCCCGCCCCTGATTTTCAGCGGATGCCCTCTTGTGGCCGTGGGACCTTTAAGAAAAAAGATATCATCTAAAACCTCGATAAGGCCCGTGATATATTTGAACATCTCAATCATGTCTCAATCATGTCTCAATCATGTCTCAATCACGTTCCTCGAGTGAGTATAGCTGCAGTTTACTCAGCCTTTCCTCATACGGGAGATCCTTGAGTCCTGAGACCATCCTAGTGGCCATTCGCTGAACCGATTCAGCTCTCAGCACATCTTTTTGGTAATGTGGCTTCCAGAATTGTACACAATATTCCAGATGAGGTCTCACCATGGATCTGTACAACGGCATTAAGACTTCCGGCTTCCGGCTGACGAAATACAACCCATCATTTGTCTAGCCTTGGATGAACTTTCTCCACTTGATTGACAGTTTTCATGTCTTCACTAATGATCACTCCTAAGTCTCGTTCTGCTGCAGTCCTAGCTAATGTCTCACCATTTAGGGTGTAAGTTCTGCATGGATTTCTGCTGCCAAGGTGCATGACCTTACACTTTTTGGCATTGAAGCTTAGTTGCCAAGTCGAGGACCAATGTTCCAGTAAGATTAGGTCCCACGTCATACTGTTGGGCAATGTGCTTTTGCCTACTATGTTGCATAGTTTGGCGACATCGGCAAATAATGTTATTTTACCTTGAAGCCCCTGAGCCAGGTCTCTTACGAAAATGTTAAATAGGATCGGGCCCAAGACTGAGCCCTGCGGCACTCCACTGATCACCTCCGACGTTTCGGAGAGGGTACTGTTAACCACCACCCTCTGAAGTCTACCGCTTAGCCAGTCTTTGACCCATGCAGTTAATGTTTCACCTACCGTATTTTCGCGGATATAACGCGCGCGTTATACGTGATTTTACGTACCGCGCATACCCCTCGCGCGTTATATGCCTGAGCGCGGTATAGAAAAGTTTTTAAACATAGTTCCCACCCCGCCCGACGCCCGATTCACCCCCCCAGCAGGACCGCTCGCACCCCCACCCCGAACGACCGCTCGCACGCGCTCCCACCCGCACCCGCATCCACGATCGGAGCAAGAGGGAGCCCAAGCCCTCTTGCCCGGCCGACTCCCCGACGTCCGATACATCCCCCCCCGGCAGGACCACTCGCACCCCCACCCCGAAGGACCGCCGACTTCCCGACAATATCGGGCCAGGAGGGAGCCCAAACCCTCCTGGCCACGGCGACCCCCTACCCCCACCCCGCACTACATTACGGGCAGGAGGGATCCCAGGCCCTCCTGCCCTCGACGCAAACCCCCCTCCCTCCAACGACCGCCCCCCCCAAGAACCTCCGCCCGTCCCCCAGCCGACCCGCGACCCCCCTGGCCGACCCCCACGACACCCCCACCCGCCTTCCCCGTACCTTTGTGTAGTTGGGCCAGAAGGGAGCCCAAACCCTCCTGGCCACGGCGACCCCCTAACCCCACCCCGCCCTACATTACGGGCAGGAGGGGTCCCAGGCCCTCCTGCCCTCGACGCAAACCCCCCTCCCTCCAACGACCGCCCCCCCCAAGAACCTCCGCCCGTCCCCCAGCCGACCCGCGACCCCCCTGGCCGACCCCCACGACCCCCCCACCCCCCTTCCCCGTACCTTTGGACGTTGGCCGGACAGACGGGAGCCAAACCCGCCTGTCCGGCAGGCAGCCAACGAAGAAATGAGGCCGGATTGGCCCATCCGTCCTAAAGCTCCGCCTACTGGTGGGGCCTAAGGCGCGTGGGCCAATCAGAATAGGCCCTGGAGCCTTAGGTCCCACCTGGGGGCGCGGCCTGAGACACATGGTCGGGTTTGGCCCATGTGCCTCAGGCCGCGCCCCCAGGTGGGACCTAAGGCTCCAGGGCCTATTCTGATTGGCCCACGCGCCTTAGGCCCCACCAGTAGGCGGAGCTTTAGGACGGATGGGCCAATCCGGCCTCATTTCTTCGTTGGCTGCCTGCCGGACAGGCGGGTTTGGCTCCCGTCTGTCCGGCCAACTTCCAAAGGTACGGGGAAGGGGGGTGGGGGGGTCGTGGGGGTCGGCCAGGGGGGTCGCGGGTCGGCTGGGGGACGGGCGGAGGTTCTTGGGGGGGGGCGGTCGTTGGGGGGAGGGGGTTTGCGTCGAGGGCAGGAGGGCCTGGGATCCCTCCTGCCCGTAATGTAGTGCGGGGTGGGGTTAGGGGGTCGCCGTGGCCAGGAGGGTTTGGGCTCCCTTCTGGCCCAACTACACAAAGGTACGGGGAAGGCGGGTGGGGGTATCGTGGGGGTCGGCCAGGGGGGTCGCGGGTCGGCTGGGGGACGGGCGGAGGTTCTTGGGGGGGGGCGGTCGTTGGGGGGAGGGGGTTTGCGTCGAGGGCAGGAGGGCCTGGGATCCCTCCTGCCCGTAATGTAGTGCGGGGTGGGGTTAGGGGGTCGCCGTGGCCAGGAGGGTTTGGGCTCCCTCCTGGCCCGATATTGTTGGGGAGTCGGCGGTCCTTCGGGGTGAGGGTGCGAGTGGTCCTGCCGGGGGGGGGATGTATCGGACGTCGGGGGGGGGCATCAGGCTTTCAGGATGGGGACAGACCTTCAAGGGGGGACAGGACTTCAAGGGGGGACAGTGCACGGAAAGTCAGGGGGGGTGAACGGAGAGTCGGGACAGCGCACGGAAAGTCAGGGCAGTGCACGGAAGTCAGGGGCGTCGGGACAGCGCACGGAAAGTCAGGGCGGGCGAAAGGAGCGTCGGGCATCATGCGCGTTATATGCCTGAGCGCGGTATAGAAAAGTTTTGGTACATATCATCGTGATTTCTGCGCGCTATACCCCTGTGCGCGTTTTATACAGGTGCGCGTTATATCCGCGAAAATACGGTAATCCCATCGAACTCGTCTTGCTCAATAACCTGCAGTGTGGGACGCTATCAAAAGCTTTACTGAAGTCCAAGTACACGACGTCCAGGGACTCCCTCATATCCAGCTTTCTTGTTACCCAGTCAAAGAAGCTGATTAGATTGGATTGGCAGGACCTTCCCTTTATAAATCCATGTTGATAGGGATCACGTAGATTCTCCTTGTTCAGGATCGTATCTAATTTATGTTTAGTGTTTCCATAAGTTTACTCACTATTGATGTGAAACCGGTCTGTAATTCGCAGCCTCCGTCCTGCATCCCTTTTTGTGGAGTGGAATGACGTTAGCTGTTTTCCAGTCCAATGGGACTCTTCCTGTACTTAGGGAAAGATTGAAGAGCGCGGATAACGGTTCCGCCAGGACATCACTCAACTCTCTAAGCACCGTGGGTGTAGTTTGTCTGGTACCATGTCTTTGTTCACTTTGAGTCTTGATAGTTCACAGTAGACGCTGCTGGGTATAAACTCGAAATTCCGAAACAGGTCTTCCGAGCTTTCTCTTGTCTGCAACTGTGGACCAGACCCCGGCATCTCAGCAGAAGTATTCATTTAGTATTTCGGCTTTATCGGAATCCGATTCTACATAATTCCTGTCTGGTTTCCTAAGGCGTACTATCCCATCTGTGTTTCTTTTTCTGTCACTAATATACCTGAAGAAGGATTTATACTCCTTCTTAATGTTCTTTGCTAGATTCTCTTCTATTCGGAGTTTGGCCTCTCTGACTGCTGTTTTGACAGCTTTAGACTTGGCCAGATAGTCTTCTTTTGTCTCCCTTTTTCCTGATTGTTTGCAGGAGATAAATGCTTTTTTCTTTTTTTTAACGAGTTCCGAGATCTCCGCAGTGAACCACTGAGGTTTATTGTTTCTCCGCCATTTGCTTACTGTTTTTATATAGCGGTTAGTTGCTTCATGTAGGGTAGATTTCAGAGTTGACCATATAGACTCTACATTATCGGTTTCAGCTTGGTTTTGCAGCGCCCGATGGACGAAATCTCCCATGCGTTTGAAGTCAGTGCCCCGAAAGTTGAGGACCTTTGTTGCTGTGTTTGATCTAGTGAAACCTTTCCTGAGGTTGAACCATACCATGTTGTGGTCACTGGAGGCCAGCGTATCGCCTACCGAAACCTCTGAGACGCTTTCTCCATTGGTGAGTACCAGGTCCAGTATCGCCTGATCCCTAGTGGGCTCCAATACCATTTGTTTGAGTCATGCTTCCTTTATGGAGGTTAATAGCCTTCTGCTGCCGCTGGTCATAGCGGAAAGTGTGTTCCAATCTGCATCAGGCATATTGAAGTCCCCTAACAATACTGTGTCCCCACGCAAAGTGATGTTCTCTATGTCTTCGATTAATTCTATATCCTTGTCTTCCTGTTGTCTTGGAAGTCTGTATACTACACCAAGATATGGGCATTTGTCATTTCCCCTGGCCAGGTTCACCCAGAGGGATTCCTCGGTGTACTTGACATCTGCGATTCTGGTAACTTTAATGTCCTCTTTAGTGTATAGTGCTTCCCCTCCTCCTAATTTGCCCTCTCTGTCTCGACGAAGTAAGTTGTAACCCGGTATAGCCATATCCCACCCATGTGAATCCGTGAACCAAGTCTCAGATATCGCCACCACGTCTAGGTTGGCATTCATTATTTCTGTCTCCAATTCCAGCATTTTATTGCCTAAACTGTGTGCATTAACGTACATAGCCCTCCATACCTTGCTAAGTCCCTTTGGAGAATTTCCCGCCTGAGTTAGTGTGACTCCTAAAGTATTGTTTTCAATGTGTGTACTTACCTCGGACTCAGAAATGGAGTTCCCTAACTTACCAAGTTTAAAACCCTATGAAGCAGGTGGGCTAGTCGGTGTCCAAAGACGTTCTTACCCCTTCTGGTCAGGTAGAGTCCGTCTGGTCCCTGCAGTGCCTCTCCTTGGTTTAAGAATCCGAAGTTCATCTCCTTGCACCATCCGTGTAGCCACTCGTTTGTCCTCTGGATATGTTCTTCCCTGGCTCTTCCCTTACCTCTTACTGGGAGGATTGAGGAGAAGACCACCTGCGCTCCCATCCACCTCAGCTTCTCACCCAGGGCTCCAAAGTCTTTAGGTATATTCTCCGGGGTGTTCCTGGCAATGTCATTCGTTCCGACATGGATGAGAAGCATGGGGAAGTGGTCTTGGGGCTTGATAAGTCTATCTGGGCAGGCGGTGACATCTCGGATCCTGGCTCCTGGTAGACAGCAAATCTCTCTTGATTGCATATCCGGTCTGCAAATTGGTCCCTCGGTGCCCCTCAGCATGGAGTCCTCAATGACTACCATTCTGCGCTTCTTCGGGGGGAGCTGATCTGTTGTCCCTGGAACCGGAGCCATCTGTTGGACATCTTCCTGTACCTCATTGGCAGTTCCTTCCTGTAAAAGCTGGAATCTGTTCCTCAAGGTGATTTGTGGGGTTGATGTAAAACTGCCCTGTTTACAAGAAAAAGAAACTGAAAAATGGGAAGGTCTTCTGTGCTTGCTTGTGGAGGAGGTTACCAGCTGCCAGGAGTCAGCGTCTCCAGCCTCTTCCTGTACCCCAATCGTTGGTTTCAAAGCTGCAGGTTTGGTCGTCTCAAGGATGGTCTTGTCTTGCGCCTGCTCAGTGATTTGGGACAGCTCCTGGATGACTCCATCGATGAAGGCTTCGTCTTCCCGGATGCTTCTCAAGCACTTCACCTCCTCCCTTAGGCTCCTCAGTTCCTGTAAGATGTCTCCGTCTAGCTGGCCCACCTCTTCTGTCTGTGTGGAGACTGTGGTGTACTGTTGGGGGATGGCCTCGGTCTGCACAGAGACCTCTGTCCACTGTCCAGGGTCATCCTCCGCCTGTACGTAGGCCGTGGCCATCCCCTGGATCCCTTCGGTGACTGGAATGCCGGTCTTGATTGTAGTCTTGGTGCTTCTAGTTCTCCCTGCCATTTTCAAGTTGTTGTTTTTTTTTCCTTACTCCTACTAGAGTGTCTGGTAAGGTCTGCCTGTCAGTTAAGAACATAAGAACATAAGAAGTTGCCTCCACTAGGTCAGACCAGAGGTCCATCGCACCCAGCGGTCCGCTCCCGCGGCTGCCCATCAGGTCTATGACCTGTGAAGTGGTTCCTGACCATTTCTATAACCTACCTCTGCTTCTATCTGTACCCCTCAATCCTCTTATCCTTTAGGAACCTATCTAAACCTTCCTTGAACCCCTGTACTGTGCTCTGGCCTATCACAACCTCTGGAAGCGCGTTCCATGTGTCCACCACCCTCTGGGTAAAAAAGAACTTCCTAGCGTTTGTTCTAAACCTGTCCCCTTTCAATTTCTCCGAGTAACCCCTAGTACTTGTGGTTCCCCACAGTCTGAAGAATCTGTCCCTGTCTACCTTCTCTATGCCCTTCAGAATTTTGAAGGTTTCTATCATGTCTCCTCTAAGTCTCCTCTTCTCTAGGGAGAACAGCCCCAGCATTTTCAACCTGTCAGCGTATGAAAAGTTTTCCATACCTTTTATCAGTTTAGTCGCTCTTCTCTGGACCCCCTCAAGTACTGCCATGTCCTTCTTGAGGTACGGCGACCAGTACTGGACACAGTACTCCAAGTGCGTGCACCATTGCACGATACAGCGGTATGATGATTTCCTTCGTCCTGGTTGTGATACTCTTTTTAATGATACCCAACATTCTGTTCGCTTTCTTTGAGGCTATCGCACACTGTGCCGATGCTTTCAATGTTGTGTCCACCATCACCCCCAGGTCTCTTTCAAGGTTGCTCACCCCTAGCAATGATCCCCCCCATTTTGTAGCTGAACATTGGGTTCTTTTTCCCTACATGCATGACCTTGCATTTCTCTATGTTAAAACTCGTTTGCCACTTTTTTGCCCACTCTTCCAGTCTCGTTAGGTTCCTTTGTAAGTCTTCGCAGTCTTCCATGGTTCTAACCCTGCCGCAGAGTTTGGTGTCATCAGCAAATTTAATAATCTCACATTTTGTCCCCGTCTCCAGGTCGTTAATAAATATATTAAACAGGAGCGGTCCCAGCACCGATCCCTGCGGAACTCCGCTCGTGACCCATTGCCAGTCTGAGTAATGGCCCTTTACTCCAACCCTCTGTTTCCTGCCTGTCAGCCAGTGTTTGATCCATCGGTGGACATCCCCTTGCACCCCATGGTTCTACAGCTTCTTGAGTAGTCGTTCGTGAGGTACCTTGTCAAAGGCTTTTTGGAAGTCAAGGTAAATGATGTCTATGGATTCCCCTTTATCCATCTGGCTGTTTATTCCCTCAAAGAAGTACAGTAGGTTCATGAGGCACAACCTTCCCTTGCAGAAACCGTGCTGGCTCGCCTTCAGTTGTCCATTGTTTTCTATGTGTTCGCAGATTGTGTCCTTAACCAGTGCTTCCATCATCTTTCCCGGGACCGAGGTCAAGCTCACCGGCCTGTAGTTTCCCGGGTCACCCCTTGATCCCTTCTTAAAGATGGGCGTGACGTTTTCTATTTTCCAGTCCTCTGGGATCTCCCCAGTTTTTAAGGATAGGTTACATATTTGGCGAAGTGTTTCCGCTATTTCGTTTCTCAGTTCTTTTAGTACCCTTGGGTGGATACCGTCTGGACCAGGTGATTTGCCGCTCTTCAGTCTGTCTACCTGTCGGAGGACATCCTCTCTGCTTACCTCTAGTTGGACAAGCTTTTCATCATGGTCTCCGTTTATGATCTCCTCGGGTTCTGGGATATTGGATATGTCCTCTCTCGTGAAGACTGACGAGAAGAACTTGTTTAACCTGTCAGCTATCTCTTTTTCCTCCTTTACCACTCCCTTCCTGTCTCCATCGTCCAATGGTCCCACTTCCCACTTCCTCCCTGGCTGGTTGTTTCCCCTTCACATACCTGAAGAATGGTTTAAAGTTTCTTGCTTTCCCCGCCAGTCTCTCCTCATATTCTCTTTTTGCTTTTCTAACTACTCGGTGACAGTCTTTTTGTTGCCTTTAGTGCTCCTTCTGGTTGTCTTTTGTTGGGTCCTTTTTCCATTTTCTGAAAGATGTTTTCTTGTCCCTTATCGCCTTTTTCACTGCATTTGTTATCCACGCCGGATTTTTTTGTTCGATTCTTTTTGCACTCTTTCCTAAACTTGGGGACGTACAGGTTTTGTGCTTCATGCACCGTGCTCTTGAGTAGGGCCAGGCTTCCTTTACGGTCTCCATCTTCCCTGAGTTAGTTGGAGAGGACTGCCTGTTAGTTAATTTGAGAGTTTGAAAGATTAGGGTGACTGGTAAGGTCTGCCTGCTATATAGTTAGAGAGGTCTGCCTGCTTGTTAGTGAGATAGAAAGTCTGCCTGTTTGAAAGATAGATGGAAAGTTTCCTTACTCCTACTAGAGTGTCTGGTAAGGTCTGCCTGTCAATTAGTTGGAGAGGACTGCCTGTTAGTTAGTTAGTCAGCCTGCTTGTTGTTTAGGTCTGCCTGCTTGTTAGTTAGTTAGAAAAGTCTGCCTGTTAGATAGTTTGAGAGTTTGAAAGATTAGGGCGACTGGTAAGGTCTGCCTGCTATATAGTTAGAGAGGTCTGCCTGCTTGTTAGTGAGATAGAAAGGTCTGCCTGTTTGAAAGTTTTGAAAGATAGCTTGAAAGTTAATTAGTTAGTTGTATGTGCTTGGTGGTTGTACTCCACCTTGTACTTACCTTGGGGATTTTCTGGAGCCCTTAAAGATAAAGATTCGGCCTTCCTTGAGGCCCTTCGCAAAGGCGCTCTCGCTAAGGCGAGCGCCTTTGCCGTGCGCCAGATGGCTGCGCGCCGTTGGCTCCTCCCCTTATATGGGGGAGTTTGGCTGGTGACGGGGGGTAGGCGGAGTTATCTCTCGCGTCTTCCCCTCTACTCTGCTCGGTCTGCTCCTCTCCTCTCCTTGCTAACTCTGCTTTCTCCGCTCCGTCTGCCTCCCCCTCTGCTTGCTCCGCTCTGTCCGCTTCGCTCTCCACTCCTCTCCGCTCTCCACTCTGCTCCTTTAGGACTTTTAATTTGTGTTATTGTATTTGCATAGGGTTGATCTGTGTTCTGCACGTGTGATCAAGGCCAGATGTTCTGGTAGGAATGAATGACGAGAAATGTTGTTGGTGTCATGGTCCAAAATAGGAACATATTTGTCGGCTCTCCTTCACCCCTTTTGGACTCAAAACAGCCCTCACTTTATGGAAGCGGGAAGGAGAGATGGGGCAGAGGCAGGCTTTTTTATCGCCAGCCGCAGCGATATTAGCTCCGATGCTCATAGGAATTCTATGAGCTTCAAAACTGTTAGCTGTGGCCAGTGCTAAAACCCACACTACGATTTTGTAAAAAAAGGGGGGAGGGGTAGTTTGTGATTATATATTCCATACCGGGCGAAGGTTTCTGTGTTCTGTGTGTATGAAAGACATGGTTCTCTGTTAGCATTGACTGTTCAGGATCAATCTGTACTAGCCTGGCTTGTTTAGTTTTACAATGGGTGTATTGATGTTGTACTGCTCACTGCAGTATGCAAGATGTTGCCTTTTCCTAGGTACTCTCTTCTTGTGCGATATGTGGATTGTTACTAAAAATTATGTTTTTCATATAGATGAGGGGGTGTCAAGAAATGATGGTCCCTGGGTGTCACATATGCTAGGTTGGATAGAAAACAGAGGGTAGGTTTAAATGGCCATTTTTCTCAATGGAGGAGGGTAAATAGTGGAGTGCCGCAGGTATCTGTACTGGGACTGGTGTTATTTAACGTATTTATAAATGATCTAGAAATTGAAATGATAAGTGTGGTGATTAAATTTGCAGATGACACTAAACTGTTCAAAGTTGTTAAAACGCATGCAGATTATGAAAATTTGCAGGCAGACCTTAGGAAATTGGGAGACTGGGTGTCCAAACGGCAGATGCACTTTAATGTGGACAAATGCAAAGTGATGCACATTGGGAAGAATAACCCAAATCATAATTACCAGATGCCAGGGTCCATCTTGAGGGTCAGCACTCAAGAAACCTTCCGCCCAATGCGTGGCGGTAGCCAAAAAAAGCAAACAAGATGTTAGGAATTATTAAAAAAGGGATGGTTAACAAGCCTTTGTTTGTTATAATGTCTCTGTATCGCTCCATGGTGCAACCTTGCCTTGAGTATTGCGTTCAATACTGGTCGCATTATCTCAAGAAAGATATAGCAGAACTAGAAAAGGCTCAAAGAAGAGCGACCAAGATGATAAAGGGGATGAAACTCCTCTCGTATGAAGAAGGACTAAAAAGGTTAGGGCTCTTCAGCTTGGAAAAGACATAGCTGAGGGGAGATATGATTGAAGCCTACAAAATCCTGAGTGGTGTAGAACGGGTACAAGCGGATTGATTTTTTATTCCAGCAAAAATTACAATAGGAGGAAATATTTTATTCACTCAGAGAATAGATAAACCATAAGTAGAGGAGTACAGAAAGGACTACCGGGTGAAACTGAAAGAAGCCAAGAGAGAGATACATCTGGCGAAAGTGCAGGTGGAAGAACAAGTGGCTAAAAATGTAAAAAAGAGACAAAATTTTTTCAGATATATTATTGAAAGGAGGAAGATGAAAAATGGAATTGCTAAAAACTAAAAGATGCTGAGAACCAATATGTGGAGAGTGATGAGAAAAAAGCAAACGTGCTAAACAAATACTTCTGTTCTGTGTTCACGGAAGAAAATCCTGGAGAAGGACCGAGATTGTCTGGCAAAGTTACACAAGAAAATGGAGTAGATTCTGCACCGTTCATGGAGGAAAGTGTTTATGAACAACTTGAAAAACTGAAGGTGGACAAAGCGATGGGATCCATCCCAGGATACTGAGGGAGCTCAGAGAGGTTCTGGCGGGTCCTATTAAAGACTTATTCAACAAATCTCGGGAGACAGGAGTGGTTTCTGCGGATTGGAGGAGAGCGGATGTGGTCCCTATTCTCAAAAGTATTCACAGAGATGAAGCGGAAGCCTCACTTTGGTTGTTGGAAAAATAATGGAAGTGTTGCTTAAAGAAAGAATAGTGAACTTCCTAGAATCTAATGGGTTACAGGATCAGAGGCAACATGGCTTTACAAAAGGTAAATCGTGCCAAACGAACCTGATTGAGGTGACCAGAGAACTGGATCAAGGACATATGCTTGATGTAATTTACTTAGATTTCAGCAAAGCCTTTGATACGGTTCCTCATAGGAGGCTCTTGAACAAACTTGAAAGGCTGAAGTTAGGACAGATGCTAGAGAGTGGTGGTTAATGGAAGTCGCTCGGAAAAAGGAGAGTAGTGGAGTCCCTTAGGGTTCGATGATGGGGCTGATCCTGTTCAATATGTTTGTGAGTGACATTGTTACAAATCTTGGTATCATCCGCAAAAAGGCAAACTTTTCCTTCTAACCCTTCAGCAGAGTAGACACTGAGGAAGAAATGGAAAACATGAAAAAGGATCTGCAAAAGTTAGAGGAATGGTCTATCTGTCAACTAAAATTCAATGCAAAGAAATGCAGAGTAATACATTGTATATGCTGTATATGCTGGGAGGTGAGAGGCTGATATGCACGAACAGGGAGATCTGGAGATCTGAAGGTGAAAAAACAGTGTGACAAGGTGGTGGCTGCTGCTAGAAGAATGGTGGGCTGTATAAAAAGAAGCGTAGCCAGTAGAAGGAAGAAGGTATTGATTCCCCTGTACAGGTCATTGGTGAGACCCCACTTGGAGTATTGTGTTCAGTTTTGAGGACCGTATCTGGCGAAGGACATAAGAAGGCTTGAATCAGTCCAGAGGAGGGCGATGAAAATGATAGAAATTGACGGCAGAAAAGAGCTATAGCCCATCGAGTCTGCCCATGCCAATGACCCACTCCCTGACTTTTACTCCCCTATTGATCCCATGTGAATATCCCATTTTATAGAAACATAGAAATTGACGGCAGAAAAGGGCTATAGCCCATCGAGTCTGCCCCTCGGAGGTATGCACCAGAAGACATATGAGGAGAGACCGGAAGCCCTGAATGTGTATATCCTAAAGCAGTGTCTCTCAAACTTTCTCGAGCAGGGGCACACTAAAGGTAGTGGCCACGGCGCGAGGCACCCAGTAGTGCATGGATGTCACCGTGATGCTTTCTCTCTCTCTCCTTGCCTCTTTTCTCAAGTGGCATCCCTCCTTCTCACCCCTCCAACCCAACATGCTCTCTTCCCATGCACCATCTCACCCTCCCCTCCAGTGTGTAGCACCTTTCTGCCAAGTCCAGCAGCACCTCTTCCATCCTTTTACCTCCCCCCTGTCCAGCAGTAACCCTTCCCTCCTCCTCCTGTCCAGCATTACCCCATCCCCCTTCCCTCCTCCCCACCTGTTCAGCAGTACCGCTTCCCCCTTCCCTGCTCCCTCTCTGTCCAGCAGTACCACTTCTCTCTTCCCTGCTCCCCATGTTCAGCAGTAACCCTTCTCCCTTCCCTATCCAGAAAAACTTCTCCTGTCTAGCCTTGCAGCAGCTCACTGTGTGCTTTTAACTTCAGCACACAGCTACCGCTCGCAGTACTTTAGCCGTGGTTTCATCAGGTAGCCTCGGGGCTTTTGCTGGGCCGGCCTGCTTCGATGATGCGATGCAGGCCGGCCTAGCAAAGGCCCCAAGGCTGCCTGATGAAACTGCAGCTAAACTACTGCTTAGTGGCAGCTGTGTGCCGAAGTTAAAAGCACACAGAGCTGCTGCTGCTGGTCCAGGAGTGCAGAGACGAGGAAGGCAGGAGTCCCAGCAGATTAGTTTAGTTTAGGTTAGGTTAGGGCCCTGCTGAAAGAGTCTACCTTGACGTGGTTGCAGGCTTACAAATCTTTTGGTCAAAGAGTGCGGCGACAGAGAAAAGTATGTATGTATTCGGCCCATGGAAAAAGGGGAGGTCGGGGGGGAAGGGGTGCGTGGGGGGCCCAATAGGATTGCTCAGTAAGGGGCCCAGAAATTTCTGATGGCAGCACTGGGCATAAACAATGTTCCATATCATTTTAAAGCAACTCATAAGACAAACTGAAAATGCTGCCATAGAATGCTGTTTCAGGAAGACCAAATGCTGAGCACCTGCAATTGCATCAGCTGTTTAATCAGCACATTGATGGACGTATTGCAATGCAAAAATTCCACTGTAGCTTTTGTAACTCTGATACAGTATAATGCTTTAACAGTTCTGGATGTTACCAGCTTCTTTAGGTGTTGCACAGTTCTTAGCTTTAAACAAACACTGTTTTTTTCAGGCTTAGTTATGAGGACAGGGAAACATAGAAACATAGAAAGATGACGGCAGAAAAAGGGCCAAGGCCCATCAAGTCTGCCCACTCTAAAGACCCTCCCCTTAAGATTAGCCAATGTTTTACCCTGACCCACGTAGGGATCCCACATGGGCGTCCCATTTATTCTTAAAATCTGGCACGCTGCTGGCCTCGATTACCTGTACTGGAAGCCTGTTCCATTGATCAATCACTCGCTCCGTGAAGAAATACTTCCTGGTGTCGCCGTGAAATTTTCCGCCCTTGAGTTTGAGCGGGTGCCCCCTTGTGGTTGAGGGGCCTCTGAGAAGGAAAATGTTATAAGAACATAAGAACATAAGCAGTGCCTCCGCTGGGTCAGACCATAGGTCCATCCTGCCCAGCAGTCCGCTCCCGCGGCGGCCCAAACAGGTCTGTATCACCAGAAGGGGCTCCCTTGCCACCTTGGTTTCTCATTTAAGTCCTGTCTTCCTATCGAAGTCCTAACCCTCCGGTCTTGCACATGCACGACCTGGTTTGGTTTCTATACTCATTACCTGGTTAGCTTTCTATACTTGTGTTACATCCCAGCTCCTCCCTCAGTATCCCATGATCCCTTTATCCTTCAGGAATCCGTCCAATCCCTGTTTGAATCCCTGTACCGTACTCTGCCTGATCACTTCCTCCGGTAGTGCATTCCAAGTGTCCACGACCCTTTGGGTGAAAAAAAACTTCCTTGCATTTGTTTTGAACCTATCTCCCTTCAGTTTCTCCGAATGCCCCCTCGTATTTGCTGTCCCCTTCAGTCTGAAGAATCTGTCCCTATCCACCCTCTCTATGCCCCTCATGATCTTGAAGGTCTCTATCATATCTCCCCTGAGCCTCCTTTTCTCCAGAGAGAAGAGCCCCAGCCTATCCAACCTCTCGTCGTATGGGCAGTGTTCCAGCCCTTTTACCATTTTCGTTGCTCTCCTTTGGACTCTCAAGTACTGCCATGTCCTTCTTGAGGTGCGGCGACCAATACTGAACACAGTATTCCAGATGTGGACGCACCATCGCTCGATACAATGGCATAATGACTTCCTGTGTTCTGGTTGTTATGCCCTTCTTTATGATGCCAAGCATCCTGTTGGCTTTTTTCGAGGCTGCTGCGCACTGTGCAGATTGCTTCAGTGATGCATCCACCAGCACACCCAAGTCTCTCTCAAGTCTGCTGTCTCCCAACAATACCCCCCCAATTTGTAGTTGAACAACGGGTTCTTTTTCCCTATATGCATGACCTTGCATTTGTCCACGTTAAAGCGCATTTGCCATTTGTTTGCCCAGTCTTCCAGCTTGTCCAGGTCTCTTTGTAGGTCCTCACACTCCTCCCTGGTCCTAACTCTGCCGCACAGTTTGGTATCGTCTGCAAATTTTATAACCTCACACTTTGCCTCCTTTTCCAGGTCATTGATAAATATGTTAAAGAGTAACGGCCCCAGCACCGACCCCTGTGGCACACCGCTTGTGACTCCCTGCCAGTCAGAATATTGACCCTTTACTCCGACCCTCTGCAGTCTGCCCGACAACCAGTGCTTGATCCATCTGTGCACATCCCCTCCCACCCCGTGGTTCCACAACTTCTTAAGCAGCCTTTCATGTGGCACCTTGTCGAAAGCCTTTTGAAAATCGAGGTAAATGATGTCTATGGGTTCCCCATTGTCCACCCGACTGCTTATTCCCTCAAAGAAGTACAGAAGGTTCGTTAGGCACGACCTTCCCTTACAGAATCCGTGCTGGCTTGTTCTCAATAGGTCATTCTTCTCGATGTACGTCCGGTGACGTATTTAAACGTCTCAATCATGTCTCCCCTCTCCCTGCGTTCCTCGAGAGTGTAGAGCTGCAAATTGTTTAGTCTTGCTTCGTACGAGAGACCTTTAAGCCCTGAGACCATTCTGGTGGCCATCCTTTGGACCGACTCGACCCTCTGCACGTCTTTGCGGTAATGTAGCTTCCAGAATTGCACGCAGTATTCCAGATGAGGTCTCACCATGGTCCTGTACAATGGCATTATGACAGCAGGCTTTCTGCTGACGAAACTTCTACGGATGCAACCCAGCATCTGCCTTGCCCTTGAGGAAGCCTTCTCCACCTGATTGGCAGATTTCATGTCTGCACTAATGATTACTCCTAAATCTCGTTCCGCTGAAGTCCTGGTCAAGGTCTCCCCGTTCAAGGTATAAGTTCTGCACGGGTTTCTGCTACCTAGGTGCATGACCTTACACTTTCCAGCATTGAAGCCCAGCTGCCAGGTTGAGGACCAGCATTCCAATGTATGCAGGTCCTGCGCCATACTATCTTGTAAATTGCCCTCGCTTACCATATTACATAGTTTGGCGTCGTCGGCGAATAATGTTACTTTACCTTGAAGCCCTTGAGTCAGATCTCCTATGAATATGTTGAAGAGGAGCGGACCCAAGACCGAGCCCTGCAGCACCCAAGAAAGTACCGTTAACCATCACCCTCTGAAGTCTGCCACTCAGCCAATCATTGACCCATGCCGTCAGAGTCTCTCCTAACCCCATCGATTTCATCTTGTTTAACAGTCTGCGGTGTGGGACGCTTTCAAAAGCTTTACTGAAGTCTAGGTACACTATGTCCAGTGAATCTCCTTCGTCCAGTCTTTTTGTTACCCAGTCAAAGAAGCTGATGAGGTTTGAATGGCAGGACCTACCCTTGGTGAATCCATATTGATTGGGGTCCCGTAGATTCCCTTCGTCCAAGACTGTGTCCAATTGGCGTTTGATCAGTGTTTCCATGAGTTTGCATACTATCGATGTCAGACTCACCGGTCTGTAATTTGCAGCCTCTGTCCTGCAACCCTTTTTGTGTAGAGGAACGACGTTAGCTGTTTTCCAGTCCAAGGGGACTGTCCCTGTACTCAGTGAGAGATTGAAGAGCACGGCTAACGGTTCTGCCAGGATATCACCTAACTCCCTGAGCACTCTGGGGTGCAGATTGTCCGGTCCCATGGCTTTGTCCACCTTGAGTTTTGTTAGCTCAAAGTAAACCTCGCCCTTCCCCCACATTAGTGCAGAGGAAAACTTTAGTGTTCAGCTATAGTTTCACAACCTTAATCAAATGGATATGTCTCTTTCCAGATCATATCATATTCAGAATCAGCAGTATTATTCACATTCTCAAGCTTTGCAAACTCTGAAGATATTTCTACATCACTGCATACATATTCCTCCTCAGACAAGCAATCACATTAGCAATCACATGATCTCATTAGCCTTACCCCCTCTTCTACAAAGCCGCGCAGTTACGGCCCCAAAGCCCATAGAGATTTAAAGGGCTTCAGGGCTGTTGCCGTGCAGCAGCCGCTAGCGTAGCTTTGTAGAAGAGGGGGTAAGTCTCTAGCTGGGAATTATCTATATGAGGCTTTTTTTTTTTTTTTTTTTGCCCACCCCTAGTAGGTAGATAAGAGTTTCCTTTGCTGGTTGTTTGGTGTCCTGGGCTTCCTTCAAAATAGACTCAATAAGGTAAGGTTTTAGGCAGCTAGGAGTTCCCCTTTGCCTTGAGGATTGCTCCTGTGTTGCCAATAGCAAACATGCCTCTTGTCCAGAATCCAGCTTGAACTCTCTTCAGTGTTCTCTTCAATCTTGCCTCCCCCTACTGTGTGAATCAGCCCCGTGTTTAACCAGGTAAGCTGAGCCACTCAGCTCTTTGATTGGATACTGACTCAATTGTTCCCTGAGGTCCGTGTTACTCTGTGTGAAACTTGCATCCCTCCCCCTCTGCCTGCTGCAGCTTTGGAAATGGGTGTAAAACTTATCTCTGTTCTGCTTATTCAAAAGCAAATCCATGTTCCTGCACTCTCTAAGTTTACAGGAACTGCCTTTGTAAGGCCAAGGTTTGCAAAGCTGGTATTGCAACTAGTGGCAGGACTGTCATTGACTGGCATACTGTATGTCTTAGGGCATGGCCCCTTTTGCCTGCCACTATATAGATAAATAGATAGATAGATAGATATAGTATTTATTGAACTTTGAGACTGAGAAACACTAGTTAAAAGTGTCACCTAGGGGCTGATTCTATAAAAGGTACCTAAAGTTAGGCGCCTCTTAGGTGCCTAACATAATTGACAAAATACCCTTAATAATCTCAGTAATTTGTAAAAAAAAAAAAAATTGATTGGGTGATAGGTACCTATGTGATTCTATAAAAGATATGCACCTATTGCTTGGCCCTTAGCAGTGTCTAATGCCTAAGTGGGCATTTCTATGGGCGGAGCATGACTTAAGCACCACTAAGTGTGATTCTCAAAAAATTTGGTGCCTGAAATGTAGGTCTTTAAAACCCTGGCCTACATTTCAGGTGCCTAAGTTTTTACATAGGCACCACTAGCTGCAATTCTATAAACAGAACCTATGTGACTGACATGTGGCTGGCACCATTTTTCTAGGCGCCGGCCGTTTTAGGTGCCGTTTATAGATTCAGCCCCCTAGTCAAATACTTACCTGTGGTCCTGGATATTCTGGAACAAAGTTGATATTAAGTTGAAAAGCATGACATGTTTGAGGTTTGAATATTCTCACTAGCTAAAATGATGTCATCAATGTAAACTTGATCACATATGGTAAATTAGCTATTTATTTAAATTTAAATTTAATTTACCTTGTTTAAACAACATCTGATAGCAACAATTGTTGGCCATATTTAGTTTTCTTTCACCCTCAATTGTTATTGGGGGGTTTTAGTTGCAACAAATAAATATAAATATTTAAATGTTTAACCTCTGGGTTGGTGTGACTTGAAGGGGAAAACCTATTGAAACATCTGACCATGATTATAACATCTAATACATTTAATTGTAATGTAATTGTTTCACATTACCACTAGGGGGGTTTACATTGGGCTAGAAATCATGACTT
This sequence comes from Geotrypetes seraphini, assembly GCF_902459505.1. Lineage (NCBI taxonomy): Eukaryota > Metazoa > Chordata > Amphibia > Gymnophiona > Dermophiidae > Geotrypetes > Geotrypetes seraphini. The sequence continues at coordinate 164,482,729 of NC_047087.1, read as the reverse complement.
ACAGCAGCCACTACAGAGCTAGCACCTTCGGTGTTGTTTACTCATTTATGCTATTTTGCCAAAAAGCAATCAGCCTCCTAAGCTGTGCCTGGTTTTATTCTATCCTCCCCCTTAGGTAACACACATTTTTCTTCCTTCCATCATTGGCTGTGTTATTGTTAATGCACTCTTCTCCTGCTGATATGCGTGTGCGTCAGCAGGACCCATCACCAAGGGTGTGCTTGGTCCACATGCTATTGTATGCCATTGTAGAAAATGAACAGGAAGTTCTGCAGTCTGCACTCCAGAGCACTTAACAAGGTCTTAAAGAATACAATGGAGGTCTAACTGTACTTCTGCTTAAGAGCTGCCCGATCCTGCTGCTTTCAGGCCACATCCTTTGAGAGCAGCCTTTACATTAGTATTAAAATAGAGAATATTGTTTTTAGTCAATCACATGGCTTAAAGCTCCACACATGGAGCATCTACAGTAAACTTCACTAGCTTTTAAATTCAGTAGCTCTAATTAGCAACTTGAAGAAAGCAAGTCTACCTCACCCTTCCCTTTTACATTCTTTTAAAATATCACTGTCAACATTGTTTTGAAATTATTTTGTTCTGATTTGTCAGTTACTCTGTTCTTTCTTTTTTTCTCTTGTTCTTTTCCTTGCAGTTCCTTCTCTCTCTCTTATATGGTGCCTCAATCCATTTGTGCTCTTTTGTCCCAACTACTCATCAAACATCCTGCTTTGTGAAAGGAGAGAATGCACAGATGGGTCTCTTAGGATATATGTAGTAGGAAAGACTGTGTGAAAGGAGAAAAATGAGTGAATGCTTTTGTACAGCATTCACAAAAGAAGGGGCTGGTGGAGATATTACTGGGGAAGAGGCTGGAAATGGAGTTTGGACATATGTGTATATAAAGTATGTGTGTATGCATGTATTCATTAACAGGAAATCTGTGTGTGCCTCAGGCAGCTGTAAATATGTGTGTGTGCTTACCAAGGGCTAATTCCAAAAAGGCTAATATATGCACATCTTATTATAAAATTACTCTCCCTCAGTTAAATTTTAAGGATCTAAGTTTTTAGTTAAAGTCTAGAATTAATTTGCCCATATGTGGAGAACAACATTTAGGTCAGAAAATAGAAGTTTAGGTATTCAAAAAAATTAGCATTTTATAAAACACTATAATATGTGAATAAAGATCCTTTTCTCAAATGCATATACTTCCTAGCTCTATAAAATTGCCTGGGCCAGCCCCAGCTGGGACTGTTCACCAGCGAAGCCAGTTTCTCACAACCATGATCAGAAAGGGGTCAATTTCTTGTGTCATCATTTGGCAGTGATTAATGCCTGGTGGGTCCTGCATCAATTCGATAGGGAATTCACTTTCTATTCCAATCCCCACAAATTTTATACTAGGTTGGATTATTTACTGGTGTCCCGTTCGCTTTTTTCCAGGGTGGACAACATTACTATTGAGGATACCTCCCTCTCAGATCACTCAGCGGTGGTTCTTACCTTGAGGGTGACGAATGCGATGGAGGAGCGGTCCTGGAGATTCCCCTCCCCCCCGGCTTTGCATTACGATAACGGGTTTCATGCCTATCTACATGCCCACTGGGTGGAGTATGCTAAATTTAATGCTGCTTCAGATGTGGACCCAGAAATCTAATGGGAGGCATCCAAGGCAGTCATGCGCGGTCACATTTTACAATATGTTGCCACTAAGCATAGGAAGCAAGGGGACGCGCTGCTAGCTCTCTCAAACACATTGGCTGCTTTGCGTCGGCAGCATAGCACAAGCCTCTCAGGCCCAGAGCTTCAGCAACTTAAATCTAGCCTCTTTAAATCAATGATATCCTAGATCAGAAAGCGCGCCAAGATATCTTTTTCAGAAATTTAATGGGAACTCAACTGCCGATCACCAATCATGTACTTGCTTACAACACTAAAGTTTTAGTACCTTTATGTTCTGTTCTGTTAGTACAGTTAATGTTGTCCTAAAACTATGCTATGCCATGTAATATCTCCCACAAATGCTGCAAATTCTTCTTAGCTATGTCGGCCAAATATGGCTTTCACTAATTTTGTCCTTTCTATACTGTGAATGTACCTTTGTTTAGTTTGTTTGGTTTGTTTGTTTTTTTGTAATATCATGTTTATTTTTTTTGTAATGTCATGTTTATTGAGACAGAGAAGAAACGCATATAGTGCACAGCAATCCAAAAGAGATATAAATGATACATCCATGTCAACAGGGAGCCAAGCAGGTGAGCAACAAACAAGATAGTTTATAACACGGGCATCGAAAAAAGGCATTTCAGCAAAACAGCGCCAGAGTGCTGCAAAGGAAGCATAACATCTCTATCCAGGTAAACAACAACCACACAGAATCCCCAAACGATTCAACACATACACACTCCAGGCAGAGGGAGCAGATCCCCCCGTCTGGCACACACTCACATACACACACCTGCATACATAACCCATGCACCATTCACATGAGGTGTATTCCTCCAACGCCCCAAGGAAGACTCAACGGGACAGCAGATGAAACACAGATACGCAAGCGGGAGGGGAAACAGGAATACAGCGCCCAGCATCTACATGCAAATATCAAACAGTAAGGTGCAAAACCCCCTCCCATAGTCCACACTAGGCCTTCCATTCCACCTGAGGTCGAGACGAATAAGAGTCCAGTTCAAAGCGGGCTTGCTGCTTCATCAAGGCAATCTACATATGATAGCAAGGAGACTTCTAGAAGTCCAATCTCTGAGAATAAGCTTTTTCCCCCATAACAGAGCATGCAAGACAAATTTTTGGGAGGACACAGCCATACCCTGCTGAACCAGGACTTGCACATCCCACAACAAGAAAGCTGGCCCATTCCAAGGCAAAGCACTGTTAAGAAAGCTCCTTAAATAACAAAAAATAGGGTCCCAAAAATGCAGTTTCGGGCAATCAAAAAAGGAGTGGAGGAAAGTCCCTCTTTGAAGTTTGCATTTGGTACAGTTACTATCAGGCCAAAGGCCCATGGCGTGCCCCTGCGAGCAGGTAAGATATGCTCTGTGTAGTATTTTGAATTGGGTCTCCTGCAAAGACACCGCTTTAACGTGGGAATAGAGCATTTGAAAGAGCAGCTGTAAGTTGTGTGAGGAGACTCCCATGCCCAATTCAGCTGACCATTCTCGAGCCAAATAGTTGAGGCTCCCCTCCCCCTGGCAATCTTTGCCCTCCACATACCAAGTAGAGATGCTGTTAAAGAAAGTGGGAGTGGAAAGAAACACCCTGTCTAATTTACCATATGCCCAGTGGTCCCCATGGGTCTTTGTCAAAGAATGAAAGTAATGCTGAATCTGGGTGTATGTGTATGAGTGAGCAGTGGGCAATTGCCAAGTGGTGAGTAGTTGCCAAGGGATGGGAAAAGGCCCCCCCCCCCCAAGTTGTAGAACATCACAAGTGTCGTAGCCTGCTATTCACAACCTGGGAGACCCGCAAGCCCACGCAATCCCGAAACAAAATCAGGGTTATGAATAAGGGACAAGAAAGGGGACACCGAAGGCAGCTGACCCTGCTTCACACGCCACCATTGCCATGCCTTTCTAAAAGAGAGTAAGAATGGGAAAGAGGCTGCATCATGTTCCCCACAACCCCGTCCCCTCTCGTGAACAAAGAAAGAGAAAAAGCCGGACAAGCAACAGTTTTGCAAAAGGTTCGAAGGGGAGTAATGCCGGGAGGACACCAGGTGTTCATGTATCCATCGAAGGAGTGCCACAACATTGTAACGGCGAAGGTCGGGAAGACCTAACCTCCCCCCCGATCCTTACTTTAGGACAATTTCATAAAACTGATGCGGGCCGCCTTGCCACCCCCAAATGAACGTCCATATGATGGACTGATAAAGCCGCTCGTCTGTATGAGTAAGCTAGACTGGGATAGTTTGGAGCGGGTATAACAATTTTGGAAATAAGACCATTTTAACTAGGGCTACTCTGCCCAGCAAAGAGAGAGGAAGGGAGAGCCATTTATGGCAAAGGGTTTTAATTTTGCCTATGGTAGCAGTAATGTTGGCAGCATACAGTTTACCAGGATCTGAATACAACATAACACCCAAATATTTCAACTTCCCGGGGGCAATGCCAATGCCAAGAGTAGTGCACCAACTCGCCGAAGCAGGGGTGCCAAGTAATAGGGCCTCTGTTTTGTCAAAATTGATACAGAGACTGGGGAAAGAGCCATAGAGTTTGATGAGGGATATAAGAGATGGAACATTGCGGTCAGCATGCCGAACATACAACAACATGTCATCAGCAAACATACTAATATGATATTCCTGAGAACCCACCCGCAAACCCTCCAAGCTGGGGTCGCTATGGATACAGATCGCTAGAGGTTCCAGAGCTAGAAGGAACAACAGCAACGAGAAGGGACAGCCCTGTCTGGTGCCCCTACCCAACAGAAAAGGATCCGAAACTCCCCCGTTCACCAGGAGCTGAGAGTGAGGGTTATGATACAAGGCAGCCACCCAAGCGAGAAAGTCCCCCTGGAAATCAAAATGCTCCAGAATCCAGAAGAGATGATACCACGACATCATATTGAAAGCTTTTTCGATGTCTAGACTAGTGATCAAAGCTCTGTCATATGGAGTATAAGAAGATTGCAACTCTGCTAATACTTTCAATAAGTTCATGGAGGCATGTCGGCCGGGCACAAAGCCCACTTGATCTTCATGAATGAGTGAGGGGAGGTAGGCATTGAGACGCAAAGCCAGAATACTAGCAAGAAACTTAACATCCTGGTTCAGCAAGGAGATCGGTCTGTAGGACCCTAGAACATCTAAAGGCCAGCCCGGTTTAGGGAGAATGATAATGTGAGCCCTATTATGAGAATCCCCAGGTGGAGTAACTGTGCGGAGTCCCATAAAATAAGCTTGCAAGAGTCTAAGAGTTTATAGAATTCAGGGCCCAGCCTGTCATGGCCCGGTATTTTGGCTAATTTAAGTTTTTTATTTTAAGTTTTTTAATTTAAGTTTGGATCTCATCCCCCATGATAGGGCAGTTGAGAGCCATGTGTTGCTCCTTTGGGAAGGGTCAGGTGCTGAAAAAAGAGGTCTCGGGTCTCAGAGTCATCCATCTGAGCCGAATAAAAATTGATGTAGATTTGCACAAACTGGTTTGTGATAGCCTGGTGTGCGATGTGGAGCTTCCCATGGTTGTCTTTAACAGATGAGATAATATGTTGAGCTTTGGGGGGGGGTCGCACCAGGTTGGCCAGCAGGCGGCCCGTTTTATCTCTCCAACGATGTAATTTATATTTAAAGTAATAGATGCTGCGATTTGCCCATTGGGTCAGAAGGTCATTGATTTAAGTCTTCCTGGTGGCATCATCCATGTCCATGATATGCCTCTTATGTAGGTCGTGCAATTCATGGGACGAGAGGAGCTTCCCATCTCTGCGCTTCTTAAGCACTGCAGAGTAGGCTAGAATATGCCCCCGCATGACCGCTTTGGCTGCCTCCCACTATATAACAGGGCCCACATCCTACACTGAATTAGTTTGGACATAATCCTCCCATTTCTTCTTGAAAAAGGAAGGAAATTCAGCATCGGAATACAACTGGGGAGACATTCTCCAAATACGAGTGGCAGAGGACGGACTGTACTGCAGAGTGAGGCCTAAGAGCGCGTGGTTGGATACCAAAGGCTCCAGAAGTTGTGCTGTCAGCAACTTAGGGAAAAGCGCTTCAGAGATGAGGAGATAATCTATACGGGAATACACCGCATGAGGGTGTGAGTACATAAGAACATAAGAAGTTGCCTCCGCTGAGTCAGACCAGAGGTCCATCCTGCCCAGCGGTCCGCTCCCGCGGCGGCCCATCAGGCCTAATTGCCTGAACAGTGTCTCTGACTAATTTTGTAACTGCCTCTAATCCTATCCCTATTACCTACCTCTAATCCTATACCTACTCCTACCTCTACTCAATCCCTTTGTCCTCCAGGTACCTGTCCAGACCCTCTTTGAAGCCCTGTAGCGTGCTCCTGCTTATCACATCCTCCGGTAGCGCATTCCATGTATCCACCACCCTCTGAGTGAAAAAGAACTTCCTGGCGTTTGTTCTAAACCTTTCCCCTTTCAATTTCTCTGAGTGCCCCCTTGTACTTGTGTTTCCCCGTAATTTGAAAAATCTGTCCCTGTCTACTCTTTCTATGCCCTTCATGATCTTGAAGATTTCTATCATGTCTCCTTTAAGTCTCCGCTTTTCCAGGGAGAAAAGCCCCAGCTTCTTCAGTCTGTCAGTATATGAGAGGTTTTCCATACCCTTTATTAGCTTAGTTGCTCTTCTCTGGACTCTCTCAAGTACCGCCATGTCCTTCTTGAGGTACGGCGACCAGTACTGGACACAGTACTCCAGGTGCGGGCGCACCATTGCACGATACAGTGGCAGGATGACTTCCTTCGTCCTGGTCGTGATACCCTTCTTAATGATACCCAACATTCTGTTTGCCTTCCTTGAGGCTGTGGCGCACTGCGCCAACGTCTTCAATGATGTGTCTACCATCACTCCCAGGTCTCTTTCAAGGTTACTCACCCCTAGCGGTGATCCCCCCATTTTGTAAGTGAACATCGGGTTCTTTTTCCCTACATGCATGACCTTGCATTTCCCTATGTTGAAGCTCATTTGCCACTTTTTGGCCCACTCTTCCAGCGCTGTCAGATCTTTTTGGAGATTTTTGCAGTCCTCCTTGCTTTCAACCCTGCTGTATAATTTGGTGTCATCCGCAAATTTAATAACCTCACATTTTGTTCCTGCCTCCAGGTCGTTAATAAATATATTGAACAGGAGCGGTCCCAGCACCGACCCCTGCGGAACTCCGCTCGTGACCCATTGCCAGTCTGAGTAATGGCCCTTTATTCCAACTCTCTGTTTCCTGTCCACCAGCCAGTTTTTGATCCTTCGGTGGACCTCCCCTTGCACCCCGTGGTTCCATAGCTTCCTTAGCAGTCTTTCATGTGGTACCTTGTCGAAGGCTTTTTGGAAGTCAAGATAGATGATGTCTATAGATTCCCCTTTATCCACCTGGCTGTTTACCCCCTCAAAGAAGTATAATAAGTTAGTGAGGCATGACCTGCCCTTGCAGAAGCCATGCTGACTCGGCTTTAGCTGCCCCGTGTTTTCGATGTGTTCCCAGATGCAGTCTTTAATCAGCGCTTCCATCATCTTTCTCGGGACCGAGGTCAAGCTCACCGGCCTGTAGTAGAGTAAAAGGAGAAATCATGCTTATCCGGGTGCATAATGCACCAGGAGTCCAAGAGGCCCAATTCTTTCATGAGGAAGTTCTCCTTGGCAAAGTGACCCTTCAAGGGGGATTTTGCTGGCTTATAGTCCCGGGCAGGGTTGGCTACGATATTAATGTCGCCCCCCCCCCCCCCCCGAATAAGGGAGTGGGACCCCAGAGGGGACAAAAGACTCACCAACTGAGAAAAAATGTATGGGAATAGGTGTTAGGGGCATAGACATTACAGAGCACTAAGGGATGGCCCCACACTTCCCCTCTCCCCACAATGTATCGCCCATTAGGATCCATGATTTGTTGATATATATGAAAGGGTATATTTTTGTGTATAAGAATGGCCATGCCGCACTTCCGTGCTGTCTAAGATGCATAACCCTCCTGGCCCACCCATTCTCTACGAAGTTTAGCATGCTCTGTGGGAGTCAGATGCGTCTCTTGGAGAAATGCTATGTCAGTACACTCCCTCCTAAGATAGGCTAAAATTTTAGTGCGCTTAACCTTTTCCTATCATGTGTCCTGGATTACAGGACATTCCAAAAATGTCATTGCCATCATATGTCCCATACTAATAAAGAGCCAGGAACACAAAATATTTGAATTTACAGACTTATGACTTATTTACATTATGTTTACAATAGCCGTAAATGATAACAGTGAATAATACAAAACATTGCTAAAATAATTACGATTGGAACCAGCGTCACATTAAATTTAAACGATAAGGCAAAGGTTAATGGGTGAATGGATCCCATCCACATTTAGAGATTTTACATTCAGGTGTGCCATATCATAGTGTCTGTACCAAAGAACATAAGCTCAAGTCCCAGCCAAGTCCACCCCCCCAACTTGGGAACACTCATGAACAAGAATGGTACACCAGAAAGAGTAGTTTCTGTGTCAGAGTCCAGACCACACACATCAGCCATACAAACACCACCCATGCACACAACCACCCTCCCCCCCCTCATACATTCCCCCGTCCCCATGCTTTCCTCCCCCTTCCCGAACAAAGCACAGTAAAAGAAAAACTGTGCAAACCCCTCAGTAAGGAAAGAGAAACAACAAACAACCCCAGGCCATGCCTGGTAGTACAGTATCAGAGCAACAAGATACAACATGGGACCCCCAGAGCTAGGGAGTCATATAGAACACAGTGAAAACACAGAACACACAAGGCCACTGGAGAACAGTCCAGAACTAAAGATCCAGTAACAAGATAACAGGGGATATCAGATGCAGATAGCTGAGGATGGATCTTGGGCCCCTGAGATAAGAGGCCTCCCACCAGGACAGCTGCGGCCGGAGGCCAGAGACAAGTACTGTGCAATTAGCGGGGAGAACCAGAAGGAAATAGGCACTTGCATCATACAGTCTGTCATCGGGTACAGGAACATAGAGTCCATAGCCGACCCTAAAGGGCCAGCGGATCGTAAATGCTCAGACCAGGGCAAAAGCCCATGCAGTGCTCAAATGCGTTGCTTGTCCCAAACAGGGATCCCCCAGGGGAAAGCCGAGGGTGCTGGTAAAATGGCAAACTGGCAGATGAAAAAGATCAGCTCAGAAAAAGGCAGGCAAATCCTCCCGGCAATGGTAGCAGGTCCAAGGTGCGCAGAGGGCCCCCAACTTCCTCAGGTAGCCGCTATAGTAAGATTTTAGACATATCAGAAGTGTACACAAAGGAAATCACTTTATTGTAACTGTTATGATGTATTCTTATGTCACGTGAGATAGTAGCTTTGAGAAGCATATGAAATATGTAAACAAATGAGTTACCTTGCTATAATCCTCACTGTAAATGCATGATGAAATTATAACCTTGTAGAGCAGCGGTCTCAAACACGCGGCCCGCGGGCCACATGTGGCTCTCCAAGTTTTATTTGCGGACCACGGTCTGGACGTGATCATTCTCTTCGTTTTGGAGCAGCAGCGTGTCTGGCCGGCTCATTCTGTTCAAAGCCGCGGGTTGGCGGCTCCTTGCGCTATCCACGGAAGAGCCGGCCAGACACGCTGCTGCTCCAGTGGCGTACCAAGGGGGGGCGGTCTACTATTCTCCCTAGAGTGCGACTCGCGGCTCATCTAGAGCAGTGGTGCCCAATCTGCTTCCCTTCCCTTCTCACCGCTGCCATCTGGGAACAGGCCGGCACCATGTTCTTTGATCTCCCTGCTTCTCTTCTGCCCGACGTCAATTCTGACGTCGAGAGGACGTTCTGGCTAGCCAATCGCTGCCTGGCTGCCCAGAACGTCCTTTTCGATGTTAGAATTGGCCCCGTGGAGAAGAAAAGCAGGGAGATCTCGGCATGTTCCTGATGGCGGCGGCAGCAGCAGCAGCCTATTCCCCGGCGGCGGTGGCATGGGGAGGGCAAGAAGGAAGAAAGAAAGAAGGGGGGGGGCAGGAAGCCAGAAACAAAGCAAAAAATGGGACACAGAATCAGAGAAAGACAGACAGAGAAAGAAAGAAAAAGTTGGGGGAGGGAAAGAGGTCTGGAAGAAGGGAAGAAATATTGGATGCACAGTCAGAAGAATAAAGTGCAACCAGAGACTGATGAAATTACCAAACAAAGGTATGAAAATGATTTTATTTTCAATTTAGTGATGGAAATGTGCCTGTTTTGAGAAAGAAAAGATATTAAACTTTAAATGTGAGTGCTGTAGAAAAAATAGAGTACTTGGAGTGCCGCAGAACAAATAGTTAATGTCTTATTAAAGAAATGACAATTTTGCATGAGGTAAAACTCTTTATAGTTTATATATCTTTCCTTTTAGCTGTTAAAGGAAAGTTTTATAAACTATAAAGAGTTTAACCTCATGCAAAATTGTCATTTCTTTAATAAGACATTAACTATTTTTTCTGCGGCCCTCCAAGTACCTACAAATCCAAAATGTGGCCCCGCAAAGGGTTTGAGTTTGAGACCACTGGTATATACTGCTTTCCAGACATTGCCCCCTTTTCCCATCCGTGTAGAGCAGTGGTCTCAAACTCGCGGCCCGGGGGCCAGGTACTATTTTGAGGCCCTTGGTATGTTTATCGTAATCACAAAGTAAAATAAAACAGTTTCTTGATCTTATGTCTCTTTAGCTGTAAATTACAATATTATTATTGAGACTTAGCCAAAAGGAAAGATTTATAAACTATAAAGAGTTTTACCTCATGCAAAATTGTCATCCTACAATAAAACGCTAGCCGCGCATGCGCACTCCTGCCTGCGTGCTTCCGTGATCTGTAGGTCTGTGGCAGGCAGGAGAGCGGATGCGCGGTTAGGACCCACACTGGAGCGCTGTGGCCGACCCAGGATCGTGGGAGGATGTGCCGCGCAAAGTGCTGCACACGTACTGGAGGGGGAGGGACATACCGGTTCTGCACATACCGGCACAAACCTCCCTCCAGCGTTGGCAGCCGCAGCACGCTAAACAGGCTGCTTCGGGCTTTCTCCTGCAGTTGAGTCCCTCTGCCGCGTCACTGATGATGTCATCAATGACGCGACAGAGGGACTCAACGGCAGAAGAAAGCCGCGAAGCAGCCTGTTTAGTGTGCTGCGGCTGCCAACACTGGAGGGAGGTTTGATATTAAAGTAATCTCGCTGGGAGGGTCGTAGAGTCAGCGGGGGTTGGGCTGGGAGGGGAGAGAAGCGTCTGACTCGGGTGCTTCAGGCAGCAGCAGCGTTTACAATTCACTGCTGTTGCTGGCTTCAGGCCTTCCTCTCTGGCCGGTCCTGCCTACTTCCTGTTTTCATGAAGATAGGACCGGCCAGAGAGAAAGACCTGAAGCCAGCAACAGCAATGAATTGTGAATGCTGCTGCTGCCCAATGAAGTAGTTAAATGAGGAAAGGGAGCAGAGGGGGAGAGAATGGCTTGGAGGGAAGGAGGAAGGTATGTCAGACCAAGGGAAAAGGAAGGAGGAGATGGAGAGAGGCCATATGGAACAGAGAGAGGGCGGACACTGGATGGAAAGAGAAGAGAGGGGCAAGACAGAGGGTGAACAGTAGATGGAAGGGGTAGAGAAAGGGAGACATACCGAATTGAAGTGTGGAGGACAGGGGGAGCAGACGTTGGAAGGAAGTGGGGAGGAGAAAGAAAAAAAGGCCACATGCAGGATTGAGGGAAGAGGATAGAGTTAGAAATAAAGATAGACAGACAGGGGGCCAGGGAAAGACACAGACAGAAAGAATGACAGCGTCCAAGGTGACCCTCGTGTGCTGCAGGTAAAAGAGGTGCAGAGACCGGGCTCTGGAGAGAGAAATCCACTTGGCAGTCTGGGTTATTAAGTAGGTTTTGGCGGCACGACCCGGAGCTGTGTAGAGGCATGTCTGTTCAAATGCACGGCATCATGTGACCCCCCGTGAATGTACCTCTTTAACCCATTCTGGGCTCCTTTGGGAGGACGGGCTAAATAAAAAAATAAATAAACTTTACCAATGTGGAAGTAAAGTGGGTAAACTTTTAGCGAACCTGGTCCAATCATATCGGAAAAAGCAGGTTATTTGACTAGTGAAAAATAATTTTGGGGCCAGTTTCACTACAGAATCCCAAATAGAGAACAATTTATAGCACTCTGTATGTAGGAGGGACTTCGCCACTGTGGAGCATGATGCTTTTTTTCAGTGACTTCCCCTTTCGAAACTTACCCCAGAACAGGCGGAGCAGTTGAATGCCTCTATTGCGCTTGAGGAGCTCCGGGTAGGAATTAAGAAATCAAAACAGTAGTCTCCAGGCCTGGATGGGTTTGGCCCTGAATACTATAAACTCCTATTTGATCTTCTTGGGGAACCTTTCACTTTTTGTCTTCTACTGCCCAAGCCCCCAGGAGCAACCTGGCTCATATCATTTTGCTTCCAAAGCTGGGGAAAGATCATACCCAGGTGGGCTCTTATTGGTCTATCTTGTTATCAAACCAAGATGTCAAGTTGCTGGCCTCTATTTTGGCAACTTGGTTGGATCGCTATCTGCCTATCCTGATAGGAGCAGATCAGGTGGGCTTTGTTCCACATCGCTATGCCTCGATGAACCTGCTTAAGGCGTTGACAGCCATTCACGAATGCAGAGGGAATGGAGGTACATTCGCTATTGCGAGCCTTGATATGGAAAAGGCTTTTGATAGCATATCTTGGCAGTACTTGTTATGGGTGCTCTCTGCATTTGGATTGAATAGGAATTTTGTCCAATGGATTGTTGGCCTCTACACCAACCCGCGGGCCCGTCTCATTAATGGCGACCTCTCTGAGCCTTTTGATCTGTGTTGGGGAACTCGCCAGGGGTGCCCATTGTCCCCCTTGCTGTTCTTATTGGCAATTGAACCCTTAGCTATCAAGATCCGTACTAGTGATACTTTACGGGGCATCCAGATTGGGATGTTGAATGTCGCCTCACATTGTTTGCGGATGATATTTTGCTTTTTCTGGACCAGGCCCCCATACATCTCCTGATTGCTTTAAGTCTGGTTCGAGAGTTTGGTAATACCTCAGGCTTACAGGTTAACTGTGACAAATCAGAGTTGCTGCCCCTGGCGGGGACTGGATGGGAGCAATGGCACGATACTCTTCCTATTCCTCCGGTACGTAAACCCATGAGATATCTCAGTATTTATCTACATACTGATCCCCGGGTCATGTATAGGAGCAATATTACTGCTACCATTGAGAAAATTAAGGCCTTTTGTGTTGCGTGGAAAGATCTACCCCTCTCCTTTTTGGGTAGGGTTGCCCTGATTAAAATGATAATGCTGCCTAAATTATTGTATCCCTTACAGACTGTGCCTTATTGGTTTCTTAAGAGGGATGAATACCTGGTTTATTCCATTTTTACTACATTTATTTGGAAGCAACGATCTGTATGGATTAGTTATCATAAGTTGACTTTTGCAAAATGGGACAGAGGGCTTGGATTGCTAGATTTGCGGGCATACAATGTGGCGGCCCTCCTGTGTATCAATCATGAAGGGGTGACTGGTGTGGCTCGGTTTTCTCTGCTGTCGAGTTGGTGTGCCCCGTTTACCTTTTTTAATCTTTTGCATTCACCTCGGGGTTTGGGACGCCAGCTTTTATCCAAACTTCGGTTCTTGCACCCTTTTTGTGTCACATGGCAGTGGTGGCGAGGACTCAGGGCAAGACCCCCTTGGCTTCCCCCTTTTTGCAGCTGCAGGGCAACCCTAATTTTCTTCCCGGTTTAAGGGGCTAATCCCATTGCAGAGTGAAGTTAGTGAACCTAGCCCAGTGGTGGGCAACTCCAGTCCTCGAGGGCTGGAATCCAGTCGGGTTTTCAGGATTTCCTCAATGAATATGCATTGAAAGAAGTGCATGCAAATAGATCTCATACATATTCATTGGGGAAATCCTGAAAACCTGCCTGGATTCCTGCCCTCGAGGACCAGAGTCGCCCATGTCTGATCTAGCCCATAGTGACTTGCCCAGGGTCACAAAGAGCAATGTGGGTTTGAACCCACAACCTAAGGGTGCCGAGGCTGTAGATTTAACCACTGCGTCACACTCTCCCACACTTTTCACTTCCTATACTTTCCTCTCTTTTTGTCCCATCACCACCTCTCTCTCATTCTTTCCCCACTACATTTCATTCATTTTCCAATTCCTTATTTCCAGCCTGTGTATTCATCCTCTGATTCACTTTACATTACATTACATTACATTAGGGACTTCTATTCCACCTATACCTTGCAGTTCAAGGCGGATTACAAAAGAGCTAACTGGACATTTCCAGTGAAGTTACAACAGTTTTAGGGGGGGGGTTGGTTTTTTTTTTGTTACAAAGGAGGAGAGGTACCTGGATTAATTCTGAAAGAACTTGCAAATTGGATATTAAATTGACTGTACGTTACTGTGTGATATAACAAATAGATTACAAATAAGTACAAATACGATTACTTCTCCATTCACTGTCCTTTTCATATGTCTTACTCCTTATTCAGGTTACCATTCCCCCCCTATTTTCACCCTTTCTCACCTATGTCACCTTCTTTTATCCTTCAAACACTTTTTGTAGCCCTTTTTTTCCCTTTTCTCCAGCAGCCACTGTCCCTACCTCTTTTCCCATAGTTCCTTCACCATTTCCAAAGCATACTCTGTCCTATCTCTCTGCCATCTTAACCTCAACATCTATATCTTTGCCTCTCCTTCACTTTCCCTTGCATATGCACATGTTTCTTCTCCCTCCCCCAACAATATCTGTCCTTCCATCACCAATGCCTTCCTCCCGTCCCCTGTATCAAGCCCATCTCCTCTATCCCACCAACCCCCAGTCCCTTTCATCCATCCCCAGCATCAGTCCCCTTCTCCAGTCTCCCAGCACCAATATATTTGGTGCAGAGAAGGAAGCTTTTTTCTTCACTCAAGCCATTCTAGCCACTGGTGTCACTCAGGTATGAGAAACATAAAAACGTGATGGAAGATAAAGGCCAAATGGCCCATCCAGTCTGCCCATCTGCAGCATCCTCTATCTCATTTTCTCTCTATGAGATCCCATGTGCCTGTCTTTTGCATTACTTCCTGTGTCATGTGTGACACAGGAAATAGATTCGCTCTGATTTTAGTAGCTGAGTGGTGCTAGCAGCCAGGGCAGCTAGAGTGAAGAAAGGAGTTCCCCACTCTGCAGCTGATATAGTGGTATCAGACATAGCAGATAGGAGAAAGGAGAAGCTGGCACAAATTTTGATGGAACCAAGAGAGGCTGGTGCACCACAATAAATATGAAAAGGGTGGCCCATCCAAAGGAGTGATATTCACCAGACCACCACAATGATAAGAATATAAGAATAGCTTTATTGGGTCAGACCAATGGTCCACCTAGCCCAGTATATTGTTTCCAACAGTGGCTAATCCAGACCTGGCAGAAACCCAACTGAACCCACAGCAACAGTGGCTTCCCAATGTCTGTCTCAATAGAAAACTATGGACTTTTCCTCCAAAAACTTAAACCTTTTTTAAACCCAACTACACAAACCATTGTTATAATGTCCTCTGGTAACAAGTCCCAGAGCTTAACCAGCAGTGCCTCTGGGGTATAAATTTGGAAAGATCTGCATTTGGCTGACTAAATCTCAATATACTGTACAGTCTTGTTCTCAGGTTTTTTGTGTTGAAAGTAAGGACTCCTCTGTGTTATATTTGCAACTGTAAGAGGCTCCTATTCAGCCAACCCTTACTTTTGTAATCTTAGTGTTACCAGCCAGACTGTATTTGTTGAGCAACATTCTTTAATAACATAAAATAAAGAATAAACACTCACAATTGTTGACTTTAAGGCAGTTTAACCCTGTCACAGAATCTTCTCACTCTACCAGCTTTCTTATCCAAACAGGGGCTGGGAGTGTGTCCACACCTTGTGGAAATAACACTGTTCTCCAGACTTAGATATAAACTAAGCTGTGTTAGATTGTTCAAAATAAAGGCTGAAAAATGTGGTGGGAGAATAATGCTAACTCAGGTTCTCATACAGCCATGTGGTCTGTAAAAATAGCAACTGTTCTCTTTCACACTGGAGATGAAGAGCAGGGCTTCAGCTCTGTGAATGCAGCCTAGCTTGCCCTCTGGGGATTTAAGTCCACAGAGCACACCTTACCTATACATTTTAATATAAACACTTAAACTTGTTCTTATACAAGAAACTGAGCAAATGCCCACATAAAGTGGGGGCAAAACATGCATGTTTTGCTTTCTAAATGCTGCAGAGACTCTAGGGCAGTGGTTCCTAATATGCAGCACGAATACCCTATAGTAGGGCAGTGGTTCCTAATATGCAGCACGAATACCCTATAGCAGGAGTGTCAAAGTCCCTCCTCGAGGGCTGCAATCCAGTCGAGTTTTCAGGATTTCCCCAATGAATATGCATGAGATCTATTTGCATGCACTGCTTTCATTGTATGCTAATAGATCTCATGCATATTCATTAGGGAAATGCTGAAAACCTGACTGGATTGCGGCCCTTGAGGAGGGACTTTGACACCCCTGCCCTATAGGGTATATGTACCAGTGACAGGGAGTATGCAGTGCCTGCATCTCCTGCCCTGCTGCTGCCCACTGCCATCATTTTGCCTTTCCTACCCTCCTGGACTAGGACTATCATTAAGGGGGCAAACAGGGCAGCTGCCCTGGGCCCCACAGCTCCAGGGGCCCCCCAGTCTGGGCACTCACTTGGCTGCCATCAGCCCTACCTTCAGTCCTGATCCTGTCAATTCAGTTTGTTACCTTTGCTTAATCTTCTGTAAACCGCATAGAACTTCACGGTATTGTGGTATATAAGCTGTTATTATTATTCCCATTTGCCTGCATTACTATAGGCTCTTGTAACAAGGAGGAGTACCTGTCACTGGCCAGCGGAAGTAGTCCAAGCCGTGGAGCTCATTGAGCCTGAGAGGAGAGCTGATTTGCATAACAGCTGCAAGTGTTGCTGGGAGCTGTCCACTCACCCTTAGAGGATTGTGGTGCTGAAAAGAACAGCTCCCAACACACAGAATTCAGAAGACAAGGGGCTCCTTTGGAAGGAGAAATGCTGGTTTAACTTTCAGTAAGCCCTGAAAGCCACTGCTGATAGGTGGCCCAGTGCAGTAGAGTGACCAGGCTGATCAGTCCTGACAGGGGGGACTTGTAAAGTCCAGTGGTGGGAAGGTCAACAGGGATCTATATTTTGGCAAAGAGATTTGGGAGAGAAATTTGGTTCTGTATGAAGGAAGCCTGGTGGTGGGAGGATCCATAGGGACCTATACATTAGCAGAGAGGGATGTGGAAGACAAAGTAGCTGGAGGACCTGGTAGAGCCTGGAGTCCACCAATGTTCCCTCTAAGCTGAGCGCATGAGCAATCGCTCACTATTGTCATTGGCGTCGCTCATAATTTTTCTCGTGTCGCTCACTAAAATACTGCAGTGGGAAACTGAGGACTGCATAGTAAGATCCCCGACGCACTTCCGACGCAGGTGGGGATCGTGAGAGGAGCCGCTGCCACGTCTTCAGTGGCGTACCAAGGGGGGGCAGGGGGGGCGTGGGTGCACAGCCGGCCAGGTCCGGATCTGGTTGGCTGTGCAACCCCCATAAGGCTGCCTTCGGAGAGGAAGTTCGGGCCAGCCAATCGCTGCCTGGCTGGGCGGAACTTCCTCTCCGACGGCAAAATTGACGTCGGGGGAATGCTGGTTGGCCCAACGGTGGGAAGCAGAGAGAACTTGGGCAGCCGTGGCGGTGGCTTTGGGGCCTGTTTCCCCCGATGGTGGCAGCAGTGGCTTTGTGGAGGGTAGGGAGAAAGAAAGAAAGAAAGAAAGGGGGCAGGCAGGGAGACAGAAGGGAAGGGAAACAGAAAAAAAGAAAGGGGGCATCAAGAGAGAAAAAAGAAAGAAAGGGCAGGGAGAGAGGAAGAAAAAGTTAGGGGAGGGAATGAGGTCTGGAGGAGAGGAAGCATACAGGCTGAAAGAAGGGAAGAAAGATTGGATGCACAGTCAGAAGATGAAAGTGCAACCAGAGACTCATGAAATCACCAGACAAGGTAGGAAAAATGATTTTATTTTAAATTTAGTGATCAAAATGTGTCTGAATTTATATATGCTGTCTATATTTTGCACTATGACCCCCTTTTACTAAACCGCAATAGTGTTTTTTAGTGCCGGGAGCCTATGAGCGTTGAGAGCAGCGCTGGGCATTTAGCGCAGTTCCCTCTGCTAAAAACTGCTATTGTGGTTTAATAAAAAGGAAGGGGTATATTTGTCTATTTTTGTATGGTTGTTACTGAGGTGACAATGCATAGAGTCATCTGCCTTGACCTCTTTGAAAAAATACCCAGAATAGGAATGATAATTAACATTTTCTCAGCGTATAGTGTGCTTTGTGTTTTTTAATTTTATTGTTGGTAGATCATTTTGACTTGGTCATTTTAAAGTAGCTCGCAAGCCCAAAAAATTTGGGCACCCCTGAGCTAGAGCGTTGAATCTGTGTATTTCTATTTTATCCCCCCTTTTATAAAACTGTGGAGCGTTTTTTAGCGCCAGCCGTGGTGGTAGCAGCTCTGATGCTCAGAATTCTATGAGCGTCAGAGCTGTTACCACCGTGGCTAAAATCCACACTACAGTTTTGTAAAAGGGGGAGGGGTTAGTTTGTGATGACATATTCCATACTAGGCGAAGGTGTTTTCTGTGTTCTGTGTGTTCGAAAGACATGGTTTTCTGTTAGGATTGATGGTGTAGGATTGATCTGTGCTGGTCTGGCTTGTTTAGTTTTACAATGAGTGTCACTGCAATATGTAAGATGCTGCCTTTTTCTAGGTACTCATGTGTGACGTGTGACTTGTTACTAAAAATCATGTTTTTTGTACAGATGGGGGGGTGCCAAAAAATGATGGGCCCCGGGTGTTACATATGATAGGTACGCCACTGTATGTAAAGATACCAGAAAGCTGGCGAAGCAAAAACTTTAAATAAATTGTTATTCTTCTAAGTTTTGAGTATTTAACCCTCCCACAATCTCACGGGCACTCGTCCTCCGCTCCTGCTCATAAATTTGTGGAGTATGTAACTTGTCGCTCATGCATATTTTTTTTTGCACACACCTCATCCTTAAAGGCAGGACTCAGGCTTGATGACTGGCAGTGGGACTGGCGAAGAACCCGACCCATGGGGCCCAAGATGCGAGGAAGTAGGAAACTGGCAGTGGCCCCACAAGCAACTGGAAGAGCTGTGGTTGAACTGGGTGGAGGTCCTAGGCTGCGGGAGTCTGGTGGGTAACTGGCAGAGAGACCAGCAGGACCAGTGGTGACCAGCAGAAAGACCGGTAATGGCACTTTCCACCAGAGAAGACTGGAGACCATTAGCTGAAGGTCTGGAAGCAACTGGTAGAGAGATTGTCTGGGATGGTTGTGACTGGTGGAGAGACCGGTAATGGCACTGGGAGCTACCTGACTGGAGGACCAATGATTGTCAGGGAGGACCCAGAAGAAGCTGCCGAAGATCCAGAGGGCCAATAAAGAATGAGGAGTCTAGGGAGGACCTCGGGATGATCAGGAGATGTTGGGAAGGCCCTGATCAGATGTTTTAAGAGTCTGTTGGAATAACTGTTTAACCCTGTTATGTTTGTCTTGAAAGAAAACCTGGAGACTGGAAGACCAGAGAGTACCTGGGATTGTGGATATGTGATGGGTAATACTACTCACCAAGTCACATGATGACAACTGTGCTGGTCTTGATCATGCACCCCTCTGAAATCACTTTCTGTTTTTGAGGGTTGGCATCAAGACCAGCAGAGCTTATAGTGATGCAGGCAAGAGGGAAGGCCCTGTCTTCATTATTGCTATCTAGTATAGTGGGGCTGATGACAGCTGAATGCTGGAAGAGGCAAAGGATAAAAGGATATGGATTGAGGCCAGCTAGCCAAGGGACGAAAATAGAGATGCTGGGATTTGGGGAGAGGGAAAAAATGGGATATGCTTGTTATGGGAAGAGGGGAAGGGCGGATGGTAGACAGTATGCAGGGTTGGACAGGAGGACAGGTGATGGCTCAGGCACCCCCCACAAAGACGGGGGTCTGCCCCCCTTTACTATGCCACTGCATCTACTGATTCTAACAAATAAATGCTGAGCTGAGCTCAGGGCAACAATCTGTACTACAATTCAACATAGCTGCCTTCGAGTCTGTTGACCACAATCTTTTATTGACAATACTCGGTGAACTAGGTTTGACTGGATCTATTCTCAATTGGTTCAAAGAATTCTTGACAAATAGAGAATATTGCATATGGAAGTTTGGTACTTTCTGAAAAACTTGGAAAGTTTACTGTGGGGTTCTGCAGGGGTCACTATTAATCCTAATACTTTCCAACCTAATTATGAGCTCATTCTTCTCCAGTGAAGAATGTCTTGTCTTATGCTGATGACATCTTTCTTTTAATACCTCTCAACACCAACATCAATGATATTTCCACAAAAATAACTAATGGCATAGACAAAATCTGCTCATGAACACTTTCCACCAAAGTAAAACTAAATGCAACTAAAATCATAAGAACATAAGAAATGCCTTCACCGGATCAGACCATAGGTCCATCCAGTCCAGTGACCCGCACACGCGGAGGCCAAACTATGCCATAAAGCAGTCCCCATAAACTTATCAATATCAACAGGCACAACATTAAAAGTAGATAAAACTGCCAGAGCAGTGGCGTACGCGGGGCGGGGGGGGGGACGGACCACCCTGGGTGCACGCCCTATGGGGGTGCACAGTCGGCTGGGTCTGGAACCTCCCGTGCTCAGTGCTGCTGCTGTACGTATTCCAGAGCAGAGTCGGCAATCGCGCTGAAGTGCATGAAGGTCCCATGATGACTGCATCTGCCGCCTCTGCTCTGGAAGACGTGACATTGGAGGGGGTGGACAGGCAGACGCAGTCATCGCAGGACCTTGCCACAACTCCCTGCGTCTCCGTTCCACCTCCTCCGACATCATGTCTTCCGGAGCAGAGGCGGCAGACGCAGTCATCGTGGGACTTGCTGGTTTGGAGGGAGAGAGAAAGGAGCATAGAAGGGTGGTGGAGGGAGAGAAAGGGGGCAGGGTGGTATGGAAAGGTGGAGGGAGAGAAAGGGGGCAGATGCTGATGGAATTAATGTAAAGGGAAAGAGAGAGACATAAGGGATACTGGATGGAATTGGGTTGGGGGTTCACGTAATGGCAGCGCTCTGATCAGACACCACGAGCTCCTCTCTGCCTCCCTACAAATACCCCTAAAACCGCACTTATCAGCAAAACTAGCTTCCCTATGAGACACCATCTCTTGCCGGATTGCTCCCACTTGCCATCAGGAGAGTTTCAGAGCTGCCTTCCTTGCAGTTTGATAGTTATGTCCATTAAGGCATCATGGCCTGGGAAAGAAAAGCTCGCAAAGCCCTCCAACATGGCGGCTTCTAGCTCAGCGCCCAGCAGCCCGCTCTCGCAAAAGGATAGCATGCAGGTCTCTGCCACCTTTCTCAACTGCTCGACAAAATGCTGTCCAAACTACATAGAAACATAGAAATAGACGGCAGATAAGGGCCACGGCCCATCCAGTCTGCCCACCTCAATGACCCTCCCCTACCTTTCTCTGTGAAGAGAACCCACATGTCGATCCCATTTTGTCTTAAAATCGGGCACGCTGCTGGCCTCAATCACCTGAAGTGGAAGGCTATTCCAGCGATCCACCACTCTCTCGGTGAAAAAGTACTTTCTGGTGTCACCATGCAGCTTACCTCCCCTGAGTTTCCATGGATGCCCTCTTGTAGCCGTGGGACCTTTGAAAAAGAAGATATCTTCTTCCACCTCGATACGGCCCGTGAGATATTTGAACGTCTCGATCATGTCTCCCCTCTCTCTGCGTTCCTCGAGAGAGTATAGCCGCAACCTATCCAGCCGTTCCTCGTACGGGAGGTCCTTGAGTCCTGAGACCATCCGGGTGGCCATTCGCTGGACTGACTCCAGTCTCAGCACATCTTTGCGGTAATGAGGCCTCCAGAATTGCACACAGTATTCCAGATGGGGTCTCACCATGGATCTATACAATGGCATAATGACTTCAGGCTTATGATTGACGAAACCCCTACGTATACACCCTATGATTTGTCTAGCCTTAGATGAAGCCTGTTCCACTTGATTGGCAGTCTTCATATCTTCACTGATGATCACCCCTAAGTCCCTTTCTGCTACAGTCCTTGCTAGGATCTCGCCATTAAGGGTGTAAGTTTTGCATGGATTTTGGCTGCCAAGGTGCATGACTTTGCATTTTTTGGCATTGAAACCTAGTTGCCAGATCCTAGACCAGCGCTCCAATAGGAGTAGGTCGTGCTTCATATTGTCGGACATTGAGTTTTTGACCGTTGCACTCCTTTCTACTACATTGCATAGTTTGGCGTCATCTGCGAATAACGTTATTTTACCTCGAAGCCCTTCTGCCAAGTCTCTTATAAAGATATTGAACAGGATCGGGCCCAAGACCGAGCCCTGCGGCACTCCACTGATCACCTCCGTCATTTCAGAGGGGGTGCCATTCACCACCACCCGCTGACGCCTGCCTCCAAGCCAGTTCTCAACCCATTTTGTCAAAGTGTCACCCAATCCTATAGAACTCATTTTGCTCAACAGCCTGCGATGTGGTACGCTATCGAAAGCTTTGCTGAAGTCTAAGTACACAATGTCCAGGGGCTCCCCAACATCCAGCTTCCTCGTCACCCAGTCAAAGAAGCTGATCAGGTTGGATTGGCAGGATCTCCCCATAGTAAATCCATGTTGACGGGGATCCCGTAGATTCTCCTCGTCCAGGATCGTATCCAATTGACGTTTGATTAGAGTTTCCATCAGCTTGCTCACTATTGATGTGAGACTCACCGGTCTATAGTTTGCAGCCTCCATTCTGCAACCTTTTTTGTGGAGTGGGATGACGTTAGCCGTTTTCCAGTCCAACGGGACTATACCTGTACTAAGGGAGAGATTGAAAAGCGCGGACAGTGGTTCCGCCAAGACATCACTTAACTCCCTGAGCACCCTGGGGTGTAAGTTGTCTGGCCCCATCGCTTTGTTAACCTTGAGTTTAGACAGCTCACAGTAGACACTGCCTGGCGTAAACTCGAAGCTACTAAATGGGTCTACTGGACTATCCCTTGTCTGTAGCAGAGGGCCAGATCCTGGCTCCTCGCGGGTGAAGACCGAACAGAAGTATTCGTTTAAAAGTACAGCCTTTTCCGAGTCCGCTTCTATATAGTTCCCGTCTGGTTTCCTGAGGCGTACTATCCCGCCTGTGTTTCTGTTTCTGTCGCTAATATACCTGTAAAAGGATTTATCGCCCTTCTTGATGTTCTTCGCTAACGTCTCCTCGTTTCGGAATTTGGCCTCTCTAACTGCTGTTTTGACGGCTCTTGCCTTGGCCAGGTAGTCTTCTCTCGAGTCCTGATTCCCTGATTGTTTGTAATAAATGAACGCCCTTTTCTTCTCTTTTATGAGGCCCGAGATCTCCGCAGAGAACCACTGTGGCCTATTGTTCCTTCGCCGTTTACTTACTGATTTTATATATCGGTTGGTTGCCTCCTGTATGGTATCTTTCAGAGCTGACCACATTTCTTCTACGTTATCTGTTACCGCCTGGTTTTGTAGCGCTTGATGGATGAATTCCCCCATGCCCTCGAAGTTGGCGTCCTTGAAGGAGGAAGTCAAGGACAGCATTGCCAGTCATGCCGCACATATCCAGCAGGCAGAAGACAGGATTTCAGCATAGGAAGATCGAGCAGTGATTGCAGAGCAGTGCGTTGCTGCATTGGAAACTCAGGTGAAAGCCTTAGAGGAGAGAGCGGAGGATGCGGAAAATTGCGGCCGCTGCAAAAACCTTAGGTTAATAGAGCTATAAAAGACTCAGAGCTGGGAAGAGGAAGTGACGTCACTGATGTGGCAGGTTGGTAGGGGCTGAAGCTCCGTCGAGGCCAATGCGGAAAGTGCTTATACGGCAGTGAAAACGCAAGCTTTTTTCATCTCCACTTAGCCCCTGAGGGAGTGCGCAATGGCAACATCTACCCAGTGCAAACTGGAGACCTTTAAGTGTGCCAGTGGCAAACCGGGAGCAGGCATTGAAAACCGCCTAGATCCCCAAGCGTGTCCAAGATGGCACCGGGACCGGCAGCAGAGTGCAGCACAGAGATGCGGATTCTGGAGGCAGGGCCCAATGGCTCGGGCGGCTTTGCTGAACTGTTGGCAAGTTTGCGGGAAGACATAAGATCCATCTGCACCAACATTAAACAAGCAGTGGTGGATATCAAGTTGGAATTGCAGGAAGTGACCCGTCGACAAGGAGAGTTGGAGATGTGAGTGGATTCGGTGGTGGAGACCTCATTGATACACAGGGCAAGGTGGTGGCTCTCCCGAAAGACAGTGTGGACATTTGGGATAAACTCGAGGACCTCGAGAACCGCACGTGCAGATGTAATCTGCGGCTGCAAGGGGTGCCTGAGGAGAAATTTAAAGATGTGTGGCAAGTGGTGCAAACAATAGGTGAGGATCTACTGTGGCTGGCACAGGGAGAAAACACGGGCAGTCCTGGAGTGCAAATTGAACAGGTACACCGAGCCCTTGGATGAGTCCTGGGGAATCTTCCATGCGATATTGTTCTTTGCCTTACCTCCTTTGTGGTTAAGGAAACTATTTTACAAACGGCCAGCGCCATAATGACTATGTGTGGAATGGGCTGCAGGTTACTGGTTTTCAAGATCTAGTGGCCATCATCCTGCAGAAACGGCGAGATTTTCAGGGAGTCATAAGATATCTTTGGCAGGCTGGATATAAATACCGCTGGCAATTTCCATTTGCCCTGTTGATGACCATTGGAACCATACACCTGAGGGTGCAGACCCCTGTGGAGGCATGGAGTGCATTGAAGGAACTGTTGGGGGATTCTGTACTGGCAGAAGTGAGCAGTGATGCTGGATGGCGAGATGGCAGAGACCGTCCGGTGAAGTGGCAGAGAGTGCGCCAACAACGTCAATGATGAGTACTTGCTGAGCCTGCGGTTGGCAGACCGCCCTGATGCAGCAGTAGAGGACTTGCCCTGGACTGTTTTCTGTTTCATTTCTTGAGTTGGAATGAGTTATTAGGTCCTCAGGGTTTGAAGGGGGTTGTCTGAGTGGTTATAGTTTGGATGTGGGGTAGTGTGACTGCGGAGGAAGGGGGTGGGTGGAGGGTCCATCTGTACTAGGGGATGTGGGCTGTTGGGGAGTGGGGTGTTGAGGGTGAGTAGGGGCACATGAGTGGGTCGTATGAGATTGGGGCTTGTTGCGGCCTTGCTACTAGTGGGCCTTCCTTGATTTGACAACTCCCGCTATAGATAGGGCTGGAGATGGCAGGGGGAAGGGAGGGGGGTTGGAGACAGGGTAAGGATTGTGGGGAGGGGTTGTTGGGGTTGGTTCTTTTCCATCCAGAGGGGTGCTTGGGTTCTGGGGAGGGCGGGAGAACGCAGTTGGAGGCTGACTGTGTTGGGGTGTGGGGTAGTGGGCAGTTGCGAACTTGTGTTTCTGGGGAATAATTGTTAAGGTGGTCACCTGGAATGTGGGGGGTATAAACTCACCAATCAAAAGGTCCAAAATCTTGCAACACTTACAGTGTCATCGGGTTGCTGTGGCCCTACTGCAGGAAACCCACTTAGATGGGAAGGAACATAGTAAACTTAAACGCTGGTGGGTGGGGGACTATGTAGTGGTGGATGGGAAGGGCAAAAAGAGAGGGGTCTCATTTTTCTTCCGAAAAGGGATCATGACTAGTCTTGAATTGTTAGATCAGTATGTGGCTGGGAGGTAAGTAATCTGTAGGGGGGGTGGCCAGGAAGCAGTTGCTTTTTTGTTGTATATATGCTCCAAATGTGTGTGATCCCTTCTTTCAAAAGATGGTGGTGACAGCATTGTTGAAATATCAGGGATGTTGGAGGCGATTTCAATGCCATCTGGGACCCCGGTGTGGATTGCTCACAGATGACGGGAATGGGGAGGCATTCTGAATCCCAGAGGCTGCAAAGGCTGGGCCAATTGTTGGATTTGGTCAATGTGTGGTGGGTGTTACACCCGGAGGACAGGGATTATACCCACTTATCACATGCACATAATACACATATCTATTGGTGTTGAGATCGCTCTTTGGGTTGGTGAGTGCGGTGGAAATTAGGGCAGTGGTGATCTCTGATCATGCTTTGGTCTGGCTTTCCTTAGAGAAAGGCCCCTCGAGTGACCGTAGCCAGTGCTGGGTGTTTCCATTCTCCTTTTATAACGATTTTAAATTTCAGGAGATGCTGAGAGAACAATGGAAGAACTATGTCCTTAATAATGCAGTGCTTTTTTGAGAAGCTGCTAAGGCAGTTTTGCGGGATGCCATCATCAATTATACTAGTTATACCAGAAAAACTCAGGATCGAGAAATCATACGTTTGTATAAGGCCTTTCGGCAGGTGCGTCATCAATATGATCGAACCCAGTCGGTAGCAGATAGGGCTTAGTATTTGGAGCTCCAGGTGGCTCTTAATGAGTTGCTACACAAACTGGCGAGTAAATCCATGGCCTATTACAAGTACCAGTTGTATCGTTATGGTCAGAAGGGGGGTAAATTGATGGCTCGTCTGATTTCTACTGAGTGGGGACCGCGGACGGTGACGACTTTGAAGAATAAGAGCGGGTGTCGGATCACTACGGATAGGGGTATTTGTGAGATCTTTCAGGATTACTATCGAACGCTATATACCTCTCCAGATGAGAGTGGACTGTGTGGGCGAATGTGTCTGCAGAATGTAAACCATCCCCAGGTGAGTTTGCAGGAGTAGACGAAATTGGAAGCCTTGGTGACTCCGGAAGAGGTGTATGCGGCGATTGTGCAGTCACTTGTTAAAGGCCCCTGGGGAGGACAGGATTCATAACGAATTTTATAACCTCTTAGGGGAAGGGATAAGTCAACCTTTGGCTCAAGCATTCAATGTGATGATCCAGGCAGAGGCAATGTCCGAGAGGTTGAATATTGCACGGATTTTGGTGCTACTGAAGCCTGGTAGGGACCCGATAGTGCCAGAGGATTATCGTCCAATATCTTTGTTAAATGCGGAGGTTAAATTGCTGGCCAAAATACTGGCAAATTGGTTGGCTTAGGTACTGCCGCGGATTCTGCATGAAGCACAAGTTGGGTTCGTCAAAGGTAGATCGATCGCCTGGAACATGTGTAAAGTAAACTGTTGTCTCTGCAGTTGAGGGCCTCTCAGAAATTGAGGGCACTGTTGATTAGTTTTGATGGCGTATGGAATTGGGGGCCATTTCTCTTGGCAGTGTGGGCTTTGTATGCTTCGCCACAGGCTCATATTCTGGTCAATGGCTTGGAATCTGAACTCTTTGATATCTCCTGAGAGACGGGGCAAGGTTGCCCTTTATCTCCGCTGCTCTTTGCCCTGACTTTGGATCCTCTTATTAGAGACTTCTAGGCAATGCTGGAGATAAAGGGTTTTCAAGTGGGGGCTCAGTGGTTTAAATTGGCGGTGTATGCCGATGACTTGGTGCATATTGTGGACCCGGAGCATTCTTAGTCAAATTAAGCCGCAATCCAGCGTAATCTCCATACTCGTGAAGCAGCTCTAATAACGCAGATAAAGTCTGAGGTGTTGGCTTCTTCTGAGGATGTTGGGGAGGGGTGGGAGGCGCCCTTTCCCTTGCGGTGGGCACAGAGTTTGTTCCCATACCTTGGGGTCCAGATTGCTATGGATGTCCATGCCTTGTATCGCTTGAACATGCCTAAGCTGTTATTGGCTACGAAACATTGGCTGGATGGTTGGCAATTGTTTCCCTTACCCTTAATGGGGTGGAGTCAGCTGGTTAGGATGATGGTATTGCCCAAGTGGCTGTATTTATTTCAAACACTTCCCTTGCGCTTGATGTGGAAAGATCTTATTAAGGTCAATGGCATGTTTTCTAAATTTGTTTGAGTGGCTAAGAAGCCTAAACTGCCCGTGCAGTGTTTACAGGGGGTTGGGGAAAGGGGAGGTGGGTTGGGCCTGCCTAATTTGCAACGCAATAATTATGCAAGCCTGTTGCACCATTTAGGGGATTAGCTGTTGGGGTCGACTAAGTTTACCCCAGTGCAGATGGAGCGACCTTATTATGCCCCAAGCACACCTTTTTTCATGGGTGAATCTCCCCAGAGCGCTGCTTCTAGCTCGGTTTCACCAGAGTTTGCTGGTGAGCTCCATGGGGACCTGTACATCACTGACCAGATACCATTCTGTGGTCACTCTCCCTTTCCACCGGGGACTGTCAATGTGGCTTTTCTCAATTGGGAACGAGAGGGGGTTTGGCAGTTGGAGCATGTTCTGACTCAGAGTGGAGTTTGCGGCCCTACAGAGCCGGGTTGGGGCAAAATGGGGTAATTTATTTGCATATAGTCAACATAAGCATTACTGGGCCACTTTAGATCAGGGGCAGTTGAGAGCCCATATTGGTTCTCGTTTGCGGGCATTTTTTGGTCTCAACACTGAGAAGGTGTTATCGGTGTCAAGGGTTTGGGGAATGTGGAAGCGTGTAAGGATATGAGTTTATTTCGTAGGGGGTTGGAAAAAAGATTTGCAGGTACCCTTGCCCCGCAGTGCGCCCCTTCAGGAATGCTATTACAGAGTGGTTTTTAGAGCCTATCTTACACCTCAGTAATATTATTATTGTGGGGGTGCCTAATATAAGTTGTGTACTAAATGCGGGTCGGAAGAAGGGACCTTTGGACATATGTTCTGGTGGTGTCCTATTGTACAATATTGGTGGGAGATTTTACATTTTATGTGTACTGGGCTGGGCTTGGCTCTGGCGGGCACCCCGGAACAACTGGTGCTTGATTTAGTTGGGGCTTATGGGACAATGAGTGGGAAGCGTAAACTGTTATGCCTGAAGCTAGCATTGGTGGCTCGGAAGGGTATTTTGAAATATTGGACTTCTTGTGAGCATCCAGGGTTTTGGCTTTGAGGGGTGATGGGCATCAGTTGGCCTGTTGGGAAGCCCGAGATGTAAAGGGTTCAAGGAAAGGGATCAAAGATTTTTGCAGCTTTGGGATCCTTTCCCTATCTTCAGATTTTACATCCCAAAGGACGCAGTTTGATCTTGAATGAGCTGTGATTTCCTGTTGTTTCTTGGCCGTGCCATTGGTTCTGGATGGAAAATGGGGATTTTTTTTTTTTTTGCAGTGGTTGAAGGTGGGGGGATTGGGGGGGTTTCCTTGTATTTTATGCTTTGAGTGGGGAGGGGGGTGCAGTTTCTGGGACCTAGGGATTATAAGAATCCAGATTACCAGGTAACTTTTGTAGTAGGTTTGGATTGTCTTGTGGGCCCTGATTCCCTCCTGGAGCTTTGTTGAGAGTGGTGGGTGGGGGGGGGGGAGTGCTGTAGGGGGAAGGGTTGTAGATATTGGAGGGGTGTTACTGTTGATTGTTTTTTTTTTTCTTTTGTCATCTCTCGTTTGGCATTCATTTCAATAAAAATGTTTCTACACTAAAAGACTCAGAGCTGGGAGACCTGGTAGCGAGCTGACCTGCTGCAGACTTTGGGGGTGACCGCATCATTGGGCACAGTGCAGGTGGAGAGAGCCCACCGCCTCAGGGCTCTGCCTGGGGAGGGTGCCAGGCCAAGGCCCATGATAGCTCACTTTCTCAATTATGCTGTCAAGATGTGGATCTTGGAGACCTACCAGCAGACCAGGACTCTGGAGTATCAGGGCACTAAGATCTTGCTGTTTCAGGATTTCTCTGTTAAACTATAGGAGCGTCGCAGAGCCCTGGCCCTATATTGCACCCTGCTGCACTCCATGGGGATCAAATTCACCCTTCAATACCCAGCCAAAGTCCGCATCCACCACAAAAATGGGACAGTTACTCTGGACACTCCAGCGGACCGTCGCTCCTTCCTGGAAAAATCACCTGCTCCATGAGTGGGGTGACCTGCCGATGAAGTCGGGGTGTGGTGACTGCCTGACCTCTGCCTTGGAATGTGCGAGAGGACTTTGGGAAGATTCCTGATGGTGCCTTGTTATTTTATGTACTTGCCTCACCAGGTCCAAGCATATGGAGCTTCTCCTGGATGGGTGTTCAGGATATTTATTGACAGGCTAAGGCTCTTTTGACTTTTTGATCCTGGGTGACACCTACCATTACTACCACATATATAAAACAACTTTAAATGACTTCTTCACACACAAAACACAGACCTTCACGAAATACAGAACAATGGATAACAAATTAGAAATCAAAATGTGAATACCAAAACTGAGCTGGAACCCCCAAAAAGTTAAACTTAGCAAGTACTTAATTTTATACAGAATACAATTAATGGCATAACCTTGAGAGGGGGCTAGGCCTCCCACTGAGCCTAGACCCCCTCAAAATGAACATCCCCCTTGCTGTAGCAGGTGGGGATCCCTAAGCCTCACCAGCCGATGACCACCTCTTCCGGTCAACTTTCCAAGTTCTGCAGCTGATAGCAGTATTTCAGAGCTGCTACTGCTGCCTGCCTCCCAACTTGACTTTCATGCGTGCTTGAGGATACTCCCCATCAACTCAGATAAAGAGAAAATTTGGTGTCCATACACCCATTTTGGGCTCTAGCCCCTCCCCCCCAAAACTTCCCTATCCCTTTCTCTCCATTCCTTAGCATCTTATTGTCCCACCTTTCTTCCCATGGTCCAACATGTCTCCCTTTCTTTTCTATTGTTCTTCCTTCTCTCCTTGATGCTGAACAACGGGATCGGGGAAGACATGCTGCATCTCTCTCTCCCTTCCATCCCCAGATCTAACATTTCTCCCTCCCTTCCTCCCATCCCCAGGTTTAATTATCCTCCCATCCCATTTTTCTCCCTGCCTCCCAAACTCCAGGTCCACCATCTCTCCCTTTCTTTTTCCAACTACCATACCCTCCTATCCCTTATTTCTCCCTCCCTCTGCCCCACCCCCAGGTCCACCATCTCTCCTTTTCTTTTCCCATCTATCCTCCCTTCAAGTATCTCTTTCCCCCTTCCTCCACACTACCCCACATCCAACTTCTCTCCCTTTCTCTCTCTTGCTCCAGACCTTTGCCCACCATCTCTCTCCCCATTTTTAGCCTCATAAGTTCTTCCCATTCACCTCCCCCATTTGGAACTTCTTTGAACCCCCTCCCCCATTCTACTTTTAAAACACCCCAGCTGGTACAGCCCAGCATGTCCTCCCCCTTCTTTCTGCACTGGTCCAACGTTGCCCTTACCTTCTGTTTTGCTGACAAATCCACTTTTGTTGCAGGGAACTGCCAGCCATGGTAGCGATTCTGAAGTGCTGCCTGTGGCCCCTCTCCATGCTTTCCTTCTGCCATGGTTCATCCCCAATGATGTAACTTCCTGTTTCTGTCTGGGTGGACTGCAGCAGAAGGAAAGCACAGAAAGAGGCCACAGGTAGCACTTCAGAATCGCTGCCGCGGCAGTTAGTCACATGCAACTAAAATGGATTTATCAGCAAGACAGAAGGTGAGGATGATGTCAGACCAGTGCAGATAGAAGGGTTGGACATGCTGGCCCACAGGGGCCCCCCCTGAGACTTGGGGCCCAGGTTAGTTGCCCTGTTTGTCCCTCTAATACTGGCACTAGGTATTATATTGGTACATGAGATTGTAGCATTTCCTGTCCTGGGAGTTAGTGCTGTTATGGTTTAATAAGGTTCTAAGTGTGTTTTTGCCCAAGTTTGTGTATAGTGTTTTACAGTAGTGGGTTAGTGTGTTGGCCCTGCTGAACTGACATCAAAACATAAGAAAGGGTTTTAGAGCCTAAATTATGAGACACTCGGGCTCATTTTCAAACAGGATAAATAACCAAAAAGTGGCATGAAGGGGCAGATAGATGTTTTTCTCAGCAAACTGTTCCAATTCGCTATTTCCAAAACCTATATTAATATCTATGCTGTTCATCTAAATCTCAAGGGGTATATTGGGTGTGGTTTGAGCAGGACTAGGGTGGGCTTATGACTTGGACACTTTTTTGCCATAATCAAACATTTAAGAATACATCCAGGCCACAAGTTAGATGTTTGGGCTAGACCTATTTTAATAATTAATGCCAAAAAGGTACCCTGAACAGAGGATCACTGGAGGGATGAAAGAATGATCCCCTCGCATTCCCCCAGTGGTCACTGACTCCTCCCACTCCACAAAAGTGTGAATGAAATAGTACATACCTGCCTATATAACAGCTTCAGATATTATGGATAGTCCTAGAGCAGCAAGCAGGTCTCTGGAGTAGCCTAGTGGGCAGTGTAGTCAACAAGAAAGATGGGGACTCAGGCAATAACCCACTCTACTACACTTATGGTGGCCTATGTGAGCCTTCCAAAATCCACACAAATCCCACTATACCTAAATATAGGTGCCACATGTAGGCATAAAGCTATTCGTGTGGTGTAAAGTTGGGTTCAGTGGACTTTGGAGGACTCATCATACAATATAAGGGGGTTATGGTGAGATGTGTGCCTGGGACCTTTTATGTGAAGTTCACTGCAGTGCCCCACCAATGCTCTAAGGATTGGTCAGGTGCAAGCACATTTTTCTCTCATGTGAGCAATAAGTTCTAAAAACCCAAATTTTCCAGATTTGCAAGTATTTTTGTGAGTAACCATGTAAAATCTATAAGCAACAACACTCCTAGAACCTATAAGCGAATTGCTCACATGCTCTTCTTAGAGGAAACACAAGTTCCCCCTATGGTGTCCCACTGCTCTGCTGGGAGGTCTGTGTGGCCCATCTAGTACAAATGCTGGCCCTTCCATCCCAATGGCTTAATTTGTGTGTTTTCATTTGGATGTTTGGGTTTTTTTGTTTTTAAATGGTTCAAAAAATAGATGTACAGAGGATAAATGCACAGGGCACATTTTTGAAAAAACAAAATAGATGTTTTGCAGTTTTGAAAATGGACATGTTCACTACTGGATTTTTGTGCATCTTCTGTATAACGTATAACCTCTGATTTAGACATATCAAAAATGCCCCTTACTGTCTCTTATGGGATCTTAAAATACAGTTGAATTGTTTTCATAGGTGTATTGGCTGAGAACAAGTAGGATGTATAAAACATAAGAGAAGCAGGTCTTTATAGAGGAATAGGCATCTTCTATGAGCACTTTTTAATCTGCTTTAATTGCCCAAGAGACCTATATATAGCTATTGAAGGTTACACAGTTTAATTTTGTTACCAATTTTGGCGTTTGATACATATTTATAGGCTTAGGCCCCATGCCCAACAAGCTCATTTTAGCCTCCCCAAACAGCTGAGCCACCGATCACCTATGCCACTGTTCTTCAATACAAAGCCTGCAAGCCAAGTGCTGCCACTGGGGACCTTTTGGGCAGCCTGTGAAGTCAAACTCAACTTTCTACTTCCCTGCCCTCCCATCCCTACCTGCCTACTCAATGCTCTTATAATTATCTTCCAGCAGCAATTCAGCCAGGGCACTTTCCTCTGAGTGTCTCCAAGCAGCAACAAGAAGTTGCTGTAGAGGAAAGGCTCCTGGGATTGGTCAGATAAAGCCTGGCTGAATTGCTGCTGGAAAGATGATCGTTTATTAGAACATCAGGTAGGCAGAGAGGGAGGGATAAATAGTGGACTTGTGAAGTGGGGAGGGTAAGGAAATAAAAAGTTGTTTGTGTGGGAAGACAATCATTTGTAAGAACATCAGGTTGGTAGGAGGTAGGCAGGCATGGAGAGATGCTAGACCCATATAGTAGGGAGGGAAAGAGAAAGAAAAATCAGCCTGAACCAAGCAGTAGGGGAATACCACACTCAGGAAGAGCCTGAATGAATGATGCTGGAGTGAGGAGTGGGGCTTCTTACCAAGGGATGTTGACGAAAAGGAGAACCTAGAAATGGGGTGGGGTGAGGTGATGCCGAGGCATGCAGGTAAAAAGAAAAGTGAAAGGACAAGCTAGATATGGGCAGGGAGACACTGCAAAAAGATGGATGGGAAGAGAGCATAGGAACATAAACAGGTGCATTCTGGGCATGGGGAACACA
This sequence comes from Geotrypetes seraphini, assembly GCF_902459505.1. Taxonomy (NCBI): domain Eukaryota; kingdom Metazoa; phylum Chordata; class Amphibia; order Gymnophiona; family Dermophiidae; genus Geotrypetes; species Geotrypetes seraphini. The sequence goes on along the minus strand of NC_047087.1, from coordinate 164,448,944 downwards.
CAGTGATATATAGAGGAATAATGGATGCAAGGAAAACAAAGAGAAGGAAAGGATGGTGCACATGGACAGACAGGAAGAGAAGTTGGGGCACATGGACGAGGGTCAGAAGATGAGGAGGGAAAGGGGATGGTGCATATGGATAGAAAGGATGAGAAAGGAAAAGAAGAGAGGGAAGAAATGGTGCACCTGAATGTAGGGGAAGGAAAGGCATGGCAAGCACATAAGGATGAACGGAGAGGGGGAAGAGTTGAATATGAATAGAAGAGAAGGAGGAGATGTGCACATAGATGGGAAGGGAAGAGATAGATGGAAAAGTAGATAGATTTGAGATGGAGGCAGAAAAATGGAAGAAAGCTGAATATGAAAAAAAATCAGTGCCAGAGATGAATGAGGGCAAAAAGTGAAGAAGGAAAGAAAACAGTATATAGGAAACAGAGTTAAGAGCACAGACAGAGGGAAGTACAGAGATTGGAAAGAAAATAATCAGAAAAATAAAATCACTAGAAAACAAGTTGGAAAAATGATTTTATTTTCAATTTGGTGATGAAAATATATCAGTTTTGAGAATTTACATCTGCTGTTTTTATATTTTACAGTTGAGAAAGAAATCCATTTATTTTTATTTCTCTGTGTTTACTGCATGTAGTCTGCCATCATAGGGTTTTGTTTGTGTACATTAGTACTTTTAGTTTGTGGGCCTCTATTTCCAGAGGGTTTATCTGTTTACTTGCATGTAGGATCAAGGCCAGGTGTTCTGATGGGGATGGAAGTCAAGACGTATTAGTTGGTATCATGGTCCCAAGTAGGAAGATATTTGTCTGCTCTTCTTTAGCTCTTTTGGGCCAAAATAGCTCCAGATTAAAAATTTGTGACTTGGGTTGCCGCCCTCGGGTTGCATCCTTGTCTCCGTTGGTGCAGCAGATACCACGGGTGGTGCAGAGCGCTGAGCTCCAGGAATGTCAGTTTCGGGTCCTTCATTGGGGTTATGTTTCTTAGAAGCAAGCCTTTCACTTTGGGTGTGTCTCTACCTCTACATGTTTGAAGTGCCACTGGGTTGATAACTCTTTGGCACATGGTCTTTGGTCCTGTGAGGTTATTGCTGCCTTTTGGCTGGAAGTTCGTTGTTATTTGCAGACCCTAGTGGGCTATGCACTTCCCTCTCAGGTGGAGAGGGTACTCTTTTTGGCTACAGGTTTTCTGGGTAGGCTCTCTGCTGGAGAATCTTTACTTATTCGCAAGGGCTATATAGTGGGTAAGAAATGTATTCTACATCATTGGCTCCAGGACTCCCCACCCACCTTTTGGTATTGGCGCAATAAATTCCATCTGCTCATGGTCTGGGAGTCCTTGTCAGCTCGGTTTTCTCGTTTTCGTAGTAAGCTTTTTTTGTCCATGTGGGCGCCTTATTTGGACGCTCTTTCCCCTCTGATTAAAAGCCAAGTTCTTAACCGGTTGCGGAAGCCAGTGGTGCCTGTGTTGCCAGTGGGTTAACAGGGGGAAGGGGGGCTTCTCTTGTTGTGTGGGATTTGGCTGAGTCTGGGTATAAGAACCCAACCTGGACTCTACCAATCTCTGCCCTTTTGGGTGGTTTGTTGTTGATGTTTCTGTTACTGTGTTCTGTAGCCTGAAAATGTTATTGTACTGTACTTGCTTTGTTTGGCCTTTATCATTTAATAAACTGTTTTGAAAAAAATAATTTGCGAAGACCACTGGCCTATTCTCACCAGTGTTTAATAAGGCATATAGCATTAATCAGTTGTAAAATGTAACAAGACTCATTGTATTATATACCAAGGAAGTTTTACTTCAGTGACATATACAACACTATATATTCATACTGGTCAACCTGTGGCTGGCAAGTTTTTTTTAAACACTGGCTGATTTGGGCATATACGTGCATAATTAACACCGACACATATCCAGCAATGAGTCTTCTCTGGAGTAGCCCCACATTCTGGAACACATTCCCTGAAAGGCTTTGCTTAATGCAAGACTATCTCTAATTCAGGAAGCAGGTGAAAGCTCTGCTCTTCTCCCAAACTTTAATGAAAGAAGCAACTAACTTGCTAGTCACACACACAAAGACTACAGCTCTCCCTCCGTATTTACAGGGGTTAGGTGCAGAGCTGGCCCGCAAATTGCGAAAAATCACGAATAAGTTTTTCGGCTGGCTCTGATCCACCCCCACCTCCCTCCTGCGTCCTCGAATCTTACCTTGTGGTCTAACAGTGTCGCGGGGCAGGAGCGATCTTCCTATGCTCCTGCCCCATGTAGAGCCGCCATCAAAATACCTGCCATGAGTTCCTGTTATAGTCTCGAGACTACAACAGGAACTCACGGCAGCCATTTTGATGATGACTCTGCACCGGGCAGGAGCATAGGAAGATCGCTCCTGCCCCACATCACCGCTAGACCACCAGGTAAGAAGAAAATTAGAGGACAACTTAGACAAAAAAAATCACGGATACTGAAACCACAGATACGGAGGGAGAAGTGTAACACCAGCAGCATATATGCAGAAGGACTTGCTTATCCACTTCTACTTATGCACATCTCCTTACGAGAGGCATAGAGGGATATGGGTGACTAAAACTACATCAGGTGTATACCTGACTGGGCCTCCGCGTGTGCGGATCGCCGGACTCGATGGACCATGGGTCTGATCCGGAGATGGCAGTTCTTATGTTCTTATGTACTCTGCGATGGATCACTACAGGACTCCTTTTCCAGTCCATCAAAATTGATTTTTATTTTTTTTTTAACTACTTCAATCCAGTTGTACTTCAAATGGTTCTCAAAAATTGAGTTTTTGACACACCTAGGACCCGTGAGGAAGACATGTTTTTCAAAACACAGACCATGTTGGGTTTAGTTCTCAAACCTAAAGTGAACCATCTTGGGATACAAATTATTTATTGATTCAAATAAAAGATTTGGCATTTTGTACATCACCTCTGCCATTTCATTTTTGGTTTTGTTGTTCAACAATTACTGCAGACTCGTTGGATTTCTCTTGTGTGAAGTCATTTTCCTTCATATTTTCTGACTTCATGTGCAATTTTTTCCTTAAGTTAGTCACCCTTATTTCTATCTAACTCCTGCTACTGTATCATATCTGTCCATATGCTCCACCTCATTTATACCCTTTTATGAATTGTTTAAATGTATATTTGTGACACTGTAAGTAGCATACTATGCCATTATATGCCATTTATTTGAATATTTTTACTGCTGAATTGTCTATCGTTTATGTTTGGCTCCATTCTTTCTGTATACTACCTTGGGTGAATTTTTTCAAAAAGATGGTAAATAAATCTTAATAAATAAAATATATTTAAAAAAATGAGTGCTAAACATCCAGATCATCAGCACCTGCCCAAAATTATCCAGGTACCATTGATATTCAGTGCTGAAACTCAGGTAGCTATATGGACAGGTCAGGATTGCTATTTATGCAGTCCAACCTACCCAGCTATTTACTAAATATCACCAGTGCCCAAATGCTGCCCAGCTCTGTTCCTGAAACTACCAGCACTAACTCAATGTTACCCAGTCAATGGGAGTTAATCAATTAGGAGCCACTCTTACCCGCTTACATCTCACATTGAATATCGATCCAATAGCATTTAAATTAAGACATACAGTGCTGCAGATCAATGACGTTTCATGTCAGTGGGGTGGTATTATACATGAGTGAAGGAAGTTTTCAATGCTTATCTCACAGGTAAACAACTGTTAACCCCTGAGAAAAGCCTAATTGAAAACTGCATCCCTTTCACTGTACATAAAGTACATGGGCTGTGAATAGTGTGGTAGTTTTACTCTAATTTGAAAAGGGCAGGGAAAAGGCAGTGTCTGTTGAGGGGGGGTCCATGAAGAACTTCCATTTTGAAAGCTCTGCACAGACTTTCCTTGGCTGTATATAAACGCACGTTCAGAGTACAGCTTCATCTCTGCACGCCCACAGTGCGCTATCACAATCTTACTCAACATCATCTCTACATAATTCTTACATTAAGACAAGCTAAGTTCTCTCCTGAACTCATACAGCTTCTAGATCAGTGGTCTCAAACTCAAACCTTTAGTGGGGACACATTTTGGATTTGTAGGTACCTGGAGGGCTGCATTAAAAATAGTTAATGTCTTATTAAAGAAATGACAACTTTGCATGAGGTAAAACTCTTTATAATTTATAAATCTTTCCTTTAACAGTTAAAGGAAAGATTTATAAACTATAAAGAGTTTTACCTTATGTAAAACTGTCATTAACTATTTTTTCTGTGGCCCTCCAAGTACCCTATTTTTTCTGCAGCCCTCACATTTAAAGTTTAATATCTTTCCTTTCTCAAACTGACACAGTTCAATCACTATATTGAAAATAAAATCATTTTCCCTACCTTTGTTGTCTGGTGACTTTATTTTTCTGTGCATTTACTATGTTTCTAGGGCCTTCTTGTCCTTTGACTATTTTTCTCTCCGTCTTCACTTTCTGCCTTGCATCCATCTTTGGCATTAACTTAATATTCAATTTTTCTGCTTTCTTTTCAAAATCTACGTTTCCATCTCTTACCTTCCCCTTCTATCTCTCTCTTTTTCCGTCCCTATTTCCATGGTCTGACATCTCTTTCTTTCCTTGCTCTCCCTCCTTCCTTCCTTTCCCCTGGTCTATCATCTGTTTCCTTCCCTCCCCCAACATTTTATTTCTCTCCATGCCCTCTTTCTTTCTATATGTCTGTCTTTCTCTCTCTCTCCGGGCCCCCTTTCTTTCTTTTTTTTCTTTCTCCATGCCCGCCCTTTCTTTCTGTCTTTCTCTCTCCATGCCCATCTTTATGTCTGTGTCCCATCTCCCTTCTTTCTTTTTGTCTCCCTGTCCCCCCTTTCTTTATTTCTCCCTGCCCTCCCCCAAGCACCACCATTGGGGAATAGGCCGCCACTTCCGCAATCGGGAAACAGGCCAGCGCCGAGGTCTTAGCTTTCCCTGCTTATCTTCCCCAGCTCGGAGCCGACCAATTCTCGCCACTCGACATCAATTCTAATGTCGGAGAGGAAATTCCGGGCCAGCCAGGCAGCGATTGGCTGGCCCGGAACTTCCTCCCCGATATTAGAATTGACATCTGGTGGTGAGAATTGGTCGGCTCCGAGCTGGGGAAGATAAGCAGGGAGAGCTAAGACCTCGGTGCTGGCCTGGTCCCCGATTGCGGTGGCTTGGGGGAGGGCAGTGAGAAGGGAAGGTAAGCAGATTGGGGACTCCTGCTTTAGGCGAGCCGCGAGCCATTTGCCGACATTCCCTCCAGAGAGACTTCTGCAAGTCCAATTACAGCAGTCGCGGTCTATACGCGATTGTCCTCTCCACAATCGGAAAACTTGTGAAGTGGAGAGGACAGATTGCGGGCCGCAAAATAATCCCTGAGGGGGCTGCATGCGGCCCGCGTGTTTGAGACCACTGTTTTAGATCCCTGCAATGCAAGAATAGTACCCATATCAAAAATAATGTGGAAATGGGCAAGTCCATTGTTTCTCCATTCATTCAAACCTTTTTGTAGCTCTTTGGGATTTAGTCACATTTCAGACACATAGAAGAGTTAAAAAGTTATATAAGTTTGCTATTCTATAACAGTGATTTGCTGCAAACTACAATTACTCACATTTCTGTTTACTGAAACATGCCTGACATGATTCCAAATTCCAGTCTTGGAAATGAAGGCTTAGCAGAAGACACCAGGCCACTAGGGACTGAATCAGCCGAGGCCTGATTTTTTATTTTGCCTCATTGCAGCTATGGATGAATGCTCCTGTTTCTGTTAGAGATGTTGCAACAGGACCAGCTGAATCCATCCTTGATTTAATGGACCCATCTGGTATTCCTACATGAATAGGAATTCCATATTTTTGGCTGCTATTACTATTAGACTATATCCATGTTTGGTTTATTTTAAGAATAAACTTCAATACTCACAGCTCTACTGAATTTCAAAAATATACAAATTATGGTTGTAAAGTGCTCAGACCCATAACCAAATGCATCTGTGATAACTACAGACTATGGTTGTTGTGGGACCATCATTGCTCTTTACTGTCCCAAACCACTCGCTATTTTTTTAAAGATGTTATAGAATGAAAAACGCTATAATCACTTATCTGATATGTCGAGCGGTTGATAGTAGTTCTGACAAACAGCCATAGATTCAATAAAGTGCCAGTGCTCAGTGCTAGTAGAAACCGTTAGCCATATCAAAACTGTTGACCCCCCGACTCAAGTTTCAGAACCTCTTCCTCAGGAGGGGACACCTGTACTGGCTACGATCATATCGGACTGCAAAAAGATCAAGACTGAAAACCACATGTAGATGTCTCAGAGGGAAACATCTTGAAATATATTTAGCACAGTGATCTATCTGAAGGCTTTAAAGCAGTAGTTTGCAAATTCATGCTTAGGGTCCATAGCTAAATCTTATTAGGTAGAAAAACTATACAAATTGACCTGGTTCTTAGATCAAATACATCAGCATCAATAGTTATTGTAAAGATTCTGAAAACTAGACTGCCTTTGGGTCTTTAAGAACTGCAGATGAGCACTGCATTTCAGAAAACAGAATCACACCTCTCATTTATAGGTTGAGGAGATTGTAGGACTTCTAGGCACTTGTCATGTCCATCTAATGAGCAAGCTGCCATGAATTCCTGAGAGAAAACTGATTTAAGAAAAAATTATTGCAGTGATGTGTATGGTAACTTGGGAGGGAGGGGAATAATTCTATAACATAGGAACTAATATTTACATATTGATTATGCATGCAAACTTTAGAGTGACATTTATATGTGTATATGTGTGCACATACCTCTGAAATTACCAACATTTCGCCTGGGCACCACTCTCGAAATACACCCTTAATTTACATAGTACACAGTTGTAAGGGTACAGAGCTTAGGTGGAGCATGGGTAAGCCTCACATTTACATGTGTATCTTATAGAATGCTATAAGTTAAATGTGTATCTATGGCAATTATGTGCCATTACTTACATCAGCTTTATGCCTGGCATAAGTGCTCATGCCTAACTTTGAAGTGCAAAAATATTTAGTGAGGCTAGTATTTTATAAAGGAAAGTAGGCACCTATGTTAGTAGTATAATGGGTACACCTCATGTCAAAATGATTGACAGCTGTCAGTGATAAGGATCGACCAATCAGCGTTCACTTCTGGGTTAAGCCCCGCCCATTGTCCCACCTTAGTCTCCGCCCATGTCCTGCCCCTCCCATAGGAATGAATGGTGGTAGCCCCGCCCATTGCCCCGCCACTCTTCACCTATGCCCCACCCCTCCCATAGGAATGAATGTGGTAGCCCCGCCCATGACCCCGCCCCTCAAGCCACACCCCCTCCCATCCTCCCGCCCCGGAAATGTACTTTTTGATGACATCACCGGAAATGGGGGCATGTTTGACCCTGGAAATACGCTTTCTGATGACATCACCGGAAATGGGAGTGCCTGCCCCTACCGGAAATGTGCTTTTCTGATGACATAGGCAGAAATAGGGTAAATGAAGCGACGGAAATGCGCTTTTCTGACCACGTAGGCGGAAATAGGGGAAACAGACTTAGTCAAAACCCCCACCCGGAAATGATGTGGCCAGAAAAGAAGCGTCTTTATGTTAACAGTTTTTAGTTAAAAGACAGGGTTTAAGAGCTCACAGATAGAGCAGATCACAAAACAAAAGGCATTCACAAAATCTTTCCTGCTTTTAAAACAGAGCAGGGACAGAAACAATCAAAGGTTGCATTTGATTTTAACACACTTTCAGTAGGAATTCTGAGCTAATGGTTAATGGGCCAGCTCCCCTATTGTCATGGTAACAGCTGATAAGCCCCTTGCAGCCCCTCTCCCCTGATAAAGCCAAGGGGGGGAGAGAGGTGGAGGTGTGTTTAAACATGTCTGAACTTGTCCCGGCCCCCTACTGTTGTCTTAACAATCTGAAAAAAAACACAAAAGCAGCTGTCACCTAACAGGGCTCTGTTAAAAAGGCAGAGCTATGAAAGAATCTTTATTGAAGCAAATTTATTATGATCCATACACGGCAGGAAGCTATGGAGGCATTAACCCTCTACTTCAAGCGGCTAAAAAGAGTGATATAACAGTCCGGAGAAAAGATGTGGTGGATTGGATCACCGGTCAAAATGCATACAATTTACACAGACCGGCTAGAATCCATTTTAAAAGAAATAAAACAATTGTGTCGGAAGTTGACAGACAGTGGCAAAGTGACTTAGCCATTTTGTGACCCATAATGATGTTAAAGCAGCTGTAGTGGAAAAATTTAACAGGACTTACAGCTCATTGGTTCATCCTTCTTGATAAAGTCAAAGGGGGAGAGGGAGGAGGAGTGTTTAAACCTGTCCCAGTCCCCCTGGTGTTGTCATAATGACGTATGTCTTAGATCTTTAACAGCTGTTAACATCAGAAATAAAAAGTTCTCACAGCTGTTAGCAACAGAAATAAAGGTTCTCAATCCGTCAAACAAAATGACTGTCACGAAGGCTCGTAGATTGAGTTACTTTCTTAAAGATCGTGATGTAGAAAAAGAGGGTTACCCAAAGACAGAAAAACTGTACGAATCAGACAAAGAAAATATGGACCCCTTTAACACGCAGGTAACTGAAAAAAGGCCTACCAAGAGGCCTCGTAACTTTCTTAAAGACTGTAATGCGGAGAAAGAGGGTTACTCACCGGCTGAAAAACCGATTGACGCGACGGCAGATACCGGGGAGCATACGCACGAATTAACAGATTCTGAAATACAAGAGTTTCCAGATGCTCAAAAGCTATATGATTCAGACACAGAAAATGAAGATGTAGGCTATGAACTACCAGAGGATAATACTTCAGATATTGAATTTTATGAAGCCGCTGCTGAAGCCGAAGCAACAGACATGTTGGAAAAGCCAGGTTCTTCCACGGTAAGAGAGACACATACACACTTTTTATTACCAGGGGTCGTTGAAGGGTTTATGAAGCTGAATGTGTTCATGTGTTTTAAAAAGGAAAATTTATTTCTGTATGTTTGGTTTTTTGTAGGGAAGTGGCGGATCTTCATGATCACAGAAACCTGTGGACAAGGTGTACATGCCGATGATAAATCTATCATGTTTGTGTTTTTTCTGCTCGTTTCAAAGAGAACCAGCGGTGAATGAGCGTAAACCTGAAGATTCTTGTGATTATGGACTGTGGACCGGCATAGGCCTTTCCAAAACACCAACAGAACTTAAATCAGTTATAAAGGTAGCTGTATACTGCATTCTAAATAAATGTCTGCAAGGCGTGAAGGATGAAGATTGTGGAGCCTGCTTAATACGTGCTGGTGGGCAAAAACACCACGATTGCTTGATATGGGGACATAAGGAAATACAGCAGAAACTCAAAAAAACTTGTGACATGCTATGCCTAGGACGTGTGGTAAATGTAGTCACTTTTGTAGGCTATAAAATGAAAATATTGATGCTTTGTAATGAAAGCATTAATATAATCATTGATTTAATCAGAGATATTAAGACGGGCCACGACTACTCAATAGATTGGTCAATTTCATGAGAGATGGTGCATATGTAGAAATTGTAAATAATTTAATCCGTGACACCGATTATAAATCATTCTTCAAAAGAAATGCTTTTTAAAACATGTTTGTTTGTTTTTTATTCTCGGGATTGTGGGAAATACAGTGTGTTTGTTTGTATAAAAGTTTAAACATTTTATTGTTGTAAAATAAAGATTTTTTTAAAAAAAAAATTATAAAATGTGTGGTGTGTTTTAGAAATGGCTAGCCACATGTATTATCAGACCAAACTAAAACAATAGAAGGTGTGACAGGTTATAAGGAACTAGGCTCTAGACACGTAGGGGTCATTTTGGTATCTAAATGACTAAACAAGACAAACAAGCTCTAGCAGAGGCCTTAGACATACAATAAAGCCTTTGTGAATGGATAACCTCTATAGAGGGGGGTGTAAGTGTATAAAATAAACTATGAGAAGACCAGCAAGCATTCTGGTTTTTATGGGTGCTACACCGGACCCCCAGATACATCAACTGCTAACATGGTGAGTAGAAAAGGGGCTTTTATTTTTGGTTTTAGGGACATCATTTTTTCTTTCTCTGAATCTATCATTGCATTTAAAAACAGGAACGGGGATCTGATGGTAGAAATAAACTATCTCTTACCAGAAAAAGACAACAGATATTAAACAGTAAGTGACAAATGTATTATCTGGCACATATGTTGGTTTTTAAAAACAGCATCTACAAAACATTCTTTTTTTCGTTATGATTAGACCAAGAAACGGCTGGAGAGCCGACACCTTCTACATCGACAAGTTCTAACCAACAACCGGCTCCTTACCGGAAGCCAAAAGATAAACGAAATAGTAGGTTATCCTGGTTTTGTAAGGAGACTAGGGTTAAAAGAAAATGTCATTACTTTTATAATGGTTGATCAAGAAAATATTAGGCAGTCAGATCCTCAAGGGTGGGGAAAAAGTATTAACAGTTATGCTATGTTATAAATTGTAGATCGGGAAAATGTTAGAAAGTCGCAAGCAGATACCATGAACCTGACGGTAAAGTATAACAGGAAAAGATCGCATAGTAAAAGCTTCTTACACGGGGAACCAGAGTCCAAAGCTGCTTACAGGAAACCAAAAGATAAACGAAATAGTAAGTATTCTGATTTTGTAAGGAGACTAGTGTAAAAGAAAATGTCATTACTTTTATAATGGTTAATGAAGAAAATGTTAAGCACAGACAGATCCTCAAGGATGGGGAAAAAGTATTAACGGTTATATTATGTTATAAATTGTAGATCGGGAAAATGTTAGAAAGTCACAAGCAGATACCGTGAAGCCGACAGAAAAGTTTAACAGCACAGAAGCACAGCCGGACAGCACAGAAGGAGAATGTTATGAAGTTGATAATTATTCTGATAGCAGCAAAGTGTCAGAGGATGGTTCAAATAAGGGTGCATTAGGTCCTTCTGAAGATTCAGAACCAATCAACTATGTCCAATTTGTGAAAAGATGGGATCGTAAACTGGACATGGTGTGCTTTATTCAGAAGAATTTCATTTCATTAATTTAGACAGGATAACATCATTAAGTGATGCTCAAAATGCTATACGCCAAGGCATTCAACATATCCTGGACGATGTTAGCAACAGAGTATCGCCCGGTGACTACGTACAAGTGCTCCTACATTCGTCACTTTTTCACAACTCCTTGTTTTCTGGTAAATTAAATCCCGAATCGCTAGATGCTGATGATTTCTTAGACCAGGTTGCTAAACTCCTTCAAAGTCACAGAGAAATACAGGTCTGTGATTTATTCCGTGTTGTTGTACTTGTAATAAGAAACAAGGGTGGTGGGGGTCGTAGGGTGTTAAAATCTATACTGTTTAGCCAGATTTTGCAGAAAAAAAGGATGTATTTAATAGATTTGAATAACACAGGCAATAACCTGTGTTTTGCCGGTAGCCTTACAGCCCTTATGTCCTCCGTAAAACTCACAGATGCTGAACTGTTAATAGGTGCTGAAAAGCTACATAATGATTTGGGGTGGTCGGTACATAAAAAAGTCATGCTCGATGATGTAGCAACCATAGAACAACATTTAAAGATAAATATAAGAGTTGTGTTTTATACAAACTCGTGGTGTTGCTTTAAAACATCAGACCAGCCCATTTATCCAAAAACGGTTTTCTTATTGCTACATGACGATCATTTCTACGGCATAACCGATGTCAAAAAATTCTATGGGGAGCGTAATTTCTGTACTTTTTGCCAGAAGCCCTATAGTCACGATCACTCCTGTACATTATGGTGCCGTCTTTGTTTGACACAGACATGTTTGAACAATGACGGTATACAGCAGAGGTGTGCTAATTGCAAGATGTGTTGTCGCTCTAAAGACTGTTTAGATAGACATATGCAGCTGGCGCAGAAAAAAGAAGTGGAGTGTTTATCTAAAACACTGTGTCTGAAATGTGAGTCCTATGTGAACGAAAAACATAAATGTAAGGGTAGGATGTGTAAGCTATGCCGTGAACCCTTAAGCGGTGATGACATACACTTATGTTTTATGACACCCATCGATAAACTCAAAACATCTAAAAAGTATATTATTTACGATTGCGAATGTATGCAGGAAACGGGCTGGCACATTCCTAATTACATATATGCCGAGGACTTGTACGAAACAAGAAAATGGGAGTTCAAGGGTCTTGAATGTATTTTTGCTTTTATACAGGTTTTTTGTGACAAAAAATTTAAAGACTATACCTTCATAGCCCATAATGCCAAAGGCTATGACGGGTATTTTGTTCTTAGCCAACTGTTAAAGGAAAAGATGGACACAGATATGTTGGTTCAAGGTGGTAAGCTTTTACAAATCACAGCTATTCGTTTCATAGACTCTCTAAATTTCCTACCTATGAAACTTAGCAAACTTCCAAAGGCCTTAGGTTTTCCAGGCTGTAAGGGTTATTTCCCGCATTTTTTTAATACTCAGGAAAATCAAAACTATGTGGGGTGTATGCCGGATAAGGAGCATTATGGTGTGAGAAACATGATGCCTGAAGAAAAAGAGGAATTTTTAAAATGGTGCAAGGACAACCAGCACAAGACGTTTGATTTGCAAAAAGAGTTGGCTTATTACTGTCAACAGGATGTGGCTATTTTGCGACAGGCATGTGTTCTCTACAGAGCAGAAATCATGAAAATGACACAGAAAGATGTGGTTGTAGAACGTGAGGGTACTTCAGAAATTCGAATGAATTGTTTAGACCCTTTCCAATATATAACCCTAGCCTCTGTATGTATGGCCATGTTCAGATTTATGTTTTTAGAATCCAAGACCGTGGCGCTCATCCCCCCCGGATAACTATCACAGACACAAAAAGAGATATTCATCCCCCTCTATTCAATGGTTGCTGTATCAAGAGGCTGCACAAAATATACAGATCATGCATGCTCTGAACGGGGGTGAAAGAAAGGTGGGGTCTTATTTTCTTGACAGTTACGCTGTCATTGATGGGGTAGAAACAGCTTTTGAATTTAATAGTTGCTTTTATCACGGCTGTCCGGTCTGTTATAATGATAAAGACCAGAATCCTGTAGCAGCCACGATCTATGGCTCTCTTTATTACAAAAAGCAGCTAAAGACAGCCTACCTGGAAAGCCTGGGCTTCAAGGTCGTAAGTATGTGGGAGCATGAGTGGAAGCGGATGGTCAAAGAAAATGATAGGGGCTGTGCAGACTTCCTGGCTAGCTCTGCATTACCGCAACCCTTGGCCCCACGAGATGCCTTTTTTGGGGGTAGAACAAATGCTGTTTCTCTATACTACAAAACAAAACCTGGGGAAAAAATTCACTATTACGATTTTACCAGCCTATACCCATTTGTCAATAAAACAAAGGAATATCCAACAGGCCATCCGCAAATCATTTATGACAACTTTGGTCCACCCACAAATTACTTTGATTTTATAAAAGCAAAAGTATATCCTCCAAGAAAGCTCTTTTTCCGGGTGTTACCCGTCAGGGTGGGGGGTAAACTTATGTTTCCTTTGTGCCGTACGTGTGCCCATACGGATGAGGAGAGAGCTTTCGTGGGGACTTGGTGCACGGTGGAGATGGATGTTGCCACTGCAAAAGGTTATGTGGTTGTTGAAATCTATGAAATCTGGCATTTCGAGCAAAAATCTGACAGTCTCTTTTCTGAATACATCAAAATACACCTCCGTCAAAAACAAGAGGCTTCTGACTACCCCCGGTGGTGCAATGATATAGAAAAACAAAACATGTACATCTCTGATTTCTATAGAAAAGAAGGTGTACTTTTGCGGGCAGACCATATTCAGTTAAACCCTGCTAAACGCCAAATAGCAAAACTTTTCTTAAATTCTCTGTGGGGAAATTTGGTCAAAGGACAAACCTGCCTACCGTTAGCATTGTCAGAGAGCCTGATGATCTCTTTAAATATCTGTTTTCCCCTGAATTTGAGGTTTCATCGTGTGACTTTATCGATGATGAAACAGCCTGCGTGTCTTGGAAGCACTCAAAAGACCGCACTACTTTGCCCAGTAACACTAATGTTTTCATAGCCTGTTTTACAACAGCCTATGCGCGTTTAGAGTTGTACAAACTTCTAGACAATCTACAAGAACGTTGTCTGTACCACGATACAGATTCTGTGATATTTGTGAGCCGGGAGGGTGACTGGAACCCCCCTCTGGGCGATTATTTAGGGGAGCTCACCAGTGAGATACCTGCCGATGAACATATAACTTGAGTATGTATCAGCGGGTCCTAAAACATACGGTTACAAACTGACAAGTGGAAAGACCTGTATGAAAGTGAAAGGGATAACGTTAAATGTAGAAAACAGCCAGAAAATCAATTTTACTAGTTTAAAAGATCTAGTTTTTGACTACAAACCGGGTGCAGAGGGTTTACCCCAGAAAAAGATAGGGGTGCAACAAACCGGTATTATAAGAAACAAAAAGAGGTGGGCTATAGAGACCGGTGTGATTAAAAAAACACAGCAAGTTGTGTATGACAAAAGAGTGAAGGAGGAGGATGGGTTCAGCACACTACCCTATGGATACTAGAACGGTGGATGCCAGCTGGTCGCACCCTTTCTCTTGTATATTAGCAGGACCGTCCAATTCAGGCAAGAGCTTCTTTGTTAAAAAACTGTTAGAACACGCTGGCCGTGTATTGTCTGTCATGCCTGACAATATTGTTTGGTGTTATAGTTGTTGGCAGCCTTTGTATAAAGAAATGTTAAATAAATATCCTTTTATTACTTTTACGGACATTTTGCCTGATACTTTTAACGATGACCGAATGTTTCCAACCCATAAAGTAAACTTGGTTATTATAGATGATCTAATGGATTCTGCCTGTAAAAGCGGCGAAATAGAGAATGCCTTTACTAAGTACGTACATCACAGAAACCTGAGCATCATATATATAGTTCAGAATGTTTTCTGCCAGGGTAAAACAAGCCGGACTATAACTTTAAACACCAAATACATGGTTCTCTTTAAGAATCCTAGAGATAAGTTACAGGTAGCCATTCTAGCTAGGCAGATGTACCCTGGAAAATCACAATTCTTTTTAGAAGCCTTCGAGGATGCCACCAGAAAGCCGTATGGCTATCTCTGTGTGGACTTAAATACCACAATGCCTGAGGCTTACAGATTGAGAACGGATATTTTCCCGCCAGACTGGACAACGGTATATTGTGTAAAACCACAATCAACCCGTAAAAGGCTGTGAATACATAACCAGATCCCTTCATATACGCTGGGGCGTCTCTCAGGTAACATGTCTAGCCGTGTAAAGAGAAACCTGCCCCTTTTAAAACTTTTAGTCCAAGCCTCACCGCAGCACAGAAAAGCCATCCTGAATACAGCCTCTGAAGATTTGGTGGCTGCTATAGCTGAAATTGCTCTCAACACCCTAAAAGGTAACATCCCGCTTTCACAAAACCAGATAAAGGTTTTAAAAGGGAAGCGTCACGCCATAAAAAGACTGTGTGATAAAAGATTAACCCTTAAGAAAAAAAAGAAGCAGTTGGTGAAACAATCGGGCGGATTTATAGGGCCCTTGTTAAGTTTTGCTATACCGTTGATAACGGGTCTTCTGACAAACTGCTGATGCATCACGCTGAAAAAATGTACCTGGTCCCTAGTCAACAACTCGAGCGCTTGAGAAACCCCATAGACCGGGAAGAAAATATTAGAACCTCAACCATACTTAGGTTAGACGAGGAAATGAAAAACATACTGCAGAGCCCTGGTATGTCCGACCATGAAAAAGTTAAACGTTATTCAGAAGTGTTACAACGTTATCTCGTGTTGAACAGACAAAGGGATATGGAAAAAGAAAAGCTAAATGTGTATCTACAGGGATCGGTTGATGCTTCAACAACCCCCACTCCAGAAAATAGTATACCACCCGACTCTGTGGTTCAAGAAGTGTTAAACAGCATCAATACGTGCTATAGGAAAAATGCCGAAGTCCTGCTTAACAAACTGTCAAAAAACAAAAGTGTTGTATCCTGGGTGGGAGATGGTACATTTGTATACCAAGGAACACCTATCAGTGGTTCTAACCTGCTCGACCTCGTTCGCAGTGTTACGCAGACACATGCTCTTTCAGAGCAAAGAAGGCCCCTAGGCTGGGGAGAGTTCATGCAAACCTTAGTTCAATTAAATATGCCTTCCTTGGTTGTGGGTAACGCAGCCAACAGAGAGGTACTGTTACGCCTCAAGGACAGCCCAGCTATGAAGGTTCCTGAACTATATACAAAACCTGCCAAGACCAAAGAACTCCTTCCTCATAAAAGACGTAAATTATTACCCAGTTACCGGTGGCTGAGTGTATAAAAACATATCTTCAATAAAATAATGTTTTTTAAAAATGAAAATAAAAGACTGCAGACATTTTGATTTTAAGGTTTACTTTTTTTATTTAGAAACAGCATGACATTCATGGTAGGAAACACAGCCCTGGGGTGTATGAAACGGGTTTTTGAAAAGGTACACAAGACTTGTTTTTTATTTTTTACAAATTTCAGTACCATTTCATCATTTTGCATTAAATCTTCAGAATACATTTCTAAAATATTTTCAAAAGGTTGCCCTTTACAGCGATGATGTAAAAAAAACACACAGTGATAGCCACAGGCCTCAGACAGCGGGTGCTGTAACTGTCTATTATGATATAATACAGTGTTACAGTGTTTATTGAAAAAGTTCATAATGCTGTTAGGAAAGAATAAACTATCCGGTGGTTGTCCGTAAGAATCAAAAAATTCTCCTGTCCCGTCTCCGGTCACATAGAGGGCCAACCAGTGTTCACCTGGTAGGTTGTGTGGGTGGGTGTTCACGACAATTCCCACAGGTTTCCTTGGTATTTCTAATCCTGTTAACCAGTCACTGGGCAGTACATCTAAAAAAGATTCTGCAACACAGAAGTCCTTCTTTAAAACACGGAAGATCTGTACGGTGTTCATGTTCAAGAATGGTCAAAAAGAACATTCCTTTTATGATTAACCTCTATCACGTTGTCGAAAACCCCATACACTATCATGTTCACAGTGTGAGGTAAAGCTCTGGCAAAACGTATTTCAGCCTGTAGGTTACCGGTTTTGATCAACGAGTAGTGGTCAGCGCACTCCTGGTCCGGCGATAGGTCAAAGGCTAGCAGCATATAACCTTTGTAAAACTCCTGACGATCAACCAGGAGGGCATTGTCTTTCAGGTGTTTACCGGTCGCTTGAATAAGCTGCATATATTCTCTCACACAATTTCCATTTTCAAAGTCAGGTTGTAGAGGTTTTCCGGGTACTTGTTCACCATCTACATACAGAGCTTCAAAATTAATATCGTAATGTTTAAAATTGAAAGGGTTTTTAGCGTAATTACCACTGAAAGCGTCGTTATCCACAAAGCCCAACACGATGAGCTTTGGTAACTGCCCCAAAAAGAGATTTTCCTGATTAGTCACACGGGCGCCGGCCGGTATGCTAAACACCTTCAATCCCACACGGTCTATCGCATACTTGGCGTTAGCTTTCAGTAGAGCTTCAGCATGTCCCAAGCGCATTCCAGGGGCCACTTTAACTCTCTTTACAAAGAGGGCAGCGTTTAAGATAAGGAGTTTAAATAGAAAGAGTTTTTGTTACGTGACAGTTTTATTTTAAGATCTACGCCGTTGATGAGTAGCTTTTCTTGAAAAAATAGATCGCTGTGTAAATGTCCCAACAGTTCCACCTTGTGGCTAGATGCTGTAAAGTGTGCCCTTTCGGTAAAACCCGCATTACGTGCACCTATATCTCTAACGTCGTGATGTTCGGCTGTATCCTTATAAAACAGGCCGCTTGTGAACTGTGATTTGAGGGCTCCTTCACCGTAATTGAGGATCAGCTCTATGAGGGCTCTGTAGGGATAACAGTTATTGCTCTGACTAATCAGCTGGTCTCCCAGGGTAACATCCAATTGGCTAAAAATAGATGCAATCGGGTAGTTTACCAGGGCTACTTTGGCGGCTGCGTCAATGTCTGAACCGTCTTCTTTCACAATTTTACAGGTCAGATGCAGGACAGTGTTGTTTAAATCAATGTAGTCTTCACCGTGCCCCGCTATGTAGAAGTCCAAAGGTGCTGTTTCCGATAAAGCTGATAATGGTGGTATTTCCACATAGATGCTTTTTTCGATACTGGTTTGGGTTGGGGATAGCTCAAACAGATCTAGTTCTGATGTAACGCATTCTTCAGAGCTGTTGTGTACAAAAGCCATGTTTTTTTAGAATATATCACGTTTCGTAGAACGGGTCCTTCTCTTCTTGGATCCGCTGGATAGCTTCTGTGATTTGTTACCTTGAGGTTTCTTTCTTTTAAAAGGTTTTGGAGGTCCTTGCAGAATCTCTTGAGGGTGGGTCCTCTTTCTTTTAACAGCCCGTCTAACCACAGCCAGTCCCGACCCCGCCTGCTCTGCGGAATGGTTTATTTTATTTAGAACGGTTGTTGCGACATGGCCCATGACATCTTTAGCTATGTTTTTTGCGGCTCCTTTCACATGTGGTTTAATAATTTCAAAACCCCTTCTCAAAAGCGGTATTGCTTTTCTAAAGAGACTATGAAATACGCCACCTACACCGGCACCGTACATGACAGGGGCTCCGTGATATCCTGAAAGTCCATAACCGGCTTGTGCTGTGTAATAATTTTTGTATGCTTTGGGGTCTCCGTAATCTTTAGACACCAACATTTTAAAACACAACAGTCTTCCTGGGCCGCAGGTGAAGCTTAAGGATCACCTTCCCGTAACGAAATGAGACGTTCCTGTTCTGATCCGTCTTTATTTCAAATGTGATGGTATCGATGTGCTGCTTGTTCACAGGTACATAGTGCGGTTTATCGTACGTGAGGGTGATAAACTTATCCGCTGACCCTAGAGCTGGAACACAGCGCAACAGTTGTACAAAATGGTCACCTACTAACTGGTGCTCTACAATATCGGTGTACACGTAGAGGGTATTAAAGCCGGCCTCGATATTTGCTGGGAAATGAGAAAGCCTTGTATTAACGTTAGCCTTTACCCCCAAAATGGTTGCCAAATCACCCCTTGCAGAAATAACAGACTTATCCTCTGATTTTACATGAATTATTCGCGTATTGGGTTCATATATGATTCTCGGTGGTCTCTCAGACTCATAGGCGCTTCTAATGTCATGATTCATGGTTTCCAATAACCTCCCCATGGTCGCATAATATCCTCTCTGGATTGTAAATTGGCGTACATTTCCTTCTGCAGAGGTGACAACGTACTTTATGTCTTCCTTAATATTTTCCCAAGTATGTGGGTATTGTATTTCCACCAACCCCGCTTCCCACGGACCCTGTAAGTCCAAAGGCCTAGCTATTTGTATGGTGAAATTAGAGCTGGTATTATGGGGAAACATAGCTGCCGAAGCATTGCTAGGCAATGTGATATAAAAGCCACCGTCATTCATTTTGTTTTTTTTCTCTCTGTGCTGCTTCAAAAGACAAAATCAGATGTCTTGAATCTCTGAGGCCTTCACCCTACTGTTAAATTTATCAGGCCACCCCTTCCATTTCACGAGACATATTTTGTTCTTACCCCCTCCTTTTACCTTTAGAACCTTTTCGATATGGTATATTCTGTCCTCTAGAGGCTTGACTTTTAGTAATTCTTCAGGATAAAAAGAACCTTGTATAGCTTCGCTATCGTAATCCTGTATCTTGTATATTGTTCTCTGACCCCTGTTTAAAACATCTTTTATTATAAATATTTCATCCGTCCATGTTTGCTCGTAACCTTTCTGAAATTTTCCTTTAAGCCTTACATGGTCTCCTTTCATTAAGAGATCCTTGGTGGGATCGCGTTTGATGTTACTGCCGTAGACTGTTTTCCAAATCTGCAAAGAGTTTGAGGGTGTCACATCTACAGGCCTCGCCTGTATTGTTCTGTGAAAACTATAATTATAGCTGTGCACTATAGCCTGTAGGACGTCTTGATAAGTAAAGGTATTATGGGCTGTAAAATATCTCCACATTTTGGATTTTAAAGTCCTGTTAAATCTTTCCACTACAGCTGCTTTAACATCATTATGGGTCACAAAATGGCTAACACCTTTTTGTTTTAATAAATTCTTCAGAGACTTATAATTCTTTACCCTTGTCTGTTTGAAGTTTTTCAGGTGCACGCCCTAAATTAAATATTGTTTCAAAGGCTTTGGTAACTTCATGACCGGTTTTTGTTTTTAAAGAAACGACCCATGCATATTTTGACAGGATATCTATTACCGTTAAGATATATTTGTAACCATTGTTATAACGGGCAAAGGCTGACATGTCGACTAAGTCACTTTGACACTGTCTGTCAACTTCTGACACAATTGTTTTATTTCTTTTAAAATGGATTCTAGCCGGTCTGTGTAAATTGTATGCGTTTTGACCGGTGATCCAATCCACCACATCTTTTCTCCGGACTGTTATATCACTCTTTTAACCGCTTGAAGTAGAGGGTTAATGCCTCCATAGCTTCCTGCCACGTATGGATCATAATAAATTTGCTTCAATAAAGATTCTTTCATAGCTCTGCCTTTTTAACAGAGCCCTGTTAGGTGACAGCTGCTTTTGGGTTGTTTTTTTTTCAGATTGTTAAGACAACAGTAGGGGGGCCGGGACAAGTTCAGACATGTTTAAACACACCTCCACCTCTCTCCCCCTTGGCTTTATCAGGGGAGAGGGGCTGCAAGGGGCTTATCAGCTGTTACCATGACAATAGGGGAGCTGGCCCATTAACCAATAGCTCAGAATTCCTACTGAAAGTGTGTTAAAAGCAAATGCAACCTTTGATTGTTTCTGCCCCTGCTCTGTTTTAAAAGCAGGAAAGATTTTGTGAATGTTTTGTGATCTGCTCTATCCGTGAGCTCTTAAACCCTGTCTTTTAACTAAAAACTGTTAAAATAAAGACGCTTCTTTTCTGGCCACATCATTTCCGGGTGGGGGTTTTGACTATGTCTGTTTCCCCTATTTCCGCCTACGTGGTCAGAAAAGCGCATTTCCGTCGCTTCATTTACCCCATTTCTGCCTATGTCATCAGAAAAGCGCATTTCCGGTAGGGGCAGGCACTCCCATTTCCGGTGATGTCATCAGAAAGCGTATTTCCGGGGTCAAACACGCCCCCATTTCCGGTGATGTCATCAAAAAGTGCATTTCCGGGGCGGGACATGAGGGGGCAGGGCAATGGGAGGGGAGGCACTTGAGGGGCAGGGCCATGGGCGGGTCTACCACCATTCATTCCTATGGGAGGGGCAGGGCATAGGTGAAGAGTGGGGCAGGGCCATGGGCAGGGCTACCACCATTCATTTCTATGGGAGGGGTGGGGCATGGGCGGAGACTAAGGCGGGACAATGGCGGGGCTTAACCCGGAAGTGAACGCTGATTGGTCGATCCTTATCTCTGACAGCTGTCAATCATTTTGACATGAGGCGTACCCATTATACTACTGATGTTCCTTTAAAGAATATAACATATACATAGTAAATGATGGCAGAAGACCTGTATGGTCCATCCAGTCTGCTCAACAAGATGGCCAGAATTGTACCTGCCAATCTATGCAGGTTACACCCTGCTACGCAGTGGCATAGTAAGGGGGGGGGGCGCAACGGTCCACCCCAGGTGCTTGTCTTGGTGGGGATGTTGGCACCTGTCCTCTTCTCCTTCTCCAGTTGGGTGCCGCAGGGCTCGGTGCTTGGACCCGTGCTCTTCAACATCTTTATAAACGATCTAGACATTGGTACGGCGAGTGAGGTGATAAAATTTGCAGACGATACGAAGTTAATAAGAGTAGTAAAGACGCAGGGGGATTGCAAAGATCTGCAACGTGACATAATCATGCTCGAGGAATGGGCTTCAACATGGCAGATGAGGTTCAACGTGGATATGTGTAAAGTGATGCATGTAGGTAACAAAAATCTCATGCACGAATACAGGATGTCCAGGGCGGTATTTAGAGAGACCTCCCAGGAAAGAGACTTAGGAATTATGATTGACAAGTCGATGAAGCCGTCCACACAATGTGCAGTGGCGGCAGAGAAAAGGGTGAACAAAATGCTAGGAATAATAAAGAAGGGGATCACAAACAGATCGGAGATTATCATGCCGCCGTACCGGGCCATGGTGCACCCTTCACCTGGAGTACTGCATCCAGCACTGGTCGCCGTACATGAAGAAGGACACGGTACTACTCGAAAGGGTCCAGAGAAGAGTGACTAAGATAGTTAAGGGGCTGGAGGAGTTGCCGTACAGTGAAAGATTAGAGAAACTGGGCTTTTTCTCCCTCAAACAGAGGAGATTGAGAGGGGACATGATCGAAACATTCAAGGTACTGAAGGGAATAGACTTAGTAGATAAGGACAGGTTGTTCACCCTCTCCAAGGTAGGGAGAACAAGAGGGCACTCTCTAAAATTGAAAGGGGATAGATTTTGTACAAACGTAAGGAAGTTCTTCTTCACCCAGAGTGGTAGAAAACTGGAACGCTCTTCCGGAGTTTATCATAGGGGAAAACACCCCCAGGGATTCAAGACAAAGTTAGACAAATTTCTACTGAACCAGAATGTACACAGATAGGGCTAGTGTCAATTAGGGCGCTGGTCTTTGACCAGAGGGTTGCCGTGTGAGCAGACTGCTGGGCACGATGGACCACTGGTCTGACCCAGCAGCAGCAATTCTTATGTTCCCTCCTCTCCCCTGCTGCGCATATGCCTTCATTTCCTCTCCCCGCCATACCTCTAGCTCTTTGCCGGTGCGAGCAGCAACTCCAACCTGCTGATCATGCTAGTGTCAACTCTTTCGCTGTCACTTCCAGGTCCCATGCCTAGAAAGTGACCAAGCAAGTTAGAGGTATGGGGAAGGGGTGCACACACATATGGCATGGAGGGGATGGAGAGGGGGACGCCACCACCCTGGGTGCCTCTCACCCTCACTATGCCACTGATGCTATTTAAAATGCAAAGGTTATTCAATTTTACTTTAATTTCTCTTTCCATATAAAGCTCATCTGTGTTTATCCCATAAGTTATTGGATGTTGCCATTGTTTTTGTGCTTACCAACTCCACTGAGAAGATATTCCAGGCATCAACCACTCTCTCTGTAAAAAAGAATTCCCTGATGTTACACTTATGTCTACTACTTTGCAACTGCAATTCTCATCCTCTAGTTCTACTGCTTCTTCATCTCTGAAAAAAATTTGTTTGCAGATGGGGAAGCAGTTGAAATAGAAAGCATGAATTGAAGTTGTAGGCTGATAAAGTATTTCCTGATGTTATTTCTCAATCTTTCACAGAGAGCATTGGATGCCTGGAATACCTTCTCGGTGGAAGTGGTGAGGATAAAACAATAATGGAACACAAGAATGCATGGTTCCTATCAGGTACCCTGTTACAGAATTGTTCTCCACTTATTTTAATAGCTCAGCTGATAACACTGGAAGTTTGTATACATACACAACTGTAGCCCACAAGACTGCCAACAGGTCTGGTTTTCAGGGTAACCAAGCTATGTAAATTCACCTGGCTCTCAGCCCCAATATACGGATGATCAATATCCACTGCAGGTATCCTAAATATCAGAACTATCCTGTCACCCTCAAGGAAAGGACTTGAGCAGACCTGGTGCTTAGAGTTAACTGGCTCTGGTCATTGAAAGTAGATTAAGCCTGTCCTGGTTTTACCTTTTTGCATGGGTGAGCTTTATAGTCACAGCTTTTATTTTGTGAAATTATAACTAGAAGTCCATGCATGCAATGGAACTAGATCAACCTATCCTTGAAAAGAGGAGGCCAGTTAGTGGCCTGTGCAGATACTTCTGAAGCTGCCAAGCACTGGTGGGTTGTCAATTTCTACAGAATGAAGACAGAGAAAGAATACAGTGCTTCAATGCAGTGGGATACTGAGAAGCATAACCTGATAGTTGCTATCCAAACAAGAGAGACTTTTCTCTCATAAGACAGTCTCAAAATCTGGCTCCCAGAAATCTCCTGAAATGATGTACTGTAAAACTAATTCCAGGGAAAGAGAATGAGGGTGGGACAGAAATTGCCATGCCAAAATCTTGCTTTTTTTTCTCCAGAACAATTTGTTTCAGCAGATGAAGGTCACTTTCCCACCATACAGCTATATGCAGTCAGCAGCAGAAAGGAGTTTGAACAGCTAGCAGGATGTTGCTTATTTCTTAGATAAAGAACGGTAGTAGGAGCACCATAGAGAGGACTAGCCAGCCATAGTGCAGAAGATGGGCCGAGCCCCTCAGGGTCTCCTTGTTAGTCTCACTGGTATCTGAGCCTTTCCCACTGTTGGACATTCGCGTTCTACTACTGCACAGATCATGCAGATTCCCTCGGAACTGGATCTTCTTGGACTCCTGACGCAGTGATTCCCAGATGGCCGCAGCTTCCTCTGGACAGTTTGCCAGCATAGCATTTGCACAGCTGTGAAAGTCATCCCAAGAGCTACAAAGAGGAAAAACAGGTGACAAAATGGAAGGTGTTTCAGTTAGAAGTGTGTAAAAGTTCCATGTCTTATGGGAAAGACTAAGCCACTTGGAATCTGTGGATCAGTGGCCCCCTCCTTTCTTAGAAAACTAGAACAGAAAGCCCATTAACACATAGATATAATTACACAAAACCTCAGCTTTATACAGGATTCCATAAATGAAACCAAAGGACAGCTGCTGAACAGAAGAAACATACTCTGCCTTTCTCACATCCCAACAATAGTCAATCAGGACTAAATTGTATAAATGATATTAAATGTGTGCTACTTCTGTTCAGTAACTGTTCTTTGGTTTCAGTTCTGGAATCCTGGTATTTATTTCAGTTTGAAGACAATCTGGATATTAAGTTCTGCTATTGTAAGATCTTATGACCCTTTATGCAGCTTTGGTCAGGTCAGGTGCATGTTCTCAATAAAGATGTGATTAATATTTTTCTTGTTGGGACGTTGTACAAGGGTTCTTCAAAAGGTTTCTGTACTTTCATATTTTCACGGGAAATGGTTGGGGGTGGGAGAAGTGGTTCGTGTCATAGAATGTCAGGGGAAAATGTATCTCAAAACAGGGTGATTATGTGGAAAAGTGACGTAATTTGTTTTTAAGATATTTAAAAAATAGTGTATAAAAAAAATAAAAGTGCAGAAACTTTTTTAAAGATCCCTCATAACAAAGTGCCGCTTTAACCCACCACACATATAAAAGCAAAATAGTACAGGAATTGCTCTAGATTAAAAGACAAATAGATTTAAACTCTACCCTTTCTAGTACTTCTATTGCTGGGTCACAAATGCCATGATGCACTAGGATATAAATTCAAAGCCAGGATTGTGCACATCTCCTTTCAATGTGCACTCCTTCCCCTCTTAGTAAAAACATTAGAAATCACAAAATTGCAAGGGGACAAAGGTATTTGAAATTCAACCACCCAGTAACTCTGTTCACAATAACTGGTTTAAAACATTTAAGATATAAGGAAAGCAAATGAAGATACGAAGTATCTCTAAATCTCCTAGTATCCAAATCAAGAGCTTTAACAAAAAACTTGCATTATTCCCAGATATTCAATGCCAAGTCATATCTGGGTTTTGGCACTGAATATCTGTTTTAAAGTCGATATTCAGCACTTAATGGCCATGTATTACTACTCAAAGACAGGACTGATTTTTTTCTGTGGTCTCATTTATGTGGTTAGCCTGACTGATTAAGGGCTGAATATCGGCACTTAACCAGCCAAGTGCCGACTCCACCTCAGAACTCTCCTAAAATAGCTGGTTTTGTGTTAGGCACTAACTAGTCATTTTCAGGAGTAACTAGTTAAGTGCCACTGAAAATTAGCGGATAGCCCCAACCAAGTGATTTAGCTGGTCTGCAGTCATTACTGGCCAGTTAAATCATTTTGAATATCAACTATTATATTAGAGAATGACACGGGGACAAATTTGTCCCCATCCCCGCAGGATCTCAATTTTCCCATCCCGTCCCTGCGAGTTTTGTCCCTGTCCCTGTCCCATTCCTGTAAGCTCCGCCTTAATAATAATAACAGTTTATATACCGCAGGACTGTGAAGTTCTATGTGATTTATAATGATTAAAAGATGTTACAGATTGAGAAGAATTAACAAAATTAAGGGTTAGTTATTAACAGTTCTGGGGATCAGTTGTTGTGGACTAAGATTGTATAGGTCAGTTACCTAAATACTTCAAGAACAGATATGTTTTTAGATGTTTCCTAAATACCCCGTAAGTAGTATGCATAAGTAGTTGTTCCAGATCTTTACCCCATAATGCTGCTTGATGTGCACAAGCCTCAAACACTTATGATTATAAGTGTTTGAAACTTGTGCAGATGAGGATGGAGCTTGCAGGAATGCGGTAGGGACAGGAAAAGACCTTGCCGGGACGGGAAAATGAGTTCCTACGGGGACAGGGAAAAATTTGTCCCCGTGTCATTCTCTACCACTAATGTAGTGGAACACTTTCTCTTTTTCTCTATTGTGTGTGTTAAATTGATTCTTTTTGAATCCCTCCTTGAATTTACTCAGAAAATTAGCGGATAGCCCCAACCAAGCGATTTAGCTGGTCTGCGGTCATTACTGGCCAGTTAAATCATTTTGAATATCAACTATTATATTAGAGAATGACACAGGGACAAATTTAACTCAATTTAACTCAATTTTCCCTGCAAGGTTTATTCCTGTCCCATTCATGTAAGCTCTGCTTTACTGCACAAGCCTCGAACATTTATGATTTTAAAGTGTTTGAAGCTTGTGCAGATGAGGACGGAGCTTGCAGGAATGCAGCAGGGACAGGAAAAGACCTTGCCGGGGTGGGAAAATGAGTTCCCGCAGGGACGGGGAAAAATTTGTCCCCGTGTCATTCTCTATTTCAGTGTATCGCAAACTGTGTGCCTTCTTAGATTTCAGGTGTGCCGCAACACACAGGAGTGGAGGAGAGTCGTCCACGCCAGCTGACTGCCTACAGGATGTGCTTCTCACGGCGAAGGGCATGTCCTGTAGGAAGTCAGCCGGCGCAGATGACTCTCCTCCTGGCTGGCGTCTCTCCTATTCTCCCCACACCTCCCGGATCCCTCCACCGATGCGAATCGCGGCCAGATGAGCCTCTGCGCATGCACAGACATCGACGCAATGACATCACGTTCGTGCACGTCTGAGTGCCTTTTGGCTGGAGCACTGGATTTAGTGTGCTGCCAGCCAGAAAGTTTGTGAGACACTGCTCTATATTATATGTCTTTCTGCTGTTTCCATTATATATTTGAAATAAAAGTTCTCAGCATTTTGTAAGCATTATTGAGTAGCGATATTACTTTGCCTAATGTGTAGGGAATTTTTACTCAATTTTTTTTAAAAATATGTTTATTGGAAGTGAAAAGGGTCACAACCAGTCAGAATACAAACTCAGATAATGAAAATACAAAAGCAGCCAAATTTAGGAAATATACAACAATATCAACATGTCCCACAAAAAGATCCTCCCGTGCAAGAATCCCAAAAGTACAGTAAGACAAAAGGGAAAAACAAGGCTCTGCACCAAGTGCGAACGGGAAAGGTAAAGAAGCAGGAACAATAGGTAGAGTGCCCTTCCACCATTTTTTTTTGTAGATACTCCAAGACATCCATACACTCTGCACATCACCAAACACACATACACTCTCAAACACACCAAACTCCACAACTCACACACCCTCATGGAACCCAATCCCTCCCCCAACCCCTGGGTACCAAAGAACTACCAGGCTCCGCAGAGAACTAGTATCAAGCAGAGAACGGGGAAGGGAACAGTTCCCTCACCCGTTCAAGGAGGCACTAGGTCCTGCAACTGCTCCCACAGGGTGACATAAAGCTGCTTAGCCAGTTGCGGAGACCTGGTGTAGGACCAAATTTCAGAATGAGCTAGCTCCCAAAGTCTACTCTTCCACTGCGACACCGGTAGCACCTCCTCTGACATCCAGTAAGTCAGAATCTTTTTTTTTTTTTTAGATTTCCATTTTTTTAATGACAATAAAATCATAATGAAAATAAACAGTTTCCAAGATATAACCAATATCAACCTGGGTGTCATCCAATTGTGGCACTCCGAGTTCCAATCCAAAGGCCTCCCTCCGTACAAAGTTTTGTAATAATGAACAAACTGGTCCGCGATCTGCTCCTCCCCCTCATACCGCATCCCATGTGTATCTCTGATAGCTGTAATAATTTGGCATTTTTTAAAGGGGCGGACCAAATTGGCTAACAACTTCCCTGTCTTGCTCCCCCATCGATAGAGTTAATAGCATTGGTAATAAAGGGACTGTTCCATGCGCTTCTTGAGCAATGTATCTATTTTCCCTTGTATTCCAGACGATCTGAGTCAGACAAAGTGGAAATATGCGCTCTTCGGAATGCATTCAATTTTCCAGTCAGCTGTAGAAGCTCCCTGTCCCGTTCCCGGCACTTAGCAGCCATATAAGCAATGATATGGCCCTGTAAGACTGCTTTGGGAGCATACCAAAAGGACACAGGGCCCACCTCAGGGGTGGCATTCATAACCTGATAGTCTAGCCATCGGGCCCGTAAGAAAGTCCAGAATACAAGTGTGGAGACAATTTCCACGAAGGGGTCCTGTGGATGGATGTCAGAGTCAACGTAAGCTCCACAATCACATGATCAGAAACAGTGGCCTCAGAAATCTCCGACCTGCGAGCCCTAGAAAACAAGCGCCTATCAAGATGGAGATAGTCCAGCCACGCATACACCTTGTGAATGTAGGAGTAAATTAAGGTAAAGTCCGCGTCATAGAGATGCAGCACCTGCCACACATCCACCAGCTCTAAATGTTGTGTAAGGAAGCCTATCCCCCGGTCGTCATGATCCCTCATTCTGGGTTTACAATCCACTCCTGTATCCGCCGTGATATTGAGATCTCCCCCCAGGATCAGTTGATAGTCAGGATAACCCAACACTAACGATAGGATAGAGGAAAAAATTTATGACAGTAGATATTTGGGGCATATAGGTTACAAAGGAGCAATTTCAGTCCCCAAAAGCTACCCCAGGACTATGATAAACCGCCCCTCCCTGTCCTGAATTTGTTTATGCAGGGTAAAGGATAACCTGTTATGCAGCAGGATTGCCACACCTCTCTGTCTCCCATTGAAAGTGGAAGAGTAGACTTCCCCAACCCAATTCCACTTCAATTTGGCATGCTCCAGCTGTGTGAGATGCGTCTCCTGTAAAAAAGCAACATCCGCACCCAGCCTCCACAAACTGGCCAGGATCTTAATGGGTGATTTAACACCGGCCACATTAAAAGTGAGCAGCTTCAAGTCAGCCATACTGCCAGTAGGGAGGGCGAAAATACCAAGGTACAGGAGAGAGCAAAACCACCTCCATCCTCTGAGTCAGCGGTGCTTCAGCCATGATCATCAGACAGCCAAAGCCTCGAACAAAAAATGCTATGGTTATGCAGCATGAGCAGAGCCTCCCAGCTGGGCTCCTCAGCTGCCAGTACCCGGAAGCACATCCACAGATGCAATAGTACCTTTATCCACCCCTTCCCTCCTGCCTCCCCCACACGCAGCAGCCAGACCCTACCCCAAACATACCACACCAGCCACAGACCCTCCCCCCTCCTCCCCAGAAACATGCTCACTCCCCCTAGCACACCTACTCATATGCAAGCCCCCCAGCCTACCCGGAGGAAACCTCCCCCCCACCCAAGAAACCCCAAATCTACATCCCCTCAGGACTAGAACAGCAACAAGAGAATGCGATCAAGGCAGAACATAAGAACACGAGCAAGACAGACTGGCCGGTCCCGGCATACAGCAGAGTGAAACTGAGCCCAAACTGACTCCCTGAGGCTCTACCGGGTCCAGCTACTCCAAGGCGCTGGCAGAGGTTAACCAGGTCACAGATGATCGGGCCAGGGGTCGCCACCAGAAGCCCCATGTCAGGAAGATGTACACTGTCTCTCAGGTGATTGCTACACCAGCCCACCTGAAAAGGCATCAGGCCCGAAGAGATCCCCCCAAGTAACAATGATTAGGAAAGTCCATCAAGGGCTCCATGACCATATAGCAGGTCCCCGGGATTGCCATTAAGCTGCACCATGCCCGATCAGTAGACCCCACTAGTCCAGCAGAGCATGGATGTTGAAAGCAGGTGAGGAAGTACTGCTGAAATAACTCGGGTTACCGTCGCCATGGCCCAGTGAGCTGTAGGGCCAACCTGCTGACATCCCGGGGTCTCGCCGAGTACTGCACCCTCCGAACGGTAGTAGTAGCAGGTCGGTACACTCCATACAGGCACTAGGCACCTTGAACAGGCCTTCAGGCCCTGCACAATGCAGAACCCTGCAGTTAGGCACCCAAACAGCCCGCTGATATAGAACAGGCAGGCCCACAAGTCCAGCTGATCAAAAGTAGGAATCAGATGGGCAGCCACAAAAGCTCGGGCCTCTTCAGCCGTGGCAAGGTTAACAGTCTTACTGGCGTGCCACACTCTCAGCTTGGCTGGAAAGACCAAGGCGAATTGAATGCCCTTATTATGCAGGTCTGTGCAGAACGTGGACATGAGCTGGGCTGCTACTCAAACAGAGTAATCATTGAAGACCAGCACTTTGGATCCTTCATACTTCAGGACCCCTGCCTTCCAGAATGCCTTGAGGAGAAGCTCCTTATCTCATCAGTTGGTATAGCGGGCTATGGCCATGCGCGCTCGCCCCTCACCTGTCAGCCATGCTCCTATGCGGTGGGCCCGCTCACATTCAAAGCGTGCCGTGCCATCCACCTGGCCCCATTTCTCCGGCAGCCACTTACTAAAAATTTTGTACAGGTCCATCACCGTTTCAGGCAGTCCCACTAGGCAAAGGTTATTGCGCCTGCTCCGATTCTCGTACTCCTCCAGTTTATCAGCAAGCTCAGCAGACTGCTTCCTCAGCTCTGCGATCTGCGCCGCCAGGCCCATGCATGTGTCCTCCTGGTCAGACACCCGCTGCTCAACCTCTGTTAACCACTGGCTATGAGAGTCGAATTTTTCGTGCATCTCATCAACCGCGGACTTAATTTTATTAATCCGGTCCGCTAGGGCTGCCAACACAGATTTGGTGATATCAGTGATCCAGTCGCAAACAGGAATCATGAGCGTAGCCTGTTCTGCCACCATCTTTGGAAGAGAGGAAGGGTGCTTGTCTTTAGGGCCTCTCGCTGACTTTATAGGCATGCCCGATGTTACCACCCAGAACCACAGCTCCCAGTGAAAGCAGAGACTCTCCCCCAACACTTGAGCTCATGGTAGGGAAGAAGATTAGGAAGAGGATAAGCACTGTAAAAACGCTAGAGCAAGCTTGGTCCCTTTTAAGGGCACGGTCACCGAGGCGTAAAATCTATATATACCGCGTATCAACAAGGGATCAAATAGGAAAAAGAACAAAGAACCGGCATGGCTCACTGTAGAGATGAAGGAAGCGATCAGAGACAAGAAATTTTCGTTTAAGGAATGGAAAAGGTCAAAAATGGACAAAAACTGGAACAAGCACAAACAACATCAACGCAGGTGCCATAAGGCGGTAAAAGGGGCTAAAAGAGACTACGAGGAAAAAATAGCCAAGGAGACGAAGAACTTCAAGCCGTTCTTTCGATATATTAAGGGGAAACGACTCGCGAAGGAAGGGACCGTTGGATGATCATGGAATAAAGGGAGCGCTAAAGGAGGACAAAGCAATCGCTGACAAATGAACACATTTTTTGCGTCTGTATTTACCGAAGATCTACACAGCATACCGGAACCCATCAGGCTATATGCTGGAAATGAAGACGGAAAGCTGACAGGATTGATGGTCAGTCTAGAGGAGGTGTGTAGGCAGATTGATAGGCTTAAGAGCGATAAATCCCCGGGACCGGATGACATCCGAAAGGGACCATAGCTGAACTGCTTCAACTAATAGCCAAATCTGTTGATCAAATTGGGAAAGATTCCGGAAGACTGGAAGGTGGCGAATGTTACGCCGATTTCAAGAAAGTTTCGAATGGAGATCTGGGAAACTACAGACTGGTGAGTCTGACCTCGATAGTGGGAAAGATGGTAGAGTCGCTGATAAAGGACCGCATCATTGATTACCTTGACAGACACGGTCTGATGAGGACCAGTCAGCACGGTTTTAGCAAAGGCAGATCGTGTTTGACGAACTTGCTGCACTTCTTTGAGGGAGTAAACAGACAGTTAGACAAGGGCGACCCAGTCAACATTGTATATCTGGATTTTCAGAAGGCATTTGACAAGGTTCTGCATGAACGAGTACTTCGGAAAATTGCGAGCTACGGAATTGAGGGTGAAATACTCACGTGGATTAAAAACTGGCTGGAGCATAGGAAACAGAGAGTGGGGGTAAATGGATAATACTTGGACTGGAAGAGCGTCACCAGTGGGATGTCGCAGGGCTCGGTGCTTGGAACCGTGCTCTGCAATATCTTTATAAACTATCTGGACATTAGTACGACGAGTGAGGTAATTAAATTTGTGGACAATACAAAGTTATTCAGAGTAGTGAAGACATGGGAGAATTGTGAAGATCTGCAACGTGACATAATCATGCTCAAGAAATGGGCATCAACATGGCAGATGAGGTTCAATGTGGATAAGTGTAAAGTGATGCATGTAGGTAACAAAAATCTCATTCATGAATACATGATGTCCATGGCGGTACTTGGTGAGACCTCCCAGGAAAGAGACTTGGGAGTTATGATCGACAAGTAGATGAAGCCGTCCACGCAATGTGTGGCAGTGGCAAAAAGGGCGAACAGAATGCTAGGAATGATAAAGAATGGGATCACGAACAGATCGGAGAAGAACTTCTATGGTGAGAAAATCTCTAGATCCAACAACCAAAGTAGTACACTGTTTAACATCTGGCGCACCTTAACTTCTAAAAACAATTCCACCATTCCCCCCTCCTCCCCATTAGCAGATGACCTAACAAAATTCTTCAACGAAAAGATCACTACCATAAGGAGCTCCTTCCCTCCAACAGTCTCTTACAATTCTCTGGCCCCCAACGACTCTAACCCTATCCCAGCAGACAGATCCTGGTCTGCCTTTAAACTCGTATCCGAACCACAGATCTCTAAACTCTGTCTCAAACTGAAATCCTTCAAAGGTGCCCTGAATCCATTCCCTTCCTACCTATATGAGAATATTCCTGCACAGGCCATCTCATCCCTCACCAGACATATAAACTCTGCTTTACTATCGGGCCTATTCTCCGCAGAAATGGGACATATTGCCTTGTGCCCATTACTGAAAAAAAATGATCTTGACCCTTCCTTACCATCTAACTACCGTCTCATAGCAAATATCCCTCTCCTGACTAAAATGCTAGAGGCCATCATATCTACCTAGCTATCATCTTACCTAGAGAGATTCTCCATTCTCTTACCTTACCAATATGGCTTAAGACCCAATTTCAGCACCGAATCCCTACTAGTCTCCTTAATTTCAAAGGTGCAACAATTACATTCTCGTAATAAGTTTGCAGAGCTATTACAATTCGATCTCTCTGCAGCTTTTGATGTCGTCCATCACGATATTCTAATCTATCAACTTTCCAAGATAGGCATTGACTTCAGTTTTAGAGTGGTTCTCGAACTTAAGCTCTCGCTCCTACACTGTCAACACAAATGGCACCTCGTCCACTCCTTGGAAACTGACTTGCGGAATCCCGCAGGGATCACCCCTATCCCCTATTCTCTTCAACATCTATATTAGAGAATGACACGGTGGTTGTTACCCACGGCTAGCCGCAAGTAGCCGTGGGTAACCCGCCGAAACGGGGAAAGAAAAATAGTAGTCGTTGCGGGGATGGGTACAAGGCCATTCTCCGCCCCGTGGAGCAGTGAATGGTCTTGTCTCCGCAGTGAGGCATCAAGGATCGCGCGGTCCAGCAGCCCCCCACCCACCCGATCGCAGCGTTTAGCCAGCTCCCTCCCTCTCACCTTATATGCTGTTTGCTGGCTTTCTCTTTCCCGAGCCGCACACGTGGCTGCCGCGAGTTGATCAATCTTATCCTCTGACGCAACCGGAAACAGGAAGTTGCAGGAGAGGAGAAGATTGATCAACTCGCGCAGCCACGCATGCGCGGCTTTTTGAACGCATGCGGCTCGGGAAAAAGAAAGCCGGCAAACAGCATATAAGGTGAGGTGGAGGGAGGGAGCTGGCTAAACGCTGCGATTGGGTGGGTGGGGGCTGCTGGACCCGCTCACACTAGGAAGGAGGGAGTGAAAGGGAAAAAGATTCTGGGCCAAGGGGATGAAGAGGGAAAGAAAGAAACCCACAGCAGGAAAGAAAGGGGAGGACAGGCAGATGCTGGAAGCAGGGGGGGGAAGAAAGAGGGAGAGAAGCTAGATGGGGTTGAAAAGAAGAGACACTGGTATGAAAGAGGAAGATAGGGGAAATCTGGACACAGGAAGGTAACAGAAAGAGGGGAAATTATGTGCATGGGGCATAGGGGCAGAGACATAAAGGGAACATGCCATGGGGATGGTATATGGACACGGGGGGGGGGCAATGCCAGATACATAGGGGAGATATTAGAAATGGGGAAAATAGGAACACAGAAGCGAGATGGTTTGTGGGGATGGGCCAGGGACCGAGCTCGCAGGCTCCAGCGGCTTGCACAAATTACATTGTAATGTGCCACGAAAATAAGAGGGAGGGAGGTAGATAGATAAGCCATGCGAGAGGAGCTGAAGGGTGGTAGAAAGGAACAGATGGTGAAGGAGAGAGGGAAGGGTGGTTGTAGAAAGGAATAGAACAGACATTGAAAGAGGGTAGAGAGGAACAGACTCTGAAGGGAAATGTGGAAGACAGAGTGGGGAGAAGATGCTGGAAAGGAAGAAGACAGATGCCAGACTATGGGGGAGTGGAGGGAAGAAGATGGGTGCTAGACCAATTTAGGAGGGGGTGAAGGGAGAGGCACAGTAACAGCAAATGGAAGACGCAGAGAGAAGACACACAGTGGATGGAAGGAATTGAATGAGAAGATGTGGAAAGCAGAAACCAGACAACAAAGGTAGAAAAAAAAATTATATTTATTTATTTATTTTTTGCTTTAGGATAAAGTAGTATATTAGTTGTGTTGATAAAAATTTATAAACAAAGCCCTGCCAGCTGAATATCTCTTTCTCTAGTTCAGCAGCCAGAACTTTGATTTATAAGAAAGGAATAAGCTAAATATTGCAGTACTAAGGCTTATATGGATGCTGCGGGGATGGTGACGGGGCGGTGAACGGGATGGCGGTGAAGGGAATGGTGGTGACAGGGCGGCGAAGGGGACGGTGGGCCGGGGCCGGGGCGGTGACGGGGACAGATTTTTCCCCATGTCATTCTCTAATCCAGTGATTCCCAACTCTGTCCTGGAGGAACACCAGGCCAATCGGGTTTTCAGGCTAGCCCTAATGAATATGCATGAGAGAGATTTGCATATGATGGAAGTGATAGGCATGCAAATTTGCTTCATGCATATTCATTAGAGCTAGCCTGAAAACCCAATTGGCCTGGTGTTCCTCCAGGACAGGGTTGGGAACCACTGCTTTAATCTATATGTCTTCCCTGAAACTCTTCCATCTATCTTCCCTTGAAATAATCTATGCATATGCTGATGATATCCTTGTCCTTCTCGAGACAGACTCAAACCTCACCAACCTCTCTAAGAGCATAACAGCTTGCATAATTAAACTCCAATCCTGGTCCCTCTCAGTTCAAATGAAACTGAACGAATCTAAAACAAAACTACTCTGGCTTGGCCCAAAATTAGAATAGCTGCCCACCCTCTTCTCACTGCCCTCTGGTGCCACATTGCAGCTTGAGTTCTCAAGCAAGGTTCTAGGCATCATTATCGACTCCTCTCTTTCCTTCAACGACCACCTCAACTCCTTGGTAAAATCATGCTTCTTTAGCCTCCACATGCTGAGGAAAGTGAGATCCTGCTTTTGCCAACAACATTTTGCCATCCTTGTTCAATCTATCATCCTCTCCAGACAAGACTATTGTAATGCCATCTACCTAAGTCTAACCAAAAAAAGTCTTCAAAGACTTCAGCTAATACACTGCGGCCAAGTTGATCTTCGCAAAATGCAAATTTGATCATGTTTCCCCACTTCTGGTCAAACTTCACTGGCTCCCAGTAATGTCTAGGGTTCATTTCAAATGCACCTGCCTAGCTTTTAAGATCCTACATGGCATCCTCCCTCCCCTAATTCCACTTTCTTGGAACTCCTCGAGTCCTGACACCACCAGGCCCACCCAAAAACTCAAACTATCCTTCCCCTCGCTAAAAGGTATCCTCTATGTGGGCAAATTGGGAAAATCTCACTGCCCCTCTACAGAACTTGGGCTCCTTCCAACTATTTCGTAAGCACCTGAAAATTAGGCTTTTCACAAAAATGTAATGCTCTCATCCCTCCTGTACTCAACCTCCAATCCCATTAAGCTATTCCTTCTTATATTAAGCTCTTGTAAACCGTGCTGAGTTCTACAATTGTGGAGAGGATGTGGTATAGAAACTTAAGGTTTAGTTTAGTTTATCATGCCGCTTTACTGGGCCATGGTGTGCCCTCACCTGGAGTATTGCATCTAGCACTGGTCGCCATACATGAAGAAGGACACGGTACTACTCGAAAGGGTCCAGAGAAGAGTGACTAAGATAGTTAAGGGGCTGGAGGAGTTGCCGTACAGTGAAAGATTAGAGAAACTGGGCGTTTTCTCCCTCGAACAGAGGAGATTGAGAGGACATGATCGAAACATTCAAGGTACTGAAGGGAATAGACTTAGTAGATAAGGACAGGTTGTTCACCCTCTCCAAGGTAGGGAGAACAAGAGGGCACTCTAAAATTGAAAGGGGATAGCTTTCGTACGAACGTAAGGAAGTTCTTCTTCACCCAGAGAGTGGTAGAAAACTGGAACGCTCTTCTGGAGTCTGTCATAGGGGAAAACACCCTCCAGAGATTCAAGACAAAGTTAGCCAAGTTCCTGCTGAACCGGAACGTTCTCAGGTAGGGCTAGTCTCAGGGCAATAATCTTTGATCAGAGGGCTGCCGTGTGAGCGGACTGCTGGACACGATGGACCATTGGTCTGACCCAGCAGCAGCAATTCTTATGTTCTTAAACTCCCGAGGGACTGCAGGATTTATGCAGGGTAGGAGCAGAGCTCTCCTCACACATGTTTAGTTAGGTAGGCTGCATCATGTGACCCCCCTCAAATTTTTACTTCTTGTCTGAGACAAGTACATAGAATATCTAAGAGATAATAGATGGCATGGATGGACAGACTGGATAGGCCACATGGTGCCAGATTCACTAAACGCACCAATTGTGTCCCGACCATTTTGCGATCGTTCCCCGACCTGATTCACTAACCCCGACCTGATTTTTCCCTCACCCCATCCGATCCACCTATGCAAGTGAGGGGGAAATTGCTTGCATAAGTAGGAAGGCAGCAATTCACTAAACAGAAGAAGGAACACCGATTGGGCTTGCCGATCCAAAATGAAGTGACTGCTGAGGACCAGTCACAACTGTCCTTGCCAACTTTCCTGCTCTCTGCCGCCTTGAAATCCTGCTCTCTGCCGCCAAATTACTCCCCATATTTCTGCAAAAAAATGCAGTGCAGTGTGAGCCGTAGTTTTAACCCATGGGTTAAAGGCATGTTCTGTCTGAAGAACTGGAGAATATTTCTAAAATACATATGTACATCTTGATTCCTTTGGGCCAGAGAGTACTGCAGCCATCCCTCCCCTTTTGGTTTGACCTCAAAGACCAAGCACATGTGCGGATCGCATCTAGAGCCAATCAGGATGGTCTGCGCATGTGTTGCGATCGCTCAAAAGTGATCCGTGGGGCGAGCATCCGATCAGATAATTTGCATGAGGACTCAGTAGTGAATCAGTCACCCGGCAAGACTCACCCACGGATCGCCCAGATGGGTGAGTTTAGTGAATCTAGGCCATGGTCTTTATCTGCCTTAATTTTCCTTTTTTTGTGATAAAATTCTCAGGAGTCTTGCAGAAGTTCCAGCGATTTTATCACATTAGTGATAGAATTAGATTACAGTGGGGCTCCACTGATTTCGAGGTACTGAAAAAATTCAAACATGAAATTGCTGATCTGTTATTAGTGGTCTATAACCTGTCGCTAAAATCATCTGTAATACCTGAAGATTGGAGGATGGCCAATGTTGCGGTGATTTTTAAAAAAGGGTTCTAGGGGAGATCCAGGGAATTACAGACCAGTAAGCTTGACCTCAGTGCCGGGCAAAATAGTGGAAACAATTATAAAAAATAAAATTGTTACCCAATGGGAACAGTGTGTAGAGAAATGGAATAGGGATTTAGTTCCTACTTTGTCAGGTGATAAATTTTGTCAATGGCTGGGTCCCCAAAGAGTGAAGTTTATGAACAATCTTCTGTATGAACAAGATTACAAATTTTTCTTTCATATGTATATTTCACCACGTAGGGCTTATCTTGCTACCTTGAGTTAATCAGATTATTGTCCTAAATGTGCATGACCGGTTGCTTCTCTTGGACACATGTTTTGGGCTTGCCCAAATATTCTTTCTTTTTGGACATCTATTGCCTCTGTGTCGCGCTACTGGCATTGTACAAGGCACCCTTCTCCTTTGATGCTGTTTGTTATAATATTGGGCACCCCAAACCTAGGGGTTTACAAGACTTTCTTCACTGTGCGATCCTACTGGCAAAATGAGTATATTACAGTGCTGGATATTGACAACTGTACCCACCCTGGCTCAATGGCGTTCCCTGATGATCATGCAAGCTTCAATGGAATGAAGAGCTATAATTGGGACAGCAATTCACCATCATATGGGAACCTTTTTGGACTATACTAACACTGGTGGCTCGAAGTCGCTTACTGAATCCTTAACTTGCTTTCATTTAGTTGGTACCTGGTGCCCTTTACACCAAAGCCCACCTGGCATGGGGGAGGGAGGGGGATAGGTGAGGAGGGAGGGGGTTGTCTTATAAGATGAAAAACTTTTTGTTATGCAGTTCCCTTCAGAGTTGTAACTACCATTGTTCTGTCACTTATTGGACTTGTTTCTGTTTGTACATCTAGGGTCAGCAAGCAGATTGATCTCTCCATCCCCCATCTCTCTTGCAGTCCACAGCTAGGCCCTCCCCCTGCTGCCTCTGACTGGCTGTCTGTAGCCCCTCCCAAGCAAGCACTCAGGTGACCTCACTAGCCTTGCTATTTAATTTGAACCCTGTCTGGGCGGCATGTGCCATGTGCTCCTTAGTTTGCTCCTTCGTGTGCTTCCTTTGGGCACCTCCATATTTTCTTTTCCTCTTATTGTATAGCTCTATTTCCTTTCTCTGTTCCTCTTCTTACGGCTCCTATTCACTTTCTGCTTCTAATACTCACTCTCCTTAAATTACTCCCTTTCCTCTCCACACCATAAGCCCTCAATATCCTTCTTTTCCTATTCCTTCACCAGTCATCTTGTCATCTACCTTATTCACTGCACTCAAACTCAAGCATTCTCTATTTTCCATTCATCCATCTCCTTTCTCTTTGAGCCTCTCCGGTCTTCGTCATTGCCATCATTATTCCCCTTTATTTTGATACTCTTACTCCTTCTCTCTACTGGGGATGTGAATCCAAACCCTGGACCTCCATGCCAGCTACTTCCCCACGTGTATAACTGCCCTAACCCTATACCTATTCCTCTCTCCTTCAATCCTCCTATCTCCCTTTCTCATGTGCCCTTTGGAATGTTTATTCTGCCTCCAACAAACTGTCCTACATTCATGAC
Source organism: Geotrypetes seraphini (assembly GCF_902459505.1). Taxonomy (NCBI): domain Eukaryota; kingdom Metazoa; phylum Chordata; class Amphibia; order Gymnophiona; family Dermophiidae; genus Geotrypetes; species Geotrypetes seraphini. Next base: position 164,408,991 of record NC_047087.1, on the reverse strand, counting down.
ATCTTTATTTCCCAGTCCTTCCACCTGCTTGCTTTAACTGAAACACAGATTTGCCCTGAGGACTCTACTGCAGCTGCTGCCCTCTCCTATGGTGGCTACTTCTCCCATACACCTTGCCCTACTGATTGAGGTGGAGGTGTTGGGTTTCTTCTCTCTCCTTGTTGCAGATTCCAACCTCTTCACCCTTTATCCCACAGCTTTCCTCATTCGAAGTCCACTCCATCTGCCTATTCACTCCTTTACTTCTGCGGATAGCGGTCATCTATCGCCCCCCCTAACAAGTCCCCTTCCTCCTTTCTCACTGAATTTGATCCTGACTTTTGGGCTTTCTTGAGTCATCTTCTCCTTCCCTAATTCTTGGGGACTTTAACTTTCATCCTGATGATCCCACTGACAAGTATGCTGCTAGATTTCTTACCTTAACCTCCTCATTTGACCTCCAGCTTAGCTCCACAACCCCCACTCACCAGGATGGCCACTGCCTTGACCTTGTGTTTTTCTCCAACTGCTCTCTCTCTCTCTCTCTCTAAGTTCTATACCTCACTACTCCCCATCTCTGCTCCCCATCTGATATCCTTCACCATTACTCCCCCTCCCCCTCTGCCACACCCAGTCACCTCCAAAAGGTTTTGAAATCTTCAAGCCCTCGATACTTCCATGCTCTCATCCACTGTTTCACCTCTCCTTGCCTCCACTATGTTATCTAAGTCTGTCCACGAGGCTGTCTCATCATACAATTCTATTCTCTCCTCTGCTCTTGATACCCTTGCTCCCCCTGTTTCTCGCTCTGTAAGGCGTACCAAACCTCCACCTTGGCTCACTCCCAGTGTCCATTACTTACGTTCATGCACCCGCTGTGCTGAGCGCCTTTGGCTCAAATCTCACACATGTGATGACTTTCTCCATCTCTGTAAATAATACTGTCATTGTTCCAGTCTCCTCTGCTCGTAACCTTGGAGTTGTCTTCAATTCTGACCTCTCATTTTCTACGTTTTCGATTCTGACCTCTCATTTTCTACATATATCCAACAAGCTACTAAGACCTGTTGCTTCTATCTCTTCAATAATACCAAAATTCGCTCCTTCCTCTCTGAGCACACTACCAGGACTCTTGTCCGAGCTCTCGTAACCTCACGCTTAGATTACTGCAATCTACTCCTAACTGGTATCCCTCAGTGTCGCCTCTCCCCCTTGCAATCTGTGCAAAACTCTGCTGCATGACTCATCTTCTTCCAACCTTGCTATGCTCATGTCACCCCTCTCCTTAAGTCACTTCACTGGCTCCCTATCTGCTATCGCATACAGTTCAAGATCTTATTGCTGGCCTACAAGTGTATTCATTCTGCTGCCCCTCAATATCTCTCTCTCCTTATACACCTCCCAGAGAACTCCGTTCCTCATATAAGTCACTCTTAACTTTACCCTTCTCCTCCACTGCCAATTCCAGACTTCGTTCCTTTCATCTAGCTGCCCCCTTTGCCTGGAATAAATTACCTGAGTTTGTCCATCAAGCCCCTTCCTTTCCCTTGTTTAAAAGCAGACTGAAAACCGACCTTTTTGATATACAGTAGCTTTCAATCCTTAACCCTATCCTCTGCCCTCCAACCCAGCCAGCTGATTAACCGTTCCCCTTAATTGTATGCATGACATCTTGTTTGTCTGTCTTGCTTGTTTAGATTGTAAGCTCTTTCAAGCAGGGACTGTTTTCTTATGCTTTGTGACTCTGTACAGCGCTGCGTGCATCTGGTAGTGCTATAGAAATAATAGTAGTAGTAGTATATGTTTTGAATTGCAGTATATCTGGAACTGAAGAAAGATGATATAAAAAATTAAAATAAAATTGTGGAACATGTAGACCATGGGTTGGCAACTCCGGTTCTCAAGGGCTGGAATCCAGTTGGGTTTTCAGGATTTCCCCAATGAATATGCATGAGATCTATTTGCATGCACTGCCTTTTAATGCATATTCATTGGGGAAATCCTGAAAACCAGACTGGATTCCAGCCCTCGAGGACCGGAGTTGCCCACCCTGATGTAGACAAACATGACTTAATGAGACAGAATCAGCATGGGTTCAGCTGAGGGAGATCTAGCCTCACGAATCTGCTTGACTTCTTTGAGGGTGTGAATAAACATGTGGATAAAGGCGAGCCAGTTGATGTAGTGTATCTAGATTTCTAGAAAGCTTTTGATAAAGTTCCTCATGAGAGGTTCCTGAGAAAATGAGAGTCAATGGATAGGAAGCAATGTTCAATTGTGGATTAGGAATTGGTTATCAGACAGAAAACATAGGATAGGGTTAAATGGCCATTTTTCTCAATGGAGATGGGTAAATAGTAGTGTGCCGTAGGGATCTGTACTGGCACAGGTTCTATTTGACTTATTTATAAATGATCTGGAAATTGGAACTACGAGTGAGGTGATTAAATTTGCAGATGACACCAAATAGTTCAGAGCTGTTAAAATGCATGTGGACTATGAAAAACTGCAGAAAATCCATAGGAAATTTCTGGGCGTCCAAATGGCAGATGAAATTTAATGTGACCAATGCAAAGTGATGCACATTGGGAAGAATAATCCAAATCATAGTTACTGGATACTAGGGTCCATCTTGAGGGGTCAGCGCTCAAGACAAAGAACTGGGTGTCATCATAGACAATGCACTGAAACCTTCTTCCCAATGTTACTATGGATGGGCAGACTAGATGGGTCATTTGGCCTTTATCTGCCATCATGTTTCTATGTTTAATGTGCGGCAGCGGCCAAGAAAGCAAACAAGATGCTAGGAATTATTAGAAAATGGATGGTAAACAAGACTAAGAATGTTATAATGCCTCTGTATCGCTCAATGATGCAACTTCACCTTGAGTACTGCATTCAGATCTGGACTCCTTATCTAAAAAAAGATATAGTGCAGTGTTCTCCCCAGAAATTTTTTCTAGCCGGGTGGCACGAAAAAATAGCTGGGTGGGATGGGACGGGGAAATATGTTGGTGCAAATTTGATGCTATGCAAATTAACCCTCCCTGCTTACAGTGAAGAAGTAGGAGTGGGGAAGAGGGTTGGCCCACGAGCTGGAACGCTATGAAAGTTACCCCTCCCTGCTAACGGTGAAGGAGTAGGGTAGGGGTGTCCAGCCTTTTGGCTTCCCTGGGCCACACTGGACAAAAAAATTTTCTGGGGCCGCACAAACACCAACACTAGCTGATGAGCAAAAAAAAAGGCTGAGCAGGTCCCAAATTTGCAATCACTAATATAGAAGATGTACGTATCTAATAATAAACCTTCATTAAAGGGACACTGTGGAGAGGAACCCAAAAAAGCAGTAATTCTTACCCTGACTGAGTGATCCTCCACGTACACCGCTGACAGTGGGAGCAGCTACAGGCTTCCGCATCCCCACTCTGATGAGCAGGGATGCGCGTTCCTGGTTCTCCCATTCACTTCTATTACAGCTATGGTGAGCCTCTTCAGAGGAAAGCCTCATCAGAGTGGGGATGCTGAATCAGCTGTCAGCAGCGCACGTGGAGGATCGTTTAATCAGGGTAAATATTACTGCTTTTTTGGGCCTCCTCCTTGCCCCCCCCCCCTCTTGGTTTTCATGTATGCATGAAAGCAGGGGCAGCTTGAGGATATTGCCTTTGGCTGCAAAGCTTGGAGATTTTGAGTTGTCAGACTGGAGGAAGATGTCTTCAATTGGCAGGGCTTGGGAATCTCCACTAGCTCAAGTATTTATAAATTGCACTCAGGCAGGGAGAAACTTTGGTGCCCCTCCACTAATTTTGGGCTCCAGTCCCTCCCCCAAATCAGCTGTATATGACTAAGCCACTGAATACAAAAATAATTGTGATGCACATATCTCAAAGCTAACATATTCCAGTTAATAAATTCATAATAAAACAATTTTTTCTACCTTATTGTCTGGATGTTTTGTTTTTCCATCATCTTGGTCCCAGTTTCTCTTTCTGCTTTTTGTCGATCTTCTACCAATTCTCTTTCCAATGTCTGCTGTCCAGTTTTTCTCCTCTTCTGAATACTGTTCCATTCTTTCCTTATGCCTGTCTCCAACGTATTGATATTTCCCTTTCAGCCTTCTTAACTTTTTCTCTTTTTTGCCTCTGTCCACTCAAATCTTACCTTCTTTCTCACCCTTCTTCTTTATAAATGTTCAGCTACCTCTCAATTCTCCATCTTCTCTGTCCCTAGCTCTCCCATTTCCCATCTCACTCATTTCCCAGCTTCCTATTTCCTTCTATCTACTCCCCATTACCACATTTCTACCACTGTACTCACTGCTCTCTCACTCATCTTGTCATTTCCCTTTTGACCTCATCCACATGGCTCACCACTTTCAGAATCCCCCTCCCTCTCTCCACTGGTCAGGCTATAACTCCCTGTCTCTTTCTTTCCATCTCCTGCCTAGCATCTTCTTATCCCAGATCTCTTCCCTCCTGCCCTCCCATGGGTCCATCTCTCCTCCTCTATCTCCATGGTCCAACATTTTTCTCCCTCTCTTTTCTGTTTTCTTCTTCCCTCCCCCTTTGATGCTGAACAATGAAATGGAGGGGAAAAAAAGAGAGATGCTGCATCTCTGCCTTCCATCCATAGACCTAACATTTCTCCCTCCTTCCCATCCCAAGATCCAACTTCTCTCCCTTTCTCTTCCCAACTGACCCCATCCCATCTCTCCCCCTGCCTGCCTGCCTCCCTTCCCCAGGTCTACCATTTCTTCCTTTCTCTTCCCAACAGTTCTCCCTTCAAATATCTTTTTCCCTCTTCCTCCACACCAATGCTATAAATTCTGTGCAGGGTATCAGGATTATGCAGGTAAGATGAACTAGACCATTTCTAGAATGCTTTTGAAGAGTTATCAAATGTATCTACAATTGATCTGGATCTCTAGAGCAGTGTTCCTCAACCTTTTGACACCTATGGACCGGCAGAAATAAAATAATTATTTGTGGACCGGCAGTTGAAGAACACTGGGCTAAGTCATGCCCATCTCCACTCAATCTCTGCCCCAAACCCCGCCCCCATAATAGTACTAATTGTAACACCATTTGTTCCATTCATTTTTCATATAAACACATAATATAATTGTATTAACACCACATAATGCTTAACCACAAAATTAAAATACCCAAAGCACACCGTATGCTTTTTAATATTCATTCCTAAAACATACAACCCCATGCAAATGCAGGACCAAAAACTAAAAGTACTAATATTTACAAACAAACCCTAAGATGCAAGACTCTGCAAGCAGTACAACCCCAGATGAAAAGAAACAAATGCATTTCTTCCTGAACAGACAAATCAATAATTAAAAAAAAAAAACCAGACAAATCAATCACTAAATAAAAAAAAAATAAAAGCATTTCCCCTACCGTTGTCTCTCTCCCTCCTTGTGCCTTGCCTTCTGGCCTGCCCCCAGGTGTTATCTTTGGGCCGGTCCACTTTGCGATCAATGCAGCATCTTCGGGCCAGCTCCCTGAATGCTGCATTGCACAAAGCTGTGGGCAGCAGCTCCTTGCATGCATCCCGCGCCTCATCTGGAAGCCTTCCCTCTGATGTTGCGATGTCAGAGAGAAGGCTTCCGGTTCAAGCGCAGGCCGCATGGAGGAGCCTTTTCCCATGGCTTTGTGCACTGCAGCACTCAGGAAGCTGGCCCGAAGACGCCGCATTGATCGCACCATGGACTGGCGGCTGAAGAACGCTGTCTTGTGCCCGATGGACGTGCCGGCCCTGTGAACCGGCAGAAAATTTCTGCAGACTGGCACTGGTCCACGGATTGGCGGTTGAAGAACACTGCTCTAGAGCACCTGGTTTTGGGCATTTCCACCAACTGTGTGCAGTGAACATTTATCCCTCTACATGAGGAACTATCCTCTGGGAATAATTTTTAGTCTTCTTCCTTTTGGATAGAGTGATTGTCATTCAAACAGTCATAGCTGCCAGTGCAGAAATTAGAAATAAATTTAAAGAAATGGGTCAAGTTATTTTGGTCTGTTCCCATTTTGTACTGTATATGAAGGTTTCAATCCCTTATACAAAGTTCTGAGTTTATTCAAGAACAAATATATGAAAATATATGGCTGATTCGGAAGCCTTCTCTCTGACGTCGTGACGTCAGAGGGAACGCTTCTGACACAGCCACAGATCGCGCGCGAGGAGCCGATGCCACCCGCAGCCGACTGCAGAAGGGAGCCGGCCAGAAAACTACCTGCCGGAGGGAGGGAGAAGCTGGGCCGCACAAAACTCCTTGTCGGGCTGCGGGTTGGACACCCCTGGAGTAGGGACAGGGAAGAGGATTGGAGCGCGGCTTTGATGCTGGTGGTGTAGATGCAAGATGACAGCCGGGCGCTCACCTAAATTAGCTGGGTGGAGCGCCCGTCTAAAACACGCTAGGGAGAACACTGTAGTGGCACTAGAAAAGGTTCAAAGAAGAGCAACCAAGATGATAAAGGGGATGGAGCTTCTCTTGTATGAGGAAAGACTAAAAAGGTTAGGGCTCTTCAGCTTGGAAAAGAGACAGCTGAGGGGAGATATGATCAAAGTCTACAAAATCCTGAATGGTGTAGAATGGGTACAAGTGGATTGATTTTTTTTTTTCCAATTCTTTATTCATTTTAAAAAACTTACAATAAGTGTAACATCATTTACATCATTTCAAACTCCAATACAACACTTAATATTCAATTAAATTTCATATCAGAATTTATCCCCCCTCCCCCTAATTACATTCTTTAAATTCAATACAACCTATTATAAACCTCATTCTAATACACCTTATTTAATATTCAAACCATAGAACACCCTCCCCCCTTCCCCCATCTTGGATGTACAGTTTTAAGGGAAAATATAATATTCAATCATTACAATATTTTGTTAATGGCTCCCAAATTTCCTGAAATTTTTCAAAATTCCCCTGCTGTGTGGCTATTATCCTTTCCATTTTATAAATGTGGCATAAAGAGTTCCATCAGAAACTAATTCAGTCTTTCCCAGTTTTTCCAGTTACTCGTAATCTGTTGTATGGCAACCCTTGTCATAATAAGTAAAAGCCTGTTATTTTTAGATGATATTTGACTCTTAGCCCTCATTGACATGCAAACAGGACAGTATCATACGATAATGCCACTGGATTTTCCAACATACAATTTATTTGATCCCATATTGATTTCCAAAAAGCAAGAATCATTGGACAATAGAATATCAAATGATCTAATGTTCCAGCTTCAAGATGACAGTGCCAACATCTATTAGATTCTATTTAATTTCTGTAAACAAACTGGGGTCCAAAACGTTCTATGTAAAAGAAAAAAAAACAAGTTTTGTCTCATAGATGCAGACGCTGTACATCTCATCCTCCAAGACCAAATTTGTGGCCACTGAGACACATTAATTTGATGCTTAATATCCCGAAGACCAGTTTTCGGTTTTTTATTTAAAAATCCAGATATTAATTTATACCACTGAGCGGCCTGATGTACCAGAAAATCCACCTGAAAACCCAAGAATGGCAAACTATACTGATCACTAAGACTCTTCCATTCAGGGAACCCTACCTGAATGGCCTGCTTCAATTGCAACCATTTATAATTTTGTGATTTATTAAGACCATATTTGTGTTGCAATTGTGAAAATTCAAGCAGCTTACCATTAGAAATAACATCATCTAAAGTGCGTATAACTGACTTCATCTAATATTTCCAAATGACCTTAAATCCGCCAATTCGAATCTTGGAGTTTAGCCATAGGGTCTGATATGTTGATTTAAGTATCGAAATTGGTGTTATTAACATAACGTTTTCCATGTATCTACTATAATAAAACGCTAAGTGCGCATGTTCCCTGATCCCTGATCTGTATGTCTGTGGCAGGTAAGAGTACGCATGAGCGCTTAGGGTTCTATTCTAACAATGGCGGCAGGTAACACGCCACGACTCCCCCCCAGCGCCGACCCTACCCGGCACACCCGAAACCTCCGTTGACCCTCCCAGACGAACTTCCCACCGCGAGACGAACACAAACCTCCCGGCTCCAGCAGCGTCCGAGGCACAGTAAACACGCTGCTTCACGTTCTTCTACTGACCTGATTTCCTCTGCCGTGTTCATGATGATATCATCAGAGACACGGCAGAGGAAATTAGGGCAGTAGAAGACAGCGAAGCAGCGTGTTTACTGTGCCTTGGAGGCTACTGGAGCTGGGAGGTTTGTTGGCTGTCTAGCGGTGGGAGGGTTGGCTGGGAGGGTCAACGGGGGTTTCAGGTGTGCTGGGTAGGGTCGGTGCCGGGGGTGGGGTTAAATGGAAACATGCTGCTCAGGGGGATGGGAGGCAGGCAGGCAGGCTGGCATCGGGGAGTGGGGGTGGGACAAAGTCTGGAAGATAGTGACGGGGACATAGGAAGGAGGCACTGGGGGCACTAAGGACATTTGGAATATTGTGTTCAATTCTGGAGACCACATTACCGGAAAGATGTGCTGAGAATTGAGTCAGTTCAGCGGATGGCCACCAGGATGGTCTCGGGGCTCAAGGATCTCCCGTACGAAGTAAGGCTGAATAAATTGCAGCTGTACTCACTTGAGGAACGAAGAGAGAGAGGGGACATGATTGAGACATTTAAATATATCACGGGCCGTATCGAGGTGGAAGAGGATATCTTCCGTCTCATAGGACCTTCGTCCACCAGAGGGTATCCGCTGAAAATCAGGGAAGGAAAATTTCATGGTGACTTCAGAAAGTATTTCTTCACCGAGAGGGTGGTCGATCATTGGAACGAACTCCAACTGCAGGTGATTGAGGCCAACAGCGTGGCAGATTTTAAAAATAAATGGGATATTCACATGGGATCACTAATGATGTAAAGGCAGGGGGTGGTGAACAAATTCAAGGTGAAGGGTCACTAGAGTGGGCAGACTTGATGGGCTTTGGCCCTTTTCTGCCGTCATTTTTGTATGTTTCTATGTTTCTATAGGATGCACTGAGGGCATTAAGCAGGAAAGAGGCACTGGGGGTACTAAGGACGCAGGACAGAGGCACTGGGGGCACTAAGGACATGGGAAGGAGGCACAGGGGCACTAAGGACACAGTACAGAGGCACTGGGGACACTAAGGACATGGGAAGGAGGCACTGGGGGCATTATGGACATAGGAAGGGGCACTAAGGCCTGATTCTCCAAAAGTGCGTCCCGATTTTAGGCAGCTCTAGGTGTCCTACAGCTGTCTAATCAGCCAATCGGGATGCACGTTTTTTAAAAAAAATGCTCCCCAGGCAGGCTGCCTATATTGAAGGCGAGGCCCGCAAGACACCTAGGCCCTGATTCTGTATAGGACGCCCGGGAGAGGTGTCCTATTCAGAATCGGCCTACACTAAAACCCCAATTCTGTAACCAGCGTCCATGTTACAGACACTGGTTAGGTTAGAGAATCGGGTTAGATTAGACACGGCCCACTACACTTATCGCGGCAAGGGATCTCTCTGCCACTATAAGTATAGCGGGCCGCAGCCTGTCCGATCGGATGCCCCCCCCCCCCCCTCCGACACTACCAACCGCCCCCCCCTGACATTACCGATCTCCCTCCCACCCCGACACTACCGATCGCTGGCAGGAGGGTGTCCAATCCCTCCTGCCCGAAGACGCACCCCCCCGGTGCTAACAACCCCCAAACCTCCAAACTAACCTGTTCTTCAGGCCAGATGGTTCTTGCCCGTCCAGCCGGTAGGCCCGCCTCGTCGAAATGAGGAGGGCTCGCCCCTTCCCGGCCCATCCCGCCGAAGCCTAAGGCCTGATTGGCCCAGGCTCTAGAAGCCTGGACCAATCAGGCCTTAGGCATAGCGGGTCCGCCCATCCCCACTTAATCTAAGGCCTGATTGGCCAATCAGACCTTAGACTTAGTGGGGATGGGCGGACCCGCTATGCCTAAGGCCTGATTGGTCCAGGCTTCTAGAGCCTGGGCCAATCAGGCCTTAGGCTTCAGCGGGATGGGCCGGGAAGGGGTGGGCCCGCCTCATTTCGACAAGGCAGGCCTACCGGCTGGATGGGCAAGAACCATCTGGCCTGAAGAACAGGTTAGTTTGGAGGTTTGGGGGTTGTTAGCGATCCATATTGTCGGGGGGAGGCATCTTCTGGCAGGAGGGTCCTGCCAGCGATCGGTAGTGTCGGGGTGGGAGGGAGATCTGTAATGTCGGGGGGGGGCGGTTGGTAGTGTCGGGGGGGGGGTCGGTAGTGTCGGAGGGGGGGGCATTCGATTGGACAGGCCGCGGCCCGCTATACTTATAGCGGCAGAGAGATCCCTTGCCGCGATAAATATAGCGGCTGCGTCTACTTACAATGTAGACCAGCATTTTGCTGGCCTACATTTTAAGGTTTCTTCCTCTACTAGGGAGACGCATAGGGCCACCTAGGTTTGCCTAAGGCCCTTAGGCGAGCTTAGGCGTCTTGCGGGTCTCCCTAGGCTCCCGGAGGCGCCTTCAGGCCTGCCTGGGGAACATTTTTTTTTTAAAAACGTACATCCCGATTGGCTGATTAGACAGCTGTAGGACGCCTACAGCTGCCTAAAATCGGGACGCACTTTTGGAGAATCAGGGCCTAAGGATATAGGAAAGAGGCACTGAGGGCACTAAGGACATAGGGAGAGACACAGACAGAAAAAAAATGACAGACAGACAGGCAGCGTCCAAGGAGAGAGAGACAGAAAATAACCCCCAGACAGACAGACATCTACATCTACCCGTTAAAGTAATGGGCTTAAACACTAGTCTACTAATATTCTGTTTTCTTTATATAATCTAGGCATTTTGATACTGAGAACATGGCTTAATCTCAGAGGGAACATTCCAACGTCAACCAATCTGGGAACTTTTCCATGAGCTCTGGATTGATGATACCCATAAAATTAAGAAAATTTACCTCCCCCCCCCTCCTTGATTGACTTTTGTAAAGATTCTAGAGCAATTCTTGCGATTTTACCCAACCAAATACATTTTGTAAGAATACTATTCAATTTTTTTTATAAAAGAACCCTGGAAAAAACACTGGTAACACACCCAACTGGTAACAAACCACAGGCAAAATCATCATTTTTATAGTTTGAACTCTCCCCCACCAAGAAAGATGTAATGGGTTCCATTGCTCACATATTTCTGCGACCTTTTGCAATAAAAAATTTTCAATCACTTTCATTGTCTCTTCCAGCGTATTCTTTATCCAAATGCCTAAATATTTTATTTCTTCTTCTTTCCAAAGAAAAGGAAAATAATCAAATAATCATTTTGTAAAATGAACATTTAGTGGAATAATTTCTGATTTACTCCAATTTATTTTGTATCCTGAAAATTTCCCAAATTTCTAAATTAATTCCAGCAAGTACGGAATGGTTGTTTCAGGATTTCTCAAATGCAGCGATATGTCATCTGCATAAGCGGCGACCTTGTATTCCCGACCTGTGTAAGGAATACCATGTATATCCTTCGCCTGTTGAATAGCTAATAACATGGGTTCTAATACAATATCAAAGAGCAAAGGTGATAAAGGACAACCCTGTCTAATACCTCTCTGCAGACCAAAATGTTCAGAAAAATTAGTGTTAATATATAGTCTATCAGTAGGGGAGTTATACAAAGTTTGAATCATCCATATAAATCCCGAACCAATACCAAACCAATCCACTGTTTGGTACATAAAAGTCCATTCCACACGATCGAACGCCTTTTCTGCATCCAAGGATACAGAGAAAGCGGGAACTTTCAAGGCTTTTGCTAAGTTTAACATATGAAAAGCTAGCCTGGTGTTATTTAAGGAATGTCTCTGAGCAACGAACCCCGTTTGGTACATATCAATAATATATGGGAGAGCCTTAGACAAACGTAAAGCCAATAATTTAGCCAAAAGCTTTCCATCTACATTGATTAAAGAAATAGGCCTGTAATTTGAAACCAACATAGGATTAATAAATTATTATTATTATTATTTTATTTGGCTTCGGCAAAACTATCGTTATAGATTCTGCCATAGTGCCTGTAATACAACCATTAGTTAGTTGAACCTGATATAAATTTAATAGATGTGGTAAAAGGGTATTTTGAAATGATTTATAAAAAAAACTCTACCGTAAAGCTATCTCCACCTGGAGCGGATCCAACTCTAAAGGATTTCAACGCTGTTTGTAATTCTTTTGGTGATATAGGCTCTTCCAAACTTCCTTTTATATGCTCAGGAATTTTTGGTCTCTCAATTAATTTTAAAAATTCTAAACCATCTTTTTCCTTATTTAAATAAGGCTCAAAAGAATATAAAGCTTTATAAAAACTTAGAAATCGCTTTAATATAGGTCCAATTTGAGAATGAAAATCTCCTTTCTCATCTTTTATTCCAATAATTTTTTTCGTTCTTTTTTCACTTTAAGCTTCCTGCCTTATTTGAGTTTCCATAATACAAGGCCTGCTGAGAAAACAATTTTTTCCTAACCAATTGCGAAGAAATTGAGATGGATAACCTGGACATAGAGATGGATCAACTGAACATACTGGCCTCACTTGTGTATGCTGGGCACTACAGACCTATATTTTCTCATAGCCAGGCCCAGCCTATACCTTTCTGCAATGCTAACCCAGCTGACCTCTGCTACAAAGTTTTTGTCTCCATTCCCTGCTGGGAGGATATTTCTCCAAGGTTCTGCTGAACTGTTATCAGTGCTGTATGACTTCATATGCCAGGCACCCTGGAAAGCCATAAAACATTTATAATGAGCAAGGATCCCTGCAGGACGATGTGGGTGTAGCGAGATGAGAGAACTTGGTACCAAAACATTTGCTCCCTGTCTCTGAACCGAGTTACGGGAACCAAGCAGCTGGATTGTTGAAAGGTCACCTTTGCCAACTTTCAGCATACAAGGATGCCATCCTGAAGATGCACAGAATTGTAAAACCACTAATTAGCATCTGCAAAATGATAAGGATCTCAGAGCTGGAGGAAGAAAGTTCATGAAGAATTCTCTGTTTCTGGACTGCTTGGGCTCCTCTCGTGGGGGGGGGGGGGAGTGAGAGAGGCGTGGACTGAGAGGAGGAATAGTTAGGTATACATTTTATAGGGGGGTCACATGACCAGAATTCGGGGATGTATTTTTTGGAACAAAGGAAGAATTTCTCTGTATAAAAAACATGTGCATCACAGATAGGGCCAGAGAGATTCACTTACTTATGCTATGGGGAACTGCTAGCCCCTTGCTAAGCATATGGGTGCAAGTTCTTCTCTCCATTGCATATTCTGAACTGACAATACATTTTTCTGCTATGCCTTTGCTGCTGTACTTTTGTAAGTTTTTATACTAACAATAAACAAATATTGTCTGTTTTGGAAGATACAATGCTGTCTCGTAGTTATTCCAATGAGGTAAACAAAGCAGCCTTTTACTTCAGTGGTGACCCCGACGTGATCATGCTTGGTTTTCACGCGCTTGCGTGATTAACGGATTTTATTTTTTAAGGTGTTCCGGTGAACTCCAAAGAGAAACACGTTCAGGGGGTGGGGTATTCCGCCTTGGCGCTGGACGGATGGTGCTCCTGTGTGAAGGGGTTTTTTTTTTGGGGGGGGGCAGTTTTGGCAGGGACTGGGGGCCACATTGTGGTCCACTTTTTTTACCATAATTGGACTCCAAAACTCCACAAAATATATTTCTAGTCACACAGAGACCGTACGGAATTAATACTGTACAAACTGTAAGTACAACCTTTTATTTTAATTTTTATATATTAGACATCAGGCTAGTGATAGGGAAAGACAGTTGACATTGTACATTTGTATATATACTGTATATATATATATATTAGGGGAAATAATAGGGTTGAGTCAAGATCTGGATTGAGTTTTTTCTGTGCTCCCTGCAATTGTGTGTGTCTGAGAAGTTCCAGGGACACGAAGCGAGAGTGAGTCCTTATTTGCGTTTCCATTGTCCTGTGAAGGGCATGGCCAGAGATGGACAAAGCAAAAGATTTCTGTTGAATGCGGGTGGCTCAAGGGGATAGAATGGGGGGTAAAGCAGAAGTGAGAGACCTCCCCAGACAGCAATCCTCTGGAAAAGCCTTTAGAGAAGATCCTGCAGTGATAATGACAGTGTGTCCAGTATTAAGAGAAAAGTTTAGTGTGGAAAAAGAAAAAAAACCCAACACAATTGGCTATGTCAAATTTTGAAATTAGTAGGAGAATTGCATGCAGAACTAAGGAAGCTAGAAATGTTTTCCTGTTGAAAAACAAAGGGGATTGCAAAGAGGTGAAAATTCTGCCCATGAGACCCCTTAATGTATTTAAGTTAGGAAAAAATAATTTAAGACGATGCCTTAAACAGAGATGGGAGGTGGCATGGAGGCTAAAATTGTAGCTTAGGAGTGTCCTGTACAGTAAAGATTGTCCTGTACAGTGAAGGTACATTTTGTGGAAGGTGTGGCCAGCCGACCGCAAATGTACATTCTATAATCTGTTTTTGTTTGCTGCCTGTATATATCTATATTTGCTTAGCCAGCGTTATAAAGCTACAGCATTAGGTAACGTTCTGTTGTGTATATGTATGTTAATATTAAAAAAAAAAAAGATTAGATTTTGGCAAAGGGACGGATTACTTTTCCCGGTTTAGAGCTTAGAAGGCTCACTCCCAATGTGGTAAAAAGGGAGGGATTACTTTGAGATTTTTCCAACTACATTAGCCGGTTGACTTCACAGATCATTACAGGCTTCCTATACTGAAAAACAAAAGTAGTTTGTATACCTTGGAAAATTGTGGAGCAATAGGAGTTAGGGAAAATTGTTTTCTTTCCGGTGTATTTTTCATTAAGCTGCCCGTTACCCTTATATTGTACACTGCTTAGAAACCTGATTAAGCGGTTTAAAAAGTCTTTTAATTAACTTGAAACTTGATTAATGGGTTTTAGAGAGTTTGTATGAGCCCATATTCCAGATGTGTTACTGTGGAAATAGCCCGTTTGAACTAAGGACATGGAGATCTTTGTAATCTGATGCTTTAATGAGTAACACAGGGTTCAACGTTTTTGTTACACATACAAAGACTTCACTGTTTTTGTATGTGTAATCTATTTGCCTATGTCATAAATCCTTAGGTGTCTTATCTTGCTTCCCGCTTTACGCTAGAGAATGCGAGAAAGAGTGGGGAAAAGAGGAAAAAGTTTACTTATGCCCTAGTATTTAATTTATGCTTGAACCGAGGTGCCAAGCACATTGTAGAGGCAGAGGGATTGCACTGGATAGTTTTAAGTAGATAACTATAACTATGATAGAATATCCCACGTCTATAAATGACATAGTATTTTAAATTTTGTTTTTTATGGATTTACAGTTACACTGTAAATCGGTGCCTTTATCTTGCTTTCCGTAAGAGGGGAAAAACAAACAAGCTAACCCCTCACAGGGGACAATTGTTGTATTATGTTGGAAAAAGAATTGAAAACAGTGGTATACATTATTTTAAACAGAATGGATCTAGAGATAATAAGGAAAGTGTTTTTCAAACAACTGACAGATTATGTAGTCTGCATACATATTGTTTTAAATGCCTCTGATTAGACTTTGCGTGTTTGAGTGATCCCTGCTGTGTTGAGAACCATTTGCAAGTCTTTCTCTTAAAACTTTATAGTTAGAGGAACTGTTCTTAAGTTCCTTTATTCTAACTGGTATGCATAACGTGTTTGTAGGGGATTTTCTGTTTCCCCTCCACCCCTATGGCCAGCATTTATTTCTTTATTTCTTTAATTTTTTTTGGCTGTCCCTCTTTTTCTTCTTACAAGAGGGGGGAATATATAGCGTACATAGTCCTGCTTTTAATCATGAGATATAACATCTCAACCCTGCCAGTTATGGCAGGCTTGCAGAAGATGATACAATACAAAGCAATCTTTATTTGGGTACCGTATTTGCCGGCGTATAAGACGACTTTTCAGTACCTTAAAATCCTCCCCAAAGTCGGGGGTCGTCTTATACGCCGGGTACTGTTTACATGCCCTTACTTTACATTAGAGAGCTGCACGGGGACGCCCCTAGGGTCGCGGGGATCCCATGGGGACGCCTCCGAGGGTCACGGGGCTCCTGCGGGGCTGGATGTACTCAGTCGCGCGGCTCTTCTTTTCCCTACCTTCTCTGCTTGCAGCACAGAGCCGAACGGAAGTCTTCCCGACGTCAGCGCTGACGTCGGAGGGGAGGGAGGGCTTAAACAAAGCTTTATCTCTCCTATCCTATGAATGAAATAGGCAGGGCACCGAGTCCGAGTGATCAAATTCTTACGTTTTCTCTTTCAGAAGTTCCAGTAACCATTTAGATGCCTTTCATGATTCTGTGATTATTATGCCATGTGTTATATAGCAATTTACTTTGCCAATGTGTGCACACAATTATGATTCGTGCTATGATGGATGTTTGTTTTTGTATAACTGTGCATTTATCTGCAGATCTAAGTTCAGCTCTGAATCCTTGACAGATGGAAGACAGTTTAAAGACAATGTGGGTGTAGCGAGATGAGAGAACTTGGTACCAAAACATTTGCTCCCTGTCTCTGAACCGAGTTACGGGAACCAAGCAGCTGGATTGTTGAAAGGTCACCTTTGCCAACTTTCAGCATACAAAGATGCCATCCTGAAGATGCACAGAATTGTAAAACCACTAATTAGCATCTGCAAAGTGATAAGGTTCTCAGAGCTGGAGGAAGAAAGTTCATGAAGAATTCTCTGTTTCTAGCCTGCTCGAGCTCCTCTCGTGGGAGGGGGGATTGAGAGAGGTGTGGACTGAGAGGAGGAATAGTTAGGTATACATTTTATAGGGGGGGTCACATGACCAGAATTTGGGGATGTACTTTTTGGAACAAAGAAATAATTTCTCTGTATAAAAAACATGTGCATCACAGATAGGGCCAGAGAGATTCACTTACTTATGCTAAGGGGAACTGCTAGCCCCCTGTTAAGCATATGGGTGCAAGTTCTTCTCTCCATTGCATATTCTGAACTGACAATACATTTTTCTGCTATGCCTTTGCTGCTGTACTTTTGTAAGTTTTTATACTAACAATAAACAAATATTGTCTGTTTTGGAAGATACAATGCCATCTCGTAGTTATTCCAATGAGGTAAACAAAGCAGCCTTTACTTCAAAATCTCATTATATTTATATTTAACTTTCAAAAGATCCTGTAAAGTACTTTGCTCCCATTTTTCAATTAACTTTAATTCCAAGACCTTAATTTCATTTTCCAAATCATAAAATTTTTTTAAGCTGTTTTCTAATATATGCTGAATATGAAATAATACGTCCTCTCATGGTTGCTTTAAAAGCATCCCATAAAGTTTCCAAAGAGATTTCATCCGAGGTATTAATTTGGAAATATTCATTCATTTTTAATTGAAATTCTTCAATAAAGTTAGGATCCGCAAGCAATGTATTATCAAATCTCCATACAGGTCTACTATTGTCTTGTTCAGCAATTTTTAAATCAATCCACACCCCTCCATGATCAGACAAAATAATTGGATCTATGGAAGCTTGTGTTACCTGCTGAACTAATTGATCTGAAACAAAAATGTAATCTATTCTTGAAAAAGATTTGTGAACATGGGAACCAAAAGAAAATTCCTGCTCATTAAAATGAAGTATTTGCCACATATCTTTCAAATCACAAGACTGTATTACCATATTTTCACATAGATAACGCGCACCCGTGGAAAACGCGCACACGGGTTAAGCACGCGAAAAACACAAATTTATATACAGAAATTTTTATATACCGCGCACACCCGTATACCGCGCATGCTGCCCGACTCTCCTTTCGCCCGCCCCGACTCTCCTCTGGCCACCCCGACTCTCCTTTCGCCCGCCCCAACTCTCCTCTCCCCCTTGAAGTCCTGTCCCCACCCTGAAAGCCTGATGCCCCCCCCGACGTCCGATTCACCCCCCCCGCAGGACCGCTTGCACCCCCCACCCCGAAGGACCGCTCGCACGCACCCGCACCCCCACCCCGAAGGACCGCTCGCACGCACTCCCAACCGCACCCGCACCCCCACCCTGAAGGACCGCTCGCACCCCCACAGCCTCCCGATCCCCCCATCATGTAGAAGCTCCTACCGATGTCCTGCTGCTTCCTCTTGGCGGTCCCGACTCCCAGACACAATCGGGGCAAGAGGGAGCTCAAGCCCTCTTGCCCCAGCCAACCGCGGCACCCCCGACACGATCGGGGCAAAAGGGAGCCCAAGCCCTCTTGCCCCGCCGACTCCTCAACTCCCCTGAAATATCGGGCCAGGAGGGAGCCCAAGTCCTCCTGGCCCTGGTGACCCCCCCCCCCGCTAGTTGTTCGGGCCAGGAGGGAGCCCAAACCCTCCTGGCCACAGCGACCCCCTACCCCCACCCCACACTACATTATGGGCAGGAGGGATCCTATTCTGATTGGCCCAGGCGCCTTAGGCCCCACCAGTAGGCGGAGCTTTGGGACGGATGGGCCAATCCGGCCTCATTCCGTCGTTGGCTGCCTGCCGGACAGGCGGGTTTGGCTCCCGTCTGTCCGGCCAACTACAGAAAGGTACGGGGAAGGGGGGTTGGGGGTGTCGTGGGGGTCGGCCAGGGGGGTCGCGGGTCGGCTGGGGGGGCGGTCGGAGGTTCTTGGGGGGGGGCGGCCGTTGGGGGGAGGGGGGGTTTGCGTCGAGGGCAGGAGGGCCTGGGATCCCTCCTGCCCGTAATGTAGTGCAGGGTGGGGTTAGGGGGTCGCCGTGGCCAGGAGGACTTGGGCTCCCTCCTGGCCTGATATTGTCAGGGAGTTGGGGAATCGGCGGGGCAAGAGGGCTTGGGCTCCTTTTTGCCCCGATCGTGTCGGGGAGTCGGGGGGGCAAGAGGGAGCCAGGCGGAGAGAGGGCAGTTAAGCGCAGTGCCTGCGCGGAAGGATGCAGCTCGGGCGACTTCGTTGTGTGAAACGAAGTTCGTTGTAGGGAGCAAGACATAAAGTTCGTTGTGCGCAGCGTTCGCTGTGCGAGGCGTTCGTTATGCGAGGCACCACTGTATTTCTGTATATATTAATTTCCTTCTCAATAAGTCCAATTCAAATCCAAGTTTAGAAAATAAATGTTCCTTTACTATTTCTATCAGCTTGAATATAAGTTTTCTTAAGAGACTTTTCCAAAATTCACAGGCTGACAACATTTGAATTTCTTTTGAAGGAATTTTTGATTAAATCAAATTTTCAACGATCTTGAACTTCCTTTTATGTGATGACCACTCTAGAATGAAAACCCTTGTATCTTTACATTTTACCATCTTAAATGTCTTGATACAATTGCTTAAATGAAATATTTGTGAAAGTCAATAGTATTTATATTTCTCCAGCGTTCAGATTGTTGAATATTTCCTTTTTTTTCCTCTTGCTAGATTATCAGAAACTAAGAGATGTTATTATGTCAAGGTTATTAAAATTCATATCCATTTAAGTAGACATTGGCTCAGTATTTGACAAGAAATCTTTTAACTTTTCCGGATCTTCAAAATATAAAGTTTTATTGCCACTTGTCACTCTCATTTTTGCTGGATAATATAAGCCATAAGTGAGCCCTTTTTCTTTCATTTGTGGCCTTAACATATGGAACTGCTTTTGCATGTTCGCCGTATTCTTTGCGAAGTCTAGTACGAACAACAACTTAGAACCCTTATAATTTAAGTTTATATCAGCTTTGGCCAATTTTAGTATCTCTAAGGCCTGCTGGAAATGTAGAAGCCAAAAAATTAGAGACCTTGGCCTCACTTGGCTTACTGACCGTTTTGTTTGAATCCTGTGTGCTCGTTCTATTTCTAGTGAATTTTTTAAATTTAACTGCAATAATTTCGGCAACAGATTTTCTAAAAATTGGATGGTATCTCCCCCTTCCAATCTTTCAGCTAATCCAATAATTCTTACGTTCTTTCTCCTTCCCCTATTCTCATAGTCTTCAAGTTGTTTCTTCATTTCTTTAATAGTTTTACTGTCATTTTTACATTGCTTCATATTGAGTTCCATCTGCTCCACTCTATTTTCCAACTGTGACATTCTTTGATTAGCAATTTCCATTTGCCTGTTTAAATTCATCACTTCTTCTTTTACCTCAGTAATTTTGTTTGCGTTGTCCTTAAGCATTTGTTTAATGCTCAGTAGTTCCGCCATTACATCGCTCTTGTCTGACATGTCCGTAGCTTCCGCAGGGAAAGGCATTTTCGACGGCATCATCTGATCATGTTTTACACACTTCACTGTCCTTCCTGCCGCGAAAGCTGTTTCTAACTTCGCTTGCCGCGTGGTAGCCATGTTAAACAACTTTTTATTACAACTACAGGAAAGAAAAAGCAGCAAAATACTTTTCAAATTTCCTGCCTGTTGCCTGGGTTAGAGAAGCGCTGCAGTTACACCTCCATCTTGTACGCCGCCAAGCCACACACCCCAGTAGATTCATTTTTTACTGCATCAAGATTTACAAAGACTAGGAGACACTCAATGAAGTTACAGAGTAATATTTTTAAAACCAATAGGAACATAAGAATAGCCTTACTGGGTCAGACCAAATGGCCATCAAGCCCAGTAGCCTGTTCTCACAGTGGTCAATCCAGATCACTAGTACCTGGCTAAAACCCAAAGCGTAGCAACATTCCATGCTACCAATCCAGGGCACTTAAAATATACTGAAAGAAGCAGCGATGCCAAATGATCAATCCAGAGACTTCACACGAAGTCCTAAATTGCCCCCTTAACAATTATAATAAAAATAATACAAATAGTGTAAGACGTATCCTCAGTGTGAGACAACAAGCATAAGGAATAGGTAAGAACCAATCCAGGGCAAGCAGTGACTTCCCCCATATCTTTTTTAATAACAAAATATAGACTTTTCCTCCAGGAAGTGATGGGGCAGGGTGATCAAAGCTCCTAGGTGAGTATAAGCCCTCAGGGATGGGAAAAAGGGAGCAATGTCTGGAAATCAGTATATACTAATGCTCGAAGTATGGGAAACAAGATTCTTGATCTAGAAGCTTTGATGGATGAAGAGGAGTTGGATATAGTGGTGATCACAGAAACATGGTTCACAGAGAACCATGACTGGGATGTAGTTATACCAGGCTATAATCTGTTCAGGAAAGACAGGGTAGGAAGAAAAGGAGGAGGAGTAGCGTTATATGTTAAAGATCATATTAAACACAATCCAAACAAAACTGAGAGATTCAAAAAGCAAAAAAGGATTCAGCAATAGCTAATATAATCAAAATAAAGAATCCCCTACAGAAAAAGCATTCTTATTATAACCAAATACAAAATTAGTGTAATGCAATAGAATAATCTAATTTATAAATGATTTAAACATTTTATTGATTTCATTCTTATCATCAAAATTTCATTAAAGCACATACATATAGAAAGACTAAACAAACAATGAGCTAAGAAACATAAATAAGTGCAAATACCAGGACAGCCAAAGGGGTTCGCACTGTTCATAAAATAGATATTCAAAAAGTCACTTAGCTTGAAAACAGTAGAGCCAAGGCAGCAGATGAGCACCCAGGCCATCCAAGAATCAGGTGAAACAAGTCCAAGTCCAGAGCATAATAAAGTGCTGAAGTGCAGGTGCAGATGCGATGAGAGAACAACAGTATTTAAATATAGTGCAAAAACAGACTCGGTAGAGAGTCCACAATGTTTCCCAAGCACAGGATAAAAACTGAGACGGTGAGAAGATTGGTTGCCTTCTCGGTTTTTATCCTGTGCTTGGGAAACATTGTGGACTCTCTACCGAGTCTGTTTTTGCACTATATTTAAATACTGTTGTTCTCTCATCGCATCTGCACCTGCACTTCAGTATTTTATTATGCTCTGGACTTGGACTTGATTTGGACTTGTTTCACCTGATTCTTGGATGGCCTGGGTGCTCACCTGCTGCCTTGGCTCAACTGTTTTGAAGCTAAGTGACTTTTTGAATATCTATTTTATGAACAGTGTGAACCCCTTTGGCTGTCCAGGTATTTGCACTTATTTATGTTTCTTAGCTCATTGTTTGTTTAGTCTTTCTATATGTATGTGCTTTAATGAAATTTTGATGATAAGAATGAAATCAATAAAATGTTTAAATCATTTATAAATTAGATTATTCTATTGCATTACACTAATTTTGTATTTGGTTATAATAAGAATGCTTTTTCTGTAGGGGATTCTTTATTTTTATTATATTAGCTATTTGAAAGATCATATTAAAGCCACATGATTGCAGGATCTGTAGGGCAAGGAAGAGGCACTGTGGATCAATTTGGAAAGAGGAAATGGTGAATATATTTACATTGGTGTGATATTCAGGCCTCCTTCACAGACAGAAGTAGATAGAGATTTAATAGTAGACATTCAGAATATATAAAAAAAATTGGAAGTCTTGCTAATAGGTGATTTTAACATGCCAGATGTTGACTGGGGTATCACTATTGCAGGATGTTCTAGCAGTAGGGAGATTCTGGATTCTCTACAAGGAGAACTGTTCCAGCATTTGGTAATGGAACCCACACAGGATGGTGGTCATACTGGACATAGTGCTTACAAACGGGGAAAGTGTTTCTGATGTTACAGTGGGTGATCATCTGGCATCCAGTGATCACTGCATGGTACAGTTTAATATTAAAATGGGTATAGATTCCGGAACTTGGAGGTGCAGCTGCATGGATGTGTAACTGCTGAGCTCCCACTCCTAGGCATCTTCAGGGCATTTTTAAAGTGATTTAAAATTTTCCCTCAGAAACTGATACATCTAATTCTATTCAACAATGAGTTCTGTCAAACAAACCAAGATTGAGGCGACTTCAAACCCTGGAGGAAAGGCTAAAAGGCAGATCCAACCACACCTTCTAAGGCTATGTTACCTTTTGATGCCCTGGACATGATTTAGATCTTAGAGGAACTAAGAAGTATTAAAACAATGATTGCAACAAATACTAAAAAGCTGGCAAACTTAGAACAAAAGATGGATGTAGTAAGCAGCAGTGTGGGGCAACTAGAAACAAGGGTTGAGAAAATTGAAATGGAGCAGATACAATTTAAAAATCATAAAGTTATTCATGATCTGGAGAAAAGGATGGTGGATATGGAAAACAAATCAAGAAGAAATAATTTAAGAATATTGGGTTTGGCTGAGGGAATTGAAGGGAAGAATGTGGCAGCCTTTTTGGAGGAGAATTTACCAAAGATACTCCCTATTAAACTAAAAGAGCCACTGGAGATTGAAAGGACACACAGAATACCAGGGAGAAGGGCTAATGGACAGTCGGGCCCTAGACCACAAATTTTTCGTGTACTGCATTTTCAACATGTCTTGGAGATATTAAAAGTGGCAAAGGAAAATAGAAACCTAACTTATAAAGACTCAAAAATCCTTTTTGTTCAGGACTTTGCAAGGGAAACAGCAAATAAACGCAGGCAATTTTTGACTATGAGATCAAAATTACAGGAGATTGGAGCAAGGTATGGCCTTTATTATCCTGGTTTAATGCAGATCACTTACAAAGGTAAAACTTTTCAATTTGATGATCCTGGAAAGCTAAAATAATTTTTGGAGCAGCAAGAAACACCAATGAACTGACTTTACTGTCCTGTGTATAAACTGTCTGAGCAAAAATGGATTTTTTTAGGTTTATTTTCTGTGAATTTATAAGTAAATATAATTTAGGTTTATGGCAATTTATTTTTATTTTTGATTTTAATAATAACAACCAACGGTTACTTGGACTTTCAACTACCATGGAACAGAAGATCCTGAAGATAGTATTATTACCTTTGAATAAGTCATCTGATTGGTCAGAAATCGATATGAGCTTCTTTTCTAGCGAATGTCAGGTTAGAATGGGATTCTCCAATCAGAATGCACGTTTAGAAGCTGGAGACATCAGAGGAAGGGAAAGGAGAGTTTTTCAGTCACTACCAATGGACAGGGCCAGATTAACTAATACGCCCAGTAGGCACGTGCCTAGGGCCCGAAATGGTCAGGGGGCCCGATGAAGAAGGGTATTTTTTTTTTTCCAAATGGCGATGGGCCCCCCCAGCATTGATCAGCAACGCGGCTCCTCCGATCGACAATGCGGGCCCCCCCCATCGACGGACCAATTAGCAACGGACCCACCTCCCCCATCGATGGAAAGTAAGATGAGCAAGGAACACGGGTAAGAAAGGTAACACCAACTGTAATTTTCCAAGCAATGCTGCTTGCCCAAAGCTTCCCTCTGACGCAGCTTCCTGTTTCCGCCGGGGCGCATTAGAGAGAAGCTTTGGGCAAGCAGCACCGCTTGGAAAATTATAGTTGGTGTTACTTTTATTACCCGTGTTCCTTGCTCATCTTACTTTATGTCGATGGGGGAGGGGGGTCAGATGCCAATCGGTCTGTCGATGGGGCGCCCTCATTGCCGATTGGTGGGGGGCTGCATTGCCAATTGGGGAGGGGCCGCATTGCCAATCGATGCTGGGGGGGTGTCGCCATTTGAAAAAAAAATGAAGTGAAAGGTGAGTGATGAAATGGGCCTAGGGTGGAGGGAGAGAGAGAAGGGGGCAGGGAAGGGCAGATGATGGAAGTGGGGGGAAGAAGATAGTTAGTAAGATAGGAAGACCAGAAAAGGAAAGGAAAGGGAAGAGGAGGGAGTTGCCAAAGAATGGGGAAGGAGCCAGAGATATCAGATCTGAGTGGAGGAAATGAGGAGAGAGAGATGCTAAAAACTACAGAGGGGAGGGAATGAGAGATGGAAGGAGAAAGATGCCAGATCATGAAGGGAACAGAGGGAAGATGATGGATGTCAGACCAAGGGGGAGGGGGTGCAGGAGGCGAGATGGCAGAGGGAGACAGACATTTTCTGGAAGGGGCAGACTGTGGATGGAAGGAAGAGAATGACAAGAAGATGAGGAAAGTAGAAACCACATGACAAAGGTAGAAAAAAAAATTCTATTTTTTATTTTTTTTGCTTTAGATGTGTTGATAAATGTTTAGAAATAGAAATAGTGATCCTTTTATTGGACTAATTTTTATACATGTTTGATTAACTTTCAGAGGCCAAATTCGTCCTCAGGTCAGGACAGGATACTGTAACTGCAGTATACTTTACTGACCTAAGGAAAGAGGTTTTGACCTTTGAAAGCTAATTTAAAAATGTATTAGTCCAATAAAATGGTATTATCTTGTTTTCCATTTTTTGTTTTATTTTTGTTAATTTGTAAAGTGATTTGTTATTTCTCTTTTTTCAAATTTACATCTGCTTTCTTTATATTTTGTTCAGTATTGGGAGATATGCACCACTGTTTCTTAACCCCCTAAACTGTATCGTTCCTTCGGTTTGTAGCACAAGCCAGCGTGCTGAATGCTCTGCACTGCTCTGATGGTCATAGAATTCTTATGATCGTCAGAACAGCGCAGAACATTCAGCCTGCCGGCCAGCGCTAAAAACCTCTTCTGTGCTTTTGTAAAAAAAAAAAAAAAAGGGGGGGGGGGGTTAGTTTGTGATTACTTATTCCATACTGGGTGACAGTGGTTCTGTGTCCTGTGTGTATGAAAGACATGGTTTTCTGATAGCGTTGACCAGCCTTGTTTGGCGAAATGCAACAGGCATGGTTCCTGGGAGCACCTTGAAAAATAACCTGATTTGAATCTCCTTATTGTCTGCCGATCTTCCACGTTGGATTCTTTGGTGGACCACTTGCCTTGTTGTTTTGTTACAAATTAACATACATGGAATGGAACGTACCAGAGGAGTTATAGATTTGGTTGTTTGTACATATGGGTTAAAGTTGGACGACATAGAGTGAGGCAGTTGAGAAGAGTTGCAAACTTGGTTATTAATATAGACTTATGTTTCAGATAGTATTACTGCTGTGCAATGCATTTGAACACTTTTATATACATTAGGAAAGGGTTCTGAGTTAAAGTCCTGGGCAAGTAGGTGGGAAGGAAGGGGGGATTTGTTCAGAGATGTTTGGGGCTTGCATAGAACTAAAACTGTACACTGGCACGGTAATCTTTGTTGTTTGTTTAGAATTTTATAATAAAAAAAAAAGAAGTATAAGTGGAAATAAAAAAGTAAATAAGAAAACAGGTAAATAAATGGGGGAAGGAGGGCGGGGTGTGGGTGGG
This sequence comes from Geotrypetes seraphini, assembly GCF_902459505.1. Lineage (NCBI taxonomy): Eukaryota > Metazoa > Chordata > Amphibia > Gymnophiona > Dermophiidae > Geotrypetes > Geotrypetes seraphini. The sequence goes on along the minus strand of NC_047087.1, from coordinate 164,382,847 downwards.
GCATGGGCGAGGTGCGGCTAGGGGGCCCAGTGTACTTGTGTGTCTAGGGGCCCTCGAAGAATTAATCCTGCCCTGCCAATGGAGCATAAGAGGTCAGCCACTGTATATCGAGTGATGATAGGAAGGATTGGGACCTTGCTTGAGACCAGAGTCAGATGCTGTGTATTAACAAAATCTAACTTGTTGACCAAATGCAGGAGACAGAGCCCGAATACAAATACAAATGCAAAATGCAAATATATGGGAAGATTTAGAGGGGAGACAATCACGGGTCAATTAAAGAAAAAACAGCCATTGTGCTGAGGCCTCGTTGTTAAGCAGAAAAAAGAAACCCCCCAGAGTTTTTGTTTGTGATCACTTCTGCAGAATTGGGTGTTGCTCATGGCGACTGCCCAGGCCCTCCTGCGACAGTCCTCTGTCTGTGCCGCTCTGAGAAAGAACATTTAACTCACCTTCTGTATTTGGCAGCGGTGAGTCTATATTGAAAGCTATCATTGCTGGTGCAAGTCAACCAGTTATAAATTCATCTAATCAGCTCATTAAGCCAATAGATTTTCACTTCCGAACAGAAGAATTAAGCGTCATGGTGAAAATCAACCAAGTGAGCAGTACAGAGAGAGAGACTATAACAGAGCTTCGTTATCGCCTTGTTACATGCAAACTTACAGCTGAGTTGGAAGCTGAAGAGCTGGAGAAACTGCAACAGTACAAATTCAGAGCTCAGGAACTAGATTTCAGGAGTCTAGAAGCAGGGCCAATCTTGCCCAAGAAACCTACTGTAAAAAGTCCTACTAAACCAGTTGGCTTTGATTTGGAAATAAAGAAAATGATTCAAGAACGTGCAGAAAAGTGGTTGAGGAAGAAGAGAGATTTGTCTTTCATTCTAGACCATATCCAGCCAAAATCTTGGAAACTGTCAAGACCCAGCACGGGAAAGAACAGATTAAAGAAGAGTTGAAGCAGCTTGTTTCAAGTCTCGTCCAAACACAGTTATTTACCAGGAGCCCTTTGTGCCAAGTAAAGAGAATCAGATACTGGTAGTTCTGGAGAGCTTTGATCTTGCCACAGAGAAACGAGCCAGAGAACGAACGTATGGTGTTTGAAAATAAGATTGCTAAGAAAGAAAATCAGAAGATGATGCAAGAGGAAGAAGAGAGAGGGTGGCGAAAGAGAAGGAAGAGACAGCTAGACTCCAACATGAACTGGTTCATAAGGCACAACTGGTAAGTAAATAAAAGGGAGTTGATGTGAAGGGCAGTGAAGTGCCTCTGACCATTCCCAAATCTCCTAACTTTTCAGACAGATTTCAATGTTAAAAGCTGACTGGTGCATGGTCTCATCTCTTAGCTGGCTGTAAACTGCCGAAGCCCTGCAATGGAAAATCCCCTGCAGGAAATCGCTGAGCTTGTCTTCTCTTTTCTAATGTTTTTGAGGGGTTTTTTTTATCATTAAGGTACAAAGAGGCCTTTCTGATGTAAAAGAAATTCAGGAAACTTTTAGCCTTTAGAGCAGGGGTGTCCAACCTATTGGCTTCCCTGGGCCGCATTGGCCAAAAAAAATGTTTCTGAGGCCGCACAAACGCTGCAGCAAGACAGAGGGGGCCAGCAAGACGGTAAACACCCAGGAGCAGCAGAAAATACTTCACAGGGCTGCAGGTTGGACACCCCTGCTTTAAAGCAACTGGAGGTGGTAGAGAGTGCTCAGTGATATTAATATAATATTTTAAAATGTCCTACAGGAACAAATTTATTTATTTCTTTTTGTCTAAAGCTATTCAATTATTGTTTATGTTTTTAGGTTGATAATTTTTAACTTCTTAAATGTTTTGTTTTGTTTTTTTTCCTCTAAGGCTTGATTGAAGATAAACTAGAGATGTAATTGGTTGGTTTACAAATAAATATACTTAAGGAATGAAATTTGTCCCCAATGGGTCTAGTTCAGTTAGGATAATATATGTTAAGTGCTAAATAAGTACATAAGAACATAAGAATTGCCACTGCTGGGTCAGACCAGTGGTCCATCATGCCCAGCAGTCCACTCACGTGGCGGCCCTCTGGTCTAAGACCAGCACCCTAACTGAGACTAGCCCTACCAGCGCAAGTTCTTGTTCAGCAGGAACTTGTCAAACTTTGTCTTGAATCCTTGGAGGGTGTTTTCCCCTATAACAGCCTCTGGAAGAGTGTTCCAGCTTTCTACCACTCTCTGGGTAAAGAAGAACTTCCTTACGTTTGTACGGAATCTATCCCCTTTCAACTTTAGAGAGTGTCCTCTTGTTCTCCCTACCTTGGAGAGGGTGAACAACCTGTCCTTATCTACTAAGTCTATCCCCTTCAGTACCTTGAATGTTTCAATCATGTCCCCTCTCAATCTCCTCTGTTCGAGGGAGAAGAGGCCCAGTTTTTCTAATCTTTCGCTGTACGGCAGCTTCTCCAGCCCCATAACCATCTTAGTCGCTCTTCTCTGGACCCTTTTGAGTAGTACCGTGTCCTTCTTCAGGTATGGCGACCAGTGCTGGACTCAGTACTCCAGGTGAGGGCGTACCATGGCCCGGTACACTGGCATGATAACCTTCTCTGATCTGTTCGTGATCCCCTTCTTTATCATTCCTAGCATTCTGTTTGCCTTTTTTGCCACCGCCGCACATTGTGTGGACGGCTTCATCGACTTGTCGATCAGAACTCTCAAGTCCCTTTCCTGGGAGGTCTCTCCAAGTACCGCCCCAGACATCCTGTATTCGTGCATGAGATTTTTGTTACTGACATGCATCACTTTACACTTATCCACGTTGAACCTCATCTGCAATGTCGATGCCCATTTCTCGAGCTTGATTATGTCCCGTTGCAGATCTTCGCAAACCCCCTGCGTCTTTACTACTCTGAATAACTTCGTATCGTCCGCAAATTTAATCACCTTGCTTGTTGTACCTATGTCCAGATCATTTATAAAGATGTTAAAGAGCCCGGGTCTAAGCACCGAGCCCTGCGGCACCCCACTGGTGACGCTCTTCCAATTTGAGTATTGTCCATTTACCCCCACTCTCTGTTTCCTATGCTCCAGCCAGTTTTTAATCCAGGTGAGTATTTCTCCCTCAATTCCATGGCTTGCAATTTTCCGAAGTAGTCATTCATGCGGAACCTTGTTGAACGCTTTCTGAAAATCCAGATATACAATGTCGACCAGATCGCCCTTGTCTATCTGTCTGTTTACTCCCTCAAAGAAGTGCAGCAAGTTCGTCAAGCACAATCTGCCTTTGCTAAAACCGTGCTGACTGGTCCTCATCAGCCCGTGTCCGTCAAGGTGATCAATGATGCTGTCCTTTATCAGTGACTCTACCATCTTTCCCGGTACCGAGGTCAGACTCACCGGTCTGTAGTTCCCCGATCTCCCCTCGAACCTTTCTTGAAGATCGGTGTAACATTCGCCACCTTCCAGTCTTCCGGAATCTTTCCCGATTTGATTGACAGATTGGCTATTAGTTGAAGCAGTTCAGCTATGGTCCCTTTCAGTTCCTTGATGACCCTAGGATGGATGGCATCCGGTCCCAGGGATTTATCGCTCTTAAGCCTATCAATCTGCCTACAAAACTCCTCTAGACTGACCGTCAATCCTGTCAGCTTTCCGTCTTCGTTTCCAGCATATAGCCTGATGGGTTCCGGTATGCTGTGTACATCTTCTTCAGTAAATACAGATGCAAAAAATGTGTTCAGTTTGTAAGCAATTGCTTTATCCTCTTTTAGCACTCCCTTTATTCCATGGTCATCCAACGGTCTCACCGCTTCCTTCGCGGGTCATTTCCCCTTAATATATCAAAAGAACAGCTTGAAGTTCTTCGCCTCCTTGGCTATTTTTTCCTCGTAGTCTCTTTTGGCCCCTTTTACCGCCTTATGGCACCTGCGTTGATGTTGTTTGTGCTTGTTCCAGTTTTCATCCGTTTTTGACCTTTTCCATTCCTTACTTATACTAGCAAATGAAATAGGGTCAAATATACTGTTCACTTTAGTCTAAAGGCATATTTTATGTTTCTGTTTTTGTTAGGAAATTCAAAATTAGTCTTTGATCGGTTAGGTTCTTTTAACTATTATTGCATCAATATTGGTTGGTCAATGGAGTCACGAAATTATAGCTCTTTATGTAATTCTATAAATTTCTTTTATTTATGAAATTCATTATAATGTTAAAATTAATGTTAATCTTTAGCCTTATTTCTGGTAATTTAAGAATAATTTTAGAATCCTTTTTTATTTAATACATGTAATATTCAAGTTTTTACTAAATTGCTATTGTATACTGGGGTGGATGTTATTGATAATTTTTAGGGGGACATAATTAGGATGCCTGGGGGGTTGAGGTTGCTAGTCTATATGTGCGCTTTCAAGCTGTCAAATGATTTTAGGGGAGGGGGAGGGGGACAGGGGGAACTTTTTGGTAGGGGTGTGGAAGTGTATTGATCAAAGGGTGTTAGATATAAAAGGAATTAAGGGGTATGCCTTGTAGCTCCATTTTTCTTTTAATATGGTACAATGAGTTTGAAAATATTTTCTCTAAATGTCAATAGTCTCAATCATCTGATCAAGAGGAAAAAACACTTATGGGCTCCTTTTATGAAGCCACGTTAGTGGCTTTATCGCACGCACATTTTTAGCACGCGCTAACCCCTGCGCTAGCTGAAAAACTACTGCCTGCTCAAGAGGAGGTGGTAGTGGCTAGCGTGGCCAGCAAATTAGCGTGCGCTATTACGCGCGTTACACCGCTAACGTAGCTTCGCAAAAGGAGCCCTTAACTTCTTAAAAAAACAAAGTGCGGATATATTCTACATACAGGAGACGCATTTAAATGCCATGGTAGCCAAAAAGCTAGAAGGTGGGTGGGTTAAGCATTGTTTTTTTGCTCCCGCTGTAGGGAAAAAAGTTGGAGTGGCCATCTTAGTTAGTGAAAAGTGTTCAGCTACATTCAAATTGATTTCTGCAGATCCCACAGGGATATGACACATATGTGTCAGGGTATGTACTGGATCCTCTCTGAGCTCATGGAAAATCTCCCAGACTGGTTATGGTTGGAATGGCAACTCATGTCACTATTGAGGTTGAGTCATGTGTTGAATATTAAAATGCCTAGATTATATAAGGATAATAGAATTCTAGTAGATACATTGAAAACCTTAAAATATGTGAATAATTTAACACCAACTTATCAGACCCTATGGCTGAACTCCAAGATTCAAATTGGCGGATTTAAGGTCATCTGGAAGTATTGGATGAAGGCGGGTATACGTACTTTGGATGATGTTATTTCAGATGGTAAGCTGCTTGATTTTCACAATTGCAACACAAATTTGTTCTTAATAAATCACAAAATTATAGATGGTTGCAGTTGAAGCAGGCCATTCAGGTTGGGTTCCCTGAATGGAAAAATCTCAGTTATCAATATAGTTTGCCACTCTTATGCCTTCAGATGGACTTTCTGGGATATCAGGCTGCTCAGTGGTATAAATTAATATCTGGATTTTTAAATAAGAAACCAAAAACTGGTCTTTGGGACACTTGGAGCATTGAGATCAAGCATCAAACTACTGCTTCTCAATGGCCACATATTTGGGCTTGGAGACAAACTTGTTTTTTTCTGTTACATAGAGCATTTTAGACCCCGCTTCGTTTACAGAAGTTAGATAGCTCTAAATCTAATAGATGCTGGCACTGTCATCTTGAAGCTGGAACATTAGATCATTTGTTATTCTATTGTCCATTAATACTTGCTTTTTGGAAATCAATATGGGGTCAAATAAATAATTTGTTAGATAATCCGGTGACATTATCCTATGACACCATATTGTTTGGCATGTCAATGAGGGCTAAAAGCCAAATATCCTCTAATAACAATAAACTTCTACTCATTATGACAGGGGTTGCCATACAACAGATTACGAATAATTGGAAAAATTGGGATAGGTTGAATTATAGCTTTTGGTGGAACTCTTTGTGTCACATTTTCAAAATGGAAAGGATAATTGCCATGAGCAGGGAAATTTTAAAAAATTTCAGGTTATTTGGGAGCCATTAACAAGATACTGTAAAGATTGAAATTACTGCATAGAATAAATATTAATTTTTTTCCCTTTTGTTCATACATGTCCAGGGTGGGGTGGGGGTGGGAATATTTTATGATTTCTTTTGCTTATGAATAACTGTTGGGTATAAGGGAGAGGGGATATTTAATGCGAGTTAGAATTTGATGATATATTAAGTGATGTTAAAGTATAAATGATTGTATTATATGTTTCACTTATTGTGAGCTTTGGTTCCCAAAAGTAGTAGCTGAGAAGATAAGGAATAAGAGGTTAGCTTTCATAAACTACAAAAGATAACAGAAAGAGGAAGACAGGCAAAAATATCTAGAAAAGTTAAGAGAGGCCGGTCGTGTAGTCAGGAAAGCAAAGATGCAAATGGAAGAAAAAATAGCTGACACAGTAAAATGGGGAGACAAGACATTTTTTAGATATATTAGTGATAGGAAGACGTGCACAAGAGGCACTGTGAGACTCAAAGGTGAAGGGGAGGAATATGTAGAAGCTGATTAAGAAAAGGCTGAATTGCTTAACAAATATTTCTGTTCTGTGTTCACAGCTTAAATGCCGGGAATGGGACTACAAAATACAAACATTAATAGGGATGGAAGAGTAATAGACCTTAATCAATTTTCAGAGGGTTGTGTTCATTGAGGAGCTAGGTAAAGTAAGGGTAGACAAAGCAATGGGGCTGGATGGTGTACATCCTAGGGTGCTGAAGGAACTTAGGGAAGTTCTGGTAGCTCTGCTGACTGACCTTTTCAACAAGTCTCTAGAGTTGGGAGTGGTACCGGAGGACTGGAGAAGGGCAGATGTGTTCCCTCTCCATAAAAGTGGAAGTAAGGAAGAAGTAGGGAATTACAGGCTGGTAAGTCTGACTTCTGTGGTAAGCAAATTAATGGAAACACTTTTAAAACAGAGAATGGTCAAGTTTCTGGAATCCTGTGGTTTACAAGACCAGAGGCAACATGGATTCACTAGAGGTAGGCCTTGTCAGACAAATCTGATCAATTTCTTTGTCTGGATGACCAGAGAATTGGATAGAGGATGTGCGCTAGATGTGGTGTATTTAGATTTTAGCAAAGCCTTTGATAGTGTTCCACACAGACATCTAATAAATAAACAGTGCCCTCGGGTTGGGTCCCAAAGTGATGGGCTGGGTCATGAACTGGTTGAGTGGAAGGCGACAGAGGGTAGTGATCAATGAAGATCGCTCTGAGGAAGGGGATGTTGCTAGTGGTGTGCCTCAAGGTTCTGTTCATGGGCCTGTTCTTTTTAACATTTTTATAAACGATATTGCTGAAGGGTTGTTGAGTAAGATTTGCCTCTTTGCAGATGATACTAAAATCTGCAATAGAGTAGACATGCTGGATGGTGTGAATAACATGAAGAAAGACCTGGTGAAGCTTGAAGAATGGTTTGAAATTTGGCAGCTAAAATTTAATGCTAAGAAATGCAAGGTCATGCATTTGGGCTGCAAAAACCCAAGGGAACGTAACAGTTTAGGGGGTGAAGAACTTATGTGCACGACAGAAAAGCGGAACTTGGGTGTGTTTGTATGTGATGATCTTAAGGTGGCCAAACAGGTTGAAAAGGTGACAGCAAAAGCTAGAAGGATGCTAGGTTGCATAGGGAGAGGTATGGCCAGTAGGAAAAAGGAGGTATTGATGCTTCTGTATAAGACTTTGGTGAGCAGGGTAGGATTAACCAATAGGCCAAGTAGGCACATGCCTAGGGCTCGAAATGGTCAGGGGGGCCCAATGAAGGAGGGCATCAACATTGTTTTTACCAAACAGCGATGGGCCCCTCCAGCATTGATCGGCAACGCAGGCCCCCCCTCCGATTGGCAACACGGGCCCCACCCCAATCGGCAACACGGCTCCCCCCCATCGACGGAAAGTAAGACAAGCAAGCAACGCGGGTAAGAAAGGCAACGGGAACTGTAATTGTGCAAGCGGTGCTGCTTGCCCAAAGCTTACCTCTGACACAGCTTCCTGTTTCTGCCTGGGCGCATGGTGGGGCGGGGCAGGGGGCCCAGTGTACTTGGGTGCCTAGGGGCCCTCAACGAATTAATCCTGCCCTGTTGGTGAGACCTCATTTAGAATATTGTGTACAATTCTGGAGGCCGCACCTTCAAAAAGATATAAAAAGGAAGGAGTTGGTCCAAAGGAAGGCTACTAAAATGGTATGTGGTCTTCATCATAAGGCGTATGGGGACAGACTTAAATATTTCAATCTGTACACTTTGAAGGAAAGGCAGGAGAGTGGAGATATGATAAGAGATTTTTAAATACCTATGTAATGTAAATGCGCAAGAGTTGAGTCTCTTTCATTTGAAAGGAAACTGCAATGAGAGGGCATAGGATGAAGTTAAGAGGTGATAGGCTCCGGAGTAATCTAAAGAAATACTTTACAGAAAGGGTGGTAGATGCATGGAACAGTCTTCCAGAAGAGGTGGTGGAGACAGAGACTGTGTGGGATAGGCACGTGGGATCTCTCAGAGAGAGAAAGAGATAATGGTTACTGCGGATAGGCAGACTAGATGGGCCATTTGGCCTTTATCTGCCATCATGTTTCTATGAAATTGTCCAAACCTTTCTTAAAACCAGCTATGTTATCCACTCTTACCACAACCTCTGGCAACGTGGCTTAACAAAACCTCTGGCAACGTGGTTTAACAAAAAATAAAGTTGTTATTATTATTATTATTCTCCGAGTGAAAAAAATTTCCTCTGATTGATTTTAAATCTATTTTCCTGTAACTTCATCGAGTGTCCCCTAGTCTTTTTAATTTTTGAAGGAGTGAAAAATCGATCCACTTGTAACCCTTCTACTCCACTCATGATTTTGTAGACTTAATGATGTCTAGGAATTTTACCTCCCTAGCACTTCCCGATGTAACATTTAACTAGTCAATGTTGGGATAAGTGAAATCTTATATAAAGCCAAAACCATATGCTAGACACATTTACTGGTGTATCTAGTCACTGAAAACCCAAAGAGGTATAAAGTTTGCAGGGAGGAGCAATGCTATGTAATATCCGAGGAGCACCCCAAAAAAAAATACTGTGGAGAAAAAAAGACCTCAGTTAAAGGGCTTCATGGATCTTATAAAAAAACCTCCAAAGAAGGTGCTATGACTCGGTAATGCAAACTTTATCTGTAAATCAGTGGTTTCCAAACCTGTCCTGGGGGACCCCCCAGCCAGTCAGGTTTTCAAGATATCCCTAATGAATATCCATGAGAGAGATTTGCATACCTGTCACTTCCATTATATGCAAATTTCTCTCATGCATATTCATTAGGGATATCTTGAAAACCTGACTGGCTGGGGGTCCCCCAGGACAGGTTTGGGAACCACTGCTGTAAATGCTCCAAAATCTCCAGTTAATGCATCCACAGGGTTAAGTCACAGAAGACCATGTCCATCCCAAATGTGTTGTTAGTCACAGAGGACGACATAACATCAGCACTGCATTCAAAAAAAAATGTATAACATCTTCAAGGACTTCCCTAGCTGCTTCAACAAATTATTTCAGGGAAGCATTACTAGTTGCTGGAAAGTCTTCAGTTGTAAAATGACAGAAATAATTTTCCTGACACTCTGGAGTTATTTGTTGAGGATATGTGATGACTCTGTACTTATCCCTGTGCGCCATACTTACTTGCAAATGGTTTCCAGTTCCTCCACATCCTCTGTCTCCTCCTCCTGAAGCTGTTGTACACTCTGAGCCAAGCTGTCCCCAAAGTTGATCAGACACTCTGCAAAGCCCTTATAGATCATGTCACATCTGCTGGTAGCCGTCACTGGGTTGTACACTAAAAGTACAATATAGAGAGGGGAAAAGACCAAGCTACCATTTACTACTGCAATACACAGAAAATCAAGATTAATCAGTATACTACGACAGCAGGGCACAAAATGACAGAAATTGATGCAGAACAAGACCAAATTGACTCATCCAGACTACCTAGTTTGATTCTTTCATGTGGGATAAATTTATGTACATGTGTAACCCCCTCTCCCCCACACCAAAAATGCCTCTGCTGCAGAGCAGGAGGCACTGGATTCTTTGGGGGTCACCGTGTGCTTGTGGCTAGCAGAGATTAGTAGGAGGAGTTGGAGGCCCATTTGCCTGAGTGGAACAGTATAAAAAGGGAGTTAGGAGTAATTGCTAGGCTTTTGGTTATCCTGATTCTTCTATCAGAGCCCTAGTACTGAGGGAGACTCCTGAGGTACTGACTATTTATGTAGGGAAAAGTCTGAGAAGGTTTGCCAGAAAAGCAGAGAATAGAGTGTGAGAAGAGAACATGGAACCAGGAGAGCTTCAATAGGAGGAGTTATAAAGGACTTTACTTTTCCAAGGGGTCACCAGAAGAGGATAGAGAAAAGAGTGTGTGGAGACTGAGACCCATCTCAAAAGGGGAAATTGTGAGTGGAAAACCCTGCTTCTTGTGGAGCCTGTCTGTAGTGTTTCAGTTTGGTGGGAAAGATACAGTGATCCCAGGCTGAGGAAAGAGGGTAGGACCCAGGAGTGGCTAACCACATGTTTGAAGGAGTGGTGTGAAGAGTTTGGGGAACATAAAAAGAGGTGTTTCTTGAACTGACTTAGATATAAACAATTTGGAAGAAAAACCAGTTTCATATGCACACCTGAAGACATTGTAAATAGTTTTTGCATTGATTTTTAAATCCAGTTCAAAAGTTATCAATTGCACCTTGGCATCAGCTTGATTCCTTTGACAAGGGAGTAGAGTGAGGAGTGAGTGTGGCGACTGAGACTCCGGGGTTGTGATCCTCGGGTCTACCAGATCTTCATCCAGCCACGGTCTGTGCCCAGCTCAAGAAAGTGATAGGCTATCTTTCTGTGTAAGCCCAGATCTTGAGTTCCTGACCCAAAGAGCTTGCTGGCTCCTGTGACTGAGCAGGAGTGTAAGACCCGAGTTACACATGTTAAATATACTACCTTATCCAAACTATTCACAAAGTGGTTCACTATATTTTAGATATGTGAGAGGGGGAGTCTATAGGAAGCTGCCATTTTCTTTTTTTTTTAATAAATCTTTATTCAACCTAATGAACACCATATAGCTAACACACAAGGAAATGAAACCCCTGCAGACATGTTCTGGGATTCATTTCAAGACATAGATTGGAATAACTATACCAAATTATACAACAAATACTCCAAATCATACTGCTTCCTGGACTCATGTCCCCCGGAAATCATGAAAGCGGCACCACTTGAATTTAAACTATCTCTACTGCACTACTTAGCCCATAACCTGAAAAACGGAAAATTCCTTACCAACAAAGGCCACATAATAATAATCCCTATCCTAAAAAATAGCAAAGAATCGTCAGCCCTAGTTTCCAACTACAGACCAATTGCTTCCATACCACTCTTTGTAAAGATCATGGAGAGGCTGGTACACTCCCAATTAATGGAATATCTAGACCAGTTCTCACTCCTTCATGAGACTCAATCCGGCTTTAGATCGCTTTTCAGCACAGAAACGGTAATTGCGGCCATCTTAGATTACTTGCACCTATTTTTAAGCAAAGGCCTCAGTGCCCTGATCATGCAATTCGACATGAGCTCTGCCTTTGACCTTGTAGACCATGCGAATTTGCTACAGTGTCTAGACGTTATTGGCATCAGAGGCGAAGTGCTAAACTGGTTTCATGGTTTCCTTTCATCCCGAACCTATCAGGTTCGCTTCAACAATGATCTCTCCAACACCTGGAGCAACCCATCTGGCGTTCCGCAAGGGTCCCCACTATCCCCTCTGCTTTTCAATATCTACATGACCTCACTGAGCGTTCAATTAACCCAGCTGAGGATAAAATTATTCAGTTACGCTGATGACTTCACAATTATTATCCCATTTGCCAACTCCATCTCGGAAACAATTCCAAAAGAATCAGAAGCCATAAACTTGATGGAACACTGGATGACAGATTTCAAACTCAAGCTCAATACTGAGAAGACAAAATTCTTTGTCGCTTCACCGCGCCCTCTTGACACCAAAACCCCACTAAACATCAACAAACATAACTACCCCATACAGCCCACCATTAAAATACTGGGTGTAACTCTGGACCAATGCCTCACCATGAAAGATCAGGTGGACTCCCTAATCAAAAAGAGTTTTTTCACCCTCTGGAAACTTAAATCCATTAAAGCATACTTTGATAACTCTGCCTCAGAATCTTGGTACAATCCCTCGTATTAAGTCACATCTGTAACATCGCCTACTTAGCAATCCTCCCAAAGAATATGCGACGATTACAACTAATGCAAAACACTGCGGTCAGACTAATCTTCGGTCTAAAGAAGTTCGATCACGTGACGCCATACTTCAAACAGCTACATTGGCTGCCGATGGAAGTTCGTGTAAAGTTTAAGTTTGCCTGCCTATGTTTTAAAGTTTTCTACGGTCTAACCCCTAAATACATCACTGACCTATTCTCCTTCTCAGCCAACAAACACAAGAGAAGCTCCCACTCGCACTTCGTTTCTCCCTCGGTTAGAGGATGCAAACTAAAAAAACACCATGAGCATCTTCTCTCACATCAGGCTGCTCTATAGGGTAAAGACCTAGAACAACTCCTATTGCCCACCACTTATGAGGTATTCAGGAAACGCCTCAAAACTCACCTATTCCTGAAATACCTAGACAGCTGACCCACTTCCCTCCTTCCCCTCTCTTGCCCTTTCTCCCCATTGTTCCCACATCTCTTGAGTCAACTCAACTTGTACTCCACTAATCTTCTGTAAACCGCATAGAACTTAATGGTATTGCAGTATATAAACTGTTATTATTATTATTATAAAGTATATTTATACCCTTCCAAAAGTGCAAATGTCAAATTTCATCTTTATAAGGAAATAGTAAGCACCTATATAAATATTTAATTATTCAAGACTCAAACCAATCCCTCCCACCCACCCTAACACCCAATCAATAAAAAAAATTTTAAATTAAAAGAAAATCCCCCCCCTCTGGATGTGCAATTGATATAACAACAAATTCAAAACTATAATAAATCTACAAATGACATCAATGGGCCACATATTAATTTACAATTTTTTATGTTTCCCGACAAATCAGCATTCACTTTCTCATATTTATAAATTAAACATAAATTTGCCCACCAGAATGTGAAATTTAAACGGTCCCAATTTTTCCAGTTTCTCATAATTAATTGTATAGCTGTTCCTGTCATAATTAAAAACAATCGCCTCCTATATTTAACTAGGGGATCTTTAACATACAATATAGTCCCACAAATCACAACTTCATAAGATAAGATATTATTAATATGTCCCCAAATCGACTTCCAAAAACTCAGAATCCTAGGACAATAAAACAATAAATGATCCAAAGTACCTAAGTCTAAATGACAGTGCCAGCATCTATTAGACCTAGAACTATCTAACTTATTCAATTTAACTGGGGTCCAATAAGAATGATGTAACAGAAAAAACCAAGTTTGCTTCATAGATGCTGATGCTGTACATTTTATTCTCCAAAACCAAATACGTGGCCATCGAGATGCAGAAATATATTGCTTAATCTCGATGCTCCAAATGTCTCTAAGCGCTTTTTTGGGTTTCTTATTTACCAATTCGGAAATTAATTTATACCACCTGGCGGCCTGATGTCCTAGCATATTTGTCTGGAAGGAGAGGAACTGGAAACTATAATATTTTTCCAAATTACGCCAATCAGGGAACCCTTTCTGAATGGCCGGCTTCAGCTGCATCCAATTATAAAATTGAAATTTAGAAATACCAAATTTTTGTTGCAACTGTGAAAATTCAAGCTGCCATTTTCTCTTAAGCATACTCCCTTACAGTATGAGAAACACCTTAAAATTCAGTCTTGCCCAAAGGGAAAGTTGCATGACAGGAGATAGGAGGGTATGGTCCAGGAAGTATAAAAGCTCAAGGCAAGTTAGGTTAAGGAGGCCCAGAGGGAAGCAGCGACATCCAACTGCATAAGCCTCTACCACATAACTGTGAATTACAACTATGACAGTAAGGTAGGCCAAGTTCAATTTGGAACCTTGCAAACCAGGTGTAGGCCTGCTTATGTTGATTGCTAAAAATTGTACTGGTATTCTGGAAAGCCAGACCAGAGCCAAACAGTGTATGCTACTTTGTTGAGAGACCGTAGCTTATGTCATGGCCCTGCAGGAGCAGAAAGGACAGTTTTTTTTAGTTTTTAAAAAATTATTTTTATTAAATTTTCGGGTGTATAAATACAAGCAATACAACAACAAACCAACAACAACTAACAAGAGAAATAGCAGGAATAGTCAGCAGTCAGGTCTTTCGTGTCGTTCCTTCACGAAGACCCACAGAAATCAAATCCCCCACCAGAACTCCCCCCCCCCCCCGCACTCCAGTTTCAAAAGTTCAATAAAGCTCTAGGGGACAATCCCTCCCAAACGGGAGCCCATATTCTCCTGAATTTCATCCATGGCCCAGGACCTCCCTTCTGAACATTCAGATATTCAAATTTCAACAAAGTAAACAATTCATTTCTCCACATAGTAAGGGTAGGCACTTCAGCTTGGCGCCACAACAGAAGGATACATTTCCGGGCCAACAAGGAGGCCTTTTGCATTAACATGTTGCCCCCTCTAGACAAGCCCAAATGAACCCCCTGAGAAAAGAGCAGAACGTCTGCTCTCAAAGAAATCTGATTGCACGGAGCAGACTGCTATAAAAGACCAGAATGTTTGAATGCGGTCACAAGACCAAAAACATGTGAAGCAAGCCTGCAGAGGTGGACTGGCACATAGGACACCGAGAATGAGAGGCATATCCAGAAGCATAGACCCGAAATGGTGAGACATGCAGCCACAAAAGAAAATTGAAGTGCTGCTCCTGCAGCACAACAGAACGAGTCATCCGAGGAAGATGTTCCATAAGAAGACGAATTCCGGGGCCCTTGATATGTTCAGATGGGGAGAGATCCTGGTTCCACACAGCTGCTACCACCTCAGGATCCCAAGGTGCCGCGAAGCAGCCCAAACTGACTTGATGAAAATATAAGCTAGTCCAAGTCAGGCGGGACAAAGTCAAAGTCTCACACACCACATCCGCCCTGTCTTCGTTCAAAGCAGCAACATCCAAAGAGTGGAGATAATGAGACACCTGGCGGTAGAAAAGCCAATCCCGAGCCTCCAAGAGACCCGCTGCCTGTAGATCCTGGAAAGAACGAGGCACACCCTCCTCCGACACCACATCTCACACGTAGCATAGACCACGAGCACTCCAGCACTGTAAGTATAGTTTGGAAGTATCAGGATCCAGGTCTTGATTACCCCACAAGGACAACAGAACCGTGGAGGTAAAGGCAAATGCATGCGTTTACAAAACCATTTCCAACATTGTCTCTTATTGGATCTAAATAAGCGATTCATCAAACTAAAATGAAACTTGAAACTTGATGAGTCCTGGTGGGAAAAATCCAGTGTGGGCGCTTAGCATGAAGATAGTACATCAAATGAGTAGGAGCCATCAACTGCTTCTCAAGAGTGACAGGTGTATAAAACTGAGTGTTCTTAATCCAGTCTACCAAGTGCCTAAGAAGGCAGGCTATGTTGTATCTCCTCAGGTCCGGAAGCGCCAGTCCACCCTGTCCCACAGGTAAAGATAATTGAGCAAGAGTCTTTCGGGGTTTTCTATTATTCCAAATAAATTTACGTAAGACAGTGTGATATGTATTAATATTCTTATTAGTCATGTACAATGGAAGAGTCTGCATCACATAGACCCACTTAGGGAACAAAACCAGAAAGGACAGTTTTCTATCTAAGGACTAGTTTCATGTTTGCTTTTGTTCTTCCATCTGTAAACTGAACAGGACCCTTACTTGACAACTGCAATAGATATCATTTTGTTCATCTTGGCACACTGTGTGGCTCCAATTTCTCACAGCTCTAGGGCCTGCCCTCATTCATGTTATCACATAACATAGCAGTCATAAGTAGGCAGTGGCGTACCAATGAGGGGGGGGAGATCCGCCCCGGGTGCACGCCTTACAGGGGGGGGGTGCACATCAGGCCAGGTCCAGGTCGTCCGGTGCCGGCAAGATCGCATTGGAGCCATTGGCAGCGTCTGGGCTGCAATGGCAATGAGCGGCATTGGAGGCCCACCCGTGACACAATTCCTGATCGGCAACGCCCCCCCCCCCCCCGCGATGACACTTAAGATTGGCAATGGGCCTCCTTCTACCCCCGGCTTCAACAGCACTTCAGATCGGCAACACGATGCTCAGTCAAAAGCTTCCCTCTGACTGAACTGCCTGGGTGGAAACAGGAACCTGAGACAGAGGGAAGCTTTGGACTGAGCACGCGTTGCCGATCTGAAGTTCTGTTGATGCCGGGGGTAGAAGGAGGCCCGTTGCCAATCTTAAGTGTCATCATGGGGGCGGGGGGGGAGGCGTTGCCAATCTTGTTGCCAAAATTGGAAAGTGAGAGGAAGGGAGAGAGATGGGCCTGTGGTGGATGGAGAGAAGGGGGCAGATGATGGAAGTGGGGAGAAGAGGGCAGATGATGGAAGTGGAGATAAGGGGGAGAGAGAAGAGGGCAGATGATGGAAGTGGGGAGAGAGAAGAGGGCATATGATAGAAGTGGGGAGAAGGGAGAGCAAATGCTGAATGGAAGTGAGAAAGAGAACACATACTGGATGGAAGGAGGGATAAAGAAAAAGGACATATGCTGGATGGGGGAAGAAGATAGAGTTAGTGAGATAGTGGAGGGGTGATGGAAAGGGGTGGCATGCTGTGGGTAGACACAGTGTTCAGAGGGAAACTGAGGACTGCATAGTAAGAAAAAATTTAATTTAGACGGAGGAAGAAAATAAAGAAGGAAGACCAGAGAAGGAAAGGGAAGAGAGAGAGGAGAGAGAGATGCCAGAGAACGGGGAAGGAGACAGAGATATCAGATCTGAGCGGAGGAAATGAGAAGAGAGAGATGCTAAAAACCACAAGGGGCAGGGAAAGAGAGATGAAAGGAGAAAGATGCCAGAACATGAAGGAACAGAGGAAAGAAAATGGATGCCAGACCAAAGGGGAGGGGGTCTAGAGGAGAGATGGCAGGGGGGAGACAGTTTCTGGAAGGGGCAGACAGTGGATGAAATGGGCAGATGCTGGATTGAAGAGACAGGGCAGATGCTGGAAGGAAAAGAGTGAAAAGAAGATAAAAGCAGAAACCAGAGACAACAAAAGGTAGAAAAAAATCATTTTATTTATATTTTGTCATTAGAATATATCAGATTTGAAATATATATCCTGCTAGAGCCATAACTGGGGACTGCAAAGCCCAGGCAGTGCTTCTTTAACTAGATGGAAGGGGTAGCGAAAGAGGGCACATGATGGAAGGAGGGGATAAATAAAAGTAGGGCACGTGATGGGGGAAAGGATTGAGTTAGGGAAATACTGGAGGGGGTGAGAGAAAGATATAGTGAGCTGTAGGTAGACAGTAAAAAAGGAAATTGATGAGAGGGTAGTAAGAACGTAATCTAGATGGATGCAGAAAATAAATTGAAAAGGAGAATGAAGGAAGAAAGGGATTTCAGAAGAGAGGTATGGGAGAGGGAAGGAGAGACGAGAGATGCCAGACCAATGGGGGTGAAAGGAGAGATGGAAGGGGGAGGCATATGGTTTCTGGAAGGGGCATAGAAGGAGAGAAGATGCCATATAGGGGCAGAGAGATGGCAGACAGTGGATGGAAGGAAGAGAGTAACAAGAAGATGAGGAAAGCAGAAACCAGAGAAGACAAAGGTAGAACAAAAATTTTCTGTTTATTTATTGCTTTAGGAGACAAGTGTCACTGTTTCTGTGGTGTTGCATTGTATGCAGAGTCCAGCTTCTTGCTGGTTCAATTTAACCTTTGTCTATATATTTCTATTTTATCCCCCCTTTTACAAAACTGTGGAGCGATTTTTAGCGCCAGCCGTGGTGGTAGCAGCTCTGATGCTCAGAATTCAGAGCTGTTACCACCGTGGCTAAAATCCACACTACAGTTTTGTAAAAGGGGGAGGGGTTAGCTTATGATGACATATTCCATACTAGGCGAAGGTGTTTTCTGTGTGTTCGAAAGACATGGTTTTCTGTTAGGATTGACGGTGTAGGATTGATCTGTACTAGTCTGGCTTGCTTAGTTTTACAATGGGTGTATTGATGTTGTACTGCTCACTGCAGTATGTAAGATGATGCCTTTTCCTAGGTACTCATGTGTGACATGTGGCTTGTTACTAAAAATCATGTTTTTCGTACAGATGGGGGGGGGTGTCAAAAAATGATGGGCCCCAGGTGTCACATATGCTAGGTACGCCACTGTAAGTAGGAGCTTACCCAGCTAGAAAAAAGCTGGAATTCTTAGCTTCCCAGGCTCTGGACCTTGTAGGACTATCATGTAGGATCATCAGGCTAAAGTGTCTAGCTCTGCCCTAGTTAGGAGACAAAAATAAATATACCATAGTAACTACCAGACAGGCAGGGTCTTTTGTTTGTTTGTTGTTCCCTTCACACAGTACATACTTATGTGCAATAGGGTTACAACAGAAACATGGAGCAGTTTCTCCAGGCCATAGTGAAAGTCCAACAGCAGCAGAAGCAGCTGGTACAGTAAGTACATCAGCAATAGCAGTTATAACTACAGTAGTTTGTGCAGCAGCAGCAAGCACTGCAGAAATTGGTTCAACTGAAACAAAGCTCCTTGGACCAAGTGAGCCGAGCACTCCAATGGCTGGTAGTTCCAGTCACCTCTTCTGTGTCAGTCCTAAAAAAAAATGGTACCGGAAGATGGTCCAGGCTATTTCTTAACAAACTTTTGAGAGAATCGTTCACTTGGTCAGAAGCCTCATGGACTGCCTTCTTAGGAAATCTTCTGCAGCCTGATGGCCTTTCAAGATGTCAGCTCCAAAGGGACAGCCACCTGTACGAAAGCAGTCTGTCATTCTGGAGCAGGTGGGTTGCACACAAGAGGCCTATTGGCAACAATTTCAAAAGGAGTCTCTTTAAGCAAAAGAGTTCCTGAAGTTTCTTTTACAACCTGGAAATGGATGCAGCCAGAAGCCAAAACTGTCCTGGAGATAGTGAAAGTCATACTCCTTGAACAATTCCTAGAGAGGCTGCTCCTGTCAGTTACATCCTAAATTGTGGCTAAGATCTTTTACCAAGCGCAACCAGAACCTGAACCCTAAAAGTAAGCTGGGAGTCCTGGGGAGAGAAGTCACTTTCTAGCCTTGTGCCACTGGAAAGGGAATTGGAATGATGCAAGACATTTTGTACTAAGCACTCTATGACTCGGTCACGGGAACTGCACTTTCTCAACTGTTTCAGATGTGGAGAGCATGATCATATAGCTGTACAGGTAGCCGAAGAAGCCACGGATGTGAACATTCTTGCAATGTTCTACATTTTTGCAATTTTGTGGAGACTTTTCAACCACAGAGCAAGAACTATGTGCTGCAAGTCAAATTGGATGGGAACCCCTACCAGTTGCTGGTAGATTCTGGCAGTGCCATGACCCTCATTCAGAGGGAAATCATCACGTGAATGGAAATAAACTATAAACAGACCATGATGGGCACCAGAGACAATATCCCTCCAAACACTGATCTGGGAAGCTCAGTTAGTGGCAGCAGCTTTGACCTGGCTTCCCTACCCAGTTGTTCTGGGTCAGGGTTTTTCTAACTTTAGAACCATCTGGGCCTAGCTAATCACTGTCCCAAAGAAAGAGGAGATCTTCCCTCTGGATCCCAATATATATAGAAAATCCAAAATTGCCTAAACCTCATTATTAGCAGTGGTTAGAGAAACTGCACTGCTTTCTGAATTTAGGAGTTGTAGTTGATGGGTATCTAATCTAATCAGAATTTCTGTATCCCACTTATCCAGTACAGGTTCTAGGTGATTTACAAGTTGGACGGTCAGTAAGGAGGTTACATCACATCAGTGGGTGTCAGATACTATGTTGCAAGTAGATAGGGCGAAGGGGGGGGGGGAGAAGTTACATAGCTCAGAAGGTAGGGATAAATGCAGTGGGGGGAAGGTAATTATAGATTCATGAATGGAATAAGGGGAGTGTAGAGCTTAAGTCAGATTCATGAACGAAGTAAGGGGAGCATAGGGCTAAAGTCAAGTAGGTAGGAGAATGATGACGATTCTTAGCTTGGTAGTTAGGTACAGGTACTGAATAGCAAGGAATTTATCAAAGTAGTATGTTTTTAGCTTTTTCCTGAAGATGAGGTACTTTGTCTCTGTCCTTATAGACATGGGAAGATTCATTCCAGGTTCTTGTGACTGTATAAGTGTACATTTGTATTTTGCTCCTCTGGATGAGGGGAAAATCAGTTGGCAGGTGGTGTTAATTCTGGGTGATGTGAAGGAGTCAGAGAATACAGTACGTGAATTATTTGTTCTGGAGAGTTGGAGTCGAGAGCATCGTAGGTGGTGCAAAGGAGCTTGAACAAGATCTGAGCATTTATGGATAGCCAGTGAAGCTTGCAACTAGTAAGCAGAAACTGAGTCATATTTCTTTAAGCTGAAGATCAGTCTGATTGAGTGATCTGAATCATTTGGAGTTTATGAATATTAGAAGAGGTTATGCCTGTATAGAGGGAGTTGCAATAGTCGAGTTGGGTAAGGATAAGCATTTGAACTAATATAGCAAAGTAGTGATTGTAGAAGTAAGATCTAATCAGTCTTAGTTGCTTTAGGCTGTAGAAAGGTGTTTTTTCCCCCCCCTAGACTGGATATTTGGGGTTTGTAGAAGTTTTTTCCATGTTAAGTGCTGTGCCTGAGGGTAGGGACAGGGTTATGGGGACAGTCTGAGTAGCAGTAAAGAACCAGAGTAATTTTGTTTTAGTACTGTTTAATTGCCCAAGAGTAGATTTTTTCAGTTCCTTTGGAAAAGTTCATGGAAACTTCCTTAACATCTGTATTGAGTGGAATTAGGAGAAAGATGTTGTCTATGTAGGATAGCAGACATTCATTGTGAAGGGGAGGTATCCTAGTGTGCTCATGAATATGTTGAAGAGTGCTGGGAGAATGGAGAATGGAGATGGAGATCCTTGGATGTACAATAGGGTGTGTCAATTTTGGAGGTCATAATTTTAAAAAGCACTAGTGAAAAATTGTACAATTTCATGTGAAAAATCAACAACTAGCTGCTGCTGTGAACCACCTAGAACCATTCGTGGTCTGGCGGTATATAAGAATAAATTATTATATATATACTACTACAACATACTATATCTCCCCTGCACAGCAACCATGATAAAACAACTACAAACAATACAAAACACAGCCCTAAGACTGGTCTACTCACTGAAGAAATTTGACCACATCAGAGGCATACCACGACTCACATTGGCTCCTAATACAAGTGAGAACATAAGAACATAAGCAGTGCCTCTGCTGGGTCAGACCAGAGGTCCATCATGCCCAGCAATCCGCTCATGTGGCGGCCCATCAGGTCCACGACCTGTATAGTGATCCTCTATCTATACCCTTCTATCCCCTTTTCCTTCAGGAAGTTATCTAATCCCTTCTTGAACCCCTCTGTCCTATTATACCCTCCGGAAGCGCATTCCAGATGTCCACCACCCTTTGGGTGAAGAAGAACTTTCTAGTATTGGTTCTGAATCTGTCCCATCTCAATTTTTCCGAATGCCCTCTTGTTCTTGTAGCTTTCGAGAGGTTGAAGAATCTGTCCCTCTCCACTTTCTCTATGCCCTTCATTGTCTTGTAGGTCTCTATCATGTCCCCTCTAAGTCTCCGTTTCTGTAGGGAAAAGAGCTCCAGTTTCTCCAATCTTTCAGCATATGAAAGGTTTTTCATACCTTTTATCAATCGTGTCGCTCTTTTCTGAACCCTCTCGAGTGTCGCCATATCCTCCTTAAGGTACGGTGACCAATATTGGATGCAGTACTCCAGATGGGGGCACACCTTTGCCCGATACAACAGCAGGATAACTTCTTTCGTTCTGGTTGTAATACCTTTCTTGATAATACCAAGCATTCCATTCAACTTCTTAGAGGCCGCTGCGCACTGTGCCGACGGCTTCATTGTCTTGTCCACTATTACCCCCAAGTCCTTTTCTTGGGTGCTTTCACCCATTACCAGCCCTCCCATTGTATAGCTGTACTTCAGATTAGAGAGTTGCGCGGGGACAGAAATCCAACCCGTCCCCACCCATCCCCGCCAAAGTCCCACCCGTCCTCGTGAGGAATCCCACCCGTCCCCATGAGGAATCCCCTCCGTCCCCGCCCGTCCCTATAAACTTCAGAAATAGTTATTTCATTTAATTATGCTACTGAATTAAAGGCTCTGGTAGAAACCCATTTACAAATAAGCAAAAAGACTTTATTAATTTGGAAATATTAATACGGAAGAATACATACTTTGTAAATGGGTTTCTACCAGAGCCTCTAATGTTTATAAATTTTTATCAACACAACTAATATACTACTTTATCCTGAAGCAAAAAAAAAAAAAAAAAAAGAAAGAAATAGAATTATTTTCCTACCTTTGTTTCCTGGTTTCTGCTTTCCTCATGTTCTCATTCAATTCCTTCCATCCACTGTCTCTCTTCCTTCTGCATCTTCCATTTGCTCTGTTACTGTGCCTCTCCCTTTCTTCCCCCTTCAAAATTGGTCTGGCACCCATCTTCTTCCCTCCGCTCCCCCCATAGTCTGGCATCTGTCTTCTTCCTTGCCAGCGTCTTCTCCCTACTCTCTCTTCCCCATTTCCTTTCAGCGTCCTTCTCCCCCCTCTGTCTTCCACATGTGCTTTCAGCGTCCTTCTCCCCCCTCTGCTTCCCCATGTCCTTTCAGCGTTCTTCTCCCTCTCTGTCTTCCCCATGGCCTTTCAGCGTCCTTCTCCACCCACCCCCGTCTTCCCCATGTCCTTTCAGCGTCCTTCTCCACCCCTTTGTCTTCCCCATGTGCTTTCAGCATCCTTCTCCTCCCTCTGTCTTCCACAAGTGCTTTCAGAGTCCTTCCCCCCTCCCCCCGCCCTTCCCATGGCCTTTCAGCGTCTTTCTCCACCCCTTTGTCTTCCCCTTGTGCTTTCAGCGTCCTTCTCCCTCTGTCTTCCACAAGTGCTTTCAGAGTCCTTCCCCCCCCTCCGGCCCGTCTTTCCCCCCCATCTGCCCGTCTTCCCCATGGCCTTTCAGCGTCCTTCTCCACCCCTTTGTCTTCTCCAGTGCTTTCAGCGTCCTTCTCCCCCCTCCTTCTCTCCCGCCCCGGGTGCAGCACAGCCGGCCAGGTCCCCTTACTTCTGTGGCGCTTCCCCGACCGACCGACAACAGCCCCGGTCCGACAAAGCTCCCTGCCCTGTAGCCGCGAATCTAAATTACCTTCTTACAGCTGCTGTAAGAAGGTAATTTAGATTCGCGGCTACAGGGCAGGGAGGATTGTCAGACCGGGGCTGTTGTCGGACGGTCGGTCGGTCGGGGAAGCGCCATAAAAGTAAGGGGACCTGGCCGGCTGTGCTGCATCCGGGGCGGACCGCCCCCCTCCCTTGGTAGCCACTCGATCCACGAGGCTACTCTCCGTCTCCTTACCTGCCCTGCCTGCAGCACAGAGCCGAATGGAAGTCTTCCCGATGTCAGCGCTGACGTCGGGAAGACTTCCGTTCGGTTCTGTGCTGCAAGCAGAGCAGGTAGAGAGAAGAAGAGCCGCGCGACTGAGTACATCCAGCCCCGCAGGAACCCCGCAACCCTCGGAGGCGTCCCCACGGGATTCCCACGACGCTAGGGGGCGTCCCCACAGGATCCCCATGACCCAAAGGGGGAACCCGCGGGATGCCCGCGGGATTCCCGTCGTCCCCGTTCCCGTGTAGCTCTCTACTTCAGATTTCTGTTTCCCACATGCAAGACTTTACATTTTTCTACACTAAACTTCATCTGCCATCTCGTCGCCCACTCTCCTAGTTTGTTCTCTGACAAGCTGCTCCATGAAGCAGTCCTGTATAGCCTTCAGGAATCCGGTCTTCCTAGGCATTTTGAGTTCCCAAGACTCCAGTCTATCCCGGGATAGTTGAAGTCTCCCATTACAATTGTGTTACCGCTTTTGCATTCTTGCATCATCTCGGCTTTCATTTCTTCGTTTGCTTCGGATTGCCCAGGCCATCCTTATCTCGGGCCCTTTCCTTCCCAGTATTTTAACCCATAGTGATTCCAATTTGTTGGACATTGCTGCTGTGTCCACTCTGGTCGAGTGAATGTTATCCTTTATGTATAGGGATATTCTTCCTCCTTTCTGATCTGATCTGTCTTCGCAATAGAGTTTGTAACCCTGCAGTGCTATGTCCCATTTGTTTTCTTCATTCCACCATGTTTCAGAGACCCCAATGATGTCAAGGTTTTCTTTTTTGAACATGACTTCTAATTCTCCCATTTTATTCCTTAGGCTCCTTGCGTTAGTATACATGCAATTTAAGTCCTGCTATTTTTTTGTCTTCATTTTCTTTTCCTGTGCTACAATCTTCTTAACATCCTCTTCTTGATCTATCAACTCTTGTTCTATGCCCGTTGTGTCTTCCCAGCATTTTTCCCATTCAGTATCCTCTCGGGATACCTTCTTCCAAATCGTCGACACTTGGTCAACTGTCGGCTTTCCCCTTCTTTTTAGTTTAAAGCCTGCTCTATTCCTCTCCTGAAGTTGTTTGCTAGAAGTCTAGTTCCCACTGCGCTCAGGTGCAGTCCATGTCTCCTGAAGAGCTTGCTCTTGCCCCAAAACGTTGTCCAGTTCCTCACAAAGTTGAACCCCTCTTCCTCACACCATCTCCTCATCTATTGACTGTAGTTCCGTCTGCCTCTTCACATCTGCCATCGGTACTGGTAGGATCTCTGAAAACGCTATCTTCTGAGTCCTCATCTTCAACTTCCTTCCCAGAATCTTGAACTGGAAGCCTTCTCTCTGACATTGCAACGTCAGAGGGAAGGCTTCCAGATGAGGCACAGGACACACAAGGAGCTGCTGCCCACAGCTTTGTGCACTGCATCAGTGAGGAAGAGGGAGCCGGCCTGAAGATAAAACCGGGGGCGGCATAAAATGGCCAGGCGGGAGCAGGCCAGAAGGTAAGGCATAGCATGGAGGGAGGGAGATAACAAAAGTAGAAGGGAATGATTTTATTTTTGAATTTAGTGATTGAATTATGTCAATTTTGAGAATTTACATCTGCTGTCAGTGTGCTTTATATAGTTTAATTTTGTGGTTAACCATTATGTGTTAATAAGATTATATTGTGTATCTGTGAAAAATGAATGGAAAAAATAGTTTTACAATTAGTACTATTATGGGGGTGGGATCTGGCCCACAACTTAGCCCAGTGTTCTTCAACCGCCGGTCCATAGAATAATTATTTTATTTCTGCCGGTCCATAGGTGTAAAAAGGTTGAAAAACACTGCTCTAAGCCACTTGGGGGTTGCATGGCCCTACGTTATTCTGGTTCCAAGGCTTTTTAAATGAATGACACTACAGCTTAAAAAAAAAGATAACACCTTCTCAGAAAAATGGCAGCCCCTTAGTGGAGCCCCCACAAGGATCTCTACTCTCACCTACACTATTCAACCTTAGAAGTAGCCCTAGAACAAGCAGGTTTTAAATACTGTATCTATGTTGATGACATTACAGTTATCCTGCTGGATACCACACTCCTAACCGACTACCTATGCAACATTAAAGCCTCCTCACCCATCCCAAGCTCAAAAAAAGTAAAACAAAATTCCTCTGGATAGGTTCTCAAAATTGCCCCTGATATTCTCCAACCAATAGAAAAAAATAACTTCCCTCTGGAATTACACTCCCACATACTAGGAGCTGAAACAGACAATGCCCTAAACATGCATCAACACATACAATAAAAAGTTAAACAATTCTTTTTGATCATGAAAAAAACTCAAAACCATAAAAAAAGACCGACACCAAACCATTCCGGATCCTAGTACAATCACTAATCTTACCGAGACAAGACTACTGCAGCCTAGCACTAGTCATCTGCTCCAAATCGCTCACAAAACAGCTACAATTAGCACAAAATTCAGCAGTTACCTTTGGGTTATGGAAATCTGAACACTTACAGCCTTACTTCAATAAACTACATTGGATGCCTATTACAAACAGAATAAAGTTCAAACTGGGCATCAAAGTATATGAAATCCTAAGTGGCAACACACCCAACTATCAATCTACAAAGCTCCATCAGATATTCTGCCAGAAAATTCCTCCAACTGAAATTCCCAATATACAAGAACCTGAAATCCCCAGCAGGAGGGATGCCCAATCCCTCCTGCCCAAACCTGCCGTGATCCCCCACAACCTTCCCCGGCAGGAGGGACACCCAATCCCTCCTGCCCGAACCTGCCACAATCCCCCGCAAGCATCGCCAGCAGGAGGAATGCCCAGTCCCTCCTGCCAGACACCCTGACCTCCCCACCAAGGTAGGCCACCTGACCCCCCACCCCGCCTAGCCCAACCCAAACCCTCCCTACCTTTTGTAGTTGGCCAGCTGAAGGGACTCTTCCAGCTTCCATCCAGCAAACCCTTCACCAAAATGGCGGGCCTTCCCCTTCCCAGTGCATTGTGGGATGCACCAGGGAGGGGCCTAAGGCCCTGATTGGCCCAGGCACCTAAAGCCCCTGTCATAGGAGGGGATTTTGGTGCCTGGGCCAACCAGAATCTTAGGCCTGATTTCCAGTGTATTCTGGAATACACTGGGAGTGGCCTAAGATTCTGATTGGCCAGATCCCTTAGGCCCTCCCGGGGGGCTGGGGGGTTAGGAGGGAGGGGGATTTGGGGTGTCCAGCAGGAGGGACTGGGCACATTATATACTACCATTCTCAAAACCAGCAAAGTAGTTTACAATAGTCATAGAACAGAAAAGAACTTCAAATAGGACAGTAAAGCAGAAGTAGTGAAGGAAAGAAAAAAAAAAAAAAAGCAGATGTACTGCAGCCACCAGAGCAGTGGTCTCAAACTCATGGCCCGGGGGCCACATGCGGCCCACCAGGTACTATTTTGAGGCCCTCTGTATTATAAAGAATGATTCTTTATGGAAAACTTGTGCCTTAAGTGTCCAATGGTCGCGTTCTGGAACGTTGCCCGCCTCACTGCTGTAACCTCACGCAAGCACTTTCCCATGTCTGTATGCAATTGTCCTCTCCACTCCACCTCACAATCACGTACAGATGCAGGAAAGTGCTTGTGTGAGGTTACAGCAGTGAGATGGGCAACGTTCCAGAACGTAAGGTAACCATTGGAGGCAGTGCAGCTTGTGCATGTGTCTGGTGCTGGAGGAGGTGAGAGCTGAAGGCATTGCGGACGCAGCAACCAGACACTTAAGGCACAAATTTTCCATAAAGAATCATTCTTTATAATACCGAGGTCCTCAAAATAGTTGGTCCAAAATCTTGTCTCTTGCAGTTGATACTTTAATAGTTTACACTTTCTGCATGTTGCACTGCTTTCAGCTGTGTATAGCTGGAATTATCAGAAGCAATTAAGGAATGATTTATAAACTATAGTTTATAAATATTTCCTTAATTGCTTCTGATAATTTCAGATTTCAGATAATCCACATTTTGTATTTGTAGAAATGTACTTACCTCATGCAAAGTTGTCACTTCTTTAATAATAATAATAATAACAACTTTATTTTTGTATACCGCCATAGTCAAACTGACTTCTAGGCAGTTCACATAGAAAGAAAGCTGGACAATCAGTGAATTACACAATGCAAGAAGAAGGAAGTTACGTGATAATTAGGGAAGCATAGGGAAGGAATACATGAGAGAAAGAAGTTACATAATACATTGGGGTTATAAGGGGAAAGAATACCTGAGAGAGGTCATCTGATTAGGCAAGGAATTATCTGATTAGGCAAGGAATAGAGCGGTTTTAATTGATAATAAGACATTAACTGTTTTTTTCCGTGGCCCTCCAAGTACCTACAAATCTAAAATGTGGCCCTGCAAAGAGTTTCAGTTTGAGATCACTGCACCAGCGCAACCCAAAACTCAGACATCTGTTGAAAATGCTTGTGAAAACAAGTAAGCCTTCAATAGGGTTCAAAACCTGAGATTTGAAGATTCCAAACATAGTTCCACAGGAAGAGAATTCCAGAGGGATGGTGCAGTGGTGAAGAAAGCTGAGTGTCATGTAGACTTAAGCCTAGTCATATGCAGGGAAGGGGTAGTGAGTTATGTTATGTTATATTATGTTAAAACAGTATTTCTAGTTTGCCTTTACCTATTTAGTTCAAAGATGGATTACAGAATCAAGAGACTGGTTTAGCATCTAAAACCAGCTTAAGCCTTTTGACTGTCTCTGTGCTCCCAGTGAAAAGGGGCGTTTCTGGAGGAGTGGGTAGGGCGGGATGTGGGACGACCTAGACTTAGTCATCCGGCAGCCATAATTGAAGTTTAACAGGTTGTTTGGACGGAACTTATATATTTTGAATTAGACCAAATCAAAACAGGTATAAGTTCTGGATCAGGCCGCTGAGCTGATCGCAGCTGCTGCAATCAGTTCAGTGGCCTAGGCAACCCCCCCCCCCCTGCGTCTTGTTTCAGCAGCAGTCCACCTATGCAGAAACAGGAAATCGCTGCTGAAAGATTTTTAAAAAACAAACATCGGGGAGGAGGTAGATGTGTGAGAGTTTGGGAGTCAGGAATCAAAAGTTGAAAGCCAAAGAAAGAGGTCTTGCGGCAGGGTCCTGCTAGGAGGGAAGAAAGGAAATACTGTATATACTCGAATATAAGTTGATCCAAATATAAGTCGAGACCCCCATTTTCCTCCCAAAAAGGAGGAAATATGATTGACTCGAATATAAGGTGGGTGGCTTAATATTCAAGTGCCCTGCCAGTTAGGAAGCCACTTAGTGCCAAGCAGCAGTGCCAAAGCGTGCTCCTGCTCAGTGCCGCTCAGTGGCTGAAGAAAGGAGAACTCGTGGCAGCCACCGACGACTGGGTTAGCAGTGAGACAGGAGCGCGGAAAGATCGCTCCTACTCGCTGCACCTCTGGACCACCAGGGATTGGCAGAGTATGACAGGGAAGGGAGGGGGGCTGGGTGCAAAATTTGGTTTCTGACAATGGACTTTATTGTCTCACTATTCCTTTCTTTCCTTTTATTTCTGTTTCTTTTTCCAGTCATTCTCTCCCTCTTCTTTTGCTTTTTAATTCTTTATTGATTTTTTTAAAACAGTGCACTACAATTAATTATCAAGAGCAAATCAGAAAAAGCACTTTACACATACAAACATTTTAAAACAAATCATTTTCTCCCCCCTTCCTTTAACTAGCAATAATTCGAAATATATACTTATAACTATAGCTTCCATAAACTATATACCATACATAATATTACTATCCTCCCTCCCTCCCTGGATGTGCAAGGAAGTAATCTAATAAGAAAAAGTACATGTCAGCTAATGTGACCGTATATATGTAGTCAATGGACTCCACACCTTATTGAATGCATTACTATGTCCTAAACATTCAGCGTTCATTCTCTCATACTTATAAGTTGAACATAAGTTTGCCCACTAAAATGTGTAATTAAGTCTATCGCAATTCACCCAGTTACGTGTAACCATCTAAATACATTCTCTCCCTCTTCTAATTTTCTCTCTTTCTCTCATTCAAGAAACTTTCTTGACATGCCAGTTTGTACTTGCAGTGTCAAAATAACAGAGTAAGGTGGTAAAGAAAAGAATTAACAAAGACAATTTCAGAATTTGGGGGGGCTTTTTCTACAAGTAAACTGTTTACAGGCAAGGAAGACCTGTTGAAAATTGCCTTCCCTCCTAATATGGGCTAATACATGTGATTTGGATTGGCCTCCATAAAGATGGGATACTGAGCTAGATGGACCATTGGTCTGACCAAGTAAGGCTATTCTTATATTTAAGGAAAACCTTATTTTCTTAGCAGCTATTTGCCAAATGGAAACCAAAAGTTCTGATGGTGAACTGACTCTATTCTAATCAATCCATTTGAAAACACTCTTTCAAAAAGGTTGCAGCATTTGGCAAAACATTCCAAAATATTGTTTTGCTTTCAGCTGTGGCACCTTGTACATAAGATCAAATATGCTCTAGGAGGACATAAATGTTCTAATTTGCTCATGGGACTCTGCCATGGTACTTCTCCATGACATCACACAACTCCACTTATGGATCCCAGTGCTGTATTCACTGTGGGACATGCTCATCTTCTATAAATAAAACAGTGTGCTGGAACCTAAAATGACCTACACAGATAGCAGGGAGGCTTCAGAAGTAAGAAACTCTGCATGCCTGTGCTGGATATTATATTATACTTCCTAGCACAGTATGGGACTCATTTAAAAAAAAAAAAAAAAAAGGCATAAAGTGTCATTTGGACATTTTATTTGCTAAAACGTCCAAACTGCCATTTTTGAAACACACTTTTCAGACAGTTTTCTATGTTGTTTGTCTGCAGTGCATGTAGATCTCAAGGTGGCATAATTGGGGATGGGATTAGGGAGGACTTATGATCTGGACTGAACATTGCATGTTTGATGTTAGACCTGTTTCAATAATAAGTGCCCAAAAGGTGGCCAAATTGACCAGATGACCACTGAACGCATGAAGGCATAGTCCCCCTTACTTCTCCGTGGTCATTGACCTCGTCCCACCCCCCCCAAAGATGTGAATGAAACAGTACATTGTAGCTTGTATGACATCTTCAGATGTTATAGCCCAGTGTTTTTCAACCTTTTTACACCCATGGACCGGCAGAAATAAAAGAATTATTTTGTGGACCGGCAAACTACTAAGGACTAAAATTTTAAAACCCCATTTCCACCCCATCTCCACAAGCTCGGTCACCTCAGTAACTATAGAAAAATAGACAAATAAAGTGCAAAATATAGACAACAGATATAAATTCTCAAAACTGACACATTTTGATCACTAAATTGAAAATAAAATCATTCTTCCTACCTTTACTGTCTGGTGATTTCATGAGTCTCTGGTTGCGTTTCCTATTGTCTGTGTATCCTTTCTTTCATTTCTTTCTTTCTGCACTCAGGCCCAAGAATTGTCCCTTTCTATTCCCTCCCTCTTTCCTTCCTATGTCCTTAGTGCCCCCGGTGCCTTCTTCCCATGTCTTTAGTGCTCTCAGTGCCTCCTTCCCATGTCCTTAGTGCCCCTTCCTGTCTTTAGTGCCTCCAGTGTCTCCTTCTTATGTCCATCTCACTGCCTTCCACATTTTGTCCCACCCCCACCCCCGAAGCCAGCCTGCCTGCCTGTCTACCTCTCTCCCTCCCTCCCTGGCCAAAGCCAGCCTGCTTGCTTGCCTACCTCCTTCCCTCCCTGTCGCGCAAAAAAAAAATCCTCCCTCCTTCCTTTACCCTGCTCTTACCGCCCTGCTGTTGCTAAAGCCAACAGGAAGTCTTCTTTCCGACGTCAATTCTGACGTTGGAGAGGACGTTCTGGGCCAGCCAGGCAGTGATTGGCTGGCTCAGAACGTCCTCTCCGACATCAGAATTGACGTCGGAAAGAAGACTTCCTGTCGGCTTTAGCAGCAGTGGCAGGGCGGTAACAGAAGGGGACCCAGGGAAAGGAAGGAGGGAGGGACAGGAAATTATTGCCTGTCCCGTTGTCCCCGAGCACAGCTTCGGGACAACGGGACAGGAGGTCTGAAACGGACCTATGGTCACCTTAATCTTGCTGACTCTGCGTGGACCGGCAGAAATTTCCTGCGGACCGGCAGTTGAAGAACAGTGTTATAGCCAGTCCTATTAGAACAGCAAGCAGATCTTTGGAGCGGCCTAGTAGCTGGTGCAGTGGACTGCAGAGAAAGGAACCCAGGCCCATATCCTATTCCAGCATGCAGGAGAGCAGGGCAGCTGAAGAGAGTCGGGAGGCAGCGGCTGGGCTGGGCAGAGCAGCTGAGGAAATCGCGAGGCAGCGGCTGGGCTGAGGAGAGAGAGAGAGAGAAGGCATCGGAGCAGGCAGGACTTAGAGAGGGGCAGGGCGAGAGATAACTCCGCCCACCCTCCCGACATCAGAGGGACACCACAGCCGAACTCCCCCTTAAAAGGGGAGGAGCCAACGGCGCGCAGCCATTCGGCGCGCGGCGAAGGCGAGCGGCAAAGGCGCTTGCCTTAGCGAGAGCGCCTTTGCGGAGGGCCTTGAGAAGGGCCAAGGCACTACAGGGTCAGCACACACCAGAGGGGAGTCGGGGAGAGGACACCAGCAGCAGACAGAGAGTGAGGGAGAGAGGATGCAGCAGCAGCAGGCAGAGTGAGAGAGGACACCAGCAGCAGGAGGGAGCGGAGACCAGAGTAGGAGAGCTGAGAAAGACCAGAGAGCAGAGCAGATAGACTGAAATGGAGGCAGCTGGATCACAGCGGAGCTTTCCAGTGTACTGCATGGACTGCCATATGTACGACTACCTCCCCTCGGGAAGGTGGGAGTACATATGCAGTCGGTGCCGGGAACTGGAGAGCCTGAAAAAGGAGGTCGGGAGACTGCAGGCCAGGGTCCAGGAGCTGGAAGGGCTGTACGCCCTAGAAGAGCCATGCCAGGCGTCTGAGGAACCAGACACAGCAAGCTCCATCGAGGATCAGGTGAGGGACCTTGAGAGATACATCGAAGATGCCTACAGGAGGGTGGAGGAGCAGGACCAGCAGCATCACGGACAGGCGTCCCTAGATGATGAGAGCCACAACCCACCGGAGGATGGACCTAGTGGAGAGGCCGGGCAAACAGAGGGGGCCGAGGCGAACCAGGACCCCGAGGGAGGAGCACCAAGATACACCAAGGATACGGACCTGAGGCAGAGGAGGCTAC
Source organism: Geotrypetes seraphini (assembly GCF_902459505.1). Classification (NCBI taxonomy): domain Eukaryota; kingdom Metazoa; phylum Chordata; class Amphibia; order Gymnophiona; family Dermophiidae; genus Geotrypetes; species Geotrypetes seraphini. The sequence goes on along the minus strand of NC_047087.1, from coordinate 164,349,934 downwards.
TGAGAAAGGGGAAGACTGCAATTGTTGTAGGAGACTCGATCCTGAGGGAGGTGGACAGTCATGTGGCCAGAGGGAGAGAGGACCGGCTAGTGACATGTCTCCCAGGGGCTAAGACAAAGGACATCGCCGACAGAATCGAGAGGATCCTGGACAGAGCCGAAACGGAGGAGACAGCAGTAATTATCCACGTCGGAACAAATGAAGTGAGCCGGAGGAACTTCAGCATGCCTGCGCTAACGGACCAGTTCAGGGTCCTGGGAAGGAAGCTGAAACGGAGGACACAGAGGATAGCCTTCTCGGAGATCCTGTCGGTCCCGAGGGCAGATGCAAGGAGGCAGGCCGAGCTCCAGGATGTGAATGCGTGGCTGAGAAAATGGTGCGAAGATGAGGGCTTCCACTTTGTGAGGAACTGGTCGTCCTTCTGGGGAAAGAGCAAGCTCTACAGGCAGGACGGCCTGCACCTGAGCATGGCGGGAACAAGAATACTGGCAGCCAACATGAAGGAGGAGATCGAGAGGGCTTTAAACTAAGGAGAGGGGGAAAGCCGACAGCAGACCTGATGACGCTTCGGACAACGGTATCCAGAAAGGATGCTGAAAGGGATGACTACAGGGAGGAGGACGGGGAACCGATGGAGCTCGAGATCAGACAGCGAGGGAAGCACCAGGTAACAGCAACTTGCTGTGAGGGACTTAAGCGGCAGGGGGATTCAGGGGGGGCGGGGTGGAACCAGAGTGCAAGCAGAAGGCAATAAGGAGGAGCCACAAGGCAAGAGGGATCAAACCAAGGCCCAGGGGACAATAGCATGGGAGGGGGCTGGCAGGGCAGGAAATTTCCGAGGAAAAGCGGGGAAGGGGGGTGGAGGGGACACTAGGAGGCAGAAATTTGCGAGGGTAAAGGATGAGGGTAAAGCAGAGGCACAGTTAACGGGTGAACAGACCGAAACTCAAGGGAAGGTGGCCCAGGTAAAAGCAGAGGTGGGGGACAAACGCCGGGACCTACAGTGCTTATACACGAATGCAAGAAGCCTCAGGGCCAAGATGGGTGAACTGGAAGTCATGGCCAAAGGGGAGGACCTGGATGTAATTGGAATTACGGAAACTTGGTGGACAGAGGACAATCAATGGGATGTGGCACTGCCAGGGTACAAGCTCTACAGGAGGGACAGGACTCACAAGAAGGGGGAAGGCATAGCACTATACATAAAGGACTCTATCTACTCAGTCAGGATGGATATGGCGACAAAGGCAGAGGGGCTGGAATCACTATGGGTCAAATTGTCTGGAACCAAAGGTGCAGACATAAAACTGGGGCTGTATTATCGTCCACCTGGTACGCCGGATGCAGTCGGACACGACTTGGAAGCGGAACTGAAGCAGGAATGCAGTACTGGAAATGTAACAGTGATGGGGGACTTCAACTACCCGGGGATAGACTGGAGTACGGGTCACTCCAACTGCAACAGGGAAACGGAATTCATAGAAGCTCTGAGGGACTGCTTCATGGAACAACTAGTCAAGGAACCGACGCGAGGGGGAACTACTCTTGACCTCATCCTTAACGGATTAGGGGGGCCTGCAAGAGGGGTAGAAGTGGGAGGACCACTAGGCAACAGTGATCACAACGCAATCAGATTCACATTAGACAGGGGGACACCCATAGTGAGGAGGACCGCATCGACTGCGCTCAACTTCAGGAAAGGGAACTATATTGCTATGAGGGAAATGGTGGTGAGGAAGCTCAAGAACAGCTTTAGGATGGAGACTGTAGGAAGCGCCTGGACCCTATTCAGGGACACCCTGCAGGAAGCACAAAACCTGTACATCCCCAGTTTCAGGAAAGGCTGTAAGAACAAGCGGTCAAAAAGCCTGGTTTGGATGACAACTGAAGTAAAGAGGGCAATAAGTGACAAGAAAGTGTCCTTCCGGAGATGGAAAAAGGACCCAACGGAGGAAAATCACCAGGAGCACAGGAATTGCCAAAAGGAATGCCACCGAGAGGTTAGAAAAGCAAAAAGGGAATACGAGGAGGGGCTGGCCAGGGAGGCAAAAAACTTCAAGGCATTCTTCAGTTACGTAAAGGGGAAGCAACCAGCGAGAGAGGAGGTGGGGCCGTTGGATGATGGGAATAGGAAAGGAGTGATTAAGGAGGACAAAGAGGTAGCTGAGAGGTTGAACACGTTCTTCTCGTCGGTCTTCACGTGCGAAGACACATCCAATATACCGGACTCAGAGGAGCTCATGAGTGGGGAACAGGCCGAAAAATTGGAGCATATAGAGGTAAGTCAGGAGGATGTCCTCAAACAGATAGACAGGCTAAAAAGCGGCAAATCGCCGGGACCAGACAGGATCCACCCAAGGGTTCTAAAGGAACTAAGACAGGAAATAGCGGGCACAATCCAGCATGTTTGCAACCTATCCCTGAGAACAGGAGAGGTGCCAGAGGACTGGAAACTGGCGAATGTCACACCTATCTTTAAGAAGGGATCGAGGGGTGACCCCGGAAACTACAGGCCGGTGAGCCTGACTTCAGTTATAGGGAAGATGGTGGAAGCGATGATCAAGGACAACATTTGCGAACACATCGAGAAAAATGACTTACTGCGAACAAGCCAGCACGGATTCTGTAAGGGAAGGTCATGCCTTACGAACCTACTGTACTTCTTTGAGGGAATAAGCAGTCAGGTGGACAAAGGGGAACCCATTGACATCATTTACCTCGATTTTCAAAAGGCTTTTAACAAGGTGCCACATGAAAGGCTGCTTAAGAAGCTGTGGAACCACGGGGTGGGCGGGGATGTACACAGATGGATCAAGCACTGGCTGTCAGGTAGACTGCAGAGGGTCAGAGTAAAGGGCCAATATTCTGACTGGCGGGGAGTCACGAGCGGTGTGCCGCAGGGATTGGTGCTGGGGCCGCTACTCTTCAACATATTTATCAATGACCTGGAAACGGAGGCAAAATGCGAGGTTATAACATTTGCGGACGATACCAAACTCTGCGGCAGAGTTAGGACCAGGGAGGAGTGTGAGGACCTGCAAAGGGACCTGGACAAGCTGGAAGACTGGGCAAACAAATGGCAAATGCGCTTTAATGTTGAGAAATGCAAGGTCATGCATATAGGAAATAAGAACCCTTTGTTCAACTAAAAAATGGGGGAGGCACTGCTGGGAGACAGCGGAGTTGAGAGAGACTTGGGTGTGCTAGTGGATGCATCAATGAAGCCATCCGCACAGTGCGCTGCAGCGTCGAAAAAAGCCAACAGGATGCTGGGCATCATAAAGAAGGGTATCACAACCAGGACGCGGGAAGTCATCATGCCACTATATCGGGCGATGGTGCGCCCACATCTGGAATACTGCGTTCAATATTGGTCGCCGCACCTCAAGAAGGACATGGCAGTTCTTGAGAGAGTCCAAAGGAGGGCAACGAAACTGGTAAGAGGGCTGGAAAACTGCCCATATGCTGAGAGGCTGGATAAACTGGGGCTCTTCTCTCTGGAAAAGGGGAGGCTCAGGGGGGATATGATAGAGACCTTCAAAATACTTAGGGGCATAGAGAGGGTGGATAGGGACAGGTTCTTCAGACTAAAAGGGACGACAGGTACGAGGGGGCACTCAGAGAAACTGAAGGGAGATAGGTTCAAGACAAATGCAAGGAAGTTTTTCTTCACCCAAAGGGTCGTGGACACATGGAATGCGCTCCCGGAGGAAGTGATCAGGCAGAATACAGTACAGGGATTCAAACAGGGATTGGACGGATTCCTGAGGGACAAAGGGATCGTAGGGTACTGAAAGGGATGCAGGGACAAAGGGTCAGGAATTTGATGGGAAGATAGGACTTCGATGAGAAACCAAGGGGTGATTCAGACCTGTTGGGCCACCGTGGGAGCGGACTGCTGGGCGGGATGGACCTGTGGTCTGACCCAGCAGAGGCACTGCTTATGTTCTTATGTAACTCTTGTGATTGCAAGTGTGAGCCCTCCAAAACCCATCCAAAATCTTCTGTACTGACATATAGATGACACCTGCAGGCATAAGAGCTAATGAGGTACTACAGTAGGATTTGGTTGAATTTCGGAGGGCTCACCATACAATGTAAAGGGGTTATAATGAAATGTGTACCTGGGACCTTTTATGTGAAGCTCACGGCAGTGCCCTCTAGGCTGCCCCACTGCTCTGCTGGAATGTCTATGTGGCCAGTTTATTAAGAATCCTGGCCCTTCCTACATTCCAATGGCTAGTTTCATGCATTTTTCATTTGGAGTTATTTTTTTTTTTTTTTTAATGGTTGAAAAAGAGACGCACTGAGGAAAACATATCTATGAAATGAACATTTTTCAGAACAAAAAGATAGATGTTTTCCTGTTTTGAAAATGGTCATGTTTGATAATGAATTTTTGGATATTTTCTGCAAAATGTCTAAACTCTGATTTAGACATCATCAAAAAATGCCCCTCCATGTCAATGGGAGCTTCCATGCTGTCTACTGCAGGGGGGTCCCAACACCCAATCCTTGGAACATACCAGCCAGTCAGCTTCTTAGAATATCTGTTGACTGCTACAATTCATTTGTCTGAAAACATCTTTTCCAACACCATCTCTTGATATATCAGTGCTAAGTTCATATTTTTTTATGTTCTCACTCTGTTTTCATTGTAATCATGTAAATTTGGTACCTTAGTCCAAATATTTGCTTTGTTATTCACATTGAACCTAAACTGGTTGAGCAGAATATAAATGTCCAATACTCAAGACAGATTAGACTAGATTCATTTTCATGAACTGCATCCATTGTATGCACATGTCTCATACATATTCATTGTATCCTGAAAACCTGACTGGCTAAGTGTGTCCTGAGACCTGGATTGAGAGACACTGGTCTAGTGCAGTGGTTCTCAACCTAGATCTCAGAACAGTTACAGTTATTTTATTTGATATACTGTACATTTTAACAAAAAATTGTTAAGCCAAAGCAGTTTTGCCCATTGTTTTTAATTTTTGTAAAGTTAGAAATCAATAAAGGCAGACAAGATAAGGAGACCAGGATTAGTTAACATACTGGACACAAACAGACGCACACACTCAGCCAGGCAGGTATTCAAGATACCTACAATGAATATGTAGAGATTTGCACACAATGGAAGCAGTGCTAGCAAATTTATTTATCTTATACATATTCATAGAAACATGATGGCAGATAAAGGTCAAATGGCCCATCTACTCTGCCCATCCGCAGTAACCATTATCTCTTTCTCTCTCTGAGAGATCCCATGTGCCTATCCCAGGCCTTCTTGAATTCAGACACAGTCTCTGTCTCCACCACCTCTTCCGGTAGACTTCCATGAATCTATCATCCTTTCTGTAAAAAAGTATTTCCTTAGATTATTCTGGAGCCTATCACCTCTTAACTTCATCCCATGCCCTCTCATTGCAGAATTTCCTTTTAAATGAAAGAGACTCGTCTCATGCGCATTTACACTACATAGGTATTTAAACATCTCTATTATATCTCCCCTCTCCCACATTTCCTCCAAAGTATATAGATTGAGATCTTTAAGTCTGTCCCCATATGCCTTATGATTAAGACCACATACCATTTTAGTAGCCTTCCTCTTGACTGACTCTATCCTTTTTATATCTTCTTGAAGGTGCGGCCTCCAGAATTGAACACAATATTCTATATGAGGTCTCACCAAAGTCTTATACAGGGCAGTATTCTCCCCAGAAATTTTTTCAAGCCAGGTGGCATGAAAAAGTAGCCGGGTGGGGCGGGACGGGGAAATTTGGTGGTGGGGAAAATTAAGGGCTCCTTTTACTAAGCTGCAATAGCGTTTTTAGCGCGTGTAGAATTGCCACGTTACACGGCTAGAACTAACGCCAACTCAATGCTGGCGTTAGCGTCTAGCACGTGCAGCAATTCTGCGCAAGCTAAGCGCACGGTAAAACCGCTATCGCAGCTTAGTAAAAGGAGTCCTAAATGTGTACTATTTGTATTAGTTAATTATTATTAGTTATTTTTCAATGCTCAATATGACTGCCTTTCTTAAGGTTTGACACTTGTTCCATAATATTTTTATTAAATTTAAGAAGTATCCAATTCTAGAAGTGAATAATTAGATATTTGCCCTCTTTCAAATGGTATAGAGCAGCGTATCTCAAACTTTTTTAACTCTGGCACACTAAACAGAGCAAATGTTTTTTGTGGCACACTAAATGCAGCAAATGTTTTTCATGGCTGGAAAAAATTTCTGGGGAGAATACTGATGCCGTTAGTTTTCAAGGTCCAATCACGTCAAAGACTGATGCTTATCTGGGCAGTTGTATAATAAAAAGAATGGATAAGATAACATGAGAAGTGAAATTGTCATGAATCAGAGGGATACATACCCTGTAGGTCCTAAAAGCAGGCTTGTGGATTAGATATAAACTATGAAGGCAGTGGCGTACCTAGCATATGTGATACCCGAGGCCCATCATTTTTTTTACACCCCCCCACCCCCACCATCTGTATGAAAAACATGATTTTTAGTAACAATCCACACATCATACAAGAGTGTACCTAGGAAAAGGCAGCATCTTACATATTGCAGTGAGCAGTACATTAATACACTCATTGTAAAACTAAACAAGCCAGACTAGTACAGATCAATCCTACACAGTCAAACCTAACTGAAAACCATGTCTTTCGAACACACAGAACACAGAAAACACCTTCGCCTAGTATGGAATATGTAATCACAAACTAACCCCTCTCCCTTTTACAAAACTATAATGTGATTTTTAGCTATGGTGGCAACAGTTCAGACTCTCATAGAATTCCGAGCAATTACCACCATGGCCGGTGCTACAAAAATGCTCTACAGTTTTGTAAAAGGGGGATAAAATAGAAAAACGTAGACAAAGGTTAAATTGAACCACCAAGAAGCTGGATTCTGCATACAATGCAACACTACAGAAACAGCAATGCATCTCCCCCTAAAGCAAAAAAATAAATAAATAGAATTTTTTTTTACATTGTCTTCTCTGGTTTCTGCTTTCCTCATAGTCTTGTCACTCTCTTTCTTTCATCCACTGTCTACCCTCTCTCTGCCCCTTCTATATTGCATCTTCTCTCCTTGTATTCCCCTTCCATCTCTTCCTTCATCCCTATTATTCTGGCATCCATCTTCTTCCCTTCCATCCTCCAATGGTCTGGCATCTCTCTCCTCTTCTTCCCTTCCCTCTCCCACACCCCCATGGTCTGGCATTTCACTCTCTCCTCTCCCTTCCCCCCACTTCCATCAGCATCTGCCCCCTTTCTTTCCCTCCAACCCAATTCCATCCAGTATCCTTCCCCCTTATGTCTCTCTCTCCTTTCCCTGCACACCAATTCCATCAGCATCTGCCCCCTTTCTCTCCCTCCATCACCCTTCTATGCTTCTCTCTCCCTCCAAACCAGCAAGGTCCCATGATGACTGCTTCTGTTGCCTCTGCCTCTGGAAGATGTAAGTGACGTTGGAGGGGGTGGGCCGGCAGATGCAGGGAGTTGCGGCAAGGTTCCGCAATGACTGCAGCTGCCGGTCCACCCCTTCCGACATCACTTACGTCTTCCTGAGTCAGAGGCGGCAAATGCAGTCATTGCGGGACCTTCCTGCACTTCAGAGCGGCTGCCAACTCTGCTTCGGAATAAGTACAGCAGTCGTGCTGAGGTGCAGGTGCCATTTAGAGCAGCTTGGAAGGTTCTGGATCCAGCCAGCTGTGTACCCCCCTAGGGCTGGCACCCGGGGCGGTCTGCCACTGTATGAGGGGACAAAAAATAATAAAAAGAATGGATAACTTGACCAATTTAGACATGTCATACAATTATAACCACAAAAATATGTCATAAAATGTAATTCTAATCTCAAAAGACTCCAGACGAAAAGCAGACTATAGAAAGGAAACCAGAAAAGACCAAACACATAGTACTAAGATCTAAATGCTAAAATCGGACATGTCCATTATGAAGAGACGTGCGGATCACCGCTAATTATAACGAGTGAGTCTTTAAAATATGAGATGGTAACGGATAGCCAGACCTGGTGGACGGAAGTGACAAATACTGGAGCCAAAACCAGAGCACCGTGATGAAACTTGAATGGAAATATGGATACCTATTTATACTTTTGAGTAAAATTGCGATGCGAACATGTCATAGAAAAGAATAAATAATGTGTAAACTAAAAACCAAGAACAACATATTGTAACACCGAACTCAGAATTAATGAAATAACATGCTAAAAAAACTTAACCCCCCCTCCCCCTAAAATAGGGCATATACATACTTAAAATGATGGCTGGTTACAAACAGTATGCCTAGACTATATAGACCTAAACAGGGCAAAAGTAAACGTATGGGAAATGAACAGCTGATAATACAGAGTGTATCTTGAAAACATAAGCTGATAGCAGCTCAAAGACAAGCCGATCGGGTAGATGAAAAGTGAAACCTGGGAAAGATCTAAATTATTGTTCAAATGAGCTTCTATTAAAACCAAAGAATAAAATCACAGCAGTCGGGAAAGTAAAAAAGGAAGAGTAAAATGGACTTACCAAAAAGGTCTCTGCACTGATGAGATAAACTCGTACGTAGAATAAATATTAACACATGACAGTGGGGTTATGATATTTGATCCGTTGAAAGAGGTGCCAAAAAAGTGTCGGCAGTGGATTGGATGCACACTGATAGGGGAGGGGCATTGGGCTGTTAAAAAAGGCTGCTTTAATAAATAAATGAAAATACTGGTGAAAAACTAAATAAAAAAACAAAACCATGATAAAATACCGAACCTGACTGCAAGTGGTAGTGAAAGTAGCATAAGGCACCCGTAGTACTGTTAGTGTCAGAGCTGCTTAGAATAAAGAACCGTGCTGTACATGAGGAGAAAAAAGAAAGAATGAGGTGATAAGATGTAAAGTGCTGGCCCCTCACTGCACCACTTGATAAAACTAAGGAGCGATGTTCTAGAGCAGGGGTGCCCACACTTTTTGGGCTTGCAAGCTACTTTTAAAATGACCAAGTCAAAATGATCTACCAACAATAAAATTTTTAAAAAAACCACAAAGCATACTGTACGCAGAGAAAATGTTAATTATCATTCCTATTCCGGGGTTTTTTCAAAGAGGTCAAAGCAGATGACTCTATGCACTGTCACCTCAGTAACAACCATACAAAAATAGACAAATACCCCCCTCCCTTTTTAATAAACCACGATAGCAGTTTTTAGGGCAGGGAGCTGCACTGAATGCCCAGCGCTGCTCTTGACGCTCATAGGCTTCCTGCGCTAAAATCCTCTATTGCGGTTTAGTAAAAGGGGACCATAGTGTAAAATATAGACAGCAGATATAAATTCAGACACATTTTGATCACTAAGTTTAAAATAAAATCATTTTTCCTACCTTGTCTGGTGATTTCATAAGTCTCTGGTTGCACTTTCTTCTTCTGACTGTGCATTCAATCTTTCTTCCCTTCTTTCAGCCTGTATGCTTCCTCTCCTCTTGACCTCATTTCTCCCCCCACACTTTTTCTTCCTCTCTCCCTGCCCTCTCTTTCTTTCTCTTTCTCTTTTTTCCTTCTGTCTCCCTGCCTGCCCTCTTTCTTTCTTTCTCCCTCCCTGCCCTCCACCAAGCCACTGCCACTGCCATCGGATAACAGGCCCCAAAGCCGCCGCCACCCCAAGTTCTCCCTGCTTCGTGCCGACTAGCATTCCTCTCCCCGACGTCAATTCTGCCATCTGAGAGGAAGTTCCGCTGGCCAGAACTTCCTCTCCGATGGCAGAATTGACATCGGGGAGAGGAAGGCTGATCGGCCCAAGATTGACCTATTGGGAGAAATGTTGCCGGTCCTGCCTTCGCGGAAACAGAAAGTAGGCAGGACCCGGCAGCAAGAAGAGCAAATGATAAGCTTCACTGACCTGTCTCCTGCCTTAGTCCGCGAATGCATGCTTCGGGGCTCTAACATGTGCGTGCCGGCTTCCCTTCTCTTCCCCTCCCCCCGGACATAACTTCCGGTTTCGGAGGGAAGAGAAGGGAAGCCTGCATGCACACGCTAGAGCCCTGGAGCATAAGTTCTCCAAGCCGTTTTTTTTTTTTTTTTTAATGTTGAGCAGCGGTGGCAGCAGTAGAATTCAGGAGTGGATGATAGCTGGGCAGTCATCTAAATTACCCAGGTGGACCACCAGGCTAAAAGGCCCTAGGGAGAACACTGCAGGGGCAATACCTCCTTTTTCCTACTAGCCATACCTCTCCCTATGCAACCTAGTATCCTTCCAGCTTTCGCCATCACCTTTTCAACCTGTTTGGCCACTTAAGATCATCACATACAATCACACCCAAGTCCCGCTCTTCTGTCATGCACATAAGTTCTTCACCCCCTAAACCGTATCATTCCCTCGGGTTTTTACAGCCCAAATGCATGACCTTGTATTTCGTAGAATTAAATTTTAACTGCCAAATTTCAGACCATTCTTCAAGCTTCTTGAAAACCAGACTGGCTTAGTGTATTCTGAGCATTGGGTTGAGATTCCTTGTGTGTTCATGGGGAAATCACAATTTCCCTGTTCTTCAGTTACTAAATTGCATCCAGTTAATAACAATGGTCTTGATTCACTCATTTTGTGAAGAAAGACAGTGTTCAGCTAAAAATGTATTTTGTAACATCAGTGAATATAGATAAGAACATGCTGTTTAAAAAAAATAAAGGTTAACTATCTACTTACTGATGATGCCTAAGCGAAGAGGCTGGAGCACCGCTAGCGCCTTGCGGCGCTCCGAGGTTCCCACATTCGGCGATATTGGGGAGCTCCTCAGAAGAATACAGGGAGTCTCGATGTCGGAGGGCAGCCTGCTGAGGGCGCACGGAACCAGCGAGACAGTTGCAGATCCTCCAGGGTTAGAGACATTAAGCCCCGAAGTAAGGGCCCTGCCCCCGCAGCCTCAAACTACTAGCTCCCTAAGAGAAACAGAAGCCCTGGATACCGAGGTGTTTTGCTCCCCTAAGGCAAGCAATATTACAGCGGGGAGTCTAGAGGCTGGTGTTCCAATGTCAGGGAGGCCAAATGAAAAGATTGAGGATATTTCATCGTCGGAGAGGGAACTGAAACAGGGAGGAAAACAACAAACTATTCTACAGACTGGTGAGCGCTCTGTCACTATTCAACTACCTATATCCTTGGAAAAACCCGCAGTTATAACCCTAAAATCACTATGGGATCTTATGGTTGTTATGGTGAAGAGCATAAGTCAACAATTGAAAAGAAATTGTATGAAAAATCTTTTTTTTTTATTATAAATCTTTATTCATTTTTAAAACTCACAATAAGTGTAACACAAAATACAATCATTTTAAACTTTAACATCACTTATCATATCATCAAATTATAACTCTCATCAAATATCCCCCCCCTTATACCCAACAATTAATCATAAACAAAATAAATCATAAAATATTCCCACCCACCCTGGACGTGTATGAACAAAAGGGAAAAAATTAATATTTATTCTATGCAGTAATTTCAATCTTTACAGTATCTTGTTAATGGCTCCCAAATAACCTGAAATTTCTTAAAATTTCCTTGCTGCACAACAATTATCCTTTCCATTTTGAATATGTGACACAAAGAGTTCCACCAAAAGCTATAATTCAGCCTATCCCAATTTTTCCAATTATTCATAATCTGTTGTATGGCAACCCCTGTCATAATGAGTAGAAGCTTATTATTATTAGAGGATATTTGACTTTTAGCCCTCATTGACATGCCAAACAATACAGTGTCTTAGGATAATGCCATCGGATTATCTAACAAACTATTTATTTGACCCCATATTGATTTCCAAAAGGCAAGTATCAATGGACAATAGAATAACAAATGATCTAATGTTCCAGCTTCAAGATGACAGTGCCAGCATCTATTAGATTTAGAGCTAACTTCTGTAAACGAACCGGGGTCCAAAATGCTCTATGTAACAGAAAAAACCAAGTTTGTCTCATAGATGCAGACACTGTACATCTCATCCTCCAAGCCCAAATATGTGGCCATTGAGAAGCAGTAATTTGATGCTTGATCTCAATGCTCCAAATGTCCCGAAGACCAGTTTTTGGTTTCTTATTTAAAAATCCAGATATTAATTTATACCACTGAGCGGCCTGATGTCCCAGGAAGACCATCTGAAAGCATAAGAGCAGCAAACTATACTAATTACTGAGATTTTTCCATTCAGGGAACCCAACCTGAATAGCCTGCTTCAACTGCAACCATCTATAATTTTGTGATTTATTAAGACCAAATTTGTGTTGCAATTGTGAAAAATCAAGCAGCTTACCATCTGAAATAACATCATCCAAAGTACGTATACCCGCCTTCATCCAATACTTCCAGATGACCTTAAATCCGCCCATTTGAATCTTGGAGTTCAGTCATAGGGTCTGATAAGTTGATTTATGAACCAAAATAGGTGTTAAATTATTTATACATTTTAAGGTTTTCCATGTATCTACTAGGATTCTGTTATCTTTATATAATCTAGGCATCTTAATACTTAACACATGACTCAACCTCAATGGAATTAAAAGATCTTAAATCTGAACTGGCTGCTTCAAATTCCTCTGTTCAGAAATTTGAACAGGAAATAAAAACTTCTAAACAGCTACAAGAAACTTTAGTGAGAGACAATCTTAATCTCAGGAGAAAAATGGAAGTACTTGAGAATAATTCTCATTATAATAATTTATGATTGATCAATTTCCCTTGGCTTACAACAGTATTGCCTAGGGAAATGCTTAAGAGATATATATTGGAAATTTCAGAAGATGTGATTCCACCACTTTCTCAAGTTTATTATCTTCCAGATAAAAATCAATTTCAACAGAAAAGAGCTCTAAACCAGGAGCCAATGAATGTTTCAGAAATGTTAGAAACTTCAGATTGTGAGGCATCAGTGCCATCTACTTTAATTATAACCTTAGCTCTTTCAATTGATAAAGTTTGGCTGATGAAACTTCTCTTTAAAAATCAACAAAGAATTTATTGGTTTTTAAAAAAAATTCTTTATTCATTTTTAAACATACAATAAGTGTATCAATATGTTAAAACAAGTTAATTATAAATATATCACTTAATAATCCTCAAGAGTACAAATAATATGCTATTATCCCCCACCCTTCCCACTTTCTTATTATATAATCAAATACATTGTACAATATATAATAATAAAATAATAAAATTATTCCCCCTCCCCCCTCAAATTTGAACCTGTAAATTTAAGGGAAAAAATGTCATCTAATCAGTACAATATTTTGTTAATGGCTCCCACACATCTTGAAATTTCCTAAAATGTCCTCTCTGTATTGCAATAACTCTTTCCATTTTATATATATGACAGAGAATTCCACCAAAAATTATAATTTAGTTTACTTCAGTACTTCCAGTTATAAGTAATTTGTTGAATGGCAACCCCAGTCATAATAAGTAATAATTTGTTATTATTTGAAGAAATCTGACTTTTTGCTCTCATAGCCATTCCAAACAGCACAGTATCATATGACAATGCCACTGGATTATCCAATAAACAATTAATTTGGTCCCAAATTGATTTCCAAAAATGGACAATAGAATAACAAATGATCTAAAGCAGTGGTTCCCAACCCTGTCCTGGAGGACCACCAGGCCAGTCAAGTTTTCAGGATAGCCCTAATGAATATGCATGGAGCAGACTTGCATTCCTGGCACCTCCATTATATGTAGATCTCTCTCTCATGCATATTTATTAGGGCTATCCTGATAACCCGACTGGCCTGGTGGTCCTCCAGGACAGGGTTGGGAACCACTGATCTAAAGTCCCTGCTTCAAGATGACAGTGCCAACATTTATTAGACTTAGAGCTATCCAATTTTTGTAACCGAACAGGGGTCCATAACACTCTATGTAACAGAAAAAAACAAGTTTGTCTCATATATGCTGACACTGTACATCTCATCCTCCAAGTCCAAATTTGTGTCCATTGAGATGCAGAAATTTGATGCTTAATCTCAATGCTCCAAATGTCTCTCAGAACAGTGTTTGGTTTCTTTTTAATAATTCCAGTTAACAATTTATACTACTGGGCAGCCTGGTGACTCAGGAAATCCGCCTGAGAGCATAAGAACTCCATACTATATTGATCATTAAGATTTTTCCACTCAGGGAACCCCACCTGAATAGCCTGCTTCAATTGCAACCATATAAAACTTTCTGATTTATTAAGGTCATATTTATGTTGCAACTGTGAAAACTCAAGCAGTTTACCATTAGAGATAACATCATCCAATAAACGTATTCCTGCTATCATCCAATGCTTCCATGCAACCTTTTCTCTGCCAATTTGAATCTTGGAGTTCAGCCATATAGATTGATTTGTAGATTTGTGAATTGGAATAGTTGTTAAATTACTTACATATCGCAGGGTTTTCCATGTATCAACTAATATTCTGTTATCTTTACAGTACCTAGGCATTTTGATACTGAGAACATGGCATAGACATATAGGAGACATGAGTTGCCATTCTAACCACAACCAATCTGGGAGTTTTTCCATGAGCTCTAGGAGGACCCAATACATACCTTGGCGCAAAATATAGCATTAATGATACCTATAAAAATTGGGAAAATTTACCCCTCCCTCTGAAATTGGCTTTTGTAGAGATACCAAAGCAACTCTAGGAATTTTATCCAGCCAAATAAATTTTGTAAGAATGCTATTTAATTTTTTATAAAAGGACCCTTGAAAAAAAACTGGCAACCTACCCATCTGATAACAAACCACAGGCAAAATCATCATTTTAATAGTTTGGACTCTCCCCCACCACGAAAGATGTAAAGGATTCCATTGCTTACACATTTCTGTTACTTTCTGTAATAAAGATTTTTCATTTATTTTCATTGTTTCTTCCAGCGTACTTTTAATCCAAATGCCTAAATACTTTATTACATCTTCTTTCCAAAGAAAGGGAAATGAATCAAACAAACCTTTTGTACAGTGGACATTAAGTGGAAGAATTTCTGATTAACTCCAATTTATCTTGTATCCTGAAAATTTTCCAAATTTCTCAATCAGTTCAGGTAAGCAAGGAATGGTTGTCTCAGGATTCCTCAAATAAAGCAGTATGTCATCTGCATAAGCAGAGACCTTGCATTCCCGATCTGAATAAGGAATACCCTGTATCTCCTTTGCTTGCTGAATAGCTAATAACAAGGGTTCCAATACAATATCAAAAAGCAAAGGAGATAAGGGACAGCCTTGTCTAACCCCCCTCTGTAACCTAAAACTTTCTTTTTTTTTTTATAATTCTTTATTGATTTTTAAACAAGAACAGTGTTATATAAATAAAAGAACAGTATATTATTGCATTCAGTCATAACACTAATACCTATATAGATAACAGAACTATCCTTCAATAATTACATTATTTTGCATATAGTAATAACATAAGAACCAAGTAAATAATATAAAATGAAACCAAGTTACCTAAAATATCATTATCAATAATTCCTCCCAACCATCCAACTACCCACCCTCCCTGGATGTGAAAAGATAAATAAACCAAAAAAAAAAGTAAGACAAAATACAGTATTATATTTGTACAACTGTAGTCAATGGGCATCAAATTTTGTTGAATATTCCACTAAGTCCCCTACACTCCGCATTAATTCTTTCATATTTGTATATAGTACACACATTCACCCACCAGAAAGTATAATTTATTCTATCATGATTCTTCCAATTACTTGTAATCAATTGAATGGCTATACCTGTAAGAATTAAAAATAGATGACTTTTATACTTATCTAAAGTGGGTTTAACATGTAAAATTGTTCAACAAATTATAGCCTCATATGTTAATGAAATATTTGAATCTAAAACTAGATTAATTTGTCTCCATATGGATTTCCAAAATATTAATATAAATGGACAAAAATACAACAGATGATCCAGAGTCCCTATGTCAATATGACAATGCCAGCATCTATTAGACTTAGAACTATCTATTTTATGTAATCTAACTGGGGTCCAGAAAATTCTATGTAACAAAAATAACCATGTTTGTCTCATAGATGCTGACGCTGTACATCTTAAACTCCAATTCCAAATTCGTGGTCAACGAGACACAGAAATATACTGTTTGATCTCAAAGCTCCAAATGTCTCTAAGACTATTTTGTGACTTTTTATTTATTAATCCAGAAATCAATTTGTACCACTGATCAGTCTGATGTCCTATTAAATCAGTTTGGTAGCAAAGGATTTGCAGGCTAAAATAAATTTTAACATTTTTCCATTCAGGGAACCCACTCTGAATAGCCTGCTTCAAGTGCAACCATCTATATTGCTGAGATTTTAAAAGTCCAAATGACTGTTGCAGTTGTGAAAAACTATGCAGATTTCCATTCGACAAAACATCATCTAATGTCCGAATATTTGCCTGCATCCAATTCTTTCAAGCCTATTTGAATCTTGGAGTTTAGCCATAAGGACTGTAAAGTAGACTTTATTATGGGAACATCTG
Organism: Geotrypetes seraphini; assembly: GCF_902459505.1. Classification (NCBI taxonomy): domain Eukaryota; kingdom Metazoa; phylum Chordata; class Amphibia; order Gymnophiona; family Dermophiidae; genus Geotrypetes; species Geotrypetes seraphini. The sequence goes on along the minus strand of NC_047087.1, from coordinate 164,333,375 downwards.
TTAACTTATCAATAAATTTAATTGTTTTCCATGTGTCCAATAAAATCACATTATCCTTAGCGTACCAAGGTAATTTAATACTTAATATATGATACAGTCTCATCAGGGATAGGATTTTCCACTCAAGATATAGCCAATCTGGGTAATGTTCTACGAGCTCAGGGAGGATCCAATACATACTTTGACGCATTATATAGGCTTGATGATACCTATAAAAATTGGGAAATTTACCCCTCCCTCCACAATTGGTTTTTGTAGAGCTACTAAAGCAATTCTTGCTTTTTTCCCAAGCCAAATAAATTTTGTCAATATATTATTTAATTTTTTATAAAAGGACCCTGGAAAATAAATTGGTAACATACCCAGTTGGTAACAAATTACCGGCGAAATCATCATTTTGACCGTATGAACTCTCCCCCACCAATATAAATGTAAAGGGTTCCATTGCTCACACATCTCTGTGATCTTTAATAATAATGATTTTTCATTTATTTTCATTGTTTCTTCCAAAGTACTTTTAATCCAAATACCTAAATATTTAATACCATCATCTTTCCAAATAAAAGGAAACTTATCAAATAATCCTTTCGTACAATGTACATTCAATGGAAGAACTTCTGATTTACTCCAGTTTATTTTGTAACCAGAGAATTTCCCAAATTTATTAATTAGATCAAGTAAGCATGGGATAGTTGTTTCTGGATTTCTCAAATGAAGCAAAACATCATCTGCAAATGCAGAAACTTTGTATTCCCAACCTGCATAAGGAATACCACAAATCTCCTCCGCTTGTTTAATAGCCAACAATAAAGGTTCCAAAACAATATCAAACAACAAAGGAGATAACGGACATCCCTGTCTCACTCCCCTTTCCAATCGAAACCGCTCTGAAAAATGATTATTAATATATAGTCTAGCAAAAGGGGAGCTATACAAGGTTTGAATCATTTGTATAAATCCAGAACCAATACCAAACCATTTCATAGCTTGATACATAAAAGACCATTCTACTCGATCAAAAGCATTCTCTGCATCCAAAGAAACAGAAAAGGCCGGATCATCCTTTTTTTTTTGTGACAAATTTAACATATGCAAGGCCAATCTAGTATTATTTGAAGAATTTCTGAATCAGTTCAAGTAAGCAAGGAATGGTTGTCTCAGGATTTCTCAAATAAAGCAATATATCATCCGCTTAAGCAGATATTTTATATTCCCTATTTCTACAAGGAATACCCTGTATTTCCTTCGCTTGCTGAATAGCTAACAAGGGTTCCAATACAATATCAAAAAGCAGAGGAGATAAGGGACAGCCTTGTCTAACCCCCCTTTGCAACCTAAAACTTTCTGAAAAATTATTATTAATATACAGTTTAGCAACAGGGGAGCTATACAATGTTTGAATCATTTGTATAAATCCTGAACCTATACCAAACCATTCCAACGCTTGATACATGAAGATCCATTCAACTCAATCAAAGGCCTTTTCTGCATCTAGGGACACAGAAAAAGCCAGATCATCTAAGGCTTTTGATAAATTCAACATATGCAAGGTCAGCCTAGTGTTGTTAGAAGAATGTCTTTGAGCAACGAATCCTGTTTGGTGCATTCCAATAATAAAAGGGAGAGCTTTAGCCAAACGTCAAGCCAATGTTTTAGCTAAAAGTTTTCCATCTACATTAATTAAGGAAATAGGCCTGTAGCTTGAAACCAGTATGGGGTCTTTATTTGGCTTTGGCAAAACAATAGTTAATGATTCTGCCATGGTACCTATAATACAACCTTTAGCTAGTTGAGTGTGATATAAATTTAACAAATATGGTAATAGGGTAATTTGGAATGATTTATAAAACTCTACGGTAAAACCATCTCCACCTGGAGCGGATCCAACTCTAAGGGACTTCAATGCTGTTTGCAATTCATTTATTGATATTGGCTTTTCTAAACTTTAGAAAAAGATAGAAAAAGTTAGAAAAATATATAAAGAAATTGGAATCAAAATTAATTGATAAATGGGAACATTCTACATTACAGGATCTCTTGAAAGCTAAAGGGAAATATAATGAGATTTCTTCTAAATTGATAAGAAAAGATTTATTTTCTCAATAGGTGTTGTGTTATGGGAATTCAAATAAGGCGGGAAGATTATTGGCAAATTATCTAAAAGCAAAAAAACAGAAAACAAAAGTAGTGGCAGTAAAGGATGATAAAGGGAATACTCATTCTCAAACTGATCCTATTCTAAAACAATTTTTACATTTTTATAAAGATCTATATTCTTCTGAGCCTTATTTAGATAAAGAAAAGGATGGATCAGAATTTTTAAAATTAATTAAGGGACCAAAAATTCCTGATCATATAAAAGAAAGTTTAGAATTTATTGGTTTTAAAGTTCAAATGTTCCCTGATCTTTCACAAGAGACACAAAAGCATTGTCGTGAATTTCTTTTGATGAAACCTGGGGTTACATTTCTGGGTGCTATTTTTTTCCTGCGACACCCTTGTAAGTGCATTGTGTATTACTGTTCTGTTAAATATGTATTTTTTGAACCTAGTCAGTTGACAGCATTTATGTCGTTATCCCGCCTGGGAACTGAAAAATTTTGAGCCCTATTGTTTGTTTGTTTGTTTTTTTAATTCTTTAATAATTTTTTAATCAAATACAAAGTGCAATAGAATATACAAACAATTGGTACAATAAATAGCACTGATTTCTAACAAATAATAATATAAGTACATTTCATCCTCCCTTCCTCCCACCCTCCCTGGATGTGTGTGAAACTCCTTTAGAAATTAAAGGCTTATACTAGTGATCAGTTTTTACATAGTAATATAAGGATCCTTTTACTAAGCTGCGATAGCAGTTTTAGCGCGTGCTCTAGACGCTAATGCTACCATTGAGCCAGCGTTAGTTCTAGCTGCATAGCGCAGGTTAAGCACACACAGCAATTCAGCGTGCGCTAAAAACGCTATCGCAGCTTAGTAAAAGGAGCCCATAGTAACATAGCAAATAAAGAACCGAATGGTCCATCCAGTCCAACTTTTGTAAACGAACAGGGGTCCAAAAAATTCTATATAACAGAAAAAAACAAGTTTGTCTCATAGAAGCTGATGCTGTACATCTCATTCTCCAAGTCCAAATCCATAGTCATTGAGTAGCAGAAATCTGCTGCCTTATCTCAATGCTCCAAATGTCTTTTAAACTTGTTTTAGGTTTCTTTTTCAAATATTAATTTATACTACTTGGAGGCCTGGTGCCCTTGCCATTCTGTCTGGAAACAGGCCTGGCAAGCTATACTGATTTTTTAAATTTCGCCAATCAGGGGACCCTTTCTGAATGGTTTCAACTGCAACCACTTATAACCATGAGATTTTGAGATGCCAAATGATTGTTGCAATTGTAATAAATTTACCATTCTCCCATTCTGAATTACATCATCTAAAGCAGTGTTCTTCAACCTTTTTACACCCGTGAACTGGCATAAATAAAATAATTATTTTGTGGACAGGCAAACCATTAAGACTGAAATAAAAACAACCCATTTCCGCCCTGTTTCCGCAAGCTCGGTCCCCGCAAACCATCTGATCCCATCCGCACAAGCCTCAGTTATGATTTTATATTGAACGTATTTTATTAAAGTATAAAAAGAAACAATATTCTATACAATTGTCATTTTATAAATACAAATATACAGAGCAAGGACCAACAAAACCCCTGTCTCCCCTCCCCTTCAAATATATCCCCTCTACTATCAAGAAACATAGAAACATAGTAACATAGTAGATGACAGCAGATAAAGACTTGAATGATCCATCCAGTCTGCCCAACCTGATTCAATTTAAATTTTTTTAAATTTTTCCTTCTTAGCTATTTCTGAGCAAGAATCCAAAGCTCTACCCGGTACTGTGCTTGTGTTCCAACTGCCGAAATCTCCGTCAAAACCTACTCCAGCCCATCTACATGCCCATCTACAGCCCATCTACATGCTCCCAGCCATTGAAGCCTTCTCCAGCCCATCCTACCCCAAACGGCCATATACAGACACAGACCGTGCAAGTCTACCCAGTACTGGCCTTAGTTCAATATTTAATATTATTTTCTGATTCCAGAGCCTCTGTGTTCATCCCACGCTTCTTTGAACTCAGTCACCATTTTTCTCTCCACCACCTCTCTCGGGAGCGCATTCCAGGTTTCCACCACCCTCTCCTTAAAGTAAAATTTCCTAACATTGCTCTTGAATCTACCACCCCTCAACCTCAAATTATGTCCTCTGGTTTTACCATTTTCCTTTCCCTGGAAAAGATTTTGTTCTGCGTTAATACCCTTCAAGTATTTGAACGTCTGAATCATATCTCCCCTGTCCCTCCTTTCCTCTAGGGTATACATATTCAGGGCTTCCAGTCTCTCCCCATACGTCTTCTGGCGCAAGCCTCCTATCATTTTCGTCGCCCTCCTCTGGACCACTTCAAGTCTTCTTACGTCCTTCGCCAGATATGGTCTCCAGAACTGACCACAATACACCAAGTGGGGCCTTACCAATGACCTCTACAGGGGCATCAACACCTTCTTCCTTCTACTGGCTATGCCTCTCTTTATACAGCCCAGCATCCTTCTGGCAGCAGCCACCGCCTTGTCACACTGTTTTATCGCCTTTAGATCTTCGGACACTATCACCCCAAGGTCCCTCTCCCCGTCCGTGCATATCAGTTTCTCACCTCCCAGCATATACGGTTCCTTCCGATTATTAATCCCCAAATGCATTACTCTGCATTGAATTTTAGTTGCCAGGCATTAGACCATTCCTCTAACTTTTACAGATCCTTTTTCATATTTTCCACTCCCTCTTCGGTGTCTACTCTGTTACAAATCTTGGTATCATCTGCAAAAAGGCACACTTTTCCTTCTAACCCTTCAGCAATGTCACTCACAAACATATTGAACAAACCCCAGCACCGAACCCAGAGGGACTCAACTACTCACCTTCCTCCGAACAACTTCCATTAACCACCACCCTCTGGCGTCTGTCCGACAGCCAGTTTCTAACTCAGTTCACCACTTTGGGTCCTAATTTCAGCCCTTCAAGTTTGTTCAACAGCCTCCTATGAGGAACCGTATCAAAGGCTTTGCTGAAATCTAAGTAAATTATATCTAGCATATGTCCTCAATCCAGCTATCTAGTCACCCAATCAAAAAATTCAATCAGGTTTGTTTGGCACGATTTACCTTTTGTAAAGTCATGTTGCCTCGGATCCTGTAACCCATTAGATTCAAGAAAGTACACTATCCTTTCTTTAAGCAACACTTCCATTATTTTTCCAACAACCGAAGTGAGGATCACCGGCTTGTAGTTTCCTGCTTCATCTCTGTGACCCCTTTTGTGAATAGGGACCACATCCGCTCTCCTCCAATCACCAGGAACCACTCCCATCTCCAGAGATTTGTTAAACAAGTCTTTAATAGGACTCGCCAGAACCTCTTTGAGCTCCCTTAGTATCCTGGGATGGATCTCGTCTGGTCCCATCGCTTTGTCCACCTTCAGTTTTTCAAGTTGTTCATAAACACTCCTCCGTGAACAGCACAGAATCTACTCCATTTTCTCGTGTAACTTTGCCAGACAATCTCGGTCCTTCTCCAGGATTTTCTTCCGTGAACACAGAACAGAAGTATTTGTTTAGCACATTTGCTTTTTCCTCATCACTCTCCATATATCGATTCCCAGCATCTTTTAGTTTAGCAATTCCATTTTTCATCTTCCTCCTTTCACTAATATATCTGAAAAAAATTTTGTCTCCTTTTTTACATTTTTAGCCATTTGTTCTTCCGCCTGTGCTTTCGCCAGATGTATCTCTCTCTTGGCTTCTCTCAGTTTCACCCTGTAGTCCTTTCTGCACTCCTCTTCTTGGGGTTTTTTATATATTTCACGAACGCCAACTCTTTCGCCTTTATTTTCTTTGCCACTAGTTTGGAGAACCATATCGGCTTCCTTTTTCTCTTGTTTTTTTTTTATTTTCGTCACATAAAGGTCCGTAGCCTTTTTTATCACTCCTTTCAGCTTAGACCACTGTCTTTCCACTTTTCTTATGTCCTCCCATCCTAACAGCTCTTTCTTCAGGTACTCTCCCATTGCATTAAAGTCCGTACGTTTGAAATCTAGGACTTTAAGTATCGTGCAGCCGCTCTCCACTTTAGCCGTTATATCAAACCAAACCATTTGATGATTGCTACTTCCCAGATGAGCACCCACTCGAACATTAGAGATCTCTCTCCATTTGTGAGTACCAGATCCAATATCGCTTTTTCCCTCATGGGTTCCATCACCATTTGTCTGAGCAGAGCCTCTTGAAAGGCATCCACAATCTCCCTACTTCTTTCTGATTCCGCAGATGGAACATTCCAGTCCGCATCAGGCAGGTTGAAATCTCCCAACATCAGAACCTCCTCTTTCCTTCCAAACTTTTGGATATCCACAATCAGATCCTTATCAATTTACTGCACCCATGTAGATAGAAGTTCCATCTTCTCTTTTCAGAGCGATCCATATTGCTTCTTCCTCTCCCCAGGTACCTTGCATTTCGGTTGCTTGGATATTGATCTTTACATAGAGAGCTACTCCTCCACCTTTTTGACCATCTCTGTCCTTCCTAAAAAGATTATATCCCAGTATGTTTGCATCTCATCCATGTGATTCACTGAACCATGTCTCTGTGATAGCGACAATATCTAGATCTGCCTCTAACATAAGGGCTTTCAGATCATGAACTTTGTTGCTTAGACTGCAAGCATTTGTGGTCATCGCTTTCCAGCTATTTTTCAGCGGTAATCTCCTTTTTCGTATAGATTTTTGTTTCGTTTTACTTTCCGTTGCAATGCTAAGTGAGTTTCTGATATTGTTTACGTTGCAATCTTTACTATCATCACATCTTTTCTTTTGCCAGGGGTGGTCTCTATAATTGTCCTTCATACATACACCACCCCCACCTTCTAGTTTAAATGCCTAGAAACATATTGTCTAAATTTCTCTGCAAGGTTTCTTTTTCCTGCTGTAGTAATATGTAGCCCATCAGTGCAATATAGCTTCTTGTCCTTCCATGTATTTCCCCATCCTCCTATGTACCTGAAGCCTTCTTGATGACACCAGGCTTTGAGCCATCATTAAAGTCCTCTGTGTTTTTCACTCTTTTCTCTCCCTTTCCATATGCAGGCAATATTTCAGAAAAAGCTAGTCTTTACAAAAGGTTTCAAGCCCTCACCAAGCTCCCGAAAATCTTTCTGTGCTGCAAGTGTGGAGTTTTTGGCCAGGTCTTTGTTCCCAGATGGATAACAACATCAGTGTTAAAATCCTTAGTTTCTTCCTTAATTATAGTCTGTATTTGCCTGGAACTTCTGGTAGCTGAGGATCCTGGAAGACATTTCACTATTTTGGTCTCCTCGCCTTGTATTCCAAGGTTAATGCCTCTGATGATAGAGTCCCCTAACAGTAATAGTTTTCTGTTTTTGGCTTTTTTTATTTGGGCTTAAGGTGCGCTTGTTCTCTTGAGTTACCTTCATTGGTTCCAGTCCCACCTCCCTTCTGTTTTCTTGAGTATCGCAGTGCACTAGTGGAGCAAAGGAATTCTGTAGAGGTAATATTTGTGAAGGTGGATGTTTCTGTGTTACATGTCGCAGCCTTCCTGAGTCTACTTTGACCCATTTATTCCTGGTCTGTTTTGTATTTTTGAGGTAGAGGTGGTAAGTTGGTATGATTTTGTGGAGTGATGGAAGCTGCTTTAATTGTATTCAATTCGTGTTTAAGTTTGCAGAGCTCCTCCTTAATACTAGCAAGTTGAAGACAGATGGGGAAAGCCTTAAGCCTCCAAATAGTGTGTCTTGGAATTAAAGCACCACAGTGATTGCATACAATAAAGATCATCTTGATTGGTTGTGAAGTGACTTGATTTGAGTAGTCCTGATTATTTGGATCTCTAGATATGAACAGTAGTCAGTGGGGTGGGTGGGACAATAAGTCTTACCCTTATTCCTATGAAGAGGAAATAAGATTTAACAGAGGAAAGAGAAGAGTTTATTTTTTGTGTTTTTTGTTTTGTAAAAATAGGGAGGAGGAGAAGATAAATTAAGCAGATATAATGCTGAAAAACAGTAAAAAGAGCAGAATATAAAATGCTGAGTAACTTAGCTTTTAGAAGTTCACAGGGCAGACTTGTTCATAGAACTGTCCCAAAGATAATGTAGTTAACCTTAGTAGTAAATAAGAGCCCCCCCCCCTTCCATCTAATCAGCAGACACAATGGCTGAAAACTAGTAAGTCAGAAATACAGGCTCTATACCAAATCAGTAGCTACCCTAAAACACAGGATTTTAAACAGAAATTCAGGCTCTATACCACCCTAAACTACAGGCTTTAAACTGAAATGCAGGTTCTATATCAAATCAGTGGCTACCCTAAAATATAGGATTTATAACAGGATTTTCCCTACTTTAGTCACCCTGTGCCAAAGGCACCAGGATTTAATTAGAGTTAATATAAGTCTTACCCTTATTCCTATGAAGAGGAAATAAGATTTAACAGAAAACTGAACAAGCCAAATTATTACAGAATGCTACACAGAAATATCATGCTAACAGCTTAAGTCACACATGACAGAAATAGTGTTAGGGGAGTGGCCCTGGTCAGAAAGAGCCCTAAGCCAGCTGGAAGCTAAAGAAGCACTGCCTGGGCTTTGCAGTCCCTAGTTATGGCTCTAGCAGGATATATATTTCAAATCTGATATATTCTAATGACAAAATAGAAATAGATTTTTTTCTACCTTTTGTTGTCTCTGGTTTCTGCTTTCATCTTTTTTTTACTCTTTTCCTTCCAGCATCTGCCCTGTCTCTTCAATCCAGCATCTGCCTGTTCCATCCACTGTCTGCCCCTTCCAGAAAGTGTCTGTCTCCCCCTGCCATCTCTCCTCTAGACCCCCCTCTTTGGTCTGGCATTCATCATCTTCCCTCTGTTCCCTCATGGGCTGGCATCTTTCTCCTTTCATCTCTCTTTCCCTCCCCCCTGTGGTTTTTAGCATCTCTCTCTTCTCATTTCCTCCAATCAGATCTGATATCTCTGTCTCCTTCCCCGTTCTCTTGCATCTCTCTCTCCTCCCTTTTCTTTTGTTCTCTGGTCTTCCTTCTTTATTTTCTGCCTCCGTCTAAATTAAATTCTTTCATACTATGCAGTCCTCAGTTTCCCCTCTTTTCACTGTGTCTACCCACAGCATGCCACCCCTTTCCTTCACCCCTCCACTATTTCACTAACTCTATCTTCTTCCCCCATCCAGCATATGTCCTTTTTCTTTATCCCTCCTTCCATCCAGTATGTGTTCTTTCTCCACTTCCATTCAGTTTCAAGTTTCAAGTTTATTAAATTTTATTATACCGACTATCAACAAGTATCTAGCCGGTTTACAAGTTAAAATAAGATAAAAGATAAAATTAATACAATATATAAGATAATTAATCAGCATTTGCTCTCCCTTTTCCCCACTTCCCTCATCTGCCCTCTTCTCTCTCCCCCTTCTTCCAACTTCCATCATCTGCCCTTTTCTCTCTCCCCCTTCTCCCCACTTCCATCATCTGCCCCTTCTCTCTTTCTCCCCCCACTTCCATCATCTGCCCCTTCTCACAATCTCTCCATCCACCACAGGCCCATCTCTCTCCCTTCCTCTCACCTTTTTTTCCGATTTTGGCAACAAGATGGGCAATGGCGCTGCCCTCCCCCCCTCCCCCCGCGATGACACTCAAGATCAGTAACGGCTCCCCAGGCACTCAAGTTCGGCATCGGGCCTCCTCTTCCCTGGGCATCAACAGCATTTCAGATCGGCAATGCGGTGCTCAGTCCAAAGCTTCCCTCTGACTTGAACTGCCTGGGCGGAAACAGGAAGCTGCGTCAGAGGGGTAGCTTTGGGCTGAGCACCGCGTTGCTGATCAGAAGTATTGTTGATGCCCGGGGAAGAAGAGGACCATTGCTGATCTTGAGTGCTGGGGGCCCGTTGCCGGTCTTGAATTGTGTCGGGGGGCCGATGCCGATGCCGCCCATTGCCATTGCAGCCCAGACGCTGATGGCCCCAATATGATCTCGCCAGCCCTGCGCGGACCGGCAGGAATTTTCTGCGGACCGACGGTAGAAGAACATTGATCTAAAGTACATATGCTTGCCTGTACCCAATGTTTCCAAAGAATTTTATACTCGCCGATTTTTATCTTGGAGTTTAACCATAGGGATTGACACGTGGATTGTTGTATTGGAGTAGGAATTAAATTATTAATAAATTTTAATGTATTCCAGGTGGACAGAATACTATTGCCCAAATGATTTAAATATGAGACTCCAAGCTCAGCTCTACAGCCTATATTATTCTTAAATAGTATATTATGTATATTTTCTTCTTTCTCACTAAAATTCATTATCTTGGATCTTTTGGAGGACTTGAGCTAAATTATTAGCTAAAGTTACTTTATTTTCTTATTGTTAGGAACATTTAAGCTTATAGTTTTGATGGAATATGTAATGGTTAATGTGCTTTCTGTACAAGTGTTACTTGATTTTTATTTTTCAAAAATCAATAATTTTTTTAACTTTATTAATTTTTCAAGCCAACAAAAGTACAGAACATTATATATACAATCATTAATCAACCACAGTAAGCACTTATAATCTGTCAATAATAATACATAAAGAATAACCCCCTTCCCTTCCCTTCTATAACCTGTAGACATAGAACATAACAAAGCAAAGATATACCCCCTCTCAACCTACCCTGCATGTGTGTGTAATTCCACAAAAAACTAAAGATAAAAGACAATTATAATGAAGTAATAAAAGATATCAATGGGCCCCAAATCAAATTAAATAATGTGCTAAGCCCCAACATATCAGCATTATTTTTCTCATACCTGTAACAGAGGCATAAATTTGCCCACCAAAAAGGAAAATTAAGGCGATCACAATTTTTCCCATTACGAGTAACCATCTGTATGGCTACCCCGGTCATAATAAGGAGTAGCCGGCTTTTATATCGGTCCAAAGGGGGTTTAAGATGTAATAACGTCCCACATATGACTACATCATATGTCAATGGGATAGATGACTCCAGTACAGTGTTAATCTGTCCCCATATCGACTTCCAAAAACTAAGTATTAAAGGACAGTTTAAACAACAGATGGTCCAATGTCCCAATTTCAAGATGACAGTGCCAGCATCTGTTAGTTTTAGAATTATCTAACTTCTGTAGACGAACTGGGGTCCAAAAAATCCTAGGCAACAAGAAAAACCAAGTTTGTCTCAGAGATGCTGACGCTGTACATCCTCTAAAACCAAATTTGTGGCCATTGAGTAGCAGAAATCTGCTGCTTAATCTCAATGCTCCAAATATCTCTCAAACTTGTTTTTGGTTTCTTATTCATATAGCCAGATATTAATTTATACCACTTGGCTGCCTGTTTGTCTGGAAAGCATAGGACCGGCAAGCTATACTGATTTTTCAGATTGCGCCAAACAGGGAACTCTTTCTGAATGGCCTGCTTCAACTGCAACCACTTATACAGGGCAGGATTAATTGGTCGAGGGCCCCTAGGCACACAAGTACACTGGGCCCCCCCGCCCCACCCCACCATGCGCCCAGGCGGAAACAGGAAGCTGCATCAGAGGGAAGCTTTGGGCAAGCAGTACTGCTTGCACAATTACAGTTCCCATTGCCTTTCTTACCCGCATTGCTTGCTTGTTTTACTTTCCGTCGATTGGGGGGGGGGGGGGGGGCGTTGCCGATCGATGCTGGAGGGGCCCATCGCCGTTTGGAAAAAACAATGTTGATGCCCTCCTTCATCGGGCCCCCCTGACCATTTCAGGCCCTAGGCACATGCCTACTTGGCCTATTGGTTAATTCTGCCCTGCACTTATAAATTTGAGACTTTAAAATATCGAATGATTGTTGCAGTCCTGAAAAATCAAGCATTTTCCCATTTGATAAAACATCATCCAGTGTACGTATACCTGCCTGCATTCAATGCTTCCAGAAGATCTTAGACTCGCCAATTTGAATCTTGGAGTTTAGCCATATGGATTGACACATGGATTTTTCTACTGGAATATCTGCTAAGTTAATAAATTTCAAGGTTTTCCAGGTGTCAAATAAAATACTATTCTCCTTAACATATCTGGGTAATTTGATACTTAAAACATGACACAATCTCAAAGGAGACATGAGTTGCCATTCTAAATAAAGCCAATCCGGAAAATGTTCCATGAGCTCAGGAAGGATCCAATACATACCCTGTCTCAAGATAAAAGTTTGATGGTTTCTGTAGAAATTGGGAAAATTTACCCCACCCTTCACAATTGGTTTTTGCAAAGATACTAGAGCTATTCTAGCAGTTTTACCCAGCCAAATAAAGTTAGTGAGAATTCTATTTAATCTATATATTATATATATATATATATATATATATATATAAAATCGGAGGTATGTATGTGTGTATGTGCCACGATCACGCAAAAACGGCTTGACCGATTTGAACGAAACTTGGTATGCAGATCCCTCACTACCTGGGGTGATATGTTCTGCGGGTCTCGTGGCCCACCTGCACACGTGGGCGGAGCTACAAACAGAAAATCAGATTTCACCCATTCATGTCAATGGAAAAAATGTAAAAAGCTGCCATTCTCACAGTAATTCAAAAACGGCTTGACCGATTTGAACGAAACTTGGTATGCAGATCCCTCACTACCTGGGGAGATATGTTCTGGGGGTCTCGCGGCCCACCTGCACACGTGGGCGGAGCTACAAACAGAAAATCAGATTTCACCCATTCATGTCAATGGAAAAAATGTAAAAAGCTGCCATTCTCACAGTAATTCAAAAACGGCTTGACCGATTTGAACGAAACTTGGTATGCAGATCCCTCACTACCTGGGGTGATATGTTCTGGGGGTCTCGCGGCCCACCTGCACACGTGGGCGGAGCTACAAACAGAAAATCAGATTTCACCCATTCATGTCAATGGAAAAAATGTAAAAAGCTGCCATTCTCACAGTAATTCAAAAACGGCTTGACCGATTTGAACGAAACTTGGTATGCAGATCCCTCACTACCTGGGGTGATATGTTCTGGGGGTCTCGCGGCCCACCTGCACACGTGGGCGGAGCTACAAACAGAAAATCAGATTTCACCCATTCATGTCAAATGGAAAAAATGTAAAAAGCTGCCATTCTCACAGTAATTCAAAAACGGCTTGACCGATTTGAACGAAACTTGGTATGCAGATCCCTCACTACCTGGGGTGATATGTTCTGGGGGTCTCGCGGCCCACCTGCACATGTGGGCGGAGCTACAAACAGAAAATCAGATTTCACCCATTCATGTCAATGGAAAAAATGTAAAAAGCTGCCATTCTCACAGTAATTCAAAAACGGCTTGACCGATTTGAACGAAACTTGGTATGCAGATCCCTCACTACCTGGGGTGATATGTTCTGGGGGTCTCGCGGCCCACCTGCACACGTGGGCGGAGCTACAAACAGAAAATCAGATTTCACCCATTCATGTCAATGGAAAAAATGTAAAAAGCTGCCATTCTCACAGTAATTCAAAAACGGCTTGACCGATTTGAACGAAACTTGGTATGCAGATCCCTCACTACCTGGGGTGATATGTTCTGGGGGGTCTCGCGGCCCACCTGCACACGTGGGCGGAGCTACAAACAGAAAATCAGATTTCACCCATTCATGTCAATGGAAAAAATGTAAAAAGCTGCCATTCTCACAGTAATTCAAAAACGGCTTGACCGATTTGAACGAAACTTGGTATGCAGATCCCTCACTACCTGGGGAGATATGTTCTGGGGGTCTCGCGGCCCACCTGCACACGTGGGCGGAGCTACAAACAGAAAATCAGATTTCACCCATTCATGTCAATGGAAAAAATGTAAAAAGCTGCCATTCTCACAGTAATTCAAAAACGGCTTGACCGATTTGAACGAAACTTGGTATGCAGATCCCTCACTACCTGGGGTGATATGTTCTGGGGGTCTCGCGGCCCACCTGCACACGTGGGCGGAGCTACAAACAGAAAATCAGATTTCACCCATTCATGTCAATGGAAAAAATGTAAAAAGCTGCCATTCTCACAGTAATTCAAAAACGGCTTGACCGATTTGAACGAAACTTGGTATGCAGATCCCTCACTACCTGGGGTGATATGTTCTGGGGGTCTCGCGGCCCACCTGCACACGTGGGCGGAGCTACAAACAGAAAATCAGATTTCACCCATTCATGTCAATGGAAAAAATGTAAAAAGCTGCCATTCTCACAGTAATTCAAAAACGGCTTGACCGATTTGAACGAAACTTGGTATGCAGATCCCTCACTACCTGGGGTGATATGTTCTGGGGGGTCTCGCGGCCCACCTGCACACGTGGGCGGAGCTACAAACAGAAAATCAGATTTCACCCATTCATGTCAATGGAAAAAATGTAAAAAGCTGCCATTCTCACTGTAATTCAAAAACGGCTTGACTGATTTGAACGAAACTTGGTATGCAGATCCCTCACTACCTGGGGTGATATGTTCTGGGGGTCTCGTGGCCCACAACTCTATGTTGCTTGCTCAAGAGTGGGTTCACCCAATAATTTATATGTTCTTGCTCCAGGAGGTGAAACTAAAATTGTTGTTTATAATCACGTTTTGCGTTAGTTGTATTGTATTCATTTTGTCAAATATTTCACATTATAATTTGAATATTGTACTTTTTATTAAGCTGTAAAAAAATAATTTCATTCACCACTATAAAGTATCTTTATTTGAATCCATTTACAGTGTTATTGCTATAATTAAATACCCGTGCAACGCCAGGGCATCAGCTAGTCTCTTATAAAAGGACCATTGAAAATAAACTGGCAACATCCCCATTTGGTAGCAAACTATAGGCAATAACATCATCTTCACAGTTTGTAGTCTCCCCAACCAAGAAAGATGTAAAGAGTTCCAATGCTCACACATCTCTTTAACTTTCAGCAATAAAGATTTCTCATTTACTATCATTGTGTCTTCTACAGTTTTTTTAATCATAATACCTAAATATTTTATACCCTCTTCCTTCCAAAGGAATGGGAATGGGTCAAATAGTCCTTTTACACAATGTACATTTAGCAGAAGAACCTCCGATTTACTCCATTTTACCGTATTTTTTGCTCTATAAGACGCACTTTTTTATCCCCCAAAAGTGGGTGGAAATAAGGGTGCGTCTTATGAAATGAATACCACAACCCACACATTTTAAAATCGCGGCAGGGACCCCCGGTACCCGCTTTTAATCCCGATGCTTCCCTTGCTGGATGGCTGCGGCAGTGAGCCACCATCCTCTGTGCCTGCTTTTAATCCCAGTGCTTCCCTCGCTGGACAATTGCGACAGTGAGCCGCCACCCCCGTGCCTGCTTTTAATCTCAGCCCTCGCTGGACAGCTGCGGCAGTGAGCCCTCCCCCCAGGCAGTGAGCCGCTACCCCCATGCCTGCTTTTAATACAAGCACTTCCCTCGCAGGATGGCTATGGCAGTGAGCCACACCCCCCCCCCCCCGTACCTGCTTTTAATTCCTGGGCTTCCCTCACTGGACGGCTACGGCAGTGAGAAGCAGAGCGACAAACAAGGCAGGCGCGCCTGCCTGGTCCCGCACTCCTGCCTGCAACTCACAAGAACTGCCTGCAGCCATTCAGACAGGTGTGTCTGCCTTGTTCGCTGCTCTACTTCTCACTCCCACAGCCGTCCAGTAAGGGAAGCTCTGGAATTAAAAGCTGGTATGCTTCTCATTCTACCACTTGATCGCTGACTTCTTCGACATGCTGCATTTCCTTATTCTATTGCCCGACATGCCTAGGAATGGTAGGGGCTGCTTGTAGAGGTGGTGAGGGGGGTTGGGGGAGGGTTCTGTAGAGGTGGGTAGGGCTGGGGTTTGTAGTCTCCAGGGCCCATCAGAGTCCAGGGCACTGGTGTGCTAGGTATAGTCTTAGATACTGTATTGTATAGCTTTATTCTGGCTTGGGGGGAGTGGGTCACTTGGGGTGGGCAAAGGTTGGGTATGTGATACTGATGATGTCTGCATTCATTGTTTTGTTTTTCTTTACTCTATGCTTTGGGGGGTCTTGGTTTTTTATTCTTGTTCTGCTGGTATTAAGGAGTATTTCTCATGTTAGAGATGGACAGTATGATATTCTGCTAGGGGGAGCAGCGTGGGCAGGGGGGCTGGATTCTGTTAATATGGAAAACTTTGATGATCTGGATTTCCCTGCTTACTGCTTGTTTGATCTGTAATCTCTTGGTATGTTTGTTTGTTTTCTGCAGCATACTGTTCTGCTGTTTTATTATCATCAATAAAAATTGTTTAAACCTAAAACCAGATATGAGGGAGCCCTGCCGGGATTTAAAAGAGGTACGGGGGGGCCCTGCCTGCCTGCCCTGCGCCCTGTCCCAGCCTACCACTAGACTACCAGAGGGAGGACAGATTATAGAGCTTGGCAGGAAGGGGGGACAGGGTGCAGAGCTTGGCAAGGAGTGTGGAGTTAGGTACAGGGCCTGGCAGGGAGAATTTGGTTCAGAATTTTTTTTTTTGTTTTCCTCCTCTAAATCTAGGGTGCGTCTTATGGTCAGGTATGTCTTATGGAGCAAAAAATACGGTATTTTATAACCAGAAAATTTACCAAATCGGTCAATCAATTCCAGTAAATACGGAATGGTAAAATCAGGATTTCTCAAATGAAGCAAGATATCATCTGCATACGCAAAGACCTTATATTCCCAACCTGCATAAGGAATTTCCTGTATCTCCTTTGCCTGCTGTATAGCCAACAACAAGGGTTCCAACACAATATCAAAAAGCAAAGAAGACAAGGGACATCCCTGTCTAACTCCCCTCTCCAGACGAAAATGCTCTGAGAAAGTATCATTAATATATAATCTGGCCGAAGGGGAGCTATACAAGGTATGAATCATTTGTATAAATCCAGATCCTATACCAAACTAATCTATTGTTTTATACATGAAAGTCCTCTCCACTCGATCAAAGGCCTTCTCTGCATCCAAAGAGACAGAGACTCCTTAATCAGAAAGGGTTTTTTCACTCTCTGGAAACTTAGATCCATTAAATCATATTTCGATACGTCAGCATTCAGAATCCTGGTACAATCCCTCGTACTAAGTCAACTTGACTACTGTAACATCGCCTATTTAGCAATTTCCCAAAAGAATATACGACGTCTACAACTAATGCAAAATGCAGCGGTCAGACTAATCTTTGGGCTAAAGAAATTTGACCACGTGACACCTTACTACCGGCAGTTGCACTGGCTACCGATAGAAGCACGCATAAAGTTTAAGTTCGCCTGCCTCTGCTTCAAAGTACTATATGGACTAGCCCCTAAATACATAACGGACCTTTTCTCCTTCTCAGCCAAAAGACACAAGATAAGCTCACATTCGAACTTCGTTTCCTCCCCAGTTAGAGGTTGTAAACTGAAAAAACACCATGAACACCTTCTCTCACATCAAGCAGCATTATGGGGTAAGGATCTAGAACAATTGCTTTCACCCACTACTTATGAGGAATTCAGGAAGCGCCTAAAAACATACCTGTTCCTGAAGTATCTGACCCGTGCATCTCTTTCCCCTCAATAACGGCTTTCTTGACCTATTAATCACTCTCTTTCACCTCTCTTAAGTTCAATCAATTTGTACCTTCTTTTAATCTTTCATAAACCGCATAGAGCTTCACGGTTCTGTGGTATATAAACTGTTATTATTATTAAAACTGGATCATTCATTGTTTTTGATAAATTTAGCATATGAAATGCCAATCTAGTATTATTTGAAGAGTGCCTCTGAGCAACAAAACCCGTTTGGTGCACACCGATCATGTATGGGAAAGCCTTGGCTAACCTTAAAGCCAATAACTTAGCCAGGAGTTTTCCATCCACATTGATTAAAGAAATAGGTCTGTAATTTGAGACCAACATGGGATCTCTATTTGGCTTCGGCAAAACAATAGCTAAAGATTCAACCATAGTACCTGAAATACAACCTTTAGTCACTTGCAATTGATATAATTTTAGAAGATGAGGTAAAAGTGTAATTTGAAATGATTTGAAAGACTCCACTGTAAATCCATCACCACCCGGAGCGGAGCCAGCTCCGAGGGACTTCAACGCTGTCTGAAGCTCTTTTAGTGATATAGGTGCATCAAGATTTCCTTTCATATGTTCGGGAATTTTTGGTCCCTGAATTAACTTTAAAAATTCTAAACCTTCCATTTCTTTATCGGAATAAAGCTTAGAATATAAAGCTTTATAAAATTCCAAAAATTGCTTCAAAATATCTCCAATTTGAGAATGAGTTTTACCCTTCTCATCTTTAATAGCAACAATTTTTACTTTTCTATTTTTGGCTTTGAAATAATTAGTGTTGTACTAATCACCTTTGTTTTACTTCAAACTCTAATTTCAACACAAAGCTGATGTGGTTAAGTGAACACTCAGACCCGCAGCTGAGGTCCGGTGAAACAAGTTCTCGGAGCAGCTGTTAAGGAGACCATCATAGTTGTTCACAGTCTCCTCCACCAAACAAAGACTAAATAACAACAAATAAATTTAAAAGAAAATAAAATAAATTTAACAACAACTTAACTTTGAATGGTGTAGATGATACACAAAACTGCTCCTCCGTTTATTCACAATACCGACCCCCCAACCTAGGTTTCACCCGCTGGCTTCTTCAGGAGGGGTACGGCACAAACACTCCATACTGCACACACACGCACTGCTGACAACAGTTAAGTTAAGTTGTTGTTAAATTTATTTTATTTTCTTTTAAGTTTATTTGTTGTTATTTAGTCTTTGTTTGGTGGAGGAGACTATGAACAACTATGATGGTCTCCTTAACAGCTGCTCCGAGAACTTGTTTCACCGGACCTCAGCTGCGGGTCTGAGTGTTCACTTAACCACATCAGCTTTGTGTTGAAATTAGAGTTTGAAGTAAAACAAAGGTGATTAGTACAACAGTGATTTATAAGTATCACCTTGGATAAATATATTCCCTTGCTATTTTTTGAAATAATTAGCCAATAATCTTCCCGCTTTATTCGAGTTTCTATAATACAGAGCTTGTTGAGAAAACAAATCTTTCCTAGCATATTGTGAAGAAATCTCATTGTATTTATATTTACCTTTCAAGGGGGCCTGTAAAGTAGTGTTCCCATTTCGAAGCCAATTGTGACTCTAAGAATCAAATATTTTGTTCCAAATTAGAAAATTCTAATTTCAGCATGTTCTGTATGTGTGTCGAATAAGAAATTATTTGCCCTCTCATCTTAGCTTTAAAAGCATCCCAATTAGTTTCCAATAAGACTTCATGCGAGGTATTAAGTTGAAAATAGACAACCATTTTTTGTTTTATTTCCTCAAGAAAGTTTGAATCCGCAAGCAATGTATTATTGAATCTCCAAACAGTCCTTTTCACCAACTCGGCACTCAATCCAAATACCTGCATGATCCATCAAAAATCAATCAATAAATAATTGAAAAAAAGAATAATTAAAAAATAAAGTTAGAGCCCTTTAATGCCTTGGAAACAATCAACATGGGCTACCATTAAGATAACATGACATGTTAAAATAACCTATTTTAGCACAGGGTCTCATTGCATAAAATGGGAATCTTGTGTTAAAATAACAAAACTTGGGGTAAAATAACCCATCTTAACAGTAGCCCTTGTAGATAACTATCCCCCTAAGTCACAATATTCAGAATATTAGCCCAACTAATGTCCTGACTCCTATGAAACTGCATTCTCTTTGATGTACAGTCTGTTCTCGTTATTCGCATGTTCATGATGCGCAATTTCACCTATCTGCGGTTGCGTCAGTTGCAACCAATATTCCCCATTCACACCATTGTATTCACGTATTTGCGGATCGGTGCTTAAAAAAACAGCTTTTTTGCTTTCATTTTCATCTCGCAATCAAGCTTTGCCCAGGCATATTCTCTTTTGGTAGCTATTTTTCTACATGGAGCCAAATACAAAATGAATGATTAGGAAGTCCTCTAAGAATTTTTTCATTCTGAAGAACTTTGAGACTCCTGAAGCAGGCCGTTTGGGTGAAACATGTACATGTCGGGTCATTGACTTTCTGGATGAATAAAGGACTTTTTATGAATATTGAGTTCACCAGGTTTTTATTGGACATCTCCACCCCTTATCTTTTGACTCTCCTTACTACACCACTGCTCCTGAGTGAGTTATACTCCCATCTTGACAAACATCATATTATATTGGCAGTCTTACTAGATCTAAGTACCACCTTCAGTCTGATAGACCATCATCTTCTTCTTCAATGTTTGCAATCAGTTGGACTGTCTGGAACAGTGCTAGCCTGGTTTGAATCTTTCCTCACTAAGAGAGCCTTTTAGCTAAGTACTTTTCTCTCTCTGTCATCCAAACACCCATTAAACTGTGGCGTACCACAAGGCTCCATTCTGTCACCTCTCCTGTTAAACCTTTTCTTAAGTCCCATTGCCTCATTAATCCCAGCTCAAAGAATTTCAACTCATCTTTATGCAGATGACATTCTCTTGTTCTTCCCAATGAACCCTGCAACCCCAATAGACCCCCTTGCAAAACTGTCTAGGCTTAGTCAGTGATAAAACTACAGGATACAGTCATATATATCAAGAAAATATGTGTCAAAAAGAGTCCGTACTGTATAGTTAGTTTAGCAGAAGGACTTCATTCATACCAAATCAAAAGGCAAAAAACAGACAAAAGATAAAAAATACAAAAACGGAAAAAAACAAACCTCAAACACAGGCAGCCGGGACTATACAAGTACCCTAAGCCACTTGTATCATCACTAGTTTGAAAAAAAAACTCCATATATAAATATATAAATATACTTTTATTCAGTTCAAAAACTTATTTTTTATGTATGAGCCTAAAACTGGTTATAGTGGCTACAGCCTGGGGCAAATATGGAAGTTTCAATAACGTAGTAAAGAATGTGAAAATTTGGAAAAACTTATCTTAAATAGCAGTAATCATTCTTTTATCCAATGTTCCACTTCCTGACAGAAAGCACTTCTGTTTCACCTTACAAGGCTACTTCAGGGGAAAAAAACTCTGTAATCATCTAAATAGTATTCTTTCCAAACGCTCCCACTTAACAAATTAGTAGAACAAGCTCCTCTCAAGATGACTGCGGGACAGTTCCGTTTTTCTTTAAGTTTTTGAGTATGAATAGGAATAATTTTTTTTTTCTCTTTTCCTGTCGACCCCTCCTTACAGGTTGATGCTTAGCAAATCACGCATCACATTGGTGATGACATCATGATGCCCAGCTCCTTCTTTCTTTTTTTAACGAGCCGGGCACGTCTCTCAGCCCCACATTTGCAAGGAACGAGGCAGCCTTGTCCATTCTAGTTTTTGTCATCAGACACTGCTTTCCAGAGCTGCATATGTTAATCATTCATGAGACAACCATAAACAAAATGTGACAAGCAAAGGAAAAATTATGTGAAAGAGCCAAGTGTAAAATCATGAAGGACCACAATTTTCCAAAGTGTGCATTTTCAGCAGCCAAAAGAGTACAGTGAAAAATGCATTAGTAGAACAATCACTCTCAAAACTGTGCCAAAATATGGGCAGCACCTCTCCTACATAAACCAGTTATTAAAAGTAGATGGGGGGGGGGAGACCCGGCAGTACTCTGGCCCGCATTAGACTAGCCAAAGGAAGGAAGATATCTAAAGCCTCTGTCCAAAGTTGCTGACCCTAGAGACAATCCTCTCCATTGCTACTATTCCTTTTGCTTTGGCAGGCCCTCTTCTATAAGAATTAATGAAAGCAGAGGAGCTTGCAGGGAGGGAGTTAGAGATAAGAATAAGGGCAAAAGACAAAGGCTTGTAACATCAATGGTACTTGGGTATTTACTAGACCACTTACTCTTTGGCAATTATGTATATAGTAAGTGTAAGAGCATAAGACAGTGAAAAAGCTCCTATGAAAGTGTGTTCTCCCTAATGTGGATATTGTTGTACTGTTTTAAAGAAACAACTCCTTGCATGTTCCCAAGACACGAGTAAATTGCATCATGCCTGTCTTGGGAGATGAGGCATATTGTCAGCAGAATATCACATGACCCTCAGCTGCAGTACAATGTCCAACAAAGCTATAACAATCTTTCAGGAGAATCTAATGTGAGTGCCCTTTCCTCTACATCAGAGACTTTGAGGTTACAATGTTTCTTTTCTGAAATTCAAAGAAAAGGTCTAGAGACATTGTCACCTACCTCTCTGTCTCTTTGGGCATAGGAAGATATGGGAAGAATAAGAAAGACAGATGGCAAGACAGGGGAAGGAGAAGAGATGACAGAAACAAGGAATGAAATCAAGAAAGACAAAAAAGCTAGGAAGGGGGAGACAAGGCACCACCTACAAGTACTATTGAGATCACTGCTCCTCCCTCACATTCTATTTCTGCAAAGGGATAAGACTCACTCTTCACAAGCAGTACTAGCACCAAATGAAGATTTGCCAGAAACATCTAGTGCTTTATAGCATGAGCACCTGATACATCATAAAGTTGCAAGGTCATGACATCATCATTATTGTTACATGGGTCAAGTCATTGGTACATGAAGTGGCAGAGCCATGGGAAGGAAGCCTTAGGAGCAATTGCCCAGGAGTGCCAGTGCTACTGACCTCCTCATATGGGGGTGAGGGAGAGGGGTTGGGCCACCAAGCTCTTCAGCTGGTGGGGCTTGGGCATCCCCATCAAGAAAAGTACCGTATTTTTCGCTCCATAAGACGCACCTGACCATAAGACGCACCCTAGATTTAGAGGAGGAAAACAAGAAAAAACCCATTCTGAACCAAATTCTGTACTAATATACACCAGGCTCTGCACCTAGTCCCCCTCACTCCCTGCCAGGCTTTGTACCCTGTCCTCCCTCCCCTCCCTGTCTAACACCAGCTCTGGCAGGAATTTCAAATCTGAGCTATTGTAATTATAAAACAGAAAATAAAATCAATTTTTCTACCTTTTGTTGTCTGGTCATTATTCAAATTATGTTGTGGTCCCAGGCTCTGGTTGTCTTCTAATAACTCGCTTGCCAGGGTCTCCTTTCTTCTTCCCTTCCTTCCCTCCATCCCGGCAGCTGAAGACAGGCACCTCCCCCAGAGGTCTGAGACAGGAGAGGGACAGAGGCCAAAAAGGGGCCCAACAGCCAAAAACAATCATCCAGGAAGAAAGCAGGCCACGAAGAAGGCAGGCACTGATGTCAGTATCAATCCTATCATGACACTCAGGCAGGCCCCGCTGGCACCAATCAACTGCACAACCATCTCCAAGGGCAGCACAGCTCCGGCAATGTAAAAAGGAGCCGTGTTGAAATCAGACACGGAGCCTCATATGACTGTGTTGCAACCACCAACATCCATTCACATTCCCTCCCCTCAGGGCCTGAATAAGTCGGCGGAGACTGGAAGGAAAACTTTGAAGTCGGCAGAGGCAAACAGGATCACTACACCTTCTCCACCCTCCTCAACTACACGGCAGAATGAGGTCCGTTCAAGGACAGAAACAGCCTCGCGATTATCCCCCACCTCTGCCCTGTACCAGACTCTCAGAAAACTTACGTCTGCCTGCCCTAAACAGCCTTCTCTGCTGCCTCTCCGATTTTGACATGGCTCCTTTTAACATTAGCGGAGCTGCGCTGCACCTGATGGAGGGAGGAAAGAAACGGTGGGCCCACGGGCCTTGACTTAAAGATACTGGAGGGGGTGGTTGGTTATATTCGCTCCATAAGACGCACCCTTATTTCTACCCACTTTTGGAAGGAGCGAAAAATACGATAAAATGTTTAAGGGGGAAAGAGACACAGCAGAGAATGGGTGGTTTCTTCAGTCCACCTGGAGCCCGCCCCCCAAATGGGCTGGTGGCTAGTGTTATAGCTTTCATGATACAATATAATCTATTTAATCTAATATTTTCCACATTTGAGCTAAGCAAACTGATGCTTCTTTGGTTGCTACTGATGTCAAAAAGATTTTTTTCACAGAGAAGTTATGCAAGAAGACAAACATACACCCTAGCTAGACAAAGCGATGGGGGCCAGATGGTGCACATACAAGGGTGCTGAAGGAACTTATTGAAAAGGTCAGTCAGCGGAGCTACCAGAACTTCCCTGAGTCTCTAGAGTTGGGAATAGTACCAGAGAACTGGAGATAGGTGGATGTGGTCTCTCTCCACAAAAGTGAAAGTAAGGAAGAAGTAGGGAATTACAGGCCGGTAAGTCTGACTTCAGTGGTAAGCAAATTAATGTAAATGCTTTTAAAACAGAAAATGGTCAGGTTTCTTGAATCCTCTGGATTACAGGACCAGAGGCAACATGGATTCAATAGAGATAGGTCTTATCAGACAAATCTGATCAATTTATTTGACTGGGTGACCAGAGAACTGGATAGAGGATGTGCAGTAGACAGTGGCATACCTAGGGTATGTGGCACCCGGGGCCCATCATTTTTTGACACCCCCATGTAAAAAAAGATTTTTTGTAATGACCATGAAACGGAATAAATGGTCAGAATAGAAACAGGCAGCGAAAATTTTCTTATATTCCAAACATAACATAACATAAATTATGTCTGAATTGTCATGACATCAGAAGTACATATGGAGTAGTTGCAGGTGATGCTTGGGACAGTTCTGATTGTGTTAGTTCGGTTTTATGTGTTTTTTGAATAGAAGGGTTTTTATTTCTTTTTGAAGGTTTTGTAGTCTGTGGTCGAGGTCAATAGGTTGTAGAGTTGGGGGTCGAGTGTTGCAGCTCGAATGGCTAGGAGGTTGTTGAACAGTTTTTTTCTTTTGACATTTTTGGTTGGAGGGTGTGTGAATGGTGTGCGAGTTCTCCTAAGTCTGTTTGAGGTGGATTGAATTATTTAGCTGAAGAAATTAGTTACCCCCTCATCCCACACACATTAATTCTCTTCCATTTTTGTTCCCATTATAAAAAACACTGATAAGTTCCCAGAAAAAAAATACATTAAAATAAGAAGTGAAAACAAAGGCCCCTACAGATGAGAACATAACATAAGAATAGCCTAACTGGGTCAGATCAATGATCCTTCATGCCCAGTAGCCCATTCTCATGGTAGCCAATCCAGGACACTAATACCTGGTCAAAACCCAAAGAGTAGCAACATTTCATGCTACCGATCCAGGGCAAGCAGACACTTCCCCCATGTCTTAATAACAGATTATGGACTTTTTCTCCAGGAATTTGTCCAAATCTTTCTTAAAACCAGCTAAACTATCTGCTTTTACCATAACTTCTGGCCACTTCATTTTTAAGTTTAGATCTTTCCTTTCAAACAGAGACCTTGCTAGATGTCAAATACAGCACAATGTAACTTCACATGGACTTAGCTGTGCAGGAAATGTGAATCTCCTCATACACCCACCATATAGTGCAAAAATGTACAAAGGTCTGTTTTTTTCTTTCGATCACTACATAGCCTAATGCCACACAAGCAGCGCTGTTACAAACATATTCTGTTGGTCAATGCTAAGGATAACAAAGTTTCCTTCCTTGGACCAGAAGGAGATACTGATAAACCACTGGAAGAGATCCCAAAACAACACCCAAAAACCCACTCAGTGTGTGAACTAGTTGAGTGGAGTGGACTAACTGGGGGGTGGAAATGGACCCGGAGTTTGCTCAGCAGAATTTCCCAGAGCACCTCTTCCTCTCAACACACTGACACACTGCCACCACCACCACTAGGAACACTTCACTGGGTAGGCCAGCTATGCTATAAACTTTATAAAACACATTATTATATTTTCTTATTAAGCACATATTTTAACTGAACTCTCTGAAATCCTCAGCCTTTCCATTCACAAAAATAGAAGGAAGAAAAGTTCCCATTTCCTGCTGTCTCATGTCCCCGGCCTATACAATATTTTTTTTCTGCAGACCTTTCAAAATTCTGATCAAATCCTCGTTTCACTTGCATTATAAAGTACTGAGGATGCCATCTCTCCCCAATCCCAGGTCCTAAAGTCTAAGACAGTAGCGCAAACTAATGCTGCCAGATTCAGGAAAAAAAATTTCGATTCGATTCAGCCTATTGAATTGGTTTTTCAATTCAATTTTCCTGCCCAGTTGGGTGATTTTTTTCAAAAATCCTGGTGGGTTTTATAGCTTTTTCACCCCCTTTGGTTTCTCCTAACCACACTGGCGCTGTGGTGTAAATAAAATAAAGAAACAAAAAGGACTTTTCCTCTCTCTGTTAAATCCTAGCTCACATTTGCAGTCCAACACCAGCTCTGGCAGGATACACATTTCAAATCTGACATATTGTAATCACAAAACAGAAAATAAAATTAATTTTTCTACCTTTTGTTGTCTGGTTATATTTCAAATCTTGTTGGTCCAAGGCTCTGGTTTTCTTCTGATAACTTGCTTGCCAGGGTCTCCTTCTTTCTTCTTTCTGCATGCTAACCATCCATCTGCCAACTCTGTCCTCCCTTTCCATTTCCCTTCCCTCCCCAGAAAGTCTGGTATCTTTCCTTTTTTTCATCTCCCTCCACAGATCCACCTTTTCTTAACTACCCTTTCATCCGGCATCTCTCCCTCCTTCCCCACCACTCCAGAGTCCACCATCTCTCCCTTTCTTTTCCCAATTACCCTCCTATCCAGTATCTCTATCCCTCCTCCACACCATCCCTTGTGTCCAATTTCTCTCCCTTTCTGTTCCTTCCCTCCCTAAATCCCATGGTCCATCATCTCTCTCCCTCTCCTCTGTTTTCAGACCCATTATTTCTTCCCCCCACCAAAGTTTGGCATATGCACGTCTCTTTGAACACCCCCTTCCCTCTGTGTAATTCTAAACCAGGGTCCCCCCCAAAGGCCTGTCCCCCCTTAATGGTCTGCCTGTTCCCCCTTGAAGGCTGCACCCCCCTTGTAGGCCTGTCCCTCCCTTGTAGGCTTGTCCCCCCCCTTGAAGGCCTGCCTGCCTGTCCCTCCCTTGAAGGCCTGTCCCCCCCATTGAAGGCCTGCACCCCCTTGAAGGCCTGCACCCCCCCAAAGGCCTGCACCCCCCCCCCGAAGGCCTGTCCCACCCCCTTGTAGGCCTGTCCCACCTTGTAGGCCAGTCCCCCCCCCTTGTAGGCCTGTTCCCCCCTTGAAGATCTGCACCCCCTTGAAGATCTGCACCCCCTTGAAGATCTGCACCCCCCGAATGCCTGCACATTCCCCGAAGACCTGCACCCCCACGAAGGCCTATCCCACCCCCTTGTAGGCCTGTCCCCCCCTTGAAGGCCTGCCTGCCCCCCCTTGAAGGCCTGCCTGCCTGCCCCCCCTTGAAGGCCTGTCCCTCCCCCTTGAAGGCCTGCACCCCCTTGAAGGTCTGCACACCCCCCGAAGGCCTGTCCCTCCCCCCTGAAGGCCTGTCCCCCCCCTTGAAGGTCTGTCCCCCCCCCTTGAAGGCCTGATGCCCCGACCCACCCCGAAGGACCGCTCACCCCCCTGGCCTCCCCGCACCACCTATGAAGCAGCCCGCAGCAGGATCGCGATGTCAGCGATCCCTGCGCTGCTTAGTGCGCCGTGGTCCCGCCCCTCCTCTGATGTCAGAGGAGGGGCGGGACCGCAGCGCAGGAAGCAGCGCCCAAGCAGCTCAGGGATCGCTGACATCGTGATCCTGCTGCGGGCTGCTTCATATGTGGTGCAGGAAGGTCAGTGGGGCGAGCAGTCCTTCGGGGGTGGGGGGGACTGAACGGGATGGGAGCACCCCCCCCCCCCACACCCCCCTTAGTATGCTACTGGCAGTAGATGTAGTGTATTTAGATTTTAGCAAAGCCTTTGACAGTGTTCCACACAGACATCTAAATAAATAAACTGAGTGCCCTTGGGATGGGTCTCAAAGTGATGGGCTAGGTCAGGAACTGGTTGAGTGGAAGGTGACAGAGGGTAGTGATCAATGGAGATCGCTCTGAGGAAAGGGCTGTTACCAGTGGTGTGCCTCAAATTCTGTTCTTGGGCCTGTTATTTTTAAATTTTTATAAATGATATTGCTGAAAGATTGTCGGGTAAGATTTGCCTCTTTGCGGATGATACTAAAATCTGCAATAGAGTAGACACGCCGGATGGTGAATAACATGAAGAAAGACCTGGTGAAGCTTGAAGAATGGGCTGAAATTTGGCAGCTAAAATTTAATGCTAAGAAAAGCAAGGTCATGCATTTGGGCTGCAAAAAAACAGAGGGAACGGTACAGTTTAGGGGGTGAAGAACTTATGTGCACGACGGAAGAGCGGAACTTGGGTATGATTGTATGCGATGATCTTAAGGTGGCCAAACAAGTTGAAAAGGTGACGGCGAAAGCTAGGAGGTTACTAGGTTGCATAGGGAAAAGAATGGCCAGTAGGAAAAAAGGAAGTATTGGTACCTCTGTATAAGACTCTGGTGAGACCTCATTTAGAATATTGTGTACAATTCTGGAGGCCGCACCTTCAAAAAGATATAAAAAGGATGGAG
Source organism: Geotrypetes seraphini (assembly GCF_902459505.1). NCBI lineage: Eukaryota > Metazoa > Chordata > Amphibia > Gymnophiona > Dermophiidae > Geotrypetes > Geotrypetes seraphini. The sequence continues at coordinate 164,304,779 of NC_047087.1, read as the reverse complement.
TTGGTCCAGAGGAAAGCTACTAAAATGGTGTGTGGTCTTTGTGATAAGGCATATGAGAACAGACTTAAAGATTTCAATCTGTATACTTTGGAGGAAAGGAGAGTGGAGATATGATAGAGACATTTAAATACCTGCGTAATGTAAATGTGCATGAGTCGAGTCTCTTTTATTTGAAAGGAAACTCTGGAATGAGAGGGCATAGGATGAAGTTAAGAGGTGATAGGCTCTGAAGTAATGTGAGGAAATACTTTTTTTACAGAAAGGGTGTTAGATACGTGGAACAGTCTCGTGTTAGAGATGGTGGAAACAGAGACTGTGTCTGAATTCAAAAGGGCTTGGGATAGGCATATGGGATCTCCGAGACAGAGAAATAGATAATTGTTACTGCAGATGAGCAGACTAGATGGGCCATTTGGCCTTTAACTGCCGTCATGTTTCTATGTTTTCTAGGTCTTTCCTGTACTAAGTTCAGACAAGCTACTGCCACTTCCTTTGTTTCATTTAGTGCCTACTTTCAAAACAATTTTTTTTGGGGGTTAAACTCAATATATATTCCCTGCACACTCAATGGGCTTTGCTTAATATTAGGGGGTCTTAAGCATCCACAGTGCTACACCTATGTCTTCACATGAGATGTGTCTCTTTCACCAGGGCCAGGTAGAACACTGCCTACTCTCTAGGAGGGCTCAAGCAGACTACAACATCCTTCCACAGTGGTTTCTACTGAGATGCTGACTGGAGGAACAGTGTGGTGGTCAGTCTCTTCACAGAAAGAGGGAAGAAATGCAGGAGTGGGTATGCTAGAGAGGATCTAACAGAGTAAAATCAGTTGTTCTGCTCCCTATTCTAGCCTAGCCTCTCTTGCTTTCTGCATGTTGCCTGAAGGGCTTGAGTACGAACCAAAAGGGCTGTTTCCTACCTATCTGAGATTCAAGAATTGGCCAATGGACTCAGGACATGAACCTAATGTGCAGTACTGCTGCCCGATTCAGGAAAAAAAATTTTCAATTCGATTTGGCCTATTGAATAGATTTATTTTTATATATAATTCTTCATTCATTTTATAACTTACATCAAGTACATCAACATTGGTATTAACATTTTAACATAGATATATCACTTGAAATTCTACAATTAATCTTATCAAATTAAATTTATCCCCTTCCCTCCCATCCTTTTATATTTCATAAAAACATTTTCCAATAATAAATACCCCCTCCCCCCGCCCAATTTCCAATGATTAGTATTGAATAGATTTTTCAATTTGATTCACTTTTCCCGCTCAATGAGGCGTTCCTTTCAAAAGTCATGGCAGGTTTATTTTGTAGACTCTTCACCCTCTCCAGCCCCATGCTGGCACTGTAGTGTAAACAAAATAAAGAAAAAAGACTTATCCTTTCTCTGTTAAGTCCTAGCTCACGCTCGCTAACATCAGCTCTAGCAGGATACACATTTCAAATCTGACATATTGTAATCACAAAAAATAAAATTATTTTTTCTACCTTTTGTTGTCTGGTCATTTTATTATTCAAATCATGTTGGGCCTAGACTCTGGTTTCTGTTTGTCTTCTGTTAGCTCACTCACCAGGGTCTCCTACTCATTTGACATTTTCTTCTTTCTCTGTGCTCACCATACATCTTCCATCTCTGTACCTTTCCATCCACTGAAACCAAAACAAGAAAAGACTGCAGAAAACAGTATAAGATGCAGGCAATGTTTATGCCAGTGAACAATTTGTCATGCACAAATAAACCACCTTAAAGAAGTAAAGGGACCCAACACAGTCTGTGTTTCGAACAACACGTCTTCATCAGGGGTCCCTAAGATGGTGGTGAAAATTTGCCAAGTAGGTGAACTGCGGTGTATGGTATTATATTTGAATGTAATGAGTGCTGTTTATTGAAATATTTGTTCATTATCTGTTGCATTTTATGTTGGCTTGAAAAGGAATAAAGAATTTAAAAAAAAAAGAAAAGAAAAGAAAGTGAATCAAGGTGAATCGGGCAGTACTAGTGTGCAGTATGCTTCTGCCTAGCAATGCTCCTGGCCTGGAGTCTTTCCTTTTTCCTATAAATCTATTTCAGGTATGACAACCTGCCAAGTCAGAGAACAGTGACAAGCTGGAACTCATTGGCAGGGGATGTGGTAACAGTGGTTAGCATAGCTGAGTTTAAAAATGGTTTGGACAAGTTTGGATAAGTTCTTGGAGGAAAATTCCGTAGTCTGCTATTGAGACAGCAATATTCCATGCTACCAGTCCCAGGACAAACAGTGGCTTCCCCATGTCCACTCTCAAGTTTTATTAAGTTTCACGTTTTATTAAAATTTGATATACGGCTTAAGATAATTGTCTAAGCGGTGTACAAATCTGGAGTATAAAAATTTTAAAAACATTGGAAAGACATAACTAAGACAAAAAAGACATGAACATTACAAAACAAATAGAAAGCATGGGTGTAACCTGAATTGGCTACTGTTGGAAATAGGATACTGGGCTAGATAGACCATTGATCTGATCCAGTATGGCTATTCTTACTATATGTTCACAGACAATGTGGAAGCAGTTTTGTCATATCAGGCTCACACACATAACTCCTCCTGCAGTGATCTATCTAGGCTAACTCCATCCTTCGAAGATTTGAAGTACTAAAGCCAGAGCAGATTAGGTTGCTTATACAAAGATCTCAGCCCTTGCACTGTACTCTCTAATCAACATATTTCTGAACCTCTTTCATTAACAAACAATAAAAGCTTTGCTTAAAAGCGGTCCAGTGGGATTTAGAATTAATTGGACAAATGGCTGCAAAACACCATCTCAAGGACATTACAGAATTTCTGATATGAAAGTCTTCATATGTTATGTGATCTGCATATGAACATAAAAAAATCTAACTGGCTCCTGTCAGATAACTATTCAATTAGGGAAGGCTTTCCTGGAATTAGAGCAGCAAAACCATTTCAAATATTACAGCACTGATATGTTAAGAACATGGCTTATTAACAAACACAATATTCTGTTACAGGCAATAGAAAAAGCAGAAAATTAGACTAAATTTATTAGTGAAAATTGAGTCTAGTTCAATTGATTATTTATATTTTTAAACTGTCAGGGTTCTGCCTAGGACATCCTAAGAGTGTCAGGTGGCCTAATACAGTAGAGTTGTCAGTCTATTTGCTCTTAAAAAGTCATAGAACCTGGGGAGTTCTTCACTGTTGTCTAACTTCAGTGTTATTACACAAAGGCCATCTATAACGGCAATGGGGACACAGGTTGATGGATGTCAGGGCAACAGTGTCATTAGGTCTAGTACAAAGCTGGGTGGGAGGACCTGAGATTAGGATCTGGCATGCTCACCTATCCAGACTGACAGAAAGGAGGGAAAGAGTAGTCTAATTAGGATTACCAGAAGTCCAGATTCCCCAGATATGTCCTCTTTTTGAGGACTCCGTTGGGAATCCGGGTGGATTTTTCAATTTTCCACTTTTTGTCCGGTTTTCACCATTTCAGGGGGCGGCAGTGGGAGCAGCCTGAAAAAGAAATCATCCAGATCTTGGCTGGAGTTGTCATGCTCTGGAGCTCCTACCTCTTCTGGCAGCCTTATCATCTGGCCCTCTCCTTTCCACCTGCACCCCTTGCCCCGCGGTCCTCTTTGGCAACTCGGCAGCAGCAGCAATCAAGACAGGCTGCTGACGCCAGGGTCTTCCCTCTGCGAGTCCCGCCTAATGTTTCAACTTCCTGTTTCTGCAGAGGTGTGACTCGCAGAGGGAAGGTCTAAACATCGGCAGCCTGTCTTGATCACCGCTGCTGACGAGTCACCGAAGAGGGCCACAGGGCAGGGGGTGCAGCCAAGTGCAGGTGGAAGGGAAAGGGCCAGATGCAGGACTTGTGGGTGAGGGGAGAGAAAGAGAGAGGGAAGGGAAACATAGGATGAAGTTAAGAGGTGATAGACTCTGGAGTAATCTGAGGAAATACTTTTTTAACAGAAAGGGTGGTAGATGCGTGGAACAGTCTCCTGGAAGAGGTGGTGGAAACAGAGACTGTGCCTGAATTCAAGAGGTCCTGGGATAGGCACGTGGGATTTCTCAGAGAGAGAAAGAGATAATGGTTACTGTGGATGAGCAGACAAGATGGGCCATTTGACCGTTATCTGCTGTCATGTTTCTAAAAGGAAATATGTCATACTCGGCTGGGCCAGAGTGGAGGGAGAGTAGAAAGATGCTGGCTTCAGGGTGAAGGGACAAAGGAAGGGGGGGGGGGGGTAAGCTGAAATGGAGACAGTGACATAGAGAAGAGGAGGGGCAAGCAGGAACAGAGGGGAAATGCTGAAAGGGGGGTAGATAGGGGCAATGCTGAAAGGAAGGTCGGTGGGTTTACAGAGGGAAGCAATGCTAAAAGAGACTAGATTGACACACAGGGGGATAATACTGAAGTGATAGGGCAATGCTGAAAAGGGGGAGAGGAGATAGGGACACATTGGGAGAAATGCTGAAAGGGGGTAGTGCTGAAAAAGGGAAGTGAAATAGAGATACAGAGAAGCAATGCTGAAAAAGGGGGGGAAATTAAGAACATTGAGAGGGCAGATGGTGAACATGTGGGGGAAGATAAGGACAGGGATTACATTACATTAGAGATTTCTATTCCGCCATTAACTTGCAGTTCAAGAGTTATAAAAGGTGGGTTACAATATTGGATCATTGGTAAGTTCAAGAAAAGTTGAGAAGGCGGATTACAAAAAGAGATATAAAAGAGATATACATAGTGGGATACAGTAAATTATTGGTGAATTCAAAAGCAATTGAGAAGAACTGGTAGTATCTGTGGGGCGGGGTGAGGACAGGAGGATGGACGGTAATTGATATGTTAAGAGTGATTCAGTGATTTCTTGAAGAGAATTGTTTTTATTTCTTTTCTGAAGATCTTGTATTCGGGGGTGGTTATCAGTACGTTGGAGATTTGGTTATCCAGTTTTGCTGCTTGTGTTGCCAGTAGTCCGTCATACAATTTTTTTCCATTTGACTTCTTTGATTGGAGGGTGTGTGAAAGGGGGGGGTGTTTTTCTATGTCTGGGTGATGTAGTTTGGTAGAGGCGGTTATGGAAAAGAGGTGAGATAGGAACATTGGTGAGATGGGAAAAAGAAGGGTGATGCTGGAAAAGAGGTGGAATGGTAACTGACAGACACAGAAGGGAAATGCTGGGGAGATGGGGCTTAGGCTGGATGAAATGGGGAGAAAGAGGGCCAAGCACAGAAAGAGGACAGACGTTGGAAAGAATGAGAGTGTTAAGAGAAGATAAGGAAAGCAGAAACCCAGAGACAACCAAGGTAGCTAAAAGGTTTTTTTTTTAATAGCTGTGTTAATAAATGTTTATAATTTGAAAATAAAAATAAGATGATCTTTTTATTAGAATAATTTTAATATATTTTTGACTAACTTTAAGAGACCAAAACTGCTTTTTCAGGTCAGGAAAGGATACCGTGAAGGAGGTTTTGGCCTCTGAAAGCTAATAGAAAATGTATTAGTCCAAAAACATGGTATCTTATTTTCCATTTTTGTTTTTTTCTTTGTGGTAATTGGTATTGTCAGTCTTTTCACATTTATATCTGCAGTTTTTATATTTTGCACAGTACTAAAGGACATGGCATCATTGTTTATGTGGTGCTGCATTCTATGCAGATTCTGGCTCTTTGGATGCAGTTTAATTGTTGTCTACATATTTTATTTTTAGTTTGCAGTTACTTATTCTATACTGGGTGAGTGTATCTGTGTTCTGTGCGTGAAGAAAAAAAAAAAAAAAAAGACATGCTTTTCTCTAAGCATTGACTGTGCAGAATCGATCTATACTAATCTGGCTTGTTCAGTTTTACAATGTGTGTACTGATGTTCTAGTACTCACTGCAAAGGTTAAGATGCTGCTATTTCCTAGGTGTGACTCGTGGATTATTACTAAAAATATTTTTTTCATATAGAGAGGGTGTTTAAAAATGATTGACCGCGGGTGTTAAATATACCTAGGTATGACAGCTGGACTCGGCTGTCTAGTTAGTTACTGTTTAATAATAAAATGTTCATTTCAAAATCTCTACTACTCAGGGTTCAGAGATACTCGGCTGAAATTTGTTTGACCTAGGGCAGCGGTCTCAAACTTGCGGTCCGGGCCACAGTCTGGCCGGCTCCCTTTCTGAAGTCATTCTTCAGTTCAAAGCCACAGGCAGTGGCTCCTCATGTGATCCGCGCCTGCATTGGAAGCCTCTGACATCATGGCATCAGAGAGAAGGCTTCCGACACAGGCGGTTTGAACTGAAAAATGACTTCGGCAAAGGAGCCAGCCAGAAACGAGGAAGAGAAATGCTGCTGCCGCTGCTGTACAGGGAAGTGGGGGAGGGGGAAATGCTGCTGCTGCAGCAAAGGGAAGTGGGAAGAGAAATGCTGCTGCAGCACAGGGAAGTGGGAAGAGAAATGCTGCTGCTGCACCCAATTGGGGAGAGAGAGGGATGGAGGGAGAAAGAAGACAAGGGAGAGAACGAGAGATGCCAAGTCCATGGGAGGGAGGGAAAGGAGATACCAGGCAATGGAGGGAGAGGGAGAGATGCTAAGGCATGGGGGAGGGAAGGAGACATATGCCAGACCAGGAGAAAGGAAAGAAGGAGGAAGGGAGAGAAAGGAAGGAGAGAGGTGTCAGACCATGGAAATAGAGAGGGAAGGAGAGAAAGATAGGAAGGGAAGGGAAGACATAGAACAGTAGATTTTGAGAAGAAAGCAGAAAAATGGAAAAATTAAATGTTAAGTTAATGCCAAAGATGGATGCAAGGCAGAAAGTGAAGATGGAGAGAAAAACAGTCAATGGAAAAAGCGGCCCTGGAAACATAGTTAAAAGCATAGAAAAATAGTCACCAGACAACAAAGGTAGGGAAAATGGTTTCATTTTCAATATAGTGATTGAAATGTGTCAGTTTTGAGAAAGGAAAGATGTTAAACTTTACCTATGAGGGCCACAGAAAAATAGGGTACTTGGAGGGCTGCAGAAAAAATAGTTAATATCTTATTAAAGAAATTACAATTTTGCATGAGGTAAAACTCTTTATAGTTTATAAATCTTTTCTTTAACAGTTAAAGGAAAGATTTATAAATTATAAAGAGTTTTACCTCATGCAAAACTGTCATTTTTTTAATAAGACATTAAACTATTTTTTCTGCGGCCCTCCAAGTACCTACAAATCCAAAATGTGGCCCTGCAAAGGGTTTGAGTTTGAGACCACTGATCTATGGGGCACTTGGCTCGAAGAAGTTGGGAAACTCTGTACTAGAGGCCTTAGGCCAGTGCTCTTCAATGTAAGGCCCAGGAGCCACTAGTGGCCCTTAGAGTCCTCTGAGATGACTCATCATCAATCTGGCTTTTTTTTCTGTTACTTGCTGCCTCTCTAACAGGGTTCATGACAGAAAGAGGTAAATAGATGGGAGGAAGAGCCATATGTTGGAAGGACAAAGAATTTCTCTGTAGGTGTAAAGAATTCCTTTGGAAATACCCACATCCTTAAGGATACATCCAATAAACAGTTTGCAGGCAGGATGGTGGAATGAATGACATTGCATCAATGTGAGTTGTTTTTACATTTGATTCTCTCACATATCAGTGTATACCAAGTTGTTTCAAGTTTTTATTAAAATTTGATTCTGTCGCTTATCCAATGATTGTGTGTGGCAAATGGCTAAACTTGGCCATTCCTGATGTCAAGGCTATTGGAAAGCATAAGAGCTTTTGACTTTCGAGCAATTTGCTTTCACAGCTTATGGCTCCACACTGAAGATACACTTAAAAATTTATACACTTAGAAATTAGTGAAAACCACTGCCTTAGGCTAACACTCTGGGTAGGTCCCGAGTTCTCAGTTAGGCTTTCAGGTTAGGCTCTAAACTACACAATGTCATGCTGACACATGCAGTGATATCAGCTTAAGCTCATAGTCTAGAATGGAAACTAAATGCCTAGGTTCTGTTATAGCAGTGTCTTAAACTGTGTTCCCCAAAGAGATTCTTGAGTGCCACGAGAGATTCCAGAATTTATTTTTTAAAATCCCCTTCATAAAGTATACACTAGAATAGATGTATAAGCAATGCCTCCGCTGGGTGAGACCTGAGGTCCATCGTGCCCAACAGTCCGCTCACGCGGCGGCCCAACAGGTCCAGGACCTATGCAGTAATCCTTTATCTATACCCCTCTATCCCCTTTTCCAGCAGGAAATTGTTCAATCTTTTCTTGAACCCCAGTACCGTACTCTGCCCTATTATGCCCTCTGGAAGCGCATTCCAGGTGTCCACCACACATTGGGTAGAGAAGAACTTCCTAGCATTTGTTTTGAATCTGTCCCCTTTCAACTTTTCCGAATGCTCTCTATGCCCTTCATGATCTTTCAAGTCTCTATCATATCCCCTTCTAAGTCTCCTCTTCTCCAGGGAAAAAGTCCCAGTTTCTCCAATCTCTCAGCGAATGAAAGGTTTTCCATACCTTTTATCAGATGTGTCGCTCTCCTCTGAACCCTCTCGAGTAACTCCATGTCCTTCTTAAGGTACGGCAACCAATATTGGACACAGTACTCCAGATGCGGACGCACCATTGCCTGATACAACGGCAGGATAACTTCTTTCGTTCTGGTAGTAATACCCTTCTTGATTATACCTAGCATTCTATTCGCTCTCTAAGCGGCCGCTGCGCACTGTGCCGTTGACTTCATTTACATGTCCACCATTACCCCCAAGTCCCTTTCTTGGGTACTCTCATTCAATAACATCCCTCCCATCGTATAGTTGTACCTCAGGTTTCTGCTTCCCATTCTTTACATTTCTCAATGTTGAACTTCATCTGCTATCTCGTCGCCCATTCCCCTAGTTTGCAAGAGTCTATCAATGTTATGAGCATCTGTGTGCGTAAGGATACAATCACCTAGACAAGCATCATTCTTTGACATGATTGGCCCTTGAAAACTAACAGCAAGTAATTTTAGTCTATTTTTAATGTAGTAGCTATCCTAACTTGAGCAACAAAGTAATCAAGGCTTTCTTACCATTTGGATCTTCTTATCTTTGTGAACTTGGATTTTCAGCTCTGATAGAAATTAAATCGAAAAAAGGATACCTACTGCAGATGGTGGATGATGAAATGTGTGTCTGATTGTCACTATCGAGCCATGTTTTGAGTTAATTTGCACTCAAAAACAAGCTCATCCATTGCATGGATTAGCAATTCTACTTTAGTTTCACCATTGTTACAATTACCCATACATCGCTTAAAGAACTTTAAATAAATAACTCTCATATTTAATTTTTTGTTGGTTTTGCAATTTTATAATTTCTACTATAATATACTGCAAAAAACACTTGCTCTGTTTAATGTGAAAAAACCCACTATAGTAACATAGTATACGATGGCAGATAAAGACCCGAGTGGTTTATCCAGTCTGCCCAACCATACATGCTCTATAAATTAATTTAGTTTAAATGGTCCTTTTTCTTAGATATTTCTGGGCCAGAAACCCAGAGCCCTGCCCAGTAGTGTGCTTAGGTTCCATCCTCCAGACCATCTTAACCATCTCAGTTATCGAAACACTCCCCAGTCCATCCTCAACTGAATGTCCATATACGGGACACAGGCCGTGCAAGCCTTCTCAATACTGGCCTTAGTTCCTTCAATGTATAGCCATTATTTTCTGATTAGAGATCCTCTGTGTTCATCCCACGCTTGTTTGAACTCTGTCACCGTTTTCTTTTCCACCAAGTGTAGGGGTGTCAAACTCAAGCCCACGGGCCAAATTTGGCCCACAGGGTAATTAGATTTAGCTCTCTGTTCCTTTCCTCCCTCTATCCCGGATTCCTGGTCTCAACTTCAAAGCAACCTGCAGAGGATCGCCGGTCAGCTGTAGCGATCCGAACAGGCTGCCGTAGCCTCCATAGCACGTTCCCTCTGCTGTGGTCCCGTACGTCAGAGGAGGGGTGGGATCGTGGCAAAGGAAATGTGCTGCGGAAGCTGACGGCAGCCTGCTAGGATCGCTAGAGCCGACTAGTGATCCTCTGCAGGCTGCTTTGAAGGTGAGACCAGGAAGCTGGAGAACGTTAGAAAGAAGGCGGGCCCTGGTGTAAAGAAGTGTAGGACCTGGTGTAGAAGTACACGGAGGGAGGGAAGGAGGCGTTCAAACAGATTTGCATATGCTGGACTGAGGGTTGGGGAGGGGAAGAAATAATGGGTCTAAAAACAGAGGAGAGGGAGAGAGATGGTGGACAATGGGATGGAGAGAGGGAAGGAACAGAAAAGTAAAGAAGTTGGACACAAGGGATGGTGTGGAGGGGGATAGAGATACTGGATAGGAGGGTAATTGGTGGTGGTGGGGAAGGAGGGAGAGATGTTGGACGAAAGGAGAGATGGTGGGAAAAAAAGGAAAGATGCCAGACCTCCAGGGGAGGGAAGGGAAACGGAAGGGGAGGACAGAGATGGAAGACGGATGGTTAGAACGGAGAAAGAAGGAGACCCTGGCAAGCGAGTTATCAGAAGACAACCAGAGCCTGGGACCAACATGATTTGAATGAACAGACAACAAAAGGTAGAAAAAATAATTTCATTTTCTGTTTTGTGATTACAATATGTCAGATTTGAAATGTGTATCCTGCCAGAGCTGGTGTTAGACAGCAAGTGTGAACTAGAACCTAGAGAGGAAAAGTCTTTTTTATTTATCAGTAAATATATTTATTGAGCTCGTCAAAAAAGGAAAGGTACAGCGTAACAAAGCAATAAACAAGCTCACAATTTTGAAAAACAGAACCATAACTCAGCTACTCCCCCCTACCCTCCATCCCAACCCCCCTCCATCAGTACCCCCACCCCTCCTTCAAGCTACAGACCACAATGTAGACCATAGAAGACAGTATATACAAAGACTCTTTACAAAGGCAATGAACACAAAAGGCATTAAAAAAAAAAAAAATAAAATCACATTTCAGCAGTTCAATACGTGGCTGCGAGCCATGGGGGTCATAGTGTTCCAAAAAGGCACCCAGATACGTTGGAAAGATCGTCCCTGCAGAAAGGACATCTCTGCGTACCCACATCATGAGCGTGATCAAGAGACACCTCCATAGGGAATAATCTGGAGCCTCCACCTCAAGAGCAACAAGGACTATCCACTTGAGAAACATAGCAGCCACCCTTCTATGGGGGAAACAATGCAGGGGAGCACCAAATAAGAAAAGTGAGGAATGTTGAATGGTAATGTCCCACAGATGCTCCACAAATAGAAACAAGGAGTCCCAATAAGACTGAATAGCTGGACAAGTCCAAAACATATGGCCCAAACCAGCCTCAGGTGCCTGACAGCAAAGGCAGGCAGCCAAGGTTCGAAACCCCGAGAACAAGCCCTCTTAGGAGAAATATACAAACGTAAGACCAACTTATAGTGCTGTTCCCAAAAAAGTAGTATATTTACGAAAGACAAACAGCTTTCTAATAGCTCGTAGTATCACATCATCAGGCAATTCAACCTGAAGATCACGAGCCCAAGCATCTCACAATCTAGTATGGTCAAGCAAAGGGGACTCATCTTTCAAGTGACAATGGTGTAATCGAAGAGACACCGAGAGTTGAGAGCCAATAGTGAAAGCTGTGGACAACAGCTCCTGGCCAGAAGCCCTTAAATAGCAAGAGGGAAGGGAAAAAATATAATGATGAATCTGCATGTAAGCAAACACATCAGCAGGAGGAAAATCAAAGTCCTCCCGCAGCTGGGCAAAAGATTTAATCCTCCCATCGTCTTCCACCAATTGAAACAGGTAATGAATCCCCTTTGCTCCCCATTGAGCAAAACTGGCCCCATCAACCCCAGGAAGAAAATGACCATTGAAGCGAATAGGTAAAAAGGGGGAAACAGTAGGACTGACAGAGTGAAACTTTCAGACCCAGCACCAGACCAGCCACAAAGGAAGGTGTAAAACTGTGCGGGGAAGGAGCCTAGGCTGAGTGGAAGGGACAGAATGCAGCTACGCACTAAAGTGAGTAGTGGTAAAACAGGAAAGTTCTAAAGAAATGTTAGTAAAGGTAGAAGTAGGGGGTCACGTGATGAGTCTGCCTTGATAGGATGTGTATTTTTGAGCTCTCTGACCTCGGGTCTCCTAAACTCTGCTTAACTCTATTTAAAACACTGTTTGGCTGTCTTTGCTCCCACCGGACCTCTTGCTAAGGTTGAGGGTGCGAAGGGGGTATCCTGCGAGCTAGCTGGCACCCGGCATGCCGGTAAGATTGGCGAAGACACCTAAGCACAAGTCGGCCTTGCCTGGCTAAGATGGCGGCGTCCCCGACCCCCCTTTCGGCTCCAGCACAGTGGGGTGAATGGGCCCAAGAAATCTCACGTATGGTAACGGCGGCCCTGGAAGATCATCTGCATAAACTGCAGTCTGCTGTGGAGGGCATTAATGAGAGATTTGAGTCCCACACTAATCGCATTGCAGCGGTGGAACAGCGCATTTCAGATGGGGAAGATGCGGCGCTACAAGATCGTAATAGCATGCTCGCCCTGCAAGCTCAGGTGGCCACACTGACAAGCCACCTGGATGATCAGGAAAACCGCCAGCGGCAAAACAACTTACGTGTGGTGGGTCTTCCGGAGCTCCGAGTGGATCAAGATCTGTACAACTTTTTCCAAGTCTGGTTCCCGACGCGGCTGGCTTCCTTTGCGAAAGAGCGCATCGCATGGGGCAACGCTCGGGGGATAACAATCGCCCCCAAGCAGTGATCGCGAGATACCTTAACTGGAAGGAGAAAGAACTAATCCTCCAAGCTTATCAGAAGGCAGGTCTTCTGGAGTATGAAGGGAGGAAGCTGTTGTTGTTTAATGATTACTCTCTCCACGTGGCTTCCCTCCGCAAAGAAATGGCGCCCCTGTACACAGCGTTCCATCGGTGAGGAGTGCGCTTTGTGCTCGTCTATCCGGCATCCCTGCGTGTTTGGCGGGAGGGGAAGCCCCATACATTTCCGGACCGAGCGGCTGCCCAGCACTATTTGGACTCCTTGCCTGCGAGTGTCAACGCTGGAGCCCCTGCAGTGGACCTGGCCGTTTGATCTGATCGGCTGTGGCAGTCTGCTCTCAGCTTTTTGGCTCTGTGGCCTTCTCTTTTTGTGCGTATTGTTGGACATCGGAGGCTGTGATTTCTGAGCCCCATAGAGTTGTGCTGTCTGGTTTATGATGGCACGAGAAGGGGTGAACTGCATGACCAGGGATCCGCAGGGCCTGGTGTTTTGGCTGTGCCCTTCCTCTGCTGTTGGTCCCGAGGGCTGGACTGGTTTCCACGGTCCATAGATATCTTTATTTCTTCCCTATTATTGTTGTTGACTTTTCAGCCCGAACTGCCTGCGAGCTGTTTTTCATCCAGCGGTGGTGGGCTTTCTTTGTTGTATATTTGACAGTTTTACTCGCTCTGGGGGACTCTGGGTCTATGAGAGCTCAGTAGAGGACTTTGGGTTGCTCCAGTTTTTGGGAGCGATGTTCATTGTTTTTTTTTTTTTTCTTTCTTTTTGTAAGGGGTTGGGCTTTTGGGGGTGCCTCTGGGGATGGTTTACTCTGGGGGAGGGGGTGGGGTTGTTCTCAGTTTTTTCCTTCTGTATTGGGGGGAATTGGGGATGGCTCTGGGGAAGCTTTTCTCCGGGGGAGGGATGCGGTTGAGGGAAGGGGGGAGGTTGGGGTGGGGGTGTAGGGGGGTGGATGTTGTGTTTGCTTGTGGGTCTGTGTGGCAGTTGTATGTATGGGTTGAGGAGAGGGCTGCGTGTGTTGGGGTGCAGCGTTCCTGGGGGTGGGTGCACCTGATTCATTGTTCCGTGTTCCTTCTTAGAGTGTTCAGGCTCCAGTATTCCTGGATGGGAGGCCTAGCTGGGGGGCTGCCTGTCTATTGTATTTCACTGTCTCCTGTTATTATATCTGAGGAACTTTTTCCTAATGACTAAGTTGACTATAGCTACCCTAAATGTGGACGGGATTCACTCTCCTATTAAGAGAAAAAAAATTTTGACCTGGTTCCGAAGGAGGGGGACTGATATCGCCTTTGTGCAAGAAACCCATCTTTCCATTGCGGAACACCTCAAGCTACGGAGAGATTGGGTGGGCGATGTCTGCTCATCTTCCTTTGGTGCCCGGAAGCAAGGGGTTGCCATCCTTATTCATAAACAGTTGCCCTTCAACACTCAAAGTTCTCCAAGATCAAGATGGCCAATATGTTATAGTCTTGGGGGAATTATGGGGGCATAAGTGGTCATTGTGTAATCTGTATGCTCCTAATGTGTATAATCATAAATTTTTTTCAGTTTTGCTTGCCAAGATAGCCATGTATCCTGATTACCAACCTTTGGTGTGATGGGACTTCAACATCACTGTAGATCCTGCCCTGGACTGTAGTCCGGCAAAGACAGGGGCAAGGGACCACGGAGCTAAGGGGGTAAATTTTCTGCTTAGCCAGTTGCAGTTGTTGGACATTTGGAGGATTTTGCATCCCACGGAACGCACTTATACCTTTTGTTCCCACCCCCACAATGTATATGCTAGGTTGGATTATCTGCTTGTATCGCCCTCTCTGCTCCCCAGGGTGTCTGGGATAGCTATCGAGGAGGTTCCTTTGTCAGACCATGCGCCTGTTGGAAATTTCCGTGTTACCTCTATAGAGATCTTGACTTTCATAAATATCTTCGGGAACAGTGGTTGGAGTATAGTTCTCATAATAACACTGAAGATGTTCATCCAGTGACCTATTGGGAGGCTTCCAAGGCGGTTCTGCGGGGGTTCATTATTGCTTATCTCTCTCGCAAGCGGAAGTCCCTGGATGTGGAGTTACTGACTATCGGGGGAGCTTCGATAGTTGAGGGCACGCCACTGTACTTCTCTTTCAGCGGATGATAAACTTTGCTTGCTGACCGTCCGGCGGCAGATAGATACAATCTTGATGCAGCGGGCTTCTCGCGATATCTATTTTCAATGGTATAAATTGTACGCCTGGGGGGGTAAGACAGGGAGACTGTTGGCCAATTTGGTCCGGCCTCCACGCATCCATCAGGTTATCCTGTCCATCCGGGACCTGAAGGGTACTTGTTTCACGCAGGAATGGCAGATTCAACAGCAATTCGTTCATTTTTATGAATCTCTGTATGCTAACCGACCGTTCTCGGATGCTGACAGGGATGCTTTCTTTCAGGGGCTCACGCTCCCTAGGTTGACAGCAGCCCATTTGAATGTCCCTATTAGTTCCGAAGAGGTACAGTTTGGTATAAAGAAGCTTAAGTTAACTAAGGCACGTGGCCCAGATGGGTTTGGATCTGAGTACTACAAGATTCTGTCGGATCAGATCTCTCCTGCTTTGGCGGGGGCGTTTAATGCGCTCTCTGAGAATCGGGATTTGGGGACTCCTAATATGGCCCATGTTGTGCTGTTGCCTAAGCCTGGCAAGGATCCGGCCCAGGTGGGTTCTTATCGGCCTATTTCCCTCCTTTTTTTTTTTTTGTTTGAAATAATTTTTATTGAGCAGAAAAGACTGAACAGCCAATGTAGGGCAACAGAGTACATACAAGTCAGGGAAACAGCAAAACAAGCAGGGAATCTCCCACCCAAAGGGAGGAGATACAATCCCCGCGAGACCCCTATGAGAACAAACCCAGAAGCAACCTCAGCACAGTCCATATAACAAGCAAGAAACAAAAACAAGCTGGTACAGTTCAACATTTTCAACAGATAGAAAAGGCACAAACATCCCCCAAAATCCCAACATCCAACCAACACAGCCACCCCAACATCCAGGCCACAAGCATACAGACCCCCACACACACACAGACAGAACCCCCCCCTCCCCCGTTCTATGGAAATGAATAGGAGTGAGCTAGAAGCAATCAGAGAGGACCAACCTCCAATAAGGTTGCATCCCAAAGAGAGCGATATAAGTGTCAGGACGCCGACAACGGCCCCCGACAAGTGCGGAGCTCCCATCGGGCCACTTCAGCCAGGGAGCGCTTCCATCCCAACACCTCAGGTGCACTGGCATCCATCCATAGGCGAAGCACTCCACGTTTGGCCACCAACAGAGCAGTGTACAAGAAACACCAGTGCTCCAAACTCAAGCCCTGGTCAAGCACCTCCCCCTCACATCCCAGAACAATGAGTAAATAAGACCATTGAAAGGGCATTCCCACTACGCGGGCCAGGAAGTCCAGCACCCCATTCCAATAAGTCCCCAATAGCGGACACTCCAGGAACATATGCACAAGGGTACCGCTCATATGCTGACATTTAACACAGACATCCGAGTCCCAAAGACCCGCCCACACACCCCGGACTCTGGTAAAATAAGTACGGTGTAATAATTTAAACTATTTCCTGCAATTGAACATTCCGGGCCCCCCTAGGGATACTAGAAAAACAGGCCACCAACATCTCAGCTCCAACAGATTCCCCCAGTTCCTCAGTCCATTGAGAGGCCAAGTGCTGCAGCTGAGAGTCCGGTCGTTCCGCCCGGGCTAACCCATACCAGGTGGACAGAGAATTCGAAGAAGCAGGGAGAGAGAGAAATAAATGGTCAACCTTTAAAAAGTGATAACCAAAGGGGGTACGCCTCCGAGATTCCTCATAAAAGTGACGCAGTTGCAAATAAGCAAAGAAAGGCATATCAGGAGAGACCAGTGATGACGGAGATCAGCATGGGAAGGGAAAGTCCCATCCGCAGATGACAGTGAGCAAACATGCCCCAAACAAAAACGAGTGCCAAAGTTGGCCGCCAAACCGTATGACCTACCAACACCCGGTGGAAACGCAGGGTTTCCCCGAACAAATTGGAAAGCCCAGTGATCCCGCAGTCCCCCCCTATCCACCGCCGCCACCAGAGCAACGCACGCCGCAGCGGTTCCAACCACAAAGAATTGCAGCCCACTCGGGGTCGCCTCCACCAAGGGACATCAAGACAGGCCAATGCGCTATGGGGTGCCACCCAAGAGTCAAACAAGCCCGGGGGGGGGGGGGGGCGAACCTGTAACTAAACGTGGAGAGTTCATGCACCCAGCGCAACAAAGCAGCCACATTGTACAACCGGAGATCCGGAAGCGCCAATCCACCCCGCTCTCTGCTCTGCGTGAGTCTCCAAAACCCAATGCGGGCCTGCCGGTTCCGCCAGATAAAAGAGCCGATAAAGGACCTGTAGGCCCTCTCCTCCGCCCCCTTAAGCCATAAAGGAATCATCTGCAAGGGATAAAGAATCTTGGGCAACAGAACCATCTTAACTAAGGCAATGCGACCAAAAAGAGACAGAGGAAGGTCCCCCCATCGATGACAAGTGTCACGGAGCTGAGCAAGTCGAAGCACAATATTGCGCCGATAAACAGCGGACCAATCAGCGCTAAGGAAGATCCCAAGATACTTAAGCTCCCCCACAGCCCACCGAAAGGGGAAGGTGGGCAGAGTGCGAGAGGCCCAGGGTGAGGACACAGGAAGTGCCCCAGATTTGCTGAAATTAATACAAAGTCCCGAAAAAGACCCAAAAGAGGCAATAAAGAAGTTATACAAGAAAGAGAAACCCGGGCATTACCAACAAATAACAACATGTCATCCGCAAACATGGTGATCTTGAAGAGCTCCGTACCCACTCGAATGCCCTCCACCCCCGGAGAGTCCCTGATCTTAACCACCAAAGGTTCAAGCGAGAGTATGAACAACAAGGGCGATAAGGGACATCCCTGCCGGGTCTCCCGCTGCAAAGGGAAAGAGATTGTACGCTGGCGATTAATAAGCAGCTGAGCGGTTGGAGTCGTATACAAGCGGACCACCCAATCGTGAAACGAGCCGGTAATACCAAAGCGCTGCAAGACCCAAAAAAAGGTAAGGCCAAACAACCTTGTCAAAGGCCTTTTCGGCATCTAAACTAGCCAACAAATCATCGCCAGGGCGGCCCCTGCCCTCCCTCAAAGCCACCAACGCTTTAGGAATGTTGGCCGAAGAGAAGCGACCAGGCACGAACCTCACGTGGTTGGGATGTACAAGCAAGGGGACAACCCGAGCCAGCCGTTTAGCTAGGATAGCCGTAAGAAGCTTCATGTCCTGATTGAGCAAAGATATGAGTCTATAAGAACCCACCAGTTCAGGGTCTTTACCCGGCTTAGGAAGCACCACTACATGAGCATGATTCTGCTCCAGAAGAATTCTATCAGTAGTCTGCATATCAACAAACATAGCACATAAGGCAGGTCCGACATGATGTTGCAAGATCTTATAAAACTCAGGCCCCATGCCATCCGGACCCGCTGCCTTAGCGAGTTTCAGGTTACCAATAGCTGTGGAAATCTCCTGTCAAGAGATAGGGGCGTTGAGCAGAGCACGATGCGCCTCGGTGATTTGCGGAAGATTCAAGTCCCGAAAGAAAAGATCCCGAGCTGCAGCATCATACGCACCCGGGCTATACAGGTCGCTGTAAAAACGCACGAATTGGGACTGGAGATCCGCATCCGCTGTGTGCAGCACATTGGAAGAGTCTCAAATACGGGAAACACGCACACCAAGAGCTCATAATTCGGTAGCGCTATCAAGTGAGCCAAGAGAGTAGAAAAAAAAAAGAGTAAGAATAAACATTGGGAGCGTAGACGTTGCATAGCACCACAGGTTTGTCAGACAATGTCCCCGCCCAGATAACATATCGGCCCTGAGGGTCCCAAATAATCCTGTGGGTGACCGCTAATACTACCTTATGAATGAGAATGGCTACCCCCCTCTGCCTAGAAGAATAGGAGGACACAACCACTTCACCCACCCAATCACGCTTCAACTTCTGATGTTCACATACTGTGAGGTGAGTCTCCTGCAAAAAGGCCACCAAGACTTTCTCCCTCTTCAAGAAGGATAGGACCTTGGTGCGCTTCACAGGAGAGTTAATGCCCGCTACATTCAACGTGACACATACAAGATCAGCCATATTCATGGGAGGTGCCAGTCACCAATGCTCAACCCCACTGAAGTTTCTCACAATCCCCGAGGGTCTCCCAGCCAAACCCCCAAGAACAGATGCAATAACTCCAAACACTCCATAGAACCAGAGGCCCCCCCCCACAGCCATCCCTCCCCCCCACTCCCCACATCCACACCTCTCAAACAGCCACACCCAAGCAGACCACACACCAACAGACACACACCCCCTCCAGCCCCAAGCAACCACCCCCCCCACCTCAACTGATCCCCCAACCCATCCCTCCCCCCTCCTCAGTAAAAAACAGAGTACTAGAAGCCCCCCAACCCCCTCAAGCAAACACCCAAGAAAACACCCTCCCACTCCCACCCCTAAAGAGCAAGCCCCCCCAATCACCCCAAGACCAGAAGGAAAGAAGAGAAGAAGCAAGAAAAAAGGAACAGAAAACCATGGCCAGGGGACAACAAAATCAGCAGATGTCCAAGACGGCATCCAAAGCTCAGGGTTCGTAATGCAGGGTAACCAGCTCCGGCTATCGCCTCTCCGAGTAGGGACACCAGCACAGTCCAGAAGGCCCAGGAGAGAATTGCCCTGGACAAGGGTCCACTGGAAGGTGGCGGCAGGCAGACCAGGGGACCACTCCAATAAAATCCCACCAGGGAACCAAAGCAGGATCACCAGCCCAGGAAGCAGGCAGGCCACTCCACAGCCCATGCCCAGTCTACCCCAGGTGAACCAGGCTGGATCACAGTGGGCAAGAAAACCAGCAGGCAGCGAGAAGATCAAGTCCATCCCGGGATCAGAGGACAGAGGCTCGAGATCAACCAAGCCCCCCGCTAGAAGAGGAAGCAGCAGGGAGGACCAAAAGTCAAACAAGTCTCAGGGCGCCGGGGGCACAGGGGCCAGATGCGCCTCCGCATCATCACATATCTTCGGCCCCCCTGCCTCAAAGATCCTCACCCGTGCCTGGTATTGCACCACAAAGCGAAGACCTCTGTTGCGGAGCTCGGTGCAGTAGGGCGCCAGGGCACGCCGACGGGCAGCCACCTCGGCCGAGTAGTCGTTGAACAATAAGAGTTTGGTGCCCGCATGCTCCAGCGCGCCCTTTTTCCGATACAGGGCCATAACCTGCACTTTATCCGCAAAGTTCAAATACCTGGCGATGACAGGCCGAGGCCGACCCTCACCCTCCCGACGAGGGCCCAGGCAATGCACCCGCTCCACCAAGGTGTGCGACCCCGCAGGAGCAAAGCCCACCGCTTCGGGAAGCCACTGCTCCACGAGCTCCCGCAGCTCAGCCTCCCGGAGGGTCTCCGCTAGACCCACCAGCCGGATGTTATTTCGGCGGAAACGGTTCTCCTGGTCTTCTAGGCGCTCATGGAGGGTCTCACACTGCGCCTGCAGGGCCTGTATCTGCATCTCTGCAACCGCCTATCGATCCTCCTGGGCTTCAATTCGGGTCTCCGCAGTCTGAAGTCGCTGGCCATGACGCTCCAGGCAATCCCGGATATCATCTACAGTTGCATGGAGCTTGGTGAGCCATTCATCTATGGCCGCCGAGATGTTCTTGGTCAATTCCTTAACCGCATCGTCCTGGAGCAGAAAGGACGCCATATTGAAAGCCCCGGACGCACGCTGATTCCGAGCCGGCCGCGGGGTCTTTATGGGCATAACTCGCTCAAGAAACGCCCGATGAAATCGCCCAGACAGTCACCTGCACCGCAGACCTCTCCGATCCACTGGGGGACCAAGTAGAAACGGGGGTGAGGCAGGAAAATGGCAAAAAAAGCGTAGAAAAGTGCGCAAGAGGGTCGGAGCTAGAGCAGGGAGCCGCCGCTTAGCTCAGCGTCATCACGCGACCCCCCCCCCTATTTCCCTCCTTAATCAGGATGCTAAACTTTTTGCTGCGATCTTGGCACATAGATTGAATGCCTTTTTGCCGCTGTTGATCCATGAGGACCAGGCAGGCTTTGTGCCGGGCCGATATGCATCGATGAACCTGGTCAGAGCTTTGATGGCCCTTCATTCCAGGCATGGTTTGGAGGGCAAATTGGCTATTCTAGGCCTGGACATGGAGAAGGCATTTGATAGTATCTCTTGGCAATATCTCTTCTGGGTTCTGCTTCAGTTTGGCATAGAGGGTTTTATTCATCATTGGATCAGTAGCTTATACATACAGCCGCAGGCCAGACTTTTAGTCAATGGTCAGTTTACTGCACCGTTTGCTTTGGGATGGGGGACGTGACAGGGCTGCCCGTTGTCCCCGTTACTTTTCATGTTAACTATCAAACCACTGGCTGCTAGGATTCGAGGCGATCCGAATATTCAGGGCATTCGCATTGGGGGCAAGGAGAGTCACATTAATCTTTTCGCTGATGATATTCTCCTTTATCTGGACCAACCCAGACGGGATTTGGGGCGGGTCCTAGCTTTGGTCCGTTCCTTTGGAGATCTTTCTGGTCTGCGCGTTAACTGTGATAAATCTGAACTTCTTCCCTTACGGTCCACTAAGGTGGAGTCCTGGCATGCGAGTCTCGAGATTCCACCGGTGAAGGGGCCGATGCGTTACCTTGGTGTATATTTAAGCCCAGACCTCAAGCTTCTGTATCGATATAATGCGACACGTCATCTGGAGGCGATTCAGCACTTGTGTGATAAATGGAGAGATCTTCCGCTGGGTGTTTGGGGTCATGTGGCTTTGACTAAGATGGTACTTTTCCCCAAGATTTTGTATCCGTTGCAGGCTGTGCCGCTTTGGGTTACTGATAAAGAGGTGCGTCGGTTTCGTTCGATTATCTCCTCTTTCATTTGGTGTCATAAGAAGGCCAGGATTAGCTATGCCACTTTGGCTTTGGATAAATATAGAGGTGGTTTGAACCTTCCTGATCTTCGATATTATAATGTCGCCGCTCTGTTCCGCTTTATTCATGAAGGATGGTCGGGTTGTTATAAATTCTCCTCCCAGGGTTGGGTAGAGTCCTGGTGTGCTCCACACTCGGTCCTGTCCCTTCTGCACATCCGTTGTCGGCTCTACCGGGAGGAGGGGCTAAGTTTGCGTATCTTTTACCCCTGCGATGCGCGTGGCGGTGGTAGTGGCGTCGGCAGGGGAAAACTCCGGCAGCTTCCCTTTTGTTATAGTTGTATGGAAATACTGACTTTCCACCGGGAGTGGGCCACGCCTGGTTTCGGCAGTGGGAGCAGAGAGGGGGGTAGAACTCTTCAAGATATTCTTACAGTGGGGGGGTGGGGGTCATTTTCCTTCTTTCACCCAGCTGCAGACTCACTGGCAACTGTCCCAGACTCACTTCTGGGCTTACCTTCAAGTCCGGCATTATTACTTGTCCCTTGCCCATCGCTGGGGGGATGCTTGGCTCTGTGGTCCCTTGGATGTTCAGTTTTTTCAGGTATCTCCTGCTTCTAACAAATTAGCTACCTGGTATCGGATTCTGAAGAATGCATCAGACCTGGGATCTATTGATCGACTGGCTTCCCAGTGGCAATCAGAGCTTGTCATTACCCTGGATCGTAAGGCCTTTCTTGATCTATTTGCCACTGTGCACGCCTTGGGAGGTTCCACAGATTTTAGGGAAATGCAATTTAAAATTCTGCATTGGGCTTATATTTCTCGGGCTCAGGGAGCTCATATGGGCCTTTGGGAGGAAGCAGTTTGTACCAAATGCAATCGTTTCTTAGGTACCCTTACGCACCATTTTCTTGGAATGTCCTTCTTCTGAATTATGGCTGCAAGCTCTTCCTTTTTTGGAGCGCATTCGCCAACAAGCTGTGCCATGGTCTTATGGTTTTCTGCTCTTGGGAGATCAACGTGACTTGATTGAGGGGGGGCTCACGCTGCCCCAACGCAAGGTTCTCTACATGGCTGTCTTGGTGGTAAAAAAGCTCCTGTTGCAGCATTGGGTGGACGACTCTGTGGCATCCTTTCCGCAATGGCTGGCTCGTTTGGTTGAGGTGGGGCGGTGTGAGCTTCACCGTGTCCCTAGGTCTGGGACTCTGGCCCACCGTTGCTATCGAGATCTGTGGCAGCGGGCGTTGAGGGTCTGTTCCAGCTTGGGGCTGGTGGGCACAGAGTCCTTACCTTGATTTTTCTTATAGAGGGGGCTGTTGCTCTCTCTTTTTTTGCCTTTTTGTTTTTGCTTTTCACCGGGTAGCTGCACCTGTGTGTGTGAGGGGGTGAGCATTTGGGTGTTTGGATGCCTAGAGGTTTGAGTGCGGAGTGTTTGTTGTGGGCTGCGGCGAGGGCTTGGGGTTTGCGTGTGTTTGTTTGGAGGGGTTTGATATCTCAAAATGTCAATTATGATGGGCATCCACCCATGGAGTTTTTTGTACTGAGCAACATTTGTTGTCATAGTTTCCCGTGCTGTTTTCTGGCTGCTTTGTTTTATGATTATTCTGCTCATTGTTGTATGTTCCTTTGCAATTGTTAATAAAGATAAGTGAAAAAAAATAAAAAATAAAAAGTAAAGGTAGAAGTACCCCGAAAAAAATCATTAATGTGGCGCATGCCACAACTAATAATCAATAAGCAGAGATTCAACAACCCAAGCCCTCCCCCCCCTTATACCAGGGAGCCGCCGCCAGACAATAAGGGAGAAGAGGCCATCTACCCGCCCAAAGAAACCTCTGGACCAAGCGTTCTAACCATCGTTCATCCCACGAAGACAGATAGAGAGGGAGCACCTGAAAAACATACAGCCAACATGGAACAATAAATATATTATAGAGGCTCACCTGCTCAAGAAGCGAGAACGGAAGGCCTCCCCATAACTGCAGTTTATTAATTAGGGCCTGGAAAAGCGGCTTCACATTCAAAAAATACAACCAAGATAAATCAAGTGGAATAAGCACCCCCAAATATTTCAACGAAGACTCAGCCCATTTCAAGGGAAAAGTAACTCTCCAAGTGGCGCGCACCTCAGGACAAGAAGGTAAGGTGACCGACTTATCCAGATTAAAAGAGAGGCCAGAGTACAACCCAAACTCAGAGATAAGATCTAATGCAGACGGTAAAGAGACCTCCAGTTGGGTGAGGATCAGGAACATATCATCAGCAAAAGCTAAAGTCTTCAAGTCCACCCCTGCTATACAAAGACCCCGCACTTCCTCAAAGAGACGGAGAGTACAGAGCAAAGGTTCCAAAGAGAGAAGAAAAAGAAGAGGTGAAAGGGGACATCCCTGCCAAGTGCCCCGGAAAATAGGAAAGGAATCTGAACGCGTACCATTAACCAGCAAAGATGCCCGTGGGTCAGAATATAAAGAGTGCACCGCAGTGAGATAGAAGCCCCCAAGCCCAATATACTCAAGTGTGCAAAACAGAAAGGACCAATGTACACTATCAAAGGCCTTAGAAGCGTCCAAGCTAACAAACAATGCTGGAATGTGCTGGTGTTGACAATGGGCTAGTGCAAGCTTTCTGCACATTGAATACCGACTGACGACCGCAAACAAAACCTACCTGGTCCTCATAGATGACCGAGGGAAGATGAGGGGCTAAGCGGTTAGCCAACATACGAGAAAGGAGCTTAAGGTCCACATTAATTAGAGAAATCGGACAATAAGAGCCCGGGTCATCGGCCTCCTTACCAGGTTTCAACAGTAAAGTAATAAGAGCCTCATTGGCAAAGCGAGGAAAGGAGCCATGAGCAATGGCAGTATTATAATAAGCGAGCAAGTAGCCACACAAATTGGGAGAGAGAATACAATAGAATTCCCCGGAAAAGCCGTCCAGGCACGGGGCTTTGCCAGAACAGAGAGTCTTAATAGTAGTTTGTAGTTCCACCGCTTGGAAGGGACAATTGAGGGTGATCACCGCATCCTCAGAGAGACGTGGAAGACCTGAGGACTGTAGATAATCTGTTAATAAATCCGGGAGAGAATCGGCAGGAGCTGCATATAACTGGGTAAAGAAATCAGAGAGCACTGCTGAAACAGCCGTAAGAGATACCTTCTCACCCCCACCCCCGTCAAAATGGTCTCCTACCAGTCCCAGTGGCCAATCGGGCCATAAGACGTCCCGGCTTGTTACCAAAACGGTGAAAGTGATGAGTATGATAGCCACCCATTTCTGAGAACAAGAATGAAGAAGCGAATTAAGGGCCTCTTGGGTAGACAAATAGCGCTCCTGAATATCTTCCGAAGGATTAGAGCAAAAGGATCTCTTAACCAAACGTAGAGCTCGTTCCAAGGTGAGAATGCCTCTATGGATACGCCTATTCCGGGCACACAAAAAAGAAATGATATGGCCACGAATTACAGTCTTGTCAGCCTCCCAAAATAAGACAGGATCATCCTGATGTTGTACATTATTGATTAAATAGTCGTCCCACTGGGTCTGAAAGAAGGTCTGAAATTCCACGTCTTGCTCTAGGTAAAAGGGAAAGCGCCAAGAATGAGAACGGGCATAGGCAACACCCAAATGGTCTGGGTGGGGGCCGCGAGAAAGCAGGGGTGGACTTTTGTGGGTAGCGGCGCGGAGGGGCCCTGTATGGCCTGGACGCTGGCGGTTTGGGCTTTTGCCGGACAAGGGAGGCAAACGAGCGTTCATGTTCGGAGAGGCGTTTTGTCGCCGCCTCGATAGTGTCATCGAACAATTCCTTTCCCATGCAGGGGAGGTTAGCCAACCGGTCCTGTAAGTTGGGGTCCATGTCGACCAGGCGCAGCCAAGCTAGTCGGCGCATGGCGATAGCGAAGGCTGCTTCTCTGGAGGAGAGTTCGAAGCCATCGTAGGCTGCGTGGAATAAATGAAGGCGCAGGTTGGAGAGGGACTCTAAGAGCAGGCCGAACGTTCCCTGCCGGGAGGCCGGTAGGTCAATCTCAAAGGCTCTCAATAGTCCAATGAGGTGTTTGAGGTATGATGTGAAGGTGAAAGCGTAGCTTTGCACCCTAGAGGCCATCATTGCGTTTTGGTATAGCCTCCTGCCGAACTTGTCCAGGGTTCGGCCTTCTCGGCCTGGGGGGACCGCTGCTGAGACCCGGGACGGGTGAGCCTTTTTCAAGGAGGATTCTACTAGCAGCGATTGGTGGGAGAGCTGTGGTTGCTCGAATCCCGGGTAAGGTACTGTGCGGTACTTGGCCTCCATTTTGGTGGGGTACGGCCGTGACCATGTAGGGGGTCTCCAGGTTCCTGAAGAAGGCCTGTTGGAGTACCGGGTTAGGTGGTAAGCGAAGGGACTCTCTGGGCAGTGATGGCATATCCAGCTCCGCCAGGTATTCCTTAGAGTATCTGGAGTCGGACTGGAGGTCTAAGTCCAATGCGTGGCCCATGTCTTGGACAAAGCGAGTGAAGGATGGGCGAGATGTCCCCGGGGCCCCGTGCGGGGTCGGGGAACGAGACCTTCGTCGGTTGGAGAAGGATAAGGAGGCTTCCCTCGAGTATCGAGGTTCATGCTCTGATCCATGCTCCGAGACTGGGGAAGCACTGTGAGAGTGTTCCGGGGTTGTCGATCTTCGGCGTCTCGAGGAGCCCCTCGGAGACGATGCCGGGGTTAGGGGTACCGATCGATGTCGGATTGGTGACCTTGATCCGGACTCCCTCGGAGAATGCGTCCGAGGGGGGGTTCGGAGGATGTGCGGGTTGGAGAGTGATAACTCAGCCACCCTTAGTGGTCCCGTACGAGGTGTGGGAGAACGGCCTCGTAGAGTTGGTGAACCTCGTGCCCTCTTGGAGGTACGGCGGTTCGAGGTTTCTGTAGTTCTAACCCGACGTTTTGCCCCTCTGCGGTCTGCGGAGGGGGAACGTCTCGGGCGTCTCGGCGAGGAGTCCGAGGAGGATGGGATGCGGCGAGGGTTGCGCACCTTTCCTCGAGGTTGTTCGGTGTGAGGCTCAGGCTGGTCTGGCACATTCGAGGTCGAGGCCGATTGAAACTGGGCCATTGCAGCGGACAGCTCCGACGTGATCATCGCTCGGAGTAGGTCCTGGAAGACGGGCACGGACAGCATCGAAGGCATGTCCACTGCCTCGGTGCGCTCCACCGGGGGCGACCTCGTATTAGAGTATTCCCGTGTGGTGGAGGCACGGCCCGAAGGCTTGGAGGGCTTAGATGGGGCTGTAAGCATGGGGCTTCCGCCATGCGTCGCCGCTGTCCCCGAGGTTGGCTTCTTCGCTGTTACAGAACCTGAAGAGGGAAGAGGGGACTTACCCGGAGCCGAGGCTTTTTGTTGTCCCGAGGACTTCGGGGTCGGGTCTCGAGGTGAGGTTTCCGGGGCCGAGGTCAAGGCCGGGGCCGAGGCCGGGGCCGACCTCGAGGCCGAGGTGGAGGGTTGGTCCGGGGTGAAGAGATCCGCCATGCGGGCTTTTCTTCGGCGGAGGGCCCGGTTTTGAAAAATAGCGCACTGGGGGCAGGAGTCGGTTGGATGAGCCGCCCCCAGACAGAGGATGCACCGGCGATGCGGATCTGTGAGAGAAAGAAGCCGCTCGCACCGGGTGCACTTTTTAAATCCGGTCAGAGGCCGGGACATTAAATCGAAAGTAGCCGCGGGTCGATTAGCCACGCGGCCACGGGGACCCGGAAGCCTCCGGGTCGTCGAAAACGAAGCAGGAATCAAGTAAAGAAGTAAAGAGTTCGCGCACAGCGACTTAATCGTGAAAAAACAAGAAAAAATCGCGATGCTAGAAGGCAGTTGGGGCAGAGCCTGAAAAACACGTCTTCTAGGCTCGCGGAAAAATTTTGAACTGGAGACCACGAGGGGATGCACCCCCTAGTGGAGCAGGAAGGCACGCATGCGTGGAGCAGCAGAGCAAACTTAAATCTTCAATCAAGTTTGCTTGAAAATGCTTCCGCATCGGGGCTCCGTAGATGACGTCACCCACATGTGAGAATATCATGCCTGCTTGTCCTGGGATAAGGATATCTATCCACACCGGGGCATGATCCGAGATATTCACAGGGCCAATCTCCGCTGACACTACAGAAGAAAACAGTTCTTGAGCCACAAAGACATAATCAATCCGAGACCAGGTATTGTGAGCTGTAGAGAGGCGAGTATAATCCAGGACCTCAGGATGGAGAAGACGTTAAGGGTCAGTCACTGAAAGGGTATCACAAAAATCCCAAAGTAAACCCCCCTTGGCCCCCAAGGAAGGAGACAAGAAGCAAGACTTGTCAGAAGTGGGATCCAGGACCAAATTAAAGTCACTTGCTAGGAGAAGTGGATCTCCAGAAAAGCGGGAACAGAGTTGGGTCATCTTCTGCAAAAAAGAGGATTCCGATGAATTAGGGCCATAGACAAACAGCAGTAAATAGTTCTGATCCCTCAACGACAAGCGTAAAAGGAGGTATCTACCATCCACAGCCTTATCGAAGACCTGAACCCCAAGCAGGCAGGACTTACGGATCAACACTGCAATACCACCATGACGTCCCGTCGAGGAAGCAAAATAAACCTCCCCCACGCATGACCGATGCTAATTAAGATGCTCCACATTCGTGAGCCGGGTCTCTTGTAAACAGGCAATATCCAAACGGTAGCGCTGGAGAGCCGCCAGAATTTTAGACCGCTTGACCGGCGATGCGATTCCCCCTACATTTCAAGATGTGAGTCGAAAAAAAGTACTCATGTCAGTTAATCAAGGATGTAGACGAAAGCCAAAGTGCAGTAAAGAGGCTTGAGAGGAAACCCCCAGAAGCCCAGCCTCTCCCAGGGAACAGCGATATAGTCTACTGGCAAGAAAACAAAAGGAAACAGTGCCAAAAGCCCAACAAAACTTACTAAGAGCTGAAGGAGGACTACCCACCCCCCACCCCTCCAAAAACTCCAACCCCAATCCAAACTCCCCCCCCCCCTTTTAAAGCCTATGTACAACATTCGCTCCATACCACCAAGGTGGGTCGGAACAAGGGAGTCATGCCAGAATATGAGCAGGGCCCCGGTCGTCATCCCCCAAAAGAACAGCAACAATCCTCAACTACTGCAAAACCCTGCCCCCAACAAGCACCCTCCCCTTCAACACGCTCCCATGCAAAGCCACTAGCATACATACCCCGCAGACTCAAGCCGGCAGCACAACGCAAACACACCACCCATACATACGGAGAGAAACAGAACAATAAGAAAGGGCAGAAAGCCCTCCAGTGCCAAGTATACGAGAGACCACCAGGTGAAGACCACCAAGAACTCCACAGTGTACAATAGGGAAAAGTAGGAACGGAAAATCCAAGTAGCAAACAGAGCAGAGCAACGCACACCAACAGGCAAGCAGAAGAGGAAAAAAAGAACCACCTCACCAAGCAAACCCCCCAGTGCTGCCATCCACCCCTCAAACAAACCCAAAACAATAGCCCTGTCAACCCGTATACAATCACCCGGAACACTTAGACACAATCAAACTTACAATACTATCCAGAAGGTATCTCAAGAAAATACACGCATTGCAAGCACACTACCCCCAGACCCCTTCAAGGACCAGGTCAACCTAGGAGGGAAGGACCCCTTCCAATTGACAGTAGGTGCAGGGGAAAATACAACCAGAACACTCAAACAGTTTCAAGTTTCAAGTTTAATATTCATTTGATGAATCGCTTATAACAATATCTAAGCGATGTACATTTTAAAAACCACAAGGATGTGGTAATACAATTAGAGTAACAAAAAATTAACAAAAAATTTTAAACAAAAGACAAATAACATTGGACAAACAAGAAGGGTTGGGGAGGAGGGGAAAAGTTACAATTTTTATATTTAGAATTTAACATAAATGGGAAAATACATTAGGTAGTAGCGGGTTTTAATAGAAAAAAAGAATATGGAAACCTGAAATATTACTTTTCATGCATCAAAAGCATCTTGAAATAAGTATGTCTTTAAAATTTTCTTAAAAGAGACAAGGTCTGTTTCATTTTTAATAAAATTTGGAAGAGAGTTCCATAATGTAGGGGCTTTCACGGAGAACATATCATTGCGTCGTGTTCCTATTATTCTAAGCGATGGGATAGAGAGCAGTTGTGATGAAGAGGATCTTAGGGAGCGAGATGGTCTGTATGGGATAATCATTTTTGCTATAAATTGGGGTTCGTTGAAGCTCAGTGTTTTGTATACCAAAAATAAAACTTTAAAAGTTATTCTATGAGTTATGGGGAGCCAATGTGATTTGATAAGTAAAGGAGTGACATGGTCGAATTTTTTTTGCATTGTGAATTAACTTGATTGATGTATTTTGGATGATTTGGAGACGTCTGTTTTCTTTTTGTGTTATGTTAATTAGAAGAGAATTACAGTAGTCCAATTTAGAAATGATAAGAGAATGAACTAAGATATTGAGTGATTTAGAATCTAAAAAAGTAGAAATGGATCGTAAAAGTCGTAATCTGTAAAAACATGTTTTAACTATTTCGCTAATATGGTTATGAAAAGAAAGATCAGTATCAATTGTCACACCAAGAATTTTAAGTTTAGTGACCGTTTCTATAGGAGTGTTGTCAAGAGTAAATGGTATTTTTTGAAGTATGTCTCCTTTCCAAGTGAAAAGCATTGTTTTTGTTTTTTGGGTGTTTAAAACCAATTTGTTATTGTTTAACCAGTCTTTTATTATTTCTAATTTATCATTAATTGTTTTTATTTCTTCTGTATTTTCTGGGTTGAGAGGATGCATGAGTTGGATGTCATCTGCGTATGAAAATGTTGTAAAGCCTAATGACTGTGAGATCGTGATAAGCGGGGATAGGAAGATGTTAAATAGAAGAGGAGACAATATAGAACCTTGTGGAACACCGAGTGCTGTTGAGAAGTTTTCAGAAAAGGTTTCGTTGAATTTTACTCTAGAGGTTCGATCCGATAAATAAGATGTTAACCATTTTAGGACTTGGCCTTCTATTCCTAATGAATGCAGTCGATTAAGAAGAAGTTCGTGATCTACAGTATCGAAAGCTGCAGATAGGTCTAGAGAAAAGAGTGCAACAGATTTATGATGGTCGAGAAAATAATGTATGTTAGTAACGAGACCTATCATAGAGTATTCAGTGCTGTGATATTTTCGGAAACCGGTTTGGTTGGGGTGTAGCGCATTGGATGATTCGATGAATTCCGAAAGCTGTTCAAAGACAAGTTTTTCGGTCAATTTCATTAGAAAAGGTATATTTGAAATTGGGCGATAATTGGATGGATCATCTTGATTGGATTTGATGTTTTTTATTATTGGTGTGACTATAGAAGTTTTCCACGCAATAGGGACGGTGGCTGAGGAGAAACTATGATGTATAATTGAAAGAATGAAAGGGCCAAAGTAAGGAAGAAATTTTTTTAGATAAAACGGCGGAATAGGTTCTGTAGGGGAGCCTTTTAGATTTATTGATTTCAAATGTCTTTCGATGTCGTTTAAAGTAGGAATTCTGAAGTATGTACATTTGGCTGTTGGAATAAAGTTGTTTGTGGTTGAATTTTCTAATGTTGATGAGATTGAATTATTATTTAAAAGTTTTTGTCTTATTATGGTTATCTTTTGGCAGAAATAATCTGCAAGTTCTTGTGCTTTTAATAATGATTTTTGATCAGATTTATATTTTTGTTTTTTTTTCCGGGTTTACTGATTTTAGGATATTGAAGAGCACAGCAGTATTTTTGGCTTTTTGAATTTTGTTGTTATAATAAGATTTTTTTGCCTGAATAATTTCACGTTTATAGTAGAGAGAAGTATCTTTAAATTTTTGAAGGTTAGTGGGAGTTTTGGAAGAACGCCATTTTCTTTCTATTGCACGAAGTTGAGTTTTTATTTGGGACAGTTTTTTGGAGTACCATGGATTTTTTAGTTTTCTATTGATTATTGTTTTGGTGATTAATGGAATTTTAGTATTTAATATGGATTCTAAGTTTGTGTTCCAGTAGTGAAGCTGATCATCAATGGTTTTGAATGGTGGAATAGTAATGAGAGAGCTGAAGATGGGCGAGATGTCGGAGCTTTCTAATTGAGAAAAATCCCTATAAGAGAATGTTTTGGTTTGAAAGGAGTGGTTTGATTTCCATTGCTGAGTGAAATAAAGATTTAGAGAGATTAGTTTATGGTCGGACCAAGGAACTGGGAGAATATTCGGGGTAGAGTGAGAAATTGATTGGGAAGTAGTAATCAAGATCATATCAAGTATATGTTGGGCTAGATGAGTAGGTTCGTGTATCAAAGTTTGCAGATCTAAATCTTTAAGAAGTTTGATAGTGTCCGCGGTGTGTGAGTTATTAAGATTATCAAAATGAATATTAAAATCACCTAGAATGATTGGATTGTTGGCAGTTGAACAAAATTCAAAGAGTAAATTATGAAATAATAATAGTTTTGAGGTGTCTATCGGAGGAGGAAAACATGGCCTCAAAGGAACAGGAAAGAAGCAACCAAAGCTCAGTAGCACCAGGTAAATCTGGGCGAAGCCAAAGGACCAGGCTCCGCAGACAACACATCCAAGTAGGCCTGAGCTGATGCCACAGTGTCAAAGGTTTTCCACTCAGCACCTGTCCAGATCTTCAACAACGCAGGGTACAGTAACATGAAGCGATGTTTTCAGGCATACAGCGCTGAACACACAGGGGGAAAAAAGCTTGTGCCGCTCCTGGAGTGATGGTGAGTAGTCCTGAAAGAGCCGGATAGGATCATCCTCAAAGCTCAAGGAATTTCTCTGCTGTTTGTACTGACGCATCAGCTCTGCTTTGTGGGCATAATTATGGATCTTTATAATGACCACCTGGGCCCTTGTGCTGTCTTTTTTATTTATTTTGTTTACATCACAGAGCCGGCATGGGGTTGGAGAGGTTGTAACTCTATACTTCTACTAAGACTAAGGGTGTCCTTTTATTAAGGCATTTAGCGCACGCTAAATCGGTTAGCGTACCTTGATAAAAGAACCCATAAGTATTTTAATAAAAACTTCTGCCCCTTATGTGATTGACTTTGACACCCCTGTCCTAGAAGCATCCAGTTATCAAATTGCCCTCTTTTACTTCAGTTGTTCAGGAGTCTATTTACCTGCCATTATTGTGCCTCAAAAGCTTTCCTATGAATATTAAGACAAAAGTCTGAGCATGGAAATAAGACAGAAAAAAATGAGTCTTCTTAATTTCACAAGTTAACACTGTAGCTCACATTTCCTAAAGTTACCATAAGAACATAAGCCATGCCTCTGCTGGGTCAGACCTGAGGTCAATCATGCCCAGCAGTCCGCTCATGCGGCGGCCCATCAGGTACACAACCTGTATACTAGCCCTTTATCAATACCCTTCTATCCACTTTTCCTTCAGAAAATTGTCCAATCCCTTCTTGAACTCCAATACCATACCCTGTCCTATCACTCTCTCTGGAAGCGAGTTCCAGGTGTCCACCACCCACTGGGTGAAGAAGAACTTC
Organism: Geotrypetes seraphini; assembly: GCF_902459505.1. Taxonomy (NCBI): domain Eukaryota; kingdom Metazoa; phylum Chordata; class Amphibia; order Gymnophiona; family Dermophiidae; genus Geotrypetes; species Geotrypetes seraphini. The sequence goes on along the minus strand of NC_047087.1, from coordinate 164,271,488 downwards.
CTAGCATTGGTTCTGAATCTGTCTCCTTTTAATTTTTTGGAATGCCCTCTTGTTCTTGTAGTTGTCGAAAGTTTGAAGAATCTGTCCCTCTCCACTTTCTCATTTTGTTTAATCTCTGCAGAAGTGGTCTTCATACATATAACAGAAATATGTTGATAATTAATAAGTCATTGATTTGGAAACTTTTTCTATAATGGAATGTACAGTCCCAACTAGGTTCTCCAAGACCCTGGGTGCACCTCTATACACATATACACGTTGTCGACCAATAAAGTGTAAAGGAGACCTGTTTACAGCACAGGCCAAGGATGACAACATACTGTATATTCCAAATCTTTTTTCTCCTCCCTGCGGTTTCTTCTCTACCCCCAGACAAGGAATGTTCACTTAACCATCAGCTTACCTCCAGCCAGGAAGCAGTCACTCCAACACAATCTCCAACGGTGACGGGACAAAAGCGCGTGAGACATCAGCGCACTGACATTGCAGCGCAGACAATTTGGCGCAAGACACCAGCGCGCCGCAGAAAAACTTATTTTTAAAGAGCTCCGACGGAGGGTGTGGGGAGAGACCCCCCACTTTACTTCATACTCTTCACGCTGCCATTGGGGGGAATGTAGGGGGTGCAACCCCCCCATATTATAAAGAAAACTGAACTTTTTCCTAAAAAATCGGAAAAAGCTCAGTTTTCTCTATAATGAGGGGGTTGCACCCCCACACACCCCCCAATGTCAACGTGAAGAGTATGAAGTAAACTGGGTGGTTCCCTATTCATACCCCATGTCAGAGCTCTTTAAAAGTAAGTTTTCCTGCAATGCGCTGGTGTCTTGTGCCGAATTGTTTGCGCTCCAATGTCGGTGCACGAATGACTATGAACCGTCTCCAACATTTGTCCAGCTTTCCCCTTGCAAGTCTCACCCACACATTCAGGGTGGCACGGCTTCCCAGAGCATTGCTTCAACTCCTAACTAGAGAGTTGCGCGGGGACAGAAATCCCACCCGTCCCCGCCAAAATCCCACCCGTCCCCACCCGTCCCCGTGAGGAATCCCACCCGTCCCCACCCGTCCCCGTGAGGAATCCCACCCGTCCCCATGAGGAATCCCTCCGTCCCCACCCGTCCCCGCGATGAATCCCCTCCGTCCCCACCCGTCCCCGCGAAGAATCCCCTCCGTCACCACCCTTCCTTATAAACTTCAGAAATAGTTATTTTATTTAATTATGCTACTGAATTAAAGGCTCTGGTAGAGACCCATTTACAAATAAGCAAAGAGACTTTATTCATTTGGAAATATTAATTGGGAAGAATACATACTTTGTAAATGGGTTTCTACCAGAACCTCTAATGTAAATATAAAATATAAATACTCAGCTGATGAGAACCCACAAACTGTCAGCTGAGGACTTCCTTTGCAGTTGGCCGGGGGTCCCTTTTGCCAAGCTTGGCAGGCAGCAGTAGCGTCCCTGAGTCACAGATGCTGGCACCTCAGTGGCTCAGTGGCTTGGTGGAGGGGAGTTCTGGCCATCTCTAGAGGAGGTCCTCTGCTGGCGGTGCTTGGGGATCCCCACCAGTCACAGCAAGGGTCAACAAGTACTTCAACACTGTAGAAATAAAACCAGAAATACATTTCCTTTTCTTTTGAACACAAAACAAAGACATCTGCCATATACATTTCCCAAAGCTAACATATTTTAGTCAATAAATTCCGTTTTTTACCTTTGTTGTTTGGAGACTTATTTTTCCATAAAGTTGGTCCCAGTTTCTTTTTTCCGTTTTCCCATTTTCTGTAAATTCTTCTGTTGCTGTCCATTGGTTCCCCCTACCATGGTCCAGCATTTATCTCTTTCTCATCTTTCGTGCCTGCCCACCAGCCCCATGCCCAACATTTCTCCTTCTATCACCACTCTCCAGCACTTTGCCACATCTCTCCCTCCATTCCCTTCACCACTGTCCAATATTCCTCCCTCTTGCATCCCTTTCAATCTGTCCCATTGTTCCCTTGCCACATTTCTCACTCTCATCTTTTTCTTCCCTATCATATTCTGTACCTTCCTCCCTACGACCAAAAATTCTCCTCTTTCTTCCATTTGCCGTGTGTACACAACCATCTCTCTTTCCCGCTCATTGACACACCCACACCCAATTCTCTCTTTCTATTCCCTCCCCCACCTCAGCATCTCTTTCCCTCCCTTCCTCTCTCCCCAGTTCATGACTTCTGTGTCCAAAAATGCACTCCCTTCCACCACTTCATTCGAGTCCAGATAACAGCAGGGGTTGTAGGCAGCCTGCAGCAAGCCATATGTAGCCGACCCAGAAGTCTTCCCCCAAAGTCAGAGCTGACATCGGAGGGAAGGCTTTGCATCAGTCTGGCGGCGGCTGAGGTGTCAGGTGGTAGACACTGGATGTAGGAGGTGAGAGGAGACAGACTGTAGATAGAAATGGGGAGGGATCAGACACACTGGATGAAAGGGGAAAGATAAGACAAGCTGGAATGCCTGGGGAGAGAGAAAAAGACAGATGATGGATGTAAAGAAAAGGAGAGAGATGCTAAAAACCACCTGGGAGGGAGTGAGGGATAGAAGAGAAGACAAGAGATGCCAGACCAATGGGGGGGGGGAGAGAGATGGAAGGGAGACGCAGACAGAAGGCAGACAATGGATGGAAGGAAGAGAATGACGAGAACATGAGGAAAACAGAAACCAAACAAAAGTAGAAAAAAAATTCTATTTCTTTTCTTTTTGGTTTAGGATAAAGTAGTATTGTAGCTGTGTTGGTAAAATGTTTATAAACAAAGCCCTACCAGCTGAAGATCTCTTCCTCTAGTTCGGCAGCCAGAACTCTGATTTATAAAATGACAATTGTACAGAATATTGTTTCTTTTTATACTTTATTAAAATAAGTTCAGTATAAAACTATTTAACGCTTGTGCGGATGGGATCAGATGATTTGCAGGGATGAGGCAGGGTGGGGGCCGAGCTCGTGACAATGAGGTGGAGATAGGGACCAAGCTCGCGGGGACAAGGACAAATTTTTCCCTGTGTCATTTTCTACAAGGTAGCTCAGCTCTAAGCTGAGCCCAGTGCATCTTGGGAACTGTAATCCATCCCGCTTTGGCTAGCAACTCTGCTGCCTGGTGGTATAATAGTCGCAATTGGTGAGGGAAAACCCTTTAATCCGTTACATGGAACAATTAACCAGGTATAGGGTTTTCATGTTATTTCATTTATAATATTTACAGGGCTTTTTTGTGCTGGTATGTACCAGCACCTTTCTTACCTGCTCACCCCTACCCCCCCATTTCTCTAAGCCCAGCCATGGTTTGGCATTTCCCCCTTCCATCCTCAACCTTCTTCCCAAGTCTAAACCTTCCTTTTGATTTTTTCAAAGTCAGCAGTGATTCCCAAATGCTGCCCTATTGCCAACCCAAACTCTTTCTACTGCAGCCTGCCTCTAAGGAAACAGGAAGTACATCAGAGAGGTAGGCCATGGTAGAAAGAAAAGGCCAGGTTGGTGGCAGGGCAGTATTTTGGAATTTCTGTCACCACCAACTTTTAGAAAGCCAAAAGGAAGGTTAGACTTGGGGAACAGGGTTGAAGACGGAAGGGAGAGAAGCCAGACCATTGTTGGGGTTGGGGGAGTGGAGAGGGGGAGTGAATTTGTGTATGAGTAAGGAGAACAGGAAGAAGGAAAAGATGTAAGCCACTAGGTGAGGACTAGAAAGAAAGGAGGAACGGGGAAATGTTGATGGGGATAGGATAATGGAAGACGAGGAGTGGGAGATATCAGATCAGGGGAAGGTAGAGGGTGAGATGTCTTGGGAGTGGAAGGGAGAGGGTGTAGCTGCTGAAGGAACAGAGCCATAATGACCCCACCTCTAAAGTTGTGCTGTATAAGTACTGACACCTTTTTTCCTACATAAAAAACCTCCACTGAATATTTATAACCTGCCTAAACTTTCAGAATAATAAAACAAAACAGGAGTAATACAATAATCAATAAAATACAGGACTTAGGAATATCATTAAAATGCAGAACTAAATAAGTCGAGGAATTCCAAAGAAATGGACCTACCAGTGAAATTTTTTTAAAAAAGGAACCCATGCTAGCAGCTGACCAAACATAACTTCTGCTGACTAGAATGCAGTGGTATATTTGATTCAGCGGCCACCCAAGGTGGCCCCACCCCCTCTTTTTGCCAGAGAATCCCCCCCAGGGATTTGGAGTGGGTAAAAATATAGTAATGGGTGGGGAGTAGACTGAAGATGTAAGGCAGAGGTCCTCAAACTTTTTTTTTTTTAATTCTTTATTCATTTTCAAACTTACAATAAGTGTGACAATATGTCCAAATAAATTAACAATAAACAGGGGGCCAGCTCATGGTCCCTCAGACTGTTGGGGGCTGGAGTATAGTTTGAAAAAAACAAACAAAACCATGAACGAATTCCCATGCACACTGCACATATCTTATTTGTAGTGCAAAAAACATGAACAATAAAATATTTAAAATGAAGAACAATTTTAGGCAACATAAACTCTGGGCCTGGCTACTACCTATCTGCCTCAATGTAGTGATGGTGGCTCGGCACGTCCTCGACCCCAGCACGTCACATCACTGTGTCCCCCTGGCTGACACTAATGACTGACGCTGGAGCAGCAAAAAAACAAAACAAAACAAAAACCTAACAGATGTTCGTGTGGGATCACAACAAAGCACTCTAAAACACCTGCAGAACGAAGTACATGGTAATGCCGGAATGAGTCTTGGAACGGACAGAGAGAAGCTATTTGAGCATTAGCATGAGGCTTGAAATATACTGAGAAAAGCTATTGGAGCACCAGAATGAGGTTTGGCATTCACAAAAAGCCAAAACAGCATACTGAAGCTTAGAACATTCAGTAAAGTACTACCAAGCCCCTGCAATAAAGTAACCAAAATATCCTGCAACTAACTAATGCCAAAAATTTCCTGCCAGTTGTACCGAACTTCCAATAAACCCTCCAAGCGGCAGCAGGGCTGTACACACCAGCCCATGCGCTCAGCAGATGGGTCACGCAGCATGGAAGCATGATGTTAGCACTATGTGTCTGGCCGTCTAGCTCACATGAGGGAGTTACTGGCAGCGCGCAGTGAGGAGCGGTGAGAACTGCAGAGCGCTATAGTGAGAAAGACACAATGGAGCAGGTCAGCATTGGTTAAGAACATGAGTAGTAAACTCTTGAGTGGGAGCCGGATAAATGACATAGGAGGGCCATAATGTGAGGACACCTGATGTAAGGGAATGGAAGAGTGGGTGAGAGAAGAAGATGGAAATTTGATAAGTTAGCTGAAAGGTAAACAGAAGGAGAAAGAGGGTGAAATTTGAGTGAACTTAGGTAAAAAAACAAACAAAAGAGAGGAAAGAGTTAAATGGAGAGGTTAATATATCATAGAAACATAGAAAATGACGGCAGAAAAGGGCTATAGCCCACCAAGTCTGCCCATTCCAAGTATCCGCCCCCCAGAGTTCACTCCCTTAGAGATCCCACGTCAGGATCACATTTCCTCTTAAAATCCGTCACGCTGCTGGCCTCAATCACCTGCAATGGGAGTCTATTCCAATGATCCACCACTCTCTCGGTGAAGAAGTACTTTCTGGAGTCGCTATGAAATTTCCCTCCCCTGATTTTCAGCGGATGCCCTCTGGTGGTTGAGGGTCCCATGAGACAGAAGATATCATCTTCCGACTCGATACGTCCTGTGATGTACTTATACGTTTCAATCATGTCTCCCCGTTCTCTTCTTTCCTCAAGTGAGTACAGCCGCAATGTTTTTAGTCTTTCTTCATAAGTGAGATCCTTGAGCCCCAAGACCATCCTGGTCGCCATTCGCTGAACCGACACGATCTTCAGTATGTCCTTACGGTAGTGTGGTCTCCAGAACTGAACACAGTACTCCAAGTGAGGCCTCACCATGGATCTGTACAACGGCATCATGACTTCAGGTCTCCTGCTGACAAAACCTCTACGGATACAACCCATCATTTGTCTTGCCCTGGAGGAAGCCTTCTCCACTTGATTGGCAGCCTTCATGTCCTCACTAATGATCACCCCTAGATCGTGTTCTGCCGTGGTCTTAACCAAGGTCTCACCATTTAGTACATAAGTTCTACGCGGGTTTCTCTTACCCAGGTGCATTATCTTGCATTTTTTAGCATTGAAGCCTAGCTGCCAAGTAGTTGACCATCTTTCCAGCAGCAGTAGATCGTGTGTCATATTATCAGGTAATAAGCTTTTGCCTACTATGTTGCAAAGTTTGGCGTCGTCAGCGAACAGTGCTACCCTTCCTTTAAGTCCTTGCGTCATATCTCTTATGAATAAGTTAAATAGAATCGGGCCCAGGACTGAGCCCTGCGGCACCCCACTGATTACGTCCGATGCCTCGGATGGGATACCGTTCACCACCACCCTCTGAAGTCTACCGCTCAGCCAATCCCCAACCCATGTAGTTAGAGTGTCTCCTAATCCTATCGATTTCAACTTGTTCAATAGCCTTCGGTGTGGGACGCTATCAAATGCTTTACTGAAGTCCAAATATACCACGTCCAGTGACTCTCCGGCATCCAGTTGTCTAGTAACCCAGTCAAAAAAGCTAATTAGATTAGATTGGCAGGATCTACCCTGGGTGAACTCGTGTTGGTGGGGATCACGTAGGTTTTCCTCGTCTAGGATTGTGTCTAGGTTCCATTTGATCAGTGTTTCCATGAGTTTACACACTATAGACTTGAGACTCACTGGTCTGTAGTTTGCTGTCTCTGTCCTGCAGCCCTTTTTATGGAGTGGGATTACGTTGGCGGTTTTCCAGTCCAAGGGGACTCTTCCTGTGCGTAGGGAAAGATTGAAAAGCACAGATAATGGTTCTGCCAGGACTTCACTTAACTCCCTTAGCACCCTGGGGTGTAGGTTGTCCGGTCCCATAGCTTTGTTTACTTTGAGTCTTGATAGTTCGTTGTAGACGCTACTGGGCGTAAACTCGAAATCTTGAAACGGGTCTTTCTGGTTATCTCCCGTCTGAAGCTGTGGACCAGCTCCCGGCGCTTCACAGGTGAAGACTGAACAGAAGTATTCGTTTAGTAGAACATAGAAACATAGAAAGATGACGGCAGAAAAGGGCTATAGCCCATCAAGTCTGCCCACTCTACTGACCCACCCCATTAAGTCTGAGTACTAATGACCTTTGGCAGAATCTGATTCCGCAAAGTTACCGTCCGATTGCTTCAGGCATTCTATCCCATCTTTGTTTCTTTTCCTGTCACTAATATAACTAAAGAAAGATTTATCCCCTTTCTTAATATTCCGTGCTAGCTCTTCCTCCATTCAGAGTTTGGCCTCTCTGACTGCTTTTTTGACAGCTTTCGATCTGTCTAGATAGTCCTCTTTCGCCCCCTGTTTTCCTAAATGTTTGTGGGTGATGTATGCTTCTTTTTTCTTTTTAACTAGGTCTGAAATTTCTTTACTGAACCATTGGGGTCTTTTGTTTCTCCTGCGTTTACTTACTGTTCTTATGTATCGGTTTGTTGCTTCATGTAGGATGGACTTCAGAGACGACCACATATCCTCTAAATTGTCAGATTTTGCTATGTATGTAGCTCCTGATGGACAAAATCTCCCATGCGGTTGAAGTCTGTGCCTCTAAAGTTGAGAACCCTTGTTGCTGTGTTTGACTTAGAGAAACCTTTCTTGAGGTTGAGCCATACCATATTATGGTCGCTGGAGGCCAGTGTATCACCTACTGAGACTTCCGAGACGCTATCTCCGTTGGTGAGTACTAGGTCTAGTATCGCCTGGTCCCTGGTGGGTTCCAACACCATTTGCTTGAGACGTGCACCCTTTATGGAGGTTAATATTCTTTTGCTGCTACCTGTAGTCGCGGAGAGTGTGTTCCAATCTGCATCGGGCATGTTGAAGTCTCCTAGCATTACTATGTCCCCGCGCAGTGTGATGTTCTCTATGTCCTCGATTAATTCCATGTCTTTGTTTTCCTGTTGCCTGGGAGGTCTGTATATCACACCAAGGTATAGGCATTTTTCATTCCCTCTGGCCAAGCAGTTAATATATCATAGCCGTCCTTGTCCAATCCATCATCCTCTCCAAACTAGACTACTGCAATGCCATCTACTTAAGCCTATCAAAAAATAGTCTTCAAAGACTCCAGCTAATCCAGAATACTGCAGCCAAGTTGATCTTTGCAAAACGCAAGTCTGACCATGTCTCCCCACTCCTAGCCAAACTTCACTGGCTCCCAGTGATTTCCAGAATCCATTTCAAATGCTCCTACCTGGCTTTTAAGATCATTCACGGCATCCTTCCTCCCTTAATCCCACTATCTTATAACTCCTCGAGTCCTGACTCTACCAGACCCGCCCAAAGGTATAAACTATCCTTCCCCTCTCTACACGGTATTCGCTATGCCAGGCAAACTGGGAAAATCCCTTCTCTTCAGAATCACAGGTCTTTGGAACGACCTTACTACCTCGCTTCGGAACCTGGGTTCCCTCCAATTATTCCGTAAGCAACTGAAAACCTGGCTTTTCACTAAAATGTAATTCTATTCCCCTTACTCTTCTCTTCTATATATAAGTTCATGTAAACCTTTTTTTTTTTTTTCTTCTCTTCCTATATTTTAAGTTCTTGTAAACCGTGCCAAGCTCCACATCCGTGGAGATGATGCGGTATATAAACTTAAGATTTAGTTTAGTTTAGTTTAGTAATGAGGGAATGGAACAAGACAGGAGAGAGAAGAAAAGACAAATGGACAGCAACTGCTTGAAGAATTTGCATAAGACAAGAAAGGAAAAAAAAAAGCAACTCGAACCAACTTGAAAAAAAAAAATTATCATGTTTTTCGCTCCATAAGACGCACTTTTTTTACCTCCAAAAAGGGGGTGGAAATAAGGGTGCGTCTTATGGAGTGAATACCCAACCCCCCCTTACCTTTTTTTTCATTGTCACCCTCCTTAGCTAGATGCGGCTGCCTGGTCCCGGCAAGCAGTGACGGCTGACGCGGCTCACGGCTTGAGTCCTTTTCTTTTCACTTGCAGGCAGGCCTTGGCCTCCCACCCCCCCCTCATTAACTTTTTTTTTCTTCATTCTGTCACCCTCTCTTGCTAGACGCAGCTGCTGCCTGGTCTCGGCAAGCAGTGATGGCTGACTGCTTTTTCTTTTGCAGCAGAGCAGCACACAGGGCTGCCTACCTAGTCCCACGCCGCTTCCTGTGAGACTGTTCACAGGAAGTGGCGCAGGACCAGGCAGGCAGCCCTGTGCGCCACTCCGCTGCAAGGGAAAAGAAGAGGACTTAAGCCGTGAGCCGCATCTATCATCCCTCCTTTCATGGGCTAGGCAGGCAGCCATGTCTAGCGAGGGAGGGCGACAGAATGAAAAGAAAAAAAAAAAAAAAGGTAACGGGGGGGGGGGGGGGCCTGCCTGCCTGCCAAATTAAACATAGGGAGAAGCTGGGCCTGCCTGCCTGCCTGCAGGGAGGCCTGGAGGGGGGAGGTTTGGGAGGTGGGAGGCCTGCTTGCTTGCCTGGGGGGGCTGCCAGGGAGGGGGTGCCTTCCTGCCTAGGGGGGCTGCCTTGGAGGGGGAAGTACTGCCTGCCTGCCTGCCTGCCCTGTCCCTACCTGCCTACCAGCCACTAGGCCTGCCTGCCCTGTCCCTGTCTGCCCTGTGCCTTGTCCCGGCCTACCACTAGACCACCAGAGGGGAAACAGAGTACAGAGCCTGGCAGGGAGGTAGGGACAGGGTGCAGAGCTTGGCAAGGAGTGTGAGGTTGGGTGCAGAGCCTGGCAGGGAGAATTTTGTTCAGAATGTTTTTTTTCTTGTTTTCCTCCTCTAAATCTGGGGTGCGTCTTATGTAGCGAAAAATACGGTAATTTCCAAACACCAAAAGTAAAAGGCATTTTATTTTGAATTTATTGACTGAAATATGTTAGCTTTGAGAAATGTGTATAGCAGATGTCTTTGTACTGTGTTCAATAGAAAAGGAAATGCAGGGAATGGAAGAGACTACTTGCGGGGACGGATAGGGACAGAATGGATCCTATCAGGGACAAATTTAATTCCAGTTTCCTTGGAACTCTAATTAGAACAGAGAGCATGAACATGTAGTTTTCTTCAGTGTTATAGTCCATTGTTCTTCAACCGCCAGTCCACAGACCGGTGTCAATCCGCAAAAAATTTCTGCCGGTCTGCACAGGGCCAGCAAGATCAAGTCAGCAGTTAAATTTCCTGCCGACTGCGGTTCCCCCCAACTGCGGTTCCTGCTGACTGCTGTTCCTCCCAGCCTCGGGCGATCAAGACAGGCTGCCGTCGGGGCCTTCCCTCTGCGAGTCTCATTTGTTTGGAAACAGGAAGTTGAAGCAAAATAGGCGGGACTCAGAGAGTGAAGGTCCCGACGTCGGCAGCCTGTCTTGATCGCCGCCCCTGCCGAGTTGCTGAAGAAGGCCGCGGGGAAGGTGCAAGTGGAAGGGAAAGAGCTGCAGGTACAAGGGAGATGGTCAGCGTGTGCAAGCAAGATCTTGGGGAGCCTTCCACAGTGGATGTCTCCCCTCCCAGCAGCTCTCCTACTTGCCAGGGCAGTGATTCACTGGCAACTTCCTCTTTCCTCAGAGGCGGCAATGGACCCAAGGCTGCCGAAGTAAATCACTGCTGCAGGCAAGTACTGAGAACTGTTGGAAGGAGAGGAAGCTACTGTAGGAGGATGGGAAGCTGCTGGATAAAGGGAGTGCTGCTGGATCTGAAGGGAGATAGAAGGAAAGATGCTGTTGGGAGGGGAGGAGGAAAAGGGATGGAAGAGAGTTAATGTTGGGAAGGGAGAAGGAAAAAAGGAAGGAGGGAAGGGAGAAGGAAAAAAGGAAGAAAACAGCTGGCAGGGAGATTACAGGAGGGGAAGGGGGGGCAGGGTGGAATTGAGAGATCAGATGAGGGAAAGGGGAAGAGACAGAGGAATGAGAAAGTAGAGAGAGATTGATGCTGAAAAGCAGAGAAATGAGAGAGGGATAAAGATACTAGAGAGATAAAAATGAAGAAAGCAGTGAAGCTGGAATGAATGATGTAAAAAGGAGAGAGGAGGCACAGGCTGGATGGAAAGGGGAGAGGGGCATAGAAAGAAGTCAGATACATATGGAAGGGGGAGAGGGCAGACAGTGGATGGAATGCGCAGATTCTGGATTGAAGAGACAGGGCAAACGCTGGAAGGAAAAGAGTGAAAAGAAGATGAAAGCAGAAACCAGATACAACAAACGGTAGAAAAAAATCATTTTACTTCTATTTTTTCATTAGAATATATCAGATTTGAAATATATATCCTGCTAGAGACATAACTGGGGACTGCAGTATTCTGTTAGCATGATATTTCTGTGTAGCATTCTATAATAACTTGGCTTGTTCAATTTTCTTGATAGTAGAGGGGATATATGTGAAGGGGAGGGGAGAAAGGGGTTTTGTTGGTCCATGCTCTGTATATTTGTATTTATAAAATCACAATTGTTCAGAATATTTTTTCTTTTTATACTTTAATAAAATACGTTCAATATAAAATCATAACTGAGGCTTGTGCAGATGGGATCAGATGGTTTGCAGGGACCGAGCTCGCGGAGATGGGGCGGAAATGTTGTTTTTTTTTTTTTTAATTTCAATCTTAATAGTTTGCCGGTCCACAAAATAATTCTTTTATTTCTGCTGGCCCACAGGTGTAAAAAAGGTTGAAGAACACTGTTATAGTCTACATTGCACTGATGGCAAGTGAGTTCATGACACATCTAGGAAATTCCTGGATGGGGCTCCTGTCTTCAGAGCTGGTACCAGGGTAGCGGGCACCATTGGCAAACTTTCAGTCTAACACCTCTTTCTTTTTTTTTTAATTCTTTATTTATATTTTCAACAAATTTACAAGAAAATTAACTTATTGTCAGAGAAATACAGCACGAATATTATTTTCACATAAATACCTCAAGAGTAAAACAAAAGTAAAATAATTGGTTATGCTTCATTAGACCACAATAATTAGGGGAGTTAAACCTGAATACAAGAGACTTATTAATCAAATGAAAAAAAAGAAAATTTTTTCCAAAAGAAAGGCTATAACGCATCATAACTTGCTTTCTAATTAACACTGGGTCAAAACTTCATGCCATCTTTTTCAACTCCAGGAAGGACTTTAGCTGCTCAGGAAGAAAAAATACATATTTGACTTGTGCATATTTTACAATACACTTAGAGGGGTATGCCAGCAGGAAAGAGGCCCCCAAAGCTAATGCTTCCTGTCTTAAAGATAAAAACTGCTTTCGCCTTTTCTGTGTAACTTTGAGACATCCATATATGCCCATAATTGTTTACCATAAAACAAAGATTTTGAAAACCTAAAATATTGCTTCACTAACATCTCTTTCAATCAACTTTCAGGCCCTTTAGATTGCAGTTCCTCCCACTCCCCACAATTTTGATAATTAAAATGCAACGATCCTTGGAAGGAAAGTTTTTCTCTAGTTGCTCCTATTTTGATTCAAAATGTTCCTCTTCAATTAGTTAAAAATACTAAAATTCTAGGAGTAATTTTTGATAATAAACTTAATTATCATGACCACATTAGTAGTATTGTTAAAACTACCTTCTATAGGTTGCGTAAAATTCGATCTATTTCTAAATTCCTCTGTCCCAAAGCACTTAATATTCTTATTCACTCTCTGGTGATGTCTAAAATCGATTATTGCAATTCATTATTTACAGGAATTGCTTTACAAGAAATTAAACGATTACAAATAATTCAAAATGCTTCAATTAAATTAATAACAAAATCTAAAAAATTCGATCATGTGACGCCACTCCTTAAAAAGGCTCATTGGCTTCCAGTCATTCATAGAATTACTCATAAATTATGTACAATTATTTTTAAAACATTAGAAAATAAGACTCCAGCATTTTTATTTAGGCTTCTCATCCCCTATTCAGTTAAAAGAATCTTACGATCTAGTGAACGGAACCTTTTATCAATTCCTTCGCTAAAAATTATTAGTACAAGAAGACAGTTTATCTTCTCATGTACAGCACCCCAGATTTGGAATGCGCTTCCCATGTTTTTTGTTTTTTTTATTTTTTTTAAAATATCATGTTTATTGAACAAGAAACGCATGAACATCCACAATCAACAGTGATACATCAAGAAATCAAAGTAGAAATATAGCAGTACAGAGCCATGTACCTGGGGAGCGGGTTCACAGTTCGAAAGAGCAGTGAGCTCACCCATGCGAGCAAACAAAGTAACAGTGGGTCATAAACATGGGCAGAGACATAATATGCTCAGGAGAGATAGTACAAAAGAAATGCCCAGTACCCCATGGAATAGTAAACAAGTAATTATAAGGAAAAACAGTGAACCGTTCAGCATCCCTCGTTCACAGTTTCTAGGTAAATACACCAGGACAGCATCATGGATCCCCAAACGATCCTCCACACTCTCACATCAGGCATACCCCATGCAAATCACACTCATCTCCACTCGAACCTCAATCAACCCAACATACGCACACTTATACATCTGTAGTGTAGACTGATGGATTCGAGCCACCTGAGCAAGAAAGAAAAGAATGGCATTCGATTATACAGGATTGCAAGATATAATGAATCAGATGAAAACCTGCTTCACCCTGTCCGAGAGAGGAATACATGACATAAACATGAAAGTACATTGGTAAGTTATACAGAGTTATGTTATACATAGGCAGGAGTTTTGATAGTCTGGGAAGGATACGATATATAAAGAGGCATGAGATACAGAGTCAGGGTCAGGAGGGAGGTGTGCACGATCACAGGTATCCACTTTGAAGTCAAGTAATCCGAGCCAGAGATTCCCTCCAAAGGGAGCAATAGTGCTTCCAGTGGGGTTGGGGGCGGGACGCATAAGTGTCCAATTCAAATCGTGCTTGGAGTTGCATCCTCGCTATCCACATACAATAGGTCGGAACCTCTGCAGCAGCCCAGAACTTTAGGACGAGTTGTTTGCCCACAAGGAGCGCGTGGAGGATGTATTTGTGGGTCGGAAACTCCAGTCCAAGGTGGGTAAAATCTGTGATATCTCCCAGTAACAGGGCGGGTGGGTTCCACGGTACGTCCTGCTGCAAGACGGCTGCCAAGTGGAGCTGTACCTGACTCCAGAAATGTAGTTTGGGACAAGTGAAAAAGGAGTGAACATAGTCACCCTTGTGGGACGTACATTTAGTGCATGAGTCAGTACCCCACAAACCCATGTGATGGCCTCTAGCTCTAGTGAGGTAGTACCTATGTAATATTTTATATTGTGTCTCCTGCAGGCCTGGTGCTTTCACATATAAGTATAAGTTTTGAAATAGAGGCCTAAGGTCGTCACTCGTCACCTGCATGCCAAGCTCAGCGGACCACTCTCCCCCCAAAATACGTAGACATCCCTCTCCGAGATGGTCTCTCCCCGCCTTATACCATGTGGAAATTGTGTTAGAGGCAGTAGGGGTGGTAAGAAAGGCTAAGTCCAAGGGGCCACTTCTCCAGGCATCCCCATGCGCACGAACCCAGGAGTAAAAATAGTGATGAATTTGTAAATAAGTGTACATGTGCGCCGGAGGTAGGTGCCACGCTATCCGCATTTGTGCAAAGGAGGGGAATTCCCCCCCTCCCAAGGCCAAGACATCCCCCACCGTCGTGTTACGTGCGGTTCTATCCCTCAGTCCCGCCAGACCCCCCACCCCAGACGCAAAGTTAGGGTTCCAGAGGAGAGAGAGAAATGGCGACACAGTGGGTGACCTACTCTGAAGAGATCGCCACCAGCGCCATGCCCGTCTGAATGGAAGGAGGAATGGTAAAACGGCTGAGCGGGGTCGTGCACCCCCCCTCCCCGCTCCATGAAGAAAGGAGGAAAAGGACCAGGGCAAGCAGCAGTCCTCTAGTAAAGAGTCAGGGGAATAGCGGCGCGAGGAAACTAGTTGCTCATGAATCCAGCGGAGGAGCGCGGCCACATTGTATAAGCGAAGGGATGGCAAGCCCAGGCCCCCACGCTCTCGACTCTGGGTCAGTTTAATGGCATTAATACGTGCTTTCCTCCCCCTCCATACAAAAGAGCAAATAATGGATTGGTAGGCCTTCTCATCCGCACGGGTCACCCAGACGGGCATAGTTTGGAGCGGGTAGAGTAATTTCGGGAACATCACCATTTTAACCAAGGCAACACGCCCCAAAAGCGAAAGAGGCAGCGAGTGCCATTTAAGACACAAAGTTTTGATCTTTCCAATAGTAGCAGAAATGTTAGCCTTGTACAATTTGCGTGGGTTTCTATAAAGCATAATACCTAAGTACTTCAGCTTTCCAGGTGCAATACCCACTCCAAGATTCTGACACCAGGGCTCCGTCTGGGAGCCCCCTAACAGGAGGGCCTCCGTTTTTTCAAAGTTAATTTTCAAACCCGAAAAGACTCCATATGCCCGGATGATGGACATCAAGGCTGGCATCGTCCGGTCAGCATGGTTGACATATAAGAGCATGTCGTCCGCAAACATACTTATACGAAATTCATTTGAGCCCACCCCTAAACCCTCCAACCTCGCGTCTTGGCGAATACGCGCCGCCAGAGGTTCCAGCGAGAGAAGGAAAAGGAGGGGTGAGAGTGGGCAACCCTGGCGAGTACCCCGTCCCAGAGGAAACGGTTGGGAGAGTCCTCCATTCACCAAGAGTTGGGATGTGGGGCTATGATATAAAGCTGACAGCCAGGCTATGAAGTCTCCCTGAATCCCAAATCTACCCAGCGTTTGAAAGAGATGGGGCCAAGAGACCATATCGAACGCTTTTTCTACGTCCAAGCTAGTGATAAGTGCCCTGTCGGAGGTGGCTCGTGTCTGTTGTAACACAGCTAGGACCCGTAAGAGATTCATGGACGCATGCCTACCAGGCACAAAACCAACTTGATCTTCATGTATGAGCGCTGGTAAGAATTTATTGAGACGCGCCGCCAAGATGCTAGCCAAGAGTTTTACGTCTTGGTTAAGCAGGGAGATGGGGCGGTAGGACCCCAAAGCATCAATTGGGCGCCCGGGCTTAGGGAGAATAATCACGTGTGCCCTGTTATGTGAATTCCCAGGAGGTGTGACGGTCCGCAGTCCCATAAAGTAATGTTGAAGAGAAGCTAGTGCCGGGGGGTCCAATAATTTATAGAATTCGGGGCCAAAGCCGTCTGGGCCCGGAGTTTTGGCCAGCTTGAGCTTTTTAATAGCAGTCTGTAATTCTGCTCCTAAAATAGGGCCAATAAGGGCTTGGGATTGAGTGTCCGTCAAGGTCGGTAGACAGAGGCCCTGGAAGAAACAATCACTAGCGGTTTTGTCATAAGGTTGCGCGGAGTATAGGTCTGTGTAGAATTGTACGAATTGTTCTGTGACGGCTGAGTGAGTAACATGTGTAACGCCACCAGTATCTTTAATGGAGGTAATGATATGGCGAGTTCTGTGTGGGCGCACCAGGTTAGCTAGTAATCTCCCCGTTTTATCCCCCCAGCGGTGAAGTTTGTATTTGTAACAGTAGATATTACGGTTAGCCCTTTGATCCAAGAGGAGATTAAGTTTTTGCTTAACGTCAGTCATGGCTTGTCTGGAGACATCGTCCAGGCGAGAGATATGAAGAGAGCGAAAGCTGGCGAGGTCCCTCGACAATGCCAAGAGTTCCCCGTCTCGTTTTTTATTCAGGGACGCCGTATATGCTAAGATGTGGCCACGCATGACCGCTTTGGCCGCCTCCCAGTAGACAACGGGATCTACGTCTGCAGGCGAGTTAGTGGAATGGAACTCCTCCCATCGTTTTTGAAAGAATGCACGAAACTCCGCATCCCTGTAGAGGAATGGAGACATCCGCCAGATACGCCCCTCGGCCTGTGTCCCAAAGTGTAAGTCAAGGCCGAGCATAGCATGATCAGATACAAGAGGTGGTAAGATAGTTGAGGCCGATAGGGTCGGAAATAGAGAGGCGGAGATTAGGAAATAGTCGATGCGCGAATGAGACTTGTGAGGGTGCGAGTAAAAAGAAAAATCAAGTTCAGTGGGGTGTAGCGTGCGCCAAGTGTCCAACAATCCCAGTTCTTTAATAAGGAAGTTTATACCTCTAGTGAAGTGGCCCCTCGGCACCGGTCTAGCCGGCGTACGATCCCATTGAGGATTGGCAACAAAATTAAAATCGCCTCCCATGATGGTCGGTTGGGGCATGAGAGGGGCCAAATGACCCACCACTGAGGTGAAAAAAGCATGGGAGTAAGTATTAGGGGCGTAGATATTGCATAAGATTAGAGGTTTGCCCCAGAGTTCACCTACCAGGATCAGAAATCTCCCCTTGGGATCATCGATGTGGCTGTGTATGTGGAAGGGTATGTTCTTGTGGATGAGAATAGCCACTCCACATTTTCGATTAGTAAATGATGCCGAGTGTACCTGACCCACCCAGCCCCTACGCAACTTCCCATGCTCCCCAGAACTCAGATGAGTCTCCTGTAAGAATGCTATGTCAGTGTGTTCACGCTTAAGGTATGCTAGGATTTTTGTACGCTTAATGGGTGAATGAATTCCATCTACATTCAGTGATTTAACATGCAATTGTACCATGGAACATACAGAAATGTATATAAGAAACAGTGAAAAACCATAGGACGAGTGATGGAGGCCGTCCCAGCCAATGCCTCCACTCACTCATGAAATACCAAGTCAACCTGCCCAGGCTACAACAGTGGCTCAGTGTAGAAAGGCCCATACAGTCATCCAGACAACCCACAGACATACCCCACACACAAACCCGAGTCATACCCACATGCACTCCCCCATTCGGACACATCCCTCCCCCCCTCCCCTTCTTTTCATTCCCCCAAACCCCAGCATGGAAGGCCATGCTAATACCAAAAATACAGCAATAGAAAATAGGAAATAGGAAACAGCTCCGGGCCATGCCCCCAGAAGAGAAGAACAACAACATTTAAATTTTTGTAAACATTCAGCATTCTGCGTGCCCTGATAACGCACAGTATGGTTCTGTAAATCAGTCTCACCCCCGTAAGAGTGCAGGCGAGCAGGCAATCCCACGAAACCCCCAAGTATTACTCGTCCTGCGGCGCCGACGCACCGCGCCCAAACAGGTACAGAGACGGGATTGCATGATGTAGCTACAGGTCCTCCGTTGAACAAAGGGTGGGTAGGCAGATAGACGCCCGTGCCAGATCTTCCCTTTTCAAACAAACAGTGCAGCTCGACACCTCAGACGCTGCTTCACAAAGGAGTCGGGGCAAACGCTCAAAGACGCCTGTCCCCCTAAGTAGCCTCGCTTCGCCTCCCCCGCAGAGGATAACTATGGTCCGCCTAGGCCGAGACAAGAGAGCCGGCAAGCCCAGGGTTCGCAGGCGTTCCTGCAGCCAGCCAAGTGTACAGTGCAGTGAGGGAGCGTGCCACAGAAGGGGAAGTGTCCGGGCACAGCGATCCCACCACTGCTCGCAGAGTGTCCAGCAATCCCGGGAAGGAGGGTCAGATTATAGGGTAGTTCTAAGTAGCCATCGTGTTCGTCGATGGGGAATCAAATCCCATTTGAGGATGCCTGAACGCCGGCAACTGTCGGGGGTGTCTTGTCAGTGCCGGCGGCGTCGAGGAGCAGGGGAAGTCGGCGGCGAAGAGATAGGCAGAGGCACACGCTGGGTATAGTGCAGCAGCATCATAGACCAGGACCAGGAAACGCCTCGGAGGCTCTCAAGCCATCTCTGGGTCTGCACGTGGAGGCGCCGGTAAGGCTTGTATAAAATGCTCCAGATCACGCGGGGAGTCAAAGAAGTGAGTCTTATTATTGTAAGAGACTCGGGCTCTGGCCGGGTAGAGCAAGGAGACCCTTATTTTTCGTTGGTATAGGGTGTTGCAGTGAGGAGCCATGGCTCGACGTTTCGAAGACACCTGGGGGGAGAAGTCCTGGAAGACCAGAATTTTATGTCCCTCATAGGTGAAGCCAGCCCCACGCCGAAAGCAGGTTAGAACACGTTCTTTCAGGGCAAAGTTAAGGAATCGGGCGAGGACTGGCCGAGGTCGCTGATCCCCCTCACGCTGGGTGCCCACCCGATGGGCGCGTTCAATCAGGACCCGCTCCCCAGGCTCAACGAGGCCCAGCACTCCTGGCAGCCATGATTCCAAACAAGACCGTAGGTCGACATCCCGGACGGAGGAGGGTATCCCTATGAAGCGTAAGTTATTTCTTCTGTTCCGATTCTCGTGGTCTTCCAGTTTTTCCAGACATGTAACTTTTGCAGTCTCCAAGACCCTCAGGCGCTCCTCAAAGTTTGCAGCCCGGTCCTCCTGCTGGGCCACCCGGTCCTCCACCCGTTGTAGTCTGCCCGCCTGTGTCTCTAAGGTCTCCCTAATATCCTCCATAAAGGTTTGGATCTTGGCAAGCTTGTCCTCCATAACAAGGGTCAGGGACTTGGTGAGCTCTTGTATGGCCGCTTCTTGTATGGTGAACATGGGGACCTCGTGGCCGTCCGCCATCTTAGATTCCGTCTGCCTCACCTTCCCGCGTGTGTCCCGCTGCGCCCTTGCAGTCATGCTGCGCCGCAAACTCTCCCAAGAGCGCTCCACACACGCCAAACACCCGCAGGGAAGCGTCGGTCCGCAGTGCACCGGATTTTGGAACGAGTGCAGCTCAGGAAAGGGATGTTTAAATCGGCATGGCCCGGAGCTGTGTGAAGGCACGTCCGCTCAGGTGCGCGGCATCACGTGACCCCCCGCGCTTCCCATGTTTTTACGGGAGGAGAAGGTGTTTGGGAAATTTAAAAGCGAGTTAAAAACCTTTCTGTTTAAAGATGCATTTGCAAATTAATTAAATTTTATTTTATAGTGTTATTTTAGTGAATTATTCTGCTTTTTCTTGTTATTCCAACTTCCTTTTGTATTTCCCCTGTATGTTCTTTCTTTACTATAAAAAAAATGTATTTCATCCCCTCTTTCCTTTTGTTTATATTATAATTAATTAAGTGTATGTAATGTTTTTGTTTCCCTATGAAAGTATATTTTACTGTACATCGCTTAGAAATTCGATTAAGCGATTGAACAAGCCAACTAATAAACTTGAAACTTGAACTTGATGATCATCACACAAAAATCCTATAAAAATGCAGGTTAAAATAAGTGTTGATGGCTTTATTAGTTTGTGTGGTTGTCAGGACCTATTGTTTTACTTTTGACTGCAGCTTCTCTTTGCTGCCTCCATAGGCGACTGCCTAGTGTTGTATAATGGTTGTGCTGGCCCTGCTTGCCTTCGCACAGAAGGCTGGAGGCAATTCTCTGAATAACCAAACAGGCTCATTCACATAAGATTTGAAGAAAGGGACTAACTAACAGCCATTCTTCATTGGAAGAAGAGAAAAAAAATTCACTTATACTGTAAAGACAAGCAAGTTTTCTTTTAGGATCTCATTCCTGTTGCAAACTATTTTCACCTACTGTCTAAGAAATGAACATTACTAAAGATGTGAGAGAGGTTATTCAGCCATTTTTCTTACTCTGAAAATTTGCTATATTGATCCTTAGCAGTTTTCCCTGATGCTGCAACTAAGATCTACCAGGTCTCATGAAGGTCTATTCCTATGCCAGGTTTCACAGAATTGAGTCTTATTTGATACATGTATAGAACATATAGAAGGGGTAGGGAGGGAAAACTATTGTAATATTAATATGATATAAAATTCTGATAAAGGGTTTATTTAATTCACATTGTAAGAACATTTAATAATAATTTCAAGTGTTTTTTCATAATTGAATGTATTACATGTATTTCACTTGATGTAAGAATTTAAAAAAAGAATAAAAAATATAAAAAAAAAAAAAAAAAAGAGTCTTATTTGATAAATACTTAGCCAGCTCAAATCAAGCAGATTTATGGGTCAATATTCACTGTAGCTATTCCACTGTGACTTGTTATACTAGGCTAGTTTTACTGCTCCCTTCTTTTGTGAAATCAATGAGAAAGAATGATACAAATAAAACAAAAATTAAAGTCCCTGCAGCACAGCAAGGGTTCTGCATTTCTAAAACAGTAATGTCAAGCCAGTAACACGACTCCCCATAGTGTCTCCCTGTCTTGATAGATACAGGAAAGCACATTTACTTACTATAACAGGTGTTATCCAGGGACAGCAGGCAGATATTCTCACATGTGGGTGATGTCATCCACGGAGCCCCAGTACAGACAGCTTTAAAAGTATATCGCCACTTTAAGAGCTTAAGAAAGTTTGCAAACTGCCCGCACCGCGCATGCGCGAGTGCTTTCTCACTCAACACAGGCTTGCAGCTCCTCAGTTCCTTAAGCAAGCTAAGAAGCCAACCAGGGGAGGTGGGTGGGTTGTGAGAATATCTGCCTGCTGTCCTTGGATAACACCTGTTACGACAAATAACTGTGCTTTATCCCAGGACAAGCAGGCAGCATATTCTCACATGTGGGAACTCACTAGCTTACTAGAATGAGATGGAGGGATTGTTGGCCATTAGGAAAATAAATTTTGCAATACTGCTTGGTCAAAGTGACCATCCCGTCTGGAATAAGATTCCAGACAGTAGTGTGATGCGAATGTATGAACCGAGGACCAAGTAGCAGCTTTACAGATTTCATCAATAAGAGTGGAGCATAGGTAAGCAACTGTAGCTGCCATAGCTCGGATCTTGTAGGCTGTGACGCAACTCCCAGTTGTAGCCAGCCTGAGCATAAGGGAAAGCAATATAAACCGCTAACCATGTAGATTAATTCTCTTGGATACAGGACGTCCCAACTTATTAGAATCAAATGAGATGAAAAGTTGAGAAGAGGCTTTATGTGGCTGAATTTTCTGTAAGTAGGAAGCCAAGGCTCATTTGAATCAAGAGTATAAAGAGCTGTTTCTCCAGAATGAGAATGAGGCTTAGGAAAGAAAACTGAAGTACGGTAGATCGATTTAGATGTCATTCCATGATTATTTTTGGAAGGAACTTCAAATTGGTACAAAGCACAACTTTGTGACGATGAAACACTATGAACGGTTCTTCCTACCACCAGTGCTTGAAGTTCACTTATTCTTCAAACAGAGGTAAGAGAGATGAGAAAAAAAACCACTGTCCAAGTAAAGTATTTCAGATAAGCCGAAGACATTGGTTCAAAAGACTTCATAAGTCTAGCAAGAACAACATTGAGATTCCAAACTACTGGAGGTGGTTTGACCTTGAAAAGGTCTGTTAATGAATCTGGACACAACAGGTTTACCCATCAACTGGGCTGTGACAAGCATTGATAGCACTGAGATGAACTTGAATCGAAGTGGTCTTGAGGCCTAAATTGGATAAATGTAGAAGAAATCCAATACTGCAGATACAGAGGTAGATATAGTATCATGAAGATGAAAAGTACATCAAGTGGAAAATCATGCCCATTTCTGCTGGTAACACTGCTGCATAGACGGTTTTCATGATGCTTCTAAAACGTCCAACAGGTTGAGAAAGATGAAACTCAGTCCATGTCAACCAGAGAGGTACCAAGCTGTAGACTGAGATGCAGAAGATATCAGTGACTCTGTGTTAGAAGAGATGGAAAAGTCTGAAGAGGCATTGATTCCTTGATACTGAGATGAGGTAGAAGGGAAAACCAAGGATGTCTGGGCCTTCAAGGGCCATCAGAATCATGGTGGCCACTTCCTACTTGAGCTTGACAAGCGTCTCAAAGATGAGAGGGATTGGAGGAAATGCATAACGAAAACATCCGGTTTCAAGCATTGGAAAGAATAGTGCCTGAAGCAAAATTGAACGCAAAATACAAAAAATCATTCTTGTGTTGCTTTTAAACTTACTATGTTAGTGATTCATAGCTTTTTACTAAGTTTTACGCTCAGAATCATGGAGTCAGGAACTGGGGAGAAAAAAAACCCCGGTACCATAACCTCATTGCCCAATCATCGCATATATAAAGATGGATAAAAATTACAAATATATAAACTTATAGCATGCCACTAGGGCTAAACTTGTGTACGTCTAGAATGGAAAGAAAACTGCAAACTTATCTTATAACTTGCAGGTTCTGACGTGCCACGTTTCGTTCCTGCTTCAGGGAACCAACGATGATTTACAGCAAATGTCTAATAACGGGCGAGTGTGATTCTGTAAAGTAAAGATTAAATGAATTAACACTTTATTAATAAATAGGTTAAAACAACCTTATAACTAGTATCAAAATATCATAGCTATACGGTGAGACTCACCAAATGGTGGACTAAACCTCACATAGTTAACACACAGTAATTCATACAGCTTCCTCTGGCATTTCAACGGCTGAAGACGCCGCCGAAAATTTAAAATTTAAAAGGGCCTCAAACGTCAATGATGTGGACTAAACCACGTAATGACATCTACAGATGTGAATTTCCAAGAAACGTGGTCACGTATTCAGATATGATATATCAAGGGACTTTAAACTGTAAGACTGAAAGCACATTAGATATTAAAGTGCACTACACACATAATTTAGAAAGTTACAGAAAAGTTGTGATTGTGGGGGGATGCAAAAAGGTTTATCTGAGAAGTCATCCAAAGAGAGAAGATGTGATGCAGAACTGCAGAGTTGAATGTCCACTCGTGTGGCTGAAGAAACCTGCTGAATCCGTCTGCGAGAACATACTGCTTCTCTCAAATGCATACTGCTTTCAAACTATATTGTGAGCAATTGCCCAGTTCCAAGTCTTCTGGGCCTCTTGACAAAGGAGAGAAACTGTGCCTCCTTGCTTGTATATGTAATACATTGCAACCTGAACATTCGTGGGGATTAGGAGGACATAGTTAGTCAAAAACTGATTCTAGTTGACTAGTAACTTTGAGTGCTAAGACCGTCCAGATAAACCCAAGTGTAGGAGGACGAGTGCATGGTCAGAACCTTCTGATGTGGAGGTATGTGGAACCAAAAAACCCTGGAAAACAAGGAAGAGTTAATCCATCATTGCAGAGATTGTCAAAGTGTAATGTGTTGAGACAATGATAGCGAGCTTCAGACCACTGACATGCAAGAGTCTATTGAGGAATCTTGAGATAAAGTCTCGTAAATGGAGTAACACGCACCATGGAAGCCATGTGATCCAGAAGTACCATCAGATGTCTGGTCAAGATTGATGGGAGAAGATAAGTCTGATCGCAAAGCAGAATCAAATTTTGTTATCTGCTGAGGGAAAAACTGTGTAGTAGGGTTCCGATAAAACACAGATTTTGAGAAGGTTAAAGCTGGGATTTGGGAAAAAAGATTTCGAATCTCAACTGCTAAAAAAAGAGAATTGTTAACTGAGTCACTGCGAGAACCCATTGCAAGGTTGGATCATTGATGAGCCAATCGCCCAGACAGGGAAAATCTGAAGGCCCTGCATCTGTAATGCTACTGCCACTACAACCAGGCCCTTGATGAACACTCTAGAAGAGGATACAAGGCCAAAATGCAGGACTTTATATTGACAATGGCACTGCACTATCTGAAGTCTGAGTAATTTCCAGAAGTTCGGATGCACTAGAATATGAGAGGATACTTCTTGTTAGATCTAGGGAGCGTAGCCAGTTGTTATGATCTAAGAGGAAATATAAAGCTATCAGAGGCAACACACGAAACTTTTCCCCCCAGTGGAAATTTGTTCAGGCCCTCTGAGTCTAAAATTGGCCATAGACCTCCTTTCCCTTCTGGGATGAGGAACTATCAGAAGTTAAAACCTCGGTTCCTTTGCAGAGGTGAAACTTTTCTTTGAGAAGAAAAGATACCATCTCCCGAATAAGAAGAGACGACTTGAAAAGAGACTCTTGGAGGTATAGTGATTAAGTGAAGAGAATCATTCTCTAAACAAGTTGTTTTTTTTTAAAAAAGATGTAGTGGCCTCCTCCTCCCCTACAGCCACTCCCAAACCTCCAGGCTTTGGAATCAAAAAGACAATAGAGTAAAAGTGGTGTGGCGAATGTTCATTATGGAACAGGTGTAGAGAAAAAGACAAAGTAAATAGATGTCTTAAAAAAAACCTGGTTGATCCTGCTTCGAGGATAAAACAGTGGAAGGTTCTAATATGGCGGGAATCTAACTTACAGGCTCTATACCTCTGTTAGATCCCACTATTGCATGTGTAATTGTATTGAAACAGAAAAGAGCCACCTTACAGGCTCTATGCCCCATGGTGGAATCCTGAAGCAGTTGCAAGTCATTTGATGCATGTCAAGTTAGCTGCAGAATACCATGTGGAGGAATCCAACTTTACAGACTTTACACACAAGTTAGATTCCTCCTTAGACCATGGATAAGCAGATCCAGCCTGATACATTCTAGGTAGGGAAAAGGATCGAGAGTTATGATGAAATTCCTGTAGATATTGAGTAGGAAGGTATTCATCAAAAGAACATAACAACATTATTCTTCTACACCGCCACAATCAAAATGATTTCTAGGCGGTTTACACAGAAGAGAACTGGAGAGTGTTAACTAGACAATGTAAAATTTTTGTTATGAATGAAACTTCATTCAAGAAATAAATTTATCAAATAGAACAGTCTTAATTTCTTCTCGAAATGCGCCATAAGTCAGCATGGCTCCACTAATATAGTTACCCAACCAGGACTGTTGTTTACTTGCTTGAAATGCAAGCATCCTATCCAAAAAAGACAATTTCCAAACAAGATGCTTCACATACCAGGAGATATAGAAATTGTGATTTGGTACTCTGTTCGCCAACATGGAGTACTGGTACCATGGACATCCAAATGTGCCCATATTGCGCACTAAGGCATAGACTCTCGATGGAGTAGATTTTTTCAAGTCAACTCTACCACTAGTGAATGGTATTTTATTGGCAAATATGTTTTATTGAGCTCAACAGGAAAAGGAAACAAGGACCACATCCGAATACAGAAAACAAGCTCACTTTGTTAACAAACAGTAAACCCAAATAATGAATTCCCCTTGCTTCCCATCGGGCAAAACTGGCCCCATCCACTCCAGGAAGAAAATTACCATTGACACGTATAGTCAAGAAAGGAGAAATAGTAGGACTGACAGAATGAAACTTACAGACACAGTGCCAGACCTGTCGCAGGGGACGGTGCAGTACCGTGCGGGGAAGAAGCCCAGGCTGAGAAGAAGGAACAGAATGAAGGTATGCACTAAAATGAAGCTTTTGAAAACAGGAAAGTTCCAAGGAAATGTTAGTAAAAGTAGAAATACCCCGAAATAGATCATTTATATGGCGCATGCCACAACCGACAGTCAAGAAAATAAGATTCAACTAACCCAGGCCACCTTTATACCAAGGAATGGCCGCCAGCCGTTAGGGGAGTTGAGCTCTCTTACCCACCCAAAGGAATCAATGAACCAAACACTCCAGCTGCTTTTCATCTTTAGAGGTCAAATAAAGAGGGAGTACTTGAAAGACATGCAACCATAAGCTCACCTGACCAAGAAGCGAAAGCAGAAGACCCCTACACAACTGCAAATAATTCGTAAGATCTTGAAAACGCAGTTCCACATTCAATGAATACAAATGAGAAAGGTCGAGCGGGATAAGAACTCCCAAATACTTCAACGAGGACTCCGCCCACCGCAAAGGAAAACATAGTAACATAGTAGATGACGGCAGATAAAGACCCGAATGGTCCATCCAGTCTGCCCAACCTGATTCAATTTAAATTATTATTATTTTTTTTTTCTTCTTAGCTATTTCTGGGCGAGAATCCAAAGCTTTACCCGGTACTGTGCTTGAGTTCCAACTGCCGAAATCTCTGTTAAGACTTACTCCAGCCCATCTACACCCTCCCAGCCATTGAAGTCCTCCCCTGCCCATCCTCCTCCAAACGGCCATGCACAGACACAGACCGTACAAGTCTGCCCAGTAACTGGCCTAGTTCAATCTTTAATATTATTTTCTGATTCTAAATCTTCTGTGTTCATCCCACGCTTCTTTGAACTCAGTCACAGTTTTACTCTCCACCACCTCTCTCGGGAGCGCATCCCAGGCATCCACCACCCTCTCCGTAAAGTAGAATTTCCTAACATTGCCCCTGAATCTACCACCCCTCAACCTCAAATTATGTCCTCTGGTTTTACCATTTTCCTTTCTCTGGAAAAGATTTTGTTCTACGTTAATACCTTTAAGTATTTGAACGTCTGAATCATATCTCCCCTGTCTCTCCTTTCCTCTAGGGTATACATATTCAGGGCTTCCAGTCTCTCCTCATACGTCTTCTGGCGCAAGCCTCCTATCATTTTCGTCGCCCTCCTCTGGACCGCCTCAAGTCTTCTTACGTCTTTCGCCAGATACGGTCTCCAAAACTGAACACAATACTCCAAGTGGGGCCTCACCAATGACCTGTACAGGGGCATCAACACCTTCTTCCTTCTACTGACTACGCCTCTCTTTATACAGCCCAGAATTCTTCTGGCAGCAGCCACTGCCTTGTCACACTGTTTTTTCGCCTTTAGATCTTCGGACACTATCACCCCAAGGTCCCTCTCCCCGTCCGTGCATATCAGCTTCTCTCCTCCCAGCATATACGGTTCCTTCCTATTATTAATCCCCAAATGCATTACTCTGCATTTCTTTGCATTGAATTTTAGTTGCCAGGCATTAGACCATTCCTCTAACTTTTGCAGATCCTTTTTCATATTTTCCACTCCCTCTTCGGTGTCTACTCTGTTACAAATCTTGGTATCATCTGCAAAAAGGCACACTTTTCCTTCTAACCCTTCAGCAATGTCACTTACATACATATTGAACAGGATTGGCCCCAGCACCGAACCCTGAGGGACTCCACTAGTCACCTTTCCTTCCTTCGAGCGACTTCCATTAACCACCACCCTCTGGCGTCTGTCTGACAGCCAGTTTCTGACCCAGTTCACCACTTTGGGTCCTAACTTCAGCCCTTCAAGTTTGTTCAACAGCCTCTTATGAGGAACTGTATCAAAGGCTTTGCTGAAATCCAAGTAAATTACATCTAGCATATGTCCTCGATCCAGTTCTCTGGTCACCCAATCAAAAAATTCAATCAGGTTCGTTTGGCACGATTTACCTTTTGTAAAGCCATGTTGCCTCGGATCCTGTAACCCATTAGATTCAAGGAAATACACTATCCTTTCTTTCAGCAACACTTCCATTATTTTTCCAACAACTGAAGTGAGGCTCACCGGCCTGTAGTTTCCTGCTTCATCCCTGTGACCACTTTTATGAATAGGGACCACATCCGCTCTCCTCCAATCCCCAGGAATCACTCCCGTCTCCAGAGATTTGTTGAACAAGTCTTTATAGGACTCGCCAGAACCTCTCTGAGCTCCCTTAGTATCCTGGGATGGATCCCGTCTGGTCCCATCGCTTTGTCCACCTTCAGTTTTTCAAGTTGCTCATAAACACCCTCCTCCGTGAACGGCGCAGAATCTACTCCATTTTCTCGTGTAACTTTGCCAGACAATCTCGGTCCTTCTCCAGGATTTTCTTCTGTGAACACAGAACAGAAGTATTTGTTTAGCACATTTGCTTTCTCCTCATCACTCTCCACATATTTGTTCCCAGCATCTTTCAGCCTAGCAATTCCATTTTTTATCTTCCTCCTTTCACTAATATATCTGAAAAAATTTTTATCTCCCTGTTTTACATTTTTAGCCATTTGTTCTTCCGCCTGTGCCTTCGCCAAACGTATCTCTCTCTTGGCTTCTTTCAGTTTCACCCTGTAGTCCTTTCTGCTTTCCTCTTCTTGGGTTTTTTTATATTTCATGAACGC
Source organism: Geotrypetes seraphini (assembly GCF_902459505.1). Taxonomy (NCBI): domain Eukaryota; kingdom Metazoa; phylum Chordata; class Amphibia; order Gymnophiona; family Dermophiidae; genus Geotrypetes; species Geotrypetes seraphini. The sequence goes on along the minus strand of NC_047087.1, from coordinate 164,242,690 downwards.
CAACTCTTTCGCCTTTATTTTCTCAGCCACTAGGTTGGAGAACCATATCGGCTTCCTTTTTCTCTTGTTTTTATTGATTTTCTTCACATAAAGGTCCGTAGCCATTTTTATCGCTCCTTTCAGCTTAGACCACTGTCTTTCCACTTCTCTTATGTCCTCCCATCCTAACAGCTCTTTCTTCAGGTACTTTCCCATTGCATTAAAGTCTGTACGTTTGAAATCTAGGACTTTAAGTATCGTGCGGCCGCTCTCCACTTTAGCCGTTATATCAAACCAAACCGTTTGATGATCGCTACTACCCAGGTGAGCACCCACTCGAACATTAGAGATACTCTCTCCATTTGTGAGGACCAGATCCAATATCGCTTTTTCCCTTGTGGGTTCCGTCACCATTTGTCTGAGCAGAGCCTCTTGAAAGGCATCCACAATCTCCCTACTTCTTTCCGATTCCGCAGACGGAACATTCCAGTCCGCATCCGGCAGGTTGAAATCTCCCAACAGCAGAACCTCCTCTTTCCTTCCAAACTTTTGGATATCCACAATCAGATCCTTATCAATTTGCTGCGATTGAGTCGGAGGTCTGTAGACTACACCCACGTAGATAGAAGTTCCATCTTCTCTTTTCAGAGCAATCCATATCGCTTCTTCCTCTCCCCAGGTCCCTTGCATTTCGGTCGCTTGGATATTGATCTTTACATAGAGAGCTACTCCTCCACCTTTATGACCATCTCTGTCCTTCCTAAAAAGATTATATCCCGGTATGTTTGCATCCCATCCATGTGATTCACTGAACCATGTCTCTGTGATAGCAACAATATCTAGATCTGCCTCTAATATCAGGGCTTGCAGATCATGAACTTTGTTGCTTAGACTGCGAGCATTTGTGGTCATCGCTTTCCAGCTATTTTTCAGCGATAATCTCCTTTTTCGTATGGATTTTTGTGTCGTTTCACTTTCCGTTGCAATACTAAGAAATGAGTTGCTGATATTGTTTATGTTGCAGCCTTTACTACTATCACATCTTTTCTTTTGCCGGGGGTGGTCTCTATAATTGTCCTTCGTACATACACCACCCCCACCTTCTAGTTTAAATGCCTAGAAAAATATTGTCTAAATTTCTCTGCAAGGTTTCTTTTTCCTGCTGTAGTAATATGTAGCCCATCAGTGCAATATAGCTTCTTGTCCTTCCATGTATTTCCCCATCCTCCTATGTACCTGAAGCCTTCTTGATGACACCAGGCTCTGAGCCATCTATTAAAGTCCTCTGTGTTTTTCACTCTTTGCTCTCCTTTTCCATATGCAGGCAGTATTTCAGAAAAAGCTAAAGTCTTTACAAAAGGTTTCACGCCCTCACCAAGCTCCCGAAAAGCTTTCTGTGCTGCAAGTGTGGAGTTGTTGGCCAGGTCATTTGTTCCCAGATGGATAACAACATCAGTGTTAAAATCCTTAGTTTCTTCCTTAATTATAGTCAGTATTTGCCTGGAACTCCTGGTAGCTGAGGATCCTGGAAGACATTTCACTATTTTGGTCTCCTCGCCCTGTGTTCCAAGGTTAATGCCTCTGATGATGGAATCTCCCAACAGTAATAGTTTTCTGTTTTTGGCTTTTTTATTTGTACTTAGGGTGCTCTTGTTCTCTTGAGTTTCCTTCATTGGTTCAAGTCCCACCTCCCTTCTGTTTTCCTGAGTATCGCAGTGCACTAGTGGAGCGAAGGAATTCTGTAGAGGTAATATTAGTGAAGGTGGATGTTTCTGTGTTACATGTCGCAGTCTTCCTGAGCCTACTGTGACCCATTTATTCCTGGGCTGTTTTATTCTTTGAGGTAGAGGTGGTAAGTTGATATGATTTTGTGGAGTGATGGAAGCTGCTTTAATTGTATTCAATTCCTGTTTAAGTTTGCAGAGCTCCTCCTTAAAAAGGACCTCTTCAAGCAGTACGAATGGCAGGACTAGAAGGCAACGTGACCGATTTATCTAGATTAAGGGAAAGGTCAGAGTAAAAGCCAAATTCAGAGATAAGATCCAACGTAGACGGTAAGGAAACCTCAAGATTAGTAAGAATCAAGAACATATCATCTGTGAAGGCTAAAGTCTTTAAGTCCACCCCTGCAACATGAAGGCCTCGCACTTCATCAAAAAGACGTAAGATACAGAGTAAAGGTTCCAAAGAAAGGAGAAAGAGTAAAGGGGAAAGGGGACAGCCCTGCCTAGTACCGCGGAAGATGGGAAAGGAATCCGTGTGGGCTCCATTACTAACAAGGACGCCCGCAGATTAGAATATAAGGAATGCACCACAATAAGAAACCCCAATCATCTTTCTGTTTCATATGAAGAGTATGAAACAGAAAGGACCAATGAACGCTATCAAAGGCCTTAGAGGCATCTAAACTGGCAAATAAAGCTGGAATTCGGAGATGCTGAGAAGCGAGGAGCGAGCGCAAAAAGAACCTTCTGCATATTGCAAACCGACTGGCGGCCACGAATGAAACCAACCTAAACTAAACTAAACTTTAGGTTTGTATACCGCATCATCTCTACATTCGCAAGCTCGACACGGTTAACAGGAGTTAGGGTAGAAAGGAACTCCAGAGGAGGGAAGGATGAAGAGGAAATTTAGAGGACTAGAATAATCAGAGAGGGAGGAAGAGTTACATTTTTGAGAATAACCAGGTTTTCAGATGTTTACGGAAGAGTTGGAGGGAGCTCAGATTCCTAAGAGGGGAGGTAAGGTTGTTCCAGAGCTCAGTAATTCTAAAAGGGAGGGAGGAACCTAGTTTTCCTACAAGTTTCCCTTTTAGAGAGGGAAAGAAGAGTTTCAGTTTTTGGGTGGATCTGGTGGAATTGGGGTTAGAGGAATTCCAAGAAAGAGGAATAAAGGGGGGAGGATGCCGTGTAGGATCTTTAAAGTAAGGCAGGCACATTTGAAGTGGACTCTGGAGATTATCGGAAGCCAATGGAGCTTGGACAAAAGCTGTGAGAAGTGGTCGAATTTGCTTTTTGCGAAGATAAGCTTGGCAGCAGCATTCTGAATCCGCTGGAGTCTTTGAAGGTTTTTCTTTGTTAGGCTTAGGTAGATAGAGTTGCAATAGTCCAGTCTGGAAAGGATGATGGATTGGACAAGGACAGCAAAGTGTTTTGATGGTCTTCGTGAATTACTGAAGGAAGATGGGGAGCTAGTCGATCAGCCAGCATATGAGAAAGAAGCTTAAGATCAACGTTAATCAAAGATATAGGGCGATAGGAACCAGGATCATTGGCCCCCTAACCCGGCTTCAACAACAAAGTGATAAGTGCCTCGTTAGCATAACGGGGGAACGAACCATGAGAAATGGCAATATTAAAATATGATAACAATGGGCCGCACAATTGGGAGAAAGAATGCGATAAAATTACCCAGAAAAGCCATTCGGGCCCGGGGCCTTGCCAGGGCATAGGGCCTTAATAGCAGAGTGTAATTCCAGTGCCTGGAAAGGACAATTAAGGCTGGACGCTACATCTTCAGGTAGGCGAGGCAAGACAGACGATTGAAGATAATCCACCAAGAGATCAGGGGAAGCATTGTCAGGAGCAGCATACAACTTCATTAAAAAAATCATAGCGAACCCCAGAGACATCCGCAGTACGAGATACCCTATTGCCCCCCCGGAGACCGAAGCATCAAAATCGGACTCCGACCAGTCTTGGTGTCTACTAGGTGCGCCAAAAGACACCTGGATTTGTTGCCAAACCTCTGAAAACGATGCCTATGAAAAGCTGCCCACTTCTGAGAGCGAGAGTGAAAAAGAGAATTAAGAGCCTCTTGAGAGGACAAATATTGATCCCGAGTTTACACCGAAGGAGTAGAGTGAAAGGCTCTCTTAGCAGCATGTAAGGCCCTTTCCAAGATTATAATCCTTTTATTGATATGTTTATTTCTGGTACATGTAAAAGAAACGATATGACCCCGAAGTACAGTTTTAGCAGCTTCCCAAAAGAGTATGGGGTCATCTTGATGTTGTACATTATTAGCCAAATATTCATCCCATTGGATCTGAAGAAAAGTCTTAAATTCGACATCATGTGCTAAATGAAAGGGAAAATGCCAAGAGGGAGAACGGACATAGGCAACATCCAGGTGAATGTCTAACCAGATCGGGGTATGATCCGAAATATTCAGAGGACCAATCTCCACCAACAAGATAGAAGGAAACAACTCCGGAGACACAAAGATGTAATCAATTCTAGACCAGGTATTATACGCTCGGGAGAGATGAGTGTAGTCTCGAACCTTGGGGTGTAAAAGACGCCAGGAGTCTATTACAGAAAGGGTATCACAAGCATCAGTAAGAAGACATCCCTTGGCCCCCAGAGGGTTAGACAAGGTTCCAGACTTATCACAAGTTGGGTCCATTATCAAATTAAAATCGCCCAGAAGTATAAGCAGGTCTTAAGAATCACCGGAACATATTTGAGTTAACTTCTACAAAAAGAAAGATTCAGACAAATTCAGACCATATGCAACAAGCATCAGATATCTCAGATCCCCCAACGTCAAGCGTAACAGAAGAAATTGACCATCTGGAGACTTATCCAGGACCTGAACACCAAGTAACGATGAACATAAGAAGTTGCTGCTGCTGGATCAGACCAGTGGTCCATCGTGCCCAGCAGTCCACTCCCGCAGCTAACTCCAGGTCAAAGACCAGTGCCCTGAGACCAGCCCTACCTGCATACGTTCTGGTTCAGCAGGAACTTGTCTAACTTTGTTTTGAATCCCTGGAGTGTGTTTTCCCCTCTGGAAGAGCGTTCCAGTATTCCACCACTCTCTGGGTGAAGAAGAACTTCCTTACGTTCGTACAGAATCTGTCCCCTTTTAACTTTAGAGAGTGCCCTCTCATTATCCCTACCTTGGAGAGGATGAACAACCTGTCTTTATTTACTAAGTCTATTCCCTTCAGTATCTTGAATGTTTCTATCATGTCCCCTCTCTTCAAGGGAGAAAAGGCCCAGTTTCTCTAATCTCTCACTGTATGGCAACTTCTCCAGTCCCTTTACCATTTTAGTTGCTCTTCTCTGGACCCTTTCTAGTAGTACCGTGTCTTTTGTCATGTATGGTGACCAGTGCTGGATGCAGTATTCCAGGTGAGGGCGTACCATGGCCTGGTACAGCGGCATGCTAACCTTCTCCGATCTGTTCGTGATCCCCTTCTTAATCATTCCTAGCATTCTGTTTGCCCTTTTCGCTGCCACCGCACACTGCACAGACGGTTTCATCGATTTCTCGACCAGTACTCCTAAGTCTCTTTCCTGGGGGGGGGGGGGGGTCTCTCCAAGTACCACCGTGGACATCCTTTATTCGTGTATAAGATTTTTGTTACCAAAAACACTCGGATATTGTGAAAACTACTGATGATAAACAAAACACTTTCACAATAATGGAAAACAGTGATGGTATACCAATAATCTTAAAGCACAGGCACAAGCAAAAGACCAAGCTGGACGGAGGAAAAAGCCTCAGACAGGGGCCCGCCCACCTCCACAAAGGTGGAATAACAGTGTTAGAGTGATCACTTCACTGCCTGAAAACCTCCTGTGAGAGATGGTCCAAGCAATGTGCTTATATTAATAATTGCTTTGAAAAAATTGTATAAAACAGATGAAAAAATCAACTTATCTTTTTCTGAGATCGGTACACCAACGGTGGTCAGCGTTTCACTATTAAGCTGCCTCAGGGTGTAACATATCCGATCGCACTGAAAAAAACACAAAACTCAAATTAGAGTTAAAATCACATAAAACTGGTATGTTGCCGGTTTCTCCATGAAGTTCTATGCAAATAGTTTGAAGATTCATACCGGTTTTATGTGTTTTGGTGTACGATCTCAGAAAAAGATAAGTTGATTTTTTCATCTGTTTTACACAATTATATCCTCTTCGGTAAACACAGACACAAAAAAATGTGTTCAGTTTGTCGGCAATGGCTTTGTCCTCCTTTAGCACTCCCTTCACTCCTCGGTCGTCCAACGGCTCCACCGCTTCCTTTGCAGGTCATTTCCCCATAATATATCAAAAGAACGGCTTGAAGTTTTTTGCCTCCTTGGCTATTTTTTCCTCGTAGTCTCTTTTTGCCCCTCTTACCGCTTTATGACACCTGTTTTGATGCTGTTTGTGCTTTTTCCAGTTATCATCCATTTAAGACCTTTTCCATTCCTTAAACAAAGTCTTCTTGTCTCTGATCGCTTCCTTCACTGCTACAGTGAGCCACACCGGTTTCATCTTTTTCCTGTTGGATCCCTTGTTGATGCGGTATATATAGATTTTGCATCTCGGTGACTGTGTCCTTAAAAAGGGATCATGCTTGCTCTAGCGTCTTTACAGTGCTTAGCCTCTTCTTGATCTTCTTCCCCACCATGAGTCTCATCCCTTTGTAATTCCCTTTTCAGAAGTTCAGCACCGTGGCTGTCGTTCTGGATCGATGTTTCGTCCCCGTGTTCAGATCGAAGCGGATCATATTATGATCACTGGTTCTCAGCGTCCCCTCTACTTCTGCACCTTGTGCCGGTCCTTGTAGTCCATTTAGAACAAAGTCCAGAATTGCGTTTCGTCTCGTATTTTCCTTGACAAGTTGTTCCAGGAAGTAATCGCCTATAGCATCCAGGAACTTGGTCTCCCTACCACAGCCGGAGGTGCCAAGGTTCCAGTCTATCCCCGGATAATTGAAGTCACCCATGATAAGTGCGTTGCCTCCTTTGCAGTTGCGTTTAATCTCGTCCGTCATTTCTCCATCAGTTTCTTCGGACCGCCCTGGAGGTCGGTAGTAAATGCCGATCTTCATTTCCGTTCCATTTGTTCCTGGAATTTTGGCCCATAGAGACTCTACCTTATTGTTTGATTCCAGCGTGTTTTCTCCAGTAGACTCAATTCCCTCTTTGACGTATAGGGCAATACAGATCAGCACCACCATGTCTGTTGGTTGCAAAAGAGAAAAGCTCAATTATATATTTGGGAGCTGCTTACTTTGAGTCTGGTACAGGTCCGATGAGTAGGAAGAAGTATGATGCGAAGCTGTTTTTCTCTTCGAAGAACGCGAGAGTGATTATTTCTCTTCAAGCATGCAAAAAGGAACGATGGCTCATTGGATTGTCAATGAAGAACTGGACCAGTGGGGAGAGGATTGATATCTAGACATGGATCGATGTCAGCTGGCCGGCACGTCTCTTTCTCCCATGTGCCATGGCACACTTGGAATCTCAGGAGGCACACAGTTTGCGATACACTGCTCTATCCCATTGACTGATTAAGACTGGTCTAAAATACATCCACTAATTTACTGAGCATTTTGTCCCCAGCTGCATTCATTCAAAAGAACCAGCCAACCAACTTAAGAAAACTCACAAAATATCAACAAGCGTTGAAGGCAAAAAATGTGTTTGCCAGCTGATTTTCAAAAACACTTATCCAATTAGTAGCATCTGCTAACTGGGTAAGTGCTATTGAGTGGAATATTCAGTGATACTAATTAGACAGCGGGTAGAATATTTCCACTGACCACCTTGGAAGTAGCACTAATGACTATGTCATCCATGGGATAAAAGATGTTCTGTTAGCAGTGATATTCAGACCACTTTACCCAGTTATTGGTTTGAATAATGCTACTAACTAGGGAGCACTGGTTCATTTATTGCTGAATTGTGATTGCAAATTTTAATTTTTAAAGTGTCTATATAAGACATTGTGAATGTAATCCTGTAACCTGTTCTGGGCTTTTTAGGAGGATGGGCTAAAAAACTAAGAAAATAAATAAATAAATTTACAGATAGTTAGTGCTGACTAAACAAATTAATTACCCAAGTATTTGGAGAACAAATATGTTTTTTAATTTCTTCTAAATTCTTCATAGGAATTAAAGGACATTATCAGCCAGCTGAACTTTTTTTTTTACAAGTCTCCTGTGAGGGACTGTATCCAAGACATTGCTGAAATCAAAGTAGACTACATCTAGTGCAGCGGTCTCAAACGCGTGGCCCGTAGTCTAGTACCTAAACTCACAATCTGGGCAACCCAATCCTGCAATCTGGGCAACTGCCTGCTGCTGTTGCATATGCTGGGACTTCTGCCTTCACGTATCTGCCCGTTCGCAAAGGCAGGAATCCCGCATACGTGACGGCAGCAGGCAGTTGCAAGTCAGCTGACACCAGTGCGATCTCGCACACTGGGCAGGAAGAGAAGCTCCAGCGTCGGCAACAGATGACTAAACTTCCTGCAGCCGCATCATATGCCAGGACTCCTGCCTTTGCGTATATGCGAAGGCAGATATGCGAAGGCAGGAGTTCCGGCATACGCGATGGCAGCAGGCAGTTGCAAGTCAGCTGATGCCAGCGCGATCTCACAAACTAGGCAGGAAGAGAAGCACTGGCATCGGCGTCAGCTGACTAGCAACTTCCTGCAGCCGCATCATATGCCGGGACTCCTGCCTTCATGTATCCGGCAGATACGCGAAGGCAGAAATCTCGGCATACGATGCGGCTGCAGGAAGTTGCTAGTCAGCTGACGCCGACGCTGGAGCTTCTCTTCCTGCCCAGTGTGCACCAGGTACTGCTGAACAAGGGGAGGAGGGGAAGAAGGAAGGGACAAAGGGTACTGCTGGACAAGGGGAAGAAGGGAATAAGGAAGGGAGAAGGGGTACTGCTGGACAAGGGGAGGAAGGGAACAAGGAAGGGAGAAAAGGTACTGCTGGACAAGGGGTAGAAGGGAGAAGGGGTACTGCTGGACATGGGGAGGAAGAAAATAAGGAAGGGAGAAGGGGTACTGCTGGACAAGGGGAGGAAGAAAATAAGGAAGGGAGAAGGGGTACTGCTGGACAAGGGGAGGAAGAAAATAAGGAAGGGAGAAGGGGTACTGCTGGACAAGGGGAATAAGGGAATAAGGAAGGGAGAAGGGGTACTGCTGGACAAGGGGAAGAAGGGAATAAGGAAGGGAGAAGGGGTACTGCTGGACAAGGGGAGGAAGGGAACAAGGAAGGGAAAAAAGGTACTGCTGGACAAGGGGTAGAAGGGAGAAGGGGTACTGCTGGACAAGGGGAGGAAGAAAATAAGGAAGGGAGAAGGGGTACTGCTGGACAAGGGGAGGAAGAAAATAAGGAAGGGAGAAGGGGTACTGCTGAACAAGGGGAGGAAGAAAATAAGGAAGGGAGAAGGGGTACTGCTGGACAAGGGGAATAAGGGAATAAGGAAGGGAGAAGGGGTACTGCTGGACAAGGGGAGGAGTGGAAGAAAGAAGGGACAAGGGGTACTGCTGGACAAGGGGAGGAAGGGAATAAGGAAGGGAGAAGGGGTACTGCTGGACAAGGGGAAGAAGGGAATAAGGAAGGGACAAGGGGTACTGCTGGACAAGGGGAGGAAGAAAATAAGGAAGGGAAAAGGGGTACTGCTGGACAAGGGGAGGAGGGGAAGACGGAAGGGAGAAGGGGTACTGCTGGACAAGGGGAGGAGGGGAAGAAAAAAGAAGAAAAAAGGTGGAAATAGGGAAGGTAAAAGGGGAAATGGGAACCTGAATATGGGGGTAAGACATAAGAATAGCCATATTAGATCAGACTAGTCTATTCTAGCACCTGTTAATGTAACGGGCTTAAACACTAGTACCGGAATAAAACTGCTAAAAAGCCTGTTAAGTTTTCAGGGGAGAAATGGGAACTTAGCCGTTTAAGGAATCCTCAGTACAGGCAGCCCAAGAGAAGCCAGGATCAGCTCCAGAGAGAACTACAGCCCTTCCCCCACCCTAGGAGAAAGGAGTTTGGGCCATGACATGCTTAAAGACAGAGCCTTGGATCAGATGCAGAGCAGTGGCGTACCTAGCATGTGTGATACCCGGGACCCATCATTTTTTGGCACCCACCCCCATCTGTACGAAAACATGATTTTTAGTAACAAGCCACACATCACACATGAGTACCTGTGAAAAGGCAGTATCTTACATACTGCAGTGCGAAGTACAACAGCAATACACCCATTGTAAAACTAAACAAGTCAGACTAGTACAGATCAATCCTGCAGTCAATCCTAACAGAAAACCATGTTTTTCAAACACACAGAACAAAGAAAACACCTTCGCCTAGTATGGAATGTCATCACAAACTTACCCCTCCCCTTTTACAAAACTACTGTATAGTGTGGATTTTAGCCACGGTGGTAACAGCTCTGACGCTCATAGAATTCTAAGCATCAGAGCTGCTACCACCACGGCTGGAGCTAAAAAACGCTCCACAGTTTTGTAAAAGGGGGGATAAAATAGAAATACATAGACAAAGATTAAATTGAACCAGCAAGAAGCTGGACTCTGCATACAATGCAATACCACAGAAACAGTGACACATGTCTCCTAAAGCAATAAATAAATAGAAAATTTTTGTTCTACCTTTGTCTTCTCTGGTTTCTGCTTTCCTCATCTTCTTGTTACTCTCTTCCTTCCATCCACTGTCTGCCATCTCTCTGCCCCTATATGGCATCTTCTCTCTTTCTAAGCCCCTTCCAGAAACTGTATGCCTCCCCCTTCCATCTCTCCTTTCACTCCCATTGGTCTGGTATCTGTCTCCTCTCCTTCCCCCCTGCTCTGGCATCTCTCTCTCCGCTCCCTTCCTCTTGTTTTTCCCTGGTCTTCCTTCTCAATTTATTTTCTGCCTCTGTCTAAATTATTTTTTACCATTCAGTCCTCAATTTCCCTCTTTCACTGTGTCTACCTATAGCTTGCCACCTCTTTCCCTCACCTCTTCCAGTAACTAACTCTATCCTCTTCCCTCAATCCTGCATGTGCCCTTTTTTTCTTTCTCCTCCCCACTTCCTTCCAGCATCTCCTCCCCACTTCCTCCCCCTTTCCCTCACACTTCCATTCAGCAGCTGTCCTTCCTCTCCCCCACACTTCCATTCAGTGTCTGTTTCCCTCTCTCTACCCCTTCCATCTACTGCTCACCCTCTATCTCGCCCCTTCCATTCACTGCCCTCTGTGCTCTTTCTATCCAGTGTGCACCCTCTCTCTCTCTCTTCCATATGGCATCTTCCCTCTTTCTATGCCCCTTCCATAAACTATCCATCCTGTGCCCCTTCTCTCCTTTGTACATGATTGATTTCAACTCTGTCACCTCTCTGTTTTTCTCTCTCTGTCACCACCCCCTCCCCTATGCTCTGGCATCTCTCTCTTCTCCTTTCTTTCCTTCCCACCTCACAGTCTGGCATCATCCCTTCCCTGATTCCAGGCATCGGCAGACTGCTTCTCCCCCCTCCCAGCCGAACCCCCGCTGACCCTCCTATCTCTCCCCCGCCAAGTGAACCTTTCTGACCCTCCCAGCGAGAGCAGAAAACCTCCCTCCAGTAGCGTCGGCTGCTTCGTGGCTTTCTCCTCCCTCTGCCGCGTCACTGATGACATCATTAATGACGCTTCACCAGGAGGAGAAAGCCATGAAGCAGCCAATGCTACTGGAGGGAGGTTTGCTGCTCTCGCTGGGAGGGTGGGAGTGCAATAGGGACCAGGCCGGCTGTGCACCCCCCCTAATGCTGCACCCGGGGCAGAACTCCCCCCTTCTTGGTATGCCACTGATGCAGAGGAGGCAGGAATGTGAAGGGAGGAGCCATTCCCTTCAGCCATAGAAAGGGCAGGACATAGAGATGGGTGCCGAAGAACAGACGCTGTTGCCAGCCACAGAGAGCCCAGGTGAGGAAGAGGCTATGGACATACAAGACCTGCCAGTGGAGCAAACACCCCTACAGGACTGCATGGAGGTTGGTCCCTGAGTTAAAGGGGGAAAAGAACTTTTTTTTGCTGTTGTTGTAAATTAAGAACTGTGGTTTTCCTTGTTCCCTGCATGAAAGGGAAATTAAGAAGGGAAAGAATCCGTTTGTAGTTTGAACTGTGGGGTCTTTTTTGTTTGCTAAAAGACTAATGCCTAGATTCTCAAAACTTTAATGCCATTGCTAAACTGTTTTCCAATGGTTTAGCCTGCAGGCATTTCAGCGGCGAATTATCAAAACGGCTTATCTAGCAGTCTCCAACACTGACACGCAAATGGACTCTTCAACATTCTTTAAAATTGCCGCGCTTGAAAGACATTTGGAGCATTGAGATAAAACAGCAGATTTCTGTAACTTAATGGTTACGGATTTGGACTTGGAGGACGAAATGTATAACGTAAGCTTCTATGAGACAAACTTGATTCTTTTTCTTACATAGTATTTTTTGGACCCCAGTTCGTTTGCAAAAGTTAGATAGTTCAAAGTCTAATAGATGCTGGCACTGACATCTTGATGTAGGGACACTGGATCATTTGTTGTTCTATTGTCCCTTGATACTCAGCTTCTGGAAATCAATATGGACACAAGTTAATTTGATACTGGGAACTAGAATTCCATTGTCCTATGAGGTGGTTATTTGTGGGACATTATTGTATGCTAAACCTCCGTTGGACAGATATAAATGCAGATTTTTGATTATTATGACAGGGATTGCCATACAGATGATTACTAAAAATTGGAACCGCCTTAATTTTTCCTTTTGGTGGGAGTCCTTGGGTCTACGCTATAAATTTGAAAAAAATGTATTCAGAAAGAGTGGGACATAACAAAATTTTTAAATTAAAATGGAGCCCATTAATTATGAGATCTGATTAAGTGGAAGAACCCTTAATTCCTTTAAGATTTCAATATATATCCAGGGAGGGGAGAGAAGGGAGGGGAAATATATACTTTATATTATCTCCTGTTTGGTTGTAAGTGCTGTTTATGTTATTTGTTTAATAATTTTCTGCACTTTGTACGTATGTTTAAAATTAATAAAGTTTATTTTTTAAAAAAATTTGCCGAGCCATTTTCTAAAAATGGCATTGGCTTTTGCCAACAAAAATCAGCGACTGGTCCAGGGATGCCGGTACAATGACTGCACTGTTTAAAACCCCGGCATGGTAGTGTCGGAGACTGCTAGAAAGCCAAGCGACCCCCCCACCCCCATCCCCCAGCAGTGGGAGAAATGCCCACTCTCTCCTACCACAAACACACACACCCTGCAGCAGCGACCCTCCCCAGCAGCGGGAGAGATGCCCATTCATATCTTCCAGCATGGCCAGCCGTTGTTGATACACCAGAAACTCCCCATCCAAGGATTCCAAGCGGGTGTCAACCATATCTAGTTTGTCCACAATAAGCTGCAGTTTAGAAGTCAGCGAACCCTCAAGCAAGATCCGCACCTCATTTACCACTTCAGAAACCCAAACGGAGCCAACGGTAGGGGCCTGGCTAGAATCGCCCTCCATCATCTTGGCTTCCCCAGTTGTACACTTCTCAAGCTGATTTACTGGATGGTGATGTTTATTTGGATAATTTATCTTTACCTCGTATTGATGCTCACTCTCAGGCTACATTGAACGCCTATATTACAGAACATGACTTACCATGGTCATTCAAGGTGGGGCTTTGCTGAAATCACCCAGCCCGGATGGCTTCTGGCTGGAATTTTATCTTCTGATGCAGGCTCAGGTTGCCCCAGTCCTCACCGCAACTTTCAATGCCTTTGTTCAACAGGGTAAGTTGCCTGATTCGCTGCAGTCGGTCCAAATCATAGTACTGCTTAAACCTAACAAAGATGCTGAGCATGCATCGTCTTATAGACCTATTTCCCTTCTTAATGTTGAATCCAAATTATTCGCTAAGATATTGGCTAATAGGATGGCGCATTGTCTGCCCCCGCTTTTGGCTTTGCCTCAGATGGGCTTCGTTCGAGGCCAGACTAGTGCTAGGAATATCAGGGCTATTTTGGCTACCCTGGAACCTGTGGAGAGGGTTCAGATGTAGTCGCTGCTGATTAGCTTTGAGGCAGAAAAGCCTTCAATAGGGTTTCCTGGCCTTTTCTTTGGTTCTGTTATGTTATGGCATTGAGGGTTTTTTCCAGGATGCGGTGAGAGCACTTTATAGTTCCTCGAGGGCTGAGGTATGGGTTAATGGTTTCAGCTCCTCTTCTTTTCCTATTCATAGGGGGACTCAGCAGTGCTGTCCGCTCTCACCATTATTGTTTGTTCTCATGTTAGATCCCTTGATTCGGGACATCTTGGCTTTGGAGGCTGTTAAGGGGATTTGTGTTAGACGGTCGGAATTTAAAATTTCCACTTTTACCAATGATCTATTGGTTCACCTTTCTGATCCGGTTTCTTCCCTGTCGTCCCTGATGGAATTTTTTTGAGAATATGGGGGACTTCTTGGGGTTTTGATTGAATTTAACAAAATCCCTGGCGTTGGCTACCTCTCCCAGAGTTCAGATGAACTGGCTGGGACCCTTTCCTTTACAACAGGCTGCTGATTCATTCCATTATCTGGGAATTATTCTTACCCTGACTACGTCGGTATTATATTGCAGCAATGTGGGCCCTTTGCTCCAGTATTCGGAGGAGTGCTTGGGTCGTTGGTCTCTTCTTCCGGTTTCCTTATATGGTAGGGTGCAACTAGTTAGCATGATACTTTTTCCTATATGGCTTTATATGTTGCAGCTATTACCGATTTAGCTCTTACGGATAGATCTGGCTAAACTTTATTCACTCTTATTGTGATTTTGTTGGAACAGAAAGAAACCTAAGATTACATTACATTAGAGATTTCTATTCTGCCATTGCCATGCGATTCAAGGCAGATTACAAAAGAATTACAAAAATAGTATTACAAGAAGATATCTGGTAATTTCTAGAGGAGATAAAGAGTAGATGAGGTTGCTTTGGGGAATCGGGAGGGTATTGGGAAGTGAGAAGGAGCTAGTGGTATTAAGTCATTTGCAGGAATTTCTTGAAAAGTAGCGTCTTTACTTCTTTTCTGAATGCTTTGTAGTCTGGGGTCATAAGTAGTAGATTGGGTTGTCGAGTGTTGCTGCTTGTGTGGCTAGGAGGCCATATCACATCATTGAAGCGGGCTGGCCTACCAAAGGCCCTGAAGCTGCCTCATGAATCCGCGTCTAAACTACTGCTAGCGGCAGCTGTGTGGCGAAGTTAAAAGCACACAGAGTTGCCGCTGCTGGTCCAGGGGTGCGGAGACAAGAGAAGGCAGGAGTCCCAGCATACGCGACGGCAGCAGAAAGTTGCAAGTCAGCTGACACTGGCATCGGAGCCTCTCTTCCTGCCCAGGGTGCAGTTTGTGATACACTGAAGGTAACTGCCTGGAGGGGACCCGAATCCTTCGCAGACCGGCAGGAAAATTTTGCGGACCGGTGGTTGAAGAACACTGCTGTACAGAATACTGTGCACTGCAAAAAATATATTGCATTGTCACTGCAAAGTGCCAGGAGATTAATCATTCAGACTGAAAGCTAGATACCTGGAGGGTCAGGGCATCCAGCCATAGAGTTCTACATCAGGAGATACAGGACTTCATTCTCCTTTTTCTGGGAGGTTTTAATCAATCCACATTCTGAAAGCCAGACAGACCTTCCCCCTCACTTTCCCTACCATTCATCTCCTGTGGAAGGGTATGGCATAGGTTAATTGCAAGTTCCTCACCACAGCATTGTCCTAGGGCTCAGTCAGTGTATGTCTAAACACAAAAGAAAATGTACTGTTGCTTTATTCACTGTACTGGTGACAGGAATGCTAATGGATAAAGCCTGTGAATAGATACTCCATAGGCTTTCTGCCCATCCTCCTGCTCACACAGAAATTATTCATACACTACACATTAAAAGCCATCTGCTGATGGTTTTTGTGCTGGGGTCTGGGGAGCATGTTAGGTATTCTTGGCAGATCCATTCGGGTATGTCTGTGTATGGAAACTGCTTGTTTTAATATATGACAAGGTGCAGATGAACAAAATGGTCAGTGAGGAAGGGAGAAAACATTTATGATACAGACTCAGACAGTTCCTCTGTAGACCTACTTAGAGCTACGACAAGGCCATAAGACCCAGAATAAACTGACTTCAAAATCAAACTTAGACAGTGGTGTTCTTCACCATGGTATTGCTGTGGAACAGTACCAATTTGCCATCCTGGCCAGAGCCATCCCAAAGAGGTATGCAGGTGGTATGGCCAAACAGGACACAAGGGATACAGAGTGCAAAAATTGGTCCCCTCTATTGTCTCTCCTGCAGTGGCTGTGGCGTAGTGGGCAGGTCAAGGACACGAGGGACATGTTGCACAAGGCACAATTCAAGTTTAGGATACTAATCCTGGCTCATTGCTGTGCGATTCCAAATATACTGTGATATGAGTGACTATAACATGGTTTTATCTCAATACCCTCCTACAAGTCTCTCAGGATGAACTAGTGCTGTCAACTTCAAGTTTGGACTTTCCAGTGGGAGATTCTTGAGTTATAAATCTGGCTGTGCCTTCCTATGACTTTGGATAGGGCACTTTTATCACCAATACCTAGGATTAGTTTATAGTTTATTTAAAAAACTTGCAATACCGCTCAAACTGTCAAAGCAGGGCTAAGTGGCACACACTCTAAAAATTAGAAACATGAAAAGAACTACTATAATGATGTCACATGCATACAGAAATGGGCCAGTACAGAAGTGAGTTGGAAAGGGGGTGGGGGAGAGGAAAGGTAGGGACAAGATTGATAAGGACTGATGAGTCACGTAGAATAGGCTTGGGAAAACAGCCATGTTTTTAACATCAATTTAAAATACTTATTCATGCTCTGTGTTAATATTCACTGTGAGTGATGTTAGAAGCTCTCATATTTTCATCTTGTTCCTCTTGCCTGATAATTTGAAAGGAGGACGTTTCTTACTATAGGATTCATTCCCTAACTTTGCAGCTTCCTTCCCTTCTTTGGACTTCCATCTGAACTGGAATGACCCCTATTGCAGCTCTTGTTCTGCAAACCTTCATTCACAAACACTTAGCATTTCCCCCCATTTTTATTCTTACTTCCTTCTAGTGCAGGGGTGTCAAAAATCTGGCCCACAGTATAATTATATTTGGCCCACGAGAAAATGCCAAATGTCTGCTAGAGCTGGCCAGCCGGGTATGTCAAAGTAGGTGTTATGCCTATGGCCAGGGGATAACTGAAACTCAGCATACTACATGACATGTCTCCTCAAGTCTGTTTATTTGCTATCATGACCTCCTGACCAATGTGAACTTTGTTACCAAGAGCATACTGCGGGTACTGTTTCCTGTCAGTCCTCGACCTGGCTAAACCCATAAGCCGGGTGCACCCATCTGCCGGATTGCTGTCCTCAACCTTGTTTACCCTGAGACAACTTACTTCAGCATCTTGGTGTGTGTACTATGATAAGAGCCCATCTGTGTGTAACAACTTAAGCATCTTGGTGTGTGTACTGGGATAAGGAATAAAGTTCAAACAGCGGTTAACCTCCCAGCTGAAAGATAAGAGGGACACATGTTTCCTGCTGAGACAACAGTGAGACAGGGCAAAGGTAACGTGAGAAAAAAGTATATAAGAAACATTGAGACAGTTCCAAGATGGATCTGCTGAGCCTTGGGAACTGTGTCTGTACCTACCCATTGACCGCTCGGATCCCCAGTCAGAATCAGGAAGGAACGTGGTAGACATGGTGAAGTGTTTTATTTTGTGTATATAGATATCCTTTGGTTCTATCTTGTATATTATCTGATGTCTATCTGCATTATTTGGCGATTATCTGATGTTTACGCAATAAAGGATCATACTACTCTGCTGCTTTCTTGAAGGTTACTTTTACATACCCTTGTTATGTCACAACCCGAGGGCTCCTGAAATGCGCAGCGAGCCTGGGCCACAGCAACCGATATTATTCCCAGCGTGTTCCCTCCAACTAGGGAATCCTTCAGGCACCCAGGCAACAGCCTAGGGTAAAACAGCAAGTAAAAATGTCCACAGTACAAACAAGCAAGGAATCCACACACACTCCAACAGGTTCAAAAAATAAAGTTAGACTTTATTCCTGACCCTGAGTCAGGGTGCTCTGAGGTGCTTAAGTAGGTTGTGATATTTGCCAAATACATTAATGCAAACACAAAACAGGCAATGTTGGGCCAACCTGGCCTCACTGGCTTCACATATGTCAGAATGGCACTTAATTTCAAAGTCCAAAAGAAACAGCAACAAACAAGCTTGACCAGACTGTCCCAGTTAGCTTCACTGGGAAGATCCGGAAAGAGTCCAAAAAGTAACACAATAATATAAAGTAAATGCTTCACCAAAATCACAATGCTCTAGTCTGTAAATTCCAGCTTGTTTGTTGTTGAGCTGGCTTGCACACAAAGTGGTGCAGGCAACCTCTTCCAGCTCTTCTTATCAACACCACCCCCATACTCAGGCAGTGAAACGGGAGTGCTCAAGGCTTTTAGCCACAGTTCTTAATTGGCAGACAAAAACAGGTAGTATATTCCTTAAAAGTGTTATGATATTCTTAAGCAGCTTTAAACCCCATGTAGATTAACTCATACAGAGAATGGTGGAAAACATTAGCAGCAAACAGAACAGCACTCAGCTCCCACCCTGCAGACCTCAATCTGCTACTGGTCTCAATGGCAACCACTCTAAGCAACACAGCTGAATGGAGCACAATAATCAGCACAGACGGAAACATATCCTGCTACCAGCAAGAAACAAATTCCAATACTTTTGCCTCTGTACATGCTTTTCCAAAACACTGTGCTTTCTTATGTGCACAAACACAAATCCTTTCTTAGTCATCAGGTCAGTAGATCGAGAGAGGAACATAACTTACAGGCTCAATCAATCTGCATAACCTCTACAGCTTCAGGGAACTTAAATATGCCTTCACCAATTACCATAGCTTCTGGCATTGAGTTAGATTCAGTAGCTGGGTTAGGAGGCATTTCACCCACCTCCTGTATATCCCAGGCTGCTGGTTCCATTTTAGTAGGCAGCTTCTGCTGGTGCCTTGGTGTGCTGGTGTTCTCAGACCCTCTCCTTCTGAAGTCACGTGCTCTCTGCAGCTCTCGTCATTGCTCCTCCCCTTCTCTGGGTCTCAGCTGCCCTGTTTTAGCAGACTCCAAATTGCCCCTCCCTGCTCTGAAGAGGGGGAAGGGAGAAAGCTCCCTCTGCAGCTGTATTTGCTTAGCTGACAGCTTCCTGCCAATTCCCTGGCCTTCTGGGAGATGTAGTTCCCTGGCTCTTGGGTTTCTTTGAGCTCTAATCGCAGGCTTGGGAGAGTAACCTGCAACTGGACTGAACTCTCCCTGGCAGTCACTGTCTGGCTCAACAATGTCAGTACAAGGGAAGTCAGCACTATCACACTTGGCAGGGCCAACCTGGTCAGCTCTCCTGCATAGGGTTTTACTGCTCTTCCTAGCTAACCCTGTGCCAAACCTAGACGGAGAGCTAGATTTGTCACAGTTAGATAAGAAACGTGGCAGTACAGTAGGACAGCCATACTATCTTCACGATGTGTGTCAGTTGTTTTTAGACCTTTCACTTTTATTTATTTATCATTTTTTAACAGGTTTAAATTCATCATGCAGCCATCAATTTCTTTAGCGTTCAACATTTTTATTCAGATTTTTGGGCATTTTTTAAATGCCACTTTTTGCTTATGATTACAGTTGTGACTATGGCACTTGTCATGTGACACCCCCCCCCCCCTTCCCGCTTTTTAAATTGCCGGCGTTTTTTGAGCTGATTTTACTTTCAGTTTGCTCAGCTCAGTGTGCTACAGATTGTCTCTACTAGGTAAGAGTCACCATGACTTTATTGCATTCTTTCTTTTTATTTTTAACGTGCACATAGTTATTTTAAGTTATTTTTAAATTCTCATAAAATATTATCTGATGGTTTTTAGGTTTTCTATAGTCTATTGCCATACTATGAAGTTTGTTAATGCAGGACATCTACACATTTTTCACGCTCTGTAGCAGAGACTTTTTACTTATGCATTTTTAAACCTTTCTGCACGCAAGGTTTTTTATTATTTATTTTTCACTATTTATATTTTTTTGTTGTTGTTGGGTTTTAGTTTATTATGTGCCCGCAATGCTTCTTTTGCCACTTTTATGTTTATACTCTTTTAGTTTCTTTTGCCGAACCTTGTCCTTAAACACGGTTATGACCATGGCACTTGTTTTGGTTGGCCCACGACTTTGTCGAAGTTTTTAATTTTGGTCCACTGTGTATTTGAGTTTGACACCCCTGTTCTAGAGAATGACAAGGGAACAAATTTGTCCCAGTCCCTGCAGGATCTATTCCCATCCCCGCAAGTTCTGTCCCTGTCGCTGCTCTATCCCTTCAGGCTCTTCACATCTAACCCAGTCATGAGGCGTGGCCCTAGGGGACACCTGGGACTAACTTTAACATGCGTAGTCTCTACCGGCCCAAGAACAGAAACCTCATTTAGTAATCAAACTTGGGGCTCTCACTGGTCCCTCACAGCATCTATTAATCTAGTCTATTAATCTAAACCCAGCCTGGTTTTCAGGATCTCCACAATGAATATGGAGGAGATTTATTTGCATTCAAAACCCAGCCTGGGTTGCAGCCCTTAAGGACTGGATTTGAGGATCCCTGCCTTAGATAGACAGACATTCTCAATCCTGTTGGAAAGCATAACAAAGGAAGGGTAATAAGAAAACAGTTTTTCCCCTCCTACTTGAATCCCAAAACAGAGTACTGTCAAAATAGTGGTTTTAATATACTGTATATTAAATAACCGAATTTTAGCTGATAGATGGAAAACATTGTGGTATGTAAGTAATTTAACAACTATTCCAATTCACAAATCTACAAATCAATCTATATGGGTGAACTCCAAGATTCAAATTGGCGGAGAAAGGCTCGTCTGGAAGCATTGGATAATTGCAGGAATACGTATATTAGATGATATTATTTCTAATGGTAATATGCTTGAATTTTCACAGTTGTAACATAAATATGGACTTAAGAAAGTTTTAGATGGTTGCAGCTGAAGTATGCCATTCAGGCGGTGTTCCCTGACTGGAAAAACCTTAATAATCATTATAGTCAGAGCTGTGGAGTCGGTAGATAAATGTTCCGACTACGACTCCTCAGTTTTTTGTACTTCAGACTCCAACTCCGACTCCAGGTACCCGAAATTTCCTCCGACTCCGACTCCTCGACTCCGACTCCACAGCCCTGGTTAATTTTCAGATCGTTAAAATGGAATGTCAAGTTGAGAGAAATGAGCATTTTCGACACCACCTTCTTTTTGCTTTTAATCAAGGTTCTAAGGCCGCAGAAGCTGCTCGCAACATTTGTGCTGTGTATATATTGGGTGCTATAGCTCAAAGAATCGCTCGTGATTGGTATGCCAAGTTCAAAAATGGAGTCGGTAGATAAATGTTCCGACTCCTCAGTTTTTTGTACTTCTGACTCCGACTCCGACTCCAGGTACCCGAAATTTCCTCCGACTCCGACTCCTCGACTCCGACTCCACAGCCCTGATTATAGTATGGAGTTCCTATGTTTTCAGGCAGACTTCTTGGGTCACCAGGCCGCCCAGTGGTATAAATTATTAAATGGACTTATTAAAAAGAAATTAAACACTGGTCTTAGAGACATTTGGAGCATTGAGATTAAGCATCAAATTACTGCATCTCAATGGCCATGAATTTGGTCTTGGAGAATGAGATGTACAGTGTCAGCATGTATGAGACAAACTTGGTTTTTTCTGTTACATAGAGCGTTATGGACCCCTGTTCGGTTACAAAAATTGGATAGCTCTAAGTCTAATAGATGTTGGCACTGTCATCTCGAAGCAGGGACTTTAGATCATTTATTATTCTATTGTCCATTTATTATGAATTTCTGGAAATCAACTTGGGACCAAATTAATTGTTTATTAGATAACCCAGTGGCATTATCATATAATACTGTGCTATTTGGTATGGCAATGAGAGCAAAAAGTCAGATTTCTACAAACAATAACAAATTATTACTCATAATGACTGGTGTTACCATTCAACAAATTACGTTTAATTGGAAAAACTGGAGTAGATTAAATTATAATTTTTGGTGGAATTCCTTATGTCATATATATAAAATGGAGAGATTTCTGGCAATACAGCGGGGTAGTTTCAAGAAATTTCAAGATGTTTGGGAGCCATTAACAAAGTATTGTACTGATTAGATGAAATTTTCTTTTCCCTTAAATTTATAAGTTCAAATGTGAGGGAAGGGGGGGAATTTTATAGTTATGTATTGTATAAGTATTGATTATTTGATAGGTAAGGGGGGGAAGGGTGGGAGTTAAGTATTTATCACTGTTACCATTGATGATTATTAAGTGATATAGATATTGTTAATTTGTTTGGACATTTTATCACACTTATTGTAAGTTTGAAAATGAATAAAGAATTAAAAAAATAAAAATAAAATATATATATATATATATATATATATATACTGTATATTGCACTCTCTTCAATATAATAAGTTTTAACCTATGGTTATTGTACTTTATATCTTAACAAAGCCTAGGTCCAGGGAAATTGCCATGGGCGCCCAGGAATTCTTTGAGGCATTATACTCATACTCCCAATCCTTACTTACAGTGTACCCTAAGGGTGTGGTACCATGTACGCTGTCAAATGTTTCCAGATCGGAGGTACTATCGGCAGACGCCGATCTGTTTGACACCTGGATTTTTTCCGGGGGGTGAAGAACCTTTTCACAGGCTGTGGTCCCATTCAGGTCTTCTTATGTTGGGGTAGGTGTGGTTGGATACCTCTATGCATCCGTTTGAGCATTTGCATTTGTTAGCGGTTGATTCATTTTATTATACGCACCTGCTTTCTTTTCTCAACAAACATGCTTTCTGGGACCTTTGCCTGAGTTCTACAAAATTGGAATGGGCTCTCCTGTTGGGGACTGGTCAGGGGGGGAGGGATTTCTCATTTATATCAGGCATTGTTAGCTCGGCTCCCATAAATGATCCGTACCAAATGCAATGGGAGTTAGACTTAGGGGTGAAGCTCTCTTCCTCTTCTTGGGGTGCTGTCTATAATTTTTTGTTTGCCACCTCAGTCTCTTATGCTTTCATTGAAAATGGTTATAAACTTTATTACCGATGGTACTACACTCCGGTCAAGTCAGATCTGTCCTTCGAGTTCTGCGCTTTGTTGGCGTGGATGCGTGTCCCATGGTGATTTCTGTCATGTGTGGTGGTGTTGTCCAGCCGTGAAACCATGTTTGTCTCATAGATGCTGACGCTTGTCACAAGCCCGATCCCAGTGCCGGCCTTGTGCCAGTGAAGAACCTTAAAAACCGACCGCTGAAATTAGTCAGGGCTGATCAATATGTGCCTCCTTTTTACCAAGCCCTTCTTCTTTCCATTGGAGTTCCTTTCTTTATTAATTCCTGTAAACCGTGTCGAGCTCCAATTCTGTGGAGATGATGCGGTATATAAACTTAAGGTTTAGTTTAGTTTAGTGCCTACAAGACAGGAATTGGATCAGGAAGCGCAGGCTGTGTTTGAACAGAACTTAGACCATAGCCCTGTGAAAACAGGTATTGCCCCTTTAAATCCACCATTTTGTAAAGGGCTGGCCAAACAGGGCGGAAGGCAGACTCAACAGAAGAAAGCCTTGCCCCCGAGTAGGGCTGGGCAGGGCACAGCAGCTTTGGAGCAGTTAGAAAGCTGGCTGTCCCGGACAGAGAGGAAGTCCAGGGAAGTTCCCAGGTGGAAGGAACCTCCACCAGCCCAGGAATCCACAGATGTGGAAATGATTGACCCAGAGGCAGAAGAGCAAACACAGGAGACCCAGGTATTGGAAGACATGGAATGGAGTTCTCTCCCAGAGCTTGCTTGTCCAGAAGCCATGGAAGTGAGTTGATCTGGCTGTGTGTTTGCCTTACAAAGTTGTTTTTTTCCTTTTTGATTTTTGGGTGTTGGCTGTCTGGCTGCTGTGTGAACAATGCTTAGGAGCAGTTAAGCCACATTGATGAAGGTTGGGGGCTTGTTTGGCCAGACATCCAGGTAGTGAGGTTTGTGGAATATATTTTTTTTGTGCTTTGCTTTGCCAAGGAATTGAACTGACAAATCCCATAACCTTCAGCTCCTTAATGCTTGGAGAGAAGTGAGAAGCACTGCAACATTATACAGCTCAGAGTTTATGTTTGGACTAAAGACTGCCTGAGACTCATTTATACTTTGTGCTGTTATTACTACTTCAAAGTAGGACTTACCTGGGACATAAGTAAAACACTGGAACATGAACCAGACCAGGCTGGTGAGAACCATATTATTTTGGGGCACATTATAGTTGCTTTTGGACTTTTGTTTTCTTGCATTTTTGGATTTGCCCTATCTGAATAATCAATAAATGTAATTTCTTTCTTTTGGATACTTACGTGAACTGTGTCATTCTGATTTTTGGGTATACAGAGTAAGGCGCTCCCAACAGGGCTTCCTCCGTCTTGAGGAAGCACACCAGGGCGATATTGTAGGCATGTGCCGGTCACCGCTAGGCCCAAGAACCGGTCATGCTACTCGCTGTACATCTCATCCTCCAAGTCCAAATTCATGGCCATCGAGATGCAGAAATATATTGCTTTATCTCGATGCTCCAAATGTCTCTAAGACTATTTTTTAGTTTTTTATTCAAGAATTCAGAAATAAATTTATACCACCAGGCGGCCTGATGCCCTAACAAATCTGTCTGGAAGCATAGGACCTGCAAGCTATAATGATTTTTGAGATTCTGCCAATCAGGGAACCCACTCTGAATGGCCTGCTTCAACTGCAACCACTTATAATTTTGAGATTTTAAAATACCGAATGATTGTTGCAGTTGTGAAAAATCTAATGTACGAATGCCTACCTGCATCTAATACTTCCAGAATATCCCAGACCCTCCCAGGATTGATAAGTGAATTTCTCTACTGGAACATCTGTTAATTTATTAATAAATTTCAAATTTTTCCCAAGTATCAAATACTATTGTCCTTAACATATCTAGGTAACTTGATACTCAGCACATGAAAGAATCGTAATGGGGACATAATTTGCCACTAAGTACAGCCAATCCGGAAGATTTTCTATAAGTTTAGGGAGGAACCAATACATACCCTGGCGCATTATATAGGCTTGATGGTACCTATAAAAATTTGGGAAATTTACCCCACCCTCTGCAATTGGTTTTTGTAAAGATATTAACGCAATTTGAGCTGCTTTACCCAGCCAAATAAATTTGGTAAGTATACTATTTATTTTTTTTATAAAAAGACCCCTGAAAAAAAACCACTGGCAACATACACATTTGGTAGCAAATCACAGGCAAAATCATCTTAACTGTTTGGACTCTCCCCCACCAAGACAGATGTAGGGGGTTCCATTGCTCACACATTTCTGAGACCTTTAGCAATAAAGATTTCTCATTTACTTTCATCATTTCTTCCAATGTTTTTTGAATCCAAATACCTAAATATTTTATACCCTCTTCTTTCCAAAGAAAGGGAAATGAATTAAACAATCCTTTTGGTGCAACGTCTGCCAGCTAAATCAACTGCATCCATTTTAGCTTGCTGGGGCAAAGATTTGGCTATGGATATTCGAGAAGAAGACTTCTTTCGACTCTAGCGGCTTATTCCCTCCTAGGTTGGTTCTGCGGAATTGCGGGAGTGTCAATATTGTGTCTTATGTCGTGCTTATGTTTCCCAACATGGTCTCTTTTTGATGGGAGGTATTTCCTCAGATCTTTGTCGTCAGTGTCATCAAGCCTCAAATACTTTCATGCATTCTTTTTGGACATGCCCTCAGCTTGTTCAATATTGGCGGGCTCTTTTTTTGGTATTTTTTGGATACCCTCCATCAACCACTTTGGCTACATCCCTTAGGTGTTCTTCTGGGAAAGATTTCTCAGTTAGGGGTCCAAGGTAAGGGTCCTCGCCTATGGGTCCTCAAATCTTGTATTGTAGGAAAAAAGTGCATCTTACAACGTTGGACGCAGGAGACATCTCTTTCCTTCTGGCATTGGCACAATCATCTTCATGTTATTGTTATGGGAATTCCGGGATCTTCGTTTGACTTTTGACTGTATGGGGCCCCATATACAATCGTTGCTCATCGTGTGCGCAGCTCTCTCCTCAATTGCTTGGGGGATGCGGCCGTTCCTCATATTGGGGGGATTTGATATGGTGGTTCTGACTGGTGCATGCACACACACTTTCATGCTTCTCTCTTTCTTTTTCACTGCATGACTGGGAGGAGGGGGGGTTTGGGTAGGTGGGTAAGGGTTTGAGAGGGCCGGGAATTAATGGTCTAAGAAGGGGTTTCATTGGGGTTCATAATAATCCAGGGTCCTGGTGTGTTATAATGCTCCTTTGGATTATTCTACTGTTGGGCTTCTCGAAGAGTTATTTATTCTTTTTATATAGTCATAGCCTAATATCTTTATTGGTCACATCTCTTGAGGTTGTGGGGGGGGGGGGGTAGGAATGTTATACTATGTACTTTTCACTATTGTATTTTAATTCTTGCAATGCCAATATTTCTGTATTATTCCGTCTTCTGATGTTACAATTTAAAATTGATGCAAGACTTTAGATGTTCTTTGTATTAGCTATATTCCTAAATTTGCCATTGGCGATTATATTTGGTTTTTGCATCAATAAAAAATTGTTTGATCGTAAAATCAACACATCTTTGTAAACATTTTTTTTTTTTTTTTACATGATGATCTCTGTGGCAGATCGCGAGTGAGCCCTACATATCTCCCTAAGCAGCGTCGGGCTGGCAGTACTCTAAACAGGCTGCTTCTGCCTTGCCCACCCGTGAATTCACTCTGCCGCATTACTGATGATGTCATTAGTAATGCGACAGAGTGAATTAACGGGCGGGCAAGGCCAAAGCAGCCTGTTTAGAGTGCTGCTTAGGGAGATATGTAGGGCTCGCTCGCAGTCGGTGGGGTTCGGATGGCACGGAGGGAAGGATGGGGGTTTGGCTGCGGGGGCTTGAGGGGGTGCTCACTCAAGGGTCCTGCTACACAAGGGATAGGAGGGAGGGAAGCATAGAAGCTGGGTAAGGGTCCTTCTGCACAAGGGATGGGAGGGAGGTAAGGGAAGCTGGGCAAGGGTCCTACTGCATGAGGAATGGGAGGGGAGGATAGAAGCAGGGCAAGGGTCCTGCTGCACGAAGGATGGGAGGAAAGATGCTGCACCTGTGGGGGAGAAAAAGGAAAGAAGAAGAATTGGGGTGAAGGAGAGGAAGGGAGAGATGATCATGTACATACCCCGAAAATAAGACCTAGTGCATTTTTTGGGCCTAAAATTAATATAAGACACTGCCTTATTTTCAGGGAAACAACTGGACTAATGCAACTCCATCTACATGGGATTCAAGACCGTTCTAATCCACAAAATTCAACTCATCCAAAACACCGCTGAAGACTAATCTTCAACCTGAGAAAATACGACTCGATTACAGCCTTCAACAGACCTTACTTTTACCAACACCACTTCGCTTTAATTGTACAACTGATGATACTACCACAACTGGACTAAATCAACTCCATCTACATGGGATTCAACACCGCTCTAATCCACAAAATGCAACTCATCCAAAACACCGCTGTAAGACTAATCTTCAACTTGAGATAATACGACTTGTTCACAGCCTTCATCAGAAAACTGCACTGGCTACCTATCCCATCACAAATAACCTTCAAAACATCATGCATCATTCACTGCATACTTTACGTAAACTCCATGGCTCCCCTCATCCAGCTCTTCTCCATGGCATGGTCTACTTCCCAGAAAACCCTCATCATGATACTTCTAAATCTCTCATCCACAAAATATCTTCAGTGCAAACATGTTTTCTACTCCATGCTTACCTTTCTAGGAGTAAAAACTTGGAATGACCTTACAGAAATGACCAGAATAGAACCACACCATATTCTGGAAGAAACTGAAAACTCATCTATTCAACACTTAATTTCATGTATCCTTTCCTTCCCCCTATCCACTTCCTCTCCTTTCCCCTACCCCATCCTACCTAACTTCTTCTCTACTCTTTCCCCCACCTCCCACCCTTCTCCCTCCTTGTTCCTCTCCCCTTTCTATAAGTATGAGCGACGCAGAAATAGAAGATTAGAGAGTTGAATGGAGACAAAAATCCCACCCATCCCTGCCAAAATCACACTGTCCCCACCCATCCCCGTGAGGAATCTTTCCGTCTCCGCGAGGAATCCCCCTCCATCCCCGTCCGTCCCTAGAAACTTCTGAAATAGTTAATTAAAGGCTCTGGTAGAGACCCATTTACAAATAAGCAAAGACACTTTATTAATTTGGAAATATTAATTGGGAAGAATACATACTTTGTAAATGGGTTTCTACCAGAGCCTCTAATGTAAATATAAAATAGAAATACTCAGCTGATGAGAGAATCCCCAAGCTTTCAGCTGAGGACTTCCTCTGTAGGTGGCTGGGGGTCCCTTTTGCCAAGCTTGGCAGGCAGCAGTAGCGTCCCCGAGTCACAGATGCTGGCACCTCAGTGGCTCATGGATGCTGCCAGCGACTGCTGCACTTGGTGGAGGGGAATTCTGGCCGTCTCTAGAGGAGGTCCTCTGCTGGTGGTGCTTGGATCCCCACTAGCCACAGCAAGGGTCAGCAAGTACTTCAACACTGTAGAAATAAAACCAGAAATGCATTTCCTTTTCTTTTGAACACAATACAAAGACATCTGCTATATACATTTCCCAAAGCTAACATAGTTTAGTCAATAAATTCTGTTTTTTACCTTTGTTGTCTAGAAACTTATTTTTCCATCAGGTTGGTCCCGGTTTCTTTTTTCCCCTTTCCCATCTTCTATAAATTCTTCTATTGCTGTCCATTGGTTCCTCCTACCATGGTCTAGCATTTATCCCTCTCTCATCCCCCAAATCATGTGCAGCATCTTTTGCCCCTGCCCACTAGCCCCATGCCCAACACTTCTCCTTCTATCACACCTTTCCAGCACCATGCCACCTCTCTTCCTCCATTCCTTTCACCACTATGTCCAACATTCCTCCCTCTTGCATCCCTTTCAATCTGTCCTACTGTCCCATTTCCACCACAACATTTCTCCCTCTCATCTTTTTCTTCATCTGTACCTAACTCCCTCCCTATGACCAAAAATTCTCCTCTTTCTTCCATTCCCCGTGTACACCATCTCTCTCTCCCTCTCACTAACACACTCACACCCAATTCTCCCTTTTACATTGTATTTTGTTTACCTTCTGTCTATTACTTCAGTCCCATCAGTTGATTCATTTCCATTCATTTCCATTCCATTCCACTTGTCCAGTCCTGCACTTTGATACACACACTAACAAAAAGAATTCTTAAATTCTGATTTCTCCTTAAAAACTAGATAACAGTACACTATGATATGCATATGGTCAGAAGTCAATAAAACACACAGAAAATACCTTTGTCTCTGCTAGTTTTCACGTTTTTGTTATATGCAGCATATGATTAAAAAAAAATAATAATAAAATAAATCGCTGGATATGTACCTATTATATACCAAATGGAGTGAAAAGGAAAATAAATGGAAAATCAAATAAAAACTATGCCAGTATGTAGAATTGCATAAAAATAAAATGAGAGAGTTGGCAAAACGCCACTTTGGGTCCAATAGAAACTAAGGCCAGCCTAAAACAAAGACCTAAATATGAGAAGGAAGAGCTAAGTAATGAGGCTTGTCTCTCTGAGGGACAATGGCCAGGCTGTCAAGACTAGGGAGGGCACTACAGAGAGAGCCTTGGAAAACATTGCAAAACCGTTAAGAAAACGCTGCAGTGAGAACATGAAGACTGCCAATCAAGTGGAGCAAGCTTCATCCAAGGCAAGGCAAATCATAGGTTGCATACGCAGGAGTTTCGTCAGCCGAAAGCCTGAAGTCATTTGCCATTGTATAGATCCATGGTGAGGCCCCACCTGGAATACTGTGTGCAATTCTGGAGGCCGCATTACCGTAAGGATGTGCTGAGACTG
Organism: Geotrypetes seraphini; assembly: GCF_902459505.1. Classification (NCBI taxonomy): domain Eukaryota; kingdom Metazoa; phylum Chordata; class Amphibia; order Gymnophiona; family Dermophiidae; genus Geotrypetes; species Geotrypetes seraphini. The sequence goes on along the minus strand of NC_047087.1, from coordinate 164,212,789 downwards.
GAGTCGGTCCAGAGAATGGCCACCCGGATGGTCTCGGGACTCAAGGATCTCCTGTACGAGGAATGGCTGGATAAGTTGCAGCTGTACTCACTCGAGGAACGCAGAGAGAGGGGTGACATGATCGAGACATTCAAGTATCTCACGGGCCACATCGAGGTGGAAGAAGATATCTTCTTTTTCAAACAACAGCAACAAGGGGGCATCCGTGGAAAATCAGGGATGGGAAACTGCACGGGGACATCAGGAAATTCTTTTTCACTGAAAGGGTGGTTGATTGCTGGAATAGTCTTCCATTTCAGGTTATTGAGGCCAGCAGCGTGCCTGATTGTAAGGCCAAATGGGATAGACACGTGGGATCTATTACATTACATTAGAGATTTCTATTCAGCCATTACCTTGCGGTTCAAGGCGGATTACAAAAGATTTATGAAAGGGGGTTACAATGGAAGAACATTTGTCATTACTTAAGTTGTAAAGAGTAGATCATTTGTCATTTCAAGAATTGTAAAGAGAAGGACATTTGTCTGAATTAATTGGTAAAAAGTGGGGAGGAGTAGGTAGAAATTAGGAAGAAAGGGAAATTAAGGAGGATCATTTGTTGTTTTTTCATGTTGTACAATGGAAGAATATTTGTCCTTTCTAGAGTTGAAGAGAGTAGATCTTTTGTCATTTCAAGAGATGTAAAGAGTGGATCATGTCAGGATTGTTTCAAGAATTTCTTGAAGAGTATGGTTTTTAATTCTTTTCTGAATATCTTGTAGTCTGGGGTGCTTATCAGTCGGTTAGAGATCTGGTTGTCTAGTTTTGCAGCTTGAGTGGCTAGGAGACCATCATGTAGTTTTTTCCGTTTTACTTCTTTTATTGGGGGGTGTATGAATGGGGAGTGCGTTTTTCTGTGTCTGGTTGAGGTTGCTTGGATGAGGCGGTTGTTTAGGTAAGATGGGCTGTCTCCATGTAGGGTTTTAAATAACAAGCAGTAGAATTTAAATAGTATTCTTTCTTGGATTGGTAGCCAGTGTGAGTTGATGTACGCTTCTGTGATATGGTCATGTTTCCTCAGTGAGTAGATGAGTCTCAGAGTTGTATTTTGGATTGTTTGTAGTTGCTTGGTCATAGTAGTGGGGCAGGGGAGGTAGAGGACATTGCAGTAATCTAGCAGTCCTAGGATTAGGGATTGCACTATAAACTGGAATTGTGTTCTTTCAAAGAATTTCCGGACTTGTCTCAGGTTTCTCATGACTGTGAAGGATTTCTGTATTGTTTTATTTATTTGCGGTTGCATGGTGCAGCATCTGTCTATTGTCATTCCTAGTAACTTAATAGTGGTTTGGATGGGATAATTGATTGAGTTGAGTTCTATATTGGTTATGGTTGGGATTTTGTCATTTTCAAGGAAGATAAATTTGGTTTTGTCGGGGTTGAGTTTTAGTTTGTGATCTTTCATCCAAGTCGTAACTGTTTCTAGTGTTCGGTGTAGTATATTTGGCTGATCAAATGGTAAGAGAATGGTTATGTCATCCGCGTAACTAAAGGTGGTTATGCCTAGATTATCTAGCTGTTTTCCAAGAGAGGCAGTGTATAGGTTGAAGAGAGAAAGGTAGGGGAGGGTCATTGGGGTGAGCAGACTAGATGGGCCGTGGCCCTTATCTGCCGTCTATTTCTATGTTTCTATGTTTTAAATGTCAGATTGAACTGTAAAGCTAAAAACCAAAAGGTAATAATAAATATTAAAAATCATTTTTTAAACGGCTAGAATAGGAGCAACTAGGCTAAAAATAAAAATAGGAGCAGAGACCGCCCGATCTCCTATGGAGATTTGTAAGAATCCTTGCTAAGAAACGGAACGGGCCGTCTAAAGAAAGCTAACACCCCCCCCACACACACACACACCCCCTGTCTCCAATGCTGAAAAGCAAAAATCCAGAGAAAGTGCAATAAACTTGAAAGGACAAAGCCTACAGGAAAGGCCAAAAAAATGCATTTAAATAATCACTTACCCGATATGGGGTCTGAATACACAACGCAAAACAGCAGAAGGGCAGGCAAAGACGACGAGCCACTTGGCTCAAGCTGTCTCCCAACCCCGCAGGATCCCCAAGACCATGAGGGGTGTCCCCACGTCCCCACATCCCGTGTCCTGAAGGGGGAACCCTTGGGATTCCCGTCGTCCCCATTCAGCTCTCTAGATTAGATTAGATTATATAAATCTAAGATTTAGATTAGATTAGATTCCCCTAAATAAAAGAAAGGCATCTGACAAAATCCCATTCACCAAAACTCATGCATATGGCAAATTATACAACAGGCCCACTATCTTAACAAGCTATGCACAACCATTCCAACACTCGAAACATATAAACCCATTCTATCCTATCAAAGGCCTTTTCTGCATCCAATGACATACTTGGAATTACCAAAAGCATATTCCCACCAGATGTGTCAAATACAGTACTTTGAAAGCTGTACTGAAAGAACTTTTGCACAAATTTACAATCCACATTAATTAAGGAATTAGGCCTGAAATTCTTTACCTTAGTAGGGTCACACACTGGCTTAGGGACCATCACTATCTGTGTCTCTCTAAAGGACACCTTACCTCTAGCCCCATCCACCAGAGCCTGAAAATACTGCACCAAATAAGGAACTAACAGATCCTGGAACGCCAACTAAAAACACATATTTAACCTTTCCAGGCAGCAAACTATATTGGCAGGTAGCTTTCTTCAGATGTAGCGGGCTATCATGCTTACATAATGTGACCAATTATTTTTTTCATCAAAACGGGACATCAGTTAATATTAAAATTTGTGGATTTTTTTCTAAGACCGTTCATTCCACGTATTGAATCATATATTAGGGACTCCTCCTACATGATCAACATCATTGAAGAATATGAAGGGATTCTCTCCGATATCATTTTGATCACTATGGACATTGAATCGCTGTATACTAATATTCCTCAATTGTCTTCTTTAGAGATCGTAGAAAGAACACTTAAGGAAAGAGAGACCAACAGACGGGTACCAAAACATTTCATTTTGATATTAGTAAGTATAGCATTGACGAACAATTATTTTTGTTTCCAAGGAAAATTTTTTCAGCAAATTTAAGGCACTGCTATGGATTCGTCCATGGCCCCTGACATTGCAAATCTCTATGTAGCTAACTTTGAAGACATTTTTTTGAAATCACATCCGTTTCAAAGAAATGTAGTTATGTATAAAAGATACATCGATGATGTATTTATATTATGGAGAGGCACTAGCGAAGAGCTTGTCAGCTTCCACCAGTGGCTTAATACTTGCGACGAAAATCTAAAATTCAAGATGGAATATAACGACCAATCCATTTCTTTTCTAGATATTCAAATATACAAAACGCAGTATGGGTTAAAAAGTACTATTTATAGGAAAGATGCAGACAGAAACACTTACCTTCATTTTACAAGTTTTCATAACAAAAGTTTAAAAAAGAATCTCCCTTATTCACAATTTTTGAGACTTCGCAGATTATGTACTGATATGGAAGAGTTTGAAAGACAGGCTCCATTGATGGGTAAGAATTTCATAGCAAGGGGTTATCCAGAGGCGTGCGTAAAGAGTGCTATCGGAAAGCACAAATGAAACATAGAGATGAGTTACTAAATCAAGTAGCTATTAGATCCAAACCGGATTTAGTATGTAAGAACATAAGAACATAAGAAGTTGCCTCCGCTGAGGCAGATCATAGGTCCATCCTGCTCAGCGGTCTGCTCCCGCGGCGGCCCATCAGGCCCATTGCCTGAGCAATGGTCTATACCTATCTATACCCCCCAATCCCTTTTTCTTCTAGGAACCTATCCAAACCTTCTTTGAAACCATTTAGTGTTTTCTTGTCTACAACAGCCTCTGGAAGCGCGTTCCATGTATCTACCACCCTCTGAGTGAAAAAGTACTTCCTAGCGTTTGTTCTAAACCTGTCCCCTTTCAATTTCCCCCAATGCCCCCTTGTGCTTGTGGTGCCCCTTAATTTGAAAAATCTGTCCCTGTCTACTTTTTCTATGCCCTTCAGGATCTTGAAGGTTTCTATCATGTCTCCTCTAAGTCTTCGCTTCTCCAGGGAGAAAAGTCCCAACTGCTTCAATCTGTCGGTATATGGGAGATTTTCCATTCCCTTTTATCAGTTTGGTTGCTCTTCTTTGTACTCCCTCAAGTACCGCCATGTCTTTCTTGAGGTACGGCGACCAGTACTGGACACAGTACTCCAGATGCGGCCGTACCATTGCACGATACAGCGGCATGATAACTTCCTTCGTCCTGGTCGTAATACCCTTCTTAATGATACCCAGCATTCTGTTTGCTTTCCTAGAGGCTGTGGTGCATTGTGCCGATGCCTTCAGTGTTGCGTCTACCATCACTCCCAGGTCTCTCTCCAGGTTACTAACCCCTAGTGGTGTTCCCCCCATTTTGTATGTGAACATCGGGTTCTTTTTCCCCACGTGCATGACCTTGCATTTCCCCACGTTGAAGCTCATCTGCCATTTTTCGGCCCACTTTTCCAGCTGCGTTAGATCCTTTTGGAGATCCTCGCAGTCTTCCTTGGTTTGAGCCCTGCTGTATAGTTTGGTGTCATCTGCAAATTTAATGACTTCACACTTAGTTCCCGCCTCTAGGTCATTTATGTAGATATTGAACAAGAGCAGTCCCAGCACCGACCCCTGCGGAACTCCGCTCGTGACCCCTTTCCAGTCTGAGTAGTGGCCCTTTACACCAACCCTCTGCTTCCTGTTTGCCAGCCAGTTTTTGATCCATCGGTGGACCTCCCCTTGTACCCCGTGGTTCCATATCTTTTTAAGCAGTCTCTCGTGTGGCACCTTGTCGAAGGCTTTTTGGAAGTCAAGGTAAATGATGTCTATAGATTCCCCTTTATCCACCTGGCTGTTCACTCCCTCAAAGAAGTACAATAAGTTTGTGAGGCAAGACCTACCCTTACAGAAGCCATGTTGACTTGGTTTTAGCTGCCCTTTTTTTCGATGTGCTCACAGATGCCGTCTTTAATCAGTGCCTCCATCATCTTTCCCGGGACTGAGGTCAGGCTCACCGGCCTGTAGTTTCCCGGGTCCCCCCTTGCGCCCTTCTTGAAGATGGGCGTGACATGTACTCTTAGATTCTCTCATCTCTCTAATGATATCCAAGGTATCATTAGGAAGAACTGGCATATATTACAATCCCATGGGTGTTTTGAGAAAATTACATTTTCTAGGAATAGAAACCTTAAGAGATATGTTGGTTCCATCCACTTTACCAGAATTACCATCTATTAAAAATGACCAGGGTAGACATATACCGTGTGGGCATTGTTCAATATGCAAATACAGTATGACTATTGAGAGTTATGCACATCCGGTTACTGGTAATAGAATTCGGTTAAGGGAATATAGTGATTGTCAGACTTCACAAGTCATTTATGCGATTATATGCCCCTGTAAAAAGTGGTACATTGGCAAAACTAAGCGTATGATTAAGACAAGATTGATTGAACATAGAAGCTGTCTCAATAGAAATGTATAGTCAGCACCAATTGTTGATCATTGGTATGAGAAAGGTCACTGTATTAATGACTTAAAGTTTTTTGTATTAAGGGTTGTGAGGACCAAGTGGAGAGGGGGCGATCCAGATATCTTGCTTATGAGAGAGGAACAACGTTTTATTCATAACTATAACACCATTAGCCCACATGGTTTGAATATGGAATTGGATTTGAGACCATTTATGTAAATCCTCTATTTTATTTTTATGCTTACAGGTTTTTTAATCTTTATAATATATTTTTTATTTATTTCTGGTTTTAAATATGTTTTGTTTAGAACATAAGGTCATACATTTTCATATGTGACTTTCATTCTTTATGTGTTCACACAAATTCACATGAATATATATATATATTTTTATATATATTTTTTATGCGTTGGTTCTAATGTGTCCTTTTAACCCTCTATTTACAGACTTTTTTGAGATCACACTATATTCCTTTATTATTTTCCCCCCTTGTTTCTTGCTTTATGCTTAGCACTTTTTATGGACTTTAGTAATATTTTGGCTGACTGAGTAACGTTAACATCTACATGCCTACATGGCATAATAATAACTTTAATAATAATAACTTTATTCTTATATACCGCCACAATCTTGCGACTTCTAGGCGGTTCACAATGAAGAAAAGCTGTACAGACAGCGAATTACAGAGTTTAGCATTGAACATCTAGTGATAGTACAAGGAGAGTTACAGGGTCAGTGAATTACACGGTTTCACAATGAGTAACATTATACAATCGACGGAATTCAGAGCATAATGTGTCCCTTTCATTTTTGTTTTAGTCCCAGTGACGTCAGCACGCTCATCCGTGGTTTCTTTCTTACCCCTTGCTGTTTTGTTTGAGCAACGCCAGCACGTTTTTTTGTTTGAGCTACGTCAGCACGTTTACGCGCGGCTCTTTTTAAACCCCGCGATTTTTGGGCCCATCTTCACTTGCAGCAAGGCCGTGACGTTTTGCAGCGTTTCCAGAGACTTGGTATGCCTTTTCATTTTTTTCTTATCTGGCTTTGGATGTATTTCGCTAGCTTTTTTATTTTTATGATTCTTTTTTTCTAAGCGGTTTATTTCCTTGGCTGCTTCAATGGTGTCTTGATTCAGTTTTTTCCGTTCTCATTACACCGGTTTTCCCTTTATTTCTAGTGGTTTCTTTTACCGCCATGTTTATTTGGGGCTGTTCACTTCTGTGATTTCATCTTTATTTCCTTCCCCTTATGATATTTTTGTATTACTCACTCCTTTCTCGTTTTTTTAGCACAGAAGCAACGTTTAGGTTGGTGGATACATTATCACGTTCAATTCTTTGCACATTCAAAGACTCCCAAGGTATTTTATTTTATTTACTTTTTTTAGCATTTTCTTATATACTTTTTCAGGCATTACCCCCTTTTTTTATCTTGTCATTACAATTCGTTTTATATGGAGTTGTCAATATTGTTATTTATTAATTTTTTATTACGCCATATTTAAATTAAAAAAAATATACATATACAATCTTTTTAATTCATTGTAGATATTTATATTAATTAATGGTTTTATTTACTGGTTGCTAACTAAGGTGTTTCACTAATGAATTAAGCAGTATATATTAAATTCCTTTCATTGCTTGGTGTGATCTCTATAGACTTGATACGGTCTGTTTTTAAACTGTTTTATGCATTTTGTTTTTAGATTTGATGGATCAATTAGGTATTATAGATTTTTACATCATTACTTAAAGGAATCTACATAATTTATATATAGATTAATTAGGTATTTATAGATTTTTACATCATTACTTAAAGGAATCTACATAATTTATATATAGATTAATTAGGTATTTATAGATTTTTACATCATTACTTTAAGGAATCTTCATAATTTATATATGGTTTTTAATATCGCATATATTTTACTCTATTGGTTTTAGAGGATATATTATTGGTTAATTACTTATTATTTCTTTGCTAATGTAAAAATTTTCAAACTGTCTATTAAAATATCTTCGGGGTTATTATTATTGATCAACTTGAATGTATTTTGTTTCAATGAGATTTGTTTTATGGATTTTTTTTATAAAGTACTTTTTGAGATAGAGATACCAATATATTTTCTTAGGTTCTTTTATGATTTGAGTCACACATGAGATATATCATTAGTAATGATGTTTATATACATATATATATATTGTGAGCCTGCCGGTGCCGGGTTTTCCAGATGGCCACCGACCAGGGCTCAGTAAAGACCGATTCAGACGTGCCTTCAACGGAAATTGAAGATCCTGCTGGTTCTTATCAATATAAAACAAAACAAACGTCAGGACCAATAAAGGTTTTCAAAAGTATTTGAGTCCAACTTTATTCCTGCGATAGCGAACAGCTATAGTGCAGTCTTTGCATTCAAACACAAACATAAAACTGGGCTTTCGAAAATCACAGCCCTCACCTTTCTTGCAGGTAAGTTCAAAAATAATGTCTCTATTGTAGCCTTGCCCTGATAGTTTCACAGTCCATAAAGGGCAATCTAACGCTACCAAAATTATCCAGTCTTTACACTGGTTCCTTACAATGGATTTGTTTAAACACAGTTAGCAAGTGCTGCCTAGGCCTGGGTTTTAGCTGGCCTTCCCCAGCCAACTTAACAAATAGCTGGTGGGGGAGGGGAGTAGCTGAATCCACTAATTTAAAGACTGCCAAAAATTGGCCCCACAATCCCACCCTGAGGATCTTGTGTGGATTCTTCCCCACTACTATCCCTTTCTCCCGGGCAGCCACAAAGTCACACCCAAACAGGGAGAAAAAACAAAAGTCCAAATGTTCAAACAAGAAAAAACACTTTCTTCACTGTCACCAGCAATGAGGCACACCTGCAGCTGTGAGCCTAGCACTGCTCACACTGCCTGCCCTTGCCTTGTGCTTCCAGACAGCCTAAAAACAAAACCAGATTCAGCAGCCACCAAAAACCACAACGAAAGATCCAAGAAGCTTGCTTCTGGTTCCAGGGAAGTGTCCATGAGTTCTATGGTATCCTGGCTGGCTGGTTGGTCTCAGGGACAGAGGTAACATCTGCCATCTCAACATCCTGAATCTGAGAGGGTTCAGGAGCCCAGTTCCTTGAGTCTCCTTCCTGGGCTGCCCCAGGACAGACTGACTTGTTCCTCCTTAGTTCAGCCTCTAAATTCCTGAGCTGGGTACGCCGGTGACAGGTCAAAAACGCGCAAGACAATTGCGCGCAGACAAAATAGCGCAGACAAATAAGCGCAAAGACAATTGCGCGCAAGACAATTCAGCGCAGCGACAACTCAGCGCAAGACAATTGAGCGCAAGACAACTGAGCGCGCCACTAGAGGCTGCTTGACCATCGGAGGACACGCGCACGTACAGCACGTGAACACGTCATCACGTCAACGTGTGTTATGTATGATTCCCTTGACTCTTTGCGTTTTCAACATAAATCACGTGAATGCATTTTCGTTACCATGGTTACGTTATCTCATGATATATATTCTCAGAACAGCATTTAAATACAAGTCACGTGAATGCATTTTCGTTACCATGGTTACGTTATCTCATGATATATATTCTCCGAACAGCATTTAAATACAAGTCACGTGAATGCATTTTCGTTACTATGGTTACGTTTCTACATTATATATGTCCTCCTTCCTTTCCCGCCTTCCTTTCGCTGCCTGACCGTGTCCGTTATAGGTAAAGATCTGGTTTTGCTGGTACTTGATCTATAACGAATATTTGTCTTGCGCGGATTTTTCTCGCCTCTGGTGAGAGCGAACGTCCACATTTCTTCATTTACAGGTATGTTTATATTTACGCTTCACGCGCAAGAAAAGGGAGGGGGTATGATCATAAAACTCAGCGCAATTGATTATCAAGTTTATATAGGGTATGTTGATATTTACATTTTCAGTTCTTGTCTTGCGCGCAATTGTCTATGAACCAGTTTATATGGTTCATAGACAATTGCGCGCAAGACAATTTCGCGCAAGACAATCGCGATCATAAAACTCAGCGCAATTGATGATCAAGTTTATATAGGGTATGTTGATATTTACATTTTCAGTTCTTGTCTTGCGCGCAATTGTCTATGAACCAGTTTATATAGGGTATGTTGATATTTACGCGCAATTGTCTATGAACCGCGATTTGGTCCCGTATCTAAACGCACAGGTCCTTAAAAATCCGCGTTCTGCGCCACTTTTCGGGTCCCTGCCACATTTAGTCTCTGGCTCTGACAGAGCTGTATGATAATTTAACTCTGAAGGATCCTAATGCTTTCCCTTCCCCATGCTAGGATCCGTCAGAGTTAAATTCCCATACGGTGCCGGGTCAAAAGCGCGCCGGCGCGCCGGGTCAAAGGCGTGCCCACCCAATTGAGCGCAGCGCGCGATGCCGCGCCTTTCTAAATTACTGTTTTTAGGGCTCCGACGGGTTCATAGACGATTGCGCGCAAGCCGCGCCGCTCTAAATGACCGTTTTTAGGGCTCCGACGGAGGGCATGGGGGGGGAACCCCCCACTTTACTATAATGTGGAGGGTTACGACCCCCAAACCCCCGATAACGCCGGCGCGATGTCTATTAAGTAAACAGAAGGGGGTTCCCGAACAAAACCCCCCGTCGGAGCCCCTAAAAACTGTAATTTGGTGCGGTGCGGCGGCGCGCCTTGCCTTAAATTGGCTTTCGTCTTTCGCGCCGTTGTCTATGAACCTTCTCATCCAGCCCTGTCAGGGGCAGGGACCTGAAAAGGGGCACGGAACGCGGATTTTTAAGGACACCCCGTCTTGCGCTTAGTTTTCCCGCATGTTAAAAGAGCGAGAAGGTTGAGGTATGGTATTAAGATTATGTATAATGTGATGATGGATATTAATTGGAAGCATAATTGGATGGAGTTATAGATTTTAAAAGTAATAAATATCTAAAAAAAACTTGTTGGCATGAGGTAAAAACTCTTATGCCAGCAACACTAGTATCTGAATATGTTTAATTTGAGGATTGTATCATGATGTAATGATACAATATTATTGGGTAAGTGCATGAGAAAAAAAAGGAAAATATCAGCACTGGAGTCACCATTCAACATATAAGTAATAATTTGAAAGTATCTAGTTTTGGGTACAATTCATTATGTCACATTATCAAAATGGAAAGAACAGTAACAATAAAAAAGGGAGACATTAACATCTTACTGTAATGAATATACACTATTTTCTATTTAAAGATACACTGTCTTATTGTTGGGAGGGTGTCTAAATTATACTATTATCATTCATATTGGGAAAAGTAAGAGTGGGGAAGTGGGGTGGGAAGGGAGGTACTTGATTGACATGTGATGTATTTCATTTTAATGTTTTGATTCTTGTACACATGATGTGTCATTTAAAATGAATAAAGATTTTTTAAAAAACCGAGTGTGCTCACGGTTTATAGTTTTATAAAGGCATTGGGTACCATTTTCTTTTGCAGGTATCATACATAAGAGGATATTCACATTTACAGGTATATGCATAGCTTCATTTTTTGGTTTTGCTAAATTGGAACAATAGGATAGGATAAATAGTCTGATGGTAGGGCTTATTGGGGTACACTTTTAGCCTTGGGTGTGTAGTGAGGGTGATTGTATACAATTGTTGTGGGTCCTTGTTTTGGGCCTCTCTGCCTTCCTTCTGTCTGCGATTAGGTATAATGACGTTCTTAATCCATGATGGTTGGCAAGCCAGATTTTCACTATTACAGGTATGATTGCAAAGGTAAGTACAGACATAGTGGGTGTTGTTTGTTATATCTATGTGCTAACCTTATAAATTTTAGTCTTGCAGTCATGTGCTGAGGGATATGAATTTGCTGAAACCCTAGTGTTGTCTAGAAGTTCAATCTTGGAGGCAACGTAAGTACAGAGGTATAGGGATTTGTATGTCCTATGTATATAATAACCTTATCTAATCTACTACTGAAGGTGACTACAATCAACAGAGGACATTCAAGAGACCACGATCAACAGAGGACACACATCTTCAGTGTTTTGCTGACAGGAATCGCACCCTTGCAGGTATATGGTGTTGTACCATAGCACTGAACTTTACATATAGGGATTTGTATGTCCTATGTATATAATAACCTTATCTAATCTACTACTGAAGGTGACTACAATCAACAGAGGACATTCAAGAGACCACGATCAACAGAGGACACACATCTTCAGTGTTTTGCTGACAGGAATCGCACCCTTGCAGGTATATGGTGTTGTGCCATAGCACTGAACTTTACCTATAGGGATTTGTATGTCCTATGTATATAATAACCTTATCTAATCTACTACTGAAGGTGACTACAATCAACAGACTACAATCAAGACACCACAGTCAACAGAGGACAGACATCTTCAGTGTTTTCCTGACAGGGATCGCACCCTTGCAGGTATATGGTGTTGTGCCATAGCACTAAACTCTACATATGTATGGCCTAACCTCACCTATTTGACCTTTGCATGTTTTTTTGTGTGCTGGAGATTGGTGGGGGGTGAACATGAAGTTTACATGCATGTTATAATTCTTGCAGGTACTGGTTCAGGGTTGAAGGTCGACTACAGTTCCTGAGGGTTTCATCGATATACTTCCAGTCTTACAGGTATGATGTTCTTTTGAGTAGTGCATTCATGATATAGGCAATTGTATATCAATTGCAAGTCAAAATAGGATAATGTTATTAATTGTATGGTTTCAGGAGTGATTTGACATAGACATGGAAGTAATAACTTCACAGCGTGGGAGAGAGCACTGGGTTAATGAGGGCTATCGATATCGGCGTGACCGAGTGATGGCAGACGGATCCACGTCCTGGAGGTGTGTGCGCCGTGACTGTGTGGGAAGAAGAAAGAGGCTCGTTGATGGATCTTCTGTTGAGATAACGGCGCATGTGCATGCACCCAACAATGCTAGAATTGAAGCTGATCGAATGATGGGAGACATATGTGAAAGAGCTGTGGCTACGGTTGAAAGGCCACGTCAGATCATTCATGGCACAACAGCTGGTACAAGTTTAGAAGCCGCTACATTATTGCCTGCATACACCTCCATGCAGAGAACAGTTAATAGAAAGAGAAATGCAGGCCATCTAGCAATGGGTAATCCCAGGTGCATAAGAGACATACAAATTCCTGAGCCGCTACAAAGAAGCACACGTGGTGAACAATTACTGTTGTGGGATTCAGGTGAAAATGATGAAAGACGCATATTCATTTTCACTACAGAATCTAATCTTGAGGTGTTGGAGCAACATGGACATTGGTTCATGGATGGGACATTCAAAGTTGCCCCCCATTTGTTTGTCCAAGTCTTTACCATCCATGCATTTGTAGACAATCGTGCACTTCCCATGGTCTACGTGTTGTTGAACAGTAAAAGGGAGGAGGACTATGAACGTGTGTTGAGGAAACTGCTGGAAACCAGAAACACGTTGGCACCATTGACAATCTTGATGGACTTTGAGAGAGCAAGTCTGCAAGCTGCCCGCACTGTATTTCCCAATGCTACAGTTTCTGGCTGCCTGTTCCATCTGGGTCAATCATTGTGGCGCAGAATTCAACATGAGGGACTGACCGCCAGCTATAGAGATGAGGAGAGAGTAAGAATGTTCACCAAAATGCTGTTAGCATTAAGTTTTGTTCCTGTGGATGATGTTGCTGAGTGTTTCCAGACCTTGGAGGAGAGTCGACCAGATGAACTGACCCTGGTGTATGACTATTGGGAAGACAATTACATCGGGAGATTGCGGCCAAATGGGAGACGGGTGCCACCTTTTCCTATTCCTCTGTGGAATATGCGCTCCCGTGTGGAAGATGGACTGCCTCGGACCAATAATTCCGTTGAAGGTTGGCACCATGCATTTCAATCCTCTGTTGCATGCCACCATCCAACCATCTTTAAACTCCTTGAACATATACAGCGTGAGCAAGATCACACAGAACAGCTGCTTGCTCGATTCCAGGCTGGTAACCGCGCACCACCCAGCAGTAAGAGCACGTATGTGAGAGTGACGCAAAGACTAACAACGCTGCTGCCAACATATGGACAAACACCTCTCTTTCAATATCTCCGTGGTATAGCACATAATCTGGAACTGTAGAGTTTGATGTTGAAGTTCAGGTTTTCCTGTTGCTATGCTACAATTGTGTGCACTTTGTGATTTGAAATTTGCTTTGACATGTCCATATGGTCTCCCAAGCACATATGCTGCAGGAACAGGAGAGACACTTTGAAATGTCTATGTCCCCCTCTCCTTTTGGTGGCCCGAAAGCTACAGGCCTGCAAACTGTTGTGCTCAGGATCTCTCCCCCAGGAGTTTCTCTGAAGCCCTCCTCTGACCCCTACCTATCCTAGTATCCACTGCTCTGACATGTGCCAAGCGTGAAGGTTTTTTATGCTGAGCAAGGTAACCCACTCAAGCATACTGTACTCGCTTTGACATTTTCAAGGTGTTGTGGGTGGTGTTCAAAGGCTTTTTCCTTCACGTAGGGAAGGTCAGATGGTGTCTTGGATGGAGCGGCTTCAGGGAAAGCGGCTGTGTTATGGAAAATTTGAAAAACTTGAAATTGTACATTTCCTCCCTTGTTTTTGGTGGCCTAGAAAGTACATAAGCAGAAATGTCAGTCAGGTGCTGTCTCTGAAGCCATGAGATTCAGAAAAAGACGAGGATCCAGAATGGGTTGACAGGGGTGCAAACCTGATGGTGGCAGTCATGTGTTGGCCTTTGCAGGACCCAGAATGGGTTGACAAGGGTGCAAACGTGATGATGGCAGTCAGGTGTTGGCCTTTGCAGGACCCAGAAGCAGAGTCTCCCCCCCCAGCAGAATGTCAGTCAGGTGCTGTCTCTGAAACCACTGCTCTCACTCTCACAGATGTTGGTTAATTGCTCTGCCAATATCTCACTCTCTCCCACTGTTGCTCATTTAATTTGAAGGGTGTGTATGGTCTTTCTTTTTCAAAGGTCGTATAGCAAAATGTGTGATTTCCACACATGGTGCATGAACAGATGAGACACTTTAAATTGTCTATGTCCCCCACTCCTTTTGGTGGTCCAGACTGTTGTTTCTACTGTTTCACTTAAACTGTCTGTTAATTTGCTCCTGATGTTTTTTCACTGCTATAACCACATCCTTACTCACTGTCACTGATGTTTAACTGCTGTGCCACCTTTAATGGATATATTATTGCACACTTGTTTATGATTTAAAACGAATAAAGATATAATTCAGTATGTTGTACATAAAAGATCATGAATGGTGAACTGAAAGATTTTGTGTTGTTGACACTGCATTTGAACATATGTGTATTACATGTTTATCACATATGCAATATTTTAATAAACATTTACCAATGTTTAAAACATTTTGTTGTTTTCTTTATGTTAGTATGACATTAATAACTATGCCATTAAATGTAAATTTGTATTGTACTATCCAACTAAGTAACACGTAAGGACACAATGGAAACAATTAAGTGTTAGAAAGAATTGCAAGTGCTGCATTTAAATTAAAATTTGTTTTTTTTTTTAACACTTGATGTAAGATTAAAACATGAATAACATTTCCTGAAATCATATTTATTCCGACATAATTAAATACATAATTTGCCATAATACAATAATAAGTCAAGGCTACTGGATTGTCCTTCATCCTATTTATTTGAGGCAACATTGATTTCTAAACTAATAATATATATGGACAATACAATAAAAGATGATCTAATGTCCCAGCCTCAAGATGATAGTGGCAATATTTTTTAGGCCAAAGTTGTGGCCATTGAGATGCATCAATTGAATGCTTAATCTCAATGCTCCAAATGTCTCTAAGACCATGTTTTGGTGTTTTATTTACAAGTCCAGCTATTAAGTTATACCACCTGAAAGCATAAAATATTGTGATTTATTTAGACCAAATATATGTTGCAATTGTGAAAAGTCAAGCAGTTTACTATTAGTTATTACATCCTCTAAAGAACATATCCCTGCCAACATCCAATGCTTCCAAATGAATACATCTGAAGTTCTTCCACTAAATGTACATTTTCTAAAAGGTTTATTTCATCCATTTTCAAGTTCACAATTCCAATAGAAAAATATAATTTTCAATTCCTTCATTTATGTAGGTTAAATCATCTCCTGTACAATTGACCTGGTGGCATATTATCAGTACAGAGTGACTTAGATTCCATTTTCATGTTAACATTAGGTCACTTAA
Source organism: Geotrypetes seraphini (assembly GCF_902459505.1). Taxonomy (NCBI): domain Eukaryota; kingdom Metazoa; phylum Chordata; class Amphibia; order Gymnophiona; family Dermophiidae; genus Geotrypetes; species Geotrypetes seraphini. Next base: position 164,196,991 of record NC_047087.1, on the reverse strand, counting down.
CTTTAGGACAAAGATAAGAATGAACAAACGACCCGATACACACCTTAGGGTAATGATACCTACTTTCTGCATTGAGCAGTAAAGCACAGTTACTTACCGTAACAGGTGTTATCCAGGGACAGCAGGCAGATATTCTTAACGCATGGGTGACGTTACACACTACTCACTAGATATTCTTACGTCCCACCCTCCTCCCCGGGTTGGCTTCTTAGCTGGCTTATCCTAACTGGGGACCACGCTCTCCTCCGTCGGGCGTGAAGGCACTCGCGCATGGTGCGGCCAACTAGAACTTTCTAGTTAAAAAGGTCTGTACCGGGGCTCCGTCAGTGACGTCACCCATGCGTTAAGAATATGCTGCCTGCTTGTCCTGGGATAATGTATTTTCTCTGCATCCCTCTTCACAAACATATGTGATGTATGACTGTATTAATATATTAGGAGTGGAAAATGATGTGTAATAATTACAATAATTTACTCATGACTCCCTGATCTTTTTAAAATTAATATAATTTTATTGTTCTTATGTGTTTCCCATATTCAAACACTGTAATAGCTTATTTATTTATTTATTTATTCAGATTTCCCATTAACTCTGTTCGTCCGCATTTTTAACTTGCGCTCATTATACTAAAAACCGTCAATTGCGCACTGGGAAACTAATCCGTCAATTGCGCGAAAAAGTACTATAACTTTAATATGATGATATACGTCATCATTATGCACTAATGGAGACAAGCTGATGTCATCACGCGTTTCAACACATATGCGCGCCATGCTAACGCTAATTGTGTTTCAATCAAGTACTACAAAACTATATACTATAAAATACACACATACTCAATTAATATGTGCATTTCATCACTACAATGTAGTAAAATCTGTTTGACTATTGACCATTTAACACGTGTTTTAGATAACCAATAGCAGCGCTGAAAAGGGGAAATCTCACGATATTCACACAACATCGGTCATGTGACTGGTATTTAAGCTTTGCAAAAACGTCATAGATTCACAGAGAAGATGGCATCCTATGTGGGTTTCCGTGGGCGGAAGCCCAACTTCTCCGAGCGTGAAGTACTCATATTAACTGAGTACTTCACGCTCAATGCTAAACTGCTTTTCCCCGTTAAGGGGAAAAGACGCAATATAGGTGAAATGGACAGGGCCTGGGGAAAACTTGCGCAGCTGTTCAACGCCCGCGCTATCACACCGCGCTCCGTAAGTATTTATCAAATACATGTTGTTCATAGACAATTGCGCGCTGACAAATTGGCGCGGATAAATAATTTTTTTTTTTGCGCGGAAGGCAAAAATGGATACGCATCTCCTGAAATCGCGCACTGCGTCATCATACATCTGCTGAAAAATTGTGCAGTTGATAATGGTGTCTCTCATGTACTTATTTGATTTAATTAGCTGTATTCCAGTCGGGTTTTCAAAATTTACATAATTATTATGCTTGCAATCTATTTCCATGCACTGCTTTCAATGCATATATATATATCATGTCTGCGCGATTTGTCCACGTGCTATTCTCTATGAACCATATATCATGGCTCACTCATGTCTCTCCATTATGTAATAGGTTGAGGATTTGAAGAAAAAAGCCCGCGAGCTCAGGCTACATCACCCTGCATGGGTCCGGGCTGTCCGCCGCAATCTGTACAACACCCCAGGTATGTTACAGTAAAATATCGGGTGGGTATAAGGTGTGCAGTCATAATATCTGTGTTGAACAATCATGTATTTTAAACGTTGACAGGTCAAAAACTCGAAAGACAATCGCGCGCAGACAAACATTTTAAACATTAACAGTTTTTCATATACTTCTGACACTACATGCATTTATGTATTCAGATGCGAGTGAGGAGGAAGAGGAGGAGGAGGAGGATCAGGAAGAGGAGGAGGAGGAGGAGGAGGAAGACACCCCTATCCCTGACCGGCCGTTCCTTATCCCCCGCAGACGCCCCACCTCCCAATCCCCTTCCACCTCCGCCCAGTCCCATCCAACGTCCCAACCCCCTTCCACCTCCGCCCAGTCCCATCCAACGTCCCAACCCCCTTCCACCTCCGCCCAGTCCCATCCAACGTCCCAACCCCCTTCCACCTCCGCCCAGTCCCATCCAACGTCCCAACCCCCTTCCACCTCCGCCCAGTCTCATCCAACTTCCCCCCATCGATGCCCTAGACCACCCTCTAGGATCCCCCTAAAAAAACGCCCCAAACCCCGCCCTGCCCCTTCATTCCCAATGCCCTGTTCCCCCTCCCTCCCACCCCCTAAACCCAAGTTCTGCCTTAAACTTTTCCCTGAAATTCGACCCTCTGTCATCACCTCTCCCCCAGCCCTCCCACGTACCTCAATGAGTACTGCCTCAACCCCCATCCTGGACAGATTTAGCGACCTCTCTGTCCAGTCCGGTAAGTGTTATGATATTTTTATTCTGTAATTTTTGTACTGTAAAAGCTTTTATTCATTTTTACAACGTACATCAAGTGTACAATTAATAAACACATTTATGATTTAAGACATCACTTGAATTTTAATAATATAATATAAAATGCTTAGGTTTGTTCATATGTAACAAAAAGAACCAAGTTTGTCTCATAGATGCTTCCACTGTACATAATTGTCTTTTCAATGTCCACCTGCTTTTCATGCTCTTTTTCATTACAGATATATTGGCATCCCCCTCCTCTTCGCCGCCTTTGTCAACATCCCCACTCCCCATTCAAAGCCCCAACCGTTGTTCCACCTGTTTTGCCCCCCTCCGACCCTCAACCAGAGATTGTGGGACCAACCCTGCAACGGCCACCACCCCTGTTGCAGCGACCACTATTGTGGCTCACGCTGCCACAAACACAGATCCTCCGCCCAGTTCTGTAACAGTGGAGGACATTTACACGGCGGTGGTTACCATCTTAGCAGGGGTGGAGCACATGAACGACTGTGCTGAAGAATCCGTTCGACACATTTGTCACGTGACAGGGGCACTGCAGGTCTTGCTAGAAGCACTTCGCGGTACCCCTCCCACCCCGTGAATGGCTCCACTGTTAACGAGGGAGCTGCACCCTCTTGTCACCACTCCTCCCTCCCCTTCTTCCCCCCCTGCCTCACTCCCTCCCCCTCCTGCCCTTCGCCCTCCCAGAAAAAATACAAAAAAAGTATAAAAACAACTCCCTCCCCTTCTTCCCCCCCTGCCTCACTCCCTCCCCCTCCTGCCCTTCGCCCTCCCAGAAAAAATACAAAAAAAGTATAAAAACACCTCCCTCCCCTTCTTCCCCCCCTGCCTCACTCCCTCCCCCTCCTGCCCTTCGCCCTCCCAGAAAAAATACAAAAAAAGTATAAAAACAACTCCCTCCCCTTCTTCCCCCCCTTTCCATCCACCCCCCTCCACACTCCCACCCCTTCACATCCATTCACACCATACCCACCCCACTCCACCCACAGTCTCCAGCATCATGACTCACCTGCCTCCTACTGTCTCGTGGGATCTTCAGTCCTCCTGTGAGTGGCTCTCTCTCTCTCTCTCTCCCTCCCTCCCTCTCTCTCCCTTACCACAGTGTTTTCTTTGCCCTCCAGCCTCCTGTGTCGCAGCAGTGGTGACTACAACTTCACAATTCATGTCTCCAGCATCATGACTCGCCTGCCTCCTACCGTCTCGTGGGATCTTCAGTCCTCCTGTGAGTGGCTCTCTCTCTCTCTCTCTCCCTCCCTCCCTCCCTCTCCCTTACCACAGTGTTTTCTTTGCCCTCCAGCCTCCTGTGTCGCAGCAGTGGTGACTACAACTTCACAATTCATGTCTCCAGCATCATGACTCGCCTGCCTCCTACCGTCTCGTGGGATCTTCAGTCCTCCTGTGAGTGGCTCTCTCTCTCTCTCTCTCTCTCTCCCTCCCTCCCTCTCTCTCCCTTACCACAGTGTTTTCTTTGCCCTCCAGCCTCCTGTGTCGCAGCAGTGGTGACTACAACTTCACAATTCATGTCTCCAGCATCATGACTCGCCTGCCTCCTACCGTCTCGTGGGATCTTCAGTCCTCCTGTGAGTGGCTCTCTCTCTCTCTCTCTCTCTCTCTCTCTCTCTCTCCCTCCCTCCCTCCCTCTCCACAGTGTTTTCTTTGCCCTCCAGCCTCCTGTGTCGCAGCAGTGGTGACTACAACTTCACAATTCATGTCTCCAGCATCATGACTCGCCTGCCTCCTACCGTCTCAGCTCCCACATCTGGACTTGGCTTGCCAGCTCTCCTTCGATGATCAGAAAAATCTGACATCATATCTATGATACTTTTAAAAATACATTTTAATATACAACTTATTGAAAATAAAGGACAACTGCGTACTGGATAAATGCAAAACCTTATCAAACATAAGTGTTAATTTACATGGCTGTGTCAACTAGGTAGAATTTGTAATGCTACATGATTGACACCTTATCTTGTTTAGAGATGTTCTTAATAGAGTATAACACTTATCATGCTTAATCCTTTAAGTATAAATTAGATGAAATGCATTGAGGTGATATGTTAACATCTTTCCTTTCGTGCACACAAAATGTGATAGATGTATAAGGTGTACATCTGACATAATTTTAGTCACCCATCTCCCTGTATGCCTCTTGTAAGGAGATGCACATTTAGTTTGCTTTAAATCCTGAACTACTTACCATCAATAAAACAGGGGCACTGGTCTCCTGACGTAATAGCATGTATTTAATACGTACTTCCTGAGTGCTGTGTCAAAGCACTAGCATTGAACAGGTGCGCCAGTTTCCCCCAGACCCAATCGATTTCACCTATATTTCTAACTTTCCTCTTGATGGGGAATAGCAGTTTAGCATTGAGCGACATGTACTCAGTTAATCAGGGTACTTCACGCTTGGAGAACTTGTGTTTTGGCACACAAAATCCATAATAGGAAGCCATCTTCTCTGTGAATCTATGACATTTTTGCAAAGTACTCAGTTATTATAAGTACCTCACCACAATTGTGGCTCACACTGCACACAGACACACACACACTGACTGAATGAGAGCCAAAGAGTCAGTTTTCTCCACACTATGTCCATTTTTCAAATGTTCCTGTGCTTGATGGGGAAACAATACTTTAGCATTGCACAAAACATACTCTATATGGACTAAATTTATGTATGTTTCTCTATATATGATCTTTTAAAGTTCATAGCCTTTTACATCCTCCAGTTCAAACACTGAATCTCAAGCATACAGAATACTTTTCTTTCTGTGAATTTATGCTTTCGCCCTCATCATCATCCTATTTTTAGACCAATTTCAAAATCTTTTCAATTTCAAAATTCTTATAATAATCTTTATCATTCAATGTTATTATTTGCTGTTCACATCATGTTTACTTGTGTTCAATAATACTTACTTTGCATTTAACTTTGCCCTGGGAGATCTATGTTATCCATTCTATATGTTCACTGTATTATGCTTTCTTCAATAATACAGTTACTCAGAAATAAAAACATTATAACACAACTATTGATTCCAGAATTTATTTTACACTCACAAACTCCAATGACATTATGAACTTATAATGACTAACGTCATTTAACAAATTGTTTATTATTGTCTTTTAACATATTAAAACACTTCATAAAATCAATAACTAGAAAGCTGCAAACAAATTGTGGACAGTTTTGTTTGGGTTTTATTCGGTGGGGGGGGCAGTGAAGCTTGTCTTTAATCTTTGAAATCTGTTGGGCCTGAAGAGAACTCAGCGTGAAGACGAAAGAGCATGAAGACACTTGTAAGTTTGAACATGAATAACAATTTAAACAAACAAAGAAAATGACATAATGATCGTCATAAACACTTAAAACATATATTGTGTCATGTAAAGATTATTAAGCTAATTCAGCTTTACAAAATTTTAACAATTCATACAACAAACATATCATGCAAGACAAACAGAAATAATGAAACTTAGCATTTGACAGATGGATCAGATGAATAGACACTGCAGGCATCAGACTATGGGCATTTCATTATGACCCCAATGCAAACACCCACTATGCCCATTTACCTTCCACTATTACAGGTATCACAGTCCACAATTAATGTGTCTGGTAACGGGACAAAAACACCTGGGAAAAAAATTTGGAACTATCCCAAAATCTGCAGCCTGGAACTGGGTAACCTGGCCACCCTGTTACTTTGATTTATTAAACTATTTTTTCCAAAATGAGAATGACACAGGAACTAAATTCACCATCCTGTCCCTATGAGTTATGTAGCTGTCCTTGTCCCTCTCCCATTCCTATCATCTCTGCTTTAACAGTGTCAGGTCAAGACCACACCAAGACAAAGGCCGCACACAGACAACTGAGCGCAGGGCAGAGGCATGTGCCTAACAAAATTAATAATGCATTTTTAAGGTCTCCAAAATAATGAGGGAAGTTGCCTTGCCTCGCGCTGAGTTGCTCGCGCTCAGTTGTCTTGCGCTCAGTTGTCTTGCGCTCAGTTGTCTTGCGCTCAGTTGTCTTGCGCTCAGTTGTTTTGAGCTCAGTTGCTCGCGCTCAGTTGTCTATGAACCGTTTTGAGCTCAGTTGCTCGCGCTCAGTTGTCTTGTGCTCAGTTGTCTTGCGCTCAGTTGTTTTGAGCTCAGTTGCTCGCGCTCAGTTGTCTATGAACCGTTTTGAGCTCAGTTGTCTTGCGCTCAGTTGTCTCGCGCTCGATTGTCTCGCGCTCGATTGTCTGCGCGATTTTGTCCGCGCGCGATTGTCTTGCGCGAAATTGTCTATGAACCGGGTACGCCCTAACCTAAAAGGGGGAGGGACAATCTGCTGCTTCTGCTGGGCTTTCTGATTAGCTCTAATTGGGTCCAGCAGTTGTGTCTTATCTGTGCTGTGTGCCTGCCTCTTAAGCTGTTCTTTCTTTAAAGGCACCTCCTGCTGCACCAGGCTATTCCCACTCTCATCTTCCCCTCCCCAGGGTCCTGTCACCTTGTGGTTCAATGGGAACTCAGGTCTTATCTGCTTGTCTGCATTCAGCCTGTCACTCTGGTTAGCCCTTATTAAGGTAAGTTTAGGGTTAGGCGCAGCCTTCCCTAGCACAAGCCGGGCTTCAGGGCTAGGGTTGTGACAATATATATATATATGTTTTTCATTATGTTTTTTAATTTTTAATATATGTCATGTACAGTATAATATTATATATTTTTATTAAAGTTTATTTTTTCTTTGCTGTTTAGAATTGTTTTATATTTTAGTTTTTATCTTTCTGTATTTCATAATTACCTTATGTTTTATATTTATGTATATGATCATTGATTGGTTCATTTTTATATGTACAAATTATAGACTCCTGATGCAGGCCGGGTAATAATAATAATAATTTTATTCTTCTATACCACCACAATCTTGTGACTTCTAGGCGGTTTATAATCAAGAGTGCTGGACAGTCAGCGAAATACAATAAGTAGATATTCAGAGGAAATACAGAGATCAGAGACCTCAGGAGGCAATAGTATAGAAATACAATTTGCTGAGCGAAAATGTAATATGTACATTTTAGTAGGTAATATCCGACAGGACCTGTTGGGGATAAATAGCAACGTAAAGTTACGATAAAATGAAGATAACAGATTATATTTATAACAGTGCTGTAAGTTAAGGTGGAATAGGGAGGGGGGAGGGAGAGGGAGAGTGGGTCAATTGTTTAGGTATTTCTGGAACAGGTATGTTTTTAGGTGTTTCCTGAATTCCCCGTATGTAGTGGGCGAAAGCAGTTGGTCTAGGTCTTTGCCCCATAGGACTGCTTGGTGAGAGAGAAGGTGTTTGTGGTGTTTTTTCATTTTACAGCCTCTAACTGGAGGGGAAATGAGTTTTGGGTGTGTGTTTCTCTTGAGTTTGTTATTAGAAAATGCGAAAAGGTCCGTTATGTACTTGGGGGTCAGGCCGTATAGTACTTTGAAGCATGTACATGTCGAGTCATTGAGTCAGTGTATGAACTTACGGAACCTTGAATTAATAAAGACATTTGGCATTCAACAGATGAGTTGAAGGACAATTTCTTGGTACACCGTTCTGCTTGGAACAATTCCATTTTGGTTTTGCTCTTTTGAGTTTTGTGGTTTTGCTTCCCCTGTTCTTTTGTGCGGGCTATCATGCTTACATAATGTGACCATTTATTTTTTTCATCAAAATGGGACATCTATTAATATTCAGTCCCGCCCCCCAATCCCACCCTAGCCCCACCCCCAGCCCCACCCTAGCCCCGCCCCAATTTCTTCCATTCATTTTCTTGTACACACAATATCTTATTAATTCATAATGGTAAACATAAAATATAAAAAAAAACCCACAATGCACACTGTACGTGGAGAAAATATTAATTATCATTTACGAGTTTCAGGGTTTTTTTCAAAGATGTCAAGGCAGATTACTTTAAAATATGCAATGTCACCTCAGTAACTATAGAAAAATAGACAAATATAGTGCAAAATATAGACAGCAGATATAAATTCTCAAAACAGACACATTTTGATCACTAAATTGATAATAAAATCATTTTTCCTACCTTTGTTGTCTGGTGATTTCATGAGTCTCTGGTTGCACTTCCTTCTGACTGTGCATCCAATCTTTCTTTCTTTTGCATTCAACATTTCTTTCAGAATCCAGCCCCATCCCCTTTGGGTCCAGGTCTCTCTCTCTCTCTTTTCCCTCTGTTACCCTCCCCAGATTCAGTGTCAGTTCTCCTTTCTACCTTTGTTCCAGGTCTCCCTCTCTCACCCCTCTGTTTGAATCTCCCAAAGTCCTGCATCTGCCTCCTGTCTTTCCACTTTCGTCAAAGCCTTTTTCTCTGTAGTCTTTCTAATGTGCTTACAACACCCCTTTCTCTGCCTCTTTCTCTCCTTCTTTCCTTCCTCCCTCCCAGCAGATTTTAGCATATCTCTCTCCTCCTTTTTTCCCCTCGGATCTAGTATCTGTCTCCTTCCTCTTTTCCTCCTCCCAGGTCTGGTATCTGTCTCCTCTCTTTCCCCCCTGCTCTGGCATCTCTCTCTCTCAGCTCCCTTCCTCCTGTTCTTCCCTGGTCTTCCTTCTCAATTTATTTTCTGCCTCTCTCTCAATTCTTTTTTACTATTCAGTCCTCAATTTCCCTCTTTCACTGTGTCTACCTATAGCTTGCCACCTCTTTCCCTCACTCCTTCCAGTAACTAACTCTATCCTCTTCCCTCAATCCTGCATGTGCCCTTTTTTCTTTCTCCTCCCCACTTCCTTCCAGTGTCTGCTCCCCCTATCTCTCATACTTTCATTCAGCAGCTGTCCCTCCTCTCCCCCACACTTCCATTCCCTCTCTCTATCCCTTCCATCTACTGTTCACTTTCTATCTCGCCCCTTCCATTCACTGCCCTCTGTGCTCTTTCCATCCAGTGTCCGCCCTCTCTCTCTTCCATATGGCATCTTCCCTCTTTCTATGCTCCTTCCATAAACTATCTATCCCGTGCCCCTTCTCTCCTTGGTTCCCTGTCCCTCTTTATCTTCCTAGCTCCTTTCCTATAACCCTTCATTGTAGCTCCTTTTCAACCTAACCCTGTAAACCGTGCCGAGCTCTACGCTTGTGGAGATGGCGCGGTATACAAACCTAAGGTTTAGTTTAGTTTATGATTGATTTCAGCTCTGTCACCTCTCTGTTTTTCTCTCTCTGTCACCACCCCCTCCCCTATGCTCTGGCATCTCTCTCTTCTCCTTTCTTTCCTTCCCCCATGGTCTGGCATCATCCCTTCCCTGATTCCCGGCATCTCTCTCCTTTCCTTTTCTTCCATTTCTCCCTCCCCCTCCATGCTCTGACATCTCCTCCTTCCTTTTCCCTTGGTCTGGCATACCTTCCTCCTTCCCTCATCTTCCTTCAACACTCTCCCCAATTCTCTCCCCCTCTGCTCCCTTTCCTCCTTCTGTTACCCAAGGCCTGGTGTCCTGAACTTCATCAGGCAGCAGCAGCATTCACAATTCACTGCTGTTGCCGGCTTCAGGCCTTCCTCTCTGTAGGGTCCTGTCTTCATGAAAACATGAAGTAGGCAGGACCCAGCAGAGAGGAAGGCCTGAAGCTGGCAACAGCAGTGAATTGTAAACGCTGCTACTGCCCGAAGAAGGTAATGGAGCACCAAGGCAGATCGCTTCTCCCCCCTCCCAGTCGAACTCCCGCTGACCCTCATATCTCTTCCTCCCGACCCTCCCAGCGAGTTGACAACCTCCCTCTAGTAGCATCGGCAGCCGCAGCAAGCTAAACAGGCTGCTTCGCGGCTTTCTCCTGCCCGTGAATCCCTCTGCCGCGTCACCGATGATGTCATCATTGACGCTTCGTCGGCACGAGAAAGCCGCGATGCAGCCTGTTTAGCTTGCTGCGGCTGCCGACGCTACTGGAAGGAGGTTGTCAACTCGCTGGGAGGGTCGGGAGGGAGAGATAGGAGGGTCAGCGGGGCCTGAATCCAGGCTGCGATCCCCTGTCCCGTTGTCCCCACTCACAGCTTTGGACGCCCTCTCTGAAAACGGGACATTTCGGGCGTCCTGAAGCAGTGAGTGGGGACAACGGGACAGTGGTTGTGAAAAAGGGACTATCCCGTTCAAAACGGGACGTATGGTCACCTTATGCTTACATTACTTTGCATGGAACATTTGGAAGTGGTAGATATGAGCTCTGCCCAGGGCCTTTGTCTACACTCTACAGCAGGGGTGTCAAAGTCCATCCTCGAGGGCTGCAATCCAGTCAGGTTTTCAGGATTTCTCCAAAGAATATGCATGAAATCTATTTGCATGCACTGCTTTCATTGTATGCTAATAGATCTCATGCATATTCATTGGGGAGGCAGTGCAGGAGGCAAAGGACACTGGAAGAGAGCAGGGGAAGCGGAGAGCAGAAGGCAGAGAGCAGAGAGAGTGGAAAAGCAAAGCGGAGGGGAAAGAAAGAAGCAGGCAGGCAGCGTGGGGTAGGCGAGAGGGAGCTCCATCCACCCCCAACGCGTCACCAGCAGCGCGACTGGATTCCCCCTTAACAGGGGAGACCGCAGCAGAAGCTCAGGCCAATGTGGGAGGCAAAGGGCACCGGAGGAGAGCAGGGGAAGCGGAGAGCAGAAGGCAGAGAGCAGAGAGAGTGGAAAAGCAAAGCGGAGGGGAAAGAAAGAAGCAGGCAGGCAGCGTGGGGTAGGCGAGAGGGAGCTCCATCCACCCCCAACGCGTCACCAGCAGCGCGACTGGATTCCCCCTTAACAGGGGAGACCGCAGCAGAAGCTCAGGCCAATGTGGGAGGCAAAGGGCACCGGAGGAGAGCAGGGGAAGCGGAGAGCAGAAGGCAGAGAGAGCGGAAAAGTAAAGCAGAGGGGAAAGAAGCAGGCAGGCAGCGTGGGGTAGACGAGAGGGAGCTCCGTCCACCCTCAACGCGTCACCAGCAGCGCGACCAGACTCCCCCTTAACAGGGGAGACCGCGGCAGAAGCTCAGGCCTGTGTGGGAGGCAAAGGGCACCGGAGGAGAGCAGGGGAAGCGGAGAGCAGAGTGAGCGGAAAAGCAAAGCGGAGGGGAAAGAAAGAAGCAGGCAGGCAGCGTGGGGTAGGCGAGAGGGAGCTCCATCCACCCCCAACGCGTCACCAGCAGCGCGACTGGATTCCCCCTTAACAGGGGAGACCGCAGCAGAAGCTCAGGCCAATGTGGGAGGCACCGGAGGAGAGCAGGGGAAGCGGAGAGCAGAAGGCAGAGAGCAGAGAGAGCGGAAAAGTAAAGCAGAGGGGAAAGAAAGAAGCAGGCAGGCATCGTGGGGTAGGCGAGAGGGAGCTCCTCCCACCCCCAACGTGTCACCAGCAGTGCGACCGGACTCCCCCTTAACAGGGGGAGTGCCAATGGCGCACAGCCGTTTGGCGTGCGGCAAAGGCGAGCGGTAAAGGCGCTCGCCTTAGCGAGATAGCCTTTGTGAAGGAGCCAGGAGACCAGGCCACTCAGCAGATTCATCAAAAAAGTAAGTCACAAGTGCTTCCCTCTTCTCTCATTCTTTCTTTCTTTTTCTTTTCTCCCTTCCTCAGCTACCTGCACAGAAAGGACCACCTTCGCACACCACACACCAAGAGACTAGAAAGAGAAATGGAAGCAGCAGGAACCCAGAGGAGCTTTCCGGTGTACTACACGGAGTGTCATATGTATGACTACCTCCCCTCGGGAAGGCAGGCGTATATATGCGGTCGGTGTCAGGAACTGGAAAGCCTGAAGAAGGAGGTCAGTAGACTACAGGACAGGGTCCAGGAGTTGGAGGGACTCTGCATCTCGGAAGAACCGTGCTGGGCAACTGAGAACCCCACAAGAGAGAGCCACATTCAGGAGCAAGTAAGGGAGCTTGAGAGATTCATCGAAGAGGCCTACAGGAGGACGGAGAAACAGGATCATCATCAGCGCGGACAGGAACCAATAGATGGAAGACAGGAGCCATCAGACACCAGGGAAGAAGGAACATATGAAAACATCAAGCAAACAGAGGAGGCAAGGATTCATCAGAACACTGAGGGAGAATCATCGGACCTCACCGAGGATACGGACTTGAGACCAAAGAGGAAGCTGAGGAAGGGGAAATCTGCAATCGTAGTGGGAGACTCAATTCTGAGAGAAGTGGACAGTCACGTAGCAGGAAGGAAAGATGACCGGCTGGTGACATGTCTCCCAGGGGCAAGAACGAAGGACATCTCTGACAGAATCGAGAGGATCCTGGAAGGAGCTGAGATAATCCATGTTGAAACAAATGATGTCAACAGAAGGAATTACAGCAGGACTACACTAACTGAGCAGTTCAAGATCCTGGGAAAGAAACTGAAGCTGAAGACACAGAAGATAGTATTCTCAGAGATCCTGCCAGTACCAAGGGCAGATGTGAAGAGGCAGACCGAGCTACAAGCAATAAACGTATGGCTGAGGAGATGGTGTGAAGAGGAAGGCTTCCACTTTGTGAAGAACTAGACGACTTTTTGAAGAATAAGCTCTACAGGAGGGACGGACTACACCTGAGCATGGCAGGAACGAGACTGCTGGCGAACAACGTCAAGAGAGAAATAGAGAAGGCTTTAAACTGAGAGGAAGGGGAAAGCCGACAATCGACCAGACGTCGACGTTTCAGACTAGAGTATCCCATGAAGATACTTAGTGGGAAAAATGACGGGAAGAAAAGAATGACAATCCACAGGGGTCCAAGGGTCAGGTGGAACTAGAGAACAAAAAGAAGAGCAAACAGCAGGAGATAGAGAAACAGGTGGAAATGAGGAAACAGGCTGAGGATGAAGAAGACGCACCACAGGGAGAGGAAGAACAACGAAATTCAGGGGCTGGAAGCACGTAAGGGGGACGGCAAGAGGAAAAATTCTCAAGGAAGAACAGCAAGGCAGAGAAAAATCAGGTCTTAAACTGCTTATACACAAATGCAAGGAGCCTAAGGACCAAAATGGGAGAGCTGGAAGTCACAGCCAAAAAAGAGGACCTAGACATTATTGGAATTACAGAAACATGGTGGACTGAGGACAATAAATGGGACGTAGTACTACCGGGGTACAAACTGAATGGATACGGCAGCAAGGGCGGAAGAACTGGAATCATTATGGGTTAAATTACTAGGAAGAAATATATATATATATACATACATATATATATAGTGGACTGAGGACAATAAATGGGACGTAGTACTACCGGGGTACAAACTCTATAGGAGAGACAGGACCTACAAGAAGGATGGAGGAATAGCAATATATATATTATATATATATATATAAAGGACACCATTCACTCGACCAGAATGGATACGGCGGCAAGGGCGGAAGAACTGGAATCATTATGGGTTAAATTACCAGGAAGAAATGGAGCTGACATAAAATTGGGACTGTACTATCGCCCACCTGGACAAACAGAAGCAAACGACAAAGAACTGGAAGCAGAATTGAGGAGGGAATGCAAAAGCGGAAGTGTGATGGTAATGGAGGATTTTAACTACTCCGAGATAGAACTGGAGCATTGAGAACTCAAGCTGTGCGAGGGAAGCAGAATTCCTGGAGGCTGTGGGAGACTGCTTCATGGAACAGCTTGTCAAAGAATCAACGCAAGGGGTTGCCACTCTCGACCTAATCCTCAACGGGCTAGGGGGACCTGCAAAGGAAGTGGCAGTAGTAGGCCCACTAGGAAACAGCGATCACAACATGATCCGGTTCAAATTAGAAGTTGGAACATCAAAAGTGAAGAGAATCACAGCAATGACGCTCAACTTCAAGAAAGGGAACTACGACACTATGAGAGCAACAGTGAGGAAAGAACCTCAAAAACTGCTCAAAACGAATGGAGACCGTAGAGAAAGCCTGGTCCCTATTCAAGGACACGGTGCTGGAAGCACAAAACCTGTACATTCCCAGGTTTAGGAAAGGGTGTAAAAAAAATAAATAAATAAAAAATATTCGAACAAAAGACCCGATATGGATAACAAATGAAGTAAAGAAGGCGATAAGTGACAAGAAAAAATCATGCCGAAAATGGAAAAAGGACCAAACCGAGGAAAACTGGAAGGAACACAAAAAACACCAGAAAGACTGTCACCGAGTGGTTAGGAAAGCAAAAAGAAAATACGAGGAGAGGCTGGCTGGGGAAGCGAGAAACTTCAAAGAGTTCTTCAGATACGTTAAGGGGAAGTAACCGGCAAGGGAGGAAGTAGGACATGGATGATGGATGATGGATGATGGATGATGGAGACAGAAAGGGAGTGGTAAAAGAGGAAAAAGAGGTAGCTGACAGATTAAACAAGTTCTTCTCGTCGGTCTTCACGAGCGAGGACACATCCAATGTACCAGAACTCGAAGAGATCATAAGAGGAGATCAAGAAGAAAAACTGGAGCATATAGAGATAAGCCATGAGGATGTCCTCCAACAGATAGATAGACTGAAAAGCGACAAATCACCGGGACCGGACGGAATCCACCCAAGGGTTCTAAAAGAGCTAAGAAACGTTATAGCGGAAACTTTACGACAAATTTGTAACCTGTCCTTGAAAACTGGGGAGATCCCGGAGGATTGGAAAATAGCAAATGTCACACCTATCTTTAAAAAGGGATCGAGGGGTAACCCGGGGAACTACAGGCCAGTAAGCCTGACTTCAGTTCTGGGCAAAATGATGGAGGCACTGATAAAGGACAGCATCTGTGAACACATAGAAAAACATGGACAACTGAAAGCGAGCCAGCATGGCTTCTGCAAGGGAAGATCATGCCAAACGAACCTACTGCACTTCTTTGAAGGAATAAACAGCCAGATGGATAAAGGAGAACCCGTAGACATCATTTATCTCGACTTCCAAAAAGCCTTTGACAAGGTACCCCATGAGCGGCTTCTTAGGAAACTGTGGAGCCATGGGGTGGAAGGGGACGTACACAGATGGATAAAACACTGGTTGGCAGGCAGGAAGCAAAGGGTTGGAGTGAAGGGCCACTACTTGGACTGGCAGGGGGTCACGAGTGGTGTTCCCCAGGGGTCGGTGCTCGGACCGCTGCTGTTCAATGTATTTATAGACGACCTTGAAGCGGGGACGAAGTGTGAAGTCATAAAATTTGCAGACAACATCAAACTCTGCAGCAGGGTTAGAACCGAGGAAGAATGTGAAGACCTATTTTGAGGCCCTCAGTATGTCTTATCATAATCACAAAAGTAAAATAAAACAGTTTCTTGATCATATGTCTCTTTAGCTATAAATGACAATATTATTATTAAGACTTAGCCAAAAGGAAAGATTTATAAACTATAAAGCGTTTTACCTCATGCAAAATTGTCATTTCTTTAATAAGACATTAACTATTTTTTCTGAGGCCCTTCAAGTACCTACAAATCCAAAATGTGGCCCTGCGTAGGGTTTGAGTTTGAGACCACTGCTTTATAGGTAACCCTGGTGTTTTTCATGTGACAATATAATCTTTGCTATGATACAGGGTATGATGTATCAAATGGTGCTTACTTTCCACTTTAATAAACAAGATTTAAACATAACTTGTTCGGGCCAGGTGCCTTATGAGCTTCTGTATCTCTGCTGCTTACTAGAGTACCGAGCTGCACAGTTTGTGACTCCATGAGAACTAGCTATGGTAAATGTAACAAACTCATCCAGAGTCTCTCCAGCCTTCTTTCTTTTGTTTTTACAACCAAGCATATACCTCTTGTCTGAAAAGCTTTCACACAGCTCTGCTCAAGCTGATATATGTCCTCTGGATGTAATTCCTTCCTCTTTTCTTTAGCCTTTCCAATAAAATGTATACTGTAGTTACTACACCATTAATTGGTTAACAATAAAATGTCCATAATTTTTGCTGCCTGGAGCTCGGGGGTACTCGGTTGAAATTTGTTTGACTTAGGGGGTACTTGGCTTGAAGAAGTTGAGAAACACTGTTCTAGTCAAAAGAACATCACTGAAAAATGGATAGAATCTGAATGAAGAAAACAGAAGCAACATAAATACTTGCATATTATCGTACATTCTCAAATATAAACCGAGGCATCCTTTTTCCCTCCAAAAAAGGGGGGAAAAAGGTTGACTTGAATATAAACAGAGGTTAGAAATTGGGGTTATCATGGTGAGCCAATCTATAAAGATTGTTCACCCTCCCTCCCCATCAGCTATCTTGTAAGTCACTAAACATAATATAAATATCTTTGATGTATAAATATCCCAAAGAGCACAGTTACTTACCCTAACAGGTGTTATCCAGGGACAGCAGGCAGATGTTCTCTACATGTGGGTGACGTCATCAATGGAGCCCCGCAGCAGACAGCTTCAAAAGCAGACTTGCTTGAAGATCTTCAAGCTTGCGAGTGTACCGCACATGCGCGTGTGCCTTCCCGCCCGAGTCAGGGCGCGCGTCTCCTCACCGTGGCCTCAATTCAAATAGCTAGCAAAGAAGCCAACCAGGGGAGGTGGGTGGGTTGCGAGAATATATGCCTGCTGTCCCTGGATAACACCTGTTACGGTAAGTATCTGTGCTTTATCCCAGGACAAGCAGGCAGCATATTCTCTACATGTGGGTGACCTCCAAGCTAACCAAAAGGGGACAGTGGGAGTGTTGGCAATTTATGAGAACAGATTACGTAAAACAGACTGGCCAAAATGGCCGTCTCTTCGTGAAAAGGTATCCAGACAGTAATGAGAGGTGAATGTAAGAACCGAGGACCAAGTGGCAGCCTTGCAGATTTCCTCAAAAGGAGTTGACCTGAAGAAAGCAGCAGAAACCGCCATTACTCTGACCTTATGCCCCGAGACACGACCCTGGAGCAGAAGACCAGCCTGAGCATAGCAGAAAGAGATGCAAGCCGCCAACCAATTGGAGATGGTACGCTTAGAAACAGGACGCCCCTACCGATTTGGATCAAAAGATATGAAATGTTGAGGAGCAGTCCGATGAGCTTGAGTGCGTTGCAAGTAGAAAGCCAATGCACGCTTACAGTCCAGAGTATGAAGCGCCACTTCTCCCGGATGAGAGTGAGGCTTCGGAAAAAACACAGGAAGAACTATGGATTGGTTGAGATGGAAATCCGAAACCACCTTAGGCAAGAATTTAGGATGGGTACAGAGGACCACCTTATCAAGATGGAAAACGGTGAAAGGTGGATCCGCAACCAAAGCCTGCAGCTCACTGACCTGCGAGCAGACATGAGGGCAATAAGAAATACTACTTTCCAAGTGAGAAACTTCAAATGAGCCTTATCAATTGGCTCAAATGGAGGTTTCATCAACTGAGCAAGGACAACACTAAGATCCCAAACCACCATAGGAGGTTTGAGCGGAGGCTGGACGTTGAAGAGACCCTTCATAAACCGGGAAACCACAGGATGAACAGAAAGAGGTTTGCCGTCAATCAGCTGATGAAAAGTAGCAATGGCACTGAGGTGGACTCGAATAGATGTTGATTTGAGACCAGTCCCAGACAAGTGCAGGAGATAATCCAGCATGGCAGACAAGGAGGCAGATTGCGGCTCCTTGCCATGCGTAGCACACCAATAAGAAAATCTAGTCCACTTCTGAGAGTAACACTGTCTAGTGGACAGTTTCCGAGAAGCTTCGAGAACATCCTGTACAGATTGTGAAAACTGGAACGAGGCAATCATGTTGAGAGGAACCAAGCTGCTAAGTGTAGAGACTGCAGGTTGGGATGAAGCAGAGAACCTTAAGCAGAGAAGGAAAAACAGGGAGAAGCAGAGGCTCCCGGATACTGAGCTGAAGTAGAAGGGAGAACCACGGTTGCCTGGGCCACCGAGGAACTATCAGAATCATGGTGGCGTTGGCAGACTTGAGCATGACTAGAGTCTTCAGAATCAGAGGGAATGGAGGGAACGCATATAGAAACAGGTTCGTCCAATCCAGAAGGAACGCATCCGCCTCGAGCCAGTGCGGAGAGTAAATCCTGGAGCAGAAACGATGCAACTTGTGATTCAGGGGGAACGCAAACAGATCTATCTGCGGAGTCCCCCACCAAGCAAACACCTGACACAGAGTCGAGGAATTGAGCGTCCATTCGTGCGGTTGCAAAAGGAGACTCAACTTGTCCGCTAGGCAGTTCTGCTGGCCTTGAATGTAGACAGCCCGGAGAAAGATGTTGTGGCATATCACCCACTCCCACATCAGCAGGGCCTCCTGGCAAAGGGAAAAAGACCTCATACCACCCTGCTTGTTGACATAATACACGTGGTCACGAAGCAGATGATGGAAAGCCTTCAGATCGTTGAAAATGGCTCGGAGCTCCAGCAGATTGATACGACAGTGGCAGTTCTCGCTGGACAAAAGGCCCTAGGTGCGAAGATCATCGAGGTGAGCCCCCCAAGCAAAGGCGGGACGAGTCCGTCGTGAGGATCTTCTGCGGAGGAGGAGCGTGAAACAGAAAACCTCTGGAAAGATTGGAAGAGAGCATCCACTAACGGAGAGACTGGTTCAACAAAGGAGTCACTACAATGTGTTGAGAGATGGGGTCCCGATCCCGTCTCCACTGAGAGGCCAGGGTCCACTGAGGAATGTGAAGGTGAAGTCTGGCAAAAGGAGTCACGTGAACCGTGGAGGCCATGTGACCCAGCAGTACTATCATGTGCTTGGCCGAAATCGATGGGAGAAGAGACACCCCTCGGCAAAGGCGGATGCAGGAAAGAACGCAGGCGAAGCGTGTCCAGCACTGCTCCGATGAACTGGAGAGACTGAGACGGACACAACTGGGACTTGGAAAAGTTCACCTCGAAGCCAAGACTCTGAAGGAATGTAATAGTCAGTTGGGTCGCTGCAATAACCTCCTGCCGAGATGACGCCTTGATGAGCCAATAATCGAGGTAAGGAAAGACCTGAAGGCCCCCCGGGGTCCGAAGGGCTGCGGCCACCACCACAAGACACTTTGTGAAAACCCTCGGGGAGGCGGCGAGGCCGAAAAGGAGAACACGAAACTGGAGATGGAGATTCCCCACCCAAAATCTTAAAAATTTGCGCGAGGCCAGATGAATCAGGATATGAGTGTAGGTCTCCTTGAGATCCAGCGAGCATAACCAGTCCCCTCGTCCATCAGGGGGTACAACATTGGGAGAGAGAGCATACAAAACTTTTCCTTGACCAGAAATCGGTTGAGAGCTCTCAGGTCCAGGATAGGACACAAATCCCTGGTCTTCTTGGGAACCAGAAAATACCGAGAGTAAAACCCCGTGTTCTGTTGACACAACGGAACCTCCTCCACAGCCCGGAGGCAAAGGAGAGCCTGAGCCTCCCGAAGGAGAAGGGGAAAACTGCGACCTGCTGGAAGGAAACTCTCTTGGAGGAAGGTCCGGAGGTACGTGAAGGAATTAAAGGGAGTACCCCTCTCGAATGATGGTGAGAACCCAGGTGTCTGATGTAATCACCTCCTATGGATAGGAGAACACAGGTGTCGACCTCCTATGGGTAGGAGAAAGGACCGTTTGGCGAAGGGGGCCGGCATGCTCAGACTTGAATTGTCAAAAGGACGGCGCCAGTTTGGCTGCAGCAGGTACCTGAGGTTTAGTAGGACGCTGCAGCGGATGCCTGGGAGGCAGACGGGAAAAAGCCAGCGTAGGCTTCTGTGGGTAGCACCTCAGAGGAAGCTTGTATGGTTTAGCAGGAGGAGTCTTCGCTTTTTGCCGCACCAGGGAGGCAAAGGACTGCTCATGCTTGGAGAGGCGTTTAGTGACTGCCTGAATGGAATCGTCAAACAGCTCATTCCCCACACAAGGGAGATTCGCCAGACAATTCTGGAGATTGGGGTCCATGTCGACAATGCGGAGCCAGGCCAAGCGGTGCATGGCAACTACAAAACGCCGTGACCTGAGATGACAACTCAAAAGCATCATAGGAGGCCTGGAGCATATAGAGACGAATTTGGGAAAGTGTTTCCTGAAGCTGCTGGAACTTATGTCAGCGGTGGGCAGCCAAATCCAACTGAAGCGATTGCATGGTGGTAATGCAATATCCGAGATAGGAAGTAAAAGTGAAATTATAATTGAACACAAGGTTCGCCATCATCAAGTTCTGGTAAAGACGGCGACCAAACTTGTCCATCATACGCCCCTCTCTGCCCGGGGGGATAGCAGCATAGACCTTGGACAGGCTACATTTCTTCAACGAAGATTCCACAACCAAGGATTGATGGGAAAGCTGGGCCTTTTCAAATCCCTTACAAGGAACTGTCCGATAGCAGGACTCCATCTTGGAAGGGATGACAGGAACCACATAAGGGGTCTCCAGATTCCTGAAAAACTTTTGCTTTAAAGACTCCCGGGGCGGATGAGGGAGGCTCATCTCCGCCAAATATTTCTGGGTATATAGAGATTCAGACTGGAGATCCAGCTGAAGAGCCTTCCCCATGTCAGAGACAAACCGGGTGAAAGAGGAGGTCTTGGAAGAGAAAGGTCCCTCAGGAGGCGAGGAAGACCGAGACCCCGGAGCAGCCAAGAAGGAAGGAGAAACTTCCCTCGAATAATAAGCAGGCATATCAGATTCCCGAGACTGGGACAACGAGGATGCTCTGCTGCAGAATTATTGGGGAATCGAAGAATGCCCATGCTTTACATGACTCGGAGAGGACCCCGGGGTCTAAGGTACATGGACCCATTAAGCAAGTTCCGGAGACGCCGGAGGGAAAGTAAGCCCCTCAAAAGGCGTCGTAGAAGGGTACCTCAACTCAGACAAGCTACGCCCCGGGGAAATAGACAGGGAAGGAGGCTGTCGAGAACGAGCCCTATGTCTCAGCCGCACAGGGCCTCGACATGCCTCGCAGCCCCCAAGGCAGGGGACCATCCCCGCCGCGGAGGAGAATTCCTCGGCAGCTTCGAAGGCAGGTTTAGTGCGGTGCCTCGGTCAAGGCGCACAAGAAGGTGATCCAGAACTTGAGACAGCAGGAGAGGAATCACTAGAAGACAAACGGCAAGACTTGTCCCGAGGAGCCTCGGGGGGATGCTCAGGCTGATCTGCCGCAGCCCGGGTCGAGGCCAAAGCCAGCTGGCCCAACACTGAGGATATCTGCGTAGTCAGGATGGCTTTTAGCATGTCCTCAAACATGGGCACCGAGACCATTGGATCAGGTCGGGCAGGTGCAGCAGTGTGCTCCAACGAGGGCGACCTCGAGGAAGAGTATTCTCTATGTGTGGAGGCATGCTTAGCAGGAGGTCTCAAAGAGGCAGGTGCAACAGCACTCACCGGAGACTCCGTGGAAGGCTTCTTCGCTAGCACACCTGAAAGAGGAAGAGGAGACTTACCCAAAACCGTGGGTTTGACCGGAACAGCCGTCGAGGCCTTCGAGGCCGGGGCACCTGCCTGGGCTGAGGTCGAGGCCGAGGTCAAGACCTTATCCTCCTCCATAGCGCCAAAGAGTTTGAGGATCTTGGCACGCCGTCTACGAAGGGCCCGCGGCTGGAGACAAGACCCGGTGCGGTGGTCAGCACCCAGGCACTCAATGCACCAACGATGAGGGTCAGTAATGAAAATGACCCAACTGCACAGAGTGCACTTCTTAAACCCGGTATCAGGCCGGGACATAAGGAAAAAGACAGCCGAGGCCAGGCAGCCGGAACTAAACCCGGAAGACGCAAGAAAATTTTTTAATTTTTTTTTAAAAAAGATGCGCTGCACAGTAATTCACCCGAAAACAATAAAAGCAAGCCGCAGTGCAAGAGGCACTTAGAAATCACGCAGAGTAGAGGAACTAAGAACTGAGGCCACGCTGAGGAGACGCGTGTCCTGACGTGGGCGGGAAGGCACACGCGCGGTACACTTGCAAGCTTGAAGATCTTCAAGCAAGTCTGCTTGTGAAGCTGTCCGCTGCAGGGCTCCATTGATGACGTCACCCACATGTAGAGAATATGCTGCCTGCTTGTCCTGGGATAACTAACATATTCACAACAAGGCCTCTACATAGGAAAAAACACTACTACAAACAAACACAAACTTAAATACCGTATTTTTCGCTTCATAAGATGCACTTTTTTCCACCCAAAATTGGGTGGAAATTTCAGTGCATCTTATGAATCGAAGGCAACTTTTTTTAAACACCCCCCACCCACCCTGTTGTACCTTTTCAAAATGTCCCACTCGTTGGGGGTATGCAGGCTGACTGCCAGTTCTGACGTCAGGAGAAGGCTTGTGGGCTGACGACATGCAATCACTGCATGCTGGCCCTTCCTTTACCTTCTTTGAGTTGCAGCGCAGCGGACCCAGGCCAGAGGAGGAGGAATAAGCGGAGGGTACACAGGCTTCAGCACGGCAGGGAGGGAGGAAGGCAGTTTTTGGCGCGGCAGGAAGGATGAAGGACAAAGGCTGGAAGGCAGTGAGAGTGAAGAAGCACAAACTCGGGACATGGGAGGGAGGGAATAGAAAAGGACAATTGTTGGACCTGAGTGAAGAAAGGAAGGAAGAAAAAAAGAAAGAAAGAAAGGAAGGAAGGAAGGATATTCATGAAATCACCAGACAACAAAGGTAGGAAAAATGATTTTATTTTCAATTTAGTGATCAAAATGTGTCAGTTTTGATAATTTATATCTGCTGTGTGAATTGCGTGTATATGAAAAATGAAAGGAACAGCCTGGCAGGGAGGGAGACAGGGTGCAGAGCCTGGCAGGGAGTGAGGGGGGCTGGGTGCAGAGCCTGTTATATATTAGTACACAATTTGGTTCAGAATGGTTTTTTTTTGGTTTTCCTACTCTAAATCTAGGGTGCGTCTTATGGTCCGGTGCGTCTTATGGAGCGAAAAATACAGTAAATGTAGACAAATATCAAACTTAAACCTCAAGAAGCAATATGCAGTTCAACACCAGAGAAAGAGAAACAGCACTCTACACTTTGAAATATAAAAATAAAGCAGTGCAAATTGACAGTAAAACTGCATTTTCTGTTCATGAAATTAAAAATAAAATTATTTTTTTCTACCTTTGTTGTCTGGCCAGTTTATTCATGTTTATCCCAGTTTCTGCTTTCTTCTGTCTTTTCTTAATTTTCTTTCCAGGGTCTGCAGTTTATCTGCCTCTTTTCTCATTCCTGTCTTCAATTCCTCTCTTATATCCATCTCTGACTTTAACCTTTTCCTTTCAGTTCTCCTCCATTTATTTTTGTGCATCTCTATCTGCTTCTATTTCTCCAGTTTTTTGCTAACTCTTCCATCTCTCTCCCCCCTTCCAACAACTTCTCTTTCCCCTCTATTTTCACTCTTCTAACCAGCATCTACCGTCTTGCTCCCTCCATCCAGCATATCTTCTCCCCCTTTCCTCCAACATCTCATCTCTCTCCCCTCCACTTATCTTTCCCCATCACCTTTTACCCTTTGTTTCTTCCAACAGAGTCGCAGGTCAAGGGCAGGCCTGACATGTGAGGCAGGCAGCTGATTCCTCCCGCCAGCAGCCATGGCATTCATCCATGCTGTTTGCTGGCCACAAGGAGAAGGGGGGAGTGAGGAGTCAGTGGTGCATCCCGATTGTGAGCAGTGCTTGCCTTTGGTCCTGTCCCGGTCTCACTAAACCGGCTAGCAATAATGAAGCCAGACGCTGTAGGAGCCTTACCTCTTGCTAAATTGCTATAGGCCCTGCCGGTCTCGATCCTGTAGCTCAAAATCAGGAAGTAACTTCAGAGGGGAGGTGGGATCAAGACCAGCAGATCCTTAAGCAATTTGGCAAGAGGGAAGGCCACCGCAACATCTGGCTTTGTTATTGCCAGATTACTATTATTTTAGAGTGCTACCAGACATATATAGTGCTGTACAGAGTCACGAAGGAGAAGGTCCCTGCTCAAATGAGCTCACCAAACAACAACAACAGACAAAAAACAACAACAAATAAACAGAATGCCAGGGGTAGGGGGTTACAGTTAGTAATGTGGTCAATTGAAACTCTGGGTTTCAATAGTCATACAGGTTTAAGGGTAGATGTGTGATATAGTTTCTGTGACCTTTAAATGGTAAATACAACATCCTGTTTATCCATCCAGCCTTACAAAGTGGTACCTACACTGAAGAGCTTACCTAGTGCTCTTCACAAAATTTTGCTCAATAAACTGTATTACTTCTTTTCTTGGTTGCAAGGAGTTATTTGGGAATTCTGCTAGGTACAGTGACAGTTGCACCAGTTTATATCTAAAGATAGTTATATACCACTCCACTAACAAGGGATCCACAATTATCAGAGGCAAATCTAAGACTGACCAGCCATTGCCCATAATCAGGTATTGGCTGTCCTTAATAGCTAGAGCCTCAGAAAATTTAATGTTTGGTCAATCTGCTGAAAACTTTCATTTTGTAACAATATTGGTACTCTATGTGGCATATTCGAAACAAATTGTTCTTCCTTCGTCTCTAAGTCAATAATGATTGCAAAGTAGCTCCACAGCTTTCCATTCTATCCACTTATTCCATGAATCCATGCAGAGTCAGCGCAAGCAACTCTTATGCCCTCACTCTGACATATCTAATTTAACCAGACTCATTAAAAGCGATCAGTAAATCGATAGCTATTGCATGAAACAATTAAATAGTCCGAAGTTATCCCCTCCGTGTTTGTACCCAGACTGCATCTAATGGAAATCTTTATTTTCACATTTCGGGTTCCAGTTAAGAGTACGAGAAGTTACTCTAGGAGTATTTACTTGCTTTAAAACAGCACGTCTCCCATTTTGACTGCCTACTACCCCTCCAAAAAAAAAAAAAACTATAGAAAAAGGAGCTATAACATTCCAGAGCCGGACCATAAAATGAAAACGGAAACGTTCCATGCGTTTGTGGGGATGACTGGAAACGCAGCTTTTCGATGGTCCTTTGTTTTTGTTTCGAGTGAAATCGAACGCACAGATGTAACTTACCCAAGTGCAGAGGCAGGAGCACGATAAAAGCCAGCAGCCGGCTGCAGCCGTGGTCCAGAGCCCCCATGCTGGACACCAGCCTCTCGTGACCCAGAAGAGGAGCAATCGGCAGACAACTTTCTCAGCGATTCCCAGCTTTACTTCAGAGAGCGGTGAATACTGTGCCTTGCTATGCCTAGGCAAGTAAGAGAGGAAAGAGCAGCTCAGTTACTCTAGTCTCTCGCTTATTAGCCACAGGCAGCTCAAAGGCGGACCTTTGTAGTTTACGATCTGCTGTGTCAAATCCCTTCGATCCCTGAACGCTCTGTACACACCTCCTTGAACATTGAACCGGGGGCTGTGCAATCTCTGGATGAATCTGCTTAAGTGGGCCACAGACCAATGGGCTGTGAGGAAGGCGGGGGGAGGAGGCCTATTGGCTCCAGTTTATTTTTGTACCTTTGTAGCTGCTGCATGTATCGTCAAAAATCCGGGTCCTGCCAGCAAGATGAATAAATGATAGCATACTGCCCACAAGTTGCAAACTTTGATTCAGCCCCTTCAATTTAAAGTAAAACGCAGAACCATTTCATGGCGTATGAATGCATTTCTGAAATTAAATCAACATTTTAAGAATTTTTGCTGCATTTTTTTAATATATAAAATTGTTTTATAGACAGACGCATGATAGCAAACTTTTGAAAATGATTGGAGGTGCTTAACTCACAACTCAACAAATTTCTCATCATCCAGCAAAGAAATAAAAAAATACATCTGGTAATGAATGACCAACCTGTATTTAAATGTCAAGAGCAGGGTAGGTAATATGGGCATTTCAAATGTTAGGGTCCTCCACTCTCTCCCTCCCAGGTTCAAATCTTTCATAGAACTTCAACTTCAACTTTCTTTTACCTCAGCCCATTTCTACCACTCTATTCCCCCAATTTCTTCTTTCTCCTCACTCTTCCTGCATAAGTACGTTTTATATTTAGAGGCAGGGAGTTTAATAGTTCTTTTCCTGCACCATTCCATAAATCTTTTTAGACTGTTATGCTTTTCATTTTCCCTTGATCCCAGCCTTCTATTTCTCTCCACTCCCCAACCAGTTCCAATGTACTTTTCCCTAGCCAGCTGCTGTTCAATGCAGGTTTGGCTCACCCATCCCTTTACTAATTCCCACTTCTCATTTTCCTCTATAGGTAAGTCTTTCACTATGAAAGGAGTTCCTTTAAACTTTTCACTAAAGACTAAAATCTTAGGTGTTGAGATAGACCCTAAGTTTTCATTCATACATCTCTTCTTTCTATGCTCTTCGTCAAATTCGATCTATTTGCTCATTTCTCCAACCTAGCTCACTTCGTACTCTCATGTATTCTTTAGTTTTGTCCAAACTCAACTACTGTCATGCCATTCTCATCGGTTTTCTGAAATATCAATTGCATCGGCTTCAATTAGTTCAGAACACTGCAGTCAGATTACTGTACCACTGTTCTAAGTTTGATCACATTATGCCACTTTTAAAATCAGAATATATTCTTCTGGTGTCTTAATGTATTCCTTTCAAATACAATATTCTCACTCACCATATACTATCTAGTGGTCTTCCTTGTGCTGCTGGTGCTGCCCGGTAGTCTCTGAGAACAAGCGGAGGAGGTTTGAGCAGCTTAAAGACAAGTACACTGTTTTTAGTCCATTTCTTTATTTGTGTATTTGATATCAATTGGACCCCTGAGGAAGGTGTGTTCACCGAAACACAAATAATTTTCAGAACATCAGCATCCACAGGTGTTTTTTTTTCTTTCTTTCATATACACAGCCTTCTGGTCCCATATTCACCACAAAGAACATTACATTAATCTCAGCAACAGTTACTGATTGTCCCTTCATTTCGGCAATTATTTCTCGATTTTCATAGGAATTCCTCTTTTTCCATTTTGGCTTCTACCCTTTGGAATTCCTTACACTATTACCTCTGCATTGAAAAATATTTTGCGACTTTTAAGGCGCAATTAAAGTCATACTATTTTTCTTTGGCGTTCTGCTCTTGATCTTTTTCCTTTATTCAAGCTAAGGATCACTCTTTCTTCTTGACTTCTTAGCTTATATCCTTAATTGTTGGGCAGAATTTCATTGTGACTTCCCTTCCCTTTTGTTCCACTCCTTCTCCAACCTTTTATTTTTATTGTAACCTTCCCTTTCTTTATCCCCCTTGTACCCATTTTTGTTTGTATGTTGGTTGAATTTTTATTGCCTCTCTTGTTATGTCTTTAATTTTCATTTTTTTGGTGTGTTTTTTTAAATTCTTTATTGATTTTCTAAACTTCAATAGTCCAATACACAAATATATATCATATAATAAGTTAATAAAAGCACATTCAACTTACAAATATGCATAACCAACCATTTTCTCCCCCCCCCCCCCCCACCCACCCAATGATTATTCAATAAAACACAAAAACATAGACTATCCCAATAACCTTACCCTATTCAGATAAAAAATATCCTCCTACCCTCCTCCTACCCCAGGTGGACATACTCAAAAGTCAAATTAAGACAGAAATAGCCCCCCCCCACCCACCCTTTCCTGGATGTGTACAAAAATAAATTTGTTTTTTTCTTTTAATAATATATTATTATTGTAAACTGCTTTGACTAACTGTGGTTGTATTTGCAGTATATAAATTAACTTGAAACTTTTCATCCTGTTGGTAAACCTAGAAAAGTAGACTGGAGGTGATTGAAGTGATTGAAGACAATCTGAGTGAACTGAAGGTAACTACAGTGATTGGAGATTCCAGAAGTAACCAGAAAGGTGAAGTGACTTGGGACTAGTGACTGGAGCAGAGGAATGAGTGGCCAAAATGAACCAGAGTGACTAGGATGGATCCCCCTGATACAGGCAGTTACTAAAAGCTGGTGGGTAGACTCTATAGGGGACTGACATTGCAAGGGTCTCCACCTCTTGCACAGGGTGGTGGCCTTGGATTTTGGATATTATGATATTGAAAAATCTTGCATAGTCTAGATATGGAACCGAAGTTAGTAGAAAGTATGAATTTATATTGTATATTTATACTGTGTATTTGGCCTTTATCTACCATCATGTTTCTATAGATCTCAATCTGTATACTTTGGAGGAAATGCGGGAGAGGGGAGATATGATAGAGTCGTTTAAATACCTACATAATATAAATGTGCAAGAATGGTAAGGCTGAGCTTTCATTCAAAATATAAAACTCATTTGTGGTGAGACCTCAGAAATTCATTTCCCAACTCACTTTAGGGCAGCCTAAGCTGATCCATTTGGGGCAGTGGTGTACCAAGGGGGGGCGGTTCACCCCGGGTGCATGCCTTAGGGGGGGGTGCACAGCCGGCCAGGTCTGGGTCATCGGGTGTCGGTCCGCAGAAAATTCCTGCTGATTCGCACAAGGCCGGCAAGATTAGATTGGGGCCATCGGCAGCGTCTGGCAATGAGCGGCATCGGCGTCCCCCCCCCCCCCGCGATGCAATTCAAGATCAGCAACGGGCCTCCCCCCCTCCCGCAATGGCACTCAAGTTCGGTAACAGGCCTCCTTCTCCCCCCGGCATCAACAGAACTTCAGATCGGCAACGTGGTGCTCAGTCCAAAGCTTCCCTCTGACTCAGCTTCCTGTTTCCGCCCAGGCAGTTCGAGTCAGAGGGAAGCTTTGGACTGGGCACCGCATTGCCGATCTGAAGTTCTGTTGATGCCAGGGAGAGAAGGAGGCCCGTTGTTGATCTTGAGTGTCATCGCAGGGATGGGGGGCGTTGCCGATCTTGTTGGCAAAATAGGAAAAAAAGGTGAGAGGAAGGGAGAGAGATGGGCCTATGGTGGATGGAGAGATTGAGAGAAGGGGAAGATGATGCAAGTGGGGGGAAAGAGAGAGAAGGGGCAGATGATGGAAGTGGGGAGAAGGGGCAGATGATGGAAGTGGGGAGAAGGGGCAGTTGATGGAAGTGGGGGGAAAGAGAGAGAAGGGGCAAATGATGGAAGTGGGGATAAGGGGCAGACGATAGAAGTGGGGGAAAGAGAGAGAAGGGGCAAATGATGGAAGTGTGGAGAAGGGGAGAGAGAAGAGGGCAGATGATGGAAGTGGAGAGAAGAGGGCAGATGATGGAAGTGGAGAGAAGAGGGCAGATAATGGAAGTTGGGAGAAGGGAGAGCAAATGAAGTGGAGAAAGAGAACACATACTGGATGGAAGGAGGGATAAAGAAAAAGGACATATGCTGGATGGGGGAAGAAGATAGTGTTAGTGAGATAGTGGAGGGTGAAGGAAAGGGGTGGCATGCTGTGGGTAGACACAGTGAAAAGAGGGAAACTGAGGACTGCATAGTAAGAAAGAATTTAATTTAGACGGAGGCAGAAAATAAAGAAGGAAGAGAGAGATACCAGAGAACGGGGAAGGAGACAGAGATATCAGATCTGAGTGGAGGAAATGAGAAGAGAGAGATGCTAAAAACCACAGGGGGGAGGGAAAGAGAGATGAAAGGAGAAAGATGCCAGATCATGAGGGAACAGAGGGAAGATGATGTATGCCAGACCAAAGGAGGGGTCCTAGAGGAGAGATGGCAGGGGGAGACAGATAGTTTCTGGAAGGGGCAGACAGTGGATTGAACAGGCAGATGCTGGATTGAAGAGACAGGGCAGACTAAACTAAACTAAACCTTAAGTTTATATACCACATCATCTCCATGGATGTTGTGGAGCTTGGCCCGGTTTACAAGAACTTAAAATATAGGAAGAGAAGGAAAAAAAGGTGTACATTAACTTATATATAGAAGAGAAGAGTAAGGGGGGATAGAATTAAGAACATAAGAACATAAGAACATAAGCGTTGCCTCTGCCGGGTCAGACCAGGGGTCCATCGTGCCCGGCAGTCCGCTCCCGCGGCGGCCCCCCAGGTCCATGACCTGAAAGTGTTCCCTACCTAACTTAAAATACCCATACCCTGTTCACTCAATGTCTTGTAAGGTAAAATCTCTATCTGTACCCTGTTTTCCCTTTCGCTTCCAGGAAGTCATCCAGTCCCTTTTTGAACCCCAGAATTGTACTCTGTCCTATCACCTCTCCGGGAAGCGCGTTCCAGGTGTCCACCACCCTCTGAGTGAAGAAGAACCTCCTTGCATTTGTTGTGAATCTGTCTCCTCTCAGTTTTTCTGAATGACCTCTTGTTTTAGTTGTCCCTGCTAGTCTAAAAAATCTGTCCCTCTCCACCTTCTCTATGCCTTTCATGATTTTATAGGTTTCTATCATGTCCCCTCTCAGTCTCCGCTTCTCCAGGGTAAAGAGCCCCAGCCTGTCCAACCGTTCGGCATATGAAAGGTTCTCCATACCCTTTATCATCCTCGTTGCCCTCCTCTGGACCCTCTCAAGTATTGCCATGTCCTTCTTGAGGTATGGTGACCAGTATTGGACGCAGTATTCCAGATGTGGGCGCACCATTGCTCGATACAGTGGCAGGATAACTTCTTTTGTTCTGGTAGTGATACCTTTTTTGATAATGCCCAGCATTCTGTTCGCTTTTTTTGAGGCCGCTGCACATTGCGCCGCCTGCTTCATTGTGTTATCCACCAATACCCCCAGATCTTTTTCTTGGCTTCCTTCCCCGAGTACCCTCCCTCCCATCGTATAGCTGTACATGTAGTTCCCCTTCCCTATGTGCAAGACCTTACATTTCTCCACATTGAAGCTCATCTGCCATTTTTTTGCCCACTCACTCAGTTTGTTCAGGTCGCTCTGCAGTTCTTTGCATTCTTCAACAGTTCCGGCCCTGCTGGAGAGTTTTGTGTCATCCGCGAATTTGATAACTTCGCACTTTGTCCCCGTTTCTAGATCATTAATAAATATATTGAACAGCAATGGTCCCAGCACTGACCCCTGCGGAACACCACTTGTGACCCCTATCCAGTCAGAGTAGTGCCCCTTTACTCCTACCCTCTGTTTCCTGTCCGCCAGCCAATTTTTGATCCATCTGTACACGTTTCCTTCCACCCCGTGACTCCACAGCTTCTTCAGTAAGCGTTCATGGGGCACCTTGTCAAAGGCTTTTTGGAAATCCAGATATATAATGTCTACTGGGTCACCTTGGTCCAATTGCTTACTTATCCCCTCAAAGAAATGCAGTAGATTTGTCTGGCATGATCGGCCTTTACAGAAACCATGCTGACTCGATCTCATCAGATTATTTTTTTCTATATGCTCGTTGATACCTTCCCTGATCATTGATTCGACCATCTTCCCCGGAACAGAGGTTAAACTCACCGGTCTGTAGTTTCCCGGGTCGCCTCTCGATCCTTTTTTGAAGATCGGTGTAACATTCGCTATCCTCCAGTCCTCCGGGATTACCCCTGTTCTCAAGGACAGGTTGCAAATATGCTGCAGTAATTCTGCTGTTTCGTCTCTAAGCTCTTTTAGTATTCTCGGGTGGATCCCGTCTGGGCCCGGAGCTTTGTCCGTTCTTAATCTATCTATCTGCCTGAGAACGTCTTCGAGGCTTACCTCCATGCATGATAGTTTCCCCTCCTGATCTCCCCTGAAGATTTTTTCCGGTTCTGGCACACTGGATGTGTCCTCTATTGTAAAGACCGACGAGAAGAACTTGTTTAGCCTACCAGCCACCTCTTTTTCCTCTTTCACCACTCCCTTCCGGTCACCCTCGTCCAGGGGCCCCACCTCCTCCCTCGCTGGCTGTTTCCCTTTCACATATCGGAAAAATGGTTTGAAATTTTTTGCTTCCTTGGCTAGTCTCTCCTCATACTCTTTCTTGGCTTTCCTGACTACTCGGTGACATTCTTTTTGTTGCTTCCTGTGCTCTCTCCAGTTTCCTTCAGTTTTGTCCTTTTTCCACTTCCGAAATGATTTTTTCTTGTCTCCTATCACTTTCTTTACTTCACTGGTTATCCATGCAGGGTCCTTTGTCTGATTTTTCTTGGAACCTTTCCTAAATCTTGGTATATATAGGTTTTGTGCCTTGTTTACTGTGTCCTTGAATAGGGACCAGGCTTGCTCCACAGTCCGCGTTTCCTTGGAGCTGTTTCTGAGCTTTTTTCTCACCATTTGTCTCATGGCATCATAGTTCCCTTTCTTGAAGTTAAATGTTGTTGCCTTGGTTCTCTTTCCCATAGGTAGTCCTACTTGCACTTTGAACTGAATCATGTTGTGGTCACTGGTTCCTAGTGGTCCTATGATCTCCACATCCTTCGCGGGGCCTTTCAGCCCATTGAGGATCAGATCCAGAGTCGCTGATCCTCTCGTTGGTGCCTCGACTAGTTGTTCCATGAAGCAGTCCTGTACTGCTTCCAGGAACTCCGTTTCCCTTGCACATTTTGAGTTTCCGAGACACCAGTCTATCCCCGGATAGTTGAAATCTCCCATAACTATGGTGTTTGGGTTCTTGCATTCCCTTCTCAGCTCGGCTACCATTTCTGTATCTTCAGCTTCAGTTTGCCCAGGTGGACGGTAGAACAGTCCCATCTTTATCTCGGCTCCGTTGCTTCCTGGTACTTTGATCCACAATGCCTCCAGTTGGGCATTTGTCTCTGCTGTGTCCACAGTGGTTGAGTGAATTGTATCCCTTATGTATAGTGCTATTCCTCCCCCCTTCTGGTAAGTCCTGTCTTTTCGGTAGAGTTTGTATCCTGGCAG
This sequence comes from Geotrypetes seraphini, assembly GCF_902459505.1. Classification (NCBI taxonomy): domain Eukaryota; kingdom Metazoa; phylum Chordata; class Amphibia; order Gymnophiona; family Dermophiidae; genus Geotrypetes; species Geotrypetes seraphini. The sequence continues at coordinate 164,164,023 of NC_047087.1, read as the reverse complement.
TACTATGTCCCATTTGTTTTCCTCGTTCCACCATGTTTCCGTGATCCCTATGATGTCTAGTTTCTCATTATTGGCCATGACCTCTAGTTCCCCCATTTTGTTCTTTAGGCTCCTTGCATTTGTATACATGCAGTTCAAGTCCTGGCATTTTCTCTTCCTTTCTATTTCACCTTGCATTTCATTCTTCATTTTGTCCCCTTCCTGGCCTGCCAACTCCTGAGTATTGTCTCTTTTGGCCTTTCTTTGTGGTAGATTCCTATTGCCTTCCCCTTGTGGCATGTTCCTATTGTCCTCCTCTTGTTCTCTCTCAACATCCAATCCCGTTTTGACTTCCCCTTCCAGTATGTTCATCCTGGCCCCCTCTCGCTTCATCTGACTCCCTTGTTTGTTCATAGTCTGTTGCTTGCCACTTGTGTCATCCCCAAAATCTTTCCCCTCAGTACCCTCATTGGGTACTGTTTCCCGAACCGTCGATACCAGGTCGACTGTCGGCTTTCCCCCTCTTCTTAGTTTAAAGCTTGCTCTATCGCACTTCTGACGTTATTTGCTAGTTGTCTGGTTCCCGCCTTGCTCAGGTGTAGACCATCCTTCTTGAAAAGCTTGTTCTTTCCCCAGAACGTTGTCCAGTTCCTCACGAAGAGAAATCCCTCTTCCTCACACCATTTTCTCATCCATGCGTTAATTGATTGTAGCTCCGTCTGCCTCTTCGTTTCTGCCCTCGGTACTGGCAGGATCTCTGAGAAGGCTATCCTCTGGGTCCTCATCTTCAGTTTCCTTCCTAAGATTTTGAATTGTTCAGTCAGTGCATTCTTGCTGTAGTCCCTCCTGGTGACATCGTTCGTCCCGACGTGGACTATCACTGCTGTCTCTTCCGTCTCTGCTCCTTCCAAGATTCTCTCAATCTTGTCAACGATGTCCTTTGTTCTCGCTCCTGGGAGACAGGTCACTAGCCGATCCTCTCTCCCTCCTGCTATGTGACTGTCAACGTGCCTCAGGATTGAGTCTCCCACCAGGATTGCAGATTTCCCTTCTTTCAGCCTCCGTGTCGGCCGCAGGTCTGTGTCCTTGGTGTTCTTTGTTTCTTCCAGCAAGGTTCCTCCGCGGGTATCCTCTACCTTGGTGTCAGATGTTCCTTGTCCTCTGCTCTGTGTGTCTTCCTCATTTCCGTGCTCCTGTTCTTCCACTCTCCTGTAGGCATCATCAATGAACCTCTCGAGCTCCCTGACTTGTTCCTCGTTGCACTCATCTTGCATGGGGTCTTCGGCTGTCTGGAAGGGGGCTTCGGAGATGTAGAGTCCCTCCAGCTCCTGGATCCTGAGCTTCAGTCGACTGACTTCGCTCTTCAAGCTTACCAGTTCCTGGCATCGTCCACACACATATGACTGCTGCCCGGAGGGGAGGTAGTCATACATGTGGCAGTCCGTGCAGTACACTGGGAAGCTCATCCTTCGGGTTCCTTCTGCTTCCATATTTGTCCGCTCTCTAGGAGTCCTGTTGTTCTTTGCTAGTGTTTTCACTCCTGTGCCTGGCTCTTCCTTACCTTCTTCGTCTTTCGCTTCCTTTTACTTATGCGCTTGTGCTATTTGCCCCTTGCTTACCCTCTGTGGCTGCCTTTTCCTTTAGCTCGTGTTCTCTCCTGAGTCCGCCTTTTCTTGTCCTGTTGAGCTTGTTACTGCTGTCTCTGTGTATGTGTGTGTGCTACCTTCTTAGCCTGCTTCTAACCTGTCTTTTGCCCTTGCTACCGTTCTTCAGTGCCTTCCTTGCCTGTCGTTCCTTTGATGTGTGGTCCTTCCTGGGCCTACTCCTTCCTTCTTTTCTGTGTTTGCTTCCCTTTTACTTGTGTGTGTGCGTGTATGTGTTACTTCCTTACCTTGCTTTCTTCCTTTCTTGGAGTCCTTGGATGTAGTGACCTGGCCTGCCCTTCTTGAGGCCCTTCGCAAAGGCCGCGCGCCGAACGGCTGGGCGCCGTTGGCTCCCCTCCTCTTAAGGGGGAGTCCGGCCTCTGGCTCCGCTGGTGACGCGGTGCGGGTGGGCGGAGCTTACTCTCGCCGCTGCCCGCCCTCGCCGCCGCCTCTACCTTCTCTGTCTCCCGGCTCCTCTCTCCTCGCTGCACAAGCCTCCACGCGGCTTGTGCTGCTTTCGCGCCGCGGCTCCCCTCCTCTTAAGGGGGAGTCCGGCCTCTGGCTCCGCTGGTGACGCGGTGCGGGTGGGCGGAGCTTACTCTCGCCGCTGCCCGCCCTCGCCGCCGCCTCTACCTTCTCTGTCTCCCGGCTCCTCTCTCCTCGCTGCACAAGCCTCCACGCGGCTTGTGCTGCTTTCGCGCCGCGGCTCCCCTCCTCTTAAGGGGGAGTCCGGCCTCTGGCTCCGCTGGTGACGCGGTTGCGGGTGGGCGGAGCTTACTCTCGCCGCTGCCCGCCCTCGCCGCCGCCTCTACCTTCTCTGTCTCCCGGCTCCTCTCTCCTCGCTGCACAAGCCTCCACGCGGCTTGTGCTGCTTTCGCGCCGCGGCTCCCCTCCTCTTAAGGGGGAGTCCGGCCTCTGGCTCCGCTGGTGACGCGGTGCGGGTGGGCGGAGCTTACTCTCGCCGCTGCCCGCCCTCGCCGCCGCCTCTACCTTCTCTGTCTCCCGGCTCCTCTCTCCTCGCTGCACAAGCCTCCACGCGGCTTGTGCTGCTTTCGCGCCGCGGCTCCCCTCCTCTTAAGGGGGAGTCCGGCCTCTGGCTCCGCTGGTGACGCGGTGCGGGTGGGCGGAGCTTACTCTCGCCGCTGCCCGCCCTCGCCGCCGCCTCTACCTTCTCTGTCTCCCGGCTCCTCTCTCCTCGCTGCACAAGCCTCCACGCGGCTTGTGCTGCTTTCGCGCCGCGGCTCCCCTCCCCTACATTTTAGAGAAAAGCCAGGTTTTCAGTTGCTTGCGGAATAATTGGAGGGAGCCCAGGTTCCGCAGCGGGGTAGTAAGGTCGTTTCAAAGACCTGTGATTCTGAAGAGAAGGGATTTTCCCAGTTTGCCTGCATAGCGAATACCGTGTATAGAGGGGAAGGATAGTTTATACCTTTGGGTGGGTCTGGTAGAATCAGGACTCGAGGAGTTATAAGTTTGTGGGATTAAGGGTGGAAGGATGCCGTGAATGATCTTAAAAGCCAGGCAGGAGCAATTGAAATGGATTCTGGAAATCACTGGGAGCCAGTGAAGTTTGGCTAGGAAAGGGAGACATGGTCTGACTTGCGTTTTGCAAAGATCAACTTGGCTGCAATATTCTGCATTAGCTGGAGTCTTTGAAGACTTTTTTTGATAGGCTTAAGTAGATGGCATTGCAGTAGTCCAATTTGGAGAGGATGATGCTGGAAGGAAAAGAGTGAAAAGAAGTAAGTTACTTTGGAGGGGGTAGACCCAGCAGACGCAGTCATCACAGGACCTTGCCGCAACTCCCTGAATCTGCCGGGTAAACCCCCTCCAACGTAACTTACTTCTTCCGCAGCAAAGCCTGCAGATGAGTCATCGCGGGACCTTCCAGCATGCGGCTGCCAATTTTGCTCCAGAGCTAGTACGTCAGATTGGGGTGAACCAGCAGCTACAGTCATCGCAGGAAAGGAGCAGGACTGCTGGATTGAAAGAGTGGTGCAGGGAGAGAAAGGGGGAAGGGTGGTGCTGATGGAATTGATGTATAGGGAAAGGGGAGAGAGACAAAAGGGGGTAAGGATACTGGATGGAATTGGATTGGAGGGAAAGAAAGGGCAGACATTGGATGGTAGTGTGGCAGGTAGAGGGGGAGCCTATGCTGGATGGAAGTGCGGATGGGAGAGATAATGGAGCAAATGCAGGAAGGAAATGGGAGAGAAAGAGGGGAGCAGATGATGGAAGTGGACAGAGAGAGGAGAAGGTACTAGATGGAAGGGATAGAGAAAGAGGGCATATGATGGAAAGAGGGGATAAATAAAAGGAGGGCACATGATGGGGAAAAGGATTGAGTTAGGAAAATACTGGAGGGGGTGAGGGAAAGAGGTGGCGAGCTGTAGACAGTAAAAAAGGAAATTGATGAGAGGGTAGTAAGAATGTAATCTATATGGATGCAGGAAATAAACTGAAAAGGAAAATGAGGGAAGAAAGGGGATTGCAGAAGAGAGGTGTGGGAGAGGGAAGGAGAAGAGAGAGATGCCAGACCAATGGGGTGAAAGGAGAGATGGAAGGGGGAGGCAAACAGTTTCTGGAAGGGGCATAGAAGGAGAGAAGATGCCATATAGGGGCAAAGAGACAGCAGACAGTGGATGGAAGGAAAAGAGTAACAAGAAGATGAGGAAAGCAGAAACCAGAGAAGACAAAGGTAGAACAAAAATTTTCTATTTATTTATTGCTTTAGGAGACATGTGTCACTGTTTCTGTGGTGTTGCATTGTATGCAGAGTCCAGCTTCTTGCTGGTTGAATTTAACCTTTGTCTATGTATTTCTATTTTATCCCCCCTTTTACAAAACTGTGGAGCATTTTTTAGCGCCAGCCGTGGTGGTAGCAGCTCTGATGCTCAGAATTCTATGAGCGTCAGAGCTGTTACCACCATGCCTAAAATCCACACTACAATTTTGTAAAAGGGGGAGGGGTTAGTTTGTGATGACATATTCCATATTAGGCGAAGGTGTTTTCTGTGTTCTGTGTGTTCGAAAGACATGGTTTTTTGTTAGGATTGACTGCAGGATTGATCTGTACTAGTCTGGCTTGTTTAGTTTTACAATGGGTGTATTGATGTACTGCTCACTGCAGTATGTAAGATGCTGCCTTTTCCTAGGTACTCATGTGTGACATGTGGCTTGTTACTAAAAATCATGTTTTTCGTACAGATGGGGGGGTGTCAAAAAAATGATGGGCCCCGGGTGTCACATATGCTAGGTACGCCATTGGATCCCTTCCTCCTCAAACACCAGAGTTCCATCAGTAGCCTTAATAGGCATGATATTATCCTGAGTTTGCTGCAATTTAACTCTGTGTGCCAATAATTTACCCGCCCAATTCCCAGATTCAAAATATTTAAGGGTTAAATTTAATAGCCTCATCTAACAAATTTCCCTAAGGCCATTTAAGTTTCCTGAATCAGGATCTGAAGCTGTGCTCCCCCTTGCCCCCTCTTATGTTGCTCCACCAATTTGAGCAGGGTTTCTCTCAACTGTAATTCTTCCCGCTGCCGGTTTTATTTTCCTATAGACTGCCAAAGAAATTAGCTCCCCACGTTACACCACCTTTAAAGTCTCCCATATCGTCATGGGAGAGAACTGGTCTATACTATTATGGTCCAGGAAATCATAAATCCCTTTCTCCAAACAATCTGGGGATCCCCCAGCAAGCTTTCATTTAACTTCCAAAAAGTATCCCCCACCCGCGGGCCACCCCATCTCAGATCCATCCATAAAGGGGCATGGTCAGACCACACAATATTATTAATTTTGGTATCCAGCAATTCCCCCCCCCCATCCCTTATCCACGCATAGCAGGTCTATTCGAGTGTATACTTCATGTACCGGAGAATAAGTATAGTCCCTTCCCAGCCAATGTTGCACCTGCCACCCATCCACCACATTAAGTACTTCCATAAATCTCTTCAAGCATTTCTGATCATGTTTAAGTCTATCTCCGCCCTTACCCATAGTGTTCCAATCCGGATTAATTACAGATTAAAGTCCCCACCAACCACCAAGTGCCCAACCTTCACAGATAGAATTTTGGATAATAGAGTGTCAAAAATTTGGCCCTGTTTAGAATTGGGCGCATATAAATTAACCAGTGTCACCTGAGCCCCATTGATGACCCCTGTCCAAGTAATCCACCTCCCCCCCTCATCCCTCCATTCCAGATCAGGCACCACTTTCAACCTCTATGAAAACAGAATCCCCACCCCAGCTTTCTTCTCCTCCAACCTATTAGAAGCCCAAGTCCACAAAGGATAGTCCCGGAACTGTATAAGTTTTCTCCCTGCTTTTACAAAATGAGTTTCTTGAACAAAACAAATATCAAAACATAAGCGCTTAACTTCCTTCAATAACAGTTGGAGTTTACGAGGTATATTGAGCCCTTTAACATTCAAGCTCCCCACTCTTAACTTACTATCCTCCAATCCTTAACAAGATAAGACGTATCCAACACCAGCACCCCTCCCCCTCTCAGCCCGCTCTCCACCCCATTCCCCCTTCTAATACCCTCCTCCCCCTCCCCATCCCTCCCCCACTGTCCTCCCCACCAGCCCAAGCCCTCACACCCAACTCCCATCATAGCTTCATATGACTCCACCTCTGCTCAATGTCACCTGCTATATACCTCCCTCTCCCCACATCCATCCAGCCAACACTCAAAAGCCCCCCCCCACTTTCCACACCCTAACACCACAGCCATCCAGCCCCAGTCACACTCCCAATGTCATCTAGAGATCCCAACCAAGGTCCAGACCCTCTCCAAAAAATTAATCTGCTCATGTGTCATGCGGAGCTGCTGCGATTGCCTCGGTCTCTGCACCTTTTGGTCATTCACTATTCCACCCTCTCCGCCGCTGTGGTGCCTCCTTCCAGTGATACCGCTCCAGCTTCTGAGCCAACAGTCTGCCCAGGGCGAGATCTCCCTGTGTCACCAGGCCCTCCTTCTGAAGTAAAGCCTGCAGCTCCGCCACTGTTGTCACTCGCTTGTGCGCCACATTAATGGTCACCAGCAGACCAAAGGGAAAGATCTAGCGGTAGCGCAGATTTTTCTTTTTCAGCACATCAAGAGCGGCCGAAATTCTCTCTGCTTCTGCAAGGTGATAGCGGATAGATCCTGGAATATCTTCACATTTTTCCAAGTTATAACACCCAGGTCTCTCGCTTTATTCACCAGGCGATCTTGATCATGAAAATGATAAATGCAAGCAATAATGTCTCTATGAAAATTACTCTTCATCGGGCCCAACATACGGTGAGCCCTATCCACTTTCAGGGTGCCCGGGTCTTAGACAGAGTCCCCCCTCCTCAGCAAAGAGAAACTTATACAGATCTTGCACCACAGCCATGGCATCTCTATACTCCTCTGTATCCAGTATACCCTGGATATGCACATTGTTCCACCTGGACCTGTTCTCCAGGTCCTCCACTCTCACACAACAGTCCAGATCTTTTTGTACATCACTCATACTGGTAGTGATCACTTGCACTGCTTCCTCCTGCTCCCTAATCCGCTGTTCGTGTCTTCCACCTTGCCCAGTAGGTCCGCAAAATCTTTCCAGATCTCTTTGACTGCGTCTTTGATTTTGCCTTTCACTGCTGCCACCTCATTTTTTATGTCAGAGGCCCACTGTTGTAAATTGGCTTTAGTAACGGCCGATGCTGAGTCGGTGTGCCACAGCACCGGGGAAGTTCCCTGTTCAGACTCGTCCTCAGAAGTGCTGTCTCCCAACTCGCACATGGACACGTTGGAGGTCCCGCACACATGGCGGAGGCCCCCTTTCTCTCCTCCATACTCCAGCTGTCTCCCCTCATCCGTCTTCTTCCGGGCCGGCATTTTTCAATTGCGCTCATCGTTGCATACTCTCGGCTCTCAAAACGCATTCAGTAATTAGGCAATACTCAGTGGGAGAAGAGAGGCAATATGCTGCTGAGAGTCAGAGCTAGTTCTCTAACCCTCCATCTTGTTCGGTGATGTCACCGGAAGCCCCTCAGCCAGAAGATTCCTGAACGTATTGGTGAGGATTGTATGTGTCTGGAGGTAGGGTAATGAGTCATAAAGGTTATCAGATGATGGTCAGAATGTGGAAGAATTGAGGTGGAGAAGTTGGCAATTGAGGAATTATAGAAAACAACAAGATCAAGGCAGTGGCTGTTCTCGTACGTAGGGGTAATGGAGCACAGCTGAAGATTGAATGAGAATATTAGAGCAAGAAACTTTGAGGAGTAAGAGTTAGAGATGTTCTCAACGTGAATGTTGAAATCACTAAGGATCAGGGAAGGAGATGAAGGTTTGAGAAAGACAGAGAGAGAGCCAGGAATCAAGGTCAGTGAGAAATGATGGCAGGGATTTTGCAGGTTGATAAATGACCACTATTTGGAGAGGAGAGATAGCAAATAGACAGATGGGGTTCACTTTGAAAGAGAACAAGCAGTGAGACTGAGGTAAATGAAGAGGTTGAAATCTACAGGAGAGTGAGAGTAGCAGGCCAACTCCACCTCCGTGACTTACCAGGTGAGGTGTATGTGAGAAGTGGTAACCTTCATGACATAAGACAGCAATTGAAACAGAGTCTTCAGGGCAAAGCTGGATTTCAGTTAGTGAAAACAGGTGGAAAGAATGAGAGATGAAGAGGTCAAGGATATAAGCAATCTTGGAGATAGAGCGGGCATTCTACAGGTCACATGAGAAAGGTAGATAAGGTGATATGAGGAGGAGGGGAACAGGAATAAAGTTGGAGAGGATGCGGAGTTATTTAACTGAGTGGACCAGAGGCTTAATATGCTGGGTGGGACTGCAGAAAGTTACAAGTTCAAATCCTGGTAGGTGCTTGCTAATACATAATAATGTTATTCCAATCACTACCTTTGTAGGATTGTCTGGTAAGAATTGCCTCTTTGTGGATGATATCAAAATCTGCAATAGAGTAGATATGCCGGATGGTGTGAATAACATGAAGAAAGACCTGGTGAAGCTTGAAGAATGGTCTGAAATTTGGCAGCTAAAATTTCATGCTAAGAAATGCAAGGTAAGCATTTGGGCTGTAAAAACACAAGGGACTGGTACAATTTAGGGGGTGAAGAACTTATGTGCATGACAGAAGAGCGGGTAGCGAGTAGTTGTAAATTGGATCCTTTTCCATCGTATCTTTTTGGGGGTATTCCCCTACAAGCTATCACGTGGCTGACCTTACTGTTGAATAATTTCCTTGAAAATGGACATTTCTCATCAAGTATGGGACACATAATCCTGACACCTTTATTGAAAGGTACTGACTTGGATCCTTCTGTTCCCTCTCATTGTCGCCCAATCGCAAGCATACCATTATTGACAAAAATGATGGAATCTATTATCTCTAACCAACTTTCCAACTACTTGGAGAAATTTTCTATCCTTTTATCATTCCAACACAGGTTCAGACCAAACTTTAGCACTGAAACTCTTCTAGTGTCATTAATTTCAAAAATTCAAAATATATGAGCACAAAACAAATATGCAATATTGTTGCAATTTGATCTGTTGGCCGTGTTCGATGTAGTCCATCATGATATTCTGATTCATATATTATCAGATATAGGTCTAAATCAAGTAGTTTTCAATTGGTTTACTAAATTTCTATCATTACGATCTTATGAGGTTCATTTAGATAGTAAAACATCTTCTATCTGGAAACCTGGATATGGAGTCCCTCAAGGCTCCCCTTTGTCATCGATACTTTTTAACATCTTAATGACCTCATTGAAAAACTTCTGTCTTACATCTGTAGAAACTATGTTTGCATATGCAGATGACATTTTCATTTTGCTGGAGGTTGATTCTGATCTTGATAACTTGGCTACAAATATAGATTCTTGTGTTTCTAAGCTTCAATCATGGGCAATGCTGCAAAAACAAAATTACTGTGGGTCGGACCAAAGTTGGAAATTCTTCCGGTCTCTGTTACATTGAAATCTGGTATCACGCTACAGATCGAGTTCTCCTCCAGAGTACTGGGTATCATCTTGGATTCTTCCCTTTCATTTTGTGAGCAGATAAATTCGTTAGTGAGAAAGTGCTTCTTTAGTTTGCGTATGCTAGAAAAGTTAGACCATTATTGCATCAGGAGCATTTCTCATTGTTGGTTCAGTCCATTGTGCATGCTCAATTGGACTATTGTAATTCTGTGTATTTGAGTATCAAGCAAGGCAGTTTGAAACACCTTCAGTTGTTACAAAACACGGTGGTGAAACTTATTTTTGGGAAACAAAAGTTCGATTATGTTTTTTCCTTTGCTCAGAAAGCTTCATTGGTTATCTGTTTGCTATAGAATCCAATTCAAATGCGCAAGCATTATTTTCAAACTTCTTTATGGAATATTTGACACATGGATTCCTTTATGTTGGAATGCATATAGATCTTGCAATGTGAGGAACACACAGAAGTATAAATTATCATTTTCCTCTCTTAAGGGAATTAAATCAACTGGGAAACTCTGTCAGTCCTATACTTTCAAGTTGATAGAGATTTGGAATTGGAATGGTCTACCAGATCCTATTAGAACAATAGGCCAACTATTCTGGAAACCCTTAAAAACCTTGCTATTTTCACAATATCTAAAAAATTTACCTGCAGAGTCCACTAACCAATAACAATTCAAAACCTTTTTATGATAAATTTCTAATTTTAAACTTTGCTTTATTCCTTATATTTTATGTACATTCTAGTCTTCTATTTGTAAACTGAGTCAAGCTCCGACGAGAGATGACCCGGTATATAAACCGAAGATTAGATTAGATTTGTGTGCGATTGTATGTGATGATCTTAAGGTGGCCAAACAGATTGAAAAGGTGTCAGCGAAAGCTAGAAGGATGCTAGGTTGCATAGGGAGAGGTATGGCCAGTAGGAAAAAGGAGGTATTGATGCCCCTCTATAAGACTTTGGAGAGACCTCATTTAGAATATTGTGTACAATTCTGGAAGCCGTATCTTCAAAAAGATATTAAAAGGATGGAGTCGGTTCAGAGGAAGGCTACTAAAATGGTATGTGGTCTTCATCATGAAGAGTATGGGGACAGACAAAGATCTCAATCTGAATACTTTGGAGGAAAGGCGGGAGAAGAGAGATGTAATGTAAATGCACATGAGTCGAGTCTCTTTCATTTGAAAGGAAACTCTGCAATGAGAGGGCACAGGATGAAGTTAAGAGGTGATAGGCTCTGGAGTAATCTAAGGAAATACTTTTTACAGAAAGGGTGGTAAATGCATAGAACAGTCTCCCAGAAGAGGTGGTATAGACAGAGACTGTGTCTGAATTCAAAAGGGCCTGGGATAGGAACATGGGATCTCTGAGAGAAAGAGATAACGGTTACTGTGGATGGGCAGATTAGACAGGCCATTTAGCTTGTATCTGCCATCATGTTTCTTAGTTTCTATAATATGTAAACTACATTGATTGTAAAGGGGAAGAATGTAGTGCAGTCAGTGGTTAAAGCTACAGTCTTAGCACCCTGAGGTTGTGGGTTCAAGCCCATGCTGTTTCTTGTGATCCTGGGCAAGTTCTGAGCTCCCCTGGGAAAATGGTATAGAAAATTGAATAAATATTCACAATGAATATGCATAAACTTGATTTGCATATACTGCCTCCGTTATATGCAAGTTTCTTTCATGCAGTTCTTGCGGACATATTCAGCTAGTCAAGATTTCAGGATACCCACAATGAATATGCATGATAAATTTGCATATATTGGAAGTAGTACATGCAAATTTATCTCATACATATTGATTATGTGTATTCTGAAACTTGACTGGCTGAATTTTTATATTTAAAAATTTATATACCGCATACAACTATGTGGTTTCCATATGACATACACAGAATCTTGTTTCCCAATTATCACATATATATATATATCCTGTGAACTGGGTTGAAAACCCCTGCATTAAAGCAAAGCACCATTAGCACATACAATTAGAATCCCGATTAACTGGTATTCAAGCAACTGGCATTCTTACCCAACTGGCAAAAAATTCAACGGAAAAAAAATTGTCCCCGAAGCAGCAGCGGTGAACTGCGACCCCCCTCTCCAGCCCCGAAGCAAGTAGCAGCAGCACTGAGCTGTGAACCCCCCCAGCACCAATGGTCCTGAGCTGCGAACCCCCTTCCTCTAGCCCCAAAGCAAGCAGCAGCGGTCCTGATCTGTGAACCCCCTCTCCAGCCTTGAAGCAAGCAGCAGTAGCAGTCCTGAGCTGTGAACCCCACTCCCTCCAACCTTGAAGCAGTAGCACCGGTGGCAGTCCTGAGCCACGAACCCCCCTCCTTCCAGCTCTGAAGCAGCAGCAACAGTAGTCCTTAGCTAAAAAAACCCTCCAGTCCCAAAGGAAGCAGCAGTAGTCCTGAGCCGCGATCCTCACTCTCTCCAGCCCCAAAGCAAGCAGTGGCAGCAATCCTGAGTCATAACCCCCCCTTCCTTGAAGCAGCAGTCAGCAGCCAGATTGTCTGCTGCTTTGATGAGGGGCATTCAGGAGGCCAGACCTTTGCAGTGGGAGGGCAGACTGGGGGTGGGGAGGTGGACCAGAAGTGTATGTGGGCCTGTGGGGGGAGTGTCCAGCAGGGGAGGGAAGATGTGTGGATGTTGGATCAATAAGTGTGTGTGTGTGTGTGTGGGGGGGGGTTGAAAGTAGAAGAAAAGTAGGGAGAGAAGAGGGGGAAAGTGGCACAGAAAGAAGGGAAGAACAGATACTGAACCTATAAATAGGGGTGGGGGGGATGATAGAGTGAGGTGGGGAGACAAAACTTTTTACATCAAATAACCAAACTACAGTTATCCAGCATCCACCAATCCCCAAGTGCTGGATAACTGAGAGTTTATTGTACTTTTACTTCTAGGGTGGGCAACTTTCCAGTAGTTGATTATATATTGCCAAAATCTAGGGGAAGGGAAAGTGATAAGGGTATAAAATTTAATTCATATGGTGCGCTAAATAAAACCCTTGCACCAGCCCTGCTTCTGTATGCAGCTGGACAATCTGCATTAGAAGACTCTGAAAATGTGTTCCATGTTAGTTCCATTAGATGTTATCTGAACTGCTTATTTATCTTTAGAAAATAATTTTTATTTCTAAAGTTTTACTGGATGCACATAGTGCCATAAAAAGTGATAAATATTCAGGTACATTATAACCCCATCCCAGAATGCATCTTATCTAATGGTACCCTTATTGACTTAGCAATATCTATATATAAAATCGGATATATGTGTGTATGTGTATATATATATATATATGTTCCATCAAACCACGACATATAATAAACTTCAAAGTGCCTAATTTCTAAGTGATTTTTTTTCAGATAATACATTTCTAAGTACCTCTATGGTCTTCAGTTCCAGCCAACCACTAGCCAAATTATTTGAAGGCTTGTTTCTTTTTCTGGCTTTTATTCATCATCAGACCTTAGTTTTTTTTTAAAGTGCTTGTGCTCTATATTCTATGTTTTCTGCAAATCGATAAACTTTTCTTATACAACTTTAAAACTTTTGTACTTAGCTTTAGCTATTTCTTCATTCTTTTTTTTAAACCTCGGGAAGGACCTTAAGGTTCAACCAGTTTCGCCTGAAGGCTTTTTCAAGAATGGGTCCCCCCTTTTGTTTTGCTCCACAGCATCCCGATGTGTGTTCTTCTAATTCTGAAATGCATGGACAAATTGCTACCAAACTTGGTATACATATCACTTACTATCTGGGAACAAACACTGTGGGGTGGGAAGTGGTGACTTGTAAAAATTCTAGAAAACAACAGATTTTAGTGTCTACCCCATAATGTTTTCAGGCTCACTGAGATGAATACTCAGCATAACTCTGAAACGCATGGAGAGATTTCAACCAAACTTGGTATATATATAACTTACTATCTGGGGGAAAATATTGTGAGGTTGGGAAGGGGGTAAAATACTGTGGGGGTGAGAAGGGGTGACATGTAAAAAATTATAAAAAAACAACAGATATTAGTGTCTAAACCATAAATGCATGGACAGATTTCAACCAAACTTGATATACATATGACTTGCTATCTGGAGAAAAATACTGTGGGGGTGAGAAGGGGGTGGGCATATAATACTGTGGGGGTGAGAAGGGGTTGATGTAAAAATTATCAAAAACGACATATATTAGTGTCTAATCTATAAACGCATGGACAGATTCCGATCAAACTTAGTATACATATGACTTACTATCTGGGGAAAAATACTGTGGGGTGAGAAGGGGTGACATGTAAAAATTATCGAGAATGACAGATTTTAGTGTCTACCCCATAAATTTTGGCCTCGCTGAGATGAATAATGAGCATAACTCTGAAATGCATGGAGAGATTTCAACCAAACTTGGTACACATGACTTATTATATGGGGAAATATACTGTGTGTGTGGGAAGGGGGTAAAATACTGTGGTGGTAGGAAGGGGGCGTATTTGATAAAAATTATCAAATATGACAGATATTAGTGTTTTATCCATAAACGCATCAAGGGATTTCAATCAAACTTGGTATACATATGACTTACTATCTGGGAAAAATACTGTGGGGGTGGGAAAGGGGTGTCTAATCCAGTTTTCGGGCTTGCTGAGATGACACTCCCAATGCCGTTTAAGTCCAAATTCAGCCCCATAGAGAGGGACATTCCTGTGGGATCTGGGGGGGTGGGGCATATGGATCATGGGGGGGGGGGGGGGGACATTTTGGGATAAACAAATATCCGGGAAACGCCGGGTAATCAGCTAGTATCAAATAAAACTGAAATGCAAAATGTACCCAAATGTGCGAGACAATTCATGAATGTGGCATTCACAAATCGTCTCACACATTTGCCGTCTGTGCTGTACCTAACACCATAAGGATAAAGAACAGCCACCATAGATTCTTGACAAAGGTAGGATTGCCATTTGTTGATACAGTGCTGTTCTTCAATAAAAGTATGCTTTGGATAACCCAGCACTGAGTGATCTTTTGCCTCATGACTTCCCTTTGACATCAGTAGGGCATCACAAACCATGAATTTCTCAAGTTCCAGTACACAACAGTGGCTGATCTTGCTGTAGCTGGCAGCAATCCCCAAGCCTTTCCAGCTAAGACTCCAGGTATCTACTCTCCCTCCACCCCCATTGCCAAAGAGCCACATTTCAATCCCCTCTTCCTGTGTATCTTTTAAATTTTCTCTCCCTTTCTGAAGGTCACCAGTAGTGATTCATAGAAGCTGCTCATGCTAGACCCTGAGTCTTCCTTCTGAAATGGTCCTGCTTATGCGGAACCAGGAAGTTGTGTCAGAGGGAAGTGCTCTGGGGCTTGTAAGAATTGCTGCTTGCTGCTGGTGATCTCCAGAAAGGAAGACTGAAATGGGTCATTCCATGTCAAGTGATCCAATATTAAAAATCATTCCCACTCAATCTCCTCCAAATTTAATAAAAATTTTGAATGGATGTTCCCTATAGCCTTTTCAGCTGAATCTCTATTGGTTTCAGACTTAGAGGCACTCTCGGAATACTGTGCTCTTTGTAACCCAAAATGGCAACTTTGTCTAGCTACTACAGCCCAACAAAGCATCCAAGAGAATTGAAACTTTGGGGATTAATACTACTAACTTACCTCCTCTCTTTTACAAAAAAATGTGATACCATTTTTTAGCACAAGTTGGTGAACTGAATGCTTTGCACTACTCCCGATGCTCATAGGAACTCTGAGTGTTGGGAGCAGAGCAGAGCATTCAGTGTTCCGGCCTGTGCTAAAAACTGCTATCGTGGTTTTGTAAAAGGGTGGGGGGATTAATATGCAAAGTTTGGAATGTAACATTAGTTTACCTCCTCTGTTATAAGCCATCAAAGTAGGCAGAAATGTTAGAAAAGAAATTTGCCCTCCCTTTTACAAAACTGTGAATGCTCTGTGCTGCTCCCAACTCTCAGAGTTCTTATGAGCATCAGGAGCAGCGTAGAGCATTCAGTGTGCTGGCCTATGCTAAAAACTGCTTTTGTGGTTTTGTAAAAGGGGGGATTAATGCTTACTTTGACTCCTTCATTGCTCCTGACCTGTATTTCGATTCAAGTCGTAACTGTTCCAGCAGTCATGGCATATGACATGCACATAGGATTTGCATTATGAAGCTTTGTAGCTCACTGGAAGCAAATATATAATTGGTTCATAGACAGTAACGCGGAAGACAAAGGCGCGCGCCGACAACTGAGTGCAAGACGGAGGCGTGCACCGAAGGAAAAGACTGTTTTTAGGGGCTGCGACAGGGGGTTTTGTTGGGGAGCCCCCCCCACTTTACTTAATACAGATCGCGGCGGCGTTGTGGGGGGTTTGGGGGGTTGTAACCCCCCACATTTTAGTGAAAACGTAACTTTTTCCCTAAAAACAGGGAAAAAGTTAAGTTTTCACTAAAATGTGGGGGGTTACAACCCCCCAAACCCCTCACAACGCGGCGCGATCTGTATAAAGTAAAGTGGGGGGGTTACCCCCCACACCCCCTGTCGTAGCCCCTAAAAAGTCTTTTTCTTCGGCGTGCGCCTCTGCGCTATGCTCAGTTGTCTGCTTGCGCCTTTGTCCCAGAGCGCTTTTGACCTGACACCATATAATTACACAAAGAAATTATATTAATGCTTTATTCAAATTTTGGTAATATTTTTGGATGCAAATATCTCAACAGTACATTGTCAAATTTTTTTATAGCACTTGAAAAAGCATCTTTTTTGCTGCAAAAGCCATTCTATTTCATATATGACCCATCTTTGCTTTGGCCAGAAGTTAGGTCTCAAAGGCATGCATTATTCACATGTGTTTGCAGGCAGTGGTAAAAAAAGGGCATCTTTGGCATCCTGTTGTATAATATGCAAATGAGCTACAGGTGTGAAATTGCATGGTGTAGCTAAGCTTGTTGGGCTTTTCATGTTAACTCAGGTTATATCATCTGCTGCTTTAAATTGCCCATCAAAATGAACATTTAGTTGTTGGTTGTTCATTGCAAGTTCAATATATTCAATTGAATTCTGTTCTCCCTTTCAAGGTCCATGTATGTTCCCCATTACGCTTTACTTCAATTCTGGCTCAGGACTTCAGAATTTGAGTCTCTGCATAATTAGTGACTGCAACATGACACTTGCAGTTCATGCCTTTTTGAAAGCTTTACTGTATATACTCAAATATAAACCGGGAGTTTTGGGTCCCGGTTTATATTTGGGTCACCACCTCTACCCCCTTCCAAAATTATTGTAGGCCACCGCTGCCAGGCTCTGCAATCTGCTGCCCTCCCTGTCCTAGCCTCAGACTCATACCTCTATTGATGATCGTCTAAGCGAACTTTCCAAGTTCCTGCCCCGCTGTTAACTGGCTGCCTATGAGTGTCTTCGGCCGCTGAGAAGAAGCACGAGCAGGTGCGCGATTTTGCGCTGCTGCTCAGTGCTGAGCGGATTCTATAATGGCTCCTGCGAATTCTCGGGCTTTCAAGACTAGACTAGACTAGACTGCCTCTTGGGCTTTCAAGACTAGACTTATAGAACATCGATCATGTATTTTTAGAGAGCGAGTTGAAGCCCCGATGGTGCAGCACTGCATGGATCAGCACCATAGCTTTGAATATCTGCGTTGCTGGGTTCTAGAGAGTGTTTCCTTCTGCCCGAGGTGGTGATTTTAAACAACTGCTGATGTATAGAGAACAGCACTGGATCTTTTTTCTGCAAACTTCCACTTTTCTGCAAAATATCCACTGGACTGAATAGTTGCGGGGAATGGAAAGCTTGTTTTTGATTTTTGTTTTGTTTTTTGGGGGATGTTAGTTTTTTTGACAACTTATTTCATTAGAGATTTGAAAAGATATGACGTCATCACATTTATGTGCTGACGTTAGGAGCTTTAAGTCAGGCAGAATGCTGGGAGGCCATTTTAGAACAGGAGATGAAGCGGGTTAACTGACGCTGTGAGCTGGGCTGCGGTTTGATATTTTGTTTTGTGTTTAATTTTATTATTTTTGAATGCAAACCGTTTTAGTTTTTTCTTTTTTGTTTACAGCAATTCCCTGAAGAAGCTCAATTGCGAAACAGGGAGTCCTGTTAGATATTGTGGAAATATTATGCCAGCGTTTATGAATGTTTAGCTGCTGTGCTTTATGCTTATGCTCCACTGTGCAGGGTTTTCCTGCTTCCACATCTCAGCACTACGTTAAAGAACATTTGGAATACTACATTTTCAGATAAGTGATAATATTTAAGGACTGTGATATTTTATAGTATAATTCCACTTATCTTGGAGTTTTTGACTGAGGATGTGTCTGTTGGTCTCAAAGTTGTGATTTTGAGATCAGCTTGTCTATGTGGGATGTTTTTTTAGAAACCCCTATTAGACACTGAGGTCTTTTCTCCATTTTTTCAATTTATTGATGTATGGTTGTTGGTAGTGCTGTATAATATTGAATGTTGTTTTTGGATACATAACGATTTTTTGGACATCTCTTCTTGGGTTGTGAGTGTTTTTATTAACTAGAGGTAAACATTTGCATAAAATTTTTTATCAATCTTAAAGATTTATCTCAGAAAAGAAAAGTACAGTGCGCCTAAATTTTTACTGGGGCAGTATCTTCCAGTTTCTTAAAATCTGAGCCCTATTGTACTTTCTGTTCAGGAGCTATATTGCATCAAATATTTGCCTGAGCATTCCACAACAAGCTTTTTCATCAACTTTGTGGTCCCCCAGTGATACACCAAAGCATGCACCAATGATCTGAGTGGTATATTTGGATTCAACAGAAACAGTTGTATTCGAAATATGACTCTTAGCTTGGTCGAGAAACTATCCTTGCCACAACCTGAACCCAAAGTTGACCTTTTGACACTATCTTCCATGGAATGAAAAAAGTGGCCCCAATAACGAGGCCCCTAACTTTGGAAGAAATTGAGATCCAGTTCTAAGATTTTGTACATATTCATTGCATGTCCTATTGTAATACCACTAAAAATGTCATCAACTTCTGAGGTGGTCAGTTGGTGAGGGAGGGAGAGAGAGATGGATACTGAAGTGTGTGTGTGAGGGGGGAGGGGAATTTAAAAAGTACCCAGGTATTAGGGGGAAGAGTTAAAAAAGGTATCCAAGGTGGGAGGGGTAGACTAAGATGCTGGACTGTCATGCTTACCCACTCTAGGCTCAGGTCCATGCAAAATTGGTTATCTATCTAAGCCACTGGAACATCTATTCTCTGAATCCTACCCATATAATTTCTGGTATATTACTTGCACAACATCCCTAATCTATGGTCTAAATAAGACTGGCTCAGGAAGTGAACACGGCTTTACTTTAAGGCACAGCTTTCACTGTGCCAATCAACCCCAGTCTTTTTGAAGGAAAGGAACTTCTGCTGAGTTTTACTACTAGTCAATTCTATGACTTCCACACATATATAACATGACACAGGTTTCTATTTTGCTGCATATCATATAACTAATAGAAGCCTTTATAAACAAGCTTACCTTCTATACAAATGAAAGAAGTCTTCTCTTTTCCAGAAAAAATTAACTTTTAATTCAAGAAAAAAAAAAGCAAAACCTTTTTTTTAGATTAAAGAAAACTATAAAATTGAAGATTACTTTGTTATTCTTTAAACATGCTAAAACACACAAAATAAAGAAAAGGCATTGTCAATGAGTTATACAAAACATGATATTTACTGATACATAAAAAAGGCAAATAGATCTATGGTTTTTAAAAAAATAAGGACTAGTGAAAGGTTAGTTTACGAGGCGGTGCTGAAAAGTTCTCAGCCCAACCAACTTCCTAAATTCTGGGTGCTAATTTGCCACTGTAACTGAAAAGAGTGTTATCTTATTTTGTTAAGTGCCAATCTACAGAAACAAAATTCTATGTTTTGACATTGTTTCAGATCACTTATTGAACCATATCCCTATCATTCTCTTCTTGGCTGGACTGAGAACACTTCAGCACTCCCTCAGAGAAATATGCAGCCAGATCTGGAATCAGTGCTCTCCTAGATACTACTAAAGGGAGACTGCTGTGTTATTACTCATATTACTTTCTGTGAAGCCTGAAGTTTTCTATGGCCAGATATACATTTTATGTATCACATTATCTTCAAAAGATGTCAGTATGCTTGTCCAGACCTGATGAACTCCACAGAATCCTCTAACTTTAAAAAGTGTGAAATGCTTACATCAAGACAGAGTGGTTCTGAGGATCTCAAATTGCTCTTAAATCAAAGGCGTTAACATACACTAGCAACTGAGATTATCACCTGAAACAGGCTAGGGCAAAATAAATATTTATCTGTAAATGTTCTTTCATATTACTGTACAAATTAAAGCAGAACAAACTATAATCAGTGATATGGCCAAAAGTTCTCTGAAGAGCACTCCCCATTTATCAATAATTCTCTCTGACATCACCTTCTGTAAGAATAAAATTTTATCCAATTATAGATCATTGCTTGTTTTGTATATCCTTGAACAGTCTCCCTTATTCTTCTTTCCTCAATGCCTTGGGATACATTGGAAAACTGATTCTTAAGAAAATATATAAAGAAAAAGAAAAATATAAAAGATGAGGCCCTAAAACCACAGATTCAACTTAGGTTTAAATATTAAATGTAGGGGAAAGATCCTGTGAAATTTTTCAGATGTTTATTTTTTGTTGTTGTTTTAAAGCTTTTGTTTTATAAAAATAGTCATCATCTATGTTTCTATGATATGATTTCTGACTTAACAAATTTAGGTGTCCCTCTTGTGCAAAAAACATGAGACCAGACAACATTTGTGTATAAACTGCTCTCTGTCTTCCAGTTGAGATCTCCTTAGTTCACCGATTTAAGTATTAATGCTACAAGAAACAAATACAGTGGAACCTTGGTTTACGAGCATAATTCGTTCCAGAAGCATGCTGGATCGCGGTGGAGGGGGGCGCTCGTACAGCGAAGCAAGCTCGGTTTACGAGGCACCAAGTTTGCAAATGTTTTGCTCGTCTTGCAAAACACTCGCAAACCGGTGCACTCGTAAACCGAGGTACCACTGTACATTATTACAGGTCTCACTTAGCAGTGAAAACCAGAAAAACTTCCATCCATCTTTTTCTTCTTTTTTTGTTTTACTCTTTGAGGGGATAATGCTAAATAGTTTGAATGCTCCTCTTGCTTAGTCACTCCCTCTAATATAAACTTATATAAAATAAAGGTGCTGGTGATCAGAACATCATGCAAGCAAAACATATAACTTATAGCATTTCTCATCTTCTGGAGGAATCTAAAAGACTTGAGTGGGCACATAAATGGCTGCCAAAAAAAGGAGAAACAGATGATGCAGCTAGTAGTATTCCCAGTCAAATGAATCCTAAGTGAAGTAACAAAACACTAGAAAACAATACCAGGCAGCTGAAGCTTAATGTCCATGCAGCAACCAGTGCTCTTATACTAGTGTTTGCTTCCATTCAGAATTGGAAAGGAGAGAATAAGTGATAACAAACAACAGGGGGGCAAGAAGGAAGAAACTGGTATGGTATAATACTACCAACAGAAATAAAAAAGTGACCTGTCCTCCCATCAGGTGAAGCGAGATGAACTGGGTTGTATATATGTGTGTATGTTGAGAGGATGAAGGATATATCAAAGACTTGGAATAGGTTTTGACATCAAAAGTTTGAGAGCCCTTGATATAAAAATTGTTAAAGGAAAGAGAATGACTATAGAAGATTTTTTCACAAACAAGAAATGTGGTTATAGCAAAAAGATATACATATTTTAACTTAAATGAAACAAAGAAAACATTAGAATAAATGAGGAGACTTTGAAATAAGTCTAAAAGGAGGCAACTAAGAGCTAAAAAACAAGAAAGCGTGTGTTCTGAAGATTCTAGTTCAATACTGCTGCGAAATCCCTCATATCACTCATACTGTATAGACAGTGTAGTGCTCCACAATCCATACTAGTTCTGAAGACAACTTGTGTTTTTGTAGGCTGTGAATGTAAGATTTTAAATTAGAGGCCTCTGAAGTCTCAAATTTGTATATTGGAACTTTTTTTAATGTTACCACAGCTTATGAAAAGACTCCAGTTACTGCAGGCATTTCATGGACTTCAAGCTATGCTCCTCTTAGAGCCCATAATGTTCTGAGTAGAGGACTTGTTCATGTTTTATAGTAAGCTAGAAATATTTATTAACCAGTAAACAAAGCAACATTGATCAGGACATCATAGAGCATTCATACAAATAATCTTTAAGTCTTATTTTCATAGGGACTTCAGAGAGACATTTTAAAGATGTTCTTTGAAACATACTAATTTTTTTCCTATATATATATTTCCTTCCCCAGTCTTGGAGTTTGGTACTGTGTTTGGAGTTTTCTGCAAGAGTACCAGACTGTGCTTAGCTCATGCCTGGGCTGACCAGGCCTTGCAGCATCATCATCAGGCGTCGAGCCAGTCTGTTCAAGGGGCTGTGAGGCTCCACCTGCAGGAACTGGAAGAGCTTCTGTCGCACTTGGTTCATAACAGTGCCCATGTGATCATGGGTCACAGGATCGCTGTGGTCTAAATGCATCACAGCTTCATCCAAATAGCTAAAGGGGAAACGAAAAAAGGTTATATATTACCACATGTACTGTGCTAGCTGATTTTTATGTTAATACTACATATATCCTGTCAGCAATGACAGATCTCGAACACTCATAAAACCTAGAGAAAAGGACCACTGTTCCATTACAATGCTGAAGAATCCAAAACCACAAAAAAGTGGAACAGAAAGTACCTGGATGTTTAGGAAACATCTGGTACAAATGTTTATTGTTCTCAAAATGTCATATAGTAGCAACAAAATTAAAACAGTTTGGGTACATCAAATTTGTGTCAAGGCTGTTACAATAATTTCACCATATACTCAATACTGATAGGATGAGATGTACAGTGTCGGCATCTATGAGACAAACTTGTGTTTTTCTGTTACATAGAGCATTATGGACCCCTGTTCGATTACAAAAATTGGATAGCTCTAAGTCTAATAAATGTTGGCACTGTCATCTCGAAGCAGGGACTTTAGATCATTTATTATTCTGTTGTCCATTTATTATGAATTTCTGGAAATCAATTTGGGACCAAATTGTTTATTAGCTAACCCAGTGGCATTATCATATGATACTGTGCTATTTGGTTTGGCAATGAGAGCAAAAAGTCAGATTTCTACAAATAATAACAAATTATTACTTATAATGACTGGGGTTGCCATTCAACAAATTATGTATAATTGGAAAAATTGGAGTAGATTAAATTATAATTTCTGGTGGAATTCCTTATGTCATGTTTATAAAATGGAAAGATTTATTGCAATACAATGCGGTTTTTTCAGGAAATTTCAGGATGTGTGGGAGCCATTTACAAAGTATTGTACCAATTAGATGACATTTTATTTTATTTTTTTTTCCCCTTAAATTTACAAGTTTGATTGTGAGGGGGGGAGGGTAGGGTAAATTTATTGTTACATATTGTATAAGGTATTGATTATATGACAAGAAAGGATGGGAAGGGTGGGAGATAAGAGCATATTATTTGTACCATTGATGATTATTAAGTGTTATACTTATTGTTAATTTGTTTGGATATATTGTTACACTTATTGTAAATTTGAAAATGAATAAAGAATTAAAAAAAAAAAAGAAAAGAAAATCGGACCCTAAAAGTTTTTTTGTAAATAGGGTATCATTTACCTACAGCCATTTCCCCTTATCTCAGGTCATGAATAATCATCAAGACCCCTGAGGAAGGCAAAGTTTGCCAAAACACAGCCCATGTAGGATATGGTTTTCTTGACAAATCCTGTAAGCACTTAGTATATGGTGAAATTGATGTACCCAAAATTGATGTACCCAAAATATTTTATATCTGGAACTCTTCTAGGTGGGAGTTCTCAGTCTTTCATTCCTCTATTACAATTTTCCAGTTACTTCTCCACAGGTAGAATGCGAGCATATACATGGTAATAGACATAAAACTTTTAAATTTGTTAATGGAGCCAATTGTCAAGGCTACAACTAATTCTTGTCTATTCTACATGCTGCAATCATCCCCCCACTCTGAGAAAACATCTCAATTACATATAAAAAGTATTTCTTCCCCAGCACTAAACAGTTATGTTCACCTACAAATTGTTCCTTAATTGATAGTAACATTGTAACACAGTAGATGACAGCAGATAAAGACCCGGATGGTCCATCCAGTCTGCCCAACCTGATTCAATTTATTTATTTTTTTATTCTTCTTAGCTATTTCTGGGCAAGAATCCAAAGCTCTGCCAGGTACTGTGCATAGGTTCCAACTACTGAAGTCTCTGTCAAAGCTCACTCCAGCCCATCTACACCATCCCAGCTATTGAAGGCCTCCCCAGCCCATCCTCAACCAAAAGGCCATATACAGACACATACCATGCCAGTCTGCCCAGTACTGGCCTCAGTTCTTCAATATTTACTATTATTTTCTGATTCTAGATCCTCTGTGTTCATCCCACGCTTCTTTGAACTCTGTCACCATTTTCCACTCCACTACCTCTCTCGGGAGCACATTCCAGGCATCCATCACCCTCTCCATAAAGAAGAATTTCCTTACATTGCTCTTGAGTCTACCATCCCTCAACCTCAAATTATGCCCCCTGGTTTTACTATTTTCCTTTCTCTACTGGATTCTATACAGGTTGCCCAAAGTTGGGTGCGCAAATTTGGGCACAGATCATATCTCTGCAGATAAACTAATTATCCAATTAGGTGATATAATTATTGGTGCTAACAAGCACTTAATTGGTAGTAGTTAGGAGTTACCGTATTTTTCGCTCTATAATTCGCACCTGACCATAAGATGTATGGACAGGGCAGACAGGGACAGGGCACAAGGCAGGCTGGCCTAGTGGCTGGCATGCTAGTAGGGACAGAGCAGGCAGGGAGAGGGCTGCCAGGCAGGTAGGGACAGGGCAGGGACAGGGCACAAGGCAGGCAGGCCTAGTAGCAAGAAGGCAGGGGCGGCCCTGTACCTTTTTTAAATCCCAGCAGGGCCCTCCGTACTTTTTTGGACTCCCCCCGCCCTCCCGTGTACTATTTTCACTTTTTTAAAATCTGTATCTTTTTCGACTCCCCACTGTACTCCCCCCATTTAGTATTTTTACTTTTTTTAAATGCCACCACAGCCCCCTACCTTTCTGTACTCTCCCGGTACCTTTTTTTTTACTTCCGGCGCTTCCCTCACTGGATGGCTGTGGCAGCGACTTTTTTGGACTCCCGGCGCTTCCCTGCTGGACGGCTGCGGCAGCAAGAGGCAGAGCGGCGAACAAGGCAGACCATCGCGCCCAGCAGTCTGCTCACGCGGCAGCCCTTAGGTCAAAGACCGGTGCCCTATTTGAGTCTAGCTTTACCTGCATACGTTCTGGTTCAGCAGGAACTTGTCTAACCTTGTCTTGAATCCCTGGAGGGTGCTTTCCCCTATAACAACCTCTGGAAGAGCATTCCAGATTTCTACCACTCTCTGGATGAAGAAGAACTTCCTTATGTTTGTACGGAATCTATCCCCTTTTAACTTTAGTGAGTGCCCTCTCGTTCTCTCCATCTTGGAGAGGGTGAACAATCTCTTTCTCTACTAGGTCTATTCCCTTCATTATCTTGAATGTTTTGATCATGTCCCCTCTGTCTCCTCTTTTCAAGGGAGAAGAGGCCCAGTTTCTCTAGCCTCTCGATGTACAGGGACATCTCCAGCCCCTTAACCATTTTTGTCGCTTTCCTCTGGATCCTTTTGAGTAGTACTATGTCCTTTTTCATGTACAGCGACCAATGTTGGACACAGTATTCCAGGTGGGGGTGCACCATGGCCCGGTACAGCGGCATGATAACCTTGCACATTGCACGGATGGCTTCATTGACTTGTCTACAAGTACTCCCAAGTCTCTTTCCTGGGGAGTCTCTCCGAGTAACGCACCAGACATCCTGTATTTGTGTATAAAATTTTTGATACTAACATGCATCACCTTGCACTTATCCATGTTGAACCTCATTTGCCATTTTGCGGCCCATTCCTCGAGCGTGTTTATGTCTCATTGTAGGTCTTCGCAATCCTTCTGTATCCTCAATACTCTGAATAACTTTGTATCGTCCCCAAATTTAATCATCTCGCTCGTCGTACCAATTTCTAGGTCATTTATAAATATGTTGAAGAGCATGGGCCGAGCACCAAAACCTGCAGCACTCCCCTCATGACGCTTTCCCAGTCCGAGTATTGTCCATTTACTCCCACTCTGTTTCCTATCCGCCAATCAGTTTTTAATCCATGTGAGTATATCACCCTCAACTCTAAGGCTCGCAATTTTTCGAAGTAGTTGTTCATGAGGGACCTTGTTGAATGCCTTCTGAAAATCCAGATATACAATGTTCACCGATGTCTGCTCAGCGGCTCAACATCACGTGACCCCATTCCATTTTATTTGACTAATACATTTTTCAATTAGCTTTCAGAGGCCAAAACCTCTTGCCTCTGGTCAGTAAAGTACACTGCTGTATCAGTATCCTGTCCTGACCTGAGGAAGAGGGTTTTGGTCTCTGAATTAGTAAAAAATTTATTAAAATTAGTCCAACAAAATGATCACCTTATTTCTATTTTCTATTCATAAACATTTATCAACACAGCTATAATACTACTTTATTCTAAAGCAAAAATATAAATAAAAGAAATAGAAAATGTTCTATCTTTGTCGTCTCTGGTTTCTGTTTTCCTCATCTTCTCATCACTCTCTTCCATCCAATGTCTGCCCTCTCTCTGTCCCTTCCATATGGTATCTTCTCTCTTTCTTTGCCCCTTCTATAAACTGTCTGCCTCCCCCTTCCATCTCTCTCTCCACCCCCACTGGTCTGGCATCCATCTTCTTTCCTTCCCTCCCCTGCCCCATGGTCTGGCATTTCACTCTCTCCTCTCCCTTCTTTTCCTTCTCAATTTATTTTCTGCCTGTCTAGATAAAATTCTTACTATCCAGTCCTCAATTCCCCTCTTTTCATTGTGTCTACCCACAGCGTGTAACCTCTTTCTCTTACCCTCTCCAGTATTTCATTAACTCTGTCCTCTTCCCCCATCCAGCATGTGCCCTTTTTTATTTATCCCCTCTTTACATCATGTGCCCTCTTTCTCTACCCCTTGGAACAAGCTGTCTGAATCCTTATGGCGAGCACTGTCTCTGGTCGTGTTCAAGGCCCAGTTAAAAGCCCACCTCTTTGAGAGTACTTTTGACTTCTAACTCCTCTCACCTTGGGTTCTGCATTCTCAACCCATGTCATGTCTGTCCATTCAAGTTAGATTGTAAGCTCTTTCGAGCAGGGACTGTCTATAAATGTCAAAATGTTCAGCACTGCGTATGCCTTTCAGTGTTATATAAGTGAAAAGTAGTAGAAGTACCCCTTCATCGAGCATCTTCTCTTCTCTCTGTCTGCTCTACTTCCATCCAGTATCTGCCCCCTCTCTCCCATTCAGTGTCTGCTCTTCTCTTTCCCACTTCCTTCCTGTATTTGCTCCCCTTTTTCTCTTTCTCCCCACTTCCATCCAGCATCTATTCTCCCCTCCCCACTAACATTCAATGTTTGCCCCCTTCTTTCTCTCCCTTCACCCCACTTTCATCAGCATCTGCCCCCTCTCTCTCCCTCCAGTATTCTTCCCCCTTCTCTTTCCCTGTACTCCAATTTCATTAGCATCTGCCCCTTCTCTCTCTTCCACCCCACTTCCATACCAGTATCCTGCTCCCTTCTCTCTCCTTTCATCCCAATGCCATCCAGTATCCTGTCCCCTCACCTCCTCATTGCTGCTGCATGCTTCTTAAACTTAAATGCAGCCATCATGGGACCTTCCTGCACCTCTCTGCGGCTACCGGCTCTGCTCTGGAACAAGGAAGTGACATCGGAGGGGGTGGACTGGCAGCCATGGGGAGATGCAGGAAGGTCTCATGATGGCTGAATTTAAAGTTTACTGCCACTGCTGCTAGTTTTGGAAAGTAGCGGCAGAGTAGGCAGGAGGTCCCGGACCTGGTGTACTGGCTGTGCACCTCCTTAGAGCATGTACCCGGAGTGACCTCCCCCCACCCCTTTGATATGCTACTGGCTGGGAGTTGGAATTCCTTGCTAAAAAATCTATAAAGTGTTGATCTGAAATTGCCTGGCTTGTATTTGCTTAATAGTGCTTGTATGTGGAACAAGTATTGGAATATGCTATAGAAATGTGATCCTTTTATAAAAGTCTCAGGGAGGAAGCACATCAAATTCTTTGAAAATTTGTGATTTTTTTTTCATAAATGCTACAATGGTCAGTTGCTGCTCTCAGGTTTGTTTGCTATCTGAATAGAAAAAAGAAACTCCAAAGTTGTAAGTAATTTCCAATTTCTTCATTATTGTGATTGGACTATCTTTATATGTTTCCTCAAACAATTTTTAAGGAAAAAGGAATACGTAGGTGAAGACTCAGACATAAATAAACTAAGCTAGCCCCATATAACAAGTCCAAAGAACATCCTGCAAGAGCTTGGTAAAAGCATGTAAAATGTTCTAGAAGCTCTTGATGCTGCCATCCCTAAGCTTTGATGATGATATTTACTTGTGGGAAGTGCATTTTGTCTAGCAAAAAAGGTGCTGGCACTCAAATACGAGACCATTTTTTTCAGGATTGGGGTAATCACTGATGGACCCACCCTACAGCAACTAGGCATCCCTTCAACCAGTCACAGAATCCATGAAAAGGCAGCGCTGAGTGTGCAGAATCAGCTCTTTTATTAGTACTTGGGGACCATAGGTCATTTTTTTTTATCAAGCAATGGAAAAGGTGCTGGTATTCAGTATCCGAGTACCCCTCAAAAAAAGCACTGCTTGTGGAGATTACTATAACGCTTTCCCTCAGGGAAAAGGACACCTTTTGGGCAATTTACTTGTCTCCAATTTTTAAGTTTATCTTTCTTACAAAAAAAAAAAGAAAGACCACCACAAAACAAAATTAAAAAGTTAAAAAAACATTGTTTTCTGTACTCTTACACACTAAACTAGTTGCCCAAGGTTCTGCTGGATACAAAGAACAAGGAGCAAAGTTTTGGCAGCTACAATGTCATAGGACACTATTGCGTTAACCACTGGGTCCCCATCACTCTAGAGTAGAGAGCTGCACGGGAACGGGGACGGCGGGAATCCCGCGGGACCCGCGGGTTCCCCCTTGGGTCGCGGGGATCCCGTGGGGACGCCCCCTAGGGTCGAGAGGATCCCGTGGGGACGCCCCCTAGGGTCGCGGGGATCCCGTGGGGACGCCTCCGAGGGTCGCGGGATTCCTGCGGGGTTGGATCGCAGTGCACTCAAGCCTCGAGGCTAGCCTTCTCCTTACCTGCCTTGCCGCAGCACACAGCCGAACGGAAGTCTTCCCGATGTCAGCGCTGACATCGGAGGGAGGGCTTAAGCAAAGCCCTCCCTTCCTCCGATGTCAGCGCTGACATCGGGAAGACTTCCGGTCGGCTGTGTGCAGCAGGGCAGGTAGGAAGAAGGTAATGGCGTACGAAAGAGGAGGGAGACGGTGCGCCCCGGGGAGTGTGCACAGCCGGTCAGGTCCCCCGATCGACCGACAACAGGACAGGCCGACAAACCTCCCTGCCCTGTAGCCGCGAATCTAAATTACCTCTTACAGCAGCTTCACTACTCCAGCTGCTGTAAGAAGGTAATTTAAATTCGCGGCTACAGGACAGGGAGATTTGTCCGACCGAGCCTGTTCTGTTGTCGGTCAGGTGTGGAAGTGCCACAAAGGTAAGGGGCAGGGAGGGAGGAAAGGTGGAGTGGAGAAGAAAAGAGGCTTAAGGGAAATGGGTAAAACTGAGGGGGGAGAAGGCCGCTGAAAGCACTGGGGAAGACAAAGGGGTGGAGAAGGACGCTGAAAGGACATGGGGAAAACAGGAGGAGGGGGGGAAGGATGCTGAAAGCACATGGGGAAGACAGAGGGGGGAGAAGGACCCTGAAAGCACTGGGGAAGACAAAGGGATGGAGAAGGACGCTGAAAGGACATGGGGAAAACGGGAGGAGGGGGGGAAGGATGCTGAAAGCACATGGGGAAGACAGAGGGGGGAGAAGGACCCTGAAAGCACTGGGGAAGACAAAGGGGTGGAGAAGGCTGCTGAAAGGACATGGGGAAAACAGGGGTGGAGAAGGCTGCTGAAAGGACATGGGGAAGACAGGGGTGGAGAAGGCCGCTGAAAGGACATGGGGAAGACAGAGGGGGAGAAGGATGCTGAAAGGACATGGGGAAGGCAGAGGGGGAGAAGGATGCTGCCTGACAGGATATGGGGAAGATGGGGGGGGAGAAGGACACTGAAAGGAAATGGGGAAGAGGGAGTGGGGAGAAGAAGCTGGCAGGAAGAAGACAGAGGTGCCAGACTATGGGGGGAGCGGAGGGAAAAAGATGGGTGCCAGACCAATTTGGAAGGGGGGAGAAAGGGAGAGGCACAGTAACAGAGCAAATGGAAGACGCAGAGAGAAGAGAGATAATGGATGGAAGGAATTGAATTCAAACATGAGGAAAGCAGAAACCAGGCATCAAAGGTAGGAAAAAAATTCTATTTCTTTTTTTTTGCTTCAGGATAAAGTAGTATATTAGTTGTGTTGATAAAAATTTATAAACATTAGAGGTTCTGGTAGAAACCCGTTTACAAAGTATGTATTCTTTCCAATTAGTATTTCCAAATTAATAAAGTCTTTATGCTTATTTTTAAATGGGTTTCTACCAGAGCCTTTAATTCAGTAGCATAATTAAATGAAATATCTATTTCTGAAGTTTATAGGGACGGGCGGGGACGGAGGGGATTCCTCGCGGGGACGGAGGGGATTCCTCGCGGGGACGGGTGGGAGTCCTCACGGGGACGGGTGGGGACGGGTGGGACTTTGGCGGGGACGGGTAGGATTTCTGTCCCCGCGCAACTCTCTACTCTAGAGCACTGAACATACTGAAACAAAAACAATACTCACTTGAGTTTGAGCTCAGTACATGTGCTCAAATCCGAGGCAAGCTGCTGAATGAGGGACAGGAGAACAGGTTGCGAGAGAGGACATGGATGCTGGTCAAACACTTGCTGAGGATCCATTGTCTCACATACATAGAGCACAAGATTCAAGTCTGAAGCTGTCAGAGCCTTTGCGAAATGAGAAAAAAATTATTATAGCAGGAATAATCTCCAAAACTGGTTGTATTAGCAACTTCTTGAGCGTTATGCTCAAATGTCAAGTTATTCTTCACTTATAATTTAAAAAACCATTTTTTCATGAGTAAAAAAGTTTTTTATGTAAGAAAATAGATATTTGTACAATTGTCATTCTGATAGAGGAATATACATATAGAGGAAGCATTCCCAAGGGCTGGGCTATTGTTTATAAACACACTAAAGGCTAGCCCTATTGTTAGGTGGACTAGATGTCTGCCATGGGCAGCAGTATGGCAGCAAAGTGACCCCTCATCTTCCTACCTCTCTTCCCTTTCCTGTCACTGCTGCTGTTCCCTACCTCTTCCCAGTTCAACAGAGCCTTTTAGTAGAGGCCTGCACTCAACTGCTGCCACTTCCTACCCTCTCCTCAACAGGAAATACATTGGGAGAGGGTTGGACACAGCAGTGCTCGAATATGGGTCTCTAACTCAAACGTCTCATGCTAACTCTGAGTACCTTTAGGACAGTCAGGAAGATGTAGGCCGATAGCATCAGAGAAAAAGGAAACTAGGTGTGTGTGTGTGTGTGGGGGGGGGATAGATACTGCACAAGGCCAGGGTAAGGAACTAGAGAAGGGGACCTAAAAGACTGTGGCAGGGGGTCAGTTAAGGAGGGGAAGGGGAGATGCTGACCACAGAGAAGAGGGGGGGGGGTAGAAAGGAAATGTACCAGCTATGGAAGGGGACATCAAGAGGCCCCTGGGGGTAGGAGCAGGGAATGCAACAGATACTCTAAGGCTAGCCCTGCACACACTACAAAATATACAAGCATATATATAAAGTTGGGAAATTTGTGCATGTTAAAAAAAATGTGTAAATATATGCACACAAGTCCCTGGGGAAATTTTCAAAGTAGAAATATGTGCATACATACATTTAAAGATTTTGAAGACGCTTACACAGGGAAAAGTATGTCTAAATTATGTATGTGTATAGTTATAAAATTACTCTCCTAGCCCACCTCTCTTGGACTGCAGAACAATCCAAAGCAGTTTATTACAATTAAACACCACAATGAATCAGAAATTAGAGAATGACACGGGGACAAATTTGTCCCCGTGGGATCTATCTCCATACACATTACCATCCCTGAGAGCTCTTGAATACTTTAAGTGCAGATAAGGACAGAGACTGCAAGGATGGGGCAGGGACAGAACTCACAGGGATGAGACAGTAATGGACATCGATCCCGTGGGGATGAGGACAAATTTGTCCCCACATCATTCTCTAATAAGACAACTCTTTATATTGTGTGTTGAAAAACAGAGAGTGGGTTTAAATGGTCGATGTTCTCAATGGAGAAGGATAAATAAGAGAATATCGACCATTTAAACCCACTCTGTTTTCGGTCTTTCAACCAGTTCTTAATCCATAATAGGACATTATCTCCTATCCCAAGATTTTCTAATTTGCTCAAAAGTCTTTCATGAGGAACTTTGTCAAATGTCTTTTGAAAATCCAAACACCACAATAGCAACTGGCTCACCTTTATCCACATGTTAATTCACCCCTTCAAAGAAATGAAGTAGATTGGTGAGGAAAGGTTTCTCTTGACTAAATCCATGTTGGCTTTCTCTCATTAATCCATGCTTATTTATATGTTAATTTTGCTACCGGAGTTCTGTCACCTGTACCTTAACATGGGCCACATGCTGACACTGAATCTGAAAACAGTTTTTGTCTATCATATCCTGTTTTTAAGTTATGCATCAGTTTGTGTTTATATCATTTTCATCAATAATGCTACCGTGAAATATCGATATTTTACTGTTTCTGTGACACAATATTGCATTTTAGGACAGCTCATCAATCACATATACCAGTAATTTGAAAGTTTATACTAAAAAGTGATTGTGCTGCTTTTTCTACCTGTGAATTTTTATATTTTGTTTGTTTTTGTCTAAGATATTATAATTATTATGAACAGATGAGGTTGTGTTAACCATCCTGATAATTTCTGTTATGTCTGCGGACAATTTACTGCACAAGATCAGTGAAAGAATGTCCAACAGATTTCAAAGTGCATACAAGCATTATTTTGGCTGCAAAGCTGGCAACAAAGATAAAGCGTGGGCACCTCATGAGTGCTACATTGTCTGCTATTCCAGATTAACACAGTGGCTGAATGGGAAATGGAAGAAGATGCCTTTCACTGTACCCATGGTGTGGCGTAAACCAACAAATCATCACTCAGACAGTTATTTTTTCATAACAAAAATTGCTGGATTCACAAAGAGGAATAAATCAAAACCTTGATTGCCCGTCAACAATTAAACCCATTCCTCATGACTTGGAGAATCTAGTTCCAATTCCTCCTTCCACATCTGCAGCACAAAGTGCTGAAAGTTCAAATGAAGAATGTGCCTATGCTGCTATGGAGGAGTTGTATGAACCTGAAGTGGATGAAAAACAACCTCACCTGCTAACTCAAGAAGATCTTAATGATTTGGTTAGAGATTTGTCACTATCAAAGGAGAAAGAAGAATTGTTGGGTTCAAGGCTGAAGCAATGGAATCTTTTAAAGCAGGACACCAAAACATATTTTTTCCGTGATCGTCACACCATCCTGACTTCCTTTTACCAAATGGAAGGAAAGATTTTTTTCTGTACTGATATTAATGGTCTCATGCGTGAACTGGGATATGAACATGTTTCAGATGAATGGAGACCATTCATTGATTCAAACAAAGCAAGCTTCAAAGCGGTAGATCACCAGTGGAATCTCTGTGGTGATCTCAAAGTTGCATCACTCCTTCTGGGTCTGCGACTGTGGTACACTAAATACATGTGCTTCTTGTGTCTTTGGAACAGTTGTGATGATGCCAACCACTAGACAGAAGCAATGGCCAAATCGAAATGAATCCGTACCTGGCAGATACAATGTGAAGCACCTGCAGTTAGTATATCATGAAAAAATCTATCTTCCAGCACTTCACATAAAACTGGGTCTGCTGAAAAATTTTGTCAAGGCGGTGCGTTTCAGCACCTAAGAAGTACATTTGGTTTCAAGAAAAGGGAAGCCAAAATCGAAGAAGGTGTTTCTGTTGGACCCAAATTCCTTGAATTGATTCTTGATGATGTGTTCAAATAGAAGTTGAACCCAGGTGAATCAGCAGCATGGGAAGCATTTGTGCTGGTAGTTCAGAATTTTCTTGGTAATCACAGATAGCAGAGTTACTTACTGTAACAGTTGTTATCCAGGGACAGCAGGCAGATATTCTCATATCTGGGTGACGTCATCCATGGAACCTGGATGCGGACAGCCTCGCAAGCAGACTTGCTTGAAGAAACTCAGAAGTTTCGAGTCTGCCGCACCGCGCATGCATGAGTGCCTTCCCGCCCAATACAGGGCGCGTCTCCTCAGTTCAGATAGCTAGCAGAGAAGCCAACCAGGGGAGGTGGGTGGGTTGTGAGAATAGCTGCCTGCTGTCCCTGGATAACAACTGTTACAGTAAGTAACTGTGCTTTATCCCAGGACAAGCAGGCAGCCTATTCTCACATATGGGTGACCTCCAAGCTAACCAGAATGGGATGGTGGGAGCGTTCGCAACTTAGGAGAATAAATTTTGTAATACTCTCTGGCCAAAATGGCCATCCCGTCTGGAGAAAACAACCAGACAATAATGAGAGGTGAAAGTATGAACCGAGGACCAGGTGGCAGCTTTGCAAATGTCCTCAATAGGAGTGGATCTGAGGAAAGCTACTGAAGCCGCCTTAGCTCTGACTTTGTGGGCTGTGACTCGACTCTGTAGATGCAGTTCAGACTGGGCCTAGCAGAAAGAGATACAAGCAGCCATCCAGTTGGAGATGGTATGCTTAGACATCAGATGTCCCAACTTGTTTGGATCGAAGAAGACAAAAAGTTGAGGAGCAGATCTGTGTGGTTTGGTGCGTTCTTTTTTTTATTATTATTATAATTTTGAATACTTACAATATCCAATAACTCAAAAGAAAAAAAGGGAATCTCATAAACAATACATAATCAATCATACATAATTCCTTTTTAAGCCCACATTTATGGGGAGACATGATACAATTTCAACAACAAATTTTAAGAAAAGATAAAAGAAATAATTCTCAGTTCAATCTAATGAACCTTGAATCATTCCTTACTTAATAGGGATTTTAAGTAGAAGGCCAAAGCACAATTACAGTCCAGAGTATGACGAGCTGATTCTCCAGAATGAGAATGAGGCTTTGGAAAAAATACTGGAAGTACAATGGATTGATTGAGATGAAATTCTGAAACCACTTTAGGTAAGAATTTAGGATGAATACGAAGGACCACCTTGTCATGATGGAAAACTGTGAAAGGTGGATTAGCAACTAAAGCTTGCAGCTCACTGACTCTTCGAGCAGATGTGAGGCCAATGAGAAACACCACTTTCCAAGTGAGATATTTCAGATGAGCTGTAAACATTGAGCAAGAACAACATTGAGATCCCAAATCACTGGAGGCGGTTTGAGAGGAGGTTTGACATTGAAAAGTCCTTTCATAAATTTGGAAACCACCAGATGAGTGGAGAGGGGTTTCCCTTCGATAGGCTGATGGAAAGCAGCAATTGCACTGAGATGGACTCGAATGGATGTAGGCTTGAGGCCAGAGGTAGATAAGTGCAAAAGATAATTCAAAACAGAAGACAAGGAGGCATCTTGAGGCTCCTTGTTGTGAGAGATGCAACACATAGAATACCTGGTCCATTTTTGGTGGTAGCATTTTCTAGTGGCAGGCTTTCTGGAAGCCTCTAAAATGTCTCGTACAATTTGAGAAAACTGAAGAGAAGTCATGTTGAGAGGTACCAAGCAGTCAAGTGCAGAGACTGCAGGTTGGGATGAAGTAGAGATCTTTGACTCTGTGTAAGCAGAGATGGAAAAACTGGTAGATGGTATGGCTCCCTGCTGCTGAGCTGAAGTAGAAGGGAGTAACAAGGTTGCCTGGGCCACCGAGGAGCTATCAGAATCATGGTGGCATGATTGGTCTTGAGCTTGACAAGAGTCTTGCGAATGAGAGGGAATGGAGGAAAAGCAAACA
The DNA here is from genome assembly GCF_902459505.1 of Geotrypetes seraphini. Classification (NCBI taxonomy): domain Eukaryota; kingdom Metazoa; phylum Chordata; class Amphibia; order Gymnophiona; family Dermophiidae; genus Geotrypetes; species Geotrypetes seraphini. The sequence continues at coordinate 164,128,090 of NC_047087.1, read as the reverse complement.
GGAAAAGATTCGTCCATTTCAGCAGAAAAGCATCTGCCTTGAGGCGATGAGGAGTGTATATACTGGAGTAGAAATGAAGCAGTTTGTGGTTGTGGGGAGATGCAAAGAGATCTATCTGAGGAGTTCCCCACTGCGAAAAAATGTGATGAAGCTTTCAGGAAGGTGTTGTGAAGGATTGCCCAATCCCAAACCTTCAGAGCTTCTTAACAAAGAGGGAGAGATCATGTTCCTCCCTGCTTGTTGACATAGTACATGGAGACTTGATTGTCCGTCCGAATAAGGACTACTTGGTCATGAAGAAGATGTTGAAAAGCTTTGAGTTCCAACAGATTGATATGACAAAGACGATCCGTGCTGGACCAATGGCCTTGAGTACGGCGACTGTCGAGGTGAGCCCCCCAAGTGTAGGTTGAGGAATCTGTCGTGAGGACTTTCTGATGAGGGGGCGTCTGAAACAGTAAACCTCTGAAGAGATTGGAAGAAAGCATCCACCAGTGGAGAGACTGTCTCAAGGAAGGAGTGACTGTAATGTGTCGAGAGAGTGGTTCGCAAACCTGCGTCCACGGAGATGCCAGGATCCACTGAGGAATTCTGAGGTGAAGTCTGGCAAAAGGAGACATGTGAACGGTCGAGGCCATGTGACCGAGTAATACCATCATGTGTCTCGCTGAGAGTGAAGAAGGGGGAAGACACTTTATGACACAGCTGAAGAAGAGCATCCAGACACTGTTGAGGAAAGAATGCTCTGAGCTGGATAGTATCCAGGATAGCTCCGATGAACTGTAGATTCTGAGAGGGCTGAAGGTGGAATTTGGGAAAGTTGATTTCGAATCCCAAGCTTTGTAGGAACCACATAGTCCGTTGGATCGCTACAATAACCCCCTGAGACATCGAATCTTTGATGAGCCAGTTGTCCAGGTAGGGGAATACCTGAAGACCATGGTTTCTTAGAGCTGCTGCTACCACAACTAGGCATTTGGTAAACACTCTTGGAGATGATGCCAGACCGAAGGGAAGCACTCTGTATTGAAAATGCAGATTCCCCACCCGAAATCTGAGGTATTGATGGGAGGCTGGATGAATGGGAATGAGTGTAAGCCTCCTTGAGATCTAGAGAGCATAACCAATCGTTCTGATCTAGAAGGGGATAAAGGGATGCCAGGGACAACATACAAAATTTTTCTTTGACCAAAAATTTGTTGAGAGCCCTGAGATCCAGAATGGGTCACAGATCGCCCGTCTTCTTTGGAACTAAGAAGTAACGGGAGTAAAACCCCCTGCTCTGCTGTTCCAGGGGAACTTCCTTGATGGCATGGAGATGAAGCAGAGCTTGAGCTTCCTGAAGAAGAAGGGCGGTCTGGGATGGATTGGAAGGATACTCTCTTGGAGGAAGCTCTGGTGGAATCTGAGAGAAATGAAGAGAGTATCCTTCTTTGAGTATTGACAGCACCCAGAGTTCGGATGTAATGGTCTCCCATCGATGGTAAAAATGATGGAGACGACCTCCTATGGGGAGAGAGGAGGACAGAGGCAGAACGATGGAGGTTATGTTCTGTATAAGACAGTCAAAAAGGCTGAGAAGCCTTAGGTGTAGCAGAAGGCTGAGGTTTCATTTGCTTCTGCTGTTGTGGTTTCTTGGGGGTTGCTCGAGTATAAGGAGCTGCCCTTGGAGGATAACACCTCTGGTAGGATGGAAGAGGTCGAGAAGGCTTTGCAGGAGCTGGCTTAGACTTTGGTCTGACAATAAAAGCAAAAGATTTTTCATGTTCAGACAACTTCTTGGTGGCAGCCTCTATGGATTCATCAAAGAGGTCATTGCCCTCACAAGGAATATTAGCCAGACGATCCTGAAGATTGGGATCCATATCGATGGTGCAAAGCCAGGCCAGGCGGCGCATCGCTACCAAGAATGCAGTGACCCTGGAGGAAAGTTCAAAGGCATCATAAGATGACTGGAGAAAATGTAACCTGAGTTGTGCCAAGGTAGCAGTGACTTGCTGAAATAACAAATGTCTATGCTGACCAAGGTCTGTTAAAAAACCAGGCAGTATATCAATCAAGTATTTGAAATAAGTAGTGAAAATGAAATTATAATTGAGGACCCTGGAGGCCATCATCGAATTTTGATAAAGATGACGGCCAAACTTATCCATGATCCTACCCTCTCTTCCAGGAGGTATGGTGGCATAGACCCTGAAAGGATGGGTCCTCTTCAATGAAGATTCTACAAGAAGGGATTGGTGAGACAGATGTGAATTCTCAAACCCCATGCAATGTAGAGTTCTATTTATTTAGATTTTTATCTCGTCCTCCCAGTAGCTCAGAAAGGTCTACAAGCAAACATTCACAGTGGAGTACATTTGGACAATACAAAAACTATACGGTAGTTTAAGTACAAAGACTATACGGCAATTTAAGTACAGCTTAAGAATGGACTATACAGCAATTTAAGTAGAGGTTCAGAATTGAGAAAAGAGGGTAGAAGGGAGGGGGAGTTTAGGGTGGGTGAGGGGTAAATTGCGGTTGTAATTTTAGTTGAAGAGGAGGGTCTTTACAGCTTTCTGGAAGGTTATCAATGAGTTCTGTAATCTGATTTGCTGAGGGAGTTGGTTCCAGAGTTGGGGGATGAAGTGGCTGTAGGAGCATTTGCGGGCGGTTTCTGACAGGAGGGACCTTCCTGGGGGGATGCATAGGCATTTCTCCATTTCCGAGCAGAGGGGGCAGGTGGGGTGTACAGGGTTAGCTTGGATTCTATGTAGGCAGGGGTGGTGACATAAATTCTTTTATGTGCTATTACCAGGGCCTTGAATGCGTAGCATTGGTCAATTGCAAGCCAGTGCTCTGCACAGAGGGCTGGGGAAATGGGATCGCGGTAGTTGAGGTTGTGTAGGAGGCGGATTGCTGCATTTTGTACCCATTGAAGGCGCTTGAGATCTTTTTTTGGCTATTCCATTTAATAGGGAGTTGCAGTAATCCATCCTGGAGAGGACATAGGCGTAGAGGTGGGCTAGGTCAGGTGTGGAGATGTAGGGTTTGATCCTTCTCAGTTGGCGGAGGTAGTAGAAGGAGGTAGAGACTAATTGAGATATGTGAGTTGGCAGGGACAGGTGGCCATCTAATGTTACTCCTAGGCTGTGTACTTGATCTGCTGCTGTTAGTAGGGTGGAGTCCCATGATAGTGTTGGGTGTGTGTATTTGGTACTTTTTTTCCTGATCCATAAAAGTTCGGTCTTGGAAGCATTCAGCTGTAGTTTGTTGTTTGTCATCCAGATTTTCATGTCAGAGAGGCAGTGTTGGAGGTTGGCGATTTGGGATGATCCGTTTTCGCCTAGTTGGAGGAGCAGCTGGATGTCATCGGCGTAGGAGTGGATTTTAATGTTGCACTTCTGGGCTATATCAATGACAGGTCTGATGTAGAGGTTAAATAGGAGAGGGGATAGAAGGGCGCTTTGGGGAACGCCGTATCTGATAGGCTTGGGGTTAGATTTGTGCATCCCTAGTAGGACTGTTTGGGTTCTTTGGTGAAGGAAGGAGGTGAACCACTGGAGGGCAGAGTCCTTGATTCCAAGGTCATAGAGTCTGGATAAGAGGAGGTGGTGATCAACAGTGTCAAAGGCAGCGCTGAGGTCAAGTAGGACTAGTAGGGCGTCGCTGCCTTTGTCGAGTATTGACCAGCTGTCATCAATGATATCCAGGAGTCCTGACTCTGTGCTGTGGCCTGTTCGGAAGCCAGATTGTGCAGTGGACAGGGCAGCTTGTTCTTCAATGAAAGGGTGTAATTGCCGGAGCACTATTTGCTCTAGGAGTTTGGAGACTGGGTGATAGTTGTCGGGTTTGTTAGGGTCGAGGGTGGGTTTTTTGAGAGTGGGTTTGATAATAGCCGACTTCCAGATGAGAGGTACTGTCCCTGTAGAGAGGGAGGAGTTAATGATGGGGACGATAGATTTTGCCATGGCGTCTTCTGTGGACATTAGGAGATTGGATGGGCAGGGGTCGAGGATGGTGCTGGAGGGCTTGAGTTCTCTCAGGGTTTCGAGAACCTCAGTATGGGTGGCCATATGAAGTTGGGGGAGAGTGGTAGAGGATGGGGCACTTGGGTTAGGCTGAGGGTATGCTGGTGGGGGGCTGGTGCTAGTGTCAAGATTACTGCGGATGGTTTGTACCTTGGACTGGAAGAAGTCTGAGAGAGTCTCACTATCAAGTTCTGTCGGGTTGTTGTGGCTTTTTCCTTGGGCATTGGTGAAGAGTTGGTTTGTGAGGGTGAACAGTTGTTTGGATCTAGCTGGGGCTATCTGTAGGTTGTGAGAGTAGTAGGCTTTCTTCACTTCTAGGATGGCAGCTTTGTAGGTGACAGATGTGTTTTCTCAGTGAGCTTTGGTGTCTGAGTTTAGGTGTTTGATCCAGTTTCTTTCTGCTTTCCTCAGTGATGTTTTTATGGATCGGAGGTCGCTGGTGTACCAAGGAGCAGGTGTTTTGTTAGTGGTTATTCATGTTATTTTTGTCTGAGCAAGGCTGTTATAGAGGGATTGGATGTTGGAATGCCAGTTGGAGGCTGCTAGGTCGATGGAGTGGGAATGTTGGGTGCAGATTTTGTTTAGCTTGCGAATGCCTGTGACCATGAGTGAAGGGTTGACTGAATTAGGGAGTTGGCGTTGGGTGGGTGGGATAGGGTCTTTCCGCGGAGCTGGGGTAGTTTTGAGTGGGAGTTGGAATTCAATGAAGTGGTGGTCTGATCATGGGACAAGTGTAGTGGTGCAGATTATTTGTTGAGGCTCTGCAGTTGGGTCTCTAAGGGTGCAGATTAAGTCTAAAATGTTGCCTGCTGAGTGAGTAGGGGTGGTTACAGCTTGGTGAAATCCCAAGTCGGTGAGGGAGGAGAGGAAGCTGTCATTCTGTCCAGAAGTGTTGGGGTAGTCTGGGAAGTTGAAGTCTCCCAGAATGGTTACGTGTTTGTGGGAGATGGATAGTTTGGTGATGAATTCGAGGAGGGACTCTAGGGTTTCTGCTGGGGAGTTGGGGGCTCTGTAAAGTAGTATGAGGGTGATTTTGTGTTTTTGGCCAATGGTGAAGGCTAGAGCCTCTAGGGTGGGAATGTTGATAGAGCTTATCAGTTTCGATGTGGTGGAAGTCTTGATGATGGTGGTCACTCCACCTCCTTTCCCAGTGGTGCATGAGCAGGTTAGAGCCTGGTTGCCTGGAAGACACAATTCGCCTAGTGCAATCCCATCGTTGTCTTGGAGCCAGGTTTCAGTGATCATGAGGGCGTTCCATGTGTTGTCACAGATGAGGTCATGGAGGAGAAAGGTCTTGTTGTTAACTGATCTTGCATTGATGAGTGCAAATTTGAGAGTATTGCTGGTGGGGGCTGGAGGGGAGAGTAGGATGGGGATGAGGTTGGCAGGGTTCCTGGTACGGTTGTTTTTGTGTCGGGAGGTGAGATCAACGTATCTGCCTTGGCCTGTAATGATGGGGATGGTGAGGTATAGTGTTATAAGGAGTTCTATACCTCGATTCCAATTTGCCTGGAACAGCAGGAATAGCATAAGGAGTCTCGAGGTTTTGTTTGAAAGTTTGAGATAGTAGTCTGTTAAGAGGAAGTTTGAGAGACTCTGCAGGAGGTGGAGGCATACTCATTTCCTCTAAATACTCCTTAGAGTAACTTAGAACCAGCGTCCAATTTAAGATCCAGATCCTCAGCCATTTGACGGAGGAAGGAGGAAAAGGACAACTGATCCACTAGAGCATGGCCTTGAGAGAGCCTCGATAACCTCAAGATGCCTTGAGTGGAGAATGAAGGTGAGGCCTCTCTGGAGTATTGGTATCCCAGTGAATAGACAGACTGGGACAAAGCATTGGAATCAGTTGAGTCCTCGGGTTCTGCAATTGGTGTTATTGATCAAGGAGTTGGAGGCCTCGAAGAACTGGAAGGCCTGGACGGAGGCCTAGATGAGGAAGGCTTCTCTCTGGAAGAGGATCTGCGCTTCGATGAATGCCTCGATTGATGACGAGAGTGCTGCCTGGAAGCAGATCTCATGTAATATCGAGGAGACTTCGCCCTATGCCTCGAAACGAGCAACGCTGTTGGTGAATGAATAGGGCTAGAAGCTGTACATTGAAACCCCATAGATTCAGTAGTTTGGATAGAGGAATCTCAAAGCACTCCCAAAGACTCGGCTCCTTGTATGGAGTGTGAGGATTCCTGACGAGACACTCGCAAAGACTCGACTCCTTGCATAGTGTGAAGATTCCAGACCAGATACTCGCAAAGACTCGACTCCTTGCATAGAGTGTGTAGATTCAGCTCGAGGCACAGGCAAAGACTCGACCTCGTGTGAGACTGCTGATTGCCCAGGATGGACTGCAGGAAGCAGAGTCGAGGCAGGACTGTATTTGCTAAGTAACCGAACAAATTCCCGCTCTAAAATGGTCTGGATAGAAGCCTGCAATTGTGGATCTGAGTCTGAAACTGGACCACTTGCTGAGGCTAAAGGCTCTGAGGTGATAGAGTGAGAATGCTTCAACTTGGATTGATGCTTGGATATCTTGAAGACCACCGCAGGAACCTTCTGCTTAGGTATTTGACCTGAGGGAAGCTCAGGAGAAGACATGACAGGTGTACTCGAGGCCAAGGCCGATTCAAACGAGGAAGGTCTAATGAGACTCAAGGTCGGAGTTGTGAAGACAGGAGGAAACCCCGTTGAAGGATTGACTGAGTCAGAGGTCGAGGCGAAAAGAAAAGAAAAGCACAGCGATCTGGTAATAGAAAAATAAAACACAAGCCACGGTGAAGAGAAGGCACGAAGCGAACGAAGTTCAGTGCAGAGCGTCAAAGACAAACTTCTCGGCTCCACGGAAAACTGAGAATACTCGCCCTGTGCTGGGTTGGAAGGCACTCGTGCATGTACAGTGCGGCAGACTCAAAATATCTGAGTTTCCTCAAGCAAGTTTCCTCCATCTTGCGCCTCCCAAATATTGCTGCTTGCGAGGCTGTCCGCATCCAGGCTCCGTGGATGACATCACCCACATGTGAGAATAGGCTGCCTGCTTGTCCTGGGATAACAGAGAATTATGCTGAACTTGTGGAGAACATTCTGACAGCATACAACTAATAGATGCCAGAATGTCACTTAAAATGCACTTCTTACATTCTCACTTTGACTTCTTCCCATCCAATCTTAGTGATGTCAGCGATGAGCATAGAGAAAGATTTCAAGGTGATGGAAAGCAGATATTAGGGAAAATTCAATCCCAGTATGATGGGAGACTATTGTTGGTTCTTGTAAAGAGAGACAAATGTACAGTACAAGCGTAAAAGCAACTGTCTCAAATATTTCTGATCAACTGACATCACTTTTGTGTGAGTTAAGAGAGGCATAAATATATGATGTAATATGTCTCCTTATTGTCTTCATGTTTGTTTTCAGAGTAAACTCCTTAACATAAGTTTAGTGGGGCACAGTTCATACTCGCAATACTGTGCCGATACGGCAAACTGTCTAAAAAAATCAGTAACGTGTATCTCGGAAACCTGAAGTGCTAGCTGAATTTCAATTACAGATCTGAAATCAGCATCATTAAATTAACTATGAACACTTCTTAAGTTCTCAGTATCAAACAAAAACTTTTTTTTTGTTGACCAGTGTAATTTCCCGGATCACCTCTGGAACCCTTTTTAAAAATCGGCACCACATTGACCACCCTCCAGTCTTCTGGTACTATGCTAAATTTTAGAGAAAAATTACTAACAATAGTTCTGCAAGTTAATTTTTCAATTCTATCACAGTGCTGGACACAGTACTCCAGGTGAGGGCGCACCATGGCCCCGTACAGCGGCATGATAACCTTCTCCGATCTGTTTGTGATTCCCTTCTTTATCATTCCTAGCATTCTGTTCGCCCTTTTCAGCGGCACCGCACATTTCGTGGACAGCTTCATCGACTTATCGATCAGAACTCCTAAGTATCTCTCCTGGGAGGTCTCTCCAAGTATTGCCCTGGACATCCTGTATTTGTGCATGAGTTTTTTGTTACTGACATGCATTACTTTACATTTAATAATAATAATAACTTTATTCTTATATACCGCCAACAATCTTGCGACTTCTAGGCGGTTTACAATGAAGAGAAATTGTACAGACAGCGAATTACAGAGTATAGCATTGAACATCTAGTGATAGTAACAGGAGAGTTACAGGGCTGTGTATTACATGGTTTCACAATGAGTAGCATTATACAGTCGACGATATTCAGAGCATAAGTAGGAGAAGAGAAAGGAGATTGCGCTTTGAGTTACAAAGGTGCAAGGCTGCGAAGGTGAAAAAGATAACATAAGATGTTGATGAGAAGTAAGTTGTTAACTTGGTACATTTGAACGAAGGACGGGCACCAGTGGGAAAAACTGGTAACAATTAAAGATAGAAATTTTGGCAGAAGAGGGTAGACGGACTCCTTGGGATGGGAGGAGGCTCCGATTTTAGGGGAGAATAGTAACATAGTAGATGACGGCAGATAAAGACCCGAATGGTCCATCCAGTCTGCCCAACCTGATTCAATTTAAATTTTTTTTTTTTTCTTCTTAGCTATTTCTGGGCAAGAATCCAAAGCTTTACCCGGTACTATGCTTGGGTTCCAACTGCCGAAATCTCTGTTAAGACTTACTCCAGCCCATCTACACCCTCCCCAGCCATTGAAGCCCTCCCCTGCCCATCCTCCACCAAACGGCCATACACAGACACAGACCGTGCAAGTCTGCCCAGTAACTGGCCTTAGTTCAATATTTAATATTATTTTCTGATTCTAAATCTTCTGTGTTCATCCCACGCTTCTTTGAACTCAGTCACAGTTTTACTCTCCACCACCTCTATCGGGAGCGCATTCCAGGCATCCACCACCCTCTCCGTAAAGTAGAATTTCCTAACATTGCTCCTGAATCTACCACCCCTCAACCTCAAATTATGTCCTCTGGTTTTACCATTTTCCTTTCTCAGGAAAAGATTTTGTTCTACGTTAATACCCTTTAAGTATTTGAACGTCTGAATCATATCTCCCCTGTCTCTCCTTTCCGCTAGGGTATACATATTCAGGGCTTCCAGTCTCTCCTCATACGTCTTCTGGCGCAAGCCTCCTATCATTTTCGTCGCCCTCCTCTGGACCGCCTCAAGTCTTCTTACGTCTTTCGCCAGATATGGTCTCCAAAACTGAACACAATACTCCAAGTGGGGCCTCACCAATGACCTGTACAGGGGCATCAACACCTTCTTCCTTCTACTGACTACGCCTCTCTTTATATAGCCCAGAATCCTTCTGGCAGCAGCCACTGCCTTGTCACACTGTTTTTTCGCCTTTAGATCTTCGGACACTATCACCCCAAGGTCCCTCTCCCCGTCCGTGCATATCAGCTTCTCTCCTCCCAGCATATACGGTTCCTTCCTATTATTAATCCCCAAATGCATTACTCTGCGTTTCTTTGCATTGAATTTTAGTTGCCAGGCATTAGACCATTCCTCTAACTTTTGCAGATCCTTTTTCATATTCTCCACTCCCTCTTCAGTGTCTACTCTGTTACAAATCTTGGTATCATCTGCAAAAAGGCACACTTTTCCTTCTAACCCTTCAGCAATGTCACTTACATACATATTGAACAGGATTGGCCCCAGCACCGAACCCTGAGGGACTCCACTAGTCACCTTTCCTTCCTTCGAAAGACTTCCATTAACCATCACCCTCTGGCGTCTGTCCGACAGCCAGTTTCTGACCCAGTTCACCACTTTGGGTCCTAACTTCAGCCCTTCAAGTTTGTTCAACAGCCTCCTATGAGGAACTGTATCAAAGGCTTTGCTGAAATCCAAGTAAATTACATCTAGCATATGTTCTCGATCCAGCTCTCTGGTTACCCAATCAAAAAATTCAATCAGGTTCGTTTGGCACGATTTACCTTTTGTAAAGCCATGTTTGCCTCGGATCCTGTAACCCATTAGATTCAAGGAAATACACTATCCTTTCTTTCAGCAACACTTCCATTATTTTTCCAACAACTGAAGTGAGGCTCACCGGCCTCTAGTTTCCTGCTTCATCCCTGTGACCACTTTTATGAATAGGGACCACATCCGCTCTCCTCCAATCCCCAGGAATCACTCCCGTCTCCAGAGATTTGTTGAACAAGTCTTTAATAGGACTTGCCAGAACCTCTCTGAGCTCCCTTAGTATCCTGGGATGGATCCCGTCTGGTCCCATCGCTTTGTCCACCTTCAGTTTTTCAAGTTGCTCATAAATACCCTCCTCCGTGAAAGGCGCAGAATCTACTCCATTTTCTCGTGTAACTTTGCCAGACAATCTCGGTCCTTCTCCAGGATTTTCTTCTGTGAACACAGAACAGAAGTATTTGTTTAGCACATTTGCTTTCTCCTCATCACTCTCCACATATTTGTTCCCAGCATCTTTTAGCCTAGCAATTCCATTTTTTATCTTCCTCCTTTCACTAATATATCTGAAAAAATTTTTATCTCCCTGTTTTACATTTTTAGCCATTTGTTCTTCCGCCTGTGCCTTCGCCAAACGTATCTCTCTCTTGGCTTCTTTCAGTTTCACCCTGTAGTCCTTTCTGCTCTCCTCTTCTTGGGTTTTTTTTATATTTCATGAACGCCAACTCTTTCGCCTTTATTTTCTCAGCCACTAGGTTGGAGAACCATATCGGCTTCCTTTTTCTCTTGTTTTTATTGATTTTCTTCACATAAAGGTCCGTAGCCATTTTTATCGCTCCTTTCAGCTTAGACCACTGTCTTTCCACTTCTCTTATGTCCTCCCATCCTAACAGCTCTTTCTTCAGGTACTCTCCCATAGCATTAAAGTCCGTACGTTTGAAATCTAGGACTTTAAGTATCGTGCAGCCGCTCTCCACTTTAGCCGTTATATCAAACCAAACCGTTTGATGATCGCTACTACCCAGGTGAGCACCCACTCGAACATTAGAGATACTCTCTCCATTTGTGAGGACCAGATCCAATATCGCTTTTTCCCTTGTAGGTTCCGTCACCATTTGTCTGAGCAGAGCCTCTTGAAAGGCATCCACAATCTCCCTACTTCTTTCCGATTCCGCAGACGGAACATTCCAGTCCGCATCCGGCAGGTTGAAATCTCCCAACAGCAGAACCTCCTCTTTCCTTCCAAACTTTTGGATATCCACAATCAGATCCTTATCAATTTGCTGCGATTGAGTCGGAGGTCTGTAGACTACACCCACGTAGATAGAAGTTCCATCTTCTCTTTTCAGAGCAATCCATATCGCTTCTTCCTCCCCCAGGTCCCTTGCATTTCGGTCGCTTGGATATTGATCTTTACATAGAGAGCTACTCCTCCACCTTTATGACCATCTCTGTCCTTCCTAAAAAGATTATATCCCGGTATGTTTGCATCCCATCCATGTGATTCACTGAACCATGTCTCTGTGATAGCAACAATATCTAGATCTGCCTCTAATATCAGGGCTTGCAGATCATGAACTTTGTTGCTTAGACTGCGAGCATTTGTGGTCATCGCTTTCCAGCTATTTTTCAGCGATAATCTCCTTTTTTGTATGGATTTTTGTGTCGTTTCACTTTCCGTTGCAATACTAAGAAATGAGTTGCTGATATTGCTTATGTTGCAGCCTTTACTACTATCACATCTTTTCTTTTGCCGGGGGTGGTATCTATAATTGTCCTTCGCACATACACCACCCCCACCTTCTAGTTTAAATGCCTAGAAAAATATTGTCTAAATTTCTCTGCAAGGTTTCTTTTTCCTGCTGTAGTAATATGTAGCCCATCAGTGCAATATAGCTTCTTGTCCTTCCATGTATTTCCCCATCCTCCTATGTACCTGAAGCCTTCTTGATGACACCAGGCTCTGAGCCATCTATTAAAGTCCTCTGTGTTTTTCACTCTTTGCTCTCCTTTTCCATATGCAGGCAGTATTTCAGAAAAAGCTAAAGTCTTTACAAAAGGTTTCACGCCCTCACCAAGCTCCCGAAAAGCTTTCTGTGCTGCAAGTGTGGAGTTGTTGGCCAGGTCATTTGTTCCCAGATGGATAACAACATCAGTGTTAAAATCCTTAGTTTCTTCCTTAATTATAGTCAGTATTTGCCTGGAACTCCTGGTAGCTGAGGATCCTGGAAGACATTTCACTATTTTGGTCTCCTCGCCTTGTGTTCCAAGGTTAATGCCTCTGATGATGGAATCCCCCAACAGTAATAGTTTTCTGTTTTTGGCTTTTTTATTTGTACTTAGGGTGCGCTTGTTCTCTTGAGTTACCTTCATTGGTTCCAGTCCCACCTCCCTTCTGTTTTCCTGAGTATCGCAGTGCACTAGTGGAGCGAAGGAATTCTGTAGAGGTAATATTAGTGAAGGTGGATGTTTCTGTGTTACATGTCGCAGTCTTCCTGAGCCTACTGTGACCCATTTATTCCTGGGCTGTTTTATTCTTTGAGGTAGAGGTGGTAAGTTGGTATGATTTTGTGGAGTGATGGAAGCTGCTTTAATTGTATTCAATTCCTGTTTAAGTTTGCAGAGCTCCTCCTTAATACTGGCAAGTTGAAGACAGATGGGGCAAGCCTTAAGCCTCCAAATAGTATGTCTTGGAATTAAAGCACCACAGTGATTGCATAGAATAAAGGTCATCTTGATTGGTTGTGAAGTGACTTGATTTGAGTAGTCCTGATTATATGGGTCTCTATATATGAATAGTGGTCCCTGGGGTTGGTGGGACTATAAGTAAGACTACTAGTAAGGCAGAAATATAGGCTCTATACCACCTAAACAAAACTGCAGGTTCTATCAGTGCTACCCTAAAACACAGGATTTATAACACAATTTTCCCTACTTTAGTCACCCTGAGCCACAGGCACCAGAAATATAGGCTCTATACCACCTAAAACACAGTATTTTAAACAAAAATGCAGGAAGAGGAAATAAGATTTAACAGAGGAAAGAGAAGGATTTATTTTTTGTACTTTTTTGTCTGGTTAGGTTATAAATTTCTTAAACAATGTGGTTTTTAGTTCTTTCCTAAAGATACTATATGATTCTCTGGCGGCATCAGTGAAGTAGCCTGTCCAAGTTTGCAGTCTACCTGCTTGGAATTTGAATGTTCTATCAAAGAAGGTGCGATATCTACAGCCTATGATATTTGGGTAGGTAAAGAGGTTACGGTTTCTGGTAGGCCTAATAGAGGAGTGGAATTCGAAGTGAGGTAGTAGGTAGCTGGGGGCCAGTCCCCAGATTAGTTTATAGCAGAGGCAGGAGAATTTGAATAGAATTCGTGCTTCAATTGGTAACCAATGAAGGAGTTTGTAGAATGGATGAACATGATCGCTCTTCTTTAGTCTGAATATTAGACGGACGGCCGTATTTTGAACTATTCTCAGTTTCCTCACATTTTTTTTAGATATTCCCAAGTAGACAATGTTACAGTAGTCCAGGGTGGATAAAATCAGTGATTGTACCAATATTCTGAAGGATAGCGGGTCGAAGTATTTTTTTATGGTTTTCAGTTTCCAAAGGATGAAGAAGCATTTTTTAGTCACCGAGTTTATGTGCTCAGTCAGGGACAGGTGGGTATCCAGGGTGACTCCCAGTATTTTTATGGTTTTTAGTATTGGGTGATCATGGCCGTTTACATATATTGTAGTTGCGGAGATTTTCTCGTTTGGGCTAGCAAGGAAAATCTTTGTCTTTTCAGAGTTTAATTTCAGTTTGAAGTTTAAAGTCCATTTTTCTATTTCGAGCATGATGGAGGAGATATGTTTTGAGTTGGTTGAGGTCACATTTGTTATTGGTATTAATATGGAGATGTCGTCTGCGTATATATAATAAGTTAGGTTAAGCTTTTGTAAAAGGTGGCCTAGAGAAGAGATGTATATATTGAACAAGGTGGGAGATAGGGGGGATCCTTGTGGGACTCCCGAGGGGCTTTTCCAGGGTTCAGAGTAATTTCCTTCATGGACCACTTGATAAGATCGTTTGGTTAGGAAACCTTGGAACCAGGTCCACACTCTTCCTGATATTCCCACTTCGTCGAGGCACCTAAGCATAGTTTCGTGGTCCATGAGATCGAAGGCACTGCTGAAGTCTAACTGTAGGATCAAGGCGCTGGAACCTTGATTGAAAAGGTCGTATAGGTGGTTAAGGAGAGAGCCTAGGACTGTCTCGGTGCTGAATCCTTTTCTGAATCCAGATTGGTGGTCATTTAGGAGAGAGTACTTATCTAAGTGATTTACTAATTCCAAGTTGACCAGCCCTTCCAGCATTTTGGTGAAAAAGGGGGTGCTCGCTATGGGTCTGTAGTTGGACGCCAGTGTGAGCGAGATCTTCTGGTCTTTGGGTATGGGTGTGATTAGGATGTGTCCCATATTTTCCAGGTAGGTTCCGTTTTTGAGAGAGTAAGTTGCCCTGTTAAATAGGTCCCTCTTAAATTCTGGTATTGCATCTTGCATGATCTTAGATGGACATTCATCTAGTAGACAATTTGATTTGGAGTATTTGTTGAAGAGTGCAAGGAAGTTATTCCAATCTGGGGGCTCGAAGTGGTTCCAGCTCATATCGCCTTTGGATTCACTACTCTGCGTTTTGAGGTTGAATTCAAGATTGGGTGGAGGAGGGGGTATTGAGGCTCTGAGGTCGGTGATTTTTTTCCTAAAGTGGTTGGCTAGGGTGGAGACCTCTGGGATTTGATCGTGATGGTTCTGTAGTATCTGTGTGGTGTCTGTTATTTTGCTTACTAGTTTGAATAGTTCTCTACTGTTTGTATTGGTTGTTCCTATTTTCTGTGCATAACAGTTATAACAAGTTTCAAGTTTCAAGTTTATTAGGTATCTTGATGAATCGCTTAATCAAACTTCAAAGCGATTTCTTTGATCCGATTCTTGTAATTTTTCATTTTTTGTTTCCATTTAATTTTATCTTCCACTTTGTCTGTTTTTTGCCATACTCTTTCCAGTTTTCTGAGATCTTGTTTGAGGGCTAATAATTCGGTGTCATACCATTCTTTTGATGCCCTTGTGTTCTTTTTGTATGATTGAACAGGAGCTATTTGATTTAGTGTGTCTTTTGTGAATTTGTCCCATCTAGTGGGGAAGTCTTGCTCTTCCTCTATTTTGGGGTGTAGTTCATAATGGGTCCAGAATTCTGTTGGATTGGTGATGTTTCTGCAGGTAACTGTTTTTTTCAAACTGGTTTTGTTTATATGTTTTGCTGTTGAATGTTTCTTTTGCCAACATAATTCAAAATTGAAAGTATAGTGATCTGACCATATGTTCTTAACCCATTTTCCTGCATGGTATTGTATTTTTTTTGTGTCGGGGTCTTTGTGGGAAAAAGTGACGATGTCCAGTTGGTGTCCCTTTTCATGTGTTTCCTCTTTGTCAGGAATTTCAAAGCCCAGGGTATTTAGGAACAAGTCGATTTCTGTCACTTCCGGTTTTTCCTTTTTCTCTAGGTGAACATTTATGTCTCCCAGAAGTAAGTTGTATGGGCCTTTTATGGTATTGGATGAAAGGTATTCAAAGAATTCTTCTTTTGCACTTGACCATTTATTGGGGGGGATGTAGAATAGTGTGGCCATTAGAGATTCTTCCAGTTCGGGGTTGGTGATCTTGCAGGTGATGATTTCCAGATCTTCTGTGATTTTTGAGTCCATTCTGGTGAAGTCAAAGTAGCATTTAAGGATTATCGCTAGGCCCCCTCCTCTTTTCTAGCTTCTAGTTATTGGGACGATTTTATAGCCCTGCGGTAACATTTCCTTCATAATGACATCTGTGTCTGAGATCATCCATGTTTCGGTTAGGAATATGATGTCCGGGTTTTTGTGTTCTATCCAGTCATGTATGATGTGTGCCTTATTTCTCACCGACCGGGCGTTGAGATAGTATCCTTTGAAGTTCCTGTATTATTTGGGGGTGGGGGTTTCAATATGTTTCAGTTGTTTTAAGTTTTTTTTGTTTTTGGTCTTGTTTCTGTGTTGTTTGGATGCTTTATATTTAGGGTTTACTGCGGGTATTTGAAAAGGACCGAGTTCTGAGCAGTTAAAAAGGGTTTGAGGAGAGGGAGTTGGTTTTGTCTGTTTGAGTGGCCTTTGCCAGGAGATGTGGATTGGGATTTGTTCAGGGGGTCTTTCGTCGTTACACTGGCATCTATAGTAAGTTAGGTAGATGATGCATAATACTATCTGTGTGGTATTTGATGCCCTCATTTTGGCTATGGGTGAAACAGATATGGCCTTGGTGATAGTAGAGACGCAGTACAAATATGAATATGAGGCTGATTATAAAACTTTACAATCATAATAATGATAAAACTTCACAATATTCATGCAACTTCATGGTATTCATGCAGTGACAAGCAGGATCGCAATATCGTGTATGTTCGTGTAGTCTTGCGCTCTCACCTAGTCAGGCAGTGCAGTTATAGACTTCACAGTATTTAGGCAATTATTAAACTTCACAATATTCAGGCAAAAATCATGCAGGTTCGTAGTAGCATGGAGGTTTGTGTAGTCATGCAGTTAAACCTAGCCAAGCAATGTCATGTATGGTCATGTTAAGTCAGTATAAATTATTGAGGTTAATAGTTATTTAGTTATGCTTATCGCTAGACTTTTGAGGCTGTTGGGAGTCCTGTTGAGACTGGTTACTGTGGTGGCTGGTTACTGAGGTGGAGATTCACTAGTCACCCTGTGCAGCGTTGGGGCGCTTCCCGTGTCGGCGCTTCACGAAGGCGCTCACTAAGGCGTATGCGCCTTTGTCGTGCGCCTTCGTCGGCACGCCGAACGGCTGCACGCCGTTGGGGAGTCCTTTTTCAAGGCTCCCGAAGACTGGTTTCGGTCCGGGGGAGGGGCAAAGGAAGGGCTCCCACGCTCCTCTCCTGGGTGCTGGGCAGCTGAAAAAGGCTGCACTTCGTTGGGGAGTCCTTTTTCAAGGCTCCCGAAGACTGGTTTCGGTCCGGGGGAGGGGCAAAGGAAGGGCTCCCACGCTCCTCTCCTGGGTGCTGGGCAGCTGAAAAAGGCTGCACTTCGTTGGGGAGTCCTTTTTCAAGGCTCCCGAAGACTGGTTTCGGTCCGGGGGAGGGGCGGAGCAAGGGCTCCCACGCTCCTCTCCTGGGTGCTGGGCAGCTGAAAAAGGCTGCACTTCGTTGGGGAGTCCTTTTTCAAGGCTCCCGAAGACTGGTTTCGGTCCGGGGGAGGGGCGGAGCAAGGGCTCCCACGCTCCTCTCCTGGGTGCTGGGCAGCTGAAAAAGGCTGCACTTCGTTGGGGAGTCCTTTTTCAAGGCTCCCGAAGACTGGTTTCGGTCCGGGGGAGGGGCGAAGGAAGGGCTCCCACGCTCCTCTCCTGGGTGCTGGGCAGCTGAAAAAGGCTGCACTTCGTTGGGGAGTCCTTTTTCAAGGCTCCCGAAGACTGGTTTCGGTCCGGGGGAGGGGCGGAGCAAGGGCTCCCACGCTCCTCTCCTGGGTGCTGGGCAGCTGAAAAAGGCTGCACTTCGTTGGGGAGTCCTTTTTCAAGGCTCCCGAAGACTGGTTTCGGTCCGGGGGAGGGGCGGAGCAAGGGCTCCCACGCTCCTCTCCTGGGTGCTGGGCAGCTGAAAAAGGCTGCACTTCGTTGGGGAGTCCTTTTTCAAGGCTCCCGAAGACTGGTTTCGGTCCGGGGGAGGGGCGGAGCAAGGGCTCCCACGCTCCTCTCCTGGGTGCTGGGCAGCTGAAAAAGGCTGCACTTCGTTGAACCTCATCTGCCATGCTGAAGCCCATTCCTCGAGCCTAATTATGTCACATTGCAGATCTTCGCAATCCCCCTGTGTCTTCACTACTCTGAATAACTTCGTATCGTCCGCAAATTTAATCACCTCATTTATAAAGATGCTGAAGAGCACGAATCCAAGCACCGAGCCCTGTGGCACCCCACTGGTGATGCTCTTCCAGTCCGAGTATTGTCCATTTTCCCCACTCTCTGTTTCATATGCTCCTTAATCCACGTGAATATTTCACCCTCGATTCCATGGCTCTCAATTTTCCGAAGTAATCGTTCATATGGAACCTTGTCGAACGCCTTCTGAAAATCCAGATATACAATGTCATAAGAACATAAGAATTGCTGCTGCTGGGTCACATCCTGCCCAAATGTTTGCTCACGAGGCGACCCCAAGGTCAAGACCAGTGCTCCAAAAGAGTCCAGTCTCACCAGTTTAGCATGAACTTGTCCAACTTTGTCTTGAAACCCTGGAGGGTGTTTTCCCCTATAAAAGACATTTATCCACATTGAACCTCATTTGCCATGTCGATGCCCATTTCTCGAGCTTGATTATGTCACGTTGCAGATCTTTGCAAACCCCCTTTGTCTTCATTACTCTGTATAACTTCATATCGTCCACAAATTTAATCACCTCGCTCGTCGTACCAATGTCCAGATCGTTTATAAAGATGTTGAAGAGCACAGGTCCAAGCACTGAGCCCTGCGGCACCCTGCTGGTGATGCTCTTCCAGTCTGAGAATTGTCCATTTACCCCACTCTCTGTTTCCTATGCTCCAGCCCTTGTCTATCTGCTTGTTTACTACCTCAAAGAAGTACAGCAAGTTTGTCAAACAAGATCAGCCTTTGCTGAAACCGTGCTGGCTGGTCCTCATCAGACCGTGTCCATCAAGGTGATCAATGATGCGGTCCTTTATCAGCGCCTCTACCATCTTTCCCAGTACCGAGGTCAGACTCACTGGTCTGTAGTTTCCCGGGTCTCTCCTCGAACTAGAGAATTGCGTGGGGACAGAAATCCCACCCGTCCCCGCTAAAATCCCACCCGTCTCCACCCGTCCCCGTGAGGAATCCCCTCCGTCCCCACCCGTCCCCGCGAAGAATCCCCTCCGTCACCACCTTTCCTTATAAACTTCAGAAATAGTTATTTTATTTAATTATGCTACTGAATTAAAGACTGGTAGAGACCCATTTACAAATAAGCAAAGAGACTTTATTAATTTGGAAATATTAATTTGGAAGAATACATACTTTGTAAATGGGTTTCTACCAGAATCTCTAATGTAAATATAAAATATAAATACTCAGCTGATGAGAACCCACAAACTGTCAGCTGAGGACTTCCTTTGCAGTTGGCCGGGGGTCCCTCTTGCCAAGCTTGGCAGGCAGCAGTAGCGTTCCTGAGTCACAGATGCTGGCACCTCAGTGGCTCATGGATGCTGCCAGCGACTGCTGCGCTTGGTGGAGGTGAGTTCTGGCCATCTCTAGAGGAGGTCCTCTGCTGGCGGTGCTTGGGGATCCCCACCAGTCACAGCAAGGGTCAACAAGTACTTCAACACTGTAGAAATAAAACCAGAAATGCATTTCCTTTTCTTTTGAACACAAAACAGACATTTGCCATATACATTTCCCAAAGCTAACATATTTTAGTCAATAAATTCCGTTTTTTACCTTTGTTGTTTGGAGACTTATTTTTCCATAAAGTTGGTCCCAGTTTCTTTTTTCCGCTTTCCCATCTTCTGTAAATTCTTCTGTTGCTGTCCATTGGTTCCCCCTACCATGGTCCAGCATTTATCTCTTTCTCATCTTTTGTGCCTGCCCACCAGCCCCATGCCCAACATTTCTCCTTCTATCACCCCTCTCCAGCACTATGCCACATCTCTCCCTCCATTCCCTTCACCACTGTCCAATATTCCTCCCTCTTGCATCCCTTTCAATCTGTCCCATTGTTCCCTTGCCACATTTCTCACTCTCATCTTTTTCTTCCCTATCATATTCTGTACCTTCCTCCCTATGACCAAATATTCTCCTCTTTCTTCCATTTGCCATGTGTACACAACCATTTCTCTTTCCCGCTCATTGACACACCCACACCCAATTCTCCCTTTCTATTCCCTCCCCCACCTCAGCATCTGTTTCCCTCCCTTCCTCTCTCCCCAGTTCATGACTTCTGTGTTCAAAAATGCACTCCCTTCCACCACTTCATTCGAGTCCAGATAACAGCAGGGGTTGGAGGCAGCCTGCAGCAAGCCATATGTAGCCGACCCAGAAGTTCAAGTTTCAAGTTCAAGTTTATTAGGATTTGATATACCGCTTATCAAGGTTATCTAAGCGGTTTTTACAATCAGGTACTCAAGCATTTTCCCTATCTGTCCCTGTGGGCTCACAATCTATCTAACGTACCTGGGGCTATAGAGGACTGAGTGACTTGCCCAGAGTCACAAGGAGCAGCGCGGGGTTTGAACCCACAACCCCAGGGTGCTGAGGCTGTAGATCCAACCACTGCGTCACACACTCCTCTAGTCTTCCCCCGAAGTCAGAGCTGACATCGGAGAGAAGGCTTTGCATCAGTCTGGCGACGGCTGAGGTGTTAGGTGGGAGGGGGTAGATACTGGATGTAGGAGGTGAGAGGAGACAGACTGTAGATAGAAATGGGGAGGGATCACACACACTGGATGAAAGGGGAAAGATAAGACAAGCTGGAATGCCTGGGGAGAGAGAAAAAGACAGATGATGGATGTAAAGAAAAGGAGAAGGGAGGAAGACATTGAATGGAAATGAGGAGAGGGGGAGGATACGGATGGAAGGGAGGAAAGAAAAAGATGGAGCAGACACTGACTAGAAGGGGGAGAAAGAGAAATGAAGCAGATGCTGGGCTGAAAGGGGGGAAAGATGGGCAGATGCTGGATGGAAGGGGGAGAAAGAAGGGTGGATGATGGATGGGATGACAGAGGGGGCAGAAAGGAGGAAGAGAGCAGACAGATCAGATGCTGGGCAGAAGCAGCAGACAGAGGGGCAGATGCTGGATGGAAAGAGGGGGAGGGGCAGATGCTGGATGGAAAGGGACCTCAGGTCAGCATCTGAATGGCCGTGCAAGTCTACATGGGTCCAAATGTTGCCACACACTGCTAGACCCCCCCAGTCCATTGTGCTTTCTAGAAGCCAGTATTGTGGTGCAGCCTGATCCCTGCTAGGTTTTCTCCCCCTAGAATGGGACAGACTGTGCTTTTGTCGGCAGAGGCAGAGTGGTGAGCCTGCACGATGGTGCAAAATAGCCCCCCTCCCCACCCCACCCCACCCCACAAGTGTCCTCCACCCAGAACAGGATCGAATCTGGGTTCCCAGTGGCTGAGCAGGGAGCCTACCGAGGCATCCCCTACCGAGAACGGAACCAACTCTGCATTCCCGGCCTTTGTATGAGGGAGGTCTGGTGCCCCAGAGTAAGACGACTTAAAGAAGACTTAGAGCCATAGAGCACGAGACTCCCAGGGGATGAAAACAGCCTACCTAAATTCTGGCGATGCAGGCATGCAGCTTACAAGTCCGGCGTCGCGGCGGGAAATAGCCATGCTGAGCAGTGAGCTCAGCACGTACACAGATGAAAGCCTTGCTCGCTGATTGGTCTGGCAGCCCACCCCGCCGGCCCAATCAGCAAGCAAGGCTTTCATCTGTGTACGTGCTGAGCTCACTGCTCAGCATGGCTATTTCCTACCGCGATGCCGGACTTGTAAGCTGCATGCCTGCATTGCCAGAATTTAGGTAGGCTGTTTTCATCCCCGTGGGAGTCCCATGGGCCAGTGGGCGTTCCCCGTGGGAGTCCCGTGGGTCAGGGGGGCATCCCCGTGGGAGTCCCATGGGCCAGGGGGGCGTCCCTGTGGGAGTCCCGTGGGCCAGGGGGGGGAACCCGCAGGATCCCCGCGGGATTCCCGTGATCCCCGTTCCCGTGCAGACCTCTACTTCGAACCTTTTTTTGAAGATCGGCGTAACATTTGTCACCTTCCAGTCCTCCGGAATCTTTCCTGAATTGATCGACAGATTGGCTAATAGCTGAAGCAGTTCAGCTATAGTCCCTTTCAGTACCTTGATGACCCTTGGATGGATAGTATCTGGTCCTGGGGACTTATCGCTCTTAAGACTATCAATCTGCTTGCATACCTCTTTTAGACTGACCGTTAACCCTGTCAGTTTCCCGTTCTCGCTTCCAGTAGAAGGAACGTTGGGAAACAGTGATCACAATATGATTCGTTTCGACCTGGACACAGGGGCGAAATATCGGTCCAGCACGATGGCCATAGCACTGAACTTCCGAAAAATGAATTACGAAGGGATGAGACGCATGGTGGGGAAGAAGATTAAGAAGAGCATGAACAATGTAAAAACGCTAGAACAAGCTTGGTCCTTTTCTAAGGATATGGTCACCGAGGCGCAAAATCGATATATACTGACAAGGGATCCAAGAAGAAAATGAACAAAGAACCGGTGTGGCTCATTGTAGAGGTAAAGAAAGCAATCAGAGACAAAAAAACTTCATTTAAGGAATGGAAAAGGTCAAAAACTGACAAAAACTGGAATAAGCACAAACAACATCAACACAGGTGCCATAAGACGGTAAAAGGGGCCAAGAGACGAGGAGGAGAAAATAGCCAAGGAGGTGAAAAACTTCAAGCTATTCTTTCGATATATTAAGGGGAAACGACCCGCGAAGGAAACAGTGGTACCGTTGGATGACCAAGGAATAAAGGGAGCGCTAAAGGAGGACAAAGCAATTGCCGACAAACTGAACACATTTTTTGCATCTGTATTTACCGAAGAGGATATACACAGCATTCCGGAACCCATCAGGCTATATGCTGGAAACGAAAACGGGAAACTGACAGGGTTAACCGTCAGTCTAGAAGAAGTATGCAGGCAGATTGATAGGTTTAAGAGTGATAAATCCCTGGGACCGTATGGTATCCATCCGAGGGTCATCAAGGGACTGAAAGGAACTATAGCTGAACTGCTTCAGCTAATAGCCAATCTGTCGATCAAATCAGGAAAGATTCCGGAGGACTGGAAGGTGGCGAATGTTACGCCGATCTTCAAAAAATGTTTGTGTGACCTCGGTACCGGGAAAGATGGTGGAGGCACTGATAAAGGACTGCATCATTGATCACCTTGACGGACATGGTCTTATGAGGACCAGCCAGCACAGTTTCAGCAAAAGCAGATCTTGTTTGACAAACTTGCTGCACTTCTTTGAGGGAGTAAACAGGCAGATAGACAAAGGAGAACAGGTCGACATTGTATATCTGGATTTTCAGAAGGCGTTTGACAGTTCTGTATGAACGACTACTTCAGAAAATTGCGAGCCATGGAATAGAGGGTGAAATACTCACGTGGATTAAACCTGGCTGGAGCATATGAAACAGAGAGTGGGGGTAAATGGACAATACTCGGACTAGAAGAGCGTCACCAGTGGGGTGCCACAGGACTTGGTGCTTGGACCCGTGCTCTTCAACATCTTTATAAACAATCTAGACATAGGTACGACGAGTGAGGTGATTAAATTTATGGACGATACGAAGTTATTCAGAGTAGTGAAGACGCAGGGGGATTGCGAAGATCTGCAACGTGACATAATCAAGCTCGAGGAATGGGCATCAACATGGCAGATGAGGTTCAACGTGGATAAGTGTAAAGTGATGCATGTCGGCAACAAAAATCTCATGCACGAATACAGAATGTCCGGAGCGATACTTGTGGAGAGACCTCCCAGGAAAGGGACTTGGGAGCTCTGATCGACAAGTCGATGAAGCCTAAGGCGGCGAAAAGGGAGAACAGAATGCTAGGAATTATAAAGAAGGGGATCACGAATAGATTGGAGAAGGTTATCATGCCACTGTACCGGGCCATGGTGCGCCCTCACCTGGAGTACTGCGTACAGCACTGGTCACTATACATGAAGAAGGACACGGTACTACTCAGAAGGGTCCAGAGAAGAGCAAGTAAGATGGTTACGGGGATGGAGGAGTTGCCGTACAGCGAAAGATTAGAGAAACGGCCTTTTCTCCCTTGAACCGAGGAGATTGAGAGGGGACATGATTGAAACATTCAAGGTATTAAAGGGAATAGACTTGGTGGAAAAGGACAGGTTGTTCACTCTTTCCAAGGTAGGGAGAACGAAAGGGCACTCTAAAATTGAAAGGGGATAGATTCTGTACGAACATGAGGAAGTTCTTTTTCACCCAGAGAGTGGTAGAAAACTGGAACGCTCTTCCGGAGTCTGTCATTGGGGAAAACATCCTCCAGGGATTCAAGACCAAGCTCGACAAGTTCCTGCTGAACTGGAATGTACGCAGGTAAGGCTAGTCTCAAGGCGCTGTTCTTTGACCAGACGGCCGCCGCGTGAGCGGACTGCTGTGCACGGACCACTGGTCTGACCCAGCAGCGGCAATTTTTATGTTCTTATGTTCAGCATATAGCCTGATGGGTTCCGGTATGTGTGTATATTCTCTTTGGTAAATATAGACACAAAAAATGTGTTCAGTCTGTCAGCGATTGCTTTGTCCTCCTTTAGTGCTCCCTTTATTCCTTGGTCATCCAACGGTCCCACCGCTTACTTCTCGGGCCGTTTCCCCTTAATATATTGAAAGAACAGCTTGAAGTTTTTCGCCTCCTTGGCTATTTTTTTCCTCATAGTCTCTTTTGGCCCCTTTTACCGCCTTATGGCACCTGCATTGATGTTGTTTGTGCTTATTCCAGTTTTCGTCTGTTTTTGAACTTTTCCATTCCTTAAACAAAGTTTTTTCGTCTCTAATCGCTTCCTTTACCTCTTCAGTGAGCCATGCTGGTTCTTTGTTCTTTTTCTTCTTTGATCCCTTGTTGATATGTGGTATATATAGATTTTGCGCCTCGGTGACCGTATCCTTAAAAAGGGACCAAACTTGCTCTAGAGTTTTTACAGTGTTCATCCTCTTCTTAATCTTCTTCCCCACCATGCGTCTCATCCCTTCGTAATTCCCTTTTCGGAAGTTTAGTGCTGTGGCTGTAGTGCTGGACCGATGTTTTGCCCGTGTCCAGGTCGAAGCGGATCATAAAGGGACGCTGTTTCCCAGTGTCCTTTCTACTTCTACACCTTATGCCAGTCTTCGTAGTCCATTTAGAATTAAGTCCAGAATTGAGTTTCCTCTTGTATTTTCCTTGACAAGTTGTTCCAGGAAGCAATCGCCTACAGCACAGTTCTTCAACCGCCGGTCCGCGGACCGGTGCCGGTCTGCAGAAAATTCCTGCCGGTTCGCGCAGGGCCGGCGAGATGGACGCCGTTAAAATTCCTGCCCCGGTGGTGTTCGCGGAAATCTTCTGTTCCTCCCAGCCTCGGGCGATCAAGACAGGCTGCCGACGTCGGCCATTCCCTCTGTGAGTCTCGCCTATGCAGAAACAGGAAGTTGAAACAAAATAGGCGGGACTCAGAGAGGGAAAGTCCCGACGATGGCAGCCTGTCTTGATCGCTGCCCCTGCCGAGTCGCCGAAGAGGGCCGCGGGGAAAGTGCAGGCAGAGAGATGGTCAGCGTGCGCGGGGAGGTCAGCGTGTCGATTGGGGCCATCAGCAGCGTCTGTGCTGAGAGTCTGCCCACGTGCAGGATGCGACGGGTAGGGGCCTCCGGCTCGTCTTGGGCGGCAGGGCCTGCGGTGCAAAGCTGTTTTTGCCGGCTTGGGGGGGGGGTCGCGAATGTGCAGGGCACAGCAGGAGTAAGATCATGGGGAGCCTTCAACAGTGGCTGTCTCCCCTCCTAGCAGCTCTGTACTTACCAGGGCAGTGATTCAATTTGGCAACTTCCCCTTTCCACAAAGGCGGCAACGGACCCAAGGCTGCCTAAGGAAATCACTGCTGCAGGCAAGTACTGAGAGCTGCTGGAAGGGGAGGAAGCCACTGTTGGAGGCTGGGAAGCTGATGGATAAAGGGAGAGCTGCTACTGCACCTGGAGGGAGGTAGAAAGAGAGATGCTGCTGGAAGGGGAAGAGGGAAAGGGATGGGAAGAGAGCTACTGTTGGATAGGGGGGAGGAGGGAAGGGAGAAGGAAAAAAGGAAGGAAACAGCTGGTAGGGAGATCAGAAGAGGGAAAGGGGAGAGACAGAAATGAGAAAGTAGAGAGATTGATGCTGGAAAGGGGGTCAGCAGAGAAATGAGAGAGGGATAAAGATGCTAGATCTGGTGTAGGAGAGATAAAAATGAAGAAAGCAGTGAAGCCGGAATGAATGATGTAAAAAGGAGAGAGGAGGCACAGGCTGGATGGAAAGGGGAGAGGGGCATAGAAAGAAGTCAGATACATATGGAAGGAGGAGAGGCCAGACAGTGGATGGAACGGGCAGACGCTGGAAGGAAGAGTGGAAAGATGAAAGCAGAGACCACAAAAGGTAGAAAAAAATCATTTTATTTCTATTTTGTCATTACAATATATCAGATTTGAAATATATATCCTGCTAGAGACATAACTGGGGACTGCAAAGCCTAACACTATTCCTATCGTGTGTGACTGCTGTATTCTGTTAGCATGATATTTCTGTGTAGCATTCTGTAATAATTTGGCTTGTTCAGTTTTCTTGATAGTAGAGGGGATATATGTGAAGGGGAGGAGAGACAGGGGTTTTGTTGGTCCTTGCTCTGAATATTTATATTTATAAAATGACAATTGTACAGAATATTGTTTCTTTTTATACTTTAATAAAATAAGTTCAATATAAAATCATAACTGAGGCTTGTGCAGATGGGATCAGATGGTTTGTGGGGACCGAGCTTGCGGAGACGGGGCGAAAATGTGGTTTTTTATTTCGGTCTTAGTAGTTTGCCGGTCCACAAAATAATTATTTTATTTCTGCCGGTCCACGGGTGTAAAAAGGTTGAAAACACTGGCCTACAGCATCCAGGAACTTGGTCTTTCTAGCGCAGCTGGAGGTGCCTAGGTTCCAGTCAAAAAATTCAGGGAAGGGTTTTTAGAGGTGGAGGACCCTAAAGGAAGCCCAAAAACTGTAAAAAATGCAATTTAAAACCACACCTGATGCCTTTCTTTGGCTACAATAGCCTATACTCACCATTACTGCTGGTGCTGGGACTCCAGCTGAATTACAGAGAAGACTTCTGCCTAAGACAAGCATGCAAGTGGTTCCAAAAGTTTGTATCTTTGGGCTCCAAGTCAAATGAATAAATGTGCCTAAGACCACAAACCCCCCTTACTCCATACGCGTTGATGGGGGAAGGGAAATGTAGCTAGCACCCAGTAAAGGCCTCAGGACTGGTATGGGGCAAACAGCCTGTGCTCAAGCTCTGGATAACGGTGGGCTCTGCTATGAGGGGAACAGTCCTCGAGCCTCCAAATTGCTAGTGCAGGCTGGTTAGGCAGGTTCCCCTAAGGTTTGCCCTGCTAACTACAGACTAGAGAATGACACGGTGGCGGTTTACCCGCAGCTACTGCGTTTAGCCGCGGGTAACCCGCCAAAAATGGGGAATGAAAATTAGCAGCCTCTGCGGGGACAAGGCCATCACCGCCCCGTGGAGCGGTGAATGGTCTTGTCACCGCAGTGAGGCATAAAGGATCGTGCAGTTCCCGCAGCCCCCACCCGCTCGCCGGCTCGGTCGTTTAACCAGCTTCCTCTCTCCACCTCACCTTAGTTTGCCGGCTTTCTTTTTCGGCGACCGGAACGCTTTCAAATGAGCCGCGCATGCGCGGCTGCTCAGTATTCAATCTTCTGCTCTGACCCAACCGGAAACAGGAAGTTGCAGCAGAGCAGAAGATTGAACTTTGAGCAGCCGCGCGTGCACGGCTCTTTGAAAGCGTGCAGGTCGCCGAAAAAGAAAACCGGCAAACTAAGGAGAGCAGTAGCATACCAAGGTGGGGGCGGGAGGGGCGAAAAAGGTAATGGCGCCAGGCCTTGGAGCACCGAGGCAGACCGCTTCTCCCCCCTCCCAGCCGAACCCCCGCTGACCCTCCTATCTTTCCCCCCCCAAATGAACCTTTCCGACCCTCCCAGCGAAAGCAGCAAACCTCCCTCCAGTAGCGTCGGCTTTCTCCTCCCTCTGCCACCTCACTGATGACGTCATCAGTGACGCGGCAGAGGGAGGAGAAAGCCGCGAAGGAGGTTTGCTGCTCTCGCTGGGAGGGTCGGAAAGGTTCATGGAGGGGGGGAGATAGGAGGGTCAGCGGGGGTTCAGCTGGGAGGGGGGAGAAGCGGTCTGCCTTGTGCTCCATTACCTTCTTCAGGCAGCAGCAGCGTTTACAATTCACTGCTGTTGCCGGCTTCAGGCCTTGTTCTCTGCCGGGTCCTGCCTACTTCCTGTTTTCATGAAGACAGGACCCGACAGAGAGGAAGACCTGAAGCGGGCAACAGCAGTGAACTGTGAATGCTGCTGCTGCCCGATGAAGTTCAGGACATCAGGACATCGGGGAAGGAGCAGAGAGAAATCGGCTGCTGGCTTGGGGGTGAGGGTAGGGAAAGAATCCGTGGAAGTGGAGAAATTGGCACGATGGCTTTGTGGGGGCTAGGGGGAGAGAGAAAGAAAGGAAAAAATAAAGAGGGGGGGCAGGGGGAGAGAGAAAGAAAGGAAGAAATAAAGAGGGGTCAGCGGGAGAGAGAAAGAAAGGCAGAAATAAAGAGGGGGTCAAGAGGGAGAGAAAGAAAGGCAGAAAGAAAGAGGAGGGCCAGGGGGAGAGAGAAATAAAGAGGGAAGCCAGGGGAAGAGAGAAAGAAAGGCAGAAATAAAGAGGGGGGCCAGAGGGAGAGAGAAAGAAAGGCAGAAATAAAGAGGGGGTCAAGGGGGAGAGAAAGAAAGGCAGAAAGAAAGAGTAGGGCCAGGGGGAGAGAGAGAAATAAAGAGGGAGGCCAGGGGGAGAGAGAAAGAAAGGCAGAAATAAAGAGGGAGCCCAGGGGGAGGGAGAAAGAAAGAGGGGGGGGGGGCAGGAGAAGAAAGAAGGACCAGAGACTTATGAAATCACCAGACAAAAAGGTAGGAAAAATGATTTTATTTTCAACTTAGTGATCAAAATGTGTCCGTTTTGAGAATTTATATCTGCTGTCTATATTTTGCACTATGGCCCCCTTTTACTAAAACGCAATAGCGGTTTTTAGCGCAGGGAGCCTATGAGCGTCGAGAGCAGCGTGGGGCATTCAGCGCAGCTCCCTGCGCTAAAAACCGCTATCGCAGTTTAGTAAAAAGGGAGGGGGAATATTAGTCTATTTTTGTATAGTTGTTACTGAGGTGACATTGCATAAAGTCATCTGCCTTGACCTCTTTGAAAACCCGCGGAATATAAATGATAATTAACATTTTCTCTGCGTACAGCGTGCTTTGTGTTTTTAAAATTTTATTGTTGGTAGATCATTTTGACTTGGCCACAAAGGTAAGGGGGAGGGAGGGAGGGGAGCTGCTGAAAGACATCTAGTAATCCTTGCAGGCTTGACTGTGCAGGGAATTATTTTTGTAAAATCATGTTTTGTTATGTGACTGGCATTATCTAGACTTTAATTTCTATGAATGAATAGAATGAAAATGATATAAAATTACTTGTTTGCGGGGACCGCATGTTCCGGCTCACACAAGGAAGGAGGGGGTGAAAGGGAAAAAGTTTATCTTCCTTGGAAATAGATTCTGAAGTGACCTCATCAAAGAAGACCAGCACCAAATGTACAAGAAATCCCTTAAACAATGTCAAAAGAGCCCAAAATAGAAAACTGCTACTGCCTTGAGACTCCATTATTGAAGGAATCAACTTGGAAATCACAGAGGAGACAGGAAAAGGTTAAATGCCTCATGGAATCCTCAGGTACAAAACACAAACCAAATTGTGAATGAAATCAGAGCAGACAGTAAGAATTATAAAATTGATGTCATTATCCATCTGGAAAAAAAGGCGTACTAGAAATAATGCCTCAGCAATACAATTTTCAGAAGTTCTATTTGCTCATGGTAAGGGAGAAGAGAGACTGCTAGTGATGGTGGGGGGACTGATAGAAGATATGAAAGAAGGGTGGTAGAAAGGAACAGATGGTAAAGGAGGGAGGGAAGGGTGGTGGTGGGAAGGAATAGAACAGACATTGAAAGAGGGTAGAGAGGAACAGACCCTGAAAGGAAATGTGGAAGGCAGAGTGGGGAGAAGACGCTGGAAGGGAAGAAGACAGATGCCAGACTATGGGGGAGCAGAGGGAAGAAGATGGGTGCTAGACGGGGACGGGGACGGGGCGGTGAAAGGGATGGCGGTGACAGGGCGGTGAAGGGAACGGCGGTGACAGGGCGGTGCAGAGGATGGTGGGCCGGGGACGGTGCAGTGACGGGGACAGATTTTTTCCCTGTGTCATTCTCTACTACAGACTCAATTCAGATAGTTTATGTCTTCTCACGGTCAGAGAACACTGGGAACCTCTGCAGCTCTGAAAGCCTCACATTCTGGATAAAATACCTGAAAATAATAACAATGATCTCTGAGCAGATGAGAAAACTACCAACAAGCGTGAGAAGGAACAACTGAGGAGGAGCTGGAGTGCAGCCCAGAGCCAGAGGCGGAGCCAAAGAAAGTTCTACACAAACTCACGGATGGGGATACATAACCCACATGTCAAGACTCATGTACCCTTTGCACAAGAAGAGTATTTTATACCACATTCATATTGTCTGAATACAGGTCTTGTAAGAAGAGAAGACTTCTTATAGTGCAACTTAGCAAATAAAAAGAGATTATGCACTTATCCTGGTAAACTCTTTTCCAGTATTGTATTGTTCATTTATTGTTCGCCTTATACAAAGCGAATCACAGATTAACAGTAGATAGGTGAGACATTCTAGACAGATGGTAGTGTCCCCATGGCCACGTGCCATCTGCAGAAGGAATCTACTCTGGATTTTTCCTTTTGCCTCTGCTGTACTTCACTGGGCTCCTTAGCTTCACCTGCAGTTAGAATCCAAGCACTGAGAGCCACAAAATAAACGTAAAGTAGACACACCTGTAGCGAACAGGCTCAGAAACAACTATTCTGCTCAACAAAGGCTTCAAAGGAGCTCAGAAACTACTTCCACATAAAATGGAAACATATATACAATATTCTTCTCAGCAGCCTACAGAATCAGCTTGGAGAAGCATAAACAGACTAAACAGTAGTCAGGCATAGGAAGGACAGGGTGGGAGTCTAGAATGTCTCATCTATTTAATTTAATTTCTTATATACCACTATACCGTTAGGTTCGAAGTGGTTTACAGAAAATATATATTAAGGATACAATAAAAATAAGATAAGTAAAGATAGGTACTTAGAAATTCCCTTACTATCCCGAAGGCTCACAATCTAGCTAAAGTACCTGGGAAAAAAATTAATGAATAGTAAATAAAGACAGAGATAAAACCAAGATTTGAAACATCCCAACAAGAATACATTGATCTCTCTAAGGCCACACTCTTTTTAAAGCAAAATGTACATCCCAACAATAATATAGTGGATAGACTAAATTAAATTAAAATTTTGAATTAGAAATAAAATATAGAAATATAAAAAGAAAATATATGGACTTTGGAAGTGTGGAAAAAGGTATAGAGAGGGAATATGAATAGAAGGAGAAACCGTTAAACAATGGAATTCTAAGGAAATTTAAATGAAGAAATAAAACAAATAGGTAAAAAACAATATGATATAAGATATGGTATACATGATGGTATAAGAGTCAGGAGGGTCTCAATTTCGCTTCAGTCAGACCACCATTACCACCATCCCTAGCACATCAGCCATCATCATCCTCTGCACACCAACCACAGGTTGCCTCCCCCGATGCAAAAAGAAACATCCTTCGATCTCCAGATCACCAGCCATAGCGCTGAACAGCTCAGCTTCCTCACAGTTCCTGCCGACTCCATTCCTCCGCTCCTTGGTCCGGACTGTGCATCTTTCTGCCAGCCCTCGCTCTTGCTGACACTGCCCCTCACAACACCACTCCCATGTTGGTGAGATATCGGAAATGGTGAGACTTCAGACATGACGAAATTACTCTGCGGACCTCCCATCCTGCCGATGCCGCTCTGCCAGCAGGAAATCTGGAACTGCATCCTTGCCGGTATTGGAGTTCACGCTGAGCACCTCAAATATGGCGCCTCCAGGTCTAGATAGCCACCGCTTAGCGATGTCTCAGCTGCCCTCCACCGACATCAGCGCTGCTCCCCTCTTGACTCTCCACCACCAGTTTCACTTGCTCAGCCCCAAAGGCACAGCTCAGACCTGCCAGAGGTGCAAGGAACATCAGGCCTTTCGACTGTTAGACCAAAACCAACGGTCAAATCAGAAAGCTATCAGTCCAGATTTCACGAGTGGAGGCCCAAAACCAATATAATAAGTCAAAATAAGATTACCGTATTTGCCGGCGTATAAGACAACTTTTCAGTACCTTAAAATCCTCCCCAAAGTCGGGGGTCGTCTTATACGCCGGGTACTGTTTAGAGAGCTGCACGGGGACGCCCCTAGGGTCGCGGGGATCCCGTGGGGACGCCCCCTAGGGTCGCGGGGATCCCATGGGGACGCCTCCGAGGGTCGCGGGGCTCCTGCGGGGCTGGATGCTCAGTCTTCTGGATGTACGCGGCTCTTCTTCTCCCTACCTTCTCTGCTTGCAGCACAGAGCCGAACGGAAGTCTTCCCGACGTCAGCGCTGACGTCGGAGGGGAGGGAGGGCTTAAACAAAGCTTAAACAAAGCCCTCCCTCCCTCCGACGTCAGCGCTGACGTCGGGAAGACTTCCGTTCGGCTCTGTGCTGCAGGCAGGGCAGATAAGGAGAAGGAGAGTAGCCTCACGGTTCGAGTGGCTACCAAAGGAGAGGAGCGGCCCGCCCCGCCCCGGTTGCAGCACAGCCGGCCAGGTTCCCTTACTTTTGTGGCACTTCCCCGACCGACCGATAACAGCCCGGGTCCGACAATCCTCCCTGCCCTGTAGCCGCGAATCTAAATTACCTTCTTACAGCAGCTGTAAGAAGGTAATTTAGATTCGCGGTTAAGGGCAGGGAGGTTTGTCGGACCGGGGCTGTTGTCGGTCGGTCGGGGAAGTGCCACAAAAGTAAGGGGACCTGGCCGGCTGTGCTGCACCCGGGGCGGGAGAGAAGGTTTGCGGAAGAAGGGGTAGTCTTATACGGCGAGTATATAACAAAACTCTATATTTTAACTAAAAGTTGGGGGGTCGTTTTATACGCCCAGTCGTCTTATACGCCGGCATATACGGTAATAAAAATAGATCAAACAAAAAATAAACAACTAAATAAAACAAACAAAGCAACAGAAAACCAAAAATAAAAAGGGAAAAAGAGAGACAGTGCAGTTGACCTATCCGGCCGCCATTTTGTTAAAGATCTACTATCTACTAGAAAACAGCTTACCAGGGTAAGTACATAATCTCTTTTTCCAGTGCAATAGGTGAGGCATTCTAGACAGATGGGATGTACAAAAGCAGTCCTGAAAAGGCTAGGCCAGGCTTGCTGCATAGGCCTGTAAGACCGAGGACCCAAAGGCAGAGAGAGCCCTGTCTTGTCACATCCACTCTGTAAAACTTGGCAAATGTGTGTAGGGAAGACCATGTTGCCGCCCTGCAAATTTCCACAGGGGGAGACAGCTTTAGCTTTGGCCCACGAAGAAGCCACACTCCTGGTAGAATGCGCCTTGACGGAACAGGGACTGTTTCCTAGAAAGAATGTAGGCTGACAAAATGGTCCTACAGATTAATCTGGAAATCGTGGCCTTGGAAGCAAGAATGCCCCGCTTAACCAAATGAGTAAACAAAGCAAATGGTCAGAGAGACGAAATTTGTTAGTGACCTCCAGATATCGCAGAAGCACTCTGCGCACATCCGGTTTCTTCAATAGGCAATCTCATGTCCTGGAACCAGGTAGGCTGAAAGGCAGGCAAATGTAATTCCTGATTACTATGGAAAGCCGAAACCACCTTCGGTAGGAAGAAATAAACTGTCCAAAGGGAAATCCCAGTCTCTGAAATATAGAAGAATGGTTCTCTGCAATAAAGAGCCTGGAGTTCTGACAGATGTTGCGCTAAAATAATGGCAACCAGAAAAACAGTCTTGAGAGTCAAGTTCAAAAGGGAAGCATCTCGAAGGGGCTCAAAAGGAGCCTTGGTAAGGCTAGACAGCAACAGGTTAAGGTCCCAGGAAGGGAAAGGATGCTTAACAGGCGGTCTGACAGAAAGAGCCCTCTTCAGAAATCTAGCGACATCAGGATGAGATTCCAACGAGGACCGACGATCCTGGGATCTAAAACAAGAAAGCCTGGCTACCTGAACCCAAAGAGATGCCACAGTGAGACCCTTATCTAGGCCAGCCTGAAGAAAGGCAAGAATCGTTGAAGGCCTTCCAACATTGGTGCACTCAGGACCAGGAGGACTCTTCTTTAGCTCCGATCTCAATGATTCTGAGATCGGAGCTAAAGAAGAGTCCTCCTGGTCCTGAGTGCACCAATGTTGGAAGGCCTTCAACGCTTTAGCATAAGCAGAAACTGTGAATGACTTCTTAGACTTGAGAAGAGTATCAATAACCACAGCAGAATATCCTTTGTGTTCTAAAGCTGCGCACTCAAGAGCCATGTCGTAAGAGCAAAGCGACCTGGGTCCTCCATGCAGACTGAACCCTGTGTATGCAGGTCTGGATGAGCGCTCAGCCGACGGCTGCGACCCCTGCGCAGATGCATCAGATCTGTATACCACAGTCTGTAAGGCCAATCTGGAGTCACCAGAATGACGCGGCCAGATGGACTACGATCTGCTGAATGACCCAGCCTATCATTGGCCAAGGAGGAAAGATATACATAAAAATCTCCAGAGGCCACAGCTGCACTAGAGCATTGAGCCCCTCGCTTCTGGGCTCAGATCTTCGACTGAAAAAGCGATCTGCTTTTTTGTTTCTTGCTGTGGCCATGAGGTCGAACTGGGACAGACCCCAGCGCCACACTATGACTCGGAACGTCGCTGTGGACAGGGCTCACTCACCTAAATTCAGAGTCTGTCTGCTGAGGATATCTGCTTGAACATTGTCAACTCCTGCTACATGCAATGCCGTTAGCGCATCCTCACAGCGTTGAATAACATATCTCACAGACACAGCTTCAACACCTCACAAAATCCCAAGAGACAATGGCCCAAATCACAAGAATCTCTAACACAACAGATGGAAGGCTATGGCAAGAATGGACATATCATTCCCATACTCTGGAACACAAGAAACAACAAACACAGACAAAGAAAGCAACCGCCCTAACACCACGCAATAATACCATTCCTGTATTCAGGATCAAAAGAAATAACAAACGCAGTCAAAGTAAACCACCACCCCATAAACCAAGCAACAATCTTATACCCATTAAGTAACAACAAAACCCAAAAATAATGTAACTGACTCCCCCTTCCCCTGTATGTACGTGAATGAAAGATCAGTACTCAATAAGCTATTCATCTTAAATGATTTGATCACAACTAAAGATAAAGCCCTAGCTTTTATCATGGAAACATGGCTGAAAGACCAAGGAAGCTCTGAACTCCCTCATCATTGCCCACAAGGATACAATTTACTCCAACTATCGAGAACACACAAATGGGGAGGCGGCCTAGCCATAATCCACAAAAACTCCTATTTCATCTCTGAGACAGACTCAGGCTCACATCCTGATCTGGAATATATTGTTTGCAAACTGGAAGATAAGAACAATCCAATAATGTAGAAATTCTTTTGCTCTACAGACCTCCCAACTCCCAGTCTAGCTCCATCACCAAAATAACGGAAATAATCACAAACCTAACATGCCAACACGACAAAATAATCATCTTGGGAGACATCAATCTCCCCCTTGAATCCACAGTCAACAAAGAGGTCATCAAACTCAAAACCCTAATTGAAGATTGCCAAATCACAATAGTCCCCTCAGGCCCCACACGAGAAGGTTACACTCTAGATCTACTTGCGTCCTCGTCCTCCATAAATCTCACCAACGTCAGCTGGTCTCCGATCCCTTGGTCAAACCATTACCTCCTGAACTTCTGCCTCAACCTCAAAGCCACCAAGGTTACAAGACTAGTGTGTAGAAAGACAAGACCGGAGCTCTTCTGGAACGCAGTGTCTGAATGTCTCTCCTCCCCCTCGAGCAACACAACATTAATGTTAACCAGTTAGAATGAAACCATAAATAACACTCTAGACACTGTAACTCCCCTCCATCCAAGCAAAACAAAACATATCAAACCTCACCCTGGTTTACGGACTCACTAAGAACAGACAAACAACAATGCAGATGGTTGGAGAGGAAATGGAGGAAGAGTAAAACACACAGAGCACAATGGTGTGCAGCTATTAACAAATACAAGTTTAACACAACAGAGACAGAGAAAAATTATTACGCCAACAAACTAGGAAACGAAGCCACCGGCAACAAAGGACTGTTCTTCTGGTATGACAGTTTACAGCTTTACCAAACCAAGAATCAGCCGACCACGCCAACAAACTATCCGCATAAGACTTGGCAGACTTCTTCCTCAACAAAATCAAGTCAATCCAAGCAGAAATTGCAAAATCTAACATTCCTAACAACCACCAACTTAGTACCCCTGAGCTCCATACTGAACCTATTATAGCAGATCAAATCTGGACCTCCTTCACCTGTCTTTCTATCCATAATACCAAAAAACCAGGGCTGTGGAGTCGGTAGATAAATGTTCCGACTCCGACTCCTCAGTTTTTTGTACTTCAGACTCCGACTCTGACTCCAGGTACCCGAAATTTCCTCCGACTCCCACTCCACAGCACTGGTTAATTTTCAGATCGTTAAAATGGAATGTCAAGTTGAGAGAAATGAGCATTTTCGACTCCACCTTCTTTTTGCTTTTAATCAAAGTTCTAAGGCCGCAGAAGCTACTCGCAACATTTGTGCTGTGTATAAAGTGGGTGCTATAGCTGAAAGAATTGCTCATGACTGGTATGCCAAGTTCAAAAATGGAGTCGGTAGATAAATGTTCCAACTCCGACTCCTCAGTTTTTTGTACTTCTGACTTCGACTCCGAGTCCAGGTACCCGAAATTTCCTCCGACTCCACAGCCCTGCAAAAAACTAGTATCTAAACTTTCCAAGTGCAGCAACCCCCTAGACAACTTTCCTGCTTACCTCCTATCAGCCGCTCCCCTCCCCCCCCAAATCATAGCTTGGCTTACCAATCTCCTAAACAGCTCCCTGATTCAAGGTCAGCTGCCCAAAGAAATGGTAAAAATAGCTCTCACACCCGTATCGAAAACTCCTACAGTAGATCTTTCTATATCTCATCATACTATAGGCCCATTGCTGACATCCCTATCCTAATGAAAATCCTTGAAGCCCACGTAAACAAACAACTAGCCTCATATATTGAGCTACACTCATGCCTTCACCCATCCCAACACGGTTTCAGAAAACACCACAGCACTGAACTTCTTATCATCACCTTAATCACCAAAATCAAACAACTTCTAAGTAAACAACATCAAGTGATACTATTCCAGTTTGATATCTCTGCCGCCTTCGACTCAGTGGACCACCATGTGCTCCTATCCAAATGATCTGAAATCGGAATAACGGGGAAAATGATGAACTGGTTCTCAAACTTTCTACAAAATAGAAAGTACACAGTTAAAAAAGGTGGGGAGCTCTCCAACCTATGGAAGGCATTCTGTGGAGTCCCACTTGCATCCCTATTATCCCCTATCTTATTTAACTTGTTCATAAGCTCACTTAGAAACATTAAGCTAGAAGATGAAACCTTATCCTATGCAGATGACATTCTTCTTCTCATAACTAACAACCATCCTAACGCTGAGGAGAAAATCTCAAACAACATAGCAAGAATTCACACCTGGGCAGCTACAAACAAATTAAATGCCACCAAAACCAAAGCCATCTGCTTCTACACAGCTCAGCAGAACACCCTGACGAGCATTAATCTTCAATCCAGTACCATCCTCGTAGTGGAGAAATCTTCAAAAGTACTTGGCTGCATCCTGAACGACACACTCACAGCGGAACCCCTAGTCTCTAGCCTCAGGAAAAAGACTATCTGCTCTATGCACCAACTAAAACTCATTAAGCCATACTTTCATCAACATCATTTTGTGCAGATTGTCCAGTTGATGATAATGCCTCAGCTGGACTACTGCAACTCGGCCTACATGGGAATCAATACCACTTTAGTTCACAAACTACAGCTTATATAGAACACAGCGGTTAGACTAATCTTCAACCTAAAGAAATATGACTCGATCTCAGCCTTCTTCAAACAACTGCACTGGCTATTCATTTCATCGCAGATCCTCTTCAAAATATCTTGCATCTTACATCACGTAATCCATGGAAACTCAGCCGACCCCCTTACCCAGCTATTCTCAATGCCGTGGTTCACCTCTAGGAGAATCATAGACAGAATGCAACTAAGTCTGCCTTACACAAAAAAATCTCCACTACAGGCGAATGTT
Source organism: Geotrypetes seraphini (assembly GCF_902459505.1). Classification (NCBI taxonomy): domain Eukaryota; kingdom Metazoa; phylum Chordata; class Amphibia; order Gymnophiona; family Dermophiidae; genus Geotrypetes; species Geotrypetes seraphini. The sequence goes on along the minus strand of NC_047087.1, from coordinate 164,089,841 downwards.
CCACTCTATGATTACCTTCATGGGCGTAAAAGCTTGTAACAACCTACCAGATATGATCAGAAAAGATACTAATCACACGTCATTTCGGAAGAAGCTGAAAACCCTCTTATTCGACAGCTGAATCCAACACATTTCTCCTTGAATTGAATCTAATCTCATCATATTCTGGACGCATCAAATTACTCCTACCTATCAACAGAGCCTTTTCCGCTCCCCTCCTTTCCATCCCCTCAAACATCCTTTCCAAGTTTCCCCCATGCCCCTTTAACCCTCTCTGTAAGTCGCCTAAAGCCTGAAGAGGTATGAGCGACACACAAATGGAAGATTAGATTAGAGATGATGTTCCACCCAAAGGAAAATAAGGTGGGCTTCCTGAGCCAAAGAGGTACTCTTGGTCTCTCCCTGGCGATTGACGTAGGCTACTGCCGTTGCATTATCGGAGAGATTCTGACCGATAATGCCCTCCAAAGTCTTCTGCAATTGCATTAGAGCCAGCCGAATGGCTCTCAGCTCCAACCGGTTGATTGACCATTTCCTCTGAGAGGGCGTCCAACACCCCTGAATGGACAATGATTGTATTGGGCTCCCCAGGCATGAAAGCACAGTTACTTACTATAACAGGTGTTATCCAGGGATAGCAGGTAGATATTCTCACATGTGGGTGATGTCATCCATGGAGTCCCAGCATGGACAGCTTTAAAAGTGCATTACCACTTTAAGAACTTGAGAAAGTTTGCAATCTGCCCATACCGCGCATGCCTTCCTGTCTGATGCCGCTGGTGGCTCCTCAGTTCTTTAAGCAAGCTAAGAAGCCAACTAGGGGAGATGGGTGGGTTGTGAGAATATCTGCCTGCTGTCCCTGGATAACACTTGTTATGGTAAGTAACTATGCTTTATCCCAGGCAAGCAGGCAGCATATTCTCACATGTGGGACTCCCTAGCTTACTAGAATGGGATGGAGGGAGAGTTGGCCATTAGGAAAATAGATTTTGCAATACTGCTTGGCCGAAGTGACCATCCCATCTAGAATAAGATTCCAGACAGTAGTGTGATGTGAATGTATAAACTGAGAACCAAGTAGTAGCAACAGATTTCATCAATAGGAGTGGTGAGAAGAAAAGCAACTGAAGCTGCCATAGCTCTGACTTTGTGGGCTGTGACACAACTCTCCAGTTGTAGCCCAGCCTGAACATAACAGAAGGAGATACAAAAGGCCAACCATGTGGAAATTGTTCTCTTGGATACTGGATGCCCCAACTTGTTAGGATCAAAAGAGACGAAAAGTTGAGGAGATGTTCTATGAGACTGAGCTCTTTGCAAATAGTAGGTCAATGCTTGTTTGTAGTCCAGAGTGTGAAGAGCCATTTCCCTAGGAAGCTATGTGGAGAGGAATGCCCTTGGTGAGAGACTGAGGGCAGAGCCACCAGTCCATACTGACCCGAGCCTCCGGGGTTCAAGGCAGGGACATCTGCAGAGTCCATCTGGGGAGACCACCAGGCTAGCAATATGTGTTGGAGAGGACACATGTTAATCTTCGCCCACGGGACCACATCTATTGTGGCTGCCATGGATCCTAGCACTTGGAGATAGTGCCACGCCAACGGAGATGGTTTGGCAAGTAAGTTCGTTACCTGAGAGCACAGCTTCCATCTATGTGCTTCTGGAAGATAGATAGAAACATAGAAGATGACAGCAGATAAGGGCCATAGCTCATCAGGTCTGTCCACTCCCACTAACCCACCCCCAAGTCTACTATCCTAGGGATCCCACTTCTGGTGACAGGTTTCCTTGGCTTAACCCTCTAAGGGATCCCACATGGGCATCCCATTTGCTCTTAAATTCTTGCACGTTGTTTGCCTCGATCACCTGCACCGGGAGCTCGTTCCAAGGATCAACCACTCTCTCGGTGAAGAAATATTTCCTGGTGTCATCATGAAATTTCCTGCCCCTGAGTTTGAGCGGATGCCCTCTTGTGGCTGAGGGTCCTTTGAGAAAGAGAATCTCTTCTTCCATCTCGATACAGCTAGTAATATACTTAAACGTCTCGATCATGTCTCCTCTCTCCCTACGTTCCTCGAGTGAGTACAGCCGCAAATTTTTCAGCCTTTCCTCATACAATAGATCCTTGAGCCCCGAGACCATCCTGGTGGCCATCCGTTGCACCGACTCTATTCTCAGCACATCTTTTTGGTAGTGTTGCCTCCAGAATTGCACACAGTATTCCAAATGAGGTCTCACCATGGTTCTGTATAATGGCATTATGACTTCCGGCTTCCGGCTGACGAAACTCCTGCGGATGCAACCTAACAACTGTCTTGCCTTAGATGAAGCCTTCTCCACATGATCAGCAGTTTTCATGTCTGCGCTGATGATCACTCCCAAGTCTCGTTCTGTTGAAGTTCTAGCTAAGGTCTCACCATTCAAAGTGTAAGTTCTGCACGGATTTCTGCTGCCAAGGTGCATGATCTTGCATTTCTTAGCGTTGAAGCCCAGCTGCCAGGTCAAGAACCAAAGCTCCAACAAATGTAGGTCCTGTGTCATACTATCGGGTGAATTGCCTTCTCTCATTATATTGCATAGTTTGGTGTTGTCAGCGAATAACATTATCTTACCTTGAAGTCCCTGAGTTAGGTCCCCTATGAATATGTTGAAAAGGAGCGGGCCCAAGACTGAGCCCTGCGGTACTCCACTGGTCACCTCCGATGTTTTAGAGAGGGTACCGTTAACTACCACCCTCTGAAGTCTGCCACTCAGTCAATCATTGACCCATGTAGTTAGTGTTTCTCCCAGCCCCATTGATTTCATCTTGCTCAACAGCCTGCGATGCGGGACACTATCGAAAGCTTTGCTGAAGTCTAGGTATACGACGTCCATGGATTCTCCCAAGTCTAGCTGTTTTGTTACCCAGTCAAAGAAGTTGATGAGATTGGATTGGCAGGACCTACCCTTGGTGAATTCGTGTTGACTGGGATCCCGTAGATTCTCCTCATCCAAGATTGCGTCTAATTTACGTTTGATTAGTGTTTCCATGAGTTTGCATACTATTGATGTGAGACTCACCGGTCTGTAGTTTGCAGCCTCTGCCCTGCAACCCTTTTTGTGCAGTGGAACGACGTTAGCTGTTTTCCAGTCTATGGGGACTCTCCCCGAACTTAGGGAGAGATTGAAGAGTCCTGATAGCGGTTCTGCCAGGACTTCACGCAGCTCACTGAGCACCCTGGGGTGTAGATTGTCCGGTCCCATGGTTTTGTTCACCTTGAGCCCTGCAACCCTTTTTGTGCAGTGGAACGACGTTAACTGTTTTCCAGTCTATGGGGACTCTCCCCGAACTTAGGGAGAGATTGAAGAGTCCTGATAGCGGTTCTGCCAGGACATCACGCAGCTCACTGAGCACCCTGGGGTGTAGATTGTCCGGTCCCATGGCTTTGTTCACCTTGAGTCTTGCCAGTTCGTAGTAGACGTCGCCAGGTGTGAACTTGAAATTCTGAAACGGGTCTTCCACGCTGGGCCTTGCCTGCAACTGCGGACCGTGCCCCGGTGCCTCGCAGGTGAAGACCGAGCAGAAATATTCATTCAGTAGTTCTGCTTTATTGGAATCTGATTCTGCGTAGTTCCCATCTGGTTTTCTAAGGCGTACTATACCGTCTGTGTTCTTTTTCCTATCACTAATATACCTGAAGAAGGATTTGTCCCCTTTCTTCAAGTTCTTTGCCAGAGTCTCTTCCATTCGAAGTTTGGCCTCCCTAACTGCCGTTTTGACTGCTGCAGACCTCGCCCTATGTTCTAGTTTAGCTTCCCTAGTCTCCATTCGTTTGTAGGAAATAAATGCTTTTTTCTTCTCCATGACGAGGTGTGAAATTTCTGCGGAGTACCATTGGAGTTTGTTGTTTCTCCGCCGTTTGTGTATTGATTTAATGTAGAGGCTTGTCGCTTCATGTATGGTAGATTTCAGGTATGACCACATAGCTTCCACATCATCAGTTGTAGCTTGGTTCTGCAGTGTCCGGTGGACACATGGAACGCGCTTCCGGAGGTTGTGATAGCCCAGAGCACATTGCAGGGTTTCAAGGAAGGTTTAGACAAGTTCCTAAAAGAAAAGGGGATTGAGGGTTACAGATAAAAAAAAAGAGGTAGGTTACAGAAACGGACAGGAACCACATTACAGGTCATGGACCTGACGGGCCGCCGCAAGAGCGGACCGCTGGGCGCGATGGACCAATGGTCTGACCCAGTGGTGGCAACTTCTTATGTTCTTATGTTAACCAACCCTTTTTTAATAATTCCCAGCATCCTGTTTGCTTTTTTGGCTGCCGCCGCACATTGGGTAAAAGGTTTCATCGTATTGTCTACAATGACACCCAGATCCTTTTCTTGGGTGTGATTCAGGTTATTCTTCCCAATGTGTATCACTTTGCATTTGTCCACATTAAAATTCATCTGCCAGTCTTCCAATTTCCTAAGGTCCACCTGCAATTTTTCACAATCTGCATGCATTTTAATGACTTTGAACAGTTTAAGGTCATCTACAAATTTAATCACCTCACTCGTCGTTCCAATTTCCAGATCATTTATAAATAAGTTAAATAGCACCAGTCTCAGTACAGACCCCTGTGGCACTCCATTGTTTACTCTCCCTCCATTGAGAAAAATGACCATTGAACCCTATCCTCTGTTTTCTATCCGATAACCAATTCCTAATCCACAACTGAACTTTGCCACCTATCCCATGGCTCTTTAATTTTCTCAGGAGCCTCTCGTGAGGAACTTTAACAAAAGCTTTCTGAAAATCTAGATCAACTGGCTCACCTTTATCCACATGTTTATTCACACCTTCAAAGAAGTCAAGCAAATTGGTGAGGCAAAATCTCCCTTGGCTGAACCCATGCTGACTCCGTTTCATTAAATCATGTTTGTCTACGTGTTCCACAATTTTAGTTTTTATAACGATTCTACCATTTTGCCCAGCACCGAAGTGAGGCTTACTGGTCTGTAATTTCCCGGATCTCCCCTGGAGCCCTTTTTAAAAATCGGCATTAAAAATCGGCATTAACATTGGCCACCCTCCAAATTTCAGGTACTACAAATGATTTTAGTGACAGGTTACAGATCACGAACAGCAGGTCAGCAATTACATGTTTGAGTTCTTTTTGTATACTGGTCCTGGCGATTTATCACTTTTTAACTTGTCGATTTGGCTCAGTACATCTTCCAGTTTCACTAAGATTTTTTCAGTTCCTCTGAATCATCACCCTTGAAAACCATTTCCGGTTCATGTGGGTTCCATTGCCAACTGATGGAAAAGTTCTCCTTGTAGAGAATCCAGGATCTCCCTACTTCTAGAAGACCCCACAATAGGGATACCCCAATCAACATCCTAAAATCACCTATTAGTAAGACTTCCTCTTTTTTAGATATATTCTGAATGTCTACTATTAAATCTCTATCTATGTCTTCCGCCTGTAAAAGAGGCCTCTATATCACATCAAGGTAAATATATTCACCACTCCTTCTTTCAAAATTGATCCACAGTGCCTCTTCCTTGCCCTGCAGATCCTGTAATTGTGTGGCTTTAATATGATCTTTAACATATAATCCTACGCCCCGCTCCTTTTTCTTCCTATCCTGTCTTCCCTGAACAAAAAGATCTGACAACACTGGAAGAGTGGGCCAAAAAGTGGCAAATGAGCTTCAACATAGGGAAATGCAAGGTCATGCATGTAGGGAAAAAGAACCCGATGTTCACTTACAAAATGGGGGAATCACCGCTAGGGGTGAGCAACCTTGAAAGAGACCTGGGAGTGATGGTAGACACAACCTTGAAGGCATCGGTGCAGTGCGCCACAGCCTCAAGGAAAGCAAACAAAATGTTGGGTATCATTAAGAAGGGTATCACGACCAGGAGGAAGGAAGTCATCCTGCCACTGTATCGTGCAATGGTGCGCCCGCACCTGGAGTACTGTGTCCAGTACTGGTCGCCATATCTTAAGAAGGACATGGCGGTACTTGAGAGAGTCCAGAGAAGAGCAACTAAGCTAATAAAGGGTATGGAGGACCTCTCATATACTGACAGACTGAAAAAGCTGGGGCTTTTCTCCCTGGAAAAGCGGAGACTTAGAGGAGACATGATAGAAACCTTCAAGATCATGAAGGGCGTAGAAAAAGTAGACAGGGACAGATTTTTCAAATTATGGGGACCCACAATTACAAGGGGGCACTCAGAGAAATTGAAAGGGGAAAGGTTTAGAACAAACGCCAGGAAGTTCTTTTTCACCCAGAGGGTGGTGGATACATGGAACGCGCTACCGGAAGATGTGATAAGCAGGAGCACGCTACAGGGCTTCAAAGAAGGTTTGGATAGGTACCTGGAGGACAAAGGGATTGAGGGGTACAGATAGAAGTGGAGGTAGGCTTAGGGTTAGGATTAGAGGTAAGTTAAAAAATTAGTCTGGGACCACTGTTCAGGCAATAGACCTGATGGGCTGCCGCGGGAGCGGACCGCTGGGCAAGATGGACCTCTGGTCTGCCTCAGCGGAGGCAACTTCTTATGTTCTTAACAGATTACAGCCTGGTATAATTATATTCCAGTCATGGTTCTCTGTGAACCACGTCACTGTTATCGCCACCATATCCAACTCCTTTTCTTCCATCACAGCTTCTAGATCCAGAATCTTGTTTCCCATACTTCGAGCATTAGTATATACTGCTTTCCAGACATTGCCCCCTTTTTCCATCCGTGTAGAGGTATTCAGTGATTTACTTACCTGAGGGCTTATATTCATCCGGGAGCTATGATCACCTTGCCCCATCACTTCTTGTTTAAAGCCCTCTTCAGTAGATTAGCCAGTTTGCTGGTGAAGACACTTCTTCCCTTCTTTAATAGATTTGTTACCATCCCTGCTCAGCAGCTCTTGGAAGATCATCCTATGGTCTAGGAAGCCAAAACGCTCTCGATGACACTATCCAGGTAGACAAACATTCATCTCCAGGATGCGAGCTTCTCTGCCCTGGCCTTTACCCTCGACAGGGAGGATAGATGAGAATACAATCTGTGCACCTGACTGCTTCATCTTTTCTCCCAGAGCCACAAAGTCACTTTTGACACGTTCACAGGGGTACCTGGTAGTATCGTTAGTGCCAATGTGGATAAGCAGCATTGGATAGTAGTCATCAGGCTTGATGAGTCTTGGCAAGCTCTCCGTAACAACTTGGATTTTGGAACCAGGCAGACAGCATACCTCTCGTGACATCATGTCTAGTCTGCAGATGGATTCTTCTGTACCCCTCAGAAGGGACTCGCCAACTACCACTACCTTACTCATGGATCCAGTAATTTGGGGGATTTCAAACTTTGGTCCTTCTTTTCCTTGGGATGCTCTCATCTCCTCCACTTCCAGGACAGCATATCTGTTCTTCAGTTCAAGGGCGGGGGCAGTCACAGTACCAATCTTGCAGTGTTCCGCAATCTGATTCCAGCTGCCTTCCCTCAGCACAGCCTCTTCCCCACTGCTGGAAATCTTTGACACCTCATGAACCATTTCATTGATGTACCTCTCATTCTCATGGATGCTCCTCAGTCTTGCCACCTCCTCTCTCAGTTCTTTTACTTCCTTCATGAGGGATTCAATCAGTAAACAGCTTGTACATGGAACTACTCCCTCTGCCTGGGTAACATTTTCTGTCTGCACAGAGACAGAAGTTGTAACCTGAGCAGAAAAATCCTACCAAAGTAATGCCCTGTTCCATGTTGGCTGGAGAGCCTATAAATCAAAAAGCTCTGCCTTGGGGTGGGTGGGAGCCTTTCCTCAACAGCTGTTTGTGCCCTAATCTGATGATATGCCCTGAAATGCAACCTAAATTATTACCGTATTTCCCCACATATAGGCCACCCCTCTGCATAGGCTGCAGCCTATGTTTAAAAAATGGAAGATAAGCCGCCACATGATATTAGCCATGGCTTATCTTCCAGTACCTCCCCTGCCTTTTTCATTCATCCCCCCTACCCCCGGTACCTTTTTCGTAAGCCCCCTTGCTCGGGTCTCCAGTGGTGCAGGGCAGCTGCGATCTCTTTGGCATCCGGCCTGCCCCTGCACCGTCCGCTGAAGTCAGCTCTTGCGGGACTCGCAAGATTTGACCTCAGCCACTCAGCAAGCGGTGCGGGGGCAGGCCGTATGCTGAAGAGATCACTGCTGCCCTGCACCGCTGGAGACCCGAGCCAGGTGCCAGCAAGGGGGCTTACGAAAAAGGTACCTGGGGTAGAAGGGATGATTAAAAATTTCTAGGCCGTGCCCCATACATGGGTTTGTAAAATCCATGTATAGGCCGTGGCCTATATATAGGGAAATACAGTAATCTAGGCTAAAACACTGTTTTGTATTACATCCTAACAGACTCTAAAGGCTACACTATTACCTGACTGATTTTGCTGAGCTAAAAAAATGGCAAGGTGAAACGTAGCAGCACCCTGCAAGATATCACTGAGCCTCCTATAGATGACTGACAACCTGCACTCAAACCCCTACAAACAGTAGGTGAGCAAGCTAAACAGGGATGGCCCTGAGCTTCAAAAATGCTTCTGCAAGCTGGTTAACAGATACCACAAGGGACCGGCCTGTCAGCCACAGACCATAGCTTGGAGAAGAGATGGCTCAGGGGTGATATGAGAGAGGTCTATAAAATACTGAGTGGAGTGGAAAGGATAGATAAGAATTCCTTGTTTACTTTTTCCAAAAATACTAGGACTACGGGGTATGCGATAAAGCTACTAAAGTAGATTTAAAACAAACCAGATAAATTATTTCTTCATACAATGTGTAATTAAACTCTGGAATTTGTGGTGAAATCAGTTAACTTAGCGGGGTTTAAAAAAAGTTTGGATAAATTCCTAAAAGGGAAGTCCATAGGCTACTATTGAGATGGCTTGGGGAAATCCACTGCTTATTCTTAGGAAAAGCAGCTTAAAATCTGATTTATTATTTGCGATCTAGCTAGGTACTTGGGACCTGAGTTGGCAATTGTTGGAAACAGGATAGTGTGCTTGATGGACCTTCGGTCTATGCCAGTATGGCAATTCTTATCTTTCTTCTCCTCGCAGGTGGAGCTGAATCCTCAGGAAGCTCTTAGCACCAAAAATATGAAGAAAAGAAAAATAAAGAAAAAAGGCAGATCGAATAGAAACACTCCTTCAGGTTTGAGTGAGGAAGAAAAAAAACTGTAGGTGGCAAAAGAGCCCTCTGTGAGTAGAAGGGATACATAAAAAATCTGGAGTGAATTCTTTCTGCAAGGTTTGCAGCTATGGGGAAATTACCCACTTGTCCAGAATGACACGCCTATTGTACTAGAAACCTTTTGATTGGACTAACAAAATATTTCTGGACTAGTTTTTGAAGGTCAGATTTTTTTGTTTTATTTGTAATAATTGCTCTTTCAAGCTAAAAATGCAGAGTATACTGTGTAGATTAGTGAAACAAATTCCTAGTTTAATGCATTCTGAACTGTATTTTAAGGCATTGCACTTCTCAATCAACTTGCAGTGATGTTTTGAGAAGGAGGATGTCATAAATGTTGTGGATGGTGCTACATACTACTGTTCTATTTGGAAGGAAAAGCAAGATGAGTGATGTTTGAGGTAGAGTCCTGATGACGCCATTTATGCCTATGAATTACTGTAAAGATTATGGGGAACCTTTAGGGGGCTGCAGAAACCACAATTAAATTGAGAGCTTATAGTGATTTCATTAACACTTATGCACCACTCTACTTACTGGTCAAAAATAGCAACAATAATAGTGAGAGAAAGGGGATCTTTATGAATCAGTATTTACCAGGTCCTGAGTGGGACAGGCTGGCTTCTCAATATTTCCTGTAATTTTGCAGGTCTATTAATTTAAAGAAGCAATTGGGAGTTGGAGCACAGAAAAAACACTTCCCAAGGTCCATGGTTACATTGGCAGGTTCAGACAAATCCTCCTTACTGGTCTTCTGTGATTTCTCAGAGCCCATAATCGCAAATGTATATCAAACTGATTCTCCTTACCTGCTGGAAAGCCTGATTCACATGTCCCTGCTGCATTAGTTGTAAAATGTGTGTCTGCTGAGACTGGAGATCTAGCTGAGAAGAGGGAATAGGTGTGCCTGCTGCTGACCGCATAGCCTGCATGATGCTGGAAGTGACAGCAGCCTGCTGTTCCTTCATAGCGTAGCTTACTTCTCCCTTGATAATCCTTTGCACCTGGGTGAGAATTGATTCCTGCATGCTGAGAGGACAAAGGTAGAAACAGTGATGCATACAAGCTCCTACACCAATTTAACACTTTGGGGAATCATATCCCTAAACTAGAAAGGTCAGAAAGCTTATTTTAAGCACTTCCTAAATCATGTAAGACAGAGAATGTAGAGGGTATAGCAAGTATATTATGCCTATTTTATAAACTGGCAGAAACTACAATGTAAATGATGTAAATGTTTACTAGTGGGGAGTGGGATAGAACATGCCAACCTTAAAACAAACAATATTGATTCATATATAGACTCAAAATAAAATACAAATTAAAGTCCATGGATATAAAGTCCTACTTTGCAGGTGAATAGATGTAATGTCCTTAAAATTGAATGACCCAGTTGATGACCCAACATGGTCCATGTTTCGACCTTCGGATGGAGGCCTGCCTCAGGGGTGTGGATGTCGGTCTGAAAAGGTATACAGTATACACTTCATATCACTAAAAAAATAAGACTACAAAAATACACAAATACATAATGCAATTCAAATGAACATATAAATATAAAAACATACATAAAAAACTAAAAGCTAAACAGCCAAGAGGAAATACTAAATCTATAAGAACAACAGCAAAAATATAGGAAAAAGAACAGTCACATGGGTTTGAATATGATTAAAACCAATAACTGTATGTTTTTCTATGTTAGAAACAATGTTTATACTGACAATTATTGGTTTTATGATTCACATATCTTTTATTTGAAAATTTGTCTTTGATGCTCCCCTCAGAAGTTTATCAGAATTCAAGGTTTTAATCATATTCAAACCTATGTAGCTGTTCTTTTTCCTATATTTTTACTGTTGTTCTGATATAGTTCATATTTCCTCTTGGCTGTTTAGCTTTTAGTTTTTTATGTATGTTTTAATATTTATGTTTTTTGACCTTATTTACTTACCCTCTCCTTTACTAACGCGTAGCGTGGGTTTTAGCGCCAGTAACAGCGGTAATTGCTTCGACACTCATAGAAATTCTATGAACATAGGAGAGCTTTACCGTCGCTGTCAATGCTAAAACTTGCGCTACGTGTTAGTAAAGAAGGGAGTTAGTTTTTTAAGTACAATGTTGTTATTTTCATGTTTTTTGATATTATTGAATTAATGATGTTATTTTTAAGCGTTTATTTTATGTTTATTTGAATAGCATTATGTATTTTTGCAGTATTGTTTTTTTATTGATATTGATACCTTTTCAGACCGACATCCACACCCCTGAGGCAGGAATCCATCTGGAAGTCGAAACATGGACCATGTCGGGTCATCAAATGAGTCATTCAATTTTAAGGACATTACATCTATACACCTGCAAAATAGGACCTTATATCCATGTACTTTTATATGCATTTTATTTTGAGTCTATATCAGTGGTTCCCAAACCTGTCCTGGGGGACCTCTAGCCAGTCAGATTTTCAAGATATCCCTAATGAATATGCATGAGAGAGATTTGCATACCTGTCACTTCCATTATATGCAAATCTCTCTCATGCATATTCATTAGGGATATCTTGAAAACCTGACTGGCTGGGGGTCTCCCAGGACAGGTTTGGGAACCACTGGTCTATATGAATAAATATTGTTTGTTTCAAGGTTGACATATTCTATCCCACTCTCCACTTGCTTTCTTTCATTGTATTTTACGTGGGGTTTTTGTTCCTTTTTTAGTTTGCATTTATAAATGTATACTATACATTTGCTCCAATCATGTATATTTTCTAGTTTAAAATCTTTTTGTTTCTGGAGTAAGAACCATAAAACAATACATTGATACAAATAGACAACATTTTTAATTACACTGAAGACTGCTTGTCTTTTCTTATGCCTTTTTCCCAACAAAGCTTTTAATTTCTCCCTGTCCATTAAATCCCCCCTTACCCTACCCAGCAATAAGTCTTATGACATATCATCCAGAAGTCTTTGGCTCTTATGGCCTCTCCAAATAAGAACATAAGAACATAAGCAGTGCCTCTGCCGGGCCAGACCACAGGTCCATCCCGCCCAGCAGTCCGCCCCCACGGCGGCCCAACAGGTCATGACCTGCCTTCATCACCAGAAGGGGCCCCCTTGCCCCCTAGGTATCTCATCGAAGTCCTATCTTCCCATCAAAGTCCTAACCCTCCGGCCTTTCACCTACACGACCTGGTGAGCTGTCTATACTTATGCAACACCCCAACACCTCCCTCAGTACCCCACGATCCCCTTGTCCCTCAGGAATCCGTCCAATCCCTGTTTGAATCCCTGTACTGTACTCTGCTGGATCACTTCCTCCGGGAGCGCATTCCATGTGTCCACGACCCTTTGGGTGAAGAAAAACTTCCTTGCATTTGATTTGAACCTATCCCCCTTCAGTTTCTCTGAGTGCCCCCTCGTACCTGTTGTCCATTTTAGTCTGAAGAACCTGTCCCTGTCCACCTTCTCTGTGCCCCTAAGTATTTTGAAGGTCTCTATCATATCCCCCCTGAGCCTCCTCTTTTCCAGAGAGAAGAGCCCCAGTTTATCCAGCCTCTCGGCATATGGGCAGTTTTCCAGCCCTCTTACCAGTTTCGTTGCCCTCCTTTGGACATTCTCAAGAACTGCCATGTCCTTCTTGAGGTGCGGCGACCAATATTGAATGCAGTATTCCAGATGTGGGCGCACCATCGCTCGATACAGCAGCATGATGACTTCCTACGTCCTGGTTGTTATGCCCCTCTTGATGATGCCCAGCATCCTGTTTGCTTTCTTCGAGGCTGCTGCACACTGTGCGGATGGTTTCATGGATGGATCCACTAGCACACCCAAGTCTCTCTCAAGTCCAGTGTCTCCCAGCAGTCCCCCTCCCATTTTATACTCGAACAACGGGTTCTTTTTCCCTATGTGCATGATCTTGCATTTGTCTACGTTAAAGCGCATTTGCCATTTGTTTGCCCAGTCCTCCAGCTTATCAAGGTCCCTTTGCAGTTCCTCACACTCCTCCCTGGTCCTAACTCTGGCGCAGAGTTTGGTATCGTCTGCAAATTTTATAACCTCACACTTTGCCTCCGTTTCCAGGTCATTGATAAATATGTTGAAGAGTAGCGGTCCCAGCACCGATCCCTGTGGCACACCGCTCGTGACTCCCCTCCAGTCAGAATATTGGCCCTTTACTCCGACCCTCTGTAGTCTACCTGACAACCAGTGCTTGATCCATCTGTGTACATCCCCGCCCACCCCGTGGTTCCACAGCTTCCTAAGCAGCCTTTCATGTGGCACCTTGTCAAAGGCCTTTTGAAAGTCGAGGTAAATGATGTCTATGGGTTCCCCTTTGTCCACCTGACTGCTTATTCCCTCAAAGAAGTACAGAAGGTTTGTCAGGCACGACCTTCCCTTACAGAATTCGTGCTGGCTTGTCCGCAGTAGGCCATTTTTCTCGATGTGCTCGCAAATGCTGTCCTTGATCATTGCTTCCACCATCTTCCCTATAATTGAAGTCAGGCTCACCGGCCTGTAGTTCCCGGGGTCACCTCTCGATCCCTTCTTAAAGATAGGTGTGACATTTGCCAGTTTCCAGTCCTCTGGTACCTCTCCAGTTGTCAAGGATAGGTTGCAAACATGCTGAATTGCGCCCGCTATTTCCTGTCTTAGTTCCTTTAGAACCCTTGGGTGGATCCCGTCCGGTCCCGGTGATTTGCCGCTTTTTAACCTGTCAATCTGTTTGAGGACATCCTCCCGACTTACCTCTATATGCCCCAATTTTTTGGCCTGCTCCCCACTCATGAGCTCCTCTGAGTCCGGTATATTGGACGTGTCCTCGCTCGTGAAGACCGACGAGAAGAATGTGTTCAACCTCTCAGCTACCTCTTTATCCTCCTTAATCACTCCCTTCCTATCCCCATCGTCCAATGGCCCCACCTCCTCTCTCACTGGTTGCTTCCCCTTTACGTAACTGAAGAATGCCTTGAAGTTTTTCGCCTCCCTGGCCAGCCCTTCCTCGTATTTCCCTTTTGCTTTTCTAACCTCTCGGTGGCATTCCTTTTGGCATTTCCTGTGCTCCTGGTGATTTTCCTCCGTTGGATCCCTCTTCCATTTCCGGAAGGACACTTTCTTGTCACTGATTGCCCTCTTTACTTCAGGTGTCATCCAAACCGGGTCTTTTGACCGCTTGTTCTTGCGGCCTTTCCTGAAACTGGGAATGTACAGTTTTTGCGCTTCCTGCAGGGTGTCCCTGAGAAGGGTCCAGGCGCTTCCTACAGTCTAGAGAATGACACGGGGAAAAAATCTGTCCCCGTCACCGCCCCGTCACCGGCCCACCATCCTCTGCACCGCCCCGTCACCGCCGTTCCCTTCACCGCCCCGTCACCGCCATCCCTTTCACCGCCCCGTCACCGCCACTGCCATCCCATTCACCGCCCCGTCACCGTCCCCGCTGCATCCATATAAGCCTTAGTACTGTAATATTTAGCTTATTCCTTTCTTATAAATCAAAGTTCCTGCTGCTGAACTAGAGAAAGAGATGTTCAGCTGGCAGGGCTTTGTTTATAAATTTTTATCAACACAACTAATATACTATTTTATCCTAAAGCAAAAAATAAATAAATAAATATAATTTTTTTTTCTACGTTTGTTGTCTGGTTTCTGCTTTCCACATCTTCTCATTGAATTCCTTCCATCCACTGTGTGTCTTCTCTCTGCGTCTTCCATTTGCTGTTACTGTGCCTCTCCCTTAACCCCCCCCCCCCAATTGGTCTAGCACCCATCTTCTTCCCTCCGCTCCCGCATAGTCTGGCATCTGTCTTCTTCCCACTCTGTCTTCCACATTTCCCTTGGGGGTCTGCCCTCTCCACCCTCCTTCAATGTCTGTTCTATTCCTTTCCACTACCACCCTTCCCTCCCTCCTTTACCATCTGTTCCTTTCTACTACCCTTCAGCTCCTCTCGCGTGGCCTATCTACCTTCCTTCCTCTTATTTTCATGGCACGTTACAATGTAATTTGTGCAAGCCACTGGAGCCTACAAGCTCGGTCCCTGTCCCATCCCCACAAACCATCTCGCTTCTGTGCTCCTATTTTCTCCATTTCTAATATCTCCCCTATGTATCTGTCATTGCCCCCCCGTGTCCATATACCATCCCCATGGCATGTCCCCTTTATGTCTCTGTCCCTATGCCCCATGCACATAATTTCCCCTCTTTCTGTTACCTTCCTGTGTCCAGATTTCCCCTATCTTCCTCTTCCATACCAGTGTGTCTCTTCTTTTCAACCCCATCTAGCTTTTTTCCCTCTTTCTTCCCCCCCCCCTGCTTCTAGCATCTGGCTCACCTGCCTGTTCTTCCCTTTCTTTCCTGCTGTGGGTTTTTCTTTCCGACTTCATCCCCTTGGCCCAGAATCCTTTTCCCTTTCACTCCCTCCTTCCAATTTGAGCCGGGAACACTAGCGATCGCACGGTCCCCGCAGCCACTACCTGCCTGCCCAATCGATCCTAGTGTTTCGCCAGCTCTCTCCCTTCTCCTCACCTTAGTTTATAGGTTTTCTTTTTCGGCGACCTACACGCTTTCCCAAAGAGCCGCGCACGCGCGGCTGCTCAGTGTTCAATCTTCTGCTCTGCTGCAACTTCCTGTTTCCGGTTGCGTCAGAGCAGAAGATCGAAACTGAGCAGCAGCGAGTGCGCGGCTCTCTGATAGCATGCGGGTCGCCGAAAAAGAAAATCTACAAACTAAGGTGAGGAGAAGGGAGAGAGCTGGCTAAACACTAGAATTGATTGGGCAGGCGGGTGTGAGCTGCAGGGACCACGCGATCCTTCATGCCTCACTG
The DNA here is from genome assembly GCF_902459505.1 of Geotrypetes seraphini. NCBI lineage: Eukaryota > Metazoa > Chordata > Amphibia > Gymnophiona > Dermophiidae > Geotrypetes > Geotrypetes seraphini. The sequence goes on along the minus strand of NC_047087.1, from coordinate 164,073,801 downwards.
CGGGGACAAGACCATTCACCGCCCCTCGGGCGGTGAAGGCCTTGTCCCCGTCGCCGCAGCGACTGCTAGTTTTCTTCCCCGTTTTTGGCGGGTGACCCGCGGCTAAGATGCGGTGGCCGCGGGTAAACCGCCACCGTGTCATTCTCTACTACAGTCTCCATCCTAAAGCCGTTCCTGAGCTTCCTCCCCACCATTTTCCTCATAGCAACATAGTTCCCTTTCCTGAAGTTGAGCGCAGTTGATGCGGTCCTCCCCACTATGGGTGACCCCCTTTCTAATGTGAATCTGATCACGTTGTGATCACTGTTGCCTAGTGTTCCTCCCACCTCTACCCCTCTTGCAGGCCCCCCTAATCCGTTAAGGATGAGGTCAAGAGTAGCACCCCCTCGCGTCGGTTCCTTGACTAGTTGCTCCATGAAGCAGTCCCTCACAGCTTCTACGAATCCTGTTTCCCTCGTGGAGTTGGAGTGACCCGTACTCCAGTCTATCCCTGGGTAGTTGAAGTCCCCCATCACTGTTACACTTCCAGTCCTGCATTCCTGCCTCAGTTCTGCTTCCAAGTCGTGTCCTATTGTTTCTGACGCACCAGGTGGGCGATAATAAAGCCCCAGCTTTATGTCTGCACTCTTCTTTCCCGGCAATTTGACTCATAGCGATTCCAGCTCCTCTGCCTTTGTTGCCGTATCAATCCCAATCGAGTAGATATAGTCCTTTATATACAACGCTATGCCTCCCCCCTTCTTGTGGGTCCTGTCCCTCCTGTAGAGCTTGTACCCTGGCAGCGCCACATCCCATTGATTTTCCTCTGTCCACCAGGTTTCTGTAATTCCTATTATATCCAGGTCCTCCATACCCACCCCTCTCACTCAATCAATTGCATGTCTCATGTTCTCACCAACAGACTAAGAATATACCTTCTACCCCAAGGATGGGCAACCATAGTCCAAAGGCCACAACCTAGTCAGGTTTACAAGATTTCACTGCATGTACCACTTCCATCATATGCAAATATAGCTCAACCATATTCATTGTGAAAATCTTGAAAACCTGACTCGGTTGTAGCTTTTGAGATCCATAAGTACATAAGAATTGCTACTGCTGGGTCAGACCAGTGGTTCATCATGCCCAGTAGTCCGCTCACGTGGTGGCCCTCTGGTCAAAGACCAGCACCCTAACTGACACTAGCCCCACCAGTGTATGTCCTTGTTCAGCAGGAACTTGTCTAACTTTGTCTTGAATCCCTGGAGGGTGTGTTCCCCTATGACAGACTCCTGAAGAGCGTTCCAGTTTTCTACCACTCTCTGGTTAAAGAAGAACTTCCTTACGTTTGTACGAAATTTATCCCCATTGAACTTTAGAGAGTGCCCTCTCGTTCTCCCTACCTTGGAGAGGGTGAACAACCTGTCCTTATCTACTAAGTCTATCCCCTTCAGTACCTTGAATGTTTTGATCATGTCCCCTCTCAATCTCCTCTGTTCGAGGGAGAAGAGACCCAGTTTCTCTAATCTTTTGCTGTACGGAAGCTCCTCTAACCCTTTAACCATCTTAGTCGCGACCAGTGCTGGACGCAGTACTCTAGGTGAGGGCGCACCATGGCCCAATACAGCGGCATGATAACCTTCTCCAATGTATTTGTAATCCCCTTCTTTATTATTCCTAGCATTCTGTTCGCCCTTTTTGCCACCGCCGCCGCAAATTGCGCGGATGGCTTCATTGACTTGTTGATCAGAACTCCTAAGTCCCTTTCCTGGGAGGTCTCTCCAAGTACCGCCCCGGATATCCTGTATTTGTGAATGAGATTTTTGTTACCAACATGCATCACTTTACACTTGTCCACGTTTTCTACACTCTTGCTGTGATGTTACATAATTATTATTTTTGGGGCTCGCCACCAATTTATTGAGTATACAACATCTAGTTCTCAAGGGTAAGTCTAGTCTTGAATATAAGGATCCCAAATATGGAGAAAAGTCATTTTCCTTTTAAGGATTGTCTTTGCTATCTGATGTTCCCAAACCATTAAAAAATGTAATTTATTCCTCAAGTGACAAAATGGTAGGTGTTTTTTCTGGGCCCAATCTTGTAAAATACATTTTTCCTCCTACTGGACAAAATTTCCTTACTAAAGACACTCTTAAAGGCATATTTCTTCACCCTTCAGAGTGTCGGCTAATGGTCTTGGCAGATAGATGCTTAGGAAGACAGGCAGCTGGCTAGTAATTGTCTTTAATGAATGTGGTCTGATAACTCTTTCCTTTTATATAATGGCGTTATTTTCCCTTTCTAATCATGATTTACTTTTATTTATACACCACTTAGATCAGGGGTAGGGAACTCCGGTCCTCGAGAGCCGTATTCCAGTCGGGTTTTCAGGATTTCTCCAATGAATATGCATTGAAAGCAGTGCATGCAAATAGATCTCATGCATATTCATTGGGGAAAACCCGACTGGAATACAGCTCTCGAAGACCGGAGTTCCCTACCCCTGACTTAGATCCTTATGTTCTTATAAAGTCCATAGTCTGTTACTGAGAAAGATATGGGGCAAGCCACTGCTTGCCCTGGATTGGTAGCATGGAATGTTGCTACTCTTTGGGTTTACATTGATCAAGAAGCAATAGCTTGAATAGAACACAGATGTACAAAACGGCAAAGGTGTATAATAAGGCTACATAATTTCCCTTTACTTGTTCAATCTATGTACAGAGCAAATCAGAGAATGACTGTATGAGAAAACTAAAGATAAAACATTGGTGGAAGACTCAACAACTTTCATTTTGCTGATGATTCTACATTATTGGCTGAAAGTAGAGATGATCTGAAACATCTGATTAAAAAATCAAGGAACAGTCTCAAAATGGGCCTATACCTTAAAGTTATCCCAACAACTTTAATGGAGAAGTAATAGAAATAATAGACAACTAGTTTGGTTGGATCAATAACAAAACAAACAGCAGTCTCAAGCCTATTCCTTAAGCAAGAATCAAGGAAAACTGGAAATGGTTAAAGATCAAATGAATAAAAACAAAATTGATTTGATAGGGATCAGTGAACTGAAATGTATTAATTTTATTTATTTAAAACACTTGTAGCCTGCATATCAACCATCTATGCCGATAATAATGATAGATACATAATTAAAACAAAACATTACATACATAACAAAACAGAACATAGCAGATTATTAAAATAACAGCATGCAATAAACAACTTACACATGTGCCTTAAAATAAAAAAACCAAGCAATTACAAGATTACAAAGTAACCAAATTTGAAAAGGCAAGTCAAAAAAAATTGGCTTTCAAACTTTTTCAAAATGCCAAAAAATCAGAGGTCAGATGGATAGACTCTGGAACCGAGTTCCATAGTAAAGGTCCGGCTACTTGCAACATACATGATCGATTTGCAACTTTAGTGACAGAACGAAGAGTGAGAACAGCCAAAAAAGATCTGTCTTGTAATCTCAAAGAACGAGGAGGCACATAAGTCTGCAGCAGAGAAGCCATCAACTTGGGCAATAGATCCCAGACAGGGTTAGAAGCTTAAATAGTATTCTCCAAACAACTGCGAGGGGACATGATAGAGACGTTCAAAATACTGAAAGACATCGATAAAATAGAGCAGAAAAACAAATTATTTACATTGTCCAACGTGACACGGACAAGAGGACATGGTTTGAAGCTAAGGGGGGACAAATCCACGGACAAATGTCAGGAAGTTCTGCTTCACGCAGCAAGTGGTGGACGCCTGGAATGCTCTTCCAAAGGAGGTTATTAAGGAATCCACTGTGCTAGGATTCAAAGGCAAATTAGATGCACATCTCCTTACGAGAGGCATAGAGGGATATGGGTGATTAAAACTACATCAGGTGTATACCTGACTGGGCCTCCGCGTGTGCGGATCACCGGACTCGATGGACCATGGGTCTGATCCGGAGATGGCAGTTCTTATGTTCTTATGTAACTGGTAATCAGTGAAATTTGGCCAGCACAGGTGTAACATGGGAATAACAGGGCAATCTAGCTATTACCATGGCAGCGGTATTTTGAGCTACCTGAAGTACTCTAAGTCTTCAGCAAGCCACAAAAAGGAGAATTACAATAGTCTAGATGTGGTAAGACTAACATGACCATTAATTTTTTTCCTCAAAACAGGACAGGACCCCGGCCTGCCCAGTACCTTTTTTAAATCCTGGCAGCTGACTCCTGTCTTGATGTCTTCCGGCAGTGGCACACAAGGTAGGCGCAAGCTTTTCGCGTGCCTGTCTGGTCCCGCACTGCACACTGAATGGCTGCCGTCATTTCTTGTGGGACTTGCGAGAACTGATGGCAGCCATTCAGTGAGTGGCATGGGACCAGGCAGGTGTGCTGCTCTGCTGCCAAAAGACATCATGTCAGGAGGCAACCACCAGGATTAAGAAAAGGTACTGGGAGGGCAGTATTCACTACGGTACTTGTTTCTTCAGCGGGCCCCTGAAAACGGGACATTTCTGCATCCCTAAGCTGTGCTTGGGGACAACGGGACAGGCTACCTAAAAATGGGCAGGTCCCATTCAAAACAGGACATATGGTCACGTTAGGTAAGACATAACTCTGCATAACCAGTCTAAAGTTCGTAGCTGACATCAAATCCCATAGTTTTAACACCATCCTTATTTTAAAGAAAACAGTTTTAACTACTGAGGCAATATGACTGCAAAATTTTAACGAGGTATCAAAGATTATTCTCAAACTCTTAATTTCCTGCTTTATTAAAATGGTAAGCCCAGCATACACAAAATTCACTGGACAGGACAGGGCCATTTTCAATCAAATGAGCATTGGATACTCTGGTCATGAAACACACAAGAAAATGGTGTGGCATTATCAGTGATAGAGTCATGTCAATCCATCTGCAGGGAAAGCCGATCAATGTCACCTTGATCCTAGTGTATACTCCAACAACAGACGCAGAAGACGAGGATGTAGAATTGTTTTACGAACAGTTTCAAAACGTAATAGGTCAAATGCCGAAACAAGATCTACTGATTATTATGGGGGACTTCAATGCAAAAGTAGGAAGTACATCTGAAGATGCAGTGGTTGGCAAGCATGGCATAGGAGAAAGAAATGAAGCTGGTGATATACAGCCGTGCAAAAGTTTTGCATCTACTCTGAGTAATACATTGTTCCGTCTTTCTTGCTGGATCACAGCAATATTTCTGATGCCTACTGCTGCATATTATATACTGACGTGTTCATAATTTTATGCTCCATCACCCTGCACATTTTAAATGCATTATAAGTTTTAAATCTGAAGTCCTAAATCAATTTAAAATGTGCAAGAGATCACAAGCTTTTGACATGCAAGATCAAGGTAAAGCTTCGAAAGAAGATAATTAGAGAACTCCCAAAATATGACATTGAAAACATTCCATCAGACTATTGGATAAAACTAAACAACATGTTTGTCTTGCTTGATACAGGGGATAGAGAGCCCAAAGAGTTATGGAATGACATCAAAACTGTAATTAGTGATGAAGCTAAAAAAACACTCCAGAAGAAAAAAGTAAGCCAAGAAATCACCTTGGATCTCAGAAGAAACCAGAAAAGTAGCAGAAGAAAGAAGACAAGTAAAACTATCCGGTGATAGAGAAAAAATATCACAAATGAACCGAGTGTTTCAATGTCAAGTTCAGCAAGACAAAGAATGATATCTCAAGGATATTTGTCAGAAAATTTAAAGAGAACATGTAAATGGAAACACCAGATTAGCGTTATCAGGATTAAGAGATTGTGGCAGAAATTCTAAATTTAACTGGTGATTCTTAAAGACACCAATAGAATGATAGTGAATGATACAGAAAGCATTAAAAAGAGATGGAAAGAATATACAGAAAATTTATACAAACAAGGCAATAAGGATAACATTGGGGAAATTGAACTGGAAACTGAAGCCAAAGAAGAACCAGATATTTAAAAAAAAGAAGTCAAAGCAGCAATTAAAGCTTTATTGAAAAACAAATTACCTGGTATCGATGGTATTCCAATTGAATTAATAAAAGGCTCAGAAGGTATTATCATGGCCCTCACTCGACTGTGTCAACAGATTTGGAAGGAAAAAATGACCAACCAATTGGAGAAGATCACTGTTTCTACCTATACTGAAGAAAGGTGACGCCAAGGACTGTAACAACTACAAAATGATTGCGTTAATTCCACACATCAGCAAAATATTGCTGAAAATAATACAACGAAGGCTCTACTCATGATGAGCAAGAACTACCCGAAGTTCTGGCTAGTTTCAGAAAAGGTTGCGAAACAACAGACATTATTGTCAATGTTAGATGGATATTGGAGAAGAGCAAAGAATACCAAAATCCCCTATACCTTTGCTTCATCATCTACAGTAAAGCTTTTGAGTGTGTGGATCATAATAAACTAGGGAGAACTCTAGTGCAAATAGGAATAAATAACCAGATACAACTCAGCTGAAAAAGAGCCTATATGAAAATCAAGAAGCTGCTGATTTGTTTCCAATAAAACGTGACATCAGGCAAGGATGCATCTTGTCATGTTACCAGTTCAACCTGTACGGTGAAACATCTATAGAAAAACAAATTTGGAAGAAAAGAATGCCAGTTTCAAAGTTGGTGGCCAAAATATAAACAACATGCGCTATGCAGATAATACAACGCTCATCACCAGCAGCAAAGAGGTCATGCTCTATCTACTGAGAAAATTCAAAGCTGAAGTCATAACATGGGATTAGAACTGAACAAAAACAAAACGAAAACCATGAACACAGAAAATGATGACGATTTTGAGCTTGAAGGCGATAGAATAGAAGTTGTAAATGATTTCAATCTCCTGGGCTCTTTTGTAAACAAAGCAATTAGCAGGGAGGAAATACTCTGCAGAATAGCACTTGGTCGATCTTCAATGAAGGATCTTGACAAAGTATTTAAAGGCAAGGAGGTAACACTCCAAACGAAGATCAGACTTGTCCACGCACTCATTTTCTCAATGGTCAATTACAGAAACAAGACAGAAAGAAGATTGACTACTTTGAGCTTTGGTGCTGGAGAAGGATTTTAGGCGTGCCATGGACCACCAGAAAAACTAACAAATCAATTCTGAAAGAGATCAAACCGGCTATGTCACGCAAAGCCCAAATGATGAAGTTACAACTGTCTTATTTTGATCACACTATCAGAAGATAGAGATCACTGGAGAAGGACATCATGTTTGGGAAGATCAAAGGAACTAGGCGAAGAGGGCGACCTGCAATCAGATAGTTGGACATGTTGAAAACAACCACGGGGAAAACACTTGAGGACCTTTCTGGACTAGCACAAAACTGATTTTTTTTTAGATCCGCAATTCATCAAGTCGCAAGGACTTGAACACAAATCAATGGTATTAACAACAACATTCTATAAGGATGGACTCCACCTTAACAAGGATGAAACCAACCAGCTGGCACCATCATTTATAAAAGAGACAGAGCAGCCAGACATTTTTTGTTTTTACTACATTCAAACATAAATGGTTTGCAGTCATCCAAATAGTAGTAAAATTATGGATTAAGAACTGGTTGAAAGACAGAAAACAGAGTGTAGGTTTAAATGGTCAATATTCTGAATAGAGAATGGTAAATAGTGGGGTTCCCCCCAGGGGTCTGTGCTGGGACTGCTGCTTTTTAACATGTTTATCAATGATCTAAAGATGGTAATAACTAGTGAGATAATTCAATTTGCTGATGACACAAAGTTGTTCAAAGTTATTAAATCATAGGAGGATTGAGAAAAATTGCATGAGGACCTTGTGAGATGAAGACTTGGTGTCAAAATGGCAGAGAAGGTTTAATGTGAGCAAGTGCAAAGTTATACATGTGGAAAAGACGAACTCAAACTATAGCTACGTGATGCTGGGTTCTGTGTTAGGAGTCACTGCCCAGGAAAAGGATCTAGGTGTCATTGTTGAGGACATGTTGAAACCCTCAGCTCAATGTGCGGTGGTGGCTAAGAAAGCAAATAGAATGTTAGGAATTAGCAGGAAAGGAATGGAAAACAAAAGATGAAAATGTTATAATGCCCTTTTATCACTCTATGGTACAGCCGCACCTTGAATACTAGGTGTAGTTCTGGTTGCTGTATCTCAAAAAAAGATATAATGGAATTAGAAAAGATATAGAGAAGGGTGATGAAAATGATAAAAGGGTTGGGATGACTACCCTTTGAGGAAAGGTTAAAGCGGCTAGGTCTCTTCAGCTTGGAGAAGAGATGGCTCAGGGGGAATCTGAGTTGCGTTACTTAGGGTTATATATCCCTATGGATCTTACTCGTCTATACTCTTTAAATGTTAGCTCTTTGTTTTCTGCCCTTGGACCGCGACTACAGTTATGGCAGGGTCTTCCACTCTCTTTGTTGGGCCGAGTTAGTCTTTATAATATGATTGTTGTACCACAGTGGCTCTATGTTTTTCAGGTTCTTCCTCTCTATCTTTCTTCTAATGATGAAAAGCGTCTTGAGCGCATAGTACAGCGGTTTCTCTGGATGGGCAAACGGGCTCGCATACCCTATAGGAGAGCAGCCTCCCCTTGGTACAAAGGTGGCTTGGGATTGTTGAATTTACGCTTCTTGACGATTGCATGTGGTATGCGTCATATTAAAGATCTTTTTAGTGGCACTTCAACGTTTACTAACACTTCTTTGGAACTTTCTTGCTTTACCTCTACCCATTTCAGTGCATTTCTTCATTCTTCTTTACTTTCTAAATGGAAATCCGCACCCAGTGCGTCGTTGCATTGCCCTCTTCGTCAGGCTTGGCACTGGGTTTGTAGGTTTCATTCTCTTAATCCTACTGTTTCTCCCTTTTCACCATTGCGTTATAATTCCTGTTTTTCTCCTGGGGTGGACAATGTTAGCTTTGTGCGTTGGGAAGCAAAGGGGATTCGTTTTTTGTTTCATTTAGTTGATGATGAGGGTCGGATTAAATCCTTTGACCTGCTTTGTGAGGAATTCTCTTTACCTCGTACAGATATTTTTACCTATCTCCAGATTCGCCATTATATCTCTTCTTTGTCAAATACTCATCTTTTGGCCTCTTGTCGAGAATTGTTGATGGAGGCTTTTATATTTGGTTCCCAACAGCCTGTTCCGTTGAAATTTTATCATAGACATTTGAAAGACGAATCCCCTATGCTTGATTGTCTAAAATTACGGGATGCATGGGTGGGAGATTTGAATATGGAATTTTCTGATGAAGTAATTTTGAATGCTATTAAAAAACTGCCTTTGTATAGTAAATATACTATTTTTTGGGAACAACACTTCAAATTGACTCTTCGCTTATATATTTCTCCTCGGAGAGCTTTTTTGGCGGGGCTCTGCTCAACTGCGGATTGCAGGCGTTGTGGTACTCCGGATGCTGGTCTTGGCCACATGTTTTGGTCTTGTTCATCTATACAGACCTTTTGGGACGCTGTTTTTCTTTTTGTGGATGACATCTGGAATATTACAATTCAGAGATCAGCCCTGGTGTTATTTGGAGCCTCTTTACATTTTCATCCTCGTAGACCTGGAGCTTCTGCATTTCTTCGTTGGATGGCTGCGGTTGCTATCAAGTGCATCTTGCTTAAGTGGATGGAAGTGGAGGCTCCTGACTATTCCCTTTGGCGTAGTCATATGATTACGTTGCTTTCTTGGGAGCGAAGAGGTATTCAGGACATTTCTTCATTGCCTGGACGGGCCTTCCAACGAATTTGGGAGCCCTTTTGATCTACACTATCTCCGGTGGCTCGTAGCCGCCTTTTGAACTGTTAGGGTATTATTCTCTTATTTACCTCATTTTGTTTGGCATCAGTGAGAAGGGAGGGTGGGAGGTAGGGTGGGTTTTTGTATACAATTTTGAGCTACCCTGTTGTTCTTTCTTTGTTCTTGATTTTGTATTTGCTCAATAAAATATATTTAATCTATATATATATAAAATCGGATGTATGTATGTATGTGCCGCGATCACGCAAAAACGGCTTGCCCGATTTGAACGAAACTTGGTATGCCGATCCCTCACTACCTGGGGTGATATGTTCTGGGGGTCTCACGGCCCACCTGCACATGTGGGCGGAGCTACAAACATAAAATCAGATTTCACCCATTCATGTCAATGGAAAAAATGTAAAACAGCTGCCAACGCAAAAACGGCTTTCCCGATTTGAACGAAACTTGGTATGCAGATCCCTCACTACCTGGGGTGATATATTCTGGGGGTATCGCGGCCAACCTGCACACCTGGGTGGAGCTACAAACAGAAAATCAGATTTCACCCATTCATGTCAATGGAAAAAATGTAAAAACTGCCTCCGCAAAACCGGCTTGCCCGATTTGAACGAAACTTGGTATGCGGATCCCTCACTACCCGGGATGATATGTTCTGGGGGTCTCACGGCTCAACTGCACATGTGGGCGGAGCTACAAACATAACTTCAGATTTCACCCATTCAAGTCAATGGGAAAAATGTAAAAAGCTGTGGGACCGATTTGAAATAAACTTGGTATGCTGATCCCTCACTACCTGGGGTGATATGTTCTGGGGGTCTTGCGGCCCACCTGCACACATGGGCGGAGCTACAAACAGAAAATCAGATTTCACCCATTCATGTCAATGGAAAAAATGTAAAAAACTGCCATTCTCACAGTAATTCCAACTACCTGGGGTGATATGTTCTGGGGGTCTCGCGGCCCACCTGCACACGTGGGCGGAGCTACAAACAGAACATCAGATTTCACCCATTCATGTCAATGGAAAAAATGTAAAAAGCTGCCATTCTCACTGTGACCAATTTGGACGAAACTTGGTATGTACATCCCTCACTACCTGGGTTGTTATGTTCTGGGGGTCTCGCGGCCCACCTGCACACGTGGGCGGAGCTACAAACAGAAAATCAGCACATGAATCTGTGACGGTAGCAACTTTTCCGACGTCGCCTGCACCCCACCTGCGACATCCTGCCACTCTCTGTCGCAGGTCGCACACCGTCGTTACCGCATCTCACGCGCACACTAAAGAGCGAAGCAGCACTAGCATTCAGCAGCAAAAAAAAAAAAAAAAAAGTGGTTGTAGCTGGATTAACTAAAGAATGAAAGAACTAATCAAACGCCGTGCAAGCAGGAGGACTCTGCTCTCTATTAGAGCCCCTGCCACTCCAGCAACCGCGGATCACCGAACGCAGACCGACTTCTGAGTCGGACTTTTTCTTCAGCCCTTGAGGGCCACCGAAAGCCTCCCCCACGCAGCGACTTCCTAGGCAGAGGAAGGAGGAAGTTTCTGCCATCTTGTCCCTCCTTCCTCCGCCCGACGCCGTGCAAGCAGGAGGACTCTGCTCTCTATTAGAGCCCCTGCCGCTCCAGCAACCGCGGATCGCCGAACGCAGACCGACTTCTGAGTCGGACTTTTTCTTCAGCCCTTGAGGGCCACCGAAAGCCTCCCCCACCCAGCGACTTCCTAGGCAGAGGAAGGAGGAAGTTTCTCCCATCTTGTCCCTCCTTCCTCCGCCCGACGCCGTGCAAGCAGGAGGACTCTGCTCTCTATTAGAGCCCCTGCCGCTCCAGCAACCGCGGATCACCGAACGCAGACCGACTTCTGAGTCGGACTTTTTCTTCAGCCCTTGAGGGCCACCGAAAGCCTCCCCCACCCAGCGACTTCCTAGGCAGAGGAAGGAGGAAGTTTCTGCCATCTTGTCCCTCCTTCCTCCGCCCGACGCCGTGCAAGCAGGAGGACTCTGCTCTCTATTAGAGCCCCTGCCGCTCCAGCAACCGCGGATCACCGAACGCAGACCGACTTCTGAGTCGGACTTTTTCTTCAGCCCTTGAGGGCCACCGAAAGCCTCCCCCACCCAGCGACTTCCTAGGCAGAGGAAGGAGGAAGTTTCTCCCATCTTGTCCCTCCTTCCTCCGCCCGACGCCGTGCAAGCAGGAGGACTCTGCTCTCTATTAGAGCCCCTGCCGCTCCAGCAACCGCGAATCACCGAACGCAGACCGACTTCTGAGTCGGACTTTTTCTTCAGCCCTTGAGGGCCACCGAAAGCCTCCCCCACCCAGCGACTTCCTAGGCAGAGGAAGGAGGAAGTTTCTGCCATCTTGTCCCTCCTTCCTCCGCCCGACGCCGTGCAAGCAGGAGGACTCTGCTCTCTATTAGAGCCCCTGCCTCTCCAACCACCTCTCCAGCGAACTCTGAACACAACCCATACATCCACTCTCACAACCAACTCAAATAACTACCAAACCGCAATCTTCACAAATATATAAAAAAAAAAAAAATATGGCACTGCGTACACACAACCTCATTCTTGCCCTCATACTAATTGCCACATTTATAGCAAAATGGAAAACCACAGGCTACCAAATACAAACCATCCCTATCCTAACAACAACACACAGACCTGTTCAACATACCAGAAAACTGCATACCACTAGAACACTAACTCCATGCCCACTATCCAGCCAAGCCAGCATCCCCACCATCTGGGGAAAAAGACCCCCACCAAAACCTAACTCAAACACACAAAAATACCAAACCTCACCAAGAACTATCATCAATACAACCACTACACCAACCACAAAATACACTACAATTGCTTGCGCATATATGAACATCAGATCCGTCAGCCCAAAGGCAGAATTAATCAAAGATTGGCTGACCAAAGACAATCTAGGCTGTCTCTTCCTAACCGAAACATGGCTCACCTCTGAGTCAGATCCAAGCATCACAGAATTCTGCCCCAAAGGATATAAACTTGAAGTAGTATGTCGAGAAAACAGAAGAGGAGGAGGTCTAGCAATCATAACAAAAAACAATCTCAACATCGACGTACTAACCAAGCACTCCACCCCTTATCTTGATCTGCTAGCCTGCCAAATATCTGACAAATCACTCAATGGAAACCTGAACTGTCTTATTTGCTACATTACACCAGGTAAATGGAACACTTCAAAACAAGAACTTGAAGAATTCATCTTCCAGAACTCACTCTCCTCCACACATAACTTGATCCTCGGAGACTTAAATCTCCACTTAGAAGATCAATCATCCAAACAAACAACAGATATACTCTCATACCTCAACACTTTATCCTATCAAATTCTCAACCCAGAACCCACACACGAAAAAGGTCATCAACTTGATATAGCAGCTTACTCATCTCCAAATCAAAACACACAAAACATCTACATCTCAAACGGGTCCTGGCACCCTACTCTATGGTCAGACCATTTCAAATATTCATTCACCATCAATTGGGCTCAAAATAACAACAAACCCATCCCAAAGAAAACACTCATCAAATTCAGACCGAAAATCGAACCTCACACATTCTGGAACACAGTCAACCCCGAAATCGACCCCAACAACCCCAAAGAATTCATAAACAGCTGGCGGACCCTCAGTGAATCTACACTAAATGAACTTGCTCCAATAAAAAACAAAAACAAAATAGACAGACCATCTAATAAATGGTTCGACGACGAACTTCTACAACTAAAAAGAAAATGCAGACAATTAGAAAGGTCATGGAAAAAACAAAAACACAACCACATCAAAGATGAATGGAAAATCCTAATCAAACAATACAATACCAAACTGAAGGAAAAACGAAAAAACTACTACTCCAAACTCATCAGCACCGAAAAACCAGACACAAGAATACTTTTTGACATCTTAAGAAATCTCACCGATACCAAACCATTTCTCGCCACCCAAGGAAACCAAACTCCCACAGCCACCCAATTAGCGGATCACTTCAAACACAAAATCATCACAACCAGATCCACATTCAACAATTCAAGAATCAACATAGAAGAAATACGAATCAATCCCAAAACAGATGAAGCAATCCCAGCAGACAGGATATGGACAAACTTCCCAAAGATACAATGGTCAGACTTGAACAGGCTTTACAAAAAATACAGCAAATCCTCATGTGACTTGAACAATTGTCCCTCATACTTACTAGCAACAGCTTCCACCAAATTTAAAGCTAGCCTCACACTATGGCTTCAAACAACACTAAGTGAAGGTCATTTCCCACCGGAATTAGGAGAAATCATAATTACACCTATCCTAAAAGATCCCAAAGGTCCTATAGATAATCCTGCAAACTATAGACCAATCGCTTCAATCCCTCTATACATTAAAATAACAGAAGGCCTTGTCGCACAACACCTCTCCAACTACCTTGAAGACCATCACATACTACATCCATCACAATCTGGATTCAGATCCAACCATAGCACAGAAACTCTACTGGTATCACTATTAGACATTACCCGACAACACCTCAGCAAAGGAAACAAGCTGCTTCTCATTCAACTCGATCTTTCTGCGGCATTCGACCTAGTTGACCATCACACACTACTCCAGATATTAGACGCAATAGGAATCTCAGGTAATGTTCACAAATGGTTCCAAAGCTTCCTCAAAACACGAACATACAAAGTCAAATCAAGAGCACATATCCGACCCATGGTCAAACCCATGTGGAGTACCACAAGGATCACCATTATCACCCATATTATTTAACCTCTTCATAGCATCCCTAGGCATAACCCTAGACGCCCTAAACACAGTATCATTCAGCTACGCAGATGATATAACTATCCTCCTCTCCTTTAATATTCAAGACCCCTTATCCACAAACCACCTGAAAATGATAATGGAAACGGTAGAAAAATGGATGTCAAGTCATAAACTAAAACTGAACTCGGAAAAAACTAAATTCCTACTACTGGAAAGGGAAAAAAAAACCATCTCTCACAGAACTAGAAGTAAATACAATCAAGTACCCAATGCAAAGCACACTCAAGATCCTGGGAATCCTACTAGACAGAAACTGCACAATGCAGTCTCAAATTCACAAAATCATCCAAAGAGCATTCTTCACAATACGTAACCTAAGAAAAATAAGAAAATTCTTCAACAAAGATCAATACAAGATATTAGTACAATCCCTAGTACTGAGTATTGTAGATTACTGTAACAGCCTATACCTATCATGCCCAAATTACATGATAAAACAATTACAGACAGTTCAGAACACAGCCCTCAGAATCATCTACTCACTAGGCAAATATGACCACATCACCAAAGCATACTTAGACTCACACTGGCTACCAATAAAAGCAAGATCCCAGTTCAAATTCTACTGTCTACTATACAAAGTAATACATGGAACAGCACCCAGCTACCTAAACAACAGACTACACCGTAACCTCTCACACAGATTAAGGAGAACCCAGAGCCTATTCACTCACCCCCCTCTCAAAGGAACACGACGAAAGAAACTATATGACAGCCTTTTAGCGACACAGGCAGCAAAGATCGATACTACCATCACCAATCTACTGACCAAATCAATAGACATTAAAGCATTCCGAAAAGAAATCAAAACTCATCTCTTCAAAAAACACTTCCCATCATCATAACCTCACAAAAGTATTAGAAAATGCTCTCATGACTACCCAAACACCACCACCAGCAACACCCGAATCCGGACAGTATTATCTCTACTCGTCTAAACAACAGAATCCGGACAATATTATCTCTATTCGTCTAAACAACCTATCACTATCTACTATCTACTACCAATTTATCCTGGAAAAGTCCAGAACAACAATTGTAACTTAACGCATTCTTGATTATATGTACTGCAATGCTACTGGAAATGTCCAGTCCTCTAACTTGTAATCCGCTTAGAACCGCAAGGCACAAGCGGAATAGAAATCACTAATGTAATGTAATGTAAAATCAGATTTCACCCATTCATGTCAATGGAAAAAATGTAAAAAGCTGCCATTCTCACAGTAATTCAAAAACGGCTTGACCGATTTGAACGAAACTTGGTATGCAGATCCCTCACTACCTGGGGTGATATGTTCTGGGGGTCTCGCGGTCCACCTGAACACGTGGGCGGAGCTACAAACAGAAAATCACATTTCACCCATTCATGTCAATGGAAAAAATGTAAAAAGATGCCATTCTCACAGTAATTCAAAAACGGCTTGACCGATTTGAACGAAACTTAGTATGCAGATCCCTCACTACCTGGGGTGATATGTTCTGGGGGTCTTGCGGCCCACCTGCACACGTTGGCCGAGCTACAAGCAGAAAATCGGATTTCACCCATTCATGTCAATGAAAAAATGTAAAAAGATGCCATTCTCACATTAATTCAAAAACAGCTTGACCGATTTGAACGAAACTTGGTATGCAGATCCCTCACTACCTGGGGTGATATGTTCTGGGGGTCTCGTGGCCCACCTGCACACGTGGGAAGGGTGGGTTCACCCAATAATGTATATGTTCTTGCTCCTGGAGGTGAAACTAAAAATGTTGTTTATAATCAAGTTTTGTGTTAGTTGTATTGTATTCATTTTGTCAAATATTTCACATTATAATTTGAATATTGTACTTTTTATAAAGTAAAAAAATATTTTCATTCACCACTATAAAGTATCTTTATTTGAATCCATTTACAGTGTTATTGCTATAATTAAATACCCGTGCAACGCCGGGCCATCAGCTAGTGATAAAATAATAAGTGGAGTGGAAAGGGTAGATGTTAATCACTTGTTCACTCTTTCTAAAAATTCTAAGACTAGTGGGCATGCGATGAAGCTACTTAGTAGATTTAAAACAAACCGGAGAAATATTTCTTTACACATTATGACCAGGCAGGACCGGTCCTGCTCTGATCACGGTGATTTCTTGGTTATCCACCAGGAGGAGCCGGTAGTACTAACTCACCAGGTATCCGATATCCAGGTCACCACCGGGGGAGCCCAAGAGCTGTGCAGGTCCAAGCTGACTAAGCTAGATCAGGGCATGCCCCTGTTCTAGAAAAGGCAGCAATTTGGGACAAACAGGCAGGCTAGGGAGAAGGATAAGGTCTCTCTCTCACAATGAACCTCTGTGCTGGTCCAAGCAGAGGTGAGAGCTGTACACCCATGGAGGTAATTGAGGCTGGTGACTCACTGAATCTGCAAACGCTGGAGGAAGAAACCCCTATGGAATTGCAAGGGAGTCTGCCTGAGGAGCTTGGGGAATATCCTGAATCCATGGAAGTTGGATTAATTACCAGGTGCCAAGAATGACCTTTTGACTGTGAGTTTTTGTTTGAATCTTTGAAGCTGTGAATGTCTTTTTGGGTGAGGTTTGCAAACACCCAGGGAGGGAATTTTGATAGCTGTTTTGTAAAGCTGTTTGGAAAGGCAAACCTAGGACACTTTATTTCCCAGCAGTGCTCCAAATACTGCTGGAGACTTCCGTTTTGGGGAACTGTGAACTTTACTCATACCAGAGCAGAGAACTATATTGTTGCATTTCAACCTGCTTGGGAGCAGGCTGTGACCGCCCTGAGAGAAGAAGCTCTGAGGAGAGCAAGATCTCAGGAGGCTAAAGGACTATTGTTTGAAAAGGAAGAATCCTGAACTGTTACTGACTGATTGTGCTTGGTGTTTTGTTTTGCTTTATGATCCTTTTGCAAGAGGCATTATCTATTTTGCTTGAACCATCCTGACCTTTATTTTTGAAAGAAATATTTCACAACTGTGGTTGTGCTTTTTGACTGAGTTCCTCTTGTCTCTCCAGTCCTGCAGGGTGACTCCAGGCCGGGTCGCACGTGGTTGTTTGTTTTATGTCTAGCCACTAGGAGTGCTATAGAGTCCCGGTCCCGGGCTGCAGTGTGGCTACAACATGTAATTAAACCCTGGAATTCGTTGTTAAGAGAATGTGGTGAAATTAGTTAGCCTAGCAGGGTTTAAAAAAGATTTGGATAATTTCCTATAAGAGAAGTCCATAGACTATTATTGAGATGGCTTGGGGAAATCCACTGCTTATTCCTAGGTTACTATTTGGGATCTAGCTAGTAGTGCTGCCCGATTCACGATTCGAATTGGTTCACCGATTCACTTCGGGTGAATCGATTCGAATCAATTCAAAACAAAAAGAAAATCGTCTTCCCAATTCGGCTGACCCTCCCCCCTCGCCCCCTAAAGCAGGAGCAGCAGCGCTGCTCTTGCTGGCCAGCCGCTGCCGCACCTGCTTTAGAAGGCGAGGGGGGAGCATCAGCTGGTTAGTGCTGCTGTCTGGTTCCCCCACTCTATGGCGTCCGGCTTCCCCCACCCGCATCTCGCTTCCCCCCCAGCATCTTGCTTCCCCCTCTAGCCTCCCCGGCATCTCGCTTCCCCCCCTGGTCTCCCCGCACCGGCATTTACCTTAACAAAGCAGCCTGCAGCAAGATCGCAATGCCAGCGATCTTTGCACTGCTTTGGAGCTGTTTCCTCTGCCGCGGTCCCGCCCCTCCTCTGACTTCATAGGAGGGGCGGGACCGCGGCAGAGGAAACTGCTCCGAAGCAGTGCAAACTTAAGATCGCTGGCATTGCAATCTTGCTGCAGGCTGCTTCATTAAGGTAAATGCCGGTGCGAGGAGGCCAGGGGGGTGAGCAGTTCTTTGGGGTGGGGTGTGAGGCGAGCAGGCCCTCAGTGTTGGGCGGGCAGGCCTTCAGGGGGGACAGGCCTTCAGGGGGAAGCAGGTCTTCAAGGGGGGGACAGACTTTCAAGGGAGGGGACAGGCTGGCAGGCCTTCTGGGGAGGATGCAGGCCTTCAAGGGGGGTACAGGCCTTCAGGGGTTGGATACAGACCTTTAAGGGGGGGACAAGCCTTCAGTACACGGAGGGAGGGAGGGAATGGGGGGTTCAAAGAGACATGCATATGCCGGACTTTGGGGGGTAGAAATAATGGGTCTGAAAATAGAGGAGAGGGAGAGAGATGATGGACCATGGGATTTAGGGATGAAAGTTACAGAAAGGGAGAGATGATGGACCCTGGGGTGGTGGGGAAGGGGGGATAGATGCTGGATGAAAGGGTAGTTAAGAAAAGATGGATCTGTGGAGGGAGATGAAAAAAAAGAAAGATGCCAGACCTCCTGGGGAGGGAAGGGAAACGGAAGGGAAGGACAAGGATGGCAGATGGATGGTTAGCACAGAGAAAGAAGGAGACCCTGGCAAGCAAATTATCAGAAGACAACCAGAGCCTGGGACCAACAAGATTTGAATAATGATCAGACAACAAAAGGTAGAAAAACTAATTTCATTTTCTGTTTTGTGATTACAATATGTCAGATTTGAAACGTGTATCCTGCCAGAGCTGGTGTTAGACCGCAAACATGAGCTAGGATTTAACAGAGAGAGAGGATAAGTCTTTTTTTGATTGTTTATTTTGTTTACACCACAACGCCAGTGTAGAAGGCAAAGGGGGTGAATAGGCTATAAAATAAACCCACCAGGATGTTTGAAAAAAACAAAACAAAAACAAAACAACAAAAAACCACCCAATTGGGCAGGAAAATTGAATTGAATCGAATCAAAAAACCAATTTAATAGGCTGAATCAAATCAAATCAAATCAAAATTTTTTCCTGAATCGGGCAGCACTACTAGCTAGGTACTTGGGACCTGGGTTGGCCATTGTTGGAAATAGGATACTGGGCTTGATGGACCTTTGGTTTGTCCCAGTATGGCAATTCTTATGCTCTTATGTTCCATGTCCTTGATACTCATATTTAGACATTCAAGGATGGAAAAAATCTGACATGCCGAGAACACTGAAGACACAGCTTTTCAAGTCCATGGAAAACAAATTACTATAGGTTCCATGAGCCAACATCGAGCAGGAAGAACCGGCATGCATACTTTACAGGCAGTGCATTAAAATTTAAAGTGACAGTACACTTGGTATCTATCTGTGAGAATACTATATCTGCTTATTCTCAGAGAACAGTGGTTAGTGTAGCTGGGTTTATAAAAGGATGGGCAAGTTCTCGTCATAGAAGTCCCTAGTCTATTATTGAGACAGACATGGGGGAAGCTACTGCTTGCATTGGGTCAGTAGCATGGAATGGTGTTACTATTTGGATTTCTGCCAGGTACTTGGCCACTGTGGAAAGAGTATACTGGAAGCAGCCGGCAAGGGAGGAGGTGGGACCACTGGATGAGTGAGATAGGAAGGGAGTGGTGAAGGAGGAAAAGGCATCGACAAAATAGAGCAGGGAAAAAATTATTTACAATGTTCAACGTGACACGGACAAGAGGACATGGACGGAAGCTAAGGGGGGACAAGTCCAGGACAAATGTCAGGAAGTTCTGCTTCATGCAGCGAGTGGTGGACACCTGGAATGCTCTCCCAGAGGAGGTTATTGTGGAATCCACAGTTCTAGGATTCAAAAGCAAATTAGATGCACATCTCCTTACGAGAGGCATAGAGGAATATGGGTGTCTAAAACTACATCAGGTGTACACGTATGTATGCGTATCCGCGTATGCGGATCACTGGACTCGATGGACCGTAGGTCTGATCCGGAGATGGCAGTTCTTATGTTCTTATGAAAAGGAAGTGGTGGATAGACTAAACATGTTCTTTTTGTCAGTTTATACAAGAGAGGACACATCCAGTGTGCCGGAACCTGAAAAAATTTTTAAAGGAGATCAAGCAGAAAAGTTGGAGGTAAGCCTCGAAGACGTGCTCAAGCAGATAGATAGATTAAAAACTGACCAATCTCCGAGCCCGGAAAGAATCCACCCTAGGGTATTGAAAGAGCTAAAAGAGGAAATAGCGGAGTTACTACAGCAGGTTTGTAATTTATCCCTGAAAACAGGGGTGATCCCATCTTTAAAAAAGGATCGAGAGGCAACCCGGGGAACTACAGACTGGTAAGTCTGACTTTGGTTCCGGGGAAGATGGCGGAAGCACTGATAAAAGACAGCATTGATGAGCATCCAGAAAGGAATAAACTGATGAAAACAAGCCAATATGGCTCCTGCAAGGGAAGATCGTGCCTAACAAACTTATTGCACTTCTTTGAAGTAATAAACAAGCAAATGGACGAAGGAGCCCCCATAGACATTGTATACTTGGATTTCTAAAAAGCCTTCAACAAGGTACCCCATGAACGCCTGCTTAGGAAACTAAAGAACCATGGGGTGGAAGGAGATGTACATAGATGGATCAAACATTGGTTGGCGGGTAGGAAGCAAAGGGTAGGAGTGAAGGGCCACTACTCGGACTGGAGAAGGGTCACGAGTGGTGTTCCGCAGGGGTTGGTACTTGGACCGCTGCTGTTCAATGTATTCATAAATGACCTAGAAACAGGGCTGAAGTGCGAAGTTATTAAATTCGCAGATGACACAAAACTTTTTAGTGGGGTTAGGAATAAAGAGGACTGTGATGATTTACAAAGTAACATACATAGTAACATAGTAACATAGTAGATGACGGCAGATAAAGACCCGAATGATCCATCCAGTCTGCCCAACCTGATTCAATTTAAATTTTTTTTTTTTTTTTTTTCTTCTTAGCTATTTCTGGGCGAGAATCCAAAGCTTTTCCCGGTACTGTGCTTGGGTTCCAACTGCCGAAATCTCTGTTAAGACTTACTCCAGCCCATCTACACCCTCCCAGCCATTGAAGCCCTCCCCTGCCCATCCTCCTCCAAACGGCCATGCACAGACACAGACCGTACAAGTCTGCCCAGTAACTGGCCTAGTTCAATCTTTAATATTATTTTCTGATTCTAAATCTTCTGTGTTCATCCCACGCTTCTTTGAACTCAGTCACAGTTTTACTCTCCACCACCTCTCTCGGGAGCGCATTCCAGGCATCCACCACCCTTTCCGTAAAGTAGAATTTCCTAACATTGCCCCTGAATCTACCACCCCTCAACCTCAAATTATGTCCTCTGGTTTTACCATTTTCCTTTCTCTGGAAAAGATTTTGTTCTACGTTAATACCCTTTAAGTATTTGAACGTCTGAATCATATCTCCCCTGTCTCTCCTTTCCTCTAGGGTATACATATTCAGGGCTTCCAGTCTCTCCTCATACGTCTTCTGGCGCAAGCCTCCTATCATTTTCGTCGCCCTCCTCTGGACCGCCTCAAGTCTTCTTACGTCTTTCGCCAGATACGGTCTCCAAAACTGAACACAATACTCCAAGTGGGGCCTCACCAATGACCTGTACAGGGGCATCAACACCTTCTTCCTTCTACTGACTACGCCTCTCTTTATACAGCCCAGAATCCTTCTGGCAGCAGCCACTGCCTTGTCACACTGTTTTTTCGCCTTTAGATCTTCGGACACTATCACCCCAAGGTCCCTCTCCCCGTCCGTGCATATCAGCTTCTCTCCTCCCAGCATATACGGTTCCTTCCTATTATTAATCCCCAAATGCATTACTCTGCATTTCTTTGCATTGAATTTTAGTTGCCAGGCATTAGACCATTCCTCTAACTTTTGCAGATCCTTTTTCATATTTTCCACTCCCTCTACGGTGTCTACTCTGTTACAAATCTTGGTATCATCTGCAAAAAGGCACACTTTTCCTTCTAACCCTTCAGCAATGTCACTTACATACATATTGAACAGGATTGGCCCCAGCACCGAACCCTGAGGGACTCCACTAGTCACCTTTCCTTCCTTCGAGCGACTTCCATTAACCACCACCCTCTGGCGTCTGTCCGACAGCCAGTTTCTGACCCAGTTCACCACTTCGGGTCCTAACTTCAGCCCTTCAAGTTTGTTCAACAGCCTCCTATGAGGAACTGTATCAAAGGCTTTGCTGAAATCCAAGTAAATTACATCTAGCATATGTCCTCGATCCAGCTCTCTGGTCACCCAATCAAAAAATTCAATCAGGTTCGTTTGGCACGATTTACCTTTTGTAAAGCCATGTTGCCTCGGATCCTGTAACCCATTAGATTCAAGAAAATATACTATCCTTTCTTTCAGCAACACTTCCATTATTTTTCCAACAACTGAAGTGAGGCTCACCGGCCTGTAGTTTCCTGCTTCATCCTTGTGACCACTTTTATGAATAGGGACCACATCCGCTCTCCTCCAATCCCCAGGAATCACTCCCGTCTCCAGAGATTTGTTGAACAAGTCTTTAATAGGACTCGCCAGAACCTCTCTGAGTTCCCTTAGTATCCTGGGATGGATCCCGTCTGGTCCCATCGCTTTGTCCACCTTCAGTTTTTCAAGTTGCTCATAAACACCCTCCTCCGTGAACGGCGCAGAATCTACTCCATTTTCTCGTGTAACTTTGCCGGACAATCTCGGTCCTTCTCCAGGATTTTCTTCTGTGAACAATTTTTTGGCCCAAAAATCCTGGTTCATATTTGAGTATATATGGTACTCCTTAGGTTTTGGCCAGATACTAGGGACCTGGATAAGCCACCGTGAGAACGGCCTACTGGATTTGATGGACCATTGGTCTGATCCAGTAAGGCTATTCTTATGTTCTTATGTTATCCATGACGAGAGAACAAGTCTCCCCTGACCCAAAAAAGGGGGTGAGGGGAAGAGACAGCTCAACAGAAACTTTCTACCAAAATTTTAGGAAGGTGAATGGGAAGCCCTCAGTCTCACAGCCTGCAGTGGGAACAAGCCCCTAATGCACCAGCTATCACAGTCTTACATCCCCGGGCTAGCTCATTTGCAAATTTAATGTGAATAACTAGTGCACAAATCAGTGTACTACAAGTGAACAAAATAAAACTGTGGTCTACGGAAGGCTGTAAAATTATTCCACTTCTATATTTTTGGATTTATATTAATATTATTCTACTGTATTTCTGTAACAAGAAGTTATTGTTCTTGAAAAATTTGATGAAAATATAAAAAAAAAATTGAACAAAATAAATAATCACATCGATAAATAAGTTAAGCTGTCTCTGCCCCTCATCCGAGGGTACGGCAGCATCCAAAATCAGCCAAGCTGGCACAGTCACGAACTGAACAAAAAGTTGAGGTACTTAGCTTCTCCATGGAAATCTGGAATAAATGAATAGCCAGCATGAAATGAACCTGTCCAACGGAGCTCCGTTTCGAGAGAAAACACCCTTCCTCAGGAACCAGCTATGCTATCGCTGTACACTCTCAGGTAACCAGCCAAAAAATAATCAGGCGAAGTTGAAAATGGCGCTGAACAGAAAGGAACGCCTCCAAAAATTTAACTTCAGAACGTCTGAATATCAGACATAAACGTACCACAGAATAAGAAACTGCTTTCTTCTCCTATATGTTGAATGTGACATGTCTGGATACATTCTCACTACTTTTGTCATAAATGGAGCATCTTTATAGTTGAAAAAAAGCTTAAGCATCCTTTCCCTGTCTGAATTAATAGCAAATTGTACAAGCAAAGTAGCAGTAACCAGTGTCTCACTATCAGATCTCTCCAGGAAATTTGTTAAGTCCAGATAATCAGCAGATAAGTTCTGCTGGTTTGGATTCAGAGCCTTATCTCTATTAGGTAAATAGTAAATTTTTGAGAGAGGTAGATAGGAAGATTCGGGTACTTTCAAAATTTCAGTTTGGTATTTTTTAAACGTATCAAGTGGTGAAAGTGGTAACTTTTGAAAATTTATAATCCAAAGGTTACATCTTGAGACATTCTCCAACATTTCTACTTTGAAATGAAGATTCCCACTGTCCTTAATCCAAGTTAAGGCTTGAGATTCAACAACTTTTAATCTAGTCTTATGTCCATTCATCTTGTTTTCCAAACTTGATACTCTATTTTTTAAGTCCATATTTTCTGAAACAACTGTCGTGTAACATGCTGTAATATTCTGCATTTGGGACCCCAGGGAGAGTTGCAAATTAGATATTGCTTCCCACAAAGTTTCCATATTGAAGACCCTGGGTCTTTGCATGGGTGTGAAATCTATTCCAAGACCCCCTGATTGAATCAAAGTATCTGTAACCTCAGTAGGAGTCACTTTCAACTTAAAGAAATCTTCTGGTATGAGCTGCTTCTCACTCTCCGAGTGCTCAGGTCTCGATGGCTTCACTGACCCCCCTCCAGAGACGACTTCCGAACTCTTTTGGGACAGAAAGAGAACACTCTGGGCTGTTCCTTCCTCCACCATCTTAGTTAAGCTCCACCTCTTCTCCAATTTAAATTTTGTCTTCTTAGCTATTTCTGGGCAAGAATCCATAGCTCTACCTGGTACTGTGCTTGAGTTCCAACTGCCGAAATCTCCATCAGATCTCACTCCAGCCCATCTATACCCTCCTAGACATTGAAGCCCTCCCCAGCCCATCCTTAGCCAAAAGGACATATACAGACACATACCGTGCATGTCTGCCCAGTACTGGCCTTAGTTCAATATTTAATATTATTTTCTGATTCTAGATCCACTGTGTTCATCCCACGCTTCTTTGAACTCTGTCACCGTTTTCCTCTCCACCACCTCTCTCAGGAGCACATTCCAGGCATCCACCATCCTCTTCATAAAGTAGAATTTCCTAACATTGCTCTTGAATCTACCACCCCTCAACCTCAAATTATGTCCTCTGGTTTTACCATTTTTCTTTCTCTGGAAAATATTTTACTCTACATTAATACATTTCAAGTATTTGAACGTCTGAATCATATCTCCTCTGTCCCTCCTTTCCTCTAGTGTATACATATTCAGGTCTTCCTGTCTCTCTTCATACGTCTTCTGGCACAAGCTTCCTGTCACTTTCGTTGCTCTCCTCTGGACCACTTCAAGTCTTCTTACGTCCTTCACCAGATACGGTCTCCAAAACTGAACACAATACTCCAAGTGGGGCCTCTCCAATGATCTGTACAGGGGCATCAACACCTCTCTTTATACAGCCCAGCATCCTTGTCACACTGTTTTTTTCGCTTTTAGATCTTTGGATACTATCACCCAAAGGTCCCTCTCCCTGTTCGTTCATATCAGCCACAGTTGGAGCGGGCAGAGGAGCAGGCAGAGGAGAGCTTAGCGTGGTGGCAGTTGGAGCGGGCAGAGGAGATCGGAGAGGTTAGTGGCGGCGGCAAGGGCGGGCAGCGGCGAGAGTGAGCTCCGCTCACCCGTACTGCGTCAACAGCAGAGTCAGCGACCGGACTCCCCCTTAAGAGGAGGGAGCCGCGGCGCGAAGGCCACACAAGCCGCAGTTGGAGCGAGCAGAGGAGCAGGCAGGCAGAGGAGAGCTTAGCGTGGTGGCAGTTGGAGCGGGCAGAGATCGGAGAGGTTAGCGGCAGCAAGGGCGGGCAGCGGCAAGAGTGAGCTCCACCCACCCGCTCCACGTCACCAGCAGAGTCAGCGACTGGACTCCCCCTTAAGAGGGGGGGAGCCAAAAGCGTGCAGCTGTTCGGCGCGTGGCGAAGGCGAGCGGCAAAGGCGCTCGCCTTAGCGAGAGCGCCTTTGTGAAGGGCCTCAAGGAAGGGCTCCGGATTACCGCCAAGGTAAGGACTCAACACACAACAAGGCGGAGTACAACTACCAAGTATATACAACTAGCTATTTAACTTTTAGACTTTCTATCTAACTTTTAACCAGGCAAACCCTTCTAGCTAGCCAACAAGCAGACACACCTCTCTAACTAAAAACAGCCAGACCTTAACAGTCACTCTACCCTTCAAACTTACAAACTATTTAACAAGCAGCCTTTTCTAGCCAACTAACAAACAGGCAGACTTAACTAACAATTAACTAACTACTAATATCCTTCAAACTTTCAACTTCCTGACAGGCAGACTATTCTAGCTGACTAACGAACAGGCAGACATAACTAACAAATATCTAAACTAACAAAAAAAAAAAAAAAAAAAAAAAAAAAAAAATATATATATATATATATAACTTTAAAATGGCAGGAAGAACTAGAAGCAACAAGACTACAATCAAGACCGGCAGCCCAGTCACCGAAGGGATTCAGGGGATGGCCATGGTCCACGTACAGATGGAGGGAGTGCCGGGATGGAGGTCAGAGGTCTCTGTACAGACTGAGGCCATCCCCAAGCAGATGTCTACAGTCTCCACACAGACAGAAGAGATGGATCAGCTAGATGGAGACATCTTGCAGGAGCTAAGGGGCTTGAGAGAGGAGGTAAAGCGCTTGAGAAGCATCTGGGAAGACGAGGCCTTCATTGATGAGGTCATCCAGGAGCTGTCCCAGATCACTTACCAGGAGCCAGACAAGACCATCCTCAGGACGCCCAATCCGTCCAAACCTGCATCCTTGAAACCAACGATTGGGGTACATGAAAAGGCTGGAGACGTGACTCCTGGCAGCTGGTAACTTCCTCCACAGGCAAACACAGGAGACCTTCCTCTTCTTCTGTCTCTTTCTCTCGTACACATGGCAGTTTTACACCGACCCCACTAATCACCATGAGGAACAGATTCCAGCTGTTAGAGGAAGGACCTACCAATGAGGTGCAGCTGTTAGAGGAAGGACCTACCAATGAGGCGCAGGATGTTGTCCAACAGACGATTCCGGTTCCAGTGACAACAGATCAGCTCCCCTCAAAGAGGCACAGAGTAGTAGTAATTGGGGATTCCCTGCTAAGAGGCACCGAGGGACCAATTTGCAGACCAGATATGCAGTCGAGAGAGGTTTGCTGTCTGCCAGGAGCCAGGATCCGAGATGTGACCGCCTGCCTAGATAGACTAATCAAGCCACATGACCACTTCCCCATGCTTCTCATCCATGTCGGAACAAACGACACTGCCAGGAACACCCCGGAGAGCATACCTGAAGACTTTGGAGCCCTGGGTGAGAAGCTGAGGAGGATGGAAGCGCAGGTGGTCTTCTCCTCGATCCTCCCAGTGAGGGGCAAGGGAAGAGCCAGGGAGGATCGTATCCAGAGGACAAACGACTGGCTGCATGGATGGTGCAGGGAGATGAACTTCGGATTCCTGAACCATGGAGAGGCGCTGCAAGGACTACAGGGACCAGAGGGGTAAGAACGTCTTTGGACACCGACTTGCCCGCCTACTTTGTAGGGCTTTAAACTAGGTAAGTTGGGGTCGGGTACACACTCATGTACTGGCGTAAATAGCCAACCAGGAGAGGTAAGTTGCCAATCCATTTCTGAGTCCGAGGTAAGTACACAGTACATTTCTGAGACTGAGGTAAGAAAACACATTGCAAACAGTACTATAGGAGTCCAATTAGCCCAAGCAGGGATATCTCCACAGAGACATAGCAAACACAAGGTATGGAAGGCTATGTATGTTAATGCCCACAGTTTGGGCAATAAGATTCTGGAATTAGAGACGGAAATGAAGAATGCTGACCTTGATGTGGTGGTGATATCCGAGACCTGGTTCACGGACTCCCATGGGTGGGATATTGCTATACCGGGATACAACTTACTTCGTCAGAGACAGAGAGGGCAAAATGGGAGGAGGGGTAGCACTATACACTAAAAAGGACATTAAAGTTACCAAAATCGCAGATGTCAAGTACACCGGGGAATCCCTCTGGGTGAATCTGGCTAGGGGAAAGGACAAATGCCTGTATCCTGGCATAGTATAAAGACCTCCAAGACAACGGGATGACATGGTGGTTCAACCTCAGGAAAGATTTCACTAAATCAAACACATCAACCAAGGTCCTCAACTTTAAGGGCACTAACTTCAAAAGCATGGGAGACTTCGTCCATTGGATGCTGCAAAACCAAGCCGAAACAGATAATATAGAGGTAATGTAGTCGACTCTGAAATCAACCATACACGAAGCAACCAACTACTATATAAAATCAGTATGTAAACGGAAAAGAAACAATAATCCACAGTGGTTCTCTGCGGAGATTTCAGACCTCATAAAGAAGAAGAAAAGAGCATTCATCTCGAACAAACAATAAGGGAAGCAAGAATCTAAGGAAGACTATCTGGACAAGCCAAATCAGTCAAAACAGCAATCAGAGAGGCCAAACTCCGAATGGAGGAGAATCTAGCGAAGAACATCAAGAAGGGTGATAAATCCTTCTTCAGGTATATTAGTGACAGAAAAAGAAACACAGATGGGATAGTACGCCTTAGGAAACCCGACGGGAACTATATAGAATCGGACTGCGATAAAGCCAAACTTCTAAATGAATACTTCTGCTCAGTCTTCACTTGTGAGGCGCCGGGATGCGGCCCTCAGCTGCAGACAAGGGAGAGCTCGGAAGACGCGTTTCGAAATTTCGAGTTTACACCCAGCAGCGTTTACTATGAGCTATCGAGACTTAAGGTGAACAAAGCTATGGGACCAGACAAACTATATCCCAGGGTGCTCATAGAATTGAGTGACATCCTGGCAGAACCGTTATCCGCGCTCTTCAATCTTTCCCTAAGTATAGGAAGAGTCCCGTTGGACTGGAAAACAGCTAACGTCATTCCACTCCACAAAAAGGGATGCAGGATGGAGGCTATGAATTACAGACCGGTAAGTCTCACATCGATAGTAAGTAAACTTATAGAAACACTAATCAAACACCAATTAGATACGATCCTGAACGAGGAGTATCTAAGAGACCCCCATCAACACAGATTTACAAAGGGAAGGTACTGCCAATCCAATCTGATCAGCTTCTTTGACTGGGTAACAAGAAAGCTGGATATAGGGGAGTCCCTGGACGTCGTGTACTTGGACTTCAGCAAAGCGTTTGATAAGCGTCCCACACTGCAGGTTATTGAGCAAGATGAGTTCGATGGGATTAGGTGAAACACTAACTGCATGGGTTGAGGACTGGCTTAGAGGTAGATTTCAGAGGGTAGTGGTAAATGGTACCCTCTCCGATACGACGGAGGTGATCAGCGGAGTGCCGCAGGGCTCAGTCTTGGTCCCGATCCTATTTAACATCTTCGTAAGAGACTTGGCTGAGGGGCTTCGAGGTAAAATTACATTATTCGCCGATGATGCCAAACTATGCAACATAGTAGGCAACCGCACAACAGATGAAAACACAGTGCCCGACAAAAGCTCAATGCCCGACAGTATGAAGCAAGACCTACTCCTACTGGAGCATTGGTCAAAGACTTGGCAACTAAGTTTCAATGCCAAAAAATGTAAGGTCATGCACCTAGGCAGCAAAAATCCATGCAGGACTTACACCCTAAATGGTGAGATCCTAGCAAGGACTGTAGCAGAACGAGTCTTGGGAGTGATCATTAGCGAAGACTGCCAATCAAGTGGAGAAGGCTTCATCCAAGGCTAGACAAATCATGGGTTGTATCCGTAGAAGTTTCATCAGCCGTAAGCCTGAGGTCATGATGCCGTTGTACAGATCCATGGTGAGACCCGATCTGGAATACTGTGTACAATTCTGGAGACCACATTACCAAAAGGATGTGCAGAGAATTGAGTCGGTTCAGCGAATGGCCACCAGGATGGTCTCAGGACTCAAGGATCTCCTGTATGAGGAACGGCTGGGTAAGTTGCAGCTGTACTCACTCGAGGAACGTAGAGAAAGGGGAGACATGATCGAGATGTTCAAATATATCACGGGCTGTATTGAAGTGGAAGAAGATATCTTCTTTCTTAAAGGACCCACGGCAATAAGAGGGCATCCACTGAAAATCAGGGGTGGGAAATTTCATGGCGACACCAGAAAATATTTATTCACCGAAAGGGTGGATGACCACTGGAATAATCTTCCGCTACAGGTAATTGAGGCCAGCAGCGTGCCAGATTTTAAGAAAAGATGGGATTGGCATGTGGGATCAATTCATTGAGGAAGTTAGAGGGTGCGTCACTAGTGTGGGCAGACTAGATGGGCCATGGCCCTTTTCTGCCGTCATTTTCTCTGTTTCTATCAGCTTCTTATCTCCCAGCATATATGGTTCCTTCCGATTATTAATCCCCAAATGCATTACTCTGCATATCTTTGCATTGAATTTTAGTTGCCAGACATTAGACCACTCCTCTAACTTTTGCAGATCCTTTTTCATATTTTCCACTTCCTCTTTGGTGTCTACTCTGTTACAAATCTTGGTATCATCCTCAAAAAGGCAAACTTTTCCTTTTAACCCTTCAGCAATGTCACTCACAAACATATTGAACAGGATCGGCCCCAGCACCGAATCCTGAGGGACTCCACTACTCACCTTTCCTTCCTCCGAGCGACTTCCATTAACCATCACCCTCTGGTGTCTGTCCGACAGCCAGTTTCTAACCCAGTTCACCACTTTGGGTCCTAACTTCAGCCCTTCAAGTTTGTTCAAGAGCCTCCTATGAGGAACCGTATCAAAGGCTTTGCTGAAATCTAAGTAAATGACATCTAGCATATGTCCTCGATCCAGTTCTCCGGTCACCCAATCAAAAAATTCAATCAGGTTCGTTTGGCACGATTTACCTTTTGTAAAGCCATGTTGCCTCGGATCCTGTAACCCATTCCTGTAAATTCAAGGAAGTACACTATCCTTTCTTTCAGCAACACTTCCATTTTTTTTCCAACAACCGAAGCGAAGCTTACCGGCCTGTAGTTTCCCGCTTCATCTCTGTGACCACTTTTGTGAATAGGGACCACATCCGCTCTCTTCCAATCACCAGGAACCTCTCCTATCTCCAGAGATTTGTTGAACAGGTCTTTCATAGGACCCGCCAGAACCTCTCTGAGCTCCCTCATTATCCTGGGATGGATCCCGTCCGGTACCATTGCTTTGTCCACCTTCAGTTTTTCATGTTGCTCATAAACACTCTCCTCTGTGAAAGGCACAGAATCTACTCCATTTTCTTGTGTTACTTTGCCAGGAAATCTCGGTCCTTCTCCAGGATTTTCTTCTGTGAACACAGAACAGAAGTATTTGTTTAGCACGTTTGCTTTTTCCTCATCATTTTCCACATATCGGTTCCCAGCATCTTTTAGTTTAGCAATTCCATTTTTCATCTTCCTCCTTTAACTAATATATCTGAAAAAATTTTTGTCTCCTTTTTCTACATTTTTAGCCATTTGTTCTTCCGCCTGCGCTTTTGCCAAATATATCCTCTCTTGGCTTCTTTCAGTTTCAAGTTTATTTGTTATTTGATTAATCGCCTATTACAATTACTAAGCGATGTACACATAATAAAATAAATTTCTAAAATGTACATAAAATAGGGAGTAACGTTAACAAGGGTATAAAATCATCAAAAATAAACTAATTAAAACAAGGTAAATAATACAAAAACAAGCAAACAATAGGACAAAAGGGGAGGAAATACAATGTTCGATAGGAAAGAATCAACAGTTAAGGTAAAACACAAAAGGAATGGGAGGACAAATAAGTAATTGAAGATCCAAAATGCATAAAAGAGCAAATGATAAAAGAGCAATTAACGTTTCAATTAGGTATTGAACGCATCTTTAAAAAGAAAGCTATTAAGTTGGCTTTTAAATTTTTCCAAATTCTTCTCCTCTCTTAAATAAAGTGGGAGTGAATTCCAAGTCTGTGGCGCTGTTACAGTAAAAATGAATTGCCTTCGAGTGTTAATAATTTTAAGAGAAGGAATGACCAACAAAAGTTGGTCATTAGATCTTAAAAATTTAGGAGAATTTTATGGAATTAAATCTTTGTAAATAAAAGCAGGGGTTTTATATAATAGTGATTTAAATGTGAGTAAAGATAATTTATATAAAATTCGGTATGATACTGGGAGCCAATGTGCCTTTTGAAGTAATGGAGTAACGTGGTCGAACTTCTTAGCCCCCATAATTAATTTAATAGAGGCATTCTGGATTATCTGCAATCTTCTGATTTCTTTTTGTGCCATTCCCTTGAATAAAGAATTGCAGTAATCAATTTTCAAAATAATCATTGAATGAATTAATATATTCAATGATTTGGGACATAAGAATTTCGAAATAGACCTTATTAGACGAAGTCTATAAAAGGAAGCCTTAACCACATAACTAACGTGGTCGTGGTAGGTTAGATTTTCATCAAGAATAACACCTAAAATCCGAATCTTGTTTATTTGTTTAAGAGTAACTCCTTGGATAGTGATGGGAACAGCAATTTTTTGATTGTCTTTCTAGGGGAAGAGCAAGGTGTTAGTTTTGTTAATGTTTAATGACAGTCTATTATTATCAAGCCATAGATGAATCTGGTTTAGTTTCTCATTGATAACTGCAATTTCTGATGAACTGTTAGGGTCAAGAGGATGTAGAAGTTGTATATCATCAGCATAAGCAAATACGGAGAAGCCGATATATTGGCAAAGAGTCATAAGAGGAGCAAGAAAAATATTAAACAGAAGTGGGGACAGGATAGAACCTTGTGGAATACCATAAGAGACTGAAAAGCTAGCAGAAATAGAATCATTAAAGGAAACTATAGAAGATCGATTGTCTAAATAAGATCTAAACCAGAGAAGGACTTGCTCAGTAATGCCTATGGATTGTAATCTATTCAATAAGAGATCATGATCAACCGTATCAAAAGCTGCCGAAAGGTCAAGTGAGATCAGAAGAACAGAGGAATGATGATCCAGATGGTAGAGTATTGAAGAAGTCATACCTATCAGAGAATGTTCAGTAGAATGATGTTGTCGGAAACCTGTTTGGTTTGGGTGTAGAATATTTGTTTGTTCTATAAAGTTTGATATTTGATTAAAAACAATTTTCTCTGTTATTTTTGCAAGAAATGGAATATTTGAAATTGGCCTGTAATTTGATTTCTCTTCAATACTTATTTTGTGATCTTTAACAATAGGGTGAATAATGGAGGTTTTCCAATCCCTAGGCATAATGCTGTACTGTAAACTTTCATGGATCAGGAAAAGTATTGAGGGTCCAAACATATCAATATGCTTTTTAAGGATAAACGGGGGGATTACCTCAGTTTGCATACCCTTTATATTAATTGTTTTGATCAAAGATTTAAGTTCTTCAATAGAAGGAAGATGAAATTGTGCGCATTTTGCAGATAGTAACGATGAAGCTTCTGAGGAATCTTGTTTAATCAGTATTTCTCCGTTTTTACTAAACTTTTCCCTAATATTTTTAACTTTTTCCACAAAATAGTTTGCAAGCTCTTGTGCTGTTGGTAAATGGCTGGAAGATTGCTCTAGTTTTTTGGAAGATGGAGTAACTGATTTTAGAATTTTGTATAAAGAAGAAACATTTCTAGCTTTTAAAATTTGATCCGAATAATATTTTCTTTTTGCTTGATTTATTTTTTCCTTGTAGGAATTAGAGAGTACTTTAAATTTTTCTAAATTAGATTGATTTTTGTTTTTCCTCCAACGACGCTCAAGAGATCTCAATTGTTTTTTAATTAATGTGAGTTCTGCAGAAAACCAAGGATTAGCACATTTTCGGGCTGAGATATATTTAGTTTGAAATGGGGCTACTTTTTCTAGTAAAAAATGAATAGAGTCATTCCATAACGATAGAAGGTCGTTTAACGTATTAGATTTAGAGTTTGAAAAATTAAATTGAAAATTGGCTGCAATTTGATCAGTAGATAGTTTATTGAAGTCTCTAAATTTAATTGTTTTACTAACTGTCACGTTTTTAATCGTTGGAGATAAATAGGATATTGGAATTAAGTGGTGATCAGACCATGGGACTGGCAAAGAAGAATCTATTGTAAAGTTTTTTATAGAAGCCGCTGATGTTATGGCCATATCAATAGTATGCCCTGCTTGATGTGTAGGATGAGAAATGATTGTACAAAAATCCATTTGATTAAGCAGGGTAGAAATATCTTTGGTGTAAGTATTGTTTAAGTCATCAAAATGTATATTAAAATCCCCCAATATCAGAGAATTAGAAGAAGATGAACCAAATTCAAATAGCAAAGATTGCAATAAAGAGAAATTTTCACAGTTTATAGGTGGGGGGGAGATAGATTAATAGAACATCTAATTTAGGTTTAGCTCTAAGGGAAAATTGCAAGGACTCAATAGGAGAATTAGTTGAGATATGTACATTATGAAGTATTAATGAATCACGGAAGATCACCGCCAAACCTCCACCACGTTTGTACGGACGATGATTAAAAAAAAAAGGAAAATCCAGAAGGACAGGCGTATGAAAGATACGCTTCTTCTCCATCCATGAGCCAAGTTTCTACAATACATAATACATCAAAAGAGTAGTGTGTAATGAGATCTTTAATTAAATGATATTTAGTTTTAAAAGAACGAACATTGATTAAGCCAATTTTGAAGGAAGCTTTGGTTGAATTAAAACTAGTAAAACTCTTTGAAGGAATTGAATGATGATGGCTTAAAGGAATATTGACACATTCCCTGATAGGAGAGGGATTTAAATTATTGAGTGGCTTAGGAGGCCGATGACCACAAATTATTGGGATATTTAAAGTGTGTTGCTCCATTTGACGAAAAATGTTATGGTTATGGACTAGAACTAAAGACGTTTCTAAACAGGAGTTATGAAATAAAATTAAAAAAGCTTTTAAACCAGGGAAGGCCCAAAAAGAACTGAAGAGAAAAACTACAATAATAGGTAGAAGTCTCTTAAGAAATTTACTCACCCAAAAACGTTTGTTATAAAGGTTCTTTGTTAAAAACCCCTGTAGTCCTTTCTGCACTCCTCTTCTTGGGTTTTTTAAAAATATTTCACGAATGCCAACTCTTTTGACTTTATTTTCTCCGTCACTAGTTTGGAGAACCATATCGGTTTCCTTTTTCTCTTGGTTTTATTTATTTTCTTCACATAAAGGTCCGTAGCCATTTTTATCGCTTCTTTCAGCTTAGACCACTGTCTTTCCAATTCTCTTATGTCCTCCCATCCTAACAGCTCTTTCTTCAGGTACACTCCCATTTAATTAAAGTCTGTATGATTGAAATCTAGGACTAAGTATTGTGCGGCCACTCTCCACTTCAGCCGTTATATCAAATCAAACCGTTTGATGATCGCTACTTCCCAGGTGAGCACCACTCGAACATTAGAGATACTCCCTCCATTTGTGAGGATCAGATCCAATATCGCTTTTTCCCTCGTGGGTTCCGACACCATTTGTCTGAGCAGAGCCTCTTGAAAGACATTCACAATCTCCCTACTTCTTTCCGATTCCGCAGACGGAACATTCCAGTCTGCATCCGGCAGGTTGAAATCTCCCAACAGCAGCACCTCCTCTTTTCCTTCCAAACTTTTGGATATCCACAATCAGATCCTTATCAATTTGCTGCGATTGAGTAGGAGGTAGACTACATTAATTTTAAAGTGTGAATATGTGAGTCAGACCCCTAATCCATGAAGCTCTGCCTGGAAGGACAACAGTCGTTCTTGGAATTTCTTATATTTGCATCCCTTTGCAGAAGGAAATGAGAATAGTGAGTGAGATTTTCTAAAATGTTTAGAATTTGTAATGATGAAAGATTCCATAAGAATCTCTGGGATTAAACCTGAATTTAATCAGTTGATGATAGAAATCAGTGACATGACCCTACTTCTTTAGATCAAAAATCAATCTAACTGCTGCATTCTGTATTATGCACAGTCTTTGAAGATTTTTTTTTAATTCCAGCAAGATGGACAACGTTACAATAATCAAGCTAAGGACCAATGATTGGACTAAAAGTCGAAAGGAATTAATATCAAAATATGCTCTAATAGTTCTTAGTTTCCATAGAGTATAGAAACCCTTTTGATGCACATGTTTACCTCACCAAACGATGCTAAGTTTATGGGACTTATTGGGATTTATCATTTTGAGTGCCATGTCCTTTTCTCGTATGGTGGACCACAAGATCTACATGGTTCCCTTAGGGAAAAAAATGCAAATATACAACGCAGTTTTTTATATCCCCCAGACCAGTCCAAAACCAACTAAAGTTATGGCCGATGGAGGTTCCTTTTCCACCAAGGTATCTGGTACCAAGTTCCTCTTGTCAGCCAAACTGGAGGCTCTTTTATGAGCCAAATCTTCACCGAAAAGGATTTCATGGGACTCCAATCATGACCCTTTGTTTCTTAGGGTTTCTCTGTATCTCCAGCCCTGGACATGCTCTTAGGACTGCCTGAGGAAAAAGGCCTTGTGTAGATCAATAAAGGAAGAGGAATTGCCCTGAGAAAGCAACCAAGCCATGCTCAAAATCTCAACAAAACTCAGTGGTGAAGGAGCAGAATCAATATGGCTGCCACTCCTGCACTTTCAATCTCTCTCCATGTTACATTGAAAGGCAGCTCCCTCCCCCTCAGCCTGTGCTCCCAGACATTTTAAACTCCCAGATCAATTACCCAGAGGCATCACAATGCTATTAGGCAAGAATGCTGCTTTACCATGCAACAGGAGCAGCACTTCACATGCCCAGAAGGCACCTCCATGCTCCTACTACTTGTTGAACCTCTAGTCCTGGCCTGTCCACTACAAAGGTATCAGGACACCCTGCTCTGATTACTCATGGACCTTCTGCTAGCCCTGTTCCTGATGCAACAGAAGTGGCCCTAAGCAGGTTACTGCTTCTTTCCTCCCCAAAGTGATACACTGATCAAGACTCCCACGGACCTTACCTCATATTGCAAATAACTTTTTTCTTATGTTAAGTTCCAGCAGCCAGAGAGAAGTGGAATATAGGTAGGTAGTTGACATCCAGACCAAGATGGCAGTGGTGAGAGACTGGATTCTTCCAGGTATCCCCCAAGCCTGTAAAGAGCTCCAGTAGGACTGGATCCTGTCTCAACTGGCATACCAGCTGGGCGCATGAATAGCTCCTATCAGAACAATTCAGAGCCAACTGCACAGTGTGCACATCACTGTCATAAGAACATAAGAATTGCAGCTGTTGGGTCAGACCATCAATTGTGCCCAGCAGCCAACTCATGCGGTGGGACTTAGATCAAAGACCAGTGCCATATTTGAGTCTAGCCTTACCTGCATACGTTCTGGTTCAGCAGAACTTGTCTAACCTTGTCTTGAATCCCTAGAGGGTGCTTTCCCCATAACAGCCTCTGGAAGAGCGTTCCAGATTTCTACAACTATCTGGGTGAAGAAGAACTTCCTTACGTTTGTACGGAATTTATGCCCTTTTAACTTTAGAGAGTACCCTCTCATTCT
The DNA here is from genome assembly GCF_902459505.1 of Geotrypetes seraphini. Taxonomy (NCBI): domain Eukaryota; kingdom Metazoa; phylum Chordata; class Amphibia; order Gymnophiona; family Dermophiidae; genus Geotrypetes; species Geotrypetes seraphini. The sequence continues at coordinate 164,035,985 of NC_047087.1, read as the reverse complement.
CTCTACCTTGGAGAGGGTGAACAATCTCTCTTTCTTTACTAAGTCAATTCCCTTCATTATCTTGAATGTTTCAATCATGTCCCTTCTCAGTCTACTCTTTTCAAGGGAGAAGAGGCCCAGTTTCTCTAGCCTCTCACTGTACGGCAACTCCTCCAATCCCTTAACCATTTTAGTCGCTCTTCTCTGGACCCTTTCGAGTAGTGCTATGTCCTTTTTCATGTATAGCAACCAGTGTTGGACGCAGTATTCCGGAGGAGGGGGGGTGAGGTGCACCATGGCCCAGTACAGCGGCATGATAACCTTCTCTGATCTGTTCGTGATCCCCTTCTTAATCATTCCTAGCATTCTGTTTTCCCTTTTCACCCTTGCGCAGACGGCTTCATTGACATGTCTACAAGTACTCCCAATCTCTTTCCTAGGGGGTCTCTCCAAGTAGTGCACCAGATATCCTGTATTCGTGTATAAGATTTTTGTTACCGACATGCATCACCTTGCACTTATCCACATTGAACCTTATTTACCATTTCGTGGCCCATTCCTCGAGCGTGTTTATGTCTCGTTGTAGGTTTTCGCAATCCTTCTGTGTCCACACTACTTTGAATAACTTTGTATCGCCGGCAAATTTAATCACCTCGCTCGTCGTACCAATTTCCAGGTCGTTTATAAATATGCTGAAGGCAGAGAATACTGATGAACACAAGCTACACAGTGCTGTTTACAGGGGATGGAGGCAGAAGTAGCAGTTCATTGTCTCCATCTGCTACTTGGTGGCCATAACTTTAGTTGGTTGTGGACTGGTCTGTGGGATGTAAAAAACTGTGTTGTATATTTGCATTTTTCCCCTAACGTATGCAACCATGTAGATCTTGTGGTCCACCATACCAGAAAAGGACATAGCACTCAAAGTGATTCATCCCAATAAGTCCCATAGTCTTAGCATCGTTTGGTGAGGTACACATGTGCATCTTCAACATCCTGGACCTCCTACCATGATCTGACAAAGGAACTGGATTATAAATAACACTTGACATGTACATACATCCAAATACACTGGAAAAGAACAAAAAGCAGTCTAGATGCAGAATGTTCAGTGGATTCAGAGCTAATTTTCTTTTTGTTAGCCTGTAGACAAGTACAGTTCTTTACTGATGGGTTATATCTCACTATGACCAGCAGGTGGAGACTGAGATCAAAATTTTGGTTGTAGTATATTAGCTGAGGCTCTTCTTCCTAACCCAGTCTGCCGAATAGCCAAGCAGAACTAAGGAAAAACTAACATGTAACAGTAATAACACTTCGCCACAGGAGAGTAAACAACAAACACATAGTAATAACTGTTGGAAAAAGCATAGAACTAAAATTCTGCAGTGAAAATGTCCCCACAGCTCACCAGATAAGCCACAGCCACTGTTCTTGTATCTCCCCGGCCCTAAAAAAATACTAGAACCCGCAGAAAAGCAAAATCTTCACGCGAACAAAAACCACAATCACTGCAGACAGATAGGGTGGGAAACTTTACCGGTCTACAGGCTAACAGAAAAACAATTAACAGGTAAGAACCTAATTTCTCCTTCTGTGTCGCCTGATAGACCAGTACAGTTCTTATAACGGCCTCCCACAAAAAGAAACCCGCCGTTTACAATTAATACAAAATACAGCAATAAAACTCATTTACAAAATAGGCAAATATGATCATGTTACCCCACTTCTGAAAGAGGCACATTGGTTGCCCATCATATATCGTATAACCTACAAAATCATTTTGCTCACTTTCAAAATAAAACTCTCACATCAGCCTCTATATCTTGATAAGGTCATCATCCCCCAATGTTCCTCACGTACCTTGAGGTCAACAGACCAGAAACTTCTACGAATTCCTTCCGTAAAAGAGTTCTACTATACCCGGAAAATAAATTTTACAGTCGTCGCCCCAACTTTATGGAATGCCCTACCACAACAACTTAGAGAAGAACAACATGTAGATAAATTCAAAACCAACTTGAAGACGTTCTTATTTCGTGACGCCTTTGCCTGTCTTTAAAGCCACCTTCCTTTACTTCTCTTCTTCTTCTCTATTTCTCTCCTCTTGGTTTTTTTTCTTTTTTTTCTCTCCTTCACTTCGCTGATTCCAATTTATTTAACCAACCGCTTTAAAAAAGCGACCCTTTCCAATATGTTTTTCCCCATTCCCACTTTCTCCCTCTCTTCTCCAAAACATAACTTTCCCCCTCCTTTCCCTCTTATCCTCACTTTCATGTTAGTCAAGTTATGTTCTTAATGTTCACCCATCGGCTTTTTATATTTATGACTCTTTTCTCTTTTTATAATTTTATTGTAAACCGGCCAGATACCTGTTGATGGTCGGTATATTAAAAACTTAATAAACTTGAAACTTGAACTTGGACGTTCCAAATCAGTACCCATCATGGGTGGGAACCCCGTAGGGCCGACACCAGAACATGCGCATTGAACACATAGAAGACCAAACTGCAGCCTTACAAATATCCACTGGAGGCACACGAAAAGACTCAGCCCAAGAAGCTGCCTGACCCTGAGTGGAATGAGCCTTGAGAAATTTAGGAACACGCTTTTTCTGAAGAAGGTATGCAGAAGCAATAGTGTCCTTAATCTACCGCGCAATGGTAGCCTTAGAAGCATCATCCTCCTTACAAGGACCCACTAAAAGGACAAAGAGATGATCATATTTCCTGAATGCCTGGTTCCACTGAACATAAGAGTGAAGGACCTGGCTGACATCCAATTTGTGCAACTGTTTCTGCTCTGAAGATCCTTCCCGACTACCCAACACTGGGAGGACATGATTGACATGAAAAGGAGAAACTACTTTTGGTAGAAAAGGAACAGGTAGCAACCCCACCCGCTCCCTAGAGAATTCCAGGAAGGAAGACCCACAAGAGAAAGCCTGCAGCTCCGATACGCATCTAGCAGAAGTAATATCCACCAAAAAGACCGCCTTAAGAGTAAGGTCCTTCAACGAGAAGGCACCCAAAGGCTCAAAAGGTGGGCACACCAGCACGGCAAGACCAGATTAAGATTCCAAGATGGAAAAGACGGTCCAAAGGGAGGCTTTAGCAACTTGGCCGCCCGCAAAAAATGAATGACATCAGGAATGGCAGTCAAACACTGACCTCGTAACAACCCATGAAAGGCAGACAAGGCTGCAAGCAGAACCTGGAGAGAAGACCAAGCCAGGCCCCTGTCCAGGCCATCTTGCTAGAACTCCAAGATGTTAGGCAAATAAATGCGAAAAGAGACCACTCCATGCTCAGCACACCACTCCTCAAAGATACGCCAAACCCAAGAAGTGGAAAGTCTCTGGCACCCCAAGAGGGTTGAGATCACCTTGTCTGAATACCCCTTCTTACCTAGGCGTTCGCTTTCAAAAGCCAAGCTGTAAGACAAAAGGGACCTGGGTCAAACATTGGAATGGGCTCTGAGTCAGAAGATCTGATGATAGAGGCAGAGGTAGAGGATCTGCCACCAGATGACGCACCAGGTCCGCATACCACAGAAACCTGGGCCAGTCCGGGAGGCCAGGGTGCCAAACAATTCGAAGAAGCACTCTGCCCACTAACGGCCATGGAGGAAATATGTACAGAAGACCCTTCGTTGACCATGGCTGAACTAGGGCACCCAACACCTAGGCCTGTCTCTGCGACGACTGAAGAAGCCGGGCATTTTGGCATTGACACTCGTGGCCATCAGGTCCATGAGGGGCTGACCCCAAGACTGCACTATTAACTGGAAGGCCTCTACACTTAGACACCACTCTCCGGGGTCTAGAAAGTGCCGACTGAGGAAGTCTGTAAGAACATTCTCCACTCCTGCTATGTGGAAAGCCGAGTTGTCCAGAAGATGAGACTCTGCCCAGACCATGAGACGAGCCACCTCCTGTGCCCCAGAAAACTCTTGGTGCCCCCCCTGACGACTGACATATGCCACCGCCGTGGCATTGTCCGATAGAACCTGGACCGACTTGCCCGTCAATGAAGACTGCAGTGAGCGCCTGAAGAGGAACAGTGAAGTCCATACTGTGCCTCTGGAATGACCACCTCCAAAGAAGAGCATACTGAAACGGACGCATGTGGGCTCAAGCCCACCTCACTACGTCTAGGGAAGGTGCCATCGACCTCAAGACTTGGAGGAAATCCTGCGCCCGAGGACACCGGGACGCCATAAGCATGCGAATCTGAGATTGCAATTTGCTCACCAGGGCCTCTGGGAGGAAGACCTTCCCCAAGGAGGTGTCGAACAGAACCCCAAGATACTCCAGGTGCTGAGAGAGGCCAACTGACTCTTGGAAAGGTTGACAACCCATCCCAGCGACTGCAGGAACTCCACCACCTGAGCCGTGACCCGGGTGCTCTCCTGCAACAACTTTGCTCGAATCAACCAGTTGTCCAGGTAGGGATGAACTAGAATGCCCTCTTTTCGCAACGTTGCTGCTACGACCACCATAACCTTGGTGAACATTCGTGGAGCCGTGGCATGACCAAAAGGAAGCGCACAGAACTGATAGTGCTGACTCAAGATTGCAAAGCGAAGGCATCGCTGATGGGAGACCCAGATTGGAACATGCAAATAGGCCTCCGTCAGATCGAGAGAAGTCAGATACTCCCCTGGCTGAACTGCCAGAATCCCAGACTGCAATGTCTCCATGCGAAAAGATGGAATCCAAAGAGCCCTGTTGACCCCTTTCAAATCTAATATGGGCCGAAAGATCCCTTCTTTCTTGGGCACCACAAAGTAAATCAAGTACCTGCCAGTGCAACACTTCTGAGGGGGTACTGGAACTACCGCTTTGAGATCTAGCAATCTTTGAAGGGTCTGGTGAAAAGCCTGCTTCTTCCACACTGCCTGACAAGGAGAAACGAAAAAATGATCTGGCAAGGACCGGGCAAACTCCAGAGCATAACCGTCCCGAATCACCTCTAGGACCAACTGATCGGACATGATCTCTGCCCACTTTGGATAGAACTCGTGCAGACATGTACCCATTGGAACTAGAAGGGGCCCGGCAAAGAGTCATTGGGCAGGATGGGCAGTGGGGGAACCGGTGGCAGAATTCCCAGCACCCCTGTGGGCCCCCCAAAAGGACTGTATGCGCTGAAAGAATTGGCCCCTGGAAACCTCAGAGGCCAGAAAGGAAGTGGCCCCTCGACCAGGGCGGAGCCTGCGGAAATCACACACGCGCCCCCGAGCAGTGCACCCTACACCAGTGGCCTAGCTCTGACTTCAGGCAAGCGAGGCACCTTAGAATCAGTTAGGGTATGAACTAACTTGTCCAAAGCCTCTCCAAACAAGAAAGACCCCCTAAAGGGGAATTTCACCAACTGAGCCTTTGATGCCGCAACCACCGACCATGCCACAAGGTATGATGTGCAGCCACCCTGAAAGCCATAAACTTGGCCAAAGCTCGAAACAGGTCCTACATGGCAGCCAAGAGATAAGAAGCACCCACCTCAATTTGGGCAACTTCCTGCTCTTCTAAGACCCAGTTATCAGACTCACGGTCAAGGATATGCTCAGCCCACCGAAAACAAGCCCGAGCAACCAGCCCGCCACACATTGCCACCTGGACTACCAGGGCAGAAACATCAAAACTCTGCTTAAGGAGAGACTCCAACTTACGCTCCACAGGGTCCCTCAAAGCAGAGCTGCCCATAACAGACACAATAAGCCGCTTTGCGATAACCAAAAACCATCACGTCCACCACAGGCGACTTCAAGGTGTCCCAATCCCTATCCGGGATGGGATACAGGCGGGCCATGTAATGCGTAAAACAAAATGGGGGCCTCCGGCACCTGCTATTGAGGAGCACAAAATCCTGAATATCCCGATGCATAGGGAAAGAGCGGGAAACAGAGCGGATCTCCCGAAGCAAGGGGTCTACTACACGCAGGGGCTCCGATACGGTGTCCTTGGAACACAGAGGAGACCAGAAGAATCAGCTCACGGAGCTTGTCCTGCCGAAAAACATGCCCCATGGAGCATCAGCACTAGCAGATGGAACCCAAAACCAGCGCTAGCGGAAAAACCGCATCCCCTAAGGATCCTGGAGAGCTCCCCAAAGGGTCCAGGTTCTGAGAAACAGAAAACTGCTCCTTCCAAACCAACAGTGTCCTAAGAGACCCTCGGGTGTTGGGACGTGAGAGGAGTAGAGGGTAACAAAACTGTCACAGAGTGGGGCCAACCCTTAGAGGACGTCGAGGGCAACCCCCAACCCTCTAGACCCCCGGGGCGGAAGCAGGACCTTCGGCTGCATCAAGAAAAACCCAGCATGAAAATAGAGGCAAAAACCCCTGGTGGCCCCATGGGACTCCCTGCTACAGCAGGGGATCCAGCAAAAAATCTGTCCCTGTGTCAACAATATAGGGGTGAGGTCACCTGAGGCTACACAAAAATGAAGGTGCTTCCTGCCAAAAACTGAGCTGAACCGCCGCCATAAAAAGAAGCTCCATAGACCTGCAGCAGCTAAGAGGCCTAAACTGCCCCAGCCGCTAAAGCAGGCAAGCCAGCATCAGCTATTAAGGGAGTCCCCAGCCACTTCGGTGATAAGGGAATCCTTTCTGCCTGACTGGCAGCAGAAGCCCCGGCTTCCCCACAGACAGCTGTCGGTCCGTGAGGCACTCGCGAAGGGGATCCCTGGCTACTGGCACCTGATGCTTATGAGGATTCCCCTTCACAGCCGCCTGCCTCGCTTGAATAGGCCAGCCGCAAGTGCCTCGCAGCTGGATTACAATGAGCACATTTTTCCTTGTAAAAGTGCTCATTGCTCCAGACGTGACCTAGCTAGAAGAAAAGCGTTTGTTAGTAGAAAATACATTAAAATACAGTAAATTTAAAGAGAAAGGGCCCTTTAGACCGACACAGCCTGAGGATTTTTTTTTCCAGAACAGACTTCACTGGCTCTCAAAGCCAGAGGCCTGACCAGTATCGGTGGTCAGGCTGCCAGCTTGAGGCACCCTCTACAAAAACTTGGGGAGGTGGAGGAAGGGTAGGGGAGGGACCCAGCATAAGACCTACCTGGTTTGACATCCCCGAGGTCAGATGGATCCCCAAACAGGACTTGTTCAAGCTCCATCTGGCATCAAAAAGGGGACCAGGAATCCTAAAATAAATTCCAACAGCCCTAACAGGGGGAGCCAGTAATTTTTTCCTACCTCACCTGCTGGAGACTGAGAAAAGATTGGGTTAGGAGGGGGAGCCTCAGCTAATATACTACAACCAAAGTTTTGGTCTGTCTCCACCTGCTGGTCATAGTGAGCTATAACCCTTTAGTAAAGAACTGTACCAGTCTATCAGGCGACACAGAATATTAGGTTCTTACTTTTGCTAATCTTCTTTTTTGTAAATACACACTTTATTCCGGGACCAGTGGGTTATTTTCATCTACCCACCAGGACTTTGTATGAAGCTTCAAATTTCAAAGACTTAAATCCCTCCCCCATATACCTCATTCTGTGCATACTCCTCAGTCAGTCTTTAAGCAGCCAGGAACATCTGTTGAGGATAATTACAAGAGAGAGGGAAACAGGGACACTCCCTGACAATAAGTTAATTCTGCTCATATCAATAAATACAAAACAGCAACAATGAATAAAAACGAGAGAACAGGTTATGAAACATTAGAAACCTGAATGACAAAACAGTGCTATAGGGAGACAATGCCTGCACTGTCAGAAGGGGGCACCTGAACCAGGGACCTCTCCCCCCCCCAACTAAGTGCTAAACCCATTCTGATAGCACTCTTAGAAAGGCTGGTCAGAAAACAGAAACCCAGTTTTCCAGTGTTGTAAAGACAATCTGCGAACCAGCAAGGCATAGGGTGGGTTCCCAGAATAAAGTGTGGATTTACAAGAAAGAAGATTAGCAAAGCTAATCTTTCGTTCTTTCCCACTTTATTCCCCAGTGTGACGTAACTGAGCAGTCCCGAAACCCAGGGAGAGACTGATGAGCCTGCTGTCAAAACAAAGGCATCAAAAGCAGCATCCTGCTTGGCCACCACATCGATCCTGTAAAACTTGGGGAATGTAAGGAAAGAAGACCAGGTAGCGGCTCTGCAAATCTCGTCCAGAGAAACAGCTGATGACTCTGCCCAAGAGGATGAAATACCTCTGGTAAATGGAGTCCAAACTGCAGAAATGACCATATGGATCCACCTGGAAATGGTGGCCTTAGAAGCTGGCCTAAAGCAAAAACCAAAAATAAATGCAGACTATGTACAAGATGCAGGCACTGTTTATTTCAAACTATAATGGTATATACAACCTTATTACCAACCGAGGGACCCGACACGATCCGTGTTTCGGACAACAAACCTTCCTCAGGGGTCCTAATAAACATAAACATTTGAGTGTAAATAAAACTTAGAAAATATCTTAATGATTGAGACAGGTGATGGTGTGCATAATGCAAACAATAAAATGTGAAAAATTAATAGTGAATGGTGAGCATAGAAAGTGGTGACAATTTTGTCATAAAAGTACTAAATATATATATCTTCAAAAAGAATTGTGAAATGGTGATGAAAAAAGGAAAAAGACATGATGTTGTAAAGCAAAGAAAGTGAACAAAGTATGTATATAAACTTATAATTTTAAAAGTGATGAGAAAGGAATTAAGTGACACTAATAAAGTATAATGTGTGAAAAAAAAGTGGAGCCAAAAAAGAAGTGGATTGAACATACCGTGGTAGATAAGGTTTTGCAACAAACAGCATTAAAGGAAAAAACTGATATATAAAAATGAAAACAAATTAACATCACATAGCAAATGGAAGCCCACATAGTATTTAAACAGTAGAATACATTAATGAATATATAATACTAGTGTTTAAGCCCGTTACATTAATGGGTGCTAGAAAGCAGCCCCCTTTCCCTTTCCCCCTCCAGTTCCTCCCTGACTGTCTCTCTGTGGCCCCCCTTCTGTCTTCCCCCCCTAAGCAAAACGATCTGCCTCCCAGCACACCCCCCCCCCCGAAGCAGCCCCCTTTCCCCTCCCCCCAAAGCAGCCCCCTTTCCCTCTACCCCTCCAATTCCTCCCTGACAGTTTCTGCGTGGCCCCCCTTCTGTCTCCCCTCCCAAGCAAAGCTGTCTGCCTCCCAGCACACCCCTCCCCCAAAGCAGGCCACTTTCCCTCTCCCCTCCAGTTCCTCCCTGTCTCTCCGTGGCCCCCCTTCTGTCTTCCCCCCCAAGCAAAGCTGTCTGCCTCCAAGCACATCCCTCCCCCAAAGCAGGCCCCTTTCCCTCTCCCCCTCCAGTTCCTCCCTGTCTCTCCGTGGCCCCCCTTCTATCTTCCCCCCTAAGCAAAACGATCTGCCTCCCAGCACACCCCTCCCCCCGAAGTAGCCCCCTTTCCCCTACTGTGAGAATTTTTACATGCATGGGCCACCTGCAGCACCCTCCAGCCGTTCCTCTGAGCTGAAACTCCTTCACGCACCTCCCGCCTACACATTGTTGAAGATGCGCGCCATCCTCACGGTCTGGCCAGCTGGCCAGCTCCCCTAGTCCCCCCCCTCCTTCCTGCGGTCCCGACAAACCTCAAGCTGCCGCGGCCTCCTCCCGGCAGCCGCCGCTCAGCACTGCCTTGCCGCGGCAGCGTCTAAAGACACTTCGGCCGGTAGGGCTGTATTGTGAGGTGGAGAGCAGGGAAGCTTGTCTGGCGCGCGTGCACGCTCGTGCCACCGCGACAGATCAGGGAACATGTGGCGCGAATGCACATGCGCACTTAGCGTTTTATTATATATGATGAAACATTAAATTTAATTTAAACATTAAAATATTTATGGACATCATTAAATTAATATTTTAATTCAAACAAATATCAAAAATGCAGAAGTATCTTAAAAAGTTAAAACGGCATTGGCATAAAAATACATAAAAAAGTTAAATAAAATAGATCCAAACTTCTAGGAAAAAGGAATATATCAACTATTAGGAGACAAAAATATTGCAGTATGATGGTAAGTTCGTAGTGAATGAATAGCCGCAAAGGTGTGACGACGGGTAATCTAGGATATAAAATTTGAGCTTAATGGATGTAAACTGAGGGCATCAGATCTACGTCACATAGGTGCATAAAGTAATGAAAAGGGGGCATGATTTGGCAGAAAAAAGTGCAAATAACCAAGCATGCTAGAGTTTACAAAACAAGTGAGGAATGCAGAGCTGCGTCTGTGTATCACAATCAGGATGATATATAGCAATGAGCTGTGTCTGTGTATCACAATCAGGATGATATATAGCAATGAGATTTAATATTATGTCCGATTTAAAAAGAAGTAAAGAATTAGAAATAAATGAGGTGCACAGCCTGCATGCAGGAGTGCACACATACAAACCTAGCTGTGAAAGCAATATTTCTAGGTTTGTATGTGTGCACTGCTGCATGCAGGCTGTGCACCTCGTTTATTTCTAATTATTTACTTCTTTTTAAATCGGACATAATATTAAATCTCATTGCTATATATCATCCTGATTGTGATACACAGACGCAGCTCTGCATTCCTCACTTGTTTTGTAAATTCTAGCATGCTTGGTTATTTACACTTTTTTCTGCCAAATTATGCCCCCTTTTCATTACTTTATGCACCTATGCGACATAGATCTGATGCCCTCAGTTTACATCCATTAAGCTCAAATTTTATATCCTAGATTACCCGTCGTCACACCTTTGCGGCTATTCATTCACTACGAACTTACCATCATACTGCAATATTTTTGTCTCCTAATGGTTGATATATTCCTTTCTCTTAGAAGTTTGGATCCATTTTATTTAACTTTTTTATGTATTTTTATGCCAATGCCGTTTTAACTTTTTAAGATACTTCTGCATTTTTGATATTTGTTTGAATTAAAATATTAATTTAATGATGTCCATAAATATTTTAATGTTTAAATTAAATTTTATGTTTCACATTATATATTCATTAATGTATTCTACTGTTTAAATACTATGTGGGCTTCCATTTGCTATGTGATGTTAATTTGTTTTCATTTTTATATATCAGTTTTTTCCTTTAATGCTGTTTGTTGCAAAACCTTATCTACCACGGTATGTTCAATCCACTTCTTTTTTGGCTCCACTTTTTTTTCACACATTATACTTTATTAGTGTCACTTAATTCCTTTCCCATCACTTTTAAAATAATAAGTTTATATACATACTTTGTTCACTTTCTTTCCTTTTCCTTTACAACATCATGTCTTTTTCCTCTTTTTTCTTTCTTCATCACCATTTCACAATTCTTTTTGAAGATATATATATTTAGTACTTTTATGACAAAATTGTCACCACTTTCTATGCTCACCATTCACTATTAATTTTTCACATTTTATTGTTTGCATTATGCACACCATCACCTGTCTCACTCATTAAGATATTTTCTAAGTTTTATTTACACTCAATGTTTATGTTTATTAGGACCCCTGAGGAAGGTTTGTTGTCCAAAACACGGACCGTGTCGGATCCTTCGGTTGGTAATAAGGTTTATATACCATTAAAGTTTGAAATAAACAGTGCCTGCATCTTGTACATAGTTTGCATTTGTTTTTTGGTTTTCGCTTGGTTTTGGCTGCAGTTCCTGTTGGATTTTTCTCTTGTTTGTGGTCTCTTAGAAGCTGGCCTATCATTGTGGGCAGGACCCGCCAGAACAAACAGGTGGTCAGAGAGGTGAAACTCACTGGTGACCTCTAGAAACTGCAGTAAAATCCTATGCACGTCCAAAAACCCCCAACACCCAGTCCTGCTCCCTCAAACCAGAGAAAGCAAAAGCAGGAAACCAGATTTCCTGATTCACATGGAAAACGGAAACCGAAGAAAGGAAGGAACAGTACGCAGCAGCATGGCGGAATCCGTAATTTTCAGAAAAGGATCCCGGCAGGAGAGAGCCTGATGTTCCGAAACCCTCCGGGTAATAGCCTCTAGGAAGACCATCTTGATCATGAGATCCAGAGACGCCTGCTCCAGAGGCTCATATGGCGGATGAGCCAGAGAGTGGAGAACCAGAATAAGATTCTAGGTTGAACAGGAAAGGCGTAAGGGAGGCCTAAGTCACAAAGCACCCCATAGAAAATGAGCCAAATCCGAATGAGCTGCCAATGAGCCCCTCAGAGAAGGAGGGCCCATACACGAAAGACCTGCAATCTGTGAAGCTATTGCTAGGCCCTTCTTAAGGCCCTTCTTCAGAAACTTCAGGACCTGAGAAATTGATATAAGAGATGGGTCCACCTGTCTCAGGGTGCACCAGGCCTGGTAACACCTCCAAACCTTCACATACACTGCCACTGTGGACTTCCTTTCACTGTGAAGCAACGTGACAAACACAGCCGAGGAATAGCCCTGGCTAGATAAGGCCGTATGCTCAAGAGACATGCCATAAGACCAATGTGGTCCGGATCCTGCATCGCAATCGGACCCTGCATGAGAAGGCGAGGATGACAAGGTAACTGGAACCCATGATCCTGCTGGAGCCGAACCAAGTCAGCATACCATGGCTGCTGTGGCGAATCACTGGACCATCATGGGGTGATATCTGCATGAAAAGATTCCCTATCATGGGCCATGGATGGAAGACATAGAAACTTTCCCGTGGCCAGGGCTGAACCAGAGCATCCAGGTCTGTGTGACAGCGACTGAAGAATCAATCCACTTTCTTGTTTTGCACAGTCGCCATGAGATTGAACGTGTGATACCCCCCACTGATTCACTATGCAATCGAACGTTCTTTGAGACAGGCACCACTCTCCGGGGTCCAGCGTCAGACTGAGAAAATCTGTTTGAACGTTGTCCACTCCTGCCACGTGCACTGCTGACAGCACCACAAGGAATCTCTCTGCCTACCAGAAGAGAAGCTGAGCCTCCGTGCTCAGGGAGGAACTCCTCATGCTCCCCTGCAGATTGATGCAATCCACTGCTATGGCATTGTCCGAGAAGACATGGATGACTCGATGACGGAGATGATCCTCAAAGTGGATAAGAGCCAGCTGAATTGCCCGAAGCTCCATTTGTGCTCTGAGGATGCCCACTGATCCTGAACAAAGATGATCATACACACTGTTCTCCACTTTGAGACTCACATCCGCAGACAGAATCACCCAATTGAGATCTGGTGGGGAAGGACCCTGGAAAGCGAGAGGGTTTGCAACCACCATGCAATACTGTTCTATGCCACAGTCGTCCAGGGTAGGGATGCATGTAATGGGTCCCGCTGGAATTCCAGCGTGAAAGCAGAGCATTCTGCAGTGGACACAGACAGGCTTTGGCCCAGGAGACCACATCAATCGTTGACACCATGGTTCCCAGAACCTGAAGGTACTGCCATGCCATTGGGACTGGAGTGGTCAAAGTTTCTCCCGATGGGACACAGGCAGGAACATTTTGTTCTGTCCCGTGTGAAATTGAACTCCCAGGTATTCCAAACCCTGCGTCAGCTCTAGGGTGACTCTTCCTGAAGTTAATTACCTAGTCCAAGAGCTGCAGCAACTGTACCACCTGATGAACATCCTGATGCCCCATGGTCAGCGAGGGAGCTCTGATCAATCAGTCGTCCAGATACAGATGATTTCTTTCAGTTCCTCCACATCATCACCCTTGAAAACCATTTCCAGTTCAGGTAGATCTCTTATATCTTCTTCCATAAAGATCAGTCTCTCCGCTATGGCCTAATCCTCCCTGGGCACCCCTTTTGCTCCTTGATATTGTGTTTTAGCAATTCCCAAGAAAGACATGGTTTGACTCATATTGATTCATAATACAGCGGTTAGAATGATCTACGGTCTTAAAAAATATGATCATGTCACTCCATTTTACTGTGAATTGCATTGGCAGCCAATGGAAGCTCGTGCTTTGTTTAAGTTGGGTTGCTTTTGCTATAAGGTTATGTATGGCACTGTTCTTCAACCGCCGGTCCGAAGCTGTGTTCGGGGACAACGGGACAGGCGATCATTTCCTATCCCTACCTGTCGCGCAAAAAAAAAGCAAGCCTCCCTTCTTCCTTTCACCCGGTCCGCTGCTATTTTACCACCCTGCTGCTGCTGCTGCTGCTGCTAAAGCCGACAGGAAGTCTTCTTTCTGACGTGACTGGGATGGCATTTACAGATCATACGGTAAAGGTATTGGCCTTTGCTGATGATTTAATATTCACGTTGACTCAACCCCATTCTTCTCTACCCCATCTTTTGCAATCCCTGGAAGAGTTTAGGTTTTATTAGGGGTTTACGTTAAACTATCTCACATCCAAGGCCTTAGCCTTCAGGATACCTGGGAAGGAGAGTTTTCTTTTTCTTGGGCTCCTACAGCGCTTAAATATTTAGGGGTATGGTTGCCTCGTGACTTGTCCACGTTATATACTTGTAATGTGTCTCCGTTAATGAAGGAAACGAGGCACCAGCTTAAACTCTGGACTCTTTTCACTTTGTCAGTGGCGGGACGGGTGGCCTTATATAATATGGTATTATTCCCGGAAAGCACAGTTACTTATCTTAACAGGTGTTATCCAGGGACAGCAGGCAGCTATTCTCACATATGGGCGACATCATCCGATGGAGCCCTGATACGGACGCCTCACAAGCAGACTTGCTTCAAGAAACTAGAAGTTTTGAGTCGCCCGCACCGCGCATGCGTGAATGCCTTCCCGCCCAGCACACAGGGCGTGTCTCCTCAGTTCAGATAGCTAGCAGAGAAGCCAACCAGGGGAGGTGGGTGGGTTGTGAGAATAGTTACCTGCTGTCCCTGGATAACACCTGTTACGGTAAGTAACTGTGCTTTATCCCAGGACAAGCAGGCAGGTATTCTCATATATGGGTGACCTCCAAGCTAACCAGAATGGGATGGTGGAAGAGTTGGCAACTTAGGAGAATAAATTTTGTAATACTGTTTGGCCAAACTGTCCATCCCATCTAGAGAAAGTATCCAGACAATAGTGATAAGTGAATGTATGAACCGAGGACCAAGTAGCAGCCTTGCAAATCTCCTCAATAGGTTTAGATCTGAGGAAAGCTACAGAAGCTGCCATTGCTCTGACTTTATGGGCTGTGACTTTACTGTGAAGAGGTAATCCAGCCTGGGAATAGTAGAAAGAGATACAAGCCGCCATCTAATTGGAGATGGTGTGTTTAGAAATTGGATGTCCCAACTTATTTGGATCGAAAGAGACAAAAAGTTGAAGAGCAGTTCTGTGTGGTTTGATGCGTTCCAAGTAGAAGGCCAAAGCACGTTTACAGTCTAGAGTATGAATAACTGATTCTCCAGGGTGAGAATGAGGCTTTGGAAAAAAATACTGGAAGTATGATGGATTGGTTAAGATGAAATTCCGAGACCACGTTAGGTAGGAATTTGGGATGAGTACGAAGAACCACCTTGTCATGATGGAATACAGTGAATGGTGGATCAGTAACCAATGCTTGTAGCTCACTGACTCATCGAGCAGAAGTGAGGGCAATGAGAAACACCACTTTCCAAGTGAGATACTTCAACTGAGCCTTATCAATTGGTTCAAATGGTGGCTTCATGAGTTGAGAAAGGACAACATTGAGGTCCCAAACCACAGGAGGCGATTTGAGAGGAGGTTTAACATTGAAAAGTCCTTTCATGAATCTGGAAACCACCGGATGAGCAGAGAGGGGTTTCCCTTCAATAGGCTGATGAAAAGCTGCAATTGCACTGAGATGGACTCCTATGGATGTAGACTTGAGTCCAGAGTTGGAGAGGTGCAAAAGATAATCTAAAACAGATGATAAGGAGGAATGTTGAGGTTCCTTATGATGAGAAAAACACCATGTAGAAAATCTAGTCCATTTTTGGTGATAGCATTGTCTAGTGGTAGGCTTCCTAGAAGCTTCTAAGACAGCTCTAACAGATTGAGAAAACTGAAGAGGAGTTATGTTGAAAGGTACCAAGTTGTCAGGTGTAGAGACTGCAGGTTGGGATGAAGCAGGGATCCTTGACTGTATAAGCAGAGAAGAAAAAACTGGTAGAAGGTATGGTTCCCTGCTGCTGAGTTGAAGTAGAAGGGAGTACCATGGTTGTCTCGGCCACCGAGGAGCGATTAGAATCATGGTGGCATGATCGTTCTTCAATTTGACTAGTCTTAAGAATAAGAGGGAATGGAGGAAATGCGTAGAGGAACAGATTCGTCCATTCCAGAAGAAAAGCATCTGCCTCGAGGCGGTGAGGAGAGAATATCCTGGAGCAGAATTGAGGCAGTTTGAAGTTGTGGGGAGCTGCAAAGAGGTCTATCTGAGGCGTTTCCCACTGTGAGAAAATGTGCTGAAGAGACGAGGAATGGAGAGTCCATTCGTGAGGCTGCAGGATACGGCTCAAGTTGTCCGTCAAGCAATTCTGAGCCCCTTGAATGTAGACAGCTTTGAGGAAGGTGTTGTGACGGATAGCCCAGCTCAAACCTCCAGAGTTTCTTGACAGAGGGAGGCAGATCCCGTCCCTCCCTGTTTGTTGACATAATACATGGCAACCTGGTTGTCTGTCTGAATGAGGACTACTGTATCGTGAAGGAGATGTTGAAAAGCATGAAGAGCTTTGAGGATTGCTCTGAGTTCCAACTGATTGATATGACACTGACGATCCGTACTGGTCCATAGGCCTTGAGTACGGAGACCATCGAGATGAGCGCCCCAAGCATAGATGGAAGAGTCTGTCGTAAGAACCTTCTGATGAGGGGGTGTTTGAAAAAGCAAGTCTCTGGAAAGATTGGAAGAGAGCATCCACCAACGGAGAGACTTCTTCAAGGAAGAAGTGACTGTAATTTGTTGAGAAAGAGGATCGCAAGCCTGGGTCCACTGGGAGGCCAGGCTCCATTGAGGAATTCTGAGGTGAAGTCTGGCAAAAGGAGTCAAGTGTACTGTGGAGGCCATGTGACCCAGAAGCACCATCATGTGTCTCACTGAGATGGAAGAGCGGGAAGACACAGTGTGACAGAGTTGAAGAAGAGCTTCCAAGCGTTGTTGTGGAAGAAATGCTCTGAGTTGGACAGTGTCCAGAACAGCTCCAATGAATTGTAGATTCTGATAGGGTTGAAGGTGAGATTTGGGAAAGTTGATTTCGAATCCCAAACTTTGTAGTCCGTTGGGTCGCTACAATAACCCCTTGAGATGTGGAATCTTTGATGAGCCAGTCGTCTAGGTAGGGAAAAACCTGGAGACCATGGTTCCTTAGAGCTGCGGCTACCACTACCAGGCACTTGGTGAACACTCTGAGAGACGAGGCCAGGCCGAAGGGTAGAAATCTGTATTGAAAATGCAAATTGTCCACCTGAAATCTGAGATATTGACGGGAGACCAGATGGATGGGAATATGAGTGTAGGCCTCCTTGAGATCCAGAGAGCATAACCAGTCGTTCTGCTCGAGAAGGGGATAGAGAGATGCAAGGGACAACAGTCGAAACTTTTCTTTGACCAAAAATTTGTTGAGAGCCCTGAGATCCAAAATGGGTCGCAGATCACCCATCTTCTTCGGAACAAGGAAGTAACGGGAGTAAAACCCCCTGCTCTGCTGTTCCAAGGGAACTGGTTTGATGGCATGGAGATGAAGCAGAGCTTGAGCTTCCTGAAGAAGAAGGGCGGTCTGGATGGACTGGAAGGATACTCTCTTGGAGGAAGCTCTGGTGGAACCTGACTGAAATGAAGAGAGTATCCTTCTCTGATGATGGAAAGGACCCAGATGTCAGATGTTATGACCATCCATCTGCCGTAAAAAAGATGGAGACGACCTCCTATAGATGGAAAAGGAGTCAGAGACAGAAAGATGGATGTTATGCTCTGGTGTAAACAGTCAAAAAGGCTGAGAAGCCTTAGGTGGAGCAGAAGGTTGAGGCTTCTGTTGCTTCTGAGGTGGCTGTTTCTTCAAAGGCGGGCGAGTGTAAGGCACCGGCTTTGGAGGAAAACGCCTTTGATAGATAACAGGAGGACGTGTAGGCCTAGAAGGAGCTGGCTTAGGCTTTGGTCTGACTATGGAGGCAAAAGATTTAGCATGGTCAGACAACTTTTTGGTGGCTGCCTCGATGGACTCATCAAAAAGGTCATTGCCTTCACAAGGGATGTTCACCAGGCAGTTCTGGAGATTAGAGTCCATGTCTATGGTGCGAAGCCAGGCTAGACGACGCATGGCCACAGAGCAAGCCGCTGCTCAGGCAGAGAGCTCAAAGGCATCATAAGATGATTGCAGAAGATGGAGACGTAACTGAGAGAAAGAAGCAATGACTTCTTGAAATTCAAAATGCAAGCTATCATCCAAGTAACTCAAAAATTTTGGCAGAAGAGACAAAAGAAATTCAAAATAAGTGGTAAAATAAAAATTATAATTGAGGACCCTCGTAGACATCATAGTATTTTGGTAAATGCAACGTCCAAATTTATCCATGGTCTTTCCCTCCCAGCTAGGAGGAACTCTGGAAGGATGGGATCTCTTTAAAGAGGATTCCACGAGCAAGGATTGATGTGACAATTGGGAATTGTCAAAACCTTTATGATGGACCGTTTTATATCTGGTATCCAACTTTCCTGGAACTGCTGGAATGGAAAAAGGAGTCTCCATGCATCTAGTAAAAGTCTGATCGAGAAGCATGTGTAGTGGCAGCTTGAGAGACTCAGCCGGAGGTTGAGGAAGGTGCATGACCTCGAGGTATTCTTTAGAATACTTAGAGCCAGTGTCTAGTGGAACGCTCAAGTCCACAGCCATCTGTCTCAAAAAAGAGGAAAAAGATAACTGGTCTGCAGTTGCCCGGCCTCGAGAAGGACTCGAGGACGTCGAGGCAGCTGGAGTCGAAGAAGAAGAAGCCTCTGCAGGAAACCATGGTACGAAGGAACCTGGAGACTTGGACGAGGCACTGGATATCGGGATATCCTCGAGAGCCGGCATCGGAGACTTGGAATGAGGTCTTGTCGAGGCCGGAGAGAATCGAGGCTTTGAGGTATGATGTCTCAAAGAATGCCTCGAAGTAGGCCTCAAGTGATGTCGAGAACTGTGTCTCGAACTGGATCTTGAAGATCGAGCAGAGGTTGCCTCGGAAGCAGTAGATCAAAGATCTATAGGCGTGGAGGAGCCCTGAAGCAACTTCGAAGACTGGACCCCCTTGGTAGAATGGGAGGTATCCTGTCGATGTACTTGCACAGACTCTACTCTATGCGTTTCGTGCTTGGAAGCCCGACCAGACACTCACAGAGACTCCGCTCCCTGCATCGAGTGTGGAGGATCAGACCAGGGCACAGGCGGCTCGACCTCGTGGGAGACTTCTGCATGCCCAGGCTGAAGCAGAGTGAGCAGTGTGGGTCCCATGGTAGTGAAGACCTTAATAATCTGCTCCTCCAAAGAGGTCTGGGACTTAGCCAGCAAGGAGGGTACTATGTCTGAAACTGGCCCACCTGCATTGGTTGAAGGGTCTCGCAGTGGTGTGAGTGTGTTTAGACTTTGGAGGCTTCGACACCTTAATTACCACTGGCGGAACCGAATGCTGAGCTATCTGACCTGAGGAGACAGGAGAAGATATGGCAGCCGAAGACGTCGAAGCAAGAGCCTCTCCAAAAGACAAAGGTCTGATGAGGCTCGAGGTGGAAGCAGCAGAAGGAGAGGCTTCGACGGGGGGGTCAATGCCGAAGACACCTTTGATGCGGAAAGATTAGTAGACTCCATCTCGAAGAGGCTATCCACCAGGAAGCAACGACGCTTAAAAGCATGAGGCTTAAGTGTTTGGCAAGGCAGGCACGAGGTAGGATGATGTTTCGGTCCAAGGCACTTGAGGCAGCGTCCGTGAGGGTTCGAAAGAGATATCGTACGCTTGCACTTGCTACACCATTTGAAACCGGTAACAGGCCGGGGCATAGACAAAAATACAGCAGACGCAAAGTCGAAGCCTGCAGGCTGCGGCCGAGTGGCCTGTACCGGACGAACGGACGGAAGTAAAATTTTTTTTTTTTTTTTTTTTAAAGAAAGAAAAAGATGAACACAGCGATTCGTGAGAAAAATAAAACACAAACCGCGGTGAGAGAAGGCACGAACGATGAAGTTACCGGAGAGAGCCAAAAACACGGACTTCTCGGTTCCGCGGAAAACTAAGAACTGAGGAGATGCGCCTTGTGTGCTGGGCAGGAAGGCACTCATGCATGTGCAGTGCGAGCGACTCGAAACTTCTAGTTTCTTCAAGCAAGTCTGCTTGTGAGGCGTCCGCATTGGGGCTCCGTCAGATGACGTCACCCATATGTGAGAAAACCTGCCTGCTTGTCCTGGGATAATGGCTATACTGTTTTCAGGTTTTACCACTGCTGTTAACCCATGCCCACCATGTCCAACTCTCCAGAGTTTTACAATTCTATCTTTGGGGGGGGGTAAGAGGCCGCATATGACCTATTTGCACATGTGTCTTCCCAGGGATAGGGTTTTTTTGGCTTGTTTAACATCTGCCGGTATGCTATGGCATGCCAGATGTGACATATTAATGATTGGTTTAGAGGCACATCTTACTTCTCTGCCACCCGGGTGGAGTTATCGTTGTTGATTCCTTATCATATTAGCTATCTGTTACATGTCTCAGACCCGGCTCGCCGCTCTGTAATGGCGATGAATCCAATCTTCGCCCCTGCACGGCGGACATGGCGTTAGGTTTGTAGTAGCTTAAACCTATCCTCAATGATCTCTCCCTATCTTCCGATACAGGCAATGGGCTTCTCAAGGATTACAATATCTTTTCCAATTGTACACTGAGGAGGGGACTTTCGCCTCCTTTCGCTCTTTGCAATAAACTTTTGGACTCTTGGAAGTGGACTTGTTTGCTTATTGGCAAGTACGTCATTATGTCCACTCATTGCCGGCACTCCACTTGAAAGAGGCATGTCGAGAAACGATTTCGGAGATGTTCAGTTTTTCTGCTCAGCAACAGATACCTTTACGTTTTCATCTTGCGGGACTCCATGACACGCAATCCGGCATCAATTTGGAGATGGGGGGGTCGTTTACTGTGCAAATTTTAAGAAACCTGTTTATTTTGTTATTCTTGTTATGTGTGAACTTTGATATTGAATAAATATATTTCAACATAAAATCAAATCTGGAAAAATCCAAGATGGCCACTGAAGGCCTATTTTGTCTAAAAATAGCCTGGGAAAAACCACAGAGAACTCTCAAAAACAGCTATTTTAGGGGTGGGCTGGAGGTAGGGCATGCAGGGAAACCACCTAAAACCCCTTTTTAAAGATCCCAAAAAATCTCTGATTCAAGCTGTTAGCTGGTACTCACAGAAACATGTGCTGAAAGGAAAACAATACAGATAGAGCTAAAATAGCTCACATGGAGATCCTCTCCTTCAACTTGCTGGAAAGCTGAATTTGAATCTTCTGACTGTCCTACCAACCTGACTCCCAAGGCCGGTCACCTCCACCATCCTTGGACACGGCAGGCAACTTGCCTGGCGGAGGAACAAAGTCTGGCTCCAATCTCGGGCGCGCATCCATGGAACCATGCAGCCTGCGATGGACCCATTAACAGACAAGCCTGGGGTGAGCTAGCTCCCAAGGGAATGGTCCGTGAGCTCCGATCTGATGTACAGGCTGTCTAGAGGGCTCACTGACAAGCAGGGAACCCTCCAGAAACAGACTTTGCCCAAAGGTCTATGATCGCCCACAGTTGGAGCTCCGCAGGGAACCTCTCAGCATGAGGGTGAAATCTGCAAACACAAAAACTGAAATTACATGAATTAAAACACGAGCAGAAACGGCAAACTCTTACAGCCTGGCTTGTAGAAAGAAAGACCGAGGGCACGCACCATGATGAGATATGAGGGAGAGGGGTTTAAGTCTCTGAAATTTGAGACTTCCTACAAAGTCCTGGCGGGTGGATGGAAATAACTCTCTGGTCCCGGAATAAAGTGGGATTGTACAATAATAAAGATTACAATGCATTCTGATGCACTGCTAATTGCCACACAATTTCTTAGGCAGCATTCCTTGGTTTCCTGTGAGAGTTACTTGCATACAGTCTTTGAGATTCACACATCAAGTTCTGATCATAAGAAAAGGTGGTGCTGAGAGTACATATAAGCAATGAATCCTAAGTTATTTTCTACCATCTGTCAGTACCCAGCTTGTGAATTCCTTGTCTTTTGGGGTTTTTTACCTGTTCATGACCACATGCAGCTGCTGTTGCACCTCAGAGCGCACACTAGTTGTGATTGTGGAAGCAAGTTGCTCTGTTGTGCTCTGCAACATATCCATTTGATGCTGAAGCTGGCTGAGTAGCGGGTCTTGGACTTCTTGTTCATTTACCTTCTTATTTTGCAGATGTGTCTCCAGCTGCTGAATATCTGTTTGAACAAACCAGATAGCTTCATAGGTCTCCTAATCTGGGAGCTGCCTGGTCCTTGTACTCAATACCCAAATATTTTCTCCCATTTATTTTTACAGCTGGAAGGCTTAACAGAAAAACAAGTTCCTACTACTACTTATTTCTATAGTACTACTAGACATACCCAGCTATATACACTAAACATGTAAGAAACTGTCAATTCTCGACAGAGCTTACAATCTAATCAAAACACAAACGGGACAAATAAAAGATTAAGGAATTATTTAAGATGGGAATGATTAAAACAGACATGGGTACTTTGCAAGTGAAAGGAGTTAAAAGCAGCCTCAAAAAGGTTGGCTTTTAGCCAGGAAGTCTATTTCCGAGTACCATCCTACCACGGCTAGTGCTGCCTAATTCAAATCGATTCACCTCAGTGAATCAATTCAAATTGATTCACTTTAAAAAAAATCAGACTCATCGATTCAGTGAGTCCTGACTCTTGACATACCTCGGGGCCTCCTAAAGTAGCAGCAGTGGTGGCAGTGACCGGCTTGGCAGAGGCAGCACGTTGAACAGGCTTCTCCTGGCCTGGCCCACCAGGGCCTTCCCTCTGATGCATCACTGATGACACAGCAGAGGGAAGCCCTGGCAGGCAGGCTGCAAGAAGCCTGTTCACTGTGCTACCTCTGCCAAGCTGGTCACCACTACCACTGCTACTACTTTAGGAGGCCTGAAGGGGGATGGGGTGAGGGGGGTCGGTCAAGAGGTGCTGCACAGGGGAAAAGGAAGGATGGAAAGCTGCTGCATAGGGGGATGGGAGGGATGAAAAGCTGCTGCACAGGGGGATGGGAGGGAGGGATGAAAAGCTACTGCACAAGAGGATAGAAGGGATGGAAAGTTGCTGCACATGGGGGGAAAGAAGATAGGAGAAAGGAAGAATTGGTGGAGATGGGATGGAGGAGAGGAAGGGATAGATGCAACAGAGATAGAAAGGGGTGAGAAGGAGATTTCCTGCATATGGTGGAGGGGAGGGAGACATGCATGGAGAAGAGAGTGGGAGAAATGTTGGACATAGAGTAGAAGGCAGAGAGAGAAAGAAATGGTGCACATGATAGAATAGAGAGGTTTGACCCTGGGCACAAGGCAGAGAGAGAGAGAGAGAGATGGTAGACAGTGGAAAAGAAACAGAAATGTTGGATATGGCAGTGGAAGAGAAGATACAGAGATGGAAAATGGATGGTAAGCATGGAGAAAGAAGAAAATATCAAATGGGCAGGAGACCCTGGAAAGTGAGTTAACAGAAGACAAACAGAAACCAGAGCCTGGGACTAACATGATTTGAATAATAAATAGACCAGTCAAAGGGTAGAAAACCAAAATTTATTTTCTATTTTGTGATTACAATATGTCAGGTTTGAAATGTGTATCCTGTCAGAGCTGGTGTTAAGACAGCGAGCGTGAGAGGAAAAGTCTTCTTAGATTATTTTGTTTACACTATAGCTCCAGCATGGGGCTGGAGAGGGTGAAGAGGCTACAAAATAAACCCTCTCCAAGACATCAAAAAAATTTTGCATAAACATCCAATATACTGGCTGAAAAATAGTGTAATTAGACTCCTTTTCCCAGCTCACAATAGAGCAGCTTATGCTGATCAATTTAATGGGATATTCTATCAAATCATTGGTCTACTACCTCCCCCAAATATATCAAATATATCAAAATTAATTAATTGAAAAATCATAAAAGGAACTTAGCTTCTGATGATTAATTTGCATTACATTACATTAGGGACTTCTATTCCGCCTATACCTTGCAGTTCAAGGCGGATTACAAAAGAGCTAACTGGACATTTCCAGTGAAGTTACAACAGTTTTGGGGTTTGTTTTTGGTTACAAGGGAGGAGAGGTACCTGGATTAATTCCAGAAGAACTTGCAAATTGGATATTAAATTGACTGTACGTTACTGTGTGATATAATAAATAGATTACAGTTAGAGTACAAATAAGATTACGTTACATTTCAGGGATCTGAATACTTGGTTGGTGTTTTGGGGAGGAAGAGATTATTTAAGTGGAGGTTTTGGGGGAGAATTTATCTAGGAGGAGGGGGAAGGGTTGGGTTAAGATATCTGGATAAATTTTTTGAAAAGTAGGGTTTTGATTTCTTTTCGAAAAGTTTTGAAGTTGCCCGTTGTCGTCAACAGGTTGGAGATGGAGTGGTTAAGTTTTGCTGCTTGCGTCGCCAGAAGGTTATCAAACATCTTTTTGCGCTGAGTGCCCTTGAGTGGAGGGAAGGCAAAAGGGTTCGGAGTTCTTCTTTGTCTGGAGGTGAGGATCTGGTTTAGGCGGTTGTTTAGATAGGGGGGGACGGAGCCGTTTGATGCTTTGAATAATAGACAGTAGAATTTGAATTGAATTCGTGCTTGCATAGGTAGCCAGTGAGAGTCTAGGAAGGCAGTTGTAATATGATCATATTTTCTCAGGGAGTAGATCAGTCTGAGGGCAGTGTTTTGTATAGTCTGAAGTTGTTTTATCATGTTGGCAGGATAAGGTAGATAGAGGGAATTGCAATAGTCATTGGACAATTAGCTTGAATTGTGCTGGGTTGAAGAATTTTCTTATTTTACGTAGATTTCTCATAATTAAAAAAGCTTTCCGGGATGTTTTATTGATTTGGGACTGCATTGTGCAGCATCTGTCTATCGTTACTCCTAGGAGTTTGAGTTCGGGCTGTATTGGGTATTTGGTGTTTTTAATTTTCAGTTCTGTAATGGTGGGAGTTTTGGCCTTTTCGAGCAGAAGGAATTTTGTTTTATCTGAGTTTAGTTTCAGTTTGTGGTCTACCATCCATTTTTCCACTGCATCTAGGGTTATTTCCAGTTTTGCTGTAGTGGTGGGCTCTGATGGGTCGAAGGGGAGGAGTATGGTGATGTCGTCTGCGTAGCTGACGGATGTAACATTTAAGTTATCTAAAGTAGCTCCTAGGGAGGAAATAAAGAGGTTGAAGAGCGTAGGTGATAGAGGTGATCCTTGTGGAATTCCGCATGGGTTGGACCATGTTTCTGATTTGATATTATTGGACTTTACCCTGTAGGTTCTTGATTTGAGGAATCCTTGGAACCAATTGTAGACCTTGCCTGAGATCCCAATGGCGTCAAGTATCTGTAGCAGTATGGAGTGGTCTACCAGGTCAATGCTGCGGAGAGGTCAAGTTGGATTAGCATCATCTTTTTGCCTTTGCTAATTTGCTATCGAGCTGTGTCTAGTAGTGTTATGATCACTGATCTCTGGTCACTGATCCCAATGGGACCCGCTTCGTCAGGAGATCTTCATGTAGCCCTGTTTCACATAATAAGTATGGGAGCAGCTGGGCTCAGTGTGCCAGCGCTTCTATTTGGCATGAAACTTGATTCATTCAGCGTTGCCAAGTGATTGCTGCAGATATCACAATCTTATTATGTGGGGGCTACATGGGGATAATGTGTCTTCTGATCTCTTGACGAAGCTTTAGGGCGAAACAGGCCCCACTGGGATCAGTGACCAGAGATTAGTGATCATAAGAGATTAATCATCAGAAGCTAAGTTCCTTTTATGATTTTTCAATTAATTAATTTTGATATAGTTGATATTTGGGGAAGGTGGTAGACCAATAATTGACAGAATATCCCACTGAATTAATCAGTGTAAGCTGCTCTATTGTGAGCTGGGAAAAGGAGTCTAAGATCTTCCACTTTTCCAATATTATTATAACACTATTTTTCAGCCAGCATATTGGATGTTTATGCAAACTTTTTTTGATGTCTTGGAGAGTATTTTGAGAAGTTTGTTGAAGAACCTTTTTTTGAATATTATGCAAAATAAACCCACCAGGACATTTGAAAAAAAGCCCTATTGGGCAGGAAAGTGAATCGAATCGAAAAATCAATTCAACAGGCCAGATCAAATCAAAATTTTTTTCCCTGAATCGAGCAGCACTAACCACGGCATCTGGCAAGAGCAGCTACCATAAAGCCTCCTGCAGCATAGTTAAAAATTTACATAGAACTCAAATACTTAAAGAAATTAAATTATGTCCTGTTCTGTCTTCAATAATTTTTGAAAAGTCATTTTACTTAATACCTCAAACATTTGTCTAAGATAAAAAACAGAAATTTCCCCAATTCATATATATATATAAAGGCAAACTACTCAGAAGATGTTGCGACACATCAATAATGAAGTAAACTGGCAGAGCTGTATGCAGAACTCTGTACTGGGACAGCAAAGGGTGCTGCAAATTATGCTCGAGATTTCAGTACTGGAATGCCTGGAGAGGCTTCAAATTAGGATTGAGCTGTACTAGCAAGCAGTATGTAAGGTCTCAATATTACAAATGCATTGGCAGAACTTTGTGCTGGAATAGCCATAGAGTAGTGCAAATCAGGACTAAGGTATGTTGGGTAGGACTGCAAATAGAGGTTTCAGCACAGGATAAGGAGAAATGCTGAATGTTAATACTGAGGTACATTGGCAGATCAATGTTAGAGAAGTTTGTATAACAGATAATCTCATTATAAAGACCATAGAGATATTAAATGAAAGAAAAATACTCACATTCCTGTGTTCCTTGTTTGAAGCTGCTGTTGATTTGCTGGAACATAGACTGGCATCCCTTCTCAAAAGATGGTAGCATGATACTCTGGAATACCTCTTTGTAGGCTGACTGGATAGGTCCCTGTAAGGCATCTGCAGCTGCTCGACCAATTGCATCAGTAGTGTTCTTATAACAAAAATAAAATCTTTAAAGGCTGTGACTGTACAGGACAAAATTTCTATTGTATGAGGGATATTCAAAAAGTTTCCACACTTTTATTTTTTTAAACACTATTAAATATCTCAAAAGCAAATTACATCACTTTTCCACATAATCAACCTGTTTTGCATAACAGTCACATGACATTCTACAATACGCCCTCTTACGATTTCTCCCGAAAATATGAAAGTGCAGAAACTTTTGAAGAATCCTCGTATTTAGTGTGTTAACATATTACAAAAGAGATTCAGCACAAAGAGAACACAGACTATAAAGCACAGTTACTTACCGTAACAGGTGTTATCCAGGGACAGCAGGCAGATATTCTCTACATGTGGGTGATGTCATCTACGGAGCCACCTAGTAGAGAATGACACGGGGAAAAAATCTGTCCCCGTCACTGCCCCGTCCCGGCCCACTGTCCCCTTCACCGCCCCATCACCGCCATTCCCTTCACCGCCCCATCACCGTCACCCCCTTCACCGTCCCGTCACCGTCACTGCCATCCCATTCACCGCCCCGTCACCGTCCCCGCAGCATCCATATAAGCCTTTGTACTGCAATATTTAGCTTATTCCTTCCTTATAAATCAAAGTTCTGGCTGTTGAACTAGAGAAAGAGATGTTCAGCTGGCAGGGTTTTTTAATAAATTTTTATCAACACAACTAATATACTACTTTTATCTTAAAGCAATAAATAAATAAATAAATAGAATTTTTTTTTCTACCTTTGTTGTCTGGTTTCTGCTTTCCACATCTTCTCATTCAATTCCTTCCATCAACTATGTGTCTTCTCTCTGCGTCTTCCATTTGCTGTTACTGTGCCTCTCCCTTCACCCCACCCCCAATTGGTCTAGCACCCATCTTCTTCCCCCCACTCCCCCATAGTCCTGTCTTCTTCCCTTCCAGCGTCTTCTCCCCACTCTGTCTTCCACATTTCCCTTCAGAGTCTGTTCCTCTCTACCCTCTTTCAATGTCTGTTCTATTCCTTTCTACCACCACCCTTCCCTTCCTCCTTTACTATCTGTTCCTTTTTACCACCCTTCAGCTCCTCTTGTGTGGCCTATGTATCTATCTTCCTCCCTCTTATTTTCATGGCACGTTACAATGTAATTTGTGCAAGCCGCTGGAGCTTGCGAGCTCGGTTCCTGTCCCATCCCCACACACCATCTCGCTTCTGTGTTGCTATTTTCCCCATTTCAAATATCTCCCCTATGTATCTGGCATTACCACCCCCGCCGTGTCCATATACCATCCCCATGGCATGTCCCCTTTATGTCTCTGTCCCTATGCCCCCATGCACATAATTTCACCTCTTTCTGTTACCTTCCTGTGTCCAGATTTCCCCTATCTTACTCTTCCATACCAGTGTGTCTCTTCTTTTCCACCCCATCTAGCTTCTTTCCCTCTTTCTTCCCCCCCCCTGCTTCCAGCATCTGGATCACCTACCTGTCCTCCCCTTTCTTTCCTGATGTGGGTTTCTTTCTTTCCCTCTTCATCTCCTTGGCCCAGAATCTTTTTCCCTTTCACTTCCTCTTTCCTAGTGTGAGCCGGGAACACGCGCGATCGTGCGATCCAGCAGCCCCCACCCGCCCGATCGCAGCATTCAGCCAGCTCCCTCCCTCCACCTCATCTTATATTCCAAGTTTGCTGGCTTTCTTTTTCGCCGAACCACACGCTTTCAAAAAGCCACAAATGCGCGGCTGCTCAGTTGTTCAATCTTCTGCTCTGATGCAACCGGAAACAGGAAGTTGCAGCAGAGAAGATTGAACAACTCTAGCAGCCACGTGTGCGCAGCTTTTTGAAAGCGTGAGGCTCGGCGAAAAAGAAAGCCGGCAAACTCGAAATATAAGGTGAGGTGGAGGGAGGGAGCTAGCTAAACGCTGCGATCGGGCGGGTGGAGGCTGCTGGACCGCGCGAACCTTGATTGTCTCACTGCGGAGACAAGACCATTCACCTCTCCACGGGGCGGTGAATGGCCTTGTCCCCGTAGCGACTACTATTTTTCTTTCCCCGTTTCGGCGGGTTATCCGCGGCTACTCGTGGGTAACAACCACCATGTCATTCTCTACCCCCTAGCAGACTTGAAGATCTTCAAGCTTGTGAGTGTACCACGCATGTGCGAGTGCCCCTCCCACCCAACTCAGGGCATGCGTGTCCTCAGTTCAGATAGCTAGCAAAGAAGCCAACCAGGGGAGGTGGGTGGGTTGTGAGAATATCTGCCTGCTGTCCCTGGATAACACCTGTTACGGTAAGTAACTGTGCTTTATCTCAGGACAAGCAGGTAGCATATTCTCTACATGTGGGTGACCTCCAAGCTAACCAAAAGGGATGGAGGGAGAGTTGGCAATTTAGGAGAACAGATGTTGCAAAACCGATTAGCCAAAATGGTCGTCACGTCTGGAGAAAGCATCCAGACAGTAGTGAGAGGTGAAAGTATGAACCAAGGACCACGTGGCAGCCTTGCAGATTTCTTCAATTGGGGTCAATAAGAGGAAAGCAACAGATGCTGCCATCGCTCGGACCTTATGCTCCGTGACCTGACCCGGCAGGGAGAGACCAGCCTGAGCATAACAGAAAGAGATACAAGCAGCCAACCAGTTAGAGATGGTCCACTTAGAAACAGGACGCACCAACCTATTGGGATCGAAAGAGACGAAGAGCTGGGGAGCAGTCTGATGAGGTGTAGTGCGCCGCAAGTAAAAGGCCAGCACACACTTACAGTAAAGCGTATGCAGAGCTGCCTCTGCAGGGTGAGAATGGGGCTTCGGGAAAAACACAGGAAGAACCACGGACTGATTGATGTGAAAGTCCGAAACAACCTTAGGCAAGAATTTAGGATGGGTACGAAGAACCACCTTATCATGATGAAAAACAGTGAAAGGAGGATCCGCAACTAAGGCCTGCAGCTCACTGACCCTACGAGCAGAAGTGAGCACAATAAGAAATACCACCTTCCCAGTGAGATACTTCAAGTGAGCCCTAGCCAGCGGCTCAAAGGGTGGTTTCATCAAACGAGCAAGGACCACATTGAGATTGAGATCCCAAACCACGGGAGGAGGTTTAACGGGAGGATGAACATGGAAAAGACCCTTCATGAACTGATAGTGGTTTCTTGTCGATCGGCCGATGAAAAGCTGCAATGGCGCTGAGGTGGACTCGAATTGACGAGGATTTGAGACCAGCGCCAGACAAGTGCAACAGATAATCTGGTGTACTGCAAGGGTCACCGCTATCCCCATTGCTTTTCAATGTCTACATGTCCTCACTAAGCGCGCAATTAACCCAGTTGGGGATAAAATTATTCAGTTACGCAGATGACTTTACGATCATCATCCCATTTGCTAACTCTCTCTTGGAAATTACTCCCAAGGCATCAAAAGCAATAAATTTGATGGAGCAATGGATGACTAACTTCAAGCTTAAACTTAATTCAGAAAAAATAAATTTTTCGTCGCTTCGCCACATCTGCTTGACACCAAAACACCACTATGCATCAATAAACTTAGTTACCTTATTCAGACTACCATAAAGATACTGGGTGTAACTCTGGATCAATGCCTAACCATGAAAGACCAAGTAGACTCCTTAATCAGAAAGGGTTTTTTCATTCTCTGGAAACTTCGAACCATTAAAGCATATTTTGCTATGTCAGCATTCAGAATTCTGGTACAATCCCTCGTACTGAGTCAACTTGATTACTGTAACATCGCCTATTTAGCAATTTCCCAAAAGAATATGCGACGTTTACAATTGGTGCAAAATGCAGCGGTCAGACTAATTTTGGGGCCGAAGAAGTTTGATCATGTGACACCTTACTACCAGCAGCTGCACTGGTTACCGATGGAAGCACGTGCAAAATTTAAGTTTGCCTGCCTCTGCTTTAAAGTACTGTACGGACTAGCCCCTAAATACATAACTGACCTTTTCTCCTTCTCAGCCAACAGACACAAGAGAAGCTCACATTCAAACTTCATTTCCCCCCCAGTTAGAGAATGTAAACTCAAAAAACACCATCAACACCTTCTCTCACATCAGGCAGCATTATGGGGTAAAGATCTAGAACAATTGCTTTCGCCCACTACTTATGTGGAATTCAGGAAGCGCCTAAAAACATATCTGTTCCTGAAGTATCTAGACAACTGACCCGTACAACTCTTTCTCTTCAATAACGGTTCTCTTGACCTATTAACCACTTTCTTTCACCTCTTTTAAGTTCAATCAATTTGTACCATCTTTTAATCTTTTGTAAACCGCATAGAACTTCACGGTCCTGCGGTATATAAACTGTTATTATTATATTATTATTATTATTATAATCCAGCACCGAAGACAAGGAGGCAGACTGCGGCTCCTGCCTCCGAGTAGCACACCAAGAAGAAAAGCGGGTCCACTTCTGATGATAATATTGGAGCGTGGACTCCTTCCGAGACGCCTCCAGAACATCTAGGACTGACTGAGAGAATTGAAAGGAGGCCATCAAGTCTTGAAGAACCAGGCCGTCAAGTGCAGAGACTTGCAGGTTGGGATGGAGCAGCGATCCCCGACTCTGCATAAGCAGAGAGGGAAAAACAGGCAGAAGAAGAGGTTCCCTGGCACTGAGTTTCAGCAGGAGGGAGAACCACGGCTGTCTGGACCACCGAGGAGCAATCAGAATCATGGTGGCATGGACTTGGTGGCATGATGAGAGTCTTCAGAATCAGAGGGAAAGGAGGAAACGCATACAGAATCAGGTTCGTCCAATCCAGAAGGAAAACATATGCCTCGAACCTGAGAGGGATGTAAACCCTGGAGCAGAAACGAGGCAACTTGTGATTGAGGGGGGGACGCAAACAGATCGACATCCAGAGTCCCCCACCGGGCAAACACCTGACGCAGAGTCGAGGAGTGAAGTGACCATTCATGAGGTTGCAGAAGGCGGCTTGTCGGCCAGGCAGTTCTGCTAGCCCTGGATGTAGACCGGACGGAGAAAGATGTTGCGGCAGATCGCCCAAACCTAGAGCTGCATCGCCTCCTGGCACAGGGAGAGAGACCCCGTGCCCCCATGTTTGATATAATACATTGTGACCTGGTTGTCCTTGCAAACTAGCACCACACTGTCGCGAAGCAGATGACAAAAGGCTTTCAGAGCGTTGAACACCGCCCTGAGCTCCAGCACATTGATGTGACAAAGATGGTCCACACTGGACCAAAGTCCATGGGTACGAAGACCGTCCAGATGAGCCACCCAAGCATAAGCAGACGAGTCCGTCATGAGAACCTTCTCTGGGGGAGGAGTGTAAAAGAGAAAATCTCTTGAAAGATTGGTAGAGAGCATCCACCAACGGAGAGACTGCTTCAACAAAGGAGTCACGACAATGAGTCAAGACACTGGATCCCGAGCTTGGTTCCACTGAGACGCCAGAGTCCACTGGGGAATGCGGAGGCGAAGCCTGGCAAAAGGAGTCATGTGAACCATGGAGGCCATGTGGCCGAGCAGAATCATCATCAGACGGGCCGGGACCAAGGACAAGAGAGACACCCTGTGACAAAGCTGAATCAGGGCCTCCTGACAAAGTCGAGGCACAAAGGAGCGAAGATGACAGGTATCCAGAACCGCCCCGATAAACTCGAGGGATTGAGACAGACACAGCTGAGACTTGGGAAAATTCATTCGAAGCCGAGGCTTTGGAGGAGCGAAATGGTCTGATTTGTCGCCCTCAGGACCTCCTGGCGGGATGACGCCTTGATGAGCTAATCGTCGAGGTAGGGAAACATCTGTAGCCCCTGCAGGCACTTCGTGAACACCCTAGGGGAGGCAGCCAGACCGAAGGGAGATCCCCCACCCGGAATCTCAGATACCGGCGAGAAGCCGGATGAATCGGCACGTGTGTATAGGCCTCCTTGAGATCCAAAGAACACAGCCAGTCCCCTTCGTCCATCAGGGGATACAACGTAAGAAGAGTGAGCATTCTGAACTTCTCCTTGACCAGAAACTTGTTCAGAGCCCTGAGGTCCAGGATCGGACGCAGGTCTCCCGTCTTCTTGGAAACCAGAAAGAACCGGGAATAAAATCCCATATTGAGCTGATTCGGGGGAACCTCCTCAACCACCCTGAGGCAAAGGAGGGCCTGTGCTTCCCGCAGAAGGGGAAGGTGCGACCCAGAAGAAGGAACTCTCTTGGCGGACGGTCCAGGGGCATGAGGCTGAAATGAAGAAAGTACCCCACCGGACAACGGAAAGCACCTACAGGTCTGTGGTAAGATTCTCCCACTGAGGATAGAAATGCTGGAGGCGTCCCCCGATGGGTAGGGGGGAGGGCTCCAGGAGGAAGGGAGCCCGCAGGCTCAGACTGGAATTGTCAAAAAGATGGCCCAGGCTTCGTCGGAGCGGGCATTTGGGTCTTAGGAGGACGCTGCTGCTGTTGCGGAGGCGGGAGAGAGAACGCAGGAGTAGATTTCTGCGGATACCTTCGAAGAGGAATCTTGTACTGATGAGCCGGAGGAGTTTTCGACTTGAGCCTCACCAAGGAGGCGAAAGACCGCTCATGCTCCGAAAGGCATTTAGTGGCAGCCTCGATGGAGTCATCAAACAGCTCATTCCCCACACAAGGGAGGTTAGCCAGACGATCCTGGAGGATCCATGTCCACAATCCGGAGCAAGACGGAACTCCTGCCTCTGATGAGCAGACACGTCAGACTGGAACGAGAGGAGAGTGTCCACACAGTACCTGAGATAGGACGTGAAGGTAAAGTTATAATTCAAAACTCGATTCGCCATCTTCAAGTTCTGATAGAGGCGGCGTCCAAACTTGTCCATTGTATGCCCTTCCCTGCCTGGAGGGACAGCAGCGTAAACCTTGGAGGGGTTAGATTTCTTCAAGGAAGACTCGACCACCAGTGACTGATGGGAAAGCTGCGCATTCTCAAAACCCTTGACTGGGACTGTCCAGTAACAGGACTCCATCTTGGAGGGAATTGCAGTCATGGCATAAGGAGTCTCTAGATTCCGGAGGAAAGTTTGCCGGAGCACCTGATGTAAAGGCAAGCGCAAAGCCTCATGGGGCCGGTGAGGGAGCCGCATCTCTGCAAAATATTCCTAAGTATATCGGGACTCGGACTAGAGATCAAGCTTAAGAGCCTGGCCCATGTCCGAAACAAACCAGGTAAAGGAGGAGGTTCGAGAAGATGACTCATCCTCCGGAGGCGAAGTAGACCACGATCTCAGAGCAGCCGAGAAAGAGGGAGAGACTTCCCTCGAATAATAAGCGGGGGCCTCCGAGTCCCGAGCCCGGGACACCGAGGAGGCTCTGCTAAACTCCCACGGGGGCGTACAAGAACGGCCCCGCTGCAGACAAATCGGGAAGGACCCCGGCGTCTGAGGCACCACCAGCTGAAACTTCGGAGAAGTCGGCATGAAAGGTGAATCCCCGATGGGCGCCGAAGCAGAAAACCCTCGCCACAAAGAGATCGTTGGGGAAGAGGTCAGACAAGGGTACACGCCCAATGATGAAACCACAAGGGACCCCGAGGTATGGGCAGATGGGGACCTGCCCCGACGAGGCGGGGAAGTCCACTGCCACTTTGAAGACGTGGAAGCCATAGTCCGGAGTCCCGCCTGGGAACCCTGAAAGTCTCAAGCCTCGAATCAGAAGAATCGCTCGAAGGCAATCAGCGAGACTTGTGGGCCGGACCCCGAGCAACCACGGGGGAACGCCCAGGCTGGTCAGACGGAGGCCGGGGCCAGCTGACCCAGGACAGAGGAAATCTGCGTGGTAAGGATAGCTTTAAGCATGTCCTCGAACATAGGCAACGATACCAGAGGAGTCTGGAATTGGGGTGAAACAGTGCGCTCCTTTGGAGACGACCTCGAGGAAGAGTATTCCCTACGTGAGGAGGCATGCTTAGCATGATGTCTCAAAGAGGTCGAGGACGCAGTGCTCGCAAGAGACTCTGGGGTTGGCTTCTTCGCCGGCACACCTGAGGAAGGAAGAAGAGACTTACCCGAGGCCGGGACGACAGATGGAGCCGAGGTTGAAGCCTTCGAGACCGAGGGCGACTTCATCAAGGTCGAGGCCTTCGAAGCCGAGGCCCCGACAACCGGGGCCGAGGTCGAGGCTGTTCCCTCGGATTCCATGGGGCCAAAAAAGTTGAAGAATCTTGGCTACACGCCAACGAAGAGCCTGTGGTTGGAGGGTACCACAACGTGAGCAAGACTCAGCTCAATGAGTAGCACCCAGGCACCAATGATGGGGGTCGATGATGGAGATCACCCGGTTGCACTTAGTGCAGTTCTTAAATCCGGACAGAAGCCGGGACATAGGAAGAAATACAGCCGCAGCCCCGCAAGGCCAGGCAGCCTGACAAAAATCGACCACCCAGTCCAAAAAAAAAAAAAGAAAAATAGGAACTTAACAAAACAAAAATGCACAGCACAGCGACTCACCCGAAAACAAAAAAAGCAAGCCGTGGTGCAAAGAGGCACTATGAATTTGCGGAAAACTTAGAACTGAGGACACGCTGAGGAGACGCATGCCCCGAGTCGGGCGGGAGGGGCACTCGCGCATGTGCGGTACACTCACAAGCTTGAAGATCTTCAAGCAAGTCTGCTTGTGAGCAAGTCCGCTAGGGAGTTCCGTAGATGACGTCACCCACATGTAGAGAATATGCTGACTGCTTGTCCTGGGATAAAACACAATTTCTGTTATGTTGTAACATCTCCAAAGGGCCAAGGAAGCAAGCGATGGATGTGACTAGACAGTTGTGACCAGAAGCACAGTGAGGGTGAGAGGTGCCTGGGACGGTGGCGTCTTCTCTGCCCTCTTCTCTGCCCCCCCATCCGCTTCTTCACTGCCCCCTCCTGCTGCACACATGCGCGCCCTTTCATTTCCCCGCACCTAGTTAACGTTCACGGCATGAGCAGCAGCCCCCAACCTGCTACTTGTACCAGCGTTGGCGCTTCCTCTGACATCACTTCCTAGGCACAGGTCCAGAAAGTTGGGGGTTTCTGCTTGCACTGTGAACATTAATGAAGTACGGGAGGAGGCAGTGCGTGCAGTAGTTGGGTGGGGAGGGTGAGGAAAGAGCAGGGGAGTGGAGAGGAGGATGTGTGCAGGCGCCCCCACCAAGACGGCAGCTAGTGCGGACCACCCCCCCTTACTACAGCACTGGTTGTGATCAATGTTCCCTCTAAAAACCAAATTGATGTGAGTAAAAACTTGTTTCTTTGAGCAAAGGACTGAGCACATAATTTAACAGTCAGCCCTAGCTCAACAGTCCAGCATATTCCTATTGGCCATGTGAACAGTGATGTTCTGCAGCAATGTAACAGAGATACTGGCAACCATAAAATAATTTAGCTGTCAATATTGTATTTTGGTATGTTGCCAAATAGCCACCAGGGTTTAGCTCTACTAGCCTTTAGTTTACAGCATAATTACTAAACAATAGGTACTATCTGTACCAAATGGTTAGAGCAGCAGGCTGAGAACTAAGATCTCCTTGAGATCTTAGACAACTTAGATTGTAAGCCCTCCAGAGACAGAAAGCAAAGTTACTTATCTGTAACAGATGTTCTCTGTAGACAGCAGGGGAATGCAATCATACTTGTTGGTGAAGTCCTCTGACTGAGCCTGTGTGCTGGTGCTCTTCCCTAGCTAGGTAAGCTTTAAGTTTACTGGGCATGTGCAGGAGTCCCTACACCTACAGCCCCTCCCCTTTAGCCTGCAAGTTTTGTCTCTAGCAATGAAAGGAATGAGACAAGGGGATGGAGGGCGGGCAAGTGTGGCTGCATTTCCCTACTGTCTACGGAGAACACCTGTTAAAGGGAAGTAACTTTGCTTTCTCCAGAGACATGCAAGGGATATGCAGGCACACTTGTTGGTAGATTCCCAAGCTTAACGCAGGATAAGGGTTGTGGTAAAAACAGTCATAGTGCAAACAGATTCCATAAAACTGATTGTGCCAAGCTCTGATCCAGGCAATAGTGCTTTGTAAAAGTATGCACTGAGGACCAAGTTGCAGCCTTGCAAATACCTTGATTTCAAATTTTCTACTGAGGAAGCTGTAGCTCGTACTTTATGAGCTCCAATTGAACCAGGCGGTTGTAGGTTTGCTCTTGAGTAGCAAAAATTGATGCATTGTGCTATCCAGGAGGAAAGAGCTCTTTTTGATGCTGGCTTTCCTCTAGTAGCTGGATTGTAGGAAATGTATAGTTGGTTTGTCCGATATAACCGATTACGGTATTTTTTGCTCCATAAAACGCACTTTTAACACCCCCAAAAAGGAGTGGAAAAGGGGGTGCATCTTATGGAGCAAATACACCTCCATCCCCCCCTCGGCGTTCTGCTGCTGCTCGTGGCCCCCACCCCGATATTTTGCTGCTGCTCGTCGCCCTCCCCCACCCCCCATCACTACTGGTGTTGCCCAACGCCCTCTTACCCGCTCGCTACCGCAGGAAAGGAAGAGAAGGGCCGGTGGCATGCATTCGGGCCCACAAGTCTTGCCCCGATGTCAATTCTGATGTCGGAGAGAAAGTCCGGGCCAGCGATTGGCTGGCCTGGACCTACTCTACGATGTCAGAATTGACATTGGGGGAAGGCTTGTGGGCCCGATTGTACGCCGCCAGTCTTTCCCTTCATGGAGTTGCGGCAGCAGTGGCCGAGCGGCAGACCAGGGAGGAGGAATCGGCACGGCAGGGAGGAAGGCAAGCTTCATGGAGTTGCAGCAGCAGTGGGCGAGCGGTGGACCAGGGAGGAGGAATCGGTGCAGGAGGGAGGAAGGCAGGCACGCATCAGTGCGGGAGGAAGGAAGGCAGGCATGCTTCGGTGCGGGAGGGAGGAAGGACAAAGGCTGGAAGGCAGTGAGGGGGAGGGGGAAGAACTCAGAACATAGGAAGGAAGGAGGGAGGGAATAGAAAGACAATTGTTGGGCCTGAGGAAGTAAGGAAGAAAGAAAAAGAAAGAACTATTTAGTGCAACCAGAAATCACCAGACAACAAAGCTAGGATTTCAATTTAGTAATCAAAATCTGTCTGCTACAGTATATTTGTCTATTTTTCTAGGGGGCTGGTTTCAGAGGCACAAATTGGTTCAGAATATTTTTTTTCCTCCTCTAAATCTAGGGTGCGTCTTATGGAGGGAAAAATACGGTAGTTGTTTTGAGGTAAAATAGTAATGTTCTTCTTCAATCTAGCATGTGGAGAGACTGCTTTGCTGTAGAGAAATGAGGAGGGGAAAAAACAATGGTAAAGTTATCGTTTGGTTCAGATGAAAATCTGTGACAACATTTGGAAGGAATTTTGGATGAGTTTGCAGTTGTACTCTGTTAGGGAAAAACTGAAGATAAGGATAATACATGACCAGTGCTTGAAGTTCATTAACTCTTCTGGCTGAGAGAAATACTGTTTTCCATGTAAGGAACGTAAGAGAAGCAGATCCCAAGGGTTCAAAAGGAGCTTACATCAATTGATTCAATACCAAATTCAGGTCCCACACTGGAGAAGGGTCTCGAAGTGGAGGTCGAAGATTAATGAGATCTCTCATGAAACGAGACATGAGAGGATGATGCGAAATAGGCTTACTGTCTACAATAGTATGGTAGGCCAAGATAGCTGCTAGATTAAATCTGTTGGTTTGATTTGAGGCCAGAATTTGATAAATGTAGAAGGTATAAGATAAGATATAATCAATTGAACAATGAAAAGGATCCTATTATTGTTCGTGTGTCCAGATGGAGAATCTTTTCCATTTAGATTGATAGGACTTTTTAGTAGATGGGTGCCTTGCTGCAAGAAGGTCTGCTTTCACAGGCTGAGAAAGTGGAAAATGAGTTAGGAGAGAGGTTTCAATTTTCAGGCTGTCAGACTGAGACTGCAGAGATTGGGATGTAGTAATTGCCTGTTCTGCTGAGAGAAGAGAGGGCTGATGTCCCAAAGAAATTGGAGGAGTGTCCAGAAAGTCCAGCAGGAGTTGGTACCAGATTTGTCTGGGCCAACAAGAAGCAATGAGTATGATGTGAGCATTGTCTCTGGTCACTTTCAGAAGAACCTTGGAAATTAGAGGAAATGGCGGTTATGCATAGAGCAGGGAATGGATGGAGAAAGCATCCCTTGCTATGGCTTTAACTGCTGGTCGAAGAGAGCAGAATGTGGCATTTGGCATTTTCTGGAGAAGCAAAGAGATCTACTGTGGGAGCACCCCAACAAAGTAATATTTGTTGCAGAATAAAAGGATCGAGGGTCCATTCGTGCGGATCGAGTTTCCTGCTTAGAGAGTCTGCAAGGACATTGTGTTCTCCTGGAATATATATCACCACAGGCAATTTACTTCTCTGCAGAAATGAAGAGATCCCGAACTTCCCTGTTTGTTTAGGCTTCTCCAAATTCA
This sequence comes from Geotrypetes seraphini, assembly GCF_902459505.1. Taxonomy (NCBI): domain Eukaryota; kingdom Metazoa; phylum Chordata; class Amphibia; order Gymnophiona; family Dermophiidae; genus Geotrypetes; species Geotrypetes seraphini. The sequence continues at coordinate 163,996,519 of NC_047087.1, read as the reverse complement.
GATTATAAGGACTACAAACAGATTAGGTTTTCAGGATATCCCCAATGAATTGCATGAGAGAGATCTATAGTCAATGGTTGTAATGGACATGCAAATTTTTCTCATGCTTATTCATTAGGGACATCCTGAAAATCTGACCTATTTGCAGCCTTAAGAGAACTGAAACTGAACAAGAATGACTGACATTTTAAACTGAAAAACTGTCAAAAGAGAAGATTTCTCTTCAAACTTCTTGTGTGAAGTTACTAAGTAGTTAATTTAAAACAAACCAAAGAAAATATTTCTTTAATCAATGTATAATTAAACTCTGGAATTTGTTGCTGGAGAATGTGGTGAAATCAATTAGCATAGCAAAGTTTAAAAAAGATTTGGATAATTTCCTAAAAGAGTAATCCTAAGGCAATTATTGAGATGTCTTAGGGAAATCTACTGCTTATTCCTAGGATAAGAAGCATAAAATCTTTTTTTCTCCTTGGGCTCTTGCTAGGTACCTGTGACCTGGTTTGGCCACTGCTGTAAACAGGACATTGGGCATGATGGACCTTCGGTCTGTCCCAGTATAATAATAATAATAATAATTTATTTCTTGTATACTGCCCCACCGACAGAAACAGAAAACTGAAACAATTCTTATGTAGACTAGTCTTATAGCCCGTTACATTAACGGGTGCTAGAATATATGTGTGTGTGTCTCTCTTTATTTCTTTCTCTCTCTCTCTCTCTCTCCTTAGCTGCTTTCTTTCTTTCTGTTTTTCTTTTTCCTTGGCTGTTCATCACCACCCCTTGCCTGCTCCCCCTGTCCATTCTCCCTTCCTTTTACCTCCCCTGTGTCCACCACCACCTCTTCATAGGTCTCCTTATGCAGCAGCAGCCCTTCTCCCTTTGTTTTACCTCCCCCCTTTCCAGCAGCACCTTCCTTCTCCCCCTGTCCAACATTAGGCCTCCGTTCCTTTTTCTTCACCCCCCCCTGTCCATCAGCACCTCTTTCCTTCTCCCCCTGTCCAGCAGTAGGCGTCCCTTCCTTTTTCTCCCCCCCCTCCTCCTTCTTATCCCTATGATACACTTACCTTGCTCTGCCCCTGATCAGAGGCTCCTGACAGCCGCCCAGTTGCACCCATTGGAAAAGTTCCCTCTGCGGCATCCCGCACCCCTCCTGACGCGACTCCCGCTGTCCCGCACCTGCCCCTTTCTTCTTGTCTTTCTGTGTCCCTTCCTCCCTCTGTCTATCTGTCCAAAGCAGCATTTCCTCCCTCCACACCAGTTCCCTGTGCCCCTGCCCCTGTGTCTTTCTTCTTGTCTTTCTGTGTCCCTTCCTCCCTCTGTCTGTCTGTCCAAAGCAGCATTCCCTCCCCCCACACCATTTCCCTGTGCACTTGCCCCTGTGTCTTTCTTCTTGTCTTTCTGTCTCCCTTCCTCCCTCTGTCTGCCTGTGCAAAGCTGCATTCCTTCCCCCTTCCATTTCCCTCCCCCCACACCAGTTCCCTGTGCCTGCATTAGCGTTTCCTCTACCCTCTTTCCCTTCCCACAGTCGCGACTACAAACTAGTCCTTTGCCGCCCCCCCCTTCCCTTCCCGCGGGCCCGACTACACATGGCGATTCAAGCAGCGTGTGCTGCAGTCTTCACACGCTGCTTCGGGTCCTTCTACTGGCCTGAGTTACTCTGGCACGTCCAGAGCAAATCAGGGCAGTAGAAAGGCCCGAAGCAGCGTGTGAAGACTGCAGTCGGGCCCGTGGTAAGGGAAGAGGGAGGGGGTGGGGGGCGGCGGCAAATGACAGCGGAAAGTTGCTGGGCTCCTTGGTGGGGGCGCTGAGTGGCCGCAATCTCTTTACTCCCAGACCCCCCCCCCCCCCCGGAGGAACGGAGATCGAGTTGCCGCCATTTTGAAGATCTTTCTGCCCTACTCCTTGCCTTAGTATATTTTTAAGTTGAAAGACACGGTGGCGGCGGCTCCTCTCAAGATCCCCGACTGCATTGGACTTCCGACACAGGTGGGGATCCTGAGAGGAGTCGCTGCCTGGTCTTTCAACTTAAAAATATAGTTAGGCAAGGAACAGGGCAGAGCGAAGAACATTGATTCCCATAAGATCATCCGCCTCGGGGGAGACAAACCACGTCCGACATCAGCCTCGGGGGAGGAGAGAGGACTTCAGGCAAGGAGCAGGGCAGATCAAAAAACAGCACGGGCCGACAGCCGCCGTGTCCGACATCCGTCTCGGGGGAGGAGAGTGAGTGTTTCGGGCGCATGCTGCACTCCTATCTGAGATGCTGTACATCTCACGGAAAACGGACCCACGCGATAGGACTGCGCATGCGCGGCCTAGCGTTTTATTATATTAGATACTGATGTTATTAGTCACTTTCTTATAGTCATGTGAAAAAATTAGGACACCCCATGAAATATTCAGTTCTTTCTTATGAACTGTTCACATATCGATGCTAAATCTTTTTTTATTTATCGATGGAAAAGAAAGTGATGCAATTGCAGGTAAACAACAAAACTTTTCCTTGATTTACTCATGAAACAAAAGATAGCCACAAAAATGTATATTCTAACTAAGGAATAAATTAGGACACCCTACACCCTAATAGCTTGTGTTACCCCCTTTGGCTGAAATAACTGCAGTGAGACACTTCTTGTAAGAACATAAGAAAAGGGTCCATCGAGCCCAGCGGGCTCCCGTGGCGGCCCAAAATGTCCATGACCTGTAGAGTGATCTTCTGACTAACCCGTTGATTCATACTCCTTTATATCTTGACAAACCCCTTTTTCTCTTTTTTTTTTTTTGCTCCTGTGTCCTCCTTTATCTGTAGCCTTCATAAGAACTTCAGGAATTTATCTAGTCCCTCTTTGAAACCCCTTAATGTAGTCTATCCTATTACATCTTCCGGAAGCGCATTCCAGGTATCCACCACCCTCCGAGTGAAGAAGAACTTTCTAGCATTGGTTCTAAACCTGTCCACTTTCAATTTCTCTGAGTGCCCTCTTGTTTTTGTAGTTCCCAATATGCTGAAGAATCTGTCCCTCTCCACCCTCTCTATGCCTTTCATAATCTTGTAAGTCTCTATCATGTCTCCTCTGAGCCTCCGCTTTTCCAGGGAGAAGAGCCCCAGTTTCTCCAACCTTTCAGCATATGAAAGGTTTTCCATACCCTTAATCATTCATGTCGCTCTCCTCTGGACCCTCTCAAGTATTGCCATATCCTTCTTAAGGTACGGTGACCAATATTGGACACAGTACTCCAGGTGCGGGCGCACCATCGCCCGATACAGCAGCAGGATGACTTCCTTCATTCTTGTTGTAATACCCTTCTTGATAATACCCAACATTCTGTTTGCTTTCTTTGAAGCCGCCGCGCATTACGCCATTAGTTTCATTGTTGTATCCACTAATACTCCCAAGTCCTTTTCAAGGCTACTTTCCCCCAGTACCGACCCCCCCCCATTTTGTAGTTGAACATCGGGTTCTGTTTCCCTATATGCATGACCTTGCATTTCTGTAAATTGAAGTTCATCTGCCATTTATTCGCCCACTCCTCTAATGTTGTCAGGTCTCTTTGCAGTTCTTCGCATTCTCCTATAGTTTTAACCCTGCTACAGAGTTTAGTGTCATCTGCAAACTTTATAACTTCGCATTTTGTCCCTGCTTCCAGGTCATTTATAAATACATTGAACAGCAGCAGCCCGAGTACAGACCTCTGTGGGACACCGCTCGTTACCCTTCTCCAGCCTGAGATGTTCCCTGTGCTCTTACCAGTTTTCCTCGGTTTTGTCCTTTTTCCACTTCCGGAACATTTGTTTCTTGTCCCGTTTCGCTTCCCTCACTACATTGCTTATCCACACTGGGTCTTTTGTTTGATTCTTTTTGCACCTTTTTCTAAATATGGGGACGTGCAGGTTCTGTGCTTCTTGTACCGTGTCCTTGAATAGGGACCAAGCTTGCTCCACAGTCTTTGTTTTTCCCGAGCTTTTCCTGAGTTTCTTTCTCACCATTGCTCTCATAGTTGCTCTGAAGTTGAGCGTTGTTGCTGTAGTTCTCTTCCCTTTTGATGCTCCTACTTCTACTTTGTACTGGATCATGTTGTGATTGCTGTTTCCTAGTGGTCCTATTACTTCCACTTCCTTGCAGGTCCCCCCAGCCCATTGAGTAGTAGGTCAAGAGTGGCATTCTCTCTCGTTGGTTCCTTGACGAGCTGTTCCATGAAGCAGTCCCGCACAGCCTCTAGGAATTCCATTTCCCTTGCGTTGTTCATGTTTCCAATGCTCCAGTCTATCCCGGGGTAGTTAAAGTCCCCCATTACCATGACAATTTCATTCTTGCATTCCCGCCTTAGTTCTGCTTCCAGTTCTTTGTCTTTTGCTTTTGTTTGTCCAGGTGGACGATAGTACAGTCCCAATTTTATGTCAGGTCCATTTCTTCCTGGTAATTTAATCCATAATGAGTCTAATCCGTCCGTCTCTGTTGCCGTATCCACTTTGGTCGAGTGAATGGTGTCCTTTATATATAGTGCTGTTCCTTCACCCTTCTTTTGTGTCCTGTCTCTTCGATAGAGTTTGTACCCTGGCAGTACTATGTCCCATTTGTTTTCCTCGCTCCACCATGTTTCTGTGATTCTGATGACATCCAGGGCCTCTTTTTTGGCCATGATTTCTAGTTCTCCAATTTTGTTCTTTAGGCTCCTTGCATTTGCGTACAAGCAATTTAGGTCCTGGTTTTTTCCTTTCTCTGTTGTTTTTCCCTGTGATTTGTTCCTCTTGTCGTCCCCTTTTTGAGCTGCCAGACCCCAAGTTCTGTTCATTTCTTCCTCCTTCTTTGGTGCATCTTTTTCTACCAGTCTCTGATATTGGTCTAAGGAAAGTTTGGCCCATTCCTCAATGCATTATTCTTTCAGCTGTGAGATGTTTGAGGGGTTTCTTGCATACACAGCCTGTTTCAAATCACCCCACAGCATCTCAATGGGATTAAGATCAGGGCTTTGACTCGCCACTCCAGGATTCTCCATTTCTTAGTTTTAAGCCAGTCCTTGGTGGATTTACTGGTATGTTTTGGGTCCTTGTTGTGTTGTAGGGTCCAGTTCTGCTTCAGCTTTAATTTTCTTACAGATGGTCTCACACAAGCACCCTCTGATACACGGTAGAATTCATGGTGGATTCTATGATAGTGAGTTGGCCAGGTCCTGCTGCAGCAAAGCATCCACAAACCATGACACTTCCACCTCCATGCTTCACAGTATGAGGTTCTTTTCCTGGAATGCTCTATTTGGTGTACGCCAAACATGTCCTCTTTTCTGGTGTCCAAATAATTAAATTTTAAACTCATCTGTCCATAGAACAATATTCCAGAAGTCCTGGTGTTTGTCTACATTCTCTCTGGCAAACTTCAGTCTGGCCTTGATGTTTCTCTTAGAGAGCAAAGATTTCTTCCTTGCACACCTCTCATACAAGTACAATCTTTCTGATTGTAGAGGCATGCACTTTCACATCAACAGTAGCAAGAGCCTGCTGTAGGTCCTGTGATGACATTTTAGGGGTTTTGGAGACTTCTTTTAGCATATTGCAGTCTTGCTTGGATGGCCAGACCTGGACATGTTGGCAGTTGTTTGGAAAGTCCTCCACTATTTTCTGGACTGTGGAATGGCTAATGTCAAATTCTTTAGAGATCTTTTAAAATCCATTAGCAGACTTATAAGCTGCTAAAATCTTTTTTCTGAAGGCCTCAAACAGCTCTTTTGATCTCACCATGGTGTTCACTTTCACCGCAGCAGTCCTGAGCATACCAAACTAAATGTCTGAGGTTTAAGTAGGGCAAACCTCCTTCAAAATGCTGAGTAACGATGTTCTACACCTGTGTGTGATTTGAGCCACTTTAAGTGGGAGGATATGTGGAGATATCCTAATTTATTCCTCAGCTAGAATATACATTTTTGTGGATATTTTTTGTTTCATGAGTAAATCAAGGAAACTTTTGTTACTTACTTGCAATTACATCACTTTCTTTTCCAGAGATAAATTTAAAAAAAAGATTTGACATCGATATGTGAACATTTCTTACGAAAGAACTGAATATTTCAGGGAGTGTCCTAATTTTTTCATGACTGTAGATGTATAAAATTCATATTTATTTTTCTTGATCATAATTATCTAAATAGGCAATTTCATGAAAATCATATTGCAAACATCAAATTAGAATCTCTAGTGCTTGCTGCAGGTTTCTGGTTTTCACTGTGTCTTGTCAGGTAGAAGCTGACTTTTCAGCCATCATGCTGTGGCTTTCTTCAGGGTATGCTGTGAGGTCTGCAGTTTCTCTTTGTAAATAGTGGGTCCTCTGACCTTATTGGGAACAGGGCAGTCCATTGGTCACCAATTTGAATTTTGATGGGAAAGTCAATTGGTCACAAATTTGAATTTTGGTGGGAAATCAGTTTGTCTCTTTCCCCCCTCCCCCCCCCCAGAATGGAAAAGTCTCTGTGAGTTTAAAGATGTTCTCCCTGTGAAGCTAGAAACATAGAGTATGACGGCAGAAAAGGGCCGTCGGCCCAACAAGTCTGCCCACTCGAAGAATTTCCCGGAGCGAACCTACATGTTTATCCCATCGTCCATTGAAGTCGAGTGTGTTACTGGCCTCAACTACCTGACGTGGAAGACCATTCCATTGATCAACCACTCTTTCGGTGAAGAAGTATTTCCTGATGTCACCATGAAATCTCCCACCCTCTGGTTGCCGTGGGGCCCATAAGGAAAAAGATATCTTCCTCCACCTCAATACGGCCCGTAAGATATTTGAATGTCTCTATCATGTCACCCCTTTCTCTGCGTTCTTCGAGAGAATATAACTGCAGCCTGCTTAGACGTTCTTCATATGGGAGATCCTTAAGCCCTGAGACCATCTTAGTGGCTATACGCTGAACCGACTCCATTCTCTTCACATCCTTTTGATAATGTGGCCTCCAAAACTGAACACAGTACTCCAGATGAGGTCTCACCATCGACCTGTACAACGGCATTATGACTTCAGTCTTATGGCTGATAAAACTTCTCCGGATGCAACCTAGCATTTGTCTAGCCTTGGATGAAGCTTTCTCCACCTGATTGGAAGTTTTCATATCTTCACTAATGATTACACCCAGGTCTCGTTCTGCGAGGGTTCTTGTTAAGTTTTCACCATTAGGTTTTATGTTCTCTCAGGGCTTCCGTAGCTGGCATCATGCTTGCTACAGGTTTCCAGGTTTCACTGCGTCTTGTCAGGTAGAAACTGATGTTTCAGCCATCATGCTGTGGCTTTCTTCAGGGTATGCTGTGGGGTCTGTGGTTTCTCTTTGTAAATAGTGGGTCCTCTGACTTGATTGGGAACAGGGCAGTCCATTGGTCACAAATTTGAATTTTGGTGGGAAAATCAGACCAATGGATTGCCAGGGGTGGACAGGCTTGTACCCTCAAAGGTCATTCTAGACTCCCAAGATGTTTTTACATCTAGGTCTACATTATTAGTTATCTAATGATAGTGATAAAACATTAGTATTTAAGAATTTCTTTAAAAAGGAAGATGAGAGTTTTTGTGGTGCTAAAATAAATGTTTTTCCTGATGTTTCTAGAGGTACTCAGTTCAGGCGGAAGGCCTTTTTGGCCTTGAAAGCTACAACAGTATCTCTGATAGCAGTATTTTTCCTAAAATATCCTTGTAAATGTCTAATAACCTAGCAATGCGAAAGGGATCAGGTAAATACTATTGGAGACATATGGAGGAATGCACTTTAGGGGCTGGTTATAGTGCCTCTTAAGCCCACTGGCAAAGTACACAACTTCAAATCAAGTGTACTTTTCTGCTAGGTGTTAATAAGAAGTTATTTACATTCACATGTGACCATTTACAAGCATAAAAAACTGAAATACCACCATTTATGTACTTTCCTGCTGTATAAAACTAGGTAGCTTCTTATAGAAGTATACCTGTTATGGGAACATCAGTGCCCAAGAAAGGTTGTTGGAAAGCATTCTGAACAACTCAACCACCTACTATATATAAATTACTCCTGGATTTGGTTGGGACAAGAAATGATAGGAGCCTTTAGGATCCCTTGAGGCTACTGACATCACCAAGGTAAAAAGGGCTGGCAGAATAGTCTAACTTTTAAGATCAGCACTGTCCACAAGCACCTGCAGATAGACTGGAAAAAAGGGCACTCATGGAAAGAAAGGGCACTCATTAGCCACTAGAAAAGTGTCTCTCAAACTTTCTTGAGCCAGGGCACACTAAAGCTAGTGGCCACGGCTCGAGGCACCTAGAAGTGCACGGACGTCGCCGTGATGACATCATGTGCATGCGTGACATTATCACACTGACATCTATGCATGTGCAGAGGCCCTCCAGACGGGTCCTGAAATGCCAGTAGGGCGTGCCAGCAAATATCAACTGAGTACCCCCAACCACAGACTTCCAAACACTACCCTAGACCCACCCAAGCTCTTCCCCAGATCCCACCCCCTTTACTAATTGTAATGCAATTTTTTTCCATTCATTTTTCATATACACACAACAGTACCATGCAGCAGCTATATATGCAACAGATATAAATTCTCAAAACTGACACATTTCAATCACTACTATATTGAAAATAAAATCATTTTCCCTACCTTTGTTGTCTGGTGACTTTATTTTTCTGTGCGTTTAACTATATTTCCAGGGCCTTCTTATCCATTGACTGTTTTCTCTCTGTCTTCACTTTCTGCCTTTCATCTATCTTTGGCATTAACTTAACATTCAATATTTCCATATTTCTGCTTTCTTCTCAAAATCTACTCTTCCATGTCTTACCTTCGTTCCTATCTCTCTCTCTCCTTCCCCCCCCCAGTGGTCCGACATCTCTTTCCTTCCTTTCCCCCCTTCCCAGTCTGGCATCTCTCCCCTCTCCTTCCCATAATCTGGCATCTCTCTCTACTACCACTACTATTATTATTTCTATAGCGCTACCAGACTCCCCTCCTTCTCTTCCGTTCCCTGGTCTGGTATCTCTCCTTTCCTTTAGTCATCTCTCCTCCCCCCTCTTCCCCAGTGTAACATTTCTCTTTCCCTTCCTCCTTTCTGCCCTCTGCAGTCCATCTCCCTTCCCTTCATCCTTTCTTGGCCCCTTCCCAGTTCAACATTTCTCCCTCCTTTCCACCAGTCCAACATTTTTTTTCTTTCTTCCTCCTGCATGCTTATCCTCTGTTCCTCCTTCCCTCCCCCAACCAACATCTCTCTCTCACCCTCTCCCTCCCTCCATGAGTCCAACTTTTCACACTCTGCTCTCTCCCTCTTCCCCAGAGTGTAACATTTCTCTTTCCCTCCTTTCTGTCCTCCCCATCCATCTCGCCTTCTCCATGAGTCCAACACTTTCTGCCTCCTTCATGCTTTCTCTCTCTGTCCTTGCCTCTTCCCTCGAGTGACATGCCTCCTTCCTACCCCCCCAACCCAACATGCTCTCTCCCCCATGCATCATCTCACCCTCCCCTACAGTGTGTAGCACCTTTCCTTTCCCTCCCTTTCTGCCAGGTCCAGCAGTACCTCTTCTGCTTTCCTTTTACCTCCCCCCCTGTCCAGCAGTACCCCTTCCTTCCTCCCCCTCACATCTCCCCTGTCCAGCAGTTCCACTTCCCCCTTCCCTGCTCCCCATGATCAGCAATACCCCCTCTCCCTTCCCTGTCCAGCAATACCTCTCCTGTCTAGCCTAGCGGCAGCTCACTGTGTGCTTTTAACTTCGGCACACAGCTGTCACTAGCAATAGTTTAGCCACAGTTTCATCAGACAGCCTCGGGGCCTTTGCTAGGCTGGCCCCGAAGTTGCCTGATGAAATCGCGGCTAAACTACTGTTTAGTGGCAGCTTTGTGCCAAAGTTAAAAGCACACAGAGCTGCCGCTGCTGGTCTGGGGTGCGGGGACGAGGAAGGCAGAGGTCCCAGCAGATATGCGACAGTAAAGAAGACACAGGCGCCAAAGCTTCTATTCCTGCCCAATGAGCCGTGGCACACTTAAAATATCAAAAGGCACACTAGTATGCTGTGGCACACAGTTTGCGATACATTGTACTAGAACTTGTGATTTTAAAGGCTTAAGATTCTGTATTCATGACTTACATTACCTGTGAACACCAAAACATATGACAACCACATGTCTTTACCATGAAATCTACTAAAGAAGATAACTTTGTGAGTTTTTGGAACATAAATGTACTGAGGATAACCATTCCTTCAAGGCAGTATCAAGGTGAAGTAACCACACAGTAGCAGTTACAGAAGGTTCAGAAACTAAACAACTACTACCATCACCAAAGCCTATATTTCACACAGTCTTCAGAGTTAAGTCAGCTGAAGGCTGGAGGACTCAGATAGAACAAGGATTCTGAACAGAAGTTTTGCTATGTCCCATTTCATGCTATTAATCAACTATATTCAAGTGCCAATACCTATTGGGACAGACTGGCTAAAACTTAGAAATTGCTCCACTAGATCAGTGATCCTTTCCAAATATCCATTATTCCCAATAATTGATTTGTTGCATTTACCTTTGATTTCACTAACTTGGTTACATTCTCCTTCAGGGTACCTTCCACAGCAGTGAGTTTAGCTGCTATAGTAGTACTCAGTTGGCTTGTCACTGGCTCCACGCTCTTAGAAACACCTGACCAAAACAGAGAGACAGAATGAGAAGGAACAGTAATAGAACAGCTACATCACATTGATTTATGCTCAAAATGCAGAGTCAGCAACTGCCATTTTCTTTTTTTAATTGAAATTTTATTAATGTACCCATCAAACATACAGGATACGAGAATCAAAAAAGAAATAATATTGAGAACTTTAATACAATTTACTCAACAATTCCATCTAGCCCACATCATTGGGGAAAAGTTGCATAGTTTATAAAGGAAAATATTAAAAAAGGATCAATAAATCCTTCTATATTTATAAGATGCTACTTCATAATAAACTCCTCAATTAGAAATTATTACATTTTAAGAAATAACAAAAAATTAGAAAAAGAAAGAAAAAAAATTATTTTCCATACTGTTCCAGAAATTGTTCTTTAAAAAAAAAAATATTTTTATTAATTTTATATGATAATAACAAGATATACAAAAAAGCACAGATATTATCTAAGATAAAACAAAAATAAAACAATCCAATTGTACATATCATGGGTGGTATAGCAAAACAGAACTAAACAATACTGAACTAGAGAAAAAAGGGTAGATAGCAAGTAAGTAAATAGATAAATAAATATACATGTATATACATCTACACACACACACACATTATATATATATATATATATATATATATATACACACTAGTATTTTAGCCCGTTACATTAACGGGTGCTAGCTGTCTGTCTTTCTTCCCCCCCCCTACTTCCCTGTGCAGCAGCCACAGCAGCATTCCCTCCCCCTCCATGTCCCTGTGCAGCAGCATTTCCCCCACCCTACTTCCCTGTACAGCAGCATTTTGATCCCCCCACTTCCCTGTGCAGCAGCCACAGCAGCAGTATTCCCTCCCCCCACACCACTTCCCTGTGCAGTAGCATTTCCCTTACCCCCCCTTCCCGCGGTCCTGCCCCCCCATACACACACTACCCTGTGCAGCAGCAGCAGCATTTCCAGGCCTTCCTTGTGCAGAAGCAGCATTTCCCCACACACACACTTCCCTGTGCAGCAGTAGCATTTCCCACCCTTCCCTGTGCAGCAGCAGCATTTTCCTGCCTTCCCTGTGCAGAAGCAGCATTTCCCCCCCCCACACACACACTTCCCTGTGCAGAAGCAGCATTTCCCCACCACAAACACACTTCCCTGTGCAGCATCAGCATTTCCCACACATACACACACTTTACTGTGCAGCAGCAGCATTTCCCAGCCTTTCCTGTGCAGCAGCAGCATTTCCCGGCCTTCCCTGTGCAGCAGCAGAATTTTCCGCCGCACCCTTCCCAGCTGCTGCGTTAAAATGATAGAAAAGCGCTGCACCCGTGCTACCGCTGGCTTCGGCATCTTCTATCCACTGCAGCCAACCCTAGCAGAAACAGGAAGTAGTCAGAGAGGGCGGGCCACAGTGGACAGAAGACGGCGAGGCAAGTGTTAGTGCAATGCAGCGCTTTTCTCTTAATTTAAATGCGGGTGAGCCAGCTAGAAGGAGGAGGCTTTGACGGTGGTGGTTTTGGCGGTGAGTGAGGGCGGAAGGGGGGGAGTCGCCGGCTGTGCTGTGTGTTTCCGAGTTGCATGGCTGCCGCATCTGCACTCCTGCTGGCCACGGACCTACTGATCACAGATCAGAGATCACATAAGTGCGCATGCGCAGCTAGGGTTTTATTATATAGGATATATATATATACACACACACACGTACTTATGGTAGGGTCAGTACACAGATTATCATTAAAAGATATATATGTGAGCTTGTAGTAGGATTTTCAACAAACATTACCTATTGACTTGACTCTAAATTACTATTTGTCAGTGGTCTAAGTCGCAGAAAATTTGGACAGGAATCCAGAAATTGTTCTAATTGATTTGGATCCAAAAAGACAGTCCTTAGTTTGAAAAGTTAACAAACATTTGTACGGAAATTTAAAAAAAAAATGTGGCCCCAGATTCTACAGCTTTAGATTTCAACGCTAAAAACGCTTTTCGTCTAAGCTGGGTCAATCTTGCCACATCTGGAAATATTTGAATTTTCGCACCACAAAACATTGTTTGTTTATTCTTGAAGTAAAGGTTCATGATCAAAGCCTTATCAATCTCATAAGAACATAAGAACTGCCGCTGCTGGGTCAGACCAGCGGTCCATCATGCCCAGCAGTCCATTCACGCGGCGGCCCACTGGTCAAAGACCAGCGCCCTGACTGAGACTATCCCTGTCAGCGTACGTCCTTGTTCAGCAGGAACTTGTCTAACTTTGCCTTGAATCCCTGGAGGGTGTTTTTCCCTATGACAGACTTCGGAAGAGCGTTCCAGTTTTCCACCACTCTCTGGGTGAAGAAGAACTTCCTTACGTTTGTACGGAATCTATCCCCTTCCAACTTTAGAGAGTGCCCTCTCTTTCTCCCCACCTTGGAGAGGGTGAACAACCTGTCTTTATATACTAAGTCTATCCTCTTCAGTACCTTGAATGTTTCAATCATGTCCCCTCTCAATCTCCTCTGTTCGAGGGAGAAGAGGCCCGTTTCTCTAATCTTTCGCTGTACGGCAGCTCCTCCAACCCCTTAACCATCTTAGTCGCTCTTCTCTGGACCCTTTTGAGTAGTACCATTTCCTTCTTCATGTACGGCGACCAATGCTGGACGCAGTACTCCAGCATTGGTGAGGGTGCACCATTGCCCGGTACAGCGGCATAATAACCCTCTCCGATCTGTTCTCGATCCCCTTCTTTATCATTCCTAGCATTCTGTTTGCCCTTTATGCCGCCGCCGCCGCACATTGCGTGGACAGCTTCATCGACTTGTCGATCAGAACTCCTAAGTCCCTTTCCTGGGAGGTCCCTCCAAGTATCGCCCCTGACATCCTGTATTTGTGCATGAGATTATTGTTACCGACAGGCATCACTTTACACTTGTCCACACTGAACCTCATCAGCCATGTCAATGCCCATTCCTCGAGCCTGATTATGTCACGTTGCAGATCTTCGCAATCCGTCTGCGTCTTCACTACTCTGAATAACTTTGTATCGTTTGCAAATTTAATCACCTCGCTCATTGTACCTATGTCCAGATCATTTATAAAGATGATGAAGAGCACGGGTCCAAGCACTGAGCCCTGCGGCACTCCACTGGTGACGCTTTTCTAGTCCGAGTAATGTCCATTTACCCCCACTCTCTGTTTCCTATGCTCCAGCCAGTTTTTAATCTACATGAGTATTTCACCCTTGATTCCATGGCTCGCAATTTTCCGAAGTAGTCGTTCATGTGGAACCTTGTCCAACGCCTTCTGAGTCCAGATATACAATGTTGACCGGGTCATCCTTGTCGATCTGCCTGTTCACTCCCTCAAAGAAGTGCAGCAAGTTTGTCAAACAAGATCTGCCTTTGCTGAAATTGTGCTGGTTGGTCCTCATCAGACCGTGTCCGTCAAGGTGATCAATGATGCGGTCCTTTATCAGTGCTTCTACCATCTTTCCCGGTACCAAGATCAGACTCACCAGTCTATAGTTTCCCGGGTCTCCCCTCGAACCTTTTTTGAAGATCGGCGTAACATTTGCCACCTTCCAGTCTTCCAGAATCTTTCCCGTTTTGATCGACAGATTGGCTATTAGTTGAAGCAGTTCAGCTATGGTCCCTTTCAGTTCTTTGATGACCCTCGGATGGATGCCATCCGGTCCCGGGGATTTATCGCTCTTGAGCCTATCAATCTGCCTGCATATCTCTTCTAAACTGACTGTCAACCCTGTCAGTTTCCTGTTTTCATTTCCAGCATATAGCCTGATGGGTTCCGGTACGCTGTGTATATCCTCTTCGGTAAATACAGATGAAAAAAATGTGTTCAGTCTGTCGGCGATAGCCTTGTCCTCCCTTATCGCTCCCTTTATTCCTTGGTCATCCAATGGTCCCACTGCCTCCTTCGTGGGTCGATTCCCTTTAATATATCGAAAGAACGGCTTGAAGATTTTCGCCTCCTTGGCTATTTTTTCCTCGTAGTCTCTTTTAGCCCCTTTCACTGCAAGCTCTGGCCCCGTCCCTGCGAGTTCAGACTGATCCCATCTGCACATGCCCATAGTTATGATTTTATATTGAAATCATTTTAATAAAGTATAAAAAGAAACAATATTCTGTACAAATTTAATTTTATAAATCACAAATATTTTATAAATATTTAATGTTATAAATCACAAAGGATCAACAAAACCAGTCTCCTCTCACAATATCCCCTTCACTATCAGGAAAACTGAATGCTACATAGAAAATTCATACTAACAGACTACCTTGGTCACACATACAGAAAGCACAGTTACTTACTAGAACAGGTAATACCGAATACTGCATTGATCAGTCCCTGGAAGAATCTGTGGTTGATCCTGAATTGATCGCCCCATATGTCATGTGATGAGGGGAAAAGCCCCACCCTCCAATGTAGATAGTGTTGTGTTGGAAAATTGTCTCTGTGTTCCAGTAATAATGTTATCTTTTAATCCTCTGTTTAATCAGATATGTTTTTATTAAATTTATTGTAAACCGCCAAGATGTAATGATAGGAAGTATATCAAATAAATAATAAACTTAAAACTTGAAACAAGTGTTATCCAGGGACAGTAGGCAGATATTCTCACATGTGGGTGACGTCATCCACAGAGCCCTGGTATGGACAACTTTAAAAGTGCATCACCAATTTAAGAACTTGAGAAAGTTTGTGAACTGCCTGCACCGTGGATGCGCAAGTGCCTTCCCTCTCGACGTGGGCTCGCAGTACCTCAGTTCCACAAGCAAGCTATGAAGCTATCCAGGGGAAGTGGGTGGGTTGTGAGAATATCTGCCTGCTGTCCCTGGATAACACCTGTTACAGAAAGTAACTGTGCTTTATCCCAGGATGGAGAAAGTGTTGGCCATTAAGAAAATAAATTTTGCAATACTGCTTGGCCAAAGTGATCATCCCGTCTGGAATAAGATTCCAGACAGTAGTGAGATGTGAATGTATCAACTGAGGACCAAGTAGCAGCTTTACAGATCTCATTATTAGGAGTGGAACGTAAGAAAGCAACTGAAGCTGCCATAGTTTGGACCTTGTGGGCAAGATGCGACTCCCCAGTTGCAGTCCAGCCTGAGCATAACAGAAAGGGATACAAGCTGCCAACCATGTAGAAATAATTCTCTTAGATACAGGACGTTCCAATTTATTAGGATCAAAGGAAATGAAAAGTTGAGGAGATGCTCTATATAGCTGAGTTATCTGTAAGTAATAAGCCAAAGCTCGTTTGCAGTCCAAAGTATGAAGAGCCGTTTCTCCATGATGAGAATGAGGAAAGAACACCTAAAGCACAATGAATGGACTAAGATGGAATTCAGTGACTACTTTTGGAAGGAACTTCAGATGAGTGCGAAGCACAACTTTGTCATGATGAAACACTGTGAACGGTGGATCCGCCAACCAATGTTTGAAGTTCACTTACTTTTTGATCAGAGATAAGGGAGATAAGAAAAATCACTTTCCAAGTGAGGTATTTAAGTTGAGCCAAAGACATTGGTTCAAGAGGAGGCTTTATATGTCTAGAGAGAACATTGAGATCCAAACTACTGGAGGTGGTATGACACTGGAAAGTCCTTTAATGAATTTGGACACAAGAGGATGAGCAGTTACGAGGTTTACCATCAACCAGGCTGTGAAACGCATTTATGGCACTGAGATGAACTCTAATCAAAGTGGTCTTGAGGCCTGAGTTGGATAGATGTAGAGATAGATTTAGCATCATGATGATGAAGAGTACACCAAATGGAAAACCGTGTCCATTTCTGCTGGTAACACTGCTGTGTAGACGGCTTTCTTGACGCTTCTAAGATAAGTCTGACAGAATGAGAAAGATGAACCTCAGTCACTGTCAGCCCGAGAGGTACAAAGCTATCAGGTATAAAGACTGAAGATTGGGATGCAGAAGAGATCTGTGAGTCTGCGTGAGAAGAGATGGAAAAATCTGAAGAGGCGTTGATTCCCTGATATTGAGTTGATGTAGAAGGGACAACCAGGGGAATTCTCAGTTTGGAGAGAGATTTAGCGTCTGCTAAACAACATTATGCTGCTTGTCCATCCCCTGTCGCTAAGGAAACCCCCAAGGAGCTATCAGAATCATTATGGCCAATTCCTGTTGTAACTTGATAAGCGTCTTGAGAATGAGAGGGATTGGAGGAAAAGCATAGAGAAACTTGTGCGTCCAATCCAGAAGAAAAGCATCCGCTTCCAGACGTTGGAGAGAGTACTGCCTGGAACAAAAATGGGGCAACTTATGATTGTGCGTGTGGGGAGGGAGGGAACACAAACAGGTCTATCTGAGGAGTCCCCCAGAGAACGAATATATGATTCAGAACTGTAGAGTTGAGCATCCACTCATGTGGCTGAAGAAATTTGCCGAGTCTGCGAGAGAATTTTGTTCCCCTTGAATGTATACTGCTTTCAAAAATATGTTGTGAGCAATCATCCAGTTCCAAATCTTCTGGGCCTCTTGACAAAGGAGAGAGTCCGTGCATCCTTGCTTATATAATACATTACCATCTGATTGTCCATGCGGATTAGGAGGACAAGGTTGGGCACAATGTGTTGAAATGCTTTGAGAGCGTTATAAATCGCTCCGAGTTCTAAGAGATTGATATGACAAAGCTGATCCATTGATCACCTTGACAGACACAAACTGATGAGGACCAGTCAGCACGGCTTCAGCAAAGGACGATCTTGCTTGACAAATTTGCTGCACTTCTTCGAGGGGGTAAACAAGCAGACAGACAAGGTTCCGCATGAACGACTACTTCGAAAAATTGAGAGCCATGGAATAGAGGGTGAAATACTCAGGTGGATTAAAAACTGGCTAGCAGATAGGAAACAGAGAGTGGGGGTAAATGGACAATACTCGGACTGGAAGAATGTCACCAGTGGGGTGCCACAGGGCTCGGTACTTGGACCTGTGCTCTTCAACATATTCATAAACAATCTGGAAATGGGTACGACAAGCGAAGTGATTAAATTTGCAGACGATACGAAGCTATACAGAGTAGTGAGGACGCAGGGGGATTGTGAGAATCTGCAACATGATATAACCACGCTCGAGAAATGGGCAGTGACATGGCAAATGAGGTTCAATGTGGATAAGTGTAAGGTAATGCATGTTGGTATCAAAAATCCCACACACGAATACAAGATGTCCGGGGAAGTACTAGGAGAGACCTCCCAGGAAAGAGACCTGGGAGTACTGGTCGACAAGTCAATGAGGCCATCTGCATAATGCGCAGCGGCAGCAAAAATGGCGAACAGAATGCTAGGAATGATTAAGAAGGGGATCACGAACAGATCAGAGAGGGTTATCATGCCGCTGTACCGGGTATGCCCTCACCTGGAATACTGCGTCCAGCACTGGTCGCCATACATGAAGAAGGACATGGTACTACTCGAAAGGTCCAGAGAAGAGCGACTAAAATGGTTAAGGGGTTGGGGGAGTTGCCGTACGGTGAGAGATTAGAGAAGCTGGGCCTGTTCTCCCTTGAAAAGAGGAGACTGAGAGGAGACATGATCGAAACATTCAAGATAATGAAGGGAATAGACTTGGTGGATAAAGATAGGTTGTTCACCCTCTCCAAGGTAGAGAGAACGAGAGGGCACTCTCTGAAGTTAAAAGGGGAAAGATTCCATACGAACGTAAGGAAGTTCTTGTTCACCCAAAGAGTGGTGGAGAACTGGAATGCTCTCCCGGAGTCTGTTATAAGGGAAAACACACTCCAGGGATTCAAGACAAGGTTGGACAAGTTCTTACTGAATCAGAACGAACGCAGGTAGGGCTGGTCTCAGTGAGGGTACAGGTCTTCGACCTGGGGGCCGCCGCGTGAGTGGACTGCTGGGCGTGATGGACCATTGGTCTGACCCAGCAGCGGCAATTCTTATGTTCTTATGGTAGACCAGTGACCTTGAGTGCAAAGACCGTCCAGATGAGCTCCCCAAGCATAGGTGGACGAGTCTGTGGTTAGAACCTTCTGATGTGGAGGTGTTTGGAATAAAAACTCTCTGGAAAGATTGGAAGAGTTCATCCAGTGAGCTTTTGTGTAGCGTTTTCAATAGAGTCACCAAAAAGTTCCTCTTCTAAGCAGTGAATGTTAGCTAATCTGTCCTGAAGATTGATATCAATATCTGAGACTCTTAGCCATGCGAGATGCCTCATGGCCACTAACATAGCTGAGGCTCTGGAAGATAATTCAAACGTATCATAAGCAGATCTTGCCATATACCTTCAAGCTAAGGTAAGGGTGTGAAATATATGATGAAATTCTTGCAGATGTTGAGAAGGAATGCATCTATTAAAAGAAGGCAATTTCTGAACTAGATACTTGATATAGCAGGAGATATAGAAATTGTAATTTAGTACAGGCGCTGACCAAAATTGTCCTTAGTTTGCCCTTCACACCCTGGTGGTACTTAGGCATAGACTCCTGATGGAGTCGATTTTTTTTTCCAAAGTCAACTCCACCACTAATGACTGGTGCTGAAGATGGTTTGTCAAAACCCAGTGAAGAAATTATTTTATATAAAGAGTCCAATTTTCTGAGATCCACTGTAATGGTGATGGATGTTTCCCAATTCTTATGAAGAGTCTCCTTGAAAATACAATGTAATGGTAATCTGAGAAGGTCTTTTGGAGGCTCGTCATAATCTAAGGCCTCCAAGTATTCAGCACTTTAGGAAGAGTCAGCTTCTAGCTTGACTGGTAGCTCTTTTCCCAACTGCATAACAGATTTAGTGAAAGGAAGTCTTTCAGTAGGAGATTTAGCCCTTGGTAGAGACTTCTGTGGAGACTTTTCCAAGGGAGTATCATAAGCCTCTGTTGTAGAGTAAGAAAAGTCCTCAGCTGAATCAGACTAAGTCAGAGTCATAAAAGGGCTTTGGTAAAGGAGTGCGTTGAGAAGATTGATGCTTACGTCAAGTCCAGTGCCGTTTTGATAACGATGATGAGGTATGACGCAAAGCTCTTTTTCTCTTCAAAGAACATGAGGGAGATTGATGTTTTATTTTCAAAACAAATGAAGAAGAACAATGTTTACTGGACTTACAGCATTGAGAGGAGGAGGAAGAACGACGATGTCTCGATGAGTTGGATCGGTGTCTCGAAGGAGATCGATGGCTAGGTGTAGAGCATCAATGCCATTCCGGAGTGCCTATTGTGGTACCATTGGATCTGATAGCCTTATGCCGGTACTGAGGGAGTCGCTACTAGGGTAAGCAATTTGAATGCAGCACCCAACTCCACTTGGAAAAGCACATTGAGCTTTTCACGAAAGGAAAGCACCGGTACTCTCTGGCTTATTTGCTGGTACCATTGATGCCATAGCTTGCCTCAGACAGGGTGACCTTGATGAGGATGCACATCTCGATGTTGAGGCAAGTTACAAAGGTGGTCACTGCTGCTTGATTGGCAAGATCGACCTGCGATGCTGATTGGGAAGCTGGCTTACCGGATGGAGCAAAGTCTCTTGACACCAGTGTCAATGTCTTCGATGTCGAAGGTTGTAATGTCTTTTTGGTGTCCATGCTGATCCCGAGCAACTTCTCCTGTTGAAGTTTCTAGCTCTTGATGGAATATTTCTGAAGGGTAGAACACCAAGCACTTGATTCCACCTGAAGTTCAGGCCCAAGGCACTGCAAGCACCAACTGTTTGGATCAGTGATAGAAATTGGCCTTTGGCATCTGCAGCACTTTTTGAAGCCCGTTAACAGCTTTGGACATGGATGAAAAGACCGTGTCAGCCAAGTCAAATTCAATGGCTGAGAGGAAAAATGGAGTCCTCAACGGCAAAAAGCCACGAGAAAAAAAGAGATGAAAAAAGATTCCTTTCTTCTTTTTTTTCTAATGAATACATTTAAAAGAAATATTAAAAGAAAAAACATGGGGGGGTCATGTGATGACGCGCTGCTGAGCGGTGGCTCTCTCCCTGCTCCTTCCTCCTTTTTTCTCAGCATGAAGTGTCCAGTTTTGCTCTAATTTAACCCTTGCCAACGCTGCTTCGCTGCAGGAATCGGCTGGAGTGCGATTTGGATCGACTAGAGGCGCATACGGGGTGTTATCTCCGTTAAGATCCCATAGCCGCCAAAACTTCGGCAGACCATGCTCTTGCCCAAAATGGTGTTGGAGGGGACTCCAGCGCGCACAACTGTTACCTTGCAGGTGGAGACACTGCAGGAACTTACCAGACATCTGTCTGCCCTTATCGATGATAAACTTGCTAAATTTCAAGCTTCCGTTGATGAACTGAAGGATTGCATGGAAAGGCACAGGTCTCAACTTACCCAGCCTGAACAGAGTGTCGGCACAGGAGGACCGAGGTAACCAGGATGCTACTCGCCTGCGTGCTCTGGAGTCCCAATGCTCTACCCTGCAAGCCCGATTAGAGGACCAGGAGAACCGTGGGAGAAGAAATAACCTGAGGGTCCTCGGGTTACCGGAGCGGGTTCTGGAGGCGGATCTCTGGAACATCATGGAGTAGTGGTTGCCAACTCAGGAGGACCTGGATATGGCGGGGGCCCGAGCAGTGGTGGAAAGGGTGCACCGTATTGGGCCCTTCCGGCAAGGAGAGCCTAAACCTCACCCTGTGATTGCCCGATTCTTAAATGCAGCGCTCAAAGATCGCATATTGGCCCTGTACAGGAAGGCGGGCTCATAAGAACATAAGTATTGCCGCTGCTGGGTCAGACCAGTGGTCCATCATGCCTAGCAGTCCGCTCACGCGGTGGCCCTCAGGTCAAAGACCAGCATCCTAACTGAGACTAGCCCTACCTGCGTAAGTCCGTGTTCAGCAGGAACTTATCTAGCTTTGCCTTGAATCCCTGGAGGGATTCCCCTATGACAGACTCCGGAAGAACATTCTCTGGGTAAAGAAGAACTTCCTTACGTTTGTACGGAATCTATCCCCTTTCAACTTTAGAGAGTGCCCTCTTGTTCTCCCTACCTTAGAGAGGATGAACAACCTGTCCTTGTCTACTAAGTCTATCCTCTTCAGTTCCTTGAATGTTTCGATCATGTCCCCTTTTAATCTCCTCTGAGGGAGAAGAGGCCCAGTTTCTCTAATCTTTTGCTGTACGGCAGCTCCTCCAACCCTTTAACCATCTTAGTTGTTCTTTTCTGGACCCTTTCGAGTAGTACCATGTCCTTCTTCATGTTCGGCGACCAGTGCTGTATGCAGTACTCCAGGTGAGGGCACACCATGGGCCGGTACAGCGACATGATAACTTCTCCGATCTGTTCGTGATCCCCTTCTTTATCATTCCTAGCATTCTATTTGCCCTTTTTGCAGCTGCCGCACAATGCGCAGACGGCTTCATCGATTTGTCAATCAGAACTCCCAAGTCTCTTTCCTGGGAGGTCTCTCCAAGTACCATCCCAGACATCCTGTATTCGTGCATGAGTATGAAGGCGCCAAATTGCTCTTATTTAATGACTACTCGCCGGCTGTGGCCGCAAGCCGTCACGCCTTGGCCCCTTATTGTGCTGAATTATGCAACCGGGGGGTCCACTTCACTGTACTGTTTCCAGCGAAGGTTCGCATCCATGCGGAGTCTGGCCCTCATCTGTGCAACACCATGGCAGACCAAAAGCTTTACACGGAGGGCCTTTGTGGCGTGGCGGCTCCATGACCTGAATTTGATTGTAGCCAAGGGGCCGAGGGCGGGCCGTTCTTTGGACTGTGCTGTCCTGCTGTCACCTTTGAATTTGGCTCCTTTTTTATTGTGTCACCCCTGGTACATCTCTGCTGAGGTTATTGGGACTTCTTCATCGCTGGTGCCTTCAGCTCTTGGGACGGACTGTGGCGGGGTGGAGAGTGGATTGCCCTTTTGCCTTGGCCATTTCCTTCTACTCCATAAGCAAAGTTACTGTGTTCTATTCTGCTTCTGGGCAGAGCACGGATGGCTGTGTTTGCTTGAAGGAGATGGACCCTATCTTTTGGTGGACTGCCTGTGTGGGGGGACTGTCACTGCCATAAGGCCCGGTGGAGCTGGCTACCAGGGCAGTCGGGTGGTATATGGGGGATGCCGGGTATTCTACTGTGGGATCTCTGTTGGAGGTCACTGGAGTGTCCCTGGCTGGCCTCTTGCTCTGTATTTGTTGTTTCTCTCTTCTCTTTCTTTTATCTCCTCTTGGTTCTAACGGGAGAGGGGGGGGGGGCTGGTTGCTGTTTCCATTTTACTTTTTCTGCCTGCTGGGTGTTTTTATCCTCCATGTTCACTCTTAATGATTGGGATGCTCCTAAGGGAGCTTTTCTGATGATTTATGGTTGTTCTTTCTTCATACTGATCTATCTATGGGGTCTTCTTTTGGAACAGGAGGGGGGAGGTTTGGAGTGGGCATTTCTTGTTATTTTAATCTGGTTGGGGGAGGGGGGTAGCTGGACGCAGTGGGGGGAGGGGTGTGGCAGAGTTTGTATGGGGGATGGGGTATTTGGTGTTGTGGTGGGCTATGTTTGTGTTAGGGTTTAGGTTGTTTGACTGGTGGGTGGGAGCGGGGGGCAGGGGAGGGAGAGGGGGGTAACCCTCAGCGACTAAGGTTTCTCCTTTTTCTTTTCCTGGGGCTTGGCTGGGAGGCCCACTGGGGAAACTGTTTGCTGTTTTTCTTTCTCCTGATTGTTCTTTGCCTTTCTCATGGCTATGGTTGACCTGACTTATATTACTCTCAACGTAGCTGGCCTTCATTCACCAATCAAACGTAAGAAGGTGTTATCCTTTTTGAAGAGGGAGAAGGCTTCTGTGACATTTCTGCAAGAGACGCACCTCACCTCTGGTGAGCATTCCAAGTTGGTGCGGGATTGAGTGGGGGAGGCTGCCTATTCCTCCTACAATTCTAGACAAAAGGGTGTTGCTATTCTTATCCACAAAACAGTAGCAGCGTCCCCCATAAGATTATCACAGATCCCCAGGGTGGTTATGTTCTTTGGGCTGGCACCCTCCAGGATCGACCCGTAATACTGTGCAATATTTATGGCCCAAACGTTTATGCTCATTCTTTTTTTTTTCCAGTTTTAGCCCAACTGGTAGTGCTGCCCAATTATGAACTTATAGTTGCAGAGGACTTTAATATTCCTAGTGACCTTCCACTGACTGTAAACCTCCTCGGGTGGTATGGAGCGACAATGAAAGGCATGGGGTGAACTTTCTTTTTTTTTTATTGCAGATTTATCAATTTACTTCAACCA
Organism: Geotrypetes seraphini; assembly: GCF_902459505.1. Lineage (NCBI taxonomy): Eukaryota > Metazoa > Chordata > Amphibia > Gymnophiona > Dermophiidae > Geotrypetes > Geotrypetes seraphini. The sequence goes on along the minus strand of NC_047087.1, from coordinate 163,972,641 downwards.
AGTAAACAAACTTATTTATACAACTTATATCACAGATAGTCAATAAAGAAATCCCATCAAGCCCACATTTTGGGGAGAGAAAAATCTTAATGAAATAATAAGGAAATCCAAAAAAGAAAGGTTAGCACTCCTAATTTCAGTGAAATATCACAACTTCCAATTCAAGCATCATAACAGAAGAAAAACTCAATGTTCAAGGAAATGTTCCAATTGAAGCGGATCGAAAAACACATAATCCTTTTTCTCGAGCTGTTACTAAACATTTACATGGATATTAAAAAAAAAAAAAGTGGCTCCAGATTCCACAACCTTAGACTTAAGAGCCAAAAAGGCCTTTCGTCTGAGCTGTGTTGATCTCACCACATCTGGAAATATTTGAATTCTAGCACCGCAGAACATTGCTTGTTTATTCTGAAAATATAATTTCATTATCAATGCCTTATCACTTTCATTGATACATGAAACTAAAAGAGTTGACATGGTTTGTATTGTGTCCTGTGAGTCTTTCAAAAAATTCTGTCAAATTTACATCAATAGAAGCCAATTGGTCTAGTCCAGTGGTCTCAAACTCAAACCCTTTGCAGGGTCACATTTTGGATTTGTAGGTACTCAGAGGGCCTCAGAAAAAAATAGTTAATGTCTTATTAAAGAAATGACAATTTTGCATGAGGTAAAACTCGTTAAAGTTATAATAATATTGTCATTTATAGCTAAAGAGACATATGATCAAGAAACTGCTTTATTTTACTTTTGTGATTATGATAAACACACCAAGGGCCTAAAAGCAGTACTTGGCGGGCAGCATATGAGTTTGAGACCACTGGTCTAGTCTCTGTTCCACTGTCATTTTTTTCCTTTTTGAATATAATAAAGTGATGAAATAGGCATTGATTCTGAATTAGTAATCCCTAATATCTCTCTGAGATACTTCCGAAAAAGGATCTCAGGAGATATCATATGTGTTTCAGGAAAATTAATTAGACGTAAATTCTGTACCCTTGTGGCGTTTTCCATTATTTCTAATTTAACATGAATTGAGTGAGAATCCTTCATAGCAGACATAGAAACTGCCTGTAGGTTAGTAATTTGTTTCTCTACCTTAGTCGTGCGCGTATCTAGAATTTTTATATTTGAGTCAACATTTTCCAGTTTTTCGACTACTTCTTTGGAAAAATCCTGAGATTGGGTTATGACTAATTTCAACATTTTCTCCATCCTGATATTAATTTGCCACAAATCATTTAAGGACACTTCCTGTTTATTCTCATCAGAGCTTTCAAGACCTTCAGGTAAATAAGTAATCTGAGGCAATTTCGTATATGATATTGTCTGAGAGACCTGAGGCTTCCCCAGAAGCACTGGGACCAACTTCGGGATCCAGATTAATAGTAACTTCTGGAGGGAGAGGAGGAGTTATTTCTGGAGAGCTAAGTGAAACTCCTGATATTTGATCAGTTTTCTTAGACTGGATAGTGTTTGTCACTGCAAACATCAAATGTTTGTCAATTGGTCCTGAAGCGACAGGGGTTGAAAATTTAATTTTGGCTTTGCGCTTCCCCATAGAAAAAACCTTGAAATTACACTATCAACAAAAACTCAAGGGGTGCACAATCACTGACCTTGCTCCAATCGTCTCCAATTGACTCCAACAGGTAGTTATCACAAGAGAAGGGGTAAAACGCGGACCTGACGGACCTCGCGAATCTAAAACCGCACATCCTTAAAAATCTGAGGTCCGTGTCTGTGCCACTCGTAGTTTCTGTCTCCTACAGACCTCTATGAGATTTTAGCGCTGACGGATCCGTCTCAGCATAGGGAGGGAAAAGTATTAGGATCTGTCAGTGCTAAAATCTCATTGAGGTCTGTCAGAGCCAGAGACTAGTGCTGGAGCGGCAGAACAGAAGCCTTCTTATGTATAGGTTTAAGTCTGCCGGATCTTATTATAGTTTACAGTAAGGGTACACTATAGTGAATCAGGCTTCCTTGATTACAGAGAGAAGAACCCCAGTGTGTAACCGTAACTGATGCTGTATAGAAGGTCCCCTGAAATGTTGATGCTGTTCTTATATTACTAGTGTTTAAGCCCGTTACATTAACGGGTGCTAGAGTAGATGGCTGTCTGTCTGGTTTTTTTTTTGTGTGTTTCTTTCTTTGGATGCTGTCTGTCTGTCATTCTTTCTGTCTGTGTCTCTGTCTTTCTTTCTGTCTCTGTCTCCCTTGCCCCCTGCCTACCTGTATTTCTCTGTTGCGCAATGCCTGCCTGTCTCTCCGTGGCCCCCTTCCTATGTCCATAGTGTCCCATCCTATGCCCTTAGTGCCCTCAGTGCCTCCTTCCTATGTCCTTAGTGCCCCTAGTGCTGCTTTCCTATGTCCTTAGTGTCCCATCCTATGTCCTTAGTGCCCTCAGTGCCTCCTTCCTATGTCCTTAGTGCCCTCAGTGCCTCCTATGTCCTTAGTGCCCCCTCCTATGTCCTTAGTGCCCCCAGTGCCTCCTTCCCATGTCCTTAGTACCACTTACTACGTCCTTAGTGCCCCCAGTGTCTCCTCATGCCCTTAGTACCCCGTGCCTCCTTCTCGTGTTCTTGGTGCCCCCAGTGCCTCTGTCCTGTGTCCTTAGTGCCCCCAGTGCCTCCTCCTATGTCCTTAGTGCCCCCTCCTATGTCCTTAGTGCCCCCAGTGCATCCTTCCCATGTCCTTAGTACCACTTACTACGTTCTTAGTGCCCCCAGTGTCTCCTCATGCCCTTAGTACCCCCAGTGCCTCCTTCTCGTGTTCTTAGTGCCCCCAGTGCCTCTGTCCTGTGTCCTTAATGCCCCCAGTGCCTCATCCTATGTCCTTAGTGCCCCCAGTGCCTCTGTCCTGTGTCCTTAGTGCCCTCAGTTCCCCTTCCTATGTCTTTAGTGCCCCCAGTGCCTCTTTCCTATGTCCCCCTCACTGCCTTCCAGACTTTGTCCCACCCCCCACACCAGCCTGCCTGCTTCTCTCCCATCCCCCTTTGCAGTATAACCCTTGAGCAGCATCTTTCCATTTCTACCCCCCCACCCCCCCCGTACAGTAGAACCCAGCATTTTTCTGTCCCACCCTCCCTACCATCCCCCTGTGTAGTAGAACCGTAGAGCAGCATGTTTCCATCTCCCCCTCCCCCCGCCACCGTACAGCACATCCCACTGGCCCTCCCATCTGACCCTTTCACCGCGAGACGACCTACAAACCTCCTGGCTCCAGCAGCGTCTGCAGCACTCTAAACATGCTCTACTGCCCATGATTTCCTCTGTCTCGATGTCAACAAGGATGCGGCAGAGGAAATCAGGGCAGTAAAAGGCCTGCTAAGCAGACGCTTCTGGAGTCAGGAGATTTGTGGTCGTCTCGTGGTGGGAGGGTCGGATGGGAGGGTCAACAGGGGTTCAGGTGCACCGAGGAGGGGTGCTCCGGAGAGGGGGGGAATCAATGACGACGAACTGCCTTATAGTGAGTGCTGCCTTACAATGAGCGAGGGGGAAGTCGAAGCACGCATGCGCACTCCTGCTGGCCACAGACCTATGGATCACTGATCACACAGGTAGGAGTGTGCATGCGTGCTTAGCATTTTATTATTATAGATAAAACTCAATAAAATTTCTGAACTAAAAAAAAGAAAGGCAGATCGGGATTAATATACACGGAAAGCTCATATATACACGACAATCAAAAGTTCGCTTTCAAGTTAAAAACGGAAGGGCATTTAAAAGAAAAAAACCATAAAAAGTCCTTGAGAAATCATAAACCATATCTCCTGCATGAAATGCTCAGTGGGTAATTTTTCCATTCAAACCACAACTGGTACAATGCTAAACGCCTGTGTCTAACATTACAGTTATAAACAAACCCCCAACCTTAGCAGTAGTGTTGACAGAGAATGTATTTTAGGTCCGAGACCCAAAGAATGAATCTCAAAAAGAAAAAATTGGGCTGTTAGATGTAATCTTTACCTAAGGTTATTCTATAAATCTCACTGCTCAATATATTGGTAAAAAGACATGACTTTTTCCACACGCATTTACTACACTAGGGAAATCACTACTAAAGTCAAGGCTGAGTTCTGCATGCTTATGATAACTACACACATGATCAGCTAATAAGAGTAAGATGGAGCACATGATGACTAACAATCTCTTTTTACAGAGGAATAGTGTGGAATATAAGATATGTGTTTTTTAAACATTGCACTGAAAATGATTTTTTTAATCTAAAAGGAAGTGACATAACACTGGAACAAACTAGGAGGACCTATTACTGCGCGGAGACACAAGTCAAAAACAGTGATCGAGTTGTGGTGTGCTTGGTAGGACTAAGCATTAGCTATTATTACTAATTATATATATGATTTTGTTTTATTTTTCTGTGCCTGGCTGGTTAGGATCTGAGGAGCACAGGACCAGTGGAGAGATTCCTAGCTGATTAGTATCTCTCGGCCCCATTAGGTTTGAAGTGGAATCTGGCCTCTGAAGCACTTGGATCTTGCTGTGACTTCAAAGGCAACTTTAAACCCTTTTTTTTAAAAAAAACAGTAACCTCCCTTTTATCTGCCTTCTTTACTGCATTGTTGACCTTGTGGATCTAAATCCGCATGGCCTTAAAAATCTGAGGTCCGTGTCCGTGCCGCTTGTAATTTCTGTCTCTTACAGACCTCGATGAGATTTTAGAGCTGACGGATCCTAATACTTTTCCCTCCCTATTGTCACCAGCCGTCTCAGGACAATGGGCCCTGAGCGACTAGGACAAGAAAATTTTGCTCTTGTGAGCCGCGGAGGGCTGCACAAGGATATGGACAGAAGAAAAACACTGCCACACCAGGTAAGTCAGGCTTCTTATTCAAAACTTGGGATTTATTCTTTCATTTGAAATAAACATAAAGTCTGTCAGGATGTTTCTGCGTTAGCGAATAGTCCCAAGAAACAATAGAAAAAAAATATAGCAGCAAACTGTCCCAAAGTAGAAATGTCCCAAAATATAGTTCTCCAATTCACCAAGCACAAATCTTTCTCAAAACTAGGCTGTTATCCCAGCCAATACTCAGTTCATACAAAAAGAAAAAAAAACTCTCAAAACACAAATAGTCTTTGGAGCTGAACACTGCAGCTTTAGTCAGAGCTGCGGCTGTGACTATTCCAGCAATAAGCGTGCTGGTCAGGCAGTGTGCTCCACGTGGTGTCAAACGCCAAACAAGGCCCACTATCCCACCACTGAATACGCGGGGCAAACCCCACTGCCTGGGATGGCAACAATCCTTTCCTCCCCACAAAGAGGAACAGTAAGAAGAAAAAAACCCCACAAACTTAAATAAGTCCTTTCAGTTGTCTGGCGCTTCAGCGCTCTACAGCTCCCACAGGGACAACACAAACTTGGAAGTAATCCAAACAGCAAAGGCAACAGCTACTCACTCAGGTACAACAAGTGGCTTGCCCTTCATGCAGCAAACTTCCATGGGAAGGACTTCATTCACAGGCTCAGCAATTGGCTCCAGGTCTAGTTCCATGGCCTGAGGCTTTTCAGTCACACAGGAAGGTGTCTCTTCCCCAGCCTCCGTCAGCTCCATACATTCTGGTGGTTGGCTGTTATCCAGAACCCTCAGCCCTGAGAGTTGCTGCCTGTCCTCTCCCTGTCTCTTTTCCTTCTGACTCTCAAGGAGCTTAATTCTGTGAGCAAGCAGTTTGCAGCCCCGCCCCCAACCCTCAAGTGAAAAGGATTTCCGGTGAGCAACCTTAGAAATGAGAGGGGGATGGGCACCCTGCACCTCTGACTCCCTCTAGAGTTCAAGGAAGAAAAGTCATCTGATGGATCAGAAAGAGGTTTAAATGAATCAGTATAGGAAGGGTTTGCTTTTAACCTAGGCACTGCTCCACCACACTATGCTGAGACGGATCCGTCAGAGCTAAAATGTGATAGAGGTCTGTAAGAGACAGAAACTACAAGTGGCACGGACATGGACCTCAGATTTTTAAGGACGTGCAGGTTTAGATCTGCGAGGTCCGTTAGATCCCCGTTTTACCCCTTCCCTTATCACAATGCTCCACTCTCCTTTGCCAGGAACCTTTCTCCAAAAGCTCTCTCCCGACTCTGTCACAGAGGCTACAGCATTTTAAGTCTGATGACAGGGGCCTCCCCGATGGTGTAGGTGGCCTTCTCAGTGCCTCCCCGAATCACGGCACTTAGGAGCTGTAAAACGCTGGGACAGGAGGAGCAACAGGTATTTATCACAGTGCTCCACTCTCCTTTGCCAGAAACCTTTCTCCAAAAGCTCTCTCCCCATGGGGTGAACTTTCTGATGGGCAAATTAGGCCTCATGGATGTCTGGCGGGTATATCATCCGGGAGAGGTAGACTTCACTTTTTACTCTGGGATGCACCACACTCATTCTAGGCTGGATTATATCTTGTTGCCATCTCAGCATATTGGATGAGTGGTGCGCTCCCATATCATTGATGTTCCCTTCAGTGATCATGCAGCTATTACTCTCACTTTAAAATGGCAGGGCCCTGCCTCTGATCGTATCTGGCGCCTTAATCCTACACTCTATCTAGACAAAACTTTTCATACGTATCTTGCTGAGGAATGGGATTAATTTTGCCTCACCAATATGGGAGGGGAAGTCTTGGACACTATCTTTTGGGAGGCTGCATGGTCGCCTACATGGTCAAACAGAGGAGGTGACGGGATGTAGTCCTAGTGTCGCTTGCCCAACAATTGCGTCTTAGTAAGCAGACCCTTATTTCACAGCCATTGGAGGCTTCCCGTGCTGAGTATCTTAGTCTGCGCAAACAAATTAATGACATATTTACAGAGCGCACTATGACCCATATTGATGTTTATAAGTTCCGGTTGTATAGGTTGGGCAACAAGGCCGGTAAGCTTCTGGCTAACTTGGTGTGGCCGTTCCGGAAGGCCACCTGCATTTCCTGCATCAAGGAAGGTCGTCATACTGTTTATACGGAAGAGGTGGCGATCCAAGACCAATTTGTTTATTTCTATAAGGATCTTTACGGACCAGGCCCCTACAATCTGTCAGCCTCTCAATTACAACTGTTAAATGCCCCAATTTCTTGCGATGAGATTTGATTAGCGGTGGGGAAGCTGAAGCTGGTGAAGGCTCTCGGTCCTGACGGAATGGGGCCTGAGTTTTACAAAATTTTGAACACTTGGATAGGGTCAGCTTTAGTTGTCATGTTTGCTGACATGCAGAAATCTGGGCGTATTCTCAGCTGAACATAGCCACGCTCATGTCATGGTTTTACCTAAACTGGGAAGAGATCCTGAACTAGTGGGGTCTTATCGTCTGTTTTCTTTATTAAATCAAGATATGAAAATCCTTACCTCGATTTTGGTGAACCGGTTGGCGCAAGTAGTACCCTCCCTGGTCCATGTTAATCAAGTTGGTTTTGTTCCTGGGGGCTTTGCTTCCTCTAATATCTTACAGGCCTTGGTAGCACTCAGGGAGGGTGGGAGACGGGCAGGAGACAATCTTTTGGCCAGCTTGGATGCTGAGAAGGCCTTTGATAAGGTAACCTGGCCTTATCTTTTTTTGGATCGTGCAACAATTCGGTATTTTAGGACTCTTTCATCAGTGGATAGTTAGTCTTTATACCACCCCCACAGCGCAGTTGCTTATCAATAAATGTTGCACTGCACCCTTCTCGCTTTATTGGGGTATGCAGCAGGGCTGCCCCCTTTCTCCACTTCTATTTATTCTTTCTTTGGAGCCGCTGGCCCACAAGATTCGACATAGCCCAGACATATCGGGCATTTGGGTCGGTACTGAAGAGTGTAGGATAACCCTTTTTGTGGACAACATGCTGTTGTTTGTGAGTAAGGCACGAGAGATGATCCCCCATTTGTCTGCCCTTATTAAGGAGTTTGGTGCTTTCTCGAGTCTCTGCATCAATTTTGGTAAATCTGAGACTGCAGAAAACTAAGAACTGAGTGAGGTACCACGAGTCTACATCGGGCGAGAAGGAGGTGCGGGCAGTTTGCAAACTTTCTCAAGTTCTTAAAGTGAAGATGCACTTTTAAAACTGTCCGTACTGGGACTCCATAAGAACATAAGCATCGCCTCTGCCGAGTCAGACCATAGGTCCATCGTGCCCAGCAGTTCGCACCCGCGGCGGCCCCCCAGGTCCATGACCTGTAGTGTTCTTTCACTTAAGACATTTTATCCTTTATAGTACCCCTCTAGCTATACCCCTCAATCCCCTTTTCCTTTAGGAACATGTCCAACCTCTTTTTGAAACCCAAAATCGTACTCTGCTCTACCACCTCCCCCGGAAACGCATTCCAGGTATCCACCACCCGCTGGCTGAAGAAGAATTTCCTAGCATTTGTTCTGAATCTGTCTCCCTTCAGTTTTCTTGCGTGCCCTCTTGTTTTTGTTTCCCCCGCCAGTCTGAAGAATCTGCCCCTCTCCACCTTCTCTATACCTTTCATGATCTTGTAAGTTTCTATCATGTCCTCTCTAAGTCTCCGTTTTTCCAGAGAAAAGAGCCCCAGTTTCTCCAGCCTCTCAGCATATGAGAGGCCTTCCATGCCCCTTATCATTTTTGACATCACCCACATGTGAGAATATGCTGGCTGCTTGTCCTGGGATAACACAAATGCTAAATATATAATAGTTGACTAAAAATGATAAACATAAATTAAACCAAAATCCCAAGAAGCCACACCTTCTATGTAGTACAACAACAAAGAAATATAAAAATCCATTTCCTCCTATATTATGCAAAATGTAAAGATCACACGTGTCAGGGATAGTGTCAGGCCAAGAAGTGCAATTAGGGCAACTGACTTCTGGCTAGAGAAAGCTCTAAATCTGCTGGAAGCTGAAGATGGCACGGGTTAGTAGTGTGCTTTGGGGTCCCCTTCCATATTTCAAACCTGGGCCCTACACATGTCTAACACCAGCACTGCCAGGATAAGCATTTCAGTTCTCATATATTCTAATCACAAAATAGTCTAGCATCACAGCAACCAGACACAGACAACTTAGCACATTACTTTCAAGAAAAAAAAATCAGAATTCTGAGGATGATATTCACACAACACCCAGCAGAAAGTATAGATCATTACCTAACCAAAAACAACGAGGTTGAGGGAATCCTATCTGACAGATACTGGTCAAAATTCATCGCAGTTAGCACATAAGAAATCTCAAATTGGCTAAAGAGAATATCCAGATCATAGTAAAAGCATAGGTAGTAATGTCTTCTTTTAAACTCACTATATCAAAAAATCATTTATAAAGAAATTTTGAAAATTCTTCTATTAATCTGTTCACTGATTACAACAAAAGTTCTTGATTAGCACCCAAAGAAGAGAAGCATCAGAATTTCGATTGTAATGGGATCATGGGGCCTCCTATAGCTCCTGCTATTGCAGTGCCCACTTCACCGATCCTCATCAATTTGTAATCATCCTTTGGGTGCTAATTAAGAACTTTTGTTGTGGTCACATAGTTCACAAAGCGATCTAAGAAGAAAACTTGGAGGGACTAGCATCCGATATCAAAAACCCGCATTCCTTCTTCAATTTATGTACATCACACTCTTCCTTCTGTCACCTCAAAAAATATGATGGAAGATGTTTGAGGCTAATTTTGAATACCAAGCTCCCCACATTTGGAACAAACTGCCACCACAACTAAGACAACCCACCACATACTTTTATATACCTCTTTTCCCTATAACCACTCTCTTATCTTCACTCTTTCCTCCTAACAATCATCTCCCACTCTAAAAATGTAACTTCCAAAACTTGATCTAACTCTTATTGTAAACCATACAGATTCCTTGCAGATTATTGTAGTATATAAAACACTGTACAGTGATATCTTGGAATCTGAACTTAATCCGTTCCAGAACCCCATTTGAGTTCCAAATTGTTCGAGTTTCAAGACAATTTTTCCAATTTAAAATAATAGAAACTGGATTAATCTGTTCCTGGGTCCCACAAACTCAAATTTTAACAGTAAATACACTAAGAACATAAGAATTGCCGCTGCTGGGTCAAACCAGTGGTCCATCGCGCCCAGCAGTCTGCTCACGTGGCAGCCCCTAGGTCAAAGACCTGTGCCCTAACCGAGACAGGCCCTACCTGCGTTCGTTCAGATTCAGCAGGAACTTGTCCAACCTTCTCTTGAATCCCTGGAGCGTGTTTTCCCTTATAACAGACTCCGGAAGAGCATTCCAGTTCTCCACCATTCTCTGGGTGAAGAAGAACTTCCTTACGTTCATACGGAATCTATCCCCTTTTAACTTCAGAGTGCCCTCTCGTTCTCTCTACCTTAGAGAGGGTGAATAACCTGTCTTTATCTACTAAGTCTATTCCCTTCATTATCTTGAATGTTTCGATCATGTCTCCTCTAAATCTCCTCTTTTCAAGGGAGAACAGGCCCAGCTTCCCTAATCTCTCAATGTAGGGCAACTCCTCCAACCCCTTAACCATTTTAGTCGCTCTTCTCTGGACCCTTTCGAGTAGTACCATGTCCTTCTTCATGTACGGTAACCAGTGCTGGATGCAGTATTCTAGGTGAGGGCGTACCATAGCCCGGTACAGCGGCATGATAACCTTCTCCATTCTGTTCGTGATCCCCTTATTAATCATTCCTAGCATTGTTTGTCCTTTTCGCCGCCGCTGCGCATTCCGCAGACGGTTTCATTGACTTGTCGACCAGTATTACCAGGTTTCTTTCCTGAGGGGTCTCTCCAAGTACCGCCCCGGACATCTTGTATTCATGTATGGGATTTTTGATACCGACATGCATTACCTTATACTTATCCACGTTGAACCTCATTTGTCATGTCGCAGCCCATTTCTCAAGTGTGGTTATGTCGCATTGCAGGTCTTCTCAAATACCTCTGCATCTTCACTACTCTGAATAACTTTGTATCGTCTGCAAATTTAATCATCTCATTCGTCATACCCATTTCCATATCGTTTATGAATATTTTGAAGAGCACGGGTCCCTGCGGCATCCTACTGATGACGTTCTTCCAGTCCGAGTATTGTCCATTTACCCTGACTCTCAGTTTCCTATCCCTAGCCAGTTTTTAATCCACGTGAGTATTTCACCTTCTATTCCATGGCTCTCAATTTTTCGAAGCAGTCGTTCATGCAGAACCTTGTTGAACGCCTTCTGAAAATCCAGATCTATAATGCTGACCGGGTCACCCTTGTCTATCTGCCTGTTTACCCCCTCGAAGAAGTGCAAGTTCGTCAAGCAAGATCGTCCTTTGCTGAACCCATGCTGACTGGTCCTCATCAGATTGTGTCCGTCAAGGTGATCAATGATACGGTCCTTTATCAGTGCCTTTACCATCTTTCCTGGTACCGAAGTCAGACTTGCCTGTCTGTAGTTTCCCAATCTCCCCTCAAACCTTTTTTGAAGATTGGTGTAACATTCGCCACCTTCCAGTCTTCCGGAATCCTTCCCAATCTGATCAACAGATTGGCTATTAGTTGAAGCAGTTCAGCTATAGTCCTTTTCAGTTCCTTAATGACCCTCGGATGGATGCCATCCAGTCCCGGGGATTTGTCGCTCTTAAGCCTATCAATCTGCCTGCATACTTCTTCTAGACTGACTGTCAACCTTGTCAGTTTCCCATCTTTGCCTCCAGCGTATAGCCTGTCGGGTTCCATTATGTTGTGTATGTTCTCTTTGGTAAATACAGATGCAAAAAATGTGTTCAGTTTGTCGGTGATTGCTTTGTCCTCCTTTAGCACTCCCTTTATTCCATGGTCATCCAATGGTCCCACCACTTCCTTCGTGGATCGTTTCCCCTTAATATATCAAAAGAACGGCTTGAAGTTTTTCGTCTCCTTAGCTATTTTTTCCTCGTAGTCTCTTTTGGCTCCTTTTACTGCCTTATGGCACCTTTGTTGCTGTTGTTTGTGTTTATTCCAGTTTTCATCTGTCTTTGGATCTTTTCCATTCCTTAAACGAAGTTTTCTTGTCTCTGATCACTTCCTTCACCTCTAGTGAGCCATGCCGGTTCTTTGGTTTTTTTCCTCTTGGATCCCTTGTTGATACGCGGTATATATAGATTTTGCGCTTCGGTGACTGTGTCCTTAAAAAGGGACCAAGCTTGCTCTAGCGTTTTCAGTGCTTATCCCTCTTCTTGATCTTTTTCCCCACCATGAGTCTCATCCCTTCGTAATTTCCTTTTCGGAAGTTCAGTGCCATGGCCGTCTTTCTGGATTGATGTTTCGCCCCTGCATCTATGTCGAAGCGGATCATATTGTGATCACTGGTTCCTAGCGTCCCCTCTACTTCTACATCTTGCGCCTGTCCTCATAGTCCATTTAGAATTATGTCCAGAATTGCATTTCCTCTCGTGTTTTCCTTGACAAGTTGTTCCAGGAAGCAATTGCCTACAGCATTCTGGAACTTGGTCTCCCTACCGCAGTCTATTCCCGGATAGTTGAAATCATCCATGATAACTGTGTTGCCTCCCTTGGAGTTGCGTTTGATCTATCATTTCTCCATCCATTTCTTCAGGCTGCCCTGGAGGTCGATAGTAGATGCTGATCTTCATTTCCAATCCATTGGCTCCCGGAATTTTGACCCATAGAGACTCTAACTTATTCATACTTTCAGGTGTGTTCTCTCCAGTAGATTTGATTCCCTCTTTGACATATAGGGCAACGCCTCCACTTTTGTGACCCATTCTGTCACAAATAATAAATACAGTGCAGTATCAATCCAGCCTTTCAGCCAGGCTGGGAGACAGGGGTTTATTTGACATGGGAAACGAGAGGTATTTCCAGGTTGGAACATCTTCTGGGGGAAGAGGGGGAGTTACTGTCCCATGCCGACTTGCAGGTGGTAGTAGTGGATACCTGGGGAGCGCAGTTTGCATGTCACCAAGTGGGGCATTATGTGGGCTCCCTCGACAGATCACAATTGGGTAAACATATGGGGGCTAGATTGCGGGGGTTTTTCACCCAGGAGGTGGGGACCCCCCTAAAGGTATCACAAATTCATAATAGTTTGCAGGTTTTACAGCCTTGTAAAGATTATCTAGCTATTTGGGACAGATGGGAGACGGAATTACAGGTCAATTTGGGATACTGGGACATTGCTCACACTCTTCGGGCAATGCCAGGGGTAACCCTGTGAGCTTGGTTGCGGGAAACATATTATAGGGTGACCGTACGAGCTTATTATACTCGCAAACAATTATATTATTGTGGAGGTCTTCCTACACCTATTTGCCACAAAAGTGGACGGGAGAACATACCCTGGAACATGCATTTTGGTTCTGTCCAGTCATTTACCGTTTTTGGAGACATATAGTCTATTACGGGGTTCTCAAAGTTCCTCCTTGAAGCCGCAATCCAGTCAGGTTTTCAGGATTTTCCCCATGAAAATGCATTGAAAGCAGTGCATGCACATAGATCTCATGCATATTCATGGGGGAAATCCTGAAAACCCGATTGGATTGCAGCCCTCGAGGAAGGACTTTGAGACCCCTGGTCTATTACATGTCCAGCTTGATTGATAAGAGTCTTGCGGGGTACACCAACCCAATTAGTTCTAGACTTGCCTGAGGATTATGGCCATTTGCCCCAGGGAAACCTGACTCTGTAGGAAAATGAGCCTATTGGCCCGTAAATGTATCCTACAATATTGGACAGTTTAGGATCCCTTGTCATTCTCACATTGGCGGAACCAGTTGCATCAGTTGGCTATCTGGGAGGCAAAGGATGCTAGGGGGTCACGGAAGCTTTTGTTCATGAGCATCTGGGAACCCTATTTGCATTCCTTGCATCCCAAAGGCCGTAGTGTAATACTACAGTGGCTGTCCTAATATGGGCTGTTATCAGTTGACTGGGTGGGGAGTACCGAGGGGGGGGGTGGAAGGAGACTACCTGGGGGTGGGTGGGGGGATAGTTCTGGGGGATGGAGGCTTGTTTGAATTTGGGTGGGGAGGGGGTGGGGGTATTCTCAGTTTGATTTTTTTTGGGGAGGGGTTCTTTTTGTACCTTAAGCATTTGATAAAACTGTTTTCCTGTCAGAGCAGGGGGGGAGGGATGATGGATTGGCTATTTCAGGGCTCATAAGAGTCCAGGGTCCTGGTGTGCTTTGGTTTTGCATACGGACCCAGGTATGTTAGTAGGGAATAGTTGGGTAGGTGACTTTTGCATATTATGTATTAAATGATGATGTCTGTTTCTCTCTGTGGTTGATGATATCCATTGTTTCTTACTCGACTTTGCTATGTTTAGTCTGTTTAAACTTGTTTTGCTATTTTCATCAATAAAATTGTTTGAACATAAATACAGTACAGTATTTTCCTCTCTACACTATTCAAAGATGAAAATCACACGAGATGCTTTCACTACAGCTTCCGACAATGAATTGAAGAACATATGTGTGGCCTGAGCGCTGGGGAAACGTACGCACAAACACACACGAACAATGTGCAGAACGTTCAGATTCCAAAGCAGCATTCAGATTCCAGGGCACAAACACACATGAACAGCGTGCAGGTCATTCGGATTCTAAAGCAGAGTTTGGATTCTGGAGCAAAATTTCCTTGAATTTTTTTGTTCGGATTCCAAGTTGTTCGAGTAGTGGGGCGTTCGGATTCCAAGGTATCACTGTATTTTATTGCATTGGTCATTTTATTTTTCAAGTTATGTTGGTTCCAGGCTCTGGTTTCTGTTTCCTTCTGTTTTCTCAGGGTCTCCTGCTCATTTGACATTAATTCTTCTCTTTGCTCACAGTCCATCTTCCATCTTTGTGTACATATCTTTCCCTTCTCTGTGTCCCTATACTTCCCTGTCCAGCATCTCCCATGTCCATTTCTCTGTATTTATCATCATTACTCTACGTCCTGCATTACTGATCTCCCTTTTGTGTTCCTAATCTCTCTCACATCTAGCACTTTCTCTCTGTGTCCATATACTGCCCCTCCCCATGTCTGGCATTGCTCCTCTTTGTCCATGTACCATTCCCATGCAACATCTCCCTTTGTGTCCCTGTCCCTATTCTCCTTTCCATGCCCATTATTTCCCCTCTGTTTCTGCTACCTCCCTGTGTCTCTCCCTCTCTGCTATGTTTAGTATTTCATTCCCTCTTCCTTCATCCGCTTAGTATGACATTTTTACCTTCTCTTCCCTTCAAGCCCCTCCCTCAACATGTCCAGCACCTCTCTCCCTTCCCTCCATTTCCCCCTCCCCCCCCAGGTCCTGTAGCTCTCTCCCTTCCCTTCAGATCAAGCCCTCCCCTCCATAGGTCAAACACCTCTCTCTTCTTTATCTTCAGCTCCAGTCCCATCCTGTGCCATTCCAAGTTTTCAAGTTTATTAATCTCTTGATATACCGTCTATCACAAAAGAATATCTAGGCAGTTTACAATTTATAAAATAAATTTTAAAAGCAAATGTTAAAAAAAGAGGAGAAAGAAAACCCATCACTGAATTTAGTTAAGGGGGATTACATAACTTAAGACTAACATCATGGGGAAGGTAAGTACATAAGATTTCAAAAAAATACATTGAGATAAAAAAATATAAATGCAAGAAGAGGAATGGTAGAACAAGAAAGGTTGGTTCGCCTCTAAGGAGGCATTTGGATTTAAAACTCCAACCCTAGGCCTCATCCTGTGCCCTTCCCTCTGTTCCCAGACCCCTCCTGTGTCCTTCCCTCCAGCCCCAGCTTCCCCTTCTGTGCCCTTTCATCTAGCCCCAGCATCTGCTTTGCCTTGCATTTTCTCCCTCTCTTCCTCAGGACCCATGGCTCCAGCATATCCCCTCATGGGTCCAGCCTGCCTCTCTCCCTCCCTCCCTGCTGATGGCACATACCTTGTAGAAAAGCAAGCCGATCTCTACACAGACCTGCTTGATGTTGCTCACAGCCTTCCCTTTGTTGAGCTATGCCTTATGATGCAACTTCCTGTATTTGTGAAAAAGGAAGTTGCATCATAAGGAGGGGCTCGGCAGAGGGAAGGCCGCGAGCACCATCAAGCAGGCCTGTGTAGGGATTGGCTTGTTCTTCTACAAGGTATGTGCCAGCAGCAGGGAGGGAGGGAAGACAGTTGGATCTGCCGGACTCGTGAGTGAGGGGAGGAGTTGGAACCGCCAGACCCGCAAGCGAGGAGAGGGGCTAGAGCCGCCGGATCTGCAAGCGAGGGGGGTTGGAGCCGCTGGACTTGTGAGCAAGGGTGAGGGCCTGGAGCTGCTGGACCCGCGAGGGGGGAGGAATGATTGGAGCTGTGAGGGGGGTAGGGGTGGTGGGTAACTTGGGGAATTGTGATCATGGGGGGTTCCCCAAGGAAGCAGAGTTTTTTTTACCACTCCTGCAGAGTGGTAAAAAGCTTTGCTCCTGTACTTGTGGGTAATCAGATTTTTGGCCATTCCTGCATTTTTACTGCAGTTTGTCACATTTTACTGCAGGAATGGGTCACCATGTCATTCTCTAATTATAACCTTCTTTTCTATTTCTTCTAAGTTCTAGTCTTAATTTTTAGCTTACCTTTTAACATCTAGCACTTTTTTTTCATTAGGTATTTGCAACATTTTCCAACATCATGAAGCAAAGCTACTTATCCAAGAACAATACAAGAACCCACAGAACAGACTAATGTCATAAATGACAGATCAGAGAACCTTCTGAAAAAATGAGGTAAAACTTAGAATGCTTCTTCTGATATTTATGGTTCCTATATTCTTATGAAAGAACTTTGAGAAGCCAACTCCCTGAAGTATTTCTAGTATGCAAACAATTTTGATTTCTCTGAGGGCAGCAGGATACAAATCCACATTAAGTGGGATTCCCAAGGCTTGTAATGCAACAAAAAAAAACACAAAAAGTATCAAACCAATATAAAAATAGTCCTTTGAGAGAATGAAGTTGGGTTGTTTTCCTCAAAAAAACTGTAAAGGACAGATTGTCCAAACCTAATGGCACATTTATAATCATTCCCAGATAATGAAATGTGTATGGGGGTATTAACTCCACATCACAGCTTTGTACATTTCACTGGCAGCTAATCTGAGTTGACCTACTAATGCTGCCTTGATCTTGCATTATAAGCCTTGGTGTACCCTTCCAGATGCTTAACAAAAGTAGATTAACCAGATAAAATAAACCCACATTCTCCCCTTCTGATGCTTGAACAATATAAATAACTCTTATGTTCAAACAATTTTTATTCAAGACTGGCAATAAGCATAGCATAGCATAGCATACTATTAGTGGATGATATACAGTAACAAGTAAAAAAAACAACCAGCATTTATTATAGCAATCCCCCTCCCCGCATGTCCTTCACTTCCAGCACAGGGGGGAGGAGGGGAATCCTATGATAGTACCAATTCAGAACTTGTCTTAAGACCTGAACTCTTATGGTCCTAGAAGACACATCATCTCCCCCTCCCCATTTTCCCCCCTTCCAAGAGCAAATAAAATACTGTACTATCAAAAGATCATACAAAGAAGTATCTGCTTGTACCATATGCTCATCATTATAACATATGACTGTGCCACCAAATAAGAGTCTTAGGTAAGCAAAAACCTTTGTCACCTCTTAACATGACCCTCCACCTCCTAAATAATTAACATATGGATCTGGGTCCTCCATTTCTAAAAAGATGGTGGGTTGGAGGAAGTCCACATCTAAAGTATACATTTACAAACCAGGAGACACACCTTACAACATAAAGTACCCCCACCTTGGGCAGTCTCCTAAATATTGTTAGGCAGATCAAACACCAATTGTTTTACTGTGCCCTCTATTATACAACCCAGAATCTTTTGCAAATACTGTATTTTTCACTCTATAATTTGCACTTTTTCCACCCCAAATAAGGGTGTGGAAATAAGGGTGCGTCTTATGGAGCAAATATTCAACCCACCCACCCCGTCACCTTTTTAAAATTCTGATGCCCTCCCGCGCTGGACGCAGCTGCCTACCTGGTCTCCGCTGATTCCCGCAAGCACTGACAGCTGATGCGGCTGCCTCCGAGTCCTCTTCTTTTCCCTTGCGGCAGAGCGGTGCACAAGGCTGCCCGCCTGGTCCCGCGCTACTTCCCGCAATGGAAAAGAAGAGGATTTGGAGGCAGCCGTCAGTGCTTGCAGGAACCGGCAGGGACCGCGGCAGCCGCGTCCAGTGAGGATGCCAGAATTTTAAAAAGGTTACGGGGGGGGGGGGGGGGGGGAGGCCAGGAGCTGCCCTGCCAAATTAAAAATAGGTACTGGGGCGGGGGTGGGGGGGGGGGAGAAACCGGGGCCTGCCTGCCCTGCTGAATTAAAAACAGGGAGTGAGGAGGGAGAGGTCGGGCCTGCCTGCCTGGGAAGGGGGAAGCCTGGAGGGCAGGCATGCCTGCCTGCGTGCCCTGTCCCTACTTGCCTGCAGGCCATTAGGCCTGCTTTCCTTGTCCCAACAATCGCGGTAGGAGGGTACATGGGGCCTTATGTACATGGATCGGGGCCCTAGGCTCCTGTGGGTTGGGGAGGGGAGGGGAAGCCCGCCTCATTTGGACAGAGGTGGGACAGCTGGCCGGCCGATGCGAGGACCCGTCCTGCTGGCCAACTTGCAAGGTGAGCCTGAGGGGGATTCCAGGAGGGAGGGCTGGGGCATTTCGTTGGGGGGGACCGGCAGGAGGGATTGGGCACCCTCCTGCCGGTGATCTTCGGGAAAGGGTGGGGGCCTACCGGCAGGAGGGATTGAACACCCTCCTGCCATGATCGTCGAGGGGGAGGGCTATCGGTAGGAAGGGATGGGCACCCTCCTGCCGGTGATCGTCGGGGGCGGTTGGGGGGTCTTTGGGCAGGAGGGATTGCGCATCCTTCCTGCCTCGTTTGTTTAGGGGGAGGGGGAGACTTGTGGCTGCAGCTGCTATACTAATCACAGCATCCCTTGCCGCAATTAAGTATAGTGTCCGCGTCTACTTACAATGTAGGCCAGCATTTTGCTCTACTTGGGAGATGTGTAGGGCCGCCTAGGTTCACCTAAGGCTACCGCCTAGACTTAGGCGAGCTTAGGCAGGCCTCCCTAGGCTCCCGGAGGCGCCTTCAACGTAGGCAGCCTGCCTGGGGAACATTTTTTTTTTAAACGTGCGTCCCAATTGGCTGATTAGACAGCTATAGGATGCTTACACCTGCCTACAATCGGGACGCAGTTTACAGAATCCAGGCTTTTATCTCCACATGTGTGTAGCTGCATCTTAATTGGCTGCCCTTGAAGTGTCTTATGCTGGTGTTTTTCCCCCTCGCTTTCCTATGGGCGGGGGGTTGGTGATAGAGATAGATATTTCCTGTCTTTGCTAATATTTGTGACACTGTCTCTACTTTGGTTTATTGTACATGCCACCTTTCTTTGTGTCGCTTGGTTGTTCTTGATACTGTATTTTATTTGAAAGTTATGATTAAAATAAAAAGTGAGTTGAATGAATATTAGATGGAACTCGTATGATTATTATTTTCCTTTCTAAGGGCTACTTATATTTTATTTTATTTCCTTACATTAGATTCCCTTTGCTTCAGAAATTATATGGCTCTTCTCCAAATGCTTGTATTATGTACTATAAAAATTCTATTTAAAAAAGTAGCAGAAGGCATATCAAAGGTATTTGCAGAAAGTAGCCAAAGCATGATACTGCGGTCCTTTATTAGTCTCAAAGTTTGGAGAAAATATATTATCCCAGGACAAGCAGGCAGCATATTCCCACATATGGGTGACGTCACCGACGGAGCCCCGCAGCGGACAGCCTCGAAAGCAAACTTGCTTGAAGATCTCGAACTTTCGAGCATTGCACCGTGCCTGCGCGCGTGCCTTCCCACCCGAACTAGGGGGCGCATCTCCTGAGAGGATCCTCAGTTCGTTTATTTCCGCGGAGACAAGAAGACACGTTTTCTTTCTCTGCAGCATTGCCTTCTCATCACCGCGGCTGTTTCTTTCTTTTAAGTCGGTCGCTGTGTTTGTCTTTTCCTTTATTTTTCTCTTGATAAAAAATATTTTTAAAAAAAATTTTGTTTTTCTTTTTTGTCCGGCCGTCGAGCTTTGGGCCTAGGCCCATTAGCTCCTTCGTTCGACACGGACTTTATTTTTTCCATGTCCCGGCCTCTTACCGGGTTTAAACGTTGTCGACAGTGTAATAGGGTGATTTCGGTCACCGATCCCCACTGCCGTTGTTTACAGTGCCTGGGTTCTTCTCATTCCCCAGAAGATTGTCATCGCTGCTTCACCCTTACTCCACGGGCTTTTCGGCGACGTTGTGCTCAATTTTTTCAACTTTTCGGCATGGAGCAATCTTCGGATCCGGCCTCGACCTTGGCGGCTGCCCCGGTCTCGAAGGCTTCGACTCCGACGACCTCGACACTTGTGGTCTCGAAGGCCTCGACCCAGACTCCGGCTGGAGTTTCGGTCTCGAAGGCCTCGACCTATTCTGCTTCGGTTGCCTCGAAGACGACGCCATCCACGAAGTCTTCTACGGGGGGTAAGTCTCCAAGTTCCCTTTCAGGTGCCGTATCCAAGAAGCCACCAGAGTCCTCGGCACGTCCAGCTTCGAAGCGTACCTCCAAGATAAGGGAATACTCACCTTCGAGGTCGCCCTCTTCGGAGCGTACTGCTGCACCTACGAGGTCAGAATCTTCTGTCTCGGTGCCGATGCTGGAGGACATGTTAAAATCTATACTTACCACTCAGATTTCCTCTTTAGTGGCTCAACTGGTCCCGTCCTCGACTTTGCCTCGGACTGATCAGCCTGTCACTCAACCAGAGCTTCCAGTCTCCTGAGGCCGATCCCGGACACCGAAGAACATTTCTTCATCGGAGTCTTCTCCGGGCTCGCCTCCTCCGAAGCACCGGTCGAAGCATTCAAGACCTGTTACTTCCAAGCTTCGGAGGGAGTCTTCGACTTTAGATACCGAGACTTCTTTACCTCGCTCTTCGAAGACAAAGCATGGCTCTCGACATCATCGAGCCTCGACTCGAAGCCCTTCTCGATCGAGAACACCGTCGAAGCCAGTCCGTCGAGACAGTTCTCCTCACACCTCGACTCATTCTGTACCACGTACACCTGGTACTTCTCCATCCAGGAGTTTGAAAAGAAAACATTCTCTTACTCCACCTCACAGTGCAGCTTCTTCTGTCACTCTACGTCTGGAATCAGACCTTTCACCATACTCTAGAGAGGCTTCTCCATCCTACTCAGTTCAGCCTAAATCTCGCAGTGGCTCTCCTGAGGAAACATCTGATCCAAAATCAATTTCTTTTGCCAAATTTATTTTTGACATGGGCCAAGCTCTCAAGCTAGACCTTCATTCAGACTCCAAATATACTCCTGAATACTTAGCGGATATGGAACTTCCTCATCCGCCGAAAGAGTCACTCAGATTACCTATGACTCCTGTTCTGCAGCAGACCTTCACTCGCAATATGGAAACACCTTATTCCATCACTGCTATCCCATCCAAGTTAGAATCCCGTTATCGAACGGTCCCATGTAAAGGCTATGAAAAGTCTCAACTCTCTCATCAATCTCTGGTAGTAGAATCATCATTGAAGAAAGCACATCCTTCCAAAATTTATGCTTCAGTTCCTCCTGGTAGGGAAGGCCGTACCATGGATAAATTTGGTCGACGTTTATACCAGAACTCTATGATGGCAAATAGAGTTCTTAATTATAACTACATATTTACGTCCTACTTCAACCATTTTCTAAAGATTTTATCTTCCTTTTACCCGGACATCTCTACCAATCGTCTATCAGAATTTAAAAATATCCTTAAGACTCTTTCTCAGTTGAGACTATTCATGTTACAAGCTTCCTATGATGCCTTTGAACTCTCGTCTAGAGTATCTGCATTTGCTGTAGCCATGCGTCGGTTAGCATGGTTACGTATAGTGGACATGGATCCTAACCTTCAGGATAGATTGGCTAATCTTCCTTGTCAAGGAAATGAGTTATTTGATGACTCTATTGAGGCGGCTACCAAGCTTCTTTCAGAACATGAGCGCTCTTTTGCTTCCCTCATTCGTCCAAAACCTAAACCTGTACCAACTAGAGGTTTCAAACAAACTCCACATCGCTATCCGCAGAAAACAACTCCTGCTTTTTCTAGACCTCCTTCTCGTCGTCCTCCTCCACAACAAAGACAACAAAAGTCTCAGACCCCTGCTGCCACCAAGCCTGCTCAGTCTTTTTGACAATCTCGACCTGAGCATTCAAATTTCTCTGTTTCCAAATTCTCCCCTCCCCATAGGGGGTCGCCTGTCCACTTTTTATCATCAATGGGAGCTCATTACATCAGATCTCTGGGTACTTACCATCATACGAGAGGGATACTCTCTTCGACTCCTTCAGGTACCTCCAGATCGCCATCCAAGAGAGTGTCTTTCAAATCAGTCGCATCTTCCCCTCCTTCTTCAAGAGGCTCGAGCTCTTCTTCTCCTGCGAGCAGTGGAGGAAGTTCCTCTTCCCCAAAGGAACTTGGGATTCTACTCCCGTTATTTTCTAGTTCCCAAAAAGACGGGGGATTTGCGACTGATTTTGGATCTCAGAGCTCTCAACAAATATCTAGTCAAAGAGAAATTTCGAATGCTCACTCTGCCAACTCTATATTCCTTGATGGATCAAGGGGATTGGATGTGCTCCCTCGATCTCAAAGAGGCCTATACTCATATCCCTATTCATCCAGCGTTTCGCAAGTACCTCAGATTCCAGGTAGGAAATCTTCATCTTCAGTACAGAGTTCTCCCCTTCGGACTGGCTTCTTCCCCCAGAGTTTTCACCAAATGTCTAGTGGTTGTGGCTGCAGCTCTTCGCAACCAGGGTCTCCAAGTATTTCCATACCTAGACGACTGGCTCATCAAGGCTCCCTCTTTTTCAGAGGTTATTGCAGCGACCCAACAGACTATTCTTTTTCTACAAAGTTTGGGATTTCACATCAATTTTCCCAAATCTCAGCTGACTCCTTCTCAGCCCCTCCAGTTCATAGGAGCAACTCTGGACACTATCAATCTGAGAGCATACCTTCCACAACCACGTCAGGATGCACTCCTTCAAATTTCTCAACAATTCTTCCAACTTTCCACTGTTCCAGCAAGGAAAATGATGGTTCTGCTCGGTCACATGGCTTCTACAGTTCATGTGGTTCCTTTTGCCAGACTTCACCTTCGCATTCCTCAATGGACACTGGCATCTCAATGGCAACAATCAGTGGATCCACCAACTCGACTAATTTCCATCACTCCTTCATTAAAGAAGTCTCTCCGTTGGTGGATGCTCTCTTTGAATCTTTCAAGAGGTTTACTGTTTTTCCCTCTTCCTCATCAGAAGGTCCTCACAACCGACTCGTCAATGTATGCATGGGGAGCTCATGTGGACGGTCTTTGCACTCAAGGGCTCTGGACCCAAGCGGACCGGCGGTGTCCTATAAATCTGTTGGAACTCAGAGCGATATTCAATGCTCTCAAAGCTTTTCAGCATCTACTTCACGACATGGTGATTCTAGTACGTACCGACAACCAAGTAGCCATGTATTATGTCAACAAACAGGGAGGGACGGGATCTCACTCCCTCTGTCAAGAAGCTCTGAAATTGTGGCATTGGGCGATTCTTCACAACATCTTCCTCAGAGCGGTTTATATTCAGGGTCAACAAAATTGTTTGGCGGACAAATTGAGTCGTCTTCTACAACCTCACGAATGGACAATCAATTCTCCTACTCTTCGCCAAATTTTTGCTCGTTGGGGGACTCAAGTTTCAAGTTTCAAGTTTATTAGGATTTTATATACCGCCTATCAAGGTTATCTAAGCGGTTTTACAATCAGGTACTCCACAGATAGATCTGTTTGCGTCACCTCTCAACTTCAAACTGCCTCAATTTTGCTCCCGCATCTATACTCCTCAATGTCTCGAAGCGGATGCGTTTCTACTGGACTGGAGGAATCAGTTCCTTTATGCTTTTCCTCCGTTTCCTCTGATTCTCAAGACTCTAGTCAAGTTGAAATCAGACCATGCCACCATGATTCTGATAGCTCCTCGGTGGCCCAGGCAACCTTGGTTCTCCCTTCTACTTCAACTCAGCACCAGGGAGCCTCTACTTCTGCCAATTTTTCCTTCTCTACTCACGCAGAATCAAGGATCTTTGCTTCATCCCAATCTACAGTCTCTACATTTGACAGCTTGGTACCTTTCTATATAACAGACTTTTCTCAATTCTCTCCGTCTGTTCAAGATATTTTACTTGCTTCCAGAAAACCATCAACTAGACAATGTTATGGTCAAAAGTGGACAAGATTCTCTACTTGGTGTTCTACACGTAATTTACCACCCAGATCTGCTTCCTTGACATCAGTTCTGGACTATTTACTTCATTTATCACAATCTGGACTTCAGACTACATTTATCCGAGTCCATCTTAGTGCTATAGCTGCTTTTCATCAGCCCTTGGATGGAAAATCCCTTTTCTGCACATCCTATGATTTCTCGTTTTATGAAAGGACTTCTCAATCTCCATCCTCCTCTTAAACCACCTCCTGTGGTTTGGGATCTCAATGTTGTTTTAGCTCAACTTATGAAATCTTCTTTTGAACCACTTGACAAAGCTCATCTCAAGTATCTCACTTGGAAAGCTGTTTTCCTGATCGCCCTCACTTCTGCTCGACGTGTCAGTGAGTTGTAAGCGCTGGTGGCTGATCCACCTTTCACAGTTTTTCACCATGACAAGGTTGTTCTCCGTACTCATCCTAAATTCTTACCTAAAGTTGTTTCAGAATTTCATATCAATCAGTCTATTGTTCTGCCTGTATTTTTTCCAAAGCCTCATTCTCATCCAGGAGAGGCGGCTCTTCATACCTTGGACTGT
The DNA here is from genome assembly GCF_902459505.1 of Geotrypetes seraphini. Lineage (NCBI taxonomy): Eukaryota > Metazoa > Chordata > Amphibia > Gymnophiona > Dermophiidae > Geotrypetes > Geotrypetes seraphini. The sequence goes on along the minus strand of NC_047087.1, from coordinate 163,947,798 downwards.
AAACGTGCTTTGGCTTTCTACCTCCAACGCACTCAGCTTCACAGAACATCTCCTCAACTTTTCATATCTTTTGATCCGAACAGGTTGGGTCGTCCTATTTCAAAGCGTACCATTTCCAACTGGATGGCTGCTTGCATTTCTTTCTGCTATGCTCAGGCTGGTCTTCCTCTGCAAGGTCGAGTGACGGGCCACAAAGTTAGAGCTATGGCGGCATCTGTAGCTTTCCTCCGATCAACTCCTATTGAGGAAATCTGCAAGGCTGCCACTTGGTCCTCGGTTCATACTTTCACCTCTCATTATTGTCTGGATACTTTATCCAGGAGGGATGGCCATTTTGGCCAATCTGTTTTGCAAAATCTTTTTTCATGAATTGCCAACTTCCCTCCATCCCTTTTTACTTAGCTTGGAGGTCACCCATATGTGGGAATATGCTGCCTGCTTGTCCTGGGATAAAGCACAGTTACTTACCGTAACAGTTGTTATCCAGGGACAGCAGGCAGATATTCCCACAACCCTCCCACCTCCCCTGGTTGGCTTCTTGGCTAGGTATCTGAACTGAGGATCCTCTCAGGAGATGCGCCCCCTAGTTCGGGCGGGAAGGCACGCGCACAGGCGCGGTGCAGTGCTCGAAAGTTCGAGATCTTCAAGCAAGTTTGCTTTCGAGGCTGTCCGCTGCGGGGCTCCGTCGGTGACGTCACCCATATGTGGGAATATCTGCCTGCTGTCCCTGGATAACAACTGTTACGGTAAGTAACTGTGCTTTATATCATAAAGTCAATCTAGTGAATATATAGTGCATATTTGCAAGCCTATTTTATATCCCCTCTCTGAATCCAGAAACAATTTCAGTGAATCTGGAAGACAGTTAAAGAGTGATCCAATAGGAGGAAATATTTTTTCACTCTAAGAATAGTTAAGCTCTGGAATGTGTTGCCACAGGATGTAAGAGCAGTTAAGTAGTTGGTTTTAAAAAAAGGTTTGGACAAGTTCCTGGAGGAAAAGGTAATAGTCTGCTGTTGCGACAGATATGGGGAAAGCCACTACTTGCCTTGGATCGGTGGCATGGAATGCTGCTACTATTTGGATTTTTGCAAGGTACTTGTGACTTGGATTGGCCTCCATGAAGATGTAATACTGAGCTAGATGGACTATTGGTCTGACCAAGTAAGGCTATTCTTATGTTCTTATGGCTACTGGTGCATACCCAATCCCAGGTCTACTGAAGCAGAAAACAATTGCTCTCTAACAGCTACTTGTTCTTTTTTCTACCATCTTTAATATGACATTCAACATATTATCAATTCCATAAACATCAACTTTGTCTTTCATTTTAAAATGGCACTTCTCCATCTTTGGTCCTTGCATTCTTCAAATCATTCATAATTGCCTCACTACAGCAAGAATACCTGCAAATTGGAAACACTCCATCCTATATCCAATCATAAAAAAAACCCCAAAAATGATACTAAGGACTGTGCAAACTACTGTCTTTTTGCTAATCTTCCATTTTTAGCCAAGTTAACTGAAAAAATAATTTTCAATCAACTTTCAGATTTTGTAGATAGAACTCAAGCTCTACATCCCAATCAAACCAGTTTCCGTAGAAATCATTCCACTGAATACTCCCTCTTAGGATTGACCACAACAATTCACTACTTTTTAGACCAACATAAATCTGTACTTCTCATTTCTCTAGATCTGGCAGCAGCATTTTATACTATTGATCATCATCAGCATTTACTTCATAGACTAGCTTCAATCGGAATCTCTAACCAGGTTCTTGAATGGTTCAAATCATATTTCACTGACAGATCTTCTACTGTTCATTTCAATGGTTCTATTTCTAAACCTTTTCACACTGAATATGGAATCCCTCAAGGCTCCATATTATCTCCTCTGCTTTTCAATATTTATCTCGCTCCACTGTTAACACTTAACCAATCCATCGGGTTTCCAGTCTATGCATACGCTGATGACATCCAACACCTTCATCCTACTGACCCTTCTGATTCCAACAATGTCACTTCCATTAACCTTAAAGTAGTCAAAGTTAATGATTGGCTAATATCAAACATGCTCTCGTTAAGCATCACAAAAACCAGTTATCGTTCTTTTTCCTTGGAAGGAAGGTCTAAAATTAGTCTCACCAATTTCAATCGACCAAATCCCACTTGAATCTACTTCAACAGTAGAAATCTTAGATGTACTCATCGACAACAATCTCACTTATCGTCCACAAATTAGTGCTCTGGTTAAAAACTGTTTTTATAAGCTAAAGATGATAAGATCTTTAGTCCCTCTTCTTGATTCCAATTCCCTCAATATCCTAATTCATTCCCTTATTATAACCCTTATTATAAGGGAATGAATTAGGATACTGAGGGAATTGGAATCAAGAAGGACTAAAGATCTTATCATCCTTAGATTATTGTATAGGCCTGGTTTGGCGCAAACTACGCAGAAGCAAGGCCCTAAGGGAAATCAGGATATACATGACACACTTCTAGAGGTATTAAACTGCCTCCATGTTTCTTTCTCTCTCTGTCTCTCTCTGCGTCTCTGTGCAGTTTCCCGCCTTGATCCTCATGGCCTAATTGATAACAGATGTTCTTGAGCTGGTTAGCTTGATTTCACATTCCAATGCTGGGTATAGAAGAAAAGCTTTCTTGCATTAAATATCAATGAAATATATCATGTGGATCTGTGGATGCTTGGGGCCCCGAATGCGTATGAGAATGTATTTGATTATGTGTGTGAATTTTGGGGTTATGTCTTTACATATGAAATGTGCATATAAATTACTATAAAATTTAGGTTTTGAAAATTCCAGAGGTAACATCTGGAAATGGTTAAGTTAAAGCCAGGAACACTGTTACCATGAAAACCCCCTAGGGGCACAGTATAGGAATTCACAGTAAGGGGGGTCTGGGTTCTTCTGTTCTTGTGTGTGTTAGTGAAACTTGAAACAGTCAGTTTTTCCAAAGCAAGTTTTCGTCTGACACAGAAAGCTATTTTGGATTCAAAGTTTTCTTTGGGTATATTATAATGTTTTATGCATATTCAGAAAGTGATGTAAACAAAAATATGTTTTGTAAAACTTTTTTCTATGTTAAAAGGAATTGCTTTGTTCAAACCTAAGGAAAGCCTCTGTTGGCTGATTAGCTGACAAGTGTGATGTCATACTGGTCAGTATGAAGGTATAAAGGGAATGCACCAGTATAGGTTCTTTGAAAATCATATTTGTCAGGAGAGATGTGCAATGATATGCCTAACTTTATATGATATCTCCTGATGCAAGATACCTCCTGAAAGTTGTGATGATAAAATAAAACCAATTTCTGATTTGGAAATATCTGCATCATTTTCATTATTCCTAAACACCTAAGAGTGAGGTTGGTGCAGTGCGCAGCGCTAATCACTTATATAAACAGTTTTTTAACCAGAGCACTAATTTGTGGACGATAAGAGAGATTGTTATCGATGAGTACACCTAAGGTTTTTACTGTTGAAGTAGATTCAAGTGGGATTTGGTGGATAGAAATTGGTGAGACTAATTGCAGACCTTCCTTCCAAGGAAAAAGAACGATACTGGTTTTTGTGATTCTTAACGAGAGCATATTTGATATTAGCCAATCATGAACTTTGACTATTTCTGATATCCTTCTGGTATAATCCTTTAAAGGATTATACCAGAAGGATATCAGACGACTCCAACTTATTCAAAATACAGCAATAAAAATTATCACAAACTTGAAAAAATTTGATCATGTTACTCCTTTATTGAAGAAAGCTCACTGGTTACCCATTAATCATTGGATCATCTATAAAATCGCCCTTCTTGTTTTCAAGACCCAACAGACCAACGCTCCAGCATTTATAGATAGAATTCTCATCCCATACAATCCCCCAGAATCCTAAGGTCTACATCTCAACACACTCTTACCCCCTCTTCTACAAAGCCGCGCTAGCGGCTGCCATGCGTCAACTGCCCCGAAGCTCTTTAAATCTCTATGGGCTTCGGGGCCATTATCGCGTGGCTTTGTAGAAGAGGAGGTTAATGTCCCTTCACTAAAAATAATTGGCATTTGTTGCACATATATCTTTTTGGTAACGGCATCTTCTATTTGGAACTCACTTCCTTTAGAACAGAACAAAGTCTAGATAAATTTAAGAGTAGTCTAAAATGCTTTCTTTTTAAAGATGCTTATGACTGATTTATCCCGTGCGTTTTAAATTCATTTTTATTTTTAAAAATATTTCCCCATCCTATCCTTTTGTTTTTATCCTTTGTTTTTATTTTATTTTTTTAGAATTGTAATTTTTCCCTTCTACCCTTTTCCCCCCAAAGTCAGTCTGTCTTGTACGGTATTTGTTTTTTTCATTTAAAATTTTATTGTATAACGCTTTGAAATTTTATGTAAGGCGGTTAATCAAATTTTTAATAAAGTATAAACTATAACTATAAACTGTAACTCTTGTGGTCACCGGGCCCTGGACTAGGCAGATAGCGCCCCAAGGAAAACTGTGCTGGTGTGCTGCTCAATAAGGAGAAATCCCCACAGGCAAAATATCAAATAAAACAGTCAAGTGGAAACCAGGTAATTATAATCAAAATACTATCCAGGGTTCTTTATTTCTCCAAAACAAAATCAGAATGGCAAACAAGAAACAAAAAGCAAAAATCCTGGTCAGCAAATCAGGATATACAAACACTCTGGTGCCTCAGCAGTACAGCACAGCTTTCTGCAACTAGGCCTCACCTGGGCCTAGGCCTTGTTCTGGCCCTAAAACTGAGCCTTTCTCAAAAGAGAGTTAAGTCCAACTATCACAGTAAAAAAACAAAACCTTTACTGCATTACTTTCACAAAACACTAAAGCAAAAAAGTAAATGTTCAGGAGGCTCTCAGCTCTGCTCCTGAGTTGGAGCGGGAAAACTGTCAAATTTGTCTTCAAATATCTTGCAATATTCAAATATTCCCACCCGAGGTCTTGACAAACTTCTCCCTCTTAAAACAGTTCTCAGTCCCTGTACATTGCTGCATTCAAACCAAACGCAATGCAGTTCAAAAAACAAAACAAAGTATTTCCTCAACAAAACAAACTGCGAAAGCACCAGTCCTTTATAACATTCCAGCCACAGAGTCCTGCCCCCACCTGGGGCCTTGCATTGGGCATAAGTAGAAAAAAACTCCCCCAAAACTTTTTCTCACTAAGCTACAGGCTGTAACACAAGCCCTGGAAATTGTCCATACAAAACTTCAAAACAGCATACAAAAACAGTTCACCTTAAAGCAGTGGCTTGCTTGGAAAACTTCACAACCCCCCCCCCCACACACACACACACACACACACAGTTTTTCAGTTACTAGCCTTGCAGGCAACGCCAATTTCCACTGCTTCAAATTCTGGAAGTATTTGTTCACCAACCTCCATTTTTTCCACCTGAGGTGTGGCCTCAGCTTCCTGGCAAGGAGCTCCATTATCCACTTCCATTAGTTCTAGGCTGTTCAGTTGCTCTGGACTGTCTGGCTGCTGAGCACCAGAAAGAGGACCTTTTCCCTTCCTTGGCCTCTCTAACTCTGAAGGGAAAGCAGCTGGCTTTTCAGAGGGAGAGCCAGGCCCTGCTCTCAGTGTACCTGCACTGCTCTGAGGCTCTCTTGGGCTCCCCCTGTGGATGGTCGGGTAAATGCAGGGTTTCTCACAGGGGCATTTTGCCTAAACCTAATATTCACAGGTTTGGAGACAAACCTTGCAGAGCTGGGCTGAGTTTCCATCTCCTCAGCTTCTGAATGGTCAGAAAGAAACTCATCTTCAGTCAAATTCTCCTAGTGTAAACAGGGAACCTAGGCTGCTGGGCTCTTCAGGGCTTGGGAACAGCTTTCCTAGCCCTGTCTCTGCCTCTCCTGGGATTTCTAGTTGGGAATATGTCAGACACAGAGTCTGACTGGTCACACTCTCAATGCCATTTTCAACCTAGCCTAATCAGATGCTTTCCACACACCTGAGCACAACAGGTAAACAAAGATATCTGCTTTCTTTGATAGAAATTCCAAGAGCTTCTTTGGTTTATCCAGAACAGAATTTAACTTAACCTTGCACTTAGGTCCCGCATTTTCTGTCCTATATGACCAGGGCTGTAAAATTGGTACACGAAACCTTCAACTCTGACTCCTCTATTTTTCTACTGTCCGACTCCAACCGATATTAGGCTTTACATTTTTTGCTCCGGATCTAAAGTACAAATATATATATATATATATAAAAATAATAAATTTGCCATATAATGCAAAATTTTATTTTGAAGCTGGAATTAAAATTTAGTAAATTTTTACTGATTCAACTCTACCCCAAATTGCCCCGTATATTTATTTAATAAAATTTGATATTTTGCCTTTCACATAAAAATTGTACATTAAAGCAGTTTACAAAAAAAATAAAATAAAATCCATGGGTCTAAAAATAAAAACCAAAATGAAACAAAACACCACACAATATAAGAGGAAAGGGCTGTAAAACAGCATAGCAATCTTTAAGCAGGTGACAATGCAAATAATAAAACAGGGACACAGTAGTACTGCCTAAATCAGCTTGCATCATATTAAAATATAATTCATAATACAAATTATATAAATTTTATAAAACAATGCAATGCATATATTTTATCATAAACTAAATATAGTGCTCTGAAAAACAGGTCTCCCCCCCCACCAAACAACAAACAAAACTGGGAAGTCCAGGACTCATTCCCAGGGAATACCCAGGAATGAATCCTACATCCTCTTAGCTTTTTGAGAGTAAATTTAACTGCAACAGATTGGTAGGTGTTTTTTGAATATGGAAGCCATCTGAATATGATACTTCAGATCCATTCTTTCACCAACTAGGGTCTTCCACATTGGTATCTAAACTTCATAAAGTAGTGAATATGTACTGTTATTAGCTTCTTTTGGGGAAGCACAGTTATTTCAGAAAACTAAATAATAATTGTGCATGGGTTCACCCTCAATATCTTACTAAAAAAGAATGATCCTATACATCACCTGAATAAAACCAGTGAAACAGAAATACAGAGAAACAGGGTATACTCCAATGGAAAGAATGAATCTGAACGGAGGCCTGAGAGATTCTAAGATGACTCTAGTAGGAATGTAAAATAGTAATACCTCTTCCCTGACAGCTGAAAGTAGCTCTTCTCGGTATATATAAATTGAATGCTTAACCTCTTTAGCGTAAGTAGACTTAACTTTTTAAATAATACTTAGACTCTTATTACACAGCCCTACAATGGGAGATGCCAGGACTCTGACCCCAATTGAAATGACAATCTGGGTAGGAGGGTGACAAGGCATCACCCTCCCAGTCTTGTCTTTCAAGAGTCTCTGATAGCTGTCAGTATAAGGACCAAGGTACTTGAAGGAGCTTGGCTTTATTCTCTGAGCTTGATGTAGCTTTGATAATGATCACCATCTTGATCCATCAGTCCTATACTGCATGATACTAGCAATGTCTAACAGCTTGCTTATCTCAAGACCTTCCTCGACCAATCCTCCTATCAAATTCCTCCTCAAATACTTCTGAACCAAAAGCTGATTTGGCCTCTGTAGAAGATGCATTCTCTTGAATCACTTGATGGGAAGTACCAAAGGCTGGTAGGGATGCTTGATGACTAACCACAAGCTGGTACTTTTTCTGGACAGCAAGCTTACCTCCATAAAGATTTCATGAGAGAAAAGATGGCTACCATCACTATTTTCATGTTCCCAGTTAACATGTATTGACAGATAATGATGCTTTGATGCCTAAAGAGGCTTCTTATTTATTAGAACAATATCCAAGGACACCTCTAATACAATTTCTTCCTAAAATACATAAAAGTGTTGAAAGTCCGCCTGGTTGTCCAATTGTGACGATGCAACATTCGATCCTGGAACCCTTATCAAAATTTGTGGACATCTTTCTCCAGCAAATAGCAAAAGAAGTGGCTTCTTTTATTAAAGATTCTACCCACATGCTTCATATTCTCAATGACATCGAGGACGTCACCGATCAAGACTGGTTAATCACACTTGATATAACTTCTTTATATACTATGATTCTGGTGGACAAAATGTTAGCTATTTTAGAGGACATTTATTGCACTTGAGTGTGGATGCCTAGACTCACCCCTAGGTTCCTCTTAATCCTTACAACTTTGGTGTTAATAAGAAATTACTTTATGTTTGAAAATGAATATTTTCTACATACACATGGAATCGCGATGGGAGCTTCTCTAACCCCATCAGTGGCAACTATATATGTCGCAGATATTGAAGAACGTTTTATCCTTTATTTCAATATGTCAAGCTATGGAGAAGATTTTTAGATGACATCATATTTATTTGGTCGGGTTCTAGGGAGGAACTACTGAGTGATAGCAGGAGGATATTAACGTCCATGAAGGGAGTATGGCTCAAACAAATGGTACTAGAGCCCACTAGGGCCCAGGCCATCCTGGACCTGGTACTTACGAATGGGGAAAGCGTCTCGGACGTCTCGGTGGGAGAGACGCTAGCCACCAGTGACCATAACATGGTATGGTTTAACCTAAAGAAAGGGTTCCCTAGATCACAAACAAAAACAAAGGTACTCAATTTCAGGGGCACTGATTTCGCACGCATGGGAGATTTCGTCTACCAGACGCTGCAGGTTCAAGAAGTAACTGATAATGTGGAAGCTATGTGGACAACTTTGAAATCGATCCTTCATGAGGCAACTATCCGCTACATAAAATCAGTAACCAAACAACAAAGAAAAAGGAAACCCCAATGGTTCACAGATGAGGTATCATACCTCGTCAAGGAGAAGAAAAGAGCATTCCTATCATACAAACGCATGGGGGAAAAAGATGCAAACGTTGAATACAGGACAAAGTCTGCAGCGGTCAAAACAGCAGTCAGGGAGGCCAAACTTCATATGGAAGAAACTCTAGCGAAGAACATCAAGAAAGGGGACAAATCCTTCTTCAGATACATTAGCGACAGGAAAAAGAACACAAACGGGATAGTACGCCTTAGAACGCCAGACGGGAATTATGTGGAAACTGACTCCGATAAAGCCAAACTACTGAATGATTACTTCTGTTCAGTCTTTACCTGCGAGGCACCAGGGCACGGGCCTCGGCTGGATGCAAAGCAAAGCATGGATGACCCATTTCAGAAGTTTGAGTTCACACCAGCTGATGTTTACAAAACACTGTCAAGACTCAAGGTGAACAAAGCCATGGGACCGGACAATCTGCACCCAAGAGTGCTCAGAGAGCTATGCGATGTTTTGGCGGAACCGTTAGCCATGCTCTTCAATCTCTCCCTAAGTACGGGGAGAGTCCCCCTGGACTGGAAAACTGCCAATGTTGTTCCTCTGCACAAAAAGGGTTGCAGAGCGGAGGCTGCGAATTACAGACCAGTAAGTCTCACATCAATAGTGTGTAAACTCGTGGAGACTCTACTTAAAGGGAAATTAGACACGATATTGGATGAGGGGAATCTGAGGGATCCCTGTCAACATGGATTCACTAGGGGCAGGTCATGCCAATCCAATCTTATCAGCTTCTTTGACTGGGTGACAGGAAAGCTAGACTCGGGAGAGTCTCTGGACATAGTGTACTTGGATTTTAGTAAAGCATTTGACAGTGTCCCACACCATAGACTATTAAACAAGATGAAATCGATGGGGTTAGGTGAGAAACTAACGGCATGGGTCAATGATTGGCTGAGTGGAAGACTTCAGAGGGTGGTGGTCAATGGCACCCTCTCTAAAACATCGGAGGTGACTAGCGGAGTGCCGCAGGGCTCAGTCCTGGGACCATCCCTTTTTAACATATTCATAAGGGACTTGACCTGAGGGCTTCAGGGAAAAGTAGCGCTGTTTGCTGACGACGCCAAACTGTGTAATATAGTAAGTGAAAGCGATCTCACGGATGGTATGGCGCAGGATCTGATCAAGTTGGAAAACTGGTCCTCAACATGGCAGCTGGGCTTCAACGCAAAGAAGTGTAAGGTGATGCATCTCGGCAGCAGAAATCCATGCAGAACATACACCTTGAATGGAGAAACACTAGCTACGACCTCAGAAGAACGGGACTTGGGAGTAATCATCAGTGCGGACATGAAGGCTGCCAAACAAGTAGAGAAGGCCTCATCCAAGGCAAGGCGGATGATGGGATGTATCAATAGAAGCTTCGTCAGCCGTAAACCTGAAGTCATAATGCCACTGTACAGAACCATGGCGAGACTTCATCTGGAGTACTGTGTGCAATTCTGGAGGCCACATTACCATAAAGATGTATTTCGAGCTGAGTTAGTCCAGTGAATGGCCACTAGGATGGTCTCCGGACTCAAGGGTCTCTCATAAGAGGAAAGACTGGGCAAGTTGCAGCTCTACTTTCTAGAGGAGCGCAGGGAGAGGGGTGACATGATTGAGACATTTAAGTACGTCACAGGTCGCGTCGAGGTGGAAAACGACATATTCTTTCCTAAGGGACCTTCAGTCACAAGGGGGCACCCGCTCAAGCTCAGAGGAGGGAGATTTAGTGGTGACACCAGGAAGTATTTCTTTACAGAAAGGGTGGTGGATCACTGGAACAAACTACCGGTGCAGGTGATCAAGGCCACTAGCGTGCTCGACTTTAAGAATAAATGGGACATCCACGTGGGATCTCTACGTGGGTCGAGCAGCACTCTGACTTAATGGGGTGGGACAGTAGAGTGGGCAGACTTGATGGGCTATAGCCCTTTTCTGCCGTCATCTTTCTATGTTTCTATGGTTAAATACGATTGATCCATGCATACAGTTTACTGCTACAATGCATCAAAAAGAGATAGATTTTTTGGACATCCATATTAAAAAAATAAATGAGACTTTTCAAACTTCTTTGTATTGGAAGAAAACCGATCGAGCGAGCTTTTTATACTATCATAGCTTCCACCCTCAAGGATTGAGATCAAATCTTCCTACTAGCCAATTTTTGAGGATTCGCCATCTTTGTTCTTCCATTGATGACTAAAAAATACAAGCGAAGATTCTTTGGCAGCGATTTTCCCATAGAGGGTATCCTAAACAAATCATTAAAAATGCTTATTTAAGAGCAAAATATGCTAATCGAGATCTTTTGTTACAGACAGCGAGACAATATCCGGAACCAGATTTGATTTATGTACAAAACTTTACCACGCTCTCTATGAAAATAAAACAGATACTTCTTAGACACTGGCATGTGATTCAGTTGTTGGAAGATATGCCTGAGCACCCCTTTTTTGCATATCAAAGACATCACAATATAGGAGAAATTCTCCATAGCCCTGATACTTCAAACCAGCAGGGTTACCATGAAGGTTGTGGTAATTGTCAATGGTGTTCGCTGACGATACCAAGAGAGGTGTGGATACATCCCAAAACAGGAGAAAAAGTTTATTCTAAGGCAGTGACCAATTGTACAACAATGAATGTTATTTATGTTATTCAGTGCCCATGTGATAAAATCTACGTGGGGAGAACCTATAGGTTTGTGAAGACGCATCTAAATGAACATAAGTCAAGAGTACACATGGAGACGGACACAGCTCCTATAGTTAATCACTGGATAGCTAAGAAACAAACGTGGCAAGATATAAGGTGCTGTATAATTGGCACCGTAATAATAGGGAGGGAGGGTGGTAACTATAAAAAAGTTCGCAATATTAAAGAACAAAAATGGATATTTTTTTTAAATACCTTATCACCTAATGGTCTGAATGAAGAGATTGACTGGATGTCTAGTTTGAATATTATTAGATCTGCCCATAGATGAATAATCATTTAAAATCATTTAACATCATTTAAAATAGTATATAACGTAATGTAAGTTGGTTCTCCCTGACTTCTTTGGAGGGGACCCGCTCCAATCAGGTTGTTAGTTTCGGTTTAGGAGTTCGGGTTATAACCGGAACTGACGACAGACGCTCTCAAAAGCATGATTATCTATGGAAAGGAGCGGTTTCTTCAAAGCATGATAGTAAGTTTAAGTTTCCTTAGTAAGAATAAGAGATGACTTTACTATTAAACCAATAGTTTTTAATAAATTGATAGATATCCGGATTAGTAGAGCAAAATAAGAGAACAATATTTGGAAATTCTCTTTGGGTAACAATATTTATCTATTTATCTATTTGTGTGTCTTTGGTGGAGGCGCTCCCCTAAAATTGTTCAGCTAAGTACCTTACTAAAAAGAATTACTAAAAAGAAGTGTTAAAAAGAAATGTTAAAAAGTATAAATTAACTAAAAATATAGTACAATTGATCCTATGAAAATAAAGTGGGGGATTCCCATCGGAGCCCTTTAAAATACTGTTTTTCTTCAGTGTGCTTCCGCCTTGCGCTCAGTTGTCTGTGCTGGGTTGTCGGCACGCCTTTGTCGTCGCGCGCTTTTGGTCTATGAACGCTTCTGCCACTTGATGCATGATACTAGGATCAGGGAATAAATGTCACTCCTCAGTCAAAGTAGTATCATAGGTGGCTATTCAATAACCGGAATCACATGTAACAACTTCAACTATGTAAAACTTCCAGTCTTCTTTATACTAAAGTTTTTCTTACCAAACCTTAATACAATCAAGGATGGTAAAAATCCTCAGAGAGTCAAACTACCCAAGTGGTTCACATGAAATAAATCACTAAACCCGATTTTCATAGGATCAATTGTACTATATTTTTAGTTAATTTATACTTTTTAACATTTCTTTTTAACACTTCTTTTTAGTAAGGTACTTAGCTGAACAATTTTAGGGGAGCGCCTCCACCAAAGACACACAAATAGATAAATAGATAATGTTACCCAAAGAGAATTTCCAAATATTGTTCTCTTATTTTGCTCTGCTAATCCGGATATCTATCAATTTATTAAAAACTATTTGTTTAAGGTTCATAGACAAAAGCGCGCGCCAACAACCCAGCACAGACAATTGAGCGCAAGGCGGAAGTGCGCCGAAGTAAAACAGTATTTTAAAGGGCTCCGACGGGGTGTGTGGGGGGGAACCCTCCCACTTTACTTAATAGAGATTGCGCCGGCGTTGTGGGGGGGGGGGTTGGGGGGTTGTAACCCCTCTCATTTACTGGAAACTTAACTTTTTCCCTCTTTTTTAGGGAAAAAGTGAAGTTTTCAGTATAATGTGGGGGGTTACAACTCTCCAACCCCCCCCCCCAACGCCAGCACGATCTCTGTTAAATAAAGTGGGAGGGTTCCCCCCCACACACCCCATCAGAGCCCTTTAAAATACTGTTTTTCTTTGGCGCGCTTCCGCCTTGCACTCAGTTGTCTGCTCTGGGTTGTCGGCGCGCGCTTTTGACCTGTCACTGGCAGAAGCAGGCCAGCTCCTGCAGTGATGTCTCTTCCTGGAGCCCGATTCTAAAGAATAATGGTCCTTCAATGTCAAGGAACCACTAGTGGTTGATGCTGCTCCTACACCACTTAATACCTTTGGCTTTGATGCCAATGCAGTAGAATGAGTTTTAAATAAAGATCCTTCAGTCTTTTGTTTCTTCAATTTGGGACAAACAAAACAAAAAACTGCAGACTTTGTACACGATGCAGGCAGGCTTTATTAAGACAAATAAATCTTTGATTAAAAACCTTTTACCAGGTAAGGGACCCAACACGGTCCGTGTTTCGGACTAACCTTCGTCAGGGGTCCAATTTTGATAAAGGAGAAAATTATCAAAAGGAAAAAAGCCTTGGGTAAATAACGATAAGTAAACCATTGAGAAAACCGCCCGAGTTTACTTATCGTTATTTACCCAAGGCTTTTTTCCTTTTGATAATTTTCTCCTTTATCAAAATTGGACCCCTGACGAAGGTTAGTCCGAAACACGGACCGTGTTGGGTCCCTTACCTGGTAAAAGGTTTTTAATCAAAGATTTATTTGTCTTAATAAAGCCTGCCTGCATCGTGTACAAAGTCTGCAGTTTTTTGTTTTGTTTGTTCTGGATTGTTTTACACTGCAGACAGTTGAACCTTGGTTTCCTCTTTGGATTCAGTTTGGTGTCTTCAATTTGGGAAACATCTTTTAAAAACTGCTGCAACTACATATGTTGTGAACTACTCCAAGGCAGCACTATGAAAAATCATGATGGATGATTTGCGGTAATACTATGAACGTCTTTTGAAGCAGCTGACTTGTCTCTGTCATTGTTGGAAAACAAACATTATTGCAAAATCAAACATTATTGCAAACAAACATTATTGCAAAATCAAATTAAATAATAACAGAAAACCCTGAATGAAGCTTCTGGGGCAGCCTTGCTTACAGAAAAAAAAATCTAAGGGTGAAAAAAAGGTAAACACAAGTACTACAAAACTCTGATCCATATAACCGCAATCAAGTCACAAACATTTTCAATATATACCACAGAAATAATCTAGACTGAAGGGACCCATTGAGACAGCAACAGTGCAAATTTCCCATGCATGTCAGTTTTTCCTTAGCTTTTCAGATGCTTCTCAATCTGATTACTATATGTGGCATCAGTATTTACTGTAGTAGATTTTTACCCTGTTTGCCTTTCTGAGAAACACAAAGGAGGATTAGATTTTCACCTTCGATAATCTTCTTTCTGTTAGTTTCTGGAAGATTCAGTACACTAGGGCCTAGATTCACTAAACCCCCCTTACATTTCCGATCCGTGCCGAGTCTTTCCGGGCGACCGATTCAGTAAGCCTCTACATGCAAATTAACTCGATCAGAGGCATGCCCCCACAGCGACTGCATGGATCACTGCAGAGCGATCCAGAAACATGCGCAGACCATCTTCTTTGCCTGTAGATGGTTTGCGCATGCACTTGCTCTCCGTGAACAAAGCACTTGACTCTTCCAACCCTGCTCATCGAAAATATATCTGCAGAGGCAAGTGGGGAGTTCTTTCCTGGGTTTTCCATTCCTTTGCTTTACTACTTGTGATGCCATAAGTATATGCACAGTAAGGGTGCATTCTTTTGGCAAGGAGCTCAAAATTCTGCAATCGACTAGGAAAAGAGACCTGCACTAAAAAAATAAAAGCCTAGTTATGCTTGTACTACGCACAACGCTGCCTTCATGCTTTTTGTCTGTGTAGCAAGTGAATGTTTTGGCAATCTAGCTCAAACAGCCCCAGCAGTAATGGAGACACAAGCAGGAAACAGAAATATTCTGCATTAGTAGAAGCCACAAGAAAAAATCAGGGACATATGCCCGCAGGTTTGAAGTGGGGCTGCTCTGCGGCATGTTCTGGAACAGAACAGAACACGCCGTAGTGCAGCTCTGCTTTGAACATGCGGGCTAAAACCACAGACTCACACTGAAGAGTCAGGGCGGCAGAGAGCAGGAGAGTTCTTTCCTGCAGTGCGAGCTGGTAGAGTCGGGGAGGCAGAAAGCAGGGCAGTTTCAGGGCGGCAAAGAGCAAGACAGTCGGCAAGGACGTAAGCAATTGGTCCTCAGCAGTCGCTCATGTTTGGATTGGCCAGCCCAATCGGTGCATTTAGTGAATCGCTGCCTTCCTACTTTGCATGCCATTTCCTCTCATTTGCATGGGCAGATCGGATCAGGTGCGGTTCGGAAGGTTAGTGAATCAGGTCGGGGTCGCAAAGTGGTTGCAAACTGGTTGGGATACGATCGGTGGGCTTAGTGAATCTAGGCCTAGGTGTTCGGAGTTGCAGAAATCCAAACACTTTTCTGAGCATATGCTCCTCCTGCCTTAAAGAGAGAGTTCAATCCCCCTGTAGTTCAATCTCAAAGCCAAGCAACATACTTGAACAAATCTGATCTGCTCTGCAAAACATGAAAACAAGCAATAAACAAGCACAAAGGCAACACAGAAAAAACATTGAGAAACAATGTAGAACTAGCCTGCTGTCTGCAATGAGCACCCACATGAGAAAGCCTTCACTAATGCAGTTTCTCAGCTTCTTCAAATCAAGTACCCCTTATGTCTAACAAATATCAACCAAGTATACCCGCCCAAGCTCCATTCCTGACCCCATCCTGATAAAACTACTAATTGTAATGCAATTTCTTCTATCCATTTTTCATATACACACAATATATTCTTAATAATACATAATGGAAACCACAAAATTAAAAAAAAAACACAAACAACCACAAAGCACACTGTATGCTGTGACAAACCAACAGGTGGCTCTGACTCTGTCCCAGGGATAAGTAAAGGTAAAGCACGGTCCCTGGTCAGAAGAGCTGATCAAGGAATTAGAATGGGCCGACTATCCCTCAAATCCTGAATCAGGAAATGAAAGGCAGAAGTACAATGTTTCACAGCAGTATGTGCCTTACAGGTTTAAAGGCACTAGAAAACCTGGTAGGATTTATTATGACAGAAATTGGAGGCATGATCCTTTAAGGAAATCTCAGCCCTGGTTATCCAGCTGGAATGAAGGAGTCTGGGACTGGTTTTCCTAAGTGTTGAACTAAGTTTTCTCTTTAATAAAATGCTGAATTATGTTTAGCTGCAGACCTAACTTATCTCATGTTCTAGCCTGCCTGCCTAGCCTGGGTGTTAGCTTGGGCATTCTAGCTTCTTATGGCTATCTCAGCATAAACGACATGTAACAGAAAGACTGCAGGGCTTAGATAAGTGACCTGCTAGTGTGAGCTTAGGACCAATGATTGTTAAGAAAAGTAACATGTGAAAAGTTTTTTTCTAGAATTCAGTTGTATAGCCAGAAGAATGTATAAATATTCTGTTCCTGGTTTCGGGACTTCTGAAGCCAGCTTGGGGCTCAGGGGTCTGCATATGTGAATAAACATCTATGCTTTCTTCAAGTCTCTAAGTTTTGTGGCTGCCCAAAGTGACCTTTCATTTGGCTTCTGAACAGGGACTCGAAGGTCTTTTGACCACCGGCTATTCGATTGGTCACTTGTGTCTGGTCTGAGAACCGACCTGTCTGCTAAGCCGGCTTAATTCCTCTTGGAATTTGTAGACCTCATGGCTCTGGCTGGCTCAACTGATTAATCGAGCAGATTAAAGTGCAGATATCTGTCTGGGGTTGGCCACCAAACTGGTAAGTGGAGGAATTGATCATTCATCTCCTGTTTCTTTTCCATTGCTTTAGTAAATTACTTGATCCATCATTGAAACAGCGGGGAGGGATTCTAGGAACTGTGTCTGTTTGTTTGGGAAACGAAACTGAACTAATCTGTAGATCAGAAGTTAGACAATAGATGTAAGCTGTTTGCATTTACAAGGCTCAGCATGATACGGATGCATCCTTAAAAAAACCACACACAAAAAACAACGGTGTAGGTTGAACATTTCAGGAGTCAGGGAATTGGTTAGAACTGGCTATATTTCTATTGTGCTGTATTTGTACAGGAAGAAAATTGTATGAAAGTACAGAGATTGCTTTTTGCACGGACTGTTTATCTGCATGTATGTGTGGGGGGTTTTTGTGTGCATGACATTCAAAATCCCCATCTTCTGTATTTCTATTCCGGGTTCCTTATGAGTTCTGTCTGTCCAATATGAATTTTTGTTCTCCATGTTTGTTTTATATAAAGTAGTTTTTGAATTGTGTAATGCCCTGAATGTCTGATTAGGTGATTAATCAACTTTTAATTACACTTGACCTAACAAAGGTGGAGGTTAAGTGCCCATCTTTTCTGTACATTGAAATACATTGCAAATCAGGGTTTGCAGATCTGGTTCAGGGTAATAACCGATTTTGTTAGTGCTGAGTGACAATGTGTGTGAATATATCTTTTAGACCTAAGGAAATTCTGAAAAGTACATCTGTAATTTGATCTCTTTGATCTTTAAGCAACTCTCTCTCCTCTGTGAAATTCTGAAGGGAGGGGGAGTAAGTCTCTCCTGCTTCATTTTTATCACAGGGATAAAGTTGTGTGTATGGATTATCTTTTGTGAGTACAGTAAAACCTTGGTTTGCAAGCATAATTCGTTCCAGAAGCATGCTTGTAGTCCAGGGCACTCATGTATCAAGGCGAGTTTCCCCATAGGAAATAATGGAAACTCAGACGATTTGTTCCACAACCCAAAACTTTAATACAAAAATATACATACTTGTATTGCAAGACCTCGCTCGTTTGGAAGTCACTGCACTCTTGCAGCATCATAGAGAGGAACCATTGGCTCAGTTGTGATAATGTGATGCTTGTACACTGTATGTACTTGTATTGCAAGACGTTGTTGGAATATCAAGTTAAAATTTAATAAAATGTTTTTTCTTGCAGAACACTTGCAAACCAAGTTATTTGCAATCCAAACTTTTACTGCATATTCCAATCTTTGTTTTTGTATTTCTTTTTATAAATCATGTAAGCTTAGTATAAGAATGTAACTTTTAGGTATAAGAATGTAATTTTTAGGAATGCTTTTGTATGGAAGTAAATATTTTTGCCAGTCAGATGATAGTGAAGGGACTGCTGCTTTAGAGCGCGCTTGTGTCAGACTACCCTGCTTAGTGGGTGGACCCAGAGCTGAATTTTATTTAATTTTTACAAGTCAGCTCTATGGGGTAGGAACCTGATACAGAATAGGGATTGAGAACAATTCTTATGTGCTAGTAGACAGTTTACTTGAGTCTTTTAGATAGTGGGTCTGCCTTTTAAATTTTCCTGTGGCCATATTCACACTGATTCCAAGCATGCCTTCCTCGTGTCACTTACCTTGGCTTTCAAATCTCCCAGGGTACTCAGTCCCTTCCTCACACCCAGGTACAGGCCGTCTGTAGTCTCCCTCTGTCCATGATAACCGCAAGGCTCTGCGCACCTTCCTCAGTATTGCAGGATACTGTCACATCTGGATTCCTGATTTTTCTACCATTGCACGCCCTCTATATGATTCCACCATAGGCATGGACTCAGCCTCTTTTCTCTGGACCCAACTCCAGGATCGGGCTATCTGCTGCCTGCAAAACTTCTGACTCGGGCTCCTGCCCTTGGCCTCCCTGACCCCTCCAAACCTTTCCAGCTCTATTTTTATGAAAAATCCGGTATTGCAGCCGGAGTCCTTACCCAGTTTCTTGGTTCCTGGCATAGGCCCATCGCCTATCTCTCTCGACATTTGGATCCTGTTGCTGCCAGGTGGCCTCCCTGCCTTCGGGCCATTGCCACCATCTCAGATCTCTTATAGCACGCTACCAAACTCACTTTTGGCCAACATATTGACCTCTCTGTCCCACACTGTGTGATCTCTCTTCTAGAACATAAAGGCTCCTTGTGGCTCATGAATGAGCGCCTTCTTAAATACCAAGCCCTTCTTTGTGAAAGCCCTCAGGTCTCTCTTGTTGTCTCTTCCCTCCTTGACCCCTCCACTCTCCTTCCCGTCTCCTTCCAGCCGGTCGTGCACAACTGCCTTGACACCGTTGACTTCGTTTATTCTTCCCGTCCTAGTCTCACTGATATTCCACTCCGGGACCCTGATCTCACTTTTTTCACAGATGGCAGTTCGTCTGTCACCCCTTCTGATGCCCGTATCGCTGGCTAAGCAGTAGTCTCTGACACTTCCCCTTTACTCATGGGCCCCCTACCCTCTGGCATTTCTGCCCAAGAAGCTGAGCTGTATGCCCTGTGCCACTCTGCCTCTCAGTCTTGCAACAAATACACTTACTCCAAATATGCTTTCCTTACCTTGCATGCCCATGGGGCCATCTGGAAACATCGAGGTTTCATTACAGCCTCCGGCCACCTGATCCATCATGCTTCCCTCATTCTTGACCTTGAGGCTGTCAAATTGCCCTCCCGTGTTGCGGTTAGGCACTGTCGAGCCCACCGTCGTGTCACTGATCTCGTCTCACGTGGCAATGCCCTTGCCGACTGCACAGCCCGAGCTGCCAGCCTCTGCCCCCCTCCTTCGGCTCCTCTATAGACCATCATTCCTTTTCTGGACACCCTTCTCAGGAACAGACTTGGGACCGCATTCTATCGGGCCTGTCTGTCCTGAAAGGGGGGTGGATACAAATATGCACCAATTCAAGTGCCATGCGCCAACTCAAGTGCCAATCCAGACCCACACAGTGATACTTCAAACGCAAGCACAGCGGGTACCCTCATATTCATTCCTCAACACCTGGCCCTCACGATTGTCAAAAGATGCCATGATTTGGCGCATTCTGGAGAACCAGCTATGAAAATGACTCTCAAGAGACATTTCTTTATCAATCACCTTGATTAGCTAGTCCGGAATACGGTCCGACAGTGTCTTGTCGGTTCTAGAACAAATTCCCCAATCAGACGACTGCCACCTTTTGGACACCAACCCATTGGAACACATTCGATGCAGGTCCTATCTGTAGATTTTACCAACATGCTCACTTCCCGTTCCTTCAGTCACCTCCTAGTCCTCACAGATACCTTGACTAGATAGGTCGAAGCCTTCCTTACTTGCACTGAACGCACCAGGGACGTAACCAAACACCTCCTGAATGATATAATTCCGTGCTTCGGTCTCCCCATTTCCATAGGCAGCGACAACGGCCCCGTCTTCATTGCTGACGTCGTACAACAAACTGCTCAGGCCCTCCAAATTGAATGGAAATTATATGCTGCTTACCATCCCCAGAGCTGAAAGGATGAACAGAACCCTTAAGACCCTTCTCACCAAACGAATTGAAGAATCCAATCTGCCCTGGCCTATCTTGTTGCCTTCTGTTCTTTTTCAGATCAGGTGTACCCTGTCAAAACCCACTGGACTGTCCTCGTTTCAGCTCATATTTGGCCGCCTATCGCCCATCATGAACCCAGACCCTGGTTCTTTTGCTACTCTGGGATCAGATATCCTCCAGAGTCAGATCCAATCCTTAGCTAAAGCCCTTCAAGAACTCCACAAATGGGTCCTGGAAAGGGCCCCACTACTAATAGCCACGTACGTTCATGGGTATGTCCCTGGAAATATGGTATGGCTAAAACTTGGAAGTCAGACCCCCTGAGTCCTAGATGAATAGGTCCTTTTACTATCCTAATTTCTTCTCTTACAGTTGTTAAGGTGTCCAGACACGAAACTTGGTTCCACTACAACACGGATCTTCAGCTGAAGCTTTCTAAGACCTCAAAAGTTCTGAATATTTACCACTGTACTTAGCAGGTGTTCTGAATATAATTATTTACAAGTGTTTGAGTTTAATTGACTGCCTGTGGTTCACCACTGCCTTTAGCAAGTGTCTTGAGTATAACTGTTTTAGGTTTCCTAAGTTGCTCCTGACAAAATGAGCTTCTTATGCCAGCATTGTCAGCACCTTTTGTGTTATATATCTGATATTTGTGTTGCCCTCACTGCCTTATGTTTCTTTCTTCTGTATTTCTTTCCTATTGTATTTAATAAGGGCCCCTAGCCCCTTTGCCTGATGTTTGTTTGCATGATGGAGTTAAGTACAGAAAGTGTCAAACATCAGAGGGTATTTTCTGTTTCCAACCTACTGGTGATGAAGTTTAAAAGTGGGCGGAAATCTGCATTGATAATGTTGAGGGTCCACTTATCAACCAGACTCTTATTGTAGACCCCACTCGCCCGGTGTTTGTATTTTGATACGTGTGCTATTTGATGTTGCCCAGGGTCATGGTTTTGCCCCTAATACAGTTTTGTGTGGCTCCCTAGATTGGCAGCGTTATTATACCAAATGTGCTAAGTACCAGAACCCGATGAGATCTTCCATGGAGACCAAGAAGAAAAACTGTCGACAATAGAGGAATGCAATGCCAGAGTGTGCTGTGTGCTGGAGGAAGGAAGTTGTTTGTCCCGTATCCCTCCTGATTAAGCCAACCGGTGAAACCTGGGTTGGGTGGGGGTCAGTGAACATACATTTTGTGCAGCAGTGGTGATTAAGAATGTACCCGGAGTAGCTGTAAAGACTACAGTACCACCTTACTAAAATAAGTAGTTTTTGTTCCTTCTTTAGGAGCTGTGGATGTCGTTAGAACTTATGTTATATAGTAATGGTGGGTGAGACTGTGAACAAGCAATGATGGTCTCTTTACACAGCTTCTCTGTGATATTTCACTGGGATATAGTTGTGGGTCTGAGCGTTCACTATTAAGCACGTATCATATTTTGTGTGTTCATTTTTTATATATACAAAGATTTATAGATTGCTGATGGGTGACTAATCAAAGACAATATAGGTGAGCCATGAGGATGTCCTCCAACAGATAGATAGATTGAAAAGCAACAAATCACCAGGCCCGGACGGAATCCACCCTAGGGTACTAAAAGAACTAAGAAATGAGATAGTGGACATACTCCAACGAGTTTGCAACCTATCATGAAAATTGGCGAGATCCCGGAGGACTGGAAGATAGCAAATTTTACACCTATCTTTAAAAAGGGGTCGAGAGGAGACTCGGAAAACTACAGGCTGGTAAGTTTCTTATCAGTTCCGGGCAAGATGGTAGAAGCATTGTTAAAGGACACCATCTGTGAGAACATAAAAAAAAATGGGCTAATGAAAGCGAGTCAACATGGCTTCTTCAAAGGAAGATCATGCCAAACAAACTTACTGCACTTCTTTGAGGGGGTAAACAGCCAGTTGGACAAAGGGGAACCAGTAGACATCATTTACCTCGACTTCCAAAAGTCCTTTGACAAGGTACCCCATGAACGGCTACTCAGGAAGCTGTGGAACCATGGGGTGGAAGGGAACGTACACAGATGGGTTAAACACTGGTTGGCAGGCAGAAGGCAGAGGGTTGGAGTGAAGGGTCACTACTTGGACCGGAAGAGGGTCACGAGCGGAGTTCCACAGGGGTCGGTACTCGGACCGCTGCTGTTCAATGTATTTATTAATGACCTGGAAATGGGGATGAAGTGTGAAGTTATAAAATTTGCAGATGACACTAAACTCTGTAGCAGGGTTAGAACTGTGGAAGAATGCGAGGACCTACAAAGGGACCTGAACAAACTGGAGGAGTGGGCGAATAAATGGCAGATAAACTTCAATGTAGGGAAATGCAAGGTCATGCATATAGGGAAAAAGAACCCTATGTTCAGCTACCAAATGGGGGGATTAGTACTAGAGGGAAGTAACCATGAAAGAGACTTGGGTGTACTGGTGGACACAACAATGAAGTCAACGGCACAATGCGCAGCAGCCTCGAAGAAGGCAAACAGAATGCTGGGTATTATTAAGAAGGGTATTACAACCAGAATGAAGGAAGTCATCATGCTGCAGTACCGCGCGATGGTATGACCACATCTGGAGTACTGTGTCCAATATTGGTCACTGTACCTAAAGAAGGACATGGAGATACTTGAGAGGGTTCAGAGAAGAGCGACAAGAATGATAAAAGGTATGGAAAACCTTTCACACGCAGAGAAGCTAGAAAGGCTGGGGCTCTTCACCCTGGAGAAGCGAAGACTCAGAGGAGACATGATAGAGACTTACAAGGTCATGAAGGGCATAGAGAAGGTAGAAAGGGACAGATTCTTCAGCCT
Organism: Geotrypetes seraphini; assembly: GCF_902459505.1. Classification (NCBI taxonomy): domain Eukaryota; kingdom Metazoa; phylum Chordata; class Amphibia; order Gymnophiona; family Dermophiidae; genus Geotrypetes; species Geotrypetes seraphini. The sequence goes on along the minus strand of NC_047087.1, from coordinate 163,924,359 downwards.
ATTGGGAACTACAAGAACAAGGGGGCACTCGGAGAAATTGAAAGGGGACAGGTTTAGAACCAATGCTAGGAAATTTTTCTTCACTCAGAGGGTGGTGGACACCTGGAATGTGCTTCCGGAGGATGTGATAGGACAGAGCACATTAAGGGGATTCAAAGAGGGATTGGACAAGTTCCTGAAGGATACGAGAATTGAGGGATATAGATAGAGGTAGAGATAGGATCATGAAAGGGTATAGATAGAAGAAAAATGGGGATTAAAGGGATTTAGACAAAGGATCACTTATAGGTCATGGACCTGATGGGCCGCCGCGGGAGCGGACTGCTGGGCCTGATGGACCCCTGGTCTGACCCGGCAGAGGCAACTTCTTATGTTCTTATATATGTCTGTATAACCTGTTGCCTTTAAGAAATGCCCCTATGAGGAAACCTTCACTAATGGTGGAGCCTGTCCTTTATGGGAATGTGTCTCGTGAGCTACCTATAATAACCCACACAAATATCCCCTAATACCCCCTCTGCCTCACTTACTTTAGGTCCTATCTCCGGCCCCTTGTGTACTACAGGCCACTGCAATCCCATGGTTTTCATTATTACTGACCCACATAACTGGAATGCCAATGTCCAAGTCCAGAAGGCCAGAGGTGGCATGGCATTGTATATTGATAGTAAAAGGTGAGACCCAGGTACTGTTGTATATGTCCATATTGTATCCTGCTCACGTGCTCCTGTCCATCACTCTGTGGTGTTTCCTCAGTTTTATGAAATTATGAAAGTAGATACTGATATTCCTGTAATCACTAGAAATCTGTTTATACAGTTTGCTGAAACTATAGGTCAAACTCTTAATGTTAGCAATTGTTTTGTATGAGGAGGGACTGGTATGGGAGAACAGCGGCCATGGGAGGCAAAGCAGCTGGACATGTTAAACCTGACTTCACAGACCCTCACTTTTACGTCAGGCCCACGACCTTCATGATGGGCCTTGCGAACCTCCATTGTTGCTTCCCACTGTCTTCAGCACCCTTCAGACACTGCTTAAAGAAACTTCCTATGAATGATGGTCAGCTCCTGATGGTCGATATTGGCTCTGTGGTCTGTTTGCGTACTCTTGGTTGCCTGCTAACTGGACTGGTACATGTGTACTTGACATGATCCGCACCAGCTTCTTCCTGTTACCGCTGGCCGATGGTGAACACCTGGGAGCCCCTGTATTCAACACCAAGGGTCGCCAAAAGCGGTCTACTGCCACTAATTCCCTTAAAATAGGTGAATGGGGTGATGATTGTCCTGCAGAACGGATCATTGCTGTTTAAGGACCTGATACTTGGGCCAAACATGGCTGCTATGGTTTATCAGACCCCTATTTATATGCTTAACCGCATCATTTGCTTGCAGGCTGTTCTTAAACTCATTACCAATGAAACAGCTCGTGCATTGGCTACTATTGTCAAGGCCAATGCTAAAATGCGCACTGCTATCTATCAGAACTGCCTAGCTCTAGACTACTTGCTTGCGGCAGAAGGTGGTGCCTGTGGCAAATTTAACCTCTCCAACTGCTGCCTTGAACTTGATGACGATGATAAAGTGATTGAGAAAGTGGTGGATCGTGTCACCAAACTGGCTTATGTTCCTGTCCAGATCTGACGTGGCCTCACTTCAGACTGGCTCTCTGGCATCTTCGGCTCCTGGTTGCCCTCTGGTTCAGCGATGAAGACCATGTTGCTGGTTGCCGCCCTGTCTTCTCTGCTCCTTTGCTGCCTGCCCTGTTTGTCCCGATAGCCATAAAGCTGCTCCACCGAAATGTTGACTCTGCTGCTGCTATGGCCTTTGCGCTTCCCAAGTATCAACCAGTCCCTACAACTGATCCTGACCTTCCTCCTTCTTGAACTTTATCAGGCTCGTCTCCTTCCTCCTTCATTCGACTAGCCTGAAAGGGGGGACTGAAGGAGTCTGGGACTGGTTTTCCTAAGTGTTGAACTAAGTTTTCTCTTTAATAAAATGCTGAATTATGTTTAGCTGCAGACCTAACTTATCTCATGTTCTAGCCTGCCTGCACTGGGTGTTAGCTTGGGTATTCTAGCTTCTTATGGCTATCTCAGCATAAACGACATGTAACAGAAGGGCTTAGATAAGTGACCTGCTAGTGTGAGCTTAGGACCAATGATTGTTAAGAAAAGTAAAACGTGAAAAGTTTTTTCTAGAATTCAGTAGTATAGCCAGAAAAATATATGAATATTTCTGTAACTTCCTGGTTTCGGGACTTCTGAAGCCAGCTTGGGGCTCAGGGGTCCGCATATGTGAATAAACATCTGTGCTTTCTTCAAGTCTCTAAGTTTTGTGGCTGCCCAAAGTGATCTTTCAGGAGTAATCATGCTCAGGACCCGGATGAGCTGGAGCCAAGCCTCTTTCCCAGGAGAGAATGGTAGGGGTTGGACCCATTAAAGTTCAGGCCCCTGAGAGCAAAGGAGAGGGAGAACTAGCAAGACAGACAGCAGGAGTGCCGACCTGAGGTGAGGTCAGAAGCCAAGCAGGAGGCGGAAGGGAGGAGACATTCCCCTCAGACAGGCAGTAACCAGGATGTAGAAATGACTGAAGATCTGCCAGTCTTGGGCTCAGACCCTGTTCCTATCTCAATAGAGGAATTGATTAATACCTCTAACCTCGTTGGTGAAATACATGTGTTTCAGAAGGTATGGATACCAATCCTTAAACCTGTAATGTTTGTAAGCTACCAAGTGAAGCTTTACCTTGCAAGCAATGTGTTGTATTCCTGTACGTAGGAAACAGTGTGCAGGTGTCTCTAATTAATGAGTCATAGAGATAAAAGTTTCTCCGTCAAAATGGAGCTGCAAAGGTTTCACTTAGGGCTAGATTCACTAAACATTCCCATCCTGTACCAACTGGTTTTGCAATTGTTCCCTGACCCAATTCACTAAACTGCTTACCGCTCAATCTCCTATCCGATCCACCTATGCAAATGACTAAGACCTAATGCAACAATAGTCAAGCGATTGATTCACTAACAATTGCTTGACTATTTTGAATCGGGTTTTATTATCATAAAAATTGACTGCTGCAGATCTGTTGCTAACCGTGTTACCGACAGGTCTGTCGGTTTTTTGACAGATCTGCCTGTCCTTTTTATTAATTTCTTGTCCATTGCAAATGGTGAAAATGCAGCGGTCAGGTTAATTTTCAGGTTGAAGAAATACGATCATGTAACACCTTCCTATCGAGTTCTGCACTAGTTGCCAATGGAGACGCGTGTGAAGTTTAAGTTAGGTTGTTTATGTTTTAAGGTTTTAAATACATAAATACAGAGCTTTTCTCTTTTGCAACCCACAGACATAAGAGAACCTCACACCTAAATTTTGTTTTTCCGCCTGTTAGACGATGTAAACTTAAAAAACATCATCAATATCTTTTTTCATATCAAGCAGCATTATGGGGCAAAGATCTAGAACAGTGTTCTTCAACCTTTTTACACCCGTGGACCGGCAGAAAAAAAAGAATTATTTTGTGGACCGGCAAACTATTAGGACTAAAATTTAAAAACCCCGTTTCCGCCCCATCTCTGCGAGCTCGGTCCCCACAAATCATCTGATCCCATCCACACAAGCCTCAGTTATGATTTTATATTGAATGTATTTTATTAAAGTATAAAAAGAAACAATATTCTGTACAATTGTCATTTTATAAATACAAATAATTCAGAACAAGGATCAACAAAACCCCTGTCTCCCCTCCCCTTCACATATATCCCCTCTACTATCAAGAAAACTGAACAAGCCAAATTATTACAGAATGCTACACAGAAATATCATGCTAACAGAATACTGCAGTCACACATGACAGGAATAGTATTAGGGGAGTGCAACTAGGGCAACTGCCCCCTGGTCAGAGAGCGCCCTAAGCCAGCTGGAAGCTAAAGAAGCACTTCCTGGGTTTTGCAGTCCCCAGTTATGTCTAACACCAGCTCTAGCAGGATATATATTTCAAATCTGATATATTCTAATCACAAAATAGAAATAAAATTATTTTTTCCTACCTTTTCTCGTCTCTGGTTTCTGCTTTCAATCTTCTTTTCACTCTCTTCCTTCCAGCATCTGCCCTCTCTGTCTCTTCAATCCAGCATCTGCCCCTTCCATCCACTGTCTGTCCTCTCCCCCTTCCATATGGTATTTGTTTTCTTTCTATGCCCCTCTCCCCTTTCCATCCAGCTTGTACCCCTCTCTCCTTTTTACATGATTCATTCCAGCTTCATTGCTCTCTTCATTTTTATCTCTCCTACACCAGATCTATCATCGTTGTCCCTCTCTGCTTATTTTTCTGCTGACCCCTTCCTATCATCAATCTCTCTACTTTCTCATGCCTGTGTCTCCCCTTCTCTAATCTCTCTGCCAGCTGTTTCCTTCCTTTTTTCATTCTCCCTTCCCTCCTCCTCCTGTCCAGCAGTAACTCTCTTCTCTTCTCTTCCCTTCCTCCCCTCCCAGCAGCATCTCTCCTTCTCCCTCTCCAGTAGCAGCTGTCCCTTTTTTCCCTTGCCCAGCAGCTTCCCGGACTCCTTTCCCTCCTCCCCTCCCAGCAGCATCTCTCCTTCTCCTTCCCTCCAGGTCCAGTAGCAGCTGTCCCTTTTTTTCCCTTGCCCAGCAGCTTCCCAGATTCATTTCCCTCCTCCCCTCCCAGCAGAATCACTCCTTCTCCCTCTCCAGTAGCAGCTGTCCCTTTTTTCCCTTGCCCAGAAGCTTCCCAGATTCCTTTCCCTCCTCCCCTCCCAGAAGCATCTCTCTTTCTCCCTCTCCAGTAGCAGCTGTCCCTTTTTTTCCTTGCCCAGCAGCTTCCAAGATTCCTTTCCCTCCTCCCCTCCCAGCAGCATCTCTCCTTCTCCCTCTCCAGTAGCAGCTGTCCCTTTTTTTCCTTGCCCAGCAGCTTCACAGATTCCTTTCCCTCCTCCCCTCCCAGAAGCATCTCTTCTTCTCCCTCTCCCTCTCCAGTAGCAGCCCTTTTTTTCCCTTTCACAGCAGCTTCTGATAGTGGCTTTCTCCCCTCCCAGCAGCTCTTCTTACTTCCCAGCGCAGCGATTCAGGAAGGCAGCCTCAGGTCCTTTGTTGGGTCGCGCCGCCTCTGAGGAAAGAGGAAGTTGCATCATCAGAGACAGCCGCGACTCAGCAAAAGCCCCGATCTGCCTTCGTGAATCGCTGCGCTGGGAAGTAAAGGAGAGCTGCAGAGAGGGGAGAAAGCCACTGTCGGAGGCTCCCCAAGATCTCTCCGGCCCAGCGCAGACTAGAGAGTTGCACGGGGACAGAAATCCCACCCGTCCCCGTGAGGAATCCAACCCGTCCATGTGAGGAATCCCTCCGTCCCCACCTGTCCCCGCGAGGAATCCCCTCTGTCCCCGCCCGTCCCCGTGAGGAATCCCCTCCGTCCCCGCCCGTCCCTATAAACTTCAGAAATAGTTATTTCATTTAATTATGCTACTGAATTAAAGGCTCTGGTAGAAACCCATTTACAAATAAGCAAAAAGACTTTATTAATTTGGAAATATTAATTGGGAAGAATACATACTTTGTAAACGGGTTTCTACCAGAGCCTCTAATGTTTATAAATTTTTATCAACACAACTAATATACTACTTTATCCTGAAGTAAAAAAAAAAAAGAAATAGAATTCTTTTCCTACCTTTGTTGCCTGGTTTCTGCTTTCCTCAAGTTCTCATTCAATTCCTTCCATTCACTGTCTCTCTTCCCTCTGCGTCTTCCATTTGCTCTGTTACTGTGCCTCTCCCTTTCTCCCCCCTTCCAAAATGGTCTGGCACCCATCTTCTTCCCTCCGCTCCCCCCATAGTCTGGCATCTCTGTCTTCTTCCCTGCCAGCGTCTTCTCCCCACTCTCTCTTCCCCATTTCCTTTCAGCGCCCTTCTCCTCCCCATCTTCCCCATGTCCTGTCAGTGTCCTTCTCCCCCCCCGTCTTCCCCATGGCCTTTCAGCGTCCTTCTCCCACCCCCTCACCCCGCCTTCCCCATGGCCTTTCAGCGTCCTTCTCCACCCCTTTGTCTTCCCCAGTGCTTTCAGCGTCCTTCTCCCCCCTCAGTTTTACCCATTTCCCTTAAGCGTCTTTTCTTCTCCACTCCATCTTTCCTCCCTTTCTCCCTCCCTACCCCTTACCTTTGTGGCGCTTCCCCACCCAACCGACAACAGAACAGGCCCGGTCAGACAAACCTCCCTGCCCTGTAGCCGCGTATCTAAATTACCTTCTTACAGCTGCTGTAAGAAGGTAATTTAGATTTGTGGCTACAGGGCAGGGAGGTTTGTCCGACAGGGGCTGTTGTCGGTCGGGGAAGAGCCACAAAAGTAAGGGGACCTGGCCGGCTGTGCTGCACCTGGAGCGGACCGCCCCCCTCCCTTGGTACGCCACTTGAGCCGCGAGGCTACTCTTCTTCTCCTTTCCTGCCCTGCCTGCAGCACAGAGCCGAACGGAAGTCTTCCCAACGTCAGCACTGACGTCGGAGGGAGGGAGGGAGGGCTTTGTTTATGCCCTCCCTCCCCTCCGACGTTAGCGCTGACGTGGGAAGACTTCCGTTCGACTCTGTGCTGCAAGCAGAGCAGGTAGGGAGAAGAGCCGCGCGACTGAGTACATCCAGCCCCGCAGGAACCCCGCGACCCTCGGAGGCGTCCCCACGGGATCCCCACGACCCTAGGGGGCGTCCCCACGGGATCCTCGTGACCCGAAGGGGGAACCCGCGGGATGCCCGTCGTCCCCGCGCAGACTTCAGATGTTGATCTTGCCGGCCCTGCGCGGACCGGCAGGAAGTTGAAGTAGGTCAATCTTGCCGGCCCTGCGCGGACCGTCAAAAATTTCCTGCGGACCGGCGGTTGAAGAACTGTGATCTAGAGCAATTGCTTCTGTTTACTGATACTTATAGGGAATTTAGGAGACATCTAAATACATATCTGTTTTTGAAGTACTTAGGTAGCTCATTTATAGAATTTTATCAGAACTTTTTAGGGTTTTTTAGTTATTGGCTTTTATCTTTTTAACTATTGTAAACCGCATAGAACTTTACGGCCTTGTGGTATATAAACTATTATATTTTGCATGTGTTACACGCGCATAATATCTACCCCATAAAAAAAACTAATAAAAGACAAGCAGATCTGTCAAAAAACGCCGCCCCCCACGACAAATGCCCCCCCATGACCCACAAATGGCAGGAGGGATGCTGACTCCTTTCTGCCATCGGCGCTCTCCCCAAACCCCATGATCCAAAATATGGCAGGGGGGATGCCGACCCCCTCCTGCCATTGTGCCAACACGGCCCCGTCCCCCCTCTCCTATAAACGTTGAGAGCAGGAGGGGTGCTCAGTCCTTATGTTCCTTTCTTCCGCCCAGCCCGCAACACAATGCTGGACTTAGGCCCTGCCCCGGTGTATCATGTGATGCATGGGTAGGGGCCTAAGGCCCTTATTGGCTCAGGCGCCAGAGACTCCTCCCTTGGGAGGGGCCTGAGGCACCTGAGTTAATCAGGGACTTCTATAGGGACTTCTATAGCCTAAGGAAGTCATTAATTGGTCATAATTTTGAGGTGGCTGCGGCGAAGGCATATTGGAGGGAGGTTTGAGGCAACTTGTCATGGGTGGTTTTTTAAAAAAATTTGTAAATCAGGCAGTTATTTTGCATGTGTAATACACACAAAATATCTGCCTGATTAAAAAAAAAAATTTAAAAAACTGTCAGAAGCCCTGACAGCAGTGACAGGAGGCTGCTTCTCCTGTCAGGGCTGCCTCAACACCTCTGAAGAGAAGTCTATTACCCCTAAATAGAGCAGTCTCCACAGTGAACACCCCAATCCGACAGACTGGCATCTGTCATAAGAGTTAACCACTCTAAGAACCTAAGAAGCTTGTCCCGGTGGACAGCCTCCCCCTGAAGCCACCAGAGCAGACTTCTGCACACTGGTTACATCCAAGGGAGTGGCATCAGAAAGGGATGACATTGAGGAAACTACTGAAAGAGGAGAGACTCCTGAACATAAGAATTGCTGCTGGGTCAGACCAGTGGTCCATCTTGCCCAGCAGTCCGCTCACGCGGCGGCCCTTCGGTCAAAGACCAGTGCTCCAAATGAGTCCAGCCTCACCAGCGTACGTTCCAATTTAGCAAGAACTTGTCCAACTTTGTCTTGAATCCCTGGAGGATGTTTTCCCCTAAAATAGACTCTGGAAGAGCGTTCCAGTTGTCTACCACTCTCTGGGTGAAGAAGAACTTCCTTACGTTTGTATGGAATCTATCCCCTTTCAGCTTTAGGGAGTGCCTTCTCGTTCTCCCTACCTTGGAGAGGGTGAACAATCTATTTTCATCTACTAAGTCTATTCCCTTCAGCATCTTGAATATTTCAATCATGTCCCCTCTCAGTCTCCTCTTTTCAAGGGAGAAGAGGCCCAGTTTTTCCAATCTCTCACTGTACGGCAACTCCTCCAGCCCTTTAACCATTTTAGTCGCTCTTCCCTGGACCCTTTCAAGTAGTATCGTGTCCTTCTTCATGTACGGCGACCAGTGCTGAACGCAGTACTCCAGGTGAGGGCACACCATGGCCCGATACAGGGGCATGATAACCTTCTTCGATCTGTTTGTGATCCCCTTCTTTATCATTCCTAGCATTCTGTTCACCCTTTTCACACCCCCGCACATTGCACATTGCGGATGGCTTCATCAACTTGTCAATCATAACTCCCAAGTCTCTTTCCTGGGAGGTCTCTCCAAGTACCGCCCCGGACATCCTGCATTCGTGCATGAGATTTTTGTTACCGAAATGCATCACTTTACAATTATCCACGTTGAACCTCATTTGCCATGTCAATGCCCATTTCTCGAGCTTATGTCACATTGCAGATTTTCACAATCCCCAATAACTTTGTATCGTCCGCAAATTTAATCACCTCACTCGTCGTACCAATGTCCAGATCGTTTATAAAAATGTTGAAGAGCATGGGTCTAAGCACCGAGCCCTGCGGCACCCATTGGTTATGCTCTTCCAGTCCATTTACCCCCACTCTCTGTTTCCTATGCACCAGCCAGTTTTTAATCCACGCGAATATTTCACCCTCAATTCCATGTCTTGCAATTTTCCGAAGTAGTCGTTCATGTGGAACCTTGTCAAACGCCTTCTGAAAATCAAGATATACAATGTCGACTGGGTCGCCCTTATCTATCTGCCTGTTTACTCCCTCAAAGAAGTGCAGCAAGTTCATCAGCCCGTGTCCGTCAAGGTGATCAATGATGCGGTCCTTCATTAGCGCCTCTACCATCTTTCCCGGTACTGAGGTCAGACTCACCGGTCTGTACTTTCCCGGATCTCCACCTTCCAGTCTTCCGGAATCTTTCCTGATTTGATCAACAGATTGGCTATTAGTTGAAGCAGTCCAGCTATAGTCCCCTTCAGTTCCTTGATGACCCTCGGATGGATGTCATCCGGTTCCGGGGATTTATCACTCTTAAGCGTATTAATCTGCCTATATACCTCCTCTAGACTGACCGTCAACCCTGCCAGTTTCCCATTATCGTTTCCAGCATATAGCCTGATGGGTTCTGGTATGCTGTGTATATCCTCTTCGGTAAATACAGATGCAAAAAATGTGTTCAGTTTGTCGGCGATTTCTTTGTCCTCCTTTAGCACTCACTTTATTCCATGGTCATCCAATGGTCCCACTGCTTCCTTCGTGGGTCGTTCCCCTTAATATATCGAAAGAACGGCTTGAAGTTTTTCATCTCTTTAGCTATTTTTTCCTCGTAGTCTCTTTTGGCTCCTTTTACCACCTTATGGCACCTTCGTTGATGTTGTTTGTGTTTATTCCAGTTTTCATCCGTCTTTGACTGTTTCCATTCCTTTTTTTTTTTTCCCCAATCATTTTTTATTAAGTTTTTCTTTCAAGTATACAAAATCAAACAGTACAACATACCAACCATAATGAACAAGACAAAAAGCAGAAACAGTCAGGTCATTTGTGTTTTCTTTCACAAAGACCCACAGAAACCAACCCCCCCCCCCCCCATACCACCGTTTCCATTCCTTAAACGAAGTTTAGTCTCAGATTGCTTCCTTCACCTCTACATGTCGGTTCTTTGTTCTTTTCCTCTTGGATCCCTTGTTGACACGGGTATATATAGATTTTGTGCCTCGGTGACTGTGTCCTTAAAAAGGGACCAAGCTTGCTCTAGCATTTTTACAGTGCTTATCCTCTTCTTAATCTTCTTCCCCAACATGAGTCTCATCCCTTCATAATTTCCTTTTCGGAAGTTCAGTGCCGTGGCTGTCGTTCTGGACCGATGTTTTGCCCCTGCATCCAGATCGAAGTGGATCATATTGTGATCGCTATTTCCCAGCATCCCTTCTACATCTACATCTTCTGCCGGTCCTCGCAGTCCATTTAGAATTAAGTCCAGAATTGCATTTCCTCTTGTATTTTCCTTAACAAGTTGTTTCAGGAAGCAATCGCTTACAGCATCCAGGAACTTGGTCTCCCTAGCGCAGCTGGATGTATAAAGACTATCCAGTCTATCCCCAGATAGTTGAAGTCACCCATGATAACTGCGTTGCCTCCCTTGCAGTTGCGTTTAATCTCGTCCATCATTTCTCCATCAATTTCTTTGGACTGCCCTGGAGGCATGTGTGCACTAGCCCAGGGGATTGCCTTCAAGGAGGCTGCCATGCACCCCAGCACCTGCAGATAATGCCAGGGTGTGGGAGCTGAAGGTTTTGATCTGCTGCCAAAGTTTTAGACTGTGTGGCTCAGGAAGAAACACACGACCCTGCTGGATGTCGACGAGAAGGCCCAGTTACTCCAAGGTCTGTAACGACATCAACTGGTTCTTTTTGAAGTTAACAATCCAACTCAAGCTCTATAGCAGAGAGACCACCGTCTCCACTGCACGGGCGCACTTGTGTCGAGACGGTGCCTGGATCAACCAGTCGTGCAAGAAAGGATACACCTGGATACCCTGCCTGTGAAGAAAAGATGCTACAAGTACCATCACCTTGGTGAAAGTGTGGGAAGCTGTCGTGAGTCCAAAAGGAAGAGCCGTGAACTATAAATGCTGTTGCAGAACATGGAAATGCAGAAACCTACGATTCTCCAGAAATATTGGAATATGGAGGTAAGCCTCCATGAGATCCAAGGACGCTAGAAACTCCCCAGGACAGACAGCAGCAATGACTGCGCACAAGGTTTCCATTTGGAAACGAGAAATTCACAGGAAGTGATTGATCGACTTGAGATCCAGAATGGGCATCCGGTTCTCTGAGCCATACTTTGGCACGTTTAAGTATAAAGAGTATCTGCTGAAGCCTAATTTGTGTCTGAAATGGGTTCTAGTGCTCAGATGTCCAAGAGACGCTGCAAAGTAGTGTGGACCTTTAACTCTTTTTCCAGCTGACCTGCCACCGAGTCCAGAAACAAATCTGGAAGCAGGGAAAAGAAATCTATCTTGCGCCCCTCCCGAATGATGTCTAGCACACATTTATCTGAGGACATACAAGTCCACTCCTAGTAAAACTGAGATGGCTGTTTAGGAGCAGTAGCTGCCCGGGATTCGGATGCTTGAGGACATCTGGAATTGGAAGTATTGTCACAGGGACTGTATCCCTGGGAATATCTCTGGGAGGAAGAGCTTGAGGATCCCTCATGAAAACGGCAGGAGGGACGAAAATTACTAGCGTTCCCTCCCAAAGTCTAGTGAGATTTGTTCACAGGGAGAGACTTAGGGTGGCGATCAGCAACACCAGCCATGAGGTCATCCAAACCTTTTCCAAAAAGAAATTGACCCTTGAAAGGAAGTCTGCATAAAGTGGCCTTGGAGGCAGCATCCCCATTCCAAGTACGGATCCAAAACAGCCAGCACACAGACACTGCATAAGTGGAAAGAACTCGAATGAGATCATAAAGGGCGTCCACCACATAATCCACACTGGCCATCACGAGCTGGGGACAGACATCCACTTCTGCAGAGGGCACCCTGTGCAAATTTGTGTGAAAGGCACATGCCGCAAAGGAGGCTGTTGCTGCGTTTATGCCTGAAGAAGCCACTTGACAAAGGTGGGGTTTTTTTTTTTGTTAATATCCACTCAGCAATCCTGTGAGTCCTGAAACACTCACTCCTCCATCACTAGGGAGGTCCATGAACCAGGTATCCTGCAAGTTCGGTCCCCGTCACTGCAAACCATCTGCTCCCATTCGCATAGTTATGATTTTATACTGAACTTATTTTATTAAAGTATAAAAAGAAACAATATTCCGTACAATTGCCATTTTATAAATCAAAGAGCAATGATCAATAAAACCCCTATCTCCCCTCTCTGCCCCCTCACAAATATTGCCTTCAATATCACGAAAACTGAAGTCAAATTACTACAGAATGCTACATAGAAAAATCAAGCTAACAGAATACTTCAGTCACACATGGCAGGAATAGTGTTAGGGGAGTGCAACTAGGTCAACTACCCCCTGGTCAGAGAGAGCCCTAAGCGAGCTAAAGAAGCACAGCTTGGGCTTTGCAGTTCCCAGTTATGTCTAACACCAGCTCTAACAGGATAAATATTTGAAATCTGATATATTCTAATCACAAAATAGAAAATAAAATTATTTTTTTTCTACCTTTTATTGTCTTGTCATTTTATTCTTGTTGGTCTCAGGCGCTGGTGTCCGCTTTCTTTTGTCTTCTCTTAATTCACTTGCTAGGGTCTCCTGACCATTTGACATTTCTTCGTTCTCCATGCTCACCATCCATCTTCTATCTCTGTGTATGTATTGTTCCCCATGTTCAGCATTTCCTTTCTCTATGTCTCCTATAAGTCCCTTTCTAGTATTTCTCCTGTGCCCATCTCCCTGCCTTCATCATCTCTCCATTCTATGACCCCTCCCATTGTGTACAGTATCACTCCTCTATATCCTCCCTGTCCAGCATCTTCCTTCTGCATTCTTATTCTCTCCCATGTCTAGCCATTTTTTTCTCTGTGTCCATATACCCTCCCCATGCCGCATTCCCCTTTTTGTCCCTGTTCCTATGCTCCCATCCATACCCACCATCTCCCCTCTTTTTATATATCCCCCTGTGTTCAGCTTCTCCCCTCTCTTACTCCCTTACACCAATGCATCTCTCACTTTCCTCCCTTCCTCCACTATGTTCAATATTTCACTCACTCTTCCTTCATCCCCTTGGTTCAGCTTTTCTCTTTCCCTTTCCAGAAGTTACATCAGAAGGAGAGACTTGGCAGCAAGAAGGTTGCTGGAGCAGCATAGCATGCAAGAAGCTTCTAACAGGCTGGCAGGCCTGCCCTGGGAGGCAGGAAGGGGCCGACTCAGGAGAGTCATGGGTTTGTGTATTTTTTTTTTCTTTTTGCCGCCACCGGCAATCGTGGAGAGAGGCAAGCGAGGGCTATTGGAACCATGAGAGGGAGGGAGGGGGGCTGCTGGACTCGCGAGGAGCTGTTGCTGCACTCACAATCACTGACCGGAAGGATGGAAAGGGAGGCAACTCACAGATCATTTACTGCGGGGCCAAGGCCATTCATCGCCCTATAGGGCGATGAAAGGCCTTGTCCCCATACCCGCAGCAACCTGTTGATTTCTTCCCCCGTTCCTGCAGGTTAACTATGGCTAGCCTCGGGAAATAGTCACCATGTCATTCTCTACCTAGCAAGGGTATCAGAGGGATCCAAAATAAAGGCAGTGTACGGAGACAAAAGTAGCAAATATCCGTATGGCATAATGCAATCGAGCTTTGCCATAGCAGGATGAGAGGGTTCTGGAAAAGGGATCTCTGCCACTAGCGTAACTGGTTTAGAAGAAATAGATGTGCCTGCTGGCTGCATCCAACAAGCTGAGTCCGAAGAATACACTTTCCAGAGGAGCTGAAAAAGAAATCCGGTGAAAAATCACACTGTGTCTACTATAGGGCCCTGCTGAGGTGCTTGCTCTGCACCAAAAGAGTCCTCAGACTCGGAACAGAGGCAATTGGTGCCAAACTCCAAAACAGCCTCTGGGTGAGATATTTTTCTGGAATCACAGACCCAGGCTGGCTCCCCAGCCCTGGAGGACCTGAAGGAGGTGAAGCCTGAAGCTCCCGCCATCTCCCTAGCGCACACTAGCACGCGGTATACAGTCACTGATCCTGCACCAATCCGGCGCAATCAATGCACACAGTCAACAGATTAGGATGGACTCCCAAACCCCTAAACGATTTTAAATCAAATCGAGGGGTTTTGAGGCAGAATTAAAACTTTGAAAAAAAGGTTGATAAAAATTCAAGATGGTGGCTGCCAGCGAATTCGCACCAAAAATGGCAAAAATAAAGAATATCCAAAAATAAAAATGAGCAATTTGGGGTTTGGGGCAATGGGAGATCTGAACCATAAGAACATAAGAATAGCCTTTCTGGGTCAGACCAATGGTCCCATCAAGCCCAGTAGCCCATTTTCACAGTGGCCAGTCTCAGAAACTCTCAAAAATTAGTTTTAGAGAGTTTCATAGACCACCACTGATGTTCCCATAGGAAATACAGTAAGGAAGTTTACTCACAAGTCTCTGAAGTGTCAGCCTATCAGCATTTTTACACAGCAGCTGAATGGAGGAAAATGATTTTCTGCCTCAGAACAGCTTCAAAAGGACCAGACTTGAGATCTTTGGACTGCTAGTCGGACCAACACCAACTGTAAACTCTGCCCCCATGGATCCTCTCCACGCGACTGAGGGCAGGAAATACAGCCTGCGCCCTGAAACTTGGAGGATTTTTTAAAACTCAGGACGCATACAGCCCATGCTTAAACCCCTGACATATCCACTGAAGTTTCTTAGTGAAGCAGCAGTCCAGCTCTGCGGGACTGTGTCCTTTCCTCCAACAGAGGACCACTGCAATGGGGTCTCAAGGCACTCAAACCACCAAAAAAGATTAACTTTAAGCGAAACAATAAGAAAAAGATGCACAGCAAATACAAAGGACTTCTGTATGAGTTACTTGCAGAAACTGAAAACTACAGGAGTCTCTAACTCTCTAAGGTGGAAGGAGCATGTGCTCAGAAAAGTGTTTGGATTTCTGCAACTCCCAGATTGCGGGAAGGGATTGAACATCTAGCATTCTGAATCCGGAAGGGACGTAACAGAAATTATATTCATATCCAGTCTTGTTTTTTTTAGGATTCCTTACACACAGACACACACACACACACATATATATATATATATATACAACTAACTGGAAAAGCCATCTCAGTAATCTGGACAACACAAAAGCTGTGTGGGTTGGCTTTGGAGATCTGCAGTGGTTCCACTTACTCTGAGGCAATGTCTTTTTCATCTCTTCCCGGAGAGTTTTGTCAAGGCGATTACATAAAGCACTGGAGAGAGACTGTGACAGCTGCTGAGACACATGCTCTTGGAGCTGTCCATTTCTCTGTTGACCCTCTGATAAGACTCGATCTAGTCTCCTCTCTAAATAGATGCAAATGTTAAGGAAGAAAGTAGCTCATGGCAGACAAAGTACTAAAAAGAACAAAGAGAAAGGTTAGGAGGATTTTTGTCTGTCTTACCTGGTCATTCCTTTTATGATACATCCTATGTTAGTCTAAGCTAGAGTTACACCATATTAGTAAGCAGAAGGAAGCTAGTGAGTTCACAAATCTTGTGAAGCCATTCACAGGTAGATCATTTACTCCCAAATTCCTTATGAATAAGGCATATGTCATTTGAGCATATTGATGGCAAATACCCACTAAGCACTATTTTATGTCATAACTGTTGCGTCCATGTGCTCTGCAGCATACACATTTGGGTGCCAGAAAAGGGAGGATTTTGAAGCAAAAAATGAGTAATCGCTGAGTGTGAAAATTAACTGGGCACACTATTTGCATTCTATAAATGACATGCTCATGGATGATGTGGAAATGATATGCTCACTTCTACACCTGCTATTTAGATTGAGGAAACCGGAGCATTGATTGTTGTATTCTGCTGTTGGTTGGTGTCTTGGTGCGTGTTAACATATAAAATGGTACTAATTAATTATACTGAAACCTTCACCCATTAATAGAGCTCAATGTATACCGCTATGCATATAGCAGCTTCATGTATAAGAGATTTTTGTATGCACCTTCAGAATGTAGCCAGGCATTTCATACTACTGGCTACTCCATTAGTCCAATCTTTTATTAGAACTTGTCTATAAACTCTTTGTGAACAATTCACTATTTTACTTTTTATTCATAGTTTTATAACTTTTCTTAAAATTTTTTTGAAATAGCTACTTAGCTCATGGTAGATTCTTAGTGATCATTTACACCACCTCTCTCGACATACATGTTTCAAACAAAACTTTCTTCAGGGTCAAGGGGAACTAAAAAATAAATGAAATATCAATCTTTCAATGTCTCTTATTATCAAGGAGCTTCTAAACTTCATACAAAAATCAAATAGGTCCCAGAGGTAAAGTAAAAAATTGGGATATCCCTAAAAACATTTTCACAGGCATTTATTTTAAAACAATAGACTATGAAGCACCAAAACTGCAATACACGAAAAACTGTAATCGATAAAGTGGACAGAAGCCAACACTTACCAAGTAAGGGAGCTGAAGTCCGTGATTTAACATGGCCACGGTTTGGAATTAGCAGACTTATCTTAGCTGATCTCTCTTCGTTCTTACATGCAACGTGAAAGCGTTAAGCGCGTCTAAGCTAAAATTCAGCTGGGCAGTGCAGGATCACACAAGTGACAACCCACGTCATTAAAAATTGCTGATTAGAATTTTAGCATCTGCTTCCTGGCAACCCAGTCTGTGGAATCCACATATCCAAAACGGCAAATTAAAACTGGCCAGTGTCCCAGAGAAAGACACTGTTATTTACCACTCGGTTCAGATTATAGAGAGCCATTCAATTTCTTCATTGAGTCCTTCAGGTACCAACAATTTAAGCCTAAACATCCATTTTTGTTCCTTAATAGCTAGGGCTTTTTGATAATTCCCTCCCTCCCACCCAATGGATTCTGAGTCTATAATTCTCTATCTGATATCGGACCATTTATGGCCTATCAGTTGCCAGTGTTTTACAAGTGGAGATGTATCACGATCAGTTTGCACCTTGGATTTATGTTCATCGAGGCGGACTTTTATAGATCGAATAGTCTGCCCCACGTAGATTTTGTCACAAGGACATTGTATAAGGTAAATCACATAAGTGGAATCACAGGTAGTTGAAGCATAAGTATATTATTTCTTCCCTGTTGTGACCAACCCAGCACCAGTGCTGGCTTACTCCCAAGAAAAGACAGCATTAGGAACTTACGGTCCCTTACCAAAAGAGCTGACCAGGTCAGTAGCCATAGTCAGGAGTTAGCTGGCTACTCCCCAGGCAGTAAAGCTGAGCAAGTCAGGGACTGGTTACCTAGCCACACACAAAGGAGACCTCAGGAAAGGTTTATTGCTGAGCCAAGAAGGTTTACTGTTTTTAAAGAGAAGCCTGGTATTTTGAGACAGTCCCTTAAAAAGCAGTATGGAGGAAGCCAGGCTCCTCAGCTTAGATAATCAATTACCCTCCTCCGCTCCAGGTGCAGCAGGCGTGGCTCTTCCAAGCATAAAATGCAGGGCTTGGAACAGCTAGAGGAGCCGGGGGAGGAGCAAGAGAAGCAGGTGAAACAGCCTCAGGAGCAGTGCTGGAGGCAGTAGAAGGAGCTGGTGGAAAGGACCAAGGGAGCAAAGCAGTGCCTTGCTGAGCCATGGTTGGGCGAAGAGGTGGAAATGCTTGAGGGACTGGTTTCACCCCAAACCTCCAGGGAACCACCAGATTGGGAAGCTATGGATACCACCTGTGGGCCAGAGGAGGTCAGTTACCTTCCTGAAGTTATGGAGGTGGGTCCCTGAAAGGTTAAACCTTTAAACTGTTTTGAATTGTTTTTTTCTCCTTTGCCTGTTTGGTGCAAACTGGGGCAGGGAAGCTGAAGCTTCTATAGGAAGAAGCAGGAAGCTGACTTGGGGGAGTTTTGTCTTTCCCCTGTCAGTAGTTTTGGAGTTTTATTTTCCTGCATTTCTTTTTGGCTGTGAAATTTTTTTTTCCTACTGCTTAGTTCGGCAGTAATTGCAGGCAGGTGTGGACTATTGGGAATGGGTTCCTGGGGAGAAGGCTCAAGAGCCCTGGAAGTCAGACCAAGAGGATTGGCATTGATTTTGAGGGTTTTTTTAAATAAATGCTAATTTGTGAATTTCTTCTCCTTTATGCAAGCCAGACCTCACTTACCACTTCAACCAGGAGGAAAAGGAACAACCTTCCTTTCTTTGAAGTACTTACCATCATAAAGCCATTACAGGACCTGATTAAACCTGTGAGACCACCTGTAGCACAAGCTATTGCAAACAGCTTCAACTCAGTGGTGCAGTTTATGGTGTATCTTCTTTCTGTTTGGCATTGCATGTTTCTCTGTAAAGTTTTCTTTTTTTTTTTTAATTTGCATGAAAACTGTAGTGTGGATTGCCTTTGTGATTTACAATTTCCAGCCTGACTATTTTGCTTTAAGCCCAGTGAAAGGGCTAAATAAAGACTACTTTTTCTTTTCATTACTTGTTTTGTGTGGTGGTGATTTGGGGCTAATACAGCCAGCCTACCGGGTGGCCCGAGGCAAGTGCCCAGGCCAGAGTTTACTCCTAAGGGTTACCCTAGTTCCAGGGGAACACGCCAGGGATCTGAATCTAGTCTCCACCAGTGCCCTCTGCTGTCCTGACTAAAGGCCTGGTGGGCGACACTGTCATTGCTGCTATGCACCATTGGCATCTGCCACAAGTGTTAGGAGTACATCTAGTATCAGTCCTCAGAATGTGATTATTACTTTTCACCATTTCTCCAATATTCCTTGTGCACTTATAAGAAAACATTGGCATTTCAGGAAACTCAGATAATGCCATTTGGATCCAGTCAATTCAGCCAGTCAATGAAGGATCCCAATTCATTTAAAGATGATGTCCAGATGAAAAAAATGTCATCTAAAAATATTCTACCTCAATTGTTCAGTGTGTTACACAATTGCTCACTAAATTCATAGGCTGTCGCCAGATTGGAAAATTCATTTAATTTATAGATGGTGGAACTCAAGCGTCTGCTGGTATCACCTACAGAACTAGTCCCGGTGCATAACCATATTGCAAACTGTCATCAGTCCAATTGTCTATTAATTGAATTTATATGAAAGTTTAAAAAAAAATTTTATTTTTCTTTTTAATCTTTTTCTTCTTAATTTTGTAAACTAACATATATAACTACGTGCACAGCAAATATTGCTATATTTCCATCTTTGAATTCTTATCTATTACTTAGTTTAAACGTGACTGTTTTAGCCATCTGTCCAAAGTGTTTATTCTGACCGAGGAACTCCATTTCGCTCTACCTAGTTTGGCTAGAGCTTCTTCAGGAAGTTTAAGGTTTAGTGATGGTAGTCACTTTTCCTACCACTTGGCTTTCTTTTTGCCGTGGTAGACACCACTAGAGTCACTAAACACTTTGGACAGATGGCTAAAACAGTTTGCAATATGGTTATGCACCGGGACTAGTTCCGTAGGTGATACCAGCAGACGCTTGAGTTCCACCGTCTATAAATTAAGTGAATTTTCCAATCTGGCGACAGCCTATGAATTTAGTGAGCAATAATCTAAAATTCTTCTCCACATTACCACATTCTGGAACCATGCTGACCCATAAATGTATATCTATTCCATATCTGCCATATACAGTGTCGCAATGGAGGGTGCCACTGAAGCACCCATCGCTATTTCATGAACTTGCTGAAAAAAATCATCATTGAACCAAAAGTAGCTCTTTGTTAATACCATCTCTTCCAAATTCATGAAAAATTCTTATGGTATTCTAGGATGTACAGATTTTTGATTGAAGATTTCCTCCAAAAGAATTAGCGCTCGCTCAGCTGAAATCATATTATAAAGCGAGGCTACATACAAGGTGACCAATATATAGTCATCTACATTAGTTATTGATGATAGTATTAATAACATGTGAGTAGTGTCTTTAATATATGAGTGGACTTTAATATGAGTGGACTTTACTCACTTCCTCTCTCAAAAAAATATCAAGAAATTTTGATAAAGCTTCCAATACAGAATTCCTCACTGAAACGATCGGGTAGAAAATATATTTAGGGGGTTCTGGGGTGCTTTTCCCTCAAAAAATCATATTCCTTAGAAACATAGAAAATGATTGCAGAAAAGAGCCACAGCCCATCTAATCTGCCCACACTAATGGCCCACCCCCTAACTACCTCCATGAAGAGATCCCACATGCCAATCCCATCTTTTCTTAAAGTCTGGCACGCTGCTGGCCTCAATTACCTGTAGTGGAAGATTATTCCAGCAGTCAACCACCCTTTCGGTGAAGAAATATTTTCTGGTGTCACCATGAAATTTCCCACCCCTGATTTTCAACGGATGCCCCTCTTGTTGCCATGGGTCCTTTAAGAAAAAAGAGATCCTCTTCCACCTCGATACGGCCCGAGACATATTTGAACGTCTCGATCATGTCTCCCCTCTCTCTGCGTTCCTCGAGTGAATACAGCTGCAACTTACCCAGTCGTTCCTCATATGGGAGATCCTTGAGTCCTGAGACCATCCTGGTGGCCATTCGCTGAATCGACTCAACTCTCAGCACATCTTTTTGATAATGTGGTCTCCAGAATTGTACACAGTATTCCAGATGGGGTCTCACCATGGATCTGTACAACGGCATTATGACCTCGGACTTACGGCTGACGAAACTTCTACGGATACAGCCCATGATTTGTCTAGCCCTGAATGAAGCTTTCTCCACTTGATTGGCAGTCTTCATGTCTTCGCTAATAATCACCCCTAAGTCACGTTCTGCTACAGTCCTTGCTAGGATCTCACCATTTAGGGTGTAAGTCCTGCATGGATTTTTGCCGCCAAGGTGCATGATCTTGCATTTTTTGGCATTGAAACTTAGTTGCCAAGTCTTTGACCAATGCTCCAGCAGGAGTAGGTCCTGCGTCATACTGTCGGGCATTGAGCTTTTGTCAGGCACTGTGCTTTCATCTGTTGTGCGGTTGCCTACTATGTTGCATAGTTTGGCATCATCGGCGAATAATGTAATTTTACCTTGAAGCCCCTCAGGCAAGTCTCTTACGAAGATGTTAAATAGGATCGCACCCAAGACTAAGCCCTGCGGCACTCCGCTGATCACCTCCGTCATATTGGAGAGGGTACCGTTTACCACTACCCTCTGAAGTCTACCTCCTTGTGCGTAATCATATTATTTTTAAATCTTGGTGTCAAAATTCCATCTATTTCCCTTTTGATATCCTCAATTGGATTGCTTGGTAATCATTTATAGTGGATAGAATTGTTCAATTGTTAATAGGGTTCCTGATTATATTTTTCTTTAGATTGTATTACTGTAGCCCCGCCCTTATCAGCTCGAGATACTATAATATATGAAAAATGAATGGAAAAAATAGTGTTACAATTAGTACTATGGGGGGCGGGGTCTGGGGCAGAAATTGGGTAGAGATGGGTGGGTCTGGCCCACAACTTAGCCCAGTGTTCTTCAACCGCCGGTCTGCAGACCGATGTCGGTCCACAAAATAATTATTTTATTTCTGCCGGTCAATAGGTGTAAAAAGGTTGAAGAACACTGGTGTAGATGATAACTAAGAATCTACCATGAGCTAAGTAGCTATTTCAAAAATTTTTAAGAAACATTATGAAAAGTTATACTATGAATAAAAAGTAAAATAGTGAATTGTTCACAAAGAGTTTATAGTCAAGTTTCAATAAAACATTGGACTGATGGAGACTTTAGTAGACAGTAGTATGAAATGCCTGGCTACATTCTGAAGGTCCATACAAAAATCTCTTATACATGTAGCTGCTATATGCATAGCGGTATACACTGAGCTCTATTAATGAGAGAAGGTTACAGTATAATTAATTAGTACCATTTTGAATGTGGATATTTATTTGTTACTAATTTTGTGGCATTGAGTTCTGAGTTGGTGCGTATTCAGACACTACTGCTACTCTATCTATATTTATGCCTCCCTTCTCTTACAAACAATCTTTGTCCTGTTGTCCATCTAATACTATATATTTCCCTTTCAGTAGTAGAGGGACAAAATGGTGGAGACAAAGACTGAATTCAAGAAAGTATGGGATAGCCAGTGGGATCTCTTAGGGAGGAGATAGTGGATGCTGTGGATGAGCAGACTAGATGGGCTATTTGTATACCATCCTTCTATGAAAGACTGTGTGCGTGCGTAGATACTGGAGTCAATATTCAGCTCATGGTTTGTAAGCCACTCACAACCACAGGCTGAGTTCAGTGCTGGAACATGTTTGTCCTTCAGCATTAAATATCTAGGTTAGTGCTGGAAGTTAAACGGGCATCAGCTGATATAGAGACCAGTGTCCTTGTTAACTCAGTTGATAAAGTCAGGACAGCCTTTTTACTGTCTTAACCTTATCCACTTAGCTGGTGAGCAGACTGAATATCACAACTAACTAGTGCAGTGGTCTCAAACTCAAATCCTTTGCAGGGCCACATTCTGGATTTGTAGGTACTTGGAGGGCCTCATAAAAAAATAGTTAATGTCTTATTAAAGAAATGACTATTTTGCATAAGGTAAAACTCTTTATAGTTTATAAATCTTTCCTTTTGGCTAAGACTTAATAATAATATTGTAATTTATAGCTAAAGAGACATATGATCAAGAAACATTTATTTTACTTTTGTGATTATGATAAACATACCGAGGGCCTCAAAATAGTACCTTGCGGGCTGCATGTGGCTCCTGGGCCGTGAGTTTGAGATCACTGAACTAGTGGTTTTACCCAAACTCCACTTCTGAACTATCCCTATATTACTGTTGTACTAATCACCTTTGTTTTGCTTCAAACTCAAATTGCAACACAAGCTGATGTGGTTAAGTGAACACTCAGACCCGCAGCTGAGGTCCGGTGAAACAAATTCACGGAGCAGCTGTTAAGGAGACCATCATTGTTGTTCACAGTCTCCTCTACCAAACAAAGACTAAATAACAACACATAAACTTGAAAAAAATAAAATAATAAATTTAACAGCAACTTAACTTTGAATGGTGTGGATGATACACATAACTGCTCCGGGCTCCTCCGTTTATTCACAATACCGACCCCCCAACCTAGGTTTCACCCGCTGGCTTCTTCAGAAGGGGTACTACAATTACAAGATGACTCAAATCAACACTACACCACACAGCTTGCTAACTTAATAAACAGTACATTTTGAAATACTCAGTATAAACACTCTCTCTGCAACTTACCGGCACAAACACTCCATACTGCACACACACGCATTGCTGACAAGAGGAACTTCCCAGCAGGCCACACTTTAAATACACTCCCCTTTTGCTACCTGCTATGTCATCACTCCTTACATCATGAGTGAAAGGTTATAGTTGAAACCATTCAATATCATTTTGATTATATCTTAATATTGGGACAATGACAGCCCTGGGATGGACCTCCAAATCGGGGCTCACAGACGATCGGATCTCTGCTTTAATGGCCAGCTCTAGGCTATTTGATGAAGCTAATTCAGATCCTATTTGTTCCTGGGAAGAAGTTAAATCATTGAATAAAGCTCTGATCAGGGCTGAATTGCATTCAGCGACATTGGTAGAATACTGCCATGCCCAGAGGGTACCCCGAGGACTTAGGATTCGGAAAGAACCTAGATTTATGGATAATACACAGTATGTTCAAAATTGGAATTTAACTCTAACACGCTGCTCTATAGACCTGATGTTGCTCACTGTTGACGCTCTAGCTCCTATTATTCAAGAACAGAGGAGTGAATTAGCTGACAAATTAGAACAGTTAAAAGGTCAACACTCTGAGGAAGTGTTTGTACAAAATGTACAAGAATTGGAAGCACAGATGAAGAACTATACCAGCGAACAAAGAGCCATAAAGGTCAAAAAATATCATCGGGATCACCTTGACTACACACGTGGATATGTATATCCTTGGATGAATAAAAAAGCCAACACACGGAGGAGCCGACAGACGGGAAAGAAGGTGCTGTTTAAAATGTCCACTAGCGGGTCCTCTACAGATACAGATGAGCAAGCAACATCTCAAGGAAAGATCCCAGTTAAATCAGTAGAATTTCAACCTACACTATCGGATTCTTTTTTACGATTACCCACTCAACTACCTGCAGAGGCGACGGAGATAGTGGACCCAGCAGTGAGACCCAAGGTCAATCGACCCAAAGAGAAGAAATCAACACGCAAATAAACACAGGCGTGTTTAACTTGTCCTCGAGAGTCCTTACTAAGGCGGAGGAGGACTTGTTAACTAAAGGACTATCGTTTGTGCCTGTTAACAAGTATGATGCCTTTCAGACCCGAGCGTCCCTATATCGATTCTTCCGGGTTCTAAGGTTAAAAACTTTTTTTGCAGACAAGTCATCCACAACAGACCCTATAGAAGCAAGAGGAATGAAATCTAAATCTAAGTGGATCCCTCCAGGAGCACCTGATGTTTCCGTAGCAGCTTTCGAGAGAGCAGTATTAAGAGACGTTGAGCATGCTGAAAAATCACAATTAAAATGTGGTTCTAACTTATCATTGCAACAGTTCAGCTTGCTTCGGTCATTACAACAGGATCCTACTATCATTATCCAATGCGCCGATAAAGGCGGTGGGATAGTGATACAGGACCATGATCAATACTGTATGGAAGCCTTAAGGCAATTATTAGATGTTAGCTTCTATAGGGAAGTCGATGTGGATCCCACTAAGGATATCAAGATGGCAATTGATATCATATTAAATTCAGCACGTCAAGCTGATGTTATCACAGTTAAAGAGTTTAAATGTCTGAATGTGGAATTTCCGGAAATTCCATATATATACTTCATCCCCAAAATCCATAAGTCCTCTACGTGCCCTCCGGGCCATCCGATTGTGGCTGGTATTGGTTCAGTGCTGGAACCTCTGTCAAGATTTATAGATAGTTTTATCTATAAACATGTCGGTACTGTTCAGTCCTACGTACGGGACTCTTCTCACTTCCTGCAATGTTTGCAGAGTTGTGAGGGTCAAGATTGTAAACTGTTAGTAACTGCAGATGTTTCCACCCTGTATACCAACGTGCCACAATCGGCGGCCCTGGCAATTATCAAGCAGGTAGTTAGTAAATCTAATATTTCAATTCAAAAGAAGGAGCTAGTAGGAACTTTAGCTGAATTTGTGGTGTGTCAAAACTATTTCCAATTCACAAATAGGTTCTTCTTTCAGACCAAGGGGGTGGCCATGGGGACCACGGTGGCCCCGTGAATATGAAGACAAACATGTCTATACTTCTAGATGGTTTAGTAAAGTTGGTCTAAGGAGAAGGTATATAGACGATGTCTTCTTCTTGTGGAATGGGGAGTGTGACGAATTGGAAGAATTCCTAAAAGAGTTGAATCAGGCAGATCCTAATATAACTCTTACTCATGAAGTAAGTAGTGACAGGGTATCCTTTTTGGATATCCAAGTAGTAAAATCTCAGATCAACTCTCAAGTGTGTTATGATACTACTCTGTATAGGAAACCTTCCGATCGAAACACTCTCCTACACTATCATAGTCATCATCCAAAACTCCTCAGGGATAGTATCCCGGTGGGACAATTTTTAAGGTTGCGGAGGATCTGCTCTGACGAGTGGGACTTTCAGCAGCAGGGCACGCTTTTATACACAAAGTTTATGGAGAGAGGTTACCCTCCCCGGGTAGTCAAACGGGTATGGAAGAGAGCCCGCAACTGTCAGCGGGAGTGGCTATTTCACCCCCAACAAAGGGAGAATAGTGGGGCCGTGGTATGTGTATTGCCTTATTCCAATCGAAGTCAACAAATTAGAAAAATTATTTTGAAACACTGGCCAGTGCTGCAGGTACATGAGAGCTTGAATGACATCCCTTTATTTGCCCACACTAGGGGCCGGAACTTAGGTCAGATTTTGAAACACCGTGACCCTGTCCAACAGAACAGAGAGGGTCCTCACGTACGTTGTCATCAGTGTGTGTATTGCCCTCATGTCCTCAACACTGACCGAGCGATAATTCCTCAAACAGGGGGCAAGAAATTCTATTTAAGAACAGGTACTAATTGTTTGTCATCTGCAGTAATATATTGTATTATTTGCCCTTGTAGGCTATATTATATAGGACATACTCGGCGTGCTATTAAAATTCGCATTGCCGAACATTTGAGCAATATTAGATGCAAACGTGTTACTGCCCCCCTAGTCAGCCATTGGATTGAACAACAGCACTCCATTGAGGAATTACAATATACTGTTCTTATGTGTGCTCATAAAAAATCCGGAAACATTACTCAACATCTTCTCTATTTAGAGCAGAAGTTTATATTTCAATGGCATACCTTGGCCCCCGCAGGATTAAACAATGATATTGAATGGTTTCAACTATAACCTTTCACTCATGATGTAAGGAGTGATGACATAGCAGGTAGCAAAAGGGGAGTGTATTTAAAGCGTGGCCTGCTGGGAAGTTCCTCTTGTCAGCAGTGCGTGTGTGTGCAGTATGGAGTGTTTGTGCCGGTAAGTTGCAGAGAGAGTGTTTATATTGAGTATTTCAAAATGTACTGTTTATTAAGTTAGCAAGCTGTGTGGTGTAGTGTTGATTTGAGTCATCTTGTAATTGTAGTACCCCTCCTGAAGAAGACAGCGGGTGAAACCTAGGTTGGGGGTTCGGTATTGTGAATAAACGGAGGAGCCCGGAGCAGTTATGTGTATCATCCACACCATTCAAAGTTAAGTTGCTGTTAAATTTATTATTTTATGTTTTTCAAGTTTATGTGTTGTTATTTAGTCTTTGTTTGGTGGAGGAGACTGTGAACAACAATGATGGTCTCCTTAACAGCTGCTCCGTGAACTTGTTTCACCGGACCTCAGCTGCGGGTCTGAGTGTTCACTTAACCACATCAGCTTGTGTTGCAATTTGAGTTTGAAGCAAAACAAAGGTGATTAGTACAACAGTGATTTATAAGTATCACCTTGGATAAATATATTCCCTTGCTGTTTTTTGACTATCCCTATATTAGCCAGTTAGGAAATGGTTGGTTAGAGCTAAAATTCAGTGACCGACCAGTTAAGTGGAGTTTAACCAGGCACATTAAACCCCTATGAATATTAACCCCACTTTTGTTTATATTCACAGTATATCTGCTGGTGTCTGTTACTTTTTCTCTCTGCCTGGGTGTGTCTGTATGATCCTGTACCATTGTGGTTGTTAGCCTCTGCTGCTTGCTGTGTGTTGATGTGTGGAAGTATGAATGATGGTAAGATGTTGCTCATGTGGACACTGGCTCTCAGAACATGGAGGCAATAGAGGAGAAGGAGAGGTCCCATGCAGAGGGTCTACAGGCCTAGAATGCTGCTTATAGACATGACAGAGGAGCAACATGTGCACAGGTTCAGGTTTAATAAGTACACAATAGTACATCTGTGCAACCAGTTGCAGGAAGATCTTGAGCCTGCAATATGGAAGGGAAAGGGTCTGCTAGTCTACCTTCCAAGTGTTGTCATTGGTCCCATCAGCAGGCACAGAACCTGTCTCTCCACCCCTGTATATTCCCTCATTACTCTGTTCTGGTGATATTGCCTCTGCATGAAATGAGAACGATTTAACTTTTGTTTGATAAAACCAGTGACTGAATAACTGTACTCTACAGAAGCCATGCATCTGAGTGGAAACTCTACAGCACATTAGACACTGGCATGCTGCCAATCAAGGAATTTTTCATGGAATATGCATTTTGATACCATACTTACAAGCAATAAAAAAACTTCAAAACTATTTATACAAGCTGTTTCATATAGCATGAACTTCACAATTATGCCCTCATAATGGATTACAAAGGTATCTTTGCATATGACTTCCACTCCCCGCCTAAACTGTCTCAACTACTAGAATAACACTGAGTTCCAAACATCACATTGTAGCACATTAGGACATTCTGTACTGAGGAAGACAAGAGAGGTAGAATGGGGCTAGTGAGAGTTCAACGGCTAAGAGCTGGGATGCCAGAATCAGGACTAGCTGTTTTCAAGAGTCCAGTTTATTTAGATATTTCAAATATATATGAATGATAAACTTGCATAGGTATCATCTCCGTTGTCTGCGCATCTCCCTCATATATAATCAGGAGAGAACTCCTGAAAAAACTGACCTATCTGTTGCTCAGGGGAGCTGAATTTCAGAACCTTGGGTATGCACATTACAATTCAGGAATGAATATTACAACTTTGATGGGGGCTATGAAGCAGTAATGCCATAAAAAGTATTTCTCACATGAGCTCATATACAAAGACATGGGAGAAAACACGGAGGGGAGAGAATGGTGGTGAGGAAAATGAGACATAAGGAGCTACATTCGACAATGTTGTAAATGCGCACTGTGAAAAGTACAAAAGACATTTTTACCTGCTCATCTGTGTGCTGTATCACGCTGACTCACTCCTGCTACAGAAGTAGGGCCACATGTCTCCAGTACATCCCTCTCAAAGAAGGTGAGAACTATGCCGTTGCAGGATCCCTCATGCTGTTGCGTTGCCTCTTTTCTGTGTGATTTGGCTAGGAGATCCCTCCATAAATTAAAGATCCTCCACACCACAACATGGCCCATTTTTTGATTGGCATCTACTCTTGTGCCAACAACTTCATTATATAGTGTAGTGACACTTCATCTCTCTAACCAAAACTCAGTTCTCCAGCTGCAAAATTTGGTTTGCACAGCTCTGCATCTATCAGGCAAATTTTTCTCTCACATACTGTCTGGCATCCAGAGGTATTATTTTATAAGGAGATGTGATTGTTGTGCAATACCACGCATGTGCAGCTATCAAACTTGCACATAAAAATGATGGCGCCCAAATTCTATGTTGTAGGCTTGGGTGGAGGGATGTATTCACTGGGTTCTGGGGGTTAGAGGGATTGTTGGGGAGGTTGCTCATTATATTGCTCTTTTTGTGGATGCTGTGCATTTTTTTGTTGTTTGCAGTCACTTAATAAAAATTGTTTCAACTTAATTGGAGAGCAGTGACTAGATAGTCCGATTGAAGGAGGCAGATGGTGGATGTTAGTCCGTTAGTCCATCACAATGATGAGGTGAAGGGGTTAAGGTATTGTACATAGATGATCTACTGAGAGGATACTGGGGGTCCTTTTGCTGTGGCGTGCTGGTGCATCTTGGCGCACGTTAAATAGTCACGTGTGCTGAATGCTGCTGCGTGCTACCGTGTCCATTATATCCTATGGACGCGTTGTCATGCGTTAGCATTTGGCGCGTGTTGGGATGCACTGGCACGCCTTATTGGAGGGAACCCTAAGTGTTCTACTGAGAGGATACTAAGTGAAGGGATTTATGAAAAGATGTGAGTTTTTATTGCTTTCCTGAAGATCAGAAGCCTTTTAAGGGATCTGATATGATGAGGCAGTTACATTTTCAGTTAATTGTCTCAAGATACCAGTTTGAATACATCTTGAACTTTAAAACTAACTAAATTAACAGTTCATAGACATAATCGCGGAAGACAAAGGCGCGCGCCGACAACTGAGCGCAAGACAGAGGCGCGCAACGAAGAAAATTACTGTTTTTAGGGGCTCTGACGGGGGGGTTTGTTGGGGAGCCCCCCCACTTTACTTAATACAGATCGCGGCGGCGTTGGGGGGTTGTAACCCCCCACATTTTACTGGAAACTTAACTTTTTCCCTAAAAACAGGGAAAACGTGAAGTTTTCAGTAAAATATGGGGGGTTACAACCCCCCACAACGCGGCGCGATCTGTATTAAGTAAAGTGGGAGGGTTTCCCCCAAGTCCCCCCGTCGGAGCCCCTAAAAACAGTAATTTTCTTCGGCGTGCGCCTCCGCACTGCACTCAATTGTCTGCGCGCGCCTTTGTCCCGGCACGCTTTTGACCTGACACCAAATTAACTACTATACCATTAGATTACTGGCAGGTTTACTGAGCTTCGGGAAGGTGGTAAACACCCACCTTTCTATCTAATTATCACCCATAAAGACACCCCCTAACCCTAAACCAACTGTCTAATTCTGCTTCTATAAGAGTTGTGCACACATCGTTGAAGATGCCTTACCATTCGAATTGTGGCTGAAATTAAGCCCCAATGCCTATTTTTGTTTGTAGGCTATGCTTGGACGTGTTTCTCTACTTCATGTGCCCACGTCATTAGAGTGCCTTAACATTTGTCTTACTACTGTACTTAGTAGTGCTGCCCGATTCAGGAAAAAAAATTTGAATTCGATTCAGCCTATTGAATCAATTTTTCGATTCGATTTTCCTGCCCAATTGGGTGTTTTTTCCCAAACATCCTGGTGGGTTTATTTTATAGTCTCTTCACCCCCTTTGCCCTCTCCTACCCACACTGGTCCTGTGGTGTAAACAAAATAAACTAACAAAAAATACTTTTCCTCTCTCTATTAAATCCTAGCTCATGTTTGCAGTCCAACACCAGCTCTGGAAGGATACATATTTCAAATCTGACATATTGTAATCACAAAACAAAAAATAAAATTATTTTTCCTACCTTTTGTTGTCTGGTCATTTTTCAAATCTTGTTGGTCCCATGTTGGTCTGGTTGTCTTCTGATCAGGCTCTCTTTCTTTCTCCGTGCTAACCATCCATCTTCCATCTCTGTCCTCCCCTTCTGTTTCCTTTTCCTCCCCCGGAGGTCTGGCATCTTTCCTTTTTTTCATTTCCATCCCCCTGCAGCTGCAGCGATGCACCCCACCATCCACAGATCCACATCTCTCCTTTTCTCATCAACCCTTTCATCCAGCATCTCTCTTCTGTGTCCCTATTCTCCTCTCCAGTACTGTCCCCCTTGTGTCCCTGTTCCTATGTTCCCTCCATACCCAGCATCTTATCGCCCCCATATCCAGCTTCTTCTTTCTCTCTTCCTTACCTCCTGTATCCCCTTCCCCAGGTACAAGCTTTCTCCTACTATTTCTCCTGCCATTCTGCACCCTGCCCACCTACTTTGGAGCAGTATCTGTCCCTCTTGTACCCTTCCCCTTGTGGTCTTGCATTTCTCTCTCTCTCTCTCTCCATTAGTCCAGCACCTCTCCTCTGCTTTCCTCCCCCTCTTTTTGGTTTGGTCTCTCTCTTCCCTTCACTTCATCCCTCTGCAAAGGCCTGCCTCCCCACCGACAAAGGAACTCTTCCTCCTCCTCCTCCCTCTGCACAGGCCTGCCTCCCTGCCCTGAAGGCCTGCTTCCCGCCGAAGACCTGTTCCCCCCACGAAGGCCTGCTCCCCCCCCCCCCCGCCAAAAGCACTTTCTTCCTCCCTGCTGAAGGCCTGCCCCCTGCCGCTAAGGCACTTTCTCTCCTCTTCCCCTCTGCGAAGGCTGCTCCCCCCCCCCCCGCCGTGAAGGCACTCTTTCTCTGCCACAAACGAACGCCTGCTCCCCCCGCAAGCCTGCACCTTCCCCGCTCTTACCTCCTTAAGGCTAATAGGGCAGCCTGCAGGCTTGCTGGTATTATAGCGATCTCTGCAGCTGCCCATGGTCCTCAGCGGCACATTCTATCTGCTACATCCTGCCCCTGCTCTGACGTCAGGGGCAGGATCGCGGCAGAAAGAACTTGCCACTGATGACCAAGGGCAGCTGCAGGGATCGCTATATCACCAGCGAGCCTGCAGGCTGCCCTATTAGCCTTAAGGAGGTAAGAGCGGGCAAGCTGGGGGAGCGGGCAGGAGCCTTAAGGAGGTAAAAGTGGGCAAGCTGGGGGAGGCCTTTCTGTATGACCCTCCCCCCTCAAGCAGGAGCAGCAGCGGACGGCCAGCAAGAGGCAGCGCTGCAGCTCCTGCTTTAGGAAGGCACAGGGGAAGGGTCGGCCATTGAATCGGGAGGCCGATTTTTTGAAAAATTGAATCGATTCGAATCGTGAATCGTGCAGCACTAGTACTTAGGTCCCAAAACATGTATTCGATCTCTCATGCTGTATATAGAAGGCGTTCGACAAGGTCCCGCATGAACGACTACTTCAAAAAATTGCAAGCCATGGAATCAAGGGTGAAATACTCATGTGGATTAAAAACTGATTGGCGGATAGGAAACAGAGTTGCGGTAAATGGACAATACTCAGACTGGAAAAGCGTCACGAGTGGAGTGCCGCAGGGTTCAGTGCTTGGACCTGTGCTCTTCAAAATATTTATAAATGACCTGGAAATTGGTACGTGAGCGAGGTGATTAAATTTGCAGACGATACAAAGTTGTTTAGAGTAGTGAGGACGCAGAAGGATTGCGAAGACCTGCAATATGACATAAGCTCGAGAAATGGGCTGCGACATGGCAAATGAGGTTTAACATGGATAAGTGTAAGGTGATGCATGTCGGTAAGAAAAATCTTATACACGAATACAGGATGTCTGGTGCATTACTTGGAGAGACCCCCCCCCAGGAAAGAGACTTTGGAGTATTGGTCGACAAGTCAATGAAGACGTCTGTGCAATGTGCGGTGGCGGCAAAAAGGGCGAACAGAATGCTAGGAATGATTAAGAAGGGGATCACGAACAGATCGGATAAGGTTATCATGCTGCTGTACCGGGCTATGGTACATCCCCACTTGGACTACTGCGTCCAGCACTGGTCACCATACATGAAGAAGGACATGGTACTACTTGAGAGGGTCAAGAGAAGAGCAACTAAAATGCTTAAGGGACTGGAGGAGTTGCCGTACAGTGAGATTAGAGGAACTGGGCCTCTTCTCCCTTGAAAAGAGGAGACAGAGGGGACATGATCGAAACATTCAAGACAATGAAGGGAATAGACTTAGTAGATAAAGACAGGTTGTTCACCCTCTCCAAGGTAGATAGAACGAGAGGGCACTCTCTAAAGTTAAAAGGGGATAGATTCTATATAAACGTAAGGAAGTTCTTCTTCACCCAGAGAATGGTAGAAAACTGGAATGCTCTTACGGAGGCTGTTATAAGGGAAAACACCCTCCAGGGATTCAAGACAAAGTTAGACAAGTTCCTGCTGAACCAGAACGTACGCAGGTAAGGCTAGACTCAGGGTACTGGTCTTTGACCTAAGGGCCGCTGCGTGAGCGGACTGCTGGGCATGATGGACCCAGCAGCGGCAATTCTTATGTTCTTACTATTATATGAAGAATGTGCCTACCTTGTGCTAACCGCTATTATAGTGTTCTCCCCAGAAATTATTTTTAGCCGGGTGGCATGAAAAAGTAGCAAGGTGGGGTGGGACGGGGAAATTTGGTGGTTAGAATAGGATCATTAAATCCAGTGGCACACCTAGTATATATGACAGCCTGTGCTAATCATTTTTAACAACCCTCTCCTCTATATAAAAAAGTTATTTTTAGTAATAATCCATGAGTCACACAACAAGGGTGCACCTAGGTCAAGGCAGCATCTTAAACACTGCAGTGAGCACTAGAACACCAACACACGCACTATAAAACTAAACAAACCCGACCCTGCACAATCAATTGATCCTGTATAGTCGATGCTAACAGAAACCCATGTCCTTTTCATACACACAGAACACAGATACACCCTAGCCCAATATGGAATAATCACAAACTAAAAATAAAAATATGTAGACAAAAGTTAAACTGAACCACCAAGAAACCAGACTGCATACAATGCAACACCACAGAAACAGTGACACTGTCCCCTAATACTGTGCAAAATATAAAGACAGTAGATGTAAATTTGAAAAAACTGATACATAACAATCACCACTTTACAAATTAACAAATAAAAATAAAACATAACTTGAAGATAAGAATATACCATTTTATTGGGCTAATCAATTTTTCAATTAACTTTCAGAGGCCATAGCCTCCTTCTTCAGGTCAATATAGTATACTGCTGTTACATTATCCTGTCCTGACCTGAGAAAGGGGGTTTTGGTCTCTAAAAGTTAGTAAAAAAAAAAAAGTATTAAAATAAGTCCAATAAAAAGATTACCTTATTTTTCTGTTTCTAAAAGTTTTATCAATACAACTACAATACTATTTTGTTCTAAAGCAACAAAAAAAATCTTTTTTCTATCTTTTGTCATTTCTGCTTTAATCATCTTGTCTTCACTCTCTTCTTTCTAGCCAGCAACTGTCCTCTCTCTGTCTTCCATGCAGCATCAGCCCCTTCCATCCACTGTCCGCCCTCTCCCTGTTCCATATGTCATCTTCCCTCTTTCTATGCTCCTTCCATAAACTGTCTACCCTGTGCCCCGTCTCTCCTTTGTACATGATTGATTTCAGCTCTGCCACCTCTCCATTTTTCTCTCTCTGTCACCACCTCCTCTAGCATCTCTCTCTTCTCCTTTCTTTCTTTCCCACCCCACGGTCTGGCATCTCTTTCTCCTTCCCTTCCCTGATTCCCTGGCATCTCTCTCATTTTCTTCTATCTCTCCCTCCCCCTCCATGCCCTGACATCTCCTTTCATTCCTTCCTTTCCCAACCTCCCTCATCTTCCTTCTCCCTTTCTTTCTCCCTCCAGTTGCGTGCAGCAATTCTCTCCCCCTTCTGCTCCCTTTCCTCCTTCTGTCACCCCATCCCCGGTCATGAACTTCTTCGGGCAGCAGCAGCAGCAGCATTCACAATTTGCTGTTGTTGCCGACTTTGGGCCTTCTCTGTTGGATTCTTCCTTCATGGAAACAGGAATTAGGCAAGACCTGGCAGAGAGGAAGGCCTGAAGCTGGCAACAGCAGCAAATTGTAAACACTGCCCGAAGAAGTTAAAGACGCTAGGCCTTGGAGCAACCAGGGCAGCCCACTTCTCCCCCCCCCCCCCCCCCCCACCGCTGACCCTCTTATCTCTCCCTTCCATGCGAACCTCACCGTGAGATGACCGACAAACCTCCCTCCATCAGCATTGGCAGCTGCAGCAATCTAAACAGTTATAGCTATAATACCAAGAAAATTGCTTCATTAATTAAAAATAATAGCAAATTTTAAGAAAAATGGAGCTTTGTAATCAGTGACTTTTAGGGACCCCAGGAAGGGCTTTCAAATTTTTAAAAAAAATTATTTTCTGATCAAGTACAATCAAATTCATGGGGAAAACTTCAATTCAGTTTTTCCAACTTTAGATTTTTCTGAACAGCCTTTGAAAGCAGACATGGAAGATTGGCTCAGCCTTCTGGACAGGACAATGTGGTGGTGACACTTCTCTCACTCACCGTTTGTCCTTTTGTGGGAGGAAGGCCCAGCTGTGAAAAGGAGGAGCAGGAAAAAGGGAGTGGGGGGCTCTGAAAATGACAATGAAGAAAACGCAAATTCTGTAGTGACAGTAAAGGAGAGGTAAAAGACTGCTCAGTCTGGCTCTTCTGAGCTGCCAAAAACAAAAAAACAAACCCCCCAGCTGAAATAACTACTAAGAAAACAGCAGAGCACTAGTACTAACAAGGGGGCTTGCAAGAATTTCCATTAAGATGGCAATTGGTTAGTGCACTTTTTAAACAAATTATTTATAGCAGTACAGCCACTCTGCTCACGTTTATTTTGACACTCAGCTGGTTATAAGTAATAAAAAACCCATATACACTCCCAACAACCCCACGGCGCCTGATACCTTCCCGTGCACCTGCGTTGTAGAAGTGATTGAGCACGCCAGTCTCGCCAAAGTCCAGTTTGCTAAAGTGCAACGGCTCCAAGGCGGCTGCCACACTCTCGCACGCCTCCCGCAGGCACTGCAGCGCCACTGCTGGGCTCATCTCATTGAATACATAAGGCCACCATCATCCTCCTGCTGCTACTGCCTGCGCCATTAAAGTGCTGGTTGTGGTAACCCTCACTGCACCACTTGATAAAAACTAAGGAGCGATGTTGTAGAGAAGTGCTGCTGGGTTCTGCCTTCGCGGAAACAGAAAGTAGGCAGGACCAGGCAGAAAGAACAGCAAATTGTAAGTTTCCCGCCTAAGCCCATAGCGAACTCATGCTCCAGGGCTCTGACATGTGTGTGCTGGCTTCCCTACTCTTCCCCCCCCCCCTGCCCTGGACATAACTTCTGGTTTCGGAGGGAAGAGAAGGGAAGCCGATGGGAAGAGGGAGAGAAAGAGATATCTTGATTGAAATTATGCTCTCGAGTAGACGGTCAAAAAGGCTGAGTTGACTTGTGAGCAGCTGAGGTCTGAGATTTCTGAGGACGCTGTTGACGTTGCTTTTTCTGCTGTGGTCTAGAAAGAGGAGTAAACTTTGGGGTATAATGCCTCTGATATGAAGAAGATGGTTTGTAAAGTTTAGAGGCAGAGGATTTAGGCTTAGGCCTAAGCAACAAATTAAAAGACTTTTCATGTTCGGAAAGCTTAGTTGCATTCTGAATAGTGTCCCAAAATGTTCATCTCCTAGGTAGGGGATATTAGCTAACTGGTCTTGAAGGTTGGTATCCATATCTGCTACCCTTAACCTTGCAAGCCTTCTCATGGCTACTGAGATTGCAGACACTTTAGAAGACAGCTCGAAGGCATCGTAAGAGGATTGTACCATGTGCTGCCTGAGCTGTGTGAGAGTATGGAACATGTGCTGAAACTCTGATTTCTGATGTGATGGTAGATATTTGAAGTAAGCTGGCATAGTTTTGACCTAGTACTTCAAATAACAAGTAAATAAAAATTGTAATTGATGATTCTATTAGCCAGCATGGAATTCTGGTAGAGACATCTACCAAACCTGTCCATTGATCGACCTTCACATCCTGGAGGGACAGTAGCATAGACTTTAGAATGGGCAGATTTTTGAGAGTGGACTCCACTAGGAGAGACTGGTGAGAGAGCTGAGGCTTATTGAAACTAGGAATGGCAATAATCTTATATTGAGAATCAAGCTTTCTAGGAGCAGCCGGAACAGAATAAGGGGAATCCCAATTCTTACGTAGAGTTTCTTTCAGGATACCATGCAAAGGCAGCTTGAGAAGCTCCTTAGGAGGATGTTTGATATTCATGGTTTCTAGATACACCTCTGAATATTTGGCATCTGCCTCCAATTTTACTGCCAGGTCTTTACTCATCTGTCTGATGAAACAAGTAAATGAGACCTGTTCAGGAGAAGGCTCCCTGTTAGAAGTAGAGCGAGGAGAATGCTCTTCATGAGAACCATAAGCTTCCATAGAAGATGGAGATATCTCAGACTGAAGATGAAGATCAGAATAAACAGGAATGGAGGGAGAATTGTACCGACCCAATGAAGCAGGTGAAACAGATTTCTTGTGCTTGTCTAAGAGTGTAGGAGAAATATGCTTGGACTTAGAAGAATGTTTGCCAGATTTAGTAGATGGAAGACATGGAGACGAATGTCTGGAACGGTTGGATCTATGCCCAGAAGAATGACGCATCTTATACATATGTTCTGGAGAAGGTGATCGGTGCCTTGAAGAATGATGCTTCGGTGAAGGAGATCGGTGCCTTGAGGAGTGATGCTTCAGGGAAGGAGAACGGTGTCTAGAAGCATGGTTTGATAACGATGATCAGTGCCGAGAAGGCGGTACCGATGAGGCAGTGGTGATACCTGCATCTCGCAAGGAGCGATTCTCAGGCTGGGCCGGTTCCGGAGGAGCTGACATGGGAGTGACCATTTGGAACATATCCCCAAACTCCAATTTATAAAGAGCATTGAGCTTCTCTTTGAAGGCTTGCATTGATACCTGTGGCTTGGATATCAGTATCAATGGTGCTGCAGCTTGCTCCATAGAGGATGGCATGGATGAAGATGCACCCCTTGAAGTTAAAGCGAGCCGCATCAGTGGTCTCTGTTTGGCCGGTATGACTAAGCCTTAGTGGCCTGAGACACTGTCTGGGAAGCTGGTGACTTCTTAGCTGGCTTACCTGATGGAGCTATAGACTGAGACACTGACATGGAAGCAGGTACCTCAGATGATGGTGATGCCTTCGATGTCGAGGGCTTGGACACTATCGAGGGTACGTGTGATGCATCCACGGTACCGAAGAATAGTTTCTGTTGCAGAAGATTACTTTTTAAAGAACACTTCAGAAGTGTCAAGCAGCGTGAATAAGACTCTACGTGGTGGTCTGGGCCCAGGCACTGGATACACCACTTGTGGGGATCAGTTAAGGAAATAGTGCACCTGCCGCACTTCTTCTGTTCTCAAGTGGTTGCTTTTTCTGTTATTCTCCATGGCAATTTACTCTGTTATAGACTTTTCTTGTGATATAGCTTTTGTTTTCCTGTCTTGCTGTTGGTTGCACCATCAATAAAAATTATTTTTTTTAAAAAAAGCACCTGCCGTACTTTTTTTTTTATTAAAATTGTTATTTTTCAAAATAAATATACAAAGTATACAAATAATTATTATAAATATGCAAATATACAAAAGATAGCTTAAACATGAAACAGACTAATTGTACGTATCACAGTTAATAAGCGGGAAGATAGTATTATTTATAAGTCAATACAACCAGTGTCTCATGTCAATCAAATCCAGCAGGGCCAGTACATATAATTTCAGCTGAGAGTATATGTGAAAAGAATAGAAGAGAGTTCCCAATGAGCATCATACTGAGCATCCCAAGCAACTTAATTAACTGACAAGAAGTGACTCTAAATATATTTTATAAATATTACATTGGTATTACATTGAGATAATTTTATGTCAACAGTCCAAGTCACAATAAAATTGAACAGGTCTCTATATTTTGAGAAAAGAACTAATAGAATGATGTTTTTCAGCTACTACACTTTCAAATGTGTTGGTTATGCATACAGTGTTCCACCATACAATGTATTCTACCTTAGATAAGTCATTCTAACAGTGCAAGTTGTATTTAATAGCCATGAATAATAAGATGTTAAGTAAACAATCATTGGGTTCGGGCATAGAATATAATAATAATAATAATAATTTTATTTCTTGTATACCGCTATACCGTGAGGTTCAAAGCAGTTTACAGTATAGATACCATAAATATGCCATAAAAATTAAAATTAATGAAAAAAAAGGTACTTAGAAGTTCCCTGACTGTCCCGAAAGCTATCTAGCTAAAGTACCCAAGAAAAATAATTATTAGAAAAAGCAGATAGAATAGATAATGACATAGATACAATATATCAGAGATTATTTCTGGATATGTTACATAGGAAATTATTTCTGATTACATTTCATAATAAATAACGTTACATAGGACTTACATAACATATTAAATTACATTTCATGGAAGAATTAATTCTGGTTACATTGCATAAAAGATTATCTGATTTTCATAAAATGTTAAGTAGAAGGTTATAGTGGAAGATGTGAGACCATGTTGTCCAAGAATAATAATTTTAAGATGTAAGGGTTCATTAATATTTAGAATGGTGGATATGGTGCTCCAGACTTTATCCCAATACAATTTAATATGTGAGCATTGGTATAACATGTGCAGCAGTGTACCTTCGAATTTTCCACAGGACTAGCATAGATTGGAGCCTTCTTTGGAAAATTTAGCAAATTTATGTGGCGTCCAGTGGGATCGATGTAATAGAAAGTATATTGATTGAAGGACTATTGGAG
This sequence comes from Geotrypetes seraphini, assembly GCF_902459505.1. Classification (NCBI taxonomy): domain Eukaryota; kingdom Metazoa; phylum Chordata; class Amphibia; order Gymnophiona; family Dermophiidae; genus Geotrypetes; species Geotrypetes seraphini. The sequence goes on along the minus strand of NC_047087.1, from coordinate 163,884,764 downwards.
CCGAGCTAATAGATTTGAATACTCTGGTCCACACTTTCTGCCAAAGCTCATCATCAGCGGAAATGTCTAAATCCGAAAGCCATGCACTCATCATTAGTGATATAGACACTTCTTAAAGCCAGTTAATGGGCGGGACATAGAAAGGAAAACTGCCTCAGCCAAATCGAAGACCAAAAGCTGAGGCAGACAAAGGCCCTGCTGTCAAAAATGGATAAATGTAAAAGAAAAGTAAAGCTCTTTTCTAAAAAAAGGATTTATTAAGTACAGAAAAAAGAAAGAAAAAAAAAATCAGTAATTTCACGAGTGGGAAGGCAAAAATAAAACACAGAATGTTTACACACAACTTCGTAGCTCCAAGGAAAACTTAGAACTGAGGAGATGCGCGCCTACATCAGGCAGGAAGGCACTCGCACATGCGCAGTGTGGGCAGTCGTGAACTTTCAAGTTCTTAAAGTGCACATACACTTTAGCAGCTGTCTGTTCCATGGATGACGTCACTCACATGTGAGAATATGCTGCCTGCTTGTCCTTGGATAACTAGGCGCACCTGTGCACACCTCAAAAATGTCAACTGCATGCCAGCAGTCTGCAGCAATTGGCCTAATTCACTCATAAATACACTTTTCCCCTCCATATTCGCGGTTTCAGCATTCGCGGTTTCGATTATTCACGATTTTTAGCTTGCTGGTTCCTCCCCCCAAATTACATCAGCTTGCATAGAGAAATTGCTGATTCCAAGCTTTTACAGAGAAAATCGCTGATTCCCAGCACTTTCTTCACCGTGTTTTGCCTCTCCTTCAGGAGCAGACCAGGTCTCCCACCATGTTATTCACGGTTTCACTATATTCACAATGGTTTTTAATAGAAAACAGCGAATAGCATATGAAAAAGTTATTCATGGTTTTTCTGTATTTGCAGTTCTGTTAATCCCCTATCACAGTGTTTTTCAACCGCTGTTCCGCGGCACACTAGTGTGCCGCGAGATGTTGCCTGGTGTGCCGTACGGTCAGGGCCACCATCAGGGCAGTACCACCAGTCTAGGGAGAGGGGCGGTCCGCCCCACGTGGACAGGAGAGAGCTGGACGGGGGACCCGCGGAGTTCAATACATCTCGAGCCGCGAGGCTCGTCTTCTGTTCCTGCCTGCCCTGCAGCTAACATATAGCCGATCGCAAGCGTTCCCCGATGTCAGCGCTGACGTCGGAGGGAGGGCTTAAGCAAAGCCTGCCCTCCGACGTCAGCGCTGACGTCGGAGAATACTTCCGTTCGGCTATTTGTGTGCGGCAGGGCAGACAGGAAGCAGAAGACAAGCCTCGCGGCTTGAGCTTCGTTTTGCTGAGAAAGTTGCAAAGATGGGCTGGTAGGCAAACACGGAACACAAAAGGGGGGAGGGAGTGCGTTTTGGACACAAGGCATGAACTTGGGAGAGAGGAAGGGAGGGAAAGAGATGCTGAGGTGGGGGAGGGAATGGGTTTTTGGACACAGAAGGCATGGACTTGGGAGAGAGGAAGGGAGGGAAAGAGATGCTGAGGTGGGGGAGGGAATGCGTTTTTGGACACAGAAGAAATGGACTTGGGAGAGAGGAAGGGAGGGAAAGAGATGCTGAGGTGGGGGAGGGATTGCGTTTTTGGACACAGAAGAAATGGACTTGGGAGAGAGGAAGGGAGGGAAAGAGATGCTGAGGTGGGGGAGGAAATGCGTTTTTGGACACAGAAGAAATGGACTTGGGAGAGAGGAAGGGAGGGAAAGAGATGCTGAGGTGGGGGAGGGAATGCGTTTTTGGACACAGAAGAAATGGACTTGGGAGAGAGGAAGGGAGGGAAAGAGATGCTGAGGTGGGGGAGGGAATGAGTGTTTGGACACAGAAGGCATGGACTTTGGAGAGAGGAAGGGAGGGAAAGAGATGGTTGTGTACACGGGGAATAGAAGAAAGGAGAATTTTTGGTCATAGGGAGGGAGTGAAGTACAGATAGTGGCATACCAGGGTGGGGGGGGGGGGCGGTCTGCCCCACCCCGGGTTTACGTCCCAAGGGGGTGCACAGCTTGCCACCCTCCAGTGTTGTCCCTAGGCCGGCAAACTGCGGCTCTTTAGCCACATGAGTGCTACCGCCGCCAACGGTGTTGTTGGCGGTGGCAGCATTATAAAATACTTTCTTTGTGTTTATTTGATTCCTATTCAAGAGAATTACTTTATATATAGTCAATATAGGCACAGAGTTAAATTTTTTAACATTTTCTAATGGTGGTGTGCCTCGTGATTTTTTTCATGAAACAAGTGTGCCTTTGCCCAAAAAAGGTTGAAAAACACTGCCCTATCACAGCGAATATGGAAGAAGAAGTGTACATTGTTTCACAATGTTCAGCAACTGAAATACAGGGGACCTGGGGAGAGGAAGAAGTGATATGGATCGCTCTGAAAAGACAGGATGGAACTTCTATCTACGTGGGTGAAGTCTACAGACCGACTCAATCACAGCAAATTGATAAAGACCTGATAGAATATATCCAAAAGTTTAAAAAGAAAGAGGAGGTGTGCTGTTGAGTGATTTCAATCTGCCAGATGAGGACTGGAAAGTTCCATTTGTGGAACTGGAAAGAAGTAGAGAAATTGTGGATGCCTTTCAAAAGGCTCTGCTCAAACAAATGGTGACAGAACTCAAGAGGGAAAAAGCGATACTGGATCTGGTCCTCACAAATGGGGAGAGTATCTCTAATGTTTGAGTGTGTGCCCACCTGGGAAGTAGCGATCATCAAACAGTTTGGTTTGATATAACTATTTCCTTAACTACCGTATTTTCACGCAGATAACGCGCACCCGTGTAAAACGTGCACACGGGTATAGCGCGCAGAAACCACGATTTTATGTACAAAAACTTTTGTATACCGCGCTCACGGGTATACCGCGCATGCTGCCCGACTGTCCTTTCGCCCGCCCCGACTCTCCTCTGGCCACCCCGACTCTCCTTTCGCCCTCCCCGACTCTCCGTGCGCTGTCCCGACTATCCGTTCACCCTCCCTGACTTTCCGTGCACTGCCCCGACTCTCCGTGCGCTGTCCCGACTCTCCGTTCACTCTCCCTGACTTTCCGTGCACTGCCCCGGCAGGACCACTCACACCCCCACCCCGAAGGACCGCCGACTCCCCAACAATATCGTGCCAGAAGGGAGCCCAAACCCTCCTGGCCACAGCGACCCCCTACCCCCACCCCGCACTACATTACGGGCAGGAGGGATCCCAGGCCCTCCTGCCCTCGACGCAAACCCCCCTCCCTCCAACGACCGCCCCCCCCCAAGAACCTCCGACCGCCCCCCCAGCCGACCCGCGCCCCCCCTGGCCGACCCCCACGACACCCCCACCCGCCTTCCCCGTACCTTTGTGTAGTTGGGACAGACGGGAGCCAAACCCGCCTGTCCGGCAGGCAGCCAACGACAGAATGAGGCCGGATTGGCCCATCCGTCCCAAAGCTCCGCCTACTGGTGGGGCCTAAGGCGCGTGGGCCAATCAGAATAGGCCCTGGAGCCTTAGGTCCCACCTGGGGGCGCGGCCTGAGGCACATGGTCGGGTTGGGCCCATATGCCTCAGGCCGCGCCCCCAGGTGGGACCTAAGGCTCCAGGGCCTATTCTGATTGGCCCACGCACCTTAGGCCCCACCAGTAGGCGGAGCTTTGGGACGGATGGGCCAATCCGGCCTCATTCCGTCGTTGGCTGCCTGCCGGACAGGCGGGTTTGGCTCCCGTCTGTCCGGCCAACTACCAAAGGTACGGGGAAGGGGGGTGGGGGTGTCGTGGGGGTTGGCCAGGGGGGTCGCGGGTCGGCTGGGGGGGCGGTCGGAGGTTCTTGGGGGGGGCGGTCGTTGGAAGGAGGGGAGTTTGCGTCGAGGGCAGGAGGGCCTGGGATCCCTCCTGCCCGTAATGTAGTGCGGGGTGGGGGTAGGGGGTCACCGTGGCCAGGAGGGTTTGGGCTCCCTCCTGGCCCGATATTGTCGGGGAGTTGGGGAGTCGGCCGGGCAAGAGGGCTTGGGCTCCCTCTTGCTCCGATCGTGGGTGCGGGTGGGAGCGCGTGCGAGCGGTCGTTCGGGGTGGGGGTGCGAGCGGTCCTGCTGGGGAGGGTGAATCGGGCGTCGGGCGGGGTGGGAACTATGTAAAAAAAATTTTGTATAACGCGCGAGGGGTATGGGCGGTAGGTAAAAACGCGTATAACGCGCACGTTATATGCGTGAAAATACGGTAATCCCCACAAGTGGTGTATCCAGTGCCTGGGCCCAGACCACCACGTAGAGCTAAATTGGAGGGCGGTCACACAAAACTCAAAGTCCTACATTTCAAACATATAGACTTTAGTAAAATGGGAGAGTACCTGAAGAAAGAGCTGTTAGGATGGGAGGACATAAGAGAAGTGGAAAAACAGTGGTCTAAGCTGAAAGGAGCAATAAAAATGGCTACTGACCTTTAGGTGAGGAAAATAAATAAAAACCAAGAGAAAAAGAAAACCGATATGGTTTTCTAAATTAGTGGCAAAGAAAATAAAGGCAAAAGAGTTGGTGTTTGTGAAATATAAAAAAAACTCAAGAAGAGGAATACCGAAAGGATTACCAGATGAAACTGAAAGAAGCCAAGAGAGAGATACATCTGGCAAAAATGCAAACGGAAGAGCAAATGGCTAGAAATGTAAAAAAGGGAGACAATTTTTTTTTTCAGATTTATTAGTGAAAGGAGGAAGATGAAAAATGGAATTGTGAGACTAAAAGATGCTATGAACCAACATGTGGAGAGTGATGAGGAAAAAGCATACATGCTAAACAAGTACTTTTGTTCTATGTTCACGGAAGAAAATCCTGGAGAAGAACCAAGATTGTCTGTCAAGTTACACACAAAAATAAAGTAGATTCCGCCGCCATTCAAGGAAGAAAGTATTTATAAGCAACTTGAAATACTGAAGGTGGACAAAGCAATGGGACTGGATGGGATCCATATCAGGATACTGAGAGAGCTCAGAGAGGTTCTGACGGGTCCTATTAAAGATTTATTCAACAAATCTTTGGAGACAAAAGTGGCTCCTGGGGATTGGAGATGTGGTCCCTATTCACAAAAGTGGTCACAGAGATGAAGCAGGAAACTAAAGGTTGGTAAGCCTCATTTCAGTTATTGGCAAAATAATGGAAGCATTGAAAGAAAGGATAGTGAAATTCCTAGAATCTAATGAGTTACAGCAGTGGTCTCAAACTCAAACCCTTTTCAGGGCCACATTTTGGATTTGTAGGTACTTGAAGGGCCTCAGAAAAAAATAGTTAATGTCTTATTAAAGAAATGACAATTTTGCATGAGGTAAAACTCTTTATAGTTTATAAATCTTTCCTTTTAGCTAAGTCTAAATAATAATATTGTGATTTATAGCTAAAGAGACATATGATCAAGAAACTGTTTTATTTTACTTTTGTATTTATGATAAACATACGGAGGGCCTCAAAATAGTACCTGGCGGGCCGCATGTGGCCCCGGGCCTCGAGTTTGAGACCACTGAGTTACAGGATCTGAGGCAACATGGTTTTACTAAAGGTAAATCGTGCCAAAAGAATCTGAATGAATTGGCATTCATTTTTTGATTGGGTGACCAGATAATTGGATAAAGGACATATGCTAGATGTAATTTACTTAAATTTTATCAAAGCCTTTGATACGGTTTCTCACAGGAGGCTCTTGATCAAATTTGATGGGCTGAAGTTAGAACCCAAAGTGGTGAACTGAATTAGAAACTGGTTGAGGCCAGATGGTGGTGGTTAAAGGAATTCGCTCAGAGGAAAGAAAGGTGAGTAGTGGAGTGCCTCAAGGATCGGTTTTGGGGCCGATCGTGTTTAATATGTTTGTAAGCAACATTGCCAAAGGGTTAGAAAGCACAGTTATTTACCGTAACAGGTGTTATCCAGGGACAGCAGGCAGATATTCTCTACATGTGGGTGACGTCATCTACGGAGCCCCCTAGGGGACGTTTTCACAAGCAGACTTGCTTGAAGATATTCAAGCTTGCGAGTGTACTGCGCATGCGCGAGTGCCCCTCCCGCCCAACCGAGGGCATGTGTCTCCTCAGCGTGGCCTCAGTTCAGATAGCTAGCAAAGAAGCCAACCTGGGGCGGTGGGTGGGTTGCAAGAATATCTGCCTGCTGTCCCTGGATAACACCTGTTACGATAAGTAACTGTGCTTTATCCCAGGACAAGCAGGCAGCATATTCTCTACATGTGGGAGACCTCCAAGCTAACCACAATGGGATGGTGGGAGAGTTGGCAAATTAGGAGAACAGGTTTTGCAAAACCAACTGGCCAAAATGGCCGTCACGCCTGGAGAAAGCATCCAGACAGTAGTGAGAGGTGAAAGTATGAACCGAGGACCAAGTGGCAGCCTTGCAGATTTCCTCAATTGGAGTCGAGTGGAGGAAAGCAACTGACACCGCCATCGCTCTGACCCTGTGGCTCGTGTCTCGACCCAGCAGGGAGAGAACAGCCTGAGCGTAACAGAAAGAGATACAAGTGGCCAACCAGTTAGAAATGGTCCGCTTGGAAACAGAATGCCCCAAGCGATTAGGATCGAAAGAGATGAACAGCTAGGGAGCACTATGATGAGCAATGCGCTTCAAGTAGAAAGCCAGCGCACACTTACAGTCAAGGGAATGTAGAGTCACCTCTCCAGGATGAGAATGTAGCTTTGGAAAAAACACAGGCAGTACAATGGATTGGTTAATGTGAAAATCCGAAACAACCTTAGGCAAGAATTTAGGATGGGTACGGAGAACTACCTTATCATGATGGAAGACAGTGAAAGGTGGGTCTGCCACCAAGGCCTGAAGCCCACTGACCCGATGGGCAGAAGTGAGGGCAATAAGAAACACAACTTTCCAAGTGAGAAACTTCAAGTGAGCCCGCACCAGCGGCTCAAAAGGAGGCTTCATCAGTTGAGCAAGGACCATGTTGAGATCCCAAACCACAGGAGGAGGTTTAAGGGGCGGATGAACGTTAAAAAGGCCCTTCATGAAGCGGGAAACCACAGGATGAACAGAGAGAGGTTTCCAATCAACAGGCTGATGAAAAGCAGCAATCGCACTAAGGTGGACTCGAATCGAAGAGGACTTGAGTTCAGTGCCAGACAAGTGCAACAGGTAATCCAGGACAGACGACAGGGAGGCAGTCTGTGGGTCTAGGCACAGCTGAGCACACCAAGAAGAAAAATGGGTCCACTTCTGATGGTAACACTGATGAGTGGACTCCTTCTGAGAGGCCTCCCAGGACACAGACTGGGAGAACTGGAATGAAGGCATCAAGTCTCGAGGAACTAAGCTGTTAAGTGTAGAGACTGCAGGTTGGGATGAAGCAGAGATCCCCGACTCTGCTTAAGCAGAGAAGGAAAAACAGGCAGTAGAAGAGGCTCCCTGGAACTGAGCTGCAGCAGAAGGGAGAACCAGGGCTGTCGGGGCCACTGAGGAGCTATCAGAATCATGGTGGCGTGCGTGGATTTGAGCATGACGAGTCTTCAGAATCAGAGGGAATGGAGGAAACGCATACAGAAACAGGTTCGTCCAATTTAGAAGGAAGGCATCCGCCTCGATCCTGTGGGGGGCGTAGACCCCGGAGCAGAAGCGGGGCAACTTGTGATTGAGGGGGGACACTAACAGATCGACATCCGGAGTCCCCCAACGAGCAAACACTTGATACAGGGTCGAGGAATGGAGAGACCATTCATGAGGTTGCAGCGGACGACCCAACCTGTCTGCCAGGCAATTCTGCTGGCCCTGAATGTAGACTGCCCGAAGAAAAATGTTGCGGCGGATTTCCCAATCCCAGAGCCGCATCGCCTCCTGGCACAGGGACCAAGACTCCGTGCCCCCCTGTTTGTTGATATGATACATGGCGACCTGGTTGTCTGTGCGAACCAGCACCATATTGTTGTGAAGCAGGTGAGAAAAAGCTTTCAGAGCGAGAAAAACCGCCCGAAGCTCCAGCAGATTGATGTGACAAAGGCGGTCGGCACTGGACCAAAGACCCTGAGAGCAAAGACCGTCCAAATGAGCCCCTCAAGCAAAGGCCGACGAGTCCGTCGGAGGACCTTCTGCAGGGGAGGAGCATGAAACAGAAAACCTCTGGAAAGATTGAAAGAGAGCATCCACTGCTTCAACAAAGGAGTCACGACAATGAGACAAGAGACAGGATTCCGATCCCGGTTCCATTGAGAGGCCAGCGTCCACTGAGGAATGCAGAGGTGAAGTCTGGCAAAAGGAGTCACATGAACAGTGGAGGCCATGTGGCTGAGCAGGACCATCATGAGCCGAGCTGGGACCGAGGCCAGGAGGGCCACCCGCTGACACAAGCGGACAAAGGTCTCCTGACGAGGCCGAGGCAAGAAAGAGCAGAGGCGAACTGTGTCGAGGACCGCTCCGATGAACTCAAGAGACTGGGACGGACAGAGGTGAGATTTGGGAAAGTTCACCTCGAATCCGAGACTCTGAAGGAGGAAAATTGTTTGATTTGTCGCTCGCAGAATATGCTGGCGAGAGGACGCTTTGATCAACCAATCGTTGAGGTACGGAAACACCTGCAGCCCGTGGAGACGCAGGGCCGCTGCCACCACTATCATGTATTTTGTGAAAACCCTTGGAGAGGCTGCGAGGCCGAAGGGAAAAACGCGATACTGGAGGTGGAGATCCCCCACCCTGAATCTCAGATACCGGCTAGAGGACCAATATATCGGAATGTGTGTGTACGCCTCCTTGAGGTCCAATGAGCAAAGCCAGTCCCCTTCGTCCATCAGGGGATTCAACATAGGAAGGGTGAGCATTCTGAACTGTTCCTTGACCAGGGCTCAGAGGTCCAGGATCGGACGCAGATCCCCCGTTTTCTTGGGTACCAGAAAGTACAGGGAATAAAACCTTGTATTCCACTGATCCGGAGGAACCTCCTCAACCACCCGAAGGTGAAGGAGGGCCTGAGCTGTCTTCAGGAGAAGAGGCAGTTGGGATCTCGCAGAAGGAAATTCTCTTGGCGGAAGGTCCGGGGGTACGCGACTGAAGTGAAGGGAGTACCCATCCCAGAAAATGGAAAGGACCCAACTGTCTGTCGTAAGACTTTCCCACTGAAGATAGAAATGATGGAGACGACCCCCGATGGGAAGGGGAGAAGGAAGGGAGCCAGCAGGCTCGGACAGGAATTATCAAAAAGACGGGCCAGGCTTCGCAGAAGCCGGCAGCAGGGCCTTAGCTTGACGATGCTGTGGAGTCTGACGCCGCTTTGCAGGCGGCCGAGAGAACGCAGGAGTAGATTTCTGCGGATACCTCCGAAGAGGAATTTTGTAATGCCGGGCCGGGGGAGTCTTCGGCCTAAGTCTTACCAGAGAGGCGAAGGACCGTTCGTGTTCCGAGAGGTGCTTGGTGGCCACCTCAATGGAATCATCAAAGAGTTCATGACCCACTTAAGGGAGATTGGCAAGACGATCCTGGAGGTTCGGATCCATATTGACGATCCTGAGACAGGTGAGGCGACGCATGGCGATCGCAAATGCCGTGACCCTTGAGGACAACTCGAAAGCATCGTAGGCCACCTGAAACATATAGAGGCGGAGCTGGGAGAGAGTCTCCTCAAGAAGACAAAACTCCTGATGCCGAGAAGCCCGGCATGTCCGCTTGAAAGGAGTGGAGGGCTTCCACATAGAATCTGAGATAGGACATGAAGATAAAACTATAGTTTAGGACACGGTTCGCCATCATCGAATTTTGATAAAGGTGGCGACCAAACTTGTTCATCGTACGGCCCTCCCGTCCTGGAGGGACAGCAGCGTACACCTTAGAGGGGTTGGTCTTTTTCAAGGAGGACTCAACCACCAAGGATTGGTGAGAAAGCTGAGAACTTTCAAACCTCTTGACTGGGATCGTCCGGTAGTAGGATTCCATTTTGGAGGGAATGGCCGTAACTGCATAAGGTGTCTCCAGGTTTCGGAGAAATGTCTGTCGAAGAACCTGATGTAGAGGCAAATGCAGCACCTCACGAGGCGGATGAGAAACACCCATCTCCGCCATGTATTCCTGGGTATAACGGGACTCAGATTGGAAGTCCAGATTCAGGGCCTTACCCATGTCAGAAATGAAACGAGAAAGGAGGAGGTTCTAGAAGAAGATGACACATCCTTTGGAGAGGACCCCAATCGCGATCTGGGGGCAGCAGAGAAAGAGCGAGAAATTTCCCTCGAGAACTATGCCAGAGCCTCGGAGTCTCGCGAATAGGAGATCGCCTCGGAGGCGTCGAGGAACGACCCCAGGAAGGGTGTATCGGGGAGGACCCCCGAGTCTGAGGCACTAGCTTGCGCAGCCTCGGCGAAGACGGAGTAAACAAAAACTCCCCTAGAGGCCTCGAAGAGGACCCCTGGGAGGCGCCCACCAGCTTTGTTGGGGTAAGCGAACCAGCTTCCAATTCCAAGTCAATAACAGTAGATGAGATCTTTGTTGTTGGAGACCGGCCCCAAAGGGGCGGAGAAGACCGCAGTTTTTTAGAAGGGGTGAGCCTCGACAAGGTAGAGGACGAAAGACAGGCCCCCTTCCGAGACCCTTGGAAAGTCACAGGCCCTGAATCAGGGGATGAAGAATCGCTCGAGGCAACTCTGCGAGTCTTGTGGGCACAGCCCCTAGACCTGAGAGAAAGATGCTCAGGCTGGTCAGACCAGAACTGGGTCGAGACCGAGGTCAGCGGTGTCGAGCTCGGGAGAAGTTGGCTCACAACCGAGGAAAGCTACGTAGTAAGGATAGCTTTAAGCATGTCCTTGAACATAAGCACCGAGACCAAGGGAGGTTGGGTCGGAGATGCAGTAGTGCGCTACTTTGGGGGTGACCTTGAGGAAGAGTATTCCCTACGTGAGGAGGCACGCTTTGTATGAGATCTCGACAAGGCCGACGAGGTGGCACCTACGTGAGACTCCGAGGTAGGCTTCTTTGCCAGCACACCTGAGGAGGGAAGAGGAGACTTACCTGAGGCCGGTGTAGCAGAAGGAGCCGAGGCTGAAGCCTTTGAGGCCGAGTGGGACTTCGAGGCCGAGGCACCCAACGACGGTGCCGAGGCCGAGCTCGAGGCCTGTACCGCTGGATCCATTGGGACAAAGAGTTGGAGAATCTTGGCCACCCTCCGACGAAGAGCCCGCGGTTGTAAAATTGTGCAACGTGGGCATGATTCAGCATGGTACTCCGCGCCCAGGCACTCCACACACCAACGATGGGGGTCGGTGATGGAGAACACCCGGTTGCACCTACTGCAGTTCTTAAACCCGGAACGAGGCTGTGACATAAGAAAAAAGACGACCGCGGCCCCGCGAGACCAGGCGGCCAAAGCAAGACCGGTTAACCTGGTCAAAAAGACACGGAGAGCAAAATAAAAGATGCAAGCACAATGACTCACCTGAAAAGAAACAAATAAGCCGCGGTGCAAAGAGGGACAATGAGATTGCGTGAAGCAAGGGAGCAATACTTCTGGCACCACGGAAAACATAGAACTGAGGCCACGCTGAGGAGACCCATGCCCTAGGTCGGGCGGGAGGGGCACTCGCGCATGCACGGTACACTCGCAAGCTTGAAGATCTTCAAGCAAGTCTGCTTGAGAGAACGTCTGCTAGGGGGCTCCGTAGATGACGTCACCCACATGTAGAGAATATGCTGCCTGCTTGTCCTGGGATAAGGAAAGGTTTGCCTTTTTGCAGATGATACCAAGATTTATAACAGAGTAGACACCAAGGAGGGAATGGAAAACATGAAAAAGGATCTGCAAAAGTTAAAGGAATTGTCTAATATATGGCAACTAAAATTCAATGCAAAGTGCAGAGTAATGCATTTGGGGATTAGAAATTAGAAGGAGCCCTATGTGCTGGGAGGTGAGAGGCTGATATCTATGGATAGGGAGAGGGACCTTGGGGTGATAGTGTCCGAAGATCTAAAGGCAAAGAAACAGTGTGACAAGGTGGTGGCTGCTGTTAGAAGGATGCTAGGCTGTATAGAGATAGGTGTATACAGTAGAAGAAAGATGTTGATGCCCCTTGCACAGTTCGGAGTATTGTGTTCAGTTTTGGAGACCGTATCTGGCAAACGACATAAGAAGACTTGAAGTGGTCCAGAGAAAGACTACAAAAATGGTAGGATGTTTGTACCAAAAGATGTATGAGGAGAGATGGGAAGCCTGGAATATGTATACCCTAGAGCACAGGTGTCAAACACAAGGCCCGCTTGGCCATTTTATGCAGCCCGCAGTGCGATGCGGCGTTTTAATTGCCGTCCCCAGGTGTTTTATCTTCTGGTTGGCTCCTCCTCCTCATTTCCACAGTGTGCACAAAGCCACAGGCAGTGGCTCCTCATGCATCCCATGCCTCATCCAAAAGCATTTCCTCCGACATTGTGACATCAGAGAGAAAGGTTTCCGGTTCAGGTGTAGGACTTGCATAGGAGCCACCACCGCCCGCGGCTTTGTGCACACTGTGGCAGTGAGGAGGAGGGAGCCAGCCAGAAGATAAAATGCCCAGGGACGGAAATGAAAACGTAAGACACCTGACGGAGGGAGGCACCTAGTTGAGTCACAGCATGGAGGGAGGGAGGGAGGGAGGGAGACAACAAAGGTAGGGGGAATGATTTTATTTTCAATTTAGTGATTGAATTGTGTTAATTTTGAGAATTTCCATCTGCTGTCTATATTTTGCACCATTCAGGAAGAAATGCATTTGTTTCTTTTTCTCTGGAGTTGTACTGCATGCAGATTCTTGAATCTTAGGGTTTCTTTTGTATATATAAGTATTTTTAGTTTTTGGTCCCTTATTTGCATAAGGGTTATCTGTGTTCTGGTAGGAATGAATGTTGAGAAGTATACAGTGTGGTTTGTGTAGTTTAATTTTGTGGTTAACCATTATGTGTTGTTAATAAGATTATATTGTGTGTGTATATATAAAAAATGAATGGAAAAAATGGTGTTACAATTAGTGCTATTATGGGGGCGGGGTTTGGCTCGCAACTTAGCCTGTGTTTTGTTAAATTAATCTTTATTAATTTTCAAATTAGTAAAATGTGTAGAACACTGTACATCCATTAACAGTAAGCACTTATTTTCAATCAATAAAATTACATAAAGAATAACCCCCCTACTATTACTTATGAATGTATTTATAAACAAAGAATACGACAAAGAAATAACCCTCCCCACCCAACCTCCCACCCTATCCTGGATGTGTATAGAAATTCACTAAAAATAAAAATAAGAGACAATTATGTTGAAGTGATAAAAGACTTCAAGGGGCCCCACACCAATTTAAATATATTATTAAGCCCTAACATCTCAGCATTCATCTTTTCATACATATAGCATAAGTAAGTCGCAAGATTGTTGGCGGTATATAAAAATAAAGTTATTATTATTATTATTATAAATTTGCCCACCAGAAAGGAAAATTAAGGCGATCATAATTTTTCCAATTGCGAGTGATCATCTGCATGGCTATCCTGGTCATAATAAGGAGCAGTCTGCCTTTATAATAATAATAATAATAATATATCGGTCCAAAGGGGGTTTAAGATTTAATAATGTCCCACATATGACTACATCATATGTCAACGGAATCGATGACTCCAATATGGTATTAATCTGTCCCCATATCGACTTCCAAAAATTAAGTATTAAGGACAATAAATCAACAGATGATCCAATGTCCCTATTTCAAGATGACAGTGCCAGCATCTGTTAGACTTAGAACTATCTAACTTCTGCAATCGAACTGGGGTCCAAAAAGTCCTATTCAACAAGAAAAACCAAGTTTATTTCATTAATGCTGACACTGTACATCTCATTCTCCAAGACCAGATTCGTAGCCGTTGAGTAGCAGAAATTTGTTGCTTAATCTCAATGCTCCAAATATCTTTTAAAGAGGTTTTTGTTTTTTTATTCATAAATTCATAAATTAATTTATACCACTTGGCGGCCTGATGTCCTAGAAAATCAGTCTGGAAGCATAAGCACAGCAAGCTATACTGATTTTTGAGATTTTGCCAATCGGGAATCCTTTCTGAATGGCCTGCTTCAACTGCAACCATTTATATGTTTGAGATTTTGAAATACCGAATGATTGTTGCAGTCGTGAAAAATCAATCATTTTCCCATTAGATATCACATCCTCTAACGTATGTATACCTACCTGCATCCAATGCTTCCAGAGAATCTTAGACCCGCCAATCTGAATCTTGGAATTCAACCACAGGGACTGACATATAGACTGTTGTATCAGCTCAGATGTTAAATTATTTATGAATTGTAAGGTTTTCCATGGAGACAAAAAGAATGCTATTATCCTTAAAAATATGTGGTAATTTAATACTCAAAACATGACACAATCTCAATGGGGACATCATTTTCCATTCTAGGTAAAGCCAATCCGGAAGATGTTCCAAAACCTCAGCCTGTGTTTTGGATTTCGGCCCCTTAATGTGATTGAGTTTGACACCCCTGCCGTAGAGGAAAGAAGGAACAGGGGAGATATGATTCAGACGTTCAAATACTTGAAAGGTATTAACATAGAATAAAATCTTTTCCAGAGAAAGAAAAATGGTAAAACCAGAGGTAGACTCAAGAGTAATGTTAGGAAGTTCTTCTTTACAGAGAGGGTGGTTGATGCTTGGAATGCGCTCCCAAGGGAGGTGATAGAGAAGAAAACGGTGACAGAGTTCAAAAAAGCATGGGATGAACTCAGAGGATCTCTAATCAGAAAATAATGGGTATATATTGAAGAACTAAAGGCAGTACTGGGCAGACTTGCACGTTCTGTATTCCATATATGGCCATTCAGTTAAGGACGGGCTGGGGAGGGCTTCGACGACTGGGATGGAGTGAGCTTTGATTGAGACTCCAGTTGATGAAATCTAAGCACAGTACTGGGCAGAGCTCTGGGTTTATGGTCCAGAAATATCTAAGAAAAAGGACAATTTAATTAAATCATTACCGTATTTTTCAATCCATAAGATACACTTTTTCCTCCCCAAAAAATGGGTGGAAAAAAGGAGTGAGTCCTATGGAGCGAATACCCAGCACTCCCCCCCCCGTTACCTTATTTAGATCGGTGCCTGCCCCTCACCTGCTGCCGCCACTGGTCGCTTGCTGCAAGTAGAGGAAGGGAAGGGCCAGGCGGGTGCAGCGATTGCATGCCGCCGGCCCAGAAGCCTTACCCTGATGTCAATCCTGACGTCGGACAGAAGGTCCAGGCAGAAGGTCCTGTAGTGCTGCCCGATTTCTGATTCGAATCTATTCACCGATTCACTTTGGGTGAATCGATTCAAATCGATGTGTATTTTTAAAAAAATAGGCATCTTCGATTCAGGGCCCAACCCTCCTCCCTGCGCCGCTAATCTAAAGCTGCCTCTCTGGCTCTTGGACAGTTTCTGTCTCTGAGGCAGGAGACTGCAGTGTTCTAACCTAGCGCTTTTTAGCTGGGCTCGAATCCTGCTGCCCGTTATTCAAACATTTTTAAAAACCCCTCTCACCAGCTTTGGGATTCCCCAGCCTGACTTGACCCTTCCCCTTCCCGACTCGGCGATTTCAAACCCTCCCCGTAACACTAGCCTGGACTAGCAGCAGCACCGCTCTCTCCTTATTGTAATTTGCCTGACTGCTGCCGTAGCTTTAGCGAGTTAATTCCATCCAGCAGCCACGAGGCCTCTGCTAGGCCGTCCTGCCTCCAAAGAAGAAGGAAGTTGCATCATCAGAGGCCTAGCAAAATCCCCGAGGCTGCAGAAGGGAATTGACTCGCTAAAGCTACGGAAGCTGTCAGGCAAATTACAATGAGAGAGCGGTACTGCTGCTAGTCCATGGCAAGTTCTCACAGTTCATTCTGGGGCCTCCAAAGAGAACTAAGCTTATTGTACAGCCTGAGAGCGGCTGAAACCCACTAAACAGAAATGAGAAGAAAGATCAGCCAGGCAGCTTGCCCCTTCCCTGCAGTTCTGCTCACTTACTGAACACTACTTTGCATCCTGGGCTTGTTCCAAACCACTGCGGAGAAGGGAGAGAGAGAGTACAGAAGATACTGTTTAGAAAAGAGAAAGCTATGAAGAAAGAAAGGAGAGAAGATAGAATGAGGAGAAGAGGGAGCATGGAAAGGAGAGAGAGAGAATAGCAGAAAGAGGAGAAAATAAAGATGAAAAGACAGAAGGGAGAATGGAGAGAAGAGGGTGAAGAAAGGAGAGTGTGGAGAGTACAGGGAGGGAAAAGGCCTTCCGGGGGGGGGACAGGCCAGGGGAGGGGGGCCCTGGTGTAGAAGTTCACAGAGGGAGGGAGGGAAGGGGGGGTCAAAGATATGTGCATATGTCGGACTTTGGGGGGGGGAAGAAATAATGGGTCTGAAAATAGAGGAGAGGAAGAGGGATGATGGACAATGGGATTTAGGGAGGGAAGGAACAGAAAGGGAGAGAAGTTGAACACAAGGGATGGTGTAAAGGGGGGGATAGAGATACTGGATAAGAGGGTAGTTGGGAAAAGAAAGGGAAATATGGTGGACCCTGGGGTGGTAGGAAGGAGGGAGAGATGCTGGATGAAAGGGTAGTTAAGAAAAGGTGGATCTGTGGATGGAGACGAAAAAAAGGAAAAATGCCAGACCTCCGGGGGAGGGAAGGGAAATGGAAGGGGAGGACAGAGATGGCAGATAGATGGTTAGCACAGAGAAAGAAGGAGACCCTGGCAAGCAAGTTATCAGAAGACAACCAGAGCGTGGGACCAACAAGATTTGACTAATGACCAGACAACAAAAGGTAGAAAAACTAATTTTATTTTCCATTTTGTGATTACAATATGTCAGATTTGAAACGTGTATCCTGCCAGAGCTGGTATTAGACCGCAAACGTGAGCTAGGATTTAACAGAGAGAGGAAAAGTCTTTTTTGTTTGTTTATTTTGTTTACACCACAACGCCAGTGTGGTTAGGAGAAGGCAAAGGGGGTGAAGAAGCTTGTTTTTGCTTCAAGGTACTTTATGGATTAGCCCCTAAATACATAACAGACCTCTTCTCTTTCACAACCAACAGACACAAGCGAAGCTCACACCCGACCTTTGTTTCTCCACCGGTTAGAGGTTGTAAATTTAAAAGTCATCAAACATCTCTTCGCACATCAAGCAGCATTATGGGGTAAAGACCTTGAACAATTGCTTGTGCCTGCTACCTATGGGGAATTCAGGAAATGCCTGAAAACTCATCTGTTCCTGAAATACTTAGGAAACCAATCTATACAATCTTAGTCCTCAACAAACGATCGATAGAACTATCAATCACTAAGTCTGTACTTTGTTTATTCCATTTAATTTGTAACATTTCTAATCATTGTAAACCGCATGGAACTTCACGGTCCTGCGGTATATAAACCGTTATTATGATAATTATTATTATTAAAATAAACCCACTAGGATGTTTGAAAAAACAACAACACCCAATTGGGCAGGAAAATCGAATCGAAAAACCAATACAATAGGCTGAATCGAATCGAAATTTTTTTCCTGAATCGGGCAGCACTACTGCCCCGGACCTTCTCTCTAACGTCAGAATTGACTTCTGGGCCGGTGTTGTGCAATCGCTGCACCCGCCTGGCCCTTCCTAGCAATTTGTTTTGTTAGGGAGTGAAGCGCCGCTGGGTCATTGCTCATCCCTTGCTCTTGGGCTGCTCTCGGTGCCACACTGACGAGTTCGACCCACTGCTTTAGCCAGGAGTCCTCCCCTACATAGACGTGTTCTCACAGAAGCAGCGGGAGGCAATTAAAACCAGCGGGCAGGCAGGCTTTGAGTGGGGGGGGGGCGGAAGAGGACAGGCTGGAAGGCAGTGAGGAGAACATAGGAGGAAGGGTAGAAGACAAAATTGTTGGGCCTGAGTGGGGAGGGAAGGGGGAAGAGGACAAAGGCTGGAAGGTAGTGAGGGGAACATAGGAGGGAGAGAGGAAGGGACAATTGTTGGGCCTGAGTTGGGGGGGAAGATGACAAAGGCTGGAAGGCAGTGAGGGGAACATAGGGGGGGGGGGAGGGAGGAAGGGACAATTTTTGGGCCTGAGGAAGGAAAGAAAGAAATCACCAGACAATGGGGTGAGGAAGAGGATAAAGCCTGGAAGGCATTGAGGGGGACATAGGAAAGAGGGAGGGAAGAAGAGACAATTCTTGGGCCTGAGGAAAGAAAGAAAGAACCAGATAACAAAGGTAGGAAAAATGATTTTATTTTCAATTTAGTGATCAAAATGTGTCAGTCTGGAAAATTTATATCTGCTGTCTATATTTTGCCCTATATTTGCCTATTTTTCTATAGTTACTGAGGTGACATTGCATATTTTAAAAAGTCATCTGCCTTGACATCTATGCCCTGTCCCTGCCTGCCCTGTCCCAGCCTACCACTAGACCACCACAGGTGAGGACAGAGCCTGGCAGGGAGGGGAAACAAGGTGCAGTGCCTGGCAATGTGTGTAGGGTTGGATGCAGAGCCTGGCAGGGAGAATTTGGTTCAGAATGGTTTTTTTCTTGTTTTCCTCCTCTAAATCTAGAGTGCGTCTTATGGTCAGGTGCGTCTTATGGAGTGAAAAATACGGTAATTTATACGGTTGGACAGATTGGATGGACTGTTTGGGTGTTTGTCTGCCATCATTTACTATGTTACTGTATCTCTATTCTTTTGAGAAGCCTGACCTCAACCAGCATGAAGAGTACATCTTTTAAAAATACTTGTGCTGACACACTGTATCACACTATAATTACCAGGGATATATCCAAGGTTATATGAGGACTTCAGCTAAGGCCACTGGCCCCTCCCAAAAGTGCAACCCAGCAGACCTGTTCCTACTACATGAACCACAATGCCGTCTGAATTACTGCTATCAAATTGCTTTTGCTGTTTCCATCAGTGAGGAACCAAACCAAGTACCTACATCAAAGCCAAGTAGAATCGTCAACCAATTAACAAATTAAAAGTTGACGAAAACTAAAAACAAAACACCTGAAGAGAACTGTTCAGTCCGCAGTACTGCTTAGAGCCTTTAAATCTTATTTTAATAAAGGAAATCGCTAAACTGAGGATTCCCATGGGCAAGGGAGAGCATTCCATCCCTCATTGACGCTCCAGCCGCTGATCCAGTTGGAGGGCTCAGCAGGAAGCCTTGCTTGTCTAAAAGCTACCCTTTCCTTTGGCTCTGCCATTTTGTTCTTCCCGGAGCAACTGAGGATCCCTTTGGGTGTGGGAGAGCACTTCCCCCTCACTGCCGCTCAGCCAGTTGAAGGGCTCAGCAGAAAACCTTGCTTCTATAAAAGCTACCCTTTCCTTTGGCTATGCCATTTTTTTCTTTCCGGAGCAACTGAGGATCTCTTCGGGCATGGGAGAGCACTCCGCCCCTCACTGATGCTCCAGCCACTGAGCCAGTTGGAGGACTCAGTGGGAAACCTTGCTTCTTTAAAAGCTCCCCTTTTCTTTGGCTCTGCCATTTTGTTCTTGCGGAGCACTCCACCCTTCACTGATGCTCCAGCCATTGAGCGTGCTGGCTTCCTTTCCCTCCCACCCTCTTGGGATGTAACTTCTGGTTTCGGAGGAGAATAAGGGAAGCCAGCATGCACAGTGTTATCATTAGAGCCGCGGAGCATTGGTTCAAGTCACTTGCTGGAACTTAAAAAAAAAAAAAAAAAAAGTCAGGCTGAGGCGGTAGTCGAACATTGAACTTATGGCAGCTCTTTATGCTGTGCTGAGTCAGCCCGGGGAATCCCCAAGCCGGTGAGAGAGTTTTAAAAAAAATGTAAGGCCTCGCATAGTTCACACCCCTCACGGACTGTGGTGCACGTGATGCACGGCTGTGAATCCGTCAGCCATCCGCCACACTTACGGCAAGAATCCATGCCATCCTATCCTGAGGAGGCCATATGTGAAGTTTGGAGCAAAAACAAAGCTTATAAGTCCAAAAAAATACAATTTTAAAAATTTTAATTAAAAATTCAAGATGGCTGCTGTGGGTGCTGATTTTGCCTTAAAACTGCTCAGGAAAAACACAGGGGATTTTATGATTTTACAGGTGGGGGGGGACCAGGGCATGCAGGGAAACCATCCAAAACCCCGATTTTAGCAACCCCAAAAATTGCCAAACTCAGGGGCACACAAACACTACTGAGACATGTGCTGTAATGCAATTCAATGGCAGCCAGCAATACACAGTGCAAGCAAGGAGATCAGTACCTCAGGAGCTGATAAAACTGGATTTTCAGGTCTTTTGACCGCCTCATCTTCCCTGTCACTGCAGATAAGGACTACCAGGACCCCTCATGGAAATAAGGGAAGATACGCAGTCTGGTTTCAATCCCAGCGTACCTCCACGGAACCGCAGCAGCTTGTGTTCTACCCCTTAGCGGAGAAACCCGGGGTGAAATGGCTAGAGACCTGATCAAATCTGCTGGCAGTTTAGGGGGCTTACTGCAGTTTCTGCTAACAGAGCACCCCCCAGAAGCAGACAATATTTAAGCAAAAGTCTGCAATCTCCTGCTGAAGGATCACTCCCAGAGTGAATCCGCAGCACTTTGTCAATATCTGCATTACAGAACAAATTAAAAGACTAGAAACTGAAAAATAAATCACATACAAAAGAGACAAGAACCCAGCAGCAAGGCTGCAGGAACAAACCGAGAGTCATGGGAAGTATCCAGGGAGGTGTACTCAGAGGGAGGAGACAAAATTTGATTGTGAGCCCTACAGCCAAGGCTGGAAAGGATGCAAGACCCTAGTGTTCAGCCTCCAGAGGGATTGTACAAGAATTATAGTCAGTATTTGTCTGGTACTCCTGGTAGCTGAGGATTGTAGAAGGCATGTCACTATTTTAGGTTCCTTGACCTGTATTCCAAGGTTAATGCCTCTGATGATGGAATCCCCAAACACCAATAATTTTCTGGTTTCTGCTTTTTTATTTTTCCATCTTTGATTACACCCTATGCTGTTAATTAAAATATTTTGTTGTGTATTGTATTGACATTGTAACTTAGCATACTATGCCTTATTTTGTTTTGTTATTTTAATATTTTTACAGCTGTACTTGTCTAATTGCCTATGTTTGACTTACTCTTGCTGTACACTGCCCTGAGTGAATTATTTCAAAAAGATAGTAAATGAATTATAATAAATAAATTGCTACCCCTCCTTCCTTGAACGAACACCAGATCTCACTCTCCCCACAAAGTAGGTCTACAGGATTTTGCTACAGCCTGAACATATTCTACTATAAACTTTAAAGGAGTCATGGTGGATCTGTGGTAAAAACTAAGGTGATTTTGCATATATTATATACTGGCACTTTCTCTGTCCCAAATGGACACTCGATGAAGTTACAGGGAAATTCTTCTAAAATGAATGGCAGGAAATATTGTTTACACAGAGAATAGTTATGGTCATGTCAAAAAATTAGGACACCCCATGAAATATTCAGTTCTTTCTTATGAAATGTTCACATATCGATGTCAAATCTTTTTTTTTTTAATCTCTGCAAAAGAAAATGATGTAATTGCAGGTAAACAACAAATATTTTCCTTAATTTATTTATGAAACAAAAATGTATATTCTAACTGAGGAATAAATTAGGACAGTCTAGAAGAGGTATGCAGGCAGATTGATAGGCTTAAAAACAATAAATCCCCGGGACCGGATGGCATCCATCCGAGGATAATCAAGGGGTTATAGCTGAACTGCTCCAACTAAAAGCCAATCTGTCGATCAAATCAGGAAGGATTCCGGAAGACTGGAAAGTGGCGAATGTTACGTTGATCTTCAAGAAAGGTTCGAGGGGAGATCTGGGAAACTACAGACCGGTGAGTCTGACCTCGGTAAGGTGCTGATAAAGGACCGCATTATTGATTACCTTGATGGACACAATCTGATGAGGACCAGCCAGCACGGCTTCAGCAAAGGAAGATCTTGCTTGTATATCTGGATTTTCAGAAGGCGTTCAACAAGGTCCCGAATGAACGACTACTTCGAAAAATTGCGAGCCATGAAATCAAGGGTGAAATATTCACGTGGATTAAAAACTGGATGGCGGATATGAAACAGAGAGTGGGGGTAAATGGACAATACTTGGACTGGAAAAACGTCATGAGTGGAGTGAAGCAGGGTTCGGGGCTTTGGTCCATACTCTTCAACATATTTATAAACGACCTGGAAATTAGAAACATAGAACACAGAAACATAGAAAATGACGGCAGTAAAGGGCCACGGCCCATCTAGCTGCCCACACCAATGACCCACCCCCTAACTTCCTCCATGAAGATATCCCACATGCCAATCCCATCTTTTCTTAAAATCTGGCATGCTGCTGGCCTCAATTACCTGTAATGGAAGATTATTCCAGCGATCAACCACCCTTTCGGTGAAGAAATATTTTCTGGTGTCGCCATGAAATTTCCCACCCCTGATTTTCAACGAATGTCCTCTTCTTGCCATGGGTCCTTTAAGAAAAAAGAGATCTTCTTCCACCTCGATACGGCTCGTGACATATTTGAACTACTCGATCATGTCTCCCCTCTCTCTGCATTCCTCGAGTGAATATAGCTGCAACTTACCCAGCCGTTCCTCATACGGGAGATCCTTGAGTCCTGAGACCATTCTGGTGGCCATTCGCTGAACCGACTCAACTCTCAGCACATCTTTTTGATAATGTGGCCTCCATAATTGTACACAGTATTCCAGATGGGGTCTCACTATGGATCTGTACAATGACATTATGACCTCGGGCTTACGGCTGATGAAACTTCTACGGATACAACCCATGATTTGTGTAGTCCTGGATGAAGCTTTCTCCACTTGATTGGCAGTCTTCATGTCTTCACTAATGATCACTCTCAAGTCACGTTCTGCTGCAGTCTTTGCCAGGATCTCACCATTTAGGGTGTAAGTCCTGCATGGATTTTTGCCCCCAAGGTGCATGACCTTGCATTTTTTGGCATTGAAATTTAGTTGCCAATTGGTACGAGCGAGATGATTAAATTTGCAGACGATACAAAGTTATTCAGAGTAGTGAAGACACAGAAGGATTGCAAAGACCTACATGCAGTTACAGAGAGAGACAGAGAGCGAGAGAGAAGCTAAAGGGGGGAAAAACAGAAAAAGAGCAGGAGAGAGAAGCAGAGGCAGGAGATCAAGATGGGAATCGGCGAGAGTTAGCTCCGCCCACCCCCCTGATGTCGACCACCGAAGCTCCACCTTAAAAGGGGAGGGGCCAACGGAGCAGAGTTGATATGAGCAGGAGAGAGCAGGAGAAAAGCAATTGCAGAAAGAGGCAGAGGAAGAGAGAAGCCAAAGGCGGGAAAAACAGAAAGAGCAGGAGAGAGAAGCAGAGGCAGGAGACCAATAGGGAAATCGGTGAGTTAGCTCCACCCACCTCCCCGACTTCAACCACCGAAGATCCGCCTTAAAAGGGGAGGGGCCAACATCGCTCAGCCGTTCGGTGCACGTCAAAGGCGAGCGTTAAAGGCACTCGTCTTACCGAGAGTGCCTTGAGAAGGGACGAGCCACCGCTAAAGCAGAGCTGAAAGAGACCACAACAGGCGCAGAGGGCACATAACCAGACAGACACAACAGGTACAGAGGACAGAGACCACAGCAGGCGCAGAGAGCACACAACCAGGCAGACACAGCAGGTACAGAGGACACACAACCACACACCGCTAAAGGAGAGCAGGAGGACACAGCAGGCACAGAGGACACACAACCAAGTAGATACAGGGGACAGCAGGCGCTGATGACAGCCACAGTCAGGCAGGCGCAGAGGACACAGCAGGCGCAGAGGACAACCACAGCAGACACAGAAGGCATCCACAGCAGACCGGCAAGCAGGCAGCAATGGAAGCAGCAGACGGACGCAAGATGCTGAACTACCCAGTTTTCTGCACCGTCTGCCATGTGTATGACTACCTCCCCTTTGGGAGGCGGTTCTATGTATGCGCTCGAAGCGGAGAACTGGAGAGCCTGAAGAGACAAGTCAGACTCCTAGAGGGTAGAATACTGGAACTGGAGGCACTTCAAGCAGCGGAGGAGGGAGACAGAGATGCAGAGAACGTCAAGGGGAAGCAGAGAACAAGACAGAGGACACCAAAGAGGAAGAAGTCCGAGAGCTGGAGAAATTTATAGAGGAGGCATACAGAGAGGCTGTGGAAAATAACCAGCAACAATGGAACTGTCGAAAGACACCTACAGAGAGTGTAGACCACCCGATGGACAATCACCACGAAGAAATGGATGACACAGCAGCGAGAATGAAGGATACGGACCTGCGACATGAGAGATGGATATACACCAGGGACACGGACCTGCGGATGGAGAATCAAGAGAAGATAGAGAGGACAGCAATCATTGTGGGGGACTCCATCATCAGACAAGTCAACAGCCACATAGCAGGAGGAAGACTGGCTCGGCTGGTGACCTACCTATCGGGTGCCAAGGTAGAAGACATAGTGAGCCGCATCGACAGGATCGACAGTGTGGAAGAAGAAGATACGGTGATGGTGATCCATGTGGGGATGAACAACATGAGCAACAGGAACTACAACAGAGAAGTACTGAAGGACCAGTTCCGGATGCTGAGAAGGAAGCTGAAGACCAGAACGCAGAGGATAGCATTCTCGGAGATCCTGCCGGTACCCAGGGCTGATGAGAAGAGGCAGATGGAGCTGCAAGCAGTCAACGTGTGGATGCAGCGCTGGTGTAAGGAAGAAGGATTTCACTTCCTGCGCAACTGGACGATGTTCTGGGGGAAGAGCAACCTATACAGGAAGGACGGACTCTACCTCAGCAGAGATGGAATGAGGCTACTTGCAAGCAACATCAAGAGAGAAGTTGGTAAGTTTTTAAACTAGGAAGAAGGGGAAAGCCAACAGTCGACCTAGAGAGAGAGTCGATGGTTCGGGAACTGGTATACCCGGAGGATACCGTGCAAGAAGACAGAGGGAAAGACTCCCTGGATCACAGGCAAGACAGATCGAAAAGGACACAAGAGGGATGGAAATGCAAGAAAGGAACAGGCCGCAAACTCAAGTGTACACGAATGCAAGGAGTCTTAGGAATCAGATGATTGAATTAGAAGCTATGCCACAAAGAGATAACGTTGACATTATAGGCATCACAGAAACATGGTGGACTGAGGAAAACGTCTGGGACACTGTGCTACCGGGATACAAATTATACCGCAGAGACAGAGTAGTTCAAAAAGGTGGGGGCATTGCCATATACGTCAAAGAGGGAATTGAATCTACTGGAGAGAACATGCCACAACTGACAATAAGTTAGTCTCTATGGGTCAAAATTCAGGGAACAAATGGCCTGGAAACGAAGATCGGCATCTACTACCGCCCCCCAGGGCAGTCCGAAGAAATTGACAGAGAAATGACGGATGAGATAAAACGCAACTGCAAGGGAGGCAACACAGTTATCATGGGTTACTTCAACTATTCGGGAATAGACTGGAACCTAGGCACCTCTGGCTGCATTAGCGATACCAAGTTCTTGGATGCTGTAGGTGATTGCTTCCTGGAAAAACTTATCAAGGAAAACACTAGAGGAAATGCAATTCTGGACTTAATTCTAACTGGACTACGAGGACCGGCACAAGATGTAGAAGTAGAAGGAATGCTGGGAAACAGCGATCACAATATGATTCGCTTCGATCTGGACGCAGGGGAGAAACATCAGTTCTATAATGACAGCCACGGCACTGAACTTCCGAAAAGGGAATTATGAAGAGATGAGACCCATGGTAGGTAAGAAGATTAAGAAGAGGATAAGCACTGTAAAAACACTAGAGCAAGCTTGGTCCTTTTTTAAGGACACAGTCACTGAGGCACAAAATCTATACATACTGTGTATCAACAAGGGATCAAAGAGGAAAAAGAACAAAGAACCAGCATTGTTCACTGTAGAGGTGAAGGAAGCAATAAGAGACAAGAAAACTTCATTTAAGGAATGGAAAAGGTCAAAAACGGACGAAAACTGGAACAAGCACAAACAACATCAAAGTAGGTGCCATAAGGCGGTAAAAAGGCCAAAAGAGACGAGGAAAAAATAGCCAAGGAGGCGAAGAACTTCAAGCCATTCTTTCGATATATTAAGGGGAAACGAAAAGCGAAAGAAGCAGTGGGACCATTGGATCACCATGGAATAAAGGGAGTGCTAAAGGAGGACAAAGCAATCGCCGACAAACTGAACACATTTTGTGCATCTGTATTTACCGAAGAAGATGTACACAGCATACCGGAATCCATCAGGCTATATGCTGGAAATGAAGACAAAAAGCTAACAGGATTGATGGTCAGTCTAGAGGAGGTGTGTAGGCAAATTGATAGGCTTAAGAGCAATAAATCCCTGGGACCGGATGGCATCCATCCGAGGGTCATCAAGGAACTGAAAGGGAGCATAGCTAAACTGCTTCAACTAATAGCCAATCTGTCGATCAAATCAGGAAAGATTCCAGAAGACTGGAAGGTGGCGAATGTTATGCCGATATTCAAGAAAGGTTGGAGGGGAGATCCGGGAAACTACAGACCAGTGAGTCTGACCTTGGTACCGGGAAAGATGGTAGAGTTGCTGATAAAGGACCGCATCATTGATCACCTTGATGGACACGGGCTGATGAGGACCAGCCAGCATGGTTTCAGCAAAGGCAGATAATGTTTGACGAACTTGCTGCATTTCTTTGAGGGAGTAAACAGGCAGATAGACAAGGGTGACCCTGTCGACACTGTATATCTGGATAGTCACAAGGTGTTTGACAAGGTTCCATATGAACAACTACTTCGGAAAATTGCGAACGATGGAATCGAGGGTGAATTACTCACGTGGATTAATAACTGGCTGGATCATATAAAACAGAGAGTGGGGGTAAATGGACAATACTCGGACTGGAAGAGCGTCACCAGTGGGGTGCCGCAGGGCTTGGTGCTTGGACCCGTGCTTTTCAACATCTTTATAAATGATCTAGACATTGGTACGACGAGTGAGGTGATTAAATTTGTGGACGATACAAAGTTATTCAGAGTAGTGAAGACACAGGGGGATTGCGAAGATCTGCAATGTGACATAATCAGGCTTGAGGAATGGGCATCAACATGGCAGATGAGGTTCAACGTGGATAAGTGTAAACTGATGGATGTAGGTAACAAAAATCTCATGCACGAATACAGGATGTTTGGTGCGGTACTTGGAGAGACCTCCCAGGAAAGAGACTTGGGAGTACTGGTAGACAGGTCTATGAAGCTGTCTGTGCAATGTGTGGCGGCAGCGGCAAAAAGGACAAACAGAATGCTAGGAATGATTAAGAAGGGGATCACAAACAGATCGGAGAAGGTTATCATGCCGCTGTACCGGGCCATGGTATGCCCCCAGCTAGAATACTGCATCCAGCACTGGTCACCATATATGAAGAAGGATATAGTACTACTCGAAAGGGTCCAGAGAAGAGCTATTGAAATGGTTAAGGGGCTAGAGGAGTTGCCGTACAGAGAGAGATTAGAGAAAATGGGAAAGAGGAGATTGAGAGGGGACATGATCAAAACATTCAAGATAATGAATGGAATAGACTTAGTAGATAAAGACAGGTTGTTTACCCTCTCCAAGGTAGAGAGAATGAGAGGGCCCTCTCTAAAGTTAAAAGGGGATAGATTCCGTACAAACGTAAGTAAGTTCTTCTTCACCCAGAGAGTGGTAGAAATTTGGAAGGCTCTTCCGGAGGCTGTTATAGGGGAAAACACCCTCCATGGATTCAAGACAAAGTTAGACAAGTTTCTGCTGAACCAGAACGTACGCAGGTAAGACTAGACTCAATTAGGGCACTGGTCTTTGACCTAAGGGCTGCCACAGGAGCAGAATGTTGGGCACAATGGACCACTGGTCTGACCCAGCAGCTGCAATTCTTATGTTCTTATGACACCTCCACATAGCCTCCCGCTTAAAAGTGGCTCAAATCACATCTGGTGCAGATGATTAGAATATCGTTACTCAGCATTTTAAAGGAAGTTTTCCCTACTTAAACCTCAGAATTTAGTTTAGTGTGCTCATGACTGCTGCGGTAAGATCAAAAGAGCTGTCTGAGGCCTTCAGAAAGAAGATTTTAGCAGCTTATAAGTCTGGTAATGGATTTAAAAAGATCTCTAAAGAGTTTGACATTAGCCATTCCAAGGTTCAGAAAATAGTGTACAAGTGGAAGACTTTCCAAATAACTGCCAACATGTTCAGGTCTGGTAATCCAAGCAAGTTGACTCCCAAAGCCGACTGTAAAATGCTAAAAGAAGTCTCCAAAACCCCTAAAATGTCATCACAGGACCTACAATAGGCTCTTGCTACTGTTGATGTGAAAGTGTATGCCTCTACAATCAGAAAGAGACTGCACAAATTTAACTTGCATGGGAGGTGTGCAAGAAGGAAACCTTTGCTCTCTAAAAGAAACATCAATGCCAGACTGAAGTTTGCCAAAGAGAACGTAGACAAACACCAGGACTTCTGGAAAAGTCGTCTATGGACAGATGAGTCTAAAACTGAATTATTTGGACACCAGAAAAAAAGGACATGTTTGGCATACACCAAACAACATTCCAGAATCTCATACCAACTGTGAAGCATGAAGGTAAAAGTGTCATAGTTTGGAGATGCTTTGCTGCAGCAGGACCTGGCCAGCTCACTATCATAGAATCCACCATGAATTCTACCGTGTATCAAAGGGTGCTAGAGGAACATGTGAGACCATCTGTAAGAAAATTAAAGCTAAGCAGAGCAGGACCCTGCAACATGACAATGACCCAAAACATACCAGTAAATCCACCAAGGACTGGCTGAAAACTAAGAAATGGAGAGTCCTGGAGTGGCTGAGTCAAAGCCCTGATCTTAATCCCATGGAGATGCTGTGGGGTGATTTGTAATGAGCTGTACATGCAAGAAACCCCTCAAACATCTCACAGCTGAAAGAATTCTGCATTGAGGAGTGGCCAAACTTTCCTCAGACTGATGTCAGAGACTGGTAGATGGCTACAAGAAGCGCCTCACTGCAGTTATTTCAGCCAAAGGGGGTAACACTAGCTATTAGGATGTAGGGTGTCCTAATTTATTCCTCAGAGAGAATACAGATTCTTGTGGATATCTTTTGTTTCATGAGTACACCAAGGAAAATGTTTGTTGTTTACCTGCAATTACATCACTTTCTTTTCCAGAGATAAATAAAAAAAAGATTTGGCATCGATATGTGAACGTTTCTTAATGAAGAACTGAATATTTCATGGGGTGTCCTAATTTTTTCTCATGACTGTAAGCTCTGGAATGGTTGTGGTAAGAACGGCTAGCATAGCTGGTTTTAAGTAACGTTTGGACAATTTCCTGGAGGAAAAGTCCATAGTCAGTCATTGAGAAAAACATGGGGGATGCCACTGCTTGTCCTGGATCGGTAGAATGGAATGTTGCTACTCTTTGGGTATTTGCAGGTACTATTGACCAGGAGTGACCACTGTGAGAACGGGCTACTAGGCTTGATGGACCACTGGTCTGACCCAGTAAGGCTATTCTTACGTTCTTATGTACATGGCATAATGGAGCATTAAGGTACTTGCTCAGGGTCACAAGTAGCAGCTATAGGAATCAAACTTGGTTCCTCAGGCTCTCACTCCACTCACTAATCATATGGCTACTTCTCCATGGCAACTGTGGGCTACCCTTTAACTCTATGGTCTATAATATAGCTCTACGTTTTTGCTGCCTATCAGGGAAACAACCAAATCTCAAAGGATTTCATTCCCAAGTATATAGAATTCACATATTCTTCACTTCCAAAGTGAAAAATACATTGACTAAGATGAAAATCTAGTGTGCAAACATAGAAAGGATACGTTCTTGTTCCTGTTGAGAATCGATAACTCGTTCTACATGGCCCATGATGGAGCTCTGTACAGAATCCATATGGTTTGTGAGTCTCTGCATCAGTTCCAGCTGGTTCTCTCTCAATTCTGAGAGTTCCTGCTGCTGGCTTCGCAGCAGGGCCATCAGCTCCTCCTGGAACTCTGAGTTCACCTATGTACAAAACAAACTGATGATTACAACTCTGTGGAAGATTATGTTCTATTTCAAACTCTCCAGTGCACTTTCAATAGGGGTAAATGTACAAGAAAAACAACATTGCTACTTTTAGATGTTTTAGATACTAAAGACAACATTAAGATTCCATGTTCATTCTATTCCTAATGCATGCTAATTTTAATTTTAAAAAACCCTCTCTACCCATTAGAAATCATGATGGATGCATGAAGGAGAAGCTGAAGAGACTATAACATAAGGAATGTGGATCCAAAATTGAAGAAACATGAAGGAAAGATTAACAGCAAGGAAAAAATGGGAATGTGATTGGATAAATAAGGTGAAAACCAGGGAATTGCCAGCAATGAAAATCTCTGAAAAATGTAGGGGAAAACTAAGAGTAATTCACAGTATCAAACTTAACATAACTTCCATATAAAATGGAAACATATATACAGTATTCTTTCCAGCCACCAAGGGCTAACAGGCATCCCAGAATCAGCTTGGAGAAGCATAAACAGGCTGAAACAGTACATAGGCACAGGAAGGACAGGGCAGGAATCTAGAAAGCACAGTTTACTTACCATAACAGGTGTTATCCAGGGACAGTAGGCAGATATTCTCACACATGAGTGACATCACCAACAGAGCCCTGGCACGGACACTTGTAAAGTGAACCGCAACTTTAAAGTTTAGAAAGTTCGCGATCAGCCCACACCGCCCATGCGTGAGTGCCTTCCTGCCCGACATAGGCGTGTGGTTCCTCAGTTAAGATAAGCCAGCTAAGAAGCCAACCAGGGGAGGTGGGTGAGTTGTGAGAATATCTGCCTGCTTTCCCTGGATAACACCTGTTACGGTAAGTAACTGTGCTTTATCCCAGGACAAGCAGGCAGCATATTCTCACACATGGGTGACTTCCAAGCTAACCAGTATGGGATGGTGGGAGTGTTGGCCTTTAAGAAAATAAATTTTCTAAGACTGACTGGCTGAAGTGCCCAGCCCATCTGGAGAAAGACTCCAGACAATGAGAAGTGAAGGTATGGACTGAGGACCAGGTGGCAGTTTCCAGATTTCCTCAATAGGCGTAGATCTGAAGAAAGCTACAGAAGCTGCCATAGCTCGGACTTTGTGAGTTGTAACACGACTCTCCAGGTGCAGTCCAGTCTGAGCATAGCAGAATGATATACATGCAGCTACCCAACTGGAAATCGTTCTTTTGGAAATAGGATGCCCCAACTTGTTAGGATCAAATGAGACAAAAAGTTGGGGAGATGTTCTATGTGGTTTTGTCTTATCGATGTAATAGGCCAAAGTCTGTTTACAGTCCAGAATGTCTAATGACCTTTCCCCTGTATGAGAATGGGGCTTAGGGCAAAAAACTGGGAGAACAATTGACTGATTGAGATGAAACTCCATCACAACTTTTGGAAGAAACTTGGGATGCATATGCAGAACCACTTTATCATGGTGAAAAACTGTGAAGGGTGGATCTACCACCAATGCTTGTAACTCACTGACCCTCCTGGTAGAAGTGAGCAAGATAAGAAAAACAACTTTCCAGGTAAGAAACTTGAGATGAGCCATGGACATTGGTTCAAATGGTGGCTTCATCAACCTGGAAAGAACTACATTAAGGTCCCAGACTACAGGAGGAGGTTTGAGAGGTGGTTTCACATTGAAAAGTCCTTTAATCAATCTGGAGACCAAAGAATGATTAGTAAGAGGCTTTCCCTCGACTGGCATGTGAAAAGTAGTAATAGCACTGAGATGGACTCTGATAGATGTAGATTTGAGTCTAGAGTCAGACAGATGAAGCAGATAATACAACACAAAGCCCACTGACAAGGAAGTGGGATTGTGATGATGAAGGAGTCACCATGAAGAAAACCTAGTCCACTTTTGATGATAACATTGTTGAGTGGCTGGTTTCCTGGAGGCATCAATAATATTGCATACAGGCTGCGAAAGATGTAATTCAGATGGATTCAGCCCAAGAGAAACCAAGCTGTCAGGTGTAACGATTGCAGATTGGGATGTAGAAGCAATTTTTGATTCTGAGTAAGCAGAGTAGAAAAAATTTAAGAGGTATTGGCTCCCTGGAGCTGAGTTGAAGCAGAAGGGATAACCAATGCTACCTGAGCAACCGAGGAGCAATGAGAATCATGGTGGCTGACTCTCGTTTGAGCTTGAACAGAGTCTTTAGTATGAGAGGAGTGGGCGGAAATGCGTATAGAAACATGTTCGTCCAGTTCAGAAGAAAGGCATCTGCTAACAGATGGTGAGGAAAGTATAGTCTGGAGCAGACCTGGGGCAGCTTGTGATTACAAATAAGTCCGCTTGTGGAATGCCCCATTGAGCAAAGATTGGATGAAGAGCTGCAGAGTTGAGAGTCCATTCATGAGGTTGAAGAATTCTGCTGAGAATGTCTGCTAGGGAATTCTTCTCCTCCTGAATATAGACAGCTTTTAAGAAAAGATTGCGAGCTTTTGCCCAAAGCCAGATTTTCTGGGCTTCCTGACATAACAGGAGAGAGCCCGTGCCTCCTTGCTTGTTTATGTAGTACATTGCTACTTGATTGTCTGTGCGAAGGAGGAGGACTTGAGGACTCAAGAGGTGTTGAAAAGCTTTGAGAGCATAATATATTGCTCGGAGCTCAAGCAAATTGATGTGAAATTTGCACACCCTGGCAGACCAATGACCTTGAGTTTGAAGGCCATCCAGGTGCACCCCCCAGGCATAAGGAGATGCATCCGTTGTTATCACCTTTTGGTGAGGGGGTAAGTGAAAAATCAGACCTCTGGAAAGATTGGAAGAGGTCATCCACCATTGAAGCGACTGCAGAAGAGATGATGTGACAGATATATGCTGTGAGAGATGATCTGTTGTTTGAGACCACTGAGAAGCAAGGGTCCACTGAGGAATGCGAAGATGCAGCCTTGCTAGTGGAGTTACATGAACTGTGGAAGCCATGTGACCTAGGAGAACCATCATACATCTCGCCGAGATGATGCAAACCTTCAACATCTGTTAACAGAGGATGAGAAGAGTGTTCAGATGATCTGGAGAGAGAAACGCTTTCATGAGAGTAGTATCGAGGATAGCCCCAATGAATTGCAGACGTTGAATCGGAATTAGGTGAGACTTGGGGAAATTGATTTCGAATCCCAAAGCTTATAGGAAGGAAATGGTCTGAGACGTTGCTAGAACCACTTCCTGCGATCAAGGAGCTAGGCGGAACTAGCAAGAGCAAGCAGGCAGAAGGGGGAGACAGAAGGAGGACAGTAAAAGCAAGAAAGGAACCAGGGGAGGAGGCAAAGAGGAGCAGGAAGCCAGGGGCAGCGATGAGAGTAAGCTCCGCCCATCCCCACCGCGTCGGAAAGTCATCATCCGAACTCCCCCTTAAAAGGGGAAGAGCCAGGGCGCATACAGTGCAGAGATAGAAGGAGCTAGGAGAAACTAGCAAGAGTGAGCAGGCAGAAGGGGGAGAAAGAAGGACAGTAAAAGCAAGAAAGGAGCCGGGAGAGGAGGCAAAGAAGAGCAGGAAACCAGGGGCAGTGGTGAGAGTAAGCTCTGCCCACCCCCACCGCGTCAGAGAGTCATCATCCAAACTCCCCCTTAAAAGGGGAGGAGGGCGGCGAGGGCGAGCGGCAAAGGCGCTCACCTTAGCGAGAGCGCCTTTGCGAAGAGTCTCAAGAAGGGCCGAGTCACTACACCTAAGGACACTAGGGAAGGACAGCAAGGTAAGGATGACAACAAATAGCTAAATAACCAAACAAATATAAAAAGCAAAAACACAGTACATGCAGAGGGAACATACATAGATACGAAACAACAGCAGGAATAGGGAAGTAGCAAACAGCAGGCACAGGAGAACACACACACAACAGCAAAAAAGGTACCAGCGCAATAATAAAGAGCACTCCAGAAAGGCGGACAGCAATGGAAGTAGAAGGAATCCAGAGGATGAGCTTTCCAGTGTACTGTATGGACTGCCATATGTACGATTACCTCCTGTCGGGGAGGCAGTCGTATGTATGTGGTCGGTGTCAGAAACTGAAAAGCTTGAAGAAGGAAGTTAGTCGACTGAAGTACAGGATTCAGGTACTGGAGGGACATTACATCACAGAGGGACATTACATCACAGAAGACCCAGTCAGGACAGCCAAAGACCCTATGAGAGAGAGGCACATCAAGGAACAAGTCAGGGAGCTCGAGAAGTTTATTGAGGAGGCCTACAGGAGGGTGGAAGAACAAGAACAGCATAGGGAAGATGAAGATCCACCCACATGGAATGGAGAACAGGAGCAATCCGACTCCAAGGAAGAAGAAGCCCATAGAGGTATTCCGCAGGAAGGGGAGGCAAGGTCTTGCCGATGCCTAGAAGAGGAAGCAGCGAAGCACACCGAGGACACAGACCTGCAGCTGGAGTGAAAACTGAAAAAAGGAAAGTCTGCGATCCTAGTGGGAGACTCAATCCTAAGGCAAGTAGATAGCCACATAGCAGGAGGGAGAGAGGATCGCCTAGTGACCTGCCTCCCAGGAATAAGAGCAAGAGACATCATCGACAAAATTGAAAGGATCCTAGAAGGAGCAGAGATGGATGAGACTACAGTGATGATCCACATAGGGACAAATGACGTCAGCAGGAGAGACTACAGTAGGAATGCGCTGATAGAACAGTTCAAGATTCTGGGAAGGAAGTTAAAGATGAGGACTCAGAAGATAGCGTTTTCAGAGATCCTACCAGTACCAAGGGCAGATGTGAGGAGGCAGATGGAACTACAATCAATAAATGCATGGATGAAGAGATGGTGTGAGGAAGAGGGGTTCCACTTCGTGAGGAATTGGACAACGTTTTGGGGCAAGAACAAGCTCTTCAGAAGAGTTGGACTACATCTGAGTGCGGCGGGAACAAGACTTCTAGCAAACAACGTCAGGAGAGGAATCGAGCAGGCTTTAAACTAAGAAGAAGGGTAAAGCCTACAGTCAACCAAGTGTCGAGAAGATACTGAGAGGGAAAAATGCTGGGAAGACACACCGGGCAAAAAACAGGAGTTGACAGCTCAAGAGGATGATAAGAAGAACGTAGCGCAGGAAATGAAAATGAAGACTAAAAACACCAGGACTTAAATTGCATGTATACTAATGCAAGGAGCCTAAGGAACAAAATGGGAGAATTAGAAGTCATGGCCAAAAAAGAGAACCTAGACATCTTTGGGGTCTCTGAAACATGGTAGAATGAAGAAAACAAATGGGACATAGTACTGCCGGGGTACAAACTCTATCACGAAGACAGGTCAGGTCAGAAAGGAGGAGGAATAGCCCTATACATAAAGGATAACATACACTCGACCAGAGAAGACACAGCGGCGACAACGACAAATTGGAATCACTATGGGTTAAAATACCGGGAAGAAATGGGCCCGAGATAAAGATGGGCCTGTACTATCGTCCACCTGGGTAATCCAAAGCAAATGATGAAGATATGAAAGCAGAGATGAGACAAGAATGCAAAAGCGGTAACACGATTGTTATGGGAGACATCAACTATCCCGGGATAGACTGGAGTCTTGGAAACTCAAAATGTGCTAGGGAGACCGGATTCCTGGAAGCTATACAGGACTGCTTCATGGAACAGCTCGTCAGAGAACCGACGAGAGGGAATGCCACTCTGGACCTAATCCTCAATTAAACATAAGAACATAAGCAGTGCCTCTGCCGGGTCAGACCAGAGGTCCATCCCGCCCAGCAGTCCGCCCCCGCGGCGGCCCAACAGGTCATGACCTGCCTTAATCACCAGAAGGGGCCCCCTTGCCCCCTAGGTTTCTCATCGAAGTCCTATCTTCCCATCAATGTCCTAACCCTCCGGCCTTGCACCTGCATGACCTGGTGAGCTGTCTATACTTATGCAACACCCCAGCACCTCCCTCAGTACCCCACGATCCCCTTTTCCCTCAGGAATCTGTCCAATCCCTGTTTGAATCCCTGTACTGTACTCTGCCGGATCACTTCCTCCGGGAGCGCATTCCATTTGTCCACGACCCTTTGGGTGAAGAAAAACTTCCTTGCATTTGATTTGAACCTATCCCCCTTCAGTTTCTCTGAGTGCCCCCTCGTACCTGTCGTCCCTTTTAGTCTGAAGAACCTGTCCCTGTCCACCCTCTCTATGCCCCTAAGTATTTTGAAGGTCTCTATCATATCCCCCCTGAGCCTCCTCTTTTCCAGAGAGAAGAGCCCCAGTTTATCCAGCCTCTCAGCATATGGGCAGTTTTCCAGCCCTCTTACCAGTTTCGTTGCCCTCCTTTGGACTCTCTCAAGAACTGCCATGTCCTTCTTGAGGTGCGGCGACCAATATTGAACGCAGTATTCCAGATGTGGGCGCACCATCGCTCGATACAGCGGCATGATGACTTCTCGCGTCCTGGTTGATATGCCCCTCTTGATGATGCCCAGCATCCTGTTGGCTTTCTTCGAGGCTGCTGCACACTATGCGGATGGTTTCATGGATGGATCCACTAGCACACCCAAGTCTCTCTCAAGTCCGGTGTCTTCCAGCAATCTCCCCCCCATTTTATACTCGAACAACGGGTTCTTTTTCCCTATGTGCATGACCTTGCATTTATCTACGTTAAAGCGCATTTGCCATTTGTTTGCCCAGTCCTCCAGCTTATCGAGGTCCCTTTGCAGTTCCTCACACTCCTCCCTGGTCCTAACTCTGGCGCAGAGCTTGGTATCGTCTGCAAATTTTATAACCTCACACTTTGCCTCCGTTTCCAGGTCATTGATAAATATGTTGAAGAGTAGCGGCCCCAGCACCGATCCCTGCGGCACACCGCTCGTGACTCCCCGCCAGTCAGAATATTGGCCCTTTACTCCGACCCTCTGTAGTCTACCTGACAGCCAGTGCTTGATCCATCTGTGTTCATCCCCGCCCACCACGTGGTTCCACAGCTTCCTAAGCAGCCTTTCATGTGGCACCTTGTCAAAGGCCTTTTGAAAATCGAGGTAAATGATGTCTATGGGTTCCCCTTTGTCCACCTGACTGCTTATTGCCTCAAAGAAGTACAGAAGGTTTGTCAGGCACGACCTTCCCTTACAGAATCCGTGCTGGCTTGTCCGCAGTAGGCCATTTTTCTCGATGTGCTCGCAAATGCTGTCCTTGATCATTGCTTCCACCATCTTCCCTATAACTGAAGTCAGGCTCACCTCTTGATCCCTTCTTAAAGATAGGTGAGACATTCGCCAGTTTCCAGTCCTCTGGTACCTCTCCAGTTTTCAAGGATAGGTTGCAAACATGCTGGATTGCGCCCGCTATTTCCTGACTTAGTTCCTTTAGAACCCTTGGGTGGATCCCGTCCGGTCCCGGTGATTTGCCGCTTTTCAGTCTGTCAATCTGCTTGAGGACATCCTCCCGACTTACCTCTATATGCCCCAATCTTTTGGCCTGCTCCCCACTCATGAGCTCCTCTGAGTCCGGTATATTGGACGTGTCCTCGCTCGTGAAGACCGACGAGAAGAACGTGTTCAACCTCTCAGCTACCTCTTTATTCTCCTTAATCACTCCCTTCCTATCCCCATCGTCCAATGGCCCCACCTCCTCTCTCACTGGTTGCTTCCCCTTTACGTAACTGAAGAATGCCTTGAAGTTTTTCGCCTCCCTGGCCAGCCCCTCCTCGTATTTCCCTTTTGCTTTTCTAATCTCTCGGTGGCATTCCTTTTGGCATTTCCTGTGCTCCTGGTGATTTTCCTCCGTTGGATCCCTTTTCCATTTCCGGAAGGACACTTTCTTGTCACTAATTACCTTCTTTACTTCATGTGTCATCCAAACCGGGTCTTTTGGCTAAGAGGACTGCAAAGGAAGTGGAAGTAGTGGGACTGCTGGGAAACAGCGATCACAATATGATCAAGTTCAAGGTTGAAGTAGGAATATCGAAGGGGAAGAGAACCACAGCGATGACTTTGAACTTCAAGAAAGGAAACTACGAAGCGATGAGAGTAATGGTAAGAAAGAAACTTAGGAGCAGCTCAAGGAAATCACAGACTGTAGAGCAAGCATGGTCATTATTCAAGGACAAGGTGAGCGAAGCGCAAAATCTGAATATCCCCAGATTTAGAAAAGGATACAAAAAGAACCGAACTAAAGACCTGGCTTGGATAACTAAAGAAGTGAAGAAAGCGACAGGAGACAAGAAATATTCATTCCGGAAATGGAAAAAGGACAAAACTGGGGAGAACTGGAAAGAGTACAGGAAGCATCAAAAGGAATGTCACCTCGTAGTCAGAAGAGCAAAAAGAGAATATGAAGAGAAACTAGCCACGGAAGTGCAAAATTTCAAACCGTTCTTCAGATATATTAAAGGGAAGCAGCCGGCAAGGGAGGAAGTGGGACCGCTGGATGACGGAGATAGGAAAGGAGTGATGAAGGAGAAAGAAGTGGCGGATAGACTAAGCATGTTCTTTTCGTCAGTATTTACAAAAGAGGATACATCCAACGTGCCGGAACCTGAAAAAATTTTCACAGATCAAGCAGAAAAATTAACATCAATGGAGATAAGCCTCGAGGACGTACATAAGCAGATAGACGGAATCCACCCTAGGGTTTTGAAAGAACTAAAGGAGGAAATAGCAGAACTACTACAGCAAGTTTGTAGCCTATCCCTGAAAACAGGTGTGATCCCGGAGGACTGGAGGATAGCTAATGTTACGCCCATCTTTAAAAAAGGATCGAGAGACTGGTAAGTCTGACTTCGGTTTCGGGGAAGATGGCGGAAGCGCTGATAAAAGACAGCATCGATGAGCATCTAGAAACAAACTGATGAAAACAAGCCAGCATGGCTTCTGCAAGGGAAGATCGTTCCAAACAAATTTATTGCACTTCTTTGAAGGAATTAACAAACAAATGGACAAAGGGGACCCCTAGACATCGTATACTTGGATTTCCAAAAAGCCTTTGACAAGGTAACCCATGAACGCCTACTACGGAAACTGAAGAACCATGGGGTGGAAGGAGACGTACATAGATGGATCAAATATTGGTTGGCGGGTAGGAAGCAAAGGGTATGAGTGAAGGGCCACTACTCTGACTGGAGGAGGGTCACGAGCAGTGTTCCACAGGTGTCGGTACTCGGGTCGCTGCTGTTCAATGTATTTATAAACGATCTAGAAACAAGGACGAAGTGCGAAGTAATAAAATTCGCAGACAACACCAAATTATTTAGTGGAGTTGGGACTAAAGAGGACTGCGAGGAATTACAAAGGGACCTGAACAAACTGGAAGAGAGGGCGATGAGATGGCAGATGAAGTTTAATGTAGAGAAATGTAAAGTCTTACATGTAGGAAACAGAAACCTGAAGTACAGCTATACGATGGGAGGGCTGGTAATGGGCGAAATTACCCAAGAATAGGACTTGGGGGTAATACATAGAAACATAGAATATGACGGCAGAAAAGGGCTGTAGCCCATCAAGTCAGCCCACGCTAATGACCCACCCCCAGACTTCACCCGGCTAGAGATCCCACATACATATCCCATTTCTTTTTGAAATCGAGCACGCTGCTGGCGTTAATCACCTGCAATGAAAGTTCATTCCAATGATCGACTACCCTTTCGGTAAAGAAATACTTCCTGGCGTCGCCATGAAATTGCCCACCTTTGATTTTCAGCGGATGACCAATTGTGGTTGAAGGTCCTTTAAGAAAGAAGATATCGTCTTCCACCTCGATGCGGCCCGTGATATATTTAAAAGTCTCAATCATGTCCCCCTCTTTCTACGTTCCTCGAGCGAGTATAGTTGCAGTTTATTCAGTCTTTCCTCATATGGGAGGTTCTTGAGTCCCGAGACCATCCTGGTGGTCATTCGCTGAACCGACTCGATTCTCCGCACATCTTTTTGATAATGTGGTCTCCAGAATTGAACACAATATTCAAGATGAGGTCTCACCATGGATCTGTACAGGGGCATTATGACTTCGGGCCTCCGGCTGACGAAACCTCTACGGATGTATCCCACCATTTGTCTAGCCTTGGATGCAGCTTTCTCCACCTGCTTGGCAGTTTTCATGTCTTCACTAATGATTACTCCCAAATCACATTCTGCCCTAGTCCTAGCTAAGGTCTCACCATTCAGAGTGTAATTTCTGCACGGGTTTTTGCTGCCAAGGTGAATGACCTTACATTTTTTGGCATTAAAGCCTAGCTGCCAAGTCGAGGACCAATGTTCCAATAAGAGCAGGTCCTGTTCCATACTGTCGGGCAAGGTGCTGTTATCTACTATGTTGCATAGTTTGGCGGCGGCGGCGAATAGTGTTATTTTACCTTGAAGCCCTTGAGTCAGGTCTCTTATGTATATGTTGAAAAGGATCGGTCCCAAGACCGATCCCTGTGGCACTCCACTGGTCACCTCCGATGTATTGGAGGGGGTACCGTTAACCACTACCCTCTGGATTCTACCGCTTAACCAGTCATTGACCCATGTCGTCAATATCACTCCCAATCCCATCGAAGTCATTTTGCTTAACAATCTGCGGTGCGGGACGCTATCAAAAGCTTTGCTGAAGTCCAAGTACACGATGTCTAGAGACTTCCCCATATCCAGTTTCCTTGTAACTCAGTCAAAGAAGCTGATCAGATTGGATTGACAGGACCTTCCCTTTGTGAATCCATGCTGCTGGGGATCCTGTAGATTCTCCTCGGTCAGAATCGTATCTAATTCGTGTTTAATAAGCCTTTCCATGAGTTTGCTCACTATTGAGGTGAGACTGACCGGTCTGTAATTCGCAGCCTCCGTTCTGCAACCTTTTTTGTGCAATGGAATGACGTTAGCTGTTTTCCAGTCCATGGGGACTTTTCCGGTACTTAGGGAAAGACTGAACAGCACGGATAGCGGTTCCGCCAGGACATCACACAACTCCCTAAGAATCCTAGGGTGTAGATTGTCCGGTCCCATGGCTTAGTTCACCTTGAGTTTTGATAGTTCACCATGGACGCTGCTGGATGTAAACTTGAAATTTTGAAATGGGTCTTCCGAGGTTTGCCTTGCCTGCAGTTGTGGACCGGTCCCCGGCGCCTCACAAGTAAAGACTGAGCAAAAGTATTCATTTAGTAGTTTGGCTTTATCAGAATCCATTTTTGCATAGGTCCCGTCTGTTTTCCTGAGACGTACTATCCCATCTGTGTTTCGTTTCCTGTCGCTAATGTATCTGAAGAAGGATTTATCCCCCTTTTTAATGTTTTTCGCTAGTTGTTCTGTTTGAATCTTGGCCTCTCTGACTGCCGCTTTGACTGCTTTAGACCTGGTCAGATAGTCTTCTTTTGACACCCTGTTTCCAGTATGCTTGTAGGAAATAAAAGCTTTTTTCTTTTCCTTGACAAGATCCGAGATCTCTGCAGAGAACCACTGGGGCTTGTTCTTCCTCCGTTGTTTGCTTACTGTTTTTGTATAGCGGTTTGTTGCCTCATGCAAGGTGCATTTCAGGATTGACCACATAGCCTCTACATTATTGGTTTCAGCTTGGTTTTGTAGCGCCTGATGGACGAAGTCTCCCATGCGTTTAAAGTCAGTGCCCCGAAAGTCGAGGACCTTTGTTGCTGTGTTTGATCTAGTGAAGCCTATCTTGATGTTGAACCATACCATGTTGTGGTCGCTGGAGGCTAGTGTATCACCTACCGAAACTTCTGAAACGCTTTCTCCGTTGGTGAGTATCAGGTCCAGTGTCGCCTGATCTCTGGTGGGCTCCAGCACCATTTGTTTGAGTCGCGCCCCTTTTATGGAGGTTAAAAGCCTTCTGCTGCCGCTGGTAGTAGCGGAAAGTGTCTTCCAATCAGCATCAGGCATATTGAAGTCCCCTAGCAGAACCGTGTCCCCGCGTAAAGTGATGTTCTCAATGTCTTTGATTAGTTCCACAATGAAGCAGTCGGCACAGTGCGCAGCGGCCTCTAAGAAGGCGAATAGAATGCTAGGTATTATCAAGAAAGGCATTACAACCAGATCGAAAGAGGTCATCCTGCTGTTGTATCGGGCAATGGTGCGTCCGCATCTGGAGTACTGCATCCAATATTGGTCGCCGTACCTTAAGAAGGATATGGCAATACTAGAGAGAGTTCAGAAAAGAGCAACACGATTGATAAAAGGTATGGAAAACCTTTCATATGCTGAGAGATTGGAGAAACTGGGGCTCTTTTCCCTGGAAAAGAGGAGACTTAGAGGGGACATGATAGAGACTTACAAGATCATGAAGGGCATAGAGAAAGTGGAGAGGGACAGATTCTTCAAACTTTCAGAAACTACAAGAACGAGAGGGCATACGGAAAAATTAAGAAGGGACAGATTCAGAACCAATGCTAGGAAGTTTTTCTTCACCCAAAGGGTGGTGGATGTCTGGAATGCGCTTCGAGGGTGTGATAGGACAGGGTACGGTATCGGGGTTCAAGAAGGGATTGGATGAATTCCTGAAGAAAAAAGGGCTAGAAGGGTATAGATAGAGGATCACTATACAGGTCCTGGACCTGATGGGCCACCGTTTGAGCGGACCGCTGGGCAAGATGGACCTCTGGTCTGACCCAGCAGAGGCACTGCTTATGTTCTTATGATCAACCAGCCGTCCAGGTAAGGAAAGACTTGAAGACCGAAGGATCAGAGATATGTGGCCACAACAATCAGGCACTTCGTGAAGACTCTGGTAGAAGATGCCAGGCCGAAAGGAAGAACCTTTTACTGATAATGACATCCATTCACTTGGAAATGAAGGTATTTGCGGTGAGCCTGATGAATTGGTATATGTGTGTAGGCTTCTTTGAGATCCAGACAACGTAGCCAGTCGTTCTGATCCAGAAGTGGATAAAGAAGGGCAAGGGGGAGCATCTGAAATTTTTCTTTGACTAGAAATTTGTTGAGATCCTGAATGGGTTGTATACCTCCCTTCTTAGGAATTAAAAAATATCAGGAGTAGAATCCCTGATTCTGCTGATATAGAGGAACTTCTTCAATGGCATTTAGAAGAAGGATGGATTGAATCTCCTGACTGAGAAGAGAAGACTGTGCAGGTTCTGAAATAGACTCTCCTGGAGGATGATCCGGAGGTAGGGTATGAAAGTGACGAGCATTCCCCTGCCGAATGATGTCTAGAACCCAGAGATCTGTAGTGATGAGCTCCCACCGGTTGATGTACTATTGAAGCCATCCTCTGATCGGCTGAGGCAGAGATTTGAGAATGGGAACTGTGGCTATGCTCTTGAGGAACAAAAAGGCTGTGTAGGCTTTTGTTGAGCAGCCTGTTGTTTAGGTTGTTGACGTGGTTGCTGCTTGCGTTGCTAAGAAGAAGTAGGCCTGAAAATACAAGGTGGTTGAGGCTTTTTCTTTGGTTTGACCAATGTATCCCACCTGGTCTCATGGGCAGACAATTTTTGAGTAGCAGTATCCATGGATGGTCCAAAAAGTTCATCCCCAAGACACGGAGCATTAGCTAAACTAGTGGTTCCCAACCCTGTCCTGGAGGACCACCAGCCAGTCAGGTTTTCAGAACATCCCTAATGAATACACATGGAGCAGATTTGCAGGCCCACCTCCTCCATTATATGCAAATCTCTCTCATGCTTATTCATTTTGGCTATCCCAAAATCCCAACTGGCTTGTGGTCCTCCGGGACAGGGTTGGGAACCACTGTGCTAAACAATCTTGGTGGTGGGAACCAGGCAAGGCGTTTCATAGCTACAGACATGGCTGCTGCTCGTGAAGTAAGCTCGAACGTGTCATAGGTAGAACGAACCATATACCTCCTCAATTGCAAAACTGTAGAAATAAGATTTTGAAAAGCTTGAGTTTTGTGTGAGGGAATATAATTTTGAAAATTTGAAAACTGCTTAACCAGATGTATCAGGTAGAATGAAAAGTGGAAATTATAGTTTCCAGCTCGGTTCGCCAACATTGCATTTTGGTAAAGGCGTTTACCGAATTTGTCCATTGCTTTACCCTCTCTGCCAGGAGATACAGAAGCGTAGATACTAGCCTCTGCAGACTTCTTCAAGGTCGATTCTACCACAAGAGACTCATAAAGAAGCTGAGGTTTATCAAATCCAGTAATAGGAACCATTCTATATGATGAGTCAAGTTTTCTAGGAGCCACCGGAATAGAAAGTGGAGTTTCCAGATTTTTGTAGAAAGTCTCAAGCAAAATGTCATGAACAGGAAGCTTCAGCAGTTCTTTTGGTGGCTGGTTATAGTCTAGAGCTTCCAAGAACTTTTTACTATACTTGGAGTCTGCCTCTAGTGGAATGGAAAGGACCTCAGACATTTGCTGAAGAAACCTTGCAAAAGAGGACCTCTCAGAAAAAGCAGCAGGTTGATAAGAACACTGAGGTGAATCTGAACTATCAGAATCCTCATTATCAGATGAGAGTGGTTCCTGCTCCGAGTCTCCCAATAAGTCTGAGTCCTGAATGGAATGAGGACAGTGCCGAAGACTCGTTGCCAAAGGCTCAATATGTTTCATCTTAAGAGAAGCCTTCTGGGACCACATCGGCGTCGCCTCTCTAGATGTTTGTGTCAAGCACAAGTTCAAGTTTATTGGCATTTGATGAATCGCTTA
This sequence comes from Geotrypetes seraphini, assembly GCF_902459505.1. Lineage (NCBI taxonomy): Eukaryota > Metazoa > Chordata > Amphibia > Gymnophiona > Dermophiidae > Geotrypetes > Geotrypetes seraphini. Next base: position 163,840,110 of record NC_047087.1, on the reverse strand, counting down.
TTCGATATACTAAGCAATGAACAAAATTATTTTAAAAAAAGGTTAAATTATATAAAGACAAACCAAATAACAAAATTATTTAATATAATACAAACATGAATAGGAAGGGAAGGAGGAAAAGTTACAATTTTTATCTCAGAAGAAATAAACAAGGAAGGAAAAAACAAGAGGGAATGGGGGAGGTAGAAACTTAAGAACATTTAGATTTGTGATAAATTTAAATGTTAAAAGCATCTTTAAAAAGATAAGATTTTAAGGATTTTTAAAAAATGTAAGATCTTTTTCGTTTTTAATGTATTGTGGCAAAGAGTTCCACCATTGGGGACCCATTACGGAGAACATATCTGATCTTCTCATACCTACTATTTTCAAGGAAGGGACAGATAAGAGATTTTGGTATGATGACCGAAGTGGACGTAAAGTGTTATGGGGTATTAACTTTCTGGCTATGAATTGGGGTTCATTAAAAGTTAAAGTTTTAAATATAAGCAGCTTGACCTTAAAGGAGATGCGATGGCTGATTGGAAGCCAGTGGGCATCGATCATCAATGGCGTAACATGGTCATATTTCTTGGCGTTGTATATTAACTTGATTGCTGCGTTTTGTATGATCTGCAGTCTTCTTTTTTCTTTTTGGGAGATATTGAGTAAAAGTGCATTACAATAATCTATTTTTGCTATAATCAAAGAGTGAATCAGTATTTTAATTGATTTGGGGCTAAGAAATTTGGCGGTAGATCGGATCAAACGTAACTTATAGAAACAAGTTTTAACTATGTAAGAAATATGTTCATGATAAAGTAATTTATCGTCAATTATAACCCCAAGAATTTTCACAGTGGAAACTAAGTTTAAGGGGGTATTATTAAGGACAAATGGGGTCTTCAAGTCTATGTCCTTTTTCCAAGTGAAGAGCATTGTTTTGGTCTTTTTTATGTTTAATGCCAATTTGTTTGAATAAGCCAGTTTTGAATTATTTCTAGTTTTTTATTGATCGATGAGATGTCATCATTATTTTCTGGATCTAATGGGTGAATAAGTTGAATGTCATCAGCGTAAGAGACTGGTGCCGTGGAGTGAGATCAATCGACTCCTGTGTCAATGGTCCCAACACCGGTGGAGCATCAACCTGAGGTGTGGTGGTGTCGCTGTCTGCTTAAATTGAACCGTCACCTGGAGAGCTGATGTCAGCCTAGGTTGGAGTGTGGCCATAAATTGGGTCGGCACCAGCATTTGAAAATGCTCACCCAATTCCTCCCTAAACAAATTATTAATTCTCTGCTTAAGGGAGAGCACCGGTAGCACTGTTTTTTTCACCAGTACCCCTGGTGCAGCACTCTGGTCTGGTGATGAGGAAGCCGATGTCGAGGCACTCACTGAGATTGGAACTGGGCACTTACGGGACTTTTTTGAGGTCGGCATGACTCAACTCAATGCCATTTTGACCTAAGTCCTAGAAGAGGTAGAGGAAGGCTTCTTAGCCGGCTTACCCACAGGAGGTTGCGACATCAGAGATTTTTCTGCAATTGTCAATATATGCGGTGTCGTCTTGGTTGGTGCCACTGGTGTTGGTATTTATGTCGATTCCCCCTCCATAGCAACCCTGAACAATAACTTCTGTTGAAGAAGGCAGTTTTTCAAAGTCCTCTTTTGAAGAGAAGAACACCAGGTACAGGTTTCCGGGCGGTGCTCTGGTCCCAAACACTAGAGACATCAGCTATGTGGGTCAGTGACAGACTTGAACCGCAAGGTAATGGCAGAATGAAATCACTACATAGTAACATAGTAGATGACAGCAGATAAAGATCCGAATGGTCCATCCAGTCTGCCCAACCTGATTCAATTTAAATTTTTTAAATTTTTTTTCTTAGCTATTTCTGGGCAAGAATCCAAAGCTCTACCCGGTACTGTGCTTGGGTTCCAATTGTCGAAATCTCCGTTAAAACCTACTCCAGCCCATCTACACCCTCCCAGCCACTGAAGCCCTCCCCAACCCATCCCCCATCAAATGGCCATACACAGACACAAACACAGACCGTGCAAGTCTGCCCCAGTTGGCCTTAGTTCAATATTTAATATTATTTTCTGATTCTAGATCCTCTGTAATGTAATGTAATATGGGCAGAGTACAATGACCGCACTTCTTAAATCCCATCTGCTGTTGTGACATCAACAGAAAGACAGCCTTGGTAAAATCAAAGTTAGAGGCCAAGGTGGTACAACAGGCCCTGCCGGCCCGAACCCGTGAGAAAGAGAAAAAGATGGTATTTTTACAATTTACTGAAGGTAAACTTAACAGAAATAAAATAAAAATAATACAAAAATGAGTGAAAAGTCACTGACGCGAGAAGGCAATGAAAAGTTTTGAACAGCCATTGAAACATGTCTTCTTAGCTCTGTGGAAACGAAGAAACTGAGTGAACACGTGCCTACGTCTGGTGGGAAGGCACTCACGCCTGCACAGTGCAAGCTGATTGCGAACTTTCTAAACTTTAAAGTTGCAATTCATTTTTCAAGTGTCTGTGCCGGGGCTCTGTTGGTGATGTCACCCATGTGTGAGAATATGCTGGGATAATGTCTCACCTATCTATTGGAAAAGAGCTTACCAGGTTAAGTACATAATCTCTTTTTCCAGTGCAATAGGGCAGGCTTGCTGCACTGATTCGTAAGACTGAGGACCCAAAGGCAGAGTCCTGTCTCACTGCCACATACACTCTGTAAAACTTGGAAAACGTGTAGGGAAGACCACATTGCCTGCAAATCTCCTCAGGGGAGATAGCTCTAGCTTCAGCCAATGACGAAGTCGAACTCCTAGTAGAATATACTTTGATGGAAACAGGGGACTGTTTCCCAGAAAGAATGTAGGCTGATGAAATAGCCCTATGGATCCATCTGGAAATCGTGGCCTTGGAGGCAGGAGCTCCCTGTTTAACCTAAACAGTCAGCACAAACCAATGGTCAGAGACGTTAGTGACATCCAGATAATGTAGCAGCACTCTGCGTACATCTAGTTTCTTCAGGAGGCAATCCTGTGTCCAGGAACCAATAGGCTGAAAGATAGGCAAACAGACTTCATAATTAACATGGAAAGTCAAAACCATCTTTGGCAGGAAGGAAGGAACCCCGGTCTCCAAGATATGGAGGAATGGTTCTCTGCAAGAAAGAGCCTATAGTTCCGACACACGTTGCACCAAAGTAATGGCAACCAGAAAAACGGTCTTGAGCATCAAGTCTAAGAGGGAAGCTCATGAAGGGGCTCAAAGGGAGCCTTGGTAAGGCTAGACAACACCAAGTTAAGGTCCTAGGAAGTGAATGGTTGTTTAACCAGCAGTCTGACATGAAGAACCCCCTTCAAAAATCTAGCAACATCAGGATGAGATGCCACAGTAAGGCCTTGTCCAGGCCAGCCTGAAGAAAAGCAAGAATCACCAAGATCGGAGCTGAAGAAGGCTGCACCTGGTCATGAGTGCACCAATGTTGGAAGGCTTTCCACACCTTAGTGTAAGCAGAAACTGTGGACGACTTCTTAGACTTGAGAAGAATATCAATAATAACAGCACAATATCCTTTGTGTTCTAAGGCTGCGCTCTCAAGAGCCATGCCATAAGAACAAAGCAACCTAGATCTTCCATGCAGACCGAACCCTGCGTAAGCAGGTCCGGATGGGCGCACAGCTGAAGGCTGCGACCCCTGCGCAGATGCATCAGATCTGAGTACCACGGTCTGGTAGGCCAATCTGGAGCCACCAGAATGATGTGGCTTGGATGGACTGTGATCCACCAAATGACCCGGCCTATCATTGGCTAAGGAGGAAAGACATACAGGAGAATCTCCTGAGGCCATGGCTGCACCAGAGCAGTGTTTTTCAACCTTTTTACACCCGTGGAACAGCAGAAATAAAAGAATTATTTTGTGGACCGGCAAACTACTAGAACTAAAATTTAAAAACCCCATTTCTGCCCCATCTCCGCAAGCTCAGTCCGCGCAAATCATCTGATCCCATCCGCACAAGCCTCAGTTATGATTTTATATTGAATGTATTTTATTAAAGTATAAAAAGAAACAATATTCTGTACAATTGTCATTTTATAAATACAAATAATACAGAGCAAGGATCAACAAAACCTTGTCTCCCCTCCCCTTCACATATATCCCCTCTACTATCAAGAAAACGGAACAAGCCAAATTATTACAGAATGCTACACAGAAATATCATGCTAACAGAATACTGAAGTCACACATGACAGGAATAGTTTTAGGGGAGTGCAACTAGGGCTACTGCCTCCTGGCCCTAAGCCATCTGGAAGCTAAAGAAGCACTGCCTGGGCTTTGCAGTCCCCAGTTATGTCTAACACCAGCTCTAGCAGGATATATATTTCAAATCAGATATATTCTAATCACAAAATAGAAATAAAATTATTTTTTTCTACCTTTTGTCGTCTCTGGTTTCTGCTTTCATCTTCTTTTCACTCTCTTCCTTCCAGCGTCTGCCCCTTCCATCCACTGTCTGCCCTCTCCCCCTTCCATCCAGCCTGTGCTCCCTCTCTCCTTTTTACATGATTCATTCCAGCTTCAGTGCTCTCTTCATTTTTATCTCTCCTACATCAGATCTACCATCATTGTCCCTCTCTGCTTATTTTTTTGCTGACCCCTTCCTATCATCAATCTCTCTACTTTCTCATGCCTGTCTCTCCCCTTCCCCTCCTCTAATCTCCCTGCCAGCTGTTTCCTTCCTTTTTTCATTCTCCCTTCCCTCCTCCTCCTGTCCAGGAGTAACTCTCTTCCCTTCCTCCCCTCCCAGCAGCATCTCTCCTTCTCCCTCTCGAGTAGCAGCTGTCCCTTTTTTTCCCTTGCCCAGCAGCTTCCCTTCAGGTCCAGTAGCAGCTGTCCCTTTTTTCCCTTACCCAGCAGCTTCCCTTCAGGTCCAGTAGCAGCTGTCCCTTTTTTTCCCTTGCCCAGCAGCTTCCCAGACTCCTTTCCCTCCTCCCCTCCCAGCAGCATCTCTTCTTCTCCCTCTCCAGTAGCAGCTGTCCCTTTTTTCCCTTGCCCAGCAGCTTCCCTTCAGGTCCAGTAACAGCTGTCCCTTTTTTCCCCTTGCCCAGCAGCTTCCCTTCAGGTCCAGTAGCAGCTGTCCCTTTTTCCCTTGCCCAGCAGCTTCCCAGACTCTTTTCCTTCCTCCCCTCCCAGCAGCATCTCTTCTTCTCCCTCTCCAGTAGCAGCTGTCCCTTTTTTTCCCTTGCCCAGCAGCTTCCCAGACTCCAATAGTGGCTTTCTCCCCTCTGCAGCTCTCCTTTACTTCCCAGCGCAGTGATTCAGGAAGGCAGCCTCGGGTCCTTTGTTGGGTCGTGCCGCCTCTGAGGAAAGGAAGTTGCATCATCAGAGGCAGCCAAGACTCAGCAAAAGCCCCGAGGCTGCCTTCGTGAATCGCTGCGCTGGGAAGTAAGGAAGAGCTGCAGAGGGGAGAAAGCCACTGTCGGAGGCTCCCCAAGATCTCTCTGGCCCAGCGCGGACTTCAGCTGTTGATCTTGCCGGCCCTGCGCGGACCGGCAGGAAATTGAATTGAATCAATATCGCCGGCCCTGCGCGGACCGGCAAAAATTTCCTGCAGACCGGCGGTTGAAGAACAGTGCACTAGAGCATCGAGCCCCTCGCTTCCGGGCTTGGATCTTTGACTGAAGAAGCAATCAATTTTCTTGTTTCTTGTCAAGGCCATGAGGTTGAAGCGGAGCTGACCCCAGTGCTGCACTATGGCTCGGAATGACACTGTAGACAGGGCCCACTCACCCAGATCCAGAGTCTGTCTGCTAAAGAAGTCTGAGAAGAAGGGAAAGGGAATGGGGACTTGTATACTGCCTTTTTGTTGTTTTTGGCATTTCAAAGATGACATTCAAAGCAGTGGGCACCAGAGGATTAAGTGACTTTGCCCAGGGTCACAAGGACCTACACCGGGATTTGATCTCACAACCTCTGGTTGCAGAGGCAGCATCTCAACCAATGAGCCACAGCTTGAACATTGCCGACTCTCGCTACATGTGCTGCTGTTTATGCTTGGAAGTGACTTTCTGTTCAAAGAAAAAGAAGACAGGCTTCCTGAGCCAGAGGGGTACTCTTGGTCCCTCCCTGGCAATTGATGTAGGTTACTGCCATTGCATTGCTGAGAAGACCCTGACCGCATGGCCCTCCAGAGTCTTCTGCAATCGCATCAGAGCCAGCCGAATGGCTCTCAGCTCCAACTGGTTGATTGACCATTTCCTCTGAGAGGGCATCCAACACCTCTTAACAGAACAATGATTGAAGTGGGTACCTCAGCCTTGAAGGCTGGCATCTGTCATCACCACGATCCAGAAGGCAAATTGCAGAGGCACACCCCTACAGAGCAACTTTAGGAGAAGCCACCAGTCCATGCTGGCCCAAGCTTCCAGAGTCCAAAGAAGACAGGTCTGTAAGGCATCTCTGTTCAGAGCATAGTGGAAGAGTAAGGTATGCTAAAGAGGATGCTTGTGCGCCCTCGTCCAAGGAACCACATCCAATGTGGCAACCATGGACCCCAGGACTTAAAGATAGTCCCATGCCGAAGGAGCTAGCTGCTTCAGATGAGAAGAAATCTGGACACACAGTTAAGAACATAAGCAGTGCCTCCGCTGGGTCAGACCCGAGGTCCATCATGCCCAGCAGTCCGCTCACACGGCGGCCCATCAGGTCCAGGACCTGCATAGTATCCTTTATCTGTACCCTTCAACCCCCTTTTCCATCAGGAAATCTATCCCCTTCAATCCCCTTTTCCTTCAGGAAATCATCCAATCCCTTCTTGAAACCCAGTAGCGTACTGTCGTATCACACTTTCTGGGAGCACATTCCAGGTGTCCACCACACTATAGGTGAGGAAGAACTTCCTAGCATTGGTTTTGAATCTGTCCCCCCTCAATTTTTCCGAGTGCTCTCTCGTTCTTGTAGTTTTTGAGAGTTTCTGCCTGTGGGCTTCTGGTAGATACATGCAGCCCACAGCCATGTCGAAGAGGACTACCAGATATTCCAGTGACTGCGTAGGCATCAGATTGCTCTTTCTGTAGTTCACAATCCAGCCCAGGTCCTCCAGCACCTGCTCTACCGTGCATCATCCCTTGGACAACGAGGGAGCTCTGATCAGCCAGTCATCTAACCTGGAGACCCATTTTCCGCAGGTAAACTGCAACAACCAGCATCACCTTGGTGAAGGTCTGGGGCACTGTCGCCAGCCCAAAAGGCAGAGCCGAGAATTGGTAATGCTATTCAAGAACATGAAACCACTAAAATTTGCAGTGGGCTGGAAAAATAGGAATGTGCAAGTTTGCTTCCGTGAGATCCTGAGGAGTAGTGGCTCGTGGACAGTAGGGGGCGATGTTTATGGGACGGTAATGGAATGGACGTCAGGACATGATGGTGCAGTATTTTGTGGAGTTTTTCTACAAAAGCGCCTGCTTTTCGTATGATTCTGGGTAACTCTAGTTAGATACAAGCATATGTGTTAGTTAAGGCCACACCCAATAGAAGCGTACGAAAAATTGGTGAATAAAAATCTGAATATGGATGTAGCCAAGGCCAGAAAAACATACTAAAGAATAATATTAAGGAAAAGCATAATAATATTCTTTTTATGTACTTTGCTATTACGCTAGATCATAGAGGAAATCAGGATATACATGAACTCCGTCTTGAGAGAGTGACTTCATTTTGTTCTCTGTTTTTCTGTGTCTTCTGCTTGGCTTTACTCCATTTTGTGTTCAGCCTATGTCCCTAGTCTTTGTTCAGGTTTTTCCCGCTTTTAGTCTCGTGGTTCTAATTGATACCAGATGTGTCTTAGGCTGGTTAAGAAGAGCATATTAGATTACGTATCCCAACCTGAGATATAACATGCATTAAATATGAATGAAATACATGGTATGGATGTATGTGAATCTATGAATGATGGGGCCCCAAGTGTGGATGGATGTATGAAAAATATATATGAAAGAAGATGTACTTAAAGTGAAATGGTTTATATAAAAAACACTAAGGAAAAATCCTGAACACAGCATCTGGAAATGGTTAAGTTAGAATCAGAGACCTGTAGCAGTCTCCAGCATAGGAAGGGAAGGGTGGGGCACATGAAGCCCACTCTTAGAAAGGCTTCTGTGTGAGTATCAGTGTAATTTGAAACTGTCAGTTGTTCAAAGCAGGAGGAGGGAGTACCCCTCCTCCAGAATAAGGCTGAGAACATTTCAGCAGCTTGCCTGATACATAGACAAAGTATCTGAAATAAGTTTTAAGAAAGACAAAAAGAATATTGGAAATGTTATAAAATGTTAATGTATATTCAAGGATGAATGTAAACAAACATGATTTCTGAAACTTTTAAACATGTAAAGGAATTTTCTTTGTCCAAATTTAAGGACCACCTCTGTTAGTTAATTGGCTGACGGCCAATGATGTCAAACTGGACTGAAGGTATATATTGGGGAGCTTCGAAGTATCGGGTTGAGATTGTTATCAGAAGGCCAGCATTTTGGCAACTATAACGACCTCCCGCTAACGCAACTAGCCTTTTGAGGTCCATGATGGAAAAATAAAAGCAATAAATAATTATTTTGATAAACCTTCCGTTATGTGTCATTTCCATGTTTTTGTTATTTTGCACACCTTGAGTGAAAGCTAGCAGCTTAATTGGCAACTGCAGCTTTATGAGTACGCTGATGTCTCATTATCCATGCTCATTCCAGAGATGGAAGAAACTCTCCAGGGACCACTGCTGCAATGACTGAGCGCACACTCTCCATGTGAAAGCATGGAACCTCAAGAGCCACATTCACGTGCTGAAAATCCAGAATAGGCCTACAATCTTCGGAACCTTTCTTTGGCACAAAAAAGTATATAGAGTATCTACCTGAGTCCAAGTGCTCGGGTGGCATTGGCTCTATAGCTTGAATATCCAGCAAGTGCTGAATGGTGGCTTGAACCTTGAACGCTTTGTCCGGGTGACTTGTAGGCGAGTCCACTTACCAATTCACCCAATTCAACAGAGGCCAGGCAAATTCCAGCTTGTAGCTTGTCTAAGATCCACTGGTGGGAAGAAATGCTGAGAGCCTGCCCAATCTGTAAAGGGGTATCTCTCAGCCTGGCATCATTGTGCCTTTTTGGCAGAGGGCTCAAACTGGGAGGTGGAAGGCTGGGATCACCTGTAGCCAGCATACTGTCATCGGAAGCCCTGGAAAATGTATATGACTTGGCACTTGCAGATGGGTAGGATCGCCAGGAGACATGAAAATTATAACAACCAGAACCTCTAGAGGTCCTGGGTCTGCTATTAGGCAGAGTTTTAGGGCAATGGTCCACCACAGAAAGCCATGAGGTCGTCCAGGCCTTTGCCAAACAATAATTACCCCTTAAAAGGAAGTCTAGTCAAAGTAGCTTTGGAAGTGGAATCACCAGTCCAGTGTCTGATCCAGAGCATTCTGCAAGCAGAGATGGAGTACGCTGACACCTTTGCAAAACTTGCATAATGTCATACAATGCATCACCAATATAATCAGTCCCAGTCAAAAGAAGTTGAGGAGGAGGTTCCACAGCCTTACTCTCAAGGGTGCACAGTCTAGAAAGACAGGTGCATGCGACAAAGAACGTAGCCAAAGGAGCTTTGATGTCTAAAGCAGCTGCATCGGTTTCTGGAGGACCACATCCACACAGTGGTCCTGCATATCTTTTAACACCACACCACCTTCACTGGGTAGAGATGTGCATTTAGTCACCTACGCAACCAAAGAATCCACCTTGGGATGACCCAAAAGTTGCTGATACTCTTGTCCCAAAGAATACATGCATGACATGGCTCTGACTATTTTAAGAGCCTCTTCTGGAGAGTCATACTGCTCCAAGACCAGAAAGCACAGTTACTTACCGTAACAGGTGTTATCCAGGGACAGTAGGCAGCTATTCTCACATGTGGGTGATGTCATCCACGGAGCCCCGGATGCAGACGGCCTCGCAAGCAGACTTGTTTGAAGAAACTCTAGAAGTTTCACAACTGCTGCACCGCGCATGCATAGGGCGCGTCTCCTCAGTTCAGATAGCTAGCAGAAAAGCCAATCAGGAGAGTCAGATGGGTTGTGAGAATAGCTGCCTGCTGTCCCTGGAAAACACCTGTTACGGTAAGTAACTGTGCTTTATCCCAGGACAAGCAGGCAGCCTATTCTCACATGTGGGTGACCACCAAGCTAACTAGAATGGGATGGTGGGAGTGTTAGCAATTTAAGAGAATAAATTTTGTAATACTGCCTGGCCAAAATAGCCATCCTGTCTGGAGAAAACATGCAGACAATAATGAGAGGTGAAAGTATGAACTGAGGACCAAGTGGCAGCTTTGCAAATTTCCTCAATAGGAGTAGATCTGAGGAAAGCTACAGATGCCGCCATGGCTCTGACTTTGTGGGTTGTGACTTGATGCAGTCCAACCTGGGTACAGCAGAAAGAGATGCAAGCAGCCATCCAGTTGGAGAGGGTGCGCTTAGGAATGTGATGTTCCATCTTGTTTGGATCGAAGGAGATGAAAAATTGTGGAGCAGATCTTTGTGGTTTGGTGCGTTCTAAGTAGAAAGCCAAAGCACGCTTGCAGTCCAGAGTATGAAGAGCTGATTCTCCAGGATGAGAATGAGGCCTTGGAAAAAACGCTGGAAGTACAATAGATTGATTGAGATGAAATTCTGAAACCACTTTAGGTAAGAATTTAGGATGAGTACAGAGGACCACCTTGTCATGATGGAATACTGTGAAAGATGGATCAGCAACTAAAGCTTGTAGCACACTAACTCGTCTAGCAGAAGTGAGTGCAGTGAGAAAAACTACTTTCCAAGTGAGGTATTTATGATGAGCCGAAGCGATGGGTTCAAAGGGAGACTTCATCAGTTGAGCAAGAACAACACTGAGATCTCAAACCACTTGAGGTGGCTTAATAGGTGGTTTGATATTGAAAAGTCCTTTCATGAATCTGGAAACCACAGGATGAGCAGAGAGGGGTTTTCCTTCAATAGGCTGATGGAAAGCCACAATTGCACTGAGATGGAATCGAATGGATGTTGACTGGAGGCCAGAGGTAGATAAGTGCAATAGATAATCCAAGACAGACGACAAGGAGGTAGATTGAGGCTCGTTGTGATGAGTGGTACACCAAGCAGAAAATCTAGTCCATTTCTGGTTTTAGCAGTGTCTAGTGGCAGGCTTCCTGGAAGCCTCTAAAATGTCCTGAACAGATTGGGAAAACTGTAAAGTAGCATTCAGGTTGAGAGGTACCAAGCTGTCAAGTGTAGAGACTGCAGGTTGGGATGAAGTAGAGATCCTTGACTCTGTGTAAGCAGAGAGGGAAAGACTGATAGAAGGAATGGCTCCCTGCTGCTGAGTTGAAGTAGAAGGGAGAATTATGGTTGTCTGGGCCACCGAGGAGCTATCAGAATCATGGTGGCATGTTCAGTCTTGATTTTGACAAGAGTCCTGAGAATTAGAGGGAATGGAGGGAACGCATAGAGAAACTTGTCCGTCCATTCCAGAAGAAAAGCATCTGCCTCTAGTCGGAAGGAGAGTATATCCTTGAGCAGAACTGAGGCAATTTGTTGTTGTGGGGAGACGTGAAGAGGTCTATCTGAGGAGTCCCCCACTGAGAGAAAATGTGATGAAGAGGTGATGAATTGAGTGTCCATTCGTGAGGTTGGAGAATGCGACTCAATTTGTCCGCTAGACAGTTTTGCTTCCCTTGAATGTAGACAGCTTTCAAGAAGATGTTGTGAGAGATAGCCCAAGTCCAAAGCTTCAGAACTTCCTGGCAAAGAGGGAGAGATCCTGTTCTTCCCTGCTTGTTGGCATAGTACATAGCAACTTGATTGTCCGTTCGAATGAGGACTACTGTGTTGTGAAGAAGATGCTGAAAAGCCTTGGGAGCTTTGAAGATCGCTCTGAGTTCCAACAGATTGATGTTAAACAAGCAATCCGTGCTAGACCAAAGATCTTGAGTACGGAGATCATCGAGATGAGCCCCCCAAGTGTAGGTTGAAGAATCTGTCGTAAGGACCTTCTGATGAGGGGGCATTTGAAACAGCAAGCCTCTGGAGAAATTGGAAGAGAGCATCCACCAGTGGAGAGATTGCTCGAACGAGGGAATTATTTTGATTTGAAGAGAGAGAGGGTCGAAAGCCTGATTCCACTGAGGAACCCTGAGGTGAAGTCTGGCAAAAGCAGTCACGTGAACTGTAGAGGCCATGTGACCCAAAAGAACCATCATGTGCCTTGCCGAAATTGAATTGATGGAAGACACTTTGTTGCATAGCTGAAGGACAGCATCCAGACATTGTTGAGGAAGGAATGCTCTGAGATGAACAATGTCAGAACAGCTCCGATGAACTGTAGGTTCTGAGAGGGCTGGAGCTGAGATTTGGGAAAGTTGATTTTGAACCCCAAACTTTGAAGGAACCAAATAGTCCATTGGGTCACTACAATAACCCCTTGAGATGTTGAATCTTTGATGAGCCAGTCGTCCAGATACAAGAACACTGAAGACTATGGTTGCGCAGAGCCGCTGCAACTACAACTAGGCATTTGGTGAACACTCTTGGAAATGATGCAAGACCGAAGGGCAGCACTCTGTACTGGAAATGCAGATTCCCCACCCGAAATCTGAGGTATTGACGGGAGGCTGGCTGAAAGGGAATGTGAGTGTAAGCCTCCTTGAGATCTAGAGAACATAACCAATCGTTCTGATTTAGAAGGGGTTATAAGGATGCCAGGGACAACATGCAAAATTTTTCTTTGACCAAAAATTTGTTGAGTGCCCTGAGATCCAATATAGGCCGCAGATCACCCGTCTTCTTCGGAACAAGGAAGTAACAGGAGTAAAACCCCCTGCTCTGCTATTCCAAAGGAACCTCCTTGATAGTAAGAAGATGAAGCAGAGCTTGAGCTTCCTGAAGAAGAAGGGTGTTCTGGGATGGATTGGAAAGACACTCTCTTGGAGGTAGCTCTGGTGGAATCTGAGTGAAATGAAGAGAGTATCCTTCCCTGATGATTGACAACACCCAGAGACCTGATGTAATGGTCTCCCATCGATGGTAAAAAAAAAAATGGAGATGACCTCCTATGGAAAAGGAAAAAGACAGAGGCAGAACAATGGAGATTATGCTCTGTTTGAGACAGTCAAAAAGACTGAGAAGCCTTGGGTGCATCAGAAGGCTGAGGTTTCTGTTGCTTCTGCTGCTGTTGTTTCTTAGGAGGTGCTCGTGTGTAAGGAGCTGCTCTCGGAGGATAACGCCTCTGATAGGATGGAAGAGGTCGAGAAGGCTTGGAAGAAGCTGACTTAGGTTTCGGTCTGACTATGGAAGCAAAAGATTTCTCATGCTCAGACAACTTCTTAGTAGCCACCTCAATGGATTCATCAAAGAGATCATTGCCCTCAAAATGGATATTGGCCAGAAGATCCTGAATGTTGGGGGTCCATGTCAATAGTGCGAAGCCAGGCAAGCCTGCACATCGCTACTGAGAAAGCAGTGACCCTTGAGGAAAGCTCAAAGGCATGATAAGATGACTGGAGAAGGTGTAATCTGAGTTGGGCCAGTGTAGCAATGACTGTGCTGAGAAAGATCTTTAGCAAAGCCAGGCAGTATGTCAATAAAATATTTGAAATACGTAGTAAAGATGAAATTATAATTCAAAACTCTGGATGCCATCATAGAATTTTGATATAGGCGACGGTCAAACTTGTCCATGGTTCTGCCTTCTCTTACAGGAGGAACGGTAGCATAGACCCTGGAAGGATTGTTCCTCTTCAAGGAAGATTCCACAAGAAGGGACTGATGAGAAAGTTGAGTGTCCTTGAAGCCCTTACAATATACAGTTCTATACCTCGATTCCAGCTTGCCTGGAACAGCAGGAATGGAATAAAGAGTTTCCAGGTTCTGTTTGAAAGTCTGGGAAAGAAGCCTGTTGAGAGGGAGTTTGAGAGACTCCACAGGTCGAGGCAAACCCATTTCTTCTAAATACTCCTTAGAGTACTTAGAACCAGAGTCCAATTTGAGATCCAGGTCCTCAGCCATCTGACGGAGGAAGGAGGAAAAGGATAATTGATCCGCAAAAGGATGGCCTCGAGAGGGATCGATGACTTTGAAGCGCCTCGAGTAGAGAAGGAAGACGAAGCCTCTCTGGAGTATTGATATCCAAGTGAATAAGCAGGTGTGGATGAGGGGTTTTGCTAACGGTGTCCTCGATCGAGGGGTTGGAGGCCTCGAAGAGCTGGTGGACTGGATGAGCAAAGCTCATCTCTTGAAGAGGATCTGCGCCTCGATGAATGCCTTGATGAGTGCCACGACCGGTGATGGGAGTGATGTCTGGAAGCAGGTCGTGCTCAAGATCGAGGAGACTTCACCCTGTGCCTCGAAAAGGGCAATGCCTTATGTGAGGATGAAGTGCTGGAAGCTGTAGAGTGAAGATGAGACACCATAGAAGACTCAGTAGGTTGGATCGAGGTATCTCAAAGCACTCCAAAAGTCTCGGCTCCTTGTATGGAGTGTGAAGAATCCAGACCTGACAATCGCAAAGACTCAACTCCTTACATAGAGTGTGTAGATTCAGCTCGAGGCACAGGCAAGGACTTGACTCCTTGTGAGACTGCTGAGTGCCCAAGCTGGACTGTAGGAGGCAGTCAAGACAGGAATATGTTTGGCAAGTAATTTACGAAACTCCCTCTCTAAAACACTCTGGATAGTAGTCTGCAATTGTGTATCGAGTCTTTAACTGGAACACTTGCTGAGGCTAAAGGTTCCGAGGATGAAGAGGAAGGCGTATGCTTCGCCTTGGAGGGATGTTTCTTGGGCAACTTAAGAACTACTGCTGGAAATGTCTTCCGAGGTATCTGACCTGAGGGAAGCCCAGGAGTAGACTCAGCTGATGTCATCGAAGATGAGGACTTTCCAAATGAGGAAGGCTTGATGAGAATCGAAGCCAAGTACGAGGTAGAAAGCTTGACCAAGTCAGAGGCTGAGGCTGAGACCGGGGTGGGGGATTCCATTCCAAAAATCTTCCCCACTTGAACTCGATGACATTTAAGAGCTCAAGGTTGAAGGGTAGCACAGCGAACACACGACTCTAGGCAATGGTCAGGCCCTAAACACTGAAGGCACCACCGATGTGGGTCAGTGAGGGAGATCGCATGCTGGCAATGGCTACACTTCTTGAAGCCTGTGACCAGCCGGGACATAGAAGGAAAAATAGCCGCAGCCAAATTGAAGCCCGCAGGCTGAGGGCGTGCGACAGGTCCCGCTGTCACTCGATGAAAAAAAACATGAAGAATTGTCTTTTTTTTTTTTTACACACAAAAGAAATAGCACAGTGACATGATAATAAAGAAATAAAACACGAGCCGCGGTGAGAGAAGGCATGAAGTCAAACTAAGTTCAGTGCAGAATGTCAAAGACGGACTTCTCAGCTCTGCGGAAAACTGAGAACTGAGGAGACGCGCCCTACGCTGGGCGGGAAGGCACTCGCGCAGGCGCGGTGTGACAGTCGCAAAACTTCTAGGGTTTCTACAAGCAAGTCCTCTTGCGAGGCTGTCCGAATCCGGGGCTCCTTGGATAACGTCACCCACATGTGAGAATAGGCTCTCCTGGAATAATGCTCAAATCAGGATGCCAGGGAAAAGTAACAGAGTGCGAGTGCACACCACACAAAGCTAGGGGGAAGAAGTGGACAGAGGCGGCTGAGTGACTAAATTCAACCCCTGCAAAGATTCAGAAATAAGATCTGGCAAAGCCACACGCTTGAATAAACGCAGAACCATGGGATCATCCCCAGGTTTCCAAACCCCAGAGGGATCTGTATATCCAGCACACTGTCCCTGATCTCCCCTCCTGGGAAGTGCTGCATCTGTATATAAGGGGTCAGCAAGCTGGTCATCCTTATCAGGATCCTCCAGATCAGGATCAAGCAGTGCAAGAACAGCAATGCCACTGAAAGCAGCAATGCCACTGAAAAACATCTTGGAGGCAGATTGGGACTGCACAGGGGAATAATGCTGGCTTTGAAACTCTTTTCACAAATATTACATAAAGTCTGAGAAAGTGTCCGGCTCCTGGGACATAGTCACCCTTTGATAACTTAACCTTGAGTTTTTTTAGGCTGCGGAGGGTCCACAGTCAGGTGCAAGGAACTAGCAGATGTGCCAAGCCCTGAAAGTAAAAAAGGCCACCCCACCAAGCTAGCCAAACATTTAGTCACCTGCTTCAGCAGGGGAGAGGCTAAGCTTGACAATGCTGCCTCTCTCAGCTGTGTCACATAGTACAAGGATGCTTTGAAAGCGGGCAAGAATCTACATGAGGAGAGCCCAAAAACTCCATCCCAACAAGTTTTGAGGCAAAAATCTCAGTTTTGGAGACGCATGGAGCTGTAGAAAAAAAAGATTGCTAAAAATCCAAGATGGCCGCCGTCAAAAAATGGTGATTTTAGGATTCTTTAGGTGGGGGACATGCAGAAACCTTGAAAACCCCACTTTTCAAACCTCTCCCAATTCACCTCACAGGCTGTGTAACCTTTTTGTGGATCTGTGCTGCAGCCTGCCTCAGCTCTCTAAGAATAGCTGGATGAGAGAATTACTGCCTCATGCTGGGAATAAGGGGTCTCAAGGCACCAAAGCCACTGGGAAGAATGAACTTATGTTGAAAAAAAGAATAAAATAAGCAGAGCAGATCAGAAACACTTCTGCATGGATTGTTTGCAGGAAGAAAAAACTATAGGGGGTTCTGTGTTTCTCTGCTATGTAGGAGGAACAGAAAACAATGTGTGTGGGTTTCTATAAGACCTAGTTCGTGGGTACAGATTGAACTACTTTACAGATTCCAGAGTGGATGTAACAGAAACTCCATTAAAGTGCAAATCATCCAGCAACTTTTGAATGGGTACAGCACCTGGTTAACTTAATAGAAAATATTATAATACTGTGCAGTAAGTACTCCCCTGCCCCCACCCGGGTACTTCTTCATAGTACTTGACTGGCAGAAATTTCTGGGGAGAACACTGCCTAGATTACAGATCTATAAAGACACAGGAAATGGCTACAAATATACTGTATACTTTTTACAAAAAATGAATGCTTTACACTAACCTGGTTATCAGACACTCTTGGAGACTGTGCCAGGTCTCTGAAAATGACAAAGAGAAAGATGAATGGGAGTAAATGAGAAATTACCAATGTCATATTCTAATAATGTTTATTTTTTTATTTGGTTTTATATATTTTATTTATGATCATGCAAATAATCACACAAGTAAACCTTGTTTAAATAAAAATAGAGCTATCAATAAGAAACTATAATATTAAATTCTATTAGATTATATCAAAGGGAAAAATCAAGTTCTTAATTAGACCCTCAAATAAGTTTAGGAAGCGGATTTAACAAAGGATAAAATGGAACCCTCCTTTACTAACGTGTAGTGTGGGTTTTAGCGCCGGTAGCAGCGGTAACTGCCCCGACGCTCATAGGAATTCTATGAGTGTCGGAGCAGTTACCGCCACTGCTGGCGCTAAAATCTGCGCTACGCATTAGTAAAGGAGGGGGATAATTAGGAAAAGACATTAACATGATAATTCCCTGCTCAATTACTTCATCCTTTAACTGTAGTGTTTATAGAGATCTTCATGTCCAAAAAATTCAATTGATCAGGCTCATAAAATCTAATCTAAATCTTAGATTTATATACCAAATCATCCCTAAAGATATAGAGCTCAACTCAGTTTACAATAAAAATATGTTTACAAAGATGTGTTGATTTAAGATAGATCATTAGGAATTACATTCTAAAAAACATTGAAACATCGTACTTTTTAAAACTTTATGGAAAACCTGAAAAAAAATACACGATCATATCTGAACCCCTAAATATTTTATCAAGCATTTACAGGGGTAAGATAACCTCGACTTCCAAAAAGCTTTCGACAAGGTACCCCACGAACGGCTGCTTAAGAAGCTGTGGAACCACGGAGTGGAGGGGGATGTATACCGATGGATTAAACACTGGTTGGTGGGCAGAAAACAGAGGGTTGGAGTGAAGGGCAAATACTCAGACTGGCAACAGGTCACGAGCGGAGTTCCGCAGGGGTCGGTGTTGGGACCGCTCCTGTTCAATATATTTATAAACGATCTGGAGACAGGGACGAAATGTGAGGTTATCAAATTTGCAGATGACACCAAACTCTGCAGCAGGGTTAGAACCACGGAAGACTGTGAAAACCTGCAAAGGGACCTAACGAAGCTGGAAGAGTGGGCCAAAAAGTGGCAGATGCGTTTTAATATAGAGAAATGCAAGGTCATGCATGTTGGGAAAAAGAGCCCGATGTTCAGCTATACAATGGGGTGAACATTGCTAGATTTAAGTATCCTTGAAAGAGACCTGGGTGTGCTGGTGGATACAACAATGAAAGCATCAGCACAATGCGCGACAGCCTCAAAGAAAGCAAACAGAATGCTGGGTATCATCAAGAAGGGTATCACGACCAGGACAAAGGAAGTCATCATGCCACTGTACCGTGCAATGGTGCGCCCGCATCTGGAGTACTGTGTCCAGTATTGGTCGCTGTACCTCAAGAAGGACATAGCATTGCTTGAGGGGGTCCAGAGAAGAGCGACAAAAATGGTAAGAGGTATGGAAAACCTTTCGTATGCCGACAGGCTAGAACAGCTGGGGCTGTTCTCCCTGGAAAAGAGGAGACTTAGAGGAGACATGATACAAACTTTCAAGATCCTGAAAGGCATAGATAAGGTAGACAGGGACAGATTCTTCAGACTGTGGGAAACAACAAGTACAAGGGGGCACTCGGAGAAACTGAAAGGGGATAGGTTTAGAACCAATGCCAGGAAGTTCTTCTTCACCCAAAGAGTGGTGGACACATGGAACGCACTCCCGGAGGTTGTGGTGGGGCAGAAAACACTACAGGGATTCAAAGAAGGTTTGGATAAATTCCTGAAGGAAAAGGGGATTGAGGGATACGGATAGAAGTAAGGATAGGTTTTTTAGGGCAGGGAACACTTGACAGGTCATGGACCTGATGGGCCGCCGCGGGTGCGGTCTGATCCCGGTGGAGGCAACTTCTTATGTTCTTAAGAAAGAAGCACCAATATCTCTAACTTCTTGTCTGTAAGACAAGAATAACCTCCTCTCCTGGGTCTTTTTCATTAGGTCTGGAAAGATCCAAATCTTCTGATCATAGAAGAGTTTCTTTGATTTCTACCTAAGAGCCTAAATTTGGCTTCCAGAACTTCCCTCCCACATACGGTAATCTTTTTTTTTTTTAGTCTTAGTTTTTTTATTGAAAATTTTTGTTTTTCGCGGGAGGAAGAGAAGACAGTCTGGTCACCTGTTTGCCCAGAGCAAGAGTGAAGGATGTGGCCAGCAGAATCACCAGGATCATTGACAGTGCAGGAGGAGAGGCCACTGCTGTGCTTGTCCACGTGGGAACCAATGATGTGAGTGGACAGAAGTATGACAGGGAAGAAATGAAGGACCAGCTCTGCTCACTCGGAAGAAAATTGAAGGTCAGGTTAGTGACAGTGGCCATCTCCGAGATCCTCCCGGTACCGAGGGCTGATGGGAAGAGGCAAGATGAACTGCGAGCAATCAATGCCTGGATGAGAAGATGGTGCGAAGAGGAGGGCTTTGACTTTGTGTGCAACTGGACGGCTTTCTGGGGAAGAAACAAGTACTACAGAAAGGACAGACTACACCTTACCAAGGAAGGAGCGAGAGTACTGGCTGGAAACATGACGAAGGTCATTGAGAAGGCTTTAAACTAGAAATCAGGGGAGAGCCGACAGTCGACATCCAGTCGATGGCCCGGAAAACAGGTGACTCCAAAGAACGAACTACAGATGTCTGCTCAGATAAAGGGGAAGAGCATGATGCAAATGAAGGAGACAAAGAAGGATGACTGGAAGGATACCAGATGACAGGAAGGATACCAGATGACTGGAAGATAGCGAACGTCACGCCAATTTTCAAAAAAGGATCGAGAGGGGAACCGGGCAACTACAGACCTGTGAGCCTTACGTTTGTCCCTGGAAAGATGGTTGAAGCACTGATCAAGGATAGCATAGTCCGGCACCTAGATGCACACGACTTGATGAAACCCAGTCAACATGGGTTCAGGAAAGGGAAATCATGTTTAATGAATTTACTTCAATTTTTTGAGACCGTGAACAAGCAAATTGATAGTGGAATGCCGGTGGACATAATATATTTGGACTTCCAGAAAGCGTTCGACAAAGTTCCACATGAAAGACTTCTCAGGAAACTACAAAGTCATGGAATAGAGGGAGATATACACAGGTGGATAGGCAAATGGCTGGAAAACAGAAAGCAGAGAGTGGGCATAAATGGGAAGTTCTCAGACTGGGAGAAAGTGACTAGTGGTGTGCCCCAGGGCTCGGTTCTTGGGCCAATCCTATTTAATATTTATATCAATGACCTGGAAGAAGGAGTATCCAGTGAGATCATTAAGTTTGCAGACGACACAAAGCTATGCCGGGCAATCAGATCGCAGGAGGATAGCGAGGAACTCCAGAGCGACTTGTATCAGTTAGAGAAATGGGCAGAGCAATGGCAGATGAAGTTCAACGTGGAGAAATGCAAAGTAATGCATTTAGGTAGTAAGAATAAGGAACACGAGTATAGAATGTCAGGCGCAACTCTGGGTAAGAGCGAACAAGAAAAGGACCTGGGTGTACTGATAGATAGGACCCTGAAGCCGTCGGCACAATGCGCGGCAGCGGCAAAGAAAGCAAACAGAATGTTAGGCATGATAAAGAAAGGAATCACGAGTAGATCGGAGAAAGTCATAATGCCGCTTTATAGAGCAATGGTCAGACCACACTTGGAATACTGTGTCCAACATTGGTCTCCCAACCTAAAGAAGGATATAAAACTGCTGGAGAGGGTGCAGAGACGAGCAACGAAGCTAATAAGAGGTATGGAGAACTTGGAATATGAGGAAAGACTCAAGAAACTGGGACTGTTCTCCCTTGAGAAGAGGAGGCTGCGAGGGGACATGATCGAGACGTTCAAAATGCTGAAAGGCATCGATAAAATAGAGCAGGAAAATAAATTATTTACATTGTCCAACGCGACACGGACAAGAGGACATGGTTTGAAGCTAATGGGGGACAAGTCCAAGACAAATGTCAGGAAGTTCTGCTTTACACAGCGAGTGGTAGACGCCTGAAATGCTCTCCCAAAGGAGGTTATTAAGGAATCCACTGTGCTAGGATTCAAAGACAAATTAGATGCACATCTCCTTACGAGAGGCATAGAGGGATATGGGTGACTAAAACTACATCAGGTGTATACCTGACTGGGCCTCCGCATGTGCGGTTCGCCGGACTCGATGGACCATGGGTCTGATCCGGAGATGGCAGTTCTTATCTTCTTATGTTCTTAGGAGTGCAATTAGATCCCGTGAATAACACAAAAAGGGCTGGGAAGCACAGAAAGTCCAAGAAGAGAGCACAAAGTGAGCTTAAATGTATATACACGAATGCCAGAAGCTTGAGAAACAAAATGGGGGAACTAGAGGCACTAGCAAGATGTGAAAAACTAGATATCATTGGCATAACAGAAACATGGTGGAATGAGGAAAATGAATGGGATACAGTACTGCAGGGATACAAACTATACAGAAGAGATAGAATAGGGCAAAAAGGGGGAGGTATTGCCCTAAATGTCCAGGAAGGAGTAGAGTCTATCAGAGTAGTGAAGGTGGAAGGGAAAGAGAAATTGGAGTCACTCTGGATTAGGATTCCTAGACAGAATGGAGCAGACTCAAAGATCGGCCTCTTCTATCGACCCCCAGGACAGACGGATATGACAGACACAGAAATGATAGAGGAAATCAAGCATGAATGTAGAACAGGCAACGTAACAATCATGGGAGACTTCAACTTCCCGGGGATAGATTGGAACCTAGGAATCTCAAACTGCAGCAAAGAAACAAGGTTCCTGGAAATGATAGGGGACTGCTTCCTAGAACAAATGGTGGGAGAACCCACAAGAGGGAGCGCCACCTTGGACTTGGTCCTAAATGGCATAACTGGACAAACAAAAGAAGTAGAAGTCGCACTCCTGCTGGGGACAAGCGATCACAGCATGATCAACTTTAAAATCGACATCAGGAAGGAGAAACAAACCAAGACTCCCCCATCAAGAAAGGTGTAGGTGAGACCAAGGGAGAATAGATTGCTTAATTTTATGCAATATTAGGTCCATGTTGGTTTTGGCCGAAGTAAATAGGTCCTTATTGAAATGTATTCCTGAATATTTAATTTAGGAGGTTACCCATTTTAGAGAGAGATTAGGTATGTAGAAGGGAGTACAGAGATCATTCAATGACATAAGTTCTGTTTTATCTCAGTTGATCTTGTAGCCCGAAAAAGAGGAAAATCGGTCAACAAGAGCAACTAATGTCCTCAACGATGATTCAGGGTCTGTCAAGTAGAGACGTATATCATCTGTGTATGCAGACAGTTTGTATTCTATTCCCCCCCAAACTGAAAACTATGAATATCTTCATTTTGTCTGATGGCAATTACAAGGGGCTCTAACGCCACATTGAAAAGGAGGGGGGAAATAGGGCACCTTTGTCTAGTACCTCTCTGTAGAATAAATTGTCCAGAAAGATCTCCATTTCGCAAACGGATCATCATAGAGGACACAAAGCATATGAATGAACCCATGCGGGAAACCATATCATTCCAAAACTGTGAATAAGTAGGACAATTCAACCCGATCGAAGGCCTTCTCTGCGTCAAGAGATTCTGATAAGACAGGGAAGGCCCTCGATCGGGCAAGATGGATTACACTTGGCTTTTCACAACTGCTGAAATCTCTGTTAAGACTTACTCCAGCCCATCTACACCCTCCCAGCCATTGAAGCCCTCCCCAGCCCATCCTCCACCAAACGGCCATATACAGACACAGACCGTGCAAGTCTGCCCAGTACTGGCCTAGTTCAATATTTAATATTATTTTCTGATTCTAAATCTTCTGTGTTCATCCCACGCTTCTTTGAATTCAGTCACAGTTTTACTCTCCACCACCTCTCTCGGGAGCGCATTCCAGGCATCCACTACCCTCTCCGTAAAGTAGAATTTCCTAACATTGCCCCTGAATCTACCACCCCTCAACCTCAAATTATGTCCTCTGGTTTTACCATTTTCCTTTCTCTGGAAAAAATTTTGTTCTACGTTAATACCCTTCAAGTATTTGAACGTCTGAATCATATCTCCCCTGTCCTTCCTTTCCTTTAGGGTATACATATTCAGGGTTTCCAGCCTCTCCTCATACGTCTTTTTGAGCAAACCTCCTATCATTTTCATCGCCCTCCTCTGGACCGCTTGAAGCCTTTTTGTGTCCTTCACCAGATACGGTCTCCAAAACTGAACACAATACTCCAAGTGGGGTCTCGCCAACAACCTGTACATTGGCATCAACACCTTCGTTCTTCTACTGGTTACGCCTCTCTTTATATAGCCCAGCATCCTTATGGCAGCAGCCACCACCTTGTCACACTGTTTTTTTGCCTTTAGATCTTCAGACACTATCATCCCAAGGTCCCTCTCTCTGTCCGTGCATATCAGCTTCTCAGCTCCCAGCATATACAGTTCCTTCCAATTATTAATCCCCAAATGAATTACTCTGCATTTCTTTGCATTGAATTTTAGTTGCCAGGCATTAGACCATTCCTCTAACTTTTGCAGATCCTTTTTCATATTTTCCACTCCCTCTTCAGTGTCAACTCTGCTACAAATCTTGGTATCATCCGCAAAAAGGCAAACATTTCCTTCTAACCCTTCAGCAATGTCATTTACAAACATATTGAACAGGATCGGCCCCAGCACTGAACACTGAGGGATTCCACGACTCACCTTTCCTTCTTCGAAGCGACTTCCATTAACCACCACCCTCTGACGTCTGTCCGACAGCCAGTTTCTAACCCAGTTCACCACTTTGGGTCCTAACTTCAGCCCTTCAAGTTTGTTCAACAGCCTCCTATGAGGAACTGTATCAAACGCTTTGCTGAAATCTAAGTAAATTACATCTAGCATATGTCCTCAATCCAGCTCTCCGGTCACCCAATCAAAAAATTCAATCAGGTTGGTTTGGCACGATTTACCTTTTGTAAAGCCATGTTGCCTCGGATCCAGTAACCCATTAGATTCAAGGAAGTTCACTATCCTTTCTTTCAGCAACACTTCCATTATTTTTTTCAACAACTGAAGTGAGGCTCACCGGCCTGTAGTTTCCTGCTTCATCCCTGTGACCACTTCTGTGAAATAGGGACTACATCCGCTCTCCTCCAATCCCCAGGAACCATTCCTGCTCCAGAGATTTGTTGAACAAGTCTTTAATAGGACCTGCCAGAACCTCTCTGAGCTCCCTCAGTATCCTGGGATGGATCCCGTCCGGACCAATTGCTTTTTCCACCTTCAGTTTTCAAGTTGCTCATAAACACTCTCCTCCGTGAACGGTGCAGAATCTACTCTATTTTCTTGTGTTACTTTACCAGACAATCTTGGTCCTTCTCCAGGATTTTCTTCCGTGAACACAGAACAGAAGTATTTGTTTAGCACGTTTGCTTTTTCCTCATCACTCTCCACATATCGCTTCCCAGCATCTTTTAGTTTAGCAATTCCATTTTTCATCTTCCTCCTTTCACTAATATATCTGAAAAAATTTTTAGTTCCTTTTTTACATTTTTAGCCATTTGTTCTTCCGCCTACGCTTTCGCCAGATGTATCTCTCTCTTAACTTCTTTCAGTTTCACCCTATATCGACTACTTAAGAAACCAGTTTGATCTTTATGTATAAGGGATTGTATAACCTTTTCCAATCTGAAACTCATAAGTTTAGTGTAAATCTTATAATCTAAATTAAGCAAAGAAATTGGTCTGTAGTTTTGCACCAACTGAATGTCTCTTCCAGGTTTGGGAATGATGACAACTGTAGCTTCAGAGAATCTTCCCAGTGAGGCAGGGTTAGATGTTATGGCATGAAAGTAAAGTTGGAGTTTAGGAACCAGAAGAGTTTTGTATAGTTCTGCAGGTAGTCCGTCCGGACTAGGAGATTTTGCCGGGGGTAGAGATTTAATAGCAGCCAGAATTTTAGAAGTTTGTATAGGTGCTTGAAGATCTTGAAGCCAATCGGTATCAACCTGCGGGATATGGAGATCTGAGAGGAAGCTGTGAATTGTAGCAGCAAGAACATTGTATTCTGATGAGTACAAAGAATGGCAAAAGGTTTGGAAAGCTTGCAAGGTTTGAAATGTCGAGGTGAGAAGTTTTCCACCAGACGATTTGATTGATGCAACCTGATGCTTAATTCTTCTACCCTTCGAGTAGGAAGCCAAGAGTTTGCCCAATTTGTTGGCATCAGAGAGTAGGGAGCACTTTGATGAAATGAAAAAGCCAATGAAATGTCAGAAAGCATAGTATTATATTCAAACTTTAATTTTTGAAGGGTTTGTTGTACAGTAGAATCAAAGTGAGTTTAAAGGGTTGATTCCAAGTCATGAACGGACTTTTCCATTTGAGATAAGGTAGAAGAAAGGGTCTTACGCTTGTATGCAGAGTAACTTATCACTACACCTCGTATGAAAGCTTTATATGCTTCTCAAATTGATACGTAAGAAATCTCAGGGTCTTCGTTGGAGTCAAAAAAATTTGAACTCTGTTGTATGTAGGATGAAAATTGCTCATCTGTGAATGCAAAGATTTTTTTCTTTGGAGACCAAAGAATGGAACATTGAATTGCAGCATGGTTTGAGATGGAAATCCCCTGGATTGTAGCTGATGTGAACATGGGAACAAGATCCTTTGAAGCAAATAAGTGATCTAGTCTGGAGTAGGATTGATGAGTATTGGAGTAGAAGGTGTAGTCCTTTGCTGTTGGATTGAATAATCTCCAGATGATGGACCAACCATTAATGGTAATTAAGGATTTGAGTGAAGCGCGGATTTGAAGTTTGGACGTTCTTGAGACGAGTGATCCAACAGTGGGTCTAAAGGAAAGTTGAAATCTCCTCCCAAAATTGTGTGCGAGAGTAATGCAGATTAGGAGGCACTGTTCAAAGATTGAAAAAAGTGAGGATCATCTGCATTAGGGGCATAGACATTAATGAGAGTAATGGGAAACCCCTCAATGAAGCCCTCTAGTCGAGACCAATAACCCTTTGAATCACAAACATGGGAAAGCAACTTGAAGGGAAAGGACTTGAAAATAATGGTAATCACCCCATTTCTTTTCTTAAGAGCAGGGGAGAAAAAGCATTGATCATAAAATTTACCAATAAGTCTTTGGGATTCTGGAATATTAGAGGAAATAGATTTTTCGAATTCAAGTGTTTTTAAAATAAAGGAGAATTTTCTTCCTCTTGATGGGGATAGAGAAGCCTTTGACATTCAAGGTGATTTTAATTTGCAGCATGGAGGAGGTATGTAATAATGAGAGGATAGATCTCCTCAAAGACATAGTCACTGGGCCTGTACAGCACAAAGGAAGATTCCAAAGTAGTGTCTCTAGCAATATAATATAGCATATCCTTGGAAAAAGAAAAAAGTAAAACAAAAAAAGTACAACTATGTACATTTAGATCAGAGTGCAAAGAGAACAACAAAACAAAAAACAAAACAGCTTGCATAATGAGACTCCGTGCCTGGTCTCTCTCGGTACAGATGAAACTAAACGAATCTAAAACAAAACTACTCTGGCTCGGCCCAAAATTCGAACACCTGTCCACACTTTTCGCACTACCCACAGGCGATACACTTCAGCTCGAATTCTCATGCAAGGTCCTTGGTATCACTATCGATTCCTCTCTCACCCTCAATGACCACCTCAACTCCTTGGCAAAATCATGCTTTTTCAGCCTTCACATGCTGAGGAAAGCTAGATCCTACTTCAGCCAACAACACTTTGCCATCCTTGTCCAATCCATCATCCTCTCCAAACTAGATTACTGCAACGCCATCTACTTAAATCTATAAAAAAAAAGTATTCTAAGACTCCAGCTAATCCAGAATACTGCAGCCAAACTGATCTTCTCAAAACGCAAATCTGACCATGCCTCCCCACTCCTTGCCAAACTTCACTGGCTCCCAATAATCTCCAGAATCCATTTCAAATGTTCCTGCCTGGCTTTCAAGATCATTCACGGAATCATCCCTCCTCTTATCCCACTGTCTTTCAACTCCTCCAGTCCCGACTCCTCCAGAACTGCCCAAAGGCTTAAACTAGCCTTCCCCTCTCCATGCGGCATCCACTATGCAGGCAAACTGGGAAAATCCCTTCTCTTCAAAATCACAGGTCTTTGGAACGACCTCACCACCCCGCTGCGGAACCTGAGCTCCCTTCAGTTATTCCGCAAACAACTGAAAACCTGTCTTTTCAGCAAATTGTAGCTCTATCCTTCCCCCCTTTCTCTCCCCCTTCTACACATAAGTTCATGTAATCCTTTTTCTTCTTCTCTACCCACTATTTTAAGTTCTTGTAAATCGTGTCGAGCTCCATACTCATGGAGATGATGCGGTATATAAACTTAAGGTTTAGATTAGATTAGAAAACCAGCAATAAGAATACTTTCAGGGTACGTAAGGTCAGCAGGACTGAGCGCAACTTGCCACTCAACATCAGGGTATCAAAACATAGTAAGTGATAATATCACTTGTAAACCACAGCCAAATAAGAACGTGCAGAGACAGATATGGAGGAAATAAAGTTGGATGATTCAGCTGATCTTGGAGAAATTGCTGGAGAGCAGCAGGGTCGTCGTAGGTTTTGGCGTTATTTCTGAAAGTCACTTTCATTTTAGCAGGGTAGAAAAGCCCATACTGGGCATCCAGGGCTTTTAGATGCAGTTGTAGTCCCAGAAAAGATTTTCTTTGTTTGGCTGTAGTGGAAGATAAATCAGGGACAAAAAAGAGCTTCTTATCCTGGTGTTGTAGATCAGGAGTGGTTCTAGCTGCCTGCAGAATCTGTAAGGCTTGAGAGTAGCTCAGATCCTTAAATATCAAAGATCTAGGAGATGAAGTAGAGGCCTTAGTAGGTATACGATGTGCCCTCTCGATCTCGAGGGGGGGGGAGGGGAGAGAGAGAACTGAACACGAAGAAAGTTCAGTAGGAAATTGGTCAAAAAAGATAGAAAGTCAGTACTTTCTGAGGTTTCAGGCATACCCAATATCCAAATAGTTTTCCTCCGCATCCTGTTATTTATATCTTCCAGTTTGGATTGTAGAAGATTGCAGCTTGCGCTTGTAGTCCACGTGGAGCTCATCATGTACTGTTGTGCATTCTTCCAGCAGCTCGATTTGAGCATTAAATTGAGTGATTTGAGTGGACATATTGGTAAGATCTTGTTTTATTTCCGAAGTAGTTTGTAAATTTTTCTGCATCAGCTCCGTGAGGTGCCGAATGTGCTCTGCAATGGAATCATCCTGACCGTCCAGAAGGTCTGGTGGGTGCAGCGGCATGCGCAAGGCCTTCTCCAGTGTCCCTGATTTTTTTGAGCGTTTAGTCGCGGAGTAGATGGCAAAAGTGCTGCCACTTTTGCTCAGTTTTGTAGACATTGTAAATAGGAAGCTGTCTCGCAAGAGAAATGTTTAAAGTCCGTTACGATTTGGCTGATAATTTGAACAAACCCACTTCCCAACCCCCTTCCACCTCCGCCCAGTCCCGTCCCACTTCACCCCACCGACGCCCTCGACCACCCTCATCAAAGATCCCCCTAAGAAAACGCCCCAAACCCAGCCCTGCCCCTTCATTCCCAATGACCAGTTCCCCCTCTTTCCCACACCCTACCCCCCGGTTCTGCATAGAACTTTTCCCCCGCAATCGTCCTTCCATCCTCAGTTCTCCCACATACCTTCTGCAGCACTCCCTCAGCTCACCCACATTCCTCCAGGAGCCCTCCCTCATCCTCCGTTATTGAGCGATTCAGCGACCTCTCTGTCCAGACCGGTAAGTGTTCTGATATTTTGATTATGTAATTGTCTTTTCAATTTCCAACTGCTTATAATGCTCTTTGTCATTGCAGATATATTGGCATCACCCTCCTCTCCCATCCTATCCCATGTATCAACACCCCCTCCGCATTCAAAGCCCCGCCTATTGTCCCACCTGTTATACCCCCCTCCACTGCTCCACCCGGGATTGTGGCACCAACCCCTCACCAACAACCACCCCTGTTGCAGCGACCACTATTGTGGCTCACGCTGCCACAAACACTGATCCTCCGCCCAGTTCAGTAACAGTTCAGTAACAGGACATTCATACGGTGGTGGGAGTCCTGAATGCAGGTGTGGGAACCATTCAGGACATTTCTAATGAGGCGGTCCGAGCGGTCTGTAATATCACAGGGGCACTACATAACATCATGGAGAACCTTGGTGGTGCCCCTCCCACCCCACCCCCCTGTGAATGTCTCCCGCTGTTACCGAGGGAGCTGCACCCTCTTCTCACCACTCCTCCTACCCTTCCTCCCTCCCCCTCCTGCCCTTACCCCTCCTTGAAAAATCAAAAAAATTTAAAAAACAAGTCCCACCCCTTCTTCCTCCCCCCCTGCCACACTTCCACTCCTGCCCTTACCCTTGCTTGAAAAAACAACAAAAAATTTTAAAAACAAGTCCTACCCTTTCTTCCTCCCCCTGCTACACTCCCTCCCCTCTTCATCCACCCCCATCCACACTCCCACCCCCTCCATATCACCTCCACACTCCCACCCCCTCCATATCAGTTCCCCACTTACCGACCCCTTCTCACCTAAATCCACTGGTCTCCAGCATGAGGACTCGCCTGCCTCCTACCGTCTCATCAGATCTGCTATCCTCCTGTGAGTGTCTCTCTCTCTCTCCCTCCCGGTCCCACACTGTTGTTTCTTATCCCTCACAACAGTGTTTTATTTCCCCTCCAGCCTCCTGTGTTCCAGTAGCTGTGACTAGTACTTCCAAATTCAAGTCTCCAGCATGAGGACTCGCCTGCCTCCTACTGTCTCATCGGATCTGCTATCTTCCTGTGAGTGTCTCTCTCTCTCTCTCTCCCTCCCAGTCCCAGACTGTTGTTTCTTATCCCTCACAACTGTGTTTTCTTTCCCCTCCAGCCTCCTATGTTGCAGCAGCTGTGACTATTACTTCCAAATTCAAGTCTCCAGCATGAGGACTCGCCAGCCTCCTACTGTCTCATCAGATCTGCTATCCTCCTGTGAGTGTCTCTCTCTCCCTCCCGGTCCCAGACTGTTGTTTCTTATCCCTCACAACAATGTTTTCTTTCCGCTCCAGCCTCCTGTGTTGCAGCAGCTGTGACTACTACTTCCAAATTCAAGTCTCCAGCATGAGGACTCGCCTGCCTCCTACCGTCTCATCAGATCTGCTATCCTCCTGTGAGTGTCTCTCTTTCTCCCTCTCGGTCCCAGACTGTTGTTTCTTATCCCTCACAACAGTGTTTTCTTTCCCCTCCAGCCTCCTGTGTTGCTGCAGCTGTGACTACTACTTCCAAATTCAAGTCTCCAGCATGAGGACTCGCCTGCCTCACACCTTCTCATCTCCCACATCTGGACTTGTCATGCCAGCTCTCCTTCGATTATCATTACAATGTTACATCATGTCTATACAGTACTTTTAAAAAGACATTTTAATATACAGTTTATTGAACATTAGCCACAACTGCATACAGGATCAATGCAAAACCTTATCAAACATAAGTGTTAAGTTTACATGGCTGTGTCATGCCCAGAGACAGCAGCACAGCACAGAACTAGATAGAATTTGTAAAGCTACAAGTTATACGGCTTATCTTGTTTAGAGAGCTTTTTAATAGAGTAGAACACTTATCATTCCTAATCATTTAAGTATGAATTAGATGAAATGTATAGAGGTGTTATATTAACATCTTTCCTTTCGTGCACACACAATGTGATTGCTGTATAAGATCATAAGAACTGCCATCTCCAGATCAAACCTTCGGTCCATCAAATCCAGCGATCCGACGCTACGCCAGTTGTACACCTGGCCTAAATTTAGTCATCCATATCCCTCTATGCCTCTCATAAGGAGATATGCATCTAGTTTGCTTTTAAATCCTAGAACTATTTACCATTAATAAAACAGGGAAACGGGTCTCCTGAAGTAATAGCATGAGAATAATCTTTTCCAGGAGGTATAAAATCCCAATCCCCAAATGCACTCCATTATCACCGATAATGAAGGGGTTCAAAGACCTCACAGAGGAGAGTGGTATGTGTTCCCACTCCTATATTTTTTACTATGTAAATGTAATAGGTACTTACTGAGCGAGGGGTCAAAGCACTGGCGGTGAACAGACACTGCAGTTTGCTCCACACACTGTCCATTTTAAGTATACTACGACGTTTCCCCTTCATGGGGAACAGTAACTTTGCATTTAGAGAGAAGTACTCCATCATGACTGATTGAGAGCCAGGGGTCAAAGCACTGGCGGTGAACAGGCACTGGAGTTTCATCCACTCCTTGTCAATTTCTACAATGTTCCTGTACTTGCCCTTGCAGTCATAATATCTCTGTTGACTAATAATTTTTTTAAGCATTAACAGTTCTTCATATACTTCTGACACTACATGCATTTATTTCTTCAGATAACAGTGAGGATGGAGAACAATACTTTTTCATTGAACGAGAAGTACTCTGTTGAACTCTATGAAACAAAATACTTCTATTTCAGCAGCCTCTATTTTGAATATGTAATTGTCTTTTCAATTTCAAACTCCTTATAATGCTCTTTGTCATTGCAGATATATTAGCTTCCACCTCCTCTCGCACCCTATCCTCTGTTTCAATCCCACCTCCCCATTTAAAACCCCACCCGGTGTCCCACCTGTTCTACCGCCGCTCCACCCGTGATTTTGGGACCAACCCCTCACCACCAACCACCCCTATTGCAGCAACCACTATTGTGGCTCACGCTGCACACACACACTGACTGAATGAGAGCTAAAGAGTGAAAGCACTGGCATTGAACAGGCACTGGAGTTTTCTCCACTCCCTGTCCATTTCTCCTATGTTCCTGTGCTTGCCTTTGATGGGGAACAATACTTTCTCATTGAACGAGAAGTACTCTATATGTGTATATGTACTATATTTATGTATGTATCTATGTATATAATCTTTTACATCCTCTAGTTCAAATGCTGAAGCTAAAGCTCAAGGCTTAACTATTTTATACCTAAAGCATACAGAATACTTCTCTTTCTGTGAATTTAGGCTTTCACCCTCATCAGCTGCCTCTATTTTGACCATGTAATTGTCTTTTCAATTTCAAACTCCTTATAATGCTCTTTATCATTCAATGTTATTATTCACTGTTCACGTCATGTTTACTTGTGTTCATTAATACTTACATTGCATTTAACTTTGCCCTGGGGGACCTATTTTGTCTATATGTTCACTATATTATGCTTTGTTAAACAACAGTTAACCAGGAATAAATACAATCTATATCTATATCACTAAATGAACTTAAACGCCTTCAAATTATTCAAAACGTTTCCATTAAACTCATCACTAAATCTAGAAAATTTGATCATGTTACACTCCTTTTAAAAAATGCGCATTGGCTTCCAGTTATCCATCGGATAACATATAAACTTTGTTTGCTTATCTTTAAGTCTCTTTTCTATAAGACTCCAGCATTCATATACAAACTATTAATACCATATCACCCAAGCAGAACCTTAAGATCTAATGAGCAAAATTTATTGGCCATTCCTTCATTTAAGATTATTAATACCAGACGGCAGTTTATCTTCTCGGTAACTGTTCCACAGACTTGGAACGCTCTTCCAATTTACTTACGAAAGGAGCAGGATTTAGGAAAATTTAAAAGTAATCTAAAAACATTTCTTTTTAATGATGCTTTTAATATTTAATTCAACAATTTTAAGGCCAGTGATTTTAATATTTTATGTTTTATCGTTATTTGTTTCCCTATTGTACTTTTCCTTTGTTTTGCTTTTCTTTAATCAATTGTATTTCAAAACCCTATCTTACCTTGTGTAATGAGAATAATGTATTAGTCATTTACCCGATGTTATTATTTAAAGTTTGTATTGTTTGTCTCTCATTGAATGTATTTTAAATTGTTCATCGCTTAGAATTTGATTAAGCGATTAATCAAGAGAAATAATAAACTTGAAACTTGATATAATACAACTACTGAGTCCAGAATTTATTTTATTTTAACCTCAAAAACTACAATGAGATAATGAACTTCTAATGACTTATAATGACTGAGGTTGCCATTCAACAAATTAGTTATTATTCTCGTTTAACATATTAAGATACTTATTGTAAGTTTAAGAATGAATAAGGATTTAAAAAAACAAAAAAAGAGATAATGACCTTCATAAACACTTTAAGGGGCTCATAATCAAAAGAAAAAACATCTAAAAAGTGGCCTAAATGGTTACTTGGACGATCAAAAAGCCTGATCATCCAAGTACCCATAATCAAAGCTGGTTTTAGATGTATCTAAATCCAGCTTAGGCCTTTCCCCTGCCTCTAAATGCACAGAGAGAAAAGAGGCGCTTTTAGAGGAGGGGAAAGGGCGGGCTGTGGGCCGACCTACACCTAGGCGTACAACACATATAACCAAAGATTTTGACAGGTTGCCTAGTCGGCACTTATACGTTTTGACTTAGACCAAGTCAAAACAGGTATAAGTGCCGAAAAAGGGGCCGCTGAGCTGATCGTGGCTGCTGCGATCAGCTCAGCAGCCCCAGCAACCTGCCTATCCCCTACAGCAATGATCGCAGCAGGAGAGATGGCTCATCTCCCCTGCCACGATCCCCCCCTCCCCCACGACAACGAACAGGGTAAGAGGGAGCATAAGCCCTCTTGCCCTGGCGGCACCCCGACTCCACGATTATGTTCGTGGCAAGAGGGAACCCAAGCCCTCTTGCCCCGGCGGCACCCCGACTCACCGATTACGTTCAGGGCAAGAGGGAGCCCAAGCCCTCTTGCCCCGGCAGTACCCCGACTCCACGATTACGATATGGGCAGGAGGGAGCCCAAGCCCTCCTGCCCCGCGATCCCCAACCCCCCTTATTACGATCAGGGCAGGAGGGAGCCCAAGCCCTCCTGCCCCACGGCCCCCCCCTGATTACGATCGGGCCAGGAGGGAGCCCAAGCCCTCCCCCTCCCCCACCCCCACCCCCTACAATACGAGCAGGAGGGACCCAACCCGGCCCATGTGCTTAAGGCCCCGCCCACAGGAGGAGCCTAAGGCTCTCAGGCCTATTCTGGTTGGCCCAGGTGCCTCAGGCCCCACCTGTGGGCGGGGTTTCAGCCGCCTGGGCCAATCCGGCCCCATTCCAGAGCCGGCTGGCCTGACGGACGGGCAGGCTTGACACCTGTCCGTCCGGCCAACGTTTTGAGGTACAGGGAAGGGGGTGGGGGGCGGCAGGGGGGGCTGATCGGGGGGGTCGGTCGTTGGGGGGGGTTGTGTCGAGGGCAGGAGGGCCTGGAATCCCTCCTGCCCGTATTGTAGTGGGGGGGGGGTCTGCCTGGGCAGGAGGGGTTGGGCCCCTATCTGCCCGATCTTGTAGGAGGTGGGGGTCGAGAGGCCAGGAGGGCTTGAGCTCCCTCCTGGCCCGATCGTAATCGGGGGGGGGGGGGGGGCCGCGGGGCAGGAGGGCTTGGGCTTCCTCCTGCCCCGAACGTAATCAGGGAGTCAGGGTGCAGCTGGGGCAAGAGGGCTTGGGCTCCCTCCTGCCCCGATGTTGTGGGGGGGGGGGGGGGGTTGGAGTGGATTCTGTAACCGGTGTTGTTTTTGACAGACACCGGTTACAGAATCCAGCTTTTAGGCGAAGGACTGGCTCCTCCTTCACCTAAAAGCTCTTGTTTTGGACGTTTGGGCCTTAGGCTTTTTTTAGGTTGATTATAGGGTATAAGTTTAGACGTAGTGGTGGTCTGGGCGTTTAAACAGCTGAACGTAGAGGCAGGCCATTATCAAAAAAAGCCTCCTTTTGGACGTTTTTTTTGATTTTGGACATTTTACTCCCTGCTTCTACTTTCAACGTTTAAGGCCTTAGGCCAAAATGGGACTTAGACTTTTTTTTTTATTATGACCCTCTTTAAACATATATTCTGTCATGTAAAGATTATTAAGCAAAATGTAATTAGCCATTAGCTTTAACACATTTTGAGAATTCATACAACGAACATATCCTGCAAGACAAACACAAATAAATGATTACTTAGAAATAATGAAACTTAGAATAATGAAAATAACATAACTTACTGAATGTTACACACCTCTATGAACTGGGAGACAAGACGGATGGATCAGATTAGCTTGGATCAGATGAATAGATACTGCAGGCATCAGACTAGGGGCATCAGAACAAAATATGGAAAGTACAATATGTCTTCCATCCATTTGACTATGAACCCATTGAAAACACCCACTAGGCCCATTTACCTTCCACTATAACAGGTCTCACAGTCCCCAGTGAATATGAGATCTATGTACATGCACTGCTTTCAATGCATGTCTGGTAACGGGACAAAAGCACCTAGGTCAAACGCGCACTGATACTGTGGTGTGGAAATGCATTTATCATCACTATCACTATAATAATATAATAATGTAATCATTATAATAATCATAATAATATAATCATTTAATCATTATAACAAGCTCACTTGCCAGCGCTCAGATGTCTCGCGCTCACTTGCCGGCGCTCACATGTCTCTCGCTCAGTTGTCTTGCGCTCACTTGCCGGCGCTCACATGTCTCTCGCACAGTTGTCTTGCGCTCACATGTCTCTCGCTCAGTTGTCTTGAGCTCAGTTGTCTTGAGCTCACATGTCTCTCGCTCAGTTGTCTTGTGCTCACTTGCCTGCACTCACATGTCTCTTGCTTAGTTGTCTTGTGCTCACTTGCCGGCGCTCAGATGTCTTACGCTTAGTTGTCCCGCTCGTGCTTGTTACAGAAAATGATTTGCACTGAATTGTCTTGCGCTCAAATGTCTTGCGCTTGGTTGTCTTGACGCTCAGTTGTCTTCGCGCTCATTTGACTTGTGCTCACTTGTCTTGCGCTAACTTGTCCGCGCGTTGTTGTCTTGCGCGCAATTAACTATGAACCATTGGCAACTGGTTGATAATGAGAGGAAATGGTAGGATCTTGATCTATTATTTATTTATTTTTTTATTTTTTTTTTAGAAGAGTGGTGAGTTATTTGCCCCATGGAATGCGAAAAATGTCCATTTTCCAGTGAGTAGTCAACCAAATTATTGCTTGTGAAGGAATACTAGCAAATAGCTATGACAGAAAAGGGTCCAGAGAGCATTTAAACTTTCTCATCTTTTCACACAATTTAGAAACTTGAAGTTCAGACACTGAATTGAAAGAGCACCAAAAAGATCTGCTGGGATCTCCGTTGCGAAATCCTTGGAATATATAGAAAAATATCTGATATCTACTGCAGGAAAGGATTGCCTAATAAGAGAAATTTTATCTTGGAAGAAGCAAGCTAGAACATCAGCTGAGGGAGCTAGAGATTGATCAGATTTAGAATTTGAATTGATCAGAGAGCGCCAAAGTTTAAATAGGATGTTGCTCTGGTTTTCGGACTTGGCTATTTTACATCCATAGTAAGTTTTTCTCGCTTTCCTTAGTTCTAAATTGTATTTTCTGATTGCATGCCTCCAATTTAATTTAATTTAATTTTCTTTCTAGCTTCCTACAGTTTTGCTTTAGGACTCTATGAATGGGTAGAAACCATGGTGCATTCCGAGCATAAGAGATTGTTTTGGAGATTAATGGTGGCAAAGATTGATGAGTGCATTCTGTAAGAAATTTCCAATTATTCCAACTGTCATCAATAGAATGTTCTCTAGGTGAATGATGTGCTGAGGTGGGTGAAGCAAGGTCCCACACCCAACCGGACTTTCTTCCATGAATGGTGTGGTATCTACTCCATTTTTGTGTCTAACTTTGCTAGACAATCTCGGCCCTTCTCCAGGATTTTCTTCCATGAATTCAAAACAGAAGAATTTGTTTAGCATGTTTGCTTTTTACTCATCACTCTCCACATATTGGTTCATAGCATCTTTTATTCTCACAATTCCATCTTTCATCTTCCTCCGTTCACTAATCTCTGAAAAAAAATTTGTATCCCTTTTTTACATTTCTAGCCATTTGCTCTTCTTCGTTGGCCAGACGTATCTTTCTCTTGGCTTCTTTCAGTTTCACTTGGTAGTCCTTTCTATACTCCTCTTCTTGAGTTTTTTTTAATATTTCATGAACACCAACTCTTTTGCCTTTATTTTCGCCACAATTAGTTTGGAGAACCATATCATTTCCCTTTTTTGCTTGTTTTATTTCCCTCAAATAAAGGTCAGTATCCATTTTTATTGCTCCTTTAAGCTTAGGTGAGATCTATTAAAGAAGCTTGCTCCAGAGGCTCATAAGGTGGACGAGCCAGAAACCTGAGAACCAGGTTGAGATTCCAAATAGAACAGGATAGCCATAGCAGAGGCCGAAGCCTCAGCGTACCTCACAGAAAACGGACGACGTCCAGATGAATGGCCAAGGAGCCTCTCAGAGGCTTAGGACCCAGACAGGAGAGGTCAGCAATCTGGACCCTAAGAGAAGCGACAGCCAGTCCCTTTACCAGCTCATCATGAAGGAACTCCAGCATTTGAGGCACTGATGGTACAGACGGATCTTCATTTTTCTGGATGCACCATGCTTGATAACATCTCCAAGCTTTAGCATAGGCCACCAAAGTTGACTTCTTTTTTGCTGCGGAAGAGAGTAGCAATTACAGGCGAAGAATAGCCCCTTTGGACCAAGGTTGCGTATTCAGTAGCCAGGCCGTAAGACCAAAACAGTCCGGATCCTGAAGTGTAATTGGACCCTGCGAGAGCAGGTGAGGATGAAAAGGAAGTCTGAGGCCCTGATCCAGCTGCAGAAGAACCAGGTTGGAAAACATGGACGCCTCAGGCAGTCGGGCACTACAAGAATCACCCGACCCATGAGCTGTGATCTATTTCAGCAGGTGGCTGATCATGGGCCATGGAGGGAAAACAAATATGATCCTCCAGTAGTCAAGGATATACCACCACGTCCAAGCCTTCACTGCCGATTTCACGATGGCAGCTGAAGAACCAATCTGCTTTCCTGTTGGCTGCCAATGCCATGAGGTTGAACATGGGATGATCCCCAACGCTCCATTATGCAGTTGAACGCCCTCTGAGGTAGGGACCACTCCTTGGGGACCAGAGTCTGGTGACTAAGATAATATGTGGGTGAAATTCTCAATTAAAAAAACAGCCTGGGAAAAGCACAGGAACCCCCAGAACATGGCAAATTTTGGATTTTAGGGGTGGGGTTAGGGCTCACTCACAAACTACCCATAATCCACTTTTGAAGACCCCCCAAAATTGCTGAAACAGGCTGTCAAGCCTTGTACTCACTGTACCATGTGGTTCTGGAAACTGCCATAAGGGAAGTTGAAACAGCTTACAGGGAAATCATCTGACTCAACAAGCATGCAAATTGAACTATTGGTCTTCTGACTGCATCTCCAGCCTGACACTAACAGACGTAGACCTCCTCCACCACTGGACACCCCTATGCATACGACCTGGCGAAGGAACACAGTCAGCCCCGATCCTGGACATGCCTCTACGGAGCCATGAAGCCTGCGCTCAGATCCATTAGCAGACAAACTTGGGGTGAGTAAGCTCTCAATTGAATGGTCCCTGAACCCATTCTGAAAGTGTAGGCTATACAGAGGGTGCACTGCCAGATAGCCAATCCCCTTGGAAACAGACTTTCTATAAAGTCTGCGATCTCCTGCAGTCAAAGCTGTCCCTACAGGGAACCTCTACAGCACAAAAGCGCAAAAACACGAACAAAAAGAATTAGTTTAAATAAAAATAAACACGAGCAGAAGAGACAAGCCTGCTGTTGGAGTTCTGAAGGCAGTCCTGAGGTAGGAGAGGAGGGACTGAAAACATTGTGTAAATGATGTTATCTACCAGCTGTCTAGCGACTATAGATATATAACCCACTTGTCCAGGAATAGAGCGGGATTGAACAAGAAAGGTGGGTTTACTACTTCATTTCAATACATCCAAGGAACAATAATAGATATTTGTCTTTGTTCCCCCCAACTTATTATACTTCAACGTACACTATGAAGACCCTTCCTTATCACATACTCAAGATCTACATGCTTTAATATTAGACCTTAATTTACATCAATATGTTACTGGACCTATACAAAAGGGCAGCCACATGCTTGACCTAATTTTAGATACCCATACTCCCTACCATTCTATTTCTATTACAAACACCTGACTTATCCCTTGGATTTACCATTCTTAATTCTTTTTACTCTCAATAATCATACCAGTACACAAATTACAGACCCATAGCAAGCTTACTTTATTCACTAAACTTATGGAGGGATTGGTTAATCTAGAACTGATGAATTACCTCGACAAACATAATATTCTTAATGAATACCAGTCAGGATTTAGAAAAGATTTTAGTACCGAGACAGTATTAGCTTCAATTTTAAGTCACCTTTATGGTTTTTTTATCAAAGGTACTAGTGCTTTAATTTTACAACTGGATCTTAGCAGTGCGTTCGACTTGGTCGATCATGAAATAATGTTACATTGCTTAAGTGAAATGGGACTCTCAGGAAGAACCTGGAATTGGTTTCAGAGTTTTTTTGAAAAAAAGATCCTATCGAGTGGTGAGTGATGGAAAATACTTCCATTTCTGGAGTAATCCTTCAGGGGTACTTCAAGGCTCCCTGTTATCACCCACGCTATTTAATATATACATTTCATCTCTAGGACATTTACTGCAGAAGCTAAATTTAATCTTTTACATATATGCTGATGATATTTCCATTTTAATTCCTTTGAATAACATAACGAAAGAAATTTTAGAACAAATTTCTTATATTATGTCTGAATTAGAACAATGGACAACCAATTTTAAACTAAAATTGAATACAAAAAAAACAAAAATCTTTTTAGCAAATCCAAATTACAAAATAACTAAGACATCGCTTCACCTGAATGGTCATGACTATCCAATTTTAAAATCTATAAAAATATTGGGAATCACCTTAGATTCCCATTTAACTTTGATAGAACACACAAATTTGGTGGTGAAAAAGTGCTTTTTTATATTATGGAAGCTAAAGACCATCAAAAATTATTTTGATTTCTTAGCTTTTAGACTGTTGGTGCAGGCATTGGTATTATCCATATTGGATTACTGTAATATTGTCTACTTTGGCGCACCGAAGAAAATTGTGAAAAAATTAAGAATAGTGCAGAACACAGCTGTTCGTCTGATTTTCAGACTAAAGAAATGTGATCATATCAGTCCTTATTACCGATCACTGCACTGGTTGCCAGTGGAGGCACGAGTAATGTTTAAATTCTCATGCCTCTGTTTCATGTTAGTTTGGGGATTGGCACCTACATACCTGCTATCTCATTTTGTGTTATAAAACCCTGTGCGGATAACCAGGAACTGCAACCTATTTGCTTACCCGAAGATTTTAGGCTGTAAACTCAGGTCTTATTTAGATAGGATGCTTGCTTTTCAAGCAAGCAAATAACAGTCCTGGTTGGGTAACTATATCAGCGGAGTCATGTTGTCTTATGGCGCTTTTAAAAAAGAAATCAAAACAATATTATTTGATAAATTCATCTCTTAATCTGTGCTTTTATCTTTATTTTTTAAATATAATTAATCTTATCAATTTTTAATGTCTTTTTAATACAACAGGTTGTATTCATTTTTTACTATTTTGTATTTCACTGATTGTCCAGTTTTTCTCTTTTGTGGAAACCGCCTAGAATTCTTTTAAGGTGGTAAAGAAAAATAAAGTTATGTTATATTAAAACAGACCCTTATACAAATGGAGCTACATACCATATCTTTTTCTTCTATACTGCATTTTTCAACTGGGATTCATTGTGGTTCACAATACAATTGGCTGTGATTTACAATAGGATGAGAAGTGGTGCCTGATAAGATTTTTGATTAGAGGACTTGAGCATTGGTTAATGATAGTTGGGTCAATTGTAGTTAATGTTAATGGTTTCAGGAGAAAATTTGTGTCTTTAACCTTTTTCTGAAGATATAGTATGTGTGTGTTTGTTACAAGTGAAGCAGGAGGTTGTTCCAAACCTTGGGTCCTTGGAATGCAAACGTGGACTCATGTAGCTTCTTCCGAAGTATTTGTGCTGAATGGGGGGATGCTAGTTTGAACCATTGCTGTGATATGACAGTAAGAAAGGAGTGTGCGACTGATTTCTATGCTTAGTCCTGCGGAGTTGTCATCATAGATGGCCTCGTGAACAAAGCAGGATATCTTTTATTGTATCCTCTTTTTTTATCAGAAGCCAATGTAGGTCTTTCAGGAATAGGGAGGCGCTGTTGAATTTGCTTTATTGGAAAATTAGTCAGGCTACTGTGTTTTTTTAAAAATATCTTTATTCATTTTTAAACTTTCAATAAGTGTAACATAAGATACAGTTATTTTCTACTTTAACATCACTTAATATACCAACAAATTCAAACTCACATCCAATATCCCCCCTCCCATATACCCAACATTTGTTCTTAAGCATAAAAGATCATAGAGTGTTCCCTCCCCCCTCTGACATGTATGCAAAAAAGGGGAAAAAATTATACTCATTCTGTACAGTGTTTTGTTAATGGCTCCCATACATCCCTAAATTTCTTAAAATGTTGTATAGCTATTGCCCGCTCCATTTTAAAGATTTGGCACAACGAATTTCACCAAAAATTGTAGTTCAGCCGATCCCAATTTTTTCATTATTTGCTGTATGGCAACCCCTGTCATAATGAGCAAAAATTTATTATTATTAGTAGAGATTTGACTCTTAGCTCTCATTGCAGTACCAAATAACACAGTGTCATATGATAATGCCACCGGATTTTCCAGCAGATGTTCACTTGGCACCAAATGGATTTCCAAAAACTAAGTATCAATGGACAATAGAATAATAGATGATCTAATGTCCCAGCTTCAAGATGACAATGCCAGCATCTATTAGACTTAGAGCTATCTAATTTTTGTAAACGAACTGGGGTCCAAACTGCTCTATTTAATAAGAAAAACCAAGTTTGTCTCATAGATGCCGAGCCCAAATTCGTGGCCATTGAGACACATTAATTTGATGCTTAATCTCAATGCTCCAAATGTCACGCAGACCATTCTTTGGTTTCTTATTCAAAATCCAGATATTAATTTATACCACTGTGCGGCCTGGTGTCCCAGGAAGTCCACCTGAGAACATAAGAACGGCAGACTATATTGACCAGTTAGATTTTTCCATTCAGAGAACCCCTCCTGAATGGCCTGCTTCAACTGTAACCATCTATAACTTTGTGATTTGTTAAAACCAAATTTGTGTTGCAATCGTGAAAAGTCAAGCAGCTTACCATTTAATATAACATCATCCAAAGTACTTATACCTGCCTTCATCCAATGCTTCCAGATGACCTTAAATCCGCCAATTTGAATCTTGGAGTTCAGCCACAGGGTCTGACATGTGGATTTATGGATTGGAATAGGTGTTAAATTATTGATAAATTTTAAAGTTTACCACATGAATACTAAAATTCTATTGTCCTTATACAGCCTAGGCATCTTGATACATAGAACGTGAACTAATCTCAGTGGAGACATGAGTTGCCATTCCAACCATAACCAGTCTGGTAGATTTTCCATGAGCTCAGGGAGGATCCAGTACATACCCTGACACATAATATAGGCTTGAAAATACCTATGAAAGTTGGGAAAATTTACCCCATCCTCCGCAATTGGCTTTTGTAG
Source organism: Geotrypetes seraphini (assembly GCF_902459505.1). Lineage (NCBI taxonomy): Eukaryota > Metazoa > Chordata > Amphibia > Gymnophiona > Dermophiidae > Geotrypetes > Geotrypetes seraphini. The sequence goes on along the minus strand of NC_047087.1, from coordinate 163,797,159 downwards.
AGATACCAAGACAATTTTTGCTGCTTTCCCCAGCCAAATAAATTTTGTCAGAATACTATTCAATTTCATGTAGAACAGGGGTCTCAAAGTCCCTCCTTGAGGGCCGTAATCCAGTCGGGTTTTCAGGATTTCCCCAATGAATATGCATGAGATCTATGTGTATGCACTGCTTTCAATGCATATTCATTGGGGAAATCCTGAAAACCCGACTGGATTGCGGCCCTCAAGGAGGGACTTTGAGATCCCTGTTGTAGAATGACCCCTGAAAAAACACTGGCAATATACTATTTGGTAACATACTGTGGCAGAATCATCATCTTAACTGTTTGGACTCTCCCCCACCAAGACAGATGTAATGGGTTCCAATGCTCACACATTTCTGTGACCTTCAGTAATAAAGATTTTTCATTTACTTTCATAGTTTCTTCCAGTGTACTTTTTATCCAAATACCTAAATATTTTATACCCTCTTCCTTCCATAGAAAAGGGAATGTGTCAAATAAACCTTTTGTATAATATACATTTAGTGGAAGAACTTCTGATTTGCTCCAGTTTATTTTGTAACCAGAAAATTTTCCAAATCTCTCAATTAGATCCAGTAAATGCAGAATGGTGGTTTCGGGATTCCTCAAATGAAGCAATATGTCATCTGCATAAGCAGAGACCTTGTATTCCCGACCTATATCTCCTCTGCCTGCCTTTGATCGTGTGGAATGGACCTTCATGTATCAAACAATGGATTGGTTTGGAATTGGTTCAAGATTTATACAAATGATTCAAACCTTGTATAGTTCCTCTTATGCAAGATTATACATTAATAATAATTTTTCTGAACGTTATAGTCTTAGAAGGGGAGTTAGACAAGGGTGTCCGTTATCTCCTTTGCTTTTTGACATTGTGTTGGCTGCTGTGTTTTGGAGGAGTTGTAGTCTTCTACAATCTTTTTCTGCAATACCACTGTATAAGGAGTTACAGTAGTCTAGGTAGGGGAGAAGGATTGCTTGTGCAATTTTTATGAAGTTCAATTTGCTTAGTACAGATCTAATTACTCTTAGTTGTCTGAGGCGGAAGAAGAATTTTTTGACTAGTGTGTTAATTTGGTCCTTTCAGGTAAGCTCTGAATTTATGATAACCCCTAGTACTTTTGAGCACCTTTCTATTTTGAGTTTTTCTCCTCTTTTCAGCAATAAGTCTGTGTAAGGCAGTGTGTTGGAGTTTTTGAACCATAAGATCTTAATTTCAGTTTGTTGAGAAAATTTGTCATGGCCCATTCTCCGAATTCATTGATTAGTCTTCCTATGTGTTGTGTGGTATCATCAAAGTTGTCTTTAGTTGGGCACAGTAGGAAGATGTTGTCTGTGTATGAGTACATGTGAGTATGAGAATTTCAGAATTTCCTACCTAGTGCACTGAATTATATGTTGAACAGAGCAGGGAATAGAGGTGAGCTTTGTGGAACTCCACAAGAGGCCTTCCATTTCCGAGATGTGTTGTTGCCTTTTTTCACTTCGCAGGTTCTGGTAGAGAGGAATCCATTTAAATCCCAACCTTTACTTGATCAATCTACACAGTGAAACATTAAGATCCCTGATCTAGAGTGTTCTGAAGGTTAAAGTCCCTCCTTAAGGGCCGCAATCCAGTCGGGTTTTCAGGATTTCTGCAATGAATATGCATTGAAAGCAGTGCATGCACATAGATGTCATGCATATTCATTGGGGAAATCTTGAAAACCCGACTGGATTGCGGCCCTCAAGGAGGGACTTTGAGACCCCTGCTCTAGATTATCTTGCACCACAACAACCTTACCATCAAACAACTATAAAAAAAATACAATAATCCTTGGTTCACTAAAGATCTACAACCTACAAAAAAGACAGGTCAGACAGGCAAAGTGCATAGTTGGCATCACCAGCTGACTTAAATTAATTTCCATAATTTCAAAACTATTGTGAGTTCAAACACCAAGGCATTAAAAAGAAAATTACACCAAGAAAATTGAAACAGCACCAAATACAGCAACCTTATATAAAACATTAAAATCACTGACCAATTATCACTCAGCACAACTTGCATATTAATTACATCCCATGATTTAGCTATTTTCATAACAAGATTAGAACCACAAGATCTACGATACTCTCATCAGGTCACCCAGTCATAAAATCAACTATTATCTTCAACACCCTCCATTTCTTGTAGTACATTTTCTGAATTTAAAATTAGCCGCCCTTCAGAATTGAAATGTACAATCTCTACAATGCATACTACTATCACACTTACAGATCCTATTCCAATGATATTACTTAAACAAACTCTGACATAATTGTTACCATTTATTTCTCAATGATTATAGTCAGCTTAACCTCTGGAGTTTTCCCTGATCTTTGTAAACTTGCCTTTTTGTCCCCCCAAATTAAAAATACTAAAATCACTTCAACAGATCCTAGTAATTATTGTCCTGTAGCTAACCTAATCTTTGTATCATAAATTGCCTTAGTACACAAATAACTACGAAAGATTAGGTTCTTACCTCTGCTAATCTTCTTTCTTGTAAATCCACCCTATATAGTCTATTAGATCAGTGTTTTTCAACCGCTGTTCCGCGGCACACTAGTGTGCCGCGAGATGTTGCCTGGTGTGCCGCAGGGCCGCCGGGCCCGGAGCTGACAGGGGACCCGAGGCAGGGGCGCCAGTAACTCGCCAAGGCAAAGTGAGTCGATCACCCAGGACTCACTTTGTCTTGGCGATCTAATCTATCGAGCCGATAAGTCTTCTTCTCCCCGACGTCAATTCTGCAGTCTGAGAGGAAGTTCGGGCCAGCCAATCGCTGCCTGGCTGGGCGGAACTTCCTCTCCGATTGCAGAATTGACGTCAGGGAGAGCATGCGTCGGCGTCGGCTTTGGGGCCTGTTATCCATTGGTGGGTCCTGTTCCCCGATGGCAGCGGCAGTGGCAGTGGCTTGGGGAACGGCAGGGAGAAAGAAAGAAAGGGGGCAGGCAGGGAAACAGAAGGAAAGAAGAGAAACATAAAAAAAGAAAGAAAGGTCAGGGAGAGAGGAAGAAAAAGTTGGGGGAGGGAATGAGGTGTGGAGGAGAGAAAGCATACAGGCTGATAAAAGGGAAGAAAGATTGAATGCACAGTCAGAAGAAGAAAGTGCAACCAGAAATCACCAGACAAGGTAGGAAAAATGATTTTATTTTAAATTTAGCAAAGTGGAGGCAGTATTACCACAGTTTTCAAAGGAATTTGCCCAAATAACTTAATAGTTAACTGGGTAAATTCCCAGAGATGAAAACTTCCCTTCACTTACTATGCACAGTTCTGAATTTATATCTGCTGTCTATATTTTACAATATGGTCACCTTTTACTAAACCGCAATAGTGGTTTTTAGCGCAGGGAGCCTATGAGCGTCAAGAGCAGCACTGGGCATTCAGCGCAGCTCCCTGCGCTAAAAACTGCTATTGTGGTTTAATAAAAAGGATGGAGGGTATATTTGTCTATTTTTGTATGCTACAAAAACCAAATACAGAGAGAGACTGAGAGCTGTTGACGAAGAGCTACGTGTGTGTCTTTCTTCGATTCCAGCCAGAATATCAGCTTTGTGTTCAGCCAAACAGGGCCAGGTTTCGCACTGAATAAAGTATTTTATAATTTTTATAATTTTTATTTCGTAATAAAGTAATTATAAAATACTTTCTTTGTGTTTATTTGATTCCTATTCAAGAGAATTACTTTATATATAGTCAATATAGGCAGAGAGTTAAATTTTTTAACATTTTCTAATGGTGGTGTGCCTCGTGATTTTTTTCATGAAACAAGTGTGCCTTTGCCCAAAAAAGGTTGAAAAACACTGTATTAGATCAAATGCTGCTGAAATTAATCTTAAGATAGTAGGAAAGAAAAGAGCTTTAAAAAAAAAAAAATATATATATATATATATATATATATCTATATATCTACATATATTTATTGATCCAATGATTGGAGACCATTTCTGGACCTCAAGGCAGTCCTAAAAGTCCCTTGATTCTGCATGGAGACGGTATGCTCGTTGATCACATCGGTGGTGCCGGGGGAGTTTCTAGCCTCCCTGGATCTGACAGAGGAGGATCTCCACATTCCCATTTTCCCAGACAACCGGAAGTACATGCAATTCCATATTCTGGGGCAACATTTCCAGTTTGCGACACTGCCCTTTGGGCTGGCAACAACACCCTAAAGCAAAGTGATGGTGGTGGTAATGGCCCATCTGCACTCCATGGGTGTCCTGGTTCACCCGTATCTGGACGACTGGTTGATCAGAGTGCCCTCTCTGTCTGAGGGGCATCAGACTGTCCATTAGGTGGTACAGTTTCTGCAATGTCCGGGTTGGGTGATCAACTTCAGAAAGAGTCACCTCAAGCCCACCCAGGATTTGGAGTACCTGGGAGTTCAGTTTCATATGGGTCAGAACAAAGTGTCTCTGCTTGTGTCCCATCAGGAGAAGCTACAGCAGGTTATCAGGGACCTTCTGGCCACTCAAGTTTCAAGTTTGTTAAAAATTTGATTAATCGCTTATTCAAAATTCTAAGCGATGTACAAAAAGTAAAATTACAAATTTCAGGGGGAGACAAAACAAACAATTATGACTAACTAGACAGAACATACCAAACAAAAGGGAAAAAAATGGGGAAAGAAATATAAATTGTTGATAGTAAAATAAGACAAATAAGGAAAAAACAACAGGAAGGGTAAAAGTGGTAGACTTGAAATAAGTCAGAAAATAAAATTAATTAGAGGCTCCTAATCTAGCTTTCTAGCAGTCATATGCACCTTTAAAAAGAAAGCATTTTAACTTGCTCTTGAATCGGTCAAAGTTGCGCTCTTCCCTTAAATAAATGGGGAGGGAATTCCATGTTTGGGGAGCTGTGATGGAGAAGATAAATTGACACCGTGTATTAATGTTTTTGAGAGAGGAAACAATTAATAAATGTAGGTCGTTTGACCTAAGTAATCTTGTTGGAGTGTAAGGAATCAAGAGTCTATGAATGAAGGTGCGGGTTTTATAAAGGAGGGACTTGAGAGTTAGTAAACATATTTTATATGTTATGCAATGAGCAACTGGAAGCCAATGTGCTTTCTTAAGGAGGGGTGACACATCACCAGTTCCGACAGCTTGGCGTCCACTGTAGAATGCCCTGCTTTTGCGCTGGAATCCACAATGGGACCCATTACATGCACCTCTGCCCTGGACGATGGTGGCGTGCAACAGTCTAGCATGGTGGTTGCGTCCTCTCTCATTGTCCTAGGGTCTTCTGCTCCAGGTATTGGACTGGGTGATCTTGTCGACAGATGCAAGTCTCAAAGGATGGGAAGCAGTGTGCATGTCTGTCCCTGTTCAGGGCTGGTGGGTGCCCTCAGAGCTCTAGTGGTCGATCAATCACCTGGAACTGCAAGCGATTAGGCTGGCCCTTCTCCTCTTCAAGAGTCATCTCCGTCATCGAGCCATCCGTTTATTCTCAGACAATGCAAAAGTGGTGGCTTATATCAGTCGTCAGGGGGCATAAAGAGTCCCTCTCTGAGCATGGAGCTCAGCTGCTCTTTTAGTGGGTGGAGAGACACCTTGTGGTGCTGTCTGCGGCGCACATGGCAAGAGTGGACAGTGTCCAAGCAGACTTTCTCAATCGTCAGACCCTGGACCCTGGAGAGTGGTCACTCTTGAAGAGCATTCATTTACATAGTGGATCATATTCATCCTCATGGTGACAGTGGCCAACAAGAAAGCTGTTTCTTCAGTCAGCAAGAGGCCGAAACTGAAGGCCTGGATGCTCTGGTTCAAACCTGGCCCCAGGAGAGTCTTCTTTATGTTTTCCCTATGTGGCCTATGATAGGGTGTCTATTGAGGTGCATAGCGACTCACAAGGGTCTGGTGATTCTGGTGGCACCCAATTAGCCGAGGCAGCCATGGTATGCCGGCTCCTGCAGGTTTGGGGGCTCAGTCTCCCTTGTCATTCTCGCCTTCTCACACAGGGTCCGATTGCAATATAAGATCTGGACCGCTTTGGTCTTACAGCATGGCTTTTGAGCATGTGGCCTTGACTAGTCGAGGCTATACTTCAGCGGTGATCACCATGCTGCTTCCCAGCAAGCAGACTTCCACAGTGGCGGCCTATGCGAAGGCTTGAAGGTGTTACCAGGCATGGTGCGCCCTGAAGTCAGTGGACCATTCTTTCCCATCAATTCTTTGGGTCCTGGAGTTTCTGCAAGATGGCCTAAAGAAAGGTCTAGCAGTAACTTCTCTCCTGGTGCAGATTGCTGGGCTTTTGTGAATGGGCCCTCCTTCCCTGAGGGGCTCATTGGCAGTCCATCCAGATATGGTTCATTTTCTGTGGGGAGCGTTACATCTCAGGCCTTCCTTGCACCTTCCCTGTCCAATCTGGAACCTTAATCTGTGCCTTTAGAGCTGGTGTCTCTGATGGATCTCACGCTCAAGATGGTCTTCCTGATAGCTGTTAACTCAGCACGCAGGTTTTCGGAGCCGCAGGCCCTCTCCTGCAGGGTTCTTTTTCTGCGGATTACTGATTCCGCAGTGATGCCAAGTACTGTTCCTTCCTTTCTTCTGAAAGTGGTTTACATTTTCCATGTGAATCAGGAAGTCCGGCTTCCTGCATTTTCTTCCTCTGATTCGCAGGAGCAGGACTGGGTGTTGCGGTCCTTGGACGTGCACAGAAGTTTATTACTGTATCTGGAGGTCACCAATGAGTTTCGCCTCTCTGACCACCTGTTTGTCTTGGCGGGTCTTGCCCGCAGAGGAAAGCCAGCTTCTAAGGCTACCATTTCCAGCTGGATTTGCATGGTCATTTCCGCAGCTTATGTGGCGGTCGGAAAGAGGCCCCCCCCCCATCAGGGTCCAGGTTCCTTCATCCAGGGGGGTTTTCCTCCTCTGGGGCAGAGTCGTTGGCTGTTTCTCTTGACGAGATTTGCAAGGCTGCTACCTGGTCCTCCTTGCATACATTCACCAAGTTTTACAGGATCGATGTGGTGGCCAAGCAGGATGCTGTTTTTGGTGCCTCTGTGTTGGCAGTGGGTTCATCAGTCCCACCCTGAATTTTTGGGACTGCTCTGTTACGTCCCACTGGTCCCGGAACAAAGTGGGATTGTACAGGAATAAAAGACTAGATTCTTACCTCTGCTTATCTTCTTTCTTGTAAATCCACATTTTATTCCAGGAATTCACCCTATACTTGCTTATTCTCCAGTTGTCTGCCTTTACAAATACTGGTAAGTTTGCGTTTCTGTCCAGAATGGGGTTAGCACTCAGTTTGGGGGGTTCCCAGTTAGGGCGCCCTCTTCTGTCTGTGCATTTTGTTTCTACTTCTAGCACTGTTATTGTCATTCAGGTTACTAATGTTTGTTTTATCTAATTTGATTATGTTCCCTTGTTGCTGTTTTGCATTTATAATTGTGAGCAAAATATACTTACTTGTCGAGGAGTGTTCCCATACCCTTCTCTTTTTTATTCTTATCTTTTACAGATGTTCCTGGCTGCTTTCAGACTGACTGGTGAGCATTCTCAGAGAGCAGGTATGTAAGGGGGGGGGGGGAATGCTTCTGAAGTTTTGAGGCTTCCTACAGACCCTGGCAGGTGGAGGGAAATAATCCACTGGTCCCACAAAAACCTTCTCATTGGATTGGAGTCCAATCACTGGATCCTTTCTTTGGAACAATGAAGTATATCAAATATCTCCCAGAGCCCGAGTGTTGCTCTGGCATGGGTTCTATGGCCGCAATATTCAAAAGTCTGCAGATTGTGGCCTGCACCCGAACCACCTTCTCAGGGCAGCTGGCAGAGGAATCCAGAAAATACTAGGTCAGAGGACAGAGAAACTCCAACTTGTAACCATCTCAGAGAACCTCCAGAACCTACCGGTCGTAGGTGATGGCCTCCCATTCCACCAAAAAGGTGGACAATGCCCCCCCCCCCCCCGATGCACAGAAGGGGAGACAGTGGCCTGGCTTGGTGGCAACTGTCAGTCAACTTGCTGTAGACTGCTGATGGCAAGACCTGCCAAAGTGCAGTCTGGAAGACGATGAGGAAGGGTCTGAGTATGGGCGAGAATGCAGAAAGGGATGAAAATTTGAACTCCCAGAAGGGCGGGACCTGCTCCCAGGCAATGCCTTGGGTTTATGATCCTGAACACTGACTGTAAGGTCACCCAGACCATGACCGAACAGGGCAACTGGTTCAATGGAGCCTTAGAAGATTAATCACCAGACCACTGCCAGATCCAAAGCATCCTGCGAGCCAAAACAGAATAGGCGCCAAGCTTGGCAAAAATGTTCAAGATGTCGTACAGGCATCAACCATGTAATCCACTCTGGAGATGAGAAAATCCAAACCCCAAAGCAGCACAGTGCCAGGATCATGGCGCAGCTGGGAGTGGTATGCCCGAGCCACGAAAGAGGAGGCCATCGCCGCTTTGACCCCAGCTGTGGCCGAATCAAACAGACGCTTAAGGATAAAATCCACGCGTTAGTCCTGGACATCCTTTAGGACCCCCCCCCCTCCCAATCACTAAGGAGAGATGTGCACTTGGTGATATGCGCCACCGGAGAAGTAAAGCGCTTGTTAAAGTCATCCGCCATGGGATAAAGCCACGCTATAGCTTGAGCACATTTCAATGGACCCGCAGAAGCCTCTCAGATATACGTAAAAATTCAGACATCAGGATGATCAGGAAAATAGGCAGATTGTGGCCTCTGGTCACTCGTAATGGAACATTTAGCAGAGTTTGGATGTTCAGTTTGTAGCTTCAATTCCTGCAGAGCATCAGAGATTAAATCCACAAGGTGTGCGGGTTTGAAGAACCTGCGCACAGTTGCCCCCACCCCCCACTGAAATTATGGACTCTGCACCGATCCGGATCCTGGAGATCCGCCAGTTTTGCCATGTCCGTGGCTGCCGCAGAGCTGCCCTGTGAAAGCAGAGGAATGGAAAGAATGTCTGGCACAACTGTGGGTACAGTCAACTTACTCCTAAGTACACTTGAAGGAAGACAAGACATAGAGACTCTGGTCCCTTGGAGCAGGGGTCCCTATGACTGGCACAGAAGCTGGTGGAAGGGAAACAGGCAGGGACTTTTTAACTAAGAATGTCTGATAAAACATGTGCACAAATTCTGGGGGAAAACCATCTTCTGTGGCAGGAGCCAACCTCTGTACCTCAGATTTGGAATGTTAGAAAGATTTGTGAGGTTTTTCGCAGGCTGCGCTTACAATTCATTGAAATGATGCCAGCACGCTCCCCAGGGCACCCTGACACCAATTTTGCAGAAGTCAGGGCATAAAGCACTTGAAGATCCTCCCCAGAGGTCAAAGGCACCGCATTCGAGAAAATCTCATTCCCCTCGCGGGCACATGGGACATGGCTGCACAGCAGACAGCCATCCACCACAAATGAGGCATCCCATTCTGCCCTGGGGAGGTCATCTATATGGTTTTCTTTCAAAAATGAAGCTGGCAAGTATGAAAAATAACTTTAAAATCAAATCTGGAAAAATCCAAAATAGCCACCGAGGCCCTGTTTTGACTAAAAGTAGCTCAGTAAAACCACAGAGAACCCTACAAAACAGAGATTTTAAGATTTTAGGGAAGGCATAGGACATGCAGGGAAATCACCTAAAAACCCCTTTTTAAAGACCCTTCCCAAATCTCCGATTCAAGCTGTTAGCTTGCTCTCACATAACCATGTACTCACAGAAAAAACTGAAACATTTTATTCACTGTGATGAGAAACTGCATGCAGATGAACATAGCTTGTAGAGAGATTCTTTGCCTCAGTGAACTAGAAATCTGGATTTCAAGTCTTCTGATTACCCCACCGGCCTGATCACCACGGCCGGAGACCTCAGTCACGTGAGGACATGCCGCGCAAACGCCTGGTGGAGGGACGCAGTCTGGCTTCGATTCCAGTTGCGCCTCCATGGAACTGTCTCAACTTGTGCTACACCCACTAGCGAACAAACCTGGGGTGAGCTAGCTCCCAAGGGAAAGGTCCCAGAGCCCCGATCTGATGTGCAGGCTGAACAGGAAACTCCCCGAGGAGCAGATGTTCGCCAACAGTCAAGGATGTCCTCGCAGGGAGCCTCCACAGGAAGGCAAAAACTGCAAACAAAAAATACTGAAAGATCACAAATAAAACATGAGCAGAAAAGATGAGCTCCTACAGCTTAGCTTGTAGGAAGAAAACACTGGTGAGCATGCTTACAGAGAAGGTATGTAAGGGAGAGGAGAAAAAGCCTCTAAGTTCTGGGGTTTCCTACAGACCCTGGCGGGTGGAGGGAAATAACCTACTGGTCCCGGAATAAAGTAGGATTGTATAAGAACAAGACATTATAGACAAAACTAATGCCTTGCACCCATATCAGACAGCGATCAGAAAACGTCATAGCACTGAAACTTTATATTACATATATATACATATATATATATATATATATATATACTGTATATATACATATACAAACACACAAATGGCGTTCAATAATTTATCTACCTGAAATCTACCTGAATTTATCTATTATGAAAGAAAGTAGCAAGTGTGGTGAAATAAGTCTGTGCATGTTGTGATCTGTCAAGGTTATTCATGGACAGTTGCAGCTCAGTGTAAATCTAACATTCTAAGAGACAGGATATCAGAAGAGTCTGTGCGAATTAAGAAGCTATGAGATTTCGAGCACCGTTCATTGGTAAAATTTCTCACAAAAGAAGGGAAAAAGCCAAAGGAGATCCATGAACGCATGACTGCAGTTTATGGTGAGTCTTTCCCATCATCCTACAAAGTAAAATTTTGGAATAAGCACTTTAAGCGGGGTAGAGTCCATTGACGATGACCCACACACTTTATAGTGTGTGGAAGAAACTGCCACAGAAATGTGCAAGAAAATCGAGGATTTAATATTTGTCAGATAGACAAATTAAATTTCCTAAATAGCTGAATAAATGGCCATCTTGGCAGGTACAGTTTGGAAAATAATTCATGAAAAGTTGGGCATGCAAGATGGATTCCAAGAATGCTGATACCATGTCAGAAGGCCACGAGGCTCCAGATAAACAGAGAATTTAAACTCGTTGATGACTTCCACATAACAAAGCACTCTTCTCACATCCAACTTCTTCAAAATGCGGTCCTGTATCTTAGAACCAGTGGACTGGTAAACAGGTAAGTGGATTTCCTTATTAAAATGAAACGCTGAAACCATCTTCGGCAGAAAAGATGGAAGAGTGCATAGGGAGACCCCAGTCTCCGAGATTTTAAGGAAAGGCTCTTTACAAGAACATAAGACTTGCCGCTGCTGGGTCAGACCAGTGGTCCATCGTGCTCAGCAGTCCTGCGGCGGCCTGTAGGTCAAAGACCAGTGCACTAACTGAGACTAGCCTTACCTGCATACGTTCTGGCTCAGCAGGAACTTATCTAATTTTGTCTTGAATCCCTGGAGGGTGTTTTCCCCTATAACAGCCTCCGGAAGAGCGTTCCAGTTTTCTACCACTCTCTGGGTGAAGAAGAACTTCCTTACGTTTGTACGGAATTTATCCCCTTTTAACTTTAGAGAGTGCCCTCTCATTCTCTCCACCTTGCAGAGGGTGAACAATGTGTCTTTATCTATTAAGTCTATTCCCTTCATTATCTTGAACGTTTTGATAATGTCCCCTCTCAGTCTCCTCTTTTCAAGGGAGAAGAGGCCCAGTTTCTTTAACCTCTCACTGTTTGGCAACTCCTCCAGCCCCTTAACCATTTTGGTCGCTCTTCTCTGGACCCTTTCAAGTAGTACCGTGTCCTTCTTCATGTACGGCGACCAGTGCTGAACGCAGTACTCCAGGTGAGGGTGTACGATGGCTCGGTACAGCGGCATGATAACCCTCTCTGATCTGTTCGTGATCGCATTCTTAATCATTCCCAGCATTCTGTTTACCCTTTTTTGCCGTCACCGCATATTGCGGACTTGTCAACCAGTACTCTCAAGTCTCTTTCCTGGTGGGGTCTCTCCAAGTACCGCACCGGACATCCTTTATTTGTGTATAAGATTTTTGTTATCGACATGCAACACCTTACACTTATCCACGTTAAACCTCATTTGCCATGTCACGACCCATTTCTCGAGCATGTTTATGTCATGTTGCAGGTCTTCGCAATCCTCCCGCGTCTTCACTACTCTGAATAACTTTGTATCGTCTGCTAATTTAATCACCTCACTTGTGCCAGGTCGTTTATAAATATGTTGAAGAGCACGGGTCAGAGCACCAAACCCTGCGGTACTCCACTGGTGATGCTCTTCCAGTCTGAGTATTGTCCATTTACCCCCACTCTCTGTTTCCTATCCGCCAGCCACGTGAGTATTTCACCCTCGATTCCATGGCTCGCAATTTTTTGAAGTAGTCATTTATGCAGAACCTTGTTGAACGCCTTCTGAAAATCCAGATATACAATGTCGACCGGGTCACCCTTGTCTATCTGCCTGTTTACTCCCTTGAAGAAGTACAGCAAGTTCGTCAAGCAAGATCTTCCTTTGCTGAAGCCGTGCTTGCTGGTCTTCATCAGACCGTGTCCATCAAGGTGATCAGCGCCTCTACCATCTTTCCCAGTACTGAGGTCAGACTCATCGGTCTGTAGTTTCCTGGATCTCCCATTGAACCTTTCTTGAAGATTGGTGTAACATTTGCCACCTTCCAGTCTTCCGGAATCCTTCCCGATTTGATCGACAGATTGGCTATTAGTTGAAGCAATTGAGCTATAGCCTCTTTCAGTTCCTTGATTACCCTCGGATGAATGCCATCCGGTCCCGGGGATTTATTGTTTTTAAGCCTATCAATCTGCCTAAATACCTCTTCTAGACTGACCGTCAACCCCGTCAGTTTCCTGTCTTCGTTTCCTGCATATAGCCTGTCGGCCTCCGGTATGTTGTGTATATCTTCTTCGGTGAATACAGATGCAAAAAATGTGTTCAGTTTGTCTTTGATGGCTTTGTCCTCCTTTAGCACTCTCTGGAGCTCTGAGACTCATCTTGCTGAGGTGACAGCTACTTGAAAAACCTCCTTAAGCATCAAAGTCCAAGAGGGATGTTTCTTCCAGTGGGTTGAATGGAGCTTTGGTAAGACCTCGCAAAACCACGTTAAGATCCCATAAGGGGAACAGTGATTTCATCAGTGATCTGATGGGAAGAGCACATTTTAGAAATCTGGCGATGTCTAGATGAGATGCCAGAACAGGTCTGCAGTCCCAAGCTCCAAAACAAGAGAGCCCTGTGATTTGGACCTGAAGAGAAGCCACAGTGAGGCCCTTTATCAAGGTCTTCTTGGAGAAAAGCTAACACCAATGAAACCGGAGCTGGAAACGGCTCCACAAGTTCCTGAACACAAGATCCTGCTGAAAAGCCCTCCAGGCTTTAGTTTAGGCAGAGACTGAAGTCGACTTCACAGACTTGAGAAGGGTGGCAGTTACCACTTTAGAATAACCTTTATGCTCTAGCACTGCACGCTCCAGAAAATGCAGTAAGAGCAAAGCGATCCAGATCCTCCATGCATATTAGACCCTGCGAAAGGATGTCTGAATGCATTTGCAACCGGAGGGCACAGCCTGCAGATTCAGGTATTAATTGGCATAACTGGGTCGCTCTCTCCAAATCCACCTATCTTTCCCTCGCCCCCCTTTCCACTAAATCCATCTATCCCCGCAAGGCCCCTTGGTTCCTCCCATATCACAGAGAGCTAAAACAGAAATGTCGAGCTCTGGAGCGCCTATGGAAAAAATCTAAATGTCCTATAGACAGACAGTCCTGGAGAGTCAATATCAAGCTGTACAATACAGCGCTAAAAAAAGCAAGAAAGAACTTCTATGGTGACAAAATCTCCAGGTCTAACAATCAAAGCAGTACACTATTCAACATCTGGTGCTCCCTAACCTCCAAAAGAAACCCCATCGTGCTCCCCTCCCTCAGCCGATGTTCTAGCAAAATTCTTAAACGATAAGGTTTCTTCCTTGAGATGCTCTTTCCCTCCTTCAGTCTCTTACAACTCTCACCGATTCCACTCCCACCCTAATGGTCTCCAACCCTATCCCAGCTGACAGACCCTGGACCACCTTTGAGCGCGTATCTGAATCCCTGGTCCTCAATCTCTGCCTCAAACTGAAATCCTGTAATTGCTCTTTGGACCCATTCCCCTCCTACCTATACGAGAACATTCCTGCTCAGGCTATTTCTTCTATCACCATTCTCATAAACTCCGCTCTTCAGTTGGGCCATTTCTCCCCAGAAATGGGTCATATCGCCTTGACCCCACTACTGAAAAAATCTGACCTTGACCCTTCGATACCATCCAGCTATCGCCCAATTGCAAATATCCCTCTCCTAACCAAGATGCTAGAGTCCATCATTTCTTCCCAACTCTCATCATACTTAGAGAGATTCTCTATTATTTTACCCTATCAATATGGCTTTCGTCCTAACTTCAGCACCGAATCCCTACTGTCTTCCCTGATTTCAAGGGTTCAACAACTTCACTCTCGAAACAAGTTCGCCGTCCTCCTACAATTTGACCTTTCCGCTGCTTTCGACGTTGTTCACCATGATATTCTTGTTTACCAACTCTCCGAGTTAGGTATCAACTCCACAGTCCTAGGTTGGTTCTCTAAATTCCTCCGCTCTCGTTCTTACATTGTTAACATGAATGGCACCTCATCCTCCCCCTGGAAACCGAATTGTGGAGTCCCGCAAGGCTCTCCACTATCCCCTATCCTTTTCAACATCTATATGTCCTCCCTAAAACTCCTCTACCTATCCCCCCTTGAAACAATTTACACTTATGCAGACGACATCCTCGTCCTCCTCGAGACCGATTCGAACCTCACTGACCTGTCTAAGAACATATCCTCTTGTATAATGAACCTACAATCCTGGGCCCACACTGTGCAAATGAAATTGAATGAGTCCAAAACAAGACTTCTTTGGCTCGGTCCAAAACTAGATCACCTACCCACCTCCATCCCACTACCCTCTGGCTCCTCTCTGCAGCTTGAGTTCTCGAGCAAGGTCTTGGGCATCATCATTGATTCCACATTGTCCTTCAATGACCACCTCCAATCCTTGGTAAAAAAATGCTTTTTCAGCCTTCACATGATGAGGAAAGTTAGATCCTGCTTCCATCAAAAACATTTTACCCTCCTTGTCCAATCCATCATCCTCTCCAGATTGGACTATTGCAACTCTATCTATTTAAGCCTAACTAAGAAAAACCTCCACAGACTCCAACGGATTCAGAATGCCGCGGCCAAGCTCATCTTCGCTAAAAGTAAATTTGACCATGTCTCCCCGCTCCTGGCCAAGCTCCACTGGCTTCCGGTAATCGCCAGGGTCCACTATAAATGCACCTGTTTAACTTTCAAAATCCTATATGGTATCCTCCCTCCCTTTATCCCTCTTTCTTGGAATTCCTCAAACCCTAATACCACCAGATCCTCCCACAAATTAAAACTATCCTTCCCCTCACTAAAAGGCATTTCCCACACAGGAAAGCTAGGGACCTCCCTCCACTTCAAAATCACTGAGCTTTGGAACAACCTTACCTCCCCTCTTCGGAACTTGAGCTCTCTCCAAGTTTTCCGTAAACATCTGAAAACCTGGCTTTTCTCAAAAAATGTAAGTCTTCTTCCAACTTAGGAATCAAGGAAACTCTTATATCTTGGCATCCCAAGTCCTCTAAATTTTCTTCACACTTCTACCTCTAACCCTCTGTTGTAGTTCCTTCCTATTTCTCCTACTGTAAACCGCGTCGAGCTCTATGAACGTGGAGATGATGCGGTATACAAACCTAAGGATTAGATTAGATATCAGATCTGCATAACACGGCCTGCAAGGCCAATCTGGAGATACCAGAATGATCTTTCCCTGATGAGTTGCAATTCGTTGAAGAATTTGGCCTATTATGGGTCAGGGAAGAAAGACGTACAACAGGATGCTGTGAGGCCTAGGCATGGGCAACTCCGGTCCTCGAGGGCCTGAATCCAGTCAGGTTTTCAGGATTTCCCCAATGAATATGCATAAGATCTATTTGCATGAACTGGCATAATGTGGCAGAGTGAATTAACGGGAGGAAGGCCGAAGCAGCCTGTTTAGAGTGCTGCCGGCCCGAAGCTGCTTAGGGAGGTATGTAGGGATCATGGCAGGGTTCCGATGGGAGGGAGGGAAGGATGGGGATTCGGCTATGTGGTGGGTGCTCGGGGGGAGGGGTACTCACTCAAGGGTTCTGCTGCACAAGGGATAGGAGGGAGGGAAGGTAAGCTGGGCAAGGGTCCTGCTGCACAAGGGATGGAAGGGAAGGGAAGCTGGACAAGGGTCCTGCTGCATTAAGAAAGGGAGGGAACGACAGAAGGTGGGCAAGGGTCCTGCTGCACTAGAGATGGGTGGGAGTGAAGGATAGAAGCTGGGCAAGAGTCCTGCTGCATGAGGGAGGGGAAGAAAGATACTGCACATGTAGGGGAGAGAAAGGAAGAGGAAAAATTAGAGTGAAGGAGAGGAAGGGAGAGATGATCATGTACATACTCCGAAAATAAGACCTAGTGCGATTTTTGGGCCTAAAATTAATATAAGACACTGTCTTATTTTCAGGGAAACACGGAGAACAATTCTGAGAGGGCATCCAATGCCCCTGAATCAGACGACGGTTGCAATGAGCTCTCCAACTGAGGAGACTGGCACCTGCCGTTACGACCACTCAGGAAGTAATCTGAAGAGGACAGCCCTTGGAGAGAGATTGAGGATGGAGCCACAAGAGTCCAGGGTAGGCACTTCTGTAATGCGTCCATCTGTGGAGACCAGCGTGAGAGTAACACATGCTGAATAGGATGCATGTGGGCTCTTGTCCAAGGCACATCTCTTGTAGCTGCCATGCACCCCAGGACATGAAGATTGACCCATGCCGATGGAGCAGACTTGTCTAGGAGACAAGAAATCTGAGAGCACAGCTTCTGTCTTTGTGCCTCCGGTAGATAGACATGGCCGGTAGCCATGTCAAAGAAGACTCCCAGGTACTCCAGGGATTAAGTCAGCATCAAATTGCTCTTTCAGTAATTTACATCCAACCCAGATCCTCCATGACTCGGATTCTCCTGATCCATTGTGCACCGACCCTCAGACAATGAGAAGGCCCTGATCAGTCAGTAGTCCAGGTAGGGACGCGCTTGCAGTTCCCTCTTGTGCAGTATTTTTTTGACATGTTTGTTTTGTTTTGTTATTTTTTAATTATGTATGTTTGGTTGTAATCCACCTTGTTTAAAGTCAAAATATAAATAAACTATAAACTATCACTTTGGTGAAGGTGTGAAGAGCTGTCGCCAGGCCAAAGGGTAGAGCTGAAAATTGATAATGATTTTCCAAAACATGAAATCCTATGGTCTGGGAAAATAGGAATATACAAGTAGGCCAGGCTAGGAACTCTCTCAGGGTCACCGCCACTATGACAGATCAAAATGTTTCCATGCGAAAGCACAGAACTTTAAGTGCTGCATTTATGTGAGTAAGGTCCAGAATGGTCACCATTCATCGGAGCCTCTCTTTGATACGATAAAGTATATGGAGTATCTTCCTGAGCCAGAGTCTTTGGGCGGCACAGGCTCTAAAGCCTGACTGTTGAGTATCCTTCTCATAATGGCTTGTACTTTGATCACCTTTTCTGGGCAAGTCCACAAACCAATCTGTTATAGGCCGGGCACATTCTAGCTTGTAGCCAGAACTAATGATGTCCAGAACCCAGGGTCAGATGAAATCTGGACCCAGGCCTATAGAAACACCAAGAGTCTGCTCCCTATATGAAGAGGAGCCTCCCTCAGCCTGGCATTATTGTGATTTCTTGGAAGATGGAGCAGTATGGGAAGTGGAGGCCTGGTAACGTCTGGGTCAAGAGAACCTCGCCCTGAAGCCCTGGGAGAATCTCTGCGATGTGGAACTGGAACATTGCCAAGAGCACCTGGATCCATGAAAATTAGGGCGCCCTAAGCCTCTAGAGGTTCTGGGTTTACTTTCAGGCAGGGTCTTGGGGCAACAATTCACCCGCAGTTCATGAGATCATTCAGGCCTTTACCAAATAAAGGCTGCTCCTTAAAAGGAATCGCCAGCCTATTGTCTGATTCAGAACATTCTACGAGCAGAAATGGAATAACCTGATGCTTTACCCAGGACTCATATAATTTCAAACAGAGCATCAGCTACATAATTCACACCAGATAAAAGTAGCTGGGGGGTGGGGTAGGGGGATTATCTCTCTCACTCTTCAAAGCATGCAGTCTAAGTACAAGTGACAAAGGATGCTGCCGAGGCAGCTTTGACTCCTAAAGCCATTGCTTCAAAAAGTCTCCTAAGAACCACATCCACTCAGCAATCTTGCATATTCTCGAGCACTACACATCCTTTACTCAGAAGAGAGGTGCGCTTGATAACCTGGGCAACTAAGGAATCCACAAACAATTCTTCAACCCTGATCTTTGGGCTGCCGGTCAGACATGGCTTCTGACTGCACCCCCATCCCTGTGGGCCGACAGATGTGCTACCAGAAGGGGGGAGGCAAAAAAATGCAGCTGCCACCTTCCGAGACACTGCTGAGCCTCCTACAGATGTCTAAGTCGCGTTTGAACCCCTGCTAAGCAGTAGGTGAGGGATTGAAAGCAGAGAAGGCCCTGAGCTCCATAAATACTTGTGCAAGTTGGCTAACAAGTACCAACAGGGATCTGCCTGTCAGTTGCAGACCTCTGCTTCTTCTCTACACAGGCAGAGCAGATACTAAGTTGAAAGCTCTGAGCACTGAAAACACCGAAGGTTGAAAACACTGAATAAAATAAGAAAAAAAGGAGAGCAGAACAGAAACACTCCTTCTGGCTTGTGCGCAGAAGGGAAAAAACAGCAGGTAGCAGTAGAGCTCCCGATGAAGTAGGAGGATCACAGAAAAAAAATCGATTAAATGTCTCAACTGCCCTCTAGAGTCACTCGGTCCCATCAGCCTAGAATCATGTACAGTATAACAAAGTGAACATGTCTTCTTTGGTGCTCTTGACACAAATAAACAAGAAAAGGCTCAACAATTTCTGGTTAAAGATCCTGTAAACTGGAGACATGATCCAAACTGTATGTTATGTATGAATACTGAATGATAATCCTGCATTCAGTCAATATTCATCAATGTGGCTTTGGAGCAAGTTGGATAAGTCTTTCTGTGCTGAGCAACAAGGCAAATGAGGAGCTGCTTCTGCTCCACATTCTTTGAGAGATTTGAATTATACTGCTGTATTAAGGTAATTGCCCTTTCAGCAGAGTCATTGACTACTGTCATTGATGATGCTGACTGTTTGAAATACTGATATTTTGTATCTACCGTTGAATTTAGTTAGCAGTCATCACTGAACAATGCATAATAAATCATTAGGTCAACAAATCTAAGTACTACAGTTCACAATTCTGGTTTAGATGGAAAATTAATATAAATGCTGTACTTGCATTTTATGTATTAAATCATTGAGTGACCTTTAAGTATTCACCAAAAGGCTTATAATTTGGCACAATTAACTGTGGCCAGACACAGAACAAAAATAGACTTTTGGCAGTCATATCATAAATTTGGTTGGTTTTTTTTTACTACTCAAAGGGAGATGAAAAGAAGAAATAGAGAAACTGATGGTGATCCAAGACATGATGATATTGTATATGAAACAAAGAGGCAGACAGCATGATTTGGGAAAGGTGATTGCTGGCTCTGCCAGTTACTTGCACCTTAAGGAACTAATTTACTAAAGTTTCTTTACCCAGGGACAGAGAATAGGAAGAGAGTAAATCAGTTTCTGAAAAAGCTTCTGCTAATCTGGTAGGGAATTCTCATTCCTCTTTCTCCTCCTCCCTCTCCCCACCTCCAATAAAGCACAAGAAAAAATAAAATTTGCTGCAGACAATGTTGGAGGGATGGGAAAACAGAAGGAAGAGAAGTCTAAGCTGCTGGCTCCTAAGTTTTTGGGTTGGCTCCAAGATTTAATGAAACCTTTTTGAGCCCTGAAGTCAAAAATCTTCTTGAGCTGGGGAAATATAGTCATCACCATCTAGTGCAGTGTTTCTCAACACATGGTACGAGTACCCTAGGGGGTAAACGGGCCGCCTGTTGGGGGTACACATGCTGGCCGCCTCCCGGGATTTCAGCCTGCCTGCCCCCCGCTGAAGTCACTGCCACCAATTCCTCCCTGCCTCCCCGCTCACTGCACCCCCCACCCCAAAGCCAACCCTGTCACCCGACACGCTCCATCCTCCGCCCCCCCCCCCGACCGCAACTCCAGGAACGGACAGGCCAAGCGCATGCAGCGACTGCACATGGCCAGTCCACAAGTCTTCCCCCTGACGTCAATCCTGACATTGGAGAGAAGGTTCCGGGACAACCAATTGCTGCCTGGCTGGCCTGGAACCTTCTCTCTGACTTCAGAATTGAAGTCAGGGGAAGGCTTGTGGGCTGGCTGTGTGCAGTAGCAGCATGCGCCTGGCCCGTTCCTGCCCTGAGTTGCTGCGGTGGAGGCAGGATTGAGCATGTTGGGTGGCAGGGTCGGCTTTGGGGGTGGTACAGTGGGTGGGGAGGCAGCGAGTAATCGGAGGTGGCAGCAGTTTCAGCAGGGGGGGGGTAGGCCAGCTTTTGTGCGGGTTGGTTTCAGGGAGGGAGGAAGGGTGTGTGTGGGTGGTCCAACTTAATTTTGGGAGAAAGGCTGGAAGGCAGTGAGGGGGAGAGGCATAAACTCGACACAGAATTGAGAGAGGAAGGGGCACTAACTTGGGACATAGGGGAGGAGGGAACAGAAAGGGAGAATTGTTGGGCATGAGTGTGAGTGAGAGATGGTGCACATGGGAAAAGCAAGAAAGGAAAATTGGGCATGGAGAGAGAGAGTAGTGAGGTAGAGATGCATGGGGAATAGAAGGATGAGAGGGAGAAATGTTGGATATGGTGGTGGAAAGGGAACAGAGGGACAGATTGAAGGGGATGTAAGAGGGAGGAATGTTGGACATAGTGGAGGAAGAGATGTGGCATGGAGTTGGAGAGGGATGATAGAAGGAAAAATGGGCATGGGGTTGATGGGCAGTGGTGAAAAATGCTGCACATGATCTGGGGGAGAGAGGGAGAAATGTTGGATGTGACAGTAGAGGGGGTGGAGAGATGCCTGGATCTCTCAAGGCAGATGGACAGTGAGTGTGAGAGAGAGCGAGGGAAACTTGTTGCCAATAGGGATGGAGGAGAGAGGAAGAAAAGCTGGACTCATGGAGGGACAGAAAGAGATGTTGGTTGGGGAATGGAATGAGATCTGGAGGAGAGGAAGCAAACAGGAGGCAGAAATAAATAAATACAGTAAAACCTTGGATTGCAAGTAACTTGGTTTGCAAGTGTTTTGCAAGACAAGCAAAACATTTGCTTAAACTTTAACTTGATATACAAGTAATGTCTTGCAATACAAGTGCATACAGTATACACGCATCACAACTGAGCCGATGGTTCTTCTCTCTCTGACACTGCAAGAATGTAGTGACTGTTTTAAATGAGCAAAGTCTTGCAATACGAGTACATACAGTATACACGCGTCACATCATCACAACTGAGCCGATGGTTCTTCTCTCTCCGACGCTGCGGGAATGTAGTGACTGTTCTAAATGAGCAAGGTCTTGCAATACAAGTATGTATAGTATTTTGTATTAAAGTTTATAGGTTGTGAAACGAATCGTCTTGAGTTTCCATTATTTCCTATGGGGATATTCGCTTTGATATACGAGTGCTTTGGATTACATGCATGCTTCTGGAACTAATTATGCTCGCAAACCAAGGTATGACTGTAAATACTGAATGCACAGTCAGAAGGAAGTGCAACCAGAGAATCATGAAATCACTAGACAACAAAGGTAGGAAAAATGATTTTATTTTCAATTTAGTAATCAAAATGTGTCTAACCACCCTCATTTCTAATACACCCTCCTACCAAGCCTTCAGGAAATCAATCAAAAGCTATCTCTTTGATACATTTCTCTGATTCTTCCCTGCCTTGTTGTATCTCTGACATACTTATTGCATTTCTGACTACTCTACCAATGTAATTGACAATATTCTCTGTAACATCGCTGTCTGTGCACAGTCTCTTCCTATGTAAACCGCTCTGAACTGCTTCTGGTATTGCGGTATACAAAATAAAGTTGTTATTATTATTATTATTTTAAGAATTTATATCTGCTATATTTTTGCACTATATTTGTCTATTTTCTATAATTGTTACTGAGATGACATTGCATATTTGAAACCCCCCCACAATATAAATGATAATTAATTTTCTCTGCGTACACTGTGCTTTGTGTTTTTTTAAATTTTGTGGTTACCATTATGTATTAATAAGATTATATTGTGTGTATATGAAAAATGGATGGAAGAAATTGCATTACAATTAGTACTATTATTATGGGGGGTGGAGTCAGGGGCTGAGCTTGGGCGGGTCTGGTCAGAGCTTGGACAGGTCTGGGGTGGAGCTTGGTCAGGGTACTCGGTTGGCATCTGTTAGGCTTAGGGGTCACTGGTCGCCGTACATGAAGAAGGACATGGTACTACTCAAAAAGGTCCAGAGAAGAGTGACTAAAATGGTTAAGGGGTTGGAGGAGCTGCCGTACAGCGAAAAATTAGAGAAACTGGGCCTCTTCTCCCTCGAACAGAGGAGATTGAGAGGGGACATGATTGAAACATTCAAGGTACTTAAGGGGATAGACTTAGTAGATAAGGACAGGTTGTTCACCCTCTCCAAGGTAGGGAGAACGAGAGGGCACTCTTTAAAGTTGAAAGGGGATAGATTCTGTACAAATGTAAGGAAGTTCTTCTTCACCCAGAGAGTGATAGAAAACTGGAACGCTCTCCTGGAGTCTGTCATAGTGGAAAACACTCTCCAGGAATTCAAGACAAAGTTAGACAAGTTCCTGCTGAACAAGGACGTATGCTGGTAGGGCTAGTCTCAGTTAGGGTGCTGGTCTTTGACCAAAGGGCCGCCGCGTGAGCGGACTGCTGGGCATGATGGACCACTAGTGTGACCCAGCAGCGGCATTTCTTATGTTCTAAGTTGAGAAATACTGATCTAGTGTGCCTGCACAGTCCCCCAGTTGGGGGATTCCATCATCAGAGGCATTAACCTTGGAACACAGGGCGAGGAGACCAAAATAGTGAAATGTCTTCCAGGATCCTCAGCTACCAGGAGTTCCAGGCAAATACTGACAATAATTAAGGAAGAAACTAAGGATTTTAACACTGATGTTGTTATCCATCTGGGAATAAATGACCTGGCCAACAACTCCACACTTGCAGCACAGAAAGCTTTTCGGGAGCTTGGTGAGGGCGTGAAACTTTTTGTAAAGACTTTAGCTTTTATGAAATACTGCCTGCATATGGAAAGGGAGAGCAAAGAGTGAAAAACACAGAAGACTTTAAAAGATGGCTCAGAGCCTGGTGTCATCAAGAAGGCTTCAGGTACATAGGAGGATGGGGAAATACATGGAAGGACAAGAAGCTATATTGTACTGATGGGCTACATATTACTACAGCAGGAAAAAGAAACCTTGCAAAGAAATTTAGACAATATTTTTCTAGGCATTTAAACTAGAAGGTGGGGGTGGTGTATGTACGAAGGACAATTATAGATACCACCCCCGGCAAAAGAAAAGATGTGATAGTAGTAAAGATTGCAACATAAGCAATATCAGCAACTCATTTCTTAGTATTGCAATGGAAAGTGAAACGACACAAAAATCCATAGGAAAAAGGAGATTATCGCTGAAAAATTGCTGGAAAGCGATGACCACAAATGCTCACAGTCTAAGCAACAAAGTTCATGATCTGCAAGCCCTGATGTTAGAGGCAGATCTAGATATTGTCACTATCACAGAGACATGGTTCAGTGAATCACATGGATGGGATGCAAACATACCGGGATATAATCTTTTTAGGAAGGACAGAAATGGTCAAAAAGGTGGAGGAGTAGCTCTCTATGTAAAGATCAATATCCAAACGACCGAAATGCAAGGGACCTGGGGAGAGGAAGAAGCGATATGGATTGCTCTGAAAAGAGAAGATGGAACTTCTATCTATGTGGGTGTAGTCTACAGACCTCCGACTCAATCGCAGCAAATTGATAAGGATCTGATTGTGGATATCCAAAAGTTTGGAAGGAAAGAGGAGGTTCTGCTGTTGGGAGATTTCAACCTGCCGGATGCGGACTGGAATGTTCCGTCTGCGGAATCGGAAAGAAGTAGGGAGATAGTGGATGCCTTTCAAGAGGCTCTGCTCAGACAAATGGTGACGGAACCCACAAGGGAAAAAGCGATATTGGATCTGGTCCTCACAAATGGAGAGAGTATCTCTAATGTTCGAGTGGGTTCTCACCTGGGAAGTAGTGATCATCAAACGGTTTGGTTTGATATAACAGCTAAAGTGGAGAGCGGCCGCACGATACTTAAAGTCCTAGATTTCAAACGTACGGACTTTAATGCAATGGGAAAGTACCTGAAGAAAGAGCTGTTAGGATGGGAGGACATAAGAGAAGTGGAAAGACAGTGGTCTAAGCTGAAAGGAGCGATAAAAATGGCTACGGACCTTTATGTGAAGAAAATCAATAAAAACAAGAGAAAAAGGAAGCCGATATGGTTCTCCAACCTAGTGGCTGAGAAAATAAAGGCGAAAGGGTTGGCATTCATGAAATATAAAAAAACCCCACGAAGAGGAGAGCAGAAAGGACTACAGGGTGAAAATGAAAGAAGCCAAGAGAGAGATACGTTTGGAGAAGGCACAGGCGGAAGAACAAATGGCTAAAAATGTAAAAAAGGGAGATAAAAATTTTTTCAGATATATTAGTGAAAGGAGGAAGATAAAAAATAGAATTGCTAGGCTAAAAGATGCTGGGAACCAATATGTGGAGAGTAATGAGGAGAAAGCAAATGTGCTAAACAAATACAGAAGAAAATCCTGGAGAAGGACCGAGATTGTCTGGCAAAGTTACAAAAGAAAATGGAGTAGATTCTGTGCCGTTCACGGAGGAGGGTGTTTATGAGCAACTTGAAAAACTGAAGGTGGACAAAGCGATGGGACCAGATGGGATCCATCCCAGGATACTAAGGGAGCTCAGAGAGGTTCTGGCAAGTCCTATTAAAGACTTGTTCAACAAATCTCTGGAGACGGGAGTGATTCCTGGGGATTGGAGGAGAGTGGATGTGGTCCCTATTCATAAAAGTGGTCACAGGGATGAAGCAGGAAACTACAGGCCGGTGAGCCTCACTTCAGTTGTTGGAAAAATAATGGAAGTGTTGCTGAAAGAAAGGATAGTGTACTTCCTTGAATCTAATGGGTTACAGGATCCAAGGCAACATGGCTTTACAAAAGGTAAATCTTGCCAAACGAACCTGATTGAATTTTTTGATTGGGTGACCAGAGAGCTGGATCGAGGACAAATGCTAGCTGTAATTTACTTGGATTTCAGCAAAGCCTTTGATACAGTTCCTCATAGGAAGCTGTTGAGCAAACTTGAAGGGCTGAAGTTAGGACCCAAAGTGGTGAACTGGGTCAGAAACTGGCTGTCAGACAGACGCCAGAGGGTGGTGGTTAATGGAAGTCGCTCGAAGGAAGGAAAGGTGACTAGTGGAGTCCCTCAGGGTTCGGTGCTGGGGCCAATCCTGTTCAATATGTTTGTGAGTGACATTGCTGAAGGGTTAGAAGGAAAAGTGTGGCTTTTTGCAGATGATACCAAGATTTGTAACAGAGTAGACATCGAAGAGGGAGTGGAAAATATGAAAAAGGATCTGCAAAAGTTAGAGGAATGGTCTAATGCCTGGCAACTAAAATTCAATGCAAAGAAATGCAGAGTAATGCATTTGGGGATTAATAATAGGAAAGAACCGTATATGCTGGGAGGAGAGAAGCTGATATGCACGGACAGGGAGAGGGACCTTGGGGTTATAGTGTCCGAAGATCTAAAGGCGAAAAAACAGTGTGACAAGGCAGTGGCTGCTGCCAGAAGGATGCTGGGCTGTATAAAGAGAGGCATAGTCAGTAGAAGGAAGAAGGTGTTGATGCCCTTGTACAGGTCATTGGTAAGGCCCCACTTGGAGTATTGTGTTCAGTTTTGGAGACCGTATCTGGCGAAAGACGTAAGAAGACTTGAGGTGGTCCAGAGGAGGACGATGAAAATGATAGGAGGCTTGTGCCAGAAGACGTATGAGGAGAGACTGGAAGCCCTGAATATGTATACCCTAAAGGAAAGGAGAGACAGGGGAGATATGATTCAGACGTTCAAATACTTGAAGGGTATTAACGTAGAACAAAATCTTTTCCAGAGAAAGGAAAATGGTAAAACCAGAGGACATAATTTGAGGTTGAGGGGTGGTAGATTCAGGGGCAATGTTAGGAAATTCTACTTTACGGAGAGGGTAGTGGATGCCTGGAATGCGCTCCCGAGAGAGGTGGTGGAGAGTAAAACTGTGACTGAATTCAAAGAAGCGTGGGATGAACACAGAAGATTTAGAATCAGAAAATAATATTAAATATTGAACTAGGCCAGTACTGGGCAGACTTGCACGGTCTGTGTCTGTATATGGCCGTTTGGTGGAGGATGGGCTGGGGAGGGCTTCAATGGCTGGGAGGGTGTAGATGGGCTGGAGTAAGTCTTAACAGAAATTTCGGCAGTTGGAACTCAAGCACAGTACAGGGTAAAGCTTTGGATTCTTGCCCAGAAATAGCTAAGAAGAAAAAAAAATAAATTAAAAAAAAATAAATAAATTTTAATTGAATCATGTTGGGCAGACTGGATGGACCATTCGGGTCTTTATCTGCCGTCATCTACTATGTTACTATGTTTGTCTGCAGAGAAAGATGAATTTTGAGTACTTCACAGCCATTACAAAGTCTAACTACTAAGCTGCATCTCTATATGTAAGATAATGTAATTTTGTTTGCCAAATTTTGTTTTCACACCCCCATTCAGCAAATTGCCTAGGGACTATTTCCCATACCATGAAATGTTGACATACCCTTCATCTTTCTTAATCTTCCTTCTTGGTTTTGGAGAAGCTCGAGGAGAAACTTTAGCTTTCCAGTCTTTCACAGGCAGCCTTTGAGTAGATCCCTTGGCAGTAAAATTTGCGGATGTGATAGCCAGGCTTTCAACTTCATCATCATGATCACTAAGAATAAAGATTATGTAAGAGCTAAGTGTGTCCTATAGACATTAAATTAATCTATGTCACTATACAAAATAAAACAGTTTTAGCAAACTGATGGTCAAACAGTTATAAAGTTTGGAGAGTAATAAAAATACAAA
The DNA here is from genome assembly GCF_902459505.1 of Geotrypetes seraphini. NCBI lineage: Eukaryota > Metazoa > Chordata > Amphibia > Gymnophiona > Dermophiidae > Geotrypetes > Geotrypetes seraphini. The sequence continues at coordinate 163,769,785 of NC_047087.1, read as the reverse complement.
GGCTTCTTAGCTTTCTTACATATGCAGGCAGGAATAAGAGCAGGTGCATTCCTGCAATGCAACATGCCATGTCTTTCTTCATATAGCATCGTCTCTGAAAGTTGTATACATGGAACCAATATTTCCTGCAGATAGCAGGATAAAATTCAATCACATGTGGAAGGATGTCACTAATGGAAATGAGCATGATCTATACTCTAGCTACAGCTAGCAAACTAGGCTCTTCTGAGGATATGTGAGGGATTGTGCATGCTCCAACCCCCTCCCCCCCAAAAAAAAAAAAAAATCATGCTTAACAGCTTAACCCCAAAGGAAGATGGGAAAGCATGTTTAACTGATTTATCTTGTCCATTGAAAACCACAGTTATGACTAAGCAACTTTGTTTTTCCCTTATGTGGGGATTCTTTTGTTTCTTACATTACATTACATTACATTACTGGCTTATATTCCGCCTGTACCTTTCAGTTCTAAGCGGATTACATCAGAACGATAACTGGACATTTCCAGGAAGAGAAATACAAATTACAATTAAGGCGTAAGGTCTAAAGCAATTTTGATGAGTGGGTTCTAAGAGGGGGAGAGAGGTGGAAAGGAAGGGAATAGGACATTTGGGTGAATTTCTTGAATAGTAGGGTCTTGATTTCTTTGCAGAAAGCCTTGAGGTCAGTTGATGCTGTCAGTAGGTTGGTGATGGAGGGGTCCAATTTAGCTGCTTGTGTTGCAAGTAAGTTGTCATACATCTTTTTGCGTTTAGTTCCTTTAAAAGGGGGGAAGGAGAAAGGGGATTGGGTTCTCCTCTGTCTGGTTGAGAGGTTCCTGTTTAGACGGTTGTTTAGGTGGGTGGGTGCCGTTCCGTTTAAGGTTTTGAATAACATATAGTATAGTTTGAATTGGATGCGGGCTTGTATTGGAAGCCAGTGTGAGTCTAGGAAGGCGTTGGTGATGTGGTCAAATTTTCCAAGGGAATAGATCATTCTGAGGGCAGTGTTCTGCACAGTCTGTAGTTGTTTTATTAGGTAGGTAGGACAAGAAAGGTAGAGGATATTGCAGTAATCCAGTAGACTTAGGACTAGGTATTGAACTATGAGTCTGAATTGTTCTTTTTCAAAGAATTTTCTGATTTTGCGAACTTTTCTTCTGTTTGAAAAGTTCTTATAATATTTATAGTCTGCATTATCTATGAGAACTAAGTGGTTTACACTACAGAAAAACTAAGACATTAACAACAAATTCAAACAATAATAATAAAGAACAAAAATTACCAAGCACATACATGTGCATCAATATGCACATATGCACAATGCGGGGGGAGGGGGAGGAGAGGATAAAAAAAAGACTCGATCAAACAAAATGTAAAACACAACTATTCTAGCAGAAAAAAAATTATCTTCCTCAAACGGTTACATTAATGCCCATCCCAAATACATATATTAAGACTCCATGTAATCTTGTTTCTTAATGTTCAAAAAATACAAAGATGAGAGGGCTCAAACCTATATTGATCACCATCAATATTTACAAGAAAAGCAAAGAATGTCTGTACCAGGTGTTCGAGGACAGCAGGCAAATATTCTCACGTCATCCATGGAACCCAATATGGACATTACCAAGTATATTGTCACAGAAAATTTTTAAGGCAGTGCCTGTACCACATATGTGCCAGTGCCTACCTGCCCGACAGGACATATGTGCAAGCTGTGTCTCACTTCCGGCTCACCACACAATTGTTTCCCACGTACTCACCTTTATAGGACCCCCAGGGACCCCTGAAGAAGACTTTTTGTCGAAACGCGGACCGTGTTGGATCCTGTATCCCTAGCGGACTAGGTCCTTTAAGGCTCTTATGTGGATGATTTATTTTTATGTGGATGGAATTATTTTATGTGGATGATTTCAGTGTACCTTTGGAACTTTGACACTTTCAAATAGAGTCCATTTAGGAACATCGTCACTCCACAGAGTTTTTTTGGTTTTCCCTACAGTTTAAGAACATAAGAACAGCCTTACTGGATCAGACCAATGGTCCATCAAGCCCAGTAGCCCGTTCTTATGAAGCCTGAGGAACTCCCCAAAATCAACAAGTAGAAAACCAACAAAGCATACAAAACCAAACAACCCCACCAAAGATAACTCATATACCCAAAAACAACTCACAATGTACCAATAGAATACACCACTCTCAAGTGTGCATATATGAACATCAGAGCCATAGGCCCTAAAACAGAACGCATAAAAAACTGGATAGAAGAAGATAACCTAGACTGCCTTTTCCTCACAGAGACTTGGCTTACCTGACAAGGACCCCAGAATAACTGAAGTTTGCCCAAAAAGCCACAAATTAACATTAGTCTGCAGAGAAAATAAAAGAGGAGGAGGAATTGCCATCATAGCCAGAAACACCATAAACCTAAAAATATAAGACAAAACAACCGACCAATACATGGATTTACTAGCCTGTCAACTTTCAACATCACTTAAAGGAACACTAGCATGCATACTATGCTACATAACCCCAAGTAACTGAAGCACAGCTAAACCAATATTTGAAGAATTTATGAAACTCTCTAACGACAACCTACAACCTCCTTCTAGGAGACCTCAACCTCCACCTCGAAAACCAATCCTGCAAAAATGTAGAAACCTTACTAGCATATCTCAAGGCCTTAACATATAAAATCTTAATCAACAAGGACACCAACTAGACATCGCAGCCTACATGTCCCAACAGACCACACAACCAGAGATCCAAACATCAAACGGAAAATGGAACCGTTCCCTTTGGTCTGATCACTACACTTACTCCTTCGAAATCAATTGGACCAGTAACAAAAAAATTCCAACTACTCAACAAACAACTTACAACTCATGCAAACATATAGATCCCACCACATTCTGGACAAAAACAGACACCATAATCCAATACTACACATCCAAAGACTTCATCTCAAAATGGGACGAACTAGCCCCAGAAAAACCCCAAACCAAAATCCACAGAAAATCAGACAAGTGGTTCGACAACAAACTACTCCAACTCAAAAGACAATGCAGACAACTAGAAAGAAAATGGAGAAAAAGCAGCCAAGAATCCACAAAAACAGCATGGATAGTAACAAACCGAAAATACAAACAAAAACTGAAAGAAAAAAGAAAGTCATACTATTCAAAACAAATAGGAGAAGGACCCCAAGACACAAAAAAGCTATTCCAGCTACTAAAAGTTCTCACAAACACCACACCCTACATAGCCAACAGCAACTCCCCCCTCCTTCAGCCACCCTCTTAGCCACATACTTCAAAAACAAGATCACAAACATCAGAGCCCCATTCAACAGAACCCCCACACACATAGAGACATCATTTCCCCCTACAGAAAAAGAACCAGTCGCTGCAGATAGAACCTGGTCCCATTTCTCACCCATACAATGGTCAGACTTTAATAATCTATATAATAAATACAGCCATGCAGCCTGCGACCTTAACCATTGCCCCCCATACCTACTGAAAACCTCAAGTACATTATTCCGTTCCCTGCTTCTACAATGGATACATTCTTTACTACTAGAGGGTCATTTCCCACAAGAACTCAGCGAAATCATCTTAACTCCGATATTAAAAGACCCCAAAGGAGCAACGGACCAACCATCCAACTTCAGACCCATAGTCTCAATCCCACTGTACATCAAACTGATGGAAGGCCTCGTACCAACTTTAACCTCATACCTAGATAATCACAACTTACTCCACCCCACACAGTCTGGCTTCAGAGCTAACTACAGCACGGATACCCTACTAGGAACACTAATGGACACTGCCAGACAATACCTCTGTACAGGCAAGAAAATCCTGCTCATACAACTAGACCTCTCTGCAGCCTTTGACCTGGTAGATCATGACATTCTTCTACAAACTCTAGACTCCATAGGAATCTCAGGCAAGGTACTTGCATGGTTCATAGGCTTCCTACAATCCAGAACCTACAGGGTTAAAACAATGCAAGAAAGATCAGAACCATGGTCCAACCCCTGCGGAGTTCCCCAAGGATCACCCCTATCACCCACACTATTCAATATATACATAGCCTCCCTCAGCTCCTACCTAGACAAACATGGCAGATGACATCACTATTCTCCTCCCCTTTGACCACCCAGAACCCACCATGACAAGCACAATACATAGAACACTTGAAACATTAGCAACATGGATGACAGAGCACAAATTAAAACTTAACTCTGACAAAACAAACTTCATCCTCCTAGAAAATAAAACTCCAACCTTAACAAATCTAGTAATAAACTCAATCTCATACCCTATTCAACCCACACTAAAACTTCTGGGAGTAATAATTGACAGAGGCTGTACCATGCAACCACAAATCAACAAAGTAATAAAAGCATCATTCGTGACCATGAGAAATCTAAGACAAATCCGAAAATTATTCGACAGGAAACAATTCCTACTTTTGGTATAATCTCTTATCCTTGGACTAATAGACTACTGCAACATACTATACCTCCCATGCCCAGCGACCATGACAAAACAATTACAAACAATACAAAATACAGCCCTAAGACTCATCTACTCACTGAAAAAATATGACCATATCACAGAAGCATACCATGACTCACACTGGCTTCCAATACAAGCAAGAGTACACTTCAAATTCTACTGCCTACTTTTCAAGGCTATTAACGGAGAAAGCCCAACCTACTAGAATAATCGACTAACCCAATCCTCTTCAACCAGGCACAGGAGAACCCACTCACTATTTACACACCCATCATCCAAAAATGTCAAACGAAAAAAACTATATGACAACCTAATAGCCTCCAAAGCAGCTAAACTGGACAGACAAATCACCATTCTGTTATCATCGACCACAGACTACAAACCTTCAAGAAAGATATTAAAACCATACTCTTCAAAAAATACATAAAACCCATCTAGCACGACCAGTCCCTACCCAAACCCCACCTACCCTCTCTATACCCTTAATACACTCTAATTTGCTTCTAACTACCCAACAAAGTCTAAAATGCTTCTAATTACCCAACATTTATCACCTTAAGATCTCGACAACTCTTTGGTACTTCTTAAGTAACTATTATGACATCGCTTATGCTATTCCTGTAAACTTTTATGTAATTCTTGATAACTTTGATGTAATCCGCCTTGAACCGCAAGGCATTGGCGGAATAGAAATCACTAATGTAATGTGATGTTTCTTTATCCCCTTCCTAACTTGGATTTGCAGCTATATGCTAAGAGTGGGACTTTTGCATTTGCGACCTGATTGACTGTTATTTAGGGGTCTTGGCTCATTTCTCTTAGGAGTCTCTTTCTCTGTTATCCTGCTACTGGGTGAGAATACGGGTGTGCTCCAATGCCCGGCAAACAGACCGACTGTTGATGTGAAGGATCAAGTCTGGAATTGGGGGGCTAACCACGAGACTCCCCAATGTCGTGGGGGGCTGAAGGTGCTTGAGTTCTATCATTGTGGGCACCCCAAATCCTTGGGTGCATGAATCTTTGGCTGTGGAGGAGAGAGAATTGGAGTTCATGTGGCAGCTTGTAGCCTGTGCTGTAGGCAGGTGGTTTCAGTGATGGCTCTCTTTCCAACGAGGGTACGTTCATGTATTCAGATAAGGGGTTCCAAACCTTTGTTATTTGCTGATTTAGAGTGCTGGGGGGGAAATAGGAAGTGGGGGCAAGTGTGTTTGGATCAGCAGGCATCAGAGCTGGAGGGACTGAGCATTTGTCCTGCTCTCTTCATACAAAGGTATGAGGAGGGGGGCTCGGGTATGGATGGGAGGTACAGGGGAGCATCTGGTGGCTGGAGGGAGTAGGCATCCTTCCTGCTTTCTTTGGGGGGTGGAGGTCAAAGGGGGAGATGATAGGGGATGGCATCTGGCGGGGGAGGGGGCCTTCAGTGGCAGGAGGTGTAGGCATCCCTCCTGACAATTTTTTCTCATGGGGGTTTGGCAAGGCAGGAGGGAGTGGACATCCCTTCTGCCGATTTTCACTGGAGCGGGGTCGGCAAGTCAGGAAGGAGCAGGTATCCCTCCTGACAATTTTCGCTGGACTGGGGGGGGGGGAGTCAGTCCCCGGTGCCAGTTTGTCAGGAGATGCTGGAGGGGGTTCTTTTTGGTATTTTTTTTAAATGGGGGTAGATATTTTGTACATGTGTAACATGCAGTTTCTGTGCTCAATTAAAAAAGTGCCGCTCATCGCCAAGTGATGCTAATGCATCAATCACTTGGGTAGTTTGCATGGGGTTTTAATATTAAATAGCTAATTTGCATGGCCGGATCGGAAAATAGGTGATCGAGGGGAAAAACACATAGTGAGACGTTTTGTGCATTGGGTCAGCAAATGCAATTGTCGCTACAGCAGGTAAAACTTTAGTGCATCTAAGCCACAGTACTCATTAACCAAAACTCAAAAGTATTAGCCATACTGAGAAAGAACCAGTACTGAGTAGCACCTTAGCTGTAGTTAAGATTTTCCCTCTATATCCTTTTTTTCTTCTACAATTATGTAACTTTTTCCCACCTCCCCATTTTTCCTCACTTTCTAGTTTGTCTGTAAATGTCATACGTGTTCACTCTAACTACTCTTTTACACTCTTTTTATTTCTCTCTATTCTATATTAAATTCTTTTCTATTTAATTATTATATAATTGTAAACCGGTCAGATATTCATTTTATGATCGGGTTATTAAAAACTAATAAACTTGGAAACTTGGAATTAGTTCCAGAGAAGTGCTGTGTCCATTTCAGCTTCATTGATGAGAAAGCCTTCCATTTCAAACACACACTGAATACACAGTGGAGTGAGGCATCCTAACTATATTGAGCCAGGTGTGAAACAACAATTTGGAGTCCAAGAAAAAGAGAGAGATGAGGCCTGCCATACCAGGGTAACAACTGACTTTTCCCGAGTGCATCCAGAGGGTGAGAGACAATATCATACTTCTTATGGTCTAGTGCAGTGTTCTTCAACCTTTTTACACCTTATGGACCGGCGGAAATAAAAGAATTATTTTGTGGACCAGCAAACTACTAAGACTGAAATTTAATAAAAAACATTTCCGCCCCGTCTCCGCCAGCTCGGTCCCCGCAAAACATCTGATCCCATCCGCACAAGCCTCAGTTATGATTTTATATTGAACGTATTTTATTAAAGTATAAAAAGAAACAATATTCTGTACAATTGTCATTTTATAAATACAAATATACATAGCAAGGACCAACAAAATCCCTGTCTCCCCTCCCCTTCACATATATCCCCTCTACTATCAAGAAAACTGAACAAGCCAAATTATTACAGAATGCTACACAGAAATATCATGCTAACACAACACTGCAGTCACACATGACAGGCATAGTGTTAGGGGAGTGCCCCCTGGTCAGAGAGAGCCCTAAGCCAGATGGAAGCTAAAGAAGCACTGCCTGGGCTTTGCAGTCCTCAGTTATGTCTCTAGAAGGATCTATAGTTCAAATCTCATGTATTCTAATGACAAAATAGAACTAAAATTATTTTTTCTACCTTTTTCTGCCCATTTTGTTCATGTTTATCCCAGTTTCTGCTTTCTTCTGTCTTTTCTTAATTTTCTTTCCAAGGTCTTCAGTCTATCTGCCACTTCTGTCCCTTCCTGTCTTCTACCTATTACTCCAATATCCAGAACCTCCTTTTTCTTCTTACTGTACCCACCCCGTATCCATCGTCTCCCACCTATCTTCCTACTCACATCAAGTCTGCTTCTTTTCCTTCACCCTACAACCTCCATGTCCAGCAACTTCCTATGTTCTTTTTTACTTCCCGTTGCTGAGCCAGCCAGCCAATCCACCATCTTCCCCCATCCCATTCCAGTACCTCCCCTCTTTTCCCCATCTTAATCCAGCAGATACCTTCCATCACCCTACTCCCTCCATTCCTTATTCAGCATCTTCTTCTTGTCTCCCTATTCCCTCTATCCATGTCCAACATCTTACTTTTGTCTTCATACTCCACCCTCGTGTTCAGCATTTTCCATGTCTCTCTGCCCCCTGCAAGGTCCAGCATCTGTCTTTGTGTCCCTATTCTTCTAACTCCCACCTAGTTCCAATAACTATTCTCCCCAAGGGGATCCACCATCTCCCTTCTGTCACACCAATCCCCCCCCCCCGGGTCTACCATCCCCTTCTCACAACACATATATCACATTTTTCTCTCTCCTCATAATCCAGCATCTCTTATTTCCTCCCTTGGCTGCTGGCCCCGATCCACTCTTCCAGCACTCGATTGCTATCAGCCCTGCCTTCGATCCTGGTCCTGCTAAACTGGGCAGCAATAACAAAGACAAAACCTACCCTACCTTCAACTGTGGTCCCGCTAAATCAGACGGCAAAAACGAAGACAGAGGCCGTGGGACCTTTCCTCTTGCCTGAATTGCTATTTGCTATAAGCTCTGCCGGTCTCAATCCTGCCCCTCAAAAACAGGAAGGCACTTCAGAGGGGGGCAGGATCAAGATCGGCAGAGCCTATAGCAATGCAGGCAAGAGGAAAAGTCCCACGGCTTCTGTCTTTCTTTTTGCCCTTTAATCCGGCCCTGCCAACACCACCACAGTCGGAGCGCCCACTGCTATACACCCGGCAGGAAATTTAACTGCGTCGATCTCGCCGACCATGCACGGACCGGCAGGAATTTTCTGCGGACCGGTGGTTGAAGAACACTGGTCTAGTGCAGTGCTTCTCAACTCAATCCTGGAGTACCCCCTTGCCAGTCAGGTTTTCAGGATATCCACAATGCATATTCATTCTGGATATCCTGAAAACCTGACTGGCAAGGGGGTACTCCAGGACCGAGTTGAGAAACACTGGTCTAGTGTAGGCTTGTCCAACTTGGCCCTCTAAGTGCTTTTTTCTAGCCCTCAAAAGCTTGGTAATTCATGTGGTGCTTATAGCAAAATTCATAGGAGCCAATTTTCATAGGAGCCAATTCAAGTGGTGCTTACAGCAAGATTCATAGGAGCCAAGTCAAACTCACAACAAATTTCTCCTCACCCAGCAAAGAAAAACAAAATACATCTGATATCCAATGACCAGTCTATATCTCAATGTCAAAAGCAGGACAGGTAATGTGGACAAATCAAAAAGTAGAGTCCTGTCACCAGGGCCGGTTTTAGATATAAGAACATAAGAATTGCCATCTCCGGATCAGACCATGGGTCCATCAAGTCCGGTGATCCGCACACGCGGAGGCCCCACCAGGGGTACCCTGGCCTAGTTTTAGTCCCCATATCACCGTATGCTTCTCAAGGGCACATGGCAGAAATTAAGAAGAGGGCCCCCTCTCTTCCCACCATTACTATGACACATAATACAACTTTAGTTTAATTTTTTATAGTGTGTGGGGGGATAGGGTGGAGGCAACATCTACATCAACAGTAGGGTCATTTTTTAACACATTGGGAAAGGATCCTTCTACTGTTTCTCTGAAAAAATTAGTTACTCCAATTGAAAGCTATCACTTTATTTTCCATTTTTTAATTTATATTTAATTTATGATGTACTATTGATCTGAGCAGGAGAAAAGCAGCTACAGAGAGAGGCAGAGGGAGAGAGAAGCCAAAGGGGGAAAAAAAGCAGATAAAACAGCAGGAGAGAGAAGCAGAGGCAGGAGACCAAGAGGGGAATCGGTGAGAGTTAGCTCCATCCAACCCCCGACGTCCATCACCTAAGCTCCGCCTTAAAAGGGGAGGGGCCAACGAAGCAGAGTTGATCTGAGCAGGAGAAAAGCAGCTACAGAGAGAGGCAGAGGCAGAGAAAACAAAAGGGGGAAAAAAGCAGATAAAAGAGCAGGCGCAACCACAGCAGACCCAGAAGGCATCCGCAGCTGACCGGCAAGCAGACAGCAATGGAAGCAGTAGACGGAAGCAAGATGTTGAGCTATCCAGTTTTCTGCATCGTCTGCCATATGTATGATTACCTCCCCTCTGGGAGGCTGTCTTACGTATGCGCCTGATGCAGAGAACTGGAGAGCCTGAAAAGACAAGTCAGACTCCTAGAGGGCAGAATATTGGAACTGGAGGCACTTCAAGCAGGGGAGGAAGGAGACAGAGATGCAGAGAACGTCCAGACAGAGGAAGCAGAGAACAAGACAGAAGATACCATCGAGGAAGAAGTCCGAGAGCTGGAGAAGTTCATAGAGGAGGCATACAGGGAGGCCGTGGAAAATCACCAGCAACAGTGGAACTGCCGAAAGACACCTACAGAGAGTGTGGACCACCCGACAAACAACCACCAGGAAGAAATGGGTGATACAGTAGCGAGAACGAAGGATACGGACCAGCGGCAGGAGAGGTGGACATACACCAGGGACAGGGACCTGAGGCTGGAGAATCAGAAGATAGAGAGGACAGCAATCGTCGTGGGCGACTCCATCATCAAACAAGTTGACAGCCACATAACGGAGGAAGACTTGATCGGTTGGTGACCTGCCTACCGGGAGCCAAGGTTGAAGAAATAGTGAGCTGCATCAACAGGATCCTCAATAGTGTGGAAGAAGAAGATACGGCGGTGGTGATCCGTGGGGACGAACAACGTGAGCAATAGGAACTATAACAGGGAAGTGCTGAAGGACCAGTTCCAGATGCTAGGAAGGAAGCTGAATACCAGAATGCAGAGGATAGCATTCTCGGAGATCCTGCCGGTACCCAGAGCAGATGAGAAGAGGCAGATGGAGCTGCAAGCAGTCAACGCGTGGATGCGGCGCTGGTGTGAGGAAGAAGGATTCCACTTCATACACAATTGGACAACGTTCTGAGGGAAGAGCAAGCTCTACAGGAAGGATGGACTCCACCTCAGCAGAGACAGAACGAGGCTACTTGCAAGCAACATCAAGAGAGAAGTGGACAAGTTTTTAAACTAGGAAGAAGGGGAAAGCCGACAGTCAACAGAGAGAGAGAGTCGATGGTTCGGGAACCGGTATACCCAGAGGATACCGTGCAAGAAGATAGAGGGAAAGACTCACCGGATTACAGGCAAGACAGATCGAAAAGGACACAAGAGGGAAGGAAATGCAAGAAAGGAAAAAGCTGCAAACTCAAGTGTATGTACACAAACGCAAGGAGCCTTACAAATAAGATGGGTGAATTAGAAGCCATAGCACAAAAAGATAACGTTTACATCATAGGCATCACGGAAACATGGTGGACTGAGGAAAACGTCTGGGACACTGTGCTACCGGGATACAAACTATACCGCAGGGACAGAGTAGCTCAAAAAGGTGGGGGCGTTGCCATATACATCAAAGAGGAAATTGAATCTGCTGGAGAGAACACGCCACAACTGACGGATAAGTTAGAGTCTCTATCGGTCAAAATTCCAGGAACAAATGGCCTGGAAACGAAGATCGGCATCTACTACCGACCTCCAGGGCAGTCCAAAGAAATTGATGGAGAAATGACAGATGAGATTAAACGCAACTGCAAGGAAGGCAACACAGTTATCATGGGTGACTTCAACTATCCGGGAATAGATTGGAACCTAGGCACCTCCGGCTGCATTAGAGAGAACAAGTTCTTGGATGCGGTAGGCAATTGCTTCCTGGAACAACTTGTCAAGGAAAATACTAGAGGAAATGCAATTCTGGACTTAATTCTAAATGGCCTGAGATGTAGAAGTAGAAGGGATGCTGGGAAGCAGCGATCACAATATGATCCACTTTGATCTGGATGCATGGGAGAAACATCGGTCCAAAACGACCTGAACTTCCGAAAAGGGAATTACGAAGGGATGAGATTCATGGTAGGGAAGAAGATTAAGAAGAGGATAAGCACTGTAAAAATGCTAGAGCAAGCTTGGTCCCTTTTTAAGGACATAGTCACCGAGGCACAAAATATATATATATCACGTATCAACAAGGGATCCAAGAGGAAAAAGAACAAAGAACCAGCATGGCTTACTGTAGAGGTGAAGGAAGCGATCAGACAAGAAAACTTCATTTAAGGAATGGAAAAGGTCAAAAATGGATGAAATCTGTAACAAGCACAAACAACATCAACGCAGGTGCCATAAGGCGGTAAAAGGAGCCAAAAGAGACTACGAGGAAAAAATAGCCAAGGAGGTGAAGAACTTCAAGCCATTCTTTCGATATATTAAGGGGAAACAACCTGCAAAGGAAGTGGTGGAACCGTTGGATGACCATGGAATAAAGGGAGCATTAAAGGAGGACATAGCAATCGCTGACAAACTGAACACATTTTTTGCATCTGTATTTACCGAAGAAGATGTACACAGCATACCGGAACCCATTAGGCTATATGCTGGAAAAGAAGACGGAAAACTGACAGGATTGACGGTCAGTCTAGAGGAGGTATGTAGACAGATTGATAGGCTTAAGAGCGATAAATCCCCGGGACCGGATGGCATCCATCCGAGGGTCATCAAGGAACTGAAAGGGACCATAGCTGAACTGCTTCAACTAATAGCCAATCTGTCGATCAAATCGGGAAAGATTCCGGAAGACTGGAAAGTGGCGAATGTTACACCGATCTTCAAGAAAGGTTTGAGGGGAGATCCAGGGAAGTACAGACCGGTGAGTCTGACCTTGGTACCGGGAAAGATGGTAGAGTCAATGATAAAGGACAGCATCATTGATCACCTTGACGGACACGAGCTGATGAGGACCAGTCAGCACGGTTTTAGCAAAGGTAGATCGTGTTTGACGAACTTGCTGCACTTCTTTGAGGGAGTAAACAGACAGATAGACAAGGGCGAACCAGTCGACATTGTATATCTGGATTTTCAGAAGGCGTTCGACAAGGTTCCGCATGAAAGACTACTTCGGAAAATTTCAAGCCATGGAATTGAGGGTGAAATACTCACATGGATTAAAAACTGGCTGGAACATAGGAAACAGAGAGTGGGGGTAAATGGACAATACTTGGACTGGAAGAGCGTCACCAGTGGGGTTCTTGGACCCGTGCTCTTTAACATCTTTATAAATGATCTGGACATAGGTACGACGAGCGAGGTGATTAAATTTGCGGATGATACGAAGTTATTCAGAGTATTAAAGACGAAGGGGGATTGCGAAGATCTGCAACGTCACATAATCAAGCTCGAGGAATGGGCATTGACATGGCAGATGAGGTTCAACGTGGATAAGTGTAAAGTGATGCATGTCGGTAACAAAAATCTCATGCACGAATACAGGATGTCCGGGGCGGTACTTGGAGAGACCTCCCAGGAAAGGGACTTGGGAGTTCTGATCGACAAGTCGATAAAGCCGTTCACAAAATGTGTGGCGGCGGCAGCAAAAAGGGCAAACAGAATGCTAGGAATGATAAAGAAGGGGATCATGAACAGATCAGAGAAGGTTATCATGCTGCTGTACCGGGCCATGGTACGCCCTCACCTGGAGTACTGCGTCCAGCACTGGTCGCCATACATGAAGAAGGACACGGTACACCTCGAAAGGGTCCAGAGAAGAGTGACTAAGATGGTTAAGAGACTGGAGGAGCTGCCGTACAGCGAAAGATTAGAGAAACTGGGCCTCTTCTCTCTCGAACAAAGGAGATTGAGAGGTGACATGATCGAAACATTCAAGGTACTGAAGGGGATAGACTTAGTAGATAAGAACAGGTTGTTCACCCTCTCCAAGGTAGGGAGAACAAGAGGGCACTCTCTAAAGTTGAAAGGGGATAGATTCTATACAAACGTAAGGAAGTTCTTCTTCACCCAGAGAGTGGTAGAGAGCTGGAACGCTCTTCCAGAGACTGTTAAAGGGGAAAACACCCTCCAAGGTTTCAAGACAAAGTTAGACAAGTTTCTGCTGAACAAGAACGTGGTAGGGCTAGTCTCAGTTAGGGTGCTGATCTTAGACCAGAGGGCCGTCGCGTGAGCGGACTGCTGGGCATGATGGACCACTGGACTGACTCACCAGTGGCAATTCTTATGTTCTTATGTTTGTAATATGTCAGTTTATAAAATTTACACCTGCTATTTTTATATTTTTCATAGTTCAGGAGGACGCAATTCTCTGTTTTTCTTTCTGTGGTGTTGCATTGTCTGGCTTCTAAAGGTTTCCTTTTAATTTTTGTCTACATATGTTGCTTTTTTACCTATTAACCTTTAGAGCAGAATAACACAACTATTAATACTACTTTATCCTAAATTAAAAATTAAAATTATTTTTTCTACCTGTGTAGTCTGGTCATTTAATTTTTCTGCTCATGCTGATTTCAGTCTTCGGTTTCTGCCTTCCTCTGTCTTCTCTTAACTCTGTCTTGCCAGGGTTTCCTGTCCTTTTGTCATTTTCTCTTCTGTCTTCTTCATTTCCTCCATTACATCCATCTCTAGCACTGATCTTTTCCTTTCAGTTTCTTCCATTTATTTTTCTGCCTGTCTAGATTTCATTACCACTACCCAATCTTTAACCTCTTTTTACTATACCTACCTATTTATATCTACCTAAAGGTCTCAATCTCTTTCCGTCACCCTGGACCTCCCCTTCTTCTTCTTCTTCATATTTCTCAGAATTTCTCTCTGTCCTCTCCTCCTTCCATCCTCTCTGTCCTCCTATTCCTACCAGCATCACCTTCCTCTCTCTCTCTCTCTTCCTTCCAACCAGTGTCTCCCCCTACCATCCACTGTTTCCTTTCTCTTTCATTGTCACCCCTTTTCCATCCTATGTCTCCCTTTATCTCTTCCATCCAGAATCTTCTTTCTCCCCCCTTCCCTTTTCTCTACTGCAGCCATCTAGGATCTCTTCTCTCTTTCCTTCTCTTACACCCCCACAATCTTTCTTCTCAGTTTCTTCCCCATCTACCATGCCCTTTTATCTTTCATCCCCAACATTACCCTGTCTGTCTCCTGTCTCTTACATTTAACATCAGCTGTCTCTCTCCCAATACTTCTCCTATTCCACTCTATTTTCCTTTCCCCTATCATGACCCTGGCATGTGGCATCCCCTGCAGGGCCCACTCAAGTGGGCTGGTATTTGGAGTAATCTCAATGCATATGCATGAGACTGATTCATATCTCATGCCCTATACAACATCTCATATATATCATTCTCTTCTTTCTATACAACATCTGTCCTCTCTCCCTTCCATGCAACATCTGCCCTCTCCCACTGCCCCTTTCATCCAGTGTCTGCCCTCTCTCTCTTCCATATGGGACACTGTGCTACCGGGATACAAGCTTATACCGCAGAGACAGAATAGGACAAAAAGGTAGGGGGATTGCCCTATACATAAAAGAGGGAACTGAATCTACCGGAGAGAACATGCCGGAAACGAACAATAAGATGGAGTCTCTATGGGCCAAAGTACCAGGAACAAATGGAACGGATACGAAGATAGGCATCTACTACTGACCGCCAAGGCAGTCCGAAGAGACTGATGGAGAAATGACGGACGAGATTAAACACGAATGCAAGGGAGGCAACACAGTTATCACGGGCGACTTCAATTATCCGGGGATAGATTGGAACCTAGGCACCTCCAGCTGCAGTAGGAAGACTAAGTTCCTGGATGCTGTAGGCAATTGCTTTCAGGAACAACTTGTCAAGGAAAATACAAGAGGAAATGCAATTCTGGACTTAATTTTAAATGGACTAGGAGGATCGGCACAAAGTATAGAAGTAGCAGGGACGCTGGGAAACAGTGATCACCATATCATCCACTTCAACCTGGACACAGAAACAAAAAATCGATCCAGGGAGGAGCACGAGACACCTCAGCCAATCAGGGCCTTAGGCCCCACCCCATGCATCACACGATGCACCGTGGCGTGGCCTAAGGCCTCAGACTCATGACGGGAGGCATTGGAGTAGGAGGGATTGAGCACCCCTTCTGCTCTGTTAAAGGTACGGGGAGACCGGGGGTTGGGAGGAGACCGGGGGTTGGGAGTGGGCATCCAGGGGTGATGGCATCAAGGAGTTGGCATCCCTCCTGCCATTACCTTAGTTTTTGGGTGGGACCAATGGCAGGAGGGAGTGGGAACCCTCCTACCATAATTATTTTCGACGCGGCTGCGGGGCAAATTTTTTTTTGGGGGGGGCGTTTGGGGAGGGAGGGGGTTAATAGTTGTAGATATGGCAGGAGAGTGTGGGAACCCTCCTACCATAATTTTAAAGATTACGGGGAAGGGTGGGCTGGGTCCGGCTGGGCCGACAGCGGTTTTGCAATGGCAGGGGGGAGTTGGCATCCCTCCTGCCATATTTGCAGGGACTAGGTGGGAAGCATCAGGCCCAATAGCAGTGACAGCGGTGGATTTAAAACCACGGGCTTGCTCTTCTAAAAAGTATTGCGAGCCCATGGTTTTAAAGGGCAGAAGAGGGCAGGAGAGTCGACCAGGATAGAAGCGACTGGTCTTAAGCAGTCGCTTCTTTTCTGATCGGCAAGCACAATCGTTGTTAGCTAAAGTGTTTGGTGAATCACTGTCCTCCCAAATTTGCATGCCATTTCCTTCATTTGCATGCACGGATTGGGAGGGGATCGCTAAACACTTTAGTGAATTGGGCCGGAGGGAAATCTGCTCGCTAAGGGCTCACAAACCGATCGGTACACGATCGGTTTGCTTAGTGAAGGCTGGCCTTAGCCCAGTGTTCAATTGCCGGTCCACAAAATAATTACCGTATTTTCACGCATATAACGCGCGCGTTATACGTGGTTTTTACAAACTGCGCATAACCCTGCGCGTTGTACAAATTATTTTTTACATAGTTCCCCCCCCCCGCAGGACCGCTCGCACCCCCACCCCGAAGGACCGCTCGCACGCACCCGCACTCCGAAGGACCGCTCGCACGCACTCCCACCCGCACCCCCACCCTGAAGGACCGCTCGCACCCCCACAGCCTCCCGACCCCCCCCATCATGTAGAAGCTCCTACCGGTGTCCTGCTGCTTCCTCTTGGCGGTCCCGGCCCTTCTGTGAGCACTGCGCCTGCGCTGCTTCTTCCAGCGGTCACGCCCTTTCTCTGACGTCAAGCCCTCTTGCCCCGCCGACTCCCCGACACGATCGGGGCAAGAGGGAGCTCAAGCCCTCTTGCCCCAGCCAACCGTGGCACCCCCGACACGATCGGGGCAAGAGGGAGCTCAAGCCCTCTTGCCCCCCCGACTCCCCGACATGATCGGGGCAAAAGGGAGCCCAAGCCCTCTTGCCCCGCCGACTCCCCAACTCCCCGACAATATCGGGCCAGGAGGGAGCCCAAGCCCTCCTGGCTCTGGCGATCCCCCCCCCGCTAGTTGTTCGGGCCAGGAGGGAGCCCAAGTCCTCCTGGCCCTGGCGACCCCCCCCCCCCGCTAGTTGTTCAGGCCAGGAGGGAGCCCAAGTCCTCCTGGCCACGGCGACCCCCTACCCCCACCCCGCACTACATTACGGGCAGGAGGGATCCCAGGCCCTCCTGCCCTCAACGCAAACCCCCCTCCCCCCAACGACCGCCCCCCCAAGAACCTCCGACCGACCCCCCAGCCCATGTGCTTCAGGCCCCGCCCCCAGGAGGGACCTAAGGCTCCCGGGTCTATTCTGATTGGCCCAGGTGCCTAAGGCCCCACCAGTAGGCGGAGCTTTGGGACGGATGGGCCAATCCGGCCTCATTCCATCGTTGGCTGCCTGCCGGACAAGCGGGTTTGGCTCCCGTCTGTCCGTCCAACTACACAAAGGTACGGGGGAAGGGGGTGGGGGTGTCGTGGGGGTCATCCAGGGGGGTCACGGGTCGGCTGGGGGGATGGTCGGAGGTTCTTGGGTGGGCGGTCGTTGGGGGGAGGAGGGTTTGCGTCGAGGGCAGGAGGGCCTGGGATCCCTCCTGCCCGTAATGTAGTGCGGGGTGGGGGTAGGGGGTCGCCGTGGCCAGGAGGGTTTGGGCTCCCTCCTGGCCCGAACAACTAGCGGGGGGGAGTGTCGCCAGGGCCAGGACTTGGGCTCCCTCCTGGCCTGAACAACTAGCGGGGGGGGGGGGGTCGCCAGAGCCAGGAGGGCTTGGGCTCCCTCCTGGCCCGATATTGTCGGGGAGTTGGGGAGTCGGCGGGGCAAGAGGGCTTGGGCTCCCTTTTGCCCCGATCGTGTCGGGGAGTCGGGGGGGGGGGGCAAGAGGGCTTGAGCTCCCTCTTGCCCCGATCGTGTTGGGGAGTCGGCGGGGCAAGAAGGCTTGACGTCAGAGAAAGGGCGGGACCGCCAAGAGGAAGCAGCAGGACACCGGTAGGAGCTTCTACATGATGGGGAGGGTCGGGAGGCTGTGGGGGTGCGAGCGGTCCTTCAGGGTGGAGGTGCGGGTGGGAGTGCATGCGAGCGGTCCTTCGGGGTGGGGGTGCGAGCGGTCCTGCGGGGGGGGGGTGAATCAGACGTCGGGGGGGCATCAGGCTTTCAGGGTGGGGACAGGACTTCAAGGGGGAGAGGAGAGTTGGGGCGGGCGAAAGGAGAGTCGGGGTGGCCAGAGGAGAGTCGGGGCGGGCGAAAGGAGAGTCGGGCAGCATGCGCGGTATACGGGTGTGCGCGGTATATAAAAATTTCTGTACATAAATTTGTGTTTTCCACGCGCTATACCCGTGTGCGCATTTTACACGGGTGCGCGTTATCTACGTGAAAATACAGTATTTTATTTCCACCGGTCCATAGGTGTCAATAGGTTGAAGAACACTGCGCTAGAGCAAGCATGGTCCCTTTTTAAGGACACAGTCATTGAGACACAAAATCTATATAAGCCGCATTATCAACAAGGATTCTAAGAGGAAAAAGAACAAGGAACTGGCTTGGCTCACTGTAGCAGTAAAGGAAGCAATCAGAGACAAGAAGACTTCGTTTAAGGAATGGAAAAGTACAAAAATGGCCAAAAACTGGAAAAAGCACAAACACCACCAAAGAAAGTGCCATAAGGTGGTAAGAGGAGCCAAAAGAGACTATGAAGAAAAAATAGCCAAGGAGGCAAAATATTTTAAGCCGTTCTTTCAATATATTAAGGGGAAATGACCCGCGAAGGAAACAGTGGGGCTGTTAGATGAACATGGAATAAAGGTAGTACTAAAGGAGGACAAAGCCATCGCCCACAAACTGAACACATTTTTTTGCGTCTGTATTTACTAGTGCTGCCCGATTCGCGATTCGAATCTATTCTCTGATTCACTTTGGGTGAATCAATTCAAATCAGTTTGTTATTGAAGAAAATCGGATGTACCGATTCGTTGGCCCCCTTGCAAAACCGGAAGTTACATCGAAGCAAGGACTCCAGTGGCAGAGGGAAATCCTGAACGGATCTCTGGTGCAGATCGGTGGCAGCAAGGCTCTCTCCTCTCCTCCCTGGCCAGGCAAAAGCAGCGGTAGCGAATGCAATTCACTACTCTGCCGCTACTCCGGGTGTCTTTTCTCCATTCGGCCGCCCAAGCGGAAACAGGAAGTTTTCATTGTGGGCGGGCCGCAATGGAGATAAGACGCAAGGAGTAGTGGCAGGAGTGGATCGCTACTGCCATTGGCAGACCTCTTCCCAGATGCATCTCTCCTGCCAGATTCTCTTTGGGAAAGGTGCGGGGGTGTGGTGGTGGTGGGGGCTTAGGAGTGCCATAAAAAAGGTAGATGGAGGGAGAGGGGAGATGGGGAGTTGGTGGACTGGGGAGAGATGGGGAGAAGATAGATGGGAGACATGAACTTGGTGGAGGGGGAGATGGACTTGGGGGAGATTATGGAGAGGGGAAATGGGGAGAAGGATAGAAGAAATAAGGATCTAAAAACAGGAGAGGGAGAGAGATGGTGGACAATGGGATTTAATAATAATAATTTTATTTTTTTATATACCGCCTAACCAAAAAATGGTTCTAGGAGGTTTACAACAAATAACTAGTCAAACAGTGAAGAGTACAATTTAAAAGGAAAATACAATTCTAAGCAATGTACAATAAATAGGAACTGATCCTACAATGGAGAATATGATTTAAAAGAAAAGTACAATTTAAAAAAATGGTTCTAAGCGGTTAACAACAAACAACCAATCGTAAAGTAAAAATGCAATTTAAAAGGTGATACCTTACATAAAAGAAGCATAGAATTTTTAAAAGAGAAAACCAGTTAAGATACAAATTTTTCAAATAGTTGGGTCTTCAATTATTTTCTAAAATCAAGATAAGAAGAAGATCCTAACATAATTTTACTGAACCAACCATTCAATTTAGCAGCTTGAAAAGAGAGTTCTCTCCACAAGTCTTTTGTAACAACATAATTTAGCAGAAGGAAATTTAAATAAACAAACTCTGCATGTGACCTTATTTGGGTGGTTCAGAGAAAAATGGAAAACAAGGTATCCAGGTGACAAGCCAAAAATAGATTTGTAACAGATACAAGTAAACTTAAACAAAACTCTGGTATAAATCAGCAGCCAGTGAAGTTTCAAGTAATATGCTCCCATTTTTTTCAATCCAAAAATCAATTGAACTGCGGTGTTTTGAACCATCTCAATTTTCTTAAAAGCACCCAAATAGACAATAGGGAGGGAAGGAACAGAAAGGGAGAGAAGTTGGACACAAGGGATGGTGTGGAGGGGGGATATAGATACTGGATAGGAGGGTAGTTGTGAAGAGAAAGGGAGACATGGTGGACCCTGGGGTGGTGGGGAAGGAGAGAGAGAGATGA
Source organism: Geotrypetes seraphini (assembly GCF_902459505.1). Taxonomy (NCBI): domain Eukaryota; kingdom Metazoa; phylum Chordata; class Amphibia; order Gymnophiona; family Dermophiidae; genus Geotrypetes; species Geotrypetes seraphini. The sequence goes on along the minus strand of NC_047087.1, from coordinate 163,749,179 downwards.
AGGATGAAAGAGTAATTCAGAAAAGGTTGTTCAGTGGATGGAGACAAAAAAAAGAAAGATACCAGACCTCCGGGGGAGGGAAGGGAAACAGAAGGGGAGGACACACATAGAAGATGGATGGTTAGCACAGCGAAAGAAGAAAGAAGGAGACCCTGGCAAGCAAGTTATCAAAAGACAACCGGAGCCAGGGAAAGATAAGATCTGAATAATGATCAGACAAAAAAAAAGACAGAAAAAATAATTTTATTTTCTATTTTGTGGTGTTAGACCACGAACGTGAGCTAAGATTTAAGAGAGAGAGGAAAAGTCTTTTTATTTGTTTATTTTGTTTATACCACAGCGCTAGTGTGGGTAGGAGAGGGCAAAGTGGGTGAAGAGGCTATAAAAGGGGTGAAGAGGCTATAAAATAAACCCACCAGGATATTTGAAAAAAAACATCCACTTAGGCAGGAAAATCGAATCAAATCGAAAAATCGATTTAATAGGCTGAATCAAATTTTTTTCCCCTGAATCAGACAGAACTAGTATTTATCAAAGAGGATATATCCAATATACCAGAAGCCGACAGACACACAGGAAATGAAGACGGGAAACTGACAGGGTCGACAGTCAGTCTAGAAGAGGTATGCAGGCAGATTTATAGGCTTAAAAATGATAAATCTCCGGGACTGGACAGCATCCAACCAAGGGTAATCAAGGAACTGAAAGGGGTTATAGCTGAACTGCTTCAACTAATAGACAATCTGTCGATCAAATAAGGAAGGATTCCGGAAGACTGGAAAGTGGCAAATGTTACGCTGTTTGAGGGGAGATCTGGGAAACTATAGACCGGTTAGTCTGACTTCGGTACCGGGAAAGATGGTAGAGGCACTGATAACGGACCGCATCATTGATCACCTTGACAGACACAATCTGATGAGAACCAGCCAGCACGGCTTCAGCAACTTGACAAACTTACTGCACTGCTTCGAGGGAGTAAACAGGCAGATAGACAAGGGTGACCAGGTCAACATTGTATATCTGGATTTTCAGAAGGCTTCTGAAAAGGTCCCGCATGAACGACTACTTTGAAAAATTGCGGACGATACAAAGTTATTGAGAGTAGTGAAGACACAGAAGGATTGCGAACACCTGCAACGTGACATAAACATGCTCAAGAAATGGGCTGTGACATGGCAAATGAGGTTTAACATGGATAAGTGTAAGGTGACAAAAAATGAAACAGGGGAAACAAAACCACAAACTCAAAAGCACAAAACCAGAGTTTTGTGCATAAGTGTAAGGTGATGCATGTCAGTAAGAAAAATCTTATATACGAATACAGGATGTCCGGTGCAGTACTCGGCGAGAACCCCCAGGAAAGAGACTTGGGAGTACTGGTAGACAAGTCAATGAAGCCGTCAGCGCAATGTGCAGCGGCAGCAAAATGGGCAAACAGAATGCTAGGAATGATTAAGAAGGGGATCACAAACAGATCGGAGAAGGTTATTATGCCGCTGTACCAGGCCATGGTATGCCCCCACCTGGAATACTGCGTCCAGCATTGGTCGCTGTACATGAAGAAGGACATAGTACTACTCGAAAGGATCCAGAGAATAGCGACTAAAATATTTAAGGGACTGGAGGAGTTGCCATACAGTGAGATATTAGAGAAACTGGGCCTCTTCTCCCTTGATAAGAGGAGACTGAGAGGGGACATGATCAAAACATTCAAGATAATGAAGGGAATAGACTTAGTAGATAAAGACAGGTTGCTTACCCTCTCCAAGGTAGAGAGAATGAGGGGATAGATTCCGTACAAACTTAAGGAAGTTCTTCTTTACCCAGGGAATGGTAGAAATCTGGAACGTTCCTCCGGAGGCTGTTATAGGGGAAAACACCCTCCAGGGATTCAAGACAAAGTTAGACAAGTTCCTGCTGAACCAGAACATATGCAGGCAAAGCTAGACTCAATTAGGGTACTGGTCTTTGACCTAAGGGCCGCCGCATGAGCGGACTACTGGGCACGATAGACCACTGATCTGACTCAGCAGCGGCAATTCTTATGTTCTCTACAGCACAAGGAACATTATCTCATATGATCTTTGAGTGCTCTAAAATTCAACCTTTCTGGAATAAGATCTGGTCAACTATTAAAACAATTACAAACTGTTCAAATGATCTTTCCTTTGAAATCATCATTATGCACTCATTATATCCTTGCTTTATTCACTGCTTTTGCAATCCGAAAATAATAGATATCATGATTTCAGTAGGTATCTAACAAGTACTACAAAACTGGAAAACTGCTTTGCTATTGGACTATACTTTTGGTGGAACTCGTTATGCTTATATAAGAGATATGAACAACACATCTCTAAAAAATTTTCTCCACTCACATCTGACTCAAGTTGGCATATGTGGTCTCCCATTGACAATTACTTGAAAACAATTCAAGTATCATCCCAAAGGAACATTAATTTGGATACTTATATTTTCAGACCTGATTTGCATATTTTCTTTTTCACTGAACATTCTGATTGTTACAAGTTATTTACTGTTATTGCTTAATTTTTGCAAATAATTCAATAAAAATATTTAACTAAACCGTTTAAGTATCTCTCTGACCCTCATGTTCTCTAGAATAAACATATTCAGATCTTCCAGTCTCTTCTCAAATGACTTTTGGTTCAAACCCCATTTTTTTCACCTTTCTCTGGACTAGAGAGCTGCATGGGAACGGGGACGACAGGGATCCCGCGGGTTTCGGGGATCCCATGGGGACGCCCCCTCGGGTTGCGGAGATCCCGTGGGGTTGCCCCTTGTGGTCTTGGAGATCCCGCAGGGTTGGAGGCAGCCTGAGCCAAGAAGCTCATCCTCTTTTCCTGCCTGCAGCACGCCACATGTAGCCAACCCGGAAATCTTCCCCCAACGTCAGAGCCCACTGCCCTGCCATGCTGCACGTGACTGACGTGAAGCCTTCCCTCCGATGTCAGCTCTGACATTGAGGGAAGACTTCCGGGTTGTGCTGCTGGCAAGAAAAGACGAGACTCTTAGCTCAAGTTGCCTACAATCCCTGCTGTTATCTGGACTCGAATATGGGAGGCAAATGCGAACACAGAAGGGGGGAGGGAGTGCTTTGGACACAGAAGGCATAAACTTGGATGAGAGGATGGAGGAAGGGAAGGAAAGAGATGCTGAGGTGGGGGAGGGAATAGAAAGTGAGAATTGAGCTTGGGTGTGTCAGTGAGAGGGAAAAAGAGATGGTCGTGTACAAGGGGAATGGAAGCAAGAGGAACATTTTTGGTCATAGGGAGGGAGTGAGGTATAGATGAGAGGGAGAAATGTTGTGGTGGAAAGGGACAGATTGAAAGGGATGCAAGAGGGAGGAATTTTGGACATAGTGAGGAAGGGAACGGAGGGAGAGTTGTGGCATGGTGCTGGAGAGGGGTGATAGAAGGAGAAATGTTGGGCATGGTGTTGGTGGGCAGGGTCGAAAGATGTTGCACATGGTTCGGGGGATGAGGGAGGAATAAATGCTGGACCATGGTAGGAGGAACCAATGGACAAAAGAATTTACAGAAGATGGGAAAGTGGAAAAAAGAAACTGGGACTAACTTGATGGAAAAATAGTGGCCTCTTTTACAAAGCTGCACTGCGCTAACGGCCCTGAAGCCCATAAAGATTTAAAGGGCTTCGAGGCTGTTGCTGTGTGGCTTTGTAAAAGAGGCTGTAAGTCTCCAGACAACAAAGGTAAAAAACAGAATTTATTGACTAAAATATGTTAGGTTTGGGAAATATATATAGCAGATGTCTTTGTATTGTGTTCAAAAGAAAAGGAAATGCATTTCTGGTTTTATTTCTACAGTGTTGAAGTACTTGCTGATCCTTGTTGTGGCTGGTGGGGATCCCTAAGCATCACCAGCAGAGGACCTCCTCTAGAGACGGCTAGAACTCCCCTCCACCAAGTGCAGCAGTCGCTGGCAGAATCCATGAGCCACTGAGGTGCCAGCATCTGTGACTCAGGGATGCTACTGCTGCCTGCCAAGCTTGGCAAAAGGGACCCTCGGCCAACTGCAGAGGAAGTCCTCAGCTGACAGCCTGGGGATCCTCATCAGCTGAGTATTTATATTTTATATTTACATTAGAGGCTCTGGTAGAAACTCATTTACAAAGTATGTATTCTTCCCAATTAATATTTCCAAATTAATAAAATGTCTTTGCTTATTTGTAGATGGGTCTCTACCTGTGCCTTTAATTCAGTAGCATAATTTAATGAAATAATTACTTCTGAAGTTTATAGGGATGGGTGGGGATGGATTTGATTCGGGCGGGGACAGATTTGATTCCAGCAGGGATGTCTCCGCGCAACTCTCTACTCTGGACTGCTTCAAGTCTTCTTGTAGCCTTCGCCATATACAATCTCCAAAATTGAACACAATGCTCCAAATGGAGCCACACCAATGGCCTGTGTAGGGAACATCAATACTTCCTTTCTTCTACTGGTTATGCCTCTCTCTATACAGTCCAGTATCCTTGTCACACTATTTCTTCACCTTCAGATTCTCAGACATTATCACCCCAAAGTCCATTTCCCATCTGTGTATATCAGCCTCTCACCTCCTAGAACATAAGACTCCCTCAGATTTCTATTCCTAAAATGCATCACTCTATACTTATTTGCATTGACTTTTAGTTGTGGGGTGGGGGTGGGGGGGCGGTACATAGAAACATAGAAATAGACGGCAGATAAGGGCCACAGCCCATCAAGTCTGCCCACCCCAATGACCCTCCCTATCTATCTTTGCGGATAGATCCCACATGTCTATCCCATTTGGCCTTAAAATCTGGCACGCTACTGGCCTCAATAACCTGAAGTGGAAGACTATTCCAGTGATCAACCACCCTTTCAGTGAAGAAGAACTTCCTAGTGTCCCCGTGCAGTTTCCGGCCCCTGATTTTCCACGGATGCCCCCTTGTGGCCGCGGGACCCTTGAAAAAGAAGATATCTTCTTCCACCTCGATGCGGCCCGTGAGATACTTGAATGTCTCGATCATATCTCCACTCTCTCTACGTTCCTTGAGTGAGTAGAGCTGTAACTTCCCTAGCCGCTCCTCATACGGGAGATCCTTGAGTCCTGAGACCATCCTGGTGGCCATTCTCTGGACTGATTCCAGTCTCAGCATATCCTTGCGGTACTGCGGCCTCCAGAATTGCACACAGTACTCCAGATGTGGTCTCACCATGGATCTATACAATGGCATAATGACTTCAGGTTTACGGCTGACGAAATTCCTGCGTATGCAACCTATGATTTGCCTTGCTTTGGATGAAGCTTGCTCCACTTGATTTGCAGACTTCATGTCTTCACTGACAATCACCCCTAAGTCTCTTTCTGCTTCAGTTCTTGTCAGGATCTCGCCATTTAGGGTGTAAGTCTTGCATGGATTTTGACTTCCCAGGTGCATGACTTTGCATTTTTTGGCATTGAAACTGAGTTGCCAGGACCTAGACCAGCGCTCCAGTAGAAGTAGGTCATGCATCATATCATCTGCCATTGAATTTTTGTCTATTGTGCTTTTGCTCACTACATTGCTTAGTTTGGCATCATCGGCGAATAATGTTATTCTACCTCGGAGCCCTTCTGCCAAGTCTCTTATATAGATGTTGAACAGGATCGGGCCCAGGACGGAGCCCTGTGGCACTCCACTTATCACCTCTGACATTTCGGAGGGGGTGCCATTCACCACTACCCTCTGAAGCCTACCTCCAAGCCAGTTCCCAATCCATTTGGTCAATGTGTCGCCCAAACCTAAAGAACTATCTTACTCAGCAACCTGCGGTGTGGTACACTATCAAATGCTTTGCTGAAGTCCAGGTAGACGATGTCCAGGGACTCCCCAACATCCAGCTTCCTCGTCACCCAGTCAAAGAAGCTGATCAGGTTGGATTGGCAGGATCTCCCCTTTATAAATCCATGTTGGCGGGGATCCTGTAGATTCTCCTCATCCATGATCCTATCCAATTGGCATTTGATTAGGGTTTCCATTAGTTTGCTCACTATTGATGTGAGACTCACTGGTCTGTAATTTGCCATTTCCATCCCTGGGTGCACGCCTTAGGGGAGGTGCACAGCCGGCCAGGTCTGGGTCGTCTGGTGCCAGTCCGCGCAGGGCCGGCAAGATCACATTGGGACTATCGGCAGCGTCTGGGCTACAACGGCGATGAGCGGTATCGGCGCCCCCCCCCCCCACCCGTGATGCAATTCATGATCGGCAACGCCCCCCCACCCCCGTGATGACACTTAAAATCGGCAAAGGGCCTCCTTCTACCCCTGGCATCAACAGAACTTCAGATCGGCAACACGGTGCTCAGTCAAAAGCTTCCCTCTGACTGAACTGCCTGGGCAGAAACAGGAAGCTGAGTCAGAGGGAAACTTTGGACTGAGCACCACGTTGCCTATCTGAAGTTCTGTTGATGCCGGGGGTAGGAGGTCCATTGCCGATCTTAAGTGTCATCGCCGGGGGGAGGGGGGAGCATTGCCAATTTTGTTGCCAAAATCAGAAAGGTGAGAAGAAGGAAGAGAGATGGGCCTGTGGTAGATGAAGAGATTGAGAGAAGGGCAGATGATGGAAGTGGGAAGAAGGGGGAAGAGAAGAGGGCAGATGATGGAAGTGGAAAGAAGGGGGAGAGAGAAGAGGGCAGATGATGGAAGTGGGGAGAAGAAGGCAGATGATGGAAGTGGGGAGAAGGGGCAGATGATGGAAGTGGGGAGAAGGGAGAGCAAATGCTGAATGGAAGTGGAGAAAGAGAACACATACTGGATGGAAGGAGGGATAAAAAAAAGGAAATATGCTGGATGGGGGAAAAAGATAGTTAGTGAGATAGTTAAGGGGTGAAGGAAAGGACTGGCATGCTGTGGAAAGACACAGTGAAAAGAGGGAAACTGAGGACTGCATAGTAAGAAAGAATTTAATTTATACGGAGGCAGAAAATAAAGAAGGAAGACCAGAGAAGGAAAGGGAAAAGAGAGAGATGCCAGAGAATGGGGAAGGAGACAGATATATCAGATCTGAGCGGAGGAAATGAGAAGAGAGAGATGCTAAAAACCACAGGGGGGGGAGGGAAAGAAAGATGAAAGGAGAAAAATGCCAGACCATGAGGGAACAGAGGGAAGATGATGGATGCCAGACCAAAGGGGGGGGGGTCTAGAGGAGAGATGGCAGGGGGAGACAGACAGTTTCTGGAAGGGGCAGACAGTGGATGGAATGGGCAGATGCTGGATTGAAGAGACAGGGCAGACGCTGGAAGGAAAAGAGTGAAAAGAAGATAAAAGCAGAAACCAGAGACAACAAAAGGTAGAAAAAAAATAATTTTATTTCTATTTTATCATTAAAATATATCAGATTTGAAATATATATCCTGCTAGAGACATAACTGGGGACTGCAAAGCCCAGGCAGTGCTTCTTTAGTTAGATGGAAGGGGTAGAGAAAGAGGGCACATGATGGAAGGAGGGGATAAATAAAAGGAGGGCACATGATGGGGGGAAAAGGATTGAGTTAGGGAAATACTGGAGGGGGTGAGGGAAAGAGGTGGCGAGCTGTAGGTAGACAATAAAAAAGGAAATTGATGAGAGGGTAGTAAGAACGTAACCTAGATGGATGCAGAAAATAAATTGAAAAGGAAAATTAGGGAAGAAAGGGATTGCAGAAAAGAGGTGTGGGAGAGGGAAGGAGAGGAGAGAGATGCCAGACCAATGGGGGTGAAAGATGGAAGGGGGAGGCATACGGGTTCTGGAAGGGGCATAGGAGAGAAGATACCATATAGGGGCAGAGAGACGGCAGACAGTGGATGGAAGGAAGAGAGTAACAACAAGATGAGGAAAGCAGAAACCACAGAAGACAAGGGTAGAACTAAAATTTTGTATTTATTTATTGCTTTAGGAGACATGTGTCACTGTTTCTGTGGTGTTGCATTGTCCAGAATCCAGCTTCTTGCTGGTTCAATTTAACCTTTGTCTATGTATTTCTATTTTATCCCCGCTTTTACAAAACTGTGGAGCGTTTTTAGCGCCAGCCGTGGTGGTAGCAGCTCTGATGCTCAGAATTCTATGAACGTCAGAGCTGTTACCACCGTGGCTAAAATCCACACTACAGTTTTGGTAAAAGGGGGAGGGGTTAGTTTGTGATGACATATTCCATACTAGGCGAAGGTGTTTTCTGTGTTCTGTGTATTCATAAGACATGGTTTTCTGTTAGGATTGACGGTGTAGGATTGATCTGTACTAGTTTGGCTTGTTTAGTTTTACAGTGGGTGTATTGATGTTGTACTGCTCACTGCAGTATGTAAGATGCTGCCTTTTCCTAGGTATTCATGTGTGACGTGTGGCTTGTTACTAAAAATCATGTTTTTCGTACAGATGGGGGGGGGGTCAAAAAATGATGGGCCCTGGGTGTCACATATGCTAGGTACGCCACTGCACACATTAGACCATTCCTCTAACTTTTGCAAATTCTGACAATTCAAGCCCTAAACCCCGATCTGTCACCTGAATACCTAGAGCAGCAGTGTCTCCTAAAGGCAGAAAGGTTTCCACACACACAGGTTCAAAGCTTGCTGAGGCCAGGGCTATCTATCCCAAGAGGAAACCAGGTCAGAGCCTTACAGTCAAGGGGAGAGTAATGACCTCAAATAGCCAAAGAGGGAGCCAGAGAGTACCAAAGTCTGCTCTTTTCACAGGTAGGTTTGGGGTGGGGCTCTCAGAAACTTAAACCTAGCTCAAATATACTAGAGAGAGCTGCCCAGGAAGAGCTTCTGTGGAAGGCTCTTCAAGCCAAGCAAAGGCAGGAGGAGGAATATGTAGAGGAAGAGCAGCCAGGCCAGCCAGGCCCAGCAGAGTCTTGCCACATGAAGGAATCTATGGAAGTTTCTACAGCAGAACTAGAGGTACTGGAGCCTATGGAAGGACCTTGTCCTGTCAGTGATTGCCTGCTTGTTTTATTTTTCCTGCTTTGGAAAAGGGGCATTTTGAATAAATGGGCATAAATGGGAAGTTCTCTGACTGGGAGAAAGTGACTAGTGGTGTACCCCAGGGCTCGGTACTTGGGCCGATCCTTTTTAATATTTATATCAATGACTTGGAAAACGGAACATCCAGTGAGATCATCAAGTTTGCAGACGACACAAAACTCTGCCGGGAAATCAGATCGCAGGAGGATAGTGAGGAACTCCAGAGCGATTTGTGTCGGTTAGAAAAATGGGCGGAGAAATGGCAAATGAGGTTCAACGTGGAGAAATGCAAGGTAATGCATTTAGGCAGTAAGAATAAGGAATACGAGTACAAAATGACAGGTGCAACTCTGGGAAAAAGTGAACAAGAAAGAGACCTGGGTGTACTGATAGATAGGACCCTGAAGCCGTCGGCACAATGCGCGGCAGCGGCAAAGAAGGCAAATAGAATGTTGGGCATGATAAAGAAAGGAATCTCGAGTAGATCGGAGAAAGTAATAATGCCGCTTTATAGGGCAATGGTCAGACCTCACTTGGAATACTGCGTCCAACATTGGTCTCCCTACCTAAAGAAGGATATAAAACTGCTGGAGAGGGTGCAGAGACGAGCAACTAAACTAGTGAAGGGTATGGAGAAACTGGTATATGAGGATCGACTTAAAACACTGGGATTGTTCTCCCTTGAGAAAAGGAGACTGCGGGGGGATATGATCGAGACTTTCAAAATACTGAAAGGAATCGACAAAATAGAGCAGAGAAGATTATTTACATTGTCCAATTTGACACGGACAAGAGGACATGAAATGAAGCTAAGGGGGGACAAGTTCAGGACTAATGTCAGGAAGTTCTGCTTCACACAGAGAGTGGTGGACATCTGGAATACTCTCCCAGGGGAGATTATTGCGGAATCGACAGTCCCAGGCTTCAAAAGCAAACTAGATGCATATCTCCTTGAGAAAGGCATATAAAGATATGGTGGCTATAAAATAAACCAGGTGTATACCTGGCGGGGCCTCCGCGTGTGCGGATCGCCGGACTTGATGGACCGAAGGTCTGATCCGGAGATGGCGCTTCTTATGTTCTTATGAATGTCCAGTGTTTTGGGAGAGTTTGTTCTATGTGATGGAGGAAAAGATCCAGGGCTTGTGGCCCTGAAGAAACTGGTAGTGAGGCAAGACTGAGAAGGCCTCACCACACCCTAACTGTTTGGGACAGTTTCATTGTTTTTTTCCTGTGGTGCTGTAGCTGCCAGCACAGGACACAGTGGGGGTTGAAATTGTGTGGGATGAATTCACTAAAGATCTCAGGTGGGGATTTTTCTTGTGGGTTGCTTTTTGTGAAACAAAGCTTTATAGTAAATTCTGCTATTTCTCCCCAGTCAGCTCTTTGGAGCTGGACCCTGCCAGCCACAGTTAAGGCATAATTGGTGAACTCTATTGTGTTGAAGTTTTTTTTGTGTGTGAATTTTGGCTTGTGCTCCTTGCTGTACAGGGCAGAGAGGAGAAAGAAAGATAAGGGGCCCGGTGAAGAGGACAGGACTGGAGCTGTAAAGACTGGTTACCCTATTGGGGCGTGGCAGTTGGCCAGCCCTGTGGAACCATACAAAAATTGTTTGAGATATTTTCCTTTTTGTTTCTGGCTTTGGGACTATGAGGATACCCTGTATCATAGGGGTTTATTTTTGTACCCCTTTCTTCATCTGATTGTGCAGTGGATAAAAGGGCAGAGTTATTTGGAGCTAATTTCAAAAGGGGTCAAAGACTCCTGGATATCCTAGGTGGTTGCCTGAGCACGTATTTTATTTTTTCTGCTTGTGTTGAAAATAAAGACAATAGGAAGTCACACTTTGTGGTGAATTTGTACAGAGAAAGATACCCTGGATTGAAGGTGAACAATTGCTACCACTGACTACCTTGTGGGGCTTCCTCCTTTAGTTTACTTTGGTTTCCAATAAAACATGGCATCAGGCAAGGATGCATCTGTATGGTGAAATCATCTTCAGAAAAGCAAACTTGGAAGAAGAGAGTGTCAGTTTCAAAGTTGGTGGCTGAAATCTAATCTAATCTAAGGCTTGACTTTATATACTGAATCTTCATTCTAAGAAAGCTCGACTCGGTTTACAATAATTAACTTAACAGATAAAAACCATAAAGAAGAATAAATTTCAAGAAGAATTAATTTTCAATGTGTTTAGTAAATAAGGTGGTTTTTAAGAACTTACAGAAAGATTGGAGTGAACCAGGACTTCTTAAAAGGAACAGAAAGTTGAGGGAACTTAAAAATCAAAGATTGACTAAAGATCTTAACTTCTTTAATCCCTTTTCAGGAAGGAAGAGATAGTTTAAATTGTTGGTCACCTCTTGCAAAAGAGAATCTATAAAGATTCCAGGATAAAGGAACAAGAGGAGTAAATATACCATATAGGATTTTAAAAATAACACAAGCACTTACGTTTCCCAAAAATCAATTTTGCAGCAGTATTCTGAAACAGTTGCAGTCTGTAGAGGCAAGTTTTTGTGATACCGAGGTAGATAACATTACAGTAATCAAGGTGCGATAATATAATTGACTGAACTAAAATAGAAAAATGACGGTGATGAAAGAGATGTCTAACCTTCCTCAGCATACACAGGTTAAAAAAGCATTTCTTGATCATAGAGTTAATCTGTTCCTTGAAAGAGAGGGAGTAGTGGAAAAGGACTCCAAAAATCTTAGCAGAGAACTCAATTTGTAAAGAAGATCCAGAGGCCAATATTACAGAATGTATGTCATATGTACAAAATGGAACTCACCACTGCAACGCAAAAAGGTTATGAGAGTAAATTTCAGAAAGTCTGGGGAACGTTAACAGATTTTTGTAATGAATGATTAACTTTTCCCATGATAAGATATTTGATTAGAGGGGAAAAGGAATGGGATTTTATTTTTGATTATTACATAATATATCAATATTTGAATGAATTCACAATAAAGATGATTTTATGTATTATTGAATTGGGAGGGAGGGATGGGGGATTATTATATTCAATAAGAATGTTATAAATTTAGATTTCTTACATAATATTTTAACATTATAGAATACTAATTTCCTAATGAAATGTTAAATTTGATGCTAATATGTGAGTTAATCAAGTGTGTATATTTAAGTTTTATATGAGTTTAATTGATACACTTGTTGTAACATACAAAAATGAATAAAGAATTATTTAAAAAAATATATATATTACAGAATGAGGAAGACAATCCAATTTTGGGCCTAACCATAATAATTTGGTTTTAGATGCGTTAAACTTCATCCGGACAGACTGGGCCCAAGCTTGAAGTTTAGAAATACAAAGATTTACTTTAGATATTAGATCAATAATGTCTGGATCTATCTCTATCAGAGTGAAATACTCACGTGGATTAAAAACTGGCTGGAGCATAGGAAACAGAGAGTGGGGGTAAATGGACAATACTTGGACTGGAAGAGCGTCACCAGTGGGGTGCCGCAGGGCTTGGTGCTTGGACCCGTGCTCTTCAACATCTTTACAAACAATCTGGACATTGGTTCGACGAGTGAGGTGATTAAATTTGCAGACGATACGAAGTTATTCAGAGGACTGCCAAGATCTACAACGTGACATAATCAGGCTCGAGGAATGGGCATCAACATGGCAGATGAGGTTCAACGTGGATAAGTGTAAAGTGATGCATGTAGGTAACAAAAATCTCATGCACGAAAACAGGATGTCCAGGGTGGTACTTGGAGAGACCTCCCAGGAAAGAGACTTGGGAGTTATGATCGACAAGTCGATGAAACCATCCACGCAATGTACGGCAGTGGCAAAAAGGGCGAACAGAATGCTAGGAATGATAAAGAAGGGGATCACGAACAGATCAGAGAAGGTTATTCATGCCGCTGTACCGGGCCATGGTGTGCCCTCACCTGGAGTACTGCGTCCAGAGGGTCCAGGGGAGAGTGACTAAGATGGTTTAGGTGCTGAAGGAGTTGCCGTTACAGTGAAAGATTAGAGAAAGTGGGCCTTTTCTCCCTTGAACAGAGGAGATTGAGAGGGGATATGATCGAAACATTCAAGGTACTGAAGGGAATAGACTTAGTAGATAAGGACAGGTTTTTCACCCTCTCCAAGGTAGGGAGAACAAGAGGGCACTCTCTAAAATTGAAAGTGGATAGATTCCGTACGAACATAAGGAAGTTCTTCTTCACCCAGAGAGTGGTAGAAAACTGGTACACTGTTCCCGAGTCTGTCATAGGGGAAAACACCCTCCATGGTTTCAAGACAAAGTTATACAAGTTCATAATGAACAAGGAGGTACGCTGGTAGGACTATTCTCAGATAGCGTGCTGGTCTTTGACCAGAGGGCTGCTGCGTGAGCGGACTGCCGGACATGATGGACCACTGGTCTGACCCAGCAGCGGTAATTCTTATGTTATGTTCTTATGAAAATATCATTTGCGTAAGTGAGTAGAGTTTCCCAAGTAGAAAACTTAAAAATGTTAAGGGTGGTTATATAAAGATTAAATAAAATTGGAGAAAGTGGGGAACCTGTGCTATGCAGATGATACAACGCTCATAACCAGCAACAAATAAGACATGCTGTATCTACTGAGAAAAGTCAAAGCTGAAAGTCATAACATGGGATTAGAACTAAACATAAACAAGACGAAGATCATGAACATGGAAAATGATGAAGATTTTGAGCTTGAAGACAATAGAATATAAGTTATAAAGGATTTCAATCTCCTGGGCTCTTTTGTAATACTCCACAGAACAGAATAGCACATGGTCACTCAAGGCTCTCGACAAAGTATTCAAAGGCAAGGAGATAACATTCCATACGAAGATCAGGCTTCTTCACGCATTCATTTTCTCAGTGGCCATTTACGGATGTGAAAGCTGGACACTACGGAAATAAAGAAGGAAGTGGGGAAGGGACACAGGTCAAACCGTTGCATGGACAAATACATTTATTTTAAATTTCAGTTAAAACAAATATACATTTGAATAAAACAAAATGTGGCAGGCATGTAAAGTCTCTTGTAAAAAAACATGTGCTGGACCCCAACACGGTCCGTGTTTCGGCCACAGAGGCCTTCCTCAAGGTTTCTAAAAAAATCAAGCACAACTGAAATTACTTGCATAGGGTCTTGCAAGGTTCCTGCCGCCTGACACAATATAGATAAATAAAACGCAATAACAAATATACACATGAATAAAACAAAATGTGGCAGGCATGTAAAGTTTTACTTTCACTTTTGAACGTGGCTCTACCTATCAGTGATTGCATTTTTATCGCAGCGTCTTTCTACGATTGCATTTTGTTTATCCATATTATGTCAGGTGGCAGGAACCTTGCAAGATCCTCTGCAAGTAATTTCAGTTACATAGAAACATAGAAAATGACAGCAGAAAAGGGCCAAAGATTTGATTTTATGATAATTGGCGCCATCTACTGGGCCTCTGTGGCTGAAACACGGACCATGTTGGGGTCCAGCACATGTTTTATTACAAGAGACTTTACATGCCTGCCACATTTTGTTTTATTCATGTGTATATGTTTTAACTGAAATTTAAAATAAACGTATTTGTCCATGCAACAGGTTGACCTGTGTCCCTTCCCCACTTCCTTCTTTGTTCTCATAGTTTTATCCATGGGGGTTGTGTTTTTTCCTTTGTATTGTATGATACACTACAGAAACAAGACAGATTTGAGCTTTGGTGCTGGAGAAGGATTTTAGGTGTGCCATGGACTGCTAGAAGAATTAACAAATCAATTCTGGAAGAGATCAAACCAGTTATGTCACTCGAAGCCCAAACGATGAAGTTATGACTGTCTCAAACTGCATGAGGGAGACCAAATTCCTGGAGGTCAGGAGGGACTGTTTTTGGAACAGCTGGTCACGGAACCAACACGGGGTGATGCCACTCTTGACCTAATCCTCAACGGACTAGGGGGGACCCGCTAAGGAGGTGACGGTGCTAGCCCCACTAGGAAACAGCGATCACAACACGATCCAGTACAGGCTAGAAATTGGACCATCAAAGGTGAAAAGAACTACGACGACGGCACTCAACTTCAAGAAAGGGAACTATGAAGCCATGAGGAAAATGGTGGGACAGAAACTCAAAAACAACGCAAAGAAGATGGAGTCCGTAGAAAAAGCCTGGACCCTACTCAAGGGCACAGTGCACGGAGCACAGAACCTGTGCGTTCCCAGGTACAGGAAAGGGTGCAAAAAAAATAGAACAAAAAACCCAGTGTGGATAACAAATGCAGTGAAAAAGGCGATAAGTGATAAGAAAGCATCATTCAAAAAATGGAAAAAAGACAAAACAGAGGACAACCAAAAGGAGCATAAAATACACCAAAAGGAGTGTCACCGAGTGGTTAGAAAAGCAAAAAGAGAATATGAAGAGAGACTGGCGGGGGAAGCAACAAACTTCAAATCTTTCTTCAGGTACGTTAAGGGGAAGCAACCAGCGAGGGAGGAAGTGGGACCCTTGGATGATGGGGACCGAAAGGGAGTGGTAAAAGAGGAAAAAGAGATAGCCGACAGGTTAAATGAGTTCTTTACGTCAGTTTTCACGAGGGAGGACACAACCAACATTCTGGAACCCGAGGAGATCGTAAAAGGAGATCAGGATGAAAATCTGGTCAAACTAGAGGTGAGCAAGGAGGATGTCCTCAGGCAGATAGACAGGCTAAGGAGAGACAAATCACCAGGGCCGGAAGGCATTCACCCAAGGGTACTCAAAGAACTAAGAAATGAAATAGCTGAGACACTTCGACAAATATGCAACCTATCCTTACAAACTGGTGAGATTCCGGAGGACTGGAAAATAGCAAATGTCACGCCCATCTTCAAAAAAGTCTCAAGGGGAGACCCAGGAAACTACAGGCCGGTGAGCTTGACCTCGGTCCCGGGTAAGATGATGGAAGCGCTGATTAAAGACAGCATCTGGGAACACATCGAAAAAAATGGGCAGCTAAAGTCGAGCCAGCATGGCTTCTGCAAGGGCAGGTCATGCCTCACAAACTTATTATACTTCTTTGAGGGGGTAACAAGCCAGGTGGATAAAGGGGAATCCATAGACATCATTTACCTTGACTTCCAAAAAGCCTTCGACAAGGTGCCACACGAAAGACTGCTACGGAAGCTATGGAACCACGGGGTACAAGGGGAGGTCCACTGATGGATCAAAAACTGGCTGGCAGACAGGAAACAGAGGGTTGGAGTAAAGGGCCATTACTCAGACTGGCAATGGGTCAAGAGCGGAGTTCCGCAGGGGTCGGTACAGGGACCGCTCCTGTTCAATATATTCATTAACGACCTGGAGGCAGGAACAAAATGTGAGGTTATCAAATTTGCGGATGACACCAAGCTATATAGCAGGGTAAATAACATGGAGGACTGTGAAGATCTCCAAAAGGATCTGACAACACTAGAACAATGGGCCAAAAAGTGGCAAATGAGCTTCAACATAGGGAAATGCAAGGTCATGCATATAGGGAAAAAGAACCCGATGTTCACTTACAAAATGGGGGGATCACCGCTAGGGGTGAGCAACCTTAAAAGAGACCTGGGAGTATTGGTGGACACAACATTAAAGGCGTCGGAGCAGTGCGCCTCAGCCTCAAGGAAAGCAAACAAAATGTTGGGTATCATTAAAAAGGGTATCACGACCAGAACGAAGGAAGTCATCCTGCCACTGTATCGCGCACTGGTGCGACCGCACCTGGAGTACTGTGTTCAGTACTGGTCACCGTACCTCAAGAAGGACATGGCAGTACTTGAGAAAGTCCAGAGAAGAGCAACTAAACTAATAAAAGGCATGGAGGATCTCTCATATACTGACAGACTGAAAAAGCTGGGGCTCTTCTCCCTGGAAAAGCGGAGACTTAGAGGAGACATGATAGAAACCTTCAAAATCATGAAAGGTATAGAAAAAATAGACAGGGACAGATTTTTCAGATTAAGGGGGACCACAAGTACAAGGGGGCACTTAGAGAAATTGAAAGGGGAGAGGTTTAGAACAAACGCCAGGAAGTTCTTCTTCACACAGAGGGTGGTGGATACATGGAATGCGCTGCCGGAGGATGTGATAAGCAGGAGCACGCTACAGGGCTTCAAAGAAGCTTTGGATAGGTACTTGGAGGACAAAGGGATAGAAGGGTATAGATAAGAATAGAGGTAGATTATAGGGATAGATTTAAATGGTAAGCTATAAAATTAGTCAGGGACCACTGCTCAGGCAATGGGCCTGATAGGCCGCCGCGGGTGCGGACCGCTGGGCGGGATGGACCTATGGTCTCCCTCAGCGGAGGCAACTCTTATGTTCTTATGTTATGTTCATTTTGGTCACACCATCAGAAGAGAAAGATTACTGGAGAAGGACATCATGTTTGGGAAGATTAAAGAAACTAGGCGAAGAGCGTGATCTGCAATCAGATGCCTGGACATGCTGATACAACCATGGGGAGGACTTTTCTGGACTAGCAGAAAACAGATTTCTTTTTAGATCTGCAATTCATCAAGTTGCTAGGACTCAAGCACAAGGACTCAAGCACAAGTCGATGGCACTTAACAACAACCTTTAGTAAAACCATGTTACCTTGGATCTTGTAATCCATTAGAAACTAGGAAATTCATTATCCTTTCCTTCAGCAACACTTCCATTATTTTTTCCAACAACCGAAATAAGGCTTACCGGCCTATAGTTTATAGCTTCATCTCTGTGACCACTTTTGTGGTGAGGGACCACATCTGCTGTTCTCCAATATCACGGAACCACTCCTAATTTATTGAACAAATCTTTAAGGACCAGCCAGAACCTATCTGAGCTCTCTCAATAGATGGATCCTGTCCAGATCCACTGCTTTGTCCAGCTTCAATTTTTCAAGTTGTTCATAAACACTTTCTTCTGTGAACGGCTCTGTATCCACTCTATTTTTGTGTGTAATTTTGCCAGCTAATCGCGGTCCTTCTTCAGGATTTTCTTCTGTGAACACAGAAGTATTTATTTAGCACATTTGCATTTTCCTCATCACTTTCTACCTAGCGGTTCATAGCTTCTTTCAGTCTCACATTTGCATTTTTTATGTATTCCTCCTTTCACTAATATACTTGAAAAAAAATTTTAGCTCCCTTTTTTACATTTCTAGCCATTTGGAGTTCTGCTTGCGCTTTCACCAGACTTATCTCTCTCTTGATTTTTTTCAGTTTCATCCAGAATTCCCCTCTTATTTTATTTTTTTTTTTAATAGCACAGAAGGAATAAACAAGTAGTACAGAACAAGTAGCAAATGCAAAATGAGAACAAGAGCAGTGAACAATGCAAACTGTCAGAATCAGGGATACAACCAAACCCTATGCATGTTCCAATTTCAAAGTACGCTCCCACCCACCCCTCCCCCCTTAGTCCCTCATCCTCCCCCTCCCCTCCCTACATCCCAGAACTCGTTCCAGTCTAGAAGGAAATCTAGTAGTCCAAATAGGCCCTAGTTTTCCACCCAGATGCACCCCCCTTACTCAAGCGTTCCCAAGCCACCATTTGTGACATGGAGGCCCGCCATTGTTGAGCTATGGGACACTCGTCCCCCACCTAATGTTGCAAAATCGGCTTTTTAGTGAGTCCAAGGGCCACCAACAGAAACCGCCAGCAGGGCTCAGTAACACCAGTGTCAATTAGGGGACTTGTGACACCCAGCAGCAGAGTCTTATAGGACCACTCCCAAGATTGACCCAGTATACCCTCCAGGGTGTGGAGCACTAGTCCCCACAGGCCCCTCAACCGAGAACATTCCAGGAAATGGTGTACCATCGTGCCCCTTAAAGCCGGGCAGCGGGGACAACAAGCATCAGGCCACAGGCCCATCTTATGACCCCGACCTCTCGTGATATAGGCCTTATGTAAGATTTTAAGGTGCACCTCACGAAGCGCCACACATGGGGAGGCCCAATTTTCCACAAAACAAGAAGCAAACTCATCCTCGGTGACCTCCTCTCCCAAGCTCCATACTCCAAGCTGCCTATACTCCTCTTTTTGAGATTTTTTTAAAATATTTCTGGAATATGAACTCTTTTTCCTTTATTTTCTCCACCACTACTTTGGAAAACAATATCAGTTTCCCTTTTCTCTTATTTTTATTTATTTTCCTCACATAAAGGTTGGTAGCCATTTTTATTGCTCCTTTCAACTTGGACCACTTTTTTTCACTTCTCTTATGTCCTTCCATCCTATTAGCTCTTTCTTTAAGTACTCCTCCAGTTTACTAAAGTCCGTACATTTGAAATCCATGACTTCAAGTTTTGTATGGCCACTCTCCACTTTAGTTGTTAAATCAAACCAAACTGTTTAATGATCGCTACTTCCTAGGTGGGCACCCTCTCGGACATTAGAGATACTCTCCCTATTATTGAGTACCAGATCCAGTATCGCTTTTTCCTTTGTGGGTTCCGTTACCATTTGTCTGAGCAGAGCCCCTTGAAAGGCATCCACAATTTCCCTACTTCTTTCTGAATCTGTACATTGAAATTTCCAATCCACATCTGGTAGGTTGAAAATTCCCAGCATTTTATGAAACTCCTTGACCATTGTTATGGATCTGCTGAATATACTGATTACTGAAGAGTTGAGATGGTCTATTCTATCAACAGGAAAAAAAACCTCTTAAGCTTTCTGAAAATTGAAGACAACGCCAATGATTTCTAATAATAAAGATGGAGTTAAATATGATTTCACAATAATTTCTAACAGTAAAGAGGGGGTTTGATATGATTTCTGATAGGTGATTATCTAGCTTATGGAATTCAGGATCTGTAGTAGTTGAGACCAATTTAATCTTGATAAGGCAGTTGTTTAGATATAGGCATAGTAAGGAGCAGACTTCTTCCATAGCTCTCTGCAAATCATAGTCAAACATTCTGGAATGGATCTCTGGAGAGCACTGTTCTAATATGAGTGGCAAAACCCAACTACAGATAAAGCCACTTTAAAAGTCATGGCACCTCTAACACTAAACGTTATGTGCTGAGGCTTCTACTTAACAGTAGGAGAATACAGACTGAACTGTATTAGTGAACTAGGGAATTGGAACTCCTTTCAACTTCTCATTGTCCCATTACCTCTGCTCAGTGCTGGCATCCTGGCTGTCATGCTGTTGCAGCATATGGTAGCTGTGTCGGTGGAAGGAAGAGCTCGTATGCTTCTCTTGAACTTCATCCCTGGGACTGATACAAAAGTTAAAGACATGCATAAAAAACATATAGGGCCAACAGAAAAGGGTAAAAGGATAATTAGCAGTCTAATTTAAATAACCTGCAATAGAATTTCAGAAGATGGTAGGGATTCTGTACATTTAAGAACTGTATTTGTGGTATTCACCTGAGAGCCTCATGAATAATTTTGACTATGAGATCCTAGTCATTGGGCCAGGTTAAAATTGGTTACAGGTACACTGATTTAGGCTCCAAATGAAACAAATATATTCATTTTGTGGGAAAATGTTATCATGATTCATCAGCTATAAACTGAGAAGCTGTGTATAGATGAAGGTTATGGAAAAACAAGTTAGTTCAAAGTACCTAAACTCCGTACCTCTTTCCAATATGGAAGTTACAGCATATTCCAGTGCTATTAAAGATTTAGGAGGAAGGGCACATAGCTTACATAAACATACATATCTATCCAAGAACAGGGGCTACAGTACTTGTGCACTGCCACGAAAAGCAAGATTTCTTAGATCAGTCGAAGTACAAGAAGCTTTTACAGCCCATAGGGACATCACAAATACACAAAAGTAATAAAATGCAGACTGACTAAAGAAAAAATTAAAGTTAAAGGCTTCCTAGCTGGTGCCCCTGTTAATCAAATGCAGAATTCAATAATCTTCCTTTCCAAAGTATGCTGTCAGCTGTGTGACAGCATCTTTGTTTCACCTATCATCACAGCCTAGATTCCAATCAGAGGCTGCCCCCCCCCCACCGCATTCACCACTTCTCCCTTGTAGACCTGTCTATTATCACCCCTAACCTTCACAAGAGAGAAATAGTGCTCTTCTCCATACCACTCCAAGCCTTTACAAGTTTAAAGTTTATTAAAAGTTTATTATATCGCCAAATCAGGCTTCAAGGCGGTGTACATCAAATAATTAAATTTAAAATAACAAAGGGGTTTAACATAATTCTCTTCTTTGTGGCCCTTTCCATATTCCCCCAGCCTTCATTCTTGTGGCCTCTCCATAACCACCTAACATTTTTCACCCTCTTTTCTACCCCTCTCCTTTTCTCCCAAGCTTTAACAAGAGGGACAGGGTATCCTTCTCCATACCCCCAGCCTTTACCCTTTCTCTCTCATGACCTTCTCTACATCCCCCCATTTAATAATAATAATAATAATAATAATAACTTTATTCTTGTATACCGCCCACCCCCAAAGATCTGGGCGGTTCACAAAAAAGTAATGGACAATCAGTGAAATATACAAATTAGACATAATAAAATTGAAGTTAAGAACCATTATGTAATAAATTTATCAAACAGATATATTTTTAAGATTCTTCTAAAAGCAGTATATGAAAACATTTGAAAGATCAACCAAGAATTCAGTTTTCCTAATTGAAAAGCAAATGTCTTATTTAAAAATCTCTTGAATCGACAGAACTTGATTGAGGGGTATATAAACATAAAATCATTACGGGTATTTACATTCTCTTTTGGCCCTCTACACATCCCCCTCAACATTTATCCTTTCTCTTATGTCCTTCCATACCCCCCAGCATTCCAAGGGAGAAAGGGTGCCCCTAAAGCTTCACCCTCTCTCCTGTGGCCCTATCCATACCCTCCCAACCTTCATCTTTTCTCTCATATGGCCCTTTCCATACCCCCACCCTCCTCAAGCCTTCACTTTCTCTCGAAGTCCTCTTCATAACTACCAGCCTCCACCTTTTCTCTAGTGGCCCTTTCTATACTCCCCAAACATAGTAACATAGTAAATGACAGAAGATAAAGACCTGAATGGTCCATCCAGTATGCCTAATAGGTATAAGCATTACAAATTCAAGATTAAGTTCAATTGTCTTTGTTCATTGATATTTCTGGCTCATAGACCATAGAAGTCTGCCCAGTAATGTACAGAACCAAAACTTTTTCCGAGAAGGGAAAATGGTTAAACTAGAGGTCATAAATTGAGGTTGCGGAGTGATAGACTTAGGAGTAATATTAGGAAATTATTTTTCACGGAGAGGGTGGTTGATGCCTGGAATGCCCTCCCAAGGTAGGTGGTAGAGAAGAAAACAGTGACGGGTTTCAAAAAAGTATGGGACATACACAAAGGATTTCTAATCAGAAATAGAAGGGTATAAATTGAAGAATTAAGGCCGATACTGTGCAGACTTGCATGGTTTGTGTGCCATATATGACTATTTGGCTTAGAATGGGCTGGGAAGGACTTTGACGGGAACTCCTGTAATTTGTGATAGCATATCTCCTGTCCTCTAGAGCAGTGGTTCCCAACCCTGTCCTGGAGGACCACCAGGCCAGTTGGGTTTTCAGGATAGCCCTAATGAATATGCATGGGAGAGATCTGCATTTAGTGGAGGTGCCAGGCATACAAATCTGCTCTATGCATATTCATTAGGGCTATCCTGAAAACCCGACTGGCCTGGTGGTCCTCCAGGACAGGGTTGGGAACCACTGCTCTAGAGTATACATATTCAGGTCTTCCAGTCTCTCCTTATACATCTTAAGGCTCAAACCCCCTATCATTTTCATCGCCTTTTGCGGGGCCGCTTCAAGTCTTTTTATATCCTTTGCCACAATACTCCAAATGGAGCCTCACCAATGACCTGTACAGGGGCATCAACATCTCCTTTCTTCTACTGGATACACCTCTCTCTATACATCCTTCGCCTTCAGATCCTCAAACACTATCACCCCAAGGATTCTCTCCCCCTTCATTGCATATTACTCTCTCACCTCCCAGCACATACAGCTTTCTACTCCTCAAATGCATCACTCTGCACTTCTTTGCATTGAATTTTAGTTGCCAGACATTAGGCAATTCTTCTAACTTTTGCAGTCCCTTCTTCATGTTTTCCACTCCCTCCGGGGTGTCCATTCTGTTTCAAATTTTGGTATCATCCACAAAAAAGCAAGCCTTACCTTCTAACCTTTAGGCAATGCCACTCAAACATATTGAACAGAATCTGTCCCAGCACCAATTCCTGAGGCACTCCACTACTCACCCTGCCTTCCTCCGAGCAAATTCCATTAGCCACCACCATCTGATGTCTGTCTATCAACCAGTTCACAATCCAGATCACCACGTTAGGTCCTAAATTCAGCCCATCAAGTTTATTCAGGAGCCTCCTATGAAGAACTGTGTCGAAGGCTTTGCTGAAATCTAGATTAAATCTAGCGCACGTCCTCTTACATTTAGGAAATTACTGCAAACTTACCTATTTGATAAACAAGAATGTTGATTCTTAATTATATATTTACAATAGTGTTTTATTAGGCTATGTATTTTAATTGTACCTTTTTAACTGATGTTGTAGTAGTGTGTTTTTGAAATTGTATTTTTTAACTGAAATGTCTCAGTTCTTCTGTTGTGAACCGCCTAGAACTATTGGTGGGGCGGTATACAAGAAAATAAATTAAACTAAACTAAACTTTAAGTTTGTTTACCGCATCATCTCCACAAAAGTAGAGCTCGACACGGTTTACAGGAATTGATATAGAAAGGAACTCCAATGAAGAGGGGAAGGACTTAGTAAAGAGGAAGATAGAGGGACTTAGAATATCGAAGAGGGGGAGAGTAGTTAAAATTTAGAAAAAAGCCAGGTTTTCAAATGTTTTCAGAAGCGTTGGAGGGAGGTCGAACTTCGAAGCGGGGCAGAAAAACCGTTCCACGGCTCACTGATCCTGAAGAGGAGGGATGTCCCTAGTTTTCCTGTGTGGGATATGCCTTTTAAAGAGGGGAAGGATAGTTTGAATTTTTGTGTAGATCTGGTGGAGTTAGGATTCGAGGAGATCCAAGATAGTGGGAAAAGAGGAGGAAGGATACCGTGTAGAGACTTGAAGGCTAGACAGGCGCATTTGTAGTGAACCCTAAGGGTTACTGGGAGCCAGTGAAGCTTAAACAGAAGCGGGGAGACATGGTCGAATTTGCTGAAGTCTGAGAAGGCTTTTCTTTGTTAGGCTTAAGTAGATGGAGTTACAGTAATCTAATCTGGAGAGAATGATGGATTGGACGAGGACGACAAAGTGTTGTTGATGGAAGCAGGATCTCACTTTCCTTAACATGTGGAGATTGAAGAAGCATTTTTTTACTAAGGAGTTGAGGTGATCGTTGAAGGATAGTGTAGAGTCAATGATGATTCCCAGAACTTTGCTTGAGTGCTCAAGCTTCAATGTGGTGCCAGAGGATAGTGGGATGAGGGTGGGTAGCTGATCTAAATCTGGGCCGAGCCAAAGTAGTTTTGTTTTGGTCTCGTTTAGTTTCATTTGTACGGTGAGAGTCCAGGATTGGAGATTCGCTATACATGAAGAAATGTTCTCGGAAAGGTTGGTGAGGTTGGAGTCGGTCTCGAGGAGGACACGGATGTCATCGGCGTAAGTGTAAAGTGTTTCCAAGGGGGATAGTTGGAGGAGTTTCAGGGAGGTCATATACACATTGAAGAGAATTGGGGATAGAGGAGAACCCTGAGGAACTCCGCAAATCGGTTTCCAAGTGGAGGATGAGGTGCCGTTCATGTTAACAGAGTAGGAGCGGGAGCGTAGGAATTTTGAGAACCAGTCTAAGACTGTGGAGTTTATGCCAATTTCAGAGAGTTGGAGAATTAGTATGTCATTATTATACAAAGTAAAACCTTGGTTTGTGAGCATAATTCATTCCGGAAACATGCTTGTAATCCACAACATTCGTATATCAAAGTGAATTTCCCCATAAGAAATCATGGAGAAGGGTCACGTGATGTGTCCTACCTGAGCAGATGTGGATGGGTGGAGCTCCATGCTCACACCATTATAAATCGGCTATATTTCTTTAAACCCATGCTGAATCGCATAAGCATTACACCCGCAGTGGAGGGGATTATTCTATCTGGTGATCGGACCACAGTGATTGGCTTATTTTCCTCGGGTATGCCCATAAAAGCGGCAAAAGCTTCCAGAGAGAGGCATAGCTCCACACCAGCTAAGATAATAATAATAATAACTTTATTCTTTTATACCGCCATAACCAAAAGTTCTAGGCGGTTTACACTAAAAAGAGCTTGCAGTCAGCGAAATAATACAGCAAAATAATACAGCAAAAAATACAAATATTTATTAAAACAATATTTCAGTAAAAAAACTCACTAAGTAATAAAGTTATCGAACAAAGTGGTCTTAATTAATTTCCGAAAACAGCAATAGGATAACAGAGCTTGCTGAATACATTTACCTAACCAAGATTGTTGCCTACCAGCTTGAAATGCTAGGGTCCTATCTAAGAAGGTCTTATATCTACACCCATTATTTTTTGGATAAGCAAATAAATAGAAGTTTCTAGTTTCTCTTAATGGTCTATGCAACATAAAATGAGGAAAAGGGTAAGCTAGAGTCAATCCCGATATCAGCTTAAAGCAGATACAGGAAAATATGAATAATATTCTTGCCTCCAAAGGCAGCCAATGAAGTAAACGATAATATGGACTAATATGGCTGTTCTTTTTTAATACAACCTAACCACTGACTCTATGAATTTTCTAATCTTCCTTCGAGTCAAGCAACATATATATCAGTAAGAAGATCTTGTAAAGACTTATAGCAATACTTTATCTCGATGTACTCACAGACCTCAATGATACCATCTGTATGTCACTAAACTTTAGATCATACAGAGATAAACGGTATCCCTAATCGTCATCGGTCATATTACTTATTTTGCAATACTTTTTAAGTTATTTTCAATAAATATATTTTAGTAATAAATTACTCATCTTATCTCCTGCTACGCGGGTGGGGGTACGCACTCCGACGTAGTCTACGTATCGCCCATATGGGCTTTATCAAGGCAATCCCCCTGCAACATGAAATAGATATATGATAAAGATATTAGTAGAATTCTATTTAGAATTTAAGATTAGAATTAAATACTCGTTCAGAAAACAGTTAGCAGTTAGTAAATACCTCAGTATTAGCAGTTCATGCTCCCCGCGTTGTCAGTTTAAATCGGGAAACATGGCTGCGGCGTTTTGGCATTTAAATAGCCCAACCCCTTTCATCCGGGGCATTGATTTAGCTGAGACGTAATGACCTCACAAAAAATGTGGAAATCCCCTTACGTTTTACCGGCCTATACTATCGTCATCCATTCTATGTCGGCATTCAGACCCATAGGGCATGAACTGCTAATACTGAGGTATTTACTAACTGTTTTCTGAACGAGTATTTAATTCTAATCTTAAATTCTAAATAGAATTCTACTAATATCTTTATCATATATCTATTTCATGTTGCAGGGGGATTTCCTTGATAAAGCCCGTATGGGTAAAACGTAGACTACGTCGGAGTGCGTACCCCCACCCGCGTAGCAGGAGATAAGATGAGTAATTTATTACTAAAATATATTTATTGAAAATAACTTAAAAAGTATTGCAAAATAAGTAAGTGGCACGCTTGATGGGGGGTTGAAGTACCATTTCCGACTCCATAGGGGAACAAGACAGGGCTGCCCTTTATCCCTTTTTCCTAGCTATAGAGCCCCTTGCTATTAAAATTTGACAGAGTGAGGCCATCCGGGGGGGGAGGCAGGAGTGCAAAATCAACCTTTTCGCCGATGATATTTTGCTGTTCCTTGATCAGGCTCTGGTTCATTTAGATCGGGTGCTAGAGGTGGAACGGGACTTTGGGATATTATCGGGTCTACAGGTCAACTGCAGCAAATCAGAACTCCTGTTGCTGATGGATGGCATTCCCCCTTTAACTAAACCTATGTGCGTCACGAAGTTAGCGCTGGATAAGTAAGTCTATGGGTGGACTTAATCTCCCGGATATTCGCCTGTATAATGTAGCAGCCCTTTTGCGCTGGATTTATGAAGGGTATTGTGGTTGTGAGAGTTACTTCCCACCTCGATGGGTCAACAATTGGAGCTCCCCATTTACATTTAGGAACTTGCTTCACTCACAGGTGGATCCCAATCATCGCTTTCAAACTTGTTTCCAGTTTCTGCAACCTCTGCGGCAAGCATGGAAATGGTGGAAGCATAGGCAGAGGTTATGAGAAACTCTAATTTTCAGCTGGGCTGGGGACATTCTGTGTTTCAGGAATGGGCTTCCAGGGGATGCAAAATAGTGGAGCATTTGTCCCTTTCGCCGGGCTCTTTTCCCTTGTTCCAGCAGGTGCAACAGCAATAGGGCATTCCAACCCAAAAGTTGTTCTCTTATTTCCAAGTCCACCATTACCGGGACACTGAACGCCAGAGGCATGAGGGGGTTGGGCACTGTGGAAACTGGATAATTATTTGAAGATGACATTAAACTGGGGAAATTGGATAATTATTTGCAGATGACACTGGTTTCTTTACTCTCTGGAAGCTTCGGTCCATCAGAGCATATTTTGATGCTTCATCATTCAGAATTCTAGTTCAATCCCTGAGCCAACTTGACTACTGTAATATAATCTTATCTGGCAATTACCCAAAAGAATATGCAGCGATTACAACTGGTGCAAAATGCAGCGGTCAAACTGATCTACGGGTTGAAGAAGTTTGACCATGTGACTCCTTCCTTCTGACTCCTACATTAGCTGCCGATGGAAGCACGTGTGAAGTTTAAGTTCGGATGTTTCTGCCTTAAGGTACTGTTCAGTTTAGCCCCTAAATATATAACTGACCTTTTCTCCTTCCCAACCAACAGACATAAGAGAAGCTCACACCTGAACTTTGTATCTCCACCGGCTAGACAGGATGTAAATTAAAAAGTCATCATCAACATCTTCTTTCATATCAAGCAGCATTATGGGGTAAAGACCTGGAACAATTACTTATGCTTGCTAATACTTATGGGGAATTCAGGAGACACCTAAAAACATATCAGTTCCTGAAGTACTAAGGCAGTTGATTTGTACAATCTTTCCCACAATAACTGATCTGTAATCACTAATTTTAACCTGCCAGTTCTACTCAATTTGTAGCATTTTTAATCATTGCAAACCGCATAGCACTTCACGATCCTGCGGTATATAAACTGTTTATTATTATTATTACTCCTCCCCCTGCAGTCCATTGGATAGATCAATCTACCTGCTTTTAAATATCAGCAGCAGTGGGAGAACAACTGCTTTTACACCTAAGCAGCATTGGGACCAACCGCAACTACCAAGAGCCCATAGACCAGATCATGACAGGAGTGTGAGCTCCACACCTCCTGCAGTCCGCTAGGAAGATCAACTGCTTTAACACCTAAGTAGCAGCAAGACCAGCTGCCTATAATAGGAGCCCTTGCCCCGATCCAACCAGGCATGTGAGCTCCTCCCCCTATATCCCGTTTAAGAGATCAATCTACCTGCTTTAAATATCAGCAGCAGTAGAAAAACAACTGCTTTTACATACAAGCAGCAGCGACCACCAAGAGCCCACAGACCCGATCCTGCCAGGAGCGTGAACTCCTCCCCCTGCAGTCCATTGGAAAGATCAATCTGCCTGCTTTTAAATATCAGCAGCAGTGGAGATCAACTGCTTTTACACCTAAGCAGCAATGAGACCAGCCACAACCACCGAGAGCACTCAGACCCGATCCTACCAAGAGTGTGAACTCTTCCCCCCCTGCAATCCGCTAAGAAGATCGACTGTCGGCTCTGGGCGGCTTTCCCGCAGAGGAGAGAATCCTGCATTCACCGTGGACCTCATCTGGGGCAGCCTCCTTGGAGCGGCTGGGGCACGGGCAGTGTGTCTGGGAGGGAATGCATGGATGGGAGAACATCGCAGGGGAGGAGACATAGGCATCCTGGGACTGTCGGCCAAGTCTCTTCCCTGAAGAAGCCCTTTCTGGATACGTCAATCGCTCCTCCTAAACTTACTTGCTCCACTTCATCACTGACGCTGACCCATTCTGCTTCTATTCCTTTCTCTCCTCTCCTCTACCTTCCAAAGTATTTAGATCAATGCTGTCTTTTTAAAATGTTTATTTTATTTTTATTTTTCCTCTAACTCTACTTTTCACTTCTCTATTACCCTCCAGGTACTTTAGTTAGATTGTGAGCCTTCGGGACAGTAAGGGAATTTTCCAAGTACCTTTCTTATTTCTAATCTTAATGTATATTTTCTGTAAACCGCTTAGAACCTAACGGATGTAGCGGTATATAAGAAATGAATTACATTACAATTACATTACATTATTAAACTGTTCAAAGTTGTTAAAACGCTTGCGGATTGTGAAAAATTGCAGGCAAATCTTAGGAAATTGGAAGACTGGGTGTCCAAATGGCAGATGAAATTTAAGGTGGACAAATGCAAAGTGATGCACATTGGGAAGAATAATCTGAATCACAGTTACTGGATGTTAGGGTCCACCTTGGGGATTAGCGCCCAAGAAAAGGATCTGAGTATCATCATAGACAATACGATGAAACCTTCCGCCCAATGTGTGGTGGTGGCCAAAAAAGCAAACAGGATGCTAGAAATTATTTAAAAAGGGATGGTTAACAAGACTAAGAATATTATAATGCCCCTGTGTCGCCCCATGGTGCAACCTCATCTGGAGTATTGCGTTCAATTCTGGTCTCTTTATCTCAAAAAAGATATAGTGGCTCTAAAAAAGGTTCAAAAAAGAGCAATCAAGATGGTAAAGGAGATGGAATTCCTCTCGTATAAGGAAAGACAAACGGATAGGGCTATTCAGCTTGGAAAAGAGACGGCTAAGGGGAGATATGATTGAAGCCTACAAAATCATGAGTGGAGTAGAACGGGTACAAGTGGATCGATTTTTCACTCCATCAAAAATTACAAAGAAAGAGGACACTTGATGAAGTTACAGGGAAATAGAGAATAGTTAAGCTCTGGAACGCATTGCCAGAGGATGTGGTAAGAGTGGATAGCGTAGCTGGTTTTAAGAAAGGTCTGGACAATTTCCTGGAGGAAAAGTCCATAGTCTGTTATTGAGAAAGACATGGGAGAAGCCACTGCTTGCCCTGTATCGGTAGCATGGAATATTGCTACTCCTTGGGTTTTGGCCAGGTACTAGTGACCTGGATTGGCCACCGTGAGAATGAGCTACTGAGCTTGATAGACCATTGGTCTGTCCTAGTAAAGCTATTCTTATGTTCTTATTTCTTGCACACAGCAACTTCGCTTAAGTTATTCCACTGGTATCGCATCTTTAAATTCTCAAGCTCCATGGGAGGGATTTCCAAATTGAGGGACATTTGGCAAGGGGACCTGTATAGACCACTAATGGACAGTCA
This sequence comes from Geotrypetes seraphini, assembly GCF_902459505.1. Taxonomy (NCBI): domain Eukaryota; kingdom Metazoa; phylum Chordata; class Amphibia; order Gymnophiona; family Dermophiidae; genus Geotrypetes; species Geotrypetes seraphini. Next base: position 163,718,737 of record NC_047087.1, on the reverse strand, counting down.
GTTCCAGGACGGTTTTGCTACACACTGAGTTTTCAAAATCGGCTATCAAGTTACCCAATTCTGGGTGCTGCACCGCTATTATCTCATGAGACAAAGGGAGGCTAACTTGGGACTGTGGGATAGCGATCTCTGTGTCATGTGCAAATGTCACTCCAGAACTTACCTTCACTCTTTCTTGGAATACCCCAACTTAACTATTTGGAGGGAGGAGTTGCCTTTGTTGGAACTGGTTCTGCACCGCACTGTGGAATGGGATTATGGCATACTGCTGGTGGGGCTGTGGGAGTCACTCTTGGAGCAGGGTTTATCACTGTTCCAGTGCCGTTTCATTTATAATGTCACAATTATGGTTAAGATGCTGATTTTGTCCCATTGGGCATTGGAGAATTCTCCCTCCACCCAATTGTGACAGTCTAAATTGTGGAACTTGGCTACTTTTGAGAAGCAAAGGTGTGGCACATCAGGGCATTAAATTACATTACAGATTTCTATTCCGCCATTACCTTTTGGTTCAAAGCGGATTACAAAAAGAGTTATGGAAGAAGGGTTACAACGTTAGATCAGAGAAGGTTTCCAAGAGAGGGAAAAGTAGGATCTGGGGTTAGGGAGGGGATGGTAAGAGGGAGGTTAAGCTTTATCATGGTATTAAGCTTTATTAAGGGATTTCTTGAAGAGTATAGTTTTTATTTCCTTTCTGAACATCTTGTAGTCTGGGGTTGTTGTCAATAGGTTGGAGACTTGGTTGTCTATCTTCGCTGCCTGAGTGGCCAGTAGTCCGTTGTATAGTTTTTTCCGTTTTACTTCTTTGATTGGGGGGTAAGTGAATGGGGTGTGTGTTTTTCTATGCCTGGTAGAGGTGGTTTGGATGAGGCGGTCGTTTAGGTAGGTTGGGCTGTCTCCATTTATAGTTTTAAATAGTATACAGTAGAATTTAAATTGTATTCTTTCCTGGATTGGAAGCCAATGAGAATTGATGAATGCCTCAGTAATGTGATCATGTTTTTTCAATGAATAGACGAGTCTCAGAGCTGTATTCTGAATTGTCTGTAGTTGTTTAATCATTATTGCAGGGCAGGGGAGGTAGAGGATGTTGCAATAGTCTAGGATACTTAGGATTAGAGATTGTACTAGGAGCTGAAATTGTGTTTTTTCAAAGAATTTTCGGACTTGTCTAAGGTTTCTCATGACTGCGAAAGATTTCTGTATTGTTTTGTTAATTTGTGGTTGCATGGTGCAGCCTCTGTCAATAGTCATACCTAGAAGTTTTAGGGTGGTTTGCAAAGGGTAGTTGATAGAGTTGATTTCTAAGTTGGTTATGGTTGGGATTTTGTTATTTTCTAGGAGGATGAATTTAGTTTTGTCTGGGTTGAGTTTCAGTTTGTGGTCTTCCATCCAAGTCGTAACTGTAGCTAGAGTTCTGTGTAGTGTCTCTGACATTAAGAGTATTGGTTGGGACTTCCGGTGACGTCACGACCCAAGATGGAGGGTTAGAGACGTTGCTCTGACTCTCCACTCTGCAGAGCTTACCTTTCCCGTGGCGGGAGTCGCAATTTGAGGGTGAGCGAGTCGCGAGGAGAGCGTGCAGCCCAGCGCGGTTGTGAGATGCCGTCCAAAAAACGAATTGAGACAGGCAGAGCGTCGGAGCGCGGAGGAGAGCAGGGCGGCCTCCGACACGTGCGAGGGACCTCCGGCATGTCCGCGTGCGAGTCGGGAGACAGCGTGTCGGAAGATGACTCAGAGCGCGGTGCCTCCCCGCGGCTACGGCGTGCAGGAACGGCGGCGGCTGTTACAAGAGCCGATCTGCAAATGTGGGCTACAGAGATTAAAGAGGAGGTGGCAGCTGTAAAAGGAAAAATTAAAGAGGCAGTGAAAGAGATCCGGCAGGACTTTGCTGACTTGCTGGGCAGAGTGGAAGACACTGAAAAGAGATTGGGGGAGCAGGAGGAGACGGTACAAGGACTCACTACCCAGGTGAAGGCAGTCCAAAAGGATCTACTGGACTGCTGTGCTCAAGTGGAGGATCTGGAGAATAGGTCCCGACGGAACAATGTCCGGATCCGGGGAGTTCCAGAAACAGCTGAGTATGGTGATGCTGCGGCTGTGGTGCAGGAGCTTAGCCGGTTTCTGCTGGCCGAGGAAGGGGTATCTGACACTGCTCCTGGGGGACTGAGAGTGGATAGGGCGCACCGCACACTGGGTCCGAAGACTGGAGATTACCCGAGAGATATTATAGCTTGCATCCACCACTTCCCAGATAAGGATCGTCTGGTGAAGAAAGCTAGAGAAATGGGTGTTATATCCTGGAAGAATTTGAAAGTGGAGATATTTCAGGATCTCTCGACCATCACTTTGCAGAAGAGGAGAGAGTTTCGACCGTTGCTGGAGGTGCTGAAGCAGAACAACTTACGCTATCGCTGGCTGTTCCCATTCGGCCTGCTGGTTACTTTAAATGGGGTGCATAAGCGTGTGACGACTGTGGCGGAGCTGCAAGCGTTACTTCTGAAGGAGGGCCTGTTGCAGCTGGGAGATTCTGTTTTGAGCAAATTATCGGCGCAGAAGTTGGAGCGGTATCAGTGGAAAGCGGTGCCCCAGAGACGGAGAGGACGACAGAGCTCTCGACTTGAGGGGGTGGCAACCGAGCTGAGCGCAGCTGCAGCCCCTGACACCTGAGTGGATGGCTGAGGGGGTTCGTGTTCGACCGCTGCAGGGTTCTGGACCTTGGTGCTGATCCAGTGATGACTTTGGGAGTGTGCCTGAGAGTATATGGTTAAGAGACTGGGGAGCGCTTGATGGGGGGCTATGGTGTGTGAGAGGTTTGGATGTGGGGACGGGAGGTATATTAAAGGGGACATGGGGGGGTGGTGAAGTCACTTGAAGTCTTGGAGGGAGTGGGGAGAGAGGGAGTGTGGGTCTGGTGGGGAGGGGGGTGGGGAAGATTGGGGAGGAGGGGTGTGGATGGGGGTGTGGGGGGAATGGGGGGAGGGGAGCTTGGGCTACGGAGGGTGATGGTAGGGGGAGGGGACGGGGTGTTGGGTGTGTTGTTTTTAGTTGAGGATGGGGGGGGATAAGGTTCTCAGAGTGGGCAGTTTGAATGTTAAGGGGCTTAACATGCCACGTAAACGGCAACTGTTGTTGAAAGAAGTTAAGCGCCTATGTTTTGATATTTGTTTTGTTCAAGAAACTCATTTTGTAAAAGCTGGAGAAAAGCTTGTACAGTTCCGGGACTATCCCGTGAGGGTTTGGGCATCTAATAGGGTGGAGCGGAAAAAAGCGGGGGTGGGGATTCTGTTTTCCCACAAGTTGAAGGTGGTCCCAGAGGGGGAATGGAGGGATGAGGGAGGGAGGTGGATTATCTGGACTGGTACTGTTGATGGAATTCGGGTAACGCTGGTTAATTTGTATGCACCTAACTCTCAACAGGGCCAATTTTTTGACCTTCTCCTGCCCAAAATTTTATCGGTTAAGGTGGGGCACTTGGTGGTGGGGGGGGATTTTAATTTGGTTCTTAATCAAGAATGGGATTCCACAGGCAAGGGGAGTGACAGACTTCAGAGTGATAGAAAATGTCTGAAGAGATTTCTGGAAGTCCTTAATGTGGAGGATGGGTGGCGGGTGCAACATTGGATGGGTAGGGACTACACTTTCTATTCTCCTGTACATGAGGTGTACACTCGCATTGATTTGATATGTGTGGATAAAGGGTGGGGGGGGTAAAGTGATAGACACCAAGATTGATACCATTGGCTGGTCTGACCATGCCCCGCTATGGATGGATCTGAGCTGGGGCGGACCTCGGGGGGGAGATACGTACTGGAGATTAAATGATACCCTGTTGGGTGATCCGAAAATAGTGCAAAAGTTGGAAACGAGGATCTATGATTTCCTAGAGTTTAATAATGTGGATCAGTTTTTCCCCGTGACGATCTGGGAAAGTTTGAAAGGGGTGTTAAGGGGTGAATTGATCTCTATAGCTGCCTATAAGAAGAAGTCTCGGCAGAGGGAGGAATTGCAGCTCCGGGAAACGCTCCGCACTTTGGTGGACCAACACAAGAGGGGACAGGGGGGCCCGCAGCTGAGGCTTCGGCTTCAGGAAACCCGAATGGCTCTTGGGAAGTTGGAAGATGAGGTGATTAAATTTAATCTTGAGAAGTTGAGGCTTAAATATTTTGAATCGGGAAACCGGGCCAGTAAACTTTTGGCTCACAGGGTCAAAATGCAACAATCTAGGAGTAATATTTTGGCTATTAAGGAGAGTGATGGCACGGTTATTACTGATGATGTAGGCATACAAAGGCGGTTTCGGGAGTTTTATCAGGAGCTTTATACTCCAGAGCTTGAGGGCTCCGTGGAGGAGAGCCAAGCCTATTTGAGAGATTTGGGACTGCCTACTCTATCTGGTTTGGATGCGTTGGGGCTGGAGGGGGATATTACGGTGGACGAGGTATTACACGTAATTAGACATTTGAAGCCGGGAAAGTCCCCAGGACTGGACGGGTTTACAGGGCTGTTTTACAAAAAACTTTCTCCCTTGGTTGCGCCTTTACTAACGAGATTATTTAATTCCCTGAAGGAGGGAGAGCGCTTGCCTTTCTATATGCGTTTGGCAGGGATCACGATACTTCCTAAGCCAGGGAAAGATGAGTCTTTGTGTGGAAGTTATCGCCCTATCTCTCTGTTGGGTATTGATACCAAAATCCTGGCCCGTATTTTGGCTGATAGGATGGCGACCCATATGCCGGACCTGATTCACCCGGACCAGGTGGGGTTCATTGGGGGGCGTCAGGCGGCTGATGGTATTAGGCGGGTGCTGAACTTGGTGTGGGCGGCTCGTAGATCGAGGTCTTCCTGGGTGGCGGTTGCGGTGGATGCCGAAAAGGCGTTCGATCGGGTGGATTGGACGTTTATGGAGGCTGTCTTACGCCAGATGGGATTCGGGTCGCGCTTTATTTCTTGGATTCTCACGCTTTATCATACCCCGTTGGCTTGCGTCAAAGTTAATGGGGTCTATTCCAAGCCCTTCGAGTTACATCGAGGGACGAGACAAGGGTGCCCGCTCTCTCCCCTGCTGTTTGCTCTGGTGATCGAGCCTTTGGCTCAAAGCATCCGTCTGTCCCGGCTTGTGAAGGGGGTGCAGGTGCAGGGGGTTGAGCATAAACTGTCCCTTTTTGCGGATGATATTTTGGCCATAGTGGAGGGGTCGGAGAGGTCACTTCTGGCTTTACGAGATCTGATGCAAGAGTATGGGCGGATCTCTGGCTTCAAGGCTAATATGTCTAAGACGGAGATCTTGAACATTTCGGTACCCGCGGTGGAGGCCCTGGAACTGCAACATAGGGTCCCCTTCCGCTGGGTAAAGGGCCCTATTAAATATATGGGGATTTTGCTGGGGGTGGATTGGGATACCCTGTTCCGCCTTAATTATCTTCCTTTGGGAGCGGCAATGCGAAAAGACCTTGACAGATGGGACCCTCTGTGCCTTTCCTGGATGGGTAGAATGGAGGTGGTACGTATGATGGTCCTGCCCAGATTTCTCTATCTCTTTCAAGTTCTTCCTGTTGAAGTCCCTAAAGCCTATTTTATTCGCTGGCATAGGTCTCTTTTGCAATTTATATGGAGGGGTAGGCGTCCCCGGGTTGCAAGATATGCAATGTTCAAATTTAAGGAGGAGGGAGGCCTAGGGTTACCCAATTTGGAACTATACTACCGGGCGGCGCAGCTTAGGGCGGTTGTCGATTGGCATGCGATTCCAGCCAAATTGTGGGTTCAGGTGGAACAGGGTCTCTTGGGGGGCCCTAGGGGCATAACGGCTCTGTCTTATTTACCGTGGGTGGGCTTAAGGGAGAAGGAAATTGTTAATCTTTCTAATCCTTTTATACGATGGACGCTACGGGTCTGGATGGGGGCTAGTAGGAAACTGGTGGATAGGGTGCGGGGACTACATTTTTTGCCTATTAGGTATGCGGAGGATTTCATTCCGGGTAGGGAGGGGGGGAGTCTTTTGCAGGTGGGAGCGAGGCGGGCTGAGGTGTTTTGGCCAGCTGTTGGAGGGGGAGAGCATTCGTGGGTTTCCTGAGGTACAAGCTTCGTTCCATCTGGAGCAGCGTGATTTATTCCCCTATCTACAGGTGAAGGATTATGTTATGCGACTCAAAGCGGGGGACCTCAACGCTTATAAGCGCTCGAGGTTTGAGTTACTGTTGGGGGACCCAGTGCGTCGGGGCTGCATTTCGCACTTATATCGCATATTGCATGCCGACCCTGATCAGCAGACATCTTATATGAGGGCTTGGGAGGTGGATCTGGGGCTCACCTATACGACAGAGGAATGGGAACAAATAGCAATGCGAATACACCACGTGGCGGTGGCTCCACAACTGGTAGAAAATGCTCTTAAGCTCCTTGTGAGATGGTATGTTACTCCTGTGGTGCTTGCAAAGATGGGTACCTCATGTGCAGGGGAATGCTGGAGAGGGTGTGGTTTGAGGGGTACGTTCTTTCATATGTGGTGGGAGTGCCCTCACATTTTGGACTACTGGACTCAGGTGTTCCATTATGTGGGGCGCCTATTGCAATGTACTTTGCCATTTAGAGCGGAAACAGCTTTGTTGGGGGTACTCCCAGGGGAAGTGGAGGACACGCAGGACAAGATGGCACGTCTGGCATTTACAGCTGCTAGGCTAGTACTGGCCTCTCTTTGGAAGAGTCCCACGCTACCCACGGTGGCGCTGATGAGAGTGAAACTGGGCTGGGTATGTGAGAAATTTCGCCTTTCCGCTCTACTTACCCGCCAGAGGCGACAGTTCGAGGACCTGTGGGGTAGGTTCCTGGAGGTGGAGGGACGTTATGAGTTTCCTGTATTGGAGGCTTAGTAGGATTATTCCCGTATTGGGACCTCCTTTGTTTCCTGGGCTTCTGTCCCGCTCCTTCTCCTTTAGGGTGCTTATTGGGCAGGGGGGGGGGGATCTTGCTGCTACTTGGGGTGGGGTAACTTAGCTGGTTCTTTGGGGGGGGGATGGAGGGTGGGGTTTGGGAGGGAGTGGGGGATGGGGGGTTTGGATGTGGGGGGGAGGGGTGTTTCATATTGTACACACTGTATTCCTGCTTTTTCTGGTTATGCCATACTGATGTACTTGTTGTAACAGTGGACACAGTGTTTAAATAAAGAATTACAAAAAAAAAAAAAAAAAAAAAAAGAGTATTGGTTGGTCGAAAGAAATGAGGATGGTGATGCCATCAGCATAGCTATAAGAGGATAGGCCTTGTTTGTTCAGGTAAACGCCATGAGAGGCCATATATAGGTTGAAGAGAGTAGGGGACAATGGGGACCCTTGTGGAACGCCGCAGGGTTTAGACCAAGGTTTGGATTTTTCTTTGTCTGATTTTACTTTGTATGTTCTGGATTTTAAGAAACCTTCAACCATGAGTATACTTTATCTGAGATGCCTATTGAGTCCAAGATTTGCAGTAGGATGTTATGGTCTACCAGGTCAAATGCCGCCGTCAGGTCCAACTGTATGAGCAGCATTTTTTTTCAATGCTGAGGTGTTGTCTTGCTGTGTCGATAAGGGAGCCTAGTAGTGTCTCTGTGCTGAAGTTAGTTCTGAAGCCGGATTACATGGGATGGAGTAAGTTATGGTCCTTGAGATAGTTGGTGAGGAATTTGGCTACTAATCCTTCTGTTAGTTTGATATATAGAGGTATTGAGGCTATTGGTCTGTAGTTGGATGAGAGGTCTGTTGGCCTTTTGGGTCTTTTAAGATTGGGGTGATGATGATTTCGCTGAGGTCATTCGGGAAAATGCCATCTGTGAGCATGGTTTGTATCCAGTGTAGGAGTAAGGTACGGAATAGAGAATGACACGGTGGCGGTTTACCCGCGGCCACCGCATTTTAGCCGCGGGTCCCCGCCGAAAACGGGGAAGAAAACTAGCAGTCGCTGCGGCGACGGGGACAAGGCCATTCACCGCCCGCGGGGCGGTGAATGGTCTTGTCCCCCGCAGTGAGGCATGAAGGATCGCGCGGTCCCCGCAGCTCACACCCGCCTGCCCAATCGATTCTAGTGTTTAGCCAGCTCTCTCCCTTCTCCTCACCTTAGTTTGTAGATTTTCTTTTTCGGCGACCCGCACGCTATCAGAGAGCCGCGCACGCGCGGCTGCTCAGTGTTCAATCTTCTGCTCTGACGCAACCGGAAACAGGAAGTTGCAGCAGAGCAGAAGATTGAACACTGAGCAGCCGCGCGTGCGCGGCTCTCTGATAGCGTGCGGGTCGCCGAAAAAGAAAATCTACAAACTAAGGTGAGGAGAAGGGAGAGAGCTGGCTAAACACTAGGATCGATTGGGCAGGCAGGTAGTGGCTGCGGGGACCGTGTGATCGCTAGTGTTCCCGGCTCAAATTGGAAGGAGGGAGTGAAAGGGAAAAGGATTCTGGGCCAAGGGGATGAAAACGGAAGAAAAATCCACAGCAGGAAAGAAAGGGAAGGACAGGCAGGTGAGCCAGATGCTAGAAGCAGGGGGGGGGGAAGAAAGAGGGAAAAAAGCTAGATGGGGTTGAAAAGAAGAAACACACTGGTATGGAAGAGGAAGATAGGGGAAATCTGGACACAGGAAGGTAACAGAAAGAGGGGAAATTATGTGCATGGGGCATAGGGACAGAGACATAAAGGGGACATGCCATGGGGATGGTATATGGACACAGGGGGGGGGGCAATGGCAGATACATAGGGGAGATATTAGAAATGGGGAAAATAGGAGCACAGAAGCGAGATGGTTTGTGGGGATGGAACAGGGACCGAGCTCGCAGGCTCCAGTGGCTTGCACAAATTACATTGTAACGTGCCATGAAAATAAGAGGGAGAAAGGTAGATAGATAGGCCACGCGAGAGGAGCTGAAGGGTGGTAGAAAGGAACAGATGGTAAAGGAGGGAGGGAAGGGTGGTGGTGGAAAGGAATAGGACAGACATTGAAGGAGGGTGGAGAGGAACAGACCCTGAAGGGAAATGTGGAAGACAGAATGGGAAGAAGACAGATGCCAGACTATGGGGGAGCGGAGGGAAGAAGATGGGTGCTAGACCAATTGGGGGGGGGAGTGAAGGGAGAGGCACAGTAACAGCAAATGGAAGATGCAGAGAGAAGACACACAGTGGATGGAAGGAATTGAATGAGAAGATGTGGAAAGCAGAAACCAGACTACAAAGGTAGAAAAAAAATTCTATTTATTTTTTGCTTTAGTTGTGTTGATAAAAATTTATAAACAAAGCCCTGCCAGCTGAACATCTCTTTCTCTAGTTCAGCAGCAGGAACTTTGATTTATAAGAAAGGAATAAACTAAATATTACAGTACTAAGGCTTATATGGATGCAGCGGGGACGGTGACGGGGCGGTGAATGGGATGGCAGTGGCGGTGACGGGGCGGTGAAAGGGAACGGCGGTGACGGGGCGGTGCAGAGGATGGTGGGCCGGTGACGGGGACAGATTTTTTCCCCGTGTCATTCTCTAGTACGGAACTTAATGCTCGCTGATGACAGGAGATATGGCGGGCAGTGGTTGAGTTCACATGATGCGTTGCTGTACTTATTGTAGAGTTTGTTGAATTCGGTCCAATGTATCTTAGGGAATTGGGACCAAGATCTGTCTGCAGAACAAGATTCATTTTCTGTGGGGAGTATTGTGACTTCGAGTAGGTGGGTTGGGTTATTAATGAGAGTAGCTCTGGTGTTTGTAATTTTATTCTTTAAGTGATCAGCTAGGAGGGAGACTGAAGGGGAGGAGTTATTGTTAGTGATCAATTAGGGTATGGTGTTAGTTAGATCTTTTAATATTTGGAATAGTTTTTTGGTGTCTTGGGTTTCCGTGCCTATTAAGAAGTACTACGTTGCTTTATGGGATGACTGTTGGGTTTAATGTCTGACTCTGGGGAAGCCCGTTGATGTGTTTATACGAGTTATGAGTCCACTGCCTTCCACTCTCCTTTCCTTTCTTTTGTTTTAGCCCCACTCAGCCCTTAGCTCGCTACCGCTCTCTGGCACCTTGGGTTTGAAGAGGGGTGGGGAGATAGATTGGGAGCCCACCGGGACAGATAGGGAAAATGCTTGAGTACCTGAGTGTAAAACCGCTTAGAAAACCTTGATAGGCGGTATATAAAATCCTAATAAACTTGAAACTTGAGAACAGGTGAGTGTGGTGTTTGCATGTGTGTGAGGAGTGCTAGTTGCGTTGTGTGGAGTGCATGCTGGCTTGTGTGTGGTATGATGAGAGGTTTATCTGTGTATTTGGGAGTAAAATTAAATAGGTGGTGGATTGCATTGTTCACTGGTATACTTACTGCTTGTATTCCATAGGTAGTGGAATCTTTTTTGTATGGATTTACTGTATACTGCTATGGTTGCTTTTTCTCCCAGCCTACATAGCAAGTGTTATGCAAGTATGTTTTCTGCATGTTCTATTATGGAATTCATTTCAGCTCGTATGTATTCCACCACTGCCAATAAAAAGTACATTAAAAAAATAAGATTCTTTCTACAACCCAAAAACATTAATACAAAATACTGTACGTACTTGTATCGCAAGACCTCGCTCATTTAGAACAGTCACTACACTCCTGCAGCGTCAGAGAGAGAAGAACCATCGGCTCAGTTGTGATGACATGAGGCGCGTATACTGTACGTACTTGTATTGCAAGACCTCGTTTGTTTAGAACAGTCACTACACTCCCACAGTGTTAGATAGAGAAGAACCATGGGCTCAGTTGTGATGACGTGAGGCGCGTATACTGTACGTACTTGTATTGCAAGACCTCGTTTGTTTAGAACAGTCACTACACTCCCACAGTGTTAGATAGAGAAGAACCATGGGCTCAGTTGTGATGACATGAGGCGCGTATACTGTACGTACTTGTATTGCAAGACCTCGTTTGTTTATCAAATTAAAATTTAATAAAATGTTTTGCTCGTCTTGCAAAACACTTGCACACCAAGTTACTTGCAATCCAAAGTTTTACTGTAATTCTCTGGTCACCCAGTCAAAGAATTCAATCAGATTCATTTGGCATGATTTACCTTTAGTAAACCCATGTTGTTTCGGATCTTGTAACCTATTAGAGTAGGAGTGGCCAAAAGGTTGATCACGATCGACCAGTAGATCGCAAAGGCAACGCGAGTCGATCGCGAAGCCCATCCCAGGCTCCGTGAAACTTGCATTGCCTTTGCGTTCTGTTCTCCCTGCTTCCCCGACGCCAGGCAAGGCGCATACAAGCACCAGGATCAAAGCCTTCCCCCCCAGCTGTCAATTCTGAAGTCGGAGAGGAAATTCCAGGCCAGCCAATCGCTGTGCAAGGTAGAGAGAATGAACTTTAGATGAGCCCTGTCCCAGCATAATTCTAGATCACAAAAAGCAGAAGAGGTCATTTTGGATGGTCCCCTAGCAAGAACTAGGTGGGCAGGGAAATATTACTTACATCAGGAGCAGCTTTCAAATACTTAGGAATCAACCAATGGACATGAGAGCTTTCAAAATCCAATCTATTCCATTCAACATTTAATCCACTTGTTTACTAGAAAATTCCAGATAAGGGATAACCAATATTTTATATCATCACATTTCAGAATAATTATGTATATAATATTTTAATTTGTAGCAATATAACCCACATATGCTTCAAGAATTAAAGGTCTAAAGATAATGCTAAATCAGTCATCTCTGACGCAACCCTCAAACAGTTTATTTATTTGGATTTATTAGCCACCTTTTCAGAAATGGATTCACCTAAAGCAGTTTACAATACATTGAATAATAATCAGGTACTCAAGTATTTTCCCTTTCTGTCCTGACAGGCTCACAATCTAAATGTTGTCTGAAATGCTCTTGAAATCCTGTAAAATTAATTAATTTCAATCTTGCCCACTTGATATACTGTAGTAACTGCAAACAATCTCTCAAGTGTGTTACTTAGATATCTCATTTATGGAATTTGCTACTGTTGACAAACCAAAATAAAGTGAGTTTTTAAAATATATGCTTGAAGTTATAGAATCAATATTAGTACTAATTTTTAACGTTTAATACTCAGAGCTTTCTCGTATTCATACTGTGGTCCTTTACATGAGAAAGTTTGGAGACCACTGGTTTAAATATACCAGTCTTCAGAAGATTTTAAAAGCTCAAAGAAAATTGAAACATTTGAGCCTTTATAAAGAAGCTGAGAAGTCAAATAGAGGCTGATCAAAACCACCTCCGAAACTGTGTAACTACTTTTGGCTTTAGCCAAAATTGTAACCAAAACTTATTGCCTGGTTTCAAAAGAAACCAAAAACTAAAATTTGGTTGTGTGCATATGAACCAACAAGGTCCACTGGGATTATCAGAGCCTGCAGTTAGTAGCCCTCTACTAAACCCATAGGAGATTACCCTCCAGTCCCAGGAATTACAAATATGGCTGACAACTGGGTGAAATATGGGAAAGGCGATGCAATGGAGGACGCAATCTGAACACCCCCTTCAAGAACCGAGTGATGTCTGGATAAGATGCCAATAACTGCTTACCTCCCCGAGCCAGAAAGCACAAGAAGCCTGCCACCATGAACAGCTTACAAAAATGCCAGGATCACCGAAGTGGCGCCTGACAAGGCTCTACCTGTTCCTTAGTGCACCGGAGCTGAAAAACCTTCAAGGTTTTTGCTTAAGCTGCAGACGTCAAAGGCTTCTTTGCTCTAAGGAGAGTAGCATCGACTATTTCTGAGTAACTCTTTTGAGTTAGGTCCGAGTGCTTAAGAGCCATGCCGTATGACCAAACTGCTCTGGATTCTCCATGAGAACTGGGTCCTGACTGAGGAGTCCTGGATGAACTGGCATCTTGAGACACCTGCCTCTGTGCAGTCGTACCAGATCTACATACCAAGGCTGATGAGGTCAATCCAGAACTACAAGGATTACCAGACCCTGGTGGTCTGCAGCTCTGCAGATGATCCGGCCCACAATGGCCTATGGTGGAAACACACAGAGTAGCTTCTCTGTGGTCCAGGACTGAACCAGGGCATCCAGCCCTGCACTTTACGGTTCAGCTTTTAAACTGTAAAGCGATCTGCTTTCATGTTCTTGGCTGAGGCCATGAGATCCATTTCTGTATTTCCCCAGCACCACACAATGAGGCTGAACACGCTCTAGGACAGGGACCATTCCCCTAGATCCAGAGTCTGCCTGCTTAAGAAGTTGGCTTGGACATTCTCTACTCTAGCCATGTGGGTTGCTGAGCGCGCCTGCCTATTTAAACAACATTTGTGCTACGAGGTATTATGGGGGTGCTTCTCGCGTCTCCCTGTCTATTCACATAAGCTATTGTGGTGGCATTGTCAGAGAATATTCTTTCTGCATTTGCAGTCAGGAAAGTCTCCAAGTGCTTTTAAAGCCAAAAGAATGGCTCTCAGTTCCAAATGATTTATGGACCACTTTGTTTTCCAATAGTGTCCATTTGCCCTGAAGTGGGTGACCACAGCAGTGGGCCCCCCAGCCACTCTGGCTTCCATCATTCGTGTCACCCATGAGGTGATTCTGAGGGGCATTCCCTTTGACAAGGCATGCCCGTGAAGTCACCAATGTAAGGTGTTCCTTGTCCCCATGACCAAAGATGATGCTTCAGCAGAGAATGCCGTTGGGGGGACCACCTAGAGAGAAGGGAATCCTGGAGATGATGCATAGATCTTTGGGGAGAGTCCCGCCACTAATTTTAAAGAGATTATGTGACCGCTCGATGTAAGTCCTGCTCAGGAACAGTTAAAAGGCAGCTGCTTAGCGGCGGTATTAGAAGTGCTAATTTGTATTTTGTTTTATTTTGTTATTTTGGTTCTTAGCCTGTGCTTTGTTTTTCTTTTAAGTTTTTACAGACTGCAGCCCCATTCTAGCAGCCAGATCTTCAGGGAGAGTTCCACCGCAAATTTTAAAGCGGTCATGTGACCACTCAATGTACGCCCTGCTCAGGAACAGTTAAAGTGCAGCCGCTTAGCGATGACCACGCCGTGCACTGCATGGTGTGCGCTAGAGAAACAGTTCATGCTCCTTAGGCGTGTTCCTTGGGGTGGATGACAGAAGATGGACAAATGATTTAGGTCAGTGGTCTCAAACTCTCGGCCCCCCAGGGAATATTTTGCGGCCCGCGGTCTGTCCTCTCCACTCCACTTCACAAGTTTTCCGATTGTGAAGTGGAGAGGACAATCATGTACAGAGCGCAAATATTTGACTGCTGTTATTGGCTTGTGTCTCTCTAGAGCAGGGATCTCAAAGTCCCTCCTTGAGGGCTGCAATCCAGTCGGGTTTTCAGGATTTCCCCAATGAATATGCATTGAAAGCAATGCATGCACATAGATATCATGCATATTCATTGGGGAAATCCTGAAAATCCGAATGGATTTCGGCCCTCAAGGAGGGACTTTGAGACTCCTGCTCTAGAGAGAATGTCAGAGAGTGGCCACCGAGTTGCGCCACTTCTCTCCCAGTCTCAGCCTCCCTTTGCCCCCTCTCATCCCGGATCCGGAGCATGCGGCTCACTCTGCCCTGCAGCTCGCCCACAAGTACCTGAACCAAGCAATGAGGCACCCTAGGCTGTGGTGGCGGTTACATTGTAAGCTGTAGGCCTATGTCAAGTAAGTCAAAATATGGTGTTTCTTCACATAGGCTTTGGTTTATTCAGCAATTGTCTGTTAAACAGAAATTTTTTTTGATACCCCCCTATGATTTATCCTGTGGTTAAATATCCTGTGGTTAAACTTGTCGTTTATGTTTCTCTGATAGTAGAGCACTAAGACAAGTATATAGAGACCCAGTCATCAAATATCTCAAGACTGCTATAAAAAGACTAGATTTCCCCAGTCTTGATACAATCTAAATCAGCACGTATCTTTAAATTAAATGTAGGATTGTCAGCAAGTTGGTGATGATATTCATACTCCAGTAAGCACCGGAAGGTGGAGGGTGTTTCGGTTTTTGAAACGTGCCGTTACATTCCCTTGAGATATCAGGTGACTGGGTGCCAAGGTAGAAGACATAGTGAGCCGCATCGACAGGATCATCGACAGTGTGGAAGAAGAAGATACGCAGTGGTGATCCATGTGGGAACGAACAACGTGAGCAACAAGAACTATAACAGGGAAGTACTGACGGACCAGTTCCGGATGCTTGGAAAGAAGCTGAAGACCAGAACACAGAGGATAGCATTCTCGGAGATCCTACCGGTACCCAGGGCTGATGAGAAGACGCAGATGGAGCTGCAAGCAGTCAACGTGTGGATGCGGCGCTGGTGTGAGGAAGGATTCCACTTCGTGCGCAACTGGATGACATTCTGGGGGAAGAGCAGAGATGGAATGAGGCTACTTGCACGCAACATCAAGAGAGAAATTGAGAAGTTTTTAAACTAGGAAGAAGGGGAAAGCCGACAGTTGACCGAGAGAGACAATGTCGATGATTCGGGAACACGGAGGATATCGTGCAAGAAGATAGAGGGAAAGACTCACCAGATCACAGGCAAGACAGATCGAAAAGGACACAAGAGGGAAGGAAATGCAAGAAAGGAACAGGCCGCAAACTCAAGTGTACGTACACGAACGCAAGGAGCCTTAGAAATAAGATGGGTGAATTAGAAGCTATGGCACAAAAAGATAACGTTGACATCATAGGCATCACGGAAACATGGTGGAATGAGGAAAACGTCTGGGACACTGTGCTACCAGGATACAAACTATACCACAGAGACAGAGTGGCTCAAAAAGGTGTGGGCATTGCCATATACGTCAAAGAGGGAATTGAATCTACTGGAGAGAACACGCCACAACCAACGGATAAGTTAGAATCTCTATGGGTCTAAATTCTGGGAACAAAAGGCCTGGAAACAAAGAACGGCATCTACAACTGACCCCCAGGGCAGTCCGAAGAAATTGATGGAGAAATGACAGACAAGATTAAACACAACTGCAAGGGAGGCAAAGCAGTTATCATGGGTGACTTCAACATTCCGGGAATAGACTGGAACCTAGGCGCCTCCAGCTGCATTAGAGAGACCAAGTTCTTGGATGTTGTAGGCGATTGCTTCCTGGAACAACTTGTCAAGGAAAACATTAGAGGAAATGTAATTCTGGACTTAATTCTAAATGGCCTACGAGGACCGGCACAAAATGTAGAAGTAGAAGGGATGCTGGGAAACAACAATCACAATATGATCCGCTTCGATCTGGATGCAGGGGAGAAACATCAGTCCAAAACAATAGCCAAGGAAATGAACTTCCGAAAAGGGAATTACGAAGGGATGAGACTCATAGTAGGGAAGAAGATTAAGAAGAGGATAAGCACTGTAAAAACGCTAGAGCAAGCTTGGACACAGTCACCGAGGCGCAAAATCTATATATACCACGTATCAACAAAGGATCAAAGAGGAAAAATAACAAAGAACCGGCGTGGCTCACTGTAGAGCTGAAGGAAGCGATCAGAGACAAGAAAACTTTGTTTAAGGAATGGAAAAGGTCAAAAATGGACGAAAACTAGAACAAGCACAAACAACATCAACACAGGTGCCATAAGGCGGTAAAAGGGGCCAAAAGAGACTACGAGGAAAAAATAGCCAAGGAGGCGAAGAACTTCAAGCTGTTCTTTCGATATATTAAGGGGAAACGACCCGCGAAGGAAGCGGTGGGACCGTTGGATGACCATAGACTAAAGGGAGCTCTATAGGAGGACAAAGTAATCGCCGACAAAATGAACACATTTTTTGCGTCTGTATTTATTGAAGATGTACACAGCATACCGGATTTTATCAGGCTATATGCTGGAAATGAAGACAAAAAGCTGACAGGATTGACGGTCAGTCTAGAGGAGGTGTGTAGGAAGAATGATAGGCTTAAGAGCGATATATCCCCAAGACCGGATGGCATCCATCCGAGGGTCATTAAGAAACTGAAAGGAACCATAGCTGAACTGCTTCAACTAATAGCCAATCTGTTGATCAAATCGGGAAAGATTCCGAAAGATTGGAAGGTGGCAAATGTTACGCTGATCTTCATGTAAGGTTTGAGGGAGATCCAGGAAACTACAGACCGGGGAGTCTCACCTCGGTTCTGGGAAAGATGGCAGAGTCGCTGATAAAGGACCGCATCATTGATCACCTTGACAGACATGGGCTGAAGACCAGTCAGCATGGTTTTAGCAGGCAGATCGTGTTTGACGAACTTGCTGCTCTTTGAGGGAGTAAACAGACAGATAGACAAGGGCAACCCGGTCGACATTGTATATCTGGATTTTCAGAAGGCATTTGACAAGGTTCTGCATGAACGACTACTTCGGAAAATTGCGAGCCATGGAATTGAGGGTGAAATACTCACGTGGATTAAAAACTGGCTGGATCATAGGAAACAGACAGTTGGGGTAAATGGACACTACTCGGACTGGAAGAGCATCACCAGTGGGGTGCCATAGAGCTTGGTGCTTGGACCCATGCTCTTCATCTTTATAAATGATCAAGACATTGGTACGACGAGTGAGGTGATTAAATTTGCGGATACAAAGTTATTCAGAGTAGTGAAGACACAGGGGGATTGCGAAGATCTGCAGCATGAAATAATCAGGCTCGAGGATTGGGCATCAACAAGGTAGATGAAGTTCAACGTGGATAAGAGTAAAGTGATGCATGTAGGTAACAAAAATCTCATGCACGAATACAGGATGTCCGGGGCGGTACTTGGAGAGACTTCCCAGGAAAGAGATTTGGGAGTTATGATAGACAAGTCGATGAAACCTTCCATGCAATGTGCTGCGGCAGTGAAAAGGGCAAACAGAATGGTAGGAATGATAAAGAAGGGGATAACGAACAGATCAGAGAAGGTTATCATGCCGCTATACTGGGCCATGGTGCGCCCTCACCTGAGAGTACGGCGTCCAGCAATGGTCGCCATACATGAAGAAGGACACCTTACTACTCGAAAGGGTCCAGAGCAGAGCGACTAAGATGGTTAAGGGGTTGGAGGAGTTACCATACAGTGAAAGATTAGAGAAACTGGGCTTTTTCTCCCTCGAACAGAGGAGATTGAGCGGGGACATGATCGAAATATTCAAGATAGATAAAGACAGGTTGTTCACCCTCTCCAAGGTAGGGAGAACGAGAGGGCACTCTCTAAAATTGAAAGGGGATAGATTCCATATGAACTTAAGGAAGTTCTTCACTCAGAGAGTGGTAGAAACCTGAAACGCTCTTCCGGAGTCTGTCGTAGGGGAAAACACCCTCCAGGGATTCAAGACAAAGTTAGACAAGTTCCTGCTGAAGCAGAACGTATGCAGGTAGGGCTAGTCTCAGTTAGGGCGCTGGTCTTTGACCAAGGACTGCCGCATGAGCGGACTGCTGGGCACGATGGACCACTGGTCTGACCCAACAGCGGCAATTCTTATGTTTCTATATACTTGTCTCAGTGCTCTACCACCATTGAATTTGTATTTGAGCAAGTAGTGTTCCATTAGGTTTACACTAGAAGTATTCATTGTTTATGTTTCACTGCCATGTTGGCTTCCCAACAGTTCTATTCTGGTCATCCAATATCTTCCTTTCAGTCCACAATTTATTGCATTTCACTTTTTTATTATTTGCCACGCATACTTATTTCACAATTTCTCATCATCTTCTAATTCACAAACACATGCGACGTACACATTTGTTTCCATCAAGACACTCCAGTAACCCACATTCACTACCTACTCATCATGGCTCCCACACGCTGCACACACTTACATATTTTAATTTGTCTAGACAAGAACAAGATGTTTATAATAATCATTCTTTTAGTCTATGAACATAACACACATCCGTTGCCATATGTTCACATATTCAACAATTCCTTTTATTTCACTATCCATATTCTTTTGACTGATTTATATGCACCTTCTTCTTAAGTCATTTCATTCACTTTCACGTTTTTCCCAGAAACATTCTTTCTGCAGGAGCTGTCATTCATTTCACTTTTCCCGTTCATCTATCCGAGCACAATTAGTCTTATCCTTTGGGTTCTGTTTTGTGTGTTCATTCTTGCCTTATGTTCCTCTACCTCTGAACTCTCTCCCAGCATAACTAGGCTAGAAAGATCCAAATTCAAAGACTGCTATGGAGAATTTTGCATATTAATCTGCTTGATTTTCATTAACAATAACCTCAGTGTACTGTATGAGCTTTTTTCTAAGCATATCTTCAGTGTACTACAGTCTCAGTATGTTAGAAAACCCAAATGCAGCTGAACCTAGGGTAGATTTCACAACAAACTTTTAGAAAGGAAAACTGAAAAGAAACTCTAACCTCACACAAGCGCTTTCCTGCATCTCTACGAGATTGTGGAGTGGAGAGGACAATCGTGTACAGACGGAGGAAAGCGCTTGCATGAGGTCGTTAGAGTAGTGAGGTGGGCAACGCTCTAGAATGCAAGTTTGGTTACTAACCAATGGAGCAATGGTTGGAGGCAATGCAGCTTATGCGTGTGTTCGATGCTGGAGGAGGTGAGAGCTGTTGATACTTTGATAGTTTTTCATTTTCTGCATGTTGCACTGCTTTCAGCTGTGTATAGCTGAAATCAGAAAGCACAGTTACTTACTGTAACAGGTGTTATCCACGGACAGCAGGCAGATATTCTCACAAATGGTGACATCACATCATCGACGGAGCCCCGGTATGGACCACTTTAAAAGTGCATCACCACTTTAAAACTTTAGAAAGTTTGCGATAGCCCGTACCGTGTATGTGCAAGTGCCTCCCCGCCTGACGTAGGGTGCGCGGTCCCTCAGTTAAGATAAGCCAGCTAAGAAGCCAACCCGGAGAGGTGGGTGGGATGTGAGAATATCTGCCTGCTGTCCCTGGATAACACCTGTTACGGTAAGTAATTGCGCTTTATCCCAGGATAAGCAGGCAGCATATTCTCACAAATGGGTGACCTCCAAGCTAACAGAAATGGGATGATGGGAGCGATGGCCTTAAGAAAATACATTTGTAATACAGATTGGCCGAAGTGCCCATCCTGTCTGGAGAAAGACTCCAGACAGTAGTGAGAAGTGACTGTATGAACTGAGGAGTAGGTGGCAGCTTTACAAATTTCTTCATTGGGAGTAGATCTGAGGAAAGCCACAGAAGTTGCTCTACCTCTATGGGCTGTGACACGACTCTCCAGTGCCAGTCTGGTCTGAGCATAACAAAGGAGATGCCAGTTGGATATCGTTCTCTTGGAAATAGGCCGTTCCAACTTGTTTGGATCAAAAGAGATGATCAGTTGAGGCTTTGACTGGTCCATGTAATAGGTCAAAGCAAGTTTACAGTCCAAAGTATGCAAAGCAGTTTCTCCAGGATGAGAATGAGGTTTAGGAAAAACATTGGTAGAACAATGGACTGATTGAGATGAAATTCAGTGACAACCTTTGGAAGAAACTTTGGATGGGTATGTAGAACCACCTTGTCATGATGAAAAACTGTGAAGGGTGGTTCTGCTACAAAGACTTGTAACTCACTGACCCTCCTGGCAGAGGTGAGAGCAATAAGACCACTTTCCAGGTGAGAAACTTGAGATGAGCTGTGGCCATTGGTTCAAATGGTGGCTTCATCAAACTGGAAAGAACTACATTAAGGTCCCAGACGACAGGTGGAGGTTTGAGAGGTGGTTTAACATTGAAAAGTCCCTTCATGAACCTGGGGACTAAAGGATGAGCAGTAAGAGGCTTTCCCGCTACTGGTATGCGATATACAGTAATAGCGCTGAGATGGACTCTAATGGATGTGGATTTAAGCCCAGAGTTCGACAGAGAAAGTAGATAATCCATCACCAACTCCAATGCCAAGGAAGACACCAGGAAGAAAACCGAGTCCACTTTTGTTGATAACACTGGAGGATAGCTGGTTTCCTGGAGGCATCAATAATATGACGTATAGGCTGAGAGAGATGTAATTCAGAAGAACTCAGCCTGAGAGAAACCAAGCTGTCTGTCAGGTACAGTGACTATAGATTGGGATGGAACAGAGATTCTTGATTCTGAATGAGCAGAGTAGGAAATACTGGAAGAGGTATGGGCTCCCTGGAACTGAGTTGAAGTAGAAGGGAGAACCAATGTTGCCTGGGACACTGTGAAGCAATGGTGGTGGTTGTTTCGCTCTTGAGCTTAAACAGAGTTTTCAACATGCCCATCCAATCCTGGAAGAAAGCATCTGCTTCCAGATGGAGAGGAGAGGAGAGTAAAGTCTGGAGCAAAACTGGGGCAACTGGTAATTGTGAGGAGCCACAAACATTTCCACATGTGGAGTGCCCCATTGAGAAAAGATGGACTGGAGAGTTGCAGAGTTGAAAGTCCATTCGTGAGGTTGAAGAATTCTGCTGAGGTTGTCTGCTAGGGAATTCTTCTCCCCTTGAATGTAGACAGCCTTCAAGAACAGATTGCGAGCTATCGCCCAAGTCCAGATTTTTTGGGCCTCCTGACACAACAGGAGAAATCTTGTGCCTCCTTGCTTGTTTATGTAGTTCATTGCTATTTGATTGTCTATGTGAAGGAGGAGGACTTGGGGACAGAGCAGATGATGGAAGGCCTTGAGGGCATAATAGATCACTCTGAGCTCTAGAAAATTGATGTGAAATTTTCATTCTCTGGCGGTCCAGAAACCCTGGGTCTGAAGATCATCCATATGACCTCGCCATGCATAAAGGGTAGCGTCTGTCGTGATGACCTTGTGATGAGGAGGTAAATGGAAAAGGAGACCTTTGGAGAGATTGGAAGAGGTCATCCACCAACGAAGCGATTGCAGAAGAGATATAAAACTGCTAGAGAGGGTGCAGAGATGAGCAACGAAGCTAGTGAATTTTATGGAGAACCTGGACTACGAGGAACGACTTAGGAGACTGGGATTGTTCTCCCTCGAGAAGAGGAGACTGCGAGGGGACCTGATCAAGACTTTCAAAATACTGAAAGGATTCGACATAATAGAGCAGGGAAAGCAGCTATTTACAATGTCCAATGTGACCCGGCAAGAGGACAGACTGAAGCTGAGGGGGGACAGGTCCAGGACGAATATCAGGAAGTTCTGTTTCACACAGCGAGTGGTGGACACCTGGAATGCTCTCCCGAAGGAAGTAATTGCAGAATCCACCGTTCTAGGGTTTAAGGGTAAACTAGATGCACATCTCCTTAGGAGTGGCATAGAGTGACACGGGTAAGAGTATATTAGGTGCACATCTCCCTTGAGAAGCATAGAGTGACATGGGGACTTAGTCCATGCCAGGGCACACCTGGCGGGGCCTCCGCGTGTGCAGATCACCGGACTTGATGGACCCAGGATCTGATCCGGAGATGCCAATTCTTATGTTCTTATATATGCTGAGAAAGACGATCCATCGCTTGAGACCATTGAGAGGCAAGGGGCCACTGAGGAGTGTGAAGATGGAGCCTTGCTAGAGATTTTACATGGACGGTGGAAGCCATGTGGCCCAGGAGAACCATCATGTGTCTGGCAGAGATGGATTGCAGAGGAAGCAAGTGCTGACACAGGCAGATAAGAGTTTGGAGGCGATCCTGAGAGTGGTGTCTAAGATTGCTCCAATGAACTGCAGATGCTGAGTTAGAATGAGATGTGACTTGGGGAAGTTGATTTCAAATCCCAAAACTTGTAGAAAGGAAATGGTCTGAGATGTTGTTGTGACCACTTCTTGAGAAGATACAGCTTTGATCAACCAGTCATCCAGGTAAGGGAAGACCTGAACACCGTGCGATTGGAGAGATGCAGCCACTACAATCAGGCACTTCGTGAAGACTCTGGGAGAAGATGCCAGGCCGAAGGGAAAAGCATTGTATTGGTAATGACAGCAATTGATTTGGAAGTGAAGATATTTTCTGGAAGCCAGGTGAATTGGGATATGTGTGTAGGATTCCTTGAGATCCAGGGAGCATAGCCAGTCATTCTGATTGAGTAGGGGATAAAGCAGGGCGAGGGAGAGCATCCTGAATTTCTCCTTGACTAGAAATTTGTTGAGAGCTCTGAGATCCAGGATCAGTCTCAGTCCTCCGGTCTTCTTGGGAACTAAGAAGTAACCGGAGTAGAATCCCCTCTTCTGCTAACTGAGGGGAACTTCCTCAATGGCATTCAGCAGGAGAAGGGATTGAACCTCCTGCAGAAGAAGGGAGGACT
Source organism: Geotrypetes seraphini (assembly GCF_902459505.1). Taxonomy (NCBI): domain Eukaryota; kingdom Metazoa; phylum Chordata; class Amphibia; order Gymnophiona; family Dermophiidae; genus Geotrypetes; species Geotrypetes seraphini. The sequence goes on along the minus strand of NC_047087.1, from coordinate 163,695,575 downwards.
GTGCAGTGTCCAAAGCAGAATCGCTTGGAGGCTGGTCTGGTGGAAGGGTTTGAAAATTGAGAGAGTAACTCTGACGAATGATGTTGGGGACCCAGAGGTCTGTTGTTATCAGTTCCCAATGATCTATGAAAAACTGAAGACGGCCTCCGATGGGCTGAGGCACAGGCTGAAGAAGAGCGACATTGACTATGCTCTGAAGAAACACATCAAAAAGGCTGCGTGGATTTTGGAGTGGCAGACTGCTGTTTCTGTTGTTGTTGACGTGGTTTGACATCAAGTTCCGAAACTCTCTGCCAGGCTAGATGCTTAATGGCCACTGACATGGCCGCAGCACGTGAGGAGAGCTCAAAGGTATCATAAAAAAATATTTCCATCCTCTAACCTTCAGATTACTGGTTCAGTTGCTGATTCTATCCACCTTGGACGATTGTAACATTATCTACTTGGGGATACTTAAAAAAAACGTAAGAAAACTGCAAATAATTCAAAACACGGCCGTCCGCTTAATATTCGGACTAAAGAAAAGTGATCACGTTAGTCCCTTTTACAAATGACTACACTGGTTACCACTCGAAGAAAGAATTTTATTCAAGTTCTCCTGCTTTTGCTATAAATTAATCTGGGGAATGGCCCCTAATTACCTCCTACCTCATTTTGAATTCTATTCCCCCATTAGATCTACCAGAAACAACAACCTGTTTGCATACCTGAAAATCGTTGGCTGCAGATATCGAACCTTCCTGGACAGAATTTTCAAGTTTCAAGCTGGTAGACAGCAAAAAGCCATTGTTTTGTATCGAAGCCACTAGCAGCGTTAGAAGTTGCAATGCCATTTTCTTATTGGATGGTTTGTTTTAAATGCTGGGAGGCACCATATTGGTTGTGTTCTGTGTGACCATACCAGTGTTAAAGTATTGATATTTATTTTATATGTGTGTTCATATTCTTACAGACATATCTTTTTCTAAGCCGAGCTGCAGCAACAAACGATCAATTGAAGATGAACATAGAATTTTCAACAAGAAGTGGGAGTTACAGTACTTTTGTTCTGAGAGTAGTAATCATGTGTTATGTCTTATTTCTAAACAGTCCTTAGCCACCCCAAAGGAGTACAATTTAAGGCGCCATTTTCAGACTGTGCTTGGGGAGAAGTATGAATCTGTGCAAGGGAAGCTACGGGAGGATAAACTTAAGAAACTGAAAGCTGATTTAAGTGCTCAACAAAATATATTTCATAGAATTAATAAACAGAAAACAGGTAATGTGAAAATAAGCTACATCTTATCAAAAATGATTGTAGAAAATTCCAAGCCTTTCACCGACGGTTTATTTATAAAAGATTGCTTACTCAAGGAAGTAGAGTGTATTTGCCCTGAAAAGTTGAATGCGTTTAAAGAAATCACAGAATCATTGAATCAATGAAAAGAAAACAGCAAGATTCCTTTATTTTTTCCACTTACAATTGACGAGAACACAGACTTAACTGATATTGCACAGCTATCCATTTTTATTTGCAGTGAAGATGAGATCCTTGCCCAACTCCCAGCTAATATCAATGCATGATACTATGAAAGCTGATATTTTTAACAAAATAAAAGTAATGTTTGAGGAAGAAAAATTGTCTTGGTTAGTTACTGATGGTGCACCTGCCATGGCAAGTGCTAAAAACGGTGTTGTAGAAAAGATAAAAGAAAAACATTGATGAAGGGTCAGTTATTCCATTTGTACATTTCCACTGCATCATACATCAAGGAGCACTTTGTGGCCATGTTTTAAAAGTTGACAATTTGAAGCCTGTAGTAAAAATTATTAACTATATTTGCTTGAAAAGCTTGCACCACAGACAGTTCAACACTTTTCTGTGAGCATAGTGAAATTCTGTATCACTCTCAAATAAGATGGCTTAGTTGTGGAAGAGAATTCAAATGATTTTGGGAGAGATGAAATAAAGATGTTTCTTGAAAATAAAAATCAAGATGTCTCACTCTTTGATGATACAAAATTATTTCCATGATCTGGCATTCAGCACAGACATAACTGGCTACTTGAAAGATTTGAATGTCAAACTGTAAGGCCAAAATAAGTTGGTCACTGATCTGATTGGCAATATTAAGGCATTTGTGTGCAAACTACAGCTTTGGGAAGTTCAAAGTTCAGCTTAAAGCGGGAACTCTTGCTCACTTCCCAACTTTGAAGTCTGCAATTACGGCAGAAGAGGAAATTAATTTTGCTGAGTTTTATACAAAAATTAGTGTGTTAAAGGAAAATTTCGACAGGCGATTTGAATGCTTCAGGACTATGGAATCATTTTTAACATATTCATGTCAACATTTTCTTGTAGTGTTGATGATCCACCTGAAGAACTTCAACTAGAATTAATAGATTTTCAGTGTGATGATCTGCTAAAAGAAAAATTCGACAGTTGCAGTCTTACAGAATTCTATCAGTTTGTTTTGAAGGACAAATATAAAAACATTCACAACCTAGCTAAACGGGTTCTGTCCATGTTCGGAAGCACATATTCATGCAAACAATTATTTTCAAAAATAAACCAAATGAAATCTCTTCAAAGGAACAAGTGAGGATGTTAAAGGAAATATTTATAAACTATAAAGAGTTTTACCTCATGTAAAGTTGTCATTTCTTTAATAAGACATTAACTATTTGTTCTGCAGCCCTCCAAGTACCTGCAAATCCAAAATGTGGCCCTGCAAAGGGTTTGAGTTTGAGACCACTGGTTTAGGTTAAATAAAGGTATCTGCAATACAGAATATTAGTTAAATTTGCTTGGTTATTTGGCTTGATGTGTGTGATACCAGTAATAGTGGGGAATAGGCCTGGTAGGACTCAACAATATGATGGGTTACGTTTGAATCGTAGTCAGAGTTCAGTGTTAGTAAATGTTGATCTACAGGTGAAGGCCAAGGGAGTTTAGAATCAGTTAAGAATAATAAATTTTTGTTAGTGAACTGTAGGTCAGTAACGAATAAAACTGCGGCTATTTAGATTTGGTAAACAATAAAGATGTGGAGAGTGTATGTTTTACCAGGGCTGTGGAGTTGGAGTCAGAGACAATTTTGGGTACCTGGAGTTGGAGTTGATAAAAATGTACCGACTCCGACAAACTGATAAATTTAAATTATAATTTAAAAAATACAGCAAGTTCAAATGTCCCATTTCACAAAAAATAGTCATAATTAACACATTGTATGCGGGCATTTTTCGCTGATCTACACTGAAAAGTGGGCAAATTTTTAAAATGTTGCATGGGAAATTACGTTTCATGTAAAATAGCTAACTTCTGAACCATTGCTTATTTTTTAATAAAACTTTCAGTTTCTTTTCTTATATTGAATTCTTTATTATAATTTGAACACATTTTTAAATTATTTTGTTATAAACAATTACAACATTCAAGATTAATTTCAAAATTTAAGAAAACTATTTTATACTGAAGAAATTTAAGGAAAAACAATTCAATTTACCGCTATTTTATTTACGATTTTGATCTCCCTTCCGACCCTAATACCACGAATCATCAGGGATCTCTTCATTGCCTAACGTCTAATGATAGATAATGCGTAATTTTTAATTTGCTGAATAGCCTTATTTACACTTTTGCCGCACTCCAGTGATAATTTGTAGAAACTGAGTTTTGTCGGTTCCCGTTCTCTAGTGATAGTATGTGAAAAACGTGTTTACTTGTTTCCCGCCAACAATGTGTTAAGAACTTCGCTGATGTAAGAATAAAGCCCAGATATAATGTGTTTAACAAGTTCATTTGAGAGTAAACAAGTGTAATTTTGTAAGTATAGGTGAATGCTATGGCCTGATGTGTGTTCAGGTGTCCTGCCTGCACTCTCCATATATGCTCCGATCCAGGGCTGAACTTTAACATCATTTGGCACACCACCTAATACTAGGAAGTTAGTTAAGTGGCCCCCCTGGCCCTAGAGCCTCCCATTGCCCTGTCTTCAGCAGAAGATCAGCAAACAAAGATAAAGGCAGCAGCATCTGCTCAACTTCCTCTGTCTGCTAAAAGAGCTTAGAAGAACTTGGAGGAACAGCTTTTTGGATTCAACTGTAAGTGTTCATGCTTATTTTAAAAATGCATGGCTGCTTGAGTGTACAGAGGAGTTGGAGTCAGAGAGTTGGAGTCATGGGTATCAGAAACTGAGGAGTCGGAGTTGAAGGATTTATCTACCGACTCCAAAGCCCTGTGTTTTACGGAGACATAGATACGAATTGAAGAAGAAGCCTATTTATATCAAGCACTCCCCCCCGGATTTTGAGATTTTTTTTCTCGCTCAAGGTCATATAAGAGAGGGGGAGGGATAGCTGTTGGCTATAAATCTTTCCTACAGTTGTTTGAATTGAAATTAGAGTCTTTTTCATACAAGGAGCTGTTGCTTTCAAATTGGGAGAAAAAAATCTGATTTATCTGTAAGTATTTTATTGTCCTCTGGGATTAGAACATAAGAATTGCCGCTGCTGGGTCAGACCAATGGTCCATCGTGCCCAGCAGTCTGCTCACGTGGTGGCCCACTGGTCAAAGACTAGCGCCCTAACAGACTACCCTACCAGCGTACGTTCTGGTTCAGCAGGAACTTGTCTAACTTTGTCTTGAATCCTTGGAGGGTGTTTTCTCTTATAACAGACTCCGGAAGAGCATTCCAGTTTTCTAATACTCTATGGGTGAAGAAGAACTTCCTTACATTTGGACAGATTCTGTACCCTTATACCTTTAGAGAGTGCCCTCTCTACCTTAGAGAGGGTGAACAACCTTTCTTTATCTACTAAGTCTATTCCCTTCATTATCTTGAATGTTTCGATCATGTCCCCTCTCAGTCTCCTCTTTTCAAGGGAGAAGAGGCCCAGTTTCTCCAATCTCTCACTGTATGGCAACTCCTGCAGCCCCTTAACCATTTTAGTTGCTCTTCTCTGGACCCTTTTGAGTAATACCGTGTCCTTCTTCATGTACGGCAACCAGTGCTGGACACAGTACTCCAGGTGAGGGCGCACCATGGATCAGTAAAGCGGCACGATAACCTTCTCTGATCTGTTCATGATCCCCTTCTTTATCATTCCTAGCATTCTGTTTGCCCTTTTTGCCGCCGTAGCACATCATCGACTTGTCGATCATAACTCCCAAGTCTCTTTCCTGGGAGGTCTCTCCAAGTATCGACCCGGACATCCTGTATTCGTGCATGAGATTTTTGTTACCGACATGCATCACTTTACACTTATCAACGTTGAACCTCATATGCCATGTTGATGCCCATTCCTCGTGCATGATTTGTCATGTTGCAGATCTTCGCAATCCCCCTGTGTCTTCACTACTCTGAATAACTTCGTATTGTCCGCAAATTTAATCACCTCATTCGTCGTACCAATGTCCAGATCATTTATAAAGATGTTGAAGAGCACGGGTCCAAGCACTGAGCACTGCAGCAACCCACTGGTGATGCTCTTACAGTCCATGTATTGTCCATTTACCCCCACTCTCTGTTTCCTATGCTCCAGCCAGTTGTTAATCCACATGAGTATTTCACCCTCGATTCCATGGCTCGCAATTTTCCGAAGTAGTCGTTCATGCGGAACCTTGTCAAACGCCTTCTGAAAATCCAGATATAAAATGTCGACTGGGTCTATCTGTACGTTTACGCCCTCAAAGAACTGCAACAAGTTCTTCAAACATGATCTGCCTTTGCTAAAACCGTGCTGACTGGTCCTCATCAGCCTGTGTGTGTCAAGGTGATCAATGATGCGGTCCTTTAACAGCAACTCTACCATCTTTCCCAGTACTGAGGTCAGACTCACCGATCTGTAGTTTCCCGGATCTCCCCTTGAACCTTTCTTAAAGATCGGCGTAGCATTCACCACCTTCCAGTCTTCTGGAATCTTTCCCGATTTGATCAACAGATTGGCTATTAGTTGAAGCATAAGAACATAAGAACATAAGCAATGCCTCCGCTGGGTCAGACCCGAGGTCCATCGTGCCCAGCAGTCCGCTCATGCGGCGGCCCAACAGGTCCAGGACCTGTGAAGTAATCCTCTATCTATACCCCTCTATCCCCTTTTCCAGCAGGAAATTGTCCAATCCTTTCTTGAACCCCAGTACCGTACTCTGCCCTATTACGCAATCTGGAAGTGCATTCCAGGTGTCCACCACACGTTGGGTAAAGAAGAACTTCCTAGCATTCGTTTTGAATCTGTCCCCTTTCAATTTTTCCGAATGCCCTCTAGTTCTTTTATTATTTGAAAGTTTGAATAATCTGTCCCTCTCTACTCTCTCTATGCCCTTCATGATCTTGTAAGTCTCTATCATATCCCCCCTAAGTCTCCTCTTCTCCAGGGAAAAGAGTCCCAGTTTCTCCAATCTCTCAGCGTATGATAAGTTTTCCATCCCTTTTATCAGACGTGTCGCTCTCCTCTGAACCCTCTCAAGTAACGCCATATCCTTCTTAAGGTACGGCGACCAATATTGGACGCAGTACTCCAGATGCGGACGCACCATAGCCCGATACAACGGCAGGATAACTTCTTTCGTTCTGGTAGAAATACCCTTCTTGATTATACCTAGCATTCTATTCGCTCTCTTAGCGGCCGCTGCACACTGTGCCGTCGGCTTCATTGTCATGCCCACCATTACCCCAAGTCCCTTTCTTGGGTACTCTCTTTTAATAAGATCCCTCTCATCGTGTAGTTGTACCTCGGGTTTCTGCTTCCCACATGTAATACTTTACATTTCTCAACATTGAACTTCATCTGCCATCTCGTCGCCCATTCCCCTAGTTAGTTTAAGTCCCTTTGCAATTCTTCGCAGTCCTCTTTAGTCCGAGCTCCACTAAATAGTTTGGTGTCATCCACAAATTTTATTATCTCACACTTCGTCCCTGTTTCTAGATCATTTATGAATATATTGAATAGCAGCGGCCCGAGCACCGAGCCCTGTGGGACACCACTCGTGACCCTCCTCTAGTCCGAGTAGTGGCCCTTTACTCCTACCCTCTGTTTCCTTCCCGCCAACCAGTTTCTGATCCATTTATGTATGTCTCCTTCCACCCCATGGCTCTTCTGTTTCCGGAGTAGACGTTCATGAGGCACCTTGTCAAAGGCCTTTTGGAAATCTAGGTATATGATGTCTATGGGGTCTCCTTTGTCCATCCGTTTGTTAATTCCCTCGAAGAAGTGCAATAAGTTAGTTAGGCATGATTTCCCCTTGCAGAAACCATGTTGGCTGGTTATCAGAAGTTCGTTTCTTTCAAAATGTTCATCAATGCGTTCTTTAATCAGTGCTTCCGCCATTTTCCCCGGAACTGAGGTCAGACTCACCGGTCTGTAGTTTTCCGAAGTTCAGTGCCGTGGCTGTCATTTTGGACTGATGTTTCTCCCCGGCATCCAGATCGAAGTGGATCATATTGTGATCGTTGTTTCCCAGCGTCCCTTCTACTTCTTCATCTTGTGCCGGTCTATGCAGGCCATTTAGAATGAAGTCCAGAATTGATTTCCTCTAGTGTTTTCTTTGACAAGTTGTTTCAGGAAGCAATCGCCTACAGCATCCAAGAACTAATGCAGCAGGAGGTGCCTAGGTTCCAGTCTATTCCCAGATAGTTGAAGTCACCCATGATAACTTCATTGCCTCTCTTGCAGTTGCGTTTAATCTCGTCTGTGATTTCTCCATCAATTTCTTCGGACTGCCCTGGAGGTCGGTAGTAGATGCCGATCTTAGTTTCCAGGCCATTTGTTCCCGGAATTTTGATCCATAGAGACTCTAACTTATCCGTCAGTTGTGGCATGTTCTCTCCAGTAGATTCAATTCCCTCTTTGACGAAAATGGCAAAGCCCTCACACCTTTTTGAGCCACTCTGTCTCTGCGGTATAGTTTGTATCCTGGTAGCAAACTGTCCTAGACGTTTTCCTCAGTCCACCATGTTTCCCTGATGCCTATGATGTCAACGTTATCTTTTTGTGCCATAGCTTCTAATTCACCCATCTTATTTCTAAGGCTTCTTGCGTTCGTGTACATACACTTGAGTTTGCGGCCTGTTTCTTTCTTGCATTTCCTTCCCTCTTGTGTCCTTTTCAATCTGTCTTGCCTGTGATCTGGTGAGTCTTTCCCTCTATCTTCTTGCACGGTATCCTCCGTGTTCCCAAACCATCGACATTGTCTCTCTCAGTCAACTGTCGGCTTTCCCCTTCTTCCTAGTTTAAAAACTTCTCAACTTTTCTCTTGATGTTTCTTGCAAGTAGCCTCATTCCGTCTCTGCTAAGGTGGATTCTGTCCTTCATGTATAGCTTACTCTTCCCCAGAATGTCGTCCAGTTGCACACGAAGTGGAATCCTTCTTCTTCACACCAGCACTGCATCCATGCGTTAACTGCTTACAGCTCCATCTGCCTCTTCTCATCAGCCCTGGGTACCGGCAGGATCTCCGAGAATGCTATCCTCTGCGTTCAGGTCTTCAGCTTCCTTCCTAGCATCCAGAACTGGTCCTTCAGTACTTCCCTGTTGTAGTTCCTGTTGCTCACGTTGTTCGTCCCCACATGGATCACAACCACCGTATCTTCTTCTTCCACAGTCGATGATCCTGTCGATGTGGCTCACTATGTCTTCTACCTTGGCTCCTGTTAGGCAGCTCACCAGCCGATCCAGTCTTCCTCCAGCTATGTGGCTGTCGACTTGTCTGATGATGGAGTCCCCCACAATGATTGCTGTCCTCTCTATCTTCTCTTGATTTTCCAGCCGCAGGTCTGTGTTCCTGGTGTATGTCCATCTCTCCTGCCACAGGTCTGTATCCTTCGTTCTCGTTGCTGTGTCACCCATTTCTTCGTGGTGGTTGTCCGTCGGGTGGTCCACACACTCTGTAGGTGTCTTTCGGTAGTTCCACTGTTGCTGGTGATTTTCCACAGCCTCCCTGTATGCCTCCTCTATGAACTTCTCAGCTCTCGGACTTCTTCCTCGATGGTGTCCTCTGTCTTGTTCTCTGCTTCCCTTGTCTTGACGTTCTCTGCATCTCTGTCTCCCTCCTCCGCTGCTTGAAATGCCTCCAGTTCCAGTATTCTACCCTCCAGGAGTCTGACTTGTCTCTTCAGGCTCTCCAGTTCTCCGCATCGAGCGTATACATAAGACCGCCTCCCAGAGGGGAGGTAGTCATACATATGGCAGATGGTGCAGAAAACTGGGTAGCTCAACATCCTGCTTCCGTCCGCTGCCTCCATCGCTGCCAGTCTGCTGTGGATGCTTTCTGTGTCTGCTGTGGTTGTCCTCTGCACCTGCTGTGTCCTCCTTCTGCTCTCCTTTAGTGGTGTGTGGTTGTGTGGCCTCTGTACCTGCTGTGTCTGCCTGGTTGTGTGCCCTCTGTGCTTGCTGTGGTCTCTTTCAGTTCTGCTTTAGCGGTGGCTCATCCCTTCTCAAGGCCCTTTGCAAAGGCGTTCTTGCTAAGGCAAGCGCCTTTAATGCGCGCCGAACGGCTGAGCGCCGTTGGCCACTCACTTTTAAGGGGGAGCTTCGGTGCTTGACGTCGGAGATGGGCAGAGCTAACTCTTGCCGATTCCCCTCTTGGTCTCCTGTCTCTGCTTCCCTTTCCTGGTTGGTTAAAATATGGAATAATATATATCAAATTGTAGTGGACTTAACAGTGAGATTCTCTAGGTTGATAATTGTGGGAGATTTTAATATTCAGGTTGATGTAGTGAAGGATTGTAAAACAAAATACTTTCTAATCTAATCTAATCCTTAGGTTTGTATACCGCATCATCTCCATGTTCGTAGAGCTCGACGCGGTTTACAGTAGGAGAAATAGGAAGGAACTACAACAGAAGGTTAGAGGTAGAAGTGTGAAGAAAATTTAGAGGACTTGGGATGCCAAGATATAAGAGTTTCCTTGATTCCTAAGTTGGAGGGAGACTTACATTTTTTGAGAAAAGCCAGGTTTTCAGATGTTTGCGGAAAACTTGGAGAGAGCTCAAGTTCCGAAGAGGGGAGGTAAGGTTGTTCCAGAGCTCAGTGATTTTGAAGTGAAGGGAGGTCCCTAGCTTTCCTGTGTGGGAAATGCCTTTTAGCGAGGAGAAGGATAGTTTTAATTTGTGGGAGGATCTGGTGGTATTAGGAATTGAGGAATTCCAAGAAAGAGGGATAAAGGGAGGAAGGATACCATATAGGATTTTGAAAGTTAAACAGGCGCATTTATAGTGGACCCTGGCGATTATCGGAAGCCAGTGGAGCTTGGCCAGGAGCGGGGAGACATGGTCAAATTTACTTTTAGCGAAGATGAGCTTGGCCGCGGCATTCTGAATCCGTTGGAGTCTGTGGAGGTTTTTCTTAGTTAGGCTTAAGTAGACAGAGTGGCAATAGTCCAATCTGGAGAGGATGATAAAATGTTTTTGATGGAAGCAGGATCTAACTTTCCTCATCATGTGAAGGCTGAAAAAGCATTTTTTTACCAAGGATTGGAGGTGGTCATTGAAGGACAATGTGGAATCAATGATGATGCCCAAGACCTTGCTCGAGAACTCAAGCTGCAGAGAGGAGCCAGAGGGTAGTGGGATGGAGGTGGGTAGGTGATCTAGTTTTGGACCGAGCCAAAGAAGTCTTGTTTTGGACTCATTCAATTTCATTTGCACAGTATGGGCCCAGGATTGTAGGTTCATTATACAAGAGGATATGTTCTTAGACAGGTCGGTGAGGTTCGAATCGGTCTCGAGAAGTACGAAGATGTCGTCTGCATAAGTGTAAATTGTTTCAAGGGGGGATAGGTGGAGGAGTTTTAGGGAGGACATATAGATGTTGAAAAGGATAGAGGATAGTGGAGAGCCTTGCGGGACTCCACAATTCGGTTTCCAGGGGGAGGATGAGGTGCCATTCATGTTAACAATGTAAGAACGAGAGCGGAAGAATTTAGAGAACCAACCTAGGACTGTGGAGTTGATACCTATTTTAGAGGGTTGGTAAACAAGAATATCATGGTGAACAACGTCGAAAGCAGCGGAAAGGTCAAATTGCAGGAGAACGGCGAACTTGTTTCGAGAGTGAAGTTGTTGAACCCTTGAAATCAGGGAAGACAATAGGGATTCGGTGCTGAAGTTAGGACGAAAGCCATATTGATAGGGTAAAAGTATGATGAGAGTTGGGAAGAAATGATGGACTCTAGCATCTTGGTTAGGAGAGGGATATTTGCAATTGGGCGATAGCTGGATGGTATCGAAGGGTCAAGTTCAGATTTTTTCAGTAGTGGGGTCAAGGCGATATGACCCATTTCTGGGGAGAAATGGCCCGACTGAAGGGCGGAGTTTATGAGAATGGTGATAGAAGAAATAGTCTGAGTGGGAATGTTCTTGTATAGGTAGGAGGGGAATGGGTCCAAGGAGCAATTACAGGATTTCAGTTTGAGGCAGAGATTGAGGACCAGGGATTCAGATACGCGCTCAAAGGTGGTCCAGGATCTGTCAGCTGGGATAGGGTTGGAAACCATTAGGGTGGGAGTGGAATCGGTGGGCACTAGAGAGTTGTAAGAGATTGAAGGAGGGAAAGAGCATCTCAAGGAAGAAACCTTATCGTTTAAGAATTTTGCTAGAACATCGGCTGAGGGAGAGGAGGGGAGCACGGTGGGGTCTCTTTTGGAGTTTAGGGAGCGCCAGATGTTGAATAGTGTACTGCTTTGATTGTTAGATCTGGAGATTTTGTCACCATAGAAGTTCTTTCTTGCTTTTTTTAGCGCTGTATTGTACAGCTTGATATTGACTCTCCAGGACTGTCTGTCTATAGGACATTTAGATTTTTTCCATAGGCGCTCCAGAGCTCGACATTTCTGTTTTAGCTCTCTGTGATATGGGAGGAACCAAGGGGCCTTGCGGGGATAGGAGATGGATTTAGTAGAAAGGGGGGCGAGGGAAAGATAGGTGGATTTGGAGAGAGCGATCCAGTTATGCCAATTAGTATCTGAATCTGCAGGCTTAGGGGCAGAGGAGAATAGATTGAGAAATTTAGACCAGAACAGGTCGCTTGTGATTTTTTTGTGGAAGGTAATGGGGTTGGAAGTGCGGGGTGGAGCCCCAAGGTGCGACATAAAGATGGGGAGACAAAAAGCCCCTAGGAAGTGGTCAGACCAGGGGACATGTTCCCAGCGAGTGTCGTCAATTGACGTCTTGTGAGCGGTAAGGTCGAGGAAGCTAATGAGGTCTAGTGTGTGCCCCTTTTCATGGGTTGGGAATGGTGCAGGTGGGGTGAGGCCAAGGGAGGTGAGGAAGCTAATAAATTCAATCGTATCCTTGCTGGTGATGTCGTCTAGGTGGAGACTGATGTCTCCGATAATCAATAATCTTTGGAACTTGAGGAAGGCGTTTGTTATAGTCTCAAGGATGAGTTTGGAGGAGTTGTTCCAAGGGGTAGGTGGGCGGTTTAGGAGCAGGATGCCCAGTGGGTGAGGGACGTTGACGGTTCATCGTTGACGGAAGCAAGCATGTATTCTAGTGAGGTGTGGCAACCCCTTTCGAGGAGCTGAACATCGAAAAAGGATTTGTAGAGAATTGCCAGGCCACCTCCTTTACGGTTAGATCTAGGTGAAAAGAGACCTTGGTAGCCATGGGAGCAGAGTTCATTTTGTGTAAATAGGTCATCTTTTTAAATCCACGATTCCGTGATGCATAGGAAACCAGGGTCAGAATCTTCAAGTAGGTCCTTCAGAATTTGAATCTTGTTGCAAGTGGATCTTGCGTTGCAATAAAGCATTGGGACTGGGGTGAGCGAGTCAGAGGCAAGGTTGGGGAGATTGGCAGGGGAAATAGACTTTAAAGAAGCATGGTTGATTCTTCGGGGGGGTTTTTTGGGAGGATGTGGTCTGGTGCGAATCAGCGTGGGGATTTTGAGGCCAGGGCAGATATTATTGGTATTTGCGGAATTGAGAAGATCGGGAGAAGGAGGTATTACACAGAGGGTGGAGTTGAGGGAAAAGCAAAGTAGTAAATATATATATATATATATATATATATTTATTTATTTTTTGGAAAAGCTAGGCAACTTGGTATCTAAGCAAGAAGAGGATCTAGACAATTAGATAAGGAGAGGACTAGACAGACTTAGCATACCTTGATGGAACTAGTATAGAGGTAAAGGAGAGGGCTTAAATATTGCGCTCGTCCCTTAACATTGAAAGCACTTAGCAATTGGATGGTGTCCTATAAGAAGCTGTGGACAAGGACAGGCACTTAGCAACTGAATAGTGTCAAATAGGAAACTTTGAACAAGGTCAGGCACTTAGCAACTGAATAGTGTCCTATAGGAGAACTTAGAACAGGGTCAGGGTCAGGCATATATTGGCTATACATGTGGTTTTACATGCGGTAACAGGCTATAGGTGCAGTATATAACAATCTATGACATGCTGGACATGCAGTTTGTACAAGTTAAATAAGCAGGCTATACAAGCTATACAAGTTATATAGGGACAGGGAAAGCTGTGTTGAACCAGCTGATAGAATCCCCAGGAAGAGCAGCAGTTAGAAGAGATGAAAGAAAAAACAGTTCCCTCAGAGCCTGGCGTGCTTTTTCACAAGTGACTTGGCACTAGAGGACAGCTTTAGAGTGGCCCCTCTTTGCTGCTGTGTTGAAACCAGCTGATAGAATCCTCAGGAAGAGCAGCAGTTAGGAGAGATGAAAGAAAACACAGTTCCCTCAGAGCCTTGTGTGCTTTTTCACAAGTGACTTGGCACTAGAGGACAGCGTTAGAGTGGCCCATCTTTGCTGCTCTGTTGAAACCAGCTGATAGAATCCTCAGGAAGAGCAGCAGTTAGGAGAGATGAAAGAAAACACAGTTCCCTCAGAGCCTTGTGTGCTTTTTCACAAGTGACTTGGCACTAGAGGACAGTGTTAGAGTGGCCCCTCTTTGCTGCTGTGTTGAAACCAGCTGATAGAATCCTCAGGAAGAGCAGCAGTTAGAGATGAAAGAAAACACAATTCCCTCAGAGCCTGGTGTGCTTTTTCACAAGTGACTTGGCACTAGAGGACAGCGTTAGAGTGGCCCCTCTTTGCTGCTGTGTTGAAACCAGCTGATAGAATCCTCAGGTAGAGCAGCAGTTAGAGATGAAAGAAAACACAATTCCCTCAGAGCCTGGTGTGCTTTTTCACAAGTGACTTGGCACTAGAGGACAGCGTTAGAGTGGCCCCTCTTTGCTCTTTCTGTCCCTATTAGCTGATTTAAATTTGAAACAATGGGTCAACTGAGCAACCCATCAAAAGGGACATATATTAAACCAGGGGTGTCCAACCTTTTGGCTTACCTGGGCCGCATTGGCCGAAAAATAAATTTTCGGGGCCGCACAAACGCTGAGGCAAGACAGAGGAGGGAGCCAGCAAGACGGTAAACACCCGGGGGAAGCAGAGGAAAACGACCGGGGTCACACAAAATACTTCACATGGCTGCATGCGGCCCTTGGGCCGCAGGTTGGACACCCCTGTATTAGACTTACCCCCTGTTTAACAAAGCTGCGCTAGCGGCTGTCGCACGGTAACAGCCCCGAAGCCCTTTAAATCTCTATCTGCTTCGGGGTTGTTACCGCAGCGCAGCCGCTAACCTGGCTTCGTAAAACAGGCCCTTAGTGTTAATGTCTCATAATATTGGGTAATTCTATAAGGGTAAAATATTGATCCCATTTCATGGAGTGACCACCATGCATTTAGTTGGACTATTAATTTGGATATTCACTCAAACAAGAATTTCAGCTCAGAAGGGCTAAGATAACACCGGTCATTGCATTCTCTTCAATTAAAATGAAATCTCTCCTTTCTTTTTCAAGTTTCCTCCTGATTTTCAGGAGGTCCCATTAACGGATCAGGTAGAAATTTGGAATTGAGTCCTACGAGAGTTGTTAGATGAGATAGCGCCACTGAAGGTAGGAAAACCAAAGGGAAAAAAATTAATGGTTTCATGAGGGTTGTTATTACTTAGGAGGCAGCTAAGGAGGTCAGAAAGAAATTGGATAAAAAGAGAAGAACAAGTTCAGCTTTGGGGCGTTGTAAAAACATTCAGAATATTTATAAGAGGGAAATAAAGAAGGCAAAGAAAGATTAGTTTTTGCATAAAATCAAAAATACGAGAGTCCCAATGAAAAAACTATTTTCTATTGTATCAGCTCTAAAAAATGGAGACTCTAATAAGAGGACAAGAGTAATGTCAGAGGCAGATGAGCTAGCAGATTTTTTTTCTCTCAAAAATTTTGGATCTACAGTTAGGGTGGAAAAATTTGCAATCTAATAAGTTGAACCAGAGAGGACTGAGTTGGAAGAAAGAAGTATAAATGTAGGGAAGTCCAGCTGGGCAGTTTTTCAAATACCAAGTTTATCAAAATTGGAAAAGCTATAAGGTAAAATGCATGTTACTTTTTGTGAATTGGATCCTGTTCCGTCAAAATGGCTTTTGAACTCTAGACATGGACTATTAGCTTCATCCTTTATTATGATACAAAATAGTTTAGATAGTGGAGAGGTACCAGCAAATTGGAAAAAGGCAATTATAAAACCGATTCTAAAGAAAAAAGATCTAGATATACTGAATCCAGTTAGCTATAGACCAGTTTCTAATCTTTGCTTTTTAGCAAAATTGAGTGGATAGTTTTAGAGCAATTGGTATTGTATATAGAATCAACAAATGTGCTTAATCTAAGACAGGCGGGATTTCGGACAATGCACAGTACTGAGACAGTATTAGCAGGTTTTCTTAGTGAAGCTCACTCAGTCTTAGATGGTGGGAATTTCGCTATGGTAGTATCATTAGTTTTGAGTTCAGTGTTTGATCTGGTAGATCAGTGTTTTTCAATCTTTTTACACCTATGGACCGGCAGAAATAAAATAATTATTCTGTGGACCGGCATTGGTCCGTGGACCGGCGGTTGAAGAACACGGGGCTAAGTCGTGGGCCAGACCCCGCCCATCTCTACCCAATCTCCCAAGACCCCACTCCCATAATAGTACTAATTGCACCTTGCACGTCCTGTGCCCCATCTGGAAGCCTTCCCTCTGATGTTGCAATGCCAGAGAGAAGGCTTCTGGTTCAGGCGCGGGATGCCCGTAGGAGCCACTGGCCGTGGCTTTCTGCACTGAATCAGTTAGGAAGAGGGAGCTGGCTTGAAGATAACGCCGCATCGATCACACCATGGACCGGCCGTTGAAGAACAATGTTTTGGACCTGATTCACGTGCTGGCCCTGTGGACCGGCACTGGTCCATGGACCGGTGGTTGAAGAACACTGTGGTAGACCATGGACTTTTGTTAAACTTTCTACGTGAGATTGACATAAAAGGAGTAGTTTGGGAATGGTTTTCAGCATTCCTTCGAGGGTGAACTTTTAAAGTAGCTATGGATGGATCAACATCTCAAGATAGACCATTAGATTGCAGCCCTATCTCCAATTCTATTTAATATATTTTTGAGCTCGCTAGCTAGACGAATTCAGGAATTAGGAAATAGTACGTATATCTATACAGATGACATCTTGTTGGTCTATAACTTTTCTCCCGCAATGTTAAAACTTGGTCCTCTTTTTGATGGTTTAAAAAGAATAGAGGAATGGCTGAATAAACATAAATTGGTTTAAAATATGTCAAAACAGCAGCATGCTGTATCTCAGGAGATAAGGCAACACCGCAATTAAACCTTTCTCTACATAATTATAGTATAAAGTTAGTAAATAGTTTTAGATATTTTTTTTATTTAGTTCCACGGTTTTGGAACAGTCTGCCTATAGATTTGAGAAAGGAAGAATCGCATATAAATTTTAAGACATTTAAAAGCACACTTTTTTCAACTGGCATTTTTAACTTGAAAAAATAAGTTTGGGATTGCAGTTTGTAAAATGCTGTTATCTACTTTTAGTAAAAAATTTTAGGGTATTAATTATTTTAATTTAATATTGATAAATTGATGGTCATATGAAGATTATATATTTAAAAAAATTCTCTCCTTTTTTTCTCTCTTTCCTTTTCTATGTGATTGGAGTTCTTTTCAAAATTGTATATATTTATATATTGTAAACCACTTTTATCCTTTTTTTGGCTGTATATGCAGTATATAAAGTTTTTAATAAACATAAACATATGTGCTCTCGTCCAGGGGACAACCTCCAAGGTAGCTGCCATTAAGTCCAGTACCTGAAGGAAATACCAGACTGTAGAGCTTGACAACAACAATATCTCTGTGATCTTCTTCCTGATCTCCTGTTTGCATGGCTTGGGAAGGAAGATACAACCTCTGTGTCGAAGCGGACTCCTAGATATTCTCGGAGTCGGCTGTGGTTGAGTCTTCCTGAAATTAACTATCCAACTGAGTCCCTGTTTTACTGCTTTACTGTGTGCAAGCCCTCCTGACTTTTTTTCCCCCACAGACAGTACCAAATTCAAAACCAGACTGGAGACACACTTCAAAGAAATCAAAATCTATAGCACAGATCTAATAGAACGGGTAAGACCCTGGGACAAAGCATTGGACTGCAGTCTTGAGGAAACAGTACCATTAAAATTACGCAAATCTAACAAAAAAAAAAAAGATGGATTCACCCCCTCAGATGAAATTATGAAGTTTATGAAAGAAAAGAAAACTCAAAAGAAAATGAAGGAAATCGGACAAAGACAAGGAGACTAGAAAAGCCTGGCACAAAATCAACAAAACCTATATTAAGTAGATAAGAAAAGAAAGAATGCCTCTCATAAAAGATCCTCAAAGTCAGAAACTCAACAAAAACCCTATACCAGATAGTATATGGATTGCTAGGTAAAAACCAGAAAGAAACCACCACCAAATGCTCCCTAACCAGTAAAGAATTCAGCAATTTCTTCACTGAAAAAATAAGAAAACTACAGGAAGACAATGGACTAAATGACAACATATCTATAGACACACACAAAGAGGAAACCAGAGACAAAATAGCAGAGTTACTTAACATAACAGGTGTTATCTGGGGACAGCTGGCAGACTCTCACATGTGGGTGATGTCATCCATAGAGTCCAATATGGACAGTATGAAAAGTGAACTGTCACTAAATTTTAAGAAACTTTGCGATTGCCCGCAAAGCACATGCAGAAGTACCCTGATGTAGGCTCATGGTACCTCAGTTCAGTAAGCAAGCTAAAAAGCCAGCCAGGGAAGGTAGGAGGGATGTGAGAATATCTGCCTGCTGTCCCTGGATAACACCTGTTACAGTAAGTAACTGTGCTTTATCCTAGTACAAGCAGGCAGCACATTCTCACATATGGGACTCCCTAGCTGAATATAATGGAATGGAGGGAGAGTTGGCCATTAAGATGAAAATAGATTCTGTAATACTGCTTGGCTGAAATGACCATCTTGTCTGGAATAGGATTCTAGGCAATAGTGAGATATGAATGTGTGAATTGAGGACCAAGTAGCTGCTTTGCAAATTTTATCAATAGGAGTGGAACGTAAAAACGCAAATGAAGCTGCCATAGCTCAGAATTTGTGTGCTGTAACATGTCCCTCAAGCAGCAGCCCAGCCTGAGCATAGCAGAAAGAAATACCTGCCGCTAACCATGCGGAAATAGTTATTTTGGTTACAGGCTTGCCCAATCTGTTAGGATCAAAGGAGATGAACAGTTGAAGAAATGTCCTGTGTGGCTTAGTTCTTTGTAAATAGTAAGCCAAGGCTCACTTACAGTCCAAAGTGTGAAGAGATGTTTCTCCAGGATGAGCATGAGGCTTTGGGAAGTAAATTGGAAATACAATGGATTGATTAAGATGAAATTCTGCAACCACTTTTAGGAGGAATTTAGGATGGATGCAGAGAACCATCTTAATATGATGGAATACTGTGAATGGTGAGTCCGAAACCAATGCTTGTAGTTCACTCACTCTATGGGCAGAGGTGAGAGAAATGAAGACAACAACTTTCCAAGTAGATACTTGAGGTGAGTAAAAGCTATTGGTTAAAATGGAGGTTTCATCAACGTGGCTAAAACTACATTCAGGTCCCAGATAACTGGAGTCAGTCAGACCGAAAGGTACCAAGTTGTGAGGTGTAGTGATTTCAGATTGAGATGCTGTATCGATCTGTGGCTCTGAGTGAGCAGAGATGGAAAGATTTTCAAAGAAATTGGATCTTTGGTACTCAGCTGAAGTAGAAGGGAGTACCAAGGTTGTCTGGGCCACCGAAGAGCTATAAGTATAATGGTGGCAGATTCCGTCTTGAGTTAGACTAATATTTTGAGACTGAGAGGAACTGGAGGAAATGCGTACAGGAATTTGCCTATCCAGTCCAGAAGGAAAGCATCTGCTTCCAGACGTTGAGGAGAATACTGTCTGGAACAGTACTGAGACAATTTGTGATTGTAGGGAGAAGCAACCAGATCTATCTGAGGATTCCCACATAGTGAGAAAATGTAATGTAATACTCTGGAGTTGAGAATCCATTCATGTGGTTGGCTAGAGTATTCTGAGATCCTTGCACATACACAGCTTTGAGAAAAATGTTTCGAGCAATTGCCCAGTTCCAAATGTATTCAGCTTCTTGACAAAGAAGGAGAGATCCTGTTCCTCCTTGCTTGTTGATGTAATACATTGCTACTTGATAGTCTGTGTGAACCAGGAGGACTTGATTGAATAGATTGCTCTGAAAAGTTTGAAGAGCATAGCGAATCGATCTGGAATGCTTTTTCTTGAACTGACCAATGACTTTGTGTGCGAAGACCATCTAGGTGAGCTCCCTACACATACATGGAAGAGTCTGGTGGGCACCTTATGATGTGGAATGGTGTGAAATAGTAGGCCTCTGGAAAGATTGGTCAGTTCCATCCATCACTGGAGAGACTGATGAAAATCTGAGGTGACTGCAACCTTCTGAGATAAGGAGTCGAAAGCCTGAGACCATTGAAAGGCTAGGGTCCACTGAACTGGTCTGAGGTGGAGTCTTGCAAAAAAGAGTAACATGGACTGTGATGCATCATTTGTCTGTCTGTAATAGTTTGCAGAAGAGAAATCTGCTGGCACAGGTGAATCAAAGTGTCTTGTCTTTGAAGAGGTAGAAATGCTCGCAACTGAATCATGTTGACAATGGCTCCTATGAACTGTAGACTTTGGAAGGGTTGAAGTTGAGACTTTGGAAAGTTGACTTCGAACCCTAACTGCTGAAGAAAATTTATGGTCAGCTTTGTTGCTGACAGTACTTATTGAGGTGAGGCTGCTTTTATTTACCAATCGTCTAAATTTTGAAATACTTGCACACTCTGAGTACACAGAGCTACTGCTATGACCACCAAGCACTTGGCGAATA
The DNA here is from genome assembly GCF_902459505.1 of Geotrypetes seraphini. Taxonomy (NCBI): domain Eukaryota; kingdom Metazoa; phylum Chordata; class Amphibia; order Gymnophiona; family Dermophiidae; genus Geotrypetes; species Geotrypetes seraphini. The sequence continues at coordinate 163,675,302 of NC_047087.1, read as the reverse complement.
CTCTTGGAGAAATAACAGGCAGAACTTTGTACTGAAAATGTTGAAGAGCCAAATGAAATTTTAGAAATTTTCTGTGCGCAGGATGTATGGATATGTGAGTGTAAGCCTCTTTGAGCATAGCCATGTGTTGCACTCTAGCAGAGGATACAGAGTCCCTAGAGATAGCATGCAAAACTTTTCTGTGATTAGATTTATTCAAGTTGCGGAGGTTGAGAATTGGACACAGACCTCCTGTCTTCTTTGGGATTAAGAAATAGCTGGAGTAGAACCCCTGATTTTTCTGAGAAAGGGGAACTACCTCTGTGGCACTTAGCAGAAGTAGAGCTTTGATTTCCTGAAGAAGAAGGGAAGTCTGTTGTGATGTGAAAGAAGATTTTCTTAGAAGGTAATTTGGAGGCTGAGTCTTGAATGTAATCCTCTGAGATGACTTTTAGGACCCAAACATCCATTGTAATAAGAGCCCAGTGTTGATGATAGTACTGTAGACCAGGGGTGCCCAAATGGTCGATCGTGATCGACCAGTAGATCACAAAGGCAACGCGAGTCGATCGTGTTGCCTTTGCAATCTTTTTCTCCCTGCTGCTTCCCCAAGCCAGGCCTGGAAAGTACAAGTGCTGAACTCACAAGACTTCACCTCCTATGTCAATTCTGAAGTCGGAGAGGAAGTTCTGGGCCAGCCAATTGCTGCATGGCTGGCCTGGAATTTCCTTCCCGACGTTAGAATTGACATCGGAGGTGAAGTCTTGTGGGCCCGGCACTTGTACGCATCAGACCTGGCTTGGGAAAGCAGCAGGGAAAAATCGGCGTGGTGGCTTGGGGGTGGGAGTAGGGAAAGAATCGGGGAAGTAGAGAAATCGGCATGATGGTTTAGGGAGGGAAGGGGGGGAGAGAAAGAAAGACAGGCAAGCAGGGGAAGAGAGAAAGAAAGGCAGAAAGAAAGAAATATTGGCTTTACAGAAGAAGGAAGTGCAACCAGAGACTCATGAAATCAGCAGACAAAAAGATAGGAAAAATGATTTTATTTTCAATTTAGTGATCAAAATGTGTCCGTTTTGAGAATTTATATTTGCTGTCTATATTTTGCACTATGGCCCCCTTTTACTAAACCGCAATAGCAGATTAGTAAAAGGGGAGGGGGTATATTTGTCTATTTTTGTATAGTTGTTACTAAGGTGATATTGCATAAAGTCATCTGCCTTGACCTCTGAAAAAATCCCCAAATTCAAATGATAATTAACATTTTCTCTGCGTACAGTGTACTTTGTGTTTTTTAAAATTTTATGGTTGGTAGATCATTTTGACTTGGTCATTTTAAAAGTAGCTCATAAGCCAAAAAAGTGTGGGCACCCCTGCTGTAGACGATCTCCGATAGGCAAGGGAAGAGGTTGAGTGGGTGGTAACGTGGCTTTGCTCCCTAAAAACATGTCAAAAAGACTGCTGGCATCTGAAGAGCAGACGACTGAGTTTGAGGGCACTGCTGTTTTTGCCTCTTCTGAGGTGGTAGTTTATAAGACGACAACGTTGGAGGATATCGCCTCTTATACTGATAAGCAGCAAGTCTTCAGGTCAACTTAGATGACTGAGACTTACTCTTGGGCCTATTCAAAGAGCTCCAACATTGCTCATGTTGAGTGAGCTTCTGGTTAGCCGCCTCTATTCTATCCCCGAAAAGCTCTTCTCCAAGACTCGGGATGTTGGCTAAACAATCTTGCAAATTGATGTCCATGTCTGAAACTCATAGCCAAACCAGACCCCTCATAGCTACAGAGATGGCAAATGCTCTAAATCAGTGGTCCCCAACCTTTTTGACACCAAGGCCTACTTTTTTTTTTTCTTTATTAAATTTACATTTTAACAACATTCAAACATTTTGAACAGAAAGATTGTATGTTAACACACCATATGAACAAGAAAAAAAAAAAAATTTAATATTAATTTTTCTTCACCAATTTCAAGTCCACATTTTTGATCCAAGAATTTATAAGTTAACATTAAGGAAAAATCAAAAGATTATACTAAGCAAGAAAAAAAGGTAACTGTGATTGGTTCAAGGAGCATAACTTTAATTTACAAGTTCGATGTTCCTTCCTTTTCCAGGCGTTTCAGCGTCAGGAAGGTTGTAAGTTGAGCCAGTTCACAAAAAGGCATATTTATTATCTCGATACCTTATAATACTAAACTAAACTAAACTAAATCTTGGGTTTATATACCGCGCCATCTCCGCATTTGTGGAGCTCGGCACGGTTTACAGGAATTATAAAGAGAAAGGAATTCCAAGGAAGGGTTGGATGAAGATCGGAGAAGGAAGAGTGTTAGCGAGCTAGGATGTCGGAGGTGGGGATAGTTAGGTTTTTGAGAAAAGCCAGGTTTTCAGACGCTTGCGGAAGGGTTGGAGAGCACTCAGGTTCCGGAGAGGGGAGGCAAGGCCGTTCCAGAGCTCGATGAATCGGAAGAGGAGGGAAGTCCCCAGTTTTCCAGGGTGGGAAATGTCTTTTAGTGAGGGGAAGGATAATTTCGATTTTTGGATAGGTCTGGTGGTATTAAGATTTGAGGAATTCCAAGAAAGAGGAATTAATGGAGGGAGGATGCTGTGGAGGATCTTGAAAGTTAGGCAGATGCATTTGAAGTGAACTCTGGGAATCATCAGGAGCCAATGGAGCTTGGAAAGGAGCGGTGTGACGTGGTCGAATTTACTTTTTGCAAAGATGAGTTTGGCCGCGGCATTTTGAATCTGTTGGAGTTTGTGGAGGTTTTTCTTCGTTAGGCTGATGAAGATAGAATTGCAGTAGTCCAGTCTGGACGAGAACAGCAAAATGTTTTTGATGGATAATACATTTACATGGGATGGATAATACATGGGATTGATAATACATTTACATGGGAAGCGTAAGAAAAAAATACCACCCAATTGAGTGACACCTAGCTTCAATAAAAGAAACTGTCATCTGCGGTTTTGAGTTTCTTTACTAACATCTGGGAAAACTTGAATTTTCAAACCTAGAAACTCCTTATGTTTATTTTTAAAAAACATTTTTAATATCCATTCTTTATCTGGCAATAATGCCACGGATAGTAGGAGAGTTGCTGGTTTAGCCAAATCCTTATCAGATACTTCCAAAATTGCTGTCAGATCTAGTTGAAGATCCTGTTCCTGATTCTGATAATTCTGATCTTCTGCTTGCTGTTGCATTACTTTACCGGGCAAATAATACACCCAAGTAAAGGGAAATACTGAATCCTCAGGGATTTTCAAAATCTCCATGAAGTACCTTTTTACCATTTCCCTTGGACTTATAGAGGGAACTTTTGGAAAATTCAGCAAGCGTAGGTTATCAGCCCGATAACTATTTTCCATTGTCTCTAATTTTCTTCTGATAATCTGGTTATCTTTTATTATTGTCGACTGAACTTGTTTAATCATAATCACTTCTTTCTCAATATCTCCTACTTTAACTTTAACATTAGAAATTTCTTGTCTATTTTCTTCTATCTCTTGTTTCTGAGTTTTTAAGTTCTTTTCACCTTCTTTAATCTGTTTAGTCAAAGAGTCTCCTAGTTTGGAAACCAAGTCCCATATTGAGTCCAGGGTAACTTCTGCTGGCTTCTCTAAGTGAAAGGAAAATCCTTGTAATGTTTGTTTTGGCTCACCTTGTTCGCCTTCTGTCTGCCGCACCTGGTGATTTCCTCCCGATGATAATCTAGCCGCTGGTATAATCTCAGGGCTTAAGTAGTCTGTTGAGACCTCTATTAGCTGGCATCCAGATAGTTCAGCCTCTCATTTAGGAAGTGCTGCCGCTTTCAGAATGGAGGTATGTTGGCATTGCGGTCAGCGAGGTTCTGATGGGAATGGGGATGGGAATGAGGGATGGACAGATGTTGTACAAGGTGATCTCTCGCGGCCTGGCTGTCAGATGGCCATGGCCCACTAGTGGGCCGCGGACCGGGGGTTGGGGACCCCTGCTCTAGAGGACATTTCAAAAGCATCAAATGCTGTCAGAGCCATATACTTTCCAGTTTGGAGAAGGCTGTGAGTTGTCTGTTGAAATTCCTATAGATGTTCTGGAGGGAGATCTTTCTCAAAATTAGCTAACTTTTTAACTAGATGTTTTAGATAAAAGAACATATAAAAATTATAATTCAATACCCTATTGGCCAACATTGAATTCTGATAGATGCGGCGTCCAAATTTGTCCATTGTGCGACCCTCATGTCCAGGTGGAGCAGATGCATAAACTCTGGTACTGGATGATTTCTTGAGGGTGGACTGTACTAGCAGCGATTAGTGTTGTAGCTGCAGTTTATCAAATCCCAGGCAGGAAATTATTCTATATAGAGAGTCAATCTTTCTTGGGGCTGAAAGACTGACTGAAAGAGGATTTCCCCAATTTTGAAAAAGGGTTTCCTTGAGCACAATATGTAAGAGCAATTTTAGAAGTTGCTTAGATGGTTCATCATAATCTAAGGCATCTAAAAGTTCCACACCAGGCTCAGTGTCAGCTTCCACCTTTACAGGTAGCTTTCTACCCAACTGTCTGATGTATTTAGTAAAGGACAGCCCTTCTGGAGGTGATCTCCATCTTGGTGGAGGCGGTTCCGGATCCGATGGTATGCCATAAGATTCAGGTGCAGATAGAATGGCTTCACACTCATAATCAGCATGACAGGAAAGATCAGAGTCTACTGCTGGTACCTTTGGTGACTCTCTGTGAGACGTAGAGTGATGAGAACGAGTCGACATTCCCTGATGTCTCTGGAACTGACCTGATGAAGAGGATCAATATGAAGGTCTCTTAGCTCTAGAAACATGGGTCCAACGTGATGCTGGGCGATGGTGTCTAGAACCAGAATGCCTAGTCGATGAAGACTGTCGATGCATCAAATAATGATGTCAGGATCTCAATGCAGAACGACAGTGCTTTGATGGAGATTGTCGATGCGAAGCTGAAGATCGATGTTGAGATGGTGGGTGTCATTGTCTACTAGGAGATCGATGCCTCGATGGAGTCTTACTTTGGTATCCTGTGGTCTCAAAGAGCTATGCTCAGACTGGATCGGTACTGAGGGAGTCGATGTTAACAGTGGTGCTGCATGCAACTTAATCATGTCACCAAGCTTACTCCAAAAGAACTCATTAAGTTGCTTTTTAAATAGTTGCACCGGTACCCTTGGATCAAAAGCTAGTACCATTGGTGCAGTAGGGTGCTTAGGGGTGGGTGACCTTGATGAGGATGCATGCCCTGGAGATAACACAAGTTTCAAGTTTTTATTAGTATTTGGTGGATCGCTTATTTAGTTTACTAAGCAATGTACAACTTATTAAAATGGGGTGTGAAAACAAACAAAGTAACTTAAAACTTGTTGGGTAAAACTTACATGAGTCATGGAGGAAAGGGGGGAAAAGTTACAATTCTTTGTTAGAGAGAAAAAAAACAAATAGGGAATAGACGAGAGGAAGGGTAAAATAGTTTCAAGACTTGAAACTTTTGAACATTAGACAGAAAATGAAAGATTGAATGCGTCTTTAAAAAGGTAAGTTTAAAAATTTTTTTTAAAAGATAAAAAGTCTTTTTCTTCTCTAATATACTGTGTTATGAGTTCCACAGTTGAGGGGCCATAACCGAGAAAGTGTCGTGTCTTCTGGACATCTTTTAAGGATGGAACAGTAAGGAGGTTCTGAGTAGTCGAATGGAGAGACCGAGAGGAGTTAACATAGTAACATAGTAGATGACGGCAGATAAAGACCCGAATGGTCCATCCAGTCAGCCCAACCTGATTCAATTTAAATTTTTAAATTTTTTCTTCTTAGCTATTTCTTGGGTTCCAACTGCCGAAATCTCTGTTAAGACTTACTCCAGCCCATCTACATCATGCCAGCCATTGAAGCTCTCCCCAGCCCATCCTCCACCAAACGGCCATATACAGACACAAACCGTGCAAGTCTGCCCAGTACTGGCCAAAGTTCAATATTTAATCTTATTTTCTGATTCTAGACCCTTTGTGTTCATCCCACACTTCTTTGAACACAGTCACAGTTTTACTCTCCACCACCTCTCTCGGGAGCGCATTCCAGGCATCCACCACCCTCTCCGTAAAGTAGAATTTCCTAACATTGCTCTTGAATCTACCACCCCTCAACCTCAAATTATGTCCTCTGGTTTTACCATTTTCCTTTCTCTGAAAAAGATTTTGTTGTACGTTAATACCCTTCAAGTATTTGAACGTCTGAATCATATCTCCCCTGTCTCTCCTTTCCTCTAGGATAAACATATTCAGGGCTTCCAGTCTCTCCTCATACGTCTTCTGGCGCAAGCCTCCTATCATTTTCGTCGCCCTCCTCTGGATCGCCTCAAGTCTTCTTACATCCTTCGCCAGATACGGTCCCCAAAATTGAACACATTACTCCAAGTGGGGCCTTACCAATGACCTGTACAGGGGCATCAACACCTTCTTCCTTCTACTGACTACGCCTCTCTTTATACAGCCCAGCATCCTTCTGGCAGCAGCCACTGCCTTGTCACACTGTTTTTTCACCTTTAGATCTTCGGACACTATGACCCCAAGGTCCCTCTCCCCGTCCCTGCATATCAGCTTCTCTCCTCCCAGCATATACAGTTCCTTCCTATTATTAATCCCCAAATGCATTACTCTGCATTTCTTTGCATTGAATTTTAGTTGCCAAGCATTAGACCATTCCTCTAACTTTTGCAGATCCTTTTTCATCTTTTCCACTCCCTCTTCGGTGTCTACTCTGTTACAAATCTTGGTATCATCTGCAAAAAGGCACACTTTTCCTTCTATCCCTTCAGCAATGTCACTCACAAACATATTGAACATGATTGGCCCCAGCACTGATCCCTGAGGAACTCCACTACTCACCTTTCCTTCCTTCGAGCGACTTCCATTAACCACCACCCTCTGGCGTCTGTCCGACAGCCAGTTTCTGACCCAGTTCACCACTTTGGGTCCTTACTTCAGCCCTTCAAGTTTGTTCAACAGCCTCCTATGAGGAACTGTATCGAAGGCTTTGTTGAAATCCAAGTAAATTACATCTAGCATACACCAGCTCTCTGGTCACCCAATCAAAAAATTCAATCAGGTTCGTTTGGCACGATTTACCTTTTGTAAAGCCATGTTGCCTCGGATCCTGTAACCCATTAGATTCAAGGAAGTACACTATCCTTTCTTTCAGCAAAACTTCCATTATTTTTCCAACAACTGAAGTGAGGCTCACCGGCCTGTAGTTTCCTGCTTCATCCCTGTGACCACTTTTATGAATAGGGACCACATCCGCTCTCCTCCAATCCCCAGGAATCACTCCCGTCTCCAGAGATTTGTTGAACAAGTCTTTAATAGGACTCGCCAGAACCTCTCTGAGCTCCCTTAGTATCCTGGGATGGATCCCGTCTGGTCCCATCGATTTGTCTACCTTCAGTTTTTCAAGTTGCTCATAAATACCCTCCTCCGTGAACAGCGCAGAATCTACTCCATTTTCTCGTGTAACTTTGCTAGACAATCTCGGTCCTTCTCCAGGATTTTCTTCTGTGAACACAGAACAGAAGTATTTGTTTAGCACATTCGCTTTCTCATCACTTTCCACATATTGCTTCCCAGCATCTTTTAGCCTAGCAATTCCATTTTTCATCTTCCTCCTTTCACTAATATATCTGAAAAAATTTTTGTCTCCCTTTTTTACATTTTTAGCCATTTGTTTTTCTGCCTGTGCTTTCGCCAGACATATCTCTCTCTTGGCTTCTTTCAGTTTCACCTTGTAGTCCTTTCTGCTCTCCTCTTCTTGGTTTTTTTTTATATTTCACGAACGCCAACTCTTTTGCCTTTATTTTCTCAGCTACTAGGTTGGAGAACCACATCGGCTTCCTTTTTCTCTTGTTTTTATTGATTTTCTTCACATAAAGGTCCGTAGCCATTTTTATCGCTCCTTTCAGCTTAGACCACTGTCTTTCCACTTCTCTTATGTCCTCCCATCCTAACAGCTCTTTCTTCAGGTACTCTCCCATAGCATTAAAGTCCGTACATTTGAAATCTAGGACTTTAAGTATCGTGCAGCCGCTCTCCACTTTAGCCGATATATCAAACCAAACCGTTTGATGATTGCTACTTCCCAGGTGAGCACCCACTCGAACATTAGAGATACTCTCTCCATTTGTGAGGACCAGATCCAATATCGCTTTTTCCCTTGTGGGTTCCATCACCATTTGTCTGAGCAGAGCCTCTTGAAAGGCATCCACAATCTCCCTAATTCTTTCCGATTCTGCAGACGGAACATTCCAGTCCGCATCCGGCGGGTTGAAATCTCCCAACAGCAGAACCTCCTCTTTCCTTCCAAACTTTTGGATATCCACAATCAGATCCTTATCAATTTGCTGCGATTGAGTCGGAGGTCTGTAGACTACACCCACATAGATAGAAGTTCCATCTTCTCTTTTCAGAGCAATCCATATCGCTTCTTCCTCTCCCCAGGTCCCTTGCATTTCGGTCGCTTGGATATTGATCTTTACATAGAGAGCTACTCTTCCACCTTTTTGACCATCTCTGTTCTTCCTAAAAAGATTATATCCTGGTATGTTTGCATCCCATCCATGTGATTCACTGAACCATGTCTCTGTGATAGCGACAATATCTAGATCTGCCTCTAACATCAGGGCTTGCAGATCATGAACTTTGTTGCTTAAACTGCAAGCATTTGTGGTCATCGCTTACCAGCTATTTTTCAGCGATAATCTCCTTTTTCGTATAGATTTTTGTTTCATTTCACTTTTGTTGCAATACTAAGAAATGAGTTGCTGATATTGCTTATGTTGCAGTTTTTACTACTATCACATCTTTTCTTTTGCCGGAGGTGATCTATATAATTGTCCTTCGTACATACACCACCCCCACCTTCTAGTTTAAATGCCTAGAAAAGTATTGTCTAAATTTCTCTGTAAGGTTTCTTTTTCCTGCTGTAGTAATATGTAGCCCATCAGTGCAATATAGCTTCTTGTCCTTCCATGTATTTCCCCATCCTCCTATGTACCTGGAGCCTTCTTGATGACACCAGGCTCTGAGCCATCTATTAAAGTCCTCTGTTTTTCACTCTTTGCTCTCCTTTTCCATATGCAGGCAGTATTTCAGAAAAAGCTAAAGTGTTTACAAAAGGTTTCACGCCCTCACCAAGCTCCCGAAAAGCTTTTTGTGCTGCAAGTGTGGAGTTGTTGGCCAGGTCATTTGTTCCCAGATGGATGACAACATCAGTGTTAAAATCCTTAGTTTCTTCCTTAATTATAGTCTGTATTTGCCTGGAACTCCTGGTAGCTGAGGATCCTGGAAGACATTTCACTATTTTGGTCTCCTTGCCTTGTGTTCCAAGGTTAATGCCTCTGATGATGGAATCCCCCAACAGTAATAGTTTTCTGTTTTGGGCCTTTTTTTTGTGCTTAGGGTGTGCTTGCTCTCTTGGGTTACCTTCATTGGTTCCAGTCCCTTCTGTTTTCTTGAGTATCGCAGTGCACTAGTGGAGCGAAGGAATTCTGTAGAGGTAATATTTGTGAAGGTGGATGTTTCTGTGTTACATGTCGCAGTCTTCCTGAGCCTACTGTGACCCATTTATTCCTGGGCTGTTTTATTCTTTGAGGTAGAGGTGGTAAGTTGGTATGATTTTGTGGAGTGATGAAAGCTGCTTTAATTGTATTCAATTCCTGTTTAAGTTTGCAGAGCTCCTCCTTAATAGTAGCAAGTTGAAGACAGATGGGGCAAGCCTTAAGCCTCCAAATAGTATGTCTTGGAATTAAAGCGCCACAGTGATTGCATAGAATAAAGGTCATCTTGATTGGTTGTGAAGTGACTTGATTTGAGTAGTCCTGATTATTTGGGTCTCTATATATGGTGGGACTATAAGTCTTACCCTTATTCTTATGAAGAGGAAGAGGAAATAAGATTTAACAGAGGAAAGAGAAGGGTTTATTTTTTTGTGCTTTTTTGTTGTTGTTTTTTTAAGTAAGAAACAGGGAGGAGAAGAGAAATTAAGCAGATATAATGCTGAAAACCAGTGAAAAGAGCAGAATATGAAATGTTGAGCAACTTATCTTATTGAAGTTCACAGGGCAGCCTTGTTCACAGCAATGTCCCAAAGATAATGCAATTAACCTTAGAAGTAAAACAGAGCCCCTCCTTTCTCCACCTAATCAGACACAATGGCTAAAAACTAGTAAGTCAGAAATATAGGCTCTATACCACCTAAAACACAGTATTTTAAACAGAAATGCAGGTTCTATAACAAATCAGTGGCTACCCTAAAACACAGGATTTATAACAGGATTTTCCCTACTTTAGTCACCCTGAGCCACAGGCACCAGGATTTAATTAGAGTTAACAAAGTCTTACCCTTATTCCTATGAAGAGGAAGAGGAAATAAGATTTAACAGAGGAAAGAGAAGGGTTTATTTTTTGTGCTTTTTTGTTTTTTTTAAGTAAGAAACAGGGAGAAGAGAAATTAAGCAGATATAATGCTGAAAACCAGTGAAAAGAGCAGAATATGAAATGTTGAGCAACTTATCTTATTGAAGTTCACAGGACAGCCTTGTTCACAGCACAGTTATAAGGGATAAACATCCTGGTGACAAATTGAGGTTCGTTAAAACTTAAAGATTTAAAAACTAAAAATAAAATTTTAAAAGTGATGCAATGGCTGATTGGGAGCCAATGGGAATTAATCATAAAGGGCGTGACATGATCGTATTTTTTAGCATTATGGATCAGTTTAACGGCCGTATTTTGTATTAATTGGAGCCTTCTTTTTTCTTTTTGAGAAATGTTAAGTAAAAGGGAATTGCAATAGTCAATTTTGGCTATTACCAGAGAATGAATTAGTATGTTAATGGATTTGGGCTCAAGGAATTTAGATATCGAACATATCAAACGTAATTTAAAGAAACATGATTTGACAATATTACTAATATGGTCGTGGTACGGAAGTTTGTCATCGACGATGACACCTAAGATTTTTAAAGAGGGCACCAGCTCTAAGGTAGTGGTATTAAGGTCAAAAGGAGTACTAAGAATTGTGTCCTTTTTCCAGGTAAAAAGCATTGATTTAGTTTTTTTATTATTTAGTGCTAGTTTATAGGTGTTGAGCCAATTTTTTATAATTTCGAGTTTCTTGTTAATTGCCCTAATATCATCTTTATTTTCCGGGTCTAGAGGATGAAGGAGCTGGATATCATCCGCATATGCAAAAGGTGTAAAGCCTATTGATTGAACTATGCCTAAAAGTGGGGAAAGGAAAATGTTAAACAAAAGAGGGGACAAAATAGAACCTTGGGGAATACCATAAGTTAGGGAATAGGCTTTTGACATTTCGCTGTTAAATCTGACAATTGATGAGTGGTTAGAAAGAAATGAAACAAACCAGTTTAAGACTTGGTCATCGATACCTAAGGATTCCAATCGTTTGAGTAATAAATCATGGTCAATTGTGTCGAAGGCTGCAGATAGATCTAGTGAAAAAAGAACTACTGATTTGTGTTGGTCTAGGTAATAGTGGATGTTGTTTATCAATCCTATCATTGAATATTCGGTATTGTGAAATTTCTGAAAACCGGTCTGGTTCGGGTGAAGTGCATTTGTGGATTCAATAAAATCTGAAAGTTGGACAAAAACCAGTCTTTCGGTTAATTTAGCGAGGAAAGGAATGTTAGCAATGGGACGATAGTTTGATATTTCATCAGGACTAATTTTATGATCTTTAAAAATTGGGGAAATAGTGGCAGGTTTCCAGGGAAGGGGGACAGAAGCAGTAAGTAGACTTTTTTGAACAAGAGAATGAATAAAGGGACCAAAGCAGGAGAAGAACTTTTTGAGATAAAAGGGAGGAATGATTTCTGATCGTGAACCTTTTAAATTAATTTTCTGAAGAAGGGATTCTAAATCGTTAATGGAGGGAATTTTGAAATTAGTGATTTAGCTGCGAAGATGGAGAGCGATGACTCGATGCTGATGAGGCCAAAACATTCTTAGCTGGCTTCCCCAATGCCTTAATGACATCTGATGCCTATGTTGATGCTATTACTGCTGGTACCGCTGGCTTGGAATGCATGTTGGTGTCCATCGCCGAACTGAAGTGTTTTTCCTGCTGGAAGCAATGAGCTTTTAATGAATGCTTCTGCATGGTAGAACAGCGCAGGCAGGAGTCTACACAATGTTCAGGGCCTAAGCAATGCAAACACCAGCTATGTGGGTCAGTCAGAGATATAGGCCGCTGAAACAGACAGCACTTTTTAAAACCCGTCAACAGTTTCAACATGGATGGGAATATAGCATCAGCAAGATTAAACTCAATATTTTAAGCTTAATCAAAAGGAAAAGAAAACGAATGGCTAAAAAGCCCACTACAGTTCTCACACAACAAATGAAAACCTCCCCGAAGGGGCCGGAGCCCACCGTGAAAGAAAAAAATAATAAAATCTTAAAAAAAAAACCCAAACAGAACAAGAAATACTTGTTAAAGGAACAAGGTTAATGACTAAAAGCCGAGAAGAAATGCTGGTCAAAAGCATGCATACCACAGTCTAGAACACAACTTCTTCGCGCCATGGAGAATGAAGAACTGAGGTACCATGAGCTTACATCAGGCGGAAAGGCACCTGTGGAGACGGAGAGCGATGACATCGCTTCTTAGGAAGAGTTCGAATTCGTTACAGAATCCCAAATGAAGAAACTACTGAGAAGAGTGAAACCAGGCCCATCATCCCTCAACATCTGTGACTGAGTGAATACAGTGTGTATGTGTGGTTGAGGCCTAGCAGTGTCGTAGAGTCCCTGGTTTGTTCCATATAGGGCAGGGGTGTCCAATGTCGGTCCTCGAGGGCCGCAATCCAGTCGGGTTTTCAGGATTTCCCCAATGAATATGCATGAGATCTATTAGCATACAATGAAAGCAGTGCATGCAAATAGACCTCATGTATATTCATTGGGGAAATCCTGAAAATCCGACTGGACTGCGGCCCTCGAGGACCGACATTGGACACCCCTGATATAGGGTATTGATTGAGTTTAAAGAGTACCACAGGATCACCCATGCTGTTCAACATCTTCCTCTAATCGCTGGGAAAATTCATCAGAAAACTGGGGTGGGAATTCTACATTTACACAGACGATGTCCAATTGATCATACCGCTGAGGAGACAGGACGTGATAATTAAACACATGATCAAGATAGGCCTAGAGAAAATCTTTGGATGGTTTCAAGCAAATGGTCAAGTAGCCAACTACTTCTCATAAACAAATGGAGAAGAAACAGCCCCGGCTTCCAAATAACACTAAACAACAATACCATAGAACCATCCAAGAATGGGGTGCGAAACCTAGGTGTATGGCTGGACCTGAGCCTAGACATGACAACACAGATCCAACACATAGTCAAAACACTTATGGCAAACTCTACTGGGTTAGAGGACTGAAACCCTATCTCTTCCACCAAGCAATGTCCAACCTAGTAATATCCCTAGTACTCATAATCTTTGATTACTGCAATGCATCCCTGCTGGGTTTACTGAAATATATGATCAGACAGATCCAAACAGTACAAAATTCTGCAACTAGATTTTTGCTAGGTAAATTGAGACAAATGAGTGCCACCCCGCTACTAAAAGAGTTACGTTGGCTCCCAATTGAAAGCAGGGTAAAATTCAAAATCTTATTGCTGACCCAAACTGTTCACCTCTCAGAACTGCAATACCTAGCAGCCAGACTACAAAAAGCATACACCCTCACGCACTCTGTGTTTGAGCCAAGAGTCTCTATTATAAATACTCTCCTTCAAAGACATCAAATACAAAAGTACCAGGGCAAGAATGATCTCAGTAATGGCCCCAATGTGGTGGCTTGCCCTACCAAAATAATTTAAAGCTAGAAAAGGACACCAGAAAATTCAAAAAAGGGATAAAGACTGTCCTTTTCTCAGACTACTTCAACTGAAATTATGAAGTTGACAGAGAGAGAGAGGAAACTTGAACTTTTAGGGATGCATGTACATAGATTATAGTTAGTTGAAATGGCCAACCTCTTTAGGAGGTGTATAAATATAGTGTATTTAGCTGCAATAGTACACCTAGTTTATATGTGAATATTGTCACAGGGAAGCCCCTGTGAAGTTAAAGAAAGCCCTGAAGAGCCCAGAAGCAGGGGTGGAAAATAAAGGGGGAAACATCAAAGCCTTTACTTGGCCCACCTAAGCCTAAAGTTAGAAAACTACAGGTAGATAAAATTCCTTTAAACACTAGCCTTGTGTTGGCCAAGCCACCACAAAAAATTCATGTTAATCTTTCTCTAAGAATGTGAAGATAGGAAATGGAAAGGAACTACAGGTTCCAGCATACCACAGGCAGGAGAAAGTGAAACCTAGGGCTGGAACAGCTACTGCAATCAGCCCAGCTGACCCAAGTCCTAATCAGCTAAGAAGGCACCAGAATAGACTCAGCTGCACTTAGGACTAATCAGAGCAAGGTAGGAGAAAAGGGAGTGGTTTCTAAGCAGCAGGGACACACACACACTCTCAAACCTTCTTTGAATGTGGTGGAAGGCAAAATACTTCAGCAAAAAGCAGGAAAGCAGCAGACAGCAGACCCTCTGAACAAGCAGGTAGAAACTTTTTATGTTGAACCCGATATTGCTTGTGAAAATTTTGATATGGAACAGTTTGAACTGGGGGAGGACATGAACTTCTTTGAAATGGATTATGAGGTGTCTGAAATGCCTAATACAGAATGTATGGAACTAAGCTAAAGGCTCACCTGAGAAAAGGAAAATCCGGGAACTGCTGTTATTGCACTGGAGAGAGTTAAAGCATTAAGTTGCAAGAATAGATATTTTGGGGTCATGGCAGCAGAACTGTGGGCAGCCATGCAATAACCTATAAGATACCGGCCATCTTGGGGTTAGCAGACAGCTGTAAAGAAATTGTGTGTGTGTGGGGGGGGGGGGCGAGGAGGGGTTGGGGGATGTTTCTAGACAGTGTTTGCTGGTGCCACTGTCTTCCAGATACAAAGATTCTTTGGTGGCCGTCATCCTATTGGAATCTTTAGGCGGGGATCTGAAAAGTAGATCTAATAAGGGTTTGGAACGGATCCCATGCTCTGGGGAAGTTAAGTGAGTGTTTCCCCCCCCCCCAAGAGTTACCACAAGGAACAAATGGCTAAACTGAGGGAGGTAGCAGTTTTCTTTATGTGCTTTGAATTTTATTTAAAGAATTTAAAACAGCAGTACAGACTTATTGCAGGAGTATCTTACCTGTGAATATTTGTTTGCACCATATTTTGCTCTTTTGATAGTTTGAACCTTATTCCAACCTTGAACGTTGGAATAAAGGACTATTTTTTTGCTGATTCTGAAACTTTGATTGTCTTTATTACCTGACTAAACCACCTACCATACCTCGCTTTCCGCTTGACCGAGGTCTGTGTGTCCAGGGAAGGCCTCTGACTCGCCCAAGTAGGGTGCACCCGGTCACAATATATACAGGATGATTGATTTGGTAAACATGTGCATATAAGTAGGATGATTGATTATGACATAATCATGCCAGTACTAATAACTCTGTATTGTAACACCACCACAGAGCTCCATGTATTTCAGTATAGAGCCCATGTATTGTAACACCTCGCAGAAGCTCTTTGTAACTCTGTATGGTAACACCTCTACAAAAGCTCATGTAATGTAATACCTTTACAGAAGCTCATGTAAACCGCTCTGAATTGACTGCCTTAGTCATTAGTAGCGATATAGAAGCTCTCAATAAACAAACAAACTCTTTGTGCCTTATTCACTGACTTTAGGTCCAGGATAGGCCTTCAATCTTCTGTGTCTTTCTTGGGCACTATGAAGTATATGGAGTATTTGCTGGAGCCCAATTCATCTTTGGGAAGTGGTTCTGTGGCATGAATGTCCAGGAGTCATTGTACAGTCGCTTGGACCATTTTCTGGACGTTTGGCTGGGGAGTCGAAGAACAAATCCGGAGGGAGGTGAAGGAATCTCGGTCCTGTGCCCCTCCTGAATAATGTTCAGAACTCAGCGGTCTGAGATCTGTTCCCATTCCCTCCAGAATGCCGACAGTCTCCCACCAATGCAAGGAGGCGTGGCAGTCGACCTGGCATCATTGTTACTTTTTGGTGGCTGAACTGCTGCACAATCCCAAGGGTTGTTGGCATCTCTAGTTGCCAAATCTCTGTCTGGACCCTTGGAAGGGTCTATAAGAGGAAAAATCAGAGAACTGGCGGGATCTCCTAGAGCATGGGTGCACAATTCCGGTCCTCAAGGGCCGAATCAAGTCAGATTTTCAGGATTTCCCCAGTCAATTTACATGAGATCTATTTGCCTGCACTGCTTCCATTGTATGCATATTGATTTCATGTATATTCATTTGGGAAATCCTGAAAACCTGGCCTGGTGAAGGCTGAAGTTGTGCATCCCTGTCCTAGAGGAGCAGAAATTGCCTTTGCCGCCCCCGGTGGAATGTCAAATTCTGCTGTTTGGTAGAGATTTGGGATGGCGATCTACCACATTGGCCATAAGGTCATCCAAGCCTTTGCCAAAAAGCATCTGCCCCTTAAAGGGTAATCTGCGTAGAGTAGCTTTGGAAGGTGAATCACCTGCCCAATGCCTAATCCAAAGCATCCGGTGGGCAGAAATGGCGTAAGCCGACACCTTGACTCTGATGTCTTAAAGAGAATCGGCCACATAATCTACTTCCTTCATAATCAAATGAGGACATCTTTGAAGGACTACGCTGCAACCTGGTTTGACAGGCCCGTGCCACAAAGGAGGCAGCCACTGCTGCTTTGATACCCAAAGCCAACACTTCAAACTGTCTTATAAGGACCAAGTCCACCTTTTGATACTGTGCATCCTTCAGCATCACCACTCCTTTGCTAGGAAGGCAGGTACATTTAGTCACGAACTACTGTGGAATCCACCTTTGGCTGTGAAACAGCTGTTGGAAATCCAGAGCTATAGAACAGAGCCAGGATAGAGCCTGTTGATATAGGATAGAGCTATAGGATAGAGCCCGTGCCACCTTTAGGGAGCCTTCTGGGGACACCCACTGGTCAGTGACTAACAAGATGATGTGTTGGAAAGAAGGCAGTTTGTGTGTTTAAACCGCCCATAACAGAACACTGGAAAGTGGAGGGCTGTTGAGGGTCCAAATTCAACTCAGAGTGTGTCCAAAATGACATGTGAAACAGTGGTGGACTTGAAAAGCTGGTACACTGATGGATCATCACCCTGATCAATAGCAATCACAGCATCCTGACCTCCAGCCCCAGACAGGGATCCTAAATCATCCAAGAATGCAGTAGATCCTTGAGATAATAAAGACATGGAAAGAAACTTCCAATCCTCTTAGTCCTGCTCTGAATGGTCACTGACACTTGGAGCTGACTTGTTCTGAGGTAGGGAAGCCTGCTTTGGACAGTGTACTGGCATGCTCTTAGGCAGCACAGCCTGGGCTCATCAAATAGGCTTTCCACAAGACACTGAAAAAGTCTGAAAACCCCTAAGGACTCCTGCAGGACATCTGACTGGGTTAGTAGGACTTCCATGTGCTTGTGTTTGGCACACTCATTGCATGCAGCCTTTGAATGGGATCTCTTCCCTCTTTTCTGGGCTTTCTAGTGTTCTCCCACATTGGAGGATGAGCCCGAAGCTCCCACCCTTTCCTACCACACCACATGGTCGCTCGTCTGCCAGCAAATCTGTGCAAAAAAGGCATTAAACAAGGGCAGATTAGACTAGGGAATCCACTGCAGATTATCTCTGGGCAAAACGAGGGGTTTTGAGGCAGAGGGAAGCATTTGAAGAAAAAGACTGATAACAATCCAAGATGGCCACCATTAGTAATATCACGCTAAAAACAGCCCGTGAAAGCTTGGCTGAAATGCAAAAAAATGACAAAAAAAGTGTTTTAGAGGTGGGGTAACGTAATCCTAACCTCAGAAACTCTTGGATCTACCTTTTTCTGACTCCCCGCCTCAATTTTCTCCAGAGGGAATAAAGGGAATACTCACTGTAGCTTCTGGTGCCTGTTAGCTTGTGGCAATCTGCCTGCAGGGAAAGGATTTCTGCCTCAGAGACTGCCTGGAAACAAATCCACCACAGGAAATCTTCTGGCTGCTGGTCAGAGTCCTCTGACCAATGACTATGAACCCTGGAAATCCACGCAGCACGTCGAGGTAAGATAATTCACAGCTGGCTCCCTGATATCCAAATGGTTGTTACACAGGCCCCACAGCCTGTGCTCAAGCCTCCAATAAATCAGCAGATAAGCAAGCTCCCAGGGGAACAGATCCAGAGCTTTTGATGGATGACACAGCAGGCTGGCTCCATAGATACTCCAAGAGATTGGCCTGCGAGCAGCAGCCTGCCCTTACAGGTCTGCGTCCTTTCCCCAGCATAGTAAGCCTAAGAATGGGACCTCCGGCACTAGAGCCAAGGAGGAAAAAAAGAATCAATGGAAAAAAACACCTGAAAATAATAAAAAGGAAGCAGAGCAGATAGAACACAGCTCCTCAGTTCACTTGCAGAAGGAAAAACTGAAGAGGGAGCTATTCTCCACTAGTGAAGGGGAGGAGTTAAAAAGATACGAGCGACACCCTTTTGTAAAGTTTGCAACTAGAGGACAACATTTTCAGTACAGAATCCTATGTCTTTGCAACAGAAAGGCTTAATGAAGTAAAGAAATCAAAAGTATATGATAATTTCCTTTTAAGCACCAAATGGGCAGCAGTAAGACAGACCATGAATGACATTCCTGATGAGAAAATACCAAATACAAAAGTAGCACTGACCTGTCTACCATGCTATTCCTGGTTTCTCTGGTGATATCTGGAGCAGCTGGCCATGTCTGATTCACCACACTATCTGAAGCAGCATTTTCTGGTATCAAGGCTGTTTCCAGCAATGAGGGTGTGTTCAACCTGTCCATATCCCCACCAGATACCATATCTAAAGAGTGATGACTATGTTCAGAGTTATGCCTGTTCCTGGGGGACAGCAGATGTAGGGCAGATGCAGCAGAGGCCATACTGTCTGTGCGATGGCTTGGTTCTAAAATTTCAGCAGGAAGTCCAAGAGGTGCCGTGGCAAAGCTGCGCTGCAAAGTCTCAGAAGCAATCTCTGGGATGTCTTGAGACATAGCTGTGGAAGCTGAGGAAATAACATCAGGCGAACGTTCCCGGGTAGGTGAAGCTTGGGGAACCAGCAGGGGCTCCAGTGCTTGAAGTTCCCGAGGAAGATTTCCAGCAGATATCTAAGAAACAGATAGATCAAAGCCACATCAGAAGAAAGTCAAATGAGGAACATAATCTGTGTCACTCTGTAAACCAGTTTGATCCTGAAAGTCAATCTATGTAATCTTATAGCAGAGATTTAAAATGTAAAGGATAGTGTCTCAACTATTCAATTATAGAGAAAGCAGTGTATGCAACAATTGAAGTCTTAAGACTACTACTACTACTACTACAACTAATTTCTATAGCACTAACAGATGTATGCAGCACTGTACACATTATATGCAGGTACTTCCTCTGTTGCTAGTGGGCTTAATCTAAGTTTTGTACCTGGAGCAATGGCATGGTAAGTGACTTGGCCAGGGTCACATGGAGCTGCACAGAGAAATAAATCCAGTTCCCCAGGATCTCAGTCCACTGCACTGATCATTAAGCTTCATCCTTCTAAACAACTGCTACTTACATTTTCTTCACAGTTTAATTCTCTTCAAACCTAACATGCTAAGGTGGTGTCCAACTCCTTTGAATTAGGGGCGAGACTTCATAATGCACCTGAAGTCAGTCATAGGTATGAAAGGGGGAGGGAGAGTGTCACTTTCCAGTGTTATAGCCAGAAACCCTTGGAGCCCAGGCTAGGAATTAGCTTGAAACAAAACACAGAGAAGGTCAAAGTACACCAGAAAAGCACAAAGGGTATCAATGAGTGGAGACCAGTCTTTATTGACCCAACATGAGCTGTGTTTTAGCACACAGCGCCTGCATCAGAGGTCAACTAAAATTTCTTACAGATAGATATAGCCAGAAAATGATGTGATAACAGCCAAATGATACTTTGCGCTATAACTTTGAAAGACAATGTAAATGCTAGCATCCTGATTCCATCGTAGAGAAAACTATTGGGATGCTAGTATTTACATTCAGTCTCTCAGCACTTTAGCACAAAGTATTGTTTGGTTATTTACTACATCATTTTATGGCTATATCTACCTATAAGAAATTTTGGTTGATCCTTGATGTAGGTACTGTGCGCCAAAACACGGTTCATGTTAGGTCAATAAAGATTTCTATCCATTCATTGAGGTCTTTTGTGCTTTTTAGGAACTAGCTTGGACAGCACAAAATTAATCTATGAATTGCCACAAGTTATATCCACCCTTCGTTTGTATAACAGTCTGGACTGCCTACGAGAGCTGCTGATCTCACAAGAAGAGTAGATTATGATAGGTTCATTGGCATATATAACGTGACCATTTATTTTTTTCATCAAAAGGGGACATCTATTAAATGTCAGTCCTGCCCCCAATCCCACCCTAGCCCTGCCCCCAATCCCTGCCCCCAATCCCGCCCCCAATTTCTTCCATTCATTTTTCATGCACACATAATATCTTATTAATTCATAATGGTAACCATAAAATTTAAAAAAAACTACAAAGCACACTCTGCAGAGAAAATGTTAATTATCATTTATATTGGGGGGGTTCAAAGATGTCAAGGCAGATGACTTTAAAATATGCAATGTCACCTCAGTAACTATAGAAAAACAGACAAATATAGTGCAAAATATAGACAGCAAATATAAATTCTCAAAACTGACACATTTTGATCACTAAATTGAAAATAAAATCATTTCTCCTTCCTTTGCTGTCTGGTGATTTCATGAGTCTCTGGTTGTGTTTCCTTCTGACTGTGCATCCTTTCATTTCTTTCTTCTTTCTGCACTCAGTCTCAACAATTGTCCCTTTCTATTCCCTCCCGCCTTCCTTCCTATGTCCTTAGTTCCCCCAGTATCTCCTTTTTATGTCCTTAGTTTCCCTTCCCATGTCCTTAATGCCTCCAGTGCCTCCTTCCTATGTCCTTAGTGCCCTCAGTGTCTCCTTCCTATGTCCCACCCCCTGCCCTGAAGCCAGGCTGCCTGCCTACCGCCCTCCCTCCTTGCTGCTCCAAATCCAGCCTCCCTCCTTCCCTTCCTCTAGCACCGATTCAAACCCCCCCCCCCCCCCCCGGGTCCACTGCCGCTGCTTGCCAGCCTCTCTCTTTACTTCCCTCTAGCACAAATTCAACTCCCCCCAGATCCGCTGCTGCTGCTTGCCGCCCAGAAGCCTTCAGTGGAGCCCTCACAACCCCTCCCCTCATTCCCCCTTGCTCTTCTATCTAGGATTATCAGACGTTCAGATTTAGCCAGACAAGTTTTCTTTTCAAAGGAGTGTCCGGACGTCTGTCTAAAATGTGAGAGTTTGTCCGGGTTTTCCTCTCCCCTGTTCCCTGCCTACCTCGGTTTCTTGGCTATTTCTTGTATTTTTGGGAGGCATTAACTATTCAACTAGTGCAGCTCTGGCTCTCGCGCTGTGAAAATCAAGCATCATTCTGGACCTGCAATTGTTTCACTCATAGCAAGCCAAGCCTCATTTTGGGGCGCCAATGGTTTCTTTCATTACCATCCAAGCCTCATTTTGAGGCTCCAATAGCTCCTCTAATGATCCACCAAGCCTCACTCTGGCCCTCACTGTAGAGAGGTAAGGAGAGAGGCTGGCAAGCAGCAGTGGTGCAGACCTGGGGGAGGGGGTTGAATCGGGCGCTGGAGGGAGGGAAAGCGATTGCCTGTCCTGTTGTCCCCGCGCACAGCTTCTGGACGCTGTCCCTGAAAATGGGACATTTCAGCGTCCCAAAGCTGTATGTGGGGACAACGGGGACAGGCAATAAAAACTGGACGGTCTCGTTCAAAATGGGACGTATGGTCACCTTAGGCCAGGGGTGTCCAATGTCAATCCTCGAGGGCCGCAATCCAGTTGGGTATTCAGGATTTCCCCAATGAATATGCATGAGATCTATTAGCATACAATGAAAGCAGTGCATGCAAATAGACCTCATGTATATTCATTGGGGAAATCCTGAAAATCCGACTGGACTGCGGCCCTCGAGGACCGACATTGGCATATAGCACTCGAGGACCTGCCTTAGGCATATAGCACTGTTTTCCTTTATGCAGCAATGGTGGTGTGCATCTACCAGATCAGTGGCCTCTATCTTGACCTTGCAGACTTCCTTATCTACTGGACTCACATTATCAACTGACTGCTCAACATGTTTTCTGCCTATCTAAAGCATGACTTTGCATCAAAACTGCCATAAATCGCCACCTGTAAGGCTAAGGCCAAATATCAAAGGTCTGCTTTTAAGAAAACTTCCATTTTCTGATCTTCTGGGTCTCTCAGCACTGTTCCCCCTTCTCTTGGAAGATTAGTTTTTCACCTTCGATAATCTCATTTCTGTTAGTTCCTGGAGAATTCAGTATGCTAGGTGTTCAATCCCTTCCCGCAATCTGGGAGTTATAGAAATCCAAACACCTTTCTGAGCTTGTGCTCCTCCTACCTTAGAGAGTTAGAGCCCCCTACAGTTCAGTCCCAAAGCAAAACAACATATCAGAATAAACCCATTACAAAAGAAGGGGGCATGGACAAACAAATTCCTGTTCTGGGCTGGTCTGCAGAACATAAAAACATGAAATAAACAGGCAAAAGGCAATACAAAAAAAACCATTGAGGGACAATGTAGCACTAACCTGCTGTGTGCAACAAGCACTCATATGAAGCAGACTTCAGTAAAATGCATCCTCATAAAAGAGCAAATTCCCCACAGAATCCATCTACTGGTTGGAAGATCCTGAAGCCTATAATGAGAATAACTGAGGCCAAAAAAAGCAGGCGATTCCAAGCAACTGAGAAGGTGGGCCATACTGAATCCTCCAGGAACTAACAGAAAGATTATCAAAGGTGAAAACCTAATCTTCCATTCTGTTATGTCTCTTCTGGATTCAGTATGCTAGATGATGTACCAAAGCAATGGCAGCATCTAGGGAGGGACAGAAGAGCCTGCCAGCCACACAGAGGTCCCAAAAGCGGCATCAAAGTGAACTGCCACATGCACCCAGAAAACTGGGTTAAGGTATGAAGAAAGGACCTAGTAGTCGCCATGTAAATTTAATCTGGATAAAGTGCGCGAGACTCCACCCACAAAGCAGCAACACTTCTAGTCAAGTGGTTCTTAAGAAAAAAATTGGCGGCTTACCATGAACGATATAAATCACGGAAATAATTATGTGATTCCAACGGGTGATTGAGGTCCTAGATGCCAACCTACCACACCGAGGTGGGGCAGTCAGGACAAAGAGGAGATCCGACAGCCGAAAGTCATTAGTCCTTTCTAAATAATGGAGCAAGAATCTCTTGATGTCCACGGTCTCTCCGAGCTTGTGGAATGAAATGCAGGCAAATTAACTTCCTGATTGACACACAAAGCGGAAATCACCTTCGGTAGAAAGGAAGGTAGAATATGGAGAACTATTACTATATCCGTAAGTCGAAGAAAGGGTTCCCTGCACAAAAGAGCTTGAAGTTCTGAAATACGCCATGCCATGACAATGACATCAGAAAGACAGTCTTGATCGTCAGGTCCAGAAGAGTAGCATCCATTAGTGGCTCAAATGGGGCTTCTGCAAGGCCCTGAAGAAGAATGTTAAGATTTCACAAAGGGAAAGGATGACTAAAAGGATGCCGCAAACGAAGTACCCTCCTCAGAAACAGGGTAACATCTGGATGCACAGCAAGTGAACTAGAACCCAAGTGCCCTGGAGCACAAAAGGCCTGCTACCTGAACTTTAAAGGAGGCCAACGCCAACCTTTATCTGAGCCTGCAGAAAGAAATGCCAGGACCACTGAAATGGGAGCCCACTCAGGCTCCACTTAGTCCTTAGTACATCACTGTGGGAAAACCTTCCAGGCCTTGACATAAGAAGCCATAGTAGAGGATTTCTTGGACTTCAAAAGCATTAAGATGACCACATCTGAATAACTGCATCTCATCAAGGCTGATAGCTCAAGAGCCATGCCATTAGATCAAAGCGCTGTGGGTTCACCATAGGCAACGGACCCTGACTGAGAAGGTTGTGATGAAGAAGGAGTCTGAGCTTCCTGTACTGCTGAAGATGGACAATATCCGCATTCCACAGATGACCAGGTCAGTCTGGAGTAACTAGAATCACGAGGCTTGGATGCGTCGCTATTCAGTGGATGATCCGACCAACCAGATGCCATGGAGGAAACACATAAAGAAGCTCATGAGCCAGCCAAGGCTGAACCAAGGCATCCAGCCCTAAGCTTCCACGCTCTGTTTGACTGGAGAAGTGCCTGACCTTAGAGTTCTCTGCTGAAGCCATCAAGGCCATCTGGGGCTGACCCCAGTGCTATATGATCAGATGGAATGTTTTCCAAAAGAGGGACCATTCTCCCAGGTCCAAGACCTGGCAACTGAGAAAGTCTGCCTGTACACTGTTGACTCCGGCCAAGTACGCCGCCAAAAGAGACAGAAGATATAACTCCACCCAGCAAAACAGACATGTTCACAGGGAGAGACTTAGGGCGGCAATCAGTGACACTGGCATTGAGGTCATCCAGACCTGTCTCAAAAAGAAGCTGACCTGCATAAGCTGAGACTTCACAAAGTACTCGGATGAGATCATAAAGGGTGTCTGCCACATAATACACACAGTCCAGCACTAGTTGGAGACAGATATCCACTTCCGCAGAAAGCACACTGCGCTATCTCATGTGACAAGCATGTGCCGCAAAAGAGGCTGCCGCTGCTGCCTTAATACCAGAAGACGACACTTCAACAGGCTTTTCTACTTCTCCATCATTGGGAAGGGCCATGTGCCTGGTAACCTGCACCACAGCGGAATCCACCGTAGATTGCTCAAAACTGCTGGAAAGCAGGAGCCAGCAGATAAAGCTTAGACATAGCTTTAGAGAGCTGGAAAAAGCTTCTAGGGTATCCCATTGTTCCATAACCAGATCAAGCAGCTATGGATGGGTTGGAAAAAAGTGAAGACAGAACATTAGAACAATCCAAGACCGAACACCATGATGTGGAAGGAGATTCCAATCTGAATTCTTTCAGAATATCGGCAATAAAACAACGGACAGAGAGAGCAACAGTCTGCGGATGGAGGAGTCCTCACCCAAATCTCAGAGCAAGACTCTCAGAGCAAGTGTGTTGATGCGACCCGGCAAGGGCAGCAGCAGGATCCAAAATAGAAACAGCGTCAGGAGACAGAAGAGGCATAAAATCTGTATGGCAACCAAAGCAGTAGAGCTTTGTCATACCTTGATGAGAGGGCTCCTGAACAGGGATCTCTGCCACTGGCGCAACCGGCTTAGAAGAAATCGATGCGCATGCCGGCTGCATCAAACAAGCTGGGTTCAAATCATACACTTTCCAGAGGAGCCGAATAAAGTCTGGGTAAAATTCACACCCCGTGGCCACTGCTGGACCCTGTTGATGTGCCCGCACTGCGCCAAAAAAGTCCCCTGACTCAGAACACAGGCATTTGGCGCCAGAATCCAGAACGGCCTCTGGGTGATACTTTTGTCTGAAATCAGGCCGACTCCCCATCCCTGGAGGAGGCGAAGCCTGAAATTGAGAATGACACAGGGACAAATTTTTCCCTGTTCCTGCTGGAACTCAATTTACCCATCCTCATGAGTTTTGTCCCTGTCCCTGTCCCATTCCTGTAAGCTCTGACTTAACTGCACAAGCTTCGAAAACTTATGATTTAAAAGTGTTTGAGGCTTGTGCAGATGAATGGGGTAGGGACAGGAAAAGAAATTGTCAGGACGGGAAAATGAGTTCTCACAGGGTCGGGGAAAAATGTGTCCCTGTGTCATTCTCTAGCTCGAAGCTCTCGCCCCCCTTCTCCAGTGTGTTGCAGCACACGGCACACAGTTGCTGATTCAGCACCAATCTGGCACAATCAATGCACACATTTGACAGATTAGGGACTGAAAAGTCCATCCCAAAATTCTTTTTAACAAAATTGAGAGGTTTTGAGAAAGAAATATAAGTTTGAAAAAAAATAGATAAAAATCCAAGATGGCTGCTGCCAGCAAATTTGTGCAAAACACAGCAAAAATAAAGAAATTCTGAAAATAAAAAATAGCGATTTGGGGTCTGGGGAGGTGGGAGAACTGAACTCTACCTTTAGAAACTAAAAAACTGAAGCACCCATAGGACATAATGGAGGTGCACTTACAGTCTGTGCACTGCCTGCCTTGTCAGCTCTGTTACACTGCAGTTGAATGGAGAAAGGATTTTCTATCTCAAAAACTGCTCCAAATGATCAAACATGAAGATCTTCGGACTGCCAGTTGGACGGACTCTTGACTGCAACCTCCGTCCCCAAGAAACCACTCCATGCAATTGGGGACAGGAAATGCAGCCTGCGCCCTGAAACCTGGAAGGACTTTTACTCAGGACGCATGCAGCCTGCGCTTAAACCCTTGACAAGGCCAGAGGGCAAGTGAACTCCCAGGGGAATGGATCCAGAATCCAAGAAGGGTAGCTCATGGCTCCACAGTTCCACTGAAGTTTCCCTGTGAAGCAGCAATCCAGTTCCGCAGGACTGTGTCCGTTTCTCCAACAGAGGACCATTGCAAAGGCGTCTCATGGCACCAAAGCCACTAAAAAAGATGAAATTTATATGAAAAAGATGCAGAACAGAAGACTTCTGCACAGATTGCTTACAGAAATTGAAATTGTAGGGGGCTTTAACTTTCTCTCTAAGGTAGGAGGAGCACACACTCAGAAAAATGTTTGGATTTCTGCAACTCCTACCTTAGAGAGAAAGTTAAAGCCCCCTACAATTTCAATTTCTGTAAGCAATCTGTGCTGAAGTCTTCTGTTCTGCATCTTTTTCATTTAAATTTCATCTTTTTTAGTGGCTTTGTGGGACATACCAGAAATGGGGATTTGTGCTCTTCATCACTGCTGCCACCACTGCAACTATATTTGGTAGCCTTAATGACTCCCTATCCTCTGCTGAATGGGATAAAGCCTGACCAAAGATCTACTGCTTTTAAAAGTTTGTGTACAGAGCAACCCACTCCACTGCAATCACATCATAGATAACCTAGTGAATAGGAAAGGACCTGGCAGGCTTTTGTATTCTCCATATGAGTGGATATACCTTCTCAGCTTCTCAGCAACTATTCCTTTAGGATCCTCAGACAGGTTAGAAACAGGGGAGACTACCAAATAAGCTTCTGGAGTTCATCTTTAAGAAAAATTTGCACCACTGTGGAATCCTCCTCTGGAGACAACTCCTGAACTTTACTGGCTCAGTTCCTTCTCAGAATAGTCTGCATGATTACCCACGCATTGCCTGTTCAGGAAAAGATTAAAGACATACCTCTTCCCCTAGTAGACTTGACTCTTCCCAGCCCTCTTCATCCCACAGACTGCCATCCTAAACTAACCTAACAATATTAAACTCACTTATCAACAGCACTATGTCACGAATGTAACTTATCTTGCTGTAAGCCGCAATGATTCCCTGTTGAAAATTGCGGGATTTAAGAAGTTGTATTGTATTGTAGCTCTCATCTTCAGGGTCAACTTCCCAATTAACCCACAGTCTCATTAAGGCCCTGGGGATCCCAAACAGCTCTATTGAGAAGGCCCCTGTTGAATTCAGACAAAAGACCTTGTACATCATTAATATGAACTCTAGTGGAAACTTTACCACTCCAGAGAATTTTCATTAACTGTTGGTTCCTCTGCTAGCAATGAGGCCTATAATGCCAAGCCATGACAGCTCTTCCGAAGCAGCAGGTACATTCAAGATAGCTCCACAGGTGACAGCGACCATCTCCAAGATTGGACTCTCAAATGTGCTATCATCTGAAGTCCCACCTCCATGAAGTGCTCTGCATAAGAGGCAACTGCCAGAACCATTCATCCCATGTTTCCTCCATGTGGGATGACATCAAGACTTGTCAGCACTCATACTGCCTGGTTTGAAAGTACACACTTTGTGGGTTAACTAGGTCACCCACCCTCCTCCTCCAGCCTGACAAGGAGAAGGCTCAGGACAGACTAAGACATGTAGCAGCTCCAAAAGAAAAGGACCCTTACCTGTCCCGCGCTGCTACAACAGAAATTTTTGTAGTCACTATTTTTTGTTTGTTAGGTTGGTCTCAAACAGCATTCAAAAGTTCCCTTCTGCACCAGATATGGAAACTGAGGCACAAACTACCACTCTACTAGCTTCTAAGAGGATCAGGAACATGAGAAGAAATGGGAAGGAATCCAGTTGGGTGTTAACACCTCAGGGCAGAGCTATAGAGCGTGAAGGACCCTGGGCCCTGCTAGACTGAATCGACTGTCAATACTGTCCCTGGATGTCCTGCTCTTCATCCCCTCAGGACCTCAAATGGGTCCCTATAGTTAACTGGCCTCCCTGGACTGCACAAGCTTATGCACATCTACCATCTGCTTGAGAGTGATAAATACTGACTGCCTGGGGATTACACATAGTAATAATCCTAAGTGTCTGGAGCAGTACAGAGAGATGCTAAATTTGACCTGTGTTAGATTGATGTATCATGCAGCAGACTGAGCCACACTATCCTGAATTTAAACTTGCTTCCTCTCTTCACCAGAGTGACTCTCTGTCATCCGGGCTGCCCCAGTAGTGATCCCATGAGGACGTCGGGGAACAGAGCAAATCGGAAGGCATGGGAGAATCGCTCCATACACCCCTAATACACTGGCAATGTGGCGCCATATGAGGTAATGTACCTACTGGTGCATCACTATTCGGTGCATCGCCTAAGGCGCAAGCCAAAGGCGTTTTTCATTGTTGCCTGCAGTCCTTGTGACCTGGATTAACTTCATTCACCACCAGAAAGGCACAAGCAATCTTCACCAGCAAATAATTCCACCAACAAAGAACCAATCCCCTATGTCAGGTTAAGTGGCCTGGGGAAACCTCATCCACACCACCAGAAAAGCCACTCAAAGACTTCACCAGCAGAAAACGTCACCAACAAAATTTGACCTTCCATGCCAGGTAAAGTGGATCTCATTGAAATGCTGTGGCCCAAAACCTACTCTTACCTCTCCATGCACATCATAACTTACTGGACCATTTTCATCACCCCTTAGCCCAACCCCAGGAACACAAACCTAATCACCTCGCCAAACCCAATGGGTCCTGCCAAAATCTCAATCACCTCCCAAACCAAACAACCACAATGGAATTCTCATTCACTCGAATCCTACCTCTCCTATACCTCATTAGCCTCAAGGAAGTTCAGTCCACATCCTCCACTAACAGACCCACTACTCCATGGTGCACCTAACAAAAGGCCCAGGCCACAAAACCCATCCACCACTCCGGAGGATAGCTATGCACTTTGCCCAACTGCCATCCTCAGGCCCAAACATACCACCAACAAAAAAAAAGTTATAACAACCCCCCTTCAGAAATCATACTAACCTAACATATATACCAAGCACAAATCAGTCAAAGAAAGATAAAGCCTTCACACTGGTCCCCTGCATATACATCAATGCAAGATCTATAGTAAACAAATTATTTCTTTTAAATGAACTGATCTCAACCAACAACCTGGGGCTAGCCTTCTTCTCCAAAACCTGGCTAAAAGAATCAAACAGTCCAGAACTACCCCACCTCTGCCCACTAGGGTATAATAACATTCAAATTCCCAGGAGTTGGCATAGCCATAGTCTACAAGAGAACCTTCAATATTACCTTAATCGATTCCACCACCCTCCCTGATCTTGAATACATAACATGCAAGCTTAAAGACAAACCCATTGGTATTCTGCTGGTATACCGACCCCTAAGCTCCCAACCAAGTACTACTATGAGGCTACTAGAAATTATATCAAGCCTTGCCTGCCAATACACTGAACTGTTCATACTTCGAGACATCAACATACCTCTGAGTCTACTGGTAACAATGCTGCCCATAACCTAAAAAAACAAAATCATCATCCAACCATTGGATCCAACACAAGAAAAAGGTCACATCAATGACATACTCACATTTATACCCTCCTGCCTCACCTCCGACACCAAATGGGCCTTAGTTCCCTAGTCAGACCACTAATCCTCATCTTCAAACTAAACCTCCCCACAGGATGTACGAATAGCAAGCAGAGAACTGAACTGGTAAGGAAAAACTAATCCCACCCAATTCTGGAACAAAGTTGCTGAATCACTGATCACTCCTTCAAATTGCATAAACACGATGCTATCAAGTTGAAGCACCTCCATTATGAATACCCTAGACTCTTTTGCCCCACAAAATTTTCACAAAATAAAACAGACCAAACTTCCCCCTGCTTTACAGAGACACTGAAAACAGAAAAACAAGTATATCGAAGATTAAAAAGACAATGGAAGAAAACCAAATCACCTGAACACAAAACACAATGGAGGATGACAATACAAATCCAATATCACAGACGCAAAATAAAAAACTACTATGCCAAAGAAATCGAAAATAAAACATTAAACAACAATATATGATTTCATCTTGTATATAGCCTAACAGCTCTCCACAAACATCCAACAGCCCAGGACCTTGCCGACTTCTTCCTCAAAAAGATCAAAACAGTCCAAACAGATGTTGAAGAAACAACCATCACTCTGAGACCAACACACTCCATACCCGAAAATCCAAAGGAGAACTGCAATGCTGACAAGTATGGAGATCCTTCACCCCTTTATCGACCTCTGAGACAGCAAAACTGCTAAACAAGCTATCCATCCGCAGCAGCTCCCTAATCAACTGTCTCTCTTACCATCTCATTTCTGCACCTGAAGCAATCATCATGTGGATCACCAAATTCCTAAAGAACATTCTAGATCAAGGTTAACTTCTGGAAGAAATGGGAAAAATAGCATTCACTCCAGTACTAATATCTCAGAATGCAGATCTCTCCACTCCCTTAAATTACAGATCCATCACTAGCATATCCATATTCACCAAACTCTTGAAAACTCATGTACCATATTTTTTGCTCCATAAGATGCACTTTTTCCACCCCCAAAAAGGAGGTCCGTCTTATGGAGGGGTGCGTCTTATAGACCAAAAAATAGGGACAGTAAAAAACTAACCTACACTGAACAACATTTCAGCCTACATCCCTCAGAGTTCAGATTCTGAATGCAACACAGCACAGAACTCCTTTCTGACTCTAACCACAAAATCAAACAATTCCACAGGTCAACACATCATTTTCATCAGAGTTCATTTTGGTTGGGGTTTTTTTCAAGCTGATTTCAAATCTGTGTTTAGTTTTTCACTAGCATGTCACATTTTTGTAATGAGGCTCATTAAATATCATTATAAACATTAATTGGGCGATATATCATGCATTTATAGGATAAACTTATGAGGGTTAACGACTGTTGTCTTTGTTTTTTTATGCTACAGACATTATGGTAACTAATATCACTCTTTATCATGCCAAGACATTGTACTAATCATCCAGATAGTTTCTGTTACGTCTGCTTCATTCATGACAAAAGCACAACATCGCCCAATTACCATAGATCTGAAAAAGGTATACAAATTGTACTTTGGTTGTCCACTGGGTGACCAGGGTCCACATATCATCTGTACCAGTTGTTCCAACGGACTTTGTGACTGGCTCAATCGACAAAAGGCAGTGATGTCATTTGCAATCCCAATGATATAGAGGGCACTACAAAACCATATTAAAGACTGCTACTTTTGCCTTGTGAACACAAGTGGATTCTCAGCTAAAACTAAGCACAAAATTATATATCCTACTCTGGATTCTGCTATTAGGCCTGTTTCTCATGACGACTCACTTCCTGTCCCTGTACCTCCACAAGATGGACTTGCTTCTGTGGAACATGATGATGATGATGATGATGATGCAGCAGCTGGTCCCAATCCAGAATTATCTGATACTGATCTGAATGATGAAGATTCAGAACCAGAGACCTCAACACAAGCTGATCTTATTCATGATCTAAATCTTTCAAAAGAAAAAGCAGAACTTCTTGCTTCAAGGCTTAAGCAAAAGCACTTGCTTGCAAAAGATGCTAATATAACTCATTACAGAAAAAGGAATTATACATTAACAACATTCTTCACTGAAAACGACTCATTGTGCTTTTGTCATGACATCAACGGGCTCTTCAACAGTTTGTCACAAGTGCATTGCCAGATGAATGGCGTCTCGTCATTGATTCTTCACAGAGAAGCTTGAAGGCAGTGTTACTGCACAATGGGAATTCCAAACCAAGTATACCAATTGCCCATTCTGCTCATCTAAAGGAGTCTTATGAGAATATGAAGAATTTACTAGAAGCAATCAGTTATAAAACACACCAGTGGGAAAGGAGTCACGTGATGTTCTGAGCGGGATAGAACGTATTTCTCTTGAGCTCTGGGGCCTTGGGTTCTTTCCCCTCATCCTGCTTCTTTAATTCGCGCTAATCTTTGCTAACTCGAGACTCTAAGGGCGGTGCTGGTATATGGACAAGTTTGTCCAACATTTCAGCCCGAGCAGGAGTGGAAGATCCACTCACACTGAGAAAGAAAAATTAACGCGATCTCTGAAATCCGACCCCAAGATGGCGGCACAGGAATCAGGCCCCGCGCTTCAGCTGTCAGCCGAGCATATCGACGCCTTATCAGCATCGGTAGTACGTGCTCTGGAAGCCCGATTTGAGCAGTTGTTGGGCCAACTTACCACGATGGAGACTTTATTAGCTGATACTACACGGCGTTATCGGGGAACTGGAGACCCAAGTGGCACAAACGGAGGGTGCGCATACTGCTTCGGCAACGGAGCTGTCTGCCTGTGGAAGCAGGTGCGTCAGCAGACCGAAAAACTGGAGGATCTTGAGAATCGATCACGGAGGGACAATCTGTGGCTGGTGGGCTTTCCTAAGTCGGTATCTGATGCAACAGTTCTACCCACTGTGGAGTCATGGCTTCAGAAAGAACTTCCCTTACCTTCCAGAATGGGACCGCTCCAACTGGAATGAGCACACTGGCTCAGTCGACAGCATGATTATCATGCAAGGGCCCGGGTGATCATTTTGAAGGTCCACAACTACACTCATAAGGCTGAACTTCTACGTCAATATAAACAGAAGCACAACACTCTGAGTTATGAGGGGGCTCTTGTTAGGTTGTTCCAGGACTACTCTCTGGCCCTCCAGGAGCAGCGCAGACTATTCTCTCCGGTTTGTTCTGCCCTATATGCCCGAAAATGCTGCTTCATGCTCCTGTACCCAGCGCTCTTGAAGATCTGGATGAGCGCTGGGTGGAAGACCTATGATTCAGTGGAGTCAGCTCAGGCCTTTATGGACTCGTTGCCTGAGGAGCCT
The DNA here is from genome assembly GCF_902459505.1 of Geotrypetes seraphini. Lineage (NCBI taxonomy): Eukaryota > Metazoa > Chordata > Amphibia > Gymnophiona > Dermophiidae > Geotrypetes > Geotrypetes seraphini. The sequence goes on along the minus strand of NC_047087.1, from coordinate 163,641,791 downwards.
CGAGCTTTCAGTTTCCCGTGATTGGTTTGTTTTAGCATATGGACTGTTTGATATAGTTCTGTCATTGGGACTGAACTGAATTAGGCCATGGGAGTGGTTCTGGGAAGGCTTCCCTTGGGTTTATTTGTTTTTGTGGGACTGCAATTGTACCAGGTGGCCTGAGGGTGATTGTAAGGTAGTGGCTTTCCCATTTCTTCAATTTACTTTTGGCTAGGGTTGTAGTATTTTTCCTTTTGGTGCCCGTATACTCATTTTTGTTTTAGTGGGTTTGCTGATGCTGCTTGGGGGGTAGTGGGTGTGCCCGGCACTGTCCTGGGGGGGGGAGGCCTTGGGCAGTGTGCTTGTTTGTTTGCTTGCATGTTGGATGGGTCCTTTTGTGAGGTGTCTGTTTATCGGGGTATGTTGTTTCCTATGATGGGGGGATGGGGTGTATGCATGTGCCTTGTATGTCTGGATTTTTCTTAGGCCTCTTTAGAACATCCTTCCTTTTCCCTTTTAAACTGATGGTATGCTTGCGAGGGTGTGTGTACCTGTGGTCTGCTTGGTTTATTGTCCCATTCTTGCATACAGCTTGGGGAGCTTTTCCTTTATGGGATTCCAGGTGTCATTATCTAGGTATATTTTGACTCCATTTGGGTGGATTTTGTGAGTTACCATTAGTCTGATTGGGCTGGCTTGTCCATGTCATCCACCAGGATTTTGTTTTTCCTGTTCCTTCTGAGTGGGCTTCCTTTGAGGGGCTCCCTGTGGCCCTCCTGGCTGGGAAGAGGGTCACATTGTGTTCCCGGTGTGATGCCTACTCTGGGATCTGGATGTCTGCTAGTTTTCTTATTTACTCGGGTTGAGTGTGGGAGGGGGAGACTGGGGGCCCTGCTTACGTCGTAGTGACTCCCTCATTCCGTCCCACCTAGGTGGTGTGGTGCAGGTTTTTGTAGTGTAGTGTTTTTTTTGTTGTTTTTTTTTTGGGGGGGGGGTAGGTTTAGTATTTTGCAGATGGGGTTGGGTTGTTGGGTTGGGTGGGTGGGCAGGGGGGTGGGAGGTCCTCCTTCAGTAACTGTATTGAGTATTGTGGGATTTTGCACTGTTTTGTTTTACTTTTCAGGCTGTACCTTCTATTTTGATTTACTGCTCTGGGCTCCTGGAACAGACTTATAGCTTTTCTTCTGTGCTCTTTCTTCTGCATGATTCCTGATTATCGGATATGAGCACTCCTTTTAGGCTAACCTCTTGGAATGTCGGGGGCATTACGTCACCAGTAAAGCAGTCAAAAATATTAGCTGCTCTGCGTTATCGCTCAGACATTGCCTGTTTGCAGGAAACCCAGTTAACGGACGCCGAACATCTTAAACTGGGTCGCTCTTGGGTGGGAGAAGTTTATTTTGCTTCCCAGCATGGTGGTGTTGCTGTGTTGGTCCAGAAGTCTTCGCCCCTTGGAGTTCAGGTCCTGGATAAAGCTCTTGATGGTCGATACCTGCTCTTGCGCTTGACATTGAGTGATCGTCATTACCTTACTTGTGGCTTATGGCCCTAACTCATCCGAACCTGCTTTTATGCAAAACTTAATTCAACTTTGCTCTCGTTACTCTGGGGATCCGCTTCTTATCCTGGGAGATTTTAATTTGGTGATGGATCCTGCTTCTGATAAGTCCGGTACCTCTTTTACTTCTTTGGGGGCTAAGGGTCGCCTACTTTCAGACTTTTGTGATACTTTCTCAGTAGTAGACCCTTGGCGTCTTCTTCATCCTGAAGTCCGTGACTACACTCACCTCTCTCGGGCCCACAATACTTGGTCTCGGATAGACCATATTTTTGTGTCTTCGACTTTGTTCTTTTTGGTCATTTCGGCTGAGATTGGTCCCCTGAATATTTCCAACCATATCCTGATTTGGGTTGATGTTCATCTGGACGCTACTTATCTTCGTACACCTTTTTGGCACTTTCCTTTTTATCTTGTTCAGGATAAGGACTTTCAAACCTTTTTGCTGACCCAGTGGGAGGATTACTTCACCAATAATGCTCCCCACATGGACGATCCTATTTTGTTTTGGGAGGCTGCCAAGATGGTACTTCAGGGTCAAATCATTTCTTTTTTGAGTGCTCAAAATAAACGTATTCATAAAGGCATTATTACTTTAGAGCGGGCCTTATGCGTGGCTAAGCGGTCATTTCTTTCTACTCCCTCGCTCGAAGCTCAAGAACACTATTTGTCTACTCAAGATTGGTGAAGATTGAGACCTGCAGGAAATCGATCTTGTCTCTTTGGACCTGGGGTGGGGGCAGGGTAACTAGTACAGCCGATGTCTCTGCGATCCTCTTTGATTTTTTTTAGACATTTATATGATGCCCCTGATGATGTTTCTCCAGAATTGCTGACGGACTATCTTCACTCCTCTGGACTTCCGCGTCTTCCGGAAGCTGTTTTGTCAATAGTCCATTTCGAGTGGCGGAATTAGAATCAGCTATTATGGCTCTCTGATCCGGTAAGGCCCCGGGACTGTATGGGTTTTCTGGTGACTTTTACTGAATTCTTTCTTCCTGTCTTTGTGGTCCTTTGCTGGCTTACTTTAATACTGCTATTATGAGGGGATCATTCCCACGTTATGCTAATGAGGCACTTATTTCTTTACTGCTGAAACCTGGTAAGGAGGTTGATGCTCCAGGCTCCTATCGTCCTATCTCTTTGATCAATGTTGACCTTAAACTCCTTTCTCGCATGTTGGCCGACCGCCTTGCTCCGCATCTTCCTAAGGTCATTCATGAGGATCAGGTAGGGTTCATTCGGGGACGTCAATCCATTTGTAATGTCCATAAGGTTCTCTTTGCATTAGCCCATTGTCAATATCATCATATTCCGGCTTTGTTTGTCAGTCTGGATGCTTCTAAAGCCTTTGATAGTGTCCATTGGTCCTTGTTAAAGATCTAGTTCTTTACTCAGGCCTGTAAGATTAATATGGAATCGTTGTGGCTCCAGTGCACAGACACTTGAATGTTTTTTTCTTCCTTGCTGCCTGCCCCTCACCCTTTTCCTCCCCTTAAAGCTTCTTTTGTCTCAATTTTTAGGTATAGCAAATCTGTAATGTGTAACATTTCAGAAAAAGAACGTACAAAATTGTAGCTGAAATGACAACTGCTTAAGATGATAGCAAAAAAACCACAAAAAAAACCTAAGCAAAAAATAAATAAGGCATCTCATACCAATATGAGATCTGGACATCGGTTCCTTGTCTTCACTTCAATACTGGAAATGTGACTGCAGTAAGATTGTTGCATCTTTGGATCGCGATCCTGGCTTATATCAACAGCTGTAAAGATAAGTGTTACCTGAAGGTTCTTTTTCCTGTTCCCTGTGCACAGTGGTGAAATATTTTCCTATTTTGAAAGATTTCATTTAGAGAAATAGTGGAGTTTTTTTGCCTATGATACTGAGTAAGAACGGCTAAAAAACTCATTGGGTTTCCGTTTACATATAAAATTAGTTGAGCCTTTTTTTCTCCACTTTATTTAAATGGCTTTTCAAAGGATAGTTCCACCACTTGGCTTATAACATTTTTGCAACAATTTTTTTGCTGCAGTAATTTATTTAAGATTGTTATTGTTAGTATTGTTTCTAGTGCAACTCTTATGAATACTCAGAAGGGTATTCAAGACTTTACTAGAAAGCTCTAGTAAATGTGTTCCATGTCAGTACTATCATATGACATCACTCAAGTATGCAACTGCAGTGACCTGCTTGTCTTTAAAGAAAGATTATCTATTCTCCTTCAAGCAACTATAGAAAATAACAGAAATACAATAAAAAGCTCCTTGCAGAAGTTGAGTGCTTTTTGTACAAACCTGCAAAGCTGGCTTTGGGGTCAATTTCTCCGAGAGACCTGGAATAAGGACAGAATGGCTCCTTGGACTGTTCTGCATACTACTGCTGCTGGTGGTAGTGCTGTTTACAGTTAGATTACTATCCAGCTGCAACATTGGACCCAGTGTCAGGTCTTCAGATGGCCTGGAAAGAAAACAGAGGGAGGAACAAAAGTGACAGTTTACACTGTGTCACTACCAGTAGCGTACCTAGCATATGTTACACCCGGGGCCCATCATTTTTTTGACACCCCCCATCTATATCAAAAATATGATTTTTAGTAACAATCCACATTTTGCACAAGAGTGTACTTAGGAAAATGCAGCATCTTAAACACTGCAGTGAGCACTAGAACACTAACACATATATTGTATAACTAAACAAGTCAGATCCCGCACAGTCAATTGATCCTGTAGTCGATGCCAACTGAAAACTATGTCCTTTTCATACACACAGAACAGAGATACACCCTCGCCCAATATGAAATAATCACAAACTAAAAATAGAAATATGTAGACAAAAGTTAAACTGAACCGCCAAGAAACCAGATTCTGCATACAATGCAACACCACAACACCACAAAAATAGTGACACATGTCCCCTAATACTGTGCAAAATATAAAGACAGTAGATGTAAATTTGAAAAAACTGATACATAATCACCACTTTACAAATTAACAAATAAAAATAAAACAAATAATGAGAAATAAGAAAATGCCATTTTATTGGACTAATCCATTTTTCAATTAGCTTTCAGAGGCCAAATTTTTCTTCAGAACAGTACAGTATACAGCTGTTATGGTATCCTGTCCTGAGGAAAGGGGTTTAGTCCAAAAAATTGCCTTATTTCTATTTCCTATTTATAAACTTTTATCAATACAGTTACAATACTACTTGATTTTAAGTAAAGCAACAAAAAAATCTTTCTACCTTTTGTCGTTTCTACTTTAATCATCTTCTCTTTGCTCTCTTCTTTCTATACAGCGTTTGTCCTCTCTCCCTTCCATGCAAGATCTGCCCTCTCTTTGTCTCTTCCGCCCAGCTTCTGCCTCTCTCTCTACCCCTTCCATCTACTGCCCACACTCTCTCTGCCCCTTCCATCTACTGTCCACCCTCTCTCTCTTCCATATGGCATCTTCCCTCTTTATATGTCCCTTCAATAAACTGTATATCTGGGGTCCCTTCTCTCCTTTGCACATGATTGATTTCAGCTTCACCCCCTCTCCATTTTTCTGTCTCCACCCACTCCCCTATGCTTTGGCATCTCTTTTTCTCTTCTCCTTTCTTTCCTTCCCACTCCACACAATGGTGTAGTATCTCTATCTCCTTCCCTTCCCTCCCCCAATGCCATGGCATCTCTTCCTCCCCCTCCATGGTCTGGTATCTCCTTTCTCAGTGGAGGACTTAGAATCTACAGTTTAAGGGACTTTCCTAAGGAGCAGCAGTGGGATCTGAACCCTGCTTCTTGGTTTGGGTTAGATGCACAATGCCTCCCATGCTGGTAACCAATCTAAATGCAACGTTCTCAGCATGGGAGGCTTTGTGCATCTGACCCAAACTAAGAAGCAGGGTTCAGATCCCACTGCTGCTCCTTAGGAAAGTCCCTTAAGCGGTATATTCTAAGTCCTCCGCTGAGAAAGGGAGCTGGCATGACTTCTTCCACCTCTGCCCTCCATCCAGCTCAGTGCCCGTCTGCTTTCCATCCCTCAGCTGCCTCTCCTCAACGTACTCGCTGGGCTCCGGGTCCGGGTAGAAAGTGAAGTGGGCCACTGCCCGCCTCTGTGGCTCCTGTCCAAGTCGCAACCTTCCCCGCAGCTCTCTGGCACAGCAGGACCCGGGCCGCCGCCATTGTTGTTGTTGCTGAAAGGAGACAGCAGCATGTTGTCGGACTGGAGGTGGAACCTGCAGGAAGCCTCGCTATTGGATGGCGACGCCTTCTTTGAATGAGAGGCAGCGCCGGTGACCAAAGAGAGACCAATTCGGGAGCTGAGGGGAGGTGGGAGACCGAGGCACGAGGGGGAAGTGCGCGACAGCAGAGATTGGGAATTGGGCGTATTACACCAGGCCCAATTCCATTTTGCGGTGGGGAGGGGATCTCACCTACTGCTAATCAACTTTGGGCTCCAGCTGCCGGAGGGAGCACCTGTGGACACCCCTGTTTACTGCCGCTGCTGTTGGTTAAGGAAAGTAGCAGTGGCAGAATAGGGAGGGTGGCCGGCTGTGCACCCCCTTGGCGCATGCATCCGGGGCGGATCACCATCCCTTGGTACATAAGAACATAAGAAATGCCTGCACCGGATCAGACCTGGGGTCCATCCAGTCCGGTGATCCGCACACGTGGAGGCTCAGCCGGGGGTACCCTGGTGCATACATTAGTCACTCGTATCCCTCAATGTGTCCTGCAAGAAGATGTGCGTCCAATTTTCCCTTAAATCCTAGAATGGTAGTTTCCTCCACCATCTCTTTCGGGAGAGAGTTCCAGGCGTTTACCACTCGCTGTGTGAAGCAGAACTTTCTGACATTTGTCTTGGCCGTGTCCCCTCTCAGCTTCAGGCCATGACCTCTGGTCCGAGTCTGGGTCACATTCGCCAATGTGAATAAAGCTATTTCTTGCTCTCCATCCTTTCCCCCTGCTGGTGAGTGAGCTTGCTCCATTTTGTCGATTCCTTTTAGCAATTTAAAAGTCTCTATCAGATCCCCTCTCAGTCTTCTCTTCTCAAGGGTGAATAATCCCAGTTTTCTGAGGCGATCCTTGTAGCTCAAGTTCTCCATACCTTTTACTAGCTTCGTCGCTCGCCTCTGCACCTTCTCCAGCAGTGTTATATCCTTCTTCAGGTATGGAGACCAGTGTTGGACACAGTATTCCAAGTGTGGTCTTACCATTGCTCTATAAAGCGGCATTATGACCTCCCTTGATCTACTCGTGATTCCCTTCTTTATCATGCCTAACATCCTGTTAGCTTTCTTTGCCGCCGCTGTGCATTGAGCCGACGGCTTCAGAGTCCTGTCTATCAGTACCCCTAGGTCTTTTTCTTGTTCTCTCTTCTCCAATGTTATAGCTAACAGTTTATACTCATGCTCCTTGTTTTTTCTGCCCAGGTGCATCACTTTGCATTTTTCCACATTAAAACTCATCTGCCAATTTTCTGCCCATCTCTCAAGTTGCTTCAAATCTCTCTGAAGTTCCTCGTTGTCTTTTTGTGACCTGATTGTCCGGCATAGCTTTGTGTCATCTGCAAACTTGACAATAACACTGGTCGTTTCTTCTTCCAGGTCATTTACGAAGATATTGAATAAGATAGGCCCAAGAACCTAGCCCTGAGGCACACCGCTATTACTTTCTTCTAGTCTGAGTACTTCCCATTTATGCCTACTCTGTCTTCTGTTTTCCAGCCATTTTCCTATCCATCTTAGTATATCCCCTTCTATTCCATGACTTTGTAGTTTTTTGAGAAGTCTAGCATGAGGTACTTTGTCGAATGCTTTCTGGAAGTCCAAGTATATTTCAACAAAATGTGCAGTTAACAGGCTTACTTTGGTTTTTTCCTTCTATTTTTTTTACCCATTTTAAAAAAAGCAACATGCAATGCTTAAGCACTAAACAGCAGGAGAAAGGCTGATTGATTCACTTAAAACCTTTTATACTCAGAAACCATCTAAGATATTTATGTATAGATGACTTAGCCTAAGCCAGAGGTTATCAACAGTCGATACACGCACCACTGTCAGGGGGTACATAGCACTGTCTTCTCTTATCATCTTCTTCTCTTCCCCCTTCCCTGACTAGCAGCAGCAGCTATGTGCTTTTAACTTCCCCACACAGCTGCTGCTATCACTAGTTTAGCTGGTGATTCCATCAGGCAGCCTCGTGGCCTTTGGTACGCCAGCCCACCTCTGATGATGATGCAACTTCCTCTTTTGTCAAAGGTCAATACCACCTCAAAAAAGACGTCATTCAGTCTCACAACTTAAACATCCTTTGCATTACACTTATCTGTTCAACCACTGACACAGACGGAAAGGAGGGGGTTAGCTATCATCTGCCGTGAAAATATAGCTAGAACAGTCGATCACTCCTCTGGGAACGTGACCATCGAATTCCTACAGGTCAAGCTTAATACCAAACCCAAAACTGACATTCTATTACTTTATATTCTACCGCCTTTTGGCCAGGATAACTTAACCCTCCTTCAAAACTTAGTTTTTTATTTCTGTTCTTCCTCTGATTATCCAATGATTCTCTGTGATTTTAATATTCATTTTGATGATCTAATAAACCCTATTACTGCTGAATTTCTAACATATACCAGTGATCTCAACTTGAAACCATTGGTCTGGGCCCAACCCACAAAGCACACTGAAAGGCAGAGAAAATGTTAATTATCATTCATATTCCGGGGTTTTTCCAAAGAGATCAAGACAGATGACTCTATGCAATGTCACCTCAGTAACAACCATACAAAAATAGACAAATATACCCCCCTCCCTTTTTATTAAACTGCAATAGCAGTTTTTATCCCAGGACAAGCAGTCAGCTATTCTCACATGTGGATGACATCATCCACGGAGCCCGGATGTGGACAGTCTCGCAAGCAGACTTGTTTGAAGAACCTCAGAAGTTTTAAGTCTGCCGCACCGTGCATGCGCGAGTGCCTTCCCGCCAAGCACAGGGCACATCTCCTCAGTTCTCAGTTTTTCGTGGAGCCGAGAAGTCCGTCTTTGATGCTCTGCTCTGAACTTAGTTCGCTTCGTGCCTTCTCTTACCACGGCTTGTGTTTTATTTGTTTATTACTGTGTCACTGTGCTTTTCTTTCGATCATTGTTTAAAAAAAACAAAAAAAAACCTTGAATTTTTTCGTAGACTGACTGGCAGGGCCTGTCGCACGCCTTCAGCCTGTGGGCTTCGACTTTGCGGCAACTTTCTTTCCTTCTATGTACCGGCCGGTCACGGGCTTCAAGAAGTGTAACCAGTTACCAGCGTGTGATCTCACTCACTGACCCACACCGCTGGTGCCTTCAGTGTCTGTGGCCTGACCATTGCCCGGAGTTGTGCGTTCGCTGTGCTACTCAACAACCTCGAGCCCTCAAACATCATCAAGTTTCAAGTTCAAGTTTCAAGTTTCAAGTTTAATATGTTTTTGATTAATCGCTTCATCTAAATTCGAAGCGATGTACAATATGATAAAATACAATGTAAAAACAGAATCATAAAAGATAATACTAACAAGGTTAAAAAACAAATTTGACGAAACTGGAGACAAGAGGAAAGTATGGGGGAAAAGTTACATTTTAAATAAAAAGAATAAACATAAAGGGAAAGCACATAAGGGAGGGATAATGATAATAATTTTAAAAAGATAAAATTTGGTAGGAGAGTAAAATTGGAAATGAGACTTGAATGAAAACTTTATGAAATTCTCATGATTATTTAAAAAAAACACTTAGAAGCATAGTTAGTTTAAGAATGCGTCATTAAACAGGAATGTTTTTAGTTTACATTTAAATTTTCCTAAATTAGATTCTTCCCTTATAAAGCTCATCGAGTTCAAGTGGAGAAGATTTTAGGTATGGAAACCTCGACTACATCCTCGACCTCTGATTCGGTCAGGCCTGCTACGGGGTGTCCTACTGCCTCCACGACTTCGAAATCGACTCTCATCAGACCTTCCTCATTTGGATATTCCTCCACCTCGAGTAAATCTGCCAAGTCTTCTCCTGAGCTTCCCTCTGGTCAGATACCTCAGCAAACAGTTCCAGGGGAGGTCCTCAAGCTACCTAAACATCATTACTCCAAGTCGAAGCATTCTTCCTCTTTGACCTCAGAGCCTTTAGCCTCAGTAAGTGGTCCGGTTTCAGACTCGGATCCACAATTGCAGGCCAACATCCAGACCATTTTAGAGCGGGAATATGTTCAGTTACTGACCAAATATAGTCCTGTCTCGACTCTGCTTCCTGCAGTCCAGCCTGAGCAATCAGCAGTCTCACAAGCGGTTGAGTCCTTGCCTATGCCTCGAGCTGAATCCACACACTCTATGCGAGTCTTTGCGACAGTCTTTGCGAGTGTCTGGTCTGGAATCTTCACACTCTATGCAAGGAGTCGAGTCTTTGCGAGTGTCTCATCTGGAATCCTCACACTCCATACAAGGAGCCGAGTCTTTCGGAGTGCTTTGAGATTCCTCGATCCAAACCAGTCTATGGGACTTCAATCTACAGCTTCCAGCCCTATATCCTCACATAAGGCATTGCCCGTTTCGAGGCATAGGGTGAAGTCTCCTCGACCTCGCACGAGACCTGCTTCCAGGCAGCACTCTCAATGCCGATCGAGGCCCTCATTGAGGCGCAGGTCCTCTTCCAGAAAGAAGCCTTCCTCAGCCAGGCCTTCCAGCTCTTCGAAGCCTCCAACTCCTCGATCCAGGACACCAATAGCAGGCTTTTAGAGTTCCAGCATGTCATTGCTACTTTGGCGCAACTCAGATTATACCTTCTTCAGTCATCTTATGATGCCTTTGAACTTTACTCGAGGATCACTGCTTTCTCAGTAGCGATGCGCCACCTTGCCTGGCTTCGCACCATTAATATGGATCCCAACATTCAGGATTGTCTGGCCAATATTCCATGTTAAGGCAATGACCTCTTTGATGAATCTATAGAGGCTGCCACCAAGAAATTGTCTGAGCATGAGAAATCTTTTGCTTCCATTGTCAGACCAAAACCTAAGCCAGCTCCTTCCAAGCCTTCTTGACCTCTTACATCCTATCAGAGGCGTTATCCTCCGAGGGCAGCTCGAGCGCCTCCCAAGAAGCAGCAACAACAGCAGAAGCAACAGAAACTTTAGCCTTCTGCTGCCCAAAGGCTTCTCAGACTTTTTGACTGTAAGAGCATAACCTTCATCGTTCTGCCTCTGTCCTCTTCTCTTCCCATAGGAGGGCATCTCCATCATTTTTACCATCTATGGGAGACCATTACATCCGACCTCTAGGTGCTGTCAATAATCAGAGAAGGATACTCTCTTCATTTCACTCAGATTCCACCAGAGCTTCCTCCAAGAGAGTATCCTTCCAATTCATCCCAGACCGTCCTTCTTCTTCAGGAAGCTCAAGCTCTGCTTCATTTCCGTGACATCAAGGAGGTTCCGCTGAACAGCAGAGCAGGGGATTTTACTCCCGTTACTTCCTAGTTCCGAAGAAGACGGGCGACCTGCGGCCCATACTGGATCTCAGGGCTAGAGAATGACACGGTGAAAAAATTGGTCCCCGTCACCGCCCCGTCCCCGTCTCACCATCCTCTGCACCGCCCCGTCACCGCCATTCCCTTCACCGTCCCGTCACCGCCACTGCCACCCCATTCACCGCCCCGTCACCGCCACTGCAACCCCATTCACCGCCCCGTCACCGCTGCATACATAAAAGCCTCAAACGGGTACGATTTTATATACTTTTCTTTATTTACGTATAAAGGAAACATTCTTTAAAACTTTAAAACTTAGTTAAATATTAGTTAATAACTATACAAAAACAAAACACGCAGAGAAAAAATTAATTAATATAAATTCTCAAAACTGACACATTTTGATCACTAAATTTAAAATAGTTATTTTTCATACAGTTTTTCAATCACTAATCTTCCACCACCCCTGGGGCTAGCAATGCAAAAACAAACACGACATGTACTTTAAATGCTTACAATGTTAGCCTACATGGTAAGTAGACGCGGCCGCTGTACCTAATCGCGGCAAAGATCTCCCTGCCGTGATTAGCATAGTGACCGCGGCTACGGCTGCAAGTCTCCCCTCCCCCCAGCGATCACGGCAGGAGGGCACCCAACCCCTCCTGTAGACCCCCCCCAACGGCCCTCCCGACAATCGCAGCAGAAGGGTACCCAACCCCTCCTGCCGGTCCTCCCAATGGCCTCCCCTAAGATCGCCGGCAGGAGGGTACCCAACCCCTCCTGCTGGACCCCCCCCCCAATGAACCCTCCCACCCCGGAACCCCCTTAGTCTTACTTTCCAAGTTGGACCGGACGGCTCCTCACACGTATGGCCAGCAGGCTTGCCTCCGTCCAAATGAGGCGGGCCCGCCCCTACCCTGCCCAACCCACAGGATCCTAGGGCCGCTATAGGAGGGGCCTTAGGTGCTTGGGCCAATCAGGCCCTAGGATCCTGTGGGTTAGGCAGGGGAGGGGCGGGCCCGCCTCATTTGGACGGAGGCAGGCCTGCTGGCCAGACGAGCGAGGAGCTGTCCGGTCCAACTTGGAAAGTAAGACTAAGGGTGGTGTTTCGGGATGGCGGGGTTTGTTGGGGGAGGGTCCGGCAGGAGGGGTTGGGCACCCTCCTATTGGCGATATAGGGGGCCGTTGGGGGTGCCGGCAGGAGGGGTTGGGCACCCTCCTACCAGTGATCATAGGGGGGCTGTTGGGGAGCTGGCAGGAGGGGTTGGATATCCTCCTGCTGCGATCGTCGGGGGGGCTGTTGGGGTAGGCAGGAGGGGATGGGTACCCTCCTGCCGCGATCGTTGGGGAGGGCTGGTTCTGTCGGCATGAAGGGCTGAGGGCGATCGTCGGGGGGGGGGGGGGCGGGTTCTATTGGCAGGAAGGGTTGATCTGACAAATGAGGAGCACGGTGAAACACAGGTAAATAGCGGTTTCTAGAAGGGGGGACATTGGCCTGCGGGGACAAATCTATTCACCGTTTTTGCGGGCGGTGAAAGGATTTGTCCCCGCGTCTGCGGCGATTTGCTAATGAGGTCACCATAACCCGCAGCCAAACCGCAGCCACGCAGCGGTTCGCTGCGGGGATCGCTCCCCGTGTCATTCTCTACTCAGGGCTTTCAACAAATTTTTGGTCAAATAAAAATTTTGCATATTATCCCTATCATCCCTTTATTCCATTTTAGATCAGAACAATTGGTTATGTTCTCTAGATCTCTAGGAAGCTTACACTCACATTTCCATTCATCTGGCCTCCCGTCAGTACCTCAGATTTCGGGTGGGGAATCTGCATTTTCAGTACACAGTGCTACCCTTTGGCCTGGCATCATCTCCAAGAGTGTTCACCAAGTGCCTAGTGGTGGTGGCAGCAGCTCTGCTGAACCATGGTCTTCAGGTATTTCCATACCTGGATGACTGGCTCATCAAAGATTCAACATCTCAGGGGGTTATTTTAGCGACCCAATGGACTACGTGGTTCCTACAAAGCAGTGGTTCCCAACCCTGTCCTGGAGGAACACCAGGCCAATTGGGTTTTCAGGCTAGCCCTAATGAATATGCATGAAGCAAATTTGCATGCCTATCACTTCCATCATATGCAAATCTCTCTCATGCATATTCATTAGGGCTAGCCTGAAAACCCGATTGGCCTGGTGTTCCTCCAGGACAGGGTTGGGAATCACTGCTACAAAGCATGGGATTCAAAATCAACTTTTCAAAATCTCACCTTCAGCCCTCTCAGAACCTACAATTCATCGGAGCTGGTCTGGACACTGTGCAACTCAGAGCATTCCTTCCTCAGCAACATCTGGATGCTCTCCTTCAGCTTTGCTGCAAGGTGTCTTCCCTTCCTTCATTCTCAGCGAAACATATACTACATGGTCACATGGACTCGACCGTTCACGTGACTTCCTTTTGCCTTCACCTCAGAATTCCACAGTGGACCCTGGCATCTCAGTGGGCGTAGGCTTGCGATCCACTCTCTCAATACATTACAGTCACTCATTCTTTGAAACAGTCTCTCAAATGGTGGATGCTCTCTTCCAATCTCTCCAGAGGTTTACTGTTCCAGACACTCCCTCATCAGAAGGTCCTCACGACAGATTCCTCGACCTACGCAAGCGGTCTCAAACACGTGGCCCGCGGGCAGCATGTGGCTCTCCAGGTTTTATTTGCGGCCCGCGGTCTGGACACGATTAACAGCATTTCTCTTCCCCTTTCCCTTCCTTTTGGAGCAGCAGCGTGTCTGGCCTGCTCGTTATGTTCAAAGCCGCAGGTTGGCGGCTCCTCGCACTATCCACTCCTGCATCGGAAGCCTCTCTGACGTCACAACATCAGAGAGGCTTCAGACGCAGGCGCGGATCTCGCAAGGAGCCACCACCCGCAGCTTTGAACGGAACGAGCCGGCCAGACACGCTGCTACTCCGCAAGGAAGAGAACGGAAGGGGAGGGGAAAGAGAAATGCTTCTGCTACATAGGAAAGGGGGACCCTAGGGAAATGCTGTTGCTGCTGTATAGGGAAAGGGAGAGGGAGGGAAAGGGGAAGAAAAATGCCTCTCCTGCACAGGAAAGGGGGAAGGGAAATGCTGCTTCTGTTGCTGCTGCACCCAATTGGGGAAAGAGAGGGAAGGAAGGAGAAGGAAGAGGAGAGGAACAAGAGAAGAAGCCAAGTTCATGGGAGGGAGGGAAGGAAAGAAGATACCAGACCATGGAGGGGGAGGGAGAGATGCCAGGGCATGGGGGAAGGAAAGGAGACAGATGCCAGACCAGGGGAAAGGAAGGAAGGAGGGAGGGAGAGAAAAGAAGGAAAGAGATGCCAGATCATGGAACTAGGACGGAAGAAGAGAGAGATAGGAAGGGAAGGTAAGACATGGAAACATAGATTTTGAAAAGAAAGCAGAAAAATTGAACATTAAGTTAATGCCAAAGATGGATGCAAAAGACATATAACTGATCATGTAAATAAGACAAGCCTTTGAAGGGTGATCAAGAAATATTGTATAAAATTACTCAGAGATGTGAAACTCTGAAAGGAAGGCTACAAAACCTCCCTTGAGTAAAGAGTTTACCTTCCAGTTATTGTTATTCTATAAAAATCTTTTTTGATCACGACCTGTAAAGGCTAAAAAGTTCAAACTGTTTCAAAAGTTCAAAATAACTGGTTTGTTCTTGTTGTTAATATCATGCAAACATCACTGCATACTTGATGAAAAAAATCCACTTAGCTGTTAAACAGGAGTGAGGGGGTCCCCTCACTCCTGTTTAACAGCTAAGTGGATTTTTAGGGGTCCCCTCACTCCTGTTTAACAGCTAAGTGGATTTTTTTCATCAAGTATGCAGTGACTTTTGCATGATATTAACAACAAGAACAAACCAGTTATTTTGAACTTTTGAAACAGTTTGAACTTTTTAGCCTTTCCTGGTTGTGATCAAAAAAGATTTTTATAGAATAACAATGACTGGAAGGTAAACTCTTTACCCAAGGGAGGTTTTGTAGTTTCACATCTCTGAGTAATTTTATACAATATTTCTTGATCATCCTTCAAAGGCTTGTCTTATTTACATGGTCAGTTATATGTCTTTTGGATTTTGACTCTTTCTGACCTAGTGTTTTGTCAAATAATATCCCTGAACGTAATTCAGTTAAAGATGGACGCAAGGCAGAAAGTGAAGACGGAGAGAAAAACAGTCAAAGGACAAGAAGTCCCTGGAAACATAGTTGAAAGCACAGAAAAATAAAGTCATCAGACAACAAAGGTAGGAAAAATGATTTTATTTTCAATTTAGTGATTGAAATGTGCCAGTTTTGAGAAAGAAAAGATATTAAACTTTAAATGTGAGTGCTGCAGAAAAAATAGAGTACTTGGAGGGCCGCAGAACATATAGTTAATGTCTTATTAAAGAAATGACAATTTTGCATGAGGTAAAACTCTTTATAGTTTATATATCTTTCCTTTTAACTGTTAAAGGAAAGTTTTATAAACTATAAAGAGTTTTACCTCATGCAAAATTGTCATTTCTTTAATAAGACATTAACTATTTTTTCTGCGGCCCTCCAAGTACCTACAAATCCAAAATATGGCCCCGCAAAGGGTTTGAGTTTGAGACCACTGATCTACGCTTTGAGAGCTCATATCGACGGTCTCCGTACTCAAGGTCACTGGTCCAGCACGGATCATCAGCATCACATCAATCTGATGGAACTCAGAGCAATCTTCAATGCTCTCAAGGCTTTTCAGTATCTTCTTCACGACCAGGTAGTCCTTATTCAGACAGACAATCAAGTCGCCATGTACTACGTCAACAAGCAGGGAGTCACAGGATCTCTCCCTCTCTGCCATGAAATTCAAAGGGTGTGGAACTAGGCGATCCATCACAACACCCTCCTGAAAGCTGTCTACATTCAAGGAGAGAAAAACTGTCTGGCGAACCAGTTAAGTCGTCTTCTACAACCTCACGAATGGACACTCAATTTCTCCTCTTTATCACATTTTTTTCTCAGTGGGGAACTCCTCAGATAGATCTCTTTGCATCTCCCCACAACCACAAACTGCCTCAGTTCTGCTCCAAGATATACTCTCCTCATCGCTTCGAGGCAGATGCTTTCATAAGAACATAAGCAATGCCTCTGCTGGGTCAGACCTGAGGTCCATAATGCCCAGCAGTCTGCTCACGCTGCGGCCCAACAGGTCCAGGACCTGTGCAGTAATCCTCTATTTATACCCCTCTATCCCCTTTTCCAGCAGGAAATTGTCCAATCCTTTCTTGAACCCCTGTACCGTACTCTGCCCTATTACGCTTTCTGGAAGCGCATTCCAGGTGTCCACCACACATTGGGTAAAGAAGAACTTCCTAGCATTCGTTTTGAATCTGTCCCCTTTCAACTTTTCTGAATGCCCTCTTGTTCTTTTATTATTTGAAAGTTGAAGAATCTGTCTCTCTCTACTCTCTCTATGCCCTTCATGATCTTGTAAGTCTCTATCATATCCCCTCTAAGTCTCCTCTTCTCCAGGGAAAAGAGACCCAGTTTCTCCAATTTCTCAGCATATGAAAGATTTTCCATCCCCTTTATCAGACGCGTTGCTCTCCTCAGAACCCGCTCGAGTAACGCCATGTCCTTCTTAAGGTATGGCGACCAATATTGGACGCAGTATTCCAGATGCGGACGCACCATTGCCCGATACAATGGCAGGATAACTTCTTTCGTTCTGGATGTAATACCCTTCTTGATTATGCCTAGCATTCTGTTTGCCTTCTTAGCGGCCGCTGCGCACTGTGCCGTCGGCTTCATTGTCATGTCCACCATTACCCCCAAGTCCCTTTCTTGGGTATTCTCATTTAATAACATCCTTCCCATCGTATAGTTGTACCTTGGGTTTCTGTTTCCCACATGTAATACTTTACATTTCTCAACGCTGAACTTCATCTGCCATCTCGTCGCCCATTCCCCTAGTTTGTTCAAGTCTCTTTGCAATTCTTCGCAGTCCTCTTTAGTCCGAGCTCCATTAAATAATTTTGTGTCGTCCACAAATTTTATTATCTCACACTTCCTCCCTGTTTCTAGATCATTTATGAATATATTAAATAACAGCGGCCCGAGCACCGAGCCCTGCGGGACACCACTCGTGACCCTCCTCCAGTCCGAGTAGTGGCCCTTTACTCCTATCCGCCAAACAGTTTCTGATCCATCTATGTACGTCTCCTTCCACCCCATGGTTCTTCAGTTTCCGGAGTAGGCGTTCATGGGGCACCTTGTCAAAGGCTTTCTGGAAATCTAGATATATAATGTCTATGGGGTCTCCTTTGTTAATTCCTTCGAAGAAGTGCAATAAGTTCGTTAGGCACGATCTCCCCTTGCAGAAACCATGTTGGCTGGTTATCAGAAGTTTGTTTCTTTCAAAATGTTCATCGATGTTTTCTTTT
Source organism: Geotrypetes seraphini (assembly GCF_902459505.1). NCBI lineage: Eukaryota > Metazoa > Chordata > Amphibia > Gymnophiona > Dermophiidae > Geotrypetes > Geotrypetes seraphini. Next base: position 163,624,312 of record NC_047087.1, on the reverse strand, counting down.
ATCAGTACTTCCGCCATTTTCCCCAGAACCAATGTCAGACTCACCAATCTGTGGTTTCCCGGGTCACCTCTTGATCCCTTTCTAAAGATGGGCGTAACGTTGGCTATCTTTCGGTCCACCGGGATCATGCCTGTTTTCAGGGATAGATTGCAAATTTGCTGCATTACTTCCGCTATCGCCTCCTTTAATTCCTTCAGAACCCTTGGATGGATTCCGTCCGGACCCGGGGATGTGTCAGTTTTTAGTTTTTCTATCTATCTGCGTACATCTTCAAGGCTCACTTCCATGGATGTTAATTTTTCTGCTTTATTTCCATTGAAGAATTGCTCAGGTTCCGGAATGTTGGATGTGTCGTTTGTAAATACAAATGAAAAGAACATGTTAAGTCTTTCTGCCACATCTTTCTCCTCCTTCACCACTCCCTTCCTGTCTCCATCGTCCAGCAGTCCCACCTCCTCCCTTGCCGGTTGCTTCCCTTTAATATATCTGGAATGGATGAATCAGTTTCTCTATGCATTCCCTCCATTTCCTCTGATTCTCAAGACTCTTGTCAAACTCAAACAGGAGCATGCCACCATGATTCTGATAGCTCCTCGGTGGCTTAGGCAGCCTTGATTCTCCCTTCTGCTTCAACTCAGCACCAGGAATCCAATGCTTCTACCGGTTTTTCCCTCTCTCCTTACACAGTCAGGGGTCTCTACTTCATCCCAACTTGCAGTCTCTACACCTTACAGCTTGGTACCTCTCAACTTAACTGCCATTCTACAGTTTTCTCAATCTGTACAGGACATTTTAGAGGCTTATAGAAAGCCTACTACTAGACAATGCTACAATAAGAAATGGACTAGATTTTCTGCTTGGTGCACCATTCATCACAAGGAGCCTCAATCTACCTCCTTGTCTTCAGTTTTGGATTACCTGTTACACTTATCACAATCAGGCCTCAAATCCACATCCATTCAAATCCATCTCAGTGCAATTGCTGCTTTTCATCAGCCTATTGAAACCCCTTTCTGCTCATCCTGTGGTTTCCAGCTTTATGAAAGGACTTTTTAATATCAAACCACCTCTCAAACCTCCTCCAGTGGTTTAGTATCTCAATGTTGTTCTTGTTCAATTGATGAAGCCTCCTTTTAAACAAGTAGATACAGCTCATCTTAAATATCTCACTTGGAAAGTGGTTTTCCTCATTGCTCTTATGTCTGCTCGCAGGGTCAGCGAGCTACAAGCTTTAGTAGTGGACATACCTTTCACAGTATTCCATCATGACAAGGTGGTCCTCCGTACTCATCCTAAATTCTTGCCTAAAGTGGTTTCAGAATTTCATCTCAACCAATCTATTGTACTTCCAGTGTTTTTTCCAAAGCCTCATTCTCATCCTGGAGATACAGCTCTGCATACTCTGGACTGTAAACTTGCTTTGGCTTTTTACTTGCAACACACTCAACCACATAGATCTGCTCCTCAACTTTTTGTCTCCTTCGATCCAAACAAGTTGAGACTCCCGATTTCTAAGCGTACTATCTCCAAATGGATGGCTACTTGTATCTCTTTCTGCTATGCTCAGGCTGGACTGCATCTAAAGAGTCAAGTCACAGCCCACAAAGTCAAAGCAATGGCAGCTTCAGTGGCTTTCCTCAGATCCACATCTATTGAGGAAATTTGCAAAGCTGCTACCTGGTCCTCGGTTCATACTTTCACTTCTCACTATTATCTGGATGCTTTCTCTAGACAGGATGGCCATTTTGGCCAAAGAGTATTACAACATTTATTCTCCTAAGTTGCCAACGCTCCCACCATCCCATTCTGGTTAGCTTGGAGGTCACCCACATGTGAGAATAGGCTGCCTGCTTGTCCTGGGATAAAGCACAGTTACTTACCATAACAGGTGTTATCCAGGGACAGCAGGCAGCTATTCTCACAATCCACCCACCTCCCCTGGTTGGCTTCTCTGCTAGCTATCTGAACTGAGGAGACTCGCCCTGTGCTGGCGGGAAGGCACTTGTGCATGCTTGGTGCGGCTGACTCGAAAGTTCTGAGTTTCTTCAAGCAAGTCTGCTTGCGAGGCTATCCGCATCTGGGCTCCATGGATGATGTCACCCACAAGTGAGAATAGCTACCTGCTGTCCCTGGATAACACCTGTTATTCCTGTTCAGTTTTCTCAACCTGTAAGAGACATTTTAGAGGCTTCTAGAAAGCCTGCCACTAGACATGCTACCACCAAAAATGGACTAGATTTTCTACATGGTGCATCTCTCATGATAAGAAGCCTCAAGATTCCTCCTTATCTTCTGTTCTAGATTATCTTTTGCACTTATCCACCTTTGGCCTCAAGTCTACATCGATCCGAGTCCATCTCAGTGCAATTGCTGCTTTCCATCAGCCTACTGAAGGGAAACCCCTCTCTGCTCATCTGGTGGTTTCCAGATTTATGAAAGGACTTTTCGATGTCAAACCTCCTCCAGTGGTTTGGGATCTTAATGTTGATTTTGCTCAGTTGATGAAGCCTCCATTTGAACCAATGTCTACGGCTCATCTGAAGTATCTCACTTGGTAAGTGTTGTTTCTCATTGCCCTCACATCTGCTCGACGAGTCAGTGAGCTGCCAGCATTAGTTGCTGATCCACCTTTCACTGTGTTCCATCATGACAAGGTGTCCTCCGTAGTTATCCTAAATTCTTACCTAAAGTGGTTTCAGAATTTCATGTCAACCAATCTATTGTACTCTGTGTTTTTTTCAAGACCTCATTCTCATCCTGGAGAATCAGTTCTTCATACCCTGGATTGTAAGCGTGCTTTGGCCTTCTACTTGGAACGCACCAAACCCCACAGAACTGCTCCTCAATTTTTTGTCTCCTTTGATCCAAACAAGTTAGGACATCCAATCTCTATGCGTAATATCTCCAACTGGATGGCTGCTTGAATCTCTTTCTGCTATGCCCAGGCTGGATTACAACTACAGAGTCAAGTCAAAGCCCACAAAGTCAGAGCAATTGCAGCTTCAGTGGCTTTCCTCAGATCCACACCTATTGAGGAAATTTGCAAAACTGCTACCTGGTCCTCGGTTCATACTTTCACTTCTCACTATTATCTGGATGCTTTCTCCAGACGGGATGGCCATTTTGGCCAAAGAGTATTACAAAATTTATTCTCCTAAGTTGCCAGCGCTCCCACCATCCCATTCTGGTTAGCTTGGAGGTCACCCACATGTGAGAATAGGCTGCCTGCTTGTCCAGGGATAAAGCACAGTTACTTACTGTAACAGGTGTTATCCAGGGACAGCAGGCAGATATTCTCACAACCCACAAACCTCCCCTGGTTGGCTTCTCTGCTAGCTATCTGAACTGAGGAGACTCGCCCTGTGCTGGGCGGGAAGTCACTCGTACATGCTCAGTGCGGCTGACTCGAAAGTTCTAAAGTTTCTACAAGCAAGTATGCTTGCGAGCTGTCCGCATCCGTGCTCCATTGATGACGTCACCCATATGTGAGAATAGCTGCCTGCTGTACCTGGATAACAACAGTTACGGTAAGTAACTGGGCTTTAGCGCATTGAGCTGCACTGAATGCCCCGCACTGCTATCAACGCTCATAGGCTCCCTGCGCTAAAAACCACTATTGCGATTTAGTAAAAGGGAGCCATAGTGCAAAATATAGACAGCAGATATAAATTCTCAAAACAGACACATTTTGATCACTAAATTGAAAATAAAATCATTTTTCCTACTTTGTTGTGTAATGATTTCATGAGTCTCTGGTTGCACTTTCTTCTTATGATTGTGCATCCAATATTTCTTCCCTTCTTTTAGCCTCTTGTTTGCTTCCTCTCCTCCAGACCTCATTCTCTCCCCCAACTTTTTCTTTCTTTCTCCCTGCCCCCTTCTTTCTTTCTGTCTCCCTGCCTACCTTTCTTTCTTTCTCTCTCCATGCCCCTTTTCTGTCTCTCTGTTCCCCCTTTCTTTCTGTTTCCCTTCTTTCTTTGTCTCCCTGCCCCCTCTTTTTTCTGTCTTCTCTGCCTGCCTCCCTTTATTTCTTTCTCCCTGCCCTCCCCTAAGCTAGTAGGTTTGCCGCCGTCGTCGAACAGGCCCCCAAGCCATTAAGTTTGCTGCCGCCACCATTGGGGAACAGGCCCACAAGTCACCATCGCCCCAAGATCTCCCTACAGAACATAACATAACATTATACGTGTAGACCGCGTTACCAAAATGTTCTACGCAGTTTACAAAAGATTATAAACATTAAACATAATCGTATATTTGAATGAGTCAGCTAGTCAGGTATTTGGAGAAAAGTTAAGTTTTTAGCTGTTTTCTAAAATGTCTGTAAGAACAGCTGTGAGCAACAATGATCGAAATTTTTTTCATGAGAAGCTGCCTGAGGTCAGTTTCAGAACTGTGCCTATGAGGGGGGGGGTCACCTGATGGCCGGCACCTGAGCGGACGCCTAAACGTGGAGCTCCGTCCTCCCTGCACCATTCGGCTCCCCTAACGCCTGCCGCCGCCAGTAAACTTGTGTTTTTTTTGGCTCCTGCACTTCCGGGATCGCTCCCGCTGAGCTGGGGAGCGTCGGGAGCGTCTGGCGCGTGATTCACGGTGGCGGCGCGGGGGATGCCGACTCGAGCCCTGAAGGCCTCTAGAAACAGCGTGGCATCGGCTCTTAGAATGGTGGGGACGCAAACGGAGGCGCCAGTGGACCGCACCTCGGACGAGGTGCTCCAGGTATCCATGCGGAACCTCTCTCAATTATTGGATGATAAATTGGCCAAGTTGCATGCTTCAATGGATGAAATCAAAGATGTGCTGGCGGGCCATGCGTCGCAGATCCACCAGATGGAGGAACGGGTCTCGGCACAAGAAGATAGAGCGGGGGTCGCTGATAGCAGGCTTGACTCCTTGGAGACCCGAGTGTGCCAACTGCTCGAGAAAGTGGAGGACCAGGAGAACAGGGCCCGCATAAAGAATCTCCGTCTGATAGGGCTCCCGGAGTCAGTTAAAGACTCTGAGCTTCTCCACATGGTGGAAAGATGGCTGCCGAAGGAGCTGGGCCTGGCGGAGCAGGCTGGCCCGGTGGTGATAGAGAGAGTCCACCGTGTTGGTCAACGTCGCGATGGAGACGGACCGGGCCGTCCGAGGCCTGTGCTGGCCAGATTCCACAATTATGCAATCAAAGCGCGCCTGTTGGACCTGTTCAAGAAAAATAGATCTCTGTCCTATGAAGGGGCTAAGATTATGCTATTTCAAGATTTCTCCACCAAAGTCGCGGAGCAGCGCAGGGCTCTTACGCCGTATTGCTCGCAGTTGGTCACGAGGGGAATAAGATTTGCATTTCTATACCCCGCTAAGGTGAGACTAACTCATGAAAATCAGACTTTCACCATGAGCACGGCGGATGAGCTGAAAAAGTTCCTCGAGAAGCTGCCGGCACATCAGGAGCGCTGATGGGCGTCTGACGTGTGGTTCCTGGTGGTGTTTCTTCTATCATGTAGTCTTGGTCATCTGACGGTATGATGCTGACTCTGTCTTGCTCGCTGCTGCTGGGGGCCTATGTTTTGCTGCCGCCTGTGTGACCTGCTTGCGTGGTGTGACTTCAGTCTGTACAGTCTCCTTGAGTTAGTGGAAGCCATACTGTCTCGACACCCATCGGGAGCAGGGGACCTGCCCTGCAAGGACTTCTGGCCGCTGGACTCTTGGTTTGAGATTCTGTTGAGTGCCTGTTTGAGAGATTTGCCAGTTTGTTGTTTATACAGCTCTCTTTGCACTGCTCTAAGGTGTTTTCTATATACTTGGATGTTTTAGCATTCTAGAGTTGGTGCGGGGGCTCTCACTTTAGTTTTCAGCCGGGGGGCTGGGTGGTGGGTGGGGGGACGAGAGTGTTCGTGTGAGAAGGGAAGGGGGATGGAGGTAGTGTTGGGGCTTTGGTTGTGTGTGTGGGGATTGTTTGGTGTGAGCATGGTTGAGATGCATTGAGGACTTGGGGGTAGGGCTGAGGGGATGAGAGATGACAAGATTGGGGTGGGAGGGGGGTTTTGGTGGGGTGGGATGCACCTGGGGTCTCTGATCAGGAATGTACTGATAATTCAGTGGGTGGCGTGCTGGTTTGGCTGGGAGGCCGGCGCTGCTGCCCCACGGATCTGTTGTCTCTGGGGGGACTTACTTCTTATCAACTGCTATTGTGAGTTCTGTTAAGATTGCCAGCTTCAACATTGATGGCTTGCACTCCCCTGTGAAGCGCAGCAAATTATTTCAATACTGTAAGAAATTAAAAGTAGATGTTTTAATGCTTCAGGAGACTCACCTCAGCGTGACAGAGCATGTTAAATTGAAGAGGGATTGGGTAGGAGAAGTAGTCTTTGCTTCATATAACTCCAGACAGCGAGGTGTTGCTCTCCTCTTTCATAAAAAGCATCCTTGTACTATGCACAAGGTGATACGGGACCCTGAGGGGCGTTATGTAATCTGGGCCGGAGTTTTCTTGGGGAAGAAATATGTGTTTTGTTCTCTTTATGCACCTAATGTATATTCTCATAGATTTTTTTCTGTATTAGTAGCGGCTTTGACGCCCTTTTCTGAATACCAATTGGTACTAGGTGGGGACTTTAACATCACTGCAGACCCACTTGTTGATTGCAAGCCGCCTAAGCCTCGATTGAAAGGAGGCGACCACAAGGGGGTGAACTTTGTGCTACACCAATTGGGTCTGATTGATGTCTGGCATACACTGCATCCTACTGAATCTGACTTCACTTTTCACTCTCACGTGCATGATGTTCATAGTCGCTTGGACTACCTGCTGGTGGCTCCTTCTCTGCTGGCAGGTATTCCACGAGTGGTGATTGAAGATGGTGTTTTGTCAGATCACCACTTGGTTTGGCTGGAACTCATTGATAGGCCGGGGTCCCAGGGGTCGACTACTAGCTGGCGTATGAATCCCACATTGTACGAAGATGATGAGTTTAAGGACTTCCTGGAACAACAATGGGATTTCTTTGTGACCGAAAACCCTGCTTCTGATGTATCAGAGGTGGTGTTTTGGGAGGCGAGCAAGGCGGTCTTGCGTGGTAAAATTATTGAGTACACTACCCGCAAGCGCAGAGCCCAAGATAAGACACTGTTGGACTTCACACAGCGTCTGGTCACGCTGCGTGGGAGTTTACATGCTCCGGGGGCTACGCAAGCTCGATCTCAATATTCTGACCTACGTAGGCAAATTAATGATTTATTGGCTGAAAGAGCCCTTAGAGATATCAGATTGTATAAATATCGCCTCCATCGCTGGGGTAACAAAGCGGGGAAACTGCTTGCCTCTTTAGTTACCTCACGGGCTCCGAAGCGCATTATTTCAAGGATTCGGGCGCCTGATGGTGGTGAGGTAACTGCCCAAGCTGGAATACAGCAAAGTTTTGTTAACTACTATAGGGCGCTATATGACAGGGGGACCTGTGACACAGGACAGAGGACGACTTTCTTTCAAGACCTACAGCTTCCGTCCCTGGGAAATGAGCAGCGAGAGGTGTTAAATGCCCCGGTGCGAGGGTTGGAAATTCAACAAGCTATTCGGGGCTTAAAATTGGCTAAAGCCCCTGGGCCTGACGGATTGGGTTCTGAATATTATAAGTTGTTGGGGGTACGAGTGGTGGGCCCTTTCCAAGTCCTATGTGGGGCTTTTGGTAGAGGTGAAATGCCTCCACATAGACTAACTCACGCCAATATTGTGGTTCTACCGAAACCGGGTCGAGCGGAAGATCAGCTGGGATCCTATAGACCTATTTCTCTGCTCAATCAAGATATCAAGTTCTTTGCTGCTATTATGGCGGCTCGCCTGGGTCGGGTTTTGCCCAATTTAATTCATTCGGATCAGGCAGGTTTTGTGCCGGGCCGCTATTCATCTGCTAATGTGCTGAGGGCGCTTTCGGTGCTTCAGAATCCTGGACTTGTTGGGCAACACCCGGGACAGCAGAACGCTCTTATAGTTAGTTTAGACGCGGAAAAAGCGTTCGATAAAGTGTTGTGGGATTATCTTTTTTGATTTCTTCCTCAGTTCGGCATTATGGGGAGCTCTCTGACTGGGATTCGATCATTATACGCTCATCCTACGGCCCAAATCCTGATTAATGGGGAGCTTACCTCTTCTTTTGAACTCAAGAGGGGGACGCGCCAGGGCTGTCCCCTCTCCCCGATGCTTTTTGTCTTGGCTCTAGAGCCTCTTGCGGCTAAGCTCCGTCAAAGCACCGACTTGCGTGGTATTTGGTTGGGTTCCCAGGAATTTAAAATTAATTTGTTTGCGGATGACATGCTCATTTTTCTGGGAGATGCTGCAGAGGGGGTTCCTCGATTAATAGATCTTATACAGAGATTTGGAGCCTTTTCTGGGTTGAGAATTAACTTTGATAAGTCAGAGGCTCTGGCAGTCTGCCCCCCGTGTAATCTATGGCAGGATCCTTCCTTTCCTTTGCAATGGTCTAAGGGTACGCTCAAATATCTGGGAATATATCTGCATGCAGATCCGGGGGTGGTCTACCGGAAGAACGTACTTGATAAATTTGATGCTGTCCGAGCTCTGTGTAAGAAATGGATGGAGTTTCCCCTTTCGCTCCTGGGACGCGTTGCCCTTATTAAAATGGTCCTCTTGCCGAAGCTCCTGTATCCACTACAAATGGTGCCCATTTGGATCAAACAGAAAGATGTGCAGGCCTATAGGGGGATCGTTTCGTCCTTTATATGGCGCTCCCGCCGGGTGAGAATTGGCTATAACAAATTGATTAGGGGGCACGAGCATGGAGGTGTGAACTTGCCCGATTTGCGTCTTTATAATGTTGCTGCTCTGTTGAGATGAGTGCATGAATTATATACGGGAGCTGCCAGGTTTGCCCCGGTTGGATTTTGGTACATTCTGTCAGCTCCGGTGTCAGTTTTTAACCTCCTGTGGCATGGGGCGGGACCCTGCCTTTCTATGCTTCGACCATTACGAATGGCCTGGTGCTGGTGGCGGTCTTCCTTGGGGGGCACGGTGGGTCCTTCGCCTTTTACGGAATTGGTGGGTAACCCTAAGTTTCCTGCTGGTTCCTTACATGCATTTTTTGCCTCAGTTCGGACGTCTGGGTGTCGCTTTGTGGGGCAGGTTGCTGAAGTGGGGTCGGGATCGATTCCCTCTTTTCTGACATGCCGGGACCGCTGGGGTTGGACCGCAGGGTCTATGTTTGCGTACCTGCAGATGCATAGTTATTGTTTGGTGCTCCGTTCGCCGGAGGGCAGATTGCCCACCTTCACTTCCTTGGATCAACAGTTTTTGTCAGCCCCATCTGAGTTTAACATGCTCTCGGAGTGGTATAAAGTGGGGAGGGAACGACGGTCTGATAGGCTTCTTGATGCTATGGCGACGGACTGGGCCTCAGCTTTGGGTGAGCAGGTCACTGCTGATGAATTAGTTCTGTGTTTTTGGGAGTGTGCCTCTGCCTCCCCTAATGTGAGTTTGCGGGAAGTTCATCTGCAGATTATGCACCAATCTTATTTAACGAGATGTAAGGGACGAACGATGGGGCTATGGCCGGATGACTGCTGTCCCCATTGTCCGGCTCGTCGGGACACCTTGGTACATCACTTTTTGGAGTGTTCACGTGTAGGGCCCCTGTGGATTTTTGTGCTTCGAGAGCTGGAGAAAGTTATAGGATTATCTATAGTCTGGTCTTATAAGACGTTGCTGTTGGGTGTCACAGGTCCCCTGGTGGAGGCGGGTGTTAGCGCTTCTGGAAGGCGCTTCCTTTTAGTGGCCTTAGGAATCACAAAGAAACTAATTCTTCGCCACTGGATTAGTACCACGCAGCCATCGGTGCAACAGTGGCGGGCTAATATGTCTCTGATGGCTGGGTGGGAGCGGCAGCACCGTCGGGGGGCTGCGAGCTGGAAATTTAGGACCTATTTGGATTATTGGAGTTCCTTTTAGGGCTGGTTAGAGATCATGGGTGCACAGGGTGGGGGGAGGGGCTGGAGGGGAGGGTTTCATTCAAAAATTGGATCTGCATGGGGGATGATATGCTGTGGATTTATCGACGTTTGTTTATCTTTAACCTGCACCCTTGATAATTGTATCTGATGTCTTTCTTGTATGATCATACTTTGTATTTTTTCGTATGCATTGATCCTTTAATAAACATATTTTCAAAAAAAAAGAAGCTGCCTGAGATGCTAAAGAGTGATTTAGGAATTTCTTGCTTTTACAACCTTTTACAGAAGGGAAATTAAACATAGCATGAGTTTTTCTACTGCATTTGTGCATAGCTATGGAAAAAGTATTAGCCAGATAAGTAGGGGCTGCACCATATAAAACATTGTAACAAAAACAGCCCAGCTTGAACAATACCCGAGCTTACACAGGCAACCAATGCAATTCACAATAAAATAATGTAACATGATTGTATTTCTTCAATCCGTAAATCAATCTAACTGCTGTGTTCTGTATCAATGATAATCTCAATAATTCCTTCTTAGTAACTGATAAATAAGCAATATTGCAATAGTCAAGGAGACTCAACAGTAATGACTGGACCAATAATTTAAAGGCTGAAAATTCAAAATAGGGTCTAATTGTTCGTAGTCTCCATAAAGTAAAATAACTTTTACGTACAACAGCATCTATCTGGGTTTTCATAGTAAGATACTGATCTAATATGATTCCTAAAATTTTAACCGTTGGATGAATTGTATAAGATGTTGAAAGTATATTGATGGAAAGTTCATGAAAAATTTTGGTAGGAGATGCTACCAAACTTTGTTTTATCAGAATTAAGCTTAAGTTTGAATTGCTGCATCAAAGATTCATCCTTTCCATTACAGTCTCAATTTGAGTAGTAATCTGAGATAGAGCCGAATTACAAGGTAAAACTATTGTGATGTCATCGGCATAACTGAACAGTCTTATATCCAGATTGCTTAGCCATGAACCTAGTGTTGAAAGGTAGACATTAAATAATGTAGGAGATAGTGGAGACCCTTGAGGCACGTCACATGGATTTTTCCAACTAGAGGAGAGTTGAGTCTGAAATCTGACTTGGTAGGATCTAGATTCCATAAATCTCTTAAACCATGATTAGATATTGCCATGTACACCTAAAGCATCCAAGCAAGTTAATAGGTTGTGAGAGGAAGAGGGAAAATATGGTAAGCTCTGGTATGAAAGAAAATACATTCATAAAGTCCTGGTATGATACAGGTGAAGCACAGTAAGTCCTTTGGATAACACTAAAGGTGAAGAAACCAGATCTCAAATGAGAAAAAAATCCCCTTTCTCCTCTCCTGCTCTAACAACTCAAAATATATTAATAAACTAAAAAGACATTTCTGACTACACTTGTCAGCTGTCACGTACTGGCCTAAGCGAAACTTATGAAGAGGAACAAACCAGCAATACTTAACTCTTTTGCATGGCAACAGAGCCTCACACCTGTTATGATGAACACATCTCATGGTCAAAAATAGAATTCTCGAGAATTGCATTTAGTAAGACGTGTCATGTGATAACAGGGCGGAGGGATGAGGTTCAGAAGTTGCTGATATGATAGATTAGGTTCAGAAGTTGCTGATATGATAGATTAAAGGGACACTTGCGGGAAAGGTAGGCCTTAAGGTAAACTGAACAGACGTATAGCGTGACACAAATGTATAAACCAATAAATGAATTTACAGATGTAATGACGTGTAAGAAAAGAACCAATAAAGATTTATCATGTAACTTAGACCAACGTGGTGTTGACCACCAAGAAATGTATACAACCAGACCTTTAAGCGGAAGTGAACAGAACAGACATCAGAGGATCCTCAGGCCTGAAGATCACATTCTGTTACTCTATATGCTGAATGATTTATTCTTGTAAGCTGTTAATGATTTGTTAATAAATATACTTATTGCTTGATACCAGTATATAGAGTGTGAGGTCTCTATCTCGGTGTAGGCTCCGACAGCGGCCTACTTCAGTGGTGACCCTCGACCGTGAGAGGGGAAAAGCACGCGGCTTAAGCGACCTCACTGGATTGCAGGCCTAAAATCTGCTTGTCAGATTGCCTCTCCATTAATTTTCTTTTGGCCAAAAGTTTGCTTCTGGGTTAATGTTGTTTGTACTTATTCACTGTCTTTGCATTAACTTCCTTATTTTATTGCAGACTCGCTGTGTTGCCCTTCTCATCTTGCTTCCCCTTTATGCCGTTTCTTCTTTTCTTCATCTTTAAACCAGTAATAGAATCTGGTCTGCCTTAAACACTAATTTCTTCTTCATCACTAATCTTTTTTTTTTTTCTTCATAGGACCCACTGGTGTCAAATTTGGATGGTCCCAGACCCTGGAGCAGTCTCTACATTGGTTTGCCCGGGACCGGGTTCCCATCCTCAGTTGTCCTATTGGTTCTTCAAACTGGAGTTAGTACAAATACGAACTAGTGGGTAACGCAGCTAGAAATACGAACTAGTGGGTAAAGCAGCTAGAATAACTTAAGAACTGGCGGGGAAAGGAGCCAGAATAGCATACATATATAACTAGTGGAGCAATATTTATGGCCATTATCACTTTATTTCTGTGTAAATCGTATGTTTACTTCCCTTCAACACTTTTTTCTTGGTACAGATACTGATTCGATTGCTGGTTGAATTCTTTCCTCTGCTCAGCTAAAGCCTGGCCTTCCATTTTTCCAAATTAATCCTATTAGGTTCGTAAGTATATTTTCTCTAAAATATCTTTTTGTTGAAATATTTTGAAGTAATATGCTTCCCTTGGCCCTCCTAAAAAGTGTAACTCACCCGGGATTGCACAAACTCCTTCAACACTTTCATGATAAATGGGTCAAACACACTTCCAAAAATCATCCCCAAAATTCTACCGAGTGGACATGGCCCATAGAGGGATCACTTTTCTACAATGATTTACTTCCTCTCCGCACTACTATTCTCAATGATAAAAAAGGAAAATCACAAGATAAGCACCTAGAAATGTGGAAACTTTGGCGCGCACAATGTGTAGATCCACCCGCCATTGACTCGCCACATATTCTTACTGCTGATAGCGCTACCACCACCCCTCTGCCCCAGTCCTAATGCCTTCTGACCTCAGCCCCACTGAAAGTGCCAACCCACCCCAGTATACTCATGTCTCTACCCTTCCTAGGCCGGACACACAATCATCAGGTCTATACCCGTCCCTACAGCCACCGGCCTGTGGATATGACCATGCTCCCTATGTTCCCCCTGAAACTAAAAAACTCCGTCAGGTAAAACTCTCTTCTCCCCCTGCTTTAGGCACGACACCCTCTTATTAAATAAATGGCTTTGTCGATTTGTCTCCTATCCCCGATGATGTGTTGTTCCCCTCTGATAAACCACTACTGCCTGACGCTTCTCCTAATCCTGTCTTGCCAACCCCACAACTTGTTCCATCCTCCATAACACAACCCAAAAACTCACAAGTGCATTGGCAGGATGAAGACACAGCCATGTCTAGAACCTCTTTGCTCACAACAAATTCTAGAAGTCCTAATACCTATACTAACGCTGGTCCAAATTCTTGTGTCGACCTTATCTTTCAGGAAAAGCAAATCCAAGATCAAACCGCTCTTGCCCAAGAATCGGCTCGCCTGAATTCTCCGTCCTCCCGTTGCCCTAACCCCACTGATTGCTTCTATAAAGAATGCCACGGTTTAACAGATCATGTTAGCTTTGCTCAAATACATGAGGGCCTCTGTTGCCAATACGAACAAGTCGGATGTCGTGTTTGTCGTCGTCTGCCCTCATGTCCTGACCCCCAGGATTGCACTGCCTTTGGCGCCTGCACTATCAATGTAGCCCACAAGAACATTTCTGATGGTCTTGTTCTACCTTGACCTTCCATTTATGATCGGCCAACTGCTAAAGTCACCGATCGACCAGACACCTCCCCCTTGTACGCCACACATTACCTCTCGGACACCACCTAGCGAAACTCTGCAAGTTCATGAAGTTCCTCAGGTCCTATCCATCACAGCCTCGCGGCCTTCCCAAACACCACCCAGCGTAACTTTGCAAGCTTCCACGACCACATCCAGCGCCAATGAAGCCTTGCCCACATCCCAGACATCCCAGATCCTCGCTGGCTCCCCTATCCTTACCCGCCTACTCACTCAGCCCATTAAAGAAGCATGGTATACAGATCCTAAAGAAGCATGGTATAAAAATCTTCCTACCGAGCGTTCTGTTCCCCTCACCATTATGACTTCACACTCATCGCAATCCATCCCTACTACTCCTCCACCTCCTACCCTCACTCCACACCCCCTCCGTATTCCTTCGGTACTTTCTCTTACCCCACCGTCCTCTTCACGCAATCCCACAACTCCGGCTCCCTTCACTCCCAATTGGAAGCTTGATTCTTGTCCAGCCCCTACTGATTGTGCCCTTAATGCCGATTGTGGCGGTAGAACCTCTCACGTTAGCTATGCCCAGATTCACAAGGATTACCATTGCCAATGCCAGTATTTCCGTGTATGCTTAGGCCTTCCCTCTTGCCCAAACCCTCAAGATTGTACTACCTATGGAAACTGTATTCACCTTCCCCCACATCTTAATCTTTCCGATGGACTTTCGCGACCCTTTCCGGTCCCCCTCCGAACACTGGTGTATTCTGACTCAGCAGGGACATACTTCAAATCTTGTCTTACCCCAAAACAGATAATTGCTCAACAGGAACACTCCACTCACTACGTCCACCCTTGGCTTGACAATCTTGCCGGATGGACTGAGTCCTGTGCTCCCCAACTTAACCCTTTTCCCCGAGACGGTTCCTTTGAAACAAAACACATGAATACAGCCCGTCTGTGCATCTGCCAGGGATTCCCTGACTCTGGTTTGGATTTACAGTACATGAAAGATGGTCTCAAAATATGGGAAAAATATGAGCGAAAATTTTATGGCCAAACAGCTGAATCCCCTGCTATTTCTACTGCTGCCACCTCCCTTACCCCCGCACTGCAGGCCCCCCCTTATTACTAAACAAACAAATACTGGCTCCACCAAAACTGAATATGATGCTTGGAGCTTTGCTGATAAACTTTCTATCAAAGCCCAACTCCCCCCCCTGTTAGCGGGTGCATCCCCGTGGATTTCTAAATTTGAGCAAATTACTTCCCAATGGGAGCTGGCTTTGGGTGATGTCCGCTCCCTGTTAGTTGAATGTGTTGGCAAGATAACTACAGATATTTCTGCAGACGCAGGCATTGCCAATTATACCATAGATGTTAAAAATTTTGATGGCGACCGTTTTAATAATTATCGTTCCTCCGTCTGGAAAGCCCTTCGTGCTCATTACCCCGATGAGAAAGATATGTCCCAACTTACCACCCTGCAATATAAGGTTGGTTCTGACATATACTCTTTCATTCGGGATTTTGAAGACAAATGGGAATTACAAATTGGGGATCCTTGTTCCAAAGAAAAAATTAAAGGCCTAGCCTTCCAAACTTTGCACGGCACCATGCCTAAGGCCATACAAACCAAATTGGATGGCGTTGTTGGCATGGCTGGCAAACCTTGATCTGAAATTATTACCCATATTATCCATTATTCCCAACTTTTGGCCGACGCAGAAACTAGAGAACAGAAAGAGTTGATCCAATTGCAGAAAAAGACCCTAATCTCCCAAATTCAAAGCCAGACTCAGTCCCAGTCCCCGTCCACTCCTTATCAACCTCCTAACCAATCCTTCCCCGATGCAGTGTCCCAGATGAAGCAGGCTGTCCGCCTTGCCCAACAAGAAGCCGTCCAGCTTGCTCACATTCAATGGGCTCAGCACAATTCCCCCTGGCAACCACAAGCAGCCCCCATTTTTGGCCCATGGGGTATGCGCGGTGCAGGGCGTACCCCCCCTCAGGGTGGTTTCTCCCAACTCCGGGATAAATCTTAGGTCCAGTGTTGGACCTGCACGGTGGTTGAAGCTACAGCCTTAGTACCCTGGGGTTGTGGGTTCAAACCCCGCGCTGCTCCTTGTGACCCTGGGTAAGTCACTTAATCTTCCAGAGCACGTTAAATAGATTGTGAGCCCACTGGAACAGATAGGGAAAATGCTTGAGTACCTGATTGTAAAACCGCTTAGATAACCTTGATAGGCGGTATATAAAATTCTAATAAACTTGAACTTGATATGGACATATCTCCTCTGAGTGTTGGTTCAATCCTTTCACTCGCGGCGCCAGAGGAGGAAGCCGCGGCCGTTGTCATGCCACTCCCCCTCCTGGTGCTTCTAACTCAACTCTTCCTCACCCTTGTTCCTTTCCCTACCCTTATGCTCCCCCACAACCATGGCACCATCCTACAAAGGATTTTGTTCCTGATACTTCTCCTGACCCCCAATGACTAGCCCACTATGTACACATTTCTGTTTCCAGCCACACGGAACCTATCAAGCTGGTGCACATCGGTGACCAAACAAACATACCCTTTATTGTTCACACTGGGGCCACACTAACCTCTATTAATTTCATTCCTCCGCATTACCCCGTTTCCACCCGGACTGTTCCTACTATTTGTATCGAAGGTGCAGCTCAACAGCATCACATTATTCCTGATGTGCTGTTGATCATTGATGGCCAGGTGGTGCTTTCAGATGTTCTGTATGTTTCCTCCTGTCCTGTAAACCTCCTGGGTCGTGATGTGCTATCAAAAATTAAAGCCATCATCACCTTCGTAGGTTTTCACCACTCTGCACCCACAATTGATTCTGCAGTCCGATACGGCTGTGTTTCAAGTGTGTCCGGTGTCAAATTAATTCTCAAAGACCCTACCACGGGTCCTACCATTCCTCAATATCCATTGAAACCTGATGCTTTAGAAGGTATAAAATATTTAATTCATGAACTATTGGACAACAATATCATTGAGCCCACTGAATCTCCCTGGAATACGCCCCTCTTTCCCGTTCGCAAGGCGGATGATAAGGGCTGGCATTTGGTGCAAGACTTACGTGGTCTGTATCGCCTTTTGCAGCAAGAATTCCCAGTCGTCCCTAATCCTGTCACTCTACTTACTTCTTCTACCCTCCATGCTTGGTTCTCTGTCATCGACCTAAAATATGCTTTCTACTCTATCCTTTTACACCCTGATTCTCGCCCCCTTACTGCTTTCACGGTAGGTATATGTGGCAGCGCCTCCCTCAGGACCTCCATGAAAGTCCTGGTATCTTTTCTCGCGTCATTTCTCGTGACCTTCAGGGGTTTCGTGATACTATGCCCTCTGATTCTCAAGCTTCCCTTTTTGCGTACGTGGATGATCTTCTCTTGTCCGTTGACACTGAATCCTTTGCCAATGACTTACTGATGATCTTCTTTACTATCTGCTCTCCAAAGGGTATGCCATTAACTCTGAGAAATTACAATATTGCCAGCAGGAAGTCACCTTTCTTGGCCACACTATCCGTGCAGATGGCAAATTCCTCTGCCCTACTTTACTCAATGAAATTGACCAACTTTCCATTCACTATACTGTTCATGACCTACGTGCCTTACTGGGCCTCCTCAATTATTGTAGGGAGTACATTCCTTGTTTAAGCACACGAGTTTTACCTCTTCGCTTACATCTAAAAGGGAACCCAGAGAGGAAACAGCCCATTCACCTTGCCCCCCCTGACGCTGACATTATTACCTCCCCTACAAACTGATCTGAAATTAGCCCCTCAGTTGATGTTACCCTCCCAATCGCTCCCTGTTGATTTGTATTTTATTAACCACCCAGAGGGGTGGGCTGCGGTGGCCTGTCAGGATGATTATACTTTCTGTTACCTGTCCGGCTCTTTCACACCGGTTGAAGTTTGCTTCAACCACTGTGAACAGGGGGTGGTCGCAGCTGTTAACGTGGTTCTAAAAGTTTATCAATTTCTACCATACGCGTACATTACATTGCATTCTACTCATGTTCTGTCCAAAATTTTATCTCTCCCCGCTGTCACTTTCACCACCCGGAGACTAGCTACTTACTTAGCGGTTCTCCTTACCGGTAATATTGATATTCACCCTGTTTCTAATGATACTGTCCTGCTAGATAAAGTACAACCATTCCTTGCTTTCTTTGGTCCCGCAGCCACCACCTTACATGGCTGTCCCCAAGAACTGCCTACTAAATCAGTTGTCAAACCCTACACAGATGGCTTTCACATTTTTGTTGATGGCTCTCAAACAAAAACTGGCACTGCCTTCGCCTGGTTTGTATATAATGTCAAAGATCAGATTTGGGAGAGCAGATGGAGTATCATGCCCGCCTCCCTTACCGCACAGGCAGCGGAATTGGCAGTTCTCCTGCACACACTTGAAACTTACCCCGACCAAAATCTCACTATTTACTCTGATTCTGTCTATGCTATTAAATGTATTGAAGAAAATCATGATAAGTGGCAGGTTAGAGGGTTTATTGATAGTACAGGTAAACCATTACAACATATCGCTCTACTGGAGCGCCTTAAGACAGCCATACAAAGCAGGCGCACCCCCGCCGCAATTGTTAAAATAAAAGCCCACGACAACACTGACATGTCTTTCCCTCAAAAGGCACACCAACATGTTGATCTTTAGGCTAAAGAAGCCACTGCATATCCACACACAGCCCCATTATATGTGAACACAAGGGCCCGACCTACTGATCTGGAAGGCTCCTTTGCCGAAGGAGCCACCTTAGAAGAACTACAACAATGGCAGAAAGTAGGGTGTAGACAGATAAAAGGCATCTGGAAAACACATGATATGAAAACATGTATATCCACAACTGCACTATGGTTATATGCTCAGGATTATCATGTGAAAACACATGCTCCCTTTTCACACCTTAGTGCCCGACTTAAAACGTTAATATGGCATCCAAGGTTAGATGCCATCTTGAAAGAAATAGTCCGGACATGTCCAACCTGTATTAAAACAAATCCTAGAGGAACTCCTACCCCCTTAGGGGTTATACCCATTCCAGAAGGGCCGTGTAGGAAGTGGTACATTGACTACACGGATATGATCTTTGAGAATCAAGGGAAGAAGTACCGCTTAGTATGTATTTGTCCCTTTTCCCAGTGGATCGAGGCTTATCCATGTGTCTCGGAAACTGGAAAGGAAGCAGCTCAGAAAATCTGTACAGAAATTGTAAGTAGACATGGTGTTCCGGAGGCCATTGTTTCAGATAATGGCAGCCACTTCCGCAATGACCTCCTGAAAGAATTATGTAGCTCTTTAGGCATTGAACAAAAATTTGTTACCGTTTATAGACCACAAGCTAATGGGCTGGCCGAAAAGGCCAATGATCTTATTAAAGTGGCTTTAAAGAAACTGATGCCTTTAGAATCAAAGAATTGGCTGAAATTTCTGCCTGCAGCTCTGTACGCTGTCCGAAATCGGACTCTACAGTTTAAGGATCTTGTAACCAGCCCGTTCCAGCTATGTACTGGGCGGTTATCATATTTTCCGCCTTTCCAGCAACCAGGCCAGAGGGCCTTACCTCAAGTTATATCTGATTATGTGTTTTCTTTACAAACAGCATTGCAATTACTGGAAGACAAGAGACGATCCTCAACAAGGGCGCCAACACCGTGGGTTTACAAATACCACAAAGGACAACAGGTATACAAACGCAACTTCCAAAAACAGAACTGGAAGCAGCTGGCTTTCCACGGACCATACACTATTGAGGAATCTTACCCTTTTGCGGTCAAGCTACAAGGACAAACTACATTGGTACACCATAAAGATATCAAACCAGCTCCTACTGAAGAGTCTGCCTCTACTGGAACCTAACTCAAAATAAGTAATCCAGCTCATGAGCTGGTGGACTAGATTATTGTCTTCTGAGTTTATTTTCCTGCTGTATATATTTAGCGTCTCTTTCCTGCTAGGTTATGTTATATTAGTATTATGTTCCAAAAGGTGTAAAACGACTATAGATTTTGGAGTTCATGCACATTTTCTTAAATAACTGTCACATCCTTTACCTTTTATGAGCGATAATGACGAGATCTGTGTCAGCTTAGTTAGGACCCTGACATATTCCTTTTTAGCTCTTGTTCTCTTTTTCACCTTTTGGGGTCTCCTTTCTGCCCTCCAAGCCATTGCTTGGTTCTGGGGTTACAAGTTTCCCTGGTGGGTCTGTTGTGTGTGCCGGTGTATTCCCCGGTTAACATACCCTCCTTCTCCTCCTCTCGATTCCCCAACCTCATGACCGCGGGGCCCAAAATGGGACCCCCTTGGGGCCTCTTTCCCAATCCTCAACCAAATATGCCTCCCTACCCTCGATTCATGTGCCAAAGGCTGAACAGTCTAATACAAGTATTGATCATCTTTTTCCTGCTATATCCAGTTGTCATCACTTCCGCACCAGAAGGGTTCACACTACCCACGTCTTCCCCTCTACCGGCGTGCACCCCTTGCGTTCACCAGACTTGAACAGGCACTCACATTACTAATACCCTGATTTATTACAAGCAGTTTAGCTGTAATACCACCATTACAGAATGTGCACACAAAGGCTTTACATACCACATGTGTGCTACTGATAGAGGGGACAACACTTCAACCCAAATCTGTTTCGACCCTCAAGCTCTCCCTACTTATCAGTGGTATTTACGCTCCTGTGACAATAATAGATTCACTGGAGGGTTTCTTTGCTGGAACACAAGGAAAAGTATTTCCCCCAAAATTACCTCCCTAACCACTCCTATTAGTTTTTCTTTTGATGTCTGCACGGTCATCAATCATCAAAAGTTCTCAGATCATAACTGTGATAAGCGCAATCCCTCCAAGTATTTCCCTATTAAAAAGTACATCTGCCCAGAACAAGCCTGGTTTACCTGGGATAAGGATACATATTATTGGTGTAGCACTTGGTCCCAGGTGATCGCAGACACATACAATCCCGCTTTCGGAGGGGAACCTTTAGTGAAACTAACACAAAGTCCCACACCCCCATAGATCAGTGTGTCCGCCAAAATAACTGTTCCCTAATCTATTTCCATATGAAAGAACCTAGGGCTTTCCCGACCCCGCGGCGATATCAGATAGCTATTGATGCTGGAGGAATTGCTCCATATGGGTTTATGGAAGTAGGCCTTGAACTAACCCAGCCGGTTTCCTTCCATAAAGCACACCACATTGAAGAAATAGAACACTCAGTTGAATATGGCACGTCAGCTAATAACCTTTTCCTTACCTTAGCTGAAACTATAGCAGACACCTTAAATATAACAGACTACTACGTTTGTGGCGGTACCCACATGGGAGAACATTGGCCATGGGAAGCACAGGAGGTAGACCTTACTAAAACATCTTCCTTTGGGGTGAATTTTACTAGAGTTCCCCCATTAACAGTAGGCTCTCCCTGGATCTTGAAAACACTATTTGTCCCTGATTACTGCCTTGTGAGACCTCAAATCTCTCAGACCTCAGGGGCTTTCCAAGCAGGGTGGTCCGCTTGTACACATACTTATTCCTGGAATAATTCTAAGTGGGTCACTTGGCCCACTAACATCCGACCCTTCAATGAAACCTTTTCTCAGCTATTACACCACTCTCGATATTCTAAGCTTCACAATGGCCCCTCTGAACTAGTTAATTGGCCAGCGCCTGATGGTCTTTACTGGATATGTGAAAATAAAGCATATGCCTGGTTACCCAAAAATTGGGAGGGATCATGTACCTTAGGCATTATTCGGCCCAGCTTCTTTTTACTTCCCCTTGAACATGGAGACCGTTTAGGATTTCAGGTATACCAATCTCGTAGCCGCACTAAACGTGCTGCGGATGTTATTAAGGAGTTGCAAATTGGTGCATGGACAGATAGGAGTGGCCCCCTTCTCGCATTATCAGTTACTATGGACCCTGCTACTTGGACAGCTTATGGTATGTGGGAATATCGCACCCCCATCTACATTCTGAATAGACTCATCCGACTCAAGGCAGTCGTGGAAACTATTACTAACGCTACCTCCCTTGCCCTAAACCTTTTGGCTGCCCATGATGATCAGCTTAGAAATGCTATTTACCAAAATAGATTAGCTTTAGATTATTTATTGGCTGCGGAAGGTGATGTTTGTGGTAAATTTAATTTGTCAAACTGCTGTTTACATATTGATGAAATAGGCCAGGTTGTGAAGGATATAACTGATGGTATGAGGGAAGTCGCACATGTTCCAGTTCAAACTTGGAATGGAATTCAACCTGATTGGTTCACATCCTTGTTCCCTAATATTGGCGCTCTGCGTCCTATTCTGATCTTCTTAGGTATTCTTTGTCTTATTTTCTTGCTCGTTCCCTGCTGTCTTCCTTGCTGTATCAATCTTGTACGCATTACCACTGCACATGTGTCACGGCAAATGTTAGCTGCACATATATACTGTCATCTCATCCCCCAGGCTGCAGATGCAGGATACCAAACTATGAGACCCCTACACAATATTTTTGCTGACCTCCCTCCCCATGAGCCACCAGCTGATCTCCCTTCCTATGAGCCACCACCATGCAACACCGCTTCAGTGATCTATTCTGATGTTCACAAGCACTTTGTTCATACCCTGAATGTTCACTTTACCATTTAATACTATGACTAACAATTGCGTATTATAATATTGTATTAACACTTTTATAATTGTCAATCCTTATACGTACTGTGACACGCTATGCTGTTCTAGGTTAGTATAGTCTGTGGGTGGGCATTTGTCCCTTTGATTCCTATCATGCACAATTTCGAGTACTTGGCCCTATGCCTGTGCTTCACAACCACAGACACATTCCACCTTCTGCCTGGATGTCAAAGCCACCTGGGGCTTTGAAGAGGGGATGAGAGGAAGAGGGAAAATACAGTAAGCTCTGGTATGAAGGAAAATACATTTATAAAGTCCTGGTATGATACAGGTGAAGCACAGTAAGTCCTTTGGATAACACTAAAGGTGAAGAAACCAGATCTCAAATGAGAAAAAAATCCCCTTTCTCCTCTCCTGCTCTAACAACTCAAAATATATTAATAAACTAAAAAGACATTTCTGACTACACTTGTCAGCTGTCACGTACTGGCCTAAGCGAAACTTATGAAGAGGAACAAACCAGCAATACTTAACTCTTTTGCATGGCAACAGAGACTCACACCTGTTATGATGAACACATCTCATGGTCAAAAATAGAATTCTCGAGAATTGCATTTAGTAAGACTTGTCATGTGATAACAGGGCGGAGGGATGAGGTTCAGAAGTTGCTGATATGATAGATTAGGTTCAGAAGTTGCTGATATGATAGATTAAAGGGACACTTGCGGGAAAAGGATAGGCCTTAAGGTAAACTGAACAGACGTATAGCGTGACACAAATGTATAAACCAATAAATGAATTTACAGATGTAATGACGTGTAAGAAAAGAACCAATAAAGATTTATCATGTAACTTAGACCAACGTGGTGTTGACCACCAAGAAATGTATACAACCAGGCCTTTAAGCGGAAGTGAACAGAACAGACATCAGAGGATCCTCAGGCCTGAAGATCACATTCTGTTACTCTATATGCTGAATGATTTATTCTTATAAGCTGTTAATGATTTGTTAATAAATATACTTATTGCTTGATACCAGTATATAGAGTGTGAGGTCTCTATCTCGGTGTAGGCTCCGACAGCGGCCTACCAGGTCAAAGGCGCTACTCAGATCAAATTGGAGCACCAGTGCACTACTGCCTTTACTTATTAAGTTATTTAAGTGATCCAGCAATGTAGCTATCACTGTTTCAGTGCTGTATAGCGATCTAAATCCAGATTGTGTATTATGAAGTAATAAATGTTGTTCTAAATATTTTGTCAATTGTATATGAACCAAGCCTTCCATAAGTTTTACAAAGAAGAGAACTGATGCAATCGGTCTATAATTAGACAGCAATGAGGTAGATTCTTTGGTATTTTTAATCATCTAGAATTCTACTCCCCGACGTCAATTCTGACGTCGGAGAGGAAGTTCCAGGCCAGCCAGGCAGTGATTGGCTGGCCCAGAACTTCCTCTCCGACATCAGAATTGACGTCGGGGAGAGGAATGCTGGTCGGTCCGATACTTCTGCAGGGAGAGTTTGGGGCAGCGGTGGGGGACGTTGGGGAGAGGAAAGCTGATCGACCCTGTAGATTGGGATGGCAACATCAGTCTATTGACTTGTGTTGTCTTCCCCATCTACCGGTCGATCGTGATCGATGTATTGGGCACCCCTGGTCTAGATGGTATGCCTTGGAACTAAAGCGCCAAAGTGATTGACAAGGTTCCGAATGAATGACTACTTTGAAAAATTGTGAGCCATGGAATCGAGGGTGAAATACTCATTTGGATTAAAAACTGGCTGGTGGATAGGAAACAGAGTGGGGGTAAATGGACAATTCTCAGACTGGAAAAGCTTCACAAGTGGAGTGCCGCAGGGTTTGGTGCTTGGACCCGTGTTCTTCGACATATTTATAAACGACCTGGGGGAGCAGGAGAACCTTATCTGGGGAAAGGAGAGTGTGCTGTAGTGGCTACCCTCGTGCCTCCCGTAGCAGCGGCGTTTCCTTTTTGGTGGCAAGTTGCAGGCATCTACTGAGACGGACCCCTGACATCATCGGGTCCGTCTCGAAGTGGATTTAAAGTGTGCCGCCGCTGCGGACAGACTGGGAGCAGGAGAACCCTATCTGGGGAAAGGAGAGTGTGCTGTAGTGGCTACCCCCGTGCCTCCCGTAGCAGCGGCGTTTCCTTTTTGGTGGCAAGTTGCACGCATCTACTGAGACGGACCACTGACGTCATCGGGTCCGTCTCAAAGTGGATTTAAAGTTTGCCGCCGCTGTGGTTGCGGCCATGGCCGCAGGGCGTGGCTGAAGGGGCGTGGCCAAAGGGGCACGCCAGTCCCCTTGGGCGCCCCTTGGAGCCACGAGGAGCCGGGAGCCGGATTGAAGTGTATATGTTAACTTTATATAGGTTAAGGCTGGGTCAGCATGGGGAAAAGGAAAATCAAGCCAAAAAGTTCAACTCCAGCTATTTCTGGCCCCATGGATAGGCATTTAACATTAGTAACTGGAAACTCTGCTGTAGTACCCATTGATATGAATTCTTCTCTGTCTGGTGCTTCTATGAGCCCTCTTGAAAGATCTCCTCCCCTCCATCCAGTATCAGGTGATAGCAGGAATTTACTCCCTGCTATATCCTCCAAACAGGTGGCAACCCCCACTCAGACTAATAAGTTGTTTTTTTCAGAAATACCTAAAGCTTTGGCTTTTTCTGGTCTAGTGGAGGAACAAGCACCTACGGCGGAAGCACAAGATATTACACTTAAAGACTTGTGGTTAGGCATTACTAGGGTTGAAGGGTTTCTTAGGTCAACGATGAAACAAATGGGGTATTTTTCACAATCTGTATCTTCTAAATTAGAAAATGTGGATTCCAATCTAAGTTGCTTGGACTAACGTTTAAATGTTACGGAAGAGGGGGTAACCAGCCAGGTGGATAAAGGGGAATCCATAGATATCATTTACTTTGACTTCCAAAAAGCCTTCGACAAGGTGCCACAAGAAAGATTACTAAGGAAACTATGGAACCACGGGATGCAAGGGGAGGTCCACCGATGGATCAAAAACTGGTTGGCAGACAGGAAACAGAGGGTTGGAATAAAGGGCCATTACTCAGGCAATGGGTCACGAGCGGAGTTCCACAGGGGTCGGTGCTGGGACCGCTCCTATTCAATATATTCATTAACAACCTGGAGGCAGGAACAAAATGTGAGGTTATTAAATTTGCGGATGACACCAAACTATATCACAAGGTAAATAACATGGAGGACTGCGAAGATCTCCAAAAAGATCTGACAACACTGGAAGAATGGGCCAAAAAATGGCAAATGAGTTTCAACATAGGGAAGTGCAAAGTCGTACATATAGGGAAAAAAACCCCGATGTTCACTTACAAAAGGGGGGATCAGCGCTAGCAGTGAGCGACCTTGAAAGAGACCTGGGAGTGATGGTAGACACAACATTGAAGGCGTCGGCGCAGTGTGCAACAGCCTCAAGGAAAGCAAACAAAATGTTGGGTATCATTAAGAAGGGTATCACGACCAGAAAGAAGGAAGTCATCCTGCCACTGTATCGTGTTTTTAACTTTTCTCTTAATCTTTCTTTTCTTGATGAATATAAATTATGTATTGTAAACCGCTTGAATTATTTTAGGCTGTTATTTGGTATATAAAGTTCTTAATAAATATAAATATCTGAAGATGTAGTCTTGGTCAGCATGGGTGGAGTCGGAGATGAAGTCGGCTCCATTTCCACTGCACTTTTTGAAACCCGTCGGTGGGCAGTACATGGACAGGAAGACTGCCACTGAAAAATTGAACTCGATGATTGAGAGAGTTCAAAAGGCCCCGCTGGGCCAAAAGCCCGCGATAGCAAAAAAGAAAACAAAGATAGGGAAGTTTTTCTTTCTTTTTTTACAGAAAACTGGAAAAAGAAAGAAGTGACAAAAGTCACAATCCGCGAGAGTGGGAAGGTAGCGAAAAGCAGAAAAAATTTCAACGAACGTTGAACGCGACTTCTTAGCTCTACGGAAACTAAGAAACTGAAGGAACCACACGCCTATGTCGGGCGGGAAGGCACTCGCACATGCGTGGTGCGGGCTGATCATGAACTTTCTAAACTTAAAGTTGCGATTCACTTTTCAAGTATCTGTACCGGGGTTCCGTCGGTGATGTCACCCACATGTGAGAATATGCTGCCTGTTTGTCCTGGGATGATTATAATACTAATTGTAATGCAATTTCTCCCATTCACTTTTCAAATACAGTGCTCCCCTGCGAATTCGCGGTTCTGGTCATCGTGGTATTTTCCGATCGCAAATGACCGGGCAGGAGAGGGCAGCTGGAGTGCTAGCGATTGAAGGAAATCACTCGCAGTATGCTCTGACCGCTTCTTCCTGTACTAAAGTCGAGCTTCACCAATCAGGAGCTGCTTTGACACGCAGCTCCTGATTGGTGAGGCTCGACTTTAATAATAATAATAATAACTTTATTTTTGTATACCGCATTACCATGGAAGTTCTATGCGGTTAACAGATGAAGAGACTGTACATTACAGCGAAGTTACACATTTTTTTTTTTGGCATAGCTACATTTACATTTTCAGCGACGCTACATTTACGGTGAAGTTATTTTTCAGGTCGGTTACAATTGCAGAGAAGTTACATTTGCTGTAAGTTGCATATATATAGCGGAGTTCATACAGTAGTGTTACATACGGCGGTGATATATACTGCGGAGTTCGATAAAGCAGAGCAGAGGCATTTAGTAAGGGAGGTAACGAAGAAGGGGTGATTAGTTGGATAGGGTGATCCATTTTGTTAAGCCATTTGGTGGCTGACAGGATTGGAGGAGTCGAGAGTCTGAGGTAAGTCAAGGTCCGAGGAGGAGGCAAGGAAGAGGGGGGGAGAAGTTAGAGGAATTTATCAAAAAGGTAGGTTTTGATTGACCTCCTGAACATTTGGTAGGGGGGGAATTGGAGATGAGTGCTGTGAGGCATTTGTTCCATTTGCCCGCTTGGAATGCAAGGGATCTGTCGAGAAATTTCTTGTAGAGGCAGCCTTTCAGGGAAGGAAAGGAGAACAGGTAGGTGTTTCGTGTATGAGAGGAGCCAGCAATTTCAAGGTGCTTGGATAGGTAGATTGGAGAAGAGCCTGCTAGGGTTTTGAAGCAGAGGCAGGCGAATTTGAAGATGATTCTTGCCTCCACCGGCAGCCAGTGGAGTTTAGTGTAATAGGGGCTAACGTGGTCATATTTTTTGAGGCCGAAGATGAGGCGGACAGCAGCATTTTGAACTATTCTTAAACGTTTGATGGTGTTTTTATAGGATCCCAGGTATATGATGTTACAATAGTCCAGTATACTTAAGATTAGTGACTGGACCAGAAGATGGAAGGAGAGGTGGTCGAAGTGGCGTTTAATGGTACGAAGTTTCCAGAGGGTGTAGAAACATTTTTTGACCTGGGCACTGGTATGATCTTCAAAGGTCAAGCATCTGTCTAGGACAACTCCAAGGATTTTTATGGTGGGGTTGATAGGATAGTCTAGGCCGTTCAATTTCAGGGAGGTGTTTGTAAGTTTATGGTTAGGACTTGCCAGGAAAATTTTGTTTTTTTCGGTGTTCAGTTTTAATTTGAATTGTGAGGTCCATAGTTCTAGCTTGGTGAGGACGGAGGAGGTGAGTTGTTCCGTCTGTTGTGTGAATGAAGTAAGGGGAATGATAATGGTGATGTCATCTGCGTATTTGAATGATTTTAGGTTTAAGTCAGCGAGTGTCCGTGCCAGGGGGGCCAAGTAAATGTTAAAAAGGGAGGGAGATAGAGGAGGAAGAGGCGGTCGGAGCATACCGCGAGTGATTTCCTTCCCTCGCCGATGCTCCAGCTGTCCTTTCCTGCCTCTCCTCCCAAAAACTGTATTCGCAGTTTTTCAACATTCATGGGGGTTCCTAGAACGGAATCCCCGCAAATATCGGGGAGTACTGTATACACAATATAATCTTATTAATGCATAATAGTAACCAAAAACAAACCCAAAACCAAAGCACACTGTACACAGAGAAAATTAATTATCATTTATATTCGTTTTTTATTTCAAACAGGTCAAGGCAGATGACTTTAAAAATATGCAATGTCACCTCAGTAACAACTTTAGAAAGTGCAAAATTTAGACAGCAGATATAAATTCTCAAAATTGACACATTTCAATCACTAAATTGAACAATAAAATCATTTTTCCTACCTTTATTGTCTGGTGATTTCATGAGTCTCTGGTTGTACTTCCTTCTGACTAAGCATCCAATATTTCTTTCTTTCTGCCTCCTGCACTCTTCATCTCCTCCGGACCTAATTCCCTTCCTCAACTAACATCTCTCGCTGTCCCCTCCATGAATCCAACTTTTCTTCCTCTCTCCTTCATCCCTATTGGCAACATTTCTCCCTCTTTCATCCCCCAGATCATGTGCAGCATTTTTCACCACTGCCCACCAGCCCCGTGCCCATTTCTCCTTCTATCACCATGCCACATTTCTCTCTCTCCATTACTATGTCCAATATTCCTCCACCTCACATCCCCTTCAATCTGTCCCTCTAATTCCCTCTCTACCACCATATCCAACATTTCTCCCTCTCATCCTTCTCTCCCCATGCATCTCTACCTCTCTCCTCTGCCTCTATGCCCAATTTTCCTCTTTCTTCCTATCCCCATGTGCACCATCTCTTTCACTCACACTCACGCCCAACAATTTTCACTTTCTATTCCTTCTCATGTCCCAAGATAATGCCCCCTTCCTCCCTCCCATGTCCCTTGTTCATGCCCCCTCCCTTCCTTTTCTGTGTTGAATTTGTGCCCCCTCCCCCTGCGTTCCAGCCTTTGTTCCAAAATTGTGCCCCTCCCATGTCCCAACGTGCTCCTTCCCCCCTTTGTCCCAGATATATTATGTTCCCTTACTTGTTTGAGCTGCACTCACTCTTTCTGCCTTCAGCTGCATTTGTTGCAGGCAGCAATTCACACCTGCATGTGGCTGACCCACAAGCCTTCCCTCTGACATCAGCTCCTATATCGGAAAGAAGGTTTCTGGGTCAGCTACGTTCAGCGTGTGAACTGCTATCTGCAACAAGTGCCGCTGAAGAAGCGAGTACAGCTCGAACAAGGAGGTAACTGGGGACCTCCCTGGCAGGCTTTCCTATGACATCAGCTCTGACATCAGAGGGAAGCCCTCTAGGTCAGCTTCGGTGGAGGGGGGCAGGCAGGAAGGAGGGATCCATAGCAGCAGCTTAGGCGGGCGGGTAGAGGAGAGGAAGGAGGGATCCCCAGCAATGGCTTCGGTGGTGAGCAGGCAATATCCTGCAGCCAGTACTGCATACCACCAACAAACGACTCGCGCAACCCTAAGGGTATGCATACCGCATGTTGAGAAACACTGTGCTACAGAGGGAGGGAGGGAACCATACAAGATCACCAGCTGCCTCCTGATCTCTGTGCAGAATTTTGCACATATTCTGCAGTGTGCAGGGAGAAACAAACAAACAAACCCAATTTACTTGGTCTTAGCAATCAATGTCTTAGCCCATGGCCACACACTGGTTCCAGGTTTTCTGGCAGTCTCCGATACTGCCATGCAAATATATTACAACAGAGTCATTACTATTAAAATGAGCACTCCGAGCGAATCTCTATAATTGCTGAGTGATTCTCTAACCTCGTTGTGCACATTTGTGGCCAAAATTTGCCGACAGGTCTGAGTTGTTGTTGCCTTACTTTCTGAACAGTGTCTGAGCGTCGATTGGCTCAGGCATGAACAGGAAAGTAAGGCTTGATAGCTCAGACCCCCCACTCCCCATATTAAAAAATATATATATTTTTTAAAACCACCAAATCGAAGATCAGCAGGAGAGATGCCCACTCTCTCTTACTGCATCGCACAATCACCCAACACTGATAACTCCTCCCCCATCCATGGCAACAGAAGAGAAGCCCACTCCCACCCATGGCCAAAGTCAAGCACCCCCCCTCCCATGGCAGTGGAAGATAGGGCCTCCTGCCACTGAAGTCAAGCACCTGCCCCCCATGGCAGCAGGAGAGATGCCAATGCCCTTCTGCTGCCAAGCAATGCCCCCCCCCTCCGACAACCCCCTGCTCCCTTCACCTTACTTTATTTACGACAGCGGGCCAGCTGGCCCACCTCTTCAAAATGGCAGGCCTTCCCCTCCCTGGTGCATCCTGGGAGGGGCCTAAGGAACTGATTAGCCCAGATGGTTTAAGGTCCCTCCTATGGGAGGGGCTTTAGGTACCTGGGTCAATCAGAGCCTTAGGCCCCTCCTCAGTGCATCTGGGAAGCAGCCAAAGGCTCTGATTGGCCCAGGTTAAGGCCTCTCCTATGGGAGGCACAGGGGTGGGGAAGACCCACCATTTTGAAGAGGTGGGCCTGCTGGCTGGAGGGAGTGAGCATCCCTCCTGCCAAATTTTTTTTTTTTTTTTTTGGGGGGGGGGGTTGTGTTTATTCTGCACATTTCCTATCGCTATCACCAGTGATGGACACATGCAAATTTAGCGATTCTTTGCTACTCTCCGCCAACTTCATTTGCATGTGAGGTTTTTGGAGAATGACTTGCTTTTTTAAAATTGCTACAATAATGGCTGCAACAGCAGCCCATCTGATTTTGCAGCAGCAGCCCATCTGATTTTACTACAAAATTTTAAGAATCTAGCCTTTGGTTTCTTGCCCAGCAACAGAGTGAGTTTTGTTATCTGCTCATCAATCCTTACAAGTTAATATTCTCAGCATGACTTCAGGTACTACTAGGAAATTATTTAAAAAAAAACCTTTTTATTTAAAAACTTTGAAAAGGCTCAATTATTTATTGTGAATTTTGTTTTTTAAGGATTTGTTCTACTTCCTTGTATGTTTTGTAAACCACCCTAAATCTTTGGTAAGTTGCAGAAAATAAGCACACTGTATTGTACTGTACTATAAGGGATAACAGCATAGCTGACATCAGGAAAAGAAGAATTCTAATTGAAAATTAATAAACACCTGAAGGAGAATCCCGGTTGGACCCCTTCCTGAAGACCCCGGGGACATGACCATTGGACATAAAAACATGTCAAGCAAAGAAAAAAATTGGCTTTTGGGTAACTTCATTTTTAACAAGGCATCTCACTAAAAAATGATAAGGGGAAAAAGATGGCCCCGTCACCATCCCTGCAACCACCGTCCCTGTCACCGCCCCATTCCTGCGACCACTGTCCCCGCAGTATTCTTATAAGCCTCAGTACTGCAATATTTAGCTTATTCCTTCCTTATAAATCAAAGTTCTGGCTGCTGAACTAGAGAAAGAGATGTTCGGCTGGCAGGGCTTTGTTTATAAATTTTTATAAACACAACTAATCCTAAAGCAAAATAAATAAATATAAATTTTTTTCTACCTTTGTTGTCTGGTTTCTGTTTCCCTCATCTTCTCATTTAATTCCTCCATCCACTGTCTGTCTTCCATTTGCTCTGTTACTGTGTCTCTCCCTTCACCCTCCCCCCAATTGGTCTGGCACTCATCTTCTTCCCTCCGCTCCCCCATAGTCTGGCATCTCTGTCTTCTTCCCTTCCAGCGTCTTCTACCAACTCTCTCATCCCCATTTCCCTTCAGCGTCTTCTCCCCACTCTGTCTTCCCCATTTCCTTTCAGCGTCTGTTCTCCACTCCCCTTCCCTCTCGCCACTTCACCACCCTTCAGTACCCCTCGCAGAGCCCCCTCCCTCCTTCCTACATACCCAAATCTATCTATCTCCCCCCCTCTCCTTTACCTTCGCGGCACGTTTTAAGTAACTTTCACAAAGCCGTCAGAGCCTGCAAGCAGTAGCAAGCTTGTGTGGGCGGAAGCTTCTCTTCTGACACAACTGGAAGAGGAGAAGCTTCCGCCCACACACGCACGCTACTGCTTGCAGGCTCCAATGGCTTTGTGAAAGTTACTCAAAACGCACCGCAAGGTACGGGGGTGGGAGGGAGATAGATAGATAGATTTGGGTAGGTAGGAAGGAGGGATGAGACTGCGCGCATTCCTTCCCTTAACTGCAGAGATAAGGCCATTCACCGCTCCACGGGGCAGTGGATGGCCTTGTCTCTGTACCCGCAGTGAGTGCTTTTTCCCCCATCACCATTTCAGCGGGTTACCTGTGGCTACCCATGACTAGCCGTGGGTAACAGCCACCGTGTCATTCTCTACATCTTACAGACACTTTGAAATGAGATGCTGCCTTTGTGTGTTATGGGGAATTTTCCTCTAGCTTGAACTGCTCTTCTATCAAGATAAAATACACAGCCTGCACAGAAGGATTTGCAATGCCACCAGCTAAAGTACAGAAACCTGTGACAAGAGAGACCCATGATGTACAGAGGTATAAGACCCTCAAGCATGTGTGATTCTCATACTTTGCTCCCATATCCCCTGCCTACAGGACTGACAAAGCAATGGACAATAAACCAGGCATGAGGCCTATCCACAACAGGGACATCTAAGACCTGAAGCTGCAAAAAATCCCTGGCAAGCCTGCCTCATTGACAGTTGCCAACCACAGGTGGGGTAATTTCTCCTTGCAAATCACATGATCTTCAAGAACAGCACAGCTGTTTGTGTCTTGGCCCATGGAAACATAGGGACATGTGGACAGCAGGTCCTGCAGGTATGCAAAACCACAGACTGCTCTTCTAAGGAATGTGGAACCAGGACAGGGTGTGGGTCGTTCTGGGAAGGGGGCGTAGGTCATGCATAGATAATCTCTGGAAAGACCCAAAAAGAAGGGTGTGAGGGATAGATAATTTTAGGTGGTTTTTGACCATCAACCCAATCGGATAATGACATGCATAAATGGTAAATTGCTTCAAGGACATACACAAATACTAATGACTTTCACGTCAATTAGGGACATAGCCAATTATGTGTATCTGTAACCACTGAATTAATTCTGCTAATTATGCTCACCAATCAGAATAGCAACTGATCAATTATGCTAATGACCGCTACCTATCAGAAAGCTTCCAATAGATTGTAATGCAAGGCTAAGAATATATCAGTTGCAGTAAGATAAGGAAGTAATAACAGACAGGCTATCTTTCTGCATTCTGCAGGTGAAGGATTTTATCTGCTCTGTTTGATACTGAATGCTGTCAGTTTATTATTCTGCTCTTTCTTGTATGCTGCCATTTACTTTACAATAAATTCACATTTTTTTTAAGCAACAGCTTTCCGTTTGAGGTCTGAGTTCTTTATGGTAAGGGTCTAGCAGCCCCCTTTCCACACCTACAAAACAATTTTTAGACAGGAAGAAATGACCTTTAGCTCCTTTTCAAAAACACTCTGGCTTTACCTGGATATGATGGTATCATTGATTGAGGTACTGCTCAATGCAGTTACCGCTGTAAGTGTGCTAACACTGCTCCCAGGTGATGCAGCCATCTATCACAAAGGAAAAAGAACAAAGAAAAACTATATTTATCCAATTTCTGTTTTGCTTTACTGAAGTACTTAAGTTCTTACTAGTCCATAATAAAGCCAAGAAGATCCAACATATTAAAATGACAAAAGGTTCAAAGCAGGAAAAAAATGGTCACAGAAAATCCATCAAAAGCTTAGAGCTTAATTTTTGAGTGAAGGACTAGGAATGAAGTTCTGCCACTTCATTTCACACATGAGTAACGTGACCATTTATTTTTTTCTTCAAAATGGGACAGGACCCCCGGATCCTCCCACTCCCTGGACATTGGGGTAGGGGGTAGGGGGGGGAACACTTATAGGCCTGGCGCTTGTGCAGTGCAGTTGCAGCACCTGGCCTGTTGCGTCGGGGAAGCAGGGAGAAATCCTGGGCTCCGAAAACAGGACATTTCGGGACAAGGTAATTAAATGGGACGGTCCCGTTCAAAACGGGACTTATGGTCACGTTAGACATGAGGGCAATGGGGTATTCTGATCTAGTCCCTCTCTTCCAAGCAGGCTGCAAGAAAAAAGAGAGGGGATGAGACAAACCTGAAGTAAAGCAGAAAAGTCAATTCTACTCCCTAATCCAGGCCTGTATTGGTGTCTGTATCACCTTTTGAAGGTTTGAGGCCTGGCTAGGCCCTGAACCATCTTTTCTGATGTGAGGCATTATGGATCCTGCCTGCCACTTGTTTACAAGTTTCTTACTCTCAGCCAAGGTCATCTACTGACTGAGGTGGGCCTCAGTCTAGCTCCTGTGAATATGTGTAGGAGTGAACTTCACTTGGCCCTTCTTGTTGTGATTTGGTGGGACATTATGTGCTGGCCATAAGACAGAAGCTAAGTAATCAACCCTCTTTGTGTAACTGACAATAACCTGCTGGGCATGTACTAATTGATCCATGTTGTCACTTGGTCAGGACTGGAAAGTTTTTGGACCAGAAAAGGACACTGGAAAATTCAAGAAAGGGATAAAAACTATCCTTTTTCTCAAGACTATTTCAACTGAAACTGAGTCGACAGAGGGAGAAAGCTACTAGAGGAAAATAGCAGGCTCCCACCATGCCACTAGAACACAATAGAAGAACATGTTATGACATGAATGCACATAGTAGATCTTTCTAGAAATGTTTAAGATATGAGGAATATAAAAACGATTGTAAAGTAAATTAGGATGAGAGCAACTACAATTATCAAAGCATGTAAATA
This sequence comes from Geotrypetes seraphini, assembly GCF_902459505.1. Classification (NCBI taxonomy): domain Eukaryota; kingdom Metazoa; phylum Chordata; class Amphibia; order Gymnophiona; family Dermophiidae; genus Geotrypetes; species Geotrypetes seraphini. Next base: position 163,589,118 of record NC_047087.1, on the reverse strand, counting down.
CAGCAAATATGGAACTATTTGCTAGAGCAATTAGGAGGCATGTAATTATAATTTACTTAGTTGAAACAGTTAACCTATTTAAGAGGTTGTAAATATAGCATACTGAGAGCTAGATGCACTAAAAAGGGTCGGTAATACCGCATGGGTCCATTGCGATCTGATTTTTGGCCAATTTCAAAAGAGCATTTGATGCACTAATAAATTTCCATGCAAATAATTTGCGCAGAGTTTCGCTATAAACCCCCGTCTCTCCCATCCGAAAAAAAGTTGTGCCACCCCGCTCTTGACCACAGCCATCACAACACCAAAAACAACCGCCGATCCCTGCCCCCCCCAACGATGATGGCCGCCGCTGCGAGAGACAGGAGGGATGACCACTCTCTCCTGTCTCAGCAACCTGCGACAGTGAAAAAGGCAGGAGGGATGCCCAGTCTCTCCTGCCAGGTGAACTCGGGTCCTACCCCCGCGGCAGCAAAAATATCAAGAGGAAAATTCACACACTCCTGCCAATGGAGGTCCACTAGTGCTAGGCGACCCCTCCTACCCCGCCTCCCCAAAAAAGGCAGAAAGGATCCCCATGCCCTCCTGCCACCGGATCTTCCCCAAACCCCCGTACCTTGGTCTTCAGAATTTGTCCTTCTCAGTATAATTATGTGTTTTATGTTACACATATTTTATTATATGTAATTCACTTTGAAATTTTATTATGAGTAAGAATCAAATTTTAATAAACTTGAAACTTGAACTTGAAGCCGGTCCCTCCTGCTCTGAGGCCCGCCAGTTCAAAATGGCAGGCCTTCCCCTCCCCGGTGCATTATATGATGAATGGGGAGGAGTCTAAGGCCCTGATTGGGTGATAGGCCTTAAACATCTGAACCAATTTGGGCTCCTTCCTCTGTAACCCAGAATATAGAGGGAGGAGCCTAAAGTCCTGATTTGCTTGGTAGGAGCCTTAGGCGCCTTCCTGTGCATCACATGATCTACCGGGGACGGGAATGACCGTCATTTTAGAATGGTGGGCCTCAGAGCAGGAGGGACCAACTTCCCTCCTGTTCTGAACTTCGGACAAAGGTATGGGGAGAGGTTTGGGGGAGTTGGGGGAGTAGTCTTTTTAGGGGAAAGGAGGGGATGGTTCGGGAGGGGGGGGAGTGCCTGGCATGGGACGCATCCAGTGGCAGGAAGAATTGGGCATCCCTCCTGCCAATTTTGACTGGTATGGGGATTTTTCGCAGGCTCGCAGTTATCATGTGTGTGTGTGGGGGGGGGTGGCAGCTTGTCATTGGGGGGAGGTCTCAGCTTGGCTCGTAGTGTTTTTTTTATGGGGAAGATTTTGTGCATGTGTAACACATCTGTGCCCATTAAAAGCGATCACTTTTCTTTGTGCATTGGGAAGCCATGTTAGAGCATCAATCCCTCTGCTAGTTTACATGGCATTTCAATATTAATGTTCTTATTTGCATGGCCAGATCAGAGAATGGGCAATCATGTACAAAACCACGTGATGAGCCACTTTATGCATCGGGTCAGCAAATCCAACTGTCCGATTGTCACTACACCAGTCAAAACTAGCTCTTAGAATGGTTAACTGCAAACTTGTGTAATCCTATTTAGGAGGGTTTAAATTTAGCATACTTAGAATGGTTAACAGTAATCTTGTGTAAACATAGTAGTAAACATATGATAGTGTAATAATGCAAATACAATCATAGTACCCTAGCCAAGTAGCCAGGAGACCAACAACAATCACAGTGGAATCCATTCAAATCTGTATTTGAAACTTTATTACAGATGTCTTTGCCGCTCTGAATTGACTCCCCAGTCATTAATTGCAGTTTAGAAGCTTTCAATAAAGATAAAGACAGTTCAGTTTTGGTGGAGGAAGAAGAAAGAAGCAACAAAGACAGATTTCCTGGTAGTAGCCATGAACTTCTATGTGAAGAGAAAGACTGTTTGTTGGATGATTATAGACTTTGTCTTTTTGTATTAAGATCTGCACCAGAGAGTTCTGCAAGCAGAGTTTTCTGGCTGTTATCAGACTAAGGCCTAGATTCTCTAACAGTCGCATTAAAAACTGATGGGCCACTGCCGCAACCGTTATAGTACCGATTTTAAAAAAGCGAGTCATTCTCAAAAAAACGCTCATGCAAATAAGGTTGCCGTAGCTTAGTGAACATTCTCTAAATTTGCATTTGTCCATCACTGGTGATAGCAATGGGCACATGTGCAGAATAAACAGCAAAAACAAAAAACCAACAAAAACTCGAGCCACAAGTAACCCTCCACCTGACAGCGGGAGAGATGCCCAAACACCCATCCCCCCCCCACCGGTAGCAGGAAATATGTCAAATATCTCTTGCTGTCAACTGACACACCCCCAACCCCCCTCGGCAACGGGAGAGATGTCCATGCTCTCTCACCACCACGCAACACCCCCCATGCTTCCGACGACCCACACCCTATCCCCCTTACCTTTCAGATGGCTGACCGGAGGGATGCCTACTTCCTCTGGCCAGCTAGCCCGCCTCTTCAAAATGGTGGGCCTTCCCCTCCCCGGTGCATCCTGACTGCTCTGGCAGAATTCAAGGAAAGGAAATTAACATATATGTCAAATACTCTCTTCCTTATCATCCATGCCAGGCCAGTCCAGTCCAGATGTGTGGGATGTACCCAAGCTCACCCACACCAAGTCGGAGGGAGCCATAATAGCTCTCAGAACTCCTACACCTAAGGTATCGAATCTTCAGACCTTCAGACATAAGAACATAAGAACATAAGAAGCGCCATCTCCGGATCAGACCTTCGGTCCATCAAGTCCGACGATCCGCACACGCGGAGGCCCTGTCAGGTATACACCTGGTTTATTTTATAGCCAACCATACTTTATATGCCTCTCTCAAGGAGATATGCATCTAGTTTGCTTTTGAAGCCTAGGACTGTCGATTCTGCAATAATCTCCCCTGGGAGAGTATTCCAGATGCCAAAGCACAGAGTAGGGATACAACACAGGTAAGGACACTGTCCTACCAGCATCCTCTACAAGACTGTCTATGCCTACAAGGACCCCTTGATTTCTGACTGAGAGCTAGCCAGCCCTCTGGGGCTTGATCACCTTCGACCACTCCCAACAAGAGTTGGTATCTCATTTATTCCACCTGGAAGAAATGCCTTAAGAGACCACTGCACCTTATTAGGACACATAAATAGGAAAAAACCTCTCTCAATGTTCAGAAGTGCCGTAGCACTTATAAAACTCTCAAAAGTGATAGACAACTGATTATCATAAGAAGAAAATGTGAGTTCATCAGACTGAAAAGATCACCCTAAGAACAGGAAGCCTGTTGGGCTCAGAGATTAGCTTTCTTTTAAATTTACCCAAGGAAATCAATTTCTGCTCCAATACTAAGAGATAATACCCTACAAGGTTCAAGAGGAAAGGGAAACTAAGATATCAAGACTAAACCCAGGTTACAGCTGTTTTGCATGCCCAGGAGGAAGTCATCCCATCTGCAAGAATAGCAAGGGAGCTTCTGTGCCTATATCCTGAAGCTAGCCTCTGTCCTCTTGTGAGTTCAACTTCATTCTAATCTCTTGTGAAGGCAGCTGAAGAAATAGATTCCTTGCATGGAATAGTGTTATCCCAAACACTGAACTTGCAGAGGCTTCAAAGTCCAACAGTAGTCTTCTATGTAGACCTCTTTTGCCCATCAAAGGTTATATCATGTAACATTAAGTATGCTTGCTATGTTATTCTATTCTCCTAACAGCCAAGGATATAAATGAGACTGTCAGGAAGGAATCATCTGACAGGGGTAAAAGATGAAGTATCCCTTTGTCAGCATGACACTGTGCTGTTCAGGGCCTAACCTGAAAGTAAGCCTAACGGGGGATTCGGGACCTACCTAGAGAATTAGCCAAAGGCCTCTAGGAGATACATAGAAGCAGCTATGACCCTCGGTGACGTCAGTGTAGATAGAAAGGATGTCTTCCTACCTGACTAGGGCCAGAATTCTCAAAAAAACCACATTAAAATTAAAAGTTAGACATTGGAATGTTAGATCATCTTTTATTTCACTGTCCTTTAATATTTGGGTTCTGGAAGTCCATATGGAGCAAAATAATTTCTCTTCTTGAAGTCCCCATTCCGTTTTCATATGGAATTATATTATTTGGTACTTCAATTATGAATAGAAGCCTATTAAGTAGTTCCAAAAATAAACTTCTTCTCACAGGTGTGGCTTTGCAAATGATTACAAGAAACTGGAAACAAAAGGATAGGCTAAATATGCCATTTTGGTGAAAGACTCTGTATGTATTACTGATATGAAAAAATGTTAGCTGAAAAAATAAATGAATCGCAAAAATTTATAGGAATCTGGGGTCCCTTAGATTCTTTTGTTAAACAGCTTTAATAATACCATGAATCTACCATATTAAAGATTTCATACTCTACATACAAATCCAGAGAAGGGGTAGGGGGAGGGGATTGTTTATCTTGTATTTCATGTGTAGTTCATAAGTGCTTTTTAAGAATGTTATTGATGGATAATTTGTTTACCTTTCTGTAAGATGTTTTTAGAAAATCAACAAATAATTTAAAAAAAACCCCCAAAAACCCATACACTGGGTTAAAAAGCGATGGTGTGCTAATGCAGCCATTTTGATATCGAATTGAAATAAGTGAGACATTCTCAAAAAGTTGCACATGCAGATGAGGTCGGCAGACAGCAGGGAAGATTCACTAAATTTGCATGTGACCATCACTGGTAATAGCGATAGGCACTTGCGCAAAAAAATGCATTAAAAAAAAATAAAAACCAAAACACAACAGTGGGAGAGATGCCCACTCTCTCCACTGCCAAGAAACGCTGAGCTGTGCAACCCCCCGCAGCAGGAGAGTTGTCCACTCTCCCCACAGCCAAGTGACCCCCCTGCCAAAGAACACCTTCCCCGCCTCCGATGTCTCCCTCCGCCTCCGATGTCCCCTCCTCCATACTTCCACATGGCCTCTTTGTTACATTATCTCCATACATTATTTAATCAAGGTACAAGTGCTTTGATTTTGCAGTTAGATCTGAATAGTGCTTTTGACTTGGTGGACCATACTATTCTTATTGATTGTTTTGAATCTATTGGTATTTTGGGAAATGTCCTAAACTGGTTTTGAGGAGTCCTGCGGAAAAGATCGTACCAGGTGTTCAAGGACGATAGTCTTTCTTATCGTTGGGAAAATTTTTGTGGGGTACTGCAAGGTTCGCCTTTGTCCCCCACTTTGTTTAATATTTACCTTGTATCACTGGGAAACCTCTTACAAAATTTAAATCTTAGGTTTTATATTTATGCAGATGACATCACTATAGTCATCCCGTTAACTTGTTTGACAGTCGAGCTTACAAATTTTTTAGCGACCATTCTGGATGATTGCTTTTAAATTGAAACTAAATCCAGAAAAAACTAAATTTTTTCTTGCAACTCCTAACGATAAGATTAAAGAAACAATAAAACATTTGAATGGACTTGACTATACTATAGAACAGTCTATAAAAATATTGGGAGTGGGCTGACTGAGCCTGCCTATGTTCCTCTTCTCAGTCAGGCATCCCTGCAGCTACCACCCGGCACCTGCTGATTGGGAGGGGAGGTCCTCTCTCTCAGAACTGAATACCAGCGTGAGCCGCGGAGACAGAGGGCTGACTGAGCCTGCCTATGTTCCTCTTCTCAGTCAGGCACCCCTGCAGCCACCACCCAGCACCTGCCGATTGGGAGGGGAGGTCCTCTCTCTCAGGATTGAATACCATCGTGAGCCGCGGAGACAGAGGGATGACTGAGCCTGCCAGTGTTCCTCTTCTCAATCAGGCACCCCTGAAGCCATCACCCAGCACCTGCCTATTGGGAGGAGAGGTTCTCTCTCCCAGGATTGAAAACCAGCATGAGCCATGGAGACAGAGGGCTGACTGAGCCTGCCGGTGTTCCTCTTCTCATTCAGGCACCCCTGTATCCACAACCTGGCACCTGCCAATTGGGAGGGGAGGTCCTCTCTTCCAGGATTGAAAACCAGCGTGAGCCATGGAATGTGGCCGATGGACGTGTGCCCGAGGCTGCGTGCCCAAAGGGGCAGGACATGCTCCTTTTGAGCCCCTTCAGAGCCAGGAGGAGCGAGGAGCAGCCGAGAGAAAGTATGGGCAAACGGAAGGCTAAGATTATTCCTTCTTCTAATATATCAGGACCAATAGATCACCATCTTTGCCCGGTTTCAGGAACAATTGTTGAAGGTAATGTTGATTTATAATCCCAATCTGCCTCTCTCTTATCTGGCGAACCCACGCCTCCACCTCAACCTGTATTATCCTTATTAGAGAAGGATGATTCCGTTTCCACTTCTGGTTCAGACTCAACTTCTCCTCAATGTTTTGAGCTGGACCTAAAAAACTCTTTAATGGTGAAACAACTTGTTTCTGTGTCTCCTGTTTCAATGCCTACAGGGCCTATTATTAGGCCTGAGTTGGGCGATAAAACTGTTACTCTTCAAGATGTCTGTACTGTAGTGAATAGAATTGAGAACTCATTACAAGGCATAGTAGTAAAGCTTTGTCAACTTTCATCTGAAATAACAAATAAGGTGGCTGAGCACGATTCTCAATTGGAAGTGATAGAAAAGAAATTGGATAAAGTAGAAGCATCTGTCTCTGTAATGCAATCTTGTGCCACATCTCATGTAAAGGATAATACTTTATTACATCTACAGATTGAAAAAAATGGAAAATGCTATGAGATCCAGTAACCTCAGATTTCTGAATTTTCCTATATCTCATTATCTTTCTCCTTTGGAACTGTTAAAAATGTATTTGAAGGATATACTTTGTTATACTTAGAAACTTTTTCTCCAGATAACCTTTATTATAAAAGATCATCAAAAGACTTTATAGCTAAAAGAGCAACATTGTTGGTCATCTTTAGGTCTGAAATAGAAAACAAGCCATTCTTAAACTGTATTTTATAAATAAAAATGTGGAGAGTCACGTGATGTGCTGAACAGAGCAGGACAGGTTGAGGCGACTGTGAAGATTTACAAAGGGACCTGAAAAAACTAGAAGAGTGGGCAACGAGATGGCAGATGAAGTTTAATGTAGAGAAATATAAAGTCTTGCATGTAGGAAACAGAAATCCGAAGTACAGCTATACGATGAGAGGGCTGGTAATGGGTGAAAGTACCCAAGAAAAGGACTTGGGGGGGGGTAATAGTGGACAACACAATGAAGCTGTCGGCACAGTTTGCAGCGGCCTCTAAGAAGGCAAATAGAATGCTGGGTACTATCAAGAAAGGTATTACAACCAAAACGAAAGAAGTTGTCCTGCCGTTGTATCGGGCAATGGTGCGCCCGCATCTGGAATACTGCATCCAATATTGGTCACCGTACCTTAAGAAGGATATGGAGATATTCGAGAGGGTTCAGAAAAGAGTGACACGATTGATAAAAGATATGGAAAACCTTTCATATGCTGAAAGATTAGAGAAACTGGGGTTCTTTTCCCTGGAGAAGCGGAGACTTAGAAGGGTCATGATAGAGACTTACAAGATCATGAAGGGCATGGAGAAAGTGGAAAGGGAAAGATTCTTCCAACGTTCGAAAACTACAAGAATGAGAGGGCATTCAGAAAAATTAAGAGGGGACAGATTCAGAACCAGTGCTAAGAAGTTCTTCAACCAAAGAGTGGTGGACATCTGGAATGCGCTTCCAGAGGGTGTGATAGGACAGAGTACGGTTTTGGGGTTCAAGAAGGGATTAGATAAATTGCTGAAGGAAAAGGGGATAGAAGGGTATAGATAGAGGATTACTATACAGGTCTTGGACCTGATGGGCCGCCGCGTGAGCGGACTGCTGGGCGTGATGGACCTCTGGTCTGACCCAGCAGAGGCACTGCTTATGTTCTTATGACATATCTTGCTCGTGCTCCAGGGCCCCGGGTCCTTTCCCACCTTGCCTGGCCTCCTTTAGTGTCTACCAGGGTGCCATAGTGCTGGGAGCAGTGCATGGACAGGTTTGCCCAGCATTTCAGCCCGGCTATGAGTGGACGGGTGACTAGAAAGGACAAAAACATAGATGTGTGGCCTTCGAAGTCTGATCCTAAGATGGCGGCAGTAGAGTCGGGTTCCGCGCTACCCCTTTCCGATGCACATATTGAAGCACTGTTGGCGTCAGTGGTACACGCCTTAGATTCCCATTTAGAACAACTTTCGAAGCAGTTTACCTCTTTAGAAGCTCTACTTATGAAGACTACTCATCGCACAGGGGAACTTGAGACGCGGGTGGCACTCGTGGAGGACGCGCAAACTTCATCAGCGACAAGACATCGTGCCAAATACATCAATAGGGATCTCCTATTAGATACTGGAAGGAATAATTCTTTAGAAGATGATGCAGAAACTTGTGTGTTAAGATATTTTTCTAACAGCAATATGGTTGCACAGATTATTAGAAATAATTGGGAGATTATGAAACTTCATCCAATTTTTGAAAAGAAGAACCTTAGTATAGCTTTTTTTAGGAATTTGAATTTAAAAGAGATTTTATGTCCCTCCACTATGAAACCTAAAGTAATATCTCATAACATAAAAGGTCACTTTAAGTGTCTATCTTGCAGTATTTGTGACATTACACTGCAAACTAAGATTTTCATCAATCCACAGAATAATAAACAATATAAGAACATAAGCAATGCCTCCACTGGGTCAGACCCGAGGTCCATCATGCCGAGCAGTTCGCTCACGCGGTGGCCCAACAGGTCCAGGACCTGCGCAGTAGCTCCCTATCTATACCCCTCTATCCCTTTTTCCAGCAGGAATTTGTCCAATCCTTTCTATTTGTCCTATTACGTCCTCTGGAAGTGCATTCCAGGTGTCCACCACACGCTGGGTAAAGAAAAACTTCCTAGCATTTGTTTTGAATCTGTCCCCTTCCAATTTTTCTGAATGCCCTCTTGTTCTTATATGTTTTGAAATTTTGAAGAATCTGTCCCTCTCTACTTTCTCTATGCCCTTCATGATCTTGTAGGTCTCTATCATATCTCCTCTGAGTCTCCGCTTTTCCAGGGAGAAGAGCCCCAGTCTCTCCAATCTTTCAGTGTATGAGAGGTTTTCCATGCCCTTAATCATTCGTGTCGCTCTCCTTTGGACCCTCTTAAGGTACGGTGACCAATACTGAACACAGTACTCCAGGTGCGGGCGCACCATTGCCCGATACAACGGCAGGATGACTTCTTTTGTTCTGGTCGTAATACCCTTCTTAATAATACCCAACATTCTGTTTGCCTTCTTCGCGGCTGCTGCACATTTACTTCATTGTTGTATCCACCAGTACACCCAAATCTCTCACTTCCCTCTAATACTAATCCCCCCTTTTGGTAGCTGAACATCGGGTTCTTTCTCCCTATATGCATGACCTTACATTTCCCTACATTGAAGTTCATCTGCCATTTATTCGTCCACTCCTCCAGTTTGTTTAGGTCCCTTTGTAGGTCCTCACACTCTTCCGTAGTTCTAACCCTTCTACAGAGTTTAGTGTCATCCGCAAATTTTATAACTTCACATTTCGTCCCCGTTTCCAGGTCATTAATAAATACATTAAACAGCAGCGGTCCCAGTACTTTACCAATTGTAGAACCACTTTCATCATATATGTCATCATTTGCCCATGCAAATTATTGTATGTAGGCATGACTACAAGAGATTTAAAAACCAGAATATCTGAACATAAATCAAATCTAAAACGTAATAGAAGTTCAGAGGTCATAGTAGAACATTGCACTTTTTTCAAACATGCCTTTAGTGACCTCCGTTGTTCAGTAATTGATCATGAACCTATGGTTCAACGCGGAGGTGAAAAGGTTAAAAGACTTAAACAACGGGAGTTAAGATGGATTCATCTTCTTAATAGTATGCATCCCTTTGGCCTCAATACTATATTAGATTGGTCAGTATTCATATGATTATGTTGACTCTGTTGCTCTTTTGCCAAAAAAAGGACTATTTGTTATAGAGGACTTTTTGTCCAATCAGAACATCACCATAGTTCTTTTTACTGCGCATGTGCTAGCGTATTATGTTTATAAGCGCCATTTTCTAAAGCAGGTTTGTGTAAGAACAACCTGAATTACCTTTGTCTAAGTAAGTACAATGTGCTTGTATTTTTGATAGTTAACTATTTGTATTTAAATTCTAACTACCTTTTTATCTTTTTATGTCTTTTTTATATTCAGCCCGTTTATCTAAAACCCTGACGAAGCTGCTCGATTGCGGCGAAACGGAAAGAGTTGGATATGATATACGGGGCTAGAGCGGCGATTTCTTATATGCCGCCCCAGTAATTTATTTACTCAACATCAAGCTAAAAAGATAAGTGCTAGTATTCGGCTTATACTTTGCTTTTTGCATAGCTCTTTTGTACTATCAGGCTGACAAATAAATCAGCCATCTCCGATAACTGCTATTTGCACAGTATAATTGCTATTTGCACAGTTTTGTAATATGCCTATTTGCACAGTCCTTTGAATGAAGTAGGCTAGCTAATGCACTAGCCACTTTACAATTGTTATTTGCACAGCTTTGATATATGCTTGTTTGCACAGTTCTTATTTATATTTTTAAAGAAAAACTATAAAAAAAATAATGTGGAGTGGTTTAAAAACACAAAAATTTTTTACATTTATAGAATATTGACAAATTATTATAAATTTATTATATTATTATAAATTTATTATATTGACAAATTATTATCAAATTATTATAAAAAATATGAAGGTTTTTTGATCAATGAAAGATATCCACGCCATAATTCCATTTTGGATGATATTATTATGATCCTGGGAGTGGCAATTCTGAGATCTTTTCCTTCATTTTGATTACCGTATTTTCGCGGATATAACGCGCACCATTATAAAACGCGCACAGGGGTATAGCGCGCAGAAATCACGATGATATGTACAAAAACTTTTCTATACCGCGCTCAGGCATATAACGCGCATGCTGCCCGACTCTCCTTTCGCCCGCCCTGACTTTCCGTGCGCTGTCCCGACTCTCCGTTCACCCCCCCTGACTTCCGTGCACTGTCCTCCCTTGAAGTCCTGTCCCCCCTTGAAGGTCTGTCCCCATCCTGAAAGCCTGATGCCCCCCCCCGACGTCCGATACATCCCCCCCCCCGGCAGGACCACTCGCACCCTCACCCCGAAGGACCGCCGTCTCCCCAACAATATCGGGCCAGGAGGGAGCCCAAACCCTCCTGGCCACGGCGACCCCCTAACCCCACCCCGCACTACATTACGGGCAGGAGGGATCCCAGGCCCTCCTGCCCTCGACGCAAACCCCCTCCCCCCAACGACCGCCCCCCCCCAAGAACCTCCGCCCGTCCCCCAGCCGACCCGCGACCCCCCTGGCCGACCCCCACGACACCCCCACCCGCCTTCCCCGTACCTTTGTGTAGTTGGGCCAGAAGGGAGCCCAAACCCTCCTGGCCACGGCGACCCCCTAACCCCACCCCGCACTACATTACGGGCAGGCGGGATCCCAGGCCCTCCTGCCCTCGACGCAAACCCCCCTCCCCCCCAGCCGACCCGCGACCCCCCTGGCCGACCCCCACGGCCCCCCCACCCCCCTTCCCCGTACCTTTGGAAGTTGGCCGGACAGACGGGAGCCAAACCCGCCTGTCCGGCAGGCAGCCAACGAAGGAATGAGGCCGGATTGGCCCATCCGTCCTAAAGCTCCGCCTACTGGTGGGGCCTAAGGCGCGTGGGCCAATCAGAATAGGCCCTGGAGCCTTAGGTCCCACCTGGGGGCGCGGCCTGAGACACATGGTCGGGTTTGGCCCATGTGCCTCAGGCCGCGCCCCCAGGTGGGACCTAAGGCTCCAGGGCCTATTCTGATTGGCCCACGCGCCTTAGGCCCCACCAGTAGGCGGAGCTTTAGGACGGATGGGCCAATCCGGCCTCATTCCTTCGTTGGCTGCCTGCCGGACAGGCGGGTTTGGCTCCCGTCTGTCCGGCCAACTTCCAAAGGTACGGGGAAGGGGGGTGGGGGGGTCGTGGGGGTCAGCCAGGGGGGTCGCGGGTCGGCTGGGGGGGCGGTCGGAGGTTCTTGGGGGGGGGGCGGTCGTTGGAGGGAGGGGGGTTTGCGTCGAGGGCAGGAGGGCCTGGGATCCCTCCTGCCCGTAATGTAGTGCGGGGTGGGGTTAGGGGGTCGCCGTGGCCAGGAGGGTTTGGGCTCCCTCCTGGCCCGATATTGTTGGGGAGTCGGCGGTCCTTCGGGGTGAGGGTGCGAGTGGTCCTGCCGGGGGGGGGATGTATCGGACGTCGGGGAGTCAGCCGGGCAAGAGGGCTTGGGCTCCCTCTTGCTCCGATCGTGGATGCGGGTGCGGGTGGGAGCGCGTGCGAGCGGTCGTTCGGGGTGGGGGTGCGAGCGGTCCTGCTGGGGGGGTGAATCGGGCGTCGGGCGGGGTGGGAACTATGTTTAAAAACTTTTCTATACCGCGCTCAGGCATATAACGCGCGAGGGGTATGCGCGGTACGTAAAATCACGTATAACGCGCGCGTTATATCCGCGAAAATACGGTAATATCATCAAATCAGTTGTTTTTTTGCTCTATAGATTAACCTTTTATGGATCTATTTATTAGCGGTTAATCTTTTCTCCTTTAGTGTCTACCAGGGTGCCATAGTGATGGGAGCAGTGCATGAACAGGTTAGTCCAGCATTTCAGCCCGGCTATGAGTGGACGGGTGACTAGAAAGGACAAAAACATAGACGTGCGGCCTTCGAAGTCTGATCCTAAGATGGCGGCAGCAGAGTCGGGTTCCGCGCTACTCCTTTCCGATGAACATATTTAAGCGCTGTCGGCGTCAGTGGTACACGCCTTAGATTCCCGTTTAGAACAACTTTCGAAGCAGCTTACCTCTTTAGAAGCTCTACTTATGAAGACTACTCATCGCACAGGGGAACTTGAGACACGGGTGGCGCTCGTGGAGGATGCGCACACTTCATCAGCAACAGATCTCCTTTCTCTAAAAGAGCAGCTGCAGCGCCAGGCTGACAAACTTGAGGATCTTGAGAATCGCTCGAGGAGGGATAATCTTCGGCTGATCGGCTTCCCTGAGGCGGTACCTGATTCGTGTCTCCTGTCCACTCTCGAGTCTTGGCTTCAGAATCAACTTCCACTGCAAGCAGGAATGGGGCCTTTGCGTTTGGACCGAGCACACCGCTTGGGCAGGAAACAGGATGATCACGCCCGCACCACAAAGCTGAGCTGATGCAGCATTATAAGCAGAAGCGTAACACTCTCTGCTATGAGGGATCTCCCATCCAGATCTTCAAGATTATTCCCCAGCCTTGCAAGAACGCCAGCGACGCTTTTCCAGGGTGTGTTCTACCCTCTTCAATCGTAAGCAGAGATTTATGTTGCTCTATTCAGTGCACCTGAAGATCTGGACGAGCGCTGGGTGGAAGAGTTATGCTACCGTTGAGGATGCCCAAGCTTTTCTGGATGCTCTACCTGCTGTGCCTGGTCCTTCTTCAGCACCCTGATCCCGATGGCACTGTGGATGGCAGTACTTGCTTCCTGAGGACTCTTCTTTTGGAGCCTGACTGCTGGTTTTTTGTTTTTTTGAGACATTGTCTACTCGGACTCATCTGTCTGTGGTTAGGGAGTGTTTGCAGAGTGCTTGTGGGTTAATGAGAGTCTGGGGGGTTGATGCTTGGGTATGGTTGGTTTGGGGTCTAGTTCCTCCTGATGGGGAGAATCTCTTTTGGCTAGAACTGTGCTCTTTACTCTGGGATTAGTTTTAGGGAGCAGTTTTTAGGGTGTGAATGTTAAGGTGATGTGTGGTTTGGACATTGGGGGGTGGTTGTGGGGATAACGGGCAGTTCCAAGCCAGGTTGTTGATGGGCTATGGAGCACTCTTGGGATTTTTGGGGTGGAGATCCCTTGTTTACTATTTCTTGTGGTGCTTTTAGTTGCCTTTGGGGTTTTGTTGGGCAGAACTGTGGGTGATTGGGTGCTGTGGTTGGTCTGGTGTGTGTGTGTGGGGGGGGGTTCTACTTTGGATTTGGATCTGGTGGTGGGTTCCTGGGAAGGGCGGGGATGGGGGATTGAGGGCCCTGTACACATCAATCGTAACTTCATCTCTCTGCTCCACTTTTGTGAGATGGGGTGAGAGACTGGTGTTGGGAGCATGGGAGCTTGGTTTGGGTGGGAGGTGGGGAAGTTCAGGTGGGGGGATTGGGTTTTGGGGGGTGGGTTTGTCCTCTTATTCTTGTTCTCCTGGAATGACTTCTTGGGTTATTAGTATCTGTTGTGTTTTGTTATTCCTACTGGGTTCCTGGGACTATCCTGTGTTGTTGATCTGTTTTGAACTTTTTGCCCTGGGGGAGGCTGGGCTCCTGGGGTTTTCATTTAGTGGTTTTCCTTGTTTCTTGGTTATTTTTCTTCTTTTCTCTGGCTGACGTGCACACACCTTTTCGACTAACCTCTTGGAACGTTGGGGGTATCATGTCACCGATTAAATGGTCTAAAATTTTGGCAGCTCTTCAGCGTCATCATTCTGATATTGCCTGATTACAAGAGACCCGCTTGACGGATGAGGAACACCTTAAGTTACGTTGGTTGCGGGTGGGTGCGGTTTATTTTGCCTCTTCTCCTGGGCGCCACGGTGGAGTTGCAGTGTTGGTCCAGAAGTCTTTGTCCCTGGAGGTCCAGGTCCTTATTTATTGTTACGTGTTTTGTTGGGAGACTGAAGTTATTTGTTGTTAGTGGTCTACAGGCCCAATTCGTCTGACAAATCCTTTTTACAGAGCTTGGTTGCCCTTCATGCTCGTTATTCTGGAGACCCCTTGCTACTGGTGGGAGATTTCAATTTGGTCTTTGATCCCGCTAGTGATAAGTCTGGTGTTTTGTCTTCTTCTTTGGGGTTTCGGGGTCGTCTTCTTGCTGATTTTTGTGATACTCTTTCAGTGGTTGACCCTTGGCAGCTTTTACATCCTGAGGTTAGAAATTATACTCATCTCTCCCGCGCTCATAATACTTGGTCTCGCATCGACTATGTCTTTGTGTCCCCAGGATTAATCCCTTCAGTATCTTCGGCAGAGTTTGGCCCTTTAAGTATTTCTGATCATACACCGATCTGGATTGACTTTTATTTGGACCCTGCTTATGTACGTACTCCTTCTTGGCGGATCCCATTTTACCTGGCCCAAGATGTTGAGTTTCAGACTTTTTTGCGGTCTCAATGGGAAGATTATTTGCTTCATAATATACAACATCAGGAGGATCCTATTTTATTCTGGGAAGCTGCCAAGTCAGTGCTTAGGGGCCATATCATTTCCTTCCTTTGTGTCAGGCATAAACTTATTCATCGTAGCATTATAATCTTGGAGCGAGCTTTACAAGTAGCTAAGCGATCATTTCATTCTGCTCCTTCTTCAGCAACCCGGGAGAAATATTTGTCTACCCAGGCATCGCTTAACTCTTTACTTCATTCTCGTTTTCAGAAGTGGGCGGCTTATCATAAACATCATTTTCAAAGGTTCGGCAATCGGCCAGGGCGCTTGCTGGCGCATTTTGTGGATGCTAAGATGGGCAGTAAACCGATTTTGACGCTTCGGACTCCTGGGGGAGTCGTGTGACAAAAACGGCGGACGTGGCAGAGACCCTCTCAGATTTATTTTTGCGTCTGTGTGCTGCCCCCGAGGATGCATTTGAGGAGCTTATGATGGATTACCTACAATCTGGGTTGCCGTGTCTTCCTGATGCCGTGGTGACCAGGCTTAATTGTCTCTTCCAAGCGGTGGAATTGCAGACGGCCATTAAGTCTCTCCGTGCGGGCAAGGCCTCTGGCCCAGATGGCTACTCGGGCAAATTTTATCGTATTCTTTCGACTCAACTTTGTGGTCCGCTGCTAGATTACTTTAATTCCGCTATAGCTAATGGTTCTTTTCCTCGTTATGGCAATGAGGCACTTATCACCTTATTGCTGAAGCCGGGTAAGACGGCTGACAATCCTGGCTCATATCACCCGATTTCACTGTTGACCTTAAACTGTTTTCCCGCATGTTGGCCAATCGTCTCGCTCCCCATCTTCCCACGGTTATCCATACTGACAAGGTAGGGTTTGTTCGGGGCCACCAATCAGTTTGCAATGTGTGAAAGGTCCTTTTCACGTTGGCACATTGCCAGGATCTTGGGATTCCAGCGGTTTGTTAGTCTGGATGCCTCTAAAGCCTTTGATAATCTTCATTGGTCCTTTTTGTTTCGCATGCTTGAGCATGTGGAGATTGGGGGGTTTTATCTCCAGGCGGTGCATTCGCTATATTCTAACCCTCGAGCGTCCTTGTTGGTCAATGGCACCCGAACGGATTCCTTTCCTATTCTTCGGGGTACCCGACAGGGTTGTCCTCTTTCCCCACTACTCTTTTTACTTTCTCTGGAACCTTTACTTTGTACTCTTCGTTTCTTCCCTGAGGTGAGGGGCCTTCGGGTAGCGGATGGGACCTTGAAGACGTTGGCTTTTGCTGACGATATGTTTTGATCCTTACAGACCCAGAGGTTTCTTTGCCACTAGCGTTGGATCTTATTTCAGAATTTGGCTTCCATTCCGACCTCTCCTTAAATCTGGACAAATCTGTAGCTTTACCATCCTGTCCTGAAATTCGCACTGGTTGGAATGGCCCATTTCCACTGAGGTGGGCGGAGTCGGAGCTCACATATTTAGGGGTCCATATCCCCCTTGATCTTTCTCGTCTATACTCTTTGAATGTGGACCCTTATTTCAGGCTCTTGGGAATCAGTTGCAATTGTGGAGGGGTCTTCCGCTCTCGTTGTTAGGCTGTGTGAGTCTCTATAACATGCTTTTTGTCCCGTGCTGGTTGTACGTTTTTCAGGTTCTTCCTCTTTATTTGTCTCCCAAGGATGAAAAGTGGCTTCAAAGATTGGTTCAACGGTTTGAGTGGGTAAACGTGCTCATATACCATACCGGCGGGCAGCCTCCCCTTGGTATAAGGGGGGATTAGGATTGTTGAATCTTTGTTTCCTAACGATTGGTTGTGGTATGCGTCATATTAATGATCTTTTTTGTGGTACCTCAACTTTTACTAATATGCATTAAATCCTATGCCCAATTATGTGAAGAATATGCTCTCCCGCCTACGGATGGCTTTGCTTATATGCAAATTCATCATTATATTTCATCTTTGCCTCGTTGCAGCCTTACGGCTTCCTGTAAGGAGCTGTTGTCTACTGCTTTTACATTTGGCTCGCAGCTGCCTGTACCTCTGAAATTTCACCATAAGAATCTCAAAGATGAGTCCCCCCTGCTTGACTATGCTCGTTTACATGATGCTTGGGCCCCCAATCTCAATGTGGCCCTGCCTGATGATGTGATATTGAAAGTGATTAAAAGGCTGCCTGTTTTTGGTAAATACACTATATTTTGGGAACAGCATTATAAATTGGTTCTCCGTTTGTATATTTCTCCCAAGCAAGCTCACTTAGCAGGGCTTCACCCCACTACTTCTTGTCATCGCTGCAACGCCCCTGAAGCTAACGTAGGTCACATGTTTTGGACTTGTCCTTCTGTTCAATCCTTTTGGGACTCTATATTTCTTTTTATCGACTGTACCTGGAACATTACTGTTCAGCGTTCTCCCCTAGTGTTGTTTGGTGTTTCTCCTCATTTTTCTCCTCGTAGACCTGGAGCAGCTGCTTTTCTATGGTGGGCTGTTTTGACAGCCATAAAGTGTATCCTGACTAAGTGGATGGACGTGGAGGCTCCGGACTAATGCTGCCCGATTCGAATCGATTCAATTTTTTAAAAAAAATCGGCCTCCCGATTCAATGGCCAACCCTTCCCCCGTGCCTTCCGAAAGCAGGAGCTGCAGCACTTCCTCTTGCTGTCCATCCGCTGCTGCTCCGGCTTGAGGGGGAAGGGTCGGTCAGGAAGGCCTTCCCCAGCTTGCCCGTTCTTGCCTTCCCCAGCTTCCCCACTCTTACCTCCTATAGGCTAATAGGGCAGCTTGCAGGCTCGCTGGTGTTATAGCAATCCCTGCAACTGCCCGTGGTCCTCAGCGGCACGTTCTTTCTGAAGTCAGGGGCAGGATAGCGGCAGAGAACGTGCCACTGAGGACCACGGGCAGCTGCAGGGATCGCTATAACACAGGGCGAAGCGTTATAGCGGGAAAGCATCCTCTCTGCTGGGCCCAAGTCCTGGAAAGCAACCCCGCTGAAAGAAGACCTGGGAGGCAGGTTCAGGCCTGGAGGAGGAGCTGCTCATTTCCCAGTACCGCCGATTCTCTGGCCGGGAGCCGGAGGCCGCAGGAACCGGCACTGGAGAGCGCCGCGGACATGCAGGAGAAGGACGGGAGCTCCTCCGGGAAACTGCTCCCACCATGGACTGAGGAGGAGGAGGAGCTGCAGCGAAGGTGGGGAGCATTCAACCCCGAAGACATGCTGAGACTGCAGAGAGTCACCACCGGTCAGTACTGGGCTCTATAGCCGTGTCGCTGCCTTATTACGGGAGCCTGGGCCTTAGGATGGGGTTAACTAGCTGCCTTGGGCCTTATATGTGTGTTATTGCCTTACTGTTTCCACAGTCTCCTGGAAGAGGTGGTGGAGACAGAGACTGTATGAATTCAAAAGGGCTTGGGATAGGTACGTGGGATCTCTCGAAGAGAGAAAGAGATAATGGTTACTGCGGATGGGCAGACTGGATGGGCCATTTGGTCATTATCTGCCATCATGTTTCTATGTTTCTAAGACTTCTGAGGAAATTTAAAAAAGTTATGGGATAGGAGGTAATGTTCTATTATGGATTAAGATTTGTTTAAAAGATACGTAGCAAACAGAGAGTAGGATTAAATGGTCAGTTAGGGCGCTGGTCTTTGACCGGAGGGCCGCCGCGTGAGCGGACTGCTGGGCATGATGGACCACTGGTCTGACCCAGCAGCAGCAATTCTTATCTTATCTTATCAGCGAGCCTGCAGACTGCCCTATTAGCGTTAAGGAGGTAAGAGCGGGGAAGGTGCAGGCTGCGGGGGGGAGCAGGCCTTCGCAGCGGGAGCAGGCCTTCGTGACGGGGAGGAGGAGAAATTGTGCCTTCGCGGCAGGAGGGAGTAGGCCTTCACACGGGAAGGAAGAAAGAAAGTGCCTTCCTGGGGGTAGCAGGTCTTCTTGGTGGGGAGCAGGCCTTCAGGGCAGGGAGGCAGGCCTGTGCAGAGGGAGGAGAAGGAAAGAGTAAGAGAGAGGAGGGGAGATGCCAGACCTGGGGTGAAGTGAAGGGAAGAGAGAAACCAAACCAAAAAGAGGGGGAGGAAAGCAGAGGAGAGGTGCTGGACTAATGGGGAGAGAGGGAAAGAGAAATGCAAGATCACAAGGGGAAGGGTACAAGTAGGTGGGCAGGGTGCAGGATGGCAGTAGCGATAGTAGGAGAAAGCCTGTACCTGGGGAAGGGTCTACAAGAGGTAAAGAAGAGAGAAAGAAGCTGGATATGGGGAGACATAAGATGCTGGGCATGGAGGGAGCATAGGAACGGGGACAGTACTGGAGAGGAGAATAGGGACAGGGACCCAGAAGAGAGATGCTGGATGAAAGGGTAGTTGAGAAAAGGAGAGATGGTGGATCTGTGGAAGGTGGGGGTCCATCGCTGCAGCTGTGGGGGGATGAAAATGAAAAAAAGGAAAGATGCCAGACCTCTGGGGGAGGAAAGGGAAACAGAAGGGGAGGACAGAGATGGAAGATGGATGGTTAGAACGGAGAAAGAAGGAGAGCTTGATCAGAAGACAACAAAAGGTAGGAAAAATAATTTTATTTTATTTTATTACAATATGTCAGATTTAAAATGTGTATCCTTCCAGAGCTGGTGTTGGACCGCAAACGTGAGCTAGGATTTAATAGAGAGAGGAAAAGTATTTTTTGTTTGTTTATTTTGTTTACACCATAGTGCCAGCGTGGTTAGGAGAAGGCAAAGGGGGTGAAGAGGCTATAAAATAAACCCACTAGGATGTTTGAAAAAACCCACCCAATTGGGCAGGAAAATCGAATCGAAAAATCGATTCAATAGGCTGAATCGAATCGAATTTTTTTTTCCTGAATCGGGCAGCACTACTCCGGACTAAACTAAACTAAACTAAACCTTAGGTTTGTATACCGCACCATCTCCGCATGCGCAGAGCTCGGTACGGTTTACAGAGGTTAAGAGGAAAGGAATTACAAAGAAGGGATATAGGAGAGGGACTGAGAAGATAGAGAGGGGCAGGGTACTAGAGAACGGGAGGAGATTAGATTTTTGAGAAGAGCCAAGTTTTCAAGCGTTTACGGAAGGATTGGAAGGAGCTAGAATTTCTGAGCGGGGATGAGAGGTTGTTCCAGAGTTCCGTGGTTCTGAAGGGGAGGGATGTTCCAAGTTTTCCTGCGCGGGATATACCTTTTATAGATGGGAAAGATAGTTTCAGTTTTTGGGAGGGTCTAGAAGAGAGCGGGTTTGATGAATTCCAGAAGAGTGGGATAACGGGAGGAAGGACTACTCCCTTTGGCAAAGTTGCCTGATCCCGATTCTAATGTGGGAGTGCAGAGGAGTACAGGACTTCTCTTCCTTGCTTGGACGGGCTTTTCAAAGGACCTGGGAACTCTTTTGGAATACGATGACGCCGGCTGCCCGGAGCTGATTATTGACTTGCTAGAATTGTTTTCTCTGTACCTTGGGTTTTGGTCATTGTATTTCTGATTTACATAGCTATTGGTAGATTTTCGGGCACTTTCTTAGGAATGGACTGGTGGGAGGAGTCTGGGGGGAGGGTTGGGAAAGGGGGTAGATTTGGGGGTTGGTGGTAGGTCATCTCTGGGGTAAATGTTGAGCAGGTCTTGCTGTATTTTGGGTATCTGTTTTTGCTGGTTTTCTTGATGCTCAATAAAATATTTGACAATAAATAAAAATGCCTTGTTTTGTGATCAACAGATAAATATTTTCCCAAACATCTCTAAACAGACGCAATACAGGAGAAAGCAGTTCCTGAAACTCAAGACTCGTGTCTTGGCTGTGGGAGCTTTATTTTTTCTTAAGTTCCCATGTAAGTGTTTAGTGGCATATCAGAATACTAGATATATTTTTGTTGATCCAGCCCATCTAGAAACCTTTCTTCAAGATAAGCCTAAATTAGATATATTGCCTGTAACTAATACAGAGGTTGAGATCGAGTGCCTGATTTTGGAGATTATGGTATATTATTTGTTTTTTTTTTTCGTTCTTTAGTTTTGATAACTCCTGCAGGACAATCAACCCCCATAATAATGTGGACTTGATAAGATTATCTTTTTTTGTTTGTTGTATTTTTTCTTGAAATTGTTTAATTGCCTTGTTATTTGTAATAACAAATCAATAAATTTATAAATAAAAAATAAATAAATATTGGGAGTGACTAGATAGATGCCTTACTTTGGAACAGCATACTGATCTGGCAGTTCTTATGTTCTTATTACTCAAGAAATGTTTCTCAGTACTTTGGAAACTTCGCACCATTAAGAAATATTTCAATGAAGCTTCATTTCATTTGTTGGTGCAGTCATCTGTTTTAAGTATCCTCGACTTTTGTAATATCATCTATCTGGGCACCTACAAGAAAATCTTTAAGAAATAGAGAGTGGTTCAAAACACTGCAGTTCGACTGATTTTTGGCCTGAAAAAATGGGAGCACATTACTCCCTACTATCAGAAACTTCACTGATTACCGATTGTTTAAATTTACATGCATTTGTTATAAATCAATCTTTGGCATGTCACCAGGCTACCTTGTTTCTAACTTTTCTTTGAAACATTCAAATAAGCTTACAAGTAGAGTTCATTTGTTTACATACCCTTCAATTAAATTATGTCGCTATAAGAGGTTTCTTGAGAGAACCCTCTCTTTTCAGGCTGCTAAATTGAATGTTTGGTTTGGAAAAATCATGCTAGGAACATCTTCTTATTTCTATTTTAGAAAATTATTAAAGACACAACTAACACACTCTTTTGCCTTTTAAAATAACTGTTTTTTTTATATTTTATAATTTGATGTATTTTTATTATGAATTGTATTTTTTTCACTGCATGCTCAGCTCTACTTGTGAACTGCCTAGAACCATTTCTGGTCTGGCGGTATATAAGAATAAATTATTATTATTATAGATGCACAAAGGGACGCAGACTCCTTCCTCCCAATGGGCCAATCAGAACCTCAGGCCCCTCCCCGGTGCATCTTAGGGGAAGGCCCATTTTGGATGACGCAGGCCAGCTAGGAGGAGGGAGTCTATGTCCCTCCATGCATCTATGTGGGGGTAAGGGGGAGGGAGTGTAGGAGGCGGGGGTCACTTGGCAGCGGGGAAAGCAGGCATCTCTCCCACTGCAAGGGGGGATGTTGCTGCGGGTCCTGGATAGGGGGGCAGTGAATAGCGGGAGAGATGCATGACGTGTATGACTAGCACAGTGTATGACGTTGACTAGCACCCCTGGATGAGTCGCTTATTTTTATCGCCAAAAGCCAACATGGCATTTTTTTTAAGAAGCCACCAGAGGGCTCATTTCAAAGTTGAAGAGCTCATTTGCATGTCATTGTCAGAGACTGCTACAAAGCTCACTATTGACAGAGATAATCTGTTTTGATAATCTGCTGCTAAAATGCGTACAGGCTAAACTGTCGGTAAACAGTTTAGCGATGGCATTAAAGTTTTGAGAATCTGGGCCTAGATTAGTTGGCATGATGACATTAGAAACCAGACAAGTTATCTCTGAGAAGTGGGCCTTCAAAGGAATACATAGCTCCTTGTCAATCAAGAGACATCAGATCAAACAAACCAAATTAAGGCACAGGAAGGTGTTGAAAGAGATAATTCAGGTATCAGTATACAGTATAAACACACTGAAAGACAGACTCTCTATTTGAATCACTCTCGCACACACACACACTGATTAAGAAACACAGGATATTCACCTACACAAACCCAGAAGCAGCTCTGCAACAACTTTTTGTTCTATGCACTATACATTTATAATAAGTCTATTTCTATATAAAGTATCTTTTTCTGCATAACACCCACCTGTTCTCTAATTGTACAACAACCCCATTGCTTCTGAGAAGTGGACTTGGGACCAAAAGAACAAGGAACTACTTAGAACAAGATGAAAGATAAAGATTACATCCCTCCTGATTGCCCCTTTTATGAAATGGATCATGGCGTATCCAGGCTCACAATAGGAACATGATCAGGAGAGTGGAAGCCAATCCTAATTCATCTTGAGCTCTCAACCAGGCTGCTTCCCCCTCCCCTACCTCCATCTTCCCCTTCTACTAACCTCCCCTCAACACCTGACACCCTCTCCTCTTTCTCTGAGATCACTCAGGAGGAATCCACACTAGAGAATGACACGGTGGCGGTTTACCCGCGGCCACCGCATTTTAGCCGAGGGTCACCCGCCAAAAACGGGGAAGAAAACTAGCAGTCGCTGCAGCGACGGGGACAAGGCCATTCACCGCCCGCGGGGCGGTGAATGGTCTTGTCCCCGCAGTGAGGCATGAAGGATCGCGCGGTCCCCGCAGCTCACACCCGCCTGCCCAATCGATTCTAGTGTTTAGCCAGCTCTCTCCCTTCTCCTCACCTTAGTTTGTAGATTTTCTTTTTCGGCGACCCGCATGCTATCAGAGAGCCGCGCACTCGCTGCTGCTCAGTTTCGATCTTCTGCTCTGACGCAACCGGAAACAGGAAGTTGCAGCAGAGCAGAAGATTGAACACTGAGCAGCCGCGCATGCGCGGCTCTTTGGGAAAGCGTGTAGGTCGCCGAAAAAGAAAACCTATAAACTAAGGTGAGGAGAAGGGAGAGAGCTGGCTAAACACTAGGATCGATTGGGCAGGCAGGTAGTGGCTGCGGGGACCGTGCGATCGCTAGTGTTCCCGGCTCAAATTGGAAGGAGGGAGTGAAAGGGAAAAGGATTCTGGGCCAAGGGGATGAAGTCAGAAAGAAAAACCCACAGCAGGAAAGAAAGGGAAGAACAGGCAGGTGAGCCAGATGCTAGAAGCAGGGGGGGGGAAGAAAGAGGGAAAAAAGCTAGATGGGGTTGAAAAGAAGAGACACACTGGTATGGAAGAGGAAGATAGGGGAAATCTGGACACAGGAAGGTAACAGAAAGAGGGGAAATTATGTGCATGAGGCATAGGGACAGAGACATAAAGGGGACATGCCATGGGGATGGTATATGGACACAGGGGGGGGCAATGACAGATACATAGGGGAGATATTAGAAATGGAGAAAATAGGAGCACAGAAGCGAGATGGTTTGTGGGGATGGGACAGGGACCGAGCTTGCAGGCTCCAGTGGCTTGCACAAATTACATTGTAACGTGCCATGAAAATAAGAGGAAGGAAGGTAGATAGGCCACGCGAGAGGAGCTGAAGGGTAGTAGAAAGGAACAGATGGTAAAGGAGGGAGGGAAGGGTGGTGGTGGAAAGGAATAGAACAGACATTGAAGGAGGGTGGAGAGGAACAGACCCCCAAGGGAAATGTGGAAGACAGAGTGGGAAGAAGACAGATGCCAGACTATGCGGGAGCGGAGGGAAGAAGATGGGTGCTAGACCAATTGGGGGGGGGGGGGTAAGGGAGAGGCACAGTAACAGCAAATGGAAGACGCAGAGAGAAGACACACAGTGGATGGAAGGAATTCAATGAGAAGATGTGGAAAGCAGAAACCAGACAACAAAGGTAGAAAAAAAAATTATATTTATTTATTTATTTTTTGCTTTAGGATAAAATAGTATATTAGTTGTGTTGATAAAAATTTATAAACAAAGCCCTGCCAGCTGAACATCTCTTTCTCTAGTTCAGCAGCAGGAACTTTGATTTATAAGAAAGGAATAAGCTAAATATTACAGTACTAAGGCTTATATGGATGCAGCGGGGACGGTGACGGGGCGGTGAATGGGATGGCAGTGGCGGTGACGGGGCGGTGAAAGGGATGGCGGTGACGGGGTGGTGAAGGGAACGGCGGTGACGGGGCGGTGCAGAGGATGGTGGGCCGGTGACGGGGCGGTGACGGGGACAGATTTTTTCCCCGTGTCATTCTCTAATCCACACATCTTCACTCATCCTCCAAACCTGCCCCTCCGATCCGATTCCTCCTCACCTACTCGCCCTCGTCATAGCTCTTTTCTGTCACATCTGCAACCTACTGCTTAAGAGAATGACATGGGAAAAAAAATTTGTCCCCATCACAGCACTGTCCCCGTGACCACTGTCCCTGTCACCGTCCCATCCCTGCGGCCACTGTTCCCGCCCCGTCCCCGCATCTATTATCCCCACAGCATCTATACAAGCCTCAGTACTACAATATTTAGCTTATTCCTTCCTTATAAATCAAAGTTCTGGCTGCTGAACTAGAGAAAGAGATGTTCTGCTGGCAGGGCTTTGTTTATAAATTTTTATCAACACAACTAATATACTACTTTATCCTAAAGCCAAAAAAAAAAAAAGGAAATAAATAAATATAATTTTTTTTTCTACCTTTATTGTCTGGTTTCCTCATCTTCTCATTCAATTCCTTCCATCCACTGTCTGCCTTCTCTCGGAATCTTCCATTTGCTCTATTACTGTGCCTCTCCTTTCCCCCCCAATTGGTCTGGCACCCATCTTCTTCCCTCCGCTGCCCCCATAGTCTGGCATCTCTGTCTTCTTCCCTTCCAGCATCTTCTCCCCACACTCTGTTCCCCATTTCCCTTCAGCGTCTTCTCCCCACTCTATCTTCCCCAATCCCCATTTTCCCTTCAGCGTCTTCTCCCCACTCTGTCTTCCCCAATCCCCATTTCCCTTCAGCGTCTTCTCCCCACTCTGTCTTCCCCATTTCCCTTTAAGTTTATTGTAAATTTGATTAAACGCTTATCAAAATACTAAGCGTATTACAGCAATAAAATAGGGGTAAGAACAGAAATAAAAATAGAATTAAAAACAACTGCGTCTTCTCCCCACTCTGCCTTCCTCATTTTTTCCCTTCAGCGTCTTCTGCCCACTTTGTCTTCCCCATTTTTTCCCTTCAGCGTCTTCTCCCCACTCTGCCTTCCTCATTTTTTCCCTTCAGCGTCTTCTCCCCACTCTGTCTTCCCCAATCCCCATTTCCCTTCAGGGTCTTCTCCCCACCTCAACCACCCTTCCCTCTTGCCACCTCACCCCGCTCAGCACCCCTCACGCGGCCCAAGAATCTCCCTCCCTACCCCTTACCTTCGCGGTGCATTAGTAAAGTAACTCGTTGAAGCCGGCCGAGCCTGCCTACAGTTGCGTGTATGTAGGCAGAAGTTGCGTCAGAGGAGAAGCTTCTGCCCACAGACACGCGACTGCAGACAGGCTCGGCTAGCTTCAGCGAGTTACTTTACTAACGCGCCGTGAAGGTAAGTGGGAGGGAGATAGATTCGGTAGGTAGGAGGGAGGGGCCCGCGCGCGTTCCCTCCCTTAACTGTGAGGACAAGGCCATTCACCACTCCACGGGGCCATGTCCCTGTGCCCACAGTGAGCATTTTTTCCCCTCCACCGTTTCAGTGGGTTACCTGCGGATAGCCGAGGGTAACAGCCACCGTGTCATTCTCTACTACTGCTCTCAATTGCTGCTGTCCCTGATGCCTTCAAACAGGCTGATGTTACACCCCTCCTCAAGAAACCCTCACTGGACCCCACGTGCCCCTTTAACTATCGTGAACATGAAGAAAAAAATAGCAAAGGCGACCTCTATGTTTTACAGTTTTATTTTCTTAAAGACTTGACACATACGTGTTTCAGCCTATCTGGCCTGATCAGGAGTCTTAACAGAAGACTGGATATTATTTTTCAGTCCTCTTTCATTTTGTAGAAATGAACACACTTAGCACAATGTTGTTTAAATGTACTCTTGAGAGTTAATAAAGGCTAAAAGCCCGCTGATGCAGGCCGGATAGGCCAAAACACATATGTTTCGAGAATTTAAGTAAAATAAAACTGTAGAACTGTAGGTCACCTTCGTTTTTTTCTTCATGTCTCCATTGTGAGAAGGAATTTTCTCCTGTGATCATTGCCTCCAACTATCGCTTCATTTCCCTCCTCCCCTTCTTATCCAAGTAACTTGAATGTGCTGTTCACCACTGTCTCCCGGACTTCCTCTTATCCCATGATATTCTGGATCCACTTCAGTCAGGCTTTCGCCTACTGTAATCCACAGAATCTGCTCTTACTAAAGTTTCCAATGACCTGTTCTTGGCCAGATCCAAAGGCCTCTACTCTATTCTCATCCTTCTCGATCTGGCTGCCGCCTTTGATACTGTTGATCATCGCCTACTTCTTGATACGCTGTCCTTGTTGGAATTTCAGGGTTCTGTCCTCTCCTGGTTTTCTTTCTATCTCTCCCATTCCACCTTCAATGCAAAGATGGTTCTTCCTCCACAGCCTTCCCACTATCGATTGGTATACCTCAAGGCTCTGTCCTGGGATTGCTCCTTTTCTCAATATACACTTGCTCACTTGGAGCACTGATCTCCTCACATGGCTTCCAGAATCACCTCTATGCTGACTCCTCCCAGATCTACCTCTCTCCACCAAATATCTCTTCTGAACCCAGATCAGAATATCAGCCTGCCTATCAACATTGCCGCCTGGATGTCTCACCACCATCTAAAATTGAATATGGATAAAAAAAGAGCTACTCATCTTCCCATCTCTCCACTTCCCTGGTTCTCTGTCTCTGTGGACAACACTCTCATACTTCCTGTTTTGTCTGCTCATAATCTCGGGGTCATCTTTGACTCCTCTCTCTCCTTCTCCTCATAGAGACAACGTATCGCTAAAACCGGCTGCTTCTTTCTCTATAATATTACCAAAATCCAACTCTTCCTCTCTGAGCACACTACCAAAACACTTATCCATGCCCTCATCACCTCACACTTAAGACTACTGCAACTCACTACTCTTGGGCCTTCCGCTTAGCCATCTTGCTCCCTTCCAATCTATCCTGAATTTGGTTGCATGACTCATATTCCGGGAGAATCGCTTTACTCACATTACCTCTCTCCAAAAGTCACTTCATTGGCTTCCCATCTATTTCTGAAAACAATTCAAACTCCTCTTACTGGCCTAAAAATGCACTCACTCAGCTGCCCCTCACTATCTCTCTTTACTTATCTCCCCTCTATTCAGCTGGTAAGTCCCTCTTTTCTGTGTTCTTCTCTTCGTCTGCCAACTCCAGAATATGTCCCTTTCTGCATTGCTGTGCCATATGCTTGGAACAAGCTGCCCAAATCCCTATGGTGGGTTCTGTTTCTTGCAGTGCTCAAGGCCCAGTTAAAAGCCCACCTCTTTGAGAGTGCTTTTGACTCTTAACTCCTCTCACCTTGGGTTCTGCATCCCCAACCCTATGTCAAGTCTGTCTGTCCAAGTTAAGATTGTAAGCTCTTCCGAGCAGACCGTCTATAAATGTCAAAATGTACAGCGCTGCGTATGCTCATAGATGGCCTTTTCCCACAAGACCTCTCCAAAATCATCATCACCCCGATCTTAAAAGACCCAAAAGGAGCAACAGATCAACCATCCAACTACAGACCCATAGCCTCATAGCTAATGTAAGGCCTCGTAGCTAAACTCCTCACCAACTACCTAGAGAATCACAACTTGCTCCATCCTACACAGTCTGGATTCAGAACCACCTTCAGCACTGAGACACTACTAGGCTCCCTTCTGGACACAGCTAGACAACACCTCAGCACAGGCAAAAAATGCTGATTATACAACTAAATCTCACCACAGTATTTGACCTGGTAGACCATGACATCCTGCTACAAATACTAGATACAATAGGAATCACAGGCAAAGTACACACATGGTTCAAGGATTCCTACAATCCAGGACCTACAGAGTAAAGACAAACACAGAAAACTCAGAACCATGGTCCAACCCCTGTGGCGTACCCCAAGGATTGCCATTATCCCCAACACTCTTCAATCTCTACATTGCATCCCTTGGCACCTGCCTTGAAAAAATAGGCTTAACCTCCTATAGCTATGCAGACGACATCACCATTCTCCTTACTTTTGATCAGCCAACGCCCACCATGAAAGACACAACACAGAACTTTAGAAACAATGGCAACATGGATGAAAGACCACAAACTAAAACGGAACCCAGACAAAACAAAATTCATACTTTTCGAAAAAAATAGAACCCCAACCATAACAAACCTATTAATTAACTCAATCACATACCCATTCAACCTACTCTAAAACTTCTGGGAATGACGATAGCCAGATGCTGCACCATGCAACCACAAATCAATAAAACAATTCAGGAATCATTTGCGGTCATGAGAAACCTAAGACAAGTTCGAAAATTCTTCGACAGAAAACAATTCCAGCTCATGGTCCAGTCCCTGGTCTTAGGTCTCCTAGACTACTGCAACATCCTCTATCTCCCCTGCCCCGTAACAATGATAAGACAACTACAAACAGTACAAAATAACAGTCCTGAGACTAATCTATTCGCTAAGAAAACACGACCACATCACCGAGGCATACCTCGACTCACACTGGCTCCCAATTCAAGCAAGAATACTATTCAAATTCTACTGTCTACTATTTAAATCCATAAATGGAGACAGTCCAGCCTACTTGAACAACCGCCTAATCCAAACTACCACAACCAGACACAGGAGAACCCAGACACCATTCACACACACTCTAATCAGACATCAAACGGAAAAAAATTATATGATGGCTTTCTAGCCACAAAGGCAGCAAAACTAGACCACCAACTCTCCAATCTACTAATCGTGACTCCAGACTACTAAACTTTCAGAAAAGAAATGAAAACCCTGCTATTCAAGAAATCAATGAAGACTAACTAACACCGTATGAAACATTTTAATCCTCTGAAGCAACCCGCTGTACTCTGTAATACCTCTGGACATGTCCAGAAATCCTCTTCTGTAATCCACCTTGAACTGCAAGGTAATGGCGGAATAAAAATCACTAATGTAATGTAATATATAAGTGATAAGTAGTAGTAGTACAAGGATATCAATCCTTCTGCTTTTCTAATTTTAACAGAAGAATATCCAAGTCTGAGTTTCACTGAGCCAATTTGAGGTACACCCACAGAGGTGACATATTTGATCCCTAGTAGAGCCACAGCCACTTCCTTCCAGTCCTCAAATTTACAGAGTCCCAATTGTGACTAAAAAATTTAATCTATTTGATAATGGTGTAAGTCATTTGTACTACTGCCAAGTCCTGCAGGGGAAAATCTGACACACTTAAGACACCTAAGGACTACAGTGTCCCCATCATCAAATTGTGTTATCTTGCCTGCAACCACCTTTTCTCAAGCTAGAAGCCATGATTTCTGGAGTGCTAAATGGTTGATTTTGACCCTAGACTTGGACCTGTTAATACTCCACCAGGACCACTGTCACCACTTCAATTACAAATAATCATGTATAAAGAATATAACCCACTAAATATAGAAAGTGCAACACAAACTTAAATCCTAATCCAGGAAAAGGCCTCAGAATTGGAGCCTACGCGTAGTCCTATCATGGACTGAACTGTCAGCATAGTAAAACACTCCACGCTCCAGTCATAGGCCAAAAAACCTGGAATCTATAAAGTTTTTTAACTAAATATTAATTTTTATAAACTTTTTTTCCTTTTCTTTTTTCTGCACTAAACCCTAAAGGTCCATATTAAAATGTTCATATCAAAAATGTTCTATTAAATAAAGTTTTAAATAAACCTTCAGGGTGTATATTCTGCAGTTACTTAATAAACGTAACCTCACTCTAACTAAATAGCGGTATAGCCAGTGCATAGGCATTAGACTGCGACTTGTCTCCTAAAGCTACAAATAAACATCGTTTAAGATAAGTGAATTGTAAAATCATTATGAGACTTGTTGACCATCTGCTACTATGTTGCCTTTCATTTCTCTAACTTTAAGAAATTGCAACGCTCATATTTAGTTAGAGTGAGGTTACGTTTATTAAGTAACTGCAGAATATACACCCTGAAGGTTTATTTAAAACTTTATTTAATAGAACATTTTTGATATGAACATTTTAATATGGACCTTTAGGGTTTAGTGCAGAAAAAAGAAAAGGAAAAAAAAGTTTATAAAAATTAATATTTAGTTAAAAAACTTTATAGATTCCAGGTTTTTTGGCCTATGACTGGAGCGTGGAGTGTTTTACTACGCTGACAGTTCAGTCCATGATAGGACTAAGCGTAGGCTCCAATTCTGAGGCCTTTTCCTGGATTAGGATTTAAGTTTGTGTTGCACTTTCTATATTTAGTGGGTTATATTCTTTATACATGATTATTTATAATTTGGGCCACTAGGGTAATTGGGATTTAGTTTAGATACCACTTCAATTGCCCCAGACCACAACTCTATTTCCAGCAATTAGGTTTCATTCTATAGAGCAAAATAACTTTAAAGTGGACTTTTGATCCATTCTCAGGGAAGACTTGGATATAGGAGATCTGGGCACTGGGAATAAGGTCTTAAGCCAGATTGCCAAGGCTACAAGACTTTTTCTTAGGAGATAAAAGGGCTTTCCCTGAGCTCCAGAAACTTGAGAGGGCCATTATTGGTTTTCATGGTAATCATTATTGCAGGGGTTCCACACCTACAGAACCCAGGCTACTGTTGAACTCTTACACTGACTCAGACCTAAATTGCCTCTCGACCCACAGGTAACTGGGAACACAGTTGGCCCAAAGAGGGAAAATCTGAAGTGATAAGTGAAGGACCCAGGATACCAAACTTGGGGATAACTAACTGTAACTTTTGGAGCGAATCTCCTATGTGTCCATGTGGGGGAAATGACCTAAGAAGAGGTCTGCCATTCTGCATGGAGACCCGCAAGAACAGGAAGACTTGGAGATTTCTGTGAGCTCTAAACCCTGTGGCTCATCACCTGCCCAACACTGCCCCCAAACCTATAATGAGGGTGAAGAAAATTCCCTCTCTATAAAATCCAACTATCAAATTAGAGGATTGCACATGTTTCTGGGGAGGAGCACAGCCACATCACAGCAACCCAAAAGAAGAAGGGGCCCACACCAGTCAAACTTTCTGTTCAGATTACCTTCCTGAAGAAAAGAGGGAGCTGCTGGATAGTATTGCTCTTTGCCTTTCAATCTGGACTAACAAGGATTAGCACTAGTAGGAGGAGTCTGAGATGTGGAAGGGCCTCTTGTAAATACTTCTTGCTAGTTTCTGAATTTTGGTCTCTAAAGTTCCAGAAATTCTTGTAGCGGATGAAACTACACAGCCCACTCCTGAACTAGCTCTGACCAGGCTATATGAAGGATTTAAGTAAAAAAGCTCCTAGCATCACTTTCCTCCATCATGTAACTCACTAACAATTAACCTGTTCAGAAGCTGTTAGGTCCCACATACAAGACTCCTCTGTGCAAGACCTCTGTCCAACACAAGAGGTCTCAATCTGGAGCCACTACACATAGCTACCTAGAATGAGAGACCATATAGAAAAGAAAAAAATGTTTAAACAAACACTCATATCTTTTCACCAGGGAGTCCTTGAACACTGTGCTTCCCTTTAACTATTGTTTTTTTCAAACAAATTCCTCCTCCTAGGTGACCAAAAAACATATTCTTCTTTTCACAAAGAAAATATTATAAAATCTTTGGACTTTCATCTCCCTCTTGCCCCATGATAACCTTCCTGAACAACCCTATTTCTCTATCACAGACAAAGAGGGAGAGAAATAGCCTGGTGTATTTCTTTATTCATTCAATTTATTTATTCAGTTTTTAGCCCGTTCTCCCAAAGGAAATCAAGTTACAAATCAGGTACTCAAGCATTTCCCTATCTGTCCCGATGGGCTCACAGTCAATCTAATGTACTTGGGGCAGTGGAGAATTAAATGCCCAAGATCACAAGGAGCAGTGCAGTTTGAACCCACAACCTCAGGGTGCTGGGGCTGTAGCTCCAACCACTATGTCACACTCTCATTCCCCATGGTAGCCTTCCTGAACAACCCTGTTTCTCTATCACAGGCAAAGAGGGAGAGAAATGGCATGGTATGTTTCTTTATTTTTTGGTGCAAAGCAGCAATAAAAAAGCAGTAGACCCAATGAAAACAAAGCGTCCATGCACACCACCTCTCCAGCTTTGCTTCTGGCTGGGTGTTAAACCACCACTGGTTGCAACCATCTGATTGTCTATCTATTCTTAAACCACATCAAACATACTGGCTGACAAGTTGAACTGCTAAGACTTACTTACAGCTTTTCACCTCCCTTTATTTTCAGACATACTAGAAGCATATGGAGGGAAAGAGAAGGGGCGTGTGATCACCTCAGAAACCCTGACTGAATTTCAGTCCAATACAGCAACATAGAAGAACAGAAGGCAGATTGGTAAGATGTTGAGGTGAGGACAATTTTCTTCTTTCTCTTCTTTTTTAAATCCACTGGCACTCTGGTAACATATCTCTGGCCCCCTCACAGGAGTTGAGGAGGGCAGTAGACGTTGCAACTATAAACCTCCACAAGGACTGGAAGGAAGGAGGATGGGAAGAGACTCAGGCTCTATAAACTGGCTTCTGCCAATTTTAACTGAAAAAGTCTGTCCCCAATGTATGGGAAAAAATCTCAGGCAAAGACCCTGTTTACCTGCAGAAACCCTCTGATTTTGATCTTTGATCTATAAGGATCTCTCTGCCTACCACCTTCTCAGAAGTGGCATACTCACAGTTATTATATCAGGCCAAATATTTGCACCATCTGCTAGAGCCAGAGCAATACTGAGGAACAAAAGGCAGATAAAGAGGGGTGAGGTTAGTTCTGAGATGTTTTTAACTTTTGTTCTATCTGCTGGTAGGGGGACTGGTCTGACATGGAACAATAAGGAATGATAGGATTTAGCCAGGACCTGAAAATGGAAAAGAAGGAAAGTAAAGTGCCTACAGAAATAGGATTATAGAACCAACATAAAAGTAGTCCTAAGGATCTAAGAGAACAATAGGGGAGCTATCTGAACCAACAGGCTGGACCTTCTCCTTCTGTATTTCTAATTTGTCTGTTTCTATGCAGAAAGTTCTTATGTCATCCAGGCTGGGAATATTGCTCATTCAGGGCATAAGGGGAGATGAGGCCATTACATAAAATTAGAAACATGTTGGCAGATAAAGACCAAATGGCCCATCCATTCTGCAAATCTGCAGCAACAACTATAATAATAATAATAACAGCTTATATACCGCAATACCGTGAAGTTCTATGCGGTTTACAAAGATTAAGCAAAGGTACAAATTGATTGACTTTAAGAGGGGAGGAAGAAAGAGGGTTAATAGGACAGGAAATCCATTTTTGAGGAGAGAGTGATCAATAGAACAAGTTAATCGCTATAGAGGGGAGAGAGAAGAGAGGATCAGTTGTCTAGATACTTTAGGAACAGGTGTGTTTTCAGACGTTTTCTAAATTCCTCATAAGTAGTGGGCGAAAGCAATTGTTCTAGGTCTTTACCCCATGATGCTGCTTGGTACGAGAGAAGATGTTCATGGTGTTTTTTCAGTTTACAACCTCTCACTGGGGGGGAAACGAAGTTGGAATAACATAGTAACATAGTAGATGACGGCAGATAAAGACCCGAATGGTCCATCCAGTCTGCCCAACCTGATTCAATTTAAATTTATTTATTTATTTTTTAATTTTTTCTTCTTAGTTATTTCTGGGCAAGAATCCAAAGCTTTACCCGGTACTGTGCTTGGGTTCCAACTGCCGAAATCTCTGTTAAGACTTACTCCAGCTCATCTACACCCTCCCAGCCATTAAAGCCCTCCCCTGCCCATCCTCCACCAAACGGCCATACACAGACACAGACCGTGCAAGTCTGCCCAGTAACTGGCCTAGTTCAATATTTAATATTATTTTCTGATTCTAAATCTTCTGTGTTCATCCCACGCTTCTTTGAACTCAGTCACAGTTTTACTCTCCACCACCTCTCTCGGGAGCGCATTCCAGGCATCCACTACCCTCTTCGTAAAGTAGAATTTCCTAACATTGCCCCTGAATCTACCACCCTTCAACTCAAATTATGTCCTCTGGTTTTACCATTTTCCTTTCTTTGGAAAAGATTTTGTTCTACGTTAATACCCTTCAAGTATTTGAACGTCTGAATCATATCTCCCCTGTCTCTCCTTTCCTCTAGGGTATACATATTCAGGGCTTCCAGTCTCTCCTCATACATCTTCTGGCGCAAGCCTCCTATCATTTTCGTCGCCCTCCTCTGGACCGCCTCAAGTCTTCTTACGTCTTTCGCCAGATACGGTCTCCAAAACTGAACACAATACTCCAAGTGGGGCCTCACCAATGACCTGTATAGGGGCATCAACACCTTCTTCTTTCTACTGACTACGCCTCTCTTTATACAGCCCAGCATCCTTCTGGCAGCAGCCACTGCCTTGTCACACTGTTTTTTCGTCTTTAGATCTTCGGACGCTATAACCCCAAGGTCCCTCTCCCCGTCCGTGCATATCAGCTTCTCTCCTCCCAGCATATACGGTTCTTTCCTATTATTAATCCCCAAATGCATTACTCTGCATTTCTTTGCATTGAATTTTAGTTGCCAGGCATTAGACCATGCCTCTAACTTTTGCAGATCCTTTTTCATATTTTCCACTCCCTCTTCGGTGTCTACTCTGTTACAAATCTTGGTATCATCTGCAAAAAGGCACACTTTTCCTTCTAACCCTTCAGCAATGTCACTCACAAACATATTGAACAGGATTGGCCCCAGCACCGAACCCTGAGGTACTCCACTATTCACCTTTCCTTCCTTCGAGCGACTTCCATTAACCACCACCCTCTGGCGTCTGTCCGACAGCCAGTTTCTGACCCAGTTCACCACTTTGGGTCCTAACTTCAGCCCTTCAAGTTTGTTCAACAGCCTCCTATGAGGAACTGTATCAAAGGCTTTGCTGAAATCCAAGTAAATTACATGTGAGCTTCTCTTGTGTCTGTTGGCTGAAAAGACGAAAAGGTCAATTATATATTTAGGGGCAAGTCCGTGTAGTGCTTTGAAGCAGAAGCAGGCAAATTTAAACTTTACATGCGCCTCCATTGGCAGCCAATGCAGCTGCTGGTAGTAGGGTGTCACGTGGTCAAACTTCCTCAGCCCAAAGATCAGTTTGACCGCTGCATTTTGCATCAATTGTAAACGCTGCATGTTCTTTTGGGAAATTGCTAAATAGGCGATGTTACAGTAGTCAAGTAGACTCAGTACGAGGGATTGGACTAGGGTTCTGAATGCCGCTGTATCGAAATAAGCTTTAATGGATCTGAGTTTCCAGAGAGTGAAAAATCCCTTTCTCATCAAGGAGTTCACCTGGTCTCTCATGGTTAGGCACTGATCCAAAGTTACACCTAGTATCTTTATGGTAGGTTGGATAGGGTAATTAAGATTATTGATACATAGTGGTGATTTGGTGTCAAGCGGATGTGGCGAAGCAACGAAGAAAGTTGTCTTTTCTGAATTAAGTTTGAGCCTAAAGGTTGTCATCCAGTGCTCCATCACGTTTATGGTTTCTGAAGCTTTAGGAATAGTTTCAGAGATAGAATTAACGAATGAGATGATGATCGTAAAATCATCTGCATAACTAAATAGTTTTATCCCTAACTGGTTAGCTGCGTGCCTAGTGAGGACATGTAAGATGCTGAAGAGCAATGGAGATAGCGGAGACCCTTGTGGCACACCGGATGGATTGCTCCAGGTATCTTAAAGTTCATAATTAAAACGTACTTGATAAGTGCGGGACATAAGGAAGCCACGGAACCAATTCAGGACCTCGTCCCTGATACCAATGGCGTCTAGGCATTGCAGCAGTTTCCCTTGGTCTACTAGATCAAAGGCAGAACTCATATCGAATTGCATAACCAGGGCATTAAGGCCCTCAGTAGACGCAGATTGTCTAAAATAGCCACAATTACTGTCTCAATACTGAATAACGGTCTAAATCCGGATTGAGTTTCATGTAGGAGAGAGAACTGATCCAGATAATCCATCAGTTGTTGTGTGTACCAATCCCTCCATAATTTTTACAATAAACAGAATGGATGCTACTGGTCTGTAGTTGGATATTATAGCTGAAGATTTTTTTTCGATTTTTTAGAATTGGGGTTATTATTATAATAATTGGGATTCATTATTAGAGAGGAACTTCCCAGTTTTTAGGTTATGAGCCAAATATTGCATCAACGATAGTTTAAATATTAAAGGTGCCACTTTCATGATTTCTGGGGGGCATGAGTCCAGAACGCAATAGGATTTAGAGTATTTGTTATATAGTCTGTTGTAATTGTTCCACTCTAAATCTTGAAAGGAGCTCCAGATCATGTCTGCCGGTGTATCATTTCCTTGGGTGATAGGTATTGGATGATCACTAGGGTCGTTTGTTGAACAATGAATTATAAGGTTTTTAATTTTCGAATCGAAGTGTAGTGCTAAGTCATTTGCAGAGGGTAACTTAGAGTTGTGTGTGGGTGTGGTGTAGCGAGCGGTGTCAAATAAATTTGTGATCAGGTTGAATAGCTCTTTTGTATTGATTCCTTGTGAACCATTACAAGATGAGTTGATTTTAATTGAGTAGAATGCTTTACGTTTGTCTTTTATCATTTGTTTGTAGATTTTTATGTTAGCTCTCCATTTGTTACGGTCTGTTAGTTCTCCTGTTTTTTTCCAAGTTATTTCTAGTCGTCTAGCTAGTTGTTTCAGTTTTAGAAGTTCGGTGTCAAATCATTTGTTATATTTATTTGCATTGCTTTTGCTATTGCGTATAGGGGCGATTTTATCTAAAATGGATGTGCTGGTTGTCATCCAGTGATCCCAGAAATTGATTCCTGCTTCTATCTCTGATTGCAATTCATATTGTGACCAGAAATCTATTGGATTAATATAGCCTCTAGTATGATGTTCTCTTTTTATTATTGGGCGTGTTTTAGATTTAGAATAAGACCAGATTCGCTTGAAATAATAAGTAAAATGATCAGATCAGATATCATGACACCAGGTGCCTTTACGTATAGAGATGGCAGGGTTTGGGATGTCCTTTGTGGACATGGCTACCATATTTAACTGATGGCCTTTTTCATATGTTTGTGTGGGTAGAGGGAGGTTGTAATTGAGTAGGGATAGAAAGTTTTTAAACTCTTTCGCGTTTGTATTGTCCTCTTCATCTAGGTGTAAGTTTATGTCTCCTGCGATGATATTGTAAGAAGAACCGAGTGAATTGTTTAGGACAAATACACAGAAGTCTTCTTTGGCTTTTGGCCAGCTTTTTGGTGGGACATAGCATAATATGCATGATAGGGATTCTTCTAGATGATGATTGCTAATTTTACAGGCTAGAATTTCTAGTTGGTTGGTCATTTTGGATTCTAATAGTTCGAACTCAAATCCATCTTTAAGAATAATTGCTAGACTTCCTCCTTTTTTTCCCACGCGGTTTAGCGTAAGGATTTTAAAATTGTCTGGTAGGAGGTCAATTATTATTGGATCATCTTCTGATATAACCATGTTTCAGTTAGTAAAAGGCAGGCTATTTGCTTGTTAATGATCCAATCATTAATTAGGAAGGCTTTATTCCCGACAGATCTAGTATTAAGGTATGCACAGGGGACAGATGTGGGTGTGATAGGTTTGGGAGCGGTATTGGTGTTGATGGGTTTTACTTGCCTTATTCTTTTTTTTAAGGGTTCGTTGGTGTCTTCTTTTATTTGAGATAGCAGTAATGTGATTTGTTATGTTTTCTTGTGGAATAGAGATGTGTAAAAGTGAGAGATCTGGGTAGTTGATTGATTGTGATTGTGGGTGGAGGGAGTTAAAATCTTTGATGTTGCCAATTAGCAGACAGATCAGGAAAATCAGGAGGAGATTCATGTTTGCAGGGTATGGTATTTCTTCCTAGCACAGAAATGTAATGATTTCCCTGTAAATTCTTGAGTTATTGTTTGTATGGTTGTTGACTGGATTGGTGTAGGTTTTGAAGGTGGTCCAAAGGGATATAGATTTTAAGCAGTTCTACGACAAGTCCCTAGTAATTACACATGCAGCTATCAGTTACTCATGCATTTAACAGCTTATTTGTGTCTCTTGATGATAACATATGCCTCAAAAATTCCTAAGTAGTCCTAATTCAAGACTTCACCAATTACACATACATCTAGTGGTTAAATTTTCATCTAGCAATTGTATGACCTTAAGAAGGATATGGCGTTACTCGAGAGGGTTCAGAGGAGAGCGACACGTTTGATAAAAGGAATGGAAAACCTCTCATACGCTGAGAGATTGGAGAAACTGGGTTTCTTTTCCCTGGAGAAGAGGAGACTTAGAGGGGATATGATAGAGACTTATAAGATCATGAAGGGCATAGAGAGAGTAGAGAGGGACAGATTCTTCAAACTTTCAAAAAATAAAAGAACAAGAGGACACTTGGAAAAGTTGAAAGGGGACAGATTCAAAACGAATGCTAGGAAGTTCTTCTTTACCCAACGAGTGGTGGACAACTGGAATGCGCTTCCAGAGGGCGTAATAGGGCAGGGTACAGTACAGGGGTTTAAGAAAGGATTGAACAATTTCCTGCTGGAAAAGGGGATAGAGGGGTATAAATAGAGGATTACTGCACAGGTCCTGGACCTGTTGGGCCGCTGCGTAAGCGGACTGCTGGGCATGATGGACCTTAGGTCTGATCCAGCGGAGGCATTGCTTATGTTCTTATGATGGCAACATATGCCTAGCAGTTACATATGCAGACAGGCAGTTCTTAATCGCAGGATTGGGTCGATGGGCTCTCTGTAGTGGCGATGACTGATCCCGCTGCTTGGAAATAAAAAGCAGGTAGTTATTGGGCGGAGAACAGATACTCGGCAGGATTGGGTCGATGATCTCCCGATAGTGGTGGCTGATCCCTCTGCTTGTTTTTAAAAGAAAGCAGACAGTTGATTCTCCCCAGCGGACTGCGGGGGGCGGAGCTCAGACACCCGGCAGGATCGGGTTGATGGGCTCCCGATAGTGGTGGCTGGTCCCTCTGCTTGTTTTTAAAAGAAAGCAGGCAATTGATTCTCCCCAGCAGACTGAGGGGGGGAGAGGGCGGAGCTCAGTCACCCGGCAGGATCGGGTTGATGGGCTCCCGATAGTGGTGGCTGGTCCCTCTGCTTGTTTTTAAAAGAAAGCAGGCAGTTGATTCTCCACAGCGGACTGCGGGGGGGGGGGGGGGGGGGGCGGAGCTCAGACACCTGACAGGATCGGGTTGATGGGCTCCCGATAGTGGTGGCTGGTCCCTCTGCTTGTTTTTAAAAGAAAGCAGGCAGTTGATTCTCCCCAGCGGACTGCGGGGGGGAGGGGCCGAGCTCAGACACCCAGCAGGATCGGGTTGATGGGCTCCAGATAGTGGTGGCTGGTCCCTCTGCTTGTTTTTAAAAGCACCTTTCCCTAAGAGATCCCAAGTGAATGGGACAATTAGAAGCTTAAGCTATAATGCGCTACAAGAGAGCCATGTAACATGTCTTAAGAGCCAGGATTGTTGCTACAGAAGGAAAGAGAAAAAAATCCTCAGGTAATGCAAACAAAGGCTCACAGTCCCAAACCCCAAGCTGGTTATGATGAATTAAAAGAAATAGGAGCAGGTGAGAGATGATTCAAGTTCACACACAGGAAAAGAAGATAAAAAGCAAAGTGAAACTTATACATTATGGTCACAAAGGAGTGAAATTTAAAATATATTAAATTTCTGAGGAAGTCTGAGGAGAGAGAATACGATGGAGAGTATATATAAGAAATGAGCAGAGAGAACAATAAGAACATAAGAAAATCCAAAAAAGCTTTCCTATGAATACCTTCACAATTAAGGAAATTATAGGTGAATAGCATCAAAAGCTGCAATAAGGAAAGATTAGGTTCTTACCTTCATTCCTGAACATGTGGGTAGTCAATCCCTTAGAACATAAGAACATAATAGCAGCCTTACCGGGTAAGACCAATAATCCAGTGTTTGGTGTGCCACAGGGCCGCCATCAGGGCAGTACTACCAGTCCTGCATTCAGGGGCCCGGAGCTGACAGGGGGCCCGAGGCAGGGGCGCCAGTAGCTCGCCAAGGCAAAGTGAGTCGATCACCCAGGACTCACTTTGTCTTGGCGATCTAATCTATCGAGCCGATAAGTCTTCTTCTCCCCGACGTCAATTCTGCAGTCGGAGAGGAAGTTCGGGCCAGCCAATCGTTGCCTGGCTGGGCGGAACTTCCTCTCCGATTGCAGAATTGACGTCAGGGAGAGCATGCGTCGGCATCAGCTTTGGGGCCTGTTATCCATTGGTGGGTCCTGTTCCCCGATGGCAGCGGCAGTGGCAGTGGCTTGGGGAACGGCAGGGAGAAAGAAAGAAAGGGGGCAGGCAGGGAAACAGAAGGAAAGAAGAGAAACAGAAAAAAAGAAAGAAAGGTCAGGGAGAGAGGAAGAAAAAGTTGGGGGAGGGAATGAGGTGTGGAGGAGAGAAAGCATACAGGCTGATAGAAGGGAAGAAAGATTGGATGCACAGTCAGAAGAAGAAAGTGCAACCAGAAATCACCAGACAAGGTAGGAAAAATTATTTTATTTTAAATTTAGCAAAGTGGAGGCAGTATTACCACAGTTTTCAAAGGAATTTGCCCAAATAACTTAATAGTTAACTGGGTAAATTCCCAGAGATGAAAACTTCCCTTCACTTACTATGCACAGTTCTGAATTTATATCTGCTGTCTATATTTTACAATATGGTCACCTTTTACTAAACCACAATAGTGGTTTTTAGCGCAGGGAGCCTATGAGCGTCAAGAGCAGCGCTGGGCATTCAGCGCAGCTCCCTGCGCTAAAAACTGCTATTGTGGTTTAATAAAAAGGATGGAGGGTATATTTGTCTATTTTTGTATGCTATAAAAACCAAATACAGAGAGAGACTGAGAGCTGTTGATGAAGAGCTACGTGTGTGTCTTTCTTCGATTCCAGCCAGAATATCAGCTTTGTGTTCAGCCAAACAGGCCCAGGTTTCACACTGAATAAAGTATTTTATAATTTTTCACTATTCTGTTTACTTAATATTTCATAATAAAGTAATTATAAAATACTTTCTTTGTGTTTATTTGATTCCTATTCAAGAGAATTACTTTATATATAGTCAATATAGGCACAGAGTTAAATTTTTTAACATTTTCTAATGGTGGTATGCCTCGTGATTTTTTTCATGAAACAAGTGTGCCTTTGCCCAAAAAAGGTTGAAAAACACTGCAATAATCTATCAAGCCCAGTAGCCCATTTTCACAGTGGCCAATCCAGGTCACTAGTACCTGGCCAAAATCCAAGGAGTAGCAATATTCCATGCGACCGATCCAGGGCAAGCAGTGGCTTCCCTCATGTCTTACTCAACAACAGCCTAATGACCTTTACTTCAGGAACTTATCCAAACCTTTCTTAAAACCAGCTACGCTATCTGCTCTTACCACAACCCCTGGAATTGCGTTCCAGACCTTAACTATTCTCTGAGTGAAAAACAATTTCCTCCTATTGGTTTTAAAAGCATTTCCCTGTAACTTCATCGAGTGTCCCCTAGTCTTTGCAATTTTTGACGGAGTGAAAAATTCATCCACTTGTACCCATTCTACTCCACTCAGGATTTTGTAGACTTCAATCATATCTCCCCTCAACGGTCTCTTTTCCAAGCTGAAGAGCCCTAACCGTTTTAGTCTTTCCTCATGTGAGAGAAGTTCCATCCCCTTTATCATCTTGGTCG
Source organism: Geotrypetes seraphini (assembly GCF_902459505.1). Classification (NCBI taxonomy): domain Eukaryota; kingdom Metazoa; phylum Chordata; class Amphibia; order Gymnophiona; family Dermophiidae; genus Geotrypetes; species Geotrypetes seraphini. The sequence goes on along the minus strand of NC_047087.1, from coordinate 163,546,283 downwards.
TTCTTCTTTGAACCTTTTCTAGCACCACTATATCTTTCTTGAGATAAGGAGACCAGAACTGAATACAATACTCTAGATGAGGCCGTACCATGGAGCGATACAGGGGCATTATAACATTCTTAGGGTTCCTTTTACTAAGCTGCGATAGCGTTTTTAGCGCACGCAGGATTTTAGAGCGCGCTAAACCTGCGCTATGTGGCTAGAAGTAATGCCAGCTCAACCATGGCGTTAAGGTCTATCGCGCACAGCAATTCAGCGTGCACTAAAACTGCTAGTGCAGCTTAGTAAAAGGTGCTCTTAGTATTGTTAGCCATCCCTTTTTTAGTAATTCCTAGCATCCTGTTTGCTTTATAGGCTGCTGCCAAACATTGGGCATATTGTCTACGATGATACCCAGATCCTTTTCTTGGGCACTAATCCCCAAGGTGGATCCTAGCATCCGGTAACTGTGATTCAGTTTATTCTTCCCAATGTGCATCACTTTGCATTTTTCCACATTAAATTTCATCTGCCATTTGAACGCACAGTCTTCCAATTTCCTAAGGTCCACCTGCAATTTTTCACAATCCGCATGTGTTTTAACAACTTTGAACAGTTTAGCGTCAACTGCAAATTTAATTACCTCACTCGTTGATCCAGTTTCCAGATCATTTATAAATAGCACCGGTCCTAGTATAGACCCCTGCGGCACTCCACTGTTTACTCTCCTCCATTGAGAAAAATGACCATTTAACCCTACCCTCTGTTTTCTATCCGATAATGAATTCCTAATCCACAATTGAACTTTGCCACCTTAATTTTCTAAGGAGCCTCTCATGAGCAACTTTATCAAAAGCATTCTGAAAATCTAGATACACTATTACATTACATTAGTGATTTCTATTCCGCCTTTACCTTGCGGTTCAAGGTGGATTACATAAGAGTTGTTATGATAATAGGAAGAACATATTGTTAAGATATTAGCCCTTTCAGGACCAAGGGACATATTTGTCCCATAACTTTAAAATCCTATAAATTTTGATTGGGATAGTCTACAGTTCTAAATTTGATATGTACGGATTCCATATGATACTGCCTTTATGTAAACAAACTGGTTCCGACATTCATTCATTAGCGTCGTTGCCAGATTGACGAGAAGATTCACTTGCCACACTGTCCATAAGCCAGAAGTTTGATTTTTTAAATAAAAATAATGATATTTCACAAAAAAAAATCAATTTTTTGGCATCTGTAAGCCCTTTTTACCATAAAAATGTCGTCAAAACCACAAAAATTGGCCTACAATCCTTATGGTCCTGAAAGGGTTAAGAAGTACAGTGGTACCTCGGTTTACGAGTGCACCGGTTTGCGAGTGTTTTGCAAGACGAGCAAAACATTTGCAAACTTGGTGCCTCATAAACCGAGCGCGCCTCGATTTGTGAGCGCCCCCCCCCCCGCGAATCGGCACCCTCCCCCCCCGCGATCCGGCACCCCCCGCCGCCATCGGGCACCCCCCCCTCGCCACGACCTGAGGTCCCCCCAACCCACCCCCAACCCTCTTCTTACTTTGATGTAGCCTCCGCACCGGCACCAGCATGTCCTGTGCTGGTGCCCGAAGATCTGCCTCCTGTGCTGGGCCTTTTGAGCATGTGCGCATGCTCAAGGCCTGAGAGTTCACGTCGAACGTGAACTCTCACGTCGAACGTGAACTCTCAGGCCTTGAGCATGCGCACATGCTCAAAAGGCCCAGCACAGGAGGCAGATCTTCAGGCACCGGCACCAACACACAGGACATGCTAGTGCCGGTGCCGGTGCGGAGGCTACATCAAAGTAAGAAGAGAGTTCGGGTGGGTTGGGGGGACCTCAGGTCACGGCGGGGGGGGGGGTGCCCGATCACGGGGGGGGAGGGTGCCGGTTCGCGGGGGGGGGCCTTCGGGGGGAGCAATGCCGGTTCTCGTGGGGGGGAGCAGCGCTGCTGGCCTCGGAGGGGGGTGGAGGGTGGGAACCTATCAAAGCGAGTTTCCATTATTTCCTATGGGGAAACTCGCTTTGATAAACAAGCATTTTGGATTACGAGCATGCTCCTGGAACAGATTATGCTCATAATCCAAGGTACCACTGTACTTAGGAAAAGTTTGAGCATTTTCTAATTTGTTAAGCAGTAGTTGGTAATTGCAGGAGGAGTTCCGAGCCTGTTTTGTTGTGTTATATTGGTTTTATGTATTTTTTTGAAGAGTAGGGTTTTTGTTTCTTTTTTGAAAGTTTTGTAGTCTGTGGTCAAAGTTAGCAGATTGGTGAGCTGTCGGTCCAGTTTTGCTGCTCTGGTGGCCAGTAGGTTATCATACATTTTTCTTCTTTGACATTTTTGGTTGGTGGGTGTGTGAATATTGTGTGGGTTCTCCTGTGTCTGGTTATGGTGGTTTGGGTTAGTCGATTGTTCCAGTAGGTAGGACTGTCTCCGTTTATAGCTTTGAAGTGTACTCTGGCTTGTATTGGGAGCCAATGTGACTCGTGGTATGCTTCTGTGATGTGGTCATATTTCTTCAGTGAGTAGATAAGTCTTAGGGCTGTGTTTTGTATTGTTTGAAGTTGCTTTATCGTGCTTGCTGGGCAGGGGAGATATAGTATGTTGCAGTAGTCTATTAGGCCTAGTATTAGTGATTGAACCACTAGTTGGAATTGTTTCCTGTCGAAGCCTTTTCTGACTTGTCTTAGGTTTCTCATGGTTGCAAATGATGTTTTTATTATTTTGTTGATTTGTGGTTGTATGGTACATCCTTAGTCTATCAGTACTCCTAGGAATTTTAGTGAGGGTTGAATGGGGTATGAGACCGAGTTTATTACCAGGTTAGTCAGGGATGGGTTTTTGCTGTTTTCTAGGAGGATGAAGTTTGTTTTGTCAGGGTTAAGTTTTAGTTTGTGTTCTTGCATCCATGTTGCTACTTTTTCAAGTGTCCTGTGTATTTTGCCTATCATGGTGGGCTCAGGTTGGTCAAAAGGGAGGAGTAAGGTGATGTCATCAGCGTAGCTGTAGGAGGTAATGCCTAGTTTGTCTAGGTAGGAGCTTAGGGAGGCAATGTATAGGTTGAAGAGTGTTGGAGAAATGGGTGATCTTTGGGAAACTCCGCATGGGTTGGACCATGGTTCTGATTTTTCTTCATTTGTTTTGACTCTATAGGTTTTGGATTGTAGGAAACCTTTGAACCATGTTAGTACCTTTCCTGCAATTCCTATTGAGTCTAGAGTTTGTAGGAGGATGTCATGGTCAACTAGATGTATGATTAACATTTTCTTGCCTGTGCTGAGGTGTTGTCTCGCGATGTCCATGAGTGTTCCTAGCAGGGTTTCAGTGCTGTAGTTGGTTCTGAAGCCAGACCGTGTAGGGTGGAGTAAATTGTGGTTTTCTAGATATCCATTTAGGGCTTTAGCTACGAGGCCTTCCATTAGCTTGACATAGAGTGGGATTGAGGCTATGGGTCTGTAGTTGGATGGTTGGTCTGTTGGTCCTTTGGGGTCTTTTAGGATCGGAGTTATGATAATTTCACTGAGATCTTGTGGAAACTGGACCTCTGTGAGTAGAGTTGTATCCATTATAAAATTTTACTTTTAACATTTACAACTAAAATGAATAACCAACCTGATTTTATTAACAGTCTTTTAATTCCGTACGTAACAACAAAATCCCTTCGTTCCACTTCTCAAAATCTTTTAGTTATACCATCATTAAAATCAATAAATACTTTACGCACCAACAACTTTGCTATCACTGCCCCTTCACTTTGGAATTTACTGCCTATAAATCTCCGTAACGAATTAGATATAAAACAATTTAAAATAGCACTAAAAACATTTCTATTCCGAGACGCTTTTAGTTAAATGGCCACTTTCTTTCTTTTCCTTTTTCGATAATTTTTTACCTAACCTACTGTTTTAGCCTTTATGACTTATCTATCCTATACTTATTGTAGTTCCTCCCCACCTGCCCTTTTGTTGCAGTATGTTTGCGTTAGTCATTTGTCTTCCCTGTTTTAATATGTTTAATCTGTTTTTGTGTAATTTTATTATGTTAACCGCTTAGAAGTTGGATTAAGCGGTCAAACAAATTTTTAATAAACTTGAAACTTGATTGTAGGAGTAGCGTGTGGAATAGCGTACTGGAGGTTTTCAGAAGGTATGGTGGTCAGTGGTTAAGGTCACAGGCTGCATGACTGTATTTGTTGTATAGTTTGATGAGGTCAGACCATTCTATGGGTGTGAAGTGGGACCAAGTTCTGTCTGCTGCTACTAATTCTTTCTCTGAAGGGGAAGTTGAGATCTCTTCTAGGTGGATGGGTGTTACATTTAAAATGGTTCTTAGAGTTGCAATCTTATTTTTGAAGAATGTGGCTAATAAGGTGGCTGAGGGAGGGGGGGGTTGTTTTTTGTCAGATATGGTGTGGTGTCTGTGAGTTCTTTTAGTAACTGGAAAATCTTTTTTGCGTCTTGGGATCCTTCTCCTATTTGCTTTGTGTAGTATGCCTTTCTTTTTTCTTTCAACTTTTGCTTGTATTTTTGGTATAGTGTTGTTTTTGTGGAGTTTAGGCTATCTTTTCTCCATTTTCTTTCTAGTTGTCTTCATTGCCTTTTGAGTTGGAGTAGTATGATGTCACACCATTTGTCTGATTTTCTATGGAATCTGGTTTTGGGTTGTTCTGGGGCTAGCTCATCTAGGATTGCTGTACTCTCTGATGTAACATTTAACCAGTCAATGTTAGGGTAATTTAAATCACAAATATAAGAACATAAAAAGTGCCTCTGCTGGGTCAGCCCAGAGGTCCATTGTGTCCAGCAGTCCGCTCGCGCAGCGGCCCAACAGGTCCAGGACCTGTGTAGTAGTCCTCTATCTATACCCCTCTATCCCCTTTTCCTTCAGAAAATTGTCCAATCCCTTCTTGAACCCTAATACCGTACTTTGTCCTATCACGCCCTCTGGAAGCGCATTCCAAGTGTCCACCACCTGTTGGGTGAAGAAAAACTTCCTAGCATTGGTTTTGAATTTGCCCCCTTTCAACTTTTCCAAATGCCCTCTCGTTCTTATAGTTTTTGAAAGTTTGAAGAATCTGTCCCTCTCCACTTTCTCTATGCCCTTCATGATCTTGTAAGTCTCTATCATATCCCCTCTAATTCTCCTCTTCTCCAGGGAAAAGAGCCCCAGTTTCTCCAGTCTCTCAGTGTATGAAAGGTTTTCCATACTTTTTATCAAACATGTCGCTCTCCTCTGAACCTTCTCGAGTATCACAATATCCTTCTAAGGTACGGCGACCAATATTGGACGCAGTACTCCAGATGTGGATGCACCATCACCCGATACAACGGCAGGATAACATCTTTCGTTCTGGTTGTAATACCCTTCTTGATTATACCTAGCATTCTATTCGCTCTCTTAGCGGTCGCTGAGCACTGTGCCATCGGCTTCATTGCTTTGTCCACAATTACTCCCAAGTCCCTTTCTTGGGTACTCTCACTCAATAACATCCCTCCCATCGTATAGCTGTACCTCGGGTTTCTGCTTTCTACATGCAATACTTTACATTTCTCTTCTTTGAACTTCATCTGCCATCTTGTCGCCCACACCCCTAATTTGTTCAGGTCCCTTTGTAATTCTTCGCAGTCCTCTTTAGTCCGAGCACCACTAAATAGGTTGGTGTTGTCTGCAAATTTTATTATTTCGCACTTCGTCCCTGTTTCTAAATCATTTATAAATATATTGAATAGCAGCGGTCCGAGCACCGACCCCTTCGGAACACCACTCATCACCCTCCTCCAGTCCGAGTAATGGCCCTTCACTCCTACCCTCTGCTTCCTCACCGCCAACCAATTCCTGATCCATCTATGTACGTCTCCTTCTACCCCATGGTTCTTCAGTTTCCGAAGTAGGCGTTCATGGGGTACCTTGTCAAAGGCTTTTTGGAAATTTAAATATACGATGTCTATGGGGTCCCCTTTGTCCATCCGTGTGTTAATTGCTTTGAAGAAGTGCAGTAAGTTCGTTAGGCACGATCTCCCCTTGCAGAAGCCATGTTGGCTTGTGATTAGAAGTTTATTTCTTTCAAAATGCTCATCGATGCTGTCTTTTATCAGCGCTTCCACCATTTATAAAGAAACAGCCAGCCCCAAAATGCAACCTGCAAGCTGGGTTCCTTGCAAGAGCTGTGTACACACAGGAACAAAAAACCAACACCAGTCAATAAAGCCCAACAACTGATGGCATAAACCAGTGAGGGAGAAAATCATCAGTTGGGCTTCATGGGTTTTCAGGCAAAAAAAACTCCTCTCCCTGTAACGAACATCAGCCCAAATTTAAGGGCTAAAAAACAGGCGACTCACAACTGGTTTGCCCCAAGGGTTACATAGCCACAACGCAAGGAAAACCCTAAAGTAAGGCACAACTAAACCCTACTGTAGATACAGAGACAGTTGGTCAAAAACAGTTGAAAATATAAGGACTTATCTATTTCCTGGCACGGCTTCAACTCCATACAGAAACTCAGTTCAAATACAGTTTTGGAAGAGTGGCATGGGATTCACTGACACCCAGCAGGAGAAGGTACTGAAGGCTCCGTCTCTGGAAGACATGACACACACTGACATGACACACACTGGGTCTGATAAGTGGATACAGCTATTATCTAAATACAAAGAATTGACCAAATTAGAACTCCACAGTGCCTCTTTAGTGGATTACTGCAAACCAAGAGATTATTCCAAGGGGCTGCATATGACCAAAGTCCCTAGACTCTTCGACAATGATCTTGTGTTCATAGAATAAATGGAACAAAATCTTAAATAGATGTTCTTAATGCTCCTTTTGATCAAGGCAGCACAGGCTACTATTCAAGTCGAGAAACAGCAGTATGAAACTGAGTTGAGCAGTTTAACTGCTGAAGATCAGGATGTGGACAAACTGGCAGACTTCAAATGTAAAAGTGAGAAGTTTAAAACTGTTCTGCGATTTCAAAAAGTTAAAAATACCAGCGCGATCAGAAGGATTATACCTCCAGATATGTTTACACTTGGTTGAGGAAGGAGGCCAATGGGCAGGAGAACAGGAAGCTTTCTTCCAGTGGAAGTGAAGAGGGTTCACAAAAGGAAGACTCTGATGGGGATTCAAGAAAAAGATGAGGAGAACAGAGAGGCAGGATTAGGGGGAGGGGCAAGGCGCCTCAAACCCAGTCCCAGACCAGACAGAATCAATTGTGGTGAACATCTCCCAGCATCAATTGACAGCAAGTGAGGAAGCTGTGCTGAATAAAGGACTTTCTTTTGTGCCTACTTCTAACCACCAATCTTTCCAGTTCAGGATTGAGCTTGAAAAATTTATGCGCAAGCTACAACTCAAATTATTTTTTTCTGAACAGTCTGTAGATCGGGTGGTGATAAATAAATCTGTCTGGGTGCCCCTGGGTCCTTTGTTGGCTGCTTTTAAAAAGCCTGTTCTCAATGATATAGAGAAGACAGAACTTTCTCTGAGTAGGTTTAAAAATAATCTTGACATGAGCCCTGCTTTTGACTTAGTGGACCATGGGAAACTGTTACAATGCCTAGACGCAATTGGAATCAGAGGAGAGGTCTTAGACTGGTTTTGAGGTTTCCTTATGTCCCGCACTTATCAATTACGTTTTAATTATGATCTCTCTGATACCTGGAGCAATCCATCTGGCATGCCGCAGGGGTCACCAATATCTCTATTGCTTTTCAATGTTTACATGTCTTCAATAGGTGCGCAACTGTCCCAGCTGGGGATAAAATTATTTAGTTATGCAGATGACTTTACGATCATTATCCCATTCGCCACCTCTCTCTCGTAAGTTACCCCTAAGGCAACAGAAGCACTAAATTTGATGTAGCAATGGATGAGTGAATTCAGATTAAAGCTTAATTCGGAAAAAAACAAAATTCTCTGTAGTTTCATCACACCCGCTTGACACTAAATCATCACTGTACATCAATAAACTCAGTTATCCTATTCAATCTACTATGAAGGTATTGGGAATAACATTGGACCAGAACCTAACCATGAAAGGCCAGGTGGACTCCTTGGTTAGAAAGGGTTTTTTCACTCTCTGGAAGCTTCGGTCCATTAAAGCATATTTTGATGTTTCATCATTTAGAATTCTGGTACAGTCCCTTATACTGAATCAAATTGATTACTGTAATATTGCCTATTTGGCAATTTCCCAGAAGAATATGCGGCGATTAGAACTGGTACAAAATGCGGCGGTCAGGCTAATTTTTGGGTTGAAGAAGTTCGATCATGTAACACCTTCCTACCGACTTCTGCATTGGCTGCGGATGGAGGCACGTGTGAGGTTCAGGTTTGGATGTTTTTGCTTTAAGATACTATTCGCATTAGCCCTTAAATATATAACTGACCTTTATCTTTCACAACCAACAGACATGAGAAGCTCACACTTGAATTTTGTTTCCCCACCTGTTAGAGGATGTAAATTTAAAAACCATCATCAACATCTTCTCACACATCAGGCATCATTATGAGGTAAAGACGTGGAACAACTGCTTATGCCTACTACTTATGAGGAATTTAGGAAAAACCTTAAAACATATCTGTTCCTGAAGTATTTAGGTAACTGACCTGAACAAACTTAGTCCACAATATCTGATCTCTAGAGCTGTTTATCACTAGCTCTTAACTTTGTTAATTCTACTCAATCTTTAGCATCTTTTAATCATTGTAAACTGCACAGAACTGTTATTATTTTTATTAAAGAAAAAAGGGCAGAAAAAAGGATAGAATTAGTGAGATACTGAAAGGGGTGAGGGAAAGAGGTGGCAAGCTGTAGGTAGACACAATGAAAGGGAAATTGAGGACTGGAAGGTAAGAAAGTAGACAAAAAGTAGAAAACAAATTGAGAAGAGCAGAAAAGAAAAGGAAGGGAGAGGAGAGAGAGATACCAGAACATTGGTGGAGGGGGAGGAGACAAGATACCAGATCTGAAGGGAGGAAATGAGAGAGATGTTTAAAAACCACCTGGAGGAGAGAGTGAGAGATGGATGAGAAAAATACAAAGATGCCACACCATGGGGGAGCAGAGGAAAAAGATCCAATTGGAGGGGGAGGGAGAGATGGAAGGGAGAGGCAGACAGTTTCTGATAGAGGCATAGAAATAGAGCAGATGCCTGCAGACAGTGGATGGAAGGAAGAGAGTGATGAGAAGATGAGGAAAGCAGAAACCAGACAACAAAGATAGAAAAACTTTCTATTTCTTTTTTTTTCCTTTTTGCTTTAAGATAAAGTAGTGTTGTAGCTGTGTTGATAAACGTTTATAAACAAAGCCCTGCCAGATGAAGATCTCTTCCTCTAGTTCGGCAGCCAGTACTCTCATTTATAAAATGACAATTGTACAGAATCTAATGTAATCTAGTCTTCAATTTATATACCGGGTCATCTCCCAACAGAGCTCGACTCACTTCACATGTAATTAATACTAGAGTACATAAGAAAGAGAGCATAGAAGAAAAAAAAGCTGGATTATCGTCAGTTTTTGATACTATAGTTAAGCCATTTAAGTTTTGTGTAAACTGCAGAGTTTTCAGGGCTTTACGAAATTGTTTTAGCTGGCTTATCAGTCTAATGGAGACAGGAAGTCCATTCCACATCTCTGCAATCTTGAAGGCAAAAGATTGACTTCCTATAGATTTAATACCCTTAAAAGAAAGGAAAGATAGTTTATATCTCTGTGTATTCCTCAAATGGCAAGATCTGAAGGGGTTCCAATATAAGGGACCTAAAGGCTTAAATATTCCATAGAGAAGCTTAAAGATAATGTATGCACATTTAAATTGAATCCTGAAGCAGAATGGAAGCCAGTGAAGCTTTCTCAACAAAGGAGAAACATGATCGTACTTTTGCTTCCAGAATATAAGCTTAGCTGCCGTATTTTGTATCAGCTGAAGTCGTTTTAGACTGCCCTGCTTAATGCCTGAATTATAATAGTCTAGCTGGGCAAGCACTGTAGATTGTACCAATACTGAAAAATGTTCTTGATGGAACAATGATCTAACTTTCCTCAACATACATAGACTAAAAAAACACTTTGCCAATAGAAGTGCGGCTAGGAGGAGGTAGCCGGCCAGAGGAGGTAAACACAGGAGGCATGTATTTGGGACGCAGAATGGAGGGGGGGGGGAGGGACGAGGGGCAATTGGGACATGGAAGGGAGGACTGGGGGTCGTGTTGGGACAAGAAGGCAGGAAGAGGTACTGCGTTAGTATAGGACAAAAACAAGTGTAAACCTCCTATCTTTCTATTTAAACTTTTCTTTAATGTTTTTATAGAATGTGTACTGTACAGCAGGGTTTTTCAACCTTTTTACACTCGTGGACTGGCAGAAATAAAAGAATTATTTTGTGGACCGGCAAACTACTAGGACTAAAATTTAAAAACCCCGTTTCCATCCCATCTCCGCGAGTTCGGTCACCTCAGTAACTATAGAAAAATAGACAACTATAGTGCAAAATATAAATAGCAGATATAAATTCTCAAAATTGACACGTTTTGATCACTAAATTGAAAATAAAATCATTTTTCCTACCTTTGCTGTCTGGTGATTTCATGAGTCTCTGGTTGCGTGTCCTTCTGTCTGGGTATCCTTTCTTTCATTTCTCTCTTTCTGCACTCAGGCCCAAGAATTGTCCCTTTCTATTCCCTCCCTCTTTCCTTCCTATGTCCTTAGTGCCCCCGGTGCCTCCTTCCCATGTCTTTAGTGTCCCCAGTGCCTCCTTCCCGTGTCCTAGGTGCCCCTTTCTGTCTTTAGTGCTCCCAGTGCCTCCTTCCCATGTCCTTAGTGCCCCTTCCTGTCTTTAGTTTCAAGTTTTTCAAGTTTTATTAGGATTTTATATACCGCCTATCAATGTTATCTAAACGGTTTTACAATCAGGTACTCAAGTATTTTCCCTCTCTGTCCCAGTGGGCTCACAATCTATCTAACATACCTGTGCCCCCAGTGCCTCCTTCCCAAGTCCTTAGTGCCCCTTCCTATGTCTTTAGTGCCCCCAGTGCCTCCTTCCCATGTCTTTAGTGCCCCCAGTGCCTCCTTCCCATGTCTTTAGTGCCCCCAGTGCGTCCTTCCCATGTCCTTAGTGCCCCTTCCTGTCTTCAGTGCCCCCAGTGCCTCCTTCCCATGTCCTTAGTGCCCCTTCCTGTCTTCAGTGCCCCCAGTGCCTCCTTCCCATGTCCTTAGTGTCCCTTCCTGTCTTCAGTGCCCCCAGTGCCTCCTTCCCATGTCCTTAGTGCCCCCGGTGCCTCCTTCCCATGTCTTTAGTGCCCCCGGTGCCTCTTTCCCATGTCTTTAGTGCTCCCAGTGCCTCATTCCCATGTCCTCAGAGCCCCCAGTGCCTCCTTCCCATGTCCTTAGTGCCCCTTCCTGTCTTCAGTGCCCCCAGTGCCTCCTTCCCATGTCCTTAGTGCCCCAGGTGCCTCCTTCCCATGTCTTTAGTGCCCCCACAGTGCCTCATTCCCATGTCTTTAGTGCCCCCAGTGCCTCATTCCCATGTCCTCAGTGCCCCCAGTGCTTCCTTCCCATGTCTTTAGTGCCCCCAGCGCCTCCTTCCCATGTCCTTAGTGCCCCTTCCTGTCTTCAGTGCCCCCAGTGCCTCCTTCCCATGTCCTTAGTGCCCCTTCCTGTCTTTAGTGCCCCCACAGTGCCTCTTTCCCATGTCTTTAGTGCCCCCAGTGCCTCCTTCCCATGTCCTTAGTGCCCCCAGTACCTCCTTCCTATCTCTTTAGTGCCCCCAGTGCCTCCTTCCCATGTCCTTAATGCCCCTTCCTGTCTTTAGTGCCCCCAGTGCATCCTTCCCATGTCTTTAGTGCCCCCAGTGCATCCTTCCTATGTTCCTCTCACTGCCTTCCACACTTTGTCCCACCCCCACCCCCCAAGCCAGCCTGCCTGTCTACCTCTCTCCCTCCCTCCCTCCATGGTCAAAGCCAGCCTGCTTGCCTGCCTACCTCCTTCCCTCCCTGCCCCGCAAAAAAAAAAAGCCTCCCTCCTTCCTTTCCCCTGCTCTTACCGCCCTGCTGCTGCTGCTGCTAAAGCCGATAGGAAGTCTTCTTTCCGACGTCAGAGAGGACGTTCTGGGCCAGCCAGGCAGCGATTGGCTGGCCCAGAACATCTTCTCCGACGTCAGAATTGACGTCAGAAAGAAGACTTCCTGTCGGCTTTAGCAGCAGTGGCAGGGTGGTAAGAGAAGGGGACCCGGGAAAGGAAGGAGGGAGGGACAGGAAATGATTGCCTGTCCTGTTGTCCCCGAGCACAGGTTCGGGACACTGTCCCGAAGCTGTGTATGGGGACAACAGGACAGGAGATCTGAAAACGGACCTATGGTGATTTTAATCTTGCCGGACCGGCAGAAATTTCCTGCGGACCGACACCGGTCTGCGGACCGGCGGTTGAAGAACAGTGCTGTACAGGATCCGAGTTACATACAAATTTAACTTAAGAATGGTTTAAAAAAATGGAACTCATTCTTAACCCAGGGACCGCCTGTATTCATTTTACTGTAACTCTGAAACGTTTCTATATCCTTCAACTTCATCTATATATATATATATATATATATATATATATATATATATATATATATATATATAGTATACTGGTGTCTTTTCAGGTTTTCCAGGTAATGGGGTGTTTCATACATATTGGGGTTTCCCAGGCAATGGGGTGTTTCATACATATTGGGTTTTGGGCCTCCACTTATCCTGCTTAATACTATTATTGCATCATAGTCACTCAGGGCACTATAAGAAAAGTTATCCCATTACCTGAAGAGTGGCGCTGTGAGTCATGAAAGCATCTGGTGTCATCAGTTTGGGCTTGACATCATTCGAAAGAGTCAGGAAGTCCGCAGGTAGGGGTAGATCAGTTATGCGTTGCAAGTCAGACTGAGAATTATGAATGGATCCCTTCTCCTCTGAGCCCAGATTTGTTAAGTGATCTGAAAATGCTTCAAGAGAAAAAAACCCCCATTTAAAAAGGAATTTGTACAGTAGTGACATACAACATGGGAAAATGGCAGAGTACTATATGGGACTGTGAAGACCACCAGAAAGTAAGTGGAATCAGATATTCCTAAAGTAGAATAACTGAAACTTCATTATCTTAATAGTAGGCAGAACATTAAGAACAGCTTTTTTAGTATGTTCACGTTGAACACTTTCTCTTCCTGGGAGAGATTATGTGACTGCAAGGTAATGCAATGCCCAAAATATCTTTGGCAACAAAGCAGAATGGAGCAAAGAAATCACTGAGAGGGTATTTGGTGCTCAAGAAATATTCCATTACAATGCAAACTATATTCATTAACTTTGGCTTCTATCAAGGGGACATGTTTTCAAATGCGTTAGTTCTGCACATACCATGACAGTAGTGAATCTCCTAAGCTGTGGTATGTGAAATATGATCTCACTTTTTCATATTTACTGCCAACCATCACTTTTGTACTTGTATCGTGCCAAAGATCTACAATGGAGATCAACCCAATGCATTTACAACTGCAAATGAATCACAAGACAGCTGCATCTTCAACCAACTCTAGTCAAAGTAAATGGAAAAAAATATCAGGCGAACACTCCTAGAAGCTGATGTACCTCATTCTACAAGGATGTCAGCTCTCAAAAGAATGAAAGATTAGGTTCTTATCTTGCTAATCTTCTTTCAGATAGAAGACATAGGATTCTGTACAGTAGCTGTTGCTTTCCATTATTCATGAATCTGCATAAGGGTGTCACCTGTGACAAACCTGTGGCCAGCTTTGTCCCTGTAAGGGATAAAAGCAAAACACGGTCCCTGGTCAGAAGGGCTGACCAGGTTAAAAGTAAAAGTTTGGTTTTGGCTGACTACCCCTCAGACAGTGAGGTAGAGCAGGAGAGGCAGGAACATAGGTACATCCAGCAGAGAGCGCCATCTCAGGACAGGTACCCTAGAAAGCCTGAGAGGACTCTTATTGAGAAGTGCAGTCCTAGGGCTGGAAGGTATGCTCATTACCAGCCTAGGAGAAACTTGAGTTATTTCCCTAGGGATTTCCTGCCTAACACAGCTGCTCTGAGGAGAGAGGGGTGGGGCTTTAACCAACATAAAAACAGAGTATGGAATCTCAGTAGGGGGAGCAGGGAAAGCCGGGATGGAGCTGAGGCTAACGAGCTCAGGCTGCGGCAGGAGAGACAGCAGAGCTTGGAGGCAGATGAGGGGAGAAGTCTCTCTCCTCCAGCCCGCAGCAGTGAGGACGTGGAGATGCCAGAGGACTACCTCCACTCCACCCCAGAGGCTGCTGAGCAGACAGAGGCTATGGACACCGCTGAGCCATTGCTGGAAGCTAGCCATTTCCCCACTGACATGGAGGTTAGTTACTAAGGGGAAGGAAGCAAGGCTGTGCTTGTGCTGTCTCCCGTAACCCAAGCCCAGCTGGCAGAGATTAGGAGAAGAGCAGGAAAATCTCTCCGCTACTCTGTATGACTGCCCGGAGAGCTTTGTTTGTGCAAGGAACTTTATCTGTAGGGGTGTGAAAGCTCCATGGGAAAAACCCAAGTAAAGTTCACAGCTTATATAATGCCTTGCTGTCTTCCGTCGGCCAGGAAGCCCAGCTGATAATAACGAGCTGTGAAGCCTGCTCTGCAAACCTGTCCGTGTCTCAGCTAGGTAAGCTGAAACGTTTAAGAAATTCAGGGCTAGGTTTTGAAACTGTAATTACTCTGGCTGTAGTCACAAGGTGTGCAAAGTTTGAAAGTTTTATTTTCCTGATATTTTTCATTTGCCTTTTTCCCTGGTGAAGAGGACTGTAGTTAAACTAGAAAGTCCAGGGTATTGAACTGTATGTGGCATTTATAGCAAGCCATTCTGACAACTGCAAGTTATTTTGTATTTTATAATTTTTGCCATGACATACGGGTGGCTGATGGTATTCAGACCCCCGGGTTCAATAAAACTCAAGAACATTCTTTTGTAGCAAGACTTACCTGTGTGGTCTTCTCTTTATAAGTTACTCTCAGTGTGGCCTGGCAGACTAGGCAGGCGCCTAGGTCTGTTCTACCCTGAAAAGCCTTCCTCCAACCTGAGGAGGTCACGCCGACAGGCCAGAACTCAACACACTTAGTCCCTCTGCTGATTAGAGGAAGGGATAAGTATGTCACACACCCAAACTCTGAACTTTTCCCTTTCTGCAGTTGAGAACAGCTCCCTCTTCAGTTAGTACCAAGGCAATCGAATTCCAGTGAAAAAGAAGAAAAAAGGAGGGGCACAAGGAACTTCTCCAACAAACCATATTCTGTTCTGCTCTGTAACTTATGATAAAAGAACAATGATTAACAATTAGCAATTTAATATTGAACAACAAATTATGCACATGAATAGCTAGGAACCAACCTGCTAAGTGCAACTAGAAGGATACATATCCCCCCCCCCCAAAGGAGAAAGGGAATAGAAGCTCTCACGTCCCTGTAGTTTTGTCTCTGCTAAATCTTAGATAAAGGAGAAGAGGTCTCAAGATGGACACAGGCAACATCCAAGTCAGTAATCAGGTGAAACAAAAGCTTTGGAGGGTGGGGCGTACAGAATCCTGTCTTCTATCTGAAAGATTACCAAGATAAGAACTTAATCTTTTATTCAGTAGCAAAGACTTAGGATTCTGTACAGTAGCTGACGTACCAAGGCAGATCCAGTCTAGGGAGGGACAAATGAACATTTCTACAGTACTGAGGACGAAAAGTAGCATCCTCTCTAGACACCACATTCACTTTGTAGAACCTTGTAAAAGTGTAGAGAATAGACCAAGTAACTGCTCTATAAACTTTAGGAAAATCAGGCAAACAGCCCAGAACTCTGTCCAGGAAGCAGCCACACCTGAGATAGGGGGCTATGAAGATGAAATTGCCAGGTGAATCCATCTGGCAATCGAAGCCTTGGAAGCTGGCTTGCATCATCTCAAGTGGCTGGTCAGCACAAAAAGGTGGTCAGAAAACAGGGAATCATTAGTTCTCTTCAGAAAGAAGTAGGGCTCTGTGCACATTAAGCCTCTGCAAAATTATGTTCCGGTTCATAGAACCCTTGGAATGAAAGGCAGATAAACAAATCTCTTGATTGATATGGAATACAAAAAACAACTTTGGTAGAAAGGCAAGTACAGTGCACAGAGACATACCAGATACCATAAAACAGAGGAAGAACTCTCTACAGGAAAGGGCCTGCAACTCTGAGATTCACCTTGCCAAAACAATGGCAACCAAAACCATGGTCTTAACCGTAAGATCCAAGAGGGAAGCATCCAGCAGGGGCTCAAATAGAGTCCAAGATAGGCCCTTCAGAACCACATCAAGGTCCCAAGACTGGAACAGTCTGTGCAACAGGAGTCACAATTGGAGTGCTCCCCTCAAGAATCTAGTGATATCTGGATGAGATTCTAACGACTGCATGCCTCCTGGGCCCTAAAACATGAAAGACCTGTAGGACTGCTAGAATCATTGAGATAGGAGATTTCTCAGGCTCCACCTATGCCTGGCGTACTGGAAAGACTACCAGGTCTTCACATAAAAGTCACAAATATTGCAGGCTTCTCTGCCCTAAGGAGAGTCATAATGACAAACTCTGAGAAACCCTTACGAAAGAGGGTTGTGTGCTCAAGAGCCATAACACCAAAGCGTTCTGGATTATCTATGAGAACTGGGCCTTGAATGAGGAGCCCTGGAAGAATCAGCAGTTTGAAACATT
The DNA here is from genome assembly GCF_902459505.1 of Geotrypetes seraphini. Taxonomy (NCBI): domain Eukaryota; kingdom Metazoa; phylum Chordata; class Amphibia; order Gymnophiona; family Dermophiidae; genus Geotrypetes; species Geotrypetes seraphini. The sequence goes on along the minus strand of NC_047087.1, from coordinate 163,529,547 downwards.
TGTCTCTTTACATATACACCAGATCCGCATACCAAGGCCAGCAGGACCTGTCTGGAGCTACCAGAATCACCAGCCCCTGTTGGTTTGCTATTCTGTGGATGACCTGATCGACCGTGGCCCAAAGAAAAAACACACAGAGCAGAAGATTGGAAGGCCAGGGTTTAACGAGTATGTCCAGCCCTGCGCTTCCCAGTTTCGTCCTTCTACTATAGAAGCGATCTGTCTTCATTTTCTTGGCTGTGACCATGAGATCTGTATCTGGTCTTCCCCAGTGCTGCACAATGAAGGCAAACACCTTCTAGGACAGAAACAACTCTCTCGGATCAAGAGCCTAACTGCTGATAAAACTGACCTTCTACGTTCTCTACTCATTCCACGTGGACAGCCGAGAGAACTTGCAAATGAGCTTCCGTCCATTGGAACAACATGTGTGTCTATATGCAAAGAGCAGCGCTTATCATACCTCTCTGCCAGTTTACATAAGCTACTGCTGTGATATTGTCAGAAAATACCTAGAACGCCTTCCCTGTGAGCAAAGATTGCATCTCCTTCAGCACCATATGAATAGCTCTCATTGCTAGATGATTTATGGACTGCTTGCTTTCCGATGGGGTCCATTCTCCCTGGAGCATGCAACCACAGCAGTGGGCCCCCAGCTGCTCAGGATGGTATTGATCGTGAGGATCACTCAAATTAATTCTGATAGGCATGCCCCTCAACAAGGCATCCCTCTTGATTCACCAAAACAAGCTACGCTTTGTCCCGAACTCCAAAAGAGCTGCATCTGCAGGGGTGGCACAGCGGAGACCACCTGAACAGGAGTGCTGGAGTGGCAGCATATGAGTTCTCGCCCAGGGAACAACTTCCAGGGAGAACGCTATTAAGATCAGCACTTGAAGGTAATATCAGACCATGGATCTCAGTAAAGCCAGGATCTCTGAAATTTACTTCCTGGGCTTATGTTTGCACGGCTCAGGAAGAAAAACATAGTCCTGAGCCATGTCAAAGTAAACTTCCAGATATTCCAAGCACTCCAGCCCAGATTCACTAAAGATAGTGATTCAATCACTGTTGGCTGATCCTCCAATCTTCAGGTGCTAGACGATTTTAACGACACTTACAGCAGGTCAGCAATTTCATGTTTGAATTTGAGATGTATACCATCCGGTCCAGTTGATTTATCACTTTTTAACTTGTCAATTTGGCTTACTATATCTTCCATATTCACTGAGATTTCTTTCAGTTCCTCCACATCATCACCCTATACAACCATTTTCGCTTCAGGTAAATCTCTTACATCTTCTTCTGTAAACACCGAAACAAAGAATTCATTCAGTCTCTCTGCTATGGCCTTACACTTCTTGAGGGTAATAGGAGAATAGTATAGCGGTTTGTGGTATAGACGCTGCTGGAAACAGTCTTTGAGGATTCAATGGAGCACAGCTGCACTTCAGAACAAGCTAAGTTTTTTTTTATTTGTTCCTGCTATGTTGATTATATGGAGAAACTGCCTGCATTGTGTTGTTCTGATTTTCACAGGCTTCAAGATTTTTGTATCTGAAAGTTTGATTCAAGAACCGCCTAATGATCGAATCACGAACTGTAACAGCTATCCTATTCTTTCCCTCCTTAGCAGAAACCCCTGGAGGCACATCCTCGGTGTGAGAGGATATTGTATCCCCTGGTGGGCAGGTCCTGGCTACAGGATTATTTCCTACTTCACCAGGATGATGCTATCCTTCTAGGAGACCTCTCTCCTCTAAGGCAGCACAAGGGCTACTAGACTGGAGGTTTGACTTCACTACAACATTACATTAAATTACATTAGTGATTTCTATTCCGCCATTACCTTGCGGTTCAAGGCGGATTACATCCAAACTAAAACAAAAATTACATTCAAAATTTGAAGGAATAGAATAAGCGATGACATAGAATTTTTAAGGTAATATATGTTGGGTAAAAAGTTACCAAAGGGAAGTGGAGGTCTTCAGGAGATAAGAATAGGGTGAAATTATGGGTTTTAGATAACGTTTGGTAGATAAAAGAGTATTAGAGAGATCTAATAGAGTGTTGGATATTGGGTTGGGATTGGTTGTGCTGGATAGGTTTTATGTGTTTTTTGAAGAGTATGGTTTTAATATCTCTCCTGAAGGCTTTGTAGTCTGTAGTCGAAGATAACAGAGTGGTGATTTGTCTGTCCAGTTTAGCTGCTTTGGAGGCTACTAGGTTATCAAAAAGTTTTTTTTGTTTGACATCTTTGGATGATGGGTGAGTGAATAGTGAGTGGGATCTTCTGTGTCTGGTTGAGGAGGATTGATTTAGTCGGTTATTCCAGTAGGTTGGGCTTTCTCCGTTCAGAGCCTTGTAAAGTAAGCAGTAGAATTTGAAGTGCACTCTCGCTTCTATTGGAAGCAGTGCGAGTCATGGTATGCCTCTGTGATATGGTCATATTTTTTTAGGAAATAGACAAGTCTCAGGGCTGTATTCTGTATTGTCTGCAATTGCTTCATCATGGTCGCAGGACAAGGTAGGTATAGTATACAACATCCCTGTAGGTCTCTTCTATGCACTTCTCTGTTTTCCTCAGTTCCTCCAAGGGAATGTACTTGTTATCTGTAGGGGTATTTCCGTATTCACACCTGAAGGTTAGGCCTCTCTGATGTCATCAAAGCCTGAACCATTGTCTCAAGAAATCTTTCTGCTGCAAGAAACTTTCCAGCATGAATTTTGCAAGAAGAAAGAAGTACACAGCTTTGCTGTTTCTGCCTGATGCATTATGGGTATGTACCAGAATGTTATACTATTCAAGGACTTCTATCTGTGTCTTTATTATAGGGCTGTGTGAATCTTGTGGAAGTTATCCTGTTCTTAAATGTCTAACGGCCCTGGGTCTACCAGCCTATATGATACTTTACACAGAAAGGCTATTCATCCAAGTTCTGTTTCTGGATTGGTCCGAGGAAGTCATCTGATGAGATCCAAGTGAGAAGGTGCTAATTAATTAGTTAGTCTGTGTTGAGATGGGGGGGGAGCTCACATCTTCCCACAGGTGTTCTGCACGTAACCTTTTCTTTTAATAATTAGACCTGTAAGTTACCTCGTGTGACTCTCTGCCTAAGAGAGAGAAATTCGGACTTTTAAACAGCTCTGAATTCAGCACTAAAAGGAACTTGTCAGCTGATGAATTATTGCCTTACCCAGGACTGGCAACACGTGTACCTTTAACAAGGATTTCCTGCATCTCCTAAAAGCTAACAAGAAGAAGTTTCCATTTCACCTAATTTGTGCCGGAGGCCTGATCAATTGGTGAGAATACGGAATTTACACTCTTATCAGCTGGGTTAGATAAGGATCCGATTGTGATAGGACAAGGGTTGTAAAGTTACCTGTGTGATAATATAATCATTTGCTAATCAGGGATTATTATTATTATAAGGAATTGTTTAGTGTGTGTGTAACAAGTATTATTAATTAGTTTCTAACAATTATATTGTGATAATTATGTACTGAGTTTCATTTATGTAATCAGATATTTTGTGATCAATATTTAGATATTGCAACTGGCTTGTGAATTATATTTTTCTATTTTCATAATAAAAGTATTTCTCATTAGCCTGGGTCTTGTGTCGTGTAAACAGGCAATAAAGCAGAACCTGGATCAGCGTTTATGGTTTTCCCTAGACAAAACTAACAGAGACGTAATTTGTTTATGTAACTGATTAGTATCTACCATAAATCTTCCTACATATCTGAGAGCTAGGAGCTCTTTGCAGTGAATACACACATAACTTCTCGCCAAGCGGGAGAAACTTATACATGTGACACTCGATGCAAAAGACTGGATAGCACCCCTCTTGCTGCTGGACTACTGTCTGCATCTTATTATTGAGCTGATTAATTAGTTAAACCTTATTAAGCAACTAGGAATATATTAGACTAGTATAGAGAGCCATAGGATTATATTATATGCTTATTTATTTATTTAAAAATTTCTTACTCACTATATCCAGTAGTTTTGTGCGAGTTACAAAAAACCACTTAGCAAGTAATGAAATATAATAAGAATATGTAATAAATAGTCCTGTTGTCCTAATTAGAATAATTGACTAAAAGTTAAGACTATAAGTAAAGAAAAACCGGCCACCTCTGTCCTTTTGAACTGCAAAGCCCTACAAAATCCCCAAACAATTCAACACACATTCTCCCATACATCCTAATCACACATTCCACACACACTAGCACCCACACCAACATGCAGAACACATTCTCCAATCTCTCAGCACCTAGACCTCTGGTACACCGAGCAGACAATGAGTAAGATAAACCACAATAGGGCCCTGCCCTCTATTTAACTTATTGATATGGAAATTGGAACGATGAGTGAGGTGATTAAATTTCTAAATAACACTAAATTGCTCAAAGTTGTTACAATGCATGCACAGACCTTAGGAAACTGGAAGGCTGGGCATCCAACATGCAGATGAAATTTAAAGTAGACAAATGCAAAATGATGTACATTTGGAAGAATAACCCAAATCACAGTTAGCACCCAAGAAAAAGATCTGGGTGTCATTGTAGACAATACGATGAAACCTTCCACCCAATGTGTGGCGGCACCCAAAAAAGCAGGATGCCAGGAATTATTAAAAAGGGAAGGTTAACAAGATTATGAATATTATATGTTTAAATCTGTTTATTGGTTTTCAAAAGTACAAGAAAAAAAAAAACATCCATCAAATACAATCAAGAGTCCCCTAAAGAAACCCACCCACCCAACTTACCCCCCTACCCCCCCATGGGAACAACTACTCCAAAGTCCAACATATCAGTTCAACAGTCTGCTGCGCACCGTCGGTGTTAAAGTAGAACAAAATGGTAACCAACATTTGAGATGTAGGGCACCACGTCTAGAGTCCATATCAGAAATGTCTAAACGTTCACATCCCGCAAGTTGGATCATCTGGGTTCGCCAATGCGAAACGGTAGGCGTGTGAGGTGACAACTAGCACTAAAGGATGGTTTTGATGCCCACCAGGATGGCCTTCCGAGAAAACGCCGCTGCGCCTGGACGAATCGGATGCAGAGATAACTTCAAGGTGAAGAGAAAGGTGTCCGTAGGCAACCAAGTACAATTCCAGAAAGTTGCAATGTGGAGACAAAGACGTTTCCAAAAAGCCCGAATTCCTGGGCACAACCAGAACATATGACCCAATGAAGCTCAAGGAGCCGCACACTTGGGGCAAGCATCAGTAGAACAAATGTGTGCATGGAAGGCTCTGACAGGAGCAAAGTAGGCCCGGACTAAAAATTTATGTCGCAGCAACCAAGGATTTCGTCCCTTGAAGGATGCTCCGCTTTAACATATCCGCAGAGATGGGAAACTGTAAGTCCAAGGACCACTTAGTAGCAAAAGCTGCATAATCCAAGTCTCCAGCCATCTCCAGTAGAGAGCGATGATGAAAATGCAGAGGGATGAGCACTTGAGCAGTGAGACTGAATGCCTCAGACAGCTTCTCCTGAACATCCTCTCGCAGGGCCGAACAAGGGAGGGAATGAACATAATGTTGCAATTGTCCATAGGAAAACCAATCCCCAGCCACCAAGGCAGAGGAATCACAAAGCGTCTGGAAAGGCTGAAGAGTGCCATCAGATTGTAAAACATGAAACAAGTAATGCATTCCCCTCCCCGGCCACCTGGGATGAGCATCCAAGCCTATTCCAGGGAGAAAGTCTCCATTGCCAGTAATAGGTAAGCACGGTGTCACATCAAAGCTGCTTCCAAATTTTACGTAATGGGAGGAGAAATAAATCCCCATAAGATTGCTTCTGGGAAGGTAAGCATTTCACATGAAGTAAATAACTAAAATGGTAAGGAGCAAAAGCAATGCATTCCACCCCTGTAGCAGAAAAGTAGGAGGTAGCACAGAACCAATCATTCAAATGCCGAAGTTGACAAGCCACATTAAATCTACCCAAGTGTAACAGTCCGAGACCCCCCTGTGTAGTAGGTAAAGATAAAGAATGTAAGGGAATGCGAGACCGCTTGCCTCCCCACAAAAAAGAACGTAAGGAACGACGATGCAGCCGCAAGTGACAACGCTGTAAAAGAAGAGGCAAAGTCTGAAAAAGGTAAAGCCACTGGGGGACCACCATCATGTTGTACAAGGCAATTTTCCCCAGAAGGGTTAACAGATAAGAGCGCCAAGCCCGCAGTCGCCGTTCGGTCCCAGCCAGCAAAGGAAATACATTAATAGAGTAAAGCGTAGCCAGGTCCCTGGGTATAAGAATACCTAAATATCGAATCGAGGAGTCAGCCCATACTAAAGGAAAGGTACCCGTCCAAGATTCACGGACTGAGAGCTGCAAGGGTAGCACTAGAGACTTCTGCTTATTTAGAGTCAACCCAGAGAACAAATGAAACTCATCTAAGAGCTCCAGAGCGCGCACCAGAGAACGTTGCAGGCGAGCCAGGGTTAACAACAAATCATCAGCAAAAGCCAACACATGTATTTGAGAAGAGCCCTCTGGCAAGCCAACCAGCTCATCATCCCTTTGAATCGTGCGAAGCAGGGGTTCTAAATAAAGAAGGAAAAGCAATGGGGAAAGAGGGCAACCCTGACGAGTCCCTCTGCCCACTTCAAAGGAATTGGTTAGAATCCCATTGACTAAGACTGTAGCCGACGGTGCAAAATAAAGCGCTCGCAAGGCAGGCCAGAACCAGCCCCCCAAACTTACATAATCTAGGACCTGGAAAAGATATGGCCAACGGACTTGATCAAAAGCTTTGGCTGCATCCAGGCTCGCCAAAAGACCTAGCGTAGAAGTAGACTGAGCTCTGGAAACAGCCAATAACACCCTCCGAACGTTAACCACAGAGTGTCGTCCCTGCACAAACCCCACCTGCGCCGAAGAGATCACATGGGGCAAGAGAGGGGTCAGCCGATTTGCTAGCAGTCAAGCTAAAATCTTCAAATCAACATTAATAAGGGAAATGGGACGGTAGGAGTCAACGTCATCCCGCGGCTTACCCGGTTTTGGCAATAAAGTAATAGTGGCAGAATTAGCACGGGAAGGAAACGCTCCCTTTTCCAACGCCGTGACAAAATAACCTAAGAGAGGCTCACACACCTGCAGAGATAACATCTTATAGAATTCAGAGGAGAACCCGTCGGGGCCAGGAGCTGTGCAAGAGCGTAAGTTTTTAATCGCTTTTTGGATCTCCGTGCCCCGAATGGGTCCACTCAAAGCAGACCTCTGCAGATCAGTGAACCGAGGCATGCCAGCGTCCTCTAAATAATCAAGGATATCAGGACCACTATAGGGTCCAGGACTGGCATAGAAAGTGGAGAAATGCCGGTAAAAGGCATTCGCTATATCCGCTGTCTTGGTATGATAAGAACCGGTGTCCGTCCTAATTTTAGAGATATAGCGATCATCTTGCCAATTCTTAGTCAGGGTAGCTAACATTTTACCCGTCCGATTACCATACCGATAAAACCTATATTTCCTATAAAAGAGTAAACGTTTGGTACGAGCATGCAATAAAGCATTGAGAGCCACCAGGGCTGCGTGGAGTTCCTCCCGTAGTGCACAAGTTGGATGATGTATGTATTTAGCTTTCAATTGGGAATACTGCTTTTCCAATCGGAGGATGCCAGACGAAATCCGTTTGCGACGAGCTGTGACATATGATATAATTTCCCCCCGGAGAACTACTTTGGCCGTCTCCTAAAAGAGGTCAGGGGTAGATTGATGCTGGCCATTAGTAATTAGAAAGTCGTCCCATCGGTTATGTAAAGAGGTCAAAAGTCAGGATCATCCTGTAAGTAAGAAGGAAAGCGCCACTGGAGGGATCCCAGGGGAGGAACACCCCAAGCCACATCTATCCATATAGGGCAGTGGTCAGATACCTCCAAGGGCCCAATAGTGGCTTCAGTGACACGAGAAAAAAAAGGTTCCGAAACCAAAAGATTAACAGGAAAAAGACCCATGTGCTCTAGACTGGTGAGTATAGTCCTTCTCAAAAGGGTGGAGAAGCCGCCAGGGATCGACCAAACCTAGGGACTTACAAAGAAATGACACTCCCTTGGTAGAGGTGCTGGCTGGTGAGGGTGAGACAGTAGATCGATCAAGAGATGCATCTAACACTTGGTTAAGGTCCCCAGCCACAATAAGGGGAAAGGAAGAATCCAAGAGGCCCAAAGATACCAGTGTATTAAAATAGGATTGAGAATAGAAATTAGGCCCATAGGTAATCAATAAGCGGAATTCCGTAACCTGCAAAGATATATGCAACAATAGGTTTCTACCTTGAGGGTCCTGATGACATACTGTAACAGCACACTATAGTCCCTTACGAATCAGCAAGCATACCCCAGCCCTTTTGCCCGAAGAAGAGGCATAAAACACAGAGCCAACCCATCCTCGCTGAAGTTTTTTATGCTCCTCAATGGTCAATTTAGTTTCCTGCAAGCAAGCTAAATCAGCTCGATGGTGTTTCAACTGTTTTAGCAGCTTTGAACGTTTCACCGGGGACGTAATCCCAGACACGTTCCAGGAAACAATATGGAGTGTGCTATCACCCAGGAGCCTCTAACAAGTGCAACATACAGCAAGTAATAATCAAATCCCGCACTCAGGTGCCCAGCCTCACCCAAATGCCCTCCACATTGAACCCCAGATAACGCAACACCCTGCAAACAACAGAAGAAAAAGCAGCAATAACAGAAAACAAAAGTGCAAATAAAGCCAGAAAAATAACAAGAACCAAAAAAGCATCCCTGTAGACTGTTCCCATCCTATCCCCCAGCAAACCCAAACAACATATCCCTAGGAATATGCAAGAGGACCGTGAAGACACCTTACGGGACCCCAATCCACCTAGTCTCAAATAACAGTGAAGCACAACTTGAGCTTCAACACAATTAACAGTAACCATCAAGTTTCAGAAAAGTCAACCCTGACAAAGATGTAGAAAGTCAAGGTGGTTCCGAGGAAGAGCCAAGATGTTGATTAATAAAGTCCGCAGTCTCCGTGGCCACCGAGAAGGGGTGTCAGGTACCATCATACTGGATCTTCAGCAGAGCAGGGTAAACAAAGAGGAAACGTTGCTTAAGCTCCACCAATCTTGCACATAAAGGATAGAATGCCTTGCGCCGATCAGTAAGGGCCGAAGAATAGCCCTGGCTAAGACGTATGACAGAGCCCCCGTAGTTTTAAAGAGTCTTTCTTAGCCCAGGATTGCCTCAATATGTCCATCTTGTGTCGATAATTTAAAAATTTTGCAATTACCACACATGGTCGGGATTCTTGAGTAGGCCGCACGCCTAAACGATGGGCCCTTTCCAGACAGAGAGATCCAGGCGCCACAGCATCCGGAAACTCCAGCTCTAGCCAACTCTCCAACTCAGCCAAAAGGCGCGCGTCCGGAATTATTTCAGGAACACCCAGAAATCGTAAATTATTCCGGCGCGACCAATTTTCCAGGTCGTCCAATTTGTCAGCCTGTATGCGCACCGTTTCCTGCAGGGCTGCTAAGTCTAGCTCATGGGAATTTATTGAGTCTTCCGCTGCAGACACTCGCTGCTCCAGCTCCGTGGTGCGCGCCGCAGTGTCCATGAAAAGGTGCTCCAGGCGATTCATTTGAGTTGTTATAGTTTCTAGTTGCGGCCCGAGCACCTGAGCCACAGCCTTCTTAATGTCTTCAATAGCGGTATCGGCAAGCACAGACACTGCCAAGGCCGAAGCCGCCGCCATTTTCGACTTGCCAGGCTTCATGCGCGCCGGAGTTTTGCGAGTGGAGTGTGGACGAGCCGTTTCTTGTGATCGGGTCAAATATTTGTCCATATGATCCCGATCCGATGTGCCACAAAGTGGAGCGGCCAGGGTCCCGGTAGACAGAGTAAAGCTCGGTAAGGTGGATCAGGGCCCCGGAGCTGAGCAGGAACACATCCTCAGTGTTCCCTCTAAGGTGAGCGCATGAGCGATTGCTCACTATTTTCAGTGGCGTCGCTCATGTGCTTTCTCCTGTCGCTCACTCGAGGGCGAGGTGAGAGGAAGCGGTGGCGGCCTGTATTTTAAAGTTGAAATATGCAGCGGAGGCTCCTCTCAAGATCCACGACTGCATCGGACTTCCGACGCAGGTGGGGATTCGTGAGAGGAGCCACTGCCATGTCTTCGGTATCATACCGGGGGGGGGGGGGGGGGGGGTCGGCCCTGGCTGGCCGGAACTTCCTCTCCGATGGCAGAATTGACGTCGGGGGAAGCAAAGAGAGCTTGGGGCAGCCGCGGCAGTGGCTTTGGGACCTGTTTCCCCCGATGGTTGCAATGGTGGCTTTGGGGCCTGTTTCCCCCGATGGTTGCAGCGGTGGCTTTGGGGCCTGTTTCCCCTGATGGTTGCGGTGGTGGCTTTGGGGCCTGTTTCCCCCGATGGTGGCAGCAGTAGCTTTGTGGAGGGTAGGGAGAAAGAAAGGGGGCAGGCAGGGAGACAGAAGGGAAACAGAAAAAAAGAAAGGGGGCATCAAGAGAGAAAAAAGAAAGAAAGGGCAGGGAGAGAGGAAGAAAAAGTTGGGGGAGGGAATGAGTCTGGAGGAGAGGAAGCATACAGGCTGAAAGAAGGGAAGAAAGATTGAATGCACAATCAGAAGATGAAAGTGCAACCAGAGACTCAAGAAATCACCAGACAAGGTAGGAAAAATGATTTTATTTTAAATTTAGTGATCAAAATGTGTCTGAATTTATATATGCTGTCTATATTTTGCACTATGGCCCCCTTTTACTAAACCACAATAGTGTTTTTTTAGCGCAGGGAGCCTATGAGCGTTGAGAGCAGTGCTAGGCATTTAGCGCAGTTCCCTGCGCTAAAAACTGCTATTGCGGTTTAATAAAAAGGGAGGGGGTATATTTATCTATTTTTGTATGGTTGTTACTGAGATGACAATGCATAGAGTAATCTTCCTTGACCTCTTTGAAAAAAACCCAGAATAATAATAATAATAATAATTTTATTCTTATATACCGCCATACCCATCGAGTTCTAGGCGGTTTACAACAATTAACAAATGATCTGCATTGACAAGCTTATTTACAACATGTTACAAGCAGATTTACAAACAAATTACCTGTAGATTTACAGTAGATTACAACAATTTACAATTTACAATTTACAACAGTCAGCAATGAAGTTACCACAATTTACAGTAACATTTTCTCAGCGTATAGTGTGCTTTGTGTGTTTTAATTTTATTGTTGGTAGATCATTTTGACTTGGTCATTTTAAAGTAGCTCGCAAGCCCAAAACGTTTGGGCACCCCTGAGCTAGAGCGTTGAAGCTGTGTATTTCTATTTTATCCCCCCTTTTACAAAACTGTGGAGCGTTTTTTAGTGCCAGCCGTGGTGGTAGCAGCTCTGATGCTCAGAATTCTATGAGCATCAGAGCTGTTACCACCGTGGCTAAAATCCACACTACAGTTTTGTAAAAGGGGGAGGGGTTAGTTTGTGATGACATATTCCATACTAGGCGAAGGTGTTTTCTGTGTTCTGTGTGTTCGAAAGACATTGTTTTCTGTTAGGATTGATGTTGTAGGATTGATCTGTGCTGGTCTGGCTTGTTTAGTTTTACAATGGGTGTATTGATGTACTGCTCACTGCAATATGTAAGATGCTGCCTTTTCCTAGGTACTCATGACGTGTGGCTTGGTACTAAAAATCATGTTTTTCGTACAGATGGGGGGGTGCCAAAAAATGATGGGCCCTGGGTGTTACATATGCTAGGTACGCCACTGTATGTAAAGATACCAGAAAGCTGGCGAAGCAAAAACTTAAGTAAATTGTTATTCTTCTAAGTTTTGAGTATTTAACTCTCCCACAATCTCACGGGCACTTGTTTCAAGTTTATTGAGATTTTGATTTAAACACAATATCAAATATTTTCAATGCGTATAACAAAAATAAATTTGGGGAAATAAATAAAACCATTTGAACAATAAACATACAAACATATTCATAGATGATTAAAAATACATAAGGAGTACAAGGATAAACTACATTTGTTTAAAAATGCATCCTCCGCGCCTGCTCATAAATTTGTGGAGTATGTAACTTGTCGCTCATGCATATTTTTTTTTTGCACACACCTCATCAATCCTTAGAGGGAACATTGGTCTTCAGCAGCTCATAGCGTTACTTGACCCCCTTATGAATATTATAATGCCTCTGTATCGCTCCATGGTGCGACCTCACCTAGAGTACTGTGTTCAATTCTGGTCTCCTTATCTCAAAAAAGATATAGCAGCACTAGAAAAGGTTCAAAGAACAGCGAACAAGATGATAAAGGGGATGGAACTCTCATATGAGGAAAGTCAAAAATGGTTAGGGCTCTTCAGCTTGGAAAAGAGACGGCTGAGGGGAGATATGATTGAAGTCAACAAAATCCTGAGTGGAGTAGAATGAGTGCAAGTGGATCAATTTTTCACATCATCAAAAATTACAAAGACTAGGGGACACTCAATGAAGTTACAGGGAAATACTTTTAAAACCAAAAGAAGGAAATATTTTTTTCACTCTGAGAATAGTTAAGCTCTGGAACGCTTTACCAGAGGTTGTGGTAAGAGCAGATAGCATAGCTGATTTTAAGAAAGGTTTGGACAGTTTCCTGGAGGAAAAGTCCATAGTCTGTTATTGAGAAAGACATGGGGGAAAGCCCTGGATCAGTAGCTTGGAATGTTACTGCTCTTTGGGGTTTTGACCACTGTAAGGACGGGCTACTGCACTAGATGGACCATTGGTCTAACCCAGTAATGCTATTCTTACGTTCATAACCTTTACAAATACAGAGTAGATTTAGAGTGTTTCTGTGTGTGAGAGAGAAAAGACAGTTTACCTACATGAATATGTATCTTTCTTGGGTGTGAATGATGGGCATATAGGTGTAGATAGGCAGGAAGAGAGAATTCAGCAAAGGAGAAGGAAGCCAGAGAATCCAAGGGGGGGGGGGGAGAACAAGCTTTTATAAGTTGACTACAAAACAGAATCTATTATGGTTAAGAACCCATTTATTTCTGTAAACTGTTTGAAACAATGGTAAAAAAAGATATGTGGGGTGTGAGAGACCGGAAAAGAAAAGAGAGAGAAACTGTCCCTCATAGACTGAAGTTTCTGCTATTCCAGTATCCCTTTGTTACAAGGCTTGTGATATAGAACATGCAGCTGGGGCCATTCTTTTCTCTAAGCATCAGACCTTAGCACATCTGTTGAACCTTAGGGCTGTGCCAAGGTCCTTTGTTATTTTTAAGCACTGATAATTTAGATGTAATTTAGGACTGTCCACAGTGACATCACCAAGATCAAATATGATTGATATAATCTCCCATAGGCCTTTGCTGACATTGGTTAGGCCAACAGAAAATGCAGGGCTGACAACTATCACCTTGGTAAAGGTGCAGGGAGCCTGGGCAAAACTGAAAGGATGCACCATAAACTGGAAATGTCCCTACAGAATGTGGAATCTTCAATATTTCCTGTGATTCAGAAAGAAGGGGATGTGAAAATATGCCTCCGTTAAATCCAGAGAGACAAGGAATTCTCCCGGAGCCACTGCCGCTATAACGAAGTGGACCCTCTCCATTCAAAGGGGGATCTTTAGGGCCTCGTTTACCGACTTCAAGACCAGAATGGGCATTCAATCTTCCGTGCCATTCTTGGCTGATGTAAATTATAAGGTTCTGCTGGTTCTGTGGCATGAATGTCCAAGACTAATTGTACTGTTGCTCAGACTTTGCCCTCCTTCTCCGGCCATCCAGCAAGGAAGTAGAAAAACAGATCTGTAGAGCGCCAAGAAAACTCAATCTTGTGCCCCTTTTGAATAAGGTCCGGAACCCAACAGTCAGGCAAAATCTGTTTCCATTCCCTTCAGAAAGCACAGTTTCTCACCGATATGAGGAGGGGCGGCCGTCTTCTTGGCATCATTGCTGCTTCTTGGAGGCCGAGCCACCGCGGGAACCCATGGGTTGCTGGCACCAGTAATTGCCAAAAATCTCTCTGAACTCCTAAAAGGGCCTCTGAGAAGAAACACTGGAGGAAAATCTGTGAGATCTCCTAAAGATATGAAAACTGCCTCTGTCACCTCCAGCAGAACGATGATCCCTTCTGTCTGGACGAGATTTGGGATGGCGATCCACCACACTGGCCATTAGGTTGCCCAGCCCTATGCCAAAAAACATCTGCTCCTTGAAGGGTAATCTGCTAAGAGTGGCTTTGGAGGTTGAGTTGCCTGCCTATTATCTGATCCAGAGCATTCGGCAGGCAAAAAAGGAGTAAGCCGAACATTTACTCAGCACTATGATGTCATAAAGAGTATCAGCCACATAATTCATTCCCTCTTGAATAATGTGAGGACATGCATCCCCCCAGCTCCAAGGGACTAGCCTGCAATCTTGTATGATATGCTCACTGATGCAGCTTTAATATCCAAACCCCATGACTTTAAACTGTCTTTTAAGGACAATGTCAACCTTATGGTCCTGTGCATCCTTCAGCATCACTCCTCCCTCATAAGGAAATAAGGTGCGCTTAGTCACTTGTACTACTGTGGAATCTACTTTTGGCTGCGCAACAAAAGATTAGGTCCTTACATTTGCTAATCTTCTTTATTGTAAATCCACACTCTATTCCTGGACTAGTGTGTTATTTTCCCATACTTGCCAGAGCTTGTAGGAAGACTGATTACATAGAGTCTTGAGCCCCGCCCCTCTTACCTCAGGATTGTCCCCCCAGGAATCCAGTCTGTGACAAAACAGCCAGGAGCATCTGTAGAGGATAAAGGCAAAAGAGAGGGAAATGGCGACATTCCCCGACAAATAAGTCTAATCTGCTCATAACAAGAAATTTAGAACAAACAGCAACAAATGAGACACGTCAGTAAACATTAGAAACCTGAATGACAAAAACCAGTGCAATAAGGAGACTCAGCCTCCACTGTTAGAAGGGGGCTCCTGAACTAGGGACCACACACAACTAAATTCTAAACCCATTCTGTTGGCAATATTATAAAGACTGGTCAGAAAACAGAAATCCAGCTTACCAGTAGTTGTAAAAGCAAACAATTGGCGAATCAGTAAATCCCAGGAATAGAGTGTAGATTTACAAGAAAGAAGATTAGCAAAGGTAAGAACCTAATCTTTCGTTCTTGTACAATCCCACTCTATTCCTGGACTAGTGGAACATAACACAGCAGTCCTGAGTCAGGGTGGGACTGATGAGCCTGCTACCAAAAAAAGAGAGGAACCAAAAGCAGCACCCTGCTTGGTCACATCAATCCTGTAAAACTTGGTGAATGTATGCAAAGAGGACCGGGTAATGGTCTTGTAATCTCCTCCAAAGAGATCGCAGATGACTCTACCCAAGAGGACGAGATACCTCTGGTAGAATGAGCACTCACCACAAAGGGGGGGGGACTTCTTTCTGGCAGCTATGTAAACAGAGGAAATGGCCATATGGATCCATCTGGAAATGGTAGCCTTGGAAGCCAGCCTGCTCTTGTGGGCAGGACCCGCTAGAACAAAGATATGGTCAGAGACGCGAAAATCATACGTAACCTCCAGATACTGCAACAGGATCTTACGCAAGTCAAGATACCGCAACACCCGGTCCTGCTCCCTCAAACCAGAGTAAGCAAAAGCAGGAAGCCGGAATTCCTGATTAACATGGAAAGCAGAGACAGGCTTACAGTGACATCACCACCCAATATGGCAGTGTGACTATGAAGCTCTCTTCACCGCCCACTAAATAAAATAAAAAATTAGCGATCCCATTTGCACAAACTGCTGAATTGTGTGCTTAATTTAAGTGTGCCTAGCCCGATGCATGGTGGGGGAAAAAAGCTAAGCTAGATCTGCACACATTTGGTTTTAAATCAACATCGGCCCAAAATCGCATGGCGCTAATGATAGCGGAGCTCCCGGAGTCTTCGGCAGGAGTGGAGGGCCCTGTTGGGATTGACGCACAGGAAAGCAGTGCAGAAACATAGCTTGCGAGCAGAGCGGACTTGCAGTGTTGGATGACCACGCTGCAGACATCTTTAACTACGCTAAAAACAGAGCTTCGCACGGAGATGGGGGGCCTCCATGACAAGATTGACCAGATGGGCCAGAGACTCAATGATTTTGAGGAGTGTGTAAACACGCACGATCAGGACATTGGGGATTTACAAGCTCATTGTAAAAATTTGGAGATTAAGTATGATGATCTGCTGTTGAAGACTGAAAATGGGGAGAACCGCTCTAGAAGGAATAATTTACGAGCCCGTAGGATTGCTGAAACGGGTCGGGAGCGAGATGTGGCGGCTTTGATGCAACAAATATGGCAGACCTTCTTGAGTGCTGCGGAGCCTGATGGAGAGGTACCCAACTGAATTTGACCAAGTACACAGAGCGCTTGGTTCGGGGTCTCTAGACAGGCCCAAGGATATTGTGGCTTGTTTTGCTCAGTTCCCCCTAAAAGAGAGAGTTCTACAAGCAGCGCACAAGGTGGGTTGTGTAGAGCTGGTGGGAGACAAAATCGAGCTCTTTGCGGATGTCTCACCTATCACCTTAAGGCGGCGAAGAGAATTTCAAGAGATCACCAAGTGTCTTTCTGCGCACAGTATCCGATACCGTTGGCTCTGCCCTTGTGGTCTGTCATTTGCCCATACTAATAAAACTCATCGAGTAACTATGGTGGCTGATGCTAAGGTGTTGCTGGAGGAGGCCAACCTCTGGCAGGATGACTTCCAGAGCCAGCGTGTGGCAACACTGTCATGCCATGTGGCAGGGCAGAGATGGCACCGAGTTACTCAGAAGCAGCGGTTGCAGCGGCAGGTGGAGGCTGGACAGCCTGTGCTATCTTGAAATTGGACATCGTCTCTCTGTGTATCCTGGCAGATTCTTTCTTGATGGGAGTTTTCTAGCCTGTGGCTTGCTTGTGGGAGTTCTTTTCATCAAGTTACCTGCAATGTGTGGTTTGTTTTTTGGGTTGAGTAAGATGAGTGCAGTATCTGGGTGCAATGGGAGGAATACATGACAGGGGGTGTTACTATAGCAGCATTGTGGCTAATTTATGGCTAAACAGGTCTTCATGTCCCTGAATGTGTGGAGTCTCAACTTTCCGCATAAACGGCAATTATACGTTCAAGAGGCTGGGAGAGTTAAGATGGCCATTGGCTTCGTACAGGAGACACTTAGTACTGGCTCATGAAAAATTTTTCTCTCATGCCCGGTATAGGGAATTTATTTTGCTTCTAAACTAAACCTTAAGTTTGTATACCGCATCTAACAAACTGAAATCCAAAACAAATGGAGTGGCTTTTGTATTTGCTAATAGTGTGTTTGTAACTATGCAGGATGTGGTTCGAGATAAGGAAGGCAGATACTTGCTCTTGAAAGTGAATATGGGGGGCCAATTATACACTTTGTTGAATCTTTATGCCCCCAATGTAGATCAGGGTGCTTTTTACAGTAGAGTGGGGGCTGTTTTGACACAACATGCAGAAGGGAAATTAATTGTGGGATGAGACTTCAATTTCACCTTAAATGTGGCATTAGGTAACTCTAGAACGGGAGTGAGCTATGGCAAAGTTGAGTGGCGGCAACACCTGGCAGAGGTTGATTATACTTATTATTTGGAGGTGCATTCTTCTTATTCTAGAATCGACCTCTGGCTGGTGAGCGGATTTATTTGATTGGCAGCTATCTGCTCATCTACCATAGCAACCTATGTGTAGGTCTGATCATGCTCCAATTTGTTTCCATTTAATGGTCCAGTTTGTACTGTCGGGTAGAAGATATTGGCAACTGGACGATAGTCTCCTATTGGATTCAGTCAATGTACAAAAATTGAGTAAGGACTTGGGGGAATATCTTCAATTTAATGATAGTGGGGATACCTCTCCGGAGACCCTTTGAGAATGTTTGAAAGAGGTCATTTGGGGCAAAATTATTGGTCTGGGGGCACATGTTAGGAGGGCGCACATGCTTAATATTAGGGCTCTTTGAGATCAAATTTATGTATTAGAATGGGATCGCAAGGGTGGGAGGTTACCTCCTGAAAAAGAAGCAAAGTTACAGCAACTTAGGCTTGACCTCCAAACGTTGGATCTGAAGGCAATAAGTATTAAGCTTCAGTATCTCAGACAGGAATATTTTGAAACGAATAATAGGGCGGGTAGACTATTGTCTCATAAGCTAAAATAACGGCAGCTTCGCAATACCATTAATTGTTTGCAGGGTCCGGGCGGGGAATATTGTACTACTTCAGAGCACATACAGCAGGCTTTTACTAGCTATTATCACCAATTATATCAACCTGACCATACGCCGACGGAAGCGGATATTTGCTCCTATCTGGACTCTATACACCTACCTAGCCTCATACCTGAGGAAGTAACTGAACTCTCCCTACTCATCACAGCAGATGAGTTATCGTGGGCTATCAAAGATATGCTGGTGGAAAAGTCACCTGGTTTAGATGGTTTTATCGCCAAGTTTTACAAGACATTTCGGGCAACTCTGATTCCCCCTTTATTGCGCTTTCTTAATGGATTGGTGGCAAGTGAGGAGCTGCCTTATTCTTGGCGTTTAGCCGGTATTACTTTGACATTGAAGCAGGGAAAAGACCTGACTTCTTGCGCCTCTTATAGATCCATTTCACTGTTGGATATGGATTATAAATTATTCACTAAGATTTTAGCTAGGCGTTTGCAGGCTTATATGCCCCATTTGGTAGCTAATGATCAATCAGGGTTTGTCCGGGGTCGCCAAACTTTCGATAATATCCTTAGAGTTTCTCATCTGTTGTGGCAGGTGGCTGATGAGCACGCTTCAACCTTTATTTTGGGTATAGAAGCCGAGAAGGCGTTTGATAGGTTTTATTGGCCCTATCTGTTTCAAGTTTTAGAAAAGGTGGGAATTTCTGGGACTTTCCTATATTGGCTCCGATTGCTCTATGTGGCTCCTTTGGCTTCGTTTAATATCAATGGAGGGTATACAGACAGTTTTGCTCTGGGGAGGGGGACTCGACAAGAGTGTGCCCTGTCACCTGTGCTTTTTGCATTAGCTATGGAGCCTTTGGCGCAGTTGGTGCGCCAGGCATTCTAGGCATACAGTGTTGTGGGTTGGAAACTAAAATACTATTATTTGCGGATGATATCCTCTTTACTTTGCGGGACCCTTCCACCTCACTAGAGACATTGACAGCCTATGGACAGGTGTCAGGATTTAAGATCAATATGTCCAAGTTGGAAATTTTGGATCTTACCTTGTCAAAGTTGGATAGTGGGTGGATTTCCTCCAGTTATTCCTTTAAATAGGCTCAGAATACGTTGCGATATCTGGGGATTAATTTAACTAAGCAAGTGGATTTGTTCTATGCTGTTAATTATCCTCCTCTGTTGAGCTTGATATGGAAGGATCTGGATAGATGGAAACATCTTAATATTTCCTGGCTTGATAGGGTGCAAACGATCAAGATGGTGGTTCTTCCCAGATTGCTGTACGTTTTTTCAGCCTTGCCGGTTCCCCTGACATGGAAATTTTTATTCGCTTAGAATGGAGGATTTATACTTATATATGGCAGCATAAGACCCCAAGGGTGTCGCGTGCGATGTTGTATCAACCCAGACAGTCAGGGGGTATAGAAGTGCCACATTTCCAATATTATTATCAAGCAGTGCAATTACGTTATCTGACTAATTGGAGGTGGGATAGGGGGATCTTGGGCATGGCCCCATTGCGGTTGATACCTTGGCTACAGTTTTCTCTGCTTAGTGATATTGCTAAGACGTCTAGCCCCATATTACAACACACCCTTGAACTGTGGGCCCAGGTATATAGGCATTGTTTTGGGGAATAGACATAAGTTTGGGGGGCAGCTATTACCAACATGCCTAATTTTGTTCCGGGGGAGGTTGATTTGGCCTTTTGCCTGTGGGAAAGGAAGAGTCTTAGAACATTGGGACAGTTGTTGGAAGATAGGCAATTTATTCCCTTTGAGGTGTTGATGGAGGAATACGGCCTCTTACCAAGGGATTTATTTATTACAGGCAAATTGAAAAGTGGCCTTTAGGGATTTGACCTCCCTGAACAGTTATCTTTGGGGAGGGCTCTGACGAGGGGTAGTATCACTGGATTCTATAATGCACAATTAGAGCATCTTCATTCCCCTTTGAAATATAGGCCCCGTTGGGCAGGGACTGTTGGTAAATGTTATTCTAACAAAGAATGGGCTAAAATATTTCACTCCCTTCTCCATGTCTCCATTGCAAGTAACATGATAGAAAATGGCTATAAGATGCTTTTCTGTTGGTATTATACTCCAGCGCAACTGAGGACTATGTATGGGTATAGATCGGATGAATGTTGGCGAGGATGTGGGGAGGTGGGTACTTTCGAGCATATCTGGTGGCATTGTATAAGAACATAAGAAGTTGCCACCACTGGGTCAGACCATTGGTCCATCGCGCCCAGCGGTCCGCTCTCGCGGCGGCCCGTCAGGTCCATGACCTGTAATGTGGTTCCTGTCCATTTCTGTAACCTACCTCTTCTTTTTTATCTGTAACCCTCAATCCCCTTTTCTTTTAGGAACTTGTCTTGAAACCCTGCAATGTGCTCTGGGCTATCACAACCTCCGGAAGCGCGTTCCATGTGTCCACCACCCTCTGGGTAAAAAAGAACCTCCTAGCATTTGTTCTAAACCTGTCCCCTCTCAATTTTTCCGAGTGACCCCTTGTGTTAGTGGTTCCCCACAGTCTGAAAAATCTGTCCCTGTCCACTTTCTCTATGCCCCTCAGGATTTTGAAGGTTTCTATCATGTCTCCTCTAAGTCTCCGCTTTTCCAGGGAGAAGAGCCCCAGCATCTTCAACCTGTCAGCATACGAATAGTTTTCCATACCTTTTATCAATTTAGTTGCTCTCCTCTGGACCCCGTCGAGTACTGCCATGTCCTTCTTGAGGTACGGCAACCAGTATTGGACACAGTACTCCAGATGTGGGCGCACCATTGCACGATACAGCGGCATGATGACTTCCTTCGTCCTGGTCGAGATACCCTTTTTAATGATACCCAACATTCTGTTCGCTTTCTTTGAGGCCGTTGCGCACTGAGTTGATGCTTTCAATGTTGTGTCCACCATCACCCCCAGGTCTCTTTCAAGGTTGCTTACCCCTAGCAGTGATCCCCCCATTTTGTAGCTGAACATCGGGTTCTTCTTCCCTTCTTCCTCACACTCTTCAGTCAAGGCTCAAGTGCCCTGATCATACAACTCGACCTGAGCAGTGCTTTTGACCTGGTCGACCACACCATTCTCCTGGAATGCCTAGCGCACATAGGCATCTCAGACCAGGTCCTCAATTGGTTTCAGGGGTTCCTACAAAATAGATCATACAAGGTACTCAAGAATAACTCTTTCTCATACTGCTGGGACAACACCTGCGGGGTCCCACAGGGCTCCCCCCTATCCCCCATCCTATTCAACATTTACCTTGCCTCACTAGGTAAACTCCTACACAACCTAAATCTCAAATTCTTCATTTATGCAGACGATATCACAATAACCATTCCATTAACCAACTTTTCACAAGAACTACTCGACCACATCTCAAACACTCTCAACCAGATAGAACTCTGGATGCTTTCATTCAGACTGAAATTAAACCCAGACAAAACAAAATTTTTTCTAGCCTCCCCCAAAGATAAAATTAAGGAAACCACAATTCAACTAAAAGGAAAGACCTTCCCCCTTGATCCGACCATAAAAATTCTGGGAGTCACGCTGGACAAAAACTTATCTCTAGATAACCATACCGACCTCATAATTAGGAAAAGCTTCTCGGTACTTTGGAAACTTCGCACCATAAAAAAACACTTCTATGACAATGCATTCCGCCTACTTGTACAATCCTCCATCCTCAGCATCCTCGACTATTGCAATATCATCTACCTTAACGCCACTAAGAAAACTACCAGGAGACTAAAAACAGTCCAAAATACCGCGGTGCGCCTCATCTTTGGCCTAAAGAAATGGGAACATGTCACCCCTTTCTATCACCAACTACACTGGCTACCATTTGAATCTAGAATTCTTTTTAAATTTGCATGCTTCTGCTACAAATCGGTTAACGGCTCCTCCCCAAGTTACATAAACACACACTTTAACCTCTACTGCAGCAACAGGACATCACGGAGAACTCAATTGTTCGCCTTCCCTTCGCCTAAACACTGCCCTCTCAAAAGATTCCTGGATAGAACTTTTGCCTTCCAAGCAGCCAAGTCGAACCCATGGCTAGCTCAGATGATACTCGAGGCCCCCACTTACCTATCATTCAGAAAACTACTAAAAACGTACCTTTTCAGCAAACACGACCCTTAACAACCCATTCACCTCACATGACACTTACCCCACCGCTGCCCCCTTCCTCCTTCACCAGTCCCTCCCTCCCCCACTCTCTACCTCCCCTACCTAGCTCGGTCAAACCTGCAATTTCTGTAATATTGATGTAAACCTGCCCTCTTTGCAGACAGTTAAGAATCGCGGTAACTTCACGGCTGACTGCGGCAAATCACTGTAATTTATCGTAATTCAGCCTGCAATTTTCTGTCAAAAATTCTTCTAATTATGCTGTAAATCTGCTTCTAATTTTGTAAACCTACTTCTAATTTTGTTGTAAATCTGCTATTCAATGCTGTAAATCTGCTTCTAATTTTGTAAACCTACCTCTAATTTTGTTGTAAATCTGCTATTCAATGCAGATCATTTGCTAATTGATGTAAACCGCCTAGAACTCACTGGGTATGGCGGTATATAAGAATAAAGAATAATAATAATAATAATACATGCATGACCTTACATTTCTCTATATTAAAACTCATTTGCCATTTTTTTGCCCACTCTTCCAGTCTTGTTAGGTCTCTTTGCAGGACCTCACAGTCTTCCGCGTTTCTAACCCTGCTGCAGAGCTTGGTGTCATCAGCAAATTTGATAACCTCACATGTCGTCCCCATCTCCAGGTCGTTGATGAATATATTGAACAGGATTGGTCCCAGCACCGACCCCCTGTGGAACTCCACTCGTGACCCATTGCCAGTCTGAGTAATGGCCCTTTACTCCAACCCTCTGCTTCCTGCCTGCCAGCCAGTGTTTGATCCATCGGTGGATATCCCCCTGCACCCCGTGGCTCCACAGCTTCTTAAGTAGTCTTTCGTGAGGTACCTTATCGAAGGCTTTTTGGAAGTCAAGGTAAATGATGTCTATGGATTCCCCTTTATCCACCTGGTTGTTTATTCCCTCAAAGAAATACAGTAAGTTCGTGAGGCACGATCTTCCCTTGCAGAAGCCGTGCTGGCTCGCCTTCAGTTGTCCATTGCCTTCTATGTATTCGCAGATTGCGTCCTTGATTAGTGCTTCCATCATCTTTCCTGGAACCGAGGTCAAGCTCACCAGCCTGTAGTTTCCCAGGTCACCCCTTGATCCCTTCTTAAAGATGGGCGTGACATTGACTATTTTCCAGTCTTCTGGGATCTCCCCAGTTTTTAAGGATAGGTTACATATTTGGCTTAGTGTATCTGCTATTTCGTTTCTCAGTTCTTTTAATACCCTTGGGTGGATGCCGTCCGGACCTGGTGATTTGTCGCTCTTTAGTCTGTCTATCTTTCTGAGAACATCCTCTTTGTTTACCTCTAGTTGGACTAGCTTCTCATCAGGGTTTCCGTTTATGTGCTCCTCAGGTTCTGGGATGTTGGATGTGTCCTCTCTCGTGAAGACTGACGAGAAGAACTTGTTTAACCTGTCAGCTATCTCTTTTTCTTCCTTTACTACTCCCTTCCTGTCTCCATCGTCTAACGGTCCCACTTCCTCCCTGGCTGGTTGTTTCCCCTTCACATACCTGAAGAATGGTTTGAAGTTTCTTGCTTCCCCCGCCAGCCTCTCCTCATATTCTCTTTTTGCTTTCCTAACCTCTCGGTGACAGTCCTTTTGGTGCCTTTTGTGTTCCTTCTGGTTGTCCTTTGTTTGGTCCTTTTTCCATTTTCTAAATGATGTTTTCTTGTCTCTTATCGCCTTTTTCACCGCATTTGTTATCCACGCCGGGTTTTTGGTTCGATTTTTTTTGCACCCTTTCCTGAACCTGGGAACATACAGGTTTTGTGCTTCGTGCACCGTGCTCTTAAGTAGGGCCCAGGTACCCTCTACGGTCTCCATCTTCCTTGAGCTGTTGCTGAGTTTCTTTCCCACCATTTTCCTCATGGCCTCGTAATTTCCTTTTCTAAAGTTAAATGCTGTTGTTGTAGTTCTTTTCACCTTTGATGCTCCCATTTCTATCTTGCACTGGATCATGCTGTGATCGCTGTTTCCTAATGGTTCTAGTACTACCATGTCCTTTGCGGGTCCCCCTAGCCCGTTGAGTATTAGGTCAAGAGTGGCATCTCCCCGTGTTGGTTCCTTGACCAGCTGCTCCATGAAACAGTCCCTCACCACCTCCAGGAATTTTGTTTCTCTCGTGCAATTTGAGTGTCCAGTTTTCCAGTCTATCCCAGGGTAGTTGAAGTCACCCATCACCACCACACTTCCGCTTTTGCATACCTGCCTCAATTCAGCTTCCAGGTCCTGGTCGTTTGCTTCCAGTTGTCCTGGTGGGTGGTAGTAGAGCCCCAATTTTATGTCTGCTCCCTTTCCTCCTGTCAGCTTAACCCATAACGATTCCAAGCCGTCCGCCCTTACTGTTGTTTCCATCCTGGTTGAAGGAATGGAGTCCTTTATATATAGCGCTATTCCTCCACCCTTCTTATGTGTCCTGTCCCTCCTATAGAGTTTGTACCCTGGTAGGACCACATCCCATTTATTGTCCTCGGACCACCATGTCTCTGTGACTCCAATAAAAGCTCAGACTTATTAGGATAACGTGATCTCCTTTCTGGAGACAGTGTTGGGCACTCAGGTGCCCAAGACCATAGAGTGCTGTTTGCTGAATATGGGACCAGCCGCCCTACCTGTCAGACAGAGGAAATGGATCCATTTGGTACTAACAGCTGGCCGGCTAATTTTGGCTTCTGATTGGAAACAGCCAGATCTTCCAGCACTCCAAGTACTGCTGGCTAAAGTGCAATATATATATATATATATATATATATATATATATATATATATATATATAACAAATGTTTAAACTGACTGCTCTCCAGAAGAATCAGCTACATAGCTACTACACCATTTGGGGAGCTTATGGTACTTGGAATAGCTCTCCAGTGGGCTATGCCATTGACTTAATCTCTAGACATCTATTGTTTAGTATTTTTTTACCTGTTCTGCACACAACCTCTCACTGGGGTGGGATGGGGGGGTGGTTTGGGGGGTGATGGGGTGGTGGTTTACAGAGGGTATACGAAAAATTGTTATCTTTAGCTTGTGCCAAAGAAACCGGGTGCATCATGGTTTAGTGTATTCTTCTCTGCTGGCTTGTTTATTGGAGTTGTTGGATGCTATTGTATTGTTTTTGAATGGCTCAATAAAAGTTCAATTAAAAAAAAAAAAGCACCAAAAAGCACAGTTACTTACCGTAACAGGTGTTATCCAGGGACAGCAAGCAGATATTCTCGACATGTGGGTGACGTCATCCACGGAGCCCCGTTGCGGACAGCTTTTCAAGCAAACTTGATTGAAGATCTCAAGTAGAGAATGACACGGGGAAAAAATCTGTCCCCGTCACTGCACCGTCCCCGGCCCACCATCCTCTGCACCGCCCCGTCACCGCCGTTCCCTTCACCGCCCCGTCACCGCCATCCCTTTCACCGCCCCGTCACGCAATCCCATTCACCGCCCCGTCACCGTCCCCGCAGCATCCATATAAGCCTCAGTACTGCGAAACACCATGAAGACAGAAGAGAGTTCTCTGCCACTACTACTACTGCACTGAGAATCTGTTTCAGTGCCTCTGCTCTGTAGTAAAAACCGAACATAAAATAAATCAATTAACTTGTCCTCCCTTTCAATGACGTGTCCCCCATGTTCACCTATAGCTCGAATCAGGTCAATTGAGCACACTAAAAATGCAGGAGGATCTGGAACGTGAGCGCAGGTAGGCAGTGATATAAAAACAGCAGATACCTGACCGACTGCAGTGTTCCGCTATCTCCCTCCCTCCATCTCACCTTAGATGTAGAGTATGCCGGCTTTCTTTTTCGCCCAGCCGCATGTGCGGGTGCTCATTTGTTCAATATTCTACTCTGACGAAACCGGAAACATGAAGTTGCAAGAGAGGAGAAGATTGATCAACGCGAGCGTGGCTTGGCGAAAAAGAAAGCCGGCATAATCTAAATCAGTGGTTTTCAACCTTTTTACACCCGTGGACTGGCAGAAATAAAAGAATTATTTTGTGGACCGGCAAACTACTAGGACTAAAATTTTAAAACCTTGTTTCTGCCCCATCTCCGCAAGCTCGGTCACCTCAGTAACTATAGAAAAATAGACAAATATAGACAGCAGATATAAATTCTCAAAACTGACACATTTTGATCACTAAATTGAAAATAAAATCATTTTCCTACCTTTGCTGTCTGGTGATTGATTTCATGAGCCTCTGGTTGCGTTTCCTTCTGTCTGTGTATCCTTTCTTTCATTTCTTTCTTTCTGCACTCAGGCCCAAGAATTGTCCCTTTCTATTCCCTCCCTCTTTCCTTCCTATATCCTTAGTGCCCCCGGTGCCTCCTTCCCATGTCCTTAGTGCCCTTCCTGTCTTTAGTGTCCCCTGTGCCTCCTTCCCATGTCTTTAGTGCCCCAGTGCTCCCTTCCCATGTCCTTAGTGCCCCTTCCTGTCTTTAGTGTCCCCAGTGCCTCTTTCCCATGTATTTAGTGCCCCAGTGCTTCCTTCCCATGTCCTTAGTGCCCCTTCCTGTCTTTAGTGCCCCCAGTGCCTTTTTCCCATGTCTTTAGTGCCCCCAGTGCTTCCTTCCCATGTCCTTAGTGCCCCTTCCTGTCTTTAGTGCCCCCAGTGCCTCTTTCCCATGTCTTTAGTGCCCCCAGTGCCTCCTTCCCATGTCCTTAGTGCCCCTTCCTGTCTTTAGTGCCTCCATTGCCTCTTTCCCATGTCTTTAGTGCCCCAGTGCTTCCTTCCCATGTCCTTAGTGCCCCTTCCTGTCTTTAGTGCCCCCAGTGCCTCTTTCCCATGTCTTTAGTGCCCCCAGTGCTTCCTTCCCATGTCCTTAGTGCCCCTTCCTGTCTTTAGTGCCCCCAGTGCCTCTTTCCCATGTCTTTAGTGCCCCCAGTGCCTCCTTCCCATGTCTTTAGTGCCCCAGTGCTTCCTTCCCATGTCCTTAGTGCCCCTTCCTGTCTTTAGTGCCCCCAGTGCCTCTTTCCCATGTCTTTAGTGCCCCCAGTGCCTCCTTCCCATGTCCTTAGTGCCCCTTCCTGTCTTTAGTGCCTCCATTGCCTCTTTCCCATGTCTTTAGTGCCCCCAGTGCCTCCTTCCCATGTCTTTAGTGCCCCCAGTGCCTCCTTCCCATGTCCTTAAGTGCCCCTTCCTGTCTTTAGTGCCCCCAGTGCCTCCTTGCCATGTCTTTAGTGCCCCCAGTGCCTCCTTCCCATGTCCTTAAGTGCCCCTTCCTGTCTTTAGTGGCTCCTTCCCATGTCTTTAGTGACCCCTAGTGCCTCCTTCCTATGTCCCTCTCACTGCCTTCCAAACTTTGTCCCACCCCCATCCCCGAAGCTTGCCTGCCTGCCTGCCTGTGCCTGTCTACCTTTCTCCCTCCCTAGCCAAAGCCAGCCTGCTGCCTCCTGCCACTCAAAAAAAAAAAAAAAAGCCTCCGTCCTTTTCCCCTTCTCTTACCGCCATGCTGCAGCTGCTAAAGCCAGAAGTCTTCTTTCCGACTCAATTCTGATGTCGGAGAGGACGTTCTGGGCCAGCCAGGCAGCGATTGGCTGGCCCCGAACGTCCTCTCCGACGTCAGAATTGACATTGGATAGACTTCCTGTCGGCTTTAGTAGCTGCAGCATGGCAGTAGGAGCAGGAGAAAAGGAGAGGCTTTTTTTTTTTTTTTTTTTTTCGCGCGGACCGGCAGAAATTCAACCGGCGGTGCTCTTCCAATTCAAAGGTGAGGTGGAGGGAGGGAGATGGCGGGGACCGCGCGATCTTGATTGCCTCACTGCGGTGACAAGTCCATTCACCGCTCCACGGGGCGGTGAATGGCCTTGTCCCCGTCCCGCAGAGGCCACTATTTTTTCTTCCTCGTTTTGGCAGGTTACCCGCGGCTAAATGTGGCTAGCCGCGGGTAACTCGCCACCGTGTCATTCTCTAATCTCAAGTTTGCTAGTACTGCCCACGCATGCGTGCCTTCCTGCTCCACTAGAGGGCTCATCCCCTCCTCGTGGTCTTCTTCAGTTCAGATAACTAGCAAACAAGCCAACCTCGGGGAGGTGGGTGGGTTGCGAGAATATCTGCCTGCTGTCCCTGGATAATACCTGTTACGGTAAGTAACTGTACTTTATCCCAGGACAAGCAGGCAGCATATTCTCGACATGTGGGTGACCTCCAAGCTAACCAAAAAAGGGACGGAGGGAAAGTTGGCAGGTTATGAAAACAGATTACGCAAAACTGGCTGGCCAAACTGGCCGTCACGGCTGGAAAAGGCGTCCAGACAGTAGTGAGAGGTGAAGGTATGAACCGAAGACCAAGTGGCAGCCTTGCAGATCTCCTCAATAGGCATGGACGGACTTTATGCCCCATAACCCGACCTTGCAGCGAGAGACCAGCCTGAGCGTAGCAGAAGGAAATACAAGCAGCCAACCAGTTGGATAAGGTGCACTTGGAAACAGGACGGCCCAATCGATTAGGATCAAAAGAGATAAAAAGTTGGGGAGCCGTCCGATGAGACTTGGTGCGGCGCAGGTAAAAGGCCAACGCCCTCTTACAGTCAAGAGTGTGTAGCGCCACCTCCCTAGAATGAGAGTGGGGCTTCGGAAAAAAGACCGGAAGAACAATGGACTGATTCAGGTGGAAGTCTGAAACCACCTTGGGCAAGAACTTGGGATGAGTACGCAGGACCACCTTGTCATGGTGAAACACCGTAAAAGGCGGGTCCGCAACTAGAACCTGCAGCTCACCGACTCTGCGAGCACACGTGAGAGCTACCAGGAATACCACCTTCCAAGTGAGGAACTTCAGAGGAGTCTTATCAATGGGTTCAAACGGAGGTTTCATCAATTGAGCCAGAACCACATTAAGATCCCAAACCACCGGAGGGGGCTTGAGTGGAGGATGAACACTAAAGAGACCTTTCATAAAGCGGGAAACCACTGGATGGACAGAGAGCGGTTTCCCCTCAAGCGGCTGATTAAAGGCAGCAATTGCACTGAGGTGGACTCGAATAGATGTCGATTTGAGGCCAGACCTAGACAAGTGGAACAGATAATCCAGCATGGAAGGCAAGGATGCAGAGAGCGGCTCTATATGTCATGCAGCACACCACGAAGCAAATCTGGTCCATTTCTGGGAATAGCATTTCCGAGTGGAGCTCTTCCGAGAGGCCTCGAGAACATTCCTCACCGACTGAGAGAAACTTAAGGAGGGAGACATGTGGAAAGGAACCAGGCTGTTAAGTGTAGAGACTGCAGATTGGGATACAACAGCGAACCCCACTTTGAGACAGCAGAGAAGGAAACACAGGTAGAAGCAGGGGCTCCCTGACACTGAGTTGGAGGAGCAGGGAAAACCACGGCTGCCGGGGCCACCGAGGCGCTATCAAGATCATGGTGGCGCGGACCGACTTGAGATGCACCAGAGTCCTGAGAATCAGTGGAAAGGGAGGGAACGCATAGAGGAACCCGTCCGTCCAATCGAGAAGAAACGCCTCGAGACGATCCGGGGAATACATCCTCGAGCAGAAATGAGGCAACTTGTGATTGAGGGGCAAAGCGAACAGATCTATCTGTGGAGTCCCCCACCAAACAAACACCTGCCGCAGAGTGTGGGAATGGAGAAACCATTCGTGCAGCTGAAGAAGGCGATTCAACTTTTCCGCCAGACAATTCCGCTCGCCCTGGATATACACCGCCCGAAGAAAGATTTTGTGGCGTAACGCCCACTGTCAAAGACGAAGGGCTTCCCTGCAAAGCGACAGGGAACCCGTACCCCCTTGCTTGTTCACATAATACATCGCCACTTGGCTGTCCGTACGCACCAGGACAACAGAATCCTGCAGCAAATGACGAAAAGTCACCATAGCGTTGTAAATGGCCCGGAGCTCCAAGAGGTTGATATGGCAGCGACGGTCCGCACTTGACCAAAGACCCTGGGTCCGAAGGTTGTCGAGGTGCGCCCCCAAGCATACACCGAGCCAAGCATACACCGAGGAATTCGTTGTCAGAACCTTCTGATGCGGGGGTACGAGAAAGAGCAAACCTCTGGACAGATTGGCAGAGCTGGCCCACCAACGGAGCGAGCGTCTCAAGGAGGTAGTCACCGCAATGTGCCGAGAAGCGGGATCCCAATCCTACCGCCACTGAGACGCCAGAGTCCACTGAGGAACCCGAAGATGCAACCGGGCAAACGGCGTGACTTGAACGGTGGAGGCCATGTGACCCAGGAGAATCATCATCTGCCGGGCCGAAACTGAATCCCGCTGAGACACCAGCTGACTCAGTCGCAGGGACAGCCTGTCGAGGTGGGGGCAGAAACGACCGGAGACGAATCGTGTCGAGCACCGCCCCGATAAACTGTAGGGACTAAGAGGGGCACAACTGAGACTTGGGGAAGTTGATCTCGAACCCTAGCCACTGAAGGAAAATAATAGTCTGACGGGTCGCTGTAATAACCCCCTCCCTCAATGTGGCTTTGACAAGCCAATCATCGAGGAATGGGAAAACCTGAAGGCCCTTCGCAGGGCCGCCGCAACTACCACGAGGCACTTCGTGAAGACCCGTGTAGACGAAGCAAGCCCGAAGGGGAGGACTCGATACTGCAAGTGGAGGCTTCCCACCTGAAAGCAGAGAAACCACCGAGAAGCCGGGTGTATCGGGATATGAGTGCAGGCTTCCTTCAGGTCCAGGGAATACAACCAGTCCCCCTCGTCCATCAACGGATACAAGATGGGCAGTGAAAGCATGCGGAACTTCTCCCTAACCAGGAACTTGTTCAGGTTCCACAGATCCAGACTAGGACGAAGGTACCCGGTCTTTTTGGGTACCAGGAAGTACCGAGAATAAACTCTGGTGCCCCGTTGGCAAGGGGGAACCTCTTTCACAACCCGCAGGTGAAGGAGGATCCGCGCTTCCAAAAGAAGTAGAGGAAGTTGCGCCTTGGGGGTGACAAGATGGTGGCGGTGAGTGAGTCGCAGTGAAGCGGAGCAGGAAGATCGAGATGTTTGCAGGTGTCTTTTCTCCTACCTTTTTCCTGAGCGTAGATGCCGCCGAAGAGGAAAGGGGTGTTGAGGGCCGTTTCCTCGCCGGCCCTCTCTTCGACACCCATGCAGCAAGCCATCCAGCAAACGGTTGACCGCTTTTTTGCGGCTCAAACGACGGCAACCCGAGCTATCGGAGGAGGTGACCCAGTTTTGGGAGAAGGTGGTGGAGAGCTTTTCCCCCTTTCGGGGAGCGAAATATTTTTGTCCCCTCCGGATCCTTTCACCCCCGTGTGTTCTGCTACTGCCGGAGTTCAGCTGCGGGAGAGCCATGACCCCGGAAGGGAAACCATGGGGCTGCCCGGTGAGGGCGTTGAACTGGAACGAGTACGTGCAGGGAAGCTGAAAGAACTAACAACAAGTACATCTACACCAACATCAACGGAGGCTTCCTTGGGAAATATCTGGTTGCTTCTACAACGTATGGAGGCTTCTATGGCTAAAAATACTGAGGAGGTAACAAATATTAACCTTAAGATTGATACTTTAACTAAAACTATTGACTCAGTTAAATTGGATTTCTCAAGCCAAAACAAACAGATACAGGAGGATATACAACAGCTTCAAATGTTTAAAACAGCAATAATTAAAGATAATTCCTCTATACATAGGAAATTAGAGCAATTTGAAAATTATAATAGGAGATTGAATCTTCGTATACTGAATTTCCCAACTTCACCTGGTATTCCGCCTATTGATTTCTTCAAAAGATATTTGATTGAGAACTTGGGAATTTCTTCTGAAAATATTCCTCCTTTAAATAAGATTTACTATTTATCAAACAAAAAAATTCCTCTGGGAAAAAATGTTGGACAAGAGAAAAATAATGGACAAGAGGAACAGATTGATTTTGCCAATGTTTCTGCTCTTTTAGAACAAACTCTGAATCCAGATACTGCAAGAACCACGCTTCTAATATCTTTTGTTTTTGAGCAAGATTTAAATATGATCTTAAGATTATATTTTAAAAATTCTCAAAAATTATTTGGAGCACAACATATTTGGATTTATCCAGATGTCTCTAAAGTGACTCAGGAGCAAAGGAAAGAATTCCTTTCCTTACGACAAGAAACTCTTAAATTGGGCGCTACATTTCTACTAGCTTACCCCTGTAAATGTTTGGTAAGGTACTTGGGAGTCAAATATGTTTTCTTTTCTTCAGAACATTTAAAGGAGTTTCTAAGAGTTAAAAAGATTACTAAGAGTTAAAAGATCACCAAGGTATGATGTAGAATGGAATATAATATAATTAGAAGGTAGCCGTGCCTTACTAAGCCTTTTCCTATGAATTAAATTCTTTAATTTATGTCTCCAATATTATATGATTGTCACACCCCTTTTATTGTGGTCTAAAGAAGGGATAAAATGTTTTATTTCAAATTTGAAATGTTTTGTTCAAATCTGATATATTATTTTGGTGAAATTTGTTTTCTTTCTCTGTATTGCATGGAACAAGATTACGCTTGTGAATTGTTGTTTAAAATTTAAATAAAGAATTAAAAAAAAAGAAGTTGCGCCTTGTCGGAAAGAGACTCTTCGGGAGGTCTGTCCAGAGGTAAAGCCCGGAAGTTGAGGGAGTACCCCTCCCGAATGACGGAGAGGACCCAAGAGTCCGCAGTGATCTCCGCCCAACGCTGACAAAAGACGCGGAGACGTCACCCGATGGGTAAAGGGGGGAACCCCCAAGGCGGAAGGGGCCAGCTCCCTCTCGCCAGACCAGTCAAAAGGACGGCTGCTGCTTAGACGCAGCGGGGAGGTAGCCGGTAGGTCTTGGGCGGAGTGGGTTTCAGCTTAGCCCGGACCAAAGAATCAAAGGAGCGTTCGTGTTCGGAGAGGGGCTTTGTGGCCGCCTCGATGGAAACATCGAACAGCTCATTGCCCAAGCATGGAAGATTGGCCAATCGGTCTTGCAGGTTGGGGGTCCATGTCGACAATGCGGAGCCACGCCAGACGACACACGGCCACCACGAAGGCCGAGACTCAAGACCAGTGGTTCCCAAACCTGTCCTGGGGAACCCCCAGTCAGTCAGGTTTTCAAGATATCCCTAATGAATATGCATGAGAGAGATTTGCATACCTGTCACTTCCATTATATGCAAATCTCTCTCATGCATATTCATTAGGGATATCTTGAAAACCTGACTGGCTGGGAGACCCCCCAGGACAGGTTTGGAAACCACTGCTCTAGACAATAGCTCGAATGCATCATAGGAAGCCTGGAACATGTACAGTCAGAGCTGCGACAGTGTATCCACAAGCCGGCGAAACTCCGCACGGCGCACAGAAGGCAAGGCATCCTCGAAAGATGGCAGGGACTTAATGCACCACTTGAGATAAGACGTAAAAATGAAGTTATAATTCAGGACTCGGTTCGCCATCATGGACTTCTGATACAGGCACCGTCCGAACTTATCCATAGTCCTGCCCTCCCGGCCAGGTGGGACAGCAGCATAGACCTTGGAAGAGTGAGACTTTTTAAGGGTAGACTCCACTATCAAGGACTAATGAAAGAGCTGTGCCTTCTCAAACCCTTTGCATGGCACCGACCAGTACCGAGACTCCATTTTGGAGGTAATAGCCAGAATAGCATAGGGCATCTCCAGATTGCGAAAGAAGGTCTGCTGCAAGACCGAATTCAAAGGCAGCCGCAGGGATTCCCTAGGAGGGTAAGGCAGCTCCATCTCCTCCAAGAACTCCTTGGTATACCTGGAAGCGGACAGAAGGTGCAAGGCCTTCCCCATATCCTACACAAATCTAGTGAAGGAAGAGGGCCTGCTCTCAGAGTGCTCCCCAGGGGGAGTGGTGGAACGAGACCGCAGGGCAGCCGAAAAGGAGGGGGAAGCCTCCCTAGAATAGTGCAGGGGAACATCCGTATCCACCAGCATGGATGCCGAGGAAGACCCGCTGAAAGAACGAGGAGGCGTCGACGAGAGCTTGCGCCTCGAAGTCCCCGGAGTAGAGGATCGCGAGGCAAGGACCTTCGAGGTCCGAGGACGGCGCCCCGGAGAACCCCGGCCCGAAGACAAGCCCCAGGAACCTGAGGCCGGGTCTCCTGGTAGGCTCCTCCCGGATCGGGGAGTCCAACCGGACCGGCGACCTCAACAAACTCGGGTTGGACAGAGTGAAGTCTGAGATCTTAATGGAGCCTGTAGTGCGAGGACCCGGGGACCTGCCCCCTCCTCGGGGGGGGAGTCCCGTGGGCGTTTCGCAAGGCGCCTCGACCGATGCCTTGACCGAGGCCAGCTTGAGGGAGAAAAGTGCCTCGATGGAAGAGGCGAGGAATCCGACGAGGACAGATGCCGAGATCGACGTGCCTTGCCTCGAGAAGTCTTGGCGTGACGCTCAGGCTGGTCCACCACACACAAGGTTGAGGCCAGAGCAAGCTACGCCAACGCCGAGGAGAGCTCCGAGGAGATGATAGCCTTTAGCACCTCCTCAAACATCGGCACCGTGACCATATTCGGCCGGGCAGGTGCAGCAGTGCAGTGTTCTCCCCAGAAATTTTTTCCAGCCGGGTGGCATGAAAAAGTAGCTGGGTGCAGTGGGGCGGGACGGGGAAATTTGGTGGTGGGGAAAATTAAATGTGTATTATTTTTATTAGTTAATTATTATTATTTTCCAATGCTCAATATGAGTTCCTTTTATAAGGTTTGACACTTGTGCCAGAATATTTTTATTAAATTTAAGAAGTATCCAATTCTAAACGTGAATAATTTGCCCTCTTTCAAATGTTATAGAGATTTAAAAATGGGAAATGCTTTAATGAAGTCATTAGGTTCAATCTAGCCATTTATTTTTGCATGAATTTAAACAACTAAAAAAAAGATAACTATAGTTCATTCAGTCATACAAGAAATGGCTCTAAAGCACCTCTAATAATGTTTTGATCACTAGGTTCCTTCCTGAGGTCTCACTGAGGATATGAAATAGATGCGATCCCCACTTCCAGACCTCTTCTACATAATTTATGGAGAGGTGTTACTGAGTCTTGAAGGACACCTGTGAGATTGCACTTCAGCAAAATAAAAAAAGTAGCAGATAAAGATCAAAATGAGAGCTAGGGCATTTAGATAAAGATGCAGGTAATAATTAGCAATGTATTAAAACTATTTTATTTTTATTTGCTTATAATGTCATTTGAAAGCTGCTTGATAATGCAACTTTAATTTAATTCTTTATTGTGTGTGTGTGTGGGTGGGACAAAACCTACATCAACAGTAAAGTTAGAATAGGGTCATTAAATCCAGTGGCGTACCTAGTATATATGACAGCCAGTGCTGATCATTTTTTAACAACCCCCTCCTCTATATAAAAAAGATATTTTTAGTAATAATCCATGAGTCACACAAGAGTGCACCTAGGAAAAGGCAGCATCTTAAATACTGCAGTGAGCACTAGAACACCAACACACACAATGTAAAACTAAACAAGCCAGATCCTGCACAGTCGATGCTAACTGAAAGCCATGTTCTTTTCATACACACAGAACAGAGATACACCCTCGCCCAATATGGACTAATCACAAACTAAAAATAGAACTATGTAGACAAAAGTTAAACTGAACCAAGAAACCAGACTCTGCATACAATGCAACACCACAGAAACAGTGACACATCTTCTAATACTGTGCAAAATATAAAGACAGTAGATGTAAATTTGAAAAAACTGCTACATAACAAACACAAGACTTGATATTGAAGACTGTTATTCATGCTGTTCTGCTGATCTGGCCTTAGAATCATACCAAATCAAGCAAAGCATACCTACTACATGATGATTTAATTTACACTAGCCTTTGGACAAGTCATTTAGGTCAGTGGTTCCCAACCCTGTCCTGGAGGAACACCAGGCCAATTGGGTTTTCAGGCTAGCCCTAATGAATATGCATGAAGCAAATTTGCATGCCTATCACTTCCATCATATGCAAATCTCTCTCATGCATATTCATTAGGGCTAGCCTGAAAACCCAATTGGCCTGGTGTTCCTCCAGGACAGGGTTGGGAATCACTGATTTAGGTAAACAGGTGGTGCGGTCAATTTAAAAACAAAGGGAATACATTTGATCTTTAAAAAAAAAGAAAAGGGGAGTTGCAAGACAAAATGCATTAACCAAAAAAACAGCAAAAGAATGCAGTAACAAAAAATTGTTACTTTGAGTGCTGCTTGTTATAGGGTATACCAGGGGTGCCCACACTTTTTGGGCTTGTGGGCTACTTTTAAAATGACCAAGTCAAAATGATCTACCAACAATAAAAATTTAAACACAAAGCACATTATATGCAGAGAAAATGTTAATTATCATTTATATTCCGCGGGTTTTCAAATAGGTTAAGGCAGCTGACTTTATGCAAGGTCACCTCAGTAACAATGATACAAAAAAAATAGACAAATATACCCCCTCTCTTTTTACTAAACCGAGATAGCGGTTTTTAGTGCAGGGAGCCGCGCTGAATGCCCTGCACTGCTCTCGATGCTCATAGGCTCCTTGTGCTAAAAACCGGATACATTTTGATCACTAAATTGAAAATAAAATCATTTTTCCTACCTTTGTTGTCTGGTGATTTCATGAGTCTCTGGTTGCACTTTCTTCTTCTGACTGTGCATCCAATATGTCTTCCCTTCTTTCAGCCTCCTGTATGTTGCATCTCCTCAAGACCTCATTCCCTCCCCCAACTTTTTCTTCCTCTCTCCCTGCCCTCCTCCATCTTTCTTTCTGTCTCCCTGCCCCCCCCCTTTATTTCTGTATGTCTGCCTTTCTCTCTCCATGCCCCCTTTCTTTCTCTCTCCCTGCCTTTCTCTCTCCATGCCCCCTTTCTTTCTGTCTGTCTCCTTTTTATCTGTCTCCCTGTCTTTCTCTCTCCATGCCCCTTTTCTTTCTGTCTCCGTCTTTCTCCCTCCATGTCCTTTCTGTCTGTCTTCCTTTCTCTCTCCATGCTCCCTTTCTTTCTTGCTCCCTGTCTTTCTCTCTCCATGCACCCTTTCTGTCTATCTCCCTGCTCTCCCCCAAGCTGCCACCGCCATCAGGGAACAGGCTGCCGCCGTAAAGAGGACACTGAAGCTTTGAGCCAACCAACCTTCCCCATCCGACGTCAATTCTAATGTCGGAGAGGAAGTTCCGGGCAAGCCAATTGCTGCCTGGCTGGCCCGGAACTTCCTCTCCAACATCAGAATTGACATCAAGTGAGGAACGTTGCTCGGCCCGGCACTTCAGCATCCTCTTTACAGGGTCGGGAAGCAGGTAGAACGGAAGACAAAGTGAGTCTATCACGGAGCCTGAGATGGGCTCCGCGATCCTCTCATGTTGCCTTTGCGATCTACTGGTCGATCGCGAGCAACCTTTTGGGCACCCCTGGGGTATACGATCACTCAGATGTAATCCTAATACAGTAAGACAAGATACCAACTCTCCTCCGCCTCAACACTAGAATTCACTTACCACTTTGTTCATGTACAAGCCAAGAAAATAGGTTGACGGAGGAAGTGACGTCATCGCCGCGGATGGAAGCTTGAAGTGAGAGCTCCGTTCGGGCCGGCGAAATAACTATCGTTTTGGTGTGTAAACGGCGCAAATTTCTTGTCCCCGGGGGCTGGTGAGGTGTGTGCAGCTACGGTGCACACTATGGCAACGCGAAAAAAGTTGCCTGGCGACAAACCCGGCCAGCGCACGCTGGAACAAGCGCTGGGCCGGGCTGCACGTG
The DNA here is from genome assembly GCF_902459505.1 of Geotrypetes seraphini. Lineage (NCBI taxonomy): Eukaryota > Metazoa > Chordata > Amphibia > Gymnophiona > Dermophiidae > Geotrypetes > Geotrypetes seraphini. The sequence continues at coordinate 163,491,439 of NC_047087.1, read as the reverse complement.
GCAGCATGGGCCCCGAGACGAGCAGTGGGGAGGCGGCGAAATCGAGCGGTGCCCTAGCGGCTGTGGTGGACATGGTCGTGGACCCGGTGCCGGAGAGCGCATCGCTGGACCCGCTCACTAAAGCGGATATGCAGCGCTGGATTGCAGAGGTAAAATCTGAAATCTCTGCGGTGGCTGTGCAGGTTCGGGAGGCAGTGCAGGAGCTACGCACTGACCTGGTGGAGGTGGGCACGAGGGTCGAGGTGGTGGAGATGCGCTTGGATAGTTGTGAGGATAGTGTAACTGGAATGCAGAGATCACTGGAGACGGTGTCTGCGGATTATCAGACTCTTCTGGATAAGATCGAGGACCTGGAGAACCGCACCCGGCGCAATAATTTGAGGGTGCGGGGCCTGCCGGGCCTGCCCGAGTTTAAAGATGTTCGTGCTACTACAATCAAGCTGATCAGGTGGCTCTTGCAGGATGATACTCTGGAACCGGGATTGGAGCGAGCTCATCGTGCTCTGGGACCCCGGACACTGGATCAACCTAAAGATATAGTGTTGTGCCTTCAGAGCTTTGTCCTTAAAGAGCGGATCTTCCGCAGAGCCCAGGAGATGGGCACGGTCACCTGGGAGGGTCACCGGCTGAAATTTTATCAGGATCTAGCTGCTGGCACGCTTCAGAAACGTCGTGCGTTCAAAGAAGTGACTAAAGCTTTGCAGCGCAGTAATTTACGCTATCGCTGGACTTACCCTTTCGGGGTTGTCATTTCCATCAATGGAGTCCACACCAGAGTTGCCACTGTTCGAGAGGCTCGTGGGCTGTTGCAACAAGCGGGAATTGAGATTCCTGAGGAGGCTGCTCCGGCGGGGGGTGTACTGCCTAATCAAGCGGGGCGCCCTGCCCCCTCCCGCTGGCAGCGAGTAGAGAACAGATCCCGGAGCGGGAGGGGTGGCCGAGGGGGCGGACCCCCTCTTCAGGCCGCCGCTTCTTCTTCAAGTGCTCCCCCCTGAGAGCTGATTAACTGTACTTGCTTCTTTCCTATCTCCAATGTCATTTTATGTCTCGGTGGGGGTCTTTGGGCTCCTCTCCCTGGGAATGGACTGTTGGATTTTGCTTCTTGGGAGGGGGTTTTGTGGGGGTAACACACTGTCCGGTTTGGGATGAGGTGGGAGGGGGAAGTTGACAACTTTGTGTTTGTGTTCTATGGGGGGTATTGCAGTATGGGGGAGGGGTGATTGTGACTTGTGGTGTGGGAGTTGGGGGGTTGGTGGGTAGGGTGAGGGGGATGTCTGTACGCATTGTACTCGATAGTTGATGTTTGATTGTGGGATGTGTGTCAGAGGCCATGGGGATGGTTCACTTCTTTGTATGTTGGTGGGAGATCTGAGGACTCTCACTTTGGGGGAGGGGGGCGGAGGGGAGGGATGGGGGAGGAGTGGGGGGGACGTGGGGACATGTTTGCTAGGGTTGGGTCTGTGTGGTTCTTGTTTAATTTGGAATATGGGGGCGTTTAGATTGGTCTCCTATAATATCAGGGGTCTCAATTCCCCCAATAAGAGAAGGGCTTTCTATAGGGAATTGCTCCGTTTGAGGGCTGATGTCTGCTTTGTTCAGGAAACACATCTACTACAGTCCCATGAATCCTTGGTCGGGGATCATAGGTTCCCGCAGGCCTTTTGGGCTTCCAGGGTGGGCACTTCTAAGAGGGGCGGGGTGGGAATCCTTATCCATAAGGGGATTCGTTGTGAGGTACGTAGGGTGGTGCGGGATCCTCAGGGCAGATACATCATGTTGGAGGCTCTGATTGAGGGGGTCTTGTACTCCCTGGTAAATGTATATGCCCCTAATGAGGGTCAGGGGACCTTCTTTCGTGAGTTGGTCCCTCGGATCCTTAAATTTAAGGGGGGAGCCCTGGTTTTTGGTGGGGATTTTAATCTTACAGTGACCCCTCATTTGGATAACTCAGGGAGGGCGGATCACTATGGGAGAAGGGATCGTAAACTGTTACGTGAGGCATTGGCTACTCTGAATGTGGTGGACTGCTGGAGGTGGCTACATCCTTCGGTCAAGGACTATACTTACTTTTCGGGAATACATTCCTCCTATTCTCGAATTGATTATGTCTTTGTGGAGCGGGGACTACTTCGGAGGGTGGAGTCCGCGGGGATTGAGTCCCTCACGTGGTCGGACCATGCCCCGGTGTGGTTGCAGATTCAGGGGGCAGGTGGAGGCTCGGGACAGAAATTCTGGCGTTTTAATGATAGTCTACTAGATAATCCGGAGGTGGGGGCACAGATTGAAGGGTGGATACAAGAATATTTGGATGTGAATGTGGAGTGTGGAGCCTCGTTGGAAGCGGTCTGGGAGGGGTTGAAGGCTACCCTTAGGGGCAGATTGATTGTCCTGTCGTCTGCTCGGCAACCTAAATGACGGGAGGATGCGGCGGTCCTGTTGGGTGTGATTGGTAGGTTGGAGTGTATGCATAAGCGTTGTCCCTGGGATGCGGAGCTGCGGGAGCGCTTGTTTCAGGCACGTCGGGATCTCCAGGTTTTAGACTTGGACAGATTGCACTATAACTTACAGCTCCTTCAGCAGAGATATTTTGAGTTTTCTAACAAAGCTAGTCGATTGGTTGCCCATCGTCTTAAGGTGCGACAGACACATAACCAGATTCTTGCGCTTCGGGCAGCCTCTGGGGAATTGTTGCAGACTGAGGATGCTATCCGTGCCCGTTTTGTGGAATATTATTCTCAACTCTATACTCCGGAGGCACCTGGGCCCTCACATGACCAGGACGCTTATCTGGATTCTGCAGAATTGCCCCAGATTGCGCGGGTAGATGTAGCACGGTTGGACCGCCCTCTTACGTTGATTGAGGCTCGGGGTGCGCTGCGTTCTATGAAGCTTGGTAGGTCGCCTGGGTTAGATGGTTTCACCGTTCGGTACTACAAACGTTTTCAGGACCTGTTGCTGCCTCCTCTGTTACGTTTTCTTAACTCTTTACAAGGGAATAGTGCCCTTCCCTACTTCATGTGCTTGGCGGGTGTGACAGTGTTGGCTAAGGAGGGGAAGGATCCCCTTCAATGTGCCTCCTACCGGCCGATATCCTTGTTGGGGGTGGATACTAAGATTTTTACGTGGATTCTGGCGGACAGATTGATGAGCTGAATTCCTCGGCTGATCCACCCAGATCAGTCGGGGTTTGTGGTGGGTAGACAGGTGGGTGATAATACTCGTCGGGTCTATGATTTATATGACCGGGCCGGGGAGGGGTGCGGGATACAGTATTTTTATCTGTTGATGCTGAGAAGGCGTTCGACAGGGTGTCTTGGCCTTTCTTATTTCGGGTCCTGGAGTCTGTGGGTTTGGGTCCACGTAAGCGGGATTGGATTCGGGTTCTATACACTGGACCTCTTAGTTGTATCAAGGTGAACGGGGGCTATTCGGAGACTTTCTCTCTGGCAAGGGGAACACGCCAGAGGTGTCCCCTTTCCCCGCTCCTTTTTGCTCTAACGGTGGAACCCCTGGCACAGCGAGTGCGGATGAATCAGGATATTAAGGGGGTTACGGTGCCGGGAGGGGATTATAAGTTGGCTTTGTTTGCAGATGATATTTTGTTTACGGTGGAAGACCCTGCTACTTCCCTACCGGCTATATTACGGGAGTTAGATAATTATGGTGAGGCGTCAGGATTCCGGGTCAATGTTGGCAAATCAGAGCTTCTTAATATTAATTTGCCTGCTGATCGGGTATCCTATCTCCGAGACCGGTTTCCATTTCGGTGGGTTCAGCGTTCTCTGCGATATCTTGGAGTTTATTTTGGACCGCCGGGAGTGGATTTATATGACCTTAATTTTCCTCCGCTTTTTCGTCGTATTCACCAGGATTTGAATAAGTGGAAAGATCTGTATTTTTCCTGGTTGGGTCGGGTGGCCATTGTGAAGATGATGATCCTGCCTCGTTTGTTGTTCTTATTCCAAGTATTGCCTCTTTGGGTGGGAAGGAGAACGTTGGAGGGGGTTCAAAGGCATATCTTTAATTTTATTTGGGCTGGTCGACGGCCCAGAGTAAGTAGAAAGGTCCTATGCATGGGGAGAGGGGATGGGGGGTTAGGGGTCCCGGATGTGGTAAAATATTATCAGGCAGCTCAGCTGCGCGCTCTTTTAGAGTGGCAGACGCAGACGCCGAAACAGTGGGTGGAAATTGAGCAAAGCTTCAGTGCGGGGGTGCCTTTGTTACATCGGCCGTGGGTGCCTGGTAGGGTGCGATTGGTGGGGGAGATACCTTCGGTTGCGACTTCTCTGAGGGTGTGGAATCAGACCCGAACTAGCTTATTGGGGCATAGGCGGCATTCCTGGTATACACCGTTGAGACATAACCCTGACTTTCCACCGGGAAGGGATAGGGGTGTGTTTACAGACTGGGAGTCTCGGGGCTTAGTCTGTGTGGGACAGTTGTGGGATCCGGTTCTGGGTAGGATTAGACCCTTCGCAGAACTCAGGGGCAAGTTTGAGTTTGGGGTACGGGATTTGTTTCCCTACCTACAAGTACTCCATTATATCAGGACCTCGGGCCTTCTGGGGGACTTAAGGGGTGGTAAGACGCCCTTTGAGCTGCTATTGGGTCCCGTGCTCCGGAAGGGAGTTCTTTCTGCGGTATACAGGTGTCTTAATTGTCGGGGGGCTCCCCTTCCCTATATGAGGGCCTGGGAGGGTGATGGTGGCTCCGCTATTTCCTGGGACACTTGGGGTGACATCTGGTCGGAGATTTCCTCGGCGGGTATAGTTGCTTTGCTGATCAAGAATGGATACAAGGTCCTCTTCCGTTGGTATTATACACCTCAGGTTGTGGCTCGCTGGCAGGGTGGTGCGAGTGTTCTCTGTTGGAGGGGCTGTGGGGAAGTGGGTACCTATTTTCATATGTGGTGGCAGTGTGGGCAGGTGTGTGGATTCTGGACTGAGGTCTTTGTTCGGGTGTCCCAGATCCTGGATGTCCAGATACCGGCCGATTGGCGACACGCCTTGTTGTTTTGGCATCAATTGGATCTGGCATGGGGTGACTCTTTGTTTTGCAAGTTGGCATTCACTGCTGCTCGATTAGCCATTGCCTCTCTGTTGAATCAGGCGCTCCCTCCCACGTGGGCCCTGGTGGAGCAACGTTTGCTTACTTGGCAGAACCTATATTACTTAACGGCCTTGAGACATGGTAAACTACATGGCTATGCTTATGTGTGGCGTAAATTTCGGGCCTCTGTGGGGGTTTGTGGTAGGGGTGGTCAGGGGCTTTGAGTTGGCCTTGGAGTCGGAATGGGTGGGCGATGCTTGGGGGGATCCCATAATCATATTCCTTTCCAATTTTTGGTTTATGTTTGGAATTAACTGTTCTCAACCATATTGAGAGCTGTGGGTATTGTGTTTTGTCCCTGGGGGGTGGGAGGGGGTGTTGGCTGTGTTTGGGTGGGTATTATAGATTGTTCTTATTAGTTTGTAGGACTTGCACATGTCAATATTGTCGATTGTACTTATGTGTGCTATTTTGGAGTGTGATATTTTGCTCTATGTATTTTTGTTCTTGCATTTCATGTGCAATTGTTATGTATTGTTTGGAGTGTTTTTCAATAAAAGCTTTTCAATTGAAAAAAAAAGAAAATAGGTTGACAGACAGAGACAATATTTATGTCAATGAAAGAGCAACTGTACTAGGCACCATTTGCAGTTGTCTTCATGAAAGTAAAAAGAGCCACTGGGCAGTTCAACGGGTAGAACTATATTACAAGAATAAGCTTTTAAAGGAAAATATAATGCTCCCTCAAATCAGATATGATTTGGCAGAAATTCAGACACAATATAACACCTCCATTCAACCTTAATAGCAATATTATCATTTTGTTTTACAATATTTCACATTATCAGAGGCAGAAAAAAGTTCAGGAGATGATGTCTAGATGAGCAGGAAAAAAAAGGTAGTCTGTGTATTAGTACCACTCATAATGGAACACTGAGAGGGCTGCTGGGAATTGAGCTACAATACAGAGAGGGTGTCAGAAATAGAAGCTGATTTGAAAAGGTGACACACTGAGGGATCATCACAGTGATCCATAGCCGCTCCTGCCTCCAGACCTCAAAAGGGATTCCAAATCATCCAAAGATGCAGCGAAGCCATGTGATAATAAGGGCATGGAAAGAGACTTCCAATCATCCCAGCTCTACTCCAAAGGGTCACTGACACTAGGAGTTGGCATGGTATGAGGCAGAGATGCCTGCTTGGGAGATGGATCCCTCTGAGGTGGAACTGGCATGCTCATAGGCACTGCAGTGCCTCCCGGGCCCGTTAAATAGGCTTTCAATAAAGGCTGACAAAATCAGAAAAGTCTTGCACTGGAGGCCCCGAGGACCCTGCAAGACCCCCAGACTAGGGAATTAGGATCTCTTCCACCACCATGCGCTTGTGTTTCACCCCCTCATTGCTCCTGGTCTCTGAGTGGGATTTCTTCTTGGCAGAGCAGGCTTTCCGGGCTTTGGGGGATTTCAAGTCTCTGGAGAACTGATTAAAGGCTGATTCCAAAGCTCCCACACTTTCCTCCCATGTCACGTGAATCACAGCCACTTCTCAGCCAGTAAATCTGTGAAATAAATGCAGGAACTGGGGTTAGACTTACCTGGGGCATCTATTACAGATGATCCCTACACAAAACTAGGGGGTCTGAGGTAGAAAAAAGGACTTTGAATTTAAAAAAAAAAATTACTAAAAATCCAAAATGGCCACCACCTGAAAATTTGTGTAAAAAAACGGCCTTATTGGAGCTTAACTGAAAAACAAAAACCAGAGAAAAAGGGGTTTTGAAAGTGGGGGAACCTAGTTCTAAACCCAGAAACTTGGTTTTTCAGATGGCCCCAATATTACCATAGGGAATAATGGGAGTACTCACTGTGACTTCTGGTGCCTGTCAGCTTGTATCAGTCTACTAGCAGGGAAAGGATTTCTGCCTCAGAGATAGTCCAGCATAAGTCCGCCGATGGAGATGTTCTGGCTGCGGTCAGGCAGACCCTGACCATGGATTGCCACCCCCAAATGTCTATGCGACGCACCGGGGGAAGAATCATCACAGCTGGCTCCCTGATACCCAGAGGGTTGTTACACAGGGGTCCTACAGCCTGCGCTCATGCCTCTGATAAATCAGCAGGAGAGCAGCTCCCAGGTGAACGGACCTCAGGCTCTTGATGTGACACAAAGCAGGCTGGCTCCACAGGTACTCCAAGTGAATGGCATGGGAGCAGCAGTTTACCCATGTGGAACTGTGTCCTTTCCCTTGAAGAGTAAGCCCAAGAAGGGGATATTCGAGCACCAAAGTCAAACAGAAAATTTGAAGACTGACAGCAAACAAACGCGAAAATAACAAAAAGAAGCAGAGCAGATCAGAATACACCTTCTGAGTTCACTTGCAAAAGAAAAACTGTTCTTCACTACAGAAGTGGAGGAATTCAGAGGTGACACCCTTCTGCAGATTTATGACTAAAGTGAAGCAACAGCTCCTGTACAGAATCCTAGGTCTTTGCTACTGAATTTTGATTAAAATCTAACATATTTTACTGCAGCTAAGCAGCATGGGAAAAGCATTTTTTTTTTGCCAGTAAACTGAGCAACTCCAACCTATAAACTAGAGAATGACACAGTGGCTGTTACCCACGGCTAACTGCAGGTAATGCGCCAAAACAGTGACCAAAAAAAAAAAGGTCACCGCGAGATCGGGGACAAGGCCATTCACCGCCCCGTGGAGCGGTGAATGGTTAGCACGGGGCGGTGAACGAAAGAGCATTTGATCCGGCAGCCCCCTCTCTCCTGCTGGCCGGCCATGCATCTCCCTCCTTCCTTTTCCCTTACCTTCTCTTGTTGTTGATACTGGCGATTTCTATAAGGCTATGTGCTGTATTACAGCCGGAGCCTTGAAGTTGCGTCGCGTTGCCTGCTGGGAAAGTCTCCTCTGACACAACATTCTGTTTCCGGTTGCATCGGAGGAGACTTTTCTAGCAGGCAACCCGATGCGACTTCAAGGCTCCGGCTGTAATACAGTGCATAGCCTTATAGAAATTGCCAGTTTCAACAAGAGAAGAGAAGGTAAGGGAAAGGGAGGGAGGGAGGGAGGGAAATCCACGGCTGGCCGGCAGGAGGGAGCTGCTGGACCGTGTGATGGGGGTGGGAGGATGGAGAGGAGAAGACACTGAAGGCGGGACAGTCCATGGAAGATGCGAAGGGATGCAGGGCCTCATTTGGTTTCATCAGTAAGAGCAAGGAAATGGGGTCAAAATGTAAGAATAGTGAAAATGGTTAACCACACTGACAAGATCCTCAAAAGGTTAACCAACCATGAGGAAAAAAAACCTTTTGAGGATCTTTTCATCAGTAAGAGCAAGGAAATGGGGCCAAAATGTGAGGCCATGTGCTCAGTGGTGGGATCAGCCCTGCCTCACAGAAAAATCAAAACCTCCTCAGAATTGTGGTATGGGAGGAATTGTTGCATCCTTCCCTGCTCCCTGGAAACTCGGGTAAGGTAGGCTGCATCCCCACACTTTCTGCTTGCTTGCCTGCCCAGGGTTCCCGGGGGGAAGATTCTTTCTTTGCTCCAGTGTCCGGTTGAGCTAATAGCAAGGGAATCCAAGATCAGCTATCATAAGTGGACTAAGTAGGGAGGTAGATAGATAAGCCACGCGAGAGGAGCTGAAGGGTGGTAGAAAGGAACAGATGGTGAAGGAGGGAAGGAAGGGTGGTAGTAGAAAGGAATAGAACAGACATTGAAAAAGGGTAGAGAGGAACAGACCCTGAAGGGAAATGTGGAAGACAGAGTGGGGAGAAGACGCTGGAAGGGAAGAAGACAGATACCAGACTATGGGGGAGCGGAGGGAAGAAGATGGGTACTAGACCAATTGGGGGGGGGGGTGAAGGGAGAGGCACAACAGCAAATGGAAGACGCAGAGAGAAGACACACAGTGGATGGAAGGAATTGAATGAGAAGATGTGGAAAGCAGAAACTAGACAACAAAGGTAAAAAAAAAAAATTCTATTTATTTATTTATTTATTTATTTTTTGCTTTAGGATAAAGTAGTATATTAGTTGTGTTGATAAAAATTTATAAACAAAGCCCTGCCAGCTGAACATCTCTTTCTCTAATTCAGCAGCCAGAACTTTGATTTATAAGAAAGGAATAAGCTAAATATTGCAGTACTAAGGCTTATATGGATGCTGCAGGGACGGTGATGGGGTGGTGAATGGGATGGCAGTGACGGTGACGGGGCGGTGAAGGGGATGGTAGTGACGGGGCGGTGAAGGGAAAGGTGGGCGGTGACGGGGACAGATTTTTTCCCCGTGTCATTCTCTACTATAAACCACAGAACAATCTTACAAGTGCAGCCTGAAGTATTTGCGTTTATGTTTAAAGCTGGATCCAAACTACATCTTTAAATCATTTAAAAATGTAGAATATTTTTGGAAAAATATTCATGAATAATATTTCTATCTTAATTTCCTACTCTCCCTTTTGCCTCCCTTTTGCTCTTTCTGTTGCTCCCATTCTAACAGGTACACAGTATATCCTATTTCCCTCTCTACTACAGGACCTAGGCAAATGTACTAGAAGTTTATCCAGTAATGTATATAATTCAGTTTCAAAGTCTTCTGCACATTTAACACAGTGTTTTGGTGTTCCACAATCAGGAATCAGGTTCATGCATTTGACATACTGCCTTTCTGTGGTACAGAAGGATGGTTACCAGAAACAAATAAGGATATCCAAAATCCCACAATATAAAGCATTACCAAAGCCCTTATGTAGTTTGGGAGAACAGAATGTTACTACAGAATATGACAGGGCAGTACAGTAAAAGCAAGGAAGACAGTAAATCATGAAGCTCAGCAATTACAATGGTACATATGAACCATCTTTTTCACATTTTGTACAAATAATCCATATTTAGTGTAATATTCAAGCCTTTCTCCCATTTTACACAGTAATTAGAAAAGTGTATTAGCAGGTATCTTTTTTCAGACTTTTAGATAGACAGCCCAACATTTCCAAGATTTTTTTTTAAACTAGAAACCTATTGGATGATTCAGTGCAAGGCTCACATTCTTTACACTCTGGTAGGCAGTACTGAGTTAAGCAAACTCCCCAATTTAAAACTAAGAACAAATGAGAACACATGGCTTCAATAAAGAGAGCACTTACCAAAATCCTCATGTGATGTATGGACTCTACTCAGTATAGTAGCATCCACATATTGAGGTGGCTGAAACCAAATCTGGACATCCTGCAGAGCCCTGAAAAATTCATACATATTCTATAATTTGCCAATGCACAGTCACACTGCCTTTCCTTGCAACACCAGTGCGCATGCAAAAAGATATATTTTTATCCCATGACACACACACAGCTTTTCATACTTTGGTTATCAAATGTAGTAGCTGATAAGGTTAGAGAAAAAAGATTAGGCTTTATAAATTACAAGACATCGCAAAAAGAGGATGATGGGCAAAAATATGTGGAAAAGCTATGAGAAGTGGGAAAAGCTGTCAGAAAAGCAAAGATGCAAATGGAAGAAAGGATAGCTGATATGGTAAAATTGGGGGACAAAACATTTTTTAGATACGCAAGTGATAGGAAGTAGTGTCAAAATGGCACAGCAAGGCTCAAAGGTGAAGAGGACAAATATTTACAGAAATTTAAGGATAATGCTGAACTGCTAATTATTTCTGTTCTGTACTCACAAATGAAAGCAATCACCAAAAATCATTCATCAAAGAGTGCCAATGAAAGCACACAAAGTATAATAATAACAACTTTATTTTTATATACCGCCATACTACAAACAGTTCTAAGCGGTTTACAAGGGAAGAGACTGTATACAGACAGTGACATTAAAGAGAACTTTCGAAACTACATTGGCATGCTAAGTTTATTTGTTTATAAGCAAACTTCCAGATTTGATTCACCCGGATCAGGTGGGGTTTGTTACCCTTCATCAGGCATCTGATAACATTCGCCAGATAATTGATTTCATCTATATCTCATATACTCAGGGGCTTCAGACATGTTTTTAATATAACTCTCTCGGTAAATATTTAAAATGTGGCCATTATTCAGTCTGTACCTCTTTCATAAATCCTCAAGATAATAAGGACTATTTTTTATGTGAGTATACTACTTATGAAACAGGAGGTGTGGTTGGTATCTCATTCAGTAGCCCTGTAATAAATTATATGTGAGACAAACTTTCCGTCCATTTAAAACTAGGATCATTGAACACAGATCACGTTTATCTTGTGCTAGACTAGAGGCGCCACTGGTTCAGAACAGTTTGGATCCTCTGAAATGCATTGCTGGATTTTAGAGAAAGTTATACCGTCAGCATGTGGAGTGATTTTAAAACTGTTCTTAAACAAAATGAGCAGAAATGGATCTTTAAACGTAATATCTGTGAACCTGCTAGTTTGAATGCAATGATTGAATAGCCGGTCTTTTTTTTTTTTTTAATTACTTATACTGGATTGGTGCCATATGATTATGACATCACTGTAACGTGTCCCTAAGCTGTGCCTGAAACCAAGGAACCATTTTGCAATGAGATATTGGAGCAGAAGCTGGATTTAGAATGTACTTTTTGTGCCGAATGTTTATATTTTACTTTTTCATTTTTTTTCTTGAGATGTTTCTTTTTTTTTTTTTTGCATTTTATAGCATTTCCCCTGATGAAGCAGTTTACAAAACAGGGTCCTATGATATGAGCTTGTGTTTGGGAATTAGCGGTGAAAACTACCGTAAAGATTTGACTATATTGATCAAGCCCTTGAACTCTAATTTATGCTATTTTCGTATTGTACTGCTGAGAAACTGGACTATTTGCAGATAAGTAACTAGTTATTTTATTTATCTCGTAATAGTGATCTGAAGAATTGATTTGATTTGAAAAATGTAATTAGCAATGGTGTTCCCTGCCTCAACTTTAAATTTGAAGCAGGAGAGTCCTTGGGATATTAGTTTATTCTATAACCCTGGGGACACTGAGGTCTTTTCTCCATTTGCCTAGATAGTTTACCAAGATAATTATATTTATACATTGTGTCCTTTCACTAGCACTCTGATGAATGACTTTTGGTGACTGATTTAATTTTTTCATTAAAATTCTGTGGATATTATTTTTTTCACAAATGAAAGACCAGAGGTAGGATTGCAGAAAATGAATTGGAATGATTGGGAGAGATTCTCAGAAGGTGTTTGTGAGGAGCAAGCTAATGCAATGGGGCCTAATGGGTTAAATTCAAGGGTACTCAAGGAACTCAGAGAGGTTCTAGCAACTCCATTGACTCATCTTTTCAATGCTTCCTTAGAGTCCGATGTGGTCCCAGAGGACTGGAGAAGAGCAGATGTGGTTCCTCCGCACAAGAGTGAAGTAAGGAGGAGGTTGGGAATTACAGGACGGTTGGTCTGACTTCAGTAGTGAGTAAACTAATGGAAATGCTTCTTAAGTGGAGAATAGTAAGATTTCTAGAATCAAATGGACTGTAGGACCCGAGGCAGCATCATTTTATGAGAGGCAGGTCTTGTCACACAAATCTGATTGATTTCTTTGACTGGATATGGGAGGGGCGTTAAATGCAGTGCACTTGGACTTTAGTCATATTTTTGACATGGTGCCACATAGGAGATTGATAAATAAACTGTGTGCATTCAATTTGGGCCCTAAAGTGACGAACTGCATTAAAAGCTGGTTAAATGGAAGGAGATAAAGGGTAGTGGTAAATGGAGTTTGCTCAAAGGACAAGGATGTTGTCACTGGAGTACCTCAGGGATTTGTCCTTGGGTAGGCTCTATTTAACATCTTTGAGAGTGATATTTCAGAAGTACTGCCTGGCAACGTTTGCCTTTTTGTAGATGATACCAAGCTCTGTAATAGGGTAGATGCCCTGGAAGGTGTAGATAACATGAAGCGGGATCCGGTGATACTGGTCTGGTAACTGGCAACTAAAAGATAATGCTAAAAAAAATGCAAGGTCATATACTTGGGCTGCAAAAAAATCCAGGAGAACAGTATAATAAAGGAGGCAAAGTATTTCTGTGTATGGAAGAATAGTGGGACCTGGGGATGATTGTGTCTAATGATCTCAAGGTGCCAAAAGAGATAGAAAAGGCGATGGTCAAAGCCAGGAATATGCTTGGGTGAATAAAGAGAGGAATGGTCAGTAGGAAAAGGGAGGTGATAATGAACATAAGAACATAAGCAATGCCTCCGCTGGGTCAGACCTGAGGTCCATCGTGCCCATCAGCCCGCTCCAGGACTATCCCCTTTTTCAGCAGGAAATTGTCTAATCCTTTCTTAAACCCTGGTACCGTACTCTGTCCTATTACATCTTCTGGAAGCGCATTCCAGGTGTTCACCACACGTTGGGTAAAGAAGAACTTCCTAGCATTTGTTTTGAATCTGTCCCCTTTCAATTTTTCTGAATGCCCTCTTGTACTTTTATTTTTTGAAAGTTTGAAGAATCTGTCCCTCTCTACTCTCTCTATGCCCTTGATGATCTTGTAAGTCTCTATCATATCCCCTCTAAGTCTCCTCTTCTCCAGGGAAAAGAGACCCAGTTTCTCCAATCTCTCAGGGTATGAAAGGTTTTCCATCCCTTTAATCAGACGTGTCGCTCTCCTCTGAACTCTCTCGAGTAACGCCATGTCCTTCTTAAGGTACGGCGACCAAGATTGGACGCAGTACTCCAAATGTGGACGCACCATCGCCCGATAAAACAGCAGGATGACTTCTTTTGTCCTGGTTGTAATACCCTTCTTGATTATACCTAACATTCTATTCGCCCTCTTAGCAGCCGCTGCACACTGTGCCGTCGCCTTCATTGTCATGTCTACCATTACCCCCAAGTCCCTTTCTTGGGTACTCTCATTCAATAACATCCCTCCCATCGTGTAATTGAACCTCGGGTTTCTGCTTCCTACATGCAGTACTTTACACTTCTCAACGTTGAACTTCATCTGCCATCTCGTCGCCCATTCCCCTAGTTTGTCCAAGTCCCTTTGCAATTCTTCGCAGTCCTCCTTTGTCCGAGATCCATTAAATAGTTTAGTGCAGATGACACTAAACTATTTAATGGAGCTCGGACAAAGGAGGACTGCGAAGAATTGCAAAGGGACTTGGACAAACTAGGGGAATGGGTGACGAGATGGCAGATAAAGTTCAACGTTGAGAAGTGTAAAGTACTGCATGTAGGAAGCAGAAACCCGAGGTTCAATTTAATATATTTATAAATGATCTAGAAACAGGGACGAAGTGTGAGATATCTCACACTTCATCCCTGTTTCTAGATCATTTATAAATATATTAAATAGCATCGGCCCGAGCACCGAGCCCTGTGGAACACCACTCGTGACCTTCCTCCAGTCCGAGTAGTGGCCCTTCACCCCTACCCTCTGTTTCCTACCCTCTAACCAGTTTCTGATCCATCTATGCACGTCTCCATCCACCCCATGGTTCTTCAGTTTCCGGAGTAGACGTTCATGAGGCACCTTATCGAAGGCTTTCTGGAAATCTAGGTATATGATGTCTATGGGGTCTCCTCTGTCCATTTGTTTGTTAATTCCCTCGAAGAAGTGCAATAAGTTAGTAAGGCATGATCTGCCCTTGCAGAATCCATGTTGGCTGGTTATCAGAAGTTTATTTTTTTCAAAATGTTCATCGATTTGTTCTTTTATCAGTGCTTCCGCCATTTTGCCTGGAACCGAGGTCAGACTCACCGGTCTGTAGTTTCCCGGATCACCTCTTGATCCCTTTTTAAAGATGGGCGTAACATTGGCTATCTTCCAATCCTCTGGGATCTCACCTGTTTTCAGGGATAGATTGCAAATTTGCTGCAGTAGTTTCGCTATTTCCTCCTTTAGTTCCTTCAGAACCCTTGGATGGATTCCATCCGGACCCGGGGATTTGTCAATTTTTAGTTTTTCTATCTGCTTGCGCACATCGTCAAGGCTCACTTCCATGGATATTAACTTTTGTGCTTGATTTCCACTGAAGATTTGCTCTGGTTCCGGTATGTTTGTTGTGTCCTCGTTTGTAAATACAGATGAAAAAAACATGTTAAGTCTTTCTGCGACCTCTTTTTCCTCTTTCACCATTCCCTTCCTGTCTCCGTCGTCTAGCGGTCCCACCTCCTCCCTGGCCGGCTGCTTTCCTTTAACATATCTAAAGAATGGTTTGAAATTTCGTGCTTCCCTGGCTAGTCTCTCTTCATATTCTTTCTTGGCTTTTCGAACCACACGGTGACATTCTTTTTGATACCTCCTGTGCACTTTCCAGTTTTCCTCAGTTTTGTCTTTTTTCCATTTTCTGAATGAATTTCTCTTATTGCCTATCGTTTCCTTCACTATTTTAGTTATCCACGCCGGGTCTTTTGTTCGACTCTTGTTGCACCCTTTTCTGAAACTGGGGATATACAGATTTTGTGCCTCGCACACTGTGTCCTTGAAAAAAGACCAGGCATGTTCTACCGATTGCCAGTTTTTGGAAGTGTTACTAAGTTTCTTCTTTACCATTCCCCTCATTGCTTCGTAGTTTCCTTTCCTGAAATTAAAAGTTGTTGCTATGGTTCTCTTTCCTTTCAACATTCCTACCACAACCTTGAACTTGATCATATTATGATCGCTGTTTCCCAACTGTCCCACTACTTCCACTTCCTTTGCAGGTCCCCTTAGTACATTTAGGATTAGATCCAGAGTGGCATTTCCTCTCGTCGGTTCCCTAACAAGTTGCTCCATGAAGCAATCTTGTATAGCGCCTCCAGGAATTCAGTCTCCCTAGCGCATCTTGAGCTTCCAGACTCCAGTCTATCCCGGGATAGTTGAAGTCCCCCATAATAACCGTGTTACCACTTTTGCATTCTCGCTTCACCTCTGCTTCCATTTCCTCATCGATATCTCTGGTTTGTCCGGGTGGACGATAGTATAGGCCTATCTTTATTTCGGGCCCTTTCCTTCCCGATATTTTTTTTTTTTAATTGAAAAGCTTTTATTGAAAAACACTCCAAACAGTACAGAACAATTGCACATGAAATGCAAGAACAAAAATACATAGAGCTGAATACCACACTCCAAAATAGCACACAGAATTAAAATCAACAGCATAGACATGTGCAAGTCCTACAAACTAATAAGAACAATCTAGAATGCCCACCAAAGCACAGCCAATATCCCCCCTCCCACCCCCCAGGGACAAAACACAATACCTACAGCTCTCAATATGGTTGAGAGATAGTCAATTCCAAACATAAACCAAAAATTGAAAAGGAATATGGTTATGGGATCCCCCCAAGCATCGCCCATCTATTCCAACCCCAAGGCCAACTCAAAGCCCCTGACCACCCCTACCACAGACCCCCACAGAAGCCCGAAAATTGCGCCACACATGAGCATAGCCATGTAGTTTACCATGCCGCAAGGCCGTTAAGTGATAAAGGTTCTGCCAATTAAGCAAACGTTGCTCCACCAGGGCCCACGTGGGAGAGAGCGCCTGATTCCACAAAGAGGCAATGGCCAATCGAGCAGCAGTGAATGCCAACTTACAAAACAAAGAGTCACCCCCAGCCAGTTCCAATTGATGCCAAAACAACAAGGCATGTCGCCAATCGGCCGGTATCTGGACATCTAAGATCCGGGACACCCGATCAAAGACCTCAGTCCAGAATCCACACACCTGCCCACACTGCCACCACATATGAAAATAGGTACCCACTTCCCCACAGCCCCTCCAACATAGAACACTCGCACCTCCCCGCCAACGAGCCACAACCTGAGGGGTATAGTACCACCGAAAGAGGACCTTGTAACCATTCTCGATCAGCAAAGCAGCAATCCCCGCCGAGGAGATCTCCGACCATATGTCACCCCAAGTATCCCAGGAAATAGCCGAACCACAATCATCTTCCCAGGCCCTCATGTAGGGAAGGGGAGCCCCCCTACAGTTAAGGCACCTATATATTGCAGAGAGAGCTCCCCTCCGAAGCACTGGACCCAATAGCAGCTCAAAGGGCATCTTACCACCCCTCAAGTCTCCCAGAAGACCCGAGGTCCTAATATAATGTAAAACCTGTAGGTAGGGGAACAGATCCCTTATCCCAAACCCAAACTTACCCCTGAGTTCTGTAAAGGGTCTAACACCTCCCTGGACCGGGTCCCACAACTGTCCCACACACACCAAACCCCGTGACTCCTAGTCTGCAAACACTCCCCCATCCCTTCCAGGTGGAAAGTCAGGGTTGTATCTCAACGGAGTATACCATGAATGTCGCCTACTCCCCAGTAAACAAGCTCGGGTCTGATTCCATACCCTCAAGGAAGTCACTACTGAGGATACCCCCCCTACCAGTCGCGCCCTACCAGGCACCCACGGCCTATGTAACAAAGGCACCCCATCACTTAAATTTTGCTCAATTTCCACCCACGGTTTTGGCGTCTGCGTCTGCCATTTTAAAAGGGCGCGCAGCTGAGCAGCCTGATAATACTTCACCACATCTGGGACCCCCAGCCCACCATCCCCTCTCCCCATACATAGGACCTTCCTACTCACCTTTGGCCGCCTACCAGCCCAAATAAAATTAAAGATATGCCTTTGAACCCCCTCTAGCGTTTTTCTATCCACCCAAAGAGGCAATACTTGGAATAAGAACAACAAACGAGGCAAAATCATCATCTTCACGATGGCCACCCGGCCCAACCAAGAGAAATACAGATCTTTCCAATTAAGCAAATCTTGGCGAATACGACGAAAGAGCGGGGGAAAGTTAAGGTAATATAAATCCACTCCCGGCGGTCCAAAATAAATACCGAGATATCGCAAAGAACGCTGAACCCACCGAAACGGATATCGGTTTCGGAGATAGGACACCCGGTCCGCAGGCAAGTTAATGTTGAGGAGCTCTGATTTACCAACATTGACCCGAAAGCCCGACACCCCACCATAAATACCCAACTCCCGCAATATAGCTGGTAAGGAGGTCGCAGGTTCTTCCACCGTGAACAAAATATCATCCGCAAACAAGGCCAACTTAAAATCCCCTCCCGGCACCGTAACCCCCTTAATATCCTGATTCATCTGCACTTGCTGTGCCAGGGGTTCTACCGTCAAAGCAAAAAGGAGCGGGGAAAGCGGGCACCCCTGACGTGTGCCCCTTGCCAGAGAGAAAGTCTCCGAATAACCACCATTCACCTTGATGCAGCTCAAAGGTCCACTATACAGGACCCGAATCCAGTCCCGGGCTCTGCGGAAAATCCGCTCTTTAAGGACAAAGCTCTGAAGACACAACACTATATCTTTCGGTTGATCCAGTGTCCGGGGTCCCAGCGCACGATGAGCCCGCTCCAATCCCGGCTCCAATGCGTCGTCTTGCAGGAGCCACCTGATCAGCTTGATTGTAGTAGCACGAACATCCTTAAACTCAGGCAGGTCTGGCAGGCCCCGCACCCTCAAATTGTTACGCCGGGTGCGGTTCTCCAGGTCCTCGACCTTATCCTGAAGAAGTTGGTAATCCGCAGACACCGTCTCCAGTGATCTCTGCATTCCGGTTACACTGTCCTCACAGCTATCCATGCGCATCTCCACCACCTCGACCCTCGTGCCCACCTCCACCAGGTCAGTGCGCAACTCCTGCACTGCCTCCCGAACCTGCACCGCCACCGCAGAGATTTCGGATTTTACCTCTGCGATCCATCGCTGCATATCCGCTTTAGTAAGCGGGTCCATCGGTGAACTCTCTGGCACCGGGTCCGCCACCATGTCAGCCACAGCCGCTAGGGCCCCACTCAATTTCGCCGCCTCCCCGCTGCACATCTCAGGGCCCATGCTGCCACGTGTAGCCCGGCTCAGCACTTGTTCCATCGTGCGCTGGCCGGGTTTGTCGCCGGGCAACTTTTTTCGCGTTGCCATAGTGATCGCTACGACTTCACACACTTCACCAGCCCCCGGGGACAAAAAATTGTGCCATTTTCACACCGAAATGATAGTTATTTCACCGGCCCGAACAGGAGCTCTCAGTTCAAGCTCCCATCCGTGGCGATGACGTCACTTCCTCCTCCTTCCCGATATTTTAACCCATAGTGATTCTAGCTTGTTGGTCGTCTCTGTTGTGTCCATTCTTGTCGATTGTATGTTTTCTTTTATGTATAGTGCTATTCCACCGCCTTTCTGTCCTGACCTGTCCTGGTGATAGAGCTTGTACCCCGGTAGTGCTGTATCCCAAATGCTTTTCTCATTCCACCATGTTTCAGAGATTCCAATGATGTCTATGTCCTCTGCAATGGCCATGGCTTCTAATTCCCCCATTTTGTTTCTTAGGCTCCTTGCATTAGTATATATGCAATTTAGCTCCTGGAATTTTGTTGCCTTCATTTCCTTTCCCTGTGCTTCGGTCTTTAGTTTCTTCTCTTTTATTATATTCCTTCTAATCTCCTCTTCTGGATTAGTCGACTCCTGTAATTTGTCTGTTGCTTCTTCCCAGCCTTTTTTCCCCTTGGTATCTTCATGGGATACCTTCTTCCGAATCGTCGACGCTTGGTCGACTGTCGGCTTTCCCCTTCTTCTTAGTTTAAAGCCTCTTCTATTCCCCTCCTGACGTTGTTTGCTAGAAGTCTTGTTCCCGCCGTGCTCAGATGCAGTCCATCTCTCTTGTAGAGCTTGCTCTTGCCCCAGAACGTTGTCCAGTTCCTCACGAAATAGAACCCTTCTTCCTCACAACATCTCCTCATCCACGCATTTATTGATTGTAGTTCCTCCTGCCTTTTCACATCTGCCCTCAGTACTGGTAGGATCTCTGAAAACGCTATCTTCTGGGTCCTCATCTTCAGCTTCCTTCCCAGCATCTTGAAGTGTTCTATCAGCATGCTTCTTCTATAGTCCCTTCTGCTGACATCGTTCGTACCAATATGGATCATTACTGCAGTCTCTTCCATCTCCGTACCTTCCAAGATCTTTCCAATTTTGTCCATGATATCCTTGGTTCTCGCTCCTGGCAGGCAGGTCACCAGTCGATCTTCTCTCCCTCCTGCTATGTGGCTGTCCACATGCCTCAGGATCGAGTCTCCCACTAGTATCGCTGACTTTCCTTTCTTCAAATTTCGCTTTGGTCTCAGATCTATGTCCTCCGTGTGCTCCGCTCCTTCTTCTAGGCATCGAGTAGCCGATTCCTCCACCTCGTGTGGTGTTCCTCTGTGGGTGTCTTCCTTGAGGTCATCTGTTACTTGTTCGCCCTTCCATGTTGGAGTTGGTATAACTTCATCTTTCCTCTGAGGTTCGTTTTCTTCCACCCTCATCCTGTATGCTTCCTCAATGAATTTCTCGAGTTCCCTGACTTCCTCCTTGATGTGTCTCTCATTCATGAAGTCATCAGCTGTCCTGATTGGGTCCTCCGTGGTATAAAGTCCTTCTAGCTCTTGTATCTTGCCCTCTAGTCGCTTGACTTCCTTCTTCAAGCTTTCCAGCTCCTGACACCGACCGCATACATATGACTGTCTCCCCGAGGGGAGGTAGTCATACATATGACAGCCTGTGCAGAACACTGGAAAGCTCATCTTCTGGTTTCCCTCTGCTTCCATTGTCGCTCCTACTTCAAGATAACAGTTGAGATTACATGTTCCTTGTGTGCTTACTTCTTTCAGCGCCTGTATCTTGCCTTGTTGCCTTATTCTTGAGTGCGCTGCCTTCACTCTACTTTACCTTTACTATTGCTTGTGTGTGTTTGTTCCTTCTGCACCTGCTTCTTCCTTACCTTACAGTCTTTCCCCGGTGCTCCTGGATGTAGTGACTTGCCCTTCTTGAGGCCCTTCGCAAAGGCGCTCTCCGCGCGCCGAACGGCTGGGCGCCGTTGGCTCCTCCCTCTCAAGGGGGAGACCGGCGCTGCCTGTGACGCGGTGGGGGGGGGGCGGAGCGAACTCTCGCCGCTTCCCCAAGCCTTGCTTCCTCCTGCCTTTTTTTTTTGTTTTGTTTTTAAATCCTACCTTCACCGACGCTGCCCTTCTCCTTCTGGAACAGGAAACCCGAAGGTACTCTGCTCCTCCGTTGTTTAAGTCTCTATTTGGGATACTGTGTGCAATTTTGGAGACCACACTTTCAAAAAGATATAAATAGGATGAAGTTGGTCTAGAGAGCTGCAACATAATTGGTTAGTGATCTTTGTTATAAATCTTAAGGGGACAGACATAAGAGTCCTTAATATGTATACTCTGGAAAAAAGATAGGAGAGAGGGATATGATAGAGACATTTAAATTAGAGAATGACACGGGGGAAAAATTTATCCCCATCACCGCAACCACTGTCGCTGCTCCATCCCCATCCCCGCAACCACTGTCCCCACGACCACAGTTCCCGCCCCGTCCCCGCAGCATCTATATAAGCCTCAGTACTGCAATATTTAGCTTATTCCTTCCTTATAAATCAAAGTTCTGGCTGCTGAACTAGAAAAAGAGATGTTCAGCTGGCAGGGCTTTGTTTATAAATTTTTATCAACACAACTAATATACTATTTTATCCTAAAGCAAAATACAAAAAAAAAAAAAAAAAAAAGTAAAGAAATAGAATTTTTTTTTCTACCTTTGTTGTCTGGTTTCTGCTTTCCTCATCTTCTCATTGAATTCCTTTCATCCACTGTCTGTCTTCTCTCTGCGTCTTCCATTTGCTCTGTTACTGTACCTCTCCCTTCACCCTCTCCATTGGTCTAGCAACCATCTTCTTCCCTCCACTCCCCTCATAGTCTGGCATCTCTGTCTTCTTCCGTTCAAGCGTCTTCTCCCCACTCTCTGTTCCCCATTTCCCATCAGCGTCTTCTCCTCACTCTCTGTTCCCCATTTCCCTTCAGCGTCTTCTCCCCACTCTCTGTTCCCCATTTCCCTTCAGCGTCTTCTCCCCATTCTATCTTCCATATTTCTATTTCCCTTCAGTGTCTGTTCCATTCCTTTCCACTACCATCCTTCCCTCTCACAACCCCCTTCAGCGTCTGTTCCTTTCTACCGCCCTTCAGGACCTCTCGTATGGTCCGATCACTTCCCTCCCTCTTACCTTCGTGGCGCGTTACAATGTAATTTGTGCAAGCCACCGGAGCCTGTGAGCATAGTCCCCGTCCCGTCCCCACAAACCATCTCACTTCTGTGTTCCTATTTTCCCCATTTCTAATATCTCCCCTCTGTATCTGGCATTGTCCCCCCGTGTCCATATACCAACTCCATGTATGTTCCCTTTATGTCTCTGTCCCTATGCCCCCATGCACATAATTTCCCCTCTATTACCTTCCTGTGTCCAGATTTCACCTCTCATCCACACCAATGTGTCTCTTCTCTCCAACCCCTCTTTCTCCCCCCCACCCCACCACCCCCCGCTTCCAGCATCTGGCTCACCTACCTGTCCTCCCCTTTCTTTCCTGCCTGTGGGATTAATATTTCTCTCCCTCTTCATCCCCTTGGCCCAGCATCTTTATTTCCTTTTCACTCCCTCCTTCCTAGTGTGAGGGAACATGCGCGATCACGGATTGCGCGGTCCAGAAGCCCCCTCCCGCATGATCGCCGTGTCCTGCCATCTCCCTCCCACCCTCCCTCCACCTCACCTTAGGTGCCAAGTCCGACCTTAATTCTTCTTCTCCCAGCCGCACGCTTTTGATAAGCTGTGCACGTGGCTGCTTGAGGTGTTGAATCTTCTCCTCTGACCCAACTTCCTGTTTCCGGTTGCGTCAGAGGAGAAGATTCAACAATTCAAGCAGCCGTGCACGCGCGGCTTATTGAAAGCTTGAGGCTGGGAGAAGAAGAATTAAAGTCGGACTCGGCACCTAAGGTGAGGTGGAGGGAGGGAGATGGCAGGACACGGCGATCATGCGGGAGGGGGCTTCTGGACCGCGCAATCCGTGCTGGCTTCACTGCGGAGACAAGACCATTATCTGCTCCACGGGGCAGTGAATGGCCTTGTGCCCGTCCTCGCAGCAACCACTAATTTTTCACTCCCCATTTCGGCAGGTTACTCGCAGCTAGCCGCGGGTAACAATCACCGTGTCATTCTCTAATTTAAGTATCTCTGTGGTGTTAATGTACAGGAGTTGAACCTTTTTCAAAGGAAGGAAAACTGGAAGGAGAGAGCACAGGATAAAGTTAGACTCAGGAGTAATCTAAGGAAATACTTCTTGACAGAAAGGGTTGTAGATGCGTGGAATAGTCTCTCGGTAGAGACAAACACTGTATCTGAATTTAAGACAGCATGGGACAAATATGTGGAATCTCTTAGGGAGCGGAGGAGAAAGTGGATTCTGTGGATGGGCAAACTGGATGAGCCATGAGTATTGAAACCGATAATACAACCTATCTACTCTTACTAAAAACATTCTTTAAAAATGGACATTTCAGAGACTAGGAAGACAAAGAAACATTGGGAATTAGGAAATAAGCCACGTTTTGTCAGAAACACACAAAAGCCACTAATGTATGAAAAGGGGAAGAACCAATCTATTCCTCAGTATACAACTATGACACTTCCCACACAAAAGAGAGGTAGTCAAATAAGAAAAAGGTTAACAGGTACACAAATTCCTTGAGCTATTTACTTTGTGTGCACACAGAAAAGTTTGATCAGTACTCCTGCTGCAGATTCAATAGATCCAGGCCCTTGTGATCCTTCTGTGAAGAGAAAAAGAAAAAGTAAGGTAAGGAAAAGATGGAGACAAACTTAGCAGCACTGAATGTCAACCCAATTAAACCCTACACAGTACTTACCACCATCATCTATGAAACAGTATCCTTCAACCTCATACCACGCACACCAAGAAAGTATTCACTATTAGGGTCCAATCCAAAGATAGAGTATGACTTTTAGACCTGATAAAATTATTCTTTGAAGAAAGCCTTTAGGGCCTCTTGGAATAGGATGTTTAAGATCAAAAATCCAAAATATGTTATAACTATTACAATGCCAATCAATTTTCCACATTTGCTCAACCTTAGAAAAAACAATACTCCAAAATTGGTGTATCAAAGGACATGTCCAAAACATGTGAGATAAATTAATCTAAGGCCTGATTGGCCAATCAGACCTTAGACTTAGTGGGGATGGGCGGACCCACTATGCCTAAGGCCTGATTGGTCCAGGCTTCTAGAGCCTGGGCCAATCAGGCCTTAGGCTTCGGCGGGATGGGCCGGGAAGGGGCGAGCCCGCCTCATTTCAACCAGGCGGGCCTATAGGCTGGATGGGCAAGAACAGTCTGGCCTGAAGAACAGGTTAGTTTGGAGGTTGTTAGCGCCGGGGGGGGTGTGCGTCTTCAGGCAGGAGGGATTGGACACCCTCCTGCCAGCAATCGGTAGTGTCGGGGTGGGAGGGAGATCGGTAATGTCGGGGGGGGGAAGGGAGATCGGTAATGTCGGGGGGGGGGGGCATCCGATCGGACAGGCCGCGGCCCGCTATACTTATAGCGGCAGAGAGATCCCTTGCCGCGATAAGTGTAGCGTGCCGTGTCTAATCTAACCCGATTCTCTAACCAGCGTCTGTAACATGGACTCCGGTTACAGAATCGGGGTTTTAAGTGTAGGCCGATTCTGAATAGGACGCCTCTCCCGAGCGTCCTATACAGAATCAGGGCCTAGGTGTCTTGCGGGCCTCTCCTTCAATATAGGCGGCCTGCCTGGGGAGCATTTTTTTTTAAAAAAACGTGCATCCCGATTGGCTGATTAGACAGCTGTAGGACGCCTACAGCTGCCTAAAATCGGGACGCACTTTTGGAGAATCAGGGCCATAGTGCCAGAGGCTTAGGAGACAGGGAGCCAGCTTCAGAGTCCCCTACCATGCTGGATGCCA
Source organism: Geotrypetes seraphini (assembly GCF_902459505.1). NCBI lineage: Eukaryota > Metazoa > Chordata > Amphibia > Gymnophiona > Dermophiidae > Geotrypetes > Geotrypetes seraphini. The sequence goes on along the minus strand of NC_047087.1, from coordinate 163,466,595 downwards.
ATGCCAACATATTACCAAATGTTTGTCAAATTGAAGTTACTGTGCATTAAGTGACTTCAGAAACTGAACGCACCAATCATGCGGGTCAGAGCCTGAAATGGTCCGATTAAATTAACAGCATTTTTTTAAAGCTGCTTGGTACGTCTGGAAACCATCAAAATGATGATCTCTCACATGGTGAACTTTATTTTGAGCATGCTCCCTATATATTTGAAATCCCAGACCTATACTTGAATTGATAAAATACTGACTGACTTCCTATGGAACATCAAACCGCTTTAAATCAGTCTGAAAAAACTGAGGAACGATAAACAAATGGTGGTGTCAATTTCCCGAACTTCAAAAACTATCATACTGCTTTCCTCTTGAGACCAGCGGATTGGAAGAAAACAGGTTACTTCAGTGCCTCATTGGCTTAAACTTGATCGTGGAGAATTTTCCTCTTGACAACGCCCCATTCAATAAATGAGATCATCATATCTACCAGCCTAGCTGTGTAGGAATTAGATAACTTGCTCTCTTCGAAGTGGAACAACACAACTTTCATGCCGATCTGGGGTAATACTAGGATACGTATCCAAAACAAACCTGTCTCTCAGACCATCTTGGAGCACGACTGGTATTTGGAGAATAAATCAATTACATTCAGAGGCTTCTTGGATCAGTTTCCAGCATCTTGTTGCCACCTATAATAAACCCACAATTCACTTTTTCACATGGATACAAATCAAAGTGGCCATAGATGAAAAAACACAAGCTCAGTGATGAAACTCCTGCCCTGCTTCAGCTACATAAGAACATAAGCATCACCTCTGCCAAGTCAGACCATAGGTCCATCATGCCCAGCAGTCCGCTCCCATGGCAGCCCCCCAGGTCAAGGACCTGTAAGTGATCTATTACTCTAAAGCATTTTGTACTATATAGTAACCCTCTAATTGTACTCCTCAATCCCCTTTTCCTTCAGGAACTCGTCCAATCCCATTTTGAAACCCAAAATCGTACTCTGCTCTACCACCTCCTCTGGAAGCGCATTCCAGGTGTCCACCACCCTCTGAGTGAAGAAGAACTTCCTAGCATTTGTTATGAACCTATCTCCCTTCAATTTTTTTGAGTGCCTTCTAGTTTTTGTTGCCCCTGCCAGTCTGAAGAATCTGTCCCTCTCTACCTTCTCTATTCCCTTCATGATCTTGTAAGTTTCTATCATATCCCCTCTAAATCTCTGCTTTTCCAGGGAAAAGAGCCCCAGCTTCTCCAGCCTCTCAGCATATGAAAGTCATCTCATTGGTATAAAATACTAGGGAAAAACAACACTTTTTCGATGGGAGGTCTTCATTCCATGTGGGAACGAGACACTGGCATGCATATTGATAGCCACATTTGTTCTCGGATTTGATTGGAATCATATCGAGTTCTACGGTCATTGGCTATGACACAATCGTTTTACTTCCTACTGCATAAAGCTGGACTCCGATGAAATTAGCTAAATTATCGAACCAAGCACACAAGGCTGATGATAAATGCTGGTCTTGCCACACCTCAGCAGGAACTTTGGATCACATGCTGTTCTCCTGTCAATCATTTGTGGACACAAATATGGAAAACGATCAGCGACATTCTACACATCTCTGAGCCCCTTACTCTAGCCATGGTGATTTATGGTCTAAATACCACCTTGACGGAAGCTTCGGCTCGTCTGCTTAAAGCATTGATCTCCATTGCCATAAAATTAATACTGATCCATTGAAAAACTCATCTGCTCTGTCACACACAGCTTGGTGGATTATGGTCTGTCTGACAGCTAAATACAAACTTTATGCAGCAGATAGGAAAGGTATACTATCAAAAACCCAGTCCATCTGGCAACCCTTAACTGATTTCTGTGCTGATCTATAATTTTATGATGTATCTATGCCAGGGATTTCAAAGTCCCTCCTTGAGGGCTGCAATCCAGTCGGGTTTTCAGGATTTCTCCAATGAATATGCATAGATCTCATACATATTCATTGGGGAAATCTTGAAAACCCAACTGGATTGCGGCCCTAAAGGAGGGACTTTGAGACCCCTGATCTATGCTATTGCCCTATTTCTGAAACACTAAGATTAGAATTTTGATTGCTGTCTCTTGTTTTTGTAGCTGAATGGTCATTTATTATTTTTTATTATTTCTCATTATTTTGCTTACTGTATGATTTTTCAGTTTTTCCTTTTTGCACATTTTCTTGATTTTCAGTAATGCGCTGTTTGTACCCGGCTTATCCTGATAGATGATAATCTGTTATTGCATTACTATTGTTATGCTTGAACTTACCTTGTTGGCTGTGCTCCTGGTTTACTGTACTACTTAAATGCCAATAAACAGTTTGAACTGAAAAGCTGCTTGGTACTTCCATTGACAACAGCTGATGCTAAATCAAAGGGCACAATGATCTAGGACTTCAGTGAAAAGAAACTTGAAAATGATCAATGCTCCCAGGCAGAAAAATGGGCTCAAGATGGCCAAAACCAAAAAAGTTGGAAAAATGAAACCAAATGCAAGAGAAATATAGAAACACAATAAAAATAAAGAATTATGACAAAAGCTATGAAAAATAAGGACGAGAAGGCACAAAAATATCAAAAAGTTTGACACACTAAAAACTGAAGATACAGCTTCTCAGCTCCATGGAAAACTAAGAACTGCAGATCCCACAAACCAACTCAGGTGGAAAGGCATGAGTGCAGTAAAGACACTGCCTTAAAAAGTTTAAAGTAACAGTATGAGATGGAACAACTGATCCAAGATGGCGACTGAGAGCAGGACGCGCTGAGTTGCTCGTCCCAGAACAGTGTTGGTTTTGAAAATTCTAGCGGTACTTTGCTTACCGCGATGCCTAAGAGACGGGGCCGGAGTGCCGCTTCTGCCTCGCGGCGTCCTGGAGCCCCCGGTCTCGGTAATATCCAAGAACTTCTGCGGCGTATGCAGGAGGTCACTGCAGCATCGGACGGCGGCCTGCTGAGGACACAGGGAGGCGAACCCACGGTGGACACTCCTGGGCCCGACACTACTCTAAGCCCCGATGTTAGGGCACCGCCCCCGCAGCCTCAGATTACCAGCTCTCCCAGGGGTGGGGAAACCCCGGATTCTGAGGTTTTCTCCTCTCCAGAGGCAAGGAAGGATCTTTAGGAGAGCTTGGAGGCTGGGGCTCACATTGCAAGGGTCCCCATGGAGATATCTGGGGCAGTAACATCTCAATATGAGGGGGAAGGACAGAAGACAAGCCCCGAAGGAAATCTTCAGAACGGTGAGCACTTCACATTCACACAATCCCCAATTGTATTGATTAAACCTGCTGAAGTGACTTTAGATTCCATCTGGGACTTAATGGTTTTGTTAAAAATATAACTCCTACTTTTCAACAAATCGAAGGGAAAATTAAGGAACATAATAAAGAATTGAAGGACTTAAGAAAAGAAATGAACACCTCTAATTCATCCATTCAGAAAATAGAAAAGAAAAATATAACATCGAAACAATTACAAGAGACTCTAGTTAAAGATAATATTAACCTAAGGAAGAAGATTGAAATGCCTGAGAACAATTCACGTAGTAACAATTTAAGGTTAATTAATTTTCCAAGACTTGGTCTGGTAACACCCAGAGATATGCTTAAGAGATATCTAGTGGAAACTTTGGAAATACCTGAAGATTCATTACCACCATTCTCACGGGTTTATTATTTGCCTGACAAAGAACAAAACCAACAACAAAAAGTAAAATCTCCAGACCGAGAACCCTTAAATATCTCACAAATCTTAGAGACATCTGAGAAGGACTTAACATCATCAGCCACTATGATTATTACCTTAGCTTTGCCAATTGATAAAACATGGATGTTAAAACTTTACTTTAAAAATAGACAGAAAAGTTTCTTGGTCATAAAATACAAATGTTTCCAGATTTGGCACGGGAGACGCAAAGGCGCCGCCGTGAATTTCTTCTTCTGAAACCTGGGGTTTTATCTTTGGGGGCGACTTTTTATTTGAGACATCCGTGTAAATGTATTGTGTGTTACCGTACTCTCAAATATGTGTTTTTTGAACCATCCCAATTGACAAACTTTGTGGCAATGTCTCGTTGGAATGCTAACAACCTTTGAGCCCTATAAATTAATTATTGATGACCTCATTTCAGTGCTATAGCTTATCCCAGGACAAGCAGGCAGCATATTCTTAACACATGGGTGACGTCACCGACGGAGCCCTCGGTACGGACCTTTTTAACTAGAAGTTTCTAGTTGGCCGCACCGCGCGTGCGCGAGTGCCTTCCCGCCCGACGGAGGAGTGCGTGGTCCCCAGTTTCTTCGTTTCCGCGGAGCGAAGAAGACGCGTGTGTTTTTTCAACGGCCGTTGAAACCACTTTTTTGCCTTCCCGCTCGCGCTTTTTTTTTTCCTAATTTTTCTTCTTTTGCCTTCGGGTATCTTTTTCTTTTGCTTTGTTAAAAAAAAAAAAAAAAAAAAAACTTGCTTTTTTTCGACTTTTTTCGATTTTGCCCCGGCGGGGCCTGTTGCCATTATACAGGCCTCGGGGTTCGATTTTGCGGAGGCCGTTTTCCCCTTCATGCCCCCGCAGGTCGGTTTTAAAAAGTGCCAGCGGTGTGCACGCCCGATCTCCATCACTGACCCACACAATTGGTGTTTACAGTGTTTGGGTCCGGAGCATCGGGCGGACTCCTGCACCCGCTGTGCCACTCTTCAAAAGAGAACCCTTAAAAACCGAAGAATTCAACAAACTCTTCTCTTTGGCTCCGGGTCGGCGATGGACTCCTCGACATCGACAGCGGTACCACAGAAATCGGCACCGTCTACTTCGACACCGCCCGACCCCACATCGGCGTCTCTGGCGCCAGGTAAGCCGGCTAAGAAGCCTTCCTCTTCCCTCGAGCGCCCTCCAACTACGGTGGCGACGCCAACCTTACCGGCATCGCACCGGTCCCGCAAGCGCTCCGCCCCGATCTCGGTGAGTGCCTCGTCATCGGCCTCCTCATCGCCGGGGCGTGGAGCGGCATCTAAGGAACCGAAGAAAAAGAAAGCGGTTCCGATGCCACCCCTAGATGACCGTATCTCGGCCATCTTAAAAGTTCAACTCCAGGAACAGTTACAGCAACAACTCGAGCACCTGTTGCCCACTATCCTGGCACCGCTCCTTCCGGTACCAGACCGGCCCGAGCCCCGTACCGAACCCCCGGTATCCACCCCTTCGGTACCTATCAACACCTCCATGCCGATTCTTTCGGCTGAGCAGCTTCATACCCATCCAGTGGTTCACTCCCATACCACATCGGATCCTCCTCGGCACCAAGCAGTGCGTCATTCTTCCCGGGACCGGGATCGACGCCGGTCTTCCTCTCCTGGTACCGTTTCGGTGCGCTCTGGGAAATCTTTATCCAAGACCCGCCATACCGCACCTTCCACCCCGGTGTCTCGACATGCACCAGAGGTCCGAGACCCTGACTTATGGGAGGAATCCCCTCTCGGTACCGAGGAGGATCCCTCCTCATCTGATGAGGACCCGTCGGCACCCGATGCCACCTCCAAACCGGAGCAGTCCTCCTTTTCGAAATTCCTCAGGGAGATGTCTGCAGCCTTGTCCCTTCCTCTGGAATCGGACTCTAAAAAATCTCAAGCCTTCCTGGAGGCTTTAGATTTTGAACAACCTCCTAAGGAGTTCCTCAAGCTCCCCGTACATGACATCCTACGGGAGACTTTTTACAAAAATTGGGAGAACCCCCTTACGGTACCGGGGGCCCCCCGTAAACTGGACAATCTCTATCGAGTAATACCTATTCCAGGGTTCGACAAGTCTCAATTGCCCCATGAGTCCCTTCTTGTCGAATCCACCTTAAAAAAGACTCAGGGCTCCAGTGTCTATGCCTCTACCCCTCCTGGCAGAGAGGGTAAGACCATGGACAAGTTTGGCAAGAGGCTCTACCAGAATGCCATGCTGGCCAACAGGGCAAATAATTATTCATTCCATTTTTCATTTTACATTTGGTTCAGCAGCTGTCCGCCCTTCAGAAATACCTCCTGGAGCGCAAGGTTCCACTGTTCCAGCAGCACATCTCTGGCCTTCTTCAATTGCGCAAGTTTATGGTCCGCTCGATATACGACTCATTCGAGCTCACCTCCCGTGCCTCTGCCATGGCCGTAGCCATGCGCCGCCTGGCCTGGCTGAGAGTCTCCGACCTGGACATCAACCACCAGGATCGTCTAGCCAACGCCCCCTGTCTCGGGGATGAACTTTTTGGAGAGTCACTGGATTCCACCACCCAGAAACTCTCCGCCCATGAAACCAGGTGGGACACCCTGATAAAACCAAAGAAGAAGGCTCCACCTGCCCGTCCTTATCGACCTCAGTCGTCTTATCAGCGCAGGTTCTCAGCCAGGCCACTCAATCCGCCTCCTCAACAACCTCGGCGGCCCCGTCAACAACAGCACCATACCCAGGCTCGTTCTCAGGCCACTCAACCCTCCAAGCCTCTCCAGCCTGCTAAGCAATCCCAGCCCTTTTGACTCTTCTCTCCAGGGCATAGCCAGTCATCCACCCTCGCTACCTCTTCCACAACCAATCGGAGGTCGTCTCACCATATTCTCCAGCCGTTGGGAGGTCATCACATCGGACCAGTGGGTTCTCAACATCATCCGCCACGGCTACTCTCTCAACTTCCAGACTCTTCCATCAGACAACCCTCCCGTAGAGTCTGCTTCACACTCATCTCAAACCCCCCTCCTCCTGAGGGAGGTTCAATCCCTCCTCCTTCTCAATGCCATCGAAGAAGTACCTCCAGATCAAAGGGGTCAGGGATTCTACTCCCGCTACTTCCTGGTACCCAAAAAGACGGGAGACCTCCGTCCCATTCTCGATCTCAGGGACCTCAACAAGTGTCTGGTCAAGGAGAAGTTCAGAATGCTTTCCCTTGCCACGCTCTACCCTCTTCTTTCTCAACACGACTGGCTATGTTCCCTGGACCTCAAAGAGGCCTACACTCACATCGGTGTTACAGAATTTATTTTCATGATGGCCAACCATCCCCCCTCCCTCTTTGTTAGCTTGGAGGTCACCCATGTGTTAAGAATATGCTGCCTGCTTGTCCTGGGATAAAGCACAGTTACTTACCGTAACAGGTGTTATCCAGGGACAGCAGGCAGATATTCTTACGTCCCACCCACCTCCCCGGGTTGGCTTCTTAGCTGGCTTATCCTAACTGGGGACCACGCACTCCTCCGTCGGGCGGGAAGGCACTCGCGCACGCGCGGTGCGGCCAACTAGAAACTTCTAGTTAAAAAGGTCCGTACCGAGGGCTCCGTCGGTGACGTCACCCATGTGTTAAGAATATCTGCCTGCTGTCCCTGGATAACACCTGTTACGGTAAGTAACTGTGCTTTTCAGCTTCTTATGTACTATTATTAATTTCTTCTATTTTTCACCAATTTTCTTTGACTCTTGGATCCTAAGTTGAGGACTTGAGCATAAATAGTAAAAATTTGTTAACTTATGAGTTATATTTACTGTGTAATTGATATCTATTCTATTATTGCTTTCTGACAAGTGTAATACTTGAAATTTAAATTGAAAAATCAATAAAAGATTTAAGTATAAAGTAACAGTATACTAAGGTACGCTAGGGCTTTAACGTGCGGAATAGCGCGCGCTAGATCTTAACGCCAGCATTGAGTTGACGTTAGTTCTAGAAGCGTAGCGCGTGGTAATTTCTTGTGTGTGCTAAAAACGCTAGCACAGCTTAGTAAAAGGAGCCCTTAGTACTGTCCATACCAGGTTCTGTGGATAACGTGAGAACTAAAAAAAAAAACCCAAGAAACCAAAAGTTTCTATTTGATTGCTGTTGGTAATATTCCAATCAATATACCCCTTCGTATCTTGCCAGAAGACAAAATTTCCTGTCATGTGTCTTCTATAATACCATTAAAATATAAAGGACAGCAGATCAAGGAAGAAACACTCTTACTCTTTTTGCTCACCTGCCGTAATACTGTCATTCTCTTCCTCAGCAGGGAGAACTTCAGTATGTCTCATACGACAGCGACTCACATCTTGGATTCCAAAGCTCAGTACAGGGTGAGTAAGGAGAAATTCCGATATAGACGTAAAGAGGGCTCTGCCCTCATCCTGGCTCTGTAGGAGTTCCATGACATAAAGGACCTAGAAGGAAAATACTGAGAGAATTAGGGGAGTAAGGCCTTGTAACAATGAGAAGTAAGCCCAACATTTTAACCTAGAATCAGAAGTGTACCTAACAAACTAGTGACCATATCCTTTGAGAAACAATTCTGCTTTCCAAGCTGCATATTCTATACCTGAACACCACTTCCCCAGGAACCTCTCTCATTGTACTATGTGTAAAGTCTGTAAAATCCAAATGAAAATGAATACACACCCTGTAATTAAAACTATAAATCACTAATTTTTTGTAAAATTTTCAAATGTAATTCTTCAAATATATATGAAGAGTTATATTAAGAGGGGAGGAGCAATTCACCACACCTTGATTCCCCATGTGATTCAGCAACCTGCAGGATCATGGTACACCAGGTTGCTGAATTATTCTGCCTGTATACCACCTTGCAACCAGCATTATTCCTGTGGCCTGATGCTCCAGACCTAAAGACTCATCAGTATTGATGGGAGAAGTTTGTATTTGGGCAGGAGGAGAAAGGCAAACTCGTTCCTGCCCAATTCAATACATTTAGGAAAATGGCTCCCCTAGCAGTACTCTCACCCAACTACATGTTCCTTAACATGCCAGACTGGGTAGAAGCAATATGGCTTCACTCCCGCCTGAAGACATCCCCTCATCCCCTGACCATCAATGATTTTTTTTTTATTATTATTTTGACATTTATTGGTTTTCAAACATAATAAACATATCATACAACTAAAAACCTGGCTCTTCTCTAACATGTAATTTCTTTTCCCTTACTTTTCCACTCGATTTATAAACTTATGTAAACCTTTTCCTACCCTTTCTCATTTTTAAGTTCTTGTAAACCGTGCCTAGCTCTACTTCCGTGGAGATGATGCGGTATATAAACTTAAGGTTTAGTTTAGTTTATACAACTCAAAAAGAACACCATCCTTACTGTTACAAAATCAAATATCTAAATAAATCTGTATGGGAATATAACAGCTTCTACATTCCTCGCCAAGAAATACCCCCCTCCCCCATCTGCAAAGGACAAGCAACAGGATCATACATTCTCCTATTTTCATTGATTGCAAATAATATCCCCTATGTTTAGCCACATATAATTCCATTTTCCCCATCAATGATAGTTTCACTTTCCATTCACTCATATCAGGTACCAGGGACAGTTTCCAGTACGCAGCGATGAGGCATTTAATCGCCGCCAACCCCATAAACAAAATTCGGGTTTGCCAGATCGGGCCGGCGTGGGAGCCCTGCTCCGCCCCCCCCGATCCAGCAGGAGGACATTTTACATTAAAAAAGCCAGCGCACAGCACCAACACGAGCCAGCCAGATCGGGCCGGCGTGGGAGCCCTGCTCCGCCCCCCCCGATCCAGCCGGAGGACATTTTACATTAAAAAAGCCAGCGCACAGCACCAACACGAGCCAGCCAGATCGGGCCGGCGTGGGAGCCCTGCTCCGCCCCCCCCCCGATCCAGCAGGAGGACATTTTACATTAAAAAAGCCAGCGCACAGCACCAACACGAGCCAGCCAGATCGGGCCGGCGTGGGAGCCCTGCTCCGCCCCCCCCCCGATCCAGCAGGAGGACATTTTACATTAAAAAAGCCAGCGCACAGCACCAACACGAGCCAGCCAGATCGGGCCGGCGTGGGAGCCCTGCTCCGCCCCCCCCGATCCAGCAGGAGGACATTTTACATTAAAAAAGCCAGCGCACAGCACCAACACGAGCCAGCCAGATCGGGCCGGCGTGGGAGCCCTGCTCCGCCCCCCCCCCCCCCCCCCGATCCAGCAGGAGGACATTTTACATTAAAAAAGCCAGCGCACAGCACCAACACGAGCCAGCCAGATCGGGCCGGCGTGGGAGCCCTGCTCCGCCCCCCCCGATCCAGCAGGAGGACATTTTACATTAAAAAAGCCAGCGCACAGCACCAACACGAGCCAGCCAGATCGGGCCGGCGTGGGAGCCCTGCTCCGCCCCCCCCCGATCCAGCAGGAGGACATTTTACATTAAAAAAGCCAGCGCACAGCACCAACACGAGCCAGCCAGATCGGGCCGGCGTGGGAGCCCTGCTCCGCCCCCCCCGATCCAGCAGGAGGACATTTTACATTAAAAAAGCCAGCGCACAGCACCAACACGAGCCAGCCAGATCGGGCCGGCGTGGGAGCCCTGCTCCGCCCCCCCCCCCCCCGATCCAGCAGGAGGACATTTTACATTAAAAAAGCCAGCGCACAGCACCAACACGAGCCAGCCAGATCGGGCCGGCGTGGGAGCCCTGCTCCGCCCCCCCCCCGATCCAGCAGGAGGACATTTTACATTAAAAAAGCCAGCGCACAGCACCAACACGAGCCAGCCAGATCGGGCCGGCGTGGGAGCCCTGCCCCGCCCCCCCCCCCCCCGATCCAGCAGGAGGACATTTTACCTTAAAAAAGCCAGCGCACAGCACCAACACGAGCCAGCCAGATCGGGCCGGCGTGGGAGCCCTGTTCCGCCCCCCCCGATCCAGCAGGAGGACATTTTACATTAAAAAAGCCAGCGCACAGCACCAACACGAGCCAGCCAGATCGGGCCGGCGTGGGAGCCCTGCCCCGCCCCCCCCGATCCAGCAGGAGGACATTTTACATTAAAAAAGCCAGCGCACAGCACCAACACGAGCCAGCCAGATCGGGCCGGCGTGGGAGCCCTGCTCCGCCCCCCCCCGATCCAGCAGGAGGACATTTTACATTAAAAAAGCCAGCGCACAGCACCAACACGAGCCAGCCAGATCGGGCCGGCGTGGGAGCCCTGCTCCGCCCCCCCCCCCCGATCCAGCAGGAGGACATTTTACATTAAAAAAGCCAGCGCACAGCACCAACACGAGCCAGCCAGATCGGGCCGGCGTGGGAGCCCTGCTCCGCCCCCCCCGATCCAGCAGGAGGACATTTTACATTAAAAAAGCCAGCGCACAGCACCAACACGAGCCAGCCAGATCGGGCCGGCGTGGGAGCCCTGCTCCGCCCCCCCCCCCGATCCAGCAGGAGGACATTTTACATTAAAAAAGCCAGCGCACAGCACCAACACGAGCCAGCCAGATCGGGCCGGCGTGGGAGCCCTGCTCCGCCCCCCCCCGATCCAGCAGGAGGACATTTTACATTAAAAAAGCCAGCGCACAGCACCAACACGAGCCAGCCAGATCGGGCCGGCGTGGGAGCCCTGCTCCGCCCCCCCCCCCCGAACCAGCAGGAGGACATTTTACATTAAAAAAGCCAGCGCACAGCACCAACACGAGCCAGCCAGATCGGGCCGGCGTGGGAGCCCTGCTCCGCCCCCCCCCCGATCCAGCAGGAGGACATTTTACATTAAAAAAGCCAGCGCACAGCACCAACACGAGCCAGCCAGATCGGGCCGGCGTGGGAGCCCTGCTCCGCCCCCCCCCCCCCCCGATCCAGCAGGAGGACATTTTACATTAAAAAAGCCAGCGCACAGCACCAACACGAGCCAGCCAGATCGGGCCGGCGTGGGAGCCCTGTTCCGCCCCCCCCGATCCAGCAGGAGGACATTTTACATTAAAAAAGCCAGCGCACAGCACCAACACGAGCCAGCCAGATCGGGCCGGCGTGGGAGCCCTGCTCCGCCCCCCCCGATCCAGCAGGAGGACATTTTACATTAAAAAAGCCAGCGCACAGCACCAACACGAGCCAGCCAGATCGGGCCAGCGTGGGAGCCCTGCTCCGCCCCCCCCCGACCCAGCAGGAGGACATTTTACATTAAAAAAGCCAGCGCACAGCACCAACACGAGCCAGCCAGATCGGGCCGGCGTGGGAGCCCTGCTCCGCCCCCCCGATCCAGCAGGAGGACATTTTACCTTAAAAAAGCCAGCGCACAGCACCAACACGAGCCAGCCAGATCGGGCCGGCGTGGGAGCCCTGCTCCGCCCCCCCCCCCCCCGATCCAGCAGGAGGACATTTTACTTTAAAAAAGCCAGCGCACAGCACCAACACGAGCCAGCCAGATCGGGCCGGCGTGGGAGCCCTGCTCCGCCCCCCCCGATCCAGCAGGAGGACATTTTACATTAAAAAAGCCAGCGCACAGCACCAACACGAGCCAGCCAGATCGGGCCGGCGTGGGAGCCCTGCTCCGCCCCCCCCCGATCCAGCAGGAGGACATTTTACATTAAAAAAGCCAGCGCACAGCACCAACACGAGCCAGCCAGATCGGGCCGGCGTGGGAGCCCTGCTCCGCCCCCCCCGATCCAGCAGGAGGACATTTTACATTAAAAAAGCCAGCGCACAGCACCAACACGAGCCAGCCAGATCGGGCCGGCGTGGGAGCCCTGCTCCGCCCCCCCCCCCCCCGATCCAGCAGGAGGACATTTTACATTAAAAAAGCCAGCGCACAGCACCAACACGAGCCAGCCAGAGCGGGCCGGCGTGGGAGCCCTGCTCCGCCCCCCCCCCGATCCAGCAGGAGGACATTTTACATTAAAAAAGCCAGCGCACAGCACCAACACGAGCCAGCCAGATCGGGCCGGCGTGGGAGCCCTGCTCCGCCCCCCCCCCCCGATCCAGCAGGAGGACATTTTACATTAAAAAAGCCAGCGCACAGCACCAACACGAGCCAGCCAGATCGGGCCGGCGTGGGAGCCCTGTTCCGCCCCCCCCGATCCAGCAGGAGGACATTTTACATTAAAAAAGCCAGCGCACAGCACCAACACGAGCCAGCCAGATCGGGCCGGCGTGGGAGCCCTGCTCCGCCCCCCCCGATCCAGCAGGAGGACATTTTACATTAAAAAAGCCAGCGCACAGCACCAACACGAGCCAGCCAGATCGGGCCGGCGTGGGAGCCCTGCTCCGCCCCCCCCCGATCCAGCAGGAGGACATTTTACATTAAAAAAGCCAGCGCACAGCACCAACACGAGCCAGCCAGATCGGGCCGGCGTGGGAGCCCTGCTCCGCCCCCCCCCCCCCGATCCAGCAGGAGGACATTTTACATTAAAAAAGCCAGCGCACAGCACCAACACGAGCCAGCCAGATCGGGCCGGCGTGGGAGCCCTGCTCCGCCCCCCCCGATCCAGCAGGAGGACATTTTACATTAAAAAAGCCAGCGCACAGCACCAACACGAGCCAGCCAGATCGGGCCGGCGTGGGAGCCCTGCTCCGCCCCCCCCCCGATCCAGCAGGAGGACATTTTACATTAAAAAAGCCAGCGCACAGCACCAACACGAGCCAGCCAGATCGGGCCGGCGTGGGAGCCCTGCTCCGCCCCCCCCGATCCAGCAGGAGGACATTTTACATTAAAAAAGCCAGCGCACAGCACCAACACGAGCCAGCCAGATCGGGCCGGCGTGGGAGCCCTGCTCCGCCCCCCCCCCCCCGATCCAGCAGGAGGACATTTTACATTAAAAAAGCCAGCGCACAGCACCAACACGAGCCAGCCAGATCGGGCCGGCGTGGGAGCCCTGCTCCGCCCCCCCCCCGATCCAGCAGGAGGACATTTTACATTAAAAAAGCCAGCGCACAGCACCAACACGAGCCAGCCAGATCGGGCCGGCGTGGGAGCCCTGCTCCGCCCCCCCCCCCCGATCCAGCAGGAGGACATTTTACATTAAAAAAGCCAGCGCACAGCACCAACACGAGCCAGCCAGATCGGGCCGGCGTGGGAGCCCTGTTCCGCCCCCCCCGATCCAGCAGGAGGACATTTTACATTAAAAAAGCCAGCGCACAGCACCAACACGAGCCAGCCAGATCGGGCCGGCGTGGGAGCCCTGCTCCGCCCCCCCCGATCCAGCAGGAGGACATTTTACATTAAAAAAGCCAGCGCACAGCACCAACACGAGCCAGCCAGATCGGGCCAGCGTGGGAGCCCTGCTCCGCCCCCCCCCGATCCAGCAGGAGGACATTTTACATTAAAAAAGCCAGCGCGCAGCACCAACACGAGCCAGCCAGATCGGGCCGGCGTGGGAGCCCTGCTCCGCCCCCCCCGATCCAGCAGGAGGACATTTTACATTAAAAAAGCCAGCGCACAGCACCAACACGAGCCAGCCAGATCGGGCCGGCGTGGGAGCCCTGTTCCGCCCCCCCCGATCCAGCAGGAGGACATTTTACATTAAAAAAGCCAGCGCACAGCACCAACACGAGCCAGCCAGATCGGGCCGGCGTGGGAGCCCTGCTCCGCCCCCCCCGATCCAGCAGGAGGACATTTTACATTAAAAAAGCCAGCGCACAGCACCAACACGAGCCAGCCAGATCGGGCCGGCGTGGGAGCCCTGCTCCGCCCCCCCCCCGATCCAGCAGGAGGACATTTTACATTAAAAAAGCCGTTCGGCGTGCCGACGAAGGCGCACGACAAAGGCGCCTGCGCCTTAGTGAGCGCCTTCGTGAAGCACCGAGGGAAGCACTAGCGAGGAACACCTACGCCCCAAAGACCGCTCCACTGGATCACCTGCCGACTACCAATACAAGGTAAGGAGCGAAAAAATCCGCTCCTCCCCCCCCCTCACAGCACGGAAAAACACCACACCACTCAAACCGTACACAGTCCTACTATAATATATTCACAACCCTGCAAATGTATTATTGATAAAGACAGGTAACCTACGTGTACAAAAACCAACAAAATCAACACCAGAAGGACTTCAACAACCAGCAAACATGAAGCTCCTACTAATCCTACTGATATATTTGCTATGCAATAATGTTAAAAATGTTATATCACTCTATCCAAAGCCTCACTCTGCTCACGAACCTGACACACCCACTAGGCTCCTAATTAACCAACAGGATGAAAGAGTAAATCATATTAATATAATCACAAGCAACAATAGACCCCGCCGTACCTTCAAAAAAAGACCAAGAGAGATAAAACTCATCAAAAGCACTGCACCCACCACACCCATCACAACTACCTCCATTCCCTGCGCCTACCTCAACACAAGATCAGTAAGGAACAAAGCTTTCCTAATCAAAGACTGGATCGAACGCAAGAAGCTAGCCTGCCTCTTTCTAACAGAAACATGGCTACTGTCCGAAGAAGATCCAATACTAAACGACCTAATACCGGATAACTACAAAATCCACATGTTAAATCGTGAAGACCGTAGAGGGGGAGGACTAGCAGTCATTCTCAAGGAAGAACTCAAACTTAAATTAGTAGACTCCAGGATAACCAACCAACTGGAAATACTAACTTGCAAAATTAGCAACAAAGACCTAGAAGAGTACCTCTCCTGCATTCTATTTTATGTACCACCAAAATGCTGGCCAAAGGCCAAAGAAGACCTCTTTGAATTCATCCTACATAACTCAATCACTCCATCCTACAATATTATAGCAGGAGACGTAAACCTACACTTAGAGAATGAGGACAACCCTGACGCAAACGAGCTTAAACACTTCCTATCCTCACTCAACTACATTCTCCCTTCACCCACACAAACCCATGAAAAAGGTCACCAGCTTGATTTGGTAGCTATGTCCTCAAAAGAAATCCCAAACCCCGCTATTTCCATATCGAACGGCATCTGGAACCACGACATCTGGTCCGACCATTTCACCTATTACTTCAATTTAAACTGGAACCAACCAAAAGAAAAACCTCACCCAAAGATAAGAAAAGAACATCTTACAAGGGGCCACATCAACCCAGAAGAATACTGGGCCCACTATGAAGCGCTCGAGGAGACAAACGAAGAGGGTGAATTCTGGGAACAATGGGCAAAAACAAGCACAACCATCCTAGACAAAATAGCCCCTAAACGAAACAGAACAAACCGATCAAACAAATACAATAACTGGTTCGACTCGGAATTACTAATAATGAAACAATCAACACGAAGACTAGAACGGATCTGGAAAAGATCAAACGATAAGACTGACAGGAACAATTGGAGATCAAACGTAAAAGAATATAAACAACTGATAAAAGAAAAAAGGAAAACATTCTACTCATCCATAATACAAATATCCAACACAAGTCCAAAAGGAATTAACACTCACGAATTGTTCAATCTAGTTAAAAATCTATTCGATACCACACGCCACAGACGATCCACGCTCGACAACAAACTCCCAACAGCAGACGATCTAGCACAACACTTTGACTCAAAAATTGTGAACCTAAGGAACAACTGCCCAACAAAAAACACAGATGAACAGCAAATAGCCAACCTACATGAAAATGAAACACCAGTTGACATGTTTTGGAACTCCTTTCAGGACCCAGAATGGAATAACTTCACAAAACTCTATCACAAATACACTAAATCAAACTGCATCCTAGACCCCTGTCCTCCCAACATAATGAAAGCAGCCCCATTAGACTTTAAAATAACACTATGGACTCACATATCTAACAATTTCAAAAACGGAAAATTCCCATCAAAAAATGGTCACATCATAATCACCCCAATTCCAAAAAATCACAAACTACCTCTAACATCAGCAACTAACTATAGACCAGTAGCATCCATCCCATTTTTCGTAAAAATAATGGAAGGTTTAGTACAAATCCAACTGATGAACTACCTAGATAAGTTCTCGCTGTTACATGAAACCCAATCAGGCTTCAGACCGCTGTTTAGCACGGAGACGGTGATCGCAGCGATCCTAGATTACATACGCAACCTATTCAGCAAAGGCCACAAAGCCTTAGTCATGCAATTCGACATGAGCTCGGCCTTCGACTTGGTAGACCACGAAAAATTACTACAATGCCTAGACGCAATCGGCATCGGAGGCGAGGTGCTGGACTGGTTTCGAGGATTCCTTACGACCCGCACCTATCAAGTACGCTCCAATTGTAACCTCTCCAAAATATGGAGAAATCCATCAGGCGTTCCACAGGGGTCCCCACTATCCCCACTACTCTTCAACGTCTACATAGCCTCACTGGGTACGCAGCTGACACAGCGAGGAGTAAAAGTATTTAGTTATGCAGACGACTTCACAATCATTATCCCGTTTAATACATCGCCCTCCGAAATCACCCCAACAGCAACTGAAGCACTAAACATGATGGAACAATGGACCACAGACTTCAAACTGAAGCTCAATTCAGAGAAAACTAAATTCTTTATAGCCTCGCCACAGGCACATAACACGACAAAATCACTACACATTAACAATCTTAAATACCCTATTCAACCAACGATGAAGGTCCTGGGAGTAATGCTGGACCAAGGTCTAACCATGAAAGACCATATAGACTCCCTAATCAAAAAAGGGTTTTTCACCCTCTGGAAACTCAGGTCTATTAAGGCTTACTTCCACACTTCAACCTTCAGAATTCTAGTACAATCCCTTATACTAAGCCACCTGGATTATTGCAACATCACCCATCTGACAATCCCCCAGAAGCAAATGCAAAGACTACAACTCATACAAAACGCAGCAGTCAGGATGATTTTTGGGTTGAAGAAGTACGACCACATAACCCCTTCCTACAGACTCCTACACTGGCTGCCGATGAAGGCACGCACGAAGTTCAAGCTAGGAAGTCTCTGTTTCAAGGTATTAAACGGTCTAGCCCCTAAATACATCACAGACCTCTTCTCATTCCCAACCAACAGACATGAAAGAAAAACACACCTGAAATTTGTCTCCCCACCGGCTAGAGGGTGTAAATATAAGAGATACCATCAACAACTATTATCGTACCAAGCAGCCACATGGGGCAAAGACTTAGAAAAACTAATTGCATCTACAACCAATTATGGTGAATTTAGGAAACACCTAAAAACATACCTGTTCTTGAAATACTTAGATAACGAACCAGAACATCAGCCCCCTTTATAATACCACAACATACCCAAATCGTTAAATTATAAACCCCAACCCAATCACCAATCATGAACACTATATTCAATTTAAGGAACATTTCTAATCATGTGTAAGCAGCACGGCACACAAACTGCTGTTAATATTTATTAATGTTGGAACTACCAGATGTACAATGCTATACCCTTTAAATCCGCTGTATGTACAGTCTCTCTTTATTGTAACTACAGTTTATCTATATTGTAACTACAGTTTCTCTATATTGTAAACCACTTCTCTTTATTGTAAACCGCCTAGAAGTCGCAAGATAGTTGGCGGTATATAAAAATAAAGTTATTATTATTATTATTATTATCTAGTCTCACAAATATTAGACATCCCCAGTAGGCATGCTTGGGGAGTAACAGGAACAGGAATCCCCAACATTAGCGACAAAGACCCCATCACAGCCTGTCAACAAGGGACTAACACTGAGCACTCCCACCAGATATGCAAAAAGGTGCCCACATAGTACTGGGTAAAGCTTTGGATTCTCGCCCAGAAATAGCTAAGAAGAAGAAAAAAAAAAAAAATTTAAATTGAATCAGGTTGGGCAGACTGGATGGACCATTCGGGTCTTTATCTGCTGTCATCTACTATGTTACTATGTTACTATGACACTGCCAACAGGTAGCCAACGATTGAGGATACATCCTATGAAGCCTCTCTGGGGTATAATACCACCTACTCAATATCTTATAGGCATGCTCCTGTATAAGTGCACAAGTGGACGCTCTGTCCACCTCCCCACATATAAGCTCCCACTCTTTAGCTGTAAAGGAACAGTGTTGGTCCCTCTCCCAATGACTTTGAAAACCAAATTTCGGTGTCACCCTTCCCCTTAAATATTGATAAATTATAGAGATAGGCCTGGGCACTCTTTGTAAAGTCCCCCACAGTTGTTCTAATTGTTCAGCCTCAACTAAAGAAATCTTATCCCATCCTCTAGCAGACATAAAGTGCTTCACCTGAAGATAGGCCAAATAGTCCCCAGCCCTCACCCACTGAAGATGTTGTAAAGCCTCAAAAGATACCATGGTCCCCGATCTCAATAAATCTTGAAATTGAAGCAGCCCTATTCGTTCCCACCTCTCAAAAACAGGATTGGTTTTACCCACTCCGAATTGGGGTTCCTCCCTCAAGGATGCTAAAGTGGAAGTCACCCGCCCATTATTGCATTCTTGTTTAGTTCTAACCCATAGTTTAATCAAGTGTAAAATATAAGGATTATTAGTCTCCAACTCCCACTGTTGGACAGTCTGAGAAGACCAGAGCTTAGCAGCCAATCATCCCTGGGGCACAATGAACTGCTCCAACTGAAGACCCCACTTGTGGGAGCCCAGGTCCCACTCCAATAACATCCGCAACTGCGCCGCCTGATAGTACCAATAAAGGTTCGGAACCCCTTTTCCACCCCTAGCTCGATCCGCCCACATCACCCGCTGTGAAATTCTGGGTGCTCTATTCTGCCAAATAAATTTCTGAAATTCCACTTGTAGCATCTTAAACGTCCAGGGTGGTATGGGAATTGGCAAAGTGACCATCAATGATTTTAAAGGTATTCTCTACAGGGAGTGGGTAACCCTGCTCTGCAGGCTTGAAAGCATCAGGCTTTGACTTTGCAGACCCAATGCTCTCAAGCATGAATTAACCCCATCAAAAAGCTGGGGTTATTTTACTGTACTTTTTGAGCCCTTACATATCTTGCACTGAATCACTGCAAGTCATGTTTGTTTGTTTTAAATTCTTTATTAATTTAAAAAAAATAACACAAAGTGCAACAGAATATACAAACAATTGATACAATAGACAGCACATATATCTATCAAATAATAATATAAGTACATATCACCCCTAATCCCTCCCTGGATATGTGTGAAACTCATTCAGAAATTAAAGGTGATCAGTATTTACGAAATTTCGTTAATGGGTCCCAAGTATCTTTAAATTTTTTATACTGTCCCAATTGTTCCGAGTTCATTCGCTCAAATCTATAAAATTGACACAGGATTTCCCATCAAAAGTTATGATTTTTTCTGTACTAGTTTTTCCAATTTTTTGTAATTAGCTGCATAGCAACTCTTGTCATAATAAGAAGTAACCTATTCTTGCTTGCACTAATTGAACTCTTTAGGTGTTAATAAAGTTCCAAATAACACTATAACATAGGACAATGAAAGCAAAGCATCCAAAATCATGTTGATTTTACCCCATATAGACCTCCAAAAATTGAGTATCAAGGGACAATAGAACAACAGATGATCCAGTGTCCTTATTTCAAGGTGACAGTGCCAGCATCTATTAGACTTTGAACTATCTAACTTTTACAAACGAACAGGGATCCAGAAAATTCTATACAACAGAAAAAAAACAAGTTTGTCTCATAAATGCTGATGCTGTACATCTCATCCTCTAAGTCCAAATCCGTGGCCATTGAATAGCAGAAATCTGATGCTTTATCTCAATGCCCCAAATGTCTTTCAGACTAGTTTTAGGTTTCTTATTCAAATATTCAGATATTAATTTATACCACTTGGCGGCCTGATGCCCTAGCAAATCTGTCTGGAAACAGAGGCCTGGCAAGCTATACTGATTTTTTAAATTTCGCCAATCAGGGAACCCTTTCTGAATGGCCTGTTTCAACTGCAACCATTTATAAGATTGAGACTTTGAGATACCGAATGATTGTTGCAGTTGTAATAAATTTAGCATTTTCCTATTGGAGATCACATCATAGTAACATAGTAAAATAGTAGATGACGGCAGATAAACACCCGAATGGTCCATCCAGTCTGCCCAACCTGATTCAATTTAAATATATATATATATTTTTTTCTTCTTAGCTATTTCTGGGCAAGAATCCAAAGCTTTACCCGGTACTGTGCTTGGGTTCCAACTGCCGAAATCTCTGTTAAGACTTACTCCAGCCCATCTACACCCTCCCAGCCATTGAAGCCCTCCCCAGCCCATCCTCCACCAAACGGCCATACACAGACACAGACCGTGCACGTCTGCCCAGTACTGGCCTAGTTCAATATTTAATATTATTTTCTGATTCTAAATCTTCTGTGTTCATCCCACGCTTCTTTGAACTCAGTCACAGTTTTACTCTCCACCACCTCTCTCGGGAGCGTATTCCAGGCATCCACTACCCTCTCCATAAAGTAGAATTTCCTAACATTGCCCCTGAATCTGCCACCCCTCATCCAAAGTACGTATGCCTGCCTGCAACATTTCCAGAGGAATTTAGACTCGCCAATTTGTATCTTGGAGTTTAACCATAGAGATTGACACGTGGATTGTTGTATTGGAGTAGGTGTTAAATTATTAATAAATTTTAATGTATCACAGGTGAAAAAAAAATAATACTATTGTCCTTGTATATTCAAGGCCAGTGTTTTTCAACCTTTTTACACCCGTGGACCGTCAGAAATAAAATAATTATTTTGTGGACCGGCAAACTACTAGGACTAAAATTTAAAAACCCCGTTTCCGCCCCATCTCCGCAAGCTCGGTCCCCGCAAATCATTTGATCCCATCCACACAAGCCTCAGTTATGATTTTATATTGAATGTATTTTATTAAAGTATAAAAAGAAACAATATTCTGTACAATTGTCATTTTATAAATACAAATAATACAGAGCAAGGATCAACAAAACACCTGTCTCCCCTCCCCTTCACATATATCCCCTCTACTATCAAGAAAATTGAACAAGCCAAATTATTACAGAATACTACACAGAAATATCATGCTAACAGAATACTGCAGTCACACATGACAGGAATAGTTTTAGGGGAGTGCAACTAGGGCAACTGCCCCCTGGTCAGAGAGCGCCCTAAGCCAACTGGAAGCTAAAGAAGCACTGGCTGGGTTTTGCAGTCCCCAGTTATGTCTAACACCAGCTCTAGCAGGATATATATTTCAAATCTGATATATTCTAATCACAAAATAGAAATAAAATCTTTTTTTTCTACCTTTTCTCATCTCTGGTTTCTGCTTTCATCTTCTTTTCACTCTCTGCCTTCTCTGTCTCTTCAATCCAGCATCTGCCCCTTCTATCCACTGTCTGTCCTCTCCCCCTTCCATATGGTATCTGTGTTCTTTCTATGCCCCTCTCCATCCAGCCTGCACCCCCTCTCTCCTTTTTACATAATTCATTCCAGTTTCACTGCTCTCTTCATTTTTATCTCTCCTACATCAGATACATCGTTGTCCCTCTCTGCTTATTTTTCTGCTGACCCCTTCCCATCATCAATCTCTCTACTTTCTCATGCCCTTCTCTCCCCTTCCCCTCCTCTAATCTCCCTGCCAGCTGTTTCCTTCCTTTTTTCCTTCTCCCTTCCTTCCTCCTCCTGCCAAGCAGTAACTCTCTTCCTTTCCTTCTCCCCCTCAGCAGTATCTCTCCTTCTCTTTCCCTCCAGGTCTAGTAGCAGCTGCCCCTTTTTTCCCCTTGCCCAGCAGCTTCCCAGACTCCTTTCCCTCCTCCCCTCCCAGCAGCACCTCTCCTTCTCCCTCCCTCCAGGTCCAGTAGCAGCTGTCCCTTTTTCTCCCTTGCCCAGCAGCTTCCCAGACTCCTTTCCCTCCTCCCCTCCCAGCAGCATCTCTCCTTCTCCCTCTCCAGGTCCAGTAGCAGCTGTCCCTTTTTTTTACCATTCCCAGCAGCTTCCCAGCCTCTAACAGTGGCTTTCTCCCCTCCCAGTAACTCTCCTTACTTGCCAGAGCAGCGATTCAGGAAGGCAGCCTCGGGTCTTTTGTTGGGTCGCACCGCCTCTGAGGAAAGCGGAAGTTGCATCATTAGAGGCGAACGCGACTCAGCAAAAGCCCCAAGGCTGCCTTCCTGAATCGCTGCACTGATAAGTAAGGAGAGCCGCTGGGAGGAGAGAAAGCACACGTCGGAGGCTCCCCATGACTACAGCTCGTTGATCTTGCTGGTCCTGTGCGGACCGGCAGGAAATTGGAGATGTTGATCTCGCCGGTCCTGCGTGGACCGGCAGGAATTTTCTGCGGACCGGCACTGGTCCGCAGACCGGCGGTTGAAGAACAGTGTTCTATGTAACTTGATACTCAAGATATGGCTCAGACGCAATGGGGACAGGAGATGACACTCTAATATCAGCCAGTCCGGAAGATGCTTCATGAGTTCAGGAAGGATCCAGTCATACCCTGACGCAAAATGAAGGTTTGATGATATCTATAATTTGGAAAATTTACCCCCCCCATTGTAGTTTTTGCAAAGATACTAAGGCTATTCTAGCAGTTTTACCCAGCCAAGTAAATTTTGTAAGAATCCCATTTAATTTTTTATAAAATGAACGTTGAAAATAAACCAGTAACATATTCATTTGGTAACAAACCACAGGCAAAATCATAATTTTGATGGTTTGGACTATCCCCCACCAAGAAAGATGTAGTGGATTCCAATGCTCGCACATTTCTTTGACTTTCAGCAATAAAGATTTTTCATTTACTGTCATTGTGTCTTCCAATGTTTTTTGGATCATTATACCCATATATTTTATTCCCTCTTCCTTCCAAAGGAACGGGAATGGACCAAATAAGCTTTTTACACAGTGTACATTTAGTGTAAGAACTTCTGATTTACTTCAATTTGTATCCGGAAATTTTGCCAAATCGATCAATCAATTCCAGTAAATGCGGGATGGTAAATGAAGCAAAATATTATCTGCAGAGGCCGAAACCTTATAATCCCGACCTGCATATGGAATTCTCTGTATCTCCTTTGCCTGCTGAATACACAACAAGGGATCAAAACCAATATAAAAAAGCAAAGGAGATAAGGGACATCCTTGTCTAACTCCCCTCTTCAAACTAAAATGCTCTGAATATGTATTATTAATATATAATCTTGCAGAAGGGGAACTATACAAGGTTTGGATCATTTGAATGAATCCAGATCCTATTCCAAACCAATCCATTGCCTGATACATAAAATTCCATTCTACATGATCAAAGGCCTTCTCTGCATCCAAAGAATCAGAAGAGGCCGGATCATCCATTGTTTTTGCTAAATTTAGCATATGAAATGCCAATCTGGTATTATTTGAAGAATGTCCTTGAGCAACGAAACCCGTTTGGTGCATACCGATCACATAAGGGAGAGCCTTGGCTAAACATAGAGTCAATAACTCAGCCAGGAGTTTCCCATCCACATTAATTAAAGAAATAGGGTTGTAGTTTGAAACCAACATGGGATCTCTTCGTCAAAACAATTGTTAAAGATTCCACCATAGTACCTGATATAAATTTAAAATATGAGGTAATAGTAAATTTTGAAATGATTTGAAAAATTCCACAGTTAATCCATCACTACCCAGAGCGGATCCAACTCTGAGAGACTTCAATGCTGCCTAGAGTTCCTTAGCTGATATAGGCGCTTCAAGATTTCCTTTTATATGCTCAGGAATTTTTGGCCCATGAATTAATCTTAAAAATTCTCTTTCTTCAATTTCTTTATTTGAATAAAGCTCAGAAGAATATAAAGTTTTGTAATAATCCAAAAATTGTTTTAAAACATTTCTAATTTGAGTATTAATTTTACCTTTCTCATCGTTAATGGCTGCAATCTTTACTTTTCTTTTTTTGGCTTTAAGATAGTTAGCCAATAATCTTCCCGCTTTATTCAAGTTTCCATAATACAAAGCCTGCTGAGAAAACAAATCTTTCCTAGCCAATTGTGAGGAAATCTCATTATACTTATATTTAGCTTTCAAAAGGGCCTGCAAAGTATTTGTTCCCATTTCGAGGCCAATTGTGACTCAAGTCAAAATAGTTTGTTCCAAATTGGAAAATTCTAATTTTAGCAGTTTCCTAATATGTGCTGAATATGAAATTATTTGCCCTCTCATTGTGGCTTTGAAAGCACCCCATAGTTTCCAAAGAGATTTCCTCTGAGGTGTTGAGTTGAAAATACTCATTCATTTTTATTTGAATTTTCTCAAGAAAGTTTGAATCTGCAAGCAATGTATTATTAAACCTCCAAACAGGTCTATTAGAATCTTTTTCGGTGAACTGATATTCTATCCAAATTCCAGCATGATCTGTCAAAAGGATCAGATCTATGCTGGCTTTTGTAACCTGTTGAGTTAAATGATTTGAAACAAAAAAATAATCAATTCTTGAAAATGATTTATGAACATGGGAGCAAAAGGAAAATTCACGAGCATTAAAATGAAAAATCCGCCATATATCTTTCAATCCACATGAATGTACAAGATTGTCTAGACCAGTGGTCTCAAACACGCGGCCCGCGGGCAGTATGCAGCTGAGCCCTGCACACCCAGGCGCCTCCTCCAATGCCCTGGGCACCGGAGGGGAGAGCAAGCACCGAGATGGCGAGAGACTGCCACAGAGTGTACGAGTGGCCAGAGAGGGGAGGGGATGAGGTTAAGTCCCTGGTTCATCTAGCGTCGTTTGCAGAGCTTATGTTTATATAGTGGCCTTTTAAAACTTGGGGTTCAAGAGGACTCGCTAAGCTTTCCCCCTTCACCTAAGAGTCCCAAGCCAGTCTGGAGCCTTCAAATGCAGCTCTGCAACTGGGTTCAGCATTACAATTAGGAGGGGGGATGTAATTATATGAAATAAAAAGTTTGTGACCTCTGCCCTCTTAACAAAATCAAGGTCATTTGAGGAGCAAACCCAGTTGTGGAGTTTGCTGGGATGCATTTTGTGGGTGTGGGGGAGAGTGGACCACAGAAGGCCAAAAAGTATAAACACATCTTTGACCTGTGTATTTATAGAGAAAGGGGAGGATGAGGAGGTGCCTGAGGCAGGAAACAGGCAGAAGGGATTGTGAAATGATCTCAAACCCATTTGGCAGGAAGTCTTTACACAGAGATAATGTCACAAGACTCAGGGAGGTGCCTTCTTTGCCCCCTCCAGGTTCTACGCCAGTCTTCTTCAAGGCAAGGCCTTGGAGACTTCTGTGGCCGCCCTCCGTCATCTTTACAATTTTGTATACAAACTCAGGACAGAAAGAGTGATCTAGATGAGGGGAAAAGCCACTCACTGCACAGGGAAAGGGAGAGGGAGGGAAGGGGGAAGAGAAATGCCTCTCCTGCACAGGAAAGGGAGAAGGGAAATGCTGCTGCTGCACCCAAATTGGGGAAAGAGAGGGAAGGAAAGAGAAGGAAGACAAGGGAAAGGAGAGGAGCAAGAGATTCCAAGTTCATGGGAGGGAGAGAAGGAAAGGAGATACCAGACCATGGAGGGGGAGGGAGAGATGCCAGGGCATGGGGGAGGGAAGGAGACAGATGCCAGAGGAAGGAGGGAGGGAGAGAAAGGAAGGAAAGAGATGTCAGACCATGGAAATAGGGATGGAAGAACAGAGAGATAGAAGGGAAGGTAAGACATGGAAACATAGATTTTGAAACGAAAGCAGAAAAATTGAATATTAAGTTAATGCCAAAGAAGGATGCAAGGCAGAAAGTGAAGATGCAGAGAAAAACAGTCAAAGGAAAAGAAGACCCTGGAAACATAGTTAAAAGCACAGAAAAATAAAGTCACCAGCCAACAAAGGTAGGGAAAATGATTTTATTTTCAATATAGTGATTGAAATGTGTCAGTTTTGAGAAAGAAAAGATATTAAACTTTAAATGTGAGGGCTGCAGAAAAAATAGAGTACTTGGAGGGCCGCAGAAAAAATAGTTAATGTCTTATTAAAGAAATGACAATTTTGCATAATAAATCTTTCCTTTAACAGTTAAAGGAAAGATTTATAAACTATAAAGAGTTTTACCTCATGCAAAGTTGTAATTTCTTTAATAAGACATTAACTATTTTTTCTGCGGCCCTCCAAGTACCTACAAATCCAAAATGTGGCCCTGCAAAGGGTTTGAGTTTGAGACCACTGGTCTAGACCTAATGATTTTAATTGCTTACTAGGTTGTTTATCCAACAATGGATCCATGACAGCATTGAAATCTCCAGCTACATTTAAATTAGACGTAGCCAGTGACAGAATTAATTGTTGGAGTTTTTTTTAAAGAACTCAACCTGATTTGAATTAGGAGCATAAATAGTAAGAAGCGTCAGGGCATCATTTCCTGAAGTCATATCAACATGAAGCCACCTACCCATAGGATCAGCTTGAAAATTACCAAATACAACAGAACACTTCCTATTAATCAGGATAGCCACACCAGCCTTTTTCCCAACTACAGATGCAAAAAAACTGTTTTACCCACCCCCTTCCAATTTGGCAGCCTCAATGGATGGAAAAATTATGTTCTTACCTGTTAATTTTTATTCCTTTAGACGCAGCAGATGAATCCAGAGACCAATGGGATAGCACACATCTACCAGCAGGTGGAGATAGAGAAACTGATTATCAGGTGGTCCTATTGGCTAGCACACCTCCTACATCTTCAGTATTGCTCCTTGCCCAAGCATCCATAACCATCAATATGCTTAGCATGTAAAAAACTTCTTTCAAAAGGTAATAATACAGAATACAACTATCAAAAATAACAGACTTCGAAAGTTGCAAAAGAAAAAACCGACAGTCAATATCCAGAAAGGGTAGGGCTCTGGATTCATCTGCTGCGCCTAAAGGAAAGAAAATTAACAGGTAAGAACATAATTTTTCCTTCGTTAGCAACAGCAGCAGATGAATCCAGACCAGTGGCGTACCAAGGGGGGAGCATGGGGGGCGGTCCGCCCCGGGTGCCAAGCTCTGAGGGGGTGCTCCTGGTCCGGTCCGCTTCCCCCCCTGCGCCGGGTGTCGCGTCTGGAAACAGCCTGCAGCAAGATCACGATGCCAGCGATCTTTGCCTGCTTTGGCTGTTTCCTCCACCACGGTCCCGCCCCTCCTCTGACGTCAGAGGAGGGGCGGGACCGCGGCGGAGGAAACAGCCGAAGCAAGCAAATATCGCTGGCATCGCGCGATCTTGCTGCAGGCTGTTTCCCCAGGGAAATGAAGCGGGGAGGCCGGGGGAATAAGCAGTGCTTCGTGGTGGTAGTGGGGCCAAGCGGTCCTTCAAGGTAGTGGGGGGGGGGGCAGCAGGCCTTCAGGATGGGGCGGGCAGACAGACCTTGTGGGGGGGGGGGAGACAGTCCTTCAGGGGGACAGGCCTTCATGGAGAACAGGCAGGCAAGCCTTCAAAGGTGGGACAAGCCTTAGGGGGTGCAGGCCTTTGGGGGGACACAGGCCTTCAAGGGGGACAGGCAGGCCTTTAGGGGGGTGACAGGCCGTCGGGGGGTACAGGTCTTCAAGGGGGGACAGGCCTTCGAAGGGGGTGTAGGCCTTCGGGGGGGTGCAGGCCTTCAAGGGGGGGACAGGCCTTCAGGGGGGCAGGCCTTCAAGGGGAACAGGCAGGCAGGCCTTCAAGGGGGGGTGCAGGCCTTCAGGGGGGGGTGCAGGCCTTCAAGGGGGTGCAGGACTACAAGGGGGGGCAGGCCTTCAAGGGGAACAAGCAAGCAGGTCTTCAAGGGGGGGGACAGGCCTTCGGGGGGGTGCAGGCCTTCAGGGGGGGTGCAGGCCTTCAAGGGGGACAGGCCTTCAGGGGAGGGGGGCCCTGGTGTAGAAGTACATGGAGGGAAGGGGGAGGGGTTCAAAGAGACGTGCATATGCCAGACTTTGTGTGGGAAGAAATAATGGGTCTGAAAATAGAAGAGAGAGAGAGAGAGATGATGGACATGGGTTTTAGGGAGGGAAGGAACAGAAAGGGAGAGAAGTTGGACACAAGGGATGGTGTGGAGGGCGGGGATAGAGATACTGGTTAGGAGGGTAGTTGGGAAAAGAAAGGGAGAGATGGTGGACCCTGGGGTGGTGGACCCTGGGGAAGGAGGGAGAGCTGCTGGATGAAAGGGTAGTTAAGAAAAGGTGGATCTGTGGAGGGAGACAAAAAAAAAGGAAAGATGACAGACATCCGGGGGAGGGGAGGGAAACGGAAAGGGAGGACAGAGATGGCAGATGGATGGTTAGCACGGAGCAAGAAGAAAGAAGGAGACCCTGGCAAGCAAGTTATCAGAAGACAACCAGAGCCTTGGACCATTAAGATTTGAAAAATAACCAGACAACAAAAGGTAGAAAAACTAATTTTATTTTCTGTTTTGTGCTGTTTTGTGATTACAATATGTCAGATTTGAAATGTGTATCCTGCCAGAGCTGGTGTTAGACCGCAAACATGAGCTAGGATTTAACAGAGAGGAAAAGTCCTTTTTGTTTCTTTATTTTATTTACACCACAGCGCCAGTGTGGTTAGGAGAAGCCAAAAAGGGTGAAAAAGCTATAAAATAAACCCACCAGGATATTTGAAAAAAACACCCAATTGGGCAGGAAAATCGAATCAATAAAACCAATTCAATAGGCTGGATCGAATCGAAATTTTTTTCCCTGAATCTGGCAGCACTAGTTTGCGCTACTGTCTTAGACTTTAGGACCTGGGATTGGGGAGAGATGGCATCCTCAGTACTTTATAATGCAAGTGAAATGAGGATTTGGTCAGATTTTTGAAGGGTCTGCACTCTGCAGAAGAAAAATATTGTATAGGCCGGGAACATGAGACAGCAGGAAATGGGAACTTTTCTTCCTTCTATTTTTGTGAATGGAAAGGCTGAGGATGTCAGAGAGTTCAGTTAAAATATGTGCTTTATAAGAAAATATAATAATGTGTTTTATAAAGTTTGTAGCATTCCTGGCCTACCCGGTGAGGTGTTCCTAGTGGTTCCTAGTGGTGGTGGCGGCAGCGTGTCAATGTGTTGAGAGGAAGAGGTGATCTGGGAAATTCTGCTGAGCAAACCCCGGGCCCATTTCCACCCCCCAGTTAGTCCACTCCACTCAACTGGTTCACACACTGAGTGGGTCTTTGGGTGTTGTTCCTGGGTAGTTGTTTTGGGATCTCTTCCAGTGGTTTGTCAGTATCTCCTTCTGGTCCAAGGAAGGAAACTTTGTTAACCTTAGCACTGACCTACAGAATATGTTTGTAATAGCACTGATTGTGTAGCATTACCGTATTTTCACGTAGATAATGCGCACCCGTGTAAAACGCGCACACGGGTATAGCATGCGGAAAACACAAATTTATGTAAAGAAATTTTTATATACCGCGCTCACGGGTATACCGCGCATGCCGCCCCGACTCTCCTCTGGCTGCCCTGACTCTCCTCTGGCTGCCCTGACTTTGCGTTCGCTGCCCCGACTCTCTGTTCGCTGCCCCGACTTCTCTCTGGCTGCCCTGACTTTCCGTTCGCTGCCCCGACTCTCCATTCGCTGCCCCGACTCTCCTCTGGCTGCCCCGACTCTCCGTTCACTGCCCCGACTCTCCTCTGGCTGCCCTGACTTTCTGTTCGCTGCCCCGACTCTCCTCTGGCTGCCCTGACTTTCCGTTCGCTGCCCCGACTCTCCTCTGGCTGCCCTGACTTTCCATTCGCTGCCCGGACTCTCCTCTGGTTGCCCTGACTCTCCATTCACCTGCCCCGACTTTCCGTTCACTGCCCCGACTCTCCTCTGGCTGCCCTGACTTTCTGTTCGCTGCCCCAACTCTCCTCTGGCTGCCCTGACTTTCCGTTCGCTGCCCCGACTCTCCTCTGGCTGCCCTGACTTTCCATTCGCTGCCCCGACTCTCCTCTGGTTGCCCCGACTCTCTGTTCACCTGCCCCGACTTTCCGTTCGCTGCCCCGACTCTCCTCTGGCTGCCCTGACTTTCTGTTCGCTGCTCCGACTCTCCGTTCGCTGCCCCGACTCTCCTCTGGTTGCCCTGACTCTCCTCTGGTTGCCCCGACTCTCCTCTGGCTGCCCCGACTCTCCTCTGGCTGCCCCGACTCTCCTCTGGCTGCCCCGACTCTCCGTTCACCTGCCCCGACTTTCTGTTCACTGCCCCGACTCTCCTCTGGCTGCCTGACTTTCTGTTCGCTGCCCCGACTCTCCTCTGGCTGCCCTGACTTTCCGTTCGCTGCCCCGACTTTCCTCTGGCTGCCCTGACTTTCCGTTCGCTGCCCCAACTCTCCTCTGGCTGCCCTGACTTTCCATTCGCTGCCCCGACTCTCCTCTGGTTGCCCCGACTCTCCGTTCACCCACCCCGACTTTCCGTTCACTGCCCCGACTCTCCTCTGGCTGCCCTGACTCTCCATTCGCTGCCCCGACTCTCCGTTCGCTGCCCCGACTCTCCTCTGGTTGCCCCAACTCTCCGTTCACCCGCCCTGACTTTCCGTTCACTGCCCCGACTCTCCTCTGGCTGCCCCGACTTTCCGTTCGCTGCCCCGACTCTCCGTTCGCTGCCCCGACTCTCCGTTCGCCCGCCCTGCCCTGCTCCCAGCTCTGTAAGCATGCGCAATGGTCTGAGCATGCTTGCCGCTTAGTTTTCTGCGCCGGGTTGTGGGGGCGCGCTTTTGACCTGTCACCAAGGCGGTTTTTCTGGCGGTGTGCTTTTCACCACGTGGCTGTGGCCCCCCTCTATCTGGCCTTGTAATTTGCCCAGTGAATACTATTTTGACTATACAACAGCATCTCAGCCTTTGGGTAAGCCTATAAAAGATTAATGCTGCATGTAGAGCCCACATTTTAATTTGATCTCTTCAGATTGGTATTCTGCATATATCTACCCGGTAGTAGAGTTTATCAATTAAATTTAAATTTACCGCCATAATGGCAGGAATGAGACAAAAGTCATATACAGCGGACTTTAAGCTTTAAGTCGTTGCGAAAGCTGAGGAAATAGGCAACCGGGCCGCAGCGAGAGAGTTCGATGTTGGAGAAACATCGGTGTGTGAATGGAGAAAAGATAAGAAGGAACTGGAGAAATGCAATCCGCGAAAACGCGCACATCGTGGGGCCAAACCAAAATGGCCTCAGCTGGAGGATGACTTGAAGCAGTGGATTCTGGCGAGAAGGGGGCAAAATCAATCAGTCTCTACAGTTGCGATTCAGATGAAGGCAAAACTACTTGCCAATGGAAGAGGAATACCCGACTTCAAAGCTGGCTTCACATGGATCTCAAAATTTATGAAAAGGAATGGACTATCAGTTAGAATGAGAACAACTGTTGGCCAGCGACTTCCAGATGACTGGCAGCAAAAATTGATTGATTTCCGTGACTTTGTCGCCAAAGAAATATCTGAACTTGGCATCACTGCAAAGGACGTCATCAACATGGATGAAATTCCAATGGCATTCGACATTCCAGCGACAAGAACCATAGCCCCCACAGGTACTAAATCTGTTGCCATCACCACAACTGGGCATGAAAGAACGTGTTTCACAGTCGTTCTTGGTTGCTCAGCTAGCGGGGTTAAGTTAAAGCCCATGCTCATTTTCAAAAGGGTCACTATGCCCCGTGAAAAGCTGACCACCAGTGTGGTTGTGCACTGCAACAAGAAGGGATGGATGGACTGCGACGTAATGAGATTGTGGGTAGATAAATGCTTTAGTGCAAGACAGGGTGGATTCTTTGCAAAAAAATCCTTGTTAATTTTTGATGGCTGCCCACAAAGAAAAAAATGTTCAGGCCTACATTAATTCTACTCGTGCCCACATCGCTGTGATACCTGGAGGCCTGACATGTAAGCTGCAACCACTTGACATCGCAGTGAATCATCCATTCAAGACTTTTATTAGAAAGGAGTGGGAGGAATGGATGCAGAGCGGCATGCACGAGTACACACCCGCGGGGCGGCTGAAGCGAGCAACTTTCACAGAAGCCTGCAAGTGGGTGGCTTCAGCATGGGACAAAATAACACCAGATACCATTCGAAACGGATTTAGAAAAGCGGGCATTGTTTATGAAACCAATGACACTACGGGTACTACCAGTGCAGCGGAAGGAGGCAACAACATGGATATCAGCGATGATGATGACGATATTACTTCGGAAATAAACGAGGATCGTCTGCAGGCCGTGCTCACTTTATTTAATGACGATGATGACAATTCGGATTTTGATGGATTCAAGGATTCAGATGACTGTGGTGATGATGATGACTGAATAAACCTGTAAACTTTGTTTATTTACAACTTTACCGTAATTACGGTAACTGTATTTAGATTATTTTGTCCTCGATACTTCGTTTGATCTACCGGTTAATGTTAATGGTATATGTTATAGTCCCGCCCTTTCTCTGACGTCAGAGAAAGGGCGGGACCGCCGGAAGAGGAAGCAGCGCAGCAGGGCTCAGAGAAGGGGCAGGACCGCCGGCAGAGGAAACAGCTGGGCTCACTGGCATCCTGAAACAAGGTAGACAGCTTCTCCATGGGGGAGGGAGGGAGACTGTGGGGGTGCGAGCGGTTCTTCGGGTGGGAGTGCGAGCGGTCCATCGGGGTGGGAGTGCGAGCGGTGGGGGTGCGAGCGGTCCTTCCGGATGATGAATCGGGCGTCGGGCGAGGTGGGAACTATGTAAAAAAAATTTTATATACCGCGCTCACGCGTATACCGCGCAAGGTTATGCACGGTTTGTAAAAACACGTATAACGCGCGCGTTATATGCGTGAAAATACGGTAGTCTATGTAGTGATCGAAAGAAAAAACCAGACCTTTGCACATTTTTGCACAATATGGTGGGTGTATGAGGAGATTCACATTTCCTGCACAGCTAAGTCTGTGTGAAGTTACCTTGTGCTGTATTTGACTTCTAGCAAAGTCTCTGTTTGGAAGGAAAGATCTCAGCTTAAAAATGAAGTGGCCAGAAGTTATGGTAAAAGCAGATAGCGTAGCTGGTTTTAAGAAAGGTTTGGACAAATTCCTGGAGGAAAAGTCCATAGTCTGTTATTAAGACATGGGGGAAACATCTGCTTGCCCTGGATCGGTAGCATGGAATGTTGCTACTCTTTGGGTTTTGACCAGGTACTAGTGACCTGGATTGGCTTCCATGAGAATGGGTTACTGGGCATGATGGACCATTGGTCTGACCCAGTTAGGCTATTCTTATGTTATGTTCTCATCTGTAGGGGCCTTTGTTTTCACTTCTTATTTTAATGTATTTTTTTCTGAGAACTTATCAGTGTTTTTTATAATGGGAACAAAAATGGAAGAGAATTAATGTGTGTGGAATGGGGGGGTAACTAATTTCTTCAGCTAAATAATTCAATCCACCTCAACCAGACATAGGAGAACTCACGCACCATTCACACACCCTCCAACCAAAAACGTCAAAAGAAAAAAACTGTTCGACAACCTCCTAGCCATTCGAGCTACAACACTCGACCCCCAACTCTACAACCTATTGACCTCGACCACAAACTAAAAAACCTTCAAAAAAGAAATAAAAACCCTTCTATTCAAAAAACACATAAAACCAAACTAACACAATCAGAACTGTCCCAAGCATCACCTGCAACTACTCCGTATGTACTTCTGATGTCATGACAATTCAGACATAATTTATGTTATGTTATAGTATGTTTGGATTAATGGTTACATATATGAGGTTCAATAAAAGAAAATTTTCACTGCCTGTTTCTATTATGACCATTTATTCAGTTTCATGGTTATTACAAAAAATATTTTTTTTACATGGGGGGGGGGGTGTCAAAAAATGATGGGCCCCGGGTGCCACATACCCTAGGTACGCCACTGATCCAGACACCAATGGGATGTAGCAAAGCAATCCTCAGTCTGGGTGGGAAGCAAATGAAGCCTCCACAAAAAAAGAAGCACTAAACGCTGCCTCTGCATACGCCCCCACATCCAACCGGTAATGCTGAGATAAAGTATTCTTGGATGACCAAGTAGCCACCTGAGAAAACTCCTGCAAGGAAAAAACCTGTGGACTATGTCCAAGTAGCCGTCATTGCTCTGGCTGAATAGTCATGAAGTTCTTCCGCTAAGTAAGTGTAAAGAATATCCTCCTGGACCCTTCGAGCGATGGAGGCTTTGAACGCTGCCATATGTTTGTCGCATCCCTTAAAAAAGAGGTGATCTAAATGACTAAAAGTCGTTAGAAACCTACAGATTGCAGAGAATGCTACGCACTTTTAAAAAATGCAGTGATGAAAAGCTTGCCTCCCCATTCCTCCTCCCAGGAAGAAGGAAGGAAAAGTGAGAATGGCATAAAAGAAAGGATGACACCACCTTAGAAAGAAATTATGGTACTGCCCGAACTGACACCCCAGAATTTGTAAATCAGAAATAAGAATCCCTGCCGTACAAGGCCTGCAACTCAGAAAACCGCCGAACTGAAGCCATGGCCACAAGAAACACCGTGCTCAACATCACAGCCTTTTAGAATCTCAAAAGACAAGGTTGAAACGAAGACTTCTGTAAACTGCGAAGAAGTACTTTAAGACTGTGCTCCGGACAGGGCTTCTTAAGAGATGTATGAATATACGGTATTCCTTTTAGGAACTGAACTACATGAAGCTGAGAAGTAAGCAAAGAGCGAGATACCTAGCCCTTCTAAGAAGCTAAGATTGCCACTTGAAGCTGAAGGGAATTGAACGCAATACACTTGTGCCAAAAAAAGAAAAAAATATATAAATCATAGAACTCTGGAAGGGTGTCAATGTGGAGAAGTACCCAAGAAAGGAAAAGCCTCCAAACGGAAGCATAAGCCACAGGTGAAGATGTCTGTATCGCTTGGAGAAGAGAAGCAATAACCTGCTTCGCATAAACCTTACACATCAGCCATGACTTTTCAAAAGCTAGGTCGTAATACCAAAATAAGACGAATATCCATGTTGATCGGACCCTAGGTGAGTAAATCCGGAGTTACCAGGAATCTCAACAGTTCGACCGTCAAAAGACTCATCAAATCCACATAGCAAGGATGTGCCCTGAAAGCGAGCTTGAGATGGCAAATCCATCCAATCATCAGCCAGGGGAAAACACTTAAAAAGCGAAACCAGAGGCGAGAAAGAAGCAACGCTGCTACCCCCCTTTGACTGCCACTCCCTGCATCTGCTGAAGAATCTAGGAAGCTTTGAATTTCGAGACAAGGCCATGAGGTCTAGTTCTAGGAGATCTCACCTTTATACAAAGAGCTGGAACGCCTGAGCAAATAGTTCCCAATTTCCAGGATGTAGAAGATTTTACTACTACTACTATTTATTATTTCTAAAGCGCTGAAAGGTGTACAAAACACTGTACATTTTAACATACAATAGACAGTCCATGCTCAGATTTTGTGGTGAGAAAGTCTATCTAAACCCTTTCCCTGTCCGCTGACAGAA
Organism: Geotrypetes seraphini; assembly: GCF_902459505.1. Classification (NCBI taxonomy): domain Eukaryota; kingdom Metazoa; phylum Chordata; class Amphibia; order Gymnophiona; family Dermophiidae; genus Geotrypetes; species Geotrypetes seraphini. The sequence continues at coordinate 163,430,483 of NC_047087.1, read as the reverse complement.
GAGGAAGATAAGATTCCACCCGTTGAAGTGGAACCAGTAATTTACTCGCCAAATGAGTACATCACATACTTTCCTGGCTGTAGAGAAATACCACTGTCATAACACTGTACTAAAAGACCTTTATCGTCATTCCGGAAGAATGGTCTGAAACTCCTGAAATGGTAGCCTGACCATGCTTCAGTCCAGAAGAACGAACGAGTACTGAGTCTTCTTTTAATACCAGACTCCTTACGCTGAAGATTGAAGGCACTGAGCCCCCCCCAACACGGCAGTCTGGGATGTTTGGTGACTTTGAGCCAGTCCAGCAAAAACCGAGGCATGCCTTTGAAAAGATTAATCTCGCTGAGCCACCAAATTACATTGAGCGATGCTTGAGGAGCCTACTAGATACAATTGGAGCCTTGAGATACCGGGAACCATTGGAACAAAAGCAACTGTTGTAGCATTCTCATGTGAAAGCAAGCCGAAGTTCCCAGTGGAAACACCACGATAGATCCTAGAACCTGTACAGAATCCCATACTCTTGTTCTCAGTGACTGAAGAAGGCAAACCTGAGACTGTAACCTGTCTCCCCAGTCTCTGGGAAGAAACACATTCCTCTCCTATGTGAATAACATCCCCTGATATTCCAATAATTAGTACTGGAGAAAAGAGCTCTTTGGAAATTTGAAGATTCGCATCCAAAGAATTAAAGAAAAAAAGTTTAAATAAAAGAAATCACCCATTTGTGTCTGACAAATTGACCTGGCTGGAAGACATCTGAATCAAGCAGTCGTCTAAGAAAGAAAGTACCTGAATCTCCTGTTTGTGCCAAAACACCACTACTGCCCTCATTTTCAAAAATGGCCAAATGGCATCTGCCAAAACTGATAGCGCTGCTCGATGAGAGCTAAGTGAAGATAGTGCAAATTCGGCGTCCATAGGGAAATTGTAAATATTCTCAGTTTTTCTCTGGAAATGTCTAACTCTGAGATCAGAGTTACCAGAATGAGATCCAGCGCCCGTCTGACCAATTCCCCCGTCTTAGGCACTATGAAGTAAATGGAATAACTTTCCTTAGTTCCGGAAGAACTAAAACTACTGCCCCGAGTACCAGTAACACTTAAAAGGGGTCTCGTACGAACGTAACCTTTGGAAGCTCAATACATGGTCACTCCAAGAAAGAATCTGCAATGGGAGGAAGATTCAAAGTTGCAAACATCCTGAAAAATGCCCAAAGCCCCCTGACCTGACATCATAGTGTCTCCCCCCCTCACGAGAAAGCATAAAAAGTTACTAGAGGAAGTGAAGACCCCTTCAGAATGAAGAGCAGCCAGTCGGGGAATGGCTGGACAAGAGCTGTAAATTCTGGAAGAAGAAAGGAACTTTCCCAGAAAAAAATCAACCTTTGCAATGTAAGATGGAGTATATTGGAATTCTGAAAACAGTGCTAACTCCATGTAATGTTAGCCAAAAGCTTACTCCCTTTAAAGTAGATGTACTAGACGTATTCTAGAAGCTGCATTGACCGCCCCATGGGAAACAATCTGCACCCTCATTGTTATCAGATAAAGCTCACATCCCTAAAGAGAGTTTCAGGGATGATTCCAAAAGCCATATAGCATTTGCTACTCTGTGAGTTTGGGAGAATAGGTAACTTGTCCCTGGTTAGGAGCCACACAGCTCTTCCTACCAGTTTGAGGGACTTTCTAGCAGGTGCCATGAGAAGGTGGCGACCTAATAAATCTGTGCGAGAAGCTTTGAAACTTGCAGTCCCTGGCACACTAGAAATAGAAAAGACAGTTCAGGAATCAATTCTATAGTGCTACCAGACATACACAGCGCTGCACAGAGGCACAAAGAATAAGAAAACCTCTAAACCTACATAGACTCAGCCTTCAGGGACACCGAGAGAGACATGCTGCTGACATCACTGTGCAGCAATTTGCCTTCTGCTGACCCATAACGGCAAAAAAACGAGATTGCGCGGCTGAGCATAGGGCAGAATCTCTTTCTTAAGGACCCTCCAAGGATTCAAGACAAAGTTAGACAAGTTCCTGCTGAACAAGAACATGCGCTGGTAGGGCTAGTCTTAGTTAAGGTGCTGGTCTTTGACCAGAGGGCCGCCGCATGAGCGGACTGCTGGGCATCATGGATCACTGGTCTGACCCAGACCAGTGGCAATTCTTATGTTCTTATGTTATGCTCACCATGAGGCATAACAGCACAGTCGCAATTAAAGTAGTTAAGTCTTTGCAAGCAGAGAGAATGGGGAAACACACACACAAGGTATAGCACCGCAACAGTGGCAAAAGCTGTTGAAACACTCCTAACTCGTAGAACCCCGAAAACAGGGAAGTCGCGGGATAGTAACCTAAGTCAGCTGCAAAATAAACTCCGTGAACGCTGCGGTGCTCCCGCTAGCGCTGGAGACCCAAGCGTGTGCCTGTTTTATGCTGAAATGTGTTGGCTCTATCAATAATGCATTAAAAACCTACCCAGAGCCAACCATTAAAATATTTTTTCCACTGTCAAGGTATAAAATGCTTAAAATAAACATTGGAGAGAAATAAACGAATGCTGCTTCATTCTCAACTTAGGAAAATAAGTAAACGCCTTATGCGCTCAGTCGGGAACTGGCTATGGGAAGAACACATCCAGAGCCATCCAAATATTTACCTCCACCCGGCTGCGGGAACTGCCAAGCAAAGTCCGCCTCGGGGAGAAATCCTACTACCGCTGTGGCGCTGCTGCCAGAGTATGAAAAAAAGCGCTACAACATGTGGGAAGGCACTAGTTCCGTCAATGGAGCTCTATCCATATACCCAAAAGCAATGTTTCTTACCGTAACAGTTGTTATCCAGGGACAGCAGGCAGCTATTCTCAATAATGGGTGACGTGATCCAACGGAGCCCCGATGTGGACGCCTCACAAGCATTTTTGCTTGAAGAAACTCAAAGTTTCGAGTCACCCGCATCGCGCATGCGCGAGTGCCTTCCTGCCCAGACCAGGGCGCGTCTCCTCAGTTCAGATAGCTAGCAGAGAAGTCAACCCAGGGGAGATGGGTGGGATGTGAGAATAGCTGCCTGCTGTCCCTGGATAACAACTGTTACGGTAAGTAACATTGCTTTATCCCAGGTCAAGCAGGCAGGTATTCTCACTAATGGGTGACCTCCAAGCTAACCACAATGGGATGGTGGGAGAGTTGGCAACTTAGGAGAATAAATTTTGTAATACTGTTTGGCCAAACTGTCCATCCTGCCTGGAGAAAGTATCCAGACAATAATGAGAAGTGAAGGTGTGAACCGAGGACCAAGTGGCAGCCTTACAAATCTCCTCAATCTGTGTCGATCTGAGGAAGGCTACAGAAGCTGCCATTGCTCTGACCTTATGGGCTGTTACTTTACTGTGAAGGGGTAATCCAGCCTGGGCATAGCAGAAGGAGATACAAGCCCCCATCCAGTTGGAGATGGTACGCTTAGAGATGGGGCGTCTCAACTTGTTCGGATCAAAGGAGATGAAAAGTTGAGGAGAAGTTCTGTGTGGCTTGGTGCGTTCCAGGTAGAAAGCCAAAGCACGTTTACAGTCCAGAGTATGAAGAGACGATTCTCCAGTATGAGAATGAGGCTTTAGAAAAAACACAGGAAGAACAATGGATTGATTCAGATGAAATTCCGAGACCACTTTGGGGAGGAATTTTGGATGAGTGCGAAGGCCCACCTTGTCATGGTGGAACACTGTGAAAGGTGGGTCCGCAACCAATGCTTGAAGCTCACTAACCCGAAAAACAGAAGTGAGGCCAATGAGAAACACCACTTTCCAAGTGAGATACTTCAGATAAGCCTTGTGAAGAGGTTCAAATGGAGGTTTTATAAGCTGAGAAAGAACAACATTGAGGTCCCAAACCACTGGAGGCGGTTTGAGGGGAGGATTGACATGGAAGAGTCCTTTCATGAATCTGGAAACCACCGGATGAAAAGAAAGAGGTTTCCCTTGAAGAGGCTGATGAAAAGCAGCAACTGCACTAAGATGAACTCGTATCGATGTAGACTTGAGGCCAGAATGAGAAAGGTGCAAAAGATAATCCAAAACTGAAGACAAGGAGGAGTTTTGTGGCTCATGATGATGAGAAACACACCAAGCAGAAAATCTAGTCCACTTTTGGTGGTAGCATTGTCTAGTAGCAGGCTTCCTTGAAGCTTCCAGGACATCTCTCATAGGTTGAGAAAACTGGAGAGGGGTTACGTTGAGAGGAACCAAGCTGTCAGGTGTAGAGACTGCAGGTTGGGATGAAGTAGAGATCCCTGATGCTGTGTAAGCAGCGATGGAAACACTGGTAGAAGAAAGGGCTCCCTGCTGCTGAGTTGAATTAGAAGGGAATACCAAGGTTGTCTGGGCCACCGTGGAGCAATCAGAATCATGGTGGCATGGGCTGACTTGAGTTTGACTAGGATCTTCTGAATGAGCGGGAATGGAGGAAACGCATATAGAAAGAGATTCGTCCAGTCCAGAAGAAAAGCATCTGCCTCGAGGCGGTGAGGAGTGTAGATCCTGGAGCAGAACTGAGGCAGTTTGAAATTATGAGAGGCTGCAAAGAGGTCAATCTGAGGTGTTCCCACTGAGAAAAGATGTCATGGAGGGGCATTAAGTGGAGGGTCCACTCGTGAGGTTGCAGCAGACGACTCAAGTTGTCCACCAAGGCATTGTCTGCCCCCTAAATGTAGACAGCTTTGAGGAAGGTGTTGTGGCGAATCGCCCAATCCTAAACTTTCAGAGCTTCCTGACAGAGGGAGGCCGATCCCGTGCCTCCCTGCTTGTTGACATAATACATGGCGACTTGGTTGTCCGTGCGAATGAGGACCACCTTATCTTGAAGCAGGTGCTGGAAAGCGTTGAGAGCATTAAAAATCGCCCCGAGCTCCAGGAGATTGATGTGGCACTGCCGGTCCGTGCTGGTCCAATAACCCTAAGTGCGGAGACTGTCCAGATGAGCCCCCCAAGCATAAGTGGATGAGTCGGTCGTGAGGACTTTCTGATGGGGAGGCGTCTGAAACAGCAAACCTCTGGATAGATTGGAGGATAGCATCCACCAGCGAAGAGATTTTTGCAGAGCAGGAGTGACCTGGATGTGTCAGGACAGAGAGTCGGATATCTGCGTCCACTGAGATGCCAGGGTCCACTGGGGAATCCTGAGGTGAAGTTTGGCAAAAGGAATCACGTGAACTGTAGAGGCCATGTGGCCCAGGAGAACCATCATGTGTCTCGCCGAGATGGACGGGTGTGAGGACACCAAGTGGCAAAGATGGAGGAGAGCTTCCAGACGTTGGGGAGGGAGGAACGCTCTGAGTTGGGTAGTATCCAGAACAGCTCCAATGAAGGGAAGAGTCTGAGAAGGTTGTGGGATTTCGGGAAGTTTATCTCGAACCCCAGATGTTGCAGTAACCAAATCGTCTTCTGGGTTGCGAGGACGACTCCCTGAGATGTGGAATCCTTGATGAGCCAGTCGTCCAGGTAGGGGAACACCTGGAGGCCGTGGTTCCTAAGCGCTGCGGCCACCACTACCAGGCACTTGGTGAAGACTCTGGGTGACGAGGCCAGGCCGAAGGGAAGCACTCGGTATTGAAGATGAAGATGTCCCACCCTGAATCTGAGGTATTGATGCGAGGCCGGATGAATGGGAATGTGAGTGCAGGCCTCCTTGAGGTCCAGAGAGCATAACCAGTCGTTCTGCTCGAGGAGGGGATACAGGGATGCCAGGGTCAACATGCGAAACTTTTCTTTGACCAGAAACTTGTTGAGGGCCCTGAGATCCAAAATGGGGCGCAGATCGCCCGTCTTCTTGAGAACAATGAAGTACCAGGAGTAAAAACCCTTGTTCTGTTGGGCCAAAGGAACTGGCTCGACCGCCCCCAGCTGTAAAAGGGCCTGAGCTTCCTGAAGAAGAAGGGTGGTCTGAGTCAACTTGGAAGGATACTCTCTTGGAGGATGTTCCGGAGGAACTTGATGGAATTGAAGAGAGTATCCCTCCTTGACGATGGAGAAGACCCAGAGGTCGGAGGTAATCGCTGTCCATCGATGGTAAAAGTGATAGAAACGACCTCCAATCGGTGATAAACTGGAAAACGGCAGAACGACAGAAGTTATGCCTTCTTTGAGACAGTCAAAAGGGCTGAGGGGCCTTAGGGACAGCAGACGATTGTGGCTTCTGTTGTTGCTTTTTAGGGTGTTGCCTCTTAACAGGCTGATGGATAGGCGGAGCCTGTTTAGGTGGGTAACACCGCTGTTAGATCAACGGTGGGTGTGATGGAGGAGGAGCAGCAGGCTTGGGCTTCGGATGGACTGGAAAGACTTCTCGTGGTCAGAGAGCTTCTTGGTCGCCGCCTCAATGGACTCATCGAAGAGGTCAGTATCAGCGCATGGGACATTGGCAAGCCTGTCCTGAAGGTTGGGTCCATGTCGATGGTTCTGAGCCATGCCAGTTTGTGCATGGCCACCGAACATGCCGTAGCCCGAGCCGAGAGCTCAAAGGCATCGTAGGAGGACTGCATCATCTGCAAGCGAAGATGGGAAAGTGAAGCCAGAACCTCCTGGTACTCGAACTGTGCTCCAGGGTCCAGATAGGACATGAACTTCTGGAGGACAGACAGGAAAAATTCCCAAGCCTGCCCCAACAACTACAAAGCAAGATGTCTACTTCGACCACACAAAAAAGGAGGAGGCCTCGCAGTAATTTACCATTCACCTATCAATCTATATTTCTCTCCTCTCTCCAATTACAATCATAACAATCACCCGGTTGAAACTCTCCAATTCTCAATAAAGTCAAAATATTCTCTACCTCTTAACTTCCTCCTCCAGTCACTAAATCTTCTCTATCCACTCTTATAACCATTATTTCTGACTTCAACATCTCTAGTCCCAATCCTATCATTCTCGGCGATTTCAATATACATTTCAATCTTCCAAGCCATAATAATACAACTGAATTCTTGACTAACTTCTGATCTATCCCTAACCCCTCTTTTCTCTAAACCTACTCACTCAGCAGGACACACTATTGATATGATCTTCAGTCCCACAACTATTAATCACCTTTTTCAAAATTTTCAAACACATCCTTTCCCCTGGACCGATCACGTTCTCATTAACTTTCAAATATCCTATCTTACCCAACCCTTCCCCTCCCAACAAAACACTTATACCACTAGAAATATCAATAAAATTACTTTATCAGATATTCAGAACTCATTCAATCTCAAACCACAAGATCTCATGAATCTTACTATAGACGAACAATATTCACTCTGGAGTAACGCTATAAAATCTTTGACGGACCTTCTTGCTCCCCCCCAAGAAAGATCATCAAAATTACAACCAAAACAGAAACCTTGGTATAACGACAAACTCACCCTTCTCCGTCGACAACTTCGCTCAACAGAGCGTAAATGGCATACTACTCGATCAAACCATGCCCTTCAACTATATAAAGAAAGAGCCACTCTGTACAAAATCACCATTCAAAAAGTTAAAAAAGAATACTACTCTAACCTCAAACACAGCCAACAATTCCTCCACACTCTTTAAAATAGTTCGATCTTTATCACCGTACTCCAAAAAGAAACCACCATCAGTTTCCACACAACCTCCAACCTCCGAGCTTGCATCCTTTTTCGACAACAAAATTAAGGAGATCCGTTCTCAGCTTGGAAAATCTATTCCTACCCCAACTCAAGACATTCCAGCCGAGCCTACTCCTTTATCTTATAGCACCTGTACCAACTTTAAACCTCCGTCCCTGGACAATCTTCTCAAAGTTTTCCAATCCATTAACACACCCTACAATGTTACAGAGACCATTCACCCTATATTCCTGAAAAAGATTTTTACCTTCTTTGGACCATTTCTTCTAGAAATGGTAACAAATTGCTTTTCAGGCAACTGTGTCCCTAAAGCCTGGAAAACCGCCCTGGTCCTCCCTAAATTAAAAAATCAAAACACTGATCCAACATTACCAGCAAATTTTCGACCCATAGCCAACCTCCCTGTCATCTCTAAGTTAACTGAGAAAATAATTTATAATCAACTCGTAGAATTTATCGAAAAAACGAATGCCCTGCATCCACATCAAACCAGCTTTCGCCCCTGCTACTCTACCGAACTATCCCTACTAGGTCTCATTTCAACTGTCAACTATTTTCTAGACCACCAAAAATCAGTTCTCATCTCATTAGATCTTACCGCAGCTTTTGATACTATTGATCACTCTCTTCTCATTAATCGTCTTAGCGACTGCAGCCTTACTAGTTCCGCTCTTCAATGGTTCATTTCATATTTCAATGACCGAAGCTTTAGAGTTCATTCAAAGAAGGAAACTTCACTTCCCATATCTCAAACCTATGGTGTCCCACAGGGCTCCATTTTATCTCCCCTGCTGTTCAATATTTTTTTGTCCCCCCCTCCTTACTCTTGCCCAGTCAATAGGATTTACAGCCTATGCAGACGATATTCAATTACTTCACCCAGTAGATACCTCAAATCCCACAGATATTCAAACAATCAACAAAAAATTAGATGAAATAAGTGATTGGCTTTATGAAAATAAACTCTCTTTAAACATCAATAAGTCAAGCAGCCTACTTTTTCCTACCAAAAACAACGATACTATTCATGAACAGATTCTCATCAAAACTCATCCTGTAAAAATGGAAACCAAAATAAAACTACTAGGGGTTACCCTAGACAAGGATCTTACCTTTCATGACCAGATTAGTACAGTTGTAAAAACTTGTTTCTACAAACTAAGGCTTATACGTTCTCTATCATCTATCCTCGATACTACAGCCATCACAACTCTAATTCATTCACTTGTCATCTCTCACCTTGATTATTGTAACTCTCTTTACAATGGACTCCCTCAAAAAGAACTACGACGACTTCAACTCATACAAAATACAGCCATAAAACTTATTTACAAATTAGGAAAATATGACCATGTTACACCTCTCCTGAAAGAAGCTCATTGGCTACCTATAACCCATCGTATCACATATAAAACAATTATGCAAGTCTTCAAAATCAGATTCTCCCGTCAGCCTTCTTTTCTAGATAAACTTCTAATCCCCTACTGCTCATCACAGACCCTTAGATCAGCCGATCAAAACCTGCTATCTGTCCCCACAATCAAAGATTTCTTCTATACGAGAAAGACTAACTTTTCTGTAGTCGCTCCTACCCTATGGAACTCATTGCCATCCCACATTCGTCACGAGACATCAATTGATAAATTTAAGGCTAAATTAAAAACTTTCTTATTCCAAGACGCGTTTTCCTGCTCCCAAATATAATTTATTCTTCAATACCTCAACCGCTTCTAGGAAGCGATCCCATTCCTTATGTTTCATCCTTCCCTTTTCAATTTTTTTTTTAATTGAACTATGTATTTTTTTTCCCTTCCATTTCTTATCCCTGCCATCACTTTCCAGTATGTCTAGTTAAAGTCTAAATGTTCACAATCCCCTTTTCTTTTTCTTTTCAATTATTTTATATATATTGTATTAATTTTATTTTTTTATCTTATTTTAACTTGTAAACCGGCTAGATACTTGTTGATAGTCGGTATAGTAAAAATTTAATAAACTTGAAACTTGAAATATGTGATGAAGTGGAAGTTGTAATTCAGAACTCTGGAGGTCATCATGGAGTTCTGGTAAATTCTCCTGCCGAACCGGTCCATAGTCTTGCCCTCCCTACCAGGTGGGACGATGGCGTAGACCTGGGAGGGGTGAGACCGCTTCAGCGAGGACTCCACCAGAAGGGATTGGTGGGAGAGTTGGGAACCGTCAAAACCCTTATGGTGTACTGTGCGGTACCTGGCATCCAATTTGCCCGGCACAGCGGGGATGGAATAAGGTGTTTCGAGGCACCGCACAAAAGTCTGATCCAGGAGCTTGTGTAGAGGAAGCTTGAGGGATTCAGCAGGTGGGTTGAGGGAGATGCATCATCTCCAGACACTCTTTTGAAAATTTGGAACCTGTGTCCAGTTGAATGTCCAAATCAGCAGCCATCTGCCGAAGGAACGAGGATAAAGATAGCTGGTCGGCCAGAGCTGGGCCTCGAGAAGGACTCGAGGACGTCGAGGCCTCCGGATCCAATGAGGACAGGGATCGTGGTGGTGAGATAGACCCCATTGAGTCCTTGAGCTCCGGTAGTGGAGGTGGAGGAGTAGCTGATGGTGTATACTGCAGGAACGGCTGTTTTCGATGAGGCGAGGCATGCCTGGTCGATTGCCTCGATGAATGCCTCGATCGATGATGCGAACTGTGTCTGGACGCCGGTCTCGATGGACGAGGCGAGTGTGTCTTCGCTGAGGCTCCCAGATAGTGGATGGGGCTGGAGGCCGTTGATCGAAGCAGGGGTGGATGGCTGGAATCACCCCGAGGCACCCGCAGTGACTCGAGCCCCTGCATCGGGTGGATCGGCTCCAACGGAGGCACTTGCAAAGACTCTACTCCTTGCATCGAGTGAATCAGTTCCAACGGAGGCATGGGCAAAGACTCTGCTCCTTGCGATGCATGCACCGATGCCAGACCAGACACTCGCAGAGACTCTGCTCCCTGTAGAGAGTGTGTGAATTGCTGAGGCACTAGAGGCGGCTCGACCTCGCGGGAGGCCTCCGCGTGCCCAGGCTGGATTTGAGCGAGAAGCTTAGGCCCTATGGTGGTGAAGAGCTCAATGAATTGCTTCTCTAGCAAGGTCTGGAACGAAGCCGGCAAGGATGGATCCGCATCTGCAATGGGACCACCTGCAGGGGCCTCGCGCTCCTTAGAGGCAGTGTGAGAGTGCTTGGGCTTAGAAGCCTTGGGCACTTTTAGCACTACCGGTGGGATAGGCTGCTGTGCTACCTGACCTGAAGAGACCAAGGAAGGCATCGCAGCGGGCGCTGGAGTTGGAGCCGGCATGAACGATGCAGGCTTGATGAGACTCAGCGCCGCAGAGGTGGAAGGCTGGGGAGCAGCGAACGATGTCGAAGATGAAGGGCCCTTCGATGAAGATTGCTCCGTTGAGGACTCCATGCTGAACAGCGACTCCCACAAGATGCACCGCCGCTTGAAAGCACGTGCGGTGAGTGTGGAGCAAGGCCGGAATGATTTCGGGAGGTGTTGAGGCCTGAGACACCGAATACAGCGTCGATGAGGGTCCGTTAGCGAAATCGCGCGCTGGCACTTGGCACACTTTTTAAAACCGGTGATAGGCCGGGACATAGGCCGGAAAAGCTCCGCCGCAAAATCGAAGCCATGGGGCTGTGGCCACGTGGCCTGCCCGGTTGAACTGATGGCAGAAATTTTTTTTTTTTTTTAAAACAATAAAGAACGACGAAAATCAGCGATTAAGATCAAAATCAACCAAAACCGCAGACTTTAGAAGGCACAAGTGAAAAAACTTCACGCAGAGAGTCGAAGACGGACTTCTCGGCTCCGCAGAAAAGTAAGAACTGAGGAGACGCGCCCTGGTCTAGGCAGGAAGGAACTCGCGCATGCGCAGTGCGGGCAACTCGAAACTTCGAGTTTCTTCAAGCAAAAATGCTTGTGAGGCGTCCGCATCGGGGCTCCATTGGATCACGTCACCCATTAGTGAGAATATCTGCCTGCTTGTCCTGGAATAAGCCCTTTACTGAATAAACTTCATACAAATGTAAATTTACTTGTCAGTCACTAAACCATTTCCACAACTCTACAAAATATAGCATTTGATAAAAAACATATTCCTTCTGTAGACTCACACCGAAAATATAGCATTTGATAAAAAACATATTCCTTCTGTAGACTCACACCAAACCCGCAGCTCCACCACAACCAGAAACCAGAAAAGAAGTTCAAATAAAACATATACTTACAACTTTGTTGTTAGTGCTGGGAGATGCCAGTTGCTCACACTATGAGGGCAGAATTGTTTAATAGTCACTGTGGTTTCTCTCTTTTTTTTTTTTTTTTACATTGAAGGGAAAGAAGAAAAATCGAGGCCCAGTCAGACCCTCTATCATTGGAGGGAGGGTGAGGCAGGGACCTGGGGGGCCCAGGTGTAACCCCTTAAGCCGGCATCGTTCAGCTGAACACCCCTGCCTCACTGAAGAGAAACCTCAACAGGAGAAATAGAAATGCCATCTCACTGAAGAGAAACCTATAGAGGAGAAATAGAATGGAAGTCTCACTGAAGAGAAACCTCAACAGGAGAAATAGCACAGTTACTTACCGTAACAGGTATTATCCAGGGACAGCAGGCAGCTATTCTCACATATGGGTGAAGTCATCGACGGAGCCTCATAAGCAGACTTGCTTGAAGAAACTCGAAGTTTCGAGTTGCCCGCACTGCGCATGGGCGAGTGCCTTCCCGCCCAGCACAGGGCGCATCTCCTCAGTTCAGATAGCTAGCAGAGAAGCCAACCATGGGAGGTGGGTGGGTTGTGAGAATAGCTGCCTGCTGTCCCTGGATAACACCTGTTACGGTAAGTAACTGTGCTTTATCTCAGGACAAGCAGGCAGGTATTCTCACATATGGGTGACCTCCAAGCTAACCAGAATGGGATGGTGGGAGAATAAATTTTGTAATACTGTTTGGCCAAACTGTCCATCCCGTCTGGAGAAAGTATCTAGACAATAGTGAGAAGTGAAGGTATGAACCGAGGACCAAGTAGCAGCTCTACAAATTTCCTCAATATGTGTATATCTGAGGAAAGCTACTGAAGCTGCCATAGCTCTAACTTTATGGGCTGTGACTTTACTGTGAAGGGATAATCCAGCCTGGGCATAGCAGAATGAGATACAAGCTGCCATCCAGTTGGAGATCGTACGCTTAGAAATAGGATGTCCAAACTTATTTGGATCGGAGGCAAAAAGTTGAGGAGCAGTTCTGTGGGGTTTGGTGCGTTCCAAGTAGAAGGCCAAAGCACGTTTACAGTCCAGAGTATGAAGAGCTGATTCTCCAGGGTGAGAATGAGGCTTTGGAAAAAACATTGGAAGTACGATGGATTGGTTGAGATGAAATTCTGAGACCACTTTAGGTAGGAATTTCGGATGAGTACGAAGAACAACTTTGTCATGATGGAACACCGTGAATGGTGGGTCAGTAACTAAAGCTTGCAACTCACTAACTCGTCGAGCAGAAGTGAGAGCAATGAGAAACACCACTTTCCAAGTGAGATACTTCAGATGAGCCTTATCAATAGGTTCAAATGGAGGCTTCATGAGTTGAGTAAGGACAACTTTGAGGTCCCAAACCACAGGAGGCAGTTTGAGCGGAGGTTTGACATTGAAAAGTCCTTTCATGAATCTGGAAAACACCGGATGAGCAGAGAGGGGTTTCCCTTCAATAGGCTGATGGAAACCTGCAATTGCACTGAGATGGACTCGTATAGATGTAGACTTGAGGCCAGAATTGGATAAGTGCAAAATATAGTCCAAAACAGAAGATAAGGAGGAATGCTGAGGCTCCTTATGATGAGAAAAACACCATGTAGAAAATCTAGTCCATTTTTGGTGATAGCATTGCCTAGTTGTAAGCTTTCTAGAAGCTTCTAAAACCTCTCTTACAGATTGAGAAAACTGAAGAGGGGTTATGTTGAGAGGTACCAGGCTGTCAGGTGTTGGGATGAAGCAGAGATCCTTGACTCAGTGTAAGCAGAGAAGGAAAAACTGGTAGACGGTATGGCTCCCTGCTGCTGAGTTGAAGTAGAAGGGTTGGCTCGGCCACGGAGGAGCGATTAGAATCATGGTGGCATAATTGTTCTTCAATTTGACCAGAGTCTTGAGAATGAGAGGGGATAGAGGAAATGCGCAGAAGAAAAGATTTGTCCATTCCAGAAGAAAAGCATTTGCCTCGAGGCGGTGAGGAGAGTATATCCTGGAACAGAACTGAGGCAGTTTGTAGTTGTGGGGAGCTGCAAAGAGGTCTATCTGAGGGGTTCCCCACTGTGAAAAAATGCGATGAAGAGGTGAGTAATGGAGAGTCCATTTGTGAGATTGCAGAAGATGACTCAAGTTGTCTGCCAAACAATTCTTCGCCCCTTGAATGTAGACAGCTTTGAGGAAGGTGTTGTGGCGGATTGCCCAATCCCAAACCTTCAGAGCTTCTTGACAAAGGGAGGCAGATCCCGTCCCTCCCTGTTTGTTGACATAATACATGGCGAATTGGTTGTCCGGATGAGGACTACCTGGTCGCGAAGAAGATGTTGAAAAGCATTGAGAGCCTTGAAAATCGCTCTGAGTTCCAGCAGATTGATGTGACATTGATGATCCATACTGGTCCAGTGGCCTTGAGTACGGAGACCATCGAGACCCAAGCGTAGGTCGAAGAGTCTGTCGTGAGGACCTTCTGAAGAGGGGGCGTTTGAAAAAGCAAGCCTCTGGAAAGATTGGAAGAGAGCATCCACCAACGGAAAGACTTCGTCAAGGAAGGAGTAACAGAAATGTGTCGAGAAGGAGGGTCGCAAACTTGCGTCCATTGAGATGCCAGGGTCAACTAAGGAATTCTGAGGTGAAGTCTGGCAAAAGGAGTCACGTGTACTGTGGAGGCCATGTGACCCAGAAGTACCATCATGTGTCTCACTGAGATGGAAGTGCGGGTTGACACTGTATGACAGCGTTGAAGAAGAGCCTCCAAGACGTTGTGGAAGGGATGCTCTGAGTTGGACAGTGTCCAGAACAGCTCCAATGAAGTGTAGAATCTGTGAGGGTTGAAGTTAAGATTTGGGAAAGTTGATTTCAAATCCCAAATCCGTTGGGTTGCTACAATAACCCTTTGAGATGTGGAATCTTTGATGAGCCAGTCGTCGAGGTAGGGGAATACCTGAATACCATGGTTCCTTAGAGCTGTTGCTACCACTACGAGGCACTAGGTTAGATGAACACTCTGGGAGACGAGGCCAGGCCAAAGGGTAGTACTCTGTATTGATAATGCAGATTCCCCAGCTGAAATCTGAGATATTGACGGGAGGCCGGATGAATGGGGATATGAATGTAGGCCTCCTTGAGATCCAGAGAGTATAACCAGTCGTTCTGCTCGAGAAGGGGATAAAGAGATGCCAGGGACAACATTCAAAACTTTTCTTTGACTAAAAATTTGTTGAGAGCCCTGAGATCCAGAATGGGCCGCAGATCGCACGTCTTCTTCGGAACAAGGAAGTAACGGGAGTAAAAACCCCTGTTCTGCTGTTCCAAGGGAACTGGTTCAATGGCATGGAGAGAAAGCAAAGCTTGAGCTTCCTTGAAGAAGAAGGGCGGTCTGGGATGGATTGGAAGGATACTCTCTTGGAGGAAGCTCTGGTGGAACCTGAGTGAAATGAAGAGAGTATACTTCTCTGATGATGGTAAGCACCCAGAGGTCGGATGTAATTATCGTCCATCGATTGTAAAAATGATGAAGACGACCTCCTATAAGGGGAAAAGGGGACAGAGACAGAATGGTGGAGGTTATGCTCTGTTGTAAACAGTCAAAAAGGCTGAGAAGCCTTAGGTGCAGCAGAAGGTTGGGGTTTCTGTTGCTTCTGAGGTTGCTGTTATTTCAGAGGAGGGCGAGTATAAGGAGCCGACTTCGGAGCAAAACACCTTTCATAGATAAAAGCAGGGCGTGCAGGCTTGGCAGGAGCTGGCTTTGGCTTAGGTTTGACTATAGAAGCAAATGATTTCTCATGGTCAGATTTCTTGGTGGCTGCCTCGATGGATTCATCAAAGAGGTCGTTACCCTCACAAGGAATGTTAGCTAAGCGGTCTTGAAGGTTAGAGTCCATGTCCATGGTATGAAGCCAGGCAAGACGACTAGGTAAGTTGGGGGAGGGTACCCACTTATATACCAGTGCAGTAAGTAACAATCCTGATGTGGTGATCCAAAACTCCGCTTCTAAGTCCGAGGTAAGTACCCTCACTGCAGAAGTTTCACTAGGAGACACTTTGTCTCAGATGGAAAACTCTCTACAGGGGTTTAACAAGCACAAAGAGTGGAGAGCTATGTATGTTAACGCACATAGTTTAGGGAACAAATTTCTAGAACTGAAAACAGAAATAGTGAATGCCGACCTAGATGTGGTGGCAATATCCGAAACATTGTTCACAGACTCTCATGGGTGGGATATAACTATACCAGGATACAACCTACTTTGTCAAGACAGGAAGGGTAAGTTGGGAGGAGGGGTAGCACTTTACATCAAAGAGAACATCAAAATAGCCAGAATCACAGATGTCAAGTACACCGGGGAATCCATCTGGGTAAACCTGGCCAGAGGCGGAGGAAAATGCCTGTACCTTGGTGTGGTATAAAGACCTCCAAGACAAACGGAGGACAAGGACACAGAATTAACTGAAGACATTGAGAATATCACTCTACAGGGGACGCTGTTCTGCTAGGGGACTTCAACATGCCTGATGTAGACTGGAACACACTCTCAGCGACAACTTGTGGTAGCAGGAGGATATTAACGTCCATGAAGGGAGTACAGCTCAAACAAATGGTACTAGAGCCCACTAGGGCCAAGGCCATCCTAGACCTCATACTTACAAACGGGGAGAGCGTCTCGGTGGGAGAAACACTAGCCACCAGTGACCATAACATGGTATGGTTCAACCTTAGGAAAGGCTTCCCTAAATCACAAACAAAAACGAGGGTACTCAATTTCCGGGGCACTGACTTCGCACACATGGGAGATTTCGTCCATCAGACGCTGCAGGATCAAGAAGCAACTGATAATGTGGAAGCAATGTGGTCAACCCTGAAATTGACCCTACACGAGGCAACTATCCGCTACATAAAATCGGTAAATAAACAACAAAGAAACAAAAAACCCCAATGGTTCACTGATGAGGTCTCGTACCTCGTCAAGGAAAAAAAAAGAGCATTTCTTTCATACAAACGTACGGGGAAAGGAGAAGCTAACATTGAATACAGGACCAGGTATGCAGCAGTCAAAACAGCAGTCAGGGAGGCCAAACTTGCAGTGGAAGAAACTCTAGCAAAGAACATTAAGAAAGGGGACAAATCCTTCTTCGGGTATATTAGTGACAGGAAAAAAAAACACAAACGGGATAGTACTCCTTAGAACACTGGATGGGAATTACATGGAAACAGATTCCGATAAAGCCAAACTACTGAATGAATACTTCTGCTAGGTTTTTATCTGCGAGGCACCAGGGCACGGGCCACATCTGGAAGCAATGTCAAGTGCGGAAGACCCATTTCAGAATTTTGAGTTCACACCAGCTGATGTCTACAGCGAACTGTCAAGACTCAAGGTGTGCAAAGCCATGGGTCCAGACGAATTGCACCCGAGAGTGCTCAGAGAGCTGTGCGATGTCCTGGCGGGACCATTAGCCATGCTCTTCAATCTTTCCCTAAATACGGGGAGAGTCCCCCTGGATTGGAAAACAGCTAACGTCGTTCCTCTGCACAAAAAGGGTTGCAGAGTAGAGGCTGCGAATTACAGACCAGTGAGTCTCACATCGATAGTGTGTAAACTCATGGAAACACTAATTAAACGTAAATTAGACACGATCTTGGATGAGGGGAATCTAAGGGATTCTAGTCAGCATGGATTCACTAAGGGTAGGTCATGCCAATCCAATCTCATCAGCTTCTTTGATTGGGTAACAGGAGAGTGTCTGGACATAGTGTACTTGGATTTCAGCAAGGCTTTTGACAGAGTCCCACACCGCAGGCTACTAAACAAGATGAAATCGATGGGGTTGGGCGAGACAATAACTGCATGGGTCAATGATTGGCTTAGTGGTAGACTTCAGAGGGTGGTGGTCAATGGCACCCTCTCTGAAACATCGGAAGTGACCAGCGGAGTGCCGCAGGGCTCAGTCCTGGGTCCACTCCTTTTTAACATATTCATAAGGGACTTGACACGAGGGCTGCAGGGTAAAGTAACATTATTCGCCGATGACGCCAAACTATGCAACATAGTAAGTGAAGGCTATTTGCAGGATAGTATGACACAAGACCTTCTTGTGTTGGAAAACTGGTCCTCAACATGGCAGCTGGGCTTCAATGCTAAGAAATGTAAGGTCATGCACCTCGGTAGCGGAAATCCATGCAGAACTTACACCTTAAATGGAGAAACATTGGCTAGGACCTCAGTAGAACGAGATTTGGGAGTAATCATCAGTGCAGACATGAAGGCTGCCAAACAAGTAGAAAAGGCCTCATCCAAGGCAAGGCAAATGATGGGATGTATCAATAGAAGTTTCGTCAGCCGGAAACCAGAAGTCACAATGCGACCTCATCTGGAATACTGTGTGCAATTCTGGAGGCCACATTATCGTAAAGACGTGCTTAGAGTCGAGTCGGTTCAGCGGATGGCCACTAGGATGATCTCGGGGCTCAAGGGTCTCTCATACGAAGAGAGACTGAACAGATTGCAGCTCTACACTCTAGAAGAACGCAGGGAGAGGGGGGACATGATTGAGACATTTAAATACATCACAGGACGTGTCGAGGTGGAAGATGACATCCTCTTTCTCAAAGGACCTTCGGCCACAAGAGGGCATCCGCTTAAACTCAGAGGGGGGAAATTTAGTAGTGACACCAGGAAGCATTTCTTCACGGAAAGAGTGGTAGAACACTGGAACAAGCTTCCGGTGCAGGTGGTCGAGGCCACCAGCGTGCTTGACTTCAAGAATAAATGGGACATCTACGTGGAATCCCTACGAAGGTCGAGTTAAGGAACTGGGTCATTAGCATTCAGACTTATTGGGGTGGGTCAGTAGAGTGGGCAGACTTGGGCAGATAACTCAAAGGCATCATAAGATGATTGGAGGAGATACAGACATAATTGAGAGAAAAAAGAAATGACTTCTTGAAACTCAAAATGCATTTGGTTATCCAAATAATCCAAAAACTTTGGTAGAAGAGAAAGAAGAAATTAAAATAAGTGATGAAATAAAAATTATAATTGAGGACTTTAGCATTCTGGTAGATGCGACGTCTGAATTTGTCCATATTTTTCCCCTCCCTTCCAGGAGGAACTGTGGCATAAACCTTGGAAGGATGAGAACTCTTTCAAAGAGGATTCAACAAGCAGGGATTGATGAGATACCTGTGAGTTGTCAAACCATTTGCGATGCACAGTTTTATACCTAGAGTCCAATTTTCCTGGAACAGCTGGTATGGAAAAAGGTGTTTCCATGCATCGACCAAAAGTCTGATTCAAAAGCTTATGAAGTGGAAGCTTAAGACACTCTGCCGGAGGTTGAGGAAGATGCATAACTTCTAGATACTCCTTAGAATATCTGGAGCCAGTATCCAATTGAACATCCAAGTCCACAGCCATCTGTCGCAGGAAAGAAAAGAAAGATAGCTGATCCGCCAATGCTTTGCCTCGAGAAGGACTCAAGGACATCGAGGCAGCCTGGGTCGAAGATGAAGCCTCGGCAGGAAAAAAGGCATCAAGGGAACATGGTGACTTGGACGAGGCAATCGAAACCGGAACTTCCTCGAGGGCCAGCATTGGAGACCTCGAACGAGGAGTTGGTGGTCTAGTCGAAGTTGGGGTAGATCGAGGCTTAGTTGAAGTAGGTCTTTCTTTAGAAGAAGAACTATGCCTGGAAGGATACCTTGATGAAGGCCTCGATCATCGGTGAGAACTGTGCCTGGAAGCAGATTTCGAGGAACGAGGAGACTTCGCCTCGGAGACTGAAGCAGCCGATGCTATCAAAGAATGGATAGGACTGGAGGCTGTAGATCAAAGCTCCAGAGGCTTGATGGAGGAACCTCGATGCACTCCCAAAGACTCTGCCCCTTGTATAGAGTGTGAGGATTCCTACCGAGGCACTTACAAAGATTCTGCTCCTTGCTTCATGTGCTTAGATGCCAAACCAGACACTCGCAGAGACTATGCTCCCTGCAAAGAGTGTGTGTGCTCAGACTGAGGCAAAGGAAACGGCTCGACCCTGCGGGAGTCCGCTGAATGCCCAGGCTGGATAAGAGAGAGAAGCTTCTGTCCCATATTAGTAAGGAACTGAATGAATTGCTTCTCCAACATGGTCTGGAAAGAAGCCGGCAAGGATGGATCCGTGTCTGAAACCGGACCATCTGCTTTGGTTGGAGGTTTCTTCGAGGTAGTGTGAGTGTGCTTCGACTTGGAAGTCTTAGGCACTTTAATCACTACCGGTGGAACCGACTGCTGAGCTATCTGACCTGAGGAAACAGGAGAAGATACAGCAGATGTCATCGAAGAAAGAGCCGCTGCAAACGACGAAGGTCGAGTGGAAGCAGTAGGAATCTCGGGAGTCGAGGCCAAGGTTGCCTTTGAAGTCGAGGGATCCGTAGAAGATTCCATCTCGAAGAGTTTGTCCACCAAAATACAACGACGATAGAAAGCTCAAGGCTGAAGCGTTTGACAAGGCAGGCATGACCCAGAATGATGTTTCGGCCCAAGACACTTAAGGCAGCGACGGTGTGGGTCCATGAGAGAGATCGCGCGGTGGCACTTGTCACGATTCTTGAAGCCCGTAACAGGCCGGGACATAGAAGGAAAAATAGCCGCTGCAAAATCGAAGTCCTCGGGCTGCGGCCGAGTGGCCTGTCCCGAGAAACGGATGGAAGAGGAAAAAAAAATTATTTTTTTAAACTGAAAATGAAAGAAATAAAATAAGAACAGCAATTCTTAAGGAAAAAAATACAAACCGCAGTTCAGAGAAGGCACAAGTAACAAAGTTAAATGCAGACTGAAAGATGGAGTTCTCGACTCCGCAGAAAACTGAGAACTGAGGAGACGCACCCTGTGCTGGGCGGGAAGGCACTTGCGCATACGCAGTGCGGGCGACTCGAAACTTCGACTTTCTTCAAGCAAGCCTGCTTGCATCCGGACTCCGTCGATGACGTCACCCACATGTGAGAACACCTACCTGCTTGTACTGGGATAATGGTATAAGAGAAGACGGCTTCATTGATAGTATTTTGTGATATAGTAAATGAGGAGAGGGATAACATAGTAACATAGTAGATGACGGCAGATAAAGACCTGAATGGTCCATCCAGTCTGCCCAACCTGATTCAATTTTAATTTTTTAATTTTTCTTCTTAGCTATTTCTAGGCAAGAATCCAAAGCTTTACCAAAGCTTGGGTTCCAACTGCCGAAATCTCTGTTAAGACTTACTCCAGCCCATCTACACCCTCCCAGCCATTGAAGCCCTCCCCAGCCCATCCTCCACATAAAGCCATATACAGACACAGACCTTGCAGAGGATTTAGAATCAGAAAATAATATTAAATATTGAACTAAGGCCAGTACTGACTGGCCTTAGTTCAATATTTAATATTATTTTCTGATTCTAAATCCTCTGTGTTCATCCCATGCTTCTTTAAACTCAGTCACAGTTTTACTCTCCACCACCTCTCTCGGGAGCGCATTCCAGGCATCCACTACCCTCTCCATAAAGTAGAATTTCCTAACATTGCCCCTGAATCTACCACCTCTCAACCTTACATTATGTCCTCTGGTTTTACCATTTTCCTTTCTCTGGAAAAGATTTTGTTCTACGTTAATACCCTTCAAGTATTTGAACATCTGAATCATATCTCCCCTGTCTCTCCTTTCCTCTAGGGTTTACATATTCAGGGCTTCCAGTTTCTCCTCATACGTCTTCTGGCGCAAACCTCCTATCATTTTCGTCAACCTCTTCTGCTCCGCATCAAGTCTTCTTACGTCCTTCGCCAGATACGGTCTCCAAAATTGAACACAATACTCCAAGTGGGGCCTTACCAATGACCTGTACAGGGGCATCAACACCTTCTTCCTTCTACTGACTACGCCTCTCTTTATACAGCCCAGCATCCTTCTGGCAGCAGCCACTGCCTTGTTACACTGTTTTTTCACCTTTAGATCTTCGGACACTATCACCCCAAGGTCCCTCTCCCCTGTCCGTGCATATCAGCTTCTCTCCTCCCAGCATATACGGTTCCTTCCTGTTATTATTCCCCAAATGCATTACTCTGCATTTCTTTGCATTGAATTTTAGTTGCCAGGCATTAGACCATTCCTCTAACTTTTGCAGATCCTTTTTCATATTTTCCACTCCCTCTTCGGTGTCTACTCTTACAAATCTTGGTATCATCTGCACACTTTTCCTTCTAACCCTTCAGCAATGACATTCACAAACATATTGAACAGGATTGGCCCCAGCACCGATCCCTGAGGGACTCAACTACTCACCTTTCCTTGCTTTGAGCGACTTCCATTAACCACCACCCTCTGGCGTCTGTCCGACAGCCAGTTTCTGACCCAGTTCACCACTTTGGGTCCTAACTTCAGCCCTTCAAGTTTGTTCAACAGCCTCCTATGAGGAACTGTATCAAAGGCTTTGCTGAAATCCAAGTAAATTACAGCTAGCATTTGTCCTCGATCCAGCTCTCTGGTCACACAATCAAAAAATTCAATCAGGTTCGTTTGGCACAATTTACCTTTTGTAAAGCCATGTTGCCTCGGATCCTGTAACCCATTAGATTCAAGGAAGTACACTATCCTTTCTTTCAGCAAAACTTCCATTATTTTACCAACAACTGAAGTGAGGCTCACCGGCCTGTAGTTTCCTGCTTCATCCCTGTGACCACTTTTATGAATGGGGACCACATCCACTCTCCTCCAATCCCCAGGAATCACTCCCGTCTCCAGAGATTTGTTGAACAAGTCTTTAATAGGACTCGCTAGAACCTCTCTGAGCTCCCTTAGTATCCTGGGATGGATCCCATCTGGTCCCATCGCTTTGTCCACCTTCAGTTTTTCAAGTTGCTCATAAACACCCTCCTCCATGAACGGTGCAGAATCTACTCCATTTTCTCGTGTAACTTTGCTAGACAATCTCGGTCCTTCTCCAGGATTTTCTTCTGTGAACACAGAACAGAAATATTTGTTTAGCACATTTGCTTTCTCCTCATCACTTTCCACATATTGGTTCCCAGCATCTTTTAGCCTAGCAATTCCATTTTTCATCTTCCTCCTTTTACTAATATATCTGAAAAAATTTTTGTCTCCCTTTTTTACATTTTTAGCCATTTGTTCTTCCGCCTGTGCTTTCGCCAGATGTATCTCTCTCTTGGCTTCTTTCAGTTTCACCCTGTAGTCCTTTCTGCTCTCCTCTTCTTGGGTTTTTTTATATTTCATGAACGCCAACCCTTTCGCCTTTATTTTCTCAGCCACTAGGTTGGAGAACCATATCGGCTTCCTTTTTCTCTTATTTTTATTGATTTTCTTCACATAAAGGTCCGTAGCCATTTTTATCACTCCTTTCAGCTTAGACCACTGTCTTTCCACTTCTCTTATGTCCTCGTATCCTAACAGCTCTTTCTTCAGGTACTCTCCCATTGCATTAAAGTCCTTACATTTGAAATCTAGGACTTTAAGTATCATGGGGCAGCTCTCCACTTTAGCCGTTATATCAAACCAAACCGTTTGATGATCGCTACTTCCCAGGTGAGCACCCACTCGAACATTAGAGATACTCTCTCCATTTGTGAGGACCAGATCCAATATCGCTTTTTCCCTTGTGGGTTCCATCACCATTTGCCTGAGCAGAGCCTCTTGAAAGGCATCCACAATCTCCCTACTTCTTTCCGATTCCGCAGACAGAACATTCCAGTCCGCATCCGGCAGCAGAACCTCCTCTTTCCTTCCAAACTTTTGGATATCCACAATCAGATCCTTATCAATTTGCTGCGATTGAGTCGGAGGCCTGTAGACTACACCCACGTAGATAGAAGTTCCATCTTCTCTTTTCAGAGCAATCCATATCGCTTCTTCCTCTCCCCAGGTCCCTTGCATTTCGGTCGCTTGGATATTGATCTTTACATAGAGAGCTACTCCTCCACCTTTATGACCATCTCTGTCCTTCCTAAAAAGATTGTATCCCGGTATGTTTGCATGTGATTCACTGAACCATGTCTCTTTGATAGCGACAATATCTAGATCTGCCTCTAACATCAGGGCTTGCAGATCATGAACTTTGTTGCTTAGACTGCGAGCATTTGTGGTCATCACTTTCCAGCTATTTTTCAGCGATAATCTCCTTTTTCGTATGGATTTTTGTTTCATTTCACTTTCCGTTGCAATACTAAGAAATGAGTTGCTGATATTGCTTATGTTGCAGTCTTTACTACTATCACATCTTTTCTTTTGCGGGGGTGGTCTCTATAATTGTCCTTTGTACATACACCACCCCCACCTTCTAGTTTAAATGCCTAGAAAAATATTGTCTAAATTTCTCTGCAAGGTTTCTTTTTCCTGTAGTAATATGTAGCCCATCAGTGCAATATAGCTTCTTGTCCTTCCATGTATTTCCCCATCCTCCTATGTACCTGAAGCCTTCTTGATGACACCAGGCTTTGAGCCATCTATTAAAGTCCTCTGTGTTTTTCACTCTTTGCTCTCCCTTTCCATATGCAGGCAGTATTTCAGAAAAAGCTAAAGTCTTTACAAAAGGTTTCACTCCCTCACCAAGCTCCCGAAAAGCTTTCTGTGCTTCAAGTGTGGAGTTGTTGGCCAGGTCATTTGTTCCCAGATGGATAACAACATCAGTGTTAAAATCCTTATTTTCTTCCTTAATTATAGTCTGTATTTGCCTGGAACTCCTGGTAGACAGCAATGGAGAAGGCTGTGGGGTCAATAGCCTGAAAGTTCCTGAATGTGTTGGTGGTGATTTGCCAGATCTGGGGGGTAGGGTGATGAATAGTGAATGTTAACAGGTGATGGCCAGAGAAGGGAAGGGTGGTATTGCAGAATTTGGTGGTAGAGCAGTTGGAGGATAGAATTAGGTCTAGGCAGTGTCCTTTCTGGTGTACAGGAGATTGTATGAGGAATCGACAAAATAGAGCAGAGAAGATTATTTACATTGTCCAATTGGACACGGACTAGAGGACATGTAATGAAGCTAAGGGGGGACAGGTTCAGGACTAATGTCAGGAAGTTCTGCTTCACTCAGAGAGTGGTTGACACCTGGAATGCCCTCCCAGATGAGATTATTGCGGAATCGACCGTCCTAGGCTTCAAGAGCAAACTAGATGCATATCTCCTTAAGAGAGGCATATAAGGATATGGTGGACTATAAATTACGACAGGTGTACACCTGGCAGGGCCTCCGCGTGTGCGGATCGCCGGACTTGATGGACCGAAGGTCTGATCCGGAGATGGCAGTTCTTATGTTCTTATATGTTAGAGCAAGGAACTTAGAGGCAAAGGAGTCGGAGGGGTCATCAACATAGATATTAGTCACCGGGGATGAAAGCTCGAGAAGAGCCAGGAGTCAAAGTCTGTGAGGAAGGAAGAATGGGACATATTGGGGGAGGAGGGTGGGTCAGTAGATGACTGCTACTCAGAGTGGTAGGGGAGCAAAAAGAGAGATAGAATGGACTTCAATGGAGGAAGAGCTTTGAGATGGTAGTGGGAGAAAGGTTTGAAATCTGCAAGAGGGTGAGAGTAGTAGTCCCATGCCTTCTCCTTGACCGACCAACCAAAGTGTATGGGAGAAAAGGTAGCCTCCATGACACAAGGCAGCAGCTGAGATACAGTCATCAGGGCAGATCCAGGTCTCTGTTAGTGCGAGCAAGTGCAGAGATCAAGAGATGAAGCGTCAAGCTTGTTGAGAACGGAGCAGACATTCCATGAGGAACAATGGAAGGGCGGGGGGAGGGAGGAGAGGAATAGAAATAAGATTAGTGGTATTGCAGGTTGTCCTGTAGAAGTAAGGTGGACCGTAAGAGTAGGGTGGGAGCTGGTTGGGAGGACCAGGATTGAGGGTTGATGTCCCCAGTGGAAAGCAAGAGAAGGAGGAGGAAGATATGGGTGAGGGGGCACCTGCTGCTGCGATGTGGGTGACATGCACACAAGGAGAGAGGGGATGACCGAATGAGAGGCAGAAAGTGTAGGATCTTTAGATCAGAGTAGAGGATAAGAGGAAGGGAGAGGCAATGAGTTTAAAGAGTGAAGAGCAAAGTGTTAATGTGTTCAGGGGCTTAGGGAGAAGGGGAAGATTGGGGTAGAGAGCTGCACGGGAACAGGGATGATGGGAATCCCGCGGGACCCGCGGGGATCCCGCGGGTTCCCCCTCTGGGTCACGGGGATCCCATGGGGACGCCCCCTAGGGTCACGGGGATCCCGTGGGGACGCCCCCTAGGGTCGCGGGGATCCCGTGGGGACGCCTCCGAGGGTCGCGGGGTTCCTGCGGGGTTGGATCGCAGTGTACTCGAGCCGCAAGGGTAGTCTCCTTCTCCTTACCTACCCTGTCGCAGCACACAGCCGAACGGAAATCTTCCCGAAGTCAGCGCTGACGTCGGAGGGAGGGCTTAAGCAAAGCCCTCCCTTCCTCCGACGTCAGCGCTGACATCAGGAAGACTTCCGGTCGGCTGTGTGCGGCAGGGCAGGTAGGGAGAAGGCAATGGCGTACGAAAGAGGGGGGAGGAGGTGGTCCACCCCGGAGAATGTGCACAGCCGGTCAGGTCCCCCGATCGACCGACAACAGGCCCGGCCGACAAATCTCCCTGCCCTGTAGCCGCGAATCTAAATTACCTCTTACAGCAGTTTCACTACTCCAGCTGCTGTAAGAAGGTAATTTAGATTCGCGGCTACAGGACAGGGAGATTTGTCCGACCGGGCCTGTTCTGTTGTCAGTCGGGTGCAAAAGCACCACAAAGGTGGAGGCAGGGAGGGAGGAAAGGTGGAGTGGAGAAGAAAAGACGCTTAAGGGGGGAGAAGGCCGCTGAAAGCACTGGGGAAGACAAAGGGGTGGAAAAGAACGCTGAAAGGACATGGGGTAAACGGGAGGAGGGGGGGGGGAAGGACCCTGAAAGCACTGGGGAAGACAAAGGGGTGGAGAATGCCACTGAAAGGACATGGGGAAAACAGGGGTGGAGAAGGCCGCTGAAAGGACATGGGGAAGACAGAGGGGGGAGAAGGCCGCTGAAAGGACACAGGGAAGACAGAGGGGGGAGAAGGCCGCTGAAAGGACACAGGGAAGACAGAGGGGGGAGAAGGACGCTGAAAGGACATGGGGAAGGCAGAGGGGGGAGAAGGATGCTGCCTGACAGGACATGGGGAAGATGGTGGGGGAGAAGGACACTGAAAGGAAATGGGGAAGAGGGAATGGGAAGAAGATGCTGGCAGGGAAGAAGACAGAGGTGCCAGACTATGGGGGGAGCGGAGGGAAAAAGATGGGTGCCAGACCAATTTGGGAGGGGGGAGAAAGGGAGAGGCACAGTAACAGAGCAAATGGAAGACACAGAGAGAAGAGAGGCAGTGGATGGAAGGAATTGAATGAGAACATGAAGAAAGCAGAAACCAGGCAATAAAGGTAGGAAAAAAAATTCTTTTTTTTTTTTTTTTTTTTGCTTAAGGATAAAGTAGTATATTAGTTGTGTTGATAAAAATTTATAAACATTAGAGGCTCTGGTAGAAACCCGTTTACAAAGTATGTATTCTTCCCAATTAATATTTCCAAATTAATAAAGTCTTTTTGCTTATTTTTAAATGGGTTTCTACCAGAGCCTTTAATTCAGTAGCATAATTAAATGAAATAACTATTTCTGTAGTTTATAGGGACGGTCGGGGACGTAGGGGATTCCTCGCGGGGACGGGCGGGGACGGAGGGATTCCTCGCGGGGACGGGTGGGAGTCCTCACGGGGACGGGTGGGGATGGGTAGGACTTTGGCGGGGACGGGTGGGATTTCTGTCCCCGCGCAACTCTCTAGATTGGGGATGTTTAACATCAGCAGGAAGGAAAGTAAGGGAGCTATAACAGTAGAAGCGAAACTGAGAAGCAGCTTGGTTGTGGACTAGTCTACAGAGTAGAAGGACACGCGCGAAGGTAGAGTATCAGTGCTGCAAAGAGGATGATATGAGGGATAAAAATTTTCTGCTCATGCCCATCTGACTGGCAAGAATCACTCTTGAGACCACAACTTAAATCCACTAGAATCCTTGGACATCAAAGGATAAACCACTGCCGAAAAATCAAATTTCAAAAGAACTATAATTCTCTGTTAGGATTATGTCAGCAAGCCAAATTATTGAACCAGCCAGAAATTACTCAGTATGTAAAGTACTTCCAAAGCAGCCCAAATGATTTTGTAAAAGGATACTGAAATTTAAAATAAAATGTAATTCAGCTATTTTCTCCCACTCCAGCACCTAGTGGCATCAAGCCCACTCTCCCTTCAGCAGACCACCCATACACAGGGAAATGGTTCAGGGAGGCCGAGCAGATTGTAAACTGAAAAAGGCTCAATGATTATAGCCTGAAGACAGGCATAAAAGAGGGTCCAAAATAAAAACTCAATAAAAAATTTAAAACGATGAAACTGAGTTAACAGGAAGGCAGAAAAGTACTTTTTATTTTGCAATTTTATTATATATGGAAACTTGTAAATTGCCTTGGATAAAGGAGGATTAAAAATGTTTTTAATTAATTAAAGAACACACACATTAAAAGTATGTAGGAAAACGATGTCTAAAATAGATGCAAATAGTACATGTGCTGAGAGAAACTGAAAGAAACGGCTTCTCAGCTCTGCGGAAAACTAAGAACTGATGGTCTCCCAAGTGGGTGGCGGGTAGAAAGGCACTCACGTTGAACGATATGGATGGTCTTCAACTTTTAAAGTAACACTGCACTTGTTCACTCTCCATACCGGGCTCCATGGATGATATCATCCATATGTAAGAATATGCTGCCTGCTTGCCCTAGGATAATGCGATTTTCTTTATGATGATATACTCAATATTGTTCAACATTATCTAGCGCATGTAGGGTAATTTGGGGTACTGTTTCGAAGATGGCTTTTGCAGTGGGCTCAATGGAACTATACAGCATAACAAAAAATTTCAAAAGAACTATAATTCTCAGTCAGGATTATGTTAGCAAGCCAAATTATTGAACCAGCCAGAAATTACTCAGTATGTAAAGTACTTCCAAAGCAGCCCAAATTATTTTGTAAAAGGATACTGAAATTTAAAATAAAATGTAATTCAGCTATTTTCCCCCACTCCAGCACCTAGTGGCATCAAGCCCACTCTCCCTTCAGCAGACCACCCATACACAGGGAAATTTTTCACCAGCCCAGCAAAAGCCCTCAATCACCCCAGTTGAAGTGGAAAGACAAATGTATTTTTATTCAAAGTCCATGAAAACACCAGCATAGCGGTAAGTCAAGCTCCATTGTTTTCAAATGATAGCTGTTCTGAAGCAGGATATTTGCCTTTAAGAATCTAACTTTAATAGAAATATTTTAAGATACCAATACCAGCTTCTTTCACATCAGCTTTTATTGAGCATACTTGGAGTCTATCCAGTAGGTGTCACTGCTGTAAGAAACCACTCCAGCTTCCTCCCTCTCAACAGCCCATACTCATAGCTACTTTCAACTACTTCTAAATACATCGCCCCAAAGCCTCTCTGCATAATCTCTCTTAATCCAGAGTTGGTGAAATCTTCTTGTGGATTGTTCAGAAGAAAGATATGAGCACTCACTTTTCGCTGAACATCACTGAGAATCAAGTACTCAGCAGAAAGGTCTAAGCAGGCCTTGAGTCCAGGGAGCACACTGGAGTTAAATGGATCTGGAGAAAATCTGACACAAAAGAGATATTGCATATTTTAGAATGCTACAAGGCCTATGGATTTAGCTCACAATTTTTTTTGTCAGTAGCTCAAAATAAGTTACAATAAGACAACATAAAAATCAGGTTTGTAATGCATCTCTTTACTTAAAAACTTACCAATTTACTCTTTTCAGGTTTGCAGTTAAGATGCACTGTATTAGTTCATAATAAAATTATTAATAAGCAATAATGAAAGATTAGGTTTCTTACCTCTGTTAATCTTCCTTCTTGTATATCTTCTCTGGATGCTGAACGGATGGGATCTTGTATCTCCATTAGCCAGTGGCGTACCAAGGGGGGGGGAGGCGGACGTCAGAATTGACATTGGAAAGATTTCTTGTCGGCGGGGGGGAGGTACGATTGTAGGCGCGGACTGGGGGAAAGGAAGGGGAGAGGCGCTTTTATTTTTCTTTTTTCCGCGGCAGGGAGGGCAGGATGTAGGCAGGCAAGCTGGCTGGCTTTAGCGTAGCAGGGAGAGAGGGAGATAGACAGGCAGGCTGGCTTTGGGGGTGGACAAAATCAGGAAGGCAGTGTATATAAGGAGGCATTGGGGGGCACCATGGACACAGGAAGGAGGCACTGGGGGCACCATGGACACAGGAAGGAGGCCCTGGGGGCACTCAGGACACGGGAAGGAGGCACTGGGGCACTATGGACACAGGAAGGAGGCACTGGGGGCACCATGGACACAGGAAGGAGGCACTGGGGGCACTCAGGACACGGGAAGAAGGCACTGGGGGCACTATGGATATAGGAAGGAGGCACTGGGGGCACTATGGACACAGGAAGAAGGCACTGGGGGCACTATGGATACAGGAAGGAGGCACTGGGGGCACTATGGACACAGGAAGGAGGCACTGGGGGCACCATGGACACGGGAAGGAGGCACTGGGGGCACCATGGACATGGGAAGGAGGCACTGGGGGCACCATGGACATGGGAAGGAGGCACTGGGGGCACCATGGACACGGGAAGGAGGCACTGGGGGCACCATGGACACAGGAAGGAGGCACTGGGGGCACTCAGGACACGGGAAGGAGGCACTGGGGGCACTATGGACACAGGAAGGAGGCACTGGGGGCACCATGGACACAGGAAGGAGGCACTGGGGGCACTCAGGACACGGGAAGAAGGCACTGGGGGCACTATGGATATAGGAAGGAGGCACTGGGGGCACTATGGACACAGGAAGAAGGCACTGGGGGCACTATGGATACAGGAAGGAGGCACTGGGGGCACTATGGACACAGGAAGGAGGCACTGGGGGCACCATGGACACGGGAAGGAGGCACTGGGGGCACCATGGACATGGGAAGGAGGCACTGGGGGCACCATGGACACGGGAAGGAGGCACTGGGGGCACCATGGACACGGGAAGGAGGCACTGGGGGCACCATGGACACGGGAAGGAGGCACTGGGGGCACCATGGACACGGGAAGGAGGCACTGGGGGCACCATGGACACGGGAAGGAGGCACTGGGGGCACCATGGACACAGGAAGGAGGCACTGGGGGCACTCAGGACACGGGAAGGAGGCACTGGGGGCACCATGGACACAGGAAGGAGGCACTGGGGGCACTCAGGACACGGGAAGAAGGCACTGGGGGCACTATGGATACAGGAAGGAGGCACTGGGGGCACTATGGACACAGGAAGGAGGCACTGGGGGCACCATGGACACGGGAAGGAGGCACTGGGGGCACCATGGACATGGGAAGGAGGCACTGGGGGCACCATGGACACGGGAAGGAGGCACTGGGGGCACCATGGACACGGGAAGGAGGCACTGGGGGCACTATGGACACAGGAAGGAAGCACTGGGGGCACCATGGACACAGGAAGGAGGCACTGGGGGCACCATAGACACGGGAAGGAAGCACTGGGGGCACCATTGACACAGGAAGGAGGCACTGGGGGCACCATAGACACGGGAAGGAAGCACTGGGGGCACCATTGACACGGGAAGGAGGCACTGGGGGCACCATGGACACGGGAAGGAGGCACTGGGGGCACCATGGACACGGGAAGGAGGCACTGGGGGCACTCAGGACACGGGAAGAAGGCACTGGGGGCACTATGGATACAGGAAGGAGGCACTGGGGGCACTATGGACACAGGAAGGAGGCACTGGGGGCACCATGGACACGGGAAGGAGGCACTGGGGGCACCATGGACATGGGAAGGAGGCACTGGGGGCACCATGGACACGGGAAGGAGGCACTGGGGGCACCATGGACACGGGAAGGAGGCACTGGGGGCACTATGGACACAGGAAGGAAGCACTGGGGGCACCATGGACACAGGAAGGAGGCACTGGGGGCACCATAGACACGGGAAGGAAGCACTGGGGGCACCATTGACACGGGAAGGAGGCACTGGGGACACCATAGACACGGGAAGGAGGCACTGGGGGCACTAAGGACACGGGAAGGAGGCACTGGGGGCACTAAGGACATGGGAAGGAAGATGGGAGGGAATAGAAAGGGACAATTGTTGGGCCTGAGTTCAGAAAGAAAGAAAGGTTACACCGTCAATTAATAGATGTCCCATTTTGATGAAAAAAATAAATGGTCATGTTACCTCTGACTTACTTTCTCTGCAGCAGAGTTGGCAGCCACGCTGAGGTGCAGGAAGGTCCCGCGATGACTCGTCTGCTGGCTCTGCTCCAGAAGAAGTAAGTTACATCGGAGGGGGTGGACCAGGCAGACGTAGTCATTGCGAGACTTTGCCTGCCGGAGCAGAGCCAGCAGACGAGTCATCGCAGGACCTTCCAGCATGCGGCTGCTGAGTCGCTCCAGAGCAAGTACGTCAGAGTGGGGTGGACTGGCAGCCGGCAGCTACAGTCATCATGGGACCTTGCTGCATGAAGGGAGAGAAAGGAGTAGGATTGCTGGAATGAAAGTGGTGGAGGGAAAGAAAGGGGGCAGGGTGGTATGGAAGGGTGGTGCCGATAGAATTGATGTACAGAGAAAGGGGAGAGACATAAGGGGGAAGGATATTGGAGGGAAAGAAAGGGGGCAGATGCTGATTGAAGAGAGGTGGATGGCGAGAGAAAGGGCAGACATTGCATGGTAGTGGGGAGCCTATGCTGGATGGAAGTGCAGATGGGAGAGATAAGGGAACAAATGCAGGAAGGAAATGGGAGGAGAGAAAGAGGGGAGCAGACGCTGGATGGAAGTGGACAGAGAGAGGAGAAGCTACTAGATGGAAGGGCTGGAGAAAGAGGGTACATGACGGGGAGAAAAGGATTGAGTTAGGGAAACACTGGAGGGGTGTGGGAAAGAGGTGGCAAGCTTTAGGTAGACAGTAAAAAAGGACATTGATGAGAAGGTAGTAAGAACGTAATCTAGACAGATGCAGAAAATAAATTGAAAAGGAAAATGAGGGAAAAAAGGGAAAGGGATTGCAAAGGAAAGGTATGGGAGAGGGAAGGAGAGGAGAGAGATGCCAGAAAAATGGGGGTGAAAGGAGAGATGGAAGGGGGAGGCGTATGGTTTCTGGAAGGGGAATAGAAGGAGAGAAGATGCCACATAGGGGAAGAGAGATGGCAGACAGTGGATGGAAGGAAGAGAGTTACAAGAAGATGAGGAAAGCAGAAACCACAGAAGACAAAGGTAGAAAAAAAATTTTCTATTTATTTATTGCTTTAGGAGACATGTGTCATTGTTTCTGTGGTGCACAGTCCAGCTTCTTACTGGTTCAATTTAACCTTTGTCTATGTATTTCTATTTTATCCCCCCTTTTACACAACTGTGGAGCATTTTTTAGCGCCAGCCTTGATGGTAGCAGCTCTGATGCTCGAATTCTATGAGCGTCAGAGCTGTTACCACCATGGCTAAAATCCACACTACAGTTTTGTAAAAGAGGGAGGAGTTAGTTTGTGATTACATATTCCATACTAGGCGAAGGTGTTTTCTGTGTGTTTGAAAGATATAGTTTGTTATTAGGCTTGACTGCAGGATTGATCTGTACTAGTCTGGCTTGTTTAGTTTTACAATGGGTGTATTGATGTTGTACTGCTCACTGCAGTATGTAAGATGCTGCCTTTTCCTAGGTACTCATGTATGACGACATGTGGCTTGTTACTAAAAATCATGTTTTTCGTACAGATGGGGGGGTGTCAAAAAATTATGTGCGTACCTAGCATATGTGATGTGTCACATATGCTAGGTACGCCACTACTATTAGCTTCAGCTGCAGGCAACTAAAAGATGATCCCTCCCCTTTGGCTACTGCCCGGGAGCTTCCTGTATTGCTGTTAGTAGAAAAGCCATTCATAGAGAGTTAGTAGAAAAGCCATTCATAGAGAGGCTGGACAAAGAAATAAATCCATCTTACCAATTACTGAAGAGGCGACCTGCAAATCGGACAAAAAAACAGACGGGCAGGCATTCAGCATCCAGAGAAGATATACAAGAAGGAAGATTAGCAGAGGTAAGAAACCTAATCTTTCATTCTTGTACAATCTCTCTGGATGCTGAAAGGATGGGACGTATCAAAGCCGTCCTAAAACTCAGAGGGGGCACGATGAGCATGCCGCAAGAACAAAAACGCCAAAGGTCTTATCGCCTTTAGCCGCCACATCAAGCCTGTAAAATCTGGAAAAGGTATGAAGGGAAGCCCACGTGGCCGCCCGACAAATCTCTTCAGGTGAGACCGCATGAGATTCCGCCCATGAGGAAGCCAGTCCTCTGGTAGAGCGAGCCTTCACCCCACTTGTTCCCCACCACCACATAAGCTGCGGAAATAGCCGCTCGTATCCAACGTGAAATAGTAGTCTTGGCAGCAGGCTGACCCAGACACGTGGGGCCCGCCAGGACAAACAGATAGTCCGACAGACGGAAGTCTTTAGTGGCCTCCAGGTATCTCAAAAGAAGACGTCGGACATCCAGAGACCGCAGAACATGGTCCTGAGACTTGGAACCCGAAGGAACAAAGACTGCCAACCGAACTTCCTGGTTGATATGGAAAGAATAAAACACTTTCGGAAGAAATGAAGGCACATTCCTCAAAATCACTGCCGACTCCGTAATGCGGAGAAAAAGAATCTCTGCATGACAAAGCCTGAAGCTCTGATACTCGCCATGCAGAAGTGACCGCTTCCAGGAAGACGGTCTCAATAGAAGATCTTATAGAGAGATCGCATCCAGAGGTTTATAGGGCGGACGGGTCAAGGAGCGTAGGACCAAATTCAGGCTCCACGATGGGCAAGGCAGTCGTAAGGGAGGCTTCAGCCTCCCTACCCCCGCAAGAACCGGACAACATCCAGGAGAGAAGCCAGAGAACCGCTGAACGAAGAGGGACCCAAACAGGAGAGTCCCACAATCTGAACACGTAGAGAAGAGACTGCCAGACCCTTCCTGAGGCTATTCTGCAGGAAGTCCAGAACCTGTGCCACTGATGGGACCAAAGGGTCCACCTGGAGCCCCGCACACCTCCAGGCTTTCGCGTAGGCAGAGACTGTTGATTTCCGCTTGCTCTGTAAGAGCGTGGCGATAACCGCAGAGGAATACCCCCTGACTGTCAAGGCCGGCTGCTCAAGTGCTAGGCCGTAAGACCAAAGCAGTCCGGATCTGGAAGAGCATACGGACACTGCGTGAGTAACCGCTGATGGCAAGGAAGACACAGACCGCTCCCAGAGCTCAACCTCACAAGGTCTGCATTAGAGAATGACACGGGGAAAAAATCTGTCCCCGTCACCGCCCCGTCACCGCCCCACCATCCTCTGCACCGCCCCGTCACCGCCGTTCCCGTCACCGTCACCGCCATCCCTTTCACCGCCCCGTCACCGCCACTGCCATCCCATTCACCGCCCCGTCACCGTCCCCGCTGCATCCATATAAGCCTTAGTACTGTAATATTTAGCTTATTCCTTTCTTATAAATCAAAGTTCCTGCTGCTGAACTAGAGAAAGAGATGTTCAGCTGGCAGGGCTTTGTTTATAAATTTTTATCAACACAACTAATATACTATTTTATCCTAAAGCAAAAAATAAATAAATAAATATAATTTTTTTTTCTACCTTTGTTGTCTAGTTTCTGCTTTCCACATCTTCTCATTGAATTCCTTCCATCCACTGTGTGTCTTCTCTCTGCGTCTTCCATTTGCTGTTACTGTGCCTCTCCCTTAACCCCCCCTCCCCCCCCCCAATTGGTCTAGCACCCATCTTCTTCCCTCCGCTCCCGCATAGTCTGGCATCTGTCTTCTTCCCACTCTGTCTTCCACATTTCCCTTGGGGGTCTGTTCCTCTCCACCCTCCTTCAATGTCTGTTCTATTCCTTTCCACCACCACCCTTCCCTCCCTCCTTTACCATCTGTTCCTTTCTACCACCCTTCAGCTCCTCTCGCGTGGCCTATCTACCTTCCTTCCTCTTATTTTCATGGCACGTTACAATGTAATTTGTGCAAGCCACTGGAGCCTGCAAGCTCGGTTCCTGTCCCATCCCCACAAACCATCTCGCTTCTGTGCTCCTATTTTCTCCATTTCTAATATCTCCCCTATGTATCTGTCATTGCCCCCCCTGTGTCCATATACCATCCCCATGGCATGTCCCCTTTATGTCTCTGTCCCTATGCCCCATGCACATAATTTCCCCTCTTTCTGTTACCTTCCTGTGTCCAGATTTCCCCTATCTTCCTCTTCCATACCAGTGTGTCTCTTCTTTTCAACCCCCATCTAGCTTTTTTTCCCTCTTTCTTCCCCCCCCCCCCTGCTTCTAGCATCTGGCTCACCTGCCAGTCCTTCCCTTTCTTTCCTGCTGTGGGTTTTTCTTTCCGACTTCATCCCCTTGGCCCAGAATCCTTTTCCCTTTCACTCCCTCCTTCCAATTTGAGCCGGGAACACTAACGATCGCACGGTCCCCGCAGCCACTACCTGCCTGCCCAAACGATCCTAGTGTTTAGCCAGCTCTCTCCCTTCTCCTCACCTTAGTTTATAGATTTTCTTTTTCGGCGACCTGCACGCTTTCCCAAAGAGCCGCGCACGCGCGGCTGCTCAGTGTTCAATCTTCTGCTCTGCTGCAACTTCCTGTTTCCGGTTGCGTCAGAGCAGAAGATCGAAACTGAGCAGCAGCGGGTGCGCGGCTCTCTGATAGCGTGCGGTCCGCCGAAAAAGAAAATCTACAAACTAAGGTGAGGAGAAGGGAGAGAGCTGGCTAAACACTAGAATCGATTGGGCAGGCGGGTGTGAGCTGCGGGGACCGCGCGATCCTTCATGCCTCACTGCGGGGACAAGACCATTCACCGCCCCGCGGGCGGTGAATGGCCTTGTCCCCGTTGCCGCAGCAACTGCTAGTTTTCTTCCCCGTTTTCGGCGGGTGACCCGCGGCTAAAATGCGGTGGCCGCGGGTAAACCGCCACCGTGTCATTCTCTAGTCTGCATTGAAGTTATAATTTATCGTGCCAAAGAAAGGCTCAGAAGATTGGAGGCAGATCCTGGATCTTCATCATGTGAATGTGGCTCTCAAGATTCCCTGATTCAGAATGGAGACCGTGTGCTTGGTCATTGAAGCAGAGGACCTAAGAGAGTTTCTGGCCTCTCTGGATCTCACAGAAGCAAACTTGCACATTCCCATTTTTCTAGTCCATCACAAGTTTTTGCAGTTTCATGTTCTGAAACAGCACCAGTTCTTGGCCCTGCTCTTTGGGCTGGCAACAGAAACTCTGGACCTTCACCAAGGTGATGGTGGTGGTGGTGGCAGCTTTCCTGCAAAAGATGGGTCTCCAGGTTCACCTTTACTTGGATGACTGGTTGATCAGAGCGCCCTCTTTAGAAGAGGGTCCCCACACGGTGGAACGCGTGCTCCTGGTGCTGGAGGATTTGGACTGGATTGTTAACTTCAGGAAGAGTCATCTGATGCCCACTCAATCGCTAGAATATCTGGGTGTTCTCTTCGACACTGCAACAGGCCACATCTATCTACCGGAGACAAATAGACATAAGCTGCATACTCAGATTTCTGCCCATCTTCAGCAGCCAAATCTTTTGACATGGTTCTGGGATCCATGGTGGCAAAGCTGGATGTTGTCCCCTTGGGAGAGGGCACAAATGCATCCTCTTCAGCATGCATTACTCTCTCGCTGGGCTCAGTACAGGGATGCCTTGCAAGCATGTCTGCCTTGGAATCTGGAAGCCCGAGTGAGCATGGACTGGTGGCTTCTCCCGAATTCACTCTGTAAGGGCATACCATTATGAATTTCCTCCTGGATCGTGGTGATGACAGATGCCAGTCTTTGGTGCTGGGGAGCACAGTGCAATCATTGTCCTGTTCAGGGGTGTTGGATGCCATCTCAGCGGAAGTGGTCGATCAACTGGTTGGAGCTCTGGGCCTTTTGATTAGCTCTGATACAATTCGCATTGTCGGAGAAGACCCTGGAGGGCCAAGAAGTCAGTGTCTTCTTCGACAATGTGAAAGCCATAGCCTATGTCAATCGCCAAGGAAGGACCAAGAGCACTCCTCTGGCTAAGGAAGCCCGCCTGTTGGTTCTCTGAGCAGAACATCATCTTCTAGCATTGACAGCAGCACATGTGGTGGAGTAGACAATGTTCAAGCAGACTTCCTCAGCAGACAGATGCTAGATCCGGGCAAGTGGGTCTTGTCCCCGGAGGGGTTTCAAGCGATAGTGAGGTGCTGGAGGCGGCCCTGATTCAACCTCAATGCTATGGCAAGAAACAGGAAAGCAGATCGCTTTTTCAGTCAAAGATCAGAGCCCAGGAGCGAGAGGCTCAATGCTCTGGTGCAGCCATGGCCTCAGGAGATTCTCCTGTGTTTTCTCCTTGGCCGCTGATCAGCCGAGTCCTTCGGAGGATCATGACTCATCCGGGCCGCATCATTCTGGTAGCTCCAGATTGGCCTTGCAGGCCTTGGTACGCAGATCTGAGGTGCTTACACAGAGGTCACAGCCTAAGCCTCAGTGTTTATCTGGACTTTCTCAGCAGGGTCTGATTGCCATGGAAGATCCAGATCACTTTACTCTTACAGCGTGCTATTCAGACTGAAGCTTTACAGCATAAAAGATATTCTGCCCTTATTGTAGATACTCTGCTGAAGTCTAAGAAGTCATCCACGATATTGGCCTATGCTAAGGTGGGGAAGGCCTTCCAACATTGGTGTGCCTAGGACCAGGTGGACCCTTATTCAGCTCCGATCTCACGGATTCTCATCTTTCTGCAGGCTGGTTTGGATAAAGGCCTCACGGTGGCATCTCTTCAGATCCAGGTGGCCGGGCTCTCCTGTTTTAGATCCCGGGAGCATTGGACCTCCTTGGCATCTCATCCTGATGTCGCAAGATCCATGAAGGGAGCTCTTCATGTCCACCAACCGGTTAAGCATCCGTTCTCTTCCTGGGACCTTAATGTGATATTTTTTAGCCTTACAAAGGCTCCTATGAGCCCCTGTAAGAGGCTTCCCTCTTGGACTTGGTGCTCAAGACAGTTTTTCCAGTCATCATTACTTTGGCGAATCGTGTTTGAAGCTGAAGGCTTTGTCATGCAGGGACCCCTTCCTCTGTATTTCGGAGATGGGGGTTTTCTTCGGATGGTTCCCTCCTTCCTCCCTAAAGTGATTTCTGCTTTTCATGTTAATCAGAATGTCTGTTTGCCTGCCTTTCACACAACAGATTCCAAGTCACAGGATTGACTGTTGAAGAAACTGGATGTATGCAGAGTTCTTCTGTGATAGTTGAAGGTCACCAACGAGTTCCATTTTTCTAACCATCTGTTTGTGCTGACTCATTCAGTTAAGCGAGGTGTTCCCGCTTCCAAGGCCACAATCTACAGATGGATCCGGAGGGCCATTTCGTCAGCTTACAATCTTTCAGAGAAACAGTCCCCTGTTTCAATTAAGGCACATTCTACAAGGAATGTGGCTTCTTTGTGGGCCGAAGCTAGATCTGTCTCTCCTGAGATTTGAAAAGTGGCCACATGGTCTTCTCTGCACATATTTGCCAAGTTCTACAGAGTGGACTTGGCGACAAGACAGGACTCCATCTTTGGGTCCTTGGTTTTAAGGGTCAGCGTAGCTTGTCCACCTTAGCGTTTGGGGGGACTGCTTTTGTACATCCCTACTGTCCAGAATATCTCACCTATTTCAATCTCTCCATTTGTGAGGACCAGATCCAATATCGCTTTTTCCCTTGTGGGTTCCGTCACCATTTGTCTGAGCAGAGCCTCTTGAAAGGCATCCACAATCTCCCTACTTCTTTCCGATTCCGCAGACGGAACATTCCAGTCCGCATCCGGCAGGTTGAAATCTCACAAAAGAGGAGGTTCTGCTGTTGGGAGATTTCAACCTGCCGGATGCGGACTGGAATGTTCCGTCTGCGGAATCGGAAAGAAGTAGGGAGATTGTGGATGCCTTTCAAGAGGCTCTGCTCAGACAAATGGTGACGGAACCCACAAGGGAAAAAGCGATATTGGATCTGGTCCTCACAAATGGAGAGAGTAGCTCTAATGTTCGAGTGGGTGCTCACCTGGGTAGTAGCGATCAAACGGTTTGGTTTGATATAACGGCTAAAGTGGAGAGCGGGCCGCACGATACTTAAAGTCCTAGATTTCAAACGTACAGACTTTAATGCAATGGTAAAGTACCTGAAGAAAGAGCTGTTAGGATGGGAGGACATAAGAGAAGTGGAAAGACAGTGATCTAAGCTGAAAGGAGCGATAAAATTGGCTACGGACCTTTATGTGAAGAAAATCAATAAAAACAAGAGAAAAAGGAAGCCGATATGGTTCTCCAACCTAGTGGCTGAGAAAATAAAGGCGAAAGAGTTGGCGTTCATGAAATATAAAAAACCCCAAGAAGAGGAAAGCAGAAAGGACTTCAGGGTGAAACTGAAAGAAGCCAAGAGAGAGATACGTTTGGCGAAGGCACAGGCGGAAGAACAAATGGCTAAAAATGTAAAAAAGGGAGATAAAAATTTTTTCGGATATATTAGTGAAATGAGGAAGATAAAAAATGGAATTGCTAAGCTAAAAGATGCTGGGAACAAATATGTGGAGAGTGATGAGGAGAAAGCAAATGTGCTAAACAAATACTTCTGTTCTGTGTTCACAGAAGAAAATCCTGGAGAAGGACCGAGATTGTCCGGCAAAGTTACACGAGAAAATGGAGTAGATTCTGCGCCGTTCACGGAGGAGGGTGTTTATGAGCAACTTGAAAAACTGAAGGTGGACAAAGCGATGGGACCAGACGGGATCCATCCCAGGATACTAAGGGAGCTCAGAGAGGTTCTGGCGAGTCCTATTAAAGATTTGTTCAACAAATCTTTGGAGACGGGAGTGATTCCTGGGGATTGGAGGAGAGCGGATGTGGTCCCAATTCATAAAAGTGGCACAGGGATGAAGCAGGAAACTACAGGCCGGTGAGCCTCACTTCAGTTGTTGGAAAAATAATGGAAGTGTTGCTGAAAGAAAGGATAGTGTACTTCCTTGAATCTAATGGGTTACAGGATCCGAGGCAACATGGCTTTACAAAAGGTAAATCGTGCCAAACGAACCTGATTGAATTTTTTGATTGGGTGACCAGAGAGCTGGATCGAGGACATATGCTAGATGTAATTTACTTGGATTTCAGCAAAGCCTTTGATACAGTTCCTCATAGGAGGCTGTTGAATAAACTTGAAGGGCTGAAGTTAGGACCCAAAGTGGTGAACTGGGTCAGAAACTGGCTGTCGGACAGACGCCAGAGGGTGGTGGTTAATGGAAGTCGCTCGAAGGAAGGAAAGGTGACTAGTGGAGTACCTCAGGGTTCGGTGCTGGGGCAAATCCTGTTCAATATGTATGTGAGTGACATTGCTGAAGGGTTAGAAGGAAAAGTGTGCCTTTTTGCAAATGATACCAAGATTTGTAACAGAGTAGACACCGAAGAGGGAGTGGAAAATATGAAAAAGGATCTGCAAAAGTTAGAGGAATGGTCTAATGCCTGGCAACTAAAATTCAATGCAAAGAAATGCAGAGTAATGCATTTGGGGATTAATAATAGGAAGGAACTGTATATGCTGGGAGGAGAGAAGCTGATATGCACGGACAGGGGAGAGGGACCTTGGGGTGATAGTGTCCGAAGATCTAAAGGTGAAAAAACAGTGT
This sequence comes from Geotrypetes seraphini, assembly GCF_902459505.1. Taxonomy (NCBI): domain Eukaryota; kingdom Metazoa; phylum Chordata; class Amphibia; order Gymnophiona; family Dermophiidae; genus Geotrypetes; species Geotrypetes seraphini. Next base: position 163,388,787 of record NC_047087.1, on the reverse strand, counting down.
AACAAGGCAGTGGCTGCTGCCAGAAGGATGCTGGGCTGTATAAAGAGAGGCATAGTCAGTAGAAGGAAGAAGGTGTTGATGCCCCTGTACAGGTCATTGGTGAGGCCTCACTTGGAGTATTGTGTTCAGTTTTGGAGACCGTATCTGGCGAAAGACGTAAGAAGACTTGAGGCGGTCCAGAGGAGGGCGACGAAAATGATAGGAGGCTTGCGCCAGAAGACGTATGAGGAGAGACTGGAAGCCCTGAATATGTATACCCTAGAGGAAAGGAGAGACAGGGGAGATATGATTCAGACGTTCAAATACTTGAAGGGTATTAACGTAGAACAAAATCTTTTCCAGAGAAAGGAAAATGGTAAAACCAGAGGACATAATTTGAGGTTGAGGGGTGGTAGATTCAGGGGCAATGTTAGGAAATTCTACTTTACGGAGAGGGTAGTGGATGCCTGGAATACGCTCCCGAGAGAGGTGGTGGAGAGTAAAACTGTTACTGAGTTCAAAGAAGCGTGGGATGAACACAGAAGATTTAGAATCTGAAAATAATATTAAATATTGAACTAGGACAGTTACTGGGCAGACTTGCACGGTCTGTGTCGGTGTATGGCCGTTTGGTGAAGGATGGGCATGGGAGGGCTTCAATGTCTGGGAGGGTGTAGATGGGCTGGAGTAAGTCTTAACAGAGATTTTGGCAGTTGGAACCCAAGCACAGTACCGGGTAAAGCTTTGGATTCTTGCCCAGAAATAGCTAAGAAGAAAAAAATGAAAAATGAAAAAAATGAAAAAAATTTTTAAATTGAATCAGGTTGGGCAGACTGGATGGACCATTCGGGTCTTTATCTGCCATCATCTACTATGGACAAGGAGATTATGCACTTACCCTGGTAAGCTCTTTTTCAGTAGCTAGTTGAGACATTCTAGACTCCTGCCCTGTCTTTACTGCACCTGCTTTCAGTTTTTAGTCTGTTATGCTTCCCCAAGCTGATTTTTAGATGCCTATCGGCCGGCCCTTGACAGCTGGGAAGAATTTGTATATATTTCAATTTATTGGGGAGTAGTTCTGAGCTCCTTTGAAGCCTGTGTTGGCAGTTAACGATACTGTTTGGTTACGTTTGAGCAGAACACTTTGTTTAAGCCTGTTCCTACAGGTGCCTCTACTTCACAAGGATTGGGTAGCTCTCTGTGCTTGGGTACTAATTGTAGAGGGCGCTAAACTGTTCAGTGAAGTAGTCCAGAGGCAGAGTGAAAAATCCAGAGTGAATTTAGCCATGCGACTAAAGGAAAATAACGCTATGGTCTGTAATGTCTCACCTATGCCACTGGAATTAATTTAATCTCTCCGTTTTGACCCTGTCTTCACTGAGCACCCTTTACACCCCTCAGTCATCTAGTGATCCAACTGATTCTTTTCCCAGCTTCTTGCTTTTAATATACCTGGATTTTGGGCAGAACTAGGTTGGTTTGGAAGCAAAACAAGCAGATGCCTTGCTATGACCCTGTGTCCACCACCCTGAATAGAATTAACTGAACTAGTTCTGTTCTAGCTCACTTGCTTAAGATACAGAGTTTGAGAAGTTTATACAATGAATGCTTATTTTTCCTCCCATAGCTTTGCTTCTATCTAAGGATCACCTTTCTACAAAAAATGTCTGTGGAGATTCTTCTTTGGCTATCTGCAGGTTGTACTGTTTGGGACAAATCTGGAAAAGCTCCAATTTTAAAATATTTGAAGAGCTATGTACTTTGTACAGTCTTGTAACCCATACTAGATATATTTACTTGTGCACCAGCATTAGGATGTGTTAGGTGAGGCTGGATGGGACAGGCAGCTGAGATCTCAAACAGCAGTGAAGAGCATTACACAACCCGGTCAGGTCCCTAAATTAACAAGCAAGCTATATTCTGTTTTACGTTTTGAGGGAAAAGCATTTGATGCCACTAAATTGATTGAAAACTGGAACAGGGATCTGAACTTAGATTTGGATGAAACGGATTGGCAACAGATTTGGCTACAAATCTCCAAGTTATCTATTTGTAATAAGAGCCAAGAATTTTTATATAAGCTTCTATACAGCACTTTTTGACATCCAATTTTCTTTAAATCCTTCAGCTCGGTATAGCCCAGATGTTGGTGGGGATGCGGGGAGCTGGAAGAATATATTCATATTTGGTGGGGCTGTAGTGAGATTCAGAACTTTTGGAGGCAGACTGAAGATGAACCTTTTCTGAAGTTTGCCTCCTGTATTGTGCTTATTCCTGGGCCATTTATTGGATTGCCGGGAAGATGTTGAGCTACCCAGAGAGCATTGCACTCTCCTACATTACTGTCTGCATGCAGCATGACGCACAATCACAGCCAAGTTGAAGCGGATGCCGAAGATTCTACTATAGAAAACTAAATTGATAGAAATTGTTAGATTCAAATATGTTACCAGCCTTATTCGAAGGAAAATACTAACTACACTGCTATATGGGCTAAGTATTGGGAGTAGCATTAGACTAGAGGGGTATATTAGACTTTAAGGGGTATATTTTAACCTATAGTTATACTTAGACTATCCTACTGCTATGCATTGATATTGTCCTGTTATCCCTCTCTGAGTTTAAAGTAGAACATAAAAATAGCCTTGCTGGGTCAGACCAATGGTCCATCTAAACCCGTATTCCGTCTTCATGGAGGCCAATCCAAGTCAAAATTACCTGGCAAAAATCCAAATAGTAGCAGCATTCCATGCCACTGATCCAGGGCAAGCAGTGGCTTCCCCATGTCTGTTTCAATAGCAGACTATGTACTTTTCCTCCAGGAACTTATCCAAATCTTTTTTTTAAAACCAGCTACATTAAATGCTCTTAAACCCACCTGTATCCCATACACTGACAAAATGCACCTTGATAGTAAACCACTTATATTGTAACCCACTTGCATCCTATGTACTGACAAAATATACCTTTACTGTAACCCACTTGTATCCCATGTACTGACAAAATCAATCTTTAATGTAAACCACTTGCATCCCATGTACTGACTAAACGTATCTTTATTGTAAACCGTTTCTATCCCATGTACTGTCAAATGTATCTTTATTGTAAACTGCTTCGAACTTCACGGTATAGCGGTATATAAGAAATAAATTATTATTATTATTATTATTATTACTACATCCTCTGGCAATGCGTTCCAGAGCTTAACTATTCTCAATGAAAAAATATTTCCTTTTATTGGTTTTCCTCTTATTGGAAATTACTCTGTAATTTCATCGAGTGTCTCCCAATCTTTCTAAATCTTGATGTAGTAAAAAATTGAACCACTTGTATCCGTTCTACACCTTTCAGGATTTTGTAGACTTCAATCATATCTTCCCTCAGCCATCTCTTTTCCATGCTGAAGAGCCCTATCTTCAAGTCCTGTGATTCTCAACCCTGTCCTAGGGGACCCCCCAGCAAGTCGGGTTTTCAAGATATCCCTAATGAATATGCATGAGAGATTTGCATATAATGGAAGTGACAGGTATGCAAATCTCTCTCATGCATATTCATTAGGGATATCTTGAAAACCTGACTAGCTGGGGGGTCCCCTAGGACAGGGTTGAGAACCACTGCTCTAGTCTTTCCTCATAAAAGATGAGTTCCATCCCCTTTATCATCTTGGTTGCTCTTCTTTGAGCCTTTTCTAGTGCTGCTATATCTTTTTTAATTTATTTATTCAGTTTCTATATCGTTTTCCCAAGGGAGCTCAGAACGGTTTACATTAATTTATTCAGGTACTCAAGCATTTTTCTCTGTCTGTCCCAGCAGGCTCACAATCTACCTAATGTACCTGTCGCAAGGGAAGGAGTTGGCCAGGTGTGGGAGACAAACTCTGCCCACAGCGGTCCTTGCTGCACTGCTTCATCTTTAAAATAAAAACCAAAAACAGCTTCCTTCGGCAGAGCAGCTCCACTGCTATCGGGAGCTGCCCCAACTCTCCACTTTGGCTCCAGCCGCCACAAGGGAAAGAGTTGGCCAGGCGTGGGAGACAAACTCCGCCCCCCAAGTGCCCTTGTGGTGCTGCCTTTTCAAAGACTTCTTCTGCAGGGCAACTCTAATTTATTCAACCTAACTGGGGTCCAAAAAGAACGATGTAACAAAAAGAAAAAAGTTTGTTTCATAGATGCTGACGCCGTACACCTCATCCTCCAAGACCAAATACGTGGCCATCGAGTTGCAGAAATATACTGCTTAATCTCAATGCTCCAAATATCTCTAAGAGCGTTTTTGGGTTTCTTATTCGAAAGTTCAGATATTAATTTATACCACTTGGCGGCTTGATGCCCTAGAATATCTGCCTGAAAACAGAGGAATTGCAGGCTATAAAATTTTTTTAAATTACGCCATTCAGGGAACCCTTTCTGAATAGCCTGTTTCAGTTGCAACCATTTATAAAATTGAAATTCTGAGATCCCAAAAGATTGTTGCAACCGTGAAAAAATCAATCAGTTTTCCATTTGAAATTACATCCTCTAATATTCTTATGCCTGCTTGCATCCAATCTTTCCATGCAATTTTTGAACTGCCTATTTGTATCTTGGAGTTGAGCCATAGTGATTGACACAGAGATTTCTTTATAGGAATTTCAGTTAATTTATTTATGCATCTAATAGATGCTGGCACTGTCACCTTGACATAGGAACATTAGACCATCTGTTGTTTTACTGCCCTAGAATTCTGATTTTTTGGAAATCAATTTTGGGAAAAATTAATAATATTTTAAATTCTGAGATTCCGTTAACTTATGAAATTATAATTTGCGGTACTATTTTGCATATTAAAGATCCCCTAGATAAACATAAAAAATGTCTCTTTTTAATTATGACAAGCACTGCTATACAAATGATTACACAAAATTGGAAAAACTAGGATTCCCTCAATTTTACATTTTGGTGGGCAAGTTTATGTCTAATATATAAATATGAGAAAATGAATGCTGCTATATTAGGAAATAATGAAAATTTTAAATTAATTTGGGGCCCATTGACATCCTTTGTAGAATCTTTATAGTTATGGTTTGTCATTAGATAATATACACATCCAGGAAGGGGGGAGGGATGGGAGAACATAAGAACATAAGAACATAAGAAATGCCATCTCCGGATCAGACCTTCGGTCCATCAAGTCCGGCGATCCGCACACGCGGAGGCCCTGCCAGGTGTACACCTGTCGTAATTTATAGTCCACCATATCCTTACATGCCTCTCTTAAGGAGATATGCATCTAGTTTGCTCTTGAAGCCTAGGACGGTCGATTCCGCAATAATCTCATCTGGGAGGGCATTCCAGGTGTCAACCACTCTCTGAGTGAAGCAGAACTTCCTGACATTAGTCCTGAACCTGTCCCCCCTTAGCTTCATTACATGTCCTCTAGTCCGTGTCAAATTGGACAATGTAAATAAGGTAAATAAGGTTAGGAAAATGGCTGGAAAATTTTGGAAGGTGGGGGAAGGGTATTAATAAGTATGAATTCTTGAGAATTTTAGGCGATGTCTATATTGTATAATGAATAATTTACTTTGTATTTCACTTATTATATATGTTTTAAGAATGAATAAAGAAAATGATATATGTTATGGTAGGGTTGGGAGGGAAGGGGTTAAATTTTATATATTACTGTTAAATATGATAGAAATTTGCCGTTTGGTGGGGGATGGGCTGGGGAGGGCTTCAGTGGCTGGGAGGGTGTAGATGGGCTGGAGTAGGTTTTAACTGAGATTTCGGCAGTTGGAACCCAAGCACAGTACCGGGTAGAGCTTTGGATTCTTGCCCAGAAATAGCTAAGAAAAAAAATTAAAAAATTTAAATTGAATCAGATTGGGAAGACTGGATGGACCATTCGGGTCTTTATCTGCTGTCATCTACTATGTTACTATGGTATCTAATTTCAATTGTTAATTTATTGATACATTTGATGTAAGATGTAAAAATGAATAAAGATTTTTTTTTTAAAAAAAAGACATCTTCTGCAGGGCAACTCCACTGCTAGACAAGCCTCTTCACCGGCAGCCCTTGCCTACTCATGCACCACTGGGAAAGGAGGTGGAGTGACCACCATCGTCAAGACCTCCACCACACTGAAACTCATAAGCTCTATCAACATTCCCACCCTAGAGGCTCTAGCTTTCACCATGGACCACAAACACAAAATCACCCTCATACTACTATACAGAGCCCCCAACTCCCCAGCAGAAACCCTAGAGTCCCTCCTCGAATTCATCACCGAACTATCCATCTCCCACAAACATGTGACCATCCTGGGAGACTTCAACTTCCCAGACTATCCCAACACCTCAGGACAGAGTGACAGCTTCCTCTCCTCCCTCACCGACCTTGGATTTCACCAAGCTATAAACACCCCTACTCACTCAGCAGGCAACATTTTAGATTTAATCTTCACCCTTAGAGACCTGACTGCAGAGCCTCAACAAACAATCTGAACCACTACACCTGTCCCATGATCAGACCACTACCTCATTGGATTCCAACTCCCATCGGAAACTACCCCAGCCCTGTGAAAAGGCCCTATCCCACCCACTCAACGTCAACTCCCTTCAGTCACGGCCGCAGGCATTAACAACTTAAACAAAACCTGCGCCCAACATCAACTCCATCAACCTAGCAGCCTTCACCTGGCACTCCAACATCCAATCCCTCTATAACAGCCTCGCTCAGACAAAAACAACACGAATAACCACTAACAAAACACCTGCTCCCTGGTACACCAGCGATCTCCGATCCATAAAAAGATCACTGAGGAAAGCAGAAAGAAACTGGATCAAACACCCAAATTCAGAAACCAAAGCTCACTGGGAAAACATATCTGTCACATACAAAACTGCCATCCTAGAAGCAAAGAAAGTCTACTACTCTCACATCCTACAGAAAGTCCCAGCTAGATCCAAACAACGGTTCACCCTCACAAACCAACTCTTCACTAACGCCCAAGGAAAAAGCCACAACAACCCAACAGAACTTGATAGTGAGACTCTCTCAGACTTTTTCCAGTCCAAGGTACAAACCATCCACCCATCCGCAATAATCTTGACACCACCACCAGCACCAACCCCCCCCACCAGCATACCCCCAGCCTAACCCAAGTACCCCATCTTCTGCCACTCTCCCCCAACTTCACATGGCCACCCATGCTGAGGTTCACGAAACCCTGAGAGAACTCAAGCCCTCCAGCACCATCCTCGACCTCTGCCCATCCAGCCTCCTACTGTCTACAAAAAATACCATGGCAGAATCTATCATCCCCATCATTAACTCTTCCCTCTCCACGGGGACAGTATCTCTCAGCTGGAAGTCGGCTATTATCAAACCCACTCTCAAAAAACCCACCCTCGACCCTAACAAACCCGGCAACTACCGCCCAGTCTCCAACCTCCCATTTGCCTCCAAACTCCTAGAACGAATAGTGATTACACCCTTTCATTGAAGAACAAGCTGCCCTGTCCCCTGCACAATCTGGCTTCCGAACAGGCCACAGCACAGAGTCAGTACTCCTGGATATCAGTAATGACAGCTGGTCGATACTCGTCCTACTTGACCTCAGCGCTGCCTTTGACACTGTCGACCATCACCTCCTCTTATCCAGACTCTATGACCTTGGAATCAAGGACTCTGCCCTCCGGTGGTTCACCTCCTTCCTTCACCAAAGAACCCAAACAATCCTACTAGGGCCGCACAAATTTAACCCCAAGCCTATCAAATACGGCGTTCCCCAAGGCACCCTTCTATCCCCCCTCCTATTTAACTTCTACATCAGACCTGTCATTGATATATCTCAGAAGTACAACATTAAAATCTACTCCTACGCCGATGACATCCAGCAGCTCCTCTCACTAGGCGAAAAACGATCATCCCAAATCGCCAACCTCCAACTCTGCCTCTCTTGACATGAAAACCTGGATGACAAACAACAAACTACAGCTGAACGCCTCCAAGACCGAACTTTTATGGATCAGGGAAAAAAGTACCAAATACACACGCCCAACACTATCATGGGACTCCACTTTACTAACAGCAGCAGATCAGGTGCACAGCCTAGGAGTAACATTAGACGGCCACCTGTCCCTGTCCATCCACATATCTCAAGTAGTCTTCACCTCCTTCTATTACCTCCGCCAACTGAGAAGGATCAAACCCTACATCTCCAAACCTGACCTAGCCCAACTCCTCTACGCCTATGTTCTCTCCAGGATGGATTACTGCAACTCCCTATTTAATGGAGTAGCCAAAAAAGGTCTCAAGCACCTCAAGCGGGTACAAAACGCAGCAATCAGCCGCCTACACAGCCTCAACTACCATGACCCCATTTCCCCAGCCCTCCGCGCAGAGCACTGGCTTCCGATTAACCAACGCTGCACATTCAAAGCCCTGGTAACAGCGCATAAAATAATGTACAGCACCCCAGCCTACACAGAATCCAAGCTAACCCTGTACACCCCCACCTGACCCCTCCGCTCGGAAATGGAGAAACGCCTATGCATCACCCCCCAGGAAGGTCTCTCCTGTCAGAAACCACCCGCAAATGCTCCTACAGCCACTTCATCCCCCATATCTAAAATATCTCTCTTGTCGGTTCCTGGACCAGTTGCTACAAGAAGCACTCATTTATGACATCTAGAAATTTAATCTCCCTAGAACTCCCTGATATAACATTTATCTAGCCAATGTTGGGGTAGTTGAAATCACACATTATTATACTGTTGCTCAATTTGCCAGCTTTCCTAGTCTGTGAAAACATTTCTTCATCTATCTGCTCATTCTTTCCTGGGGAACAGTAGTATAACCCTACTCGTATATTCCTTCCCTTCACACATGGAATTTCTATCCATATGGATTCCACAATGCTATCTGTGTCATGATAAATTTTAAAAAAAGGAAAAGCCTACAATGATCTATACATTCCTCAAAATACATTTCCAGAGACAGGCACCCCTAAACTTCTACCCATCTTCCCAATATAAGCCCAAACCCACACTCCATCCACTTGATCACTGTGACATTAGAACGGCATCTTACTTTGGAACAACATACAGATCTGTTACTTAGGAAATGTTTCTCGGTTTTATGGAAACTCCGAACCATTAAGAAATATTTCAACAAAGTATCATTCTGTTGTTAGTTCAGTCATCTATATTAAGTATTCTTGACTACTGTAACATAATTTACTTGGGCGCCTCTAAGAAAATATTTTTAAAATTAAGAGTGGTACAAAACACAGCAGTACGGTTGATTTTCGGCCAAAAAAAATTGGAGCATATCAGTCCCTATTACCAAAAACTACATTGGTTGCCGATGGAAGCCAGAGTTTTATTCAAATTTGCCATGTATCTGTTTTAAATCAATCTTTGGCATGTCTCCGGGTTACCTTGTTTCCCATTTCTCCTTCAACTATTCCAATAAGCCCACACGTAGAGTTCACCTATTTATATATCCTATTATAAAATGTTGTCGTTTTAAGAGATTTCTTGAGAGAACTCCCTCTTTTCAGATAGCCAAAATGAATGACTGGTTTGGTAAAATTATGCCAGGTGTCTCTTATTATTCTTTTAGAAAATCAGTAAAGACACAGCTATTTGAAAGATTTGTAACTTAAGCTTTCTATTGTCTTACCAATTATAACTATGTATCTCTTATGATTTGTAAAAAATTAATGTATCTTTTATGACTTGTACATATTCGCTGTATGTCCAGCCTTACTTTGTTGTGAACCACCTAGAACTGTTATGGTCTAGCGGTATATAAGAATAAAGTTATTATTATTATTATTCCCACATATCAAATATCTCCCCACTGCTCAACTAGGAGCCCAGAACAAGTCCTGACCCACCACCTCAGGATCACCCTCTTCCCTAAACTGTACACTAGAGCCACCCACACTCTGTATCCCTTTGTTGACAGACACAATGGAATCAGACATTCCCATAATTTGCCAGAATAGACATTCCAGGCAAGCACACCACATTCAAATACACCAGACAGACACAAGCAACTTACATCAACTACAACCAGCTAGAAGTTCACAACCAGATGCAGAAGGCCTGAAAAGCAGAGTACAACTGTGGTGAACAGTTAAAAGAAACTGGCCCTCAATTCTTGTTTTCAGCCGCTACACAAATAGAGCAGACTTTACACAGTCTGTGAACTTTTGTCACGGTGACAGCCTCTTTCGAGTAGCTGGCACTAGCTGTGAACTCAGCACAATGGGCAACAGCAGACCAAGACCATTCAAAGCCTTAGAGCTTCCTCAAAGTTGTAAACCAGAACAGTTTTCCCTGCCACTGCAAAACAGTCAGAAAGGGAATACCCATCAGTACTTCATATTTTCCTTATCTAGAATATCCATAACTAGTCGCATCTTCTTGTGCCATGCTAAGTTAAGTGCCAAAATATCTTGAAACATCTGCACCACTAAATCCTGAATAAAAAGCTGCTGATACTCGCTGACTTGTTGGTAGATCCTCTCTTTATCGGCAAAGAGTACCAAAAAATTGTGAGGTTTATTGGAAAGTGGGGAAGACAGAGCTCAGTTCTATTGATGCTGTGGCCTCATCACATGCCAGGAGCTGGCAACAGACTGTAAAATGTAAAGAACATCCTCCTGATCCTTAATTTCAGGAATCCATCTGAACCTCAAATTCTTTCAGCGCCCCCAATCCTCCAAGTCATTTTTTCTGTCATCTAGTCCATTATAATGTCTTGAACACACATTTGTGCACTGGTGAGTGGATTTCAAATCATTAGTACACTTCTCTCTCTGTATTCACGGTTTCAGCATTCGCAGTTTCGATTATTCATGGTTTTTAGCTTGCTGGCTCATCTCCCCAAATTACATCAGCTTGCATAGAGAAATCGTTGATTCCAAGCGTTTACAGAGAAAATCGTTGATTCCCAGCACTTTGTTCACCGTGTTTTGCTTCTCCTTCAGGAACAGGCCAGGTCTCCCACCATGTTATTCGCAGTTTAACCATATTCACGATGGTTTTTAATAGAAAACAGCAAATAACATATAAAAAAGTTATTCACGGGTTTTCAGTATTTGCGGTTCTGTTAATCCCCTATCACAGCGAATACGGAGGGAGAAGTGTACAGTCATCAGCCTGGGTCTCCAGAACATCAATCCTGGCCCCCATCTCTTGTAAGTCATGAATAGCCTCGGTTTTGGACAGAACGTCTGATTGCATGCCTGATTTCTTGCCACAGTCTAGCCAGCCGTTTTTTTAAATTTCACCAAGACCTCTACCACTTTCCACCACACTGCTGTTATCAACTGAAGGGGAAAAGTCAAGCTCAACAGTCCCTAAGGGCCTGGCAACACATGATGACTCACTGATTTACGCAACTGTCTGGTTTGCGAATTAAAACTAGTCACCACTAGTGCTGCCCGATTCACGATTCGAATCAGGTTCACCGATTCGAATCGGTTCATTTTGGTAAAAAAACAGACTCACCGATTCAGCCCCAATTCAAGTTAATTATTTTTTTTCCACCACCGGCCACTGGACTCATTCCCATCTAATGTAACTTCCGGTTTTGCAAAACCAGAAGTTACATCAGAAGAAAGGAAAGGACGTGGGAGCGTCGAGGGAGGAGTGAGCAGACCTCGTGCAGCGGACCTCGGAAGCAAATAGTAACCGGCAGGAGGGCTGAGACTCGGTGGCGGGGGCTGGGGAAAATTAGAATCGGGCTGGGGAAGCTGAGAATCGGGCTGCCCAATTCACGATTCGAATCAATTTACCACGACAAAAAATTGGCCTCCCGATTCGTTGACCGACCCTCCCCCCTCGCCCCTAAAGCAGGAGCGGCAGCGCTGCCTCTTGCTGGCCTGCCACTCCTGCTTTAGAGGGCGAGTGGGGAGGGTCAGTCGGGAGTGGCTTCTCCGCTGGTGTCCGGCTTCCCCGCATCAATTTACCTAATTTCAGAAGAAGATCACTGGTTCTAGCGATCTTTGCAAGCTGCCATACGTCGTCCAAGTTGTCTTCTCTCTGCTGCGGTCCCACCCCTTCAGGGCAGGCTGTGAAATTAGGTAAATTGAATACGAAGGCCTTCGGGGGGTGCAGACGTTCAGGGAAGGGGGCCCTGGTGTAGAGGTACACGGAGGGAGGGAGGGAAGAGGGGTTCAAAGAGATGTGCATATGCCGGACTTTGGGGGAAGAAATAAGGGGAGAGGGAGAGAGATGGTGGACAATGGGATTTAGGGATGAAAGTTACAGAAAAGGAGAGATGCTGGATGAAAGGGCAGTTGAGAAAAGGTGAATCTGTAGATGGAGATGAAAAAAAGGAAAGATGCCAGACCTCCAGGGGAGGGAAGGGAAATGGAAGGGGAGGACAGAGATGGCAGATGGATGGTTAGCATGGAGAAAGAAGAAAGAAGGAGACCCTGGCAAGCAAGCTATCAGAAGACAATCAGAGCCTGGGATCAACAAGATTTTAACAATGACCAGACAACAAAAGGTAGAAAAAATAATTTTATTTTCTGTTTTGTGATTACAGTATGTCAGATTTGAAACGTGTATCCTGCCAGAGCTTTTGTTAGACTACAAACGTGAGCTAGGATTTAACAGAGAGAGGAAAAATCTTTTTTGTTTGTTTTGTTTACACCACAGCACCAGTGTGGTTAGGAAAAGGCAAAAGGGGGTGAAGAGGCTATAAAATAAACCCATTATATCATGAAAAGTGCAAACAATATTACTAACTAACTAGAGGGGCCTCAGTTAAGGAGCCTACGCAAGTCATAGACTCTGACCGCACAAGTCTGCGTAGATTTTCAGCTCCTTTGCTCCAATCATCGGCAACCCTCCAGTCCCTAACCTCCACTAAAATTAAGGTTTTAGATTTTATTGTACATAAATATCTAAAAAGTTTTATTGCAAAAGTTTAATAGTACTCTATAAAATCTAAATTTTTAATTCTTTTTATCCTCTTCAATTTTCAATTTAACAATGTGAGTGCACTATTTCTTTAAGATGAGACTACATTTTAACATCAAAGTGTTCATGGTAGAGTTTAAAGTTACTTAGCTCCAGCCAGACTGTATATTCACAGCAAATTGCTTCGGCATGTTTTGAAGCAATTTGCTGTGAATATACAGTCTGGCTGGAGCTAAGTAACTTTAAACTCTACCATGAACACTTTGATGTTAAAATGTAGTCTCATCTTAAAGAAATAGTGCACTCACATTGTTAAATTGAAAATTGAAGAGGATAAAAAGAATTAAAAATTTAGATTTTATAGAGTACTATTAAACTTTTGCAATAAAACTTTTTAGATATTTATATACAATAAAATCTAAAACCTTAATTTTAGTGGAGGTTAGGGACTGGAGGGTTGCCGATGATTGGAGCAAAGGAGCTGAAAATCTACACAGACTTGTGCGGTCAGAGTCTATGACTTGCGTAGGCTCCTTAACTGAGGCCCCTCTAGTTAGTTAGTAATATTGTTTGCACTTTTCATGATATAGTGGGGATCTAAGAGCTTTTACTATTATTATTTTTCCACTACGGGTTTTATACTATAAAATAAACCCACCAGGATGTTTGAAAAAAAAAAAAAAAAAAAAACACCCAATTGGGCAGGAAAATCGAATCGAATCGAAAAATCGAATCAAATTTTTTTTCCTGAATCGGGCAGCACTAGTCACCACTACTCAAAGTTAAAAATGAAGCAAGCCACACTATTTCCCAGAAAGCTAATATCCACATCCCTCAACAGCAGAGGCTGACCCTATCTTAGTCCTCATTCAGGAGAACAGCTGAAGAATATTTGGTGTAAACCTATACTATGTGATATCCTTCTTCAGATGGGTTTCCCTCCTAATCAAGCTTTCATTTTTGGAGCATAAAAACAAAGGGCTCCTTTTACAAAGGTGTGCTAGCATTTTTAGTGCACACACTGGATTAGCCAAAAAACTACCATCTGCTCAAGAAGAGGCAGTAGTGGCTAGCGCGAACTATTCCGCGTGTTAAGGCCCTAACGCACCTTTGTAAAAGGAGCCCAAAGTTACAAGTTCTTACAAAAAGTACTTAATCACAAACCTTACACTTCTCTTTCAGTTAGCTTTAGACAGACCAGTAAAATTGGACACTTACTGGATAGTTTGTAGACAGCTCCACGATACTGTGCACCACATCTTCAGTTCTCTGTTCTGGTCTGCTCCAGTGATCAAAAACCTCCAGAAAGGAATGCTGCAAACACAACAAACAAAACCAGAACAGAATTCTAGCTTATATTTTTGAAAATGTTTATTCCGTTTGCTATTTAATAAAAAAAAATTGTATAGAACAGCACTAACATTGCTTACCTGAATTTTAAGACTCCTTATGAATGTATCCCTCTTTTAAATTTACACTGAACTTTCTAGCGAATATTTAGTACTATTAAAGTCCTACACAACTAAAAAGTATTCATTTCAATTATGATGAGTGGAAATAGCCAAGGCAGGTTTGTTATTTATTAAATCCATACTAAATATAGTTTCACAATTATCATCACATACGTGAAAGGCTTCTAGGCGATGTTTAGGACATTACTTCTCTTAAAAGTTTAGGGAATTTGAAAGAGAGGCAGCAAAAACAATTTAAAAAGCTAGTTTATTATACTCATACTAGTTTTTTAGCCCATTACATTAACGGGTGCTAGAATGTGTAGACTTAGGCATTTCTTTCTTTCTTTCTGTCTCTCTCCCTGGCCCCCTGTCTGTCTTTCTTTCTAAATGCCTAAAATAAATGCCTAGATATTTAAGCTCCTGTCTTATCTAACACAGGGGAAATTGAGGCTGACGTAAAGAGGCACAGGGATTCGAAACTGGCATAGCCTCTGATTTGGTGAAATTAATACAGAGCCCCAAAAAAGAGCCAAATTGTTCAATAATCCCCATGAGGTTAGGGGAATGTGTTGCCATCCTACAAAAAGCATTATATCATCTGCAGACACTCCTGAACCCAATCCGTATCCCCTGTAATTCAGGGGAAGATCTAATCTTACAAGCTAGAGGCACAAATGACAGAGAACAGCAGGGACAATAGTGGGCATCCTTGTCGGGTACCACGCTGTAGAGGAAAAGCAGATGCCCACTGCTGATTAATCAACAGTTGTGCCATAGGTGCATTATACAACCGAACTATTAATTGATGAAAAGAGCCCTCAATGCCATATTCCCGCACTACCCAAAAAAGATAATTCCAGGTGACCTTATCGAAGGCCTTCTCTGCGTCTAAACTAGCCAGGATGTCGTCCCCAGCCTGAGCCCGACCCTCCCGTATTGCCACTAAGTCTTTCATGATATTGGCAGAGGCAAAATAATCGGGAACAAAGCCCACCTGGTCATGATGGAATCACTTGAGCAAAATTATGGGCCAGGATCCCAGTTAAAATCTTCATGTCCTGATTGAGTAGATATGGGTTTATAAGAACCCACAAGTTCTGGGTCTTTGCCAGGCTTAGGAAGCACGACTATGTTACATTACATTACTGACTTTTATTCCGCCTGTACTTTGCAGTTCTAAGCGGATTACATCAGAAGATAATTGGACATTTCCAGGAAAAAAGTTACAATTAAGATAACTAAGCGTTTCCAGGAAAAAAAATTACAATTAAAGAGCTGGTTACATTATACAATTAAGGAGCTGGTTTCATAATAAAGTTGAGAAGAGGGTACAAGACAGATAGAAAAATTAGGAAAACGTCAGATGGAGCAGGAAGATTACGAGGTAGTTAAAGAGTGGAAGCTGGTTACATTGTTGAGTCTTAGGGGGATAATACAGGTAGAGATGGTGAGAGGGGGGGGGAGTTGCAAGGGGGGAGGGGAAGGGGGTTAGGCTATCTGGATAAATTTTTTGAATAGCAGGGTTTTGATATCTTTTCTGAACGTTTTGAAGTCAGTTGTTGCTGTGAGCAGGTTGGAGATGTAGGGGGTCCAATTTTGCTGCCTGTGTTGATAGTAGGTGGTCGTATATCTTTTTGTGCTGAGTTCCTTTGAGAGGGGGGTAGGAGAAAGGGGACTGGGTTCTCCTTTGTCTGGATGAGAGGTTCCGATTTAGGCGGTTATTTAGGTGGGTGGGTGCAGTTCCATTTAGTGCTTTGAATAGTAGGCAGTATAGTTTGAATTGAATGCGGGCTTGTATAGGTAGCCAGTGTGAATCTAGGTAGGCGTTGGTGATGTGATCAAATTTTCCAAGTGAGTAGATCAGTCTGAGGGCTGTGTTCTGTACAGTCTGTAGCTGTTTTATTAAGTATGTGGGGCATGGTAGGTAGAGGATATTGCAATAGTCCACTAGACTCAGGACTAGGGATTGGACTATAAGTCTGTATTGATCTTTGTCAAAAAATTTTCTTATTTTTCGTAGGTTGCGCATGGTAAAGAATGTTTTTTGAGTAGTTTTGTTGATTTGGACCTGCAGGGTGCAGCATCTGTCTGGGAAACAAGATCCTGGAATTAGAAACAGAAATGAGGAATGCCGACCTGGATGTGTTGGCGATATCTGAGACCTGGCTCACGGATTCCCACGGGTGGGACATGGTCATACCGGGTTACAACTTGCTTCGCCGGGACAGAGAGGGCAAAATGGGAGGAAGTGTAGCATTATATACTAAAGATGACATTAAGGTCACCAGAATCACAGATGTCCACTACACTGGGGAATCCCTTTGGGCAAATTTGACCAGAGGGAAGGACAAATGCCTGTATCTTGGCGTAATATACAGACCCCCAAGACAACAGGATGACCTAGATATGGAATTAATCGGAGATATAGAGAATATCACCTTGCGTTGGGACACAGTATTGTTAGGTGACTTCAACATGCCTGATGTGGATTGGGACACGCTTTCCTCTGCTTCCGGCAGCAGCAGGAGGCTATTAAACTCTATGAAGGGAGCAAGACTCAGGCAACTGGTGTTGGAACCAACAAGGGACCAGGCAATACTGGACCTGATACTTACCAATGGAGAAAGTGTCACAGAGGTCTCGGTGGGCGACACATTGGCCTCCAGTGACCACAACATGGTATGGTTCAATCTCAGGAAAGGTTTCACTAAATCTACCACACTGACCAAGGTCCTCAAATTCAAGGACACAAACTTCAAAGAAATGGGAGACTTTGTTCACCAGGCGCTACGAACCCAAGCAGAAACCGATAACGTGGAAAAAATGTGGTCGACTTTGAAAGCCACCATACAAGAAGCAACAAACCGCTATGTTAAATCAGTAAGTAAACGGCGAAGGAACAATAAGCCACAGTGGTTCTCTGCGGAGATTTCGGACCTCATCAAGGAGAAGAAAAAAGCATTCATCTCTTACAAACAATCAGGGAAACAGGACTCTAGGGAAGTCTATCTGGCCAAGTAGAAAGCCGTCAAATTACGCATGGAGGCCAAATTCCGCATGGAGGAGTCTCTAGCGAAGAACATCCAGAAAGAAGATAAATCCTTCTTCAGGTATATCAGTGACAGAAATAAGAACTCAGGCGGGATAGTACGTCTTAGGAAACCAGACGGAGACTATGTAGAAGCGGACTCTGAAAAAGCCCAACTGTTAAATGAATACTTCTGCTCAGTCTTCACCTGCGAGGCGCCAGGACTCGGCCCTCAACTACAGACAAGGGTTGACGCAGATACCCGTTTAGTAATTTCGAGTTTACACCCAGCGGTGTCTACTGCGAGCTGTCAAAGTTTAAGGTTAACAAGGCAATGGGGCCTGACAATCTACACCCCAGGGTGCTCAGGGAGTTGTGTGATGTCTTGGCAGAACCGCTATCCGCGCTCTTCAATCTCTCCCTTAGTACGGGTAACGTCCCGTTGAACTGGAAGACGGCTAATGTCATTCCACTCCACAAGAAAGGCTCCAAGATGGAGACAGCAAACTACAGACCGATGAGTCTCACATCAATAGTGTGCAAACTAATGGAAACTCTAATCAAATGCCAATTGGATACGATCCTGAACAAGGAGAATCTACGGGATCCCTGTCAACATGGATTTCCTAAGGGGAGATCCTGCCAATCCAACCTGATCAGCTTCTTTGACTGGGTGACGAGGAAGCTGGATGTTGGGGAGTCCCTGGACATCGTATACCTGGACTTCAGTAAAGCATTCGATAGCGTACCACACCGCAGGTTGCTGAGCAAGATGAGTTCTATAGGATTGGGCGACACTGACGAAATGGGTTGGGAACTGGCTTGGAGGTAGGCTTCAGAGGGTAGTGGTGAACGGCACCCCCTCCGAAATGACGGAGGTAATCAGTGGAGTGCCGCAGGGCTTGGTCCTGGGCCCGATCCTATTCAACATCTTTATAAGAGACTTGGCAGAAGGGCTGCGAGGTAAAATAACATTATTTGCCGATGACGCCAAACTAATCAATGTAGTGGGCAAAAGCACAACAGACATAAATTCAATGTCCGACAACACAATGCACGACCTACTCCTACTGGAGCGCTGGTCTAGGTCCTGGCAACTCAGCTTCAATGCCAAAAAATGCAAAGTCATGCACCTGGGCAGCCATAAGCCATGCAAGACTTACACCCTTAATGGCGAGATCCTAACAAGAACTGAAGCAGAACGAGACTTAGGGGTGATCGTCAGTGAGAACATGAAGACTGCCAATCAAGTGGAGCAAGCTTCATCCAAGGCAAGGCAAATCATAGGTTGCATACTCAGGAGTTTCATTAGCCGTAAGCCTGAAGTCATTATGCCATTGTATATATCCATGGTGAGGCCCCACCTGGAATACTGTGTGCAATTCTGGAAGGATGTGCTGAGACTGGAGTCGGTCCAGAGAATGGACACCCGGATGGTCTTGGGACTCAAGGATCTCCCGTACGAGGAACGGCTGGATAAGTTGCAGCTGTACTCACTCGAGGAACGCAGAGAGAGGGGTGACATGATCGAGACATTCAAATATCTCACGGGCCGCATCGAGATGGAAGAAGATATCTTCTTTTTCAAGGGTCCTGCAGCAACAAGGGGGCATCCGTGGAAAATCAGGGGCGGGAAACTGCACGGGGACACCAGGAAATTCTTTTTCACTGAAAGGGTGGTTGATCGCTGGAATACTCTTCCACTTCAGGTTATTGAGGCCAGCAGCGTGCCTGATTTTAAGGCCAAATGGGATAGACACGTGGGATCTATTCACAGAGAAAGGTAGGGGAGGGTCATTGGGGTGGGCAGACTAGATGGGCCATGGCCCTTATCTGCCGTCTATTTCTATGTTTCTATGTTTCTATATTGTAACTCCGAGGAGTTTAAGAACGGGCAGTATAGGGTATTTGGTGGCATTTATTTCTAATTCGGTTATAGATGGGGTTTTGTCCTTTTCAAGCATTAGAAATTTTGTTTTGTCCGGGTTGAGCTTCAGTTTGTGGTCTAGCATCCATTTTTCCACTGCTTCTAATGTTTTTTTCAGGTTGTCTATTGAGGTGGGTTCTTGCGAGTTGAAGGGGAGGAGTATGGTTATGTCGTCTGCGTAGCTGAATGAAGTTACTTCTAGGTTGTCTAGAATGGTACCAAGGGAGGATATGAAGAGGTTGAAGAGCATAGGCGACAGAGGTGACCCTTGAGGTACTCCACAGGGGTTAGACCAGGGATTTGATAAGAGATCTTTTGTTTTTACTCTGTAAGTTCTTGTTTTGAGGAATCCTTGGAACCAATTGTATACCCCGCCTGAGATCCCTATGGCTTCTAGAATCTGAAGAAGTATGGTGTGATCTACCATGTCAAATGCGGCACAGAGGTCGAGTTGGATAATCAGCATCCTTCTTCCTTTACTAAGGTGCTGTCGGGCTATATCTAGTAGAGATACTAGTAGTGTCTCTGTACTGTGGTTTGATCTGAACCCTAATTGTGTGGGGTGAAGTAGGTTGTGGTCTTCAAGGTAATTTGTGAGGTATTGTGCTACCAGACCTTCTGTTAGTTTAACATATAATGGAATTGAGGCGATGGGTCTGTAATTGGAAGGGGTATCTATTGGGCCTTTGTGGTCTTTCAGTATTGGGGTGATTATGATTTCTCCTTGGTCTTGTGGGTATTGACCTTCCGTAAGAGTAGTTTGAATCCATTGAATGAGGCTAGCTCTGAATTTGGGGGAGGCATTTGTTAGCAGGTATGAGGGGCAATTGTTCAGGTCGCATGACGCTTGGCTGTATTTTTTGTAGAGTCGGTTCATGTCCGACCATTGTACCACTGGGAAGTTGGTCCAGTATCTGTCAGCTGCAGTGGCATCTCCTGTTGTAGGGTTTATTATTATCTCGTCGAGATGGGTTAGTGAGTTACTGAAGGAATTCTGATTGTGGTAATCTTGTTTTTGAAGAAGTCTGCTAGTTGGGTGGCTGTTGGAGGGGAGGTACCTTGTGTGGCTAGGAATGGCTTGGTGTCGGTAAGATTTTTTACTAGTTGGAAGAGTTTCTTTGTGTCTAAGGTTTCTGTGCCGATTAGTTTGGAGTAATAAGCTTTTCGTTTTTCTTTAAGTTTGACCTTATATTGTTTTATTGAGTTTCTCCATGTTATTTTGGTGAGTTCTTGGTTCTTTTTTCTCCAGACTCTTTCGAGGTGTCGGCAATGTCTTTTTAGTTAGAGGAGTTCTATGTCGAACCATTTGTCAGAAGATCTGCAGAGTTTGTGTTTTATCTTTACTGGGGCTAGCTCATTCAGGATTGTTTCGCTCAGGGTGCGCCACTGGCGTATAAAATCATTAGGGTCTATGTAGGTAATTGTGTGGTCAGCTTTGGCCCAGAATGTGGAGGGTTCGATTTTTTGTCGGGTTTTGAAGGAGGTTTTGTGGGGTTCGTGTTTGTTTGTGTTTTGTGCCCAGTTGATGGTGAATGTAAGATTGCAGTGGTCTGACCATAGGGAGGTGTGCCAGGCCCCATTAGAAATATGAATGTCTGATGAGTGGGGATGTTAGGACATATAAGCGGCAATATCAAGTTGGTGGCCTTTCTCGTGCATGTGTTGGGGGTAAAGAATTTGGTAGGATAGTGCCTTGAGGTGTGAGAGTATGCCATCGACTTGTTTGGAGGTGTGGTCTTCTAGGTGGAGATTTATGTAGCCGAGGAGCAGGTTATGTGTAGAGGTTAGAGAATTCTGGAAGATGAAACCTTGAAGTTCGTGTTTTGTGGTGTTCCATTTTCCTGGAGTTATGTAGCAGAGGATGTAGGTTATAGTGCCTTTGAGTGAGTCACTGGAGAGTTGGCAGGCTAGCAGATCTAAGTGGGGGGTGGAGCATTTGTCTAGGACTTTTATATTTAGGTTGTTTTTTACTAGGATGGCTAGACCTCCTCCTCGTTTTTTTTCTCGGCAGACTACTTCAAGTTTGTATCTTTTTGGACAGAATTCTGTTATGCTTGGGACCGAGTCGGAGGAGAGCCAGGTTTCGGCAAGGAATAGGCAGTCTAGCTGTTCTTTCACTATCCAATCTTTTATAAGGTCTGCCTTTGGGCTAATTGATCTTATGTTCATGTACGCACATGGGATTGAGGTGTGATTTTTGTGGGGGTTAGAGGTAAACTTTGGGTGGAGGAGGTTTCTAGGTGTAGGAGAGGGTTTGTGAGCTTTCGTCCTTGCATTGGGAGGTGGTTTTCTTCCCCATGTGGGTGGGATGCTTTTGTGGGTGGCCAAAGTGCATTCTATCAGATTTCTTGTAGGGTGGGTGGGTCTGTCTGTATGTTGCCGTTAGTTTTGGAATTGGGGATAAGTGATAGCCTGCTGTCTTCCAGGTTGTTGAGAGCAGGGAGAGCAATAAGAGGACAAATAAGAGTTTGGTTGTGAGGGATGCCATCTTGTCATTGAATGAGGGGGGGTTCGGCCTGGGCTGAGAGCTGGGATGGGACTGAAGGGCTAGTGAGATGGAGGAGTTGGGGTCAGGTAAGGTTTCTTTCGGAGGGAGATGGGAGTCGGGGGGGAGGGGGACAGAAGGAGAGGAAAGGCGTTTTTTTTACCTCTCCGCCCTGCTGGATTGGAAGTAAAGCAATGCTCTGAGGGTGTTATGCGGGCTGGAGAGTTGGCAGCTGGGGTGGAGTATGGTTCTTGGTCGGCGTATATTGTGTCTCTACCAAAGGCTCTACTCAATGTCACTTCGCGATGCCTATGTGCGTATGATTTTGTTCCAGACGTAAGCTCCCCCCCATGTTGTAATTCCGCAAACATGGCTGCCATGGTAGGGCCCACCTGCCCAGACATGAGTTTATAAAATTCAGGACACATGCCATCTGGCCCTGGGGCCTTAGCCAACTTGATTGAGCCTATGGATTGCCTGATGTATGTCCAATACCATAATGGGAGCATTAAGTTATTGCAATTGCAACTCAGTAACCCATGATAAGGTCAGATGATGAAAGAATTGGTCCCTCTGCACAACATTAAAGAGACCCGCACTATATAAGTCTCTATAGAACCTCACAAACTGATCTTGTATTTTCTTTTCAGAACTGTGAAGAACCTGCCCACTCTCCCTTATGAGAGACACCCAGGCCAGTTATTGATATATTAATTATTGAAGTTATTGATATATTTAACCAGGGAGACAATCCTATGATTAACTATTAAACAATAAACTTAGTTCTCTATGTGACAGCATATTCCCAACTCACAAATCTCCTGAAAATGGTGCATATTCCAGTACAATTCCCAAGTCTCCTGAAGACGGTTTCATTGCAAATCAGATCTATATTCAACGTTTTTCAGCTCCAAGAATACAATATCATAAAGGAGTCTCTGCCACTGTTTGAAAAGTAGCAGAATCAAGATCTTTCCATCTCAATAAGATGGCTTTCCTCCCCAGATCCAAGGTCTTGCATAGAAATATTGCCCTGCCATCAAAGGTGAAGTATTCTGACGGCCCCCTTGGAAGAGAATTGATACTCCATTAAAGGCAAAATGAATATTCAACATATTATGCAGATAATCCCACACCTGCTTCAAAAAATGCTGAATATAGGAACAGGATCAAAACATATGACTAGGGGTAGCATGAGGGGTGCCACATTTTAGATAACCTCCTTGAAGTGCGATACCAGTTCTAAACGCTTTCCACAGAGAAATAAAAGCTTGAAATATAAATTTATATTTGTCCTCCTGGAGGATCATATTATAAAAAAGCTGTGGAATGACACGGAATGGCCACCTCAAGACAGATTTATCTATCCCAAGATCCTCAGTCCAAGTCACAGAGCGAACATTCAAGGATACCTCAGGTATAAAGTCTAATAATACTCTACGGAGATAAGTTAAAGAGACTTTTCTCTTCTCTCTCAAACTTAGACTAGCATGTAACTTTTGTGCTGCTACTGCCATTAGATCTTGCTTGGAAAGTGTGGAGATATAGCGATGGACACTAAGTTCAAACATATCACATAAAGTAGAAAGAGGGAGTTGTACACCCGACTCATCCAACATATCCTCCACCCAACACAGAACTTTATCCCTCCATTTCCAAAAATAGTGCCCAAACAGTCCTGGTAGAAATTCCTTACTCCCACAAAGTGGAAAGAGAGGAGTAATTAATGGGTTTTACATTTAACCAGTGACCACAGAGGAAAAGCCCCTGGCCAAAAGACCAAAGTGGTCCGGAACTTGAAGTGCAAATGGTCCCTGAGTGAGCAACCGCCAAAGGCAAGGAAGATGCAGACTGCTCCCAGAGCTCAGCCTCACAAGGGCTGCGTACCAAGGTTGTCTGGGCCAGTCCGGAGCCACAAGGATCACTGGACCCTGTGTGAGGACACCTGGCGCAAAACACGCACTATCATGGGCCATGGGGGAAAGATGTACAGGAGTAGGCCAAGGTTGAACCAGAGTGTCGAGTCCGATGCTGCTGACCTCTCGGCAGTGGCTGAAGAATCTGTCTGCCTTCCGATCCACTGATGACGCCATCAGATCGAACGTGGGACGACCCCCCAGCAGTGCACTATGGCCTCGAAAGCCAGCCCTGACAGGGACCATTCTCCCTGGTCCAGAGACTAATGACAGAGTAAGTCTGCCTGAACGTTGCCGACGCTGTCCACATGGGCTGCAGATGAGGCCAAGCAAAGAGCATCTGAGCCTCCAATCCCAGCAGAGGACTCCTCATGCCCTCTTGACAGTAGACGTAGGCAACAGCCTTCACATTGTCTGAGAACACACAGCTGTAACTCCCTCGGAATCGTAGCGGAGCTAACCGGATCACTCGTAGCTCCAGCCAATTGATCGACCATCGGCTCTCTCATGGTGTCCAGTGGCCCTGGACCGGGACAGAAATGCAAACCGCTCCCCAACCGGAGAGACTCGCGTCCGCAGTCACGGTCACCCAATCCAAGACCCACAGAGGAAGCCCTGTGGACAGAATGACTGGGTTGAACCACCACATCATACTGCTGTGCGCTGCTGCCAACCAAGGCAGCTTCACCCCCGGCATCTCTCTGGGGATTCCACTGCTCCAGAGGCAAAAACTGAAGAGAACGCAGGCAAGCTCCTGCCCACGGGATTACATCTATGGTCACCACCATGAGACCCAACACTTGAAGGTACTGCCAGGCCGTCACTGTCAGGACTGCTAACATGTCCCAAATTGCACTCCTGAGTTTCAGTCTTCTGGATCCTGGAAAAAAACACACCCAGTTCAAATTCCCCAGGTACTCCAAGTCCTTGGTCGGCACAAGACGACTCTTCCTCAGAGTTAGCACCCATCCGAGATATACCAGCGAACCGCCAAGCGACCCTGCTTCCACTAAGGAGCTCTGATCAGCCAGTCGTCGAGGTACGGAAGCACTAGGACACCACCACCATGATCTTGGTAAAGGTCTGGTCGCTGATGCCAAACCGAGAGGGAGCGCCACAAACTGGAAATGCCTCCCAAGAATAAGAAACCTCAAGAACCTCCAATCTGGGAATATCGGGAAGTGGGAATATGCTTCCATGAAATCTAAGGAAGCCAAAATCTCCCTGGGTGCCACCGCTGCAGAACTCGCCAGAATGCGTGCACTGCTCACAAGTCCAGAATCGGTCTGCAATCGGAGTTCTTTGGCACGAGGAAGAAAATCGAGTATTTTCTGGAGCTGAAAGCATCCCATGGGACGGACTCCATGGCCACCAAATCCATTAACCAGCCCAGTCCAAATTTCCCTCGGGAGAGGACCGGAAGAAATCCGGAAGTAGCTGGAAAAACTGTAGGCGAAGACCATCCTTTAAAACTGCAAGAATCCACGGGTCTTAGGTTGGCTTTAGCCATTCTGAAAGGAAGGCTGAAAGCCGCCCCCCGATTTGGAGGGTGGGGCCTCACCAGAGACCTGGTGTCATAAGGTTCTCTTAGAAGGGACAGAAGATTGAGAGTTGGAAGGCTGCTGGTGCGCTGCACCTCCAAAATGAGGTCTATAGGACGCTCCGAAATGCCGCCCCGCCGCAGGGAGTCCGGCGTACTGATATTTGCCAGAAGGGCCAAAAAATCAGCCATTCCGTCCCCCTGGACAGACGAGGACCAGAGCCAGGAAGCGTCTGAGGCTTACGGTCCTGCACACTCGCCAACAGGTCATCCAAACCCTGGCCAAATAAGGGCAAACCGTCGAAGGGTAAGTTGCTCAGCACAGACATAGATGAAGAATCACCCGACCAATGTTGAATCCATAACAGTCTCCTGAAAAAGCACCCAACTTAGCAAACACGGTCAAAATATCACAGCATGCGGCTGCCAAATAATTCACTCTAGAAACCAGGAAACCGAGGTCCCAAAGGACAACATCCACAGGAACCTGACGAAGTTCAGTACGACATGCTCGGGCCACAGAGGAAGTGCCCGCTGCAGATCACACTCCCGTCGCAGCACATCAAAAGACGCTTCATAACAAAATCTAGTTTTCAGTCCAAGACATCCTTCAGGACAACCTCTCCAGCCTAGGGCAAGGAGGTACATTTAGCGACCTGAGCCACTGCAAAATCCACCTCAGCAGGACTAGGTACTTGGAAAATTACGAAACCATGGGATACAATGTAGCCCTGGCCCTAGCGCACTTCAGGGGACCCCCTGGGGTCCCCCAACCTCTAAAAGCATTTCTGTTGAGTCCGCATGAGCTGGAAATGCAGCAGAGAGAGGGTGAATAGAACACGATCGAACACTCTGCCTGAACTGCAGAGTCTGGGTCAAGTCCCAATGTCCACAGGGATTCAGAGATAAGATCAGGAAGGCAACTGGACTTAGCCTGCGCACCTTCTATTACTCTCCCACATCGTGAGAATCAGCGTTCTGGTAATCCCTGAGATCCGCTAGGCTAGTCAGGTCAGCGTGACCTGCTGAAGCACCGTGCGACAGCAACAGCCTAGAATGTGACGCAGGTACCGAAACAATAGCGGGAAGTTGCTGCTGACGTTCAGGCATACCAGCAAGGATCAGATTGACATGCTGGAATCTAAAAGCTGTTTAGATTGCTGCACCGAAGTCTGATAGGGAGACACAGGCATAGCCGGCTTTCTCATGAAAGCCTGATACATCGTATTCACAAATTCCAGTGGAAATTAGTCCTCGGTGGCCTGAGCCGATCAGCAGGGATCAGATGTGAAATTGTTTGAAGATCGATGAGACTTTCCCTGGAACTGCGCTTGCGTTTTGCAAGAACGCCCTAATCACACAATTCTGGCGTCCCAGACGCTTGAATCGCATCTCTGGCGGAAACGGAAGAAAGCAGGTTCTCTCCGGAGGAGGATAGTGCGGAATCCACACACTGTTTATGCCCTTTACAGGCCGCGGTGTACAGAATACGCGGCTGCGAAACTGCAAGCCATCCGCTATATTTACGGCATGAATCCATGCCATCCTGTCCTGAGGTGGCCATCTGTGAACTTTGGAGCAAAAACAAAGCTTCGAAGTCCAAAAAAATATAGTTTTAAAACTTTAAAGAAAATCTAAGATGGCTGCCGTGGGCGTCAATTTTGACAGAAAAATGGCAGTTAAAAATGCAGGAAAACACTAAAAACAGCGATTTTAGGATTTTACAGGTGGGAGGGATCAGGGCAGGCAGGGAACTCCCCAAAACCCCGATTTGAGGACCCCCCAAATCGGCAAACTCTGTGACTCACAGACACCACAGATACATGTGCTGCAATGCTTTTCAATGGAGGCCAGCAAAACACAGTGCAAGCATAGGGAGATCATTACCTCAGGAGCTGATTAAACTGGATTTTTCAGATCTTCTGGCCTCATCAACTTGTCTGTCACCTCAGATCACGACCACTAGGACCCCTCAAGGAAATCAGGGAAGACAAGCGGCGCGGTCCAACCCTACTCCTTGGAACCGCAGCAGCCTGCACTCTACCCCTTTGCGGACTAACCAGAGGAGAGATGGCTCCCAAACCCGGAGACCCGATTCAATCTGCAGGCTGTCCGGAGGGCTTACCGCAGTTTCAGGCTTTACAGAGAACCCTCCAGAAGCAAACAATTTTCAAAATATCTATGATCTCCCGCCGAAGGATCACTCGCACAGAGTTGATCTGCAGCACATGGGCAAACCCGCGGAAAAAAAAAAAAAAAAAAGAACTAGGAATTGAAAACAAATCACGAGCAGAATTAACTGAAATGAAACCATCTGGGCAACTATATTACATCCCTATGGGGCAGACGTTGGTCTCCTGTGCCCAGAGCTTTATTCGGCTATTATACTATTGCTGCACCGAAATAGAAAGGAATGATAGCTTTTGTACCGCAGACTGTGCTTCTGGGAAAGAAAGCCATATTGACAAACTGGATTACAGGATCCACCGACTTACAGTCGGTGGAAAGCTATGATGATAGTGCAAGCCTCTCTGGAGCGGAGACAGGCTGGTGACCTTGACCTGGGCCCAGGGAACATTTTTGGATGGACCTTACACCTCAGGCCTGTGGATGTCTAATGAACTTTTGAAGGGGGTCACACGTCACTTGATAGAATGTTGGTTGTTGTTACTACTGTTGTTGGTGGGAGGGGGGTGGGTGGAGGGATGGTGGGGGTTTGAGTAGTGCACATGTAAGAGTCTCTGGATTAAACTGCTATGATTCTTTACTTGCACTTTTTTCTTGAAAACTTTAATAAATATATATAAACATAACTGAAATGAAACCAAGCAGTGAAGCTGCAGGAACAAACTAGGCATGTCAGGAAGCTCCAAAGAGGAGGGATCATCTTTTAGTTGCCCTGCAGCTGAAACTATCAGAGATGCAATATCCCATCCGTTCAGCCTCAAGAGAGATTGTACAAGAATGTAAAGGTTAAAAAACAAAAAATGGAAGACCCAATATTCCACAGAGAAAACAATCTGGAAGGACTACACATGTGGACTTTTATAATTGTATTTATTTGTGTTTTTTGGAAGAAGGAATAAATAAATCATCTTTTTAGATCATCATCATCCATAGTTTTCTGTTTTTATCGTTTGGAATGTAAAGGTTAGAAATTCAATGATTTCAGAAGCAGGGGTGAAATTTTGGAATGAACTGACAGATCAATTGTGTTTATGCAAGACCAGAGATACCTTTTGAAGGGGCATATACATCTATTCCTGCTTGTGTAACATATGAAAAAACTGTTGAAACAGTTTGTATTTGCCAAGAAATCACAAGGTCATTTTCTCTTTGTGTTCTGAGCTCCTGTTTTGTAGCTGGCTAATTTTGCCAAGGTCATTCCTCCTCATGTACTGAACCCCCACAGCCTGAGTCAGGATTTAGATAAGAAATGTTTGCTACCTCTTTCTAGCTGCTTTTATGTATCTTGTTAACATATATGGTCTTTCCTACAGTTATATCCTGAGAAAACTGACCCATGTAAAATGCTATATATATGTATGCAGTACTCTGAATAAACGAGACATCTCTTTGCATATTTGCATGTGCGTTTGTGTGTGTGTGATTTCTTTCTAAAGAGGTGTCCCCGGATGCATCTGCAGTGAGGACAGCAGAACAAGGCTAATAAAAATTGGGACCTGGTCGTTTCAGCTGGGGGCTATGTCCGGGATTGGATCGGATACCGTTGGCTTTCCAGACCTCACCAGGACTGCCGGTCCGTTTCCAAATCCTTTGTAAGTTTATATTTGGCTTTTGGGAAGTCCATAGTGGTGGTTTTTGGCTTTTGGAAAGTCCATAGTGGAGGTTTTGGCAACTCCACAGATTACCTGTCCTTTTGGGAAGGACTGATCTAACTAATTCAAATCTGTACAGGCTCCCCTGTTCTGCTGTTCTGGGGAAACTTTCTTGCATGTGCTTCTTCTTTCTATCGCATTGTATATTAAGGTGTCTTGTTTATAAGGTAAGGTAAGTAAGATTTGTGTATTACCACGCTGTGTTTTGTAATAGGGAAAGTAGACATTGTACATTTGTGTGTGTATATATATATATATATATATATATACCGTATTTGCCGGCGTATAAGACGACTGGGCGTATAAGACGACCCCCCAACTTTTACAGTTAAAATATAGAGTTTGTTATATACTCGCCATATAAGACTACCCCTTCTTCCGCACACCTTCTGCACAACAAATAAAACTTAAAAAAACATCAGAATTTATTTCAACAATTTTAATTAATTCACTAAAGCTGAATAGAACAATAAACCCATGGGAGCTGCCATGCTATTTGTTTTCTAAACTGTTAACCAAACTGAAACTGTCAATGATAGAAGGAAGATAACACATAGAGGGAGAGAGCAAGTGCCGGGCAAGTCCCTAGCAAGTTTGCTGGCATGACAGTTTCCCTTTAAAAGCCTTCAAAAGCCTCCTGTTCGCCCCCGCAACTTCCTTAAGGGCTAGACTCCACACACGGCCGCATGTGCGAGAGACGTAGTAAAGAGAAAAGGGGTGGGGCCAGAGCGCCGCTGCTTCCCGCTGCGCAGGATGATGGAGATGGCACCCTTGTCACACTGATGTCCCGCCATGGCCCCGCTGATGTCCCGGCAGGTTTACTAGTACCGTAAGCACCGTAAGGAGGTAAGGAAGGAGATGTTAGGGCATGTAAAGTAAGGGCATGTAAACAGTAGAGTTGCACGGGGACAGAAATCCCACCCGTCCCCGCCAAAGTCCCACCCATCCCCACCCGTCCCCGTGAGGAATCCCACCCATCCCCACCCGTCCCCGTGAGGATTCCCTCCGTCCCCACCCGTCCCCGCGAGGAATCCCCTCCGTCCCCGCCCGTCCCTATAAACTTCAGAAATAGTTATTTCATTTAATTATGCTACTGAATTAAAGGCTCTGGTAGAAACCCATTTACAAATAAGCAAAAAGACTTTATTAATTTGAAAATATTAATTGGGAAGAATACATACTTTGCAAATGGGTTTCTACCAGAGCCTCTAATGTTTATAAATTTTTATCAACACAACTAATATACTACTTTATCCTGAAGCAAAATAAAAAAAAAGAAATATAATTCTTTTCCTACCTTTGTTGCCTGGTTTCTGCTTTCCTCATGTTCTCATTCAATTCCTTCCATCCACTGTCTCTCTTCCTTCTGCATCTTCCATTTGCTCTGTTACTGTGTCTCTCCCTTTCTTCCCACTTCCAAATTGGTCTGGCACCCATCTTCTTCTCTCCGCTCCCCCCATAGTCTGGCATCTGTCTTCTTCCCTGCCAGCGTCTTCTCCCTACTCTCTCTTCCCCATTTCCTTTCAGCGTCCTTCTCCCCCCATCTTCCCCATGTCCTGTCAGCGTCCTTCTCCCCCCTCTGTCTTCCACATGTGCTTTCAGTGTCCTTCTCCCCCCTCTACTTCCCCATGTCCTTCTCCCTCTCTGTCTTTCCCATGGCCTTTCAGCGTCCTTCTCCACCCCCCCCGTCTTCCCCATGTCCTTTCAGCGTCCTTCTCCACCCCTTTGTCTTCCCCATGTGCTTTCAGCATCCTTCTCCCCCCTCTGTCATCCACAAGTGCTTTCAGAGTCCTCCCCCCCACCCTTCCCATGGTCTTTCAGCGTCCTTCTCCACCCCTTTGTATTCCCCATGTGCTTTCAGCGTCCTTCTCCCTCCTCTGTCTTCAAGTGCTTTCAGAGTCCTTCCCCCCCCCTCCCGTCTTCCCCATGGCCTTTCAGCGTCCTTCTCCCCACTCCTTCTCTACCGCCCCGGGTGCAGCACAGCCGGCCAGGTCCCCTTACTTTTGTGGCACTTCCCCGACCGACTGACAACAGCCCCGGTCCGACAAACCTCCCTGCCCTTAACTGCGAATCTAAATTACCTTATTACAGCTGCTGTAAGAAGATAATTTAGATTCGCGGCTACAGGGCAGGGAGGATTGTCGGACCGGGGCTGTTGTTGGTCGGTCGGGGAAGTGCCACAAAAGTAAGGGGACCTGGCCGGCTGTGCTGCAACCGGGGCGGGGTGTGGCGGGGCGGACCGCCCCCTCCCTTGGTAGCCACTCGAACCGCGAGGCTACTCTCCTCCTTACCTGCACTGCCTGCAGCACAGAGCCAAATGGAAGTCTTCCCAACGTCAGCGCTTACGTCGGAAGGAGGGAGGGCTTTGTTTAAGCCCTCCCTCCCCTCCGACGTCAGCGCTGACGTCGGGAAGACTTCCGTTCGGCTCTGTGCTGCAAGCAGAGAAGGTAGGGAGAAGAGCCGCGCGACTGAGTACATCCAGCCCCGCAGGAACCCCGCGACCCTCGGAGGCGTCCCCACGGGATCCCCGCGACCCTAGGGGGCGTCCCCACGGGATCCCCGCGACCCTAGGGGTGTCCCCACGGGATCCCCGTGACCCAAAGGGGGAACCCGCGGGATTCCCGTCGTCCCCGTTCCCGTGCAGCTCTCTAGTAAACAGTACCCGGCGTATAAGACGACCCCCGACTTTGGGGAGGATTTTAAGGTACTGAAAAGTCGTCTTATACGCCGGCAAATACGGTATATATATTATGAAAAGAATAGGGTTGAGTCAAAATCTAGATTGAGTTTCTTCTGTGAGCACCCTGCGATTGTGTGTGTGTGTGAGACGTGCCAGGGGCACGAAGCGAGAGGGGGGTCCTTATTTGCGTTTCCATTGTCCTGCGAAGGGCGTGGCCAGAGACGGTCGAAGCAAAAGATTTCTGTTGAATGCGGGGTGGCTCAAGGGGACAGAATGGGGAGTAAAGCAGAAGTGAGAGACCTCTCCAGACAGCAATCCTCAGGAAAAGCCCTTAGAGAGGATACTGCAGTGATAATGACAGTGTGTCAGGTATTAAGAGAAAAGATAAGAAGCAAATGATAAGTATTGAGACTCCACCTAGCTTCTGGCCAAAGTTTAGTGCGGAGGAAAAATTGGCTATGTCAAATTTTAAATTAGTAGGAGAATTGCAAGCAGCACTAAGGAAGCTAAAAATGTTTCCTGTTGAAAAACAAAAGGGATTGCAAAGAGATAAAAATCTGCCCATGAGACCCCTTAAACTATTTATCTCCTCCCTGTAAAACCCTTGGGGGAGAGGGGATGTTAGGAGAAAATAATTTGAGACGGTGCCTTAAACAGAGATGGGAGGAGCTGAACAGATTCTCTGCGAGAGTCAGGGGGGAAAACATTTCCTTGTTTAGATGTTAAAAGTCGGAATTTATACAGCACTTCTGACTAAGAACATAAGAACATAAGAAGTTGCCTCCGCTGAGGCAGACCAGAGGTCCATCTCGCCCAGAGGTCCGCTCTCGCGGCGGCCCGTCAGGCCCACTGCCTGAACAGTGGTCTCTGACTAATTTTGCAATTTACCTCTAATCCTATCCTTCTACTCTTAGATGTACCCCTCAATCCCATTGTCCTCCAGGTACCTGTCCAGACCTTCTTTGAAGCCCTGTAGCGTGCTTCTGCTTATCACATCCTCCGGTAGTGCGTTCCATGTATCCACCACCCTCTGGGTGAAAAAGAACTTCCTGGCATTTGTTCTAAACCTTTCCCCTCTCAATTTCACTGAGTGCCCCCTCGTACTTGTGGTTCCCCATAGTTTGAAAAATCTGTCCCCGTCCACTTTTTCTAAGCCCTTCATGATCTTGAAGGTTTCTATCATGTTTCCTCTAAGTCGTCGCTTTTCCAGCGAGAAAAGTCCCAGCTTTTTCAGTCTGTCAGTATATGAGAGGTCCCCCATATACTAGATTTGAAACTTATTAAACTTTCTCAAATTTAGAATAGGAAGGGGGAGCAATAAGCTGAAATAGATAAGACTCAGGAAGAAAAAGAATTTTAGTATTTGAGCTAATACGAACAGAATTTCCAAAAGCAAGGAAGAAAGTGTTTGCTTTGGAATTCAATAATTTTTACCAGTGCTTAGGACCCGTCTTGCATATTTGAAAGGAGATTGTCAATTTTTTGTTTGTGTTGTGCTTATCAAAAAGGAACAAAGAATTATTAGCAAACGCTGCTTTGACGCAGTGGCACAATGCCCATCCCGTGCCAGGAATTTGCAAGTCCTTATTTTAACGATTTTATCTTTAGAGGAACTGTTCTTGTTTTTCTTTATTCTTACTGTGGTATGCATACCATATTTGTAGGGGATTTTCGGTTTTCCCTCCACCCCTCTGGACAGCATTCCTGTCTGTCCCTCTTTTTCTTCTTACAAGAGGGGGGAAATATATATCGTACATCGTGCTGATTTTAATCATGATATGAAACCTCTCAATCCTGCCAGTTATGGCAAGCTTGCAGAAGACAATACAATACAATGCAATCTTTATTTGGGTAATTATGGAGCATCAATGTTAAATGAGTTTGAATAGAAAGAAAAAAAACAAATCAACAATCTGTGTGGTAATTTAGCTAGATAGAAGTTTCCTGAATGTTTTTTCTTTAATTCATATTTCTGTTTCACGAGTGAATCTAGTATTTGGAAGTTCATCAACTTTTTAACACATTTGGAAACTTGGTACAAGAAAGCACTGGAGAAACAAGACAAGATACAGAGAAAGAGAAATTGGTGATGTTGAGAAATTACCAGGGGAGATGGAAAAATAATTTAGGTTGGAAACATGGCAAGGTTGCAGATTCAGGTTTGCTTTGTGGCTAATGTGGATTTGGTAAAGCAAGGAAGCATGATTGTTGCCGAATGTTGCAGACAGGATAGCGTACGTTAATAAACAGGGTATGTATTATGTGTTTGAAAGTATATTCTAGTTGGAATAGGAGGGTGTGCGCAAAGTTCTCAGTTATTTTTGTTTAGGTAAGCTCTTTGGGAAATGTATAAAGCACCTTCATACGGAAAGTATAATTTAATAATTTACTCTGTTAAGACCAGTGGATCTACATTATCCTTGTTGTAGTGTTTCACTTTTCTTGTTGTTTTACATTACTCTGTACAAGTCTCTTTAACAGGTCTGGGAGATGCAGATTGTTGGCAGCCGATTTACCACCAGTATATGGCAAGGGGCATTTCCCCTATCACTTTTTTCTTTCCAATGAGTCTGTGTTTCCTTATGATGATGATTTGAAATGTTTCTTCTCTCTCTTAGCAGTCAGTTGGAATATATGCATAGCTATCTTGGACCAGTTTTGGCACAAATAATTTTTTTGCTGAACCGAAACGAAATAACAAGGAAGAAAAAGTTGTGCCTCAGGTGACCTTGAAATGCCCTTGTACTTTAAGATTTACAATGTTTCTTTTGCCTCTTAGCATTGACACTGTAATACTTCAAATTACCTCTGTACCTCACCCTGTACACTGTATCTTGCTTTACCTGCTTCTTTCTGTAGACTGAAGCACAGACTAGCCAGTTGTGTACCTGATTGCATTCTCTCCTCTGACTGTGTGACATGACTGATGACATGCCCTATGCCTGACAATGGAGCCCATTGACTCCATTTTTTTGTTTTCTCTTACAAACGTTAAGACTCTAGACTAGTTGATTATGCCTTTTCTGATTATTGAGTGTACTTTGCACACATATATGTCTGGTTTTATGATATTGTTTTCCTTCTTCCTTTTATATAATTGTGTTTATTTGTAGATTTAAGTTCTACCCTGATTTCTTGATGGATGAAAGACAGTTTATGGCCTACTGGAGCTCTCTGTTTGTTTGTGCCATGTAAGCTTTGTGTTGTCTGTTTGATTTGTGGGGTATCCCGGAAGACATACCATTGGCCATTTTTTGTGTTTTTAATCCCCATTTTTGCATTTTTGTTTTTTCCTATCTAAATTTTTAGTTCTTGTATTCCATGGCCTGAGCGCTGCTTAGTTAGGGGTTAAATTATTAAGACAAAGGTTTTATACAGTGTTTATTCGTTGTCGGAGGAGAGGAGAAGGGCAGGCGAGGAGAGGAGAAGGGCAGGAGAGGAGAGAAGCGAAATCCAGCAGGGCAGCGCGAGGGGAGAGCCGACACAGACCCAGAGAGCCAGGGGCAGGCGAGAGGTAGCTCCGCCCACCCCCACCGCGTCAGCGGCTTCAGCCCAGACTCCACCTTAAGAGGGGGCGAGCCGCGGCAAGGGGCTCACTGTTCGTTGTCGGAGGAGAAGAGAAAGGCAGGCGAGGAGAGGAGAAGGGCAGGAGAGGAGAGGAGAAGCGAAATCCAGCAGGGCAGCGCGAGGGGAGAGCCGACACAGACCCAGAGAGCCAGGGGCAGGCGAGAGGTAGCTCCGCCCACCCCCACCGCAACAGCGGCTTCAGCCCAGACTCCACCTTAAGAGGGGGCGAGCCGTGGCAAGGGGCTCACTGTTCGTTGTCGGAGGAGAGGAGAAGGGCAGGCGAGGAGAGGAGAAGGGCAGGAGAGGAGAGGAGAAGCAAAATCCAGCAGGGCAGCGCGAGGGGAGAGCCGACACAGACCCAGAGAGCCAG
This sequence comes from Geotrypetes seraphini, assembly GCF_902459505.1. Taxonomy (NCBI): domain Eukaryota; kingdom Metazoa; phylum Chordata; class Amphibia; order Gymnophiona; family Dermophiidae; genus Geotrypetes; species Geotrypetes seraphini. The sequence goes on along the minus strand of NC_047087.1, from coordinate 163,353,077 downwards.
GGGCAGGCGAGAGGTAGCTCCGCCCACCCCCACCACGTCAGCGGCTTCAGCCCAGACTCCACCTTAAGAGGGGGCGAGCCGCAGCAAGGGGCTCACTGTTCGTTGTTGGAGGAGAGGAGAAGGGCAGGCGAGGAGAGGAGAAGGGCAGGAGAGGAGAGGAGAAGCGAAATCCAGCAGGGCAGCGCGAGGGGAGAGCCGACACAGACCCAGAGAGCCAGGGGCAGGCGAGAGGTAGCTCCGCCCACCCCCACCGCGTCAGCGGCTTCAACCCAGACTCCACCTTAAGAGGGGGTGAACCAACGGCGCACGGCCGTTCGGCGAGCGGCAAAGGCGCTCGCCTTAGCGAGAGCGCCTTTGCGAAGGAGCCTTGAGGAGGAGCCCAGCAGCAGCATCTAACATCTAAACAGCTAAGGTACTCTCTCTGTACTCATCTCTCTCTTCTTTCTCTTTCTCTTTAGGTAGCTGCGTGCCGGGCACCACTCATACACACCGTGGGACATAGGAACGAGAAAGGAGCATTGGAGGCTGTGGGAAACCAGCAGAGCTACCCAGTATACTGCATCGGGTGCCATATGTATGACTACCTCCCCTCCGGGAGGCAGGCATACATATGCGGTCGATGCCAGGAACTGGATAGCCTGAAACAGGAGGTCGGGAGACTGCAGGTTAGAGTCCAGGAGCTGGAGGGACTCTGTACCATGGAGGAGCAATGCTGGGAAACTGAAGACACCACCAGAGAGAGCCACATCGCGGAACAAGTTAGGGAGCTCGAGAAGTTCATTGAGGAGGCCTGCAGGATGGTGGAGGCACGAGATCACCAACACACCAGGAGAGAACCGACAGTTGGACGACAGGAACCACCAGACACCATGGGAATAGGACCTTGTGGAGGACCTGGGCAGACTGAGGAGGAGGAGACCCATCAGAGCCAGGAGAAAGGACTAGCGGACTGCGCAGATGACACAGACCTGAGACCAGGGGCGGAGACACAGCTGAACCCAGAGGACGGACAAATGGACTGCACATATGACACAGATCTGAGACCAGAGAGACAGTTGAAAAAGGGGAAATCGGCTATCGTGGTTGGAGACTCAATCCTGAGAGGAGTAGACAGTCACATAGCCGGAGGGAGAGAGGACCGACTGGTAACATGTCTCCCGGGGGCAAGAACAAAGGACATCATCAACAATATCGAGAGGATCCTGGAGGGAGCCGAGACAGAGGAGACAGCAGTAGTGATCCACATCGGAACCAACGACATCAGCAGGAGAAACTTCAACAGGACTACACTAACTGACCAGTTCAGGATCCTGGGGAGGAAACTGAGACTAAGGGCAAAGAAGATAGCCTTCTCAGAGATCCTGCCAGTACCGAGAGCGGACACAAGGAGACAGAGCGAACTACAAGCAATTAACGTTTGGCTGAGGAGATGGTGCGACGAGGAGGGTTTCCACTTTGTTAGGAACTGGACTACTTTCTTGGGGAAGAACAAGCTCTACAGAAGAGATGGACTGCACCTTAGCACAGCTGGGACGAGGATGCTGGCACGCAACGTCCAGAATGTCATAGACTTGGCTTTAAACTGAGGAGAAGGGGAAAGTCGATAGTCGATCTGACCTCGACACATCGGACATCAGTACCTGACAAGGATACTGACCTGGGACATTGTAAAGGAGGACTTGGGACTGAGTGTGTATGTTTTGAAAAAGGACCTAAGGACGCATTGCAGGGACCGAGGGCACAAATGGAGCTGGTAAGCGGCACCAACACAGAACAACAGGAGCCAGAGGGGCAAAGACTTTGTGAAATAGAGCCCAGAACTGAGTGGGAATTACGAGAACAAGAGGTGCAGGGGAAACAGGCTGAAGACGTCACAGACACACAGCAGCAGGAGGAGGATGAAGCTCGGGGGCTGGCAAACCATGAGGAGGACTGCAGGAGTACTGAAACACGAGGAAAACATAAAGAGAGGGCAAAAAACTGGGTCTTAAACTGCCTATACACAAATGCTAGGAGCCTGAGGGCCAAAATGGGAGAACTAGAAATCACTGCCAGCAAAAAGGACCTAGACATAATTGGGGTCACAGAAACGTGGTGGACTGAGGACAATCAATGGGATGTGGCCATACCAGGGTACAAACTATACAGGAGAGACAGGACACATAAAAAGGGTGGAGGAATAGCGCTGTACATAAAAGACTCCATACCCTCAACCAGGATAGAAACAACAGTACGGGTGGATGGCTTGGAATCACTATGGGTTAAGCTACAGGGAGGAACTGGAGCAGACATTAAATTGGGTCTGTACTACCGCCCACCTGGACAACCTGAAGAAATCGACCAGGACCTGGAGGCAGAACTGAGGCAGGTATGCAGAAGCGGAAATGTGGTGGTGATGGGGGACTTCAACTATCCCGGGATAGACTGGAGTATTGGGCACTCAAACTGTGCAAGGGAGACCAAGTTACTAGAGGTCACGAGGGACTGTTTCATGGAGCAACTGGTCACGGAACCAACACGGGGTGACGCCACTCTTGACCTAATCTTCAACGGACTAGGGGGGCCAGCAAAGGAGGTGGCAGTATTAGCCCCGCTAGGTAACAGCGATCACAACACGATCCAGTGCAGGCTAGAAATTGGATCAGCAAAGGGGAAAAGAACCACAACGACGGCACTCAACTTCAAAAAAGGGAATTATGATGCCTTGAGGGAAATGGTGGGAAAGAACCTCAAAGGCAACATAGGGAAGATAAAATCCGTAGAAAAAGCCTGGACCTTACTCAAGGGAACTGTGCACGAAGCGCAAAACCTGTGCATCCCCAAGTTCAGGAAAGGGTGCAAAAAAAATAGAACAAAAAACCCAGTGTGGATAACAAATGCAGTGAAGAAGGCGATAAGTGACAAGAAAACATCGTTCAGGAAATGGAAAAAAGACCAAACAGAGGAGAACCAAAAAGTGCACAAAGAACACCAGAAGGAGTATCACCGAGTGGTTAGAAAAGCAAAAAGAAAATACGAAGAGAGACTGGCAGAGGAAGCAACAAACTTCAAGCCGTTCTTCAGATACATCAAGGGGAAGCAACCGGCAAGAGAAGAAGTGGGACCATTGGATGAGGGAGACAGAAAGGGAGTAGTAAAAGAAGAGAAAGAGATAGCTGACAGGTTAAATGAGTTCTTCACGTCAGTCTTCACGGTGGAGAATACAACCAACATTCCGGAACCCGAGGAGATCGCAATAGGAGACCAAGATGATAAGCTGGTCAATTTAGAGGTAAGCCAGGAAGATGTACTCAGGCAGATAGACAGACTAAAGAACGACAAATCGCCAGGTCCGGACGGCATTCACCCAAGGGTACTCAAGGAACTAAAAAACGAAATAGCGGAGCCATTTCGACAGATATACAACCTATCCTTAAAAACCGGAGAGATCCCGGAGGATTGGAAAATAGCAAATGTTACGCCCATCTTCAAGAAGGGCTCAAGGGGCGACCCAGGAAACTACAGGCCGGTGAGCCTGACCTCAGTCCCGGGAAAGATGATGGAGGCACTAATTAAAGACAGCATCTGTGAGCACACCGAAAAAAATGGGCAGCTAAAACTGAGTCAACATGGCTTCTGCAAGGGCAGGTCATGCCTCACAAACTTATTGTACTTCTTTGAGGGGGTGAACAGCCAGGTGGATAAAGGGGAATCTATAGACATCATTTACCTTGACTTCCAAAAAGCCTTTGACAAGGTACCACACGAGAGACTGCTTAAGAAGATATGGAACCACGGGGTGCAAGGGGAGGTCCACCAATGGATCAAAAACTGGCTGGCAAACAGGAAGCAGAGGGTTGGTGTAAAGGGCCATTACTCAGGCTAGAGAGGGGTCACGAGCGGAGTTCCGCAGGGGTCGGTGCTGGGACCGCTCCTGTTCAATATCTACATAAACGATCTGGAGGCGGGAACCAAGTGTGAGATCATTAAATTTGCAGATGACACCAAACTATACAGCAGGGCTCAAACCAGGGAAGACTGCAAAGATCTCCAAAAGGATCTAACGCAGCTGGAAAAGTGGGCCGAAAAATGGCAAATGAGCTTCAACATAGGAAAATGCAAGGTCATGCATGTGGGGAAAAAGAACCCGATGTTCACGTACAGAATGGGGGGAACACCGCTAGGGGTCAGTAACCTGGAGAGAGACCTGGGAGTGATGGTAGACGCAACACTGAAGGCATCGGCGCAGTGCGCCACAGCCTCAAAGAAAGCAAACAGAATGTTGGGTATCATTAAAAAGGGTATTACGACCAGGACAAAGGAAGTCATCATGCCACTGTATCGTGCAATGGTGAGGCCGCATCTGGAGTACTGTGTCCAGTACTGGTCGCCGTACCTCAAGAAGGACATGGCAGTACTTGAAGGAGTACAAAGAAGAGCAACTAAACTGATAAAGGGAATGGAAAATCTCCCATATACCGACAGATTGAAGCAGTTGGGACTTTTCTCACTGGAAAAGCGGAGACTTAGAGGAGACATGATAGAAACCTTCAAGATCCTGAAGGGCATAGAAAAAGTAGACAGAGACAGATTTTTCAATTTAAGGGGCACCACAAGTACGAGGGGGCACTTGGAGAAATTAAAAGGGAACAGGTTTAGAACAAACGCTAGGAAATTCTTTTTCACTCAGAGGGTGGTGGATACATGGAACGCGCTTCCAGAGGCTGTTGTAGACAAGAAAACATTAAATGGTTTCAAAGAAGGTTTGGATAGATTCCTAGAAGAAAAAGGGATTGAAGGGTATAGATAGGTATAGACCACTACTCATGCAATGGGCCTGATGGGCCGCCGCGGGAGCGGACCGCTGGGCAGGATGGACCTATGGTCTGCCTCAGCGGAGGCAACTTCTTATGTTCTTATTCCATGGTGCTCCCTGGATATGATCAATTCACACATTTCTGGCATAACGGGTTTTTTTTGTGCCCTACACTGAGTATATCCTTATTGTCTCTCTTGAATGCCTTACTAGTTGTGCGCAACCCACACAAACGTATCACCCTGTCCCAGGGCCGCCATCAGGGCAGTACTACCAGTCCTGCATTTAGGGGCCCGGGCTCCCCCAGGATCGCAAGCATAGTCTCCTCTCCTTCTCCTTACCTGCCCTGCCGCAGCACACAGCCGACCGGAAGTCTTCCCGATGTCAGCGCTGATGTCGGAGGGAGGGCTTAAGCAAAGCCCTCCCTTCCTCCGACGTCAGCGCTGACATCGGGAAGACTTCCGGTCGGCTGCTTGCGGCAGGGCAGGTAGGGAAAAGGCAGTCGTGTACCAAAGGGGGGGGGGGGGGCGAGCCGCCCCGTGTGCAGCCATGGGGCCCGGGGGGAGTGTGCACAGCCGGTCAGGTCCCCTTAGCCTTGTGGCGCATCTCCCGACCGACCGACAACAGGCCCGGCCGATAAACCTCACTGCCCTGCAGCCGCGAATCTAAATTACCTTCTTACAGCAGCTTCAATACTCCAGCTGCTGTAAGAAGGTAATTTAGATTTGCGGCTACAGGGCAGGGAGGTTTGTCCGACCGGGCCTGTTCTGTTGTTGGTCGGGTGGGGAAGCGCCACAAAGGTAAGGGGCTGGGAGGGAGAAAGGGAGGAAAGGTGGAGTGGAGAAGAAAAGACGCTTTAGGGAAATGGGTAAAACTGAGGGGGGAGAAGGCTGCTGAAAGCACTGGGGAAGACAGAGGGGGGAGAAGGACCCTGAAAGGACATGGGGAACACAAAGGGGTGGAGAAGGACGCTGAAAGGGCATGGGAAGATAGGGGAAGAAGGACGCTGAAAGGGCATGGGGAAGACAGGGGGGAGAAGGACGCTGAAAGCACATGGGGAAGACAGAGGGGTGGAGAAAGACGCTGAAAGGACATGGGGAAGACAGAGGGGGAGAAGGACGCTGAAAGGACATGGGGAAGACAGGGGGGAGAAGGATGCTGAAAGCAAATGTGGAAGACAGAGGGGGGAGAAGGATGCTGACAGGACATGGGGAAAATGGGGGGGGAGAAGGACGCTGAAAGGAAATGGGGAAGAGAGAGTGGTGAGAAGACACTGGCAGGGAAGAAGACAGAGATGCCAGACTATGGGGGGAGCGGAGGGAAGAAGATGGGTGCCAGACCAATTTGGGAGGGGGGAGAAAGGTAGAGGCACAGTAACAGAGCAAATGGAAGACGCAGAAAGAAGAGAGACAGTGGATGAAAGAAATTAAATGAGAACATGAGGAATGCAGAATCCAGGCAACAAAGGTAGGAAAAAAATTCTTTTTTGCTTCAGGATAAAGTAGTATATTAGTTGTGTTGATAAAAAATAAACATTAGAGGCTCTGGTAGAAACCCGTTTACAAAGTATGTATTCTTCCCAATTAATATTTCCAAATTAATAAAGTCTTTTTGCTTATTTTTAAATGGGTTTCTACCAGAGCCTTTAATTCAGTAGCATAATTAAATGAAATAACTATTTCTGTAGTTTATAGGGACGGGCAGGGACAGAGGGGATTCCTCGCAGGGACGGGTGGGGATGGAGGGGAGTCCTCATGGGGACGGGTGGGACTTTGGCAGGGACGGGTGGGGTTTCTGTCCCCGCGCAATTTAAACATGCATCTTTCTTCCTCCATCCCATGCACCTTTCCTCCTCCATCCCATAACACAACACAGCCTGGTGGTGATGATTATCAGATTGATTCATGAATATATAATGATGTTATGAGTGTGCACCTCTTCCTTCCCATCCTCCTTAGCATGTCACATACAGCATGTTACATTACACAAAGTCTGTGTAATGTAACATGCTGTATGTGAAATGCTGAGGATGGGAAGGAAGAGGTGCACACTCATAACTTCATTATATATTCATCCATAGCTGCATGTTAATGATGTGCTCATATGCACTTATTTATCATCATAACATATACATCATCATTAACATGCAGCTGTGGATGTGTAAGGACAGGCTGAGGAGGATGGATGGGAAGGAAGGAAGGTGCACATATCGACATATCGTACATTTTTAACATGCATGATGCAGCTATAGGCAAGCTGAGGAGGATGGGATCATACAGATGTGTATGTTCAGATATGCGCTCAGATGTGTATGTTTAGATATGCGCTCACAAATACAGTCAGATGTGTATGTTCAGATATGCGCTCAGATGTGTATGTTTAGATATACGCTCAGATATGTAGTTTTTTCTGATATATTTATTAAGCTTACAGTATTTATAAAAACATATTTAATACTTGTTACAAAAAATATTGTGCAATTGTGATCTACTTCTGGCCTACAAAGGTCAAAAGAAATCCTTAACTGAGATTTTACATTCAAAAGTGAATTATAGCTACTAGCACTATTATTTATTAGTTATTTATTATGCAGATGTTTGTTAGTTTGTTATTAGTTCAGTATTAGACATATGTTAGTTTAGAATAGATAGGTACAGATTAGTTTAGTTTAGGTTAGATTAGGGCCCTGCTGAAAGAGTCTACCTTGACGTGGTTGCAGGCTTACAAATCTTTTGGTCAAAGAGTGCGGCGACAGAGAAAAGTATGTGTGTATTCAGCCCATGGAAGAAGGGGGGGGCCGGGGGGGGGGAAGGGGTGCGTGGGGGGCCCAATAGGATTGTTCAGTAAGGGGCCCAGAAATTTCTGATGGCGGCCCTGCCCTGTCCTCTTATGAACATTGTGTATCTGCCTATTGTCTCTCATTTCCGTACTTATACCAAGTCAATGTCCTCCTTTGACTCACCTCCCTGGGCTTTAGCTGCTGGATGATGTTATCTGAACTCCTTTCAAGCTGGTGTTTCCCTCCCTGTCTGTGCAGACACCTTTCTCTCCGAGTATGGACCTTACCAGTTTAAAGAGACTGATACCCCTGCAACGCCACATCCTGACCTTTTAATTTCTTGGACTGGAATTGTTTACAAGTGTTTGAGTGTAACTGGCAGCTTGTGGTTTATTGCAACCCCCACCTAGTGCCTTTAGCAGGTGCTGAGGGCCCCCTCATTACCCTCCTCACCCAGTGCCTTTGTATTTTGATGCACGCATGTTATTTGATGTTGCTTACGGTCATGGTACTGCCCCTCATACTGTTCCTCGATTGGCAGCATTATTATCTCAAATGTGTTCTATAGCTTAATGCCTTTCAAACAATGCCCCTATGAGGACACCTTCACTCATGGAGGAGCCTGTCCTTTATGGGAATGTGTCTCGTGTGCTATTTTCTATTGTGTTTCCCCCGTTTTTATGCGCATATAAAAATAGATTTTGTTTTTCCTGTCACAACTAGGAGTTTGCTGAATCTATAGACCAGACTCTTAATGTCAGCAATTGTTTTGTCTGTGGTGGGACTGGAATGGGAGAACAGTGGCCATGAACACAGCTGGATATGCTAGACCTGCCTTCACAGAACCTCTCTTTCACGTCAGCCCCACGACTTCCACTGTGGGCCTTGAGGACTTCCATTATTGCATCTTCAATTTACCAGGACCTCCTCTTCAGCACCTGCTCCATGGAACTTCCTATGCCCGATGGCCAGCTCCTGATGGTTGATATTGGCTCTGTGGCCTGTTTACTTACCCTTGCCTGCCTGCTCACCGGACTGGTACATGTGTACTTGGATCCGTCCCAACTCCTTTCTGCTACTGATGGCCGACGGCGAACGCCTGGGAGCCCCTGTATTCAACACTAGGGGTCGCCGAAAGCGGTTAGCACTCTCCATCCCAAACAGATTGGAAAATGGAGTGACAATTGGTCTGCTGAATGGATCATTGCTGCTTATGGAACTGCTACGTGGGATGAAGATGGCTCCTGGGGTTATCGGACCCCAATCTACATGCTCAACTGCATACTTCGCTTGCAGGCTGTTCTTGAACTTATTACACTCAAAAAATGCATACTGCCATGTACCAGACTCGCCTGGCCCTAGATTACTTGCTGGCTGCGGAAGGTGGCATCTGTGGCAAGTTCCACCTCTCTAACTGCTGCCTTGACCTTGATGATGATGGTACCTTGCTCAAGGAAGATGTGGACCGCATCACCAAACTGGCTCATGTTCCTCTCCGAACCTGACGTGGCCTCCCTGCTGACTGACTCTTTCGCTATTGGCTGCCTGCCTTGCCTGGTCCCTGTGATTAAATGGTACAGTCAACATCGCTCTACTGCAGCCCTGGCTAGTACCTACCAGTTCCCTACCACAGACCCCCGATCTTCCCAGAAGCTTTGACCCCAATGTCTATATTGCTGCTCTTGGTGTCCCCGATGGGAACAAGGCCAGTGATTCGGTACAAACCGGCTTCGAATCCCTATCATCACTATCCCTAACAATGTTGCTTGGATTACTTATATTTCTCCCATTATTTGTATTCTCATTGCTTATGTTGTTTATCACCTGTTCATGTGTTGTCTCCCGCCTTAAATTGGAGGATCTCTCTGCTGAGCTCCAACGTAACTCTGGGTTATCTAATCCTTGGGACCAATACTTTAGCTGGATGCAAGGATGGGTTAAAGACCTTATTATTGTTATCTCTATTCTTACTTGTATCCTTCTTGCCTATGTCCTTTTTCGACTGCTTATGTGTTGTATTGTTCACCTAGGCTCCCTCCTCGAGACATAATATTCACTCCTGCATCGGAAGCCTCTCTGATGTCACAACATCAGAGAGGCTTCAGACGCAGGCAAGGATCTCGCAAGGAGCCGCCACCCGCGGCTTTGAACGAACAAGCCGGCCAGACACCCTGCTGCTCCAGTGGCGTACCAAGGGAGGGGCGGTCCACTGTTCTCCCTAGAGTGCGGCTCGCGGCTCGTCTAGAGCAGTGGTTCCCAACCTGCTTCCCTTCCCTTCTCACTGCTGCCATCAGGGATCAGGCCGGCACCGTGTTCTTTGATCTCCCTGCTTCTCTTCCCTGCGGGGCCGACCAACTCTCGCGGCCCGACGTCAATTCTGACGTCGAGAGGACGTTCTGGCTAGCCAATCGCTGCCTGGCTGCCCGGAACATCCTTTCCGACGTTAGAATTGACGTCGGGCGGCGAGAGTTGGTCGGTCCCGTGCAGAAGAGAAGCAGGGAGATCTCGGCCTGTTCCCGATAGCGGCAGCGGCATCAGCCTATTCCGCGGCGGCGGTGGCATGGGGGAGGACAGGAAGGAAGGAAGAAAGAAAGAAAGAAGGTGAGATAGGGACAGGGAGCCAGAAAAAAAAGCAAAAAATGGGGCACGGAGGAAGGAAGAAAGAAGGAGGGGGGACAGGGAACCAGAAACAAAGCAAAAAATGGGGCACAGAATTAGAGAAAGACAGACATAGAGAAATAAAGAAAAAGTTGGAGGAGGGAATGAGGTCTGGAGGAGAGGAAGCATACAGGAGGCTGAAAGAAGGGAAGAAGTATTGGATGCACAGTCAGAAGAATAAAGTGCAACCAGAGACTGATGAAATTACCAAACAAAGGTAGGAAAATGATTTTATTTTCAATTTAGTGATTGAAATGTGCCAGTTTTGAGAAAGAAAAGATATTGAACTTTAAATGCGAGTGCTGCAGAAAAAAATAGAGTACTTGGAGGGCCGCAGAAAAAAATAGTTAATGTCTTATTAAAGAAATGACAATTTTGCATAAGGTAAAACTCTTTATAGTTTATATATCTTTCATTTTAACTGTTAAAGGAAAGTTTTATAAACTATAAAGAGTTTTACCTCATGCAAAATTGTCATTTCTTTAATAAGACATTAACTATTTTTTCTGCGGCCCTCCAAGTACCTACAAATCCAAAATGTGGCCCCGCAAAGGGTTTGAGTTTGAGACCACTGATATAGATCATTATGAATGCTCTAGTTGCACACAAGTGTGAGTTGTTACATGCCTCTGGAGTAAAAGGAACTTAGTTTAACATGTTTTCCCCTTTGCTCGTTCTATTTTAGATTATATTTTATATTTATACTTATATCTTACATCTACTTATGCTTTGCTTTTGTTGATGATAAGGGTCCTTGTAATTAAGAGGGATGTAATTCAGAGTTGAATAACATGTTTTTGATGTTATGATGGTTAGTATGTTTTATGTACCACAAAGGCCCAATAGATAGCCCCTCCAACTACAGACCTATCGCTTCAATACCGATATACGTTAAAATAATAGAAGGCCTAGTTGCACAATACCTCACCAACTACCTGGAAAACCACAACCTTCTTCACCCCTCACAATCAGGATTTAGAACCAACCACAGCACAGAAACATTACTTGTCTCCCTACTAGATACAGCCCGGCAACACATCAGTAAAGGAAAAAAGATGATGTTAATTCATCTTGACCTCTCTGCAGCATTTGACCTAGTTGACCACTCCTTATTACTACAGATACTTGACGCCATAGGGATCTCAGGCAAGGTCCACAATTGGTTTCAAGGATTCCTCAAATCAAGAACCTATAGGGTAAAGTCCAATGATATCAAATCAGAACCATGGTCCAATCCCTGTGGAGTTCCACAAGGATCACCTCTCTCACCTACGCACTTCAACCTCTTTATTTCCTCCCTAGGAGCCACTTTAGACAACCTAAATGTCACATCCTTCAGCTACGCAGACGATATCACCATACTCCTCCCTTTCAACCCATCAGAGACCACCACCACAGCAAAGCTAGAAACAACCCTAGATACAGTGGAAAAATGGATGATGGACCACAAACTGAAACTAAACTCAGAAAAAACAAAATTCCTTTTGCTCGAAAAGGCCAAAACTCCTACCATCACAGAACTGAAAATCAAAAATACCAAATACCCAATACAACCCGAACTCAAACTCCTAGGAGTAACGATAGACAGATGCTGCACAATGCAGTCCCAAATCAACAAGACAACCCAGAAAGCTTTTCTAACTATGAGAAATCTACGTAAAATCAGAAAATTTTTCAATCCAGCACAATTCAGACTAATTACCCAATCCCTAGACTTAGGTTTACTGGACTATTGCAACTCCCTCTATCTACCTTGTCCTGCCATGATGATAAAATAACTTCAGACCATACAAAACACCGCCCTCAGACTGATCTACTCCTTGAGAAAATATGATCACATTTACAACTGCTTTCTTAGACTCTCACTGGCTACCCATACAAGCACAAATTCAATTCAAATTCTACTGCCTATTATTCAAAGCGTTAAATGGCTCTTCCCCCTCCTACCTAAACAACCGCTTAAACCAGATCTTCACCTCAAGACACAGAAGAACCCCGAACCCTTTTGCCTTCCCCCCACTCAAAGGCACATAGCGCAAGAAAATGTTTGACAACCTTCTGGCAACACAAGCAGCAAAACTCAACCATTCCATCTCCAACCTGCTGATGACAACAAGCGACCTCAAAACATTCCGAAAAGAAATCAAAACCCTGCTTTTCAAAAAATTCATCCAAATATCTTAACCCCTCTTCACCTACCTCCAAATAATTCTCCCCTATAAAATCCTCCCCAAATCACCTACCAAGTAAACAGATCCCTGAAATGTATTGTAATCTTACCTACTCCAAATGTAATCTATTTGTTTATATCACACAGTTCTGCACTGTTAATTTGCTATCCAACTTGTAAATCCCCTCGGAATCTTTCCAGCTATATCTCCTCTGTTAAAAAAAAAAAAAAGTGTATCTTCACTGGAAAATGTCCAGCCAAATCTTTTGTTATCCGCCTTGAACTGCAAGGTATAGGCGGAATAGAAATCCGTAATGTAATGTAAGTATGCTCAATAAAAAGAAGTAATCAGCCCCATCATAAGAACATAAGAACTGCCATCTCCGGATCAGATCGTCGGTCCATCCAGTCCGGCGATCCGCACACGTGGAGGCCCAGCCAGGTATACACCTGGCGTAATTTTAGTCACCCATATCCCTCTATGCCTCTCGTAAGGAGATATGCATCTAGTTTGCTTTTAAATCCTAGAACGGTGGATTCCGCAATAACCTCCTCTGGGAGAGCATTCCAGGTGTTCACCAATCGTTGTGTGAAGCAGAACTTCCTGATATTTGTCCTGGACTTGTCCCCCTTAGCTTCAGTCCATGTCCTCTTGTTCGTGTCACATTGGACATTGTAAATCATTTTTTTTCCTGCTCTATTTTGTCGATTCCTTTCAGTATTTTGAAAGCCTCAACCATATCCGCTTGCAATCTCCTTTTCTCAAGGGAGAACAATCCCAGTCTCTTAAAGTCGTTCCTCGTATTCCAAGTTCTCCATACCTTTTATTAGCTTCGTTGCTCGCCTCTGCAACCTCTCCAGTTTTATATCCTTTTTTAGGTTGGGAGACCAATGTTGGACACAGTATTCCAAGTGTGGTCTGACCATTGCCCTATAAAATGGCATTATAACTTTCTCTGATCTACTAGTGATCTAATCTAATCTAAACCTTAAGTTTATATACCGCATCATCTCCATGAGAATGGAGCTCGACACGGTTTACAAGAACTTAAAATAGTGGGTAGAGAAGAAAAAGGATTACATGAACTTATGTGTAGAAGGGGGGAGAGAAAGGGGGGAAGGATAGAGCTACAATTTGCTGAAAAGCCAGGTTTTCAGTTGTTTGCGGAATTCCTTTCTTTATCATGCCTAACATTCTATTTGCTTTCTTTGCCGCTGCCGTGCATTGTGCCGACGGTTTCAGGGTCCTATCTATCAGTACACCCAGGACCTTTTCTTGTTCGCTCTTACCCAGAGTTGCACCTGACATTCTATACTCGTGTTCCTTGTTCTTTCTGCCTAAATGCATTACTTTGCACTTTTCCACATTAAACTTCATCTGCCATTTCTCCGCCCATTTCTCTAACTGACACAAGTCACTCTGGAGTTCCTCGCTATCCTTCTGCGATCTGATTGCCTGGCATAGCTTTGTGTCATCTGTAAACTTGATGATCTCACTGGATGTTCCTTCTTCTAGGTCATTGATGAAAATATTAAATAAGATGGGCCCAAGTACCAAGCCCTGGAGCACACCGCTAGTCACTTTCTCCCAGTCAGAGAACTTCCCATTTATGCCCACTCTCTCCTTTCTGTTCTCCAGCCATTTGCCTATCCATCTTAGTATATCTCCCTCCATTCCATGGCTTTGTAGTTTCCTGAGAAGTCTTTCATGTGGAACCTTGTCGAACGCTTTCTGGAAGTCCAAGTATATTATGTCCACCGGTTCTCCACTATCAATTTGTTTGTTCAAGGTCTCAAAAAATTGAAGTAAATACGTCGAATATGATTTCCCTTTCCTGAAAACATGTTGACTGGCTCTCATCAGGTCTTGTGTATCCAAGTGCCGGATTATGCTATCTTTAATCAGTGTTTCAACCATCTTTCCAGGGACAGACGTAAGAATCATAGGTCTGTAGTTGATCCTCTTGATCCTTTTTTGAAAATTGGCGTGACGTTCGCTATCTTCCAATCGTCCGGTATCTTTCTAGTTCTAATTGACAGGTTGGCAAGTTTTTGCAAAAGCTCTCCGATTTCAACCTTCAGTTCTTTTAAGACTCTCGGGTGAATTCCATCAGGTCCAGGGGATTTGTCACTTTTAAGATTGTTGTTCTGGTAGTATATCTGGTCCAAGTCCACTTCTACTGTGGTGAGGCTGTCCTCTATTACTCCTTTAAACACTTTCACTGCTTCTGGTATTGTTGTGGCGTTCTCCTTTGTAAAGACAGACACAAAAAAGGAATTTAGTCTGTCTGCAATTTGTTTGTCTTCCTTGATGTACTCTTTTCTTCCCTGGTCATCCAGCGGTCCTACAACCTCTTTTGCAGGTTTTTTTCCCTTTTACGTATTTAAAGAAGGGCTTGAAATTTCTGGCCTCTTGCGCTATTTTCTCCTCATAGTTCTTTTTGGCATCCCTCACCACCTTCTGACATTTCTTCTGATCATATTTGTGTATGTTCCAAGATTTGGTTGTTTTCGTGCGTTTCCATTTTTAAAGGAGTCCTTCTTTTCTTTTATGGCTTCCTTCACCTCTGTAGTAAGCCATGCCGGTTCTTCTTTGCCTTTAGTTTTCCTTTCTTTGGAAATCCGCGGAATGTAGAGATTTTTTGCTACCGTGATAGTATTTTTCAGTAGGGACCATGCCTGATCTACCGTTTTAACTTTGTCCATCTTCTTCTTGAGCCGTTGTTTCACCATGGCTCTCATGCTATCGTATCTTCCCTTTTCAAAGTTTAAGGTCGTGGTTAAGGTTTTGGTACATTTCCCTTTCCCGAAGTCAAGTTTAAAGTTGATCATGTTGTGATCGCTCGTCCCCAGCGGGACCGTGACTTCTACTTCTTTTGTCGGTCCCGTAATGCCATTTAGGACCAAGTCCAAGGTGGTGTTTCCTCTCATCAGCTCTCCCACCATTTGTTCCAGGAAGCAGTCCCCTAGCGCTTTCAGGAACTTGGCCTCCTTGCTGCAGTTCGAGGCTCCAAGGTTCCAGTCTATCCCCGGGAAATTGAAGTCTCTCATGATTATTACAT
Organism: Geotrypetes seraphini; assembly: GCF_902459505.1. Classification (NCBI taxonomy): domain Eukaryota; kingdom Metazoa; phylum Chordata; class Amphibia; order Gymnophiona; family Dermophiidae; genus Geotrypetes; species Geotrypetes seraphini. Next base: position 163,337,613 of record NC_047087.1, on the reverse strand, counting down.
TACCTGTCTTACATTTTAGTTTAATTTCCTCTATCATTTCTGAGTCTGTCTCCTCCTCTGTCTGTTCTGGGGGTCAATAGTAAAGGTCAATTTTTGTGTCTGCACTATTGTGTCTAGGAATCTTGATCCAGAGGGACTCCAGCTTCTCTGTCCTTTCCGTCGTAGCCTCTCTAACAGTTTCTACTCCATCCTGAACATATAGTGCAATACCTCCACCTTTCTACCCCTATACTCTGTATAGGTTGTATCCCTGTAGTATTGTGTCCCATTTGTTTTCATCATTCCACCATGTTTCTGTTATGCAAATGATTTCCAGTTCATCATGTCTTGCTATTGTCTCTAATTCTTCCATTTTGTTTCTCAGACTTCTAGCATTCGTATACATACATTTGAGTTCCCTTTGTATTACCTTCTTGGATATTCTACTGTTTCTTTCACGTATCCTTTTCTGCTCCTGCGTTGTCTCCCTTATTTGCTTTGTGGTTGTCCCCTCCTGTGTCTGAGTAGTTGTCCGTAGTTTCTTCTTCGGGGCATCCTGTCGCCCGGGCCATTCACTGGTGGTCGACTGTCAGCTTTCCCCTCTCCTTTAGTTTAAAGCCTTCTCGATGGCCCTCTTCATGTTGCCTGCCAATACTCTTGCTCCTTCCTTGTTGAGGTGTAGTCCGTCCTTTCTGTAGTACTTGCTTTTTCCCCAGAACGCCATACAGTTGCGCACGAAGTCTAAGCCTTCCTCTTCGCACCATCGTCTCATCCATGCTGTCTAAAGAAACAAAAGCAGTTTCACAACATATATTGTACAATCTATAGGGTCACATCATAAATGTAGGTGCCCATAGCAGAAACCATTGAGGTGGTTCCAAAGCCCATCTGCAGGCTATGTCTTCTTCAATTTCAGGCAGTCTTTCGGCACCTTGTGGCATAGAGGCCCAGCATACCTGCCAACCCTTAACACCAAACCTGACAGAAAGAATAACTATGATATATTTCTTTAACTGCAAATTAAGCAAGTGCTGACTGGTTATACCTGACCAGAAACATAATTCATAAGAACAATAAGCACAAACAACATTAATGCAAGTGCCATAAGGCAGTAAAGGGGCCAATAGAGACTATGAGGAAAAAATAGCCAAGGAGGTGAAAAACTTCAAGCCGTTCTTTCGGTGTATTAAAGGAAAACGACCCACGAAGGAAGCGGTAGGACCGTTGGATGACCAAGGAACAAAGGGAGCACTAAAGGAGGACAAAGCAATCGCCGATAGAATGAACACGTTTCTTGCATCTGTATTTACCAAAGAGGATATACACAGCATACCGGAACCCATCAGGCTATATGCTGGAACTGAAAACAGGAAACTGACAGGGTTAATGGTCAGTCTAGAAGAGGTATGCAGGCAGATAGATAGGCTTAAGAACGATAAATGCCCGTGACCGGATGGCATCCATCTGAGGGTCATCAAGGAACTGAAAGGGACCATAGCTGAACTGTTTCAATTAATAGCCAATCTGCTGATCAAAACGGGAAAGATTCCGGAGGACTGGAAGGTGGAAAATGTTAGACAGATCTTCAAAAAAGGTTTGAGGGGAGACCCGGGAAACTACAGACCAGTGAGTCTGACCTCAGTAGCGGGAAAGATGTTAGAAGCGCTGATAAAGGACTGCATCATTGATCAACTTGACTGACACGGTCTGATGAGGACCAGCCAACACGGTTTCAGCAAAGGCAGATCTTGTTTGACGAACTTGCTGCACTTCTTCGAGGGAGTAAACATGCAGATAGATTAGGGCGACCTGGTCGACATTGTATATCTGGACTTTCAGAATGCATTCAACAAGGTTCCGCATGAACGACTACTTTGGAAAATTGCGAGCCATGGAATTGAGGGTGAAATACTCACGTGAATTATAAACTGGCTGGAGCATAGGAAACAGAGAGTGGGGGTAAATGGACAATACTCGGACTGGAAGAGCGTCACCAGTGGGGTGCTGCAGGGCTCGGTGCTTGGACCTGTGCTCTTCAATATCTTTATAAACGATCTGGACAATGGTACGACGAGTGAGGTGATTAAATTTGCAGACGATACGAAGTTATTCAGAGTAGTGAAGACACGGGGATTGTGAAGATCTGCAATGTGACAATCATGCTCGAGGAATGGGCATCAACATGGCAGATGAGGTTCAACGTGGATAAGTGTAAAGTGATGCATGTAGGTAACAAAAATCTCATACACAAATACAGGATGTTCATGGTGGTACTTGGAGAGACCTCCCAGTAAAGAGAGTTGGAAGTTATGATCGACAAGTCGTTGAAGCCATCCACGCAATGTGCGGCAGCGGTGAAAAGGGCAAACAGAATGCTAGGAATGATAAAGAAGGGAATCATGAACAGATCGGAGAAGGTTATCATACCGCTGTACTGGGCCATAAGTCACTGGTTGCCATACATGAAGAAGTACAGGGTATTACTCAAAATAATCCAGAAAAAAACAACTAAGATGGTTAAGGGGTTGGAGGAGTTGCCATACAGCGAAAGATTAGAGAAACTGGGCCTCTTCTCCCTTGAGCAGAGGAGATTGAGAGGGGATATGATCGAAACATTCAAGGTACTGAAGGGGGTAGACTTAGTAGATAAGGACAGGTTGTTCACTCTCTCCAAGGAAGGGAGAACGAGAGGGGACTCTCTAAAGTTGAAAGGGGATAGATTGCGTACAAACATAAGGAAGTTCTTCTCCACCCAGAGAGTGGTAAAAAACTGGAACGCTCTTCCAGAGTCTGTCATAGGGGAAAACACCCTCCAGGGATTCAAGACAAAGTTAGACAGATCCTTGCTGAACAAGGACATATGCTGGTAGGGCTAGTCTCAGTTAGGGCGCTGGTCTTTGACCAAAGGGCTGCCGCATGAGCAGACTGCTGGGCATGATGGACCACTGGTCAGACCCAGCAGCAGCAATTCTTATGATCTTAACATAAGAGTTGATTGTTGCTGTTGTCCCAGTCTCATCGTGTCTGGGTAGGTAGAACCACAAGGACTCAAGCACGAGTCGATGGAACCTAACTATCCTTGGAATAAGCAGTAAATTTCCCCAAGCCATCTTAATAATGGCTTATGGACGTCTCTTTTAGGAAATTATCCAAACCTTTTTTAAACCCTGTTAACCGCTTTCACTATATTCTTTGGAAATGAATTCTAGAGTTTAGTTACCCACTGAGTGAAGAAATATTTTCTCATGTTTGTTTTAAATCTACTACTTAGTAGTTTCATCGCATGCTCCCTAGTCCTAGTATTTTTGGAAAGAGTAAACAAGCAATTCACTATTCTTTCAACTCCACATTTTATTACTACTTCTACTTATAATTTCTATAGCACTACAAGACATATGCAGCACTATACATAAAAAGTCCCTGCTCAAAAGAGCTTACAATCTAGTCAAGACAAACTGGAAAAGAAGAAGCATCTATATACAGTGCTCAGGTGGGAGAACTACAGAAGGAATAAGACAAGTCATATACTGTTGCTTAGCAGGTAGGGTTGAAATTTGCCAATTTAGCTTTTCCTCATAAGTAAGTCGTCCCATTCCTTTATCATTTTCATCACCCATCTCTATACCTTTTCTAGTTCTGTTATATCTTTTGAGAAGAGTGAGGTGTAGTAATTAGAGCTACAGCCTCAGCACCCTGAGGCTGTCAGTTCAAACCCTGTCCTGCTCCTTGACCCTGAGCAAGTCACTTAATCTTTCACTGCCCCAGGTACATTAGATAGACTGTGAGCACCAGTCTTTCAATTTCCCAAGGACTTCCTGCAATTTTTCACAGTACACATGTGTTTGACAACTTTGAACAGTTTTGCATCACTGCAAAATTTAATTACTTCATTTGTTGTTCCAATTTTGAGATCATATATAAATGTTAATTAGCATCAGTCCTAGGTACAGAATCCTGCAGCACTTCACCTATTTATCTTCCTCCTTTGAGAAAAATGCCATTTAACCCTACCCTTTGTTTTCTGTCCAATAATCAATTCCTAATCCATAATAGAACATTGCCTCCTATCCCAAAACTCTTTAATTTTCTTAGGAGTCTCTCATGAGGAACTTTGTCAAAAACTTTCTGAAAATCTACCAGTTCACCTTTATCCATATGTTTATTCATGCCTTTAAAAAAATTAAGCAAATTGGTGAAGCAAAAATTCCCTTTGCTGAACCCATGCGATTCTATCCCATTAAACCATGTTTGTCTACGTGTTCCCAATTTTATTCTTTATAATAGTTTCCATTATTTTGAAGGCAGTGAAATCTGGCTTAATGGTCTATAATTTCCTAGCATACAACACAGGAGAATCACCTCGACAAGTCAACCACAAGCCAACAAACAGTGGAGATGCCAACAGAGTTTCAACATCAGAGTGCTATATAAGCTCATACATGCTCATTGCACAAGGTGTGCCATAAACCTTATCGGGGTTTGTACTAAAAATAAGACTCCTGATGCAGGCCAGCTGGACCGAAACATGAACATGTCCATTCATTAAGTGAATAAAACAGAGTTGTGAATTATACCAGTTCACCTGTTGTCTTTGGGCATCTCCACTGTTTGCCTGTAATTTCCTGGATCACCTCTTGAACCATTTTTTAAAAATCGCTGTTACATTGGCCACTCTCCAATCTTCAGATGATTTTAACGACAGGTTACAGATCACTATGAAATCAGCAATTTCATGTTTGAGTTCTTTCAGTACACTGGGATATATACTAGAGAATGACACAGGGACATGTACCTGTGATTAACTGTGGGGTGGAGGCAGGGACAGAGCCCAATGGGAAGGAACAGCGACAGAGTGAACAAGGACAAACTCTGTCCTTGTGTCATTCTCTAAAAACTTGAGACTAGAGTATCAATATGTAAAAACTTAACACATCTTAGACAACTGACAGCTGAATTCAATGATTTGGATTTAAATTACATCATTTGTGTCTTGTCTGCCTTTGATGAGACAAGAGTCATATTTGCTGATCAGACTCCTACCATCTGCAACATCCTTCCATCATGTGCCCAGCTGCCCAAGCATCTTACTGTTACATCAACAGATTCATCCATCATTGCTAGCATCAAAGAGCATTTCCAACATTTAATAGACACTTACATTCCTGTTCATTCACTACACAGTTTAGGTTTTCTTCTACACATGTTTGAAAGACAATCAAATTACCTTCCCAGATGATGTAAAAACAGACAACTGAATCTTTGGGAAGGTTGTACCAAAATCAGAACAAAATGGAAGGCTCTATTTGTGATTTATAAACAGTTGTACAGAATGTTGTCCCTTTTTATACTTTAAAGATTTAAATATAAAATTATAAGTGTTCGAGACTTGTGCAAATGAGGACAGAGTCTGTAGGGACAGGGACAAAGCCTGTGGGGATAGGGACAGAGCCTACAGGGATGGCCTGCGGGGAAAGGGACAAACTTTGTACCCGTGTCTCTAGTGTATAACATCCGGTATAGCTGATTTATCCATTTAATATGTCAATTTGGCTCACTACGTCTTCCAAGTTCACTAAGATTTCTATCAATTCCTTCACACTGTCACTCTTAAAATCCATTTCTGGTATAGGAAACTCTCTTAAGTCGTCTTTAATAAAAAGCAAAGCAAAGAATTCAATCCATCTGCTATGGCCTTGTCTTCCCTGAGTGCCCATTTAGCACATTGATGAATCAGATTTACCTGAAAAAGTTGTTACTGTGAGTTTTTGCCTCTGTGGCAAATTTCTCTTCATATTCTTTTTTAGGTTAACTTTATCAATGCTTTGCAAATAACTTGCCAGTGCTTATATCATTTCCCATTTTCTTCAATCAGACTTTTTTTTATATTTTTTGGAGAATTTTTTTTCTCTCTAATAGCTTCTTTCACTCTACTTTTTAATCATGCTGGCTAACATTTGCTCTTCTTTCCACCTTTGTTAATACATGGAATACATCTGTTGTGGGCTTCCAAGAAGGTATTTTTAAACATCTATGCCTGATTTAAAGTCCTAATCTTTGCGATCAATCCTTATAGCTTCTTTTCAACCATTTTCCTAATTTTATCATAGTCTTCCCTTCAAAATTTAAATGCTGCTATAGTAGATTTCCTTAGTGACTTCACTTCAGATATCAACATCAAATTTGATCATATTATGATTACTGTTTCCCAATGGACCCAGCACTGTTACCTCTTGTACTATGCCCTACATTCCATTAAAGACTAAATCTAAAATAGTTTGCCTTTTGTTGGCCCCTTGATCAGTTGCTCAAAAAAAAAACAGTCATTCATTACATGTAAGAATTTTATGTTCCTAGCACTCCCTGATTAAACATTTATCCAGTCAATACTGGGACCTAAAATCACCCATTATTATACTGTTGCCCAAATTTGCCAGCTTGTTATAGCCTGAAATTCAACAAAAGGACTTCAGCAGTGTTTACAGGATCCAGAGTAGAGAATGACACGGTGACAAAATTCATCACCGTTCCCGTCCCCGCGGATAACCGCAGGAAACCATCCTCATGTCATTCTTTAAAGAAAGAGGGAAGAATCAGAGTATGAATGGCCACAACCACTGACCCGCAAGCTTTGCTTTGAATAATGCTGGTGTAGAAGGACAGAGGATGAAATAGACACTAGAAAATGACATGGGTTTATTTCCCGCGATTATCTGCGGGGACGGGAACGGTGATTAATTTTGCAACCGTGTCATTCTCTAATCCAGAGCTCAAAATTTGGCAAAAGAAATGCATTAGAGTGTACAAAAATGTCAGAGGCACTAATCATGCCCCCTTAGCACATGGATGACCCAGGTTGCTTCCCAGCAGAGCCAAAGCAAAAAAGCTGCCCAATAAGAAGAGAATGATTAAAGACCAGCAACAGCTTAGATGAGATAGATAGATCTCATGCAGTAAGAACCTGGAGCCAGAATAAGAGGAAAAGGACCCTAAGCAGGTTCCTTAAACCCCCCACCAAAAAACAAACAAACCATGATATGTTCTCCAACACAAAGGGTTGAGAAACATATGATCTCGACAGGTAACAACATCTCATACCACCAAGAAATATGAAGAATGTAGACTAAGGAAATCACCTGCCGACTAAGAGAACCAGCGACAAAGGATTAGAGCCCAAATTACAGACAGTTGGAGTCACCAGGTTTGCTGGGAGTTAGGAGAATCTGAATGCCAGTGCTAAAAACGGAGCCAAGCACCACCTACAGAGATGGAGCTTCGGTCTACAGACAGAAATGGAGCTGTGCATGACCATCAAGTCATCACCCATGAAAAGGACAGACAGCAAAGCTTGCCACTTCAGAAGTAGCAAGTACAGCAGATCCAGAAAGGTGAAGCTCCTGAGACTGAGGCTGCAGAGCACAGCAGAGAAGAGCTTTCCAAAAGGGAAGCATGGCTACTACAGATGAATGTGCCTAAATGGAAAGAAGTCCTTGGAGGATGAAACTCTGCAGTGTTGAAGAGGCAGTCCATCAAGCCAGGAGAAAGGGTTGAGCTGAGTAGTGCTAACAGCCATGGACAAAGACAGAGTAGGCCAATGGACAGCAAACAGTAGCAGAATTAGAATCCATTGAGCTGAGTCTGTAGCTAAAGCTAGTACCTTTGAAGCATCCATTGAGGCTATAGAACTAACAGCCAATCTGGAGGATAACATAACGAAAGTGATACATACCCAGTGTTCTCCCCAGAAATTTTTTCCAGCCGAGTGTCATGAAAAAGTAGCCGGGTGGGGTGGGACGGGGAAATTTGGTGGTCGGGAAAATTAAGGGCTCCTTTTACTAAGCTGCAATAGCGTTTTTAGCGCGTGCAGAATTGCCACACTACACGGCTAGAACTAACGCCAGCTCAATGCTGGCGTTAGCGTCTAGCATGTGCGGCAATTCTACGCGAGCTAACCACGCGGTAAAACTGCTATTGCAGCTTAGTAAAAGGAGCCCTAAATGTACTATTTGTATTAGTTAATTATTATTAGTTTGTATTATAAACAGATGTACTATTTGTATTAGTTAATTATTATTAGTTATTTTCCAATGCTCAATATGACTGCCTTTCTTAAGGTTTGACTCTTGTTCCATAATTTTTTATTATATTTAAGAAGTATCCAATTTTAGAAGTGAATAATTAGATATTTGCCCTCTTTCAAATGGTATAGAGCAGCGTCTCTCAAACTTTTTTAACTCCGGCACACTAAAGTGAGCAAATGTTTTTTGTGGCACACTAAATGCAGCAAATGTTTTTCATGGCTGGAAAAAATTTCTGGGAAGAACACTGTTGCCATTAGTTTTCAAGGTCCAATCACGTCAAAGAATGATGCTTATCTGGGTAGTTGTATAATAAAAAGAATTGATAAGATAACATGAGAAGTGAAATTGTCTTGAATCAGAGGGTTACATACCCTGTAGGTTCTAAAAGCAGGCTTGTGGATTAGATATAAACTATGAAGGCAGTGGTGTACCTAGCATATGTGACACCCGAGGCCCATCATTTTTTGACACCCCCCCCATCTGTATGAAAAACATGATTTTTAGTAACAATCCACACATCACACAAGAGTGTACCTAGAAAAAGGCAGCATCTTACATACTGCAGTGAGCAGTACATCAATACACCCATTGTAAAACTAAACAAGCCAGACTAGTACAGATCAATCCTATACAATCAATCCTAACTGAAAACCATGTCTTTCAAACACACAGAACATCTTCGCCTAGTATGGAATATGTAATCACAAACTAACCCCTCTCCCTTTTACAAAGCTGTAATGTGCTTTTAATCCATGGTGGTAACAGCTCAGACTCTCATAGAATTCTGATCAATTACCACCATGGCTGGTGCTAAAAAACACTCTACAGTTTTGTAAAAGGGGGGATAAAATAGAAAAACATAGACAAAGGTTAAATTGAACCACCAAAAAGCTGGACTCTGCATACAATGCAACACCACAGAAACAGCGATGCATCTCCCCTAAAGCAAAAAAATAAATAAATATAATTTTTTTTCTACATTGTCTTCTCTGGTTTTTGCTTTCCTCATAGTCTTCCTTTCATCCACTGTCTACCCTCTCTCTGACCCTTCTATATGGCATCTTCTCTCCTTGTATTCCACTTCCATCTCTCCCTTCACCCTTATTATTCTGGCATCCATCTTCTTCCCTTCCCTCCTCCAATGGCATCTCTCTCCTCTTCTTCCCTTCCCTCTCCCACACCCCATGGTCTGGCATTTCACTCTCTCCTCTCCCTTCCCCCCACTTCCATCAGCATCTGCCCCCTTTCTTTCCCTCCAAATCAATTCCATCCAGTATCCTTCCCCCTTATGTCTCTCTCTCCTTTCCCTGAACACTAATTCCATCAGCATCTACCCCCTTTCTCTCCCTCCACCACCCTTCCATACCACCCTGACCTCCTTTTTCTCCCTCCACCACCCTTCTCTGCTCCTCTCTCCCTCCAAACCAGCAAGGACCCATGATGACTGCTTCTGTTGCCTCTGCAAGATGTAAGTGACTTTGGAGGGGGTGGGACGGCAGACGCAGGGAGTTGTGGCAAGGTTCCGCAATGACTGCAGCTGCCGGTCCACCCCTTCCGACATCACTTACGTCTTCCGGAGGCAGAGGCGGCAAATGCAGTCATCGCGGACCTTCCTGCACTTCAGTGCGGTTGCCGACTCTGCTTCGGAATAAGTATGGCAGCCGCACTGAGGTGCAGGTGCCATTTAGAGCAGCTCGGAAGGTTCTGGATCCAGCCGGCTGTGTACCCCCCAAAGGCTGGCACCCGGGGCGGTCTGCCACTTTATGAGGGGAGAAAAAATAATAAAAAGAATAGATAACTTGACCGATTTAGACATGTCATACAATTATAACCACAAAAATATGTCATAAAATGTAATTCTAAACTCAAAAGACTCCAGACGAAAAGCAGACTATAGAAAAGAAACCAGAAAAGATCAAACCCATAGTACTAAGAGCCAAATGCTAAAATCAGACATGTCCATTATGAAAAGATGTGTGTATCACCGCTAATTATAACGAGTGAGTCTTTAAAATATGAGATGGTAACGGACAGCCAGACCTTGTGGACGGAAGTGACAAATACTGGAGCCAAAACCAGAGCACCGTGATGAAACTTGAATGGAAATATGGATACCTATTTATACTTTTGAGTAAAATTGCGATGCAAACATGTCATAGAAAAGAATAAATAATGTGTAAACTAAAAACCAAGAATATATTGTAACACCGAACTCAGAATTAATGAACTAACATGCTAAAAGAACTTAACCCCCCCCCCCCTTAAATAGGACATATACATACTTAAAATGATGGCTGGTTACAAACAGTATGCCTAGACCAGTGTTCTTCAACCTTTTTACACCTATGGACCGGCGGAAATAAAATAATTATTTCGTGGACCGGCAAACTACTAAGACTGAAATTTTTTTTAAAAAACCATCGCCGCCCCGTCCCCGCAAGCTCGGTCCCACAAACCATCTGATCCCATCCGCACAAGCCTCAAATAGTTATAATTTTATATTGAACATATTTTATTAAAATATAAAAAGAAACAATATTCTATACAATTGTCATTTTATAAATACAAATAATACAGGGCAAAATCAACAAAACCCCTGTCTCCCCTCCCCTTCACATATATCCCCTCTACTATCAAGAAAACTGAATAAGCCAAATTATTACAGAATGCTACACAAATATCAAGTAACAGAATACCACAGTCACACATGACAGGAATGGTGTTAGGGGAGTGGAACTAGGGCAACTGCCCCCTGGTCAGAGAGAGCCCTAAGCCAGCTGGAAGCTAAAGAAGCACTGCCTGGGCTTTGCACTCCCCAATTATGTCTAGCAAGATACATATTTCAAATCTGATATATTTGAATCACAAGATAGAAATAAAATTATTTTTTTCTACCTTTTGTCGTCTCTGATTTCTGCTTTCATTGCCTTTTCACTCTCTTCCAGCCAGTGTCTGCCCTAAGAACATAAGAATTGCCACTGCTGGGTCAGACCAGAGGTCCATCATGACCAGCAGTCCGCTCACGCGGCAGCCCTCTGGTCTAAGACCAGCACCCTAACGGAGACTAGCCCTACCAGCGCACGTTCTTGTTCAGCAGGAACTTGTCTAACTTTGTCTTGAATCCTTGGAGGGTGTTTTCCCCTATAACAGCCTCTGGAAGAGCATTCCAGCTTTCTACCACAGAACTTCCTTACGTTTGTATGGAATCTATCCCCTTTCAACTTTAGAGAGTGCTCTCTCGTTCTCCCTGCCTTAGCTACTAAGTCTATTCCCTTCAGTACCTTGAATGTTTCTATCATGTCCCCTCTCAATCTCCTCTGCTCAAGGGAGAAGAGGCCCAGTTTCTCTAATCTTTCGCTGTACGGCAACTCCTCCAGCCCCTTAACCATTTTAGTCGCTCTTCTCTGGATCCTTTCGAGTAGTACCGTGTCCTTCTTCAAGTACCAGTGCTGGACGCAGTACTCCAGGTGAGGGCGTACCATGGCCCGGTACAGCAGCATGATAACCTTCTCTGTCTCTTCAGTCCAGCATCTGCCCCTTCCATTCACTGTCTGTCTTTCCCTGCCATCTCTCCTCCTGCCCCCCCCCCCCCAACACCCCAATTTGGTCTAGCATCCATCATCTTCCTTCTGTTCCCCTCATGGTCTGGCATCTCTATCCTTCCCTCCCCCCTGTGGTTTTTAGCATATCTCTCTTCTCATTTCCTCCACTCAGATCCATTCTCTGCTCTCTCTTCCCTTTTCTTCTCTGGTCTTCCTTCTCTATTTTCTGCCTCCATCTAAATTAAATTCTTTCTTACTATTTAGTCCCGTTTCCCTCTTTTCACTGTGTCTACGCACAGCTTGTCACCCCTTTCCCTCACCCCTCCATTATCTTACTATATTCTTCCCCCTTTATTTATCTCCTCCTTCCATCCAGTATGTGTTCTTTCCCCACTTCCATTCAGCATCTGCTCTCCCCTCTCAACTGACATCCATCTGCCTTCTGCTCTCTCTCCCTTCTTCTCACTTCCATCATCTGTCCCCTTCTCTCTCTCTCTCATCTCCTCCATTCCATCATCTGCCCCTTCTCTCTCTCTCTCCCCCCCCCCCAACTTCCATCATCTGCCCCCCTTCCCCTCACCTTTGTGGGTCACTTTCTTTCCCCTGAGGGTGGCTCATGTCACAGGGGAAGCTTTGGCCGAGCAGAACCGCTTGATTGACAGTGGAACTTACTTGATTGATGTCGATGCTGGGGCCCGTTGCCGTTTGAAGGAAAAAAAAAAAGGTGGAAAAAAGGGACCTGTAAAGGCGAGAGGAAGGGAAACCTCCAGGACAGCTGCTCTTTGCCCTCCTTCAGCGGCCCAAGAGTTCAGACCAGCAGCGGCAGCTCTGTATGCTTTTAACTTCGGCACAGAGCTGCCCCTAATCAATAGTTTAGCGCGGTTTCATGAGGCAGCCTCGGGGCCTTTGATAGCCGGCCCGCTTCGATGATGCGATGTGGGCCGGCCTAGCAAAGGCCCCGAGGCTGCCTTATGAAACCGCGCTAAACTATTGATTAGGGGCAGCTCTGTGCCGAAGTTAAAAAGCATACAGAGCTGCCGCTGCTGGTCTGGAGGTGCGGAGACAAGGCAGGAGGCAAACGCGGTGGAAGGCAGGAGTCCCGGCACAGGGACTGCAACAGGAAGTTGCAAGTCAGCTGACGCCGGCCTTTCGTTGCGGCGGGGACCGAATCCTTCGCGGACCGGCAAGATTTTGTTTGCGGACCGGCACCGGTCCGCGGACCGGCGGTTGAAGAACTGTGGCCTAGACTATAGAGACCTAAACAGGGTAAAAGTAAGCATATGGGAAATGAACAGCTGATAATAAGGAAGGGAGCTATCTATAGTTTATAAAGAACTATCACTTCAGAGTCTTAGAGGGAGGATGACCTAGGTTGCTTCCCAGCGAAACCAAAGCAAAAGGAATATGAACCTTGGTTCTCCACAAGAAGTCAGATAGGAGAAGGCACACCACCACGTACTCCAAGTCACAGACAGAATATAGGTATACATTCTGTAACTGCCACCAGCACATGAAACTATAGAATCAGAAGGATCCCTAACCTGGAGGAATCATTAGGGTAAAAAGAATACCCAGTAAAGAATACCCATAAGTCTCCAGAATGCTGGGGAAAGAGCTCTTGCCACCATATAGCCCCATAGGACATCACAAGCCTCGTAGGAAGGTTAGTGAACAGGAAGCAGCTAGAGATATGCTCAAAAAACCAAGGACAAAGACACAGCAGCAAAGAAAGCAAATAGAATGTTAGGCATGATAAAGAAAGGACGATCTTGCTTGACAAATTTGCTGCACTTCTTTGAGGGGGTAAACAACAGACAGACAAGGGAGACCTGGTCGACATTGTATATCTGGATTTTAAGAAGGCATTTGACAAGGTTCCACAAGAACAACTACTTCAAAAAATTGAGAGCCATGGAATAGAGGGTGAAATACTCAGGTGGATTAATAACTGGCTAGCAGATAGGAAACGGAGAGTGGGGTTAAATGGACAATACTCGGACTGGAAGAATGTCACCAGTGGGGTGCCACAGGGCTCGGTACTTGTACCTGTGCTCTTCAACATATTCATAAATGATCTGGAAATGGGTACGACGAGTGAAGTGATTAAATTTGCAGACGATACGAAGCTATACAGAGTAGTGAGGACGCAGGGGGATTGTGAGAATCTGCAACGTGACATAACCACGCTCGAGAAATGGGCAGCGACATGGCAAATGAGGTTCAATGTGGATAAGTGTAAGGTAATGCATGTTGGTATCAAAAATCCCACACACGAATACAAGATGTCCGGGGCAGTACTAGGAGAGATCTCCCAGGAAAGAGACCTGGGAGTACTGGTCGACAAGTCAATGAAGCCGTCTGCACAATGCGCAGCGGCAGCAAAAAGGGCGAACAGAATGCTAGGAATGATTAAGATGGGGACCACGAACAGATCAGAGAGGGTTATCATGCCGCTGTATCGGGCTATGGTACGCCCTCACCTGGAATACTGCATCCAGCACTGATCGCCATACATGAAGAGGGACATGGTACTACTCGAAAGGGTCTAGAGAAGAGCGACTAAAATGGTTAAGGTGTTGGGAGAGTTGCCGTACGATGAGAGATTAGAGAAACTGGGCCTGTTCTCCCTTGAAAAGAGGAGACTGAAAGGAGACATGATCAAAACATTCAAGATAGTCAACCTAGTCATGGAGGAAAGAGACTTCCAGACTTCTTAGTAAGAAACCAAACTATAGAGTAGATAGATTATGTTCCTTTGCAATTGTTAATAAAGATAATTGGAAAAAAAAAAAAAAAACATTCAAGATAATGAAGGGAATAGACTTGTTGGATAAAGATAGGTTGTTCACCCTTTCCAAGGTAGAGAGAACGAGAGGGCACTCTCTGAAGTTAAAAGGGGAAAGATTCTGTACGAACGTAAGTAAGTTCTTCTTCACCCAAAGGGTGGTGGAGAACTGGAATGCTCTCCCGGAGTCTGTTATAAGGGAAAACACGCTCCAGGGATTCAAGACAAGGTTGGACAAGTTCTTGCTAAACCAGAACAAACGCAGGTAGGGCTGGTCTCAGTTAGGGCACAGGTCTTCGACCTGGGGGTCGCCGCGTGAGCGGACTGCTGGGTGCGATGGACTAGCGGTAATTCTTATGTTCTTATGTTCACAGTAGATCAGAGAAAGATATAATGCCGTTTTATAGAGCAATGGTGAGACCACACTTGGAATACTGTGTCCAACATTGGTCTCCCAACCTAAAGAAGGATATAAAACTGCTGGAGAGGGTGCAGAGACGAGCAACGAAGCTAATAAAAGGTATGGAGAACTTGGAATACGAGGAACGACTTAAAGAGACTGGGATTGTTCTCCCTTGAGAAAAGGAGACTGCGAGGGGATATGATCGAGACTTTCAAAATACTGAAAGAAATCGACAAAATAGAGCAGGAAAAAAAATGATTTACAATGTCCAATGTGACACGGACAAGAGGACATGGACTGAAGCTAAGGGAGGGGGGACAAGTCCAGGACAAATATCAGGAAGTTCTGCTTCACGCAACGAGTGATGGACACCTGGAAGCCTATTCCGCGGCGGCGGTGGCATGGGGGAGGGCAGGAAGAAAGGAAGAAAGAAAGAAAGAAGGTGGGGTGGGGACAGGGAGCCAGAAAAAAAAAGCAAAAAATGGGGCAAGGAAGGAAGAAAGAAGGAGGGGGGACAGGAAACCAGAAACAAAGCAAAAAATGGGGCACGGAATCAGAGAAAGACAGACATAGAGAAAGAAAGAAAAAGTTGGGGGAGGGAATGAGGTCTGGAGGAGAGGAAGCATACAGGAGGCTGAAAGAAGGGAAGAAGTATTGGATGCACAGTCAGAAGAATAAAGTGCAACCAGAGACTGATGAAATTACCAAACAAAGGTAGGAAAATGATTTTATTTTCAATTTAGTGATTGAAATGTGCCAGTTTTGAGAAAGAAAAGATATTGAACTTTAAATGTGAGTGCTGCAGAAAAAAATAGAGTACTTGGAGGGCCGCAGAAAAAATAATTAATGTCTTATTAAAGAAATGACAATTTTGCATGAGGTAAAACTCCATAGTTTATATATCTTTCCTTTTAACTGTTAAAGGAAAGTTTTATAAACTATAAAGAGTTTTACCTCATGCAAAATTGTCATTTCTTTAATAAGACATTAACTATTTTTTCTGCGGCCCTCCAAGTACCTAGAAATCCAAAATGTGGCCCCACAAAGGGTTTGAGTTTGAGACCACTGATCTATACCCTGTAATCCCTTTCTCCTTCAAGAAGTCATCCAAGCCCTTTTTGAAACCCATTATTGTACTCTGTCCTATCACCTCTCCTGGAAGTGCATTCCAGGTGTCCACCACCCTCTAAGTGAAGAAGTACTGCCTAACATTCGTCTTGAATCTGTCTCCTTTCAGATTTTCTGAATGCCCTCTTGTTTTTGTTGTCCCCACTAGCCTGAAGAATCTGTCCCTCTCCACCTTCTCTATACCTTTCATGATTTTATAGGTCTCTATCATGTCCCCTCTAAGTCTCCGCTTTTCTAGGGTAAAGAGCCCCACCTTCTCCAGCCTTTTGGTATATGCAAGGTTTTCCATGCCCTTAATCATTTTTGTTGCTCTTCTATGGACCCTCTCGTACATCACCATATCCCCTTCTTAAGGTGCGGCGACCAGTATTGGACGCAGTACTCCAGATGCGGGCACACCATTGCTCTATACAGCGGCAGGATAACTTCCTTCGTTCTGGTAGTGATACCTTTTCTGATAATGCCCAACATTCTGTTCGCCTTTTTTGAGGCCGCTGCACATTGTGCCGCTGGCTTCATCGTTGTATCCACCAATACCCCCAAGTCTTATTCAAGTTTGCCTTCCCCCAATACCCTCCCTCCCATCGTATAGCTGTACATCGAGTTCCCTTTCCCTATGTGCAAGACTTTACATTTCTCTACATTGAAGCTCATCTGCCATCTTTTTGCCCACTCACCCAGCTTGTTCAGGTCACTTTGTAGATCTTTGCATTCCTCAACAGTTCTGACCTACTGTAGAGTTTTGTGTCATCCGCGAATTTTATAACGTCACACTTCGTTCCTGTTTCCAGGTCATTAATGAATATATTGAACAGCAACGGTCCCAGCACTGACCTGTGGGACACCACTTGTGACCCCTTTCCAGTCAGAGTAGTGTCCCTTTACTCCTACCCTCTGCTTCCTGTCTGCCAACCAATTTTAGACCCATCTGTGCACGTCCCCTTCCACCCCGTGGCTCCACAGCTTCTATAGTAGGCGCTCGTGGGGTACCTTGTCAAAAGCTTTTTAGAAATCCAGATATACAATGTCTATAGGGTTTGTCCAGTTGTTTGCTTATCCCCTCAAAGAAATGCAATAGGTTCATTTGACATGATCTTACTTTACAGAAACCATGCTGGCATGTTTTCAACAGATTATTTTTTCTAGGTGCTCATTGATACTTTCCTTGATCAATGATTCGGCCATCTTCCCCAGAACAGAGGTTAAGCTCAACGGTCTGTAGTTCCCCGGGTCACCTCTCGATGCTTTTTTGAAGATAGGCATAACATTTGCTATCTTCCAGTCCTCCGGGATTACCCCTGTTCTCAAGGATAGATTACAAATCTGTCGCAGTAACTCTGCTATTTCGTCTCTGAGCTCTTTCAGTATTCTTGGGTGGATTCCGCCTGGCCCGGAGATTTGTCAGTTTTTAATATATCTATTTGCTTGAGCACGTCTTCGAGGCTTACCTCCAAGTATGATAGTTATCTCTCTTGATCCCCCTTGAAGATTTTTTCCGGTTCAGGCAAGTTGGATGTGTCTTCTTTTGTAAAGACTGACAAGAAGAACTCGTTTAGTCTATTAGCCACCTCTTTTTCTTCCTTCACCACTCCCTTCCTGTCTCCCTCGTCCAAAGGTCCCACCTCCTCCCTCACTGGCTGCTTTCCTTTCACATATCGGAAGAATGGTTTAAAATTTCGTGCTTCCTTGGCTAGTCTCTCTTCGTATTCTTTCTTTGCTTTTCTGACCACTCGGTGACATTCTTTTTGCTGCTTCCTGTGCTCCTTCCAATTTTCGTCAGTTTTGTCCTTTTTCCACTTCCGAAATGATTTTTTCTTGTCTCCTATCACTTTTTTTTACTTCATTGGTTATCCATGCTGGATTTTTTTGTATGATCCTTCTTGCATCCTTTCCTAAATCTGGGTATATAGGTTTTGCGCCTCGTTTATCGTGTCTTTGAATAAAGACCAGGCTTGCTCCATAGTCTGAGCTTTCTTGGTGCTGTTTCTGAGTTTCTTCCTCACCATTTGTCTCATGGCATCATAGTTCCCTTTCTTGAAGTTAAACACAGTTGCATTGGTTCTCATCCCCTTGGGTAATCCCATTTCTACTTTGAACTGGATCATGTTGTGGTCACTGGTTCTTAGTGGTCCCACGACCTCCACTCCCTTTGCGGGTCCTTTCAGCCCATTGAGGATTAGATCCAGAATCGCTGGCCCTCTCGTTGGTTCCTTGACAAGTTGTTCCGAAGCAGTCCTGTACAGCCTCCAGGAACTCCATTTCCTTAGTACATTTTGAAATTCCAAGACTCCAGTCTATCCCAAGATAGTTGAAATCTCCCATAACTATGGTATTAGTATGCTTGCATTCCTGCCTCAACTCGGCCTCCATTTCCATGTCAGTTGCTTCATTTTGCCCAGGTGAACGGTAGTACAGCCCCATCTTTATCTTGGATCCATTTCTACCTGGTATTTTAACCCATAGTGACTCCAGTTGGACATTTGCCGCCGCTGCTGCGTCCACTCTGGCCGAGTGAATGGTGTCCTTTATGTATAGTGCTATTCCTCCTCCTTTCTGATACATCCTGTCTCTTCGGTAGAGCTTGTACCCTGGCAGTACTGTGTCCCATTTGTTTTCCTCGTTACACCATGTTTCCGTGATCCCTATGATGTCCAGGCTCTCATTTTTGACCATGACTTCCAATTCCCCCATATTGTTTTTTAGGCTGCTTGCATTAGTGTACATGCAGTTCAAGTTCTGGTATTTCCTCTTCTTTGCTATGTTCCCTTGTGTTTCATTCTCCTTTCTGTCCCCTTCCTGACTTGCTGACTCCTGATTTATGTCTCTTTTGTCTCTCCCTTGTGGTATGTACCTATTGTCCTCATCTTGTTCCTTCCCTTCGTCCAGATCCATTTTGACTTCCCCATGTAGTATGTTCCTCGTGTCCTCCTCTCCTTTGTCTTCCCCTTGTGATATGTTTCTACCGTCCTCCTCTTGTTCCTTCCCATTGTCCAGTTCCATTTTGACTTCCCTTTGCAGTATATTCCTTCTGACCTCTTCTTGCTTCTTCCATTTCCCTTGTTTATTTTCCTCCTGATGTTTACCATTTGCGTCTTCCCGGCATTTTTCCCACCCAGTATCTTCTCGGGATACTGTCTTCCAAACCAGGTCAACTGTCGGCTTTCCCCTTCTACTTAGTTTAAAGCTTGCTCTGTTGCTCTTCTGACGTTATTTGCTAGTTGTCTAGTTACCGCCGTGCTCAGGTGTAGTCCGTCTTTCTTGAAGAGCTTGTCCAATTCCTCACAAAGAGAAATCCCTCTTCCTCACACCATCTCCTCGTCCACGCATTTATTGATTGCAGCTCCATCTGCCTCTTCGGTTCTGCTCTCGGCACTGGTAGGATCTCTGAGAAGGTTACCTCTGAGTCCTCATCTTCAGTTTCCTTCCCAAGGTCTTGAATTGTTCGGTCAGTGCATACTTGCTGTAGTCTCTCCTGGTGACATCGTTCGTGCCGATATGAACTATCACTGCTGTCTCTTCTATCGCTGCTCCCTCCAGAATTCTTTCAATTTTGTCTACGATGTCCTTGGTTCTTGCTCCTGGGAGACAGGTCACTAGCCGATCCTATCTTCCTCCTGCTATGTGACTGTCTACTTGCTTTAGGATTGAGTCTCCCACCAGGATTGCAGATTTCCCCTTTTTCAGCCTCCGCTACGGTCGCAGGTCCTTGTTCTTGGTGCACTTCGTTTCTTCTCCCTCTAGGTACGGATAGAGCCTTGCCTCTTCTTTCTGCGAGATTCCTCCATGGCTACCTTCTACCTTGGTGTCAGATGGATCTTGTCCTCCGTTCTGTGTGTCTTCCTTGTCCCTGCGCTGCTCGTGTTCTTAAGAACATAAGAATTGCCGCTGCTGGGTCAGACCAGTGGTACATCGCGCCCAGCAGTCTGCTCACACGGCGGCCCCCAGGTCGAAGACCTGTGCCCTAACCGAGACCAGCCCTACCTGTGTTCGTTCTGGTTCAGCAAGAACTTGTCCAACCTTGTCTTGAATCCCGGGAGCGTGTTTTCCCTTATAACAGAGTTCGGGAGAGCATTCCAGTTCTCCACCACTCTTTGGGTGAAAAAGAACTTCCTTACTTTCGTACGGAATCTATCCCCTTTTAATTTCAGAGAGTGCCCTCTTGTTCTCTCTACCTTGGAGAGGGTGAACAACCTATCTTTATCTATCTCTATCTTTATCCTTCATTATCTTGAATGTTTCGCTCATGTCTCCTCTCAGTCTCCTCTTTTCAAGGGAGAACAGGCCCAGTTTCTCTAATCTCTCACCGTACGGCAACTCCCCCAACCCCTTAACCATTTTAGTCGCTCTTCTCTGGACCCTTTCGAGTAGTATCATTTCCTTCTTCGTGTATGGCGACCAGTGCTGGACGCAGTATTCCAGGTGAGGGTGTACCATAGCCCGGTACAGCAGCATGATAACCCTCTCTGATCTGTTCGTGATCCCCTTCTTAATCATTCCTAGCATTCTGTTCGCCCTTTTTGCTGCCGCTGCGCTGATTGACTTGTCGACCAGTACTCCCAGGTCTCTTTCCTGGGAGGTCTCTCCTAGTACTGCCCCGGACATCTTATATTCGTGTGTGGGATTTTTGATACCAACATGCATTATCCACATTGAACCTCATTTGCCATGTCACTGCCCATTTCTCGAGCGTGGTTATGTCACGTTGCAGATCTTCACAATCCCCCTGCGTCCTCACTACTCATATCGTCTGCTTCGTATCGTCTGCAAATTTAATCACTTCACTCGTCGTACCTATTTCCAGATCGTTTATGAATATGTTGAAGAGCACAGGTCCAAGTACCGAGCCCTGCGGCACCCCACTGATGACATTCTTCCAGTCCGAGTATTGTCCATTTACCCCCACTCTGTTTCCTATCTGCTAGCCAGTTTTTAATCCACCTGAGTATTTCACATTCTATTCCATGGCTCTCAATTTTTCGAAGTAGTCGTTCGTGCAGAACCTTGTCGAACGCCTTCTGAAAATCCAGATATACATTGTCAACTGGGTCTCCCTTGTCTGTCTGCTTGTTTACCCCCTTGAAGAAGTGCAGCAAATTCGTCAAGCAAGATCGTCCTTTGCTGAAGCCGTGCTGACTGGTTCTCATCAGTTTGTGTCCATCAAGGTGATCAATGATGCGGTCTTTTATCAGCGCCTCTATCATCTTTCCACTCTCCTGTAGGCATCCTCGATGAACTTCTCAAGCTCCCTCACCTGTTCCTCAATGTGCCTCTCTCACATAGGGTCTTCGGCTGCCTGGAAGGGGTCTTTTAAGATGCAGAGTCCCTCCAGCTCCTGGATCCTGTGTTTCAGACGACTGACCTCACTCTTCAAGCTTTCCAGTTCCTGACATCGTCCGCACACTTACAACTGCCTCCCCGAGGGGAGGTAGTCGTACATGTGGCAGTATTGCGGATAAATTGTTTATAATTGTTCAAACTGTTTGTAAATCTGCGTGCCAACGCAGATACTACTGTAACTGATGTAAACCGCCTAGAACTCTCCGGGTATGGCGGTATATAAGAATAAAATTATTATTATTATTATTATTACACTGGAAAGCTCATCCTTTGGGTTCCTTCAGCTTCCATTCTTGTCTGCCTTCTGGTCCTGGTCCTCTCAGCTTGTGTGCTCACTCTTGTGCTTGGCTCTTGGGCCTATCCCTTCCTTATCTTCTGTCCCTGCTGCTTTTCTTCTGCACTTTCACCTGTTGCTTCCCCGTTCGTGTGTCGCTACTCTTTGTTCGTGTGTGGGTATGGTCTCCCCTGGGCCTACTTGTTTCTTATCTTCTGTGTCTGCTGCCCCTCTGCCTTACTTGCTTGTAAGTGTATGCTATCCTGTGCTCTTGCTACTCTCTTACCTTGCTGTCTTTCTTGGGGTTCCTGGATGTAGCGACCCGTCCCTTCTTCAGGCCTTTCGCAAAGGCGCTCTCGCTAAGGCGAGCGCCTTTGCCGCTCACCTTCGCCGCGTGCCGAACGGACGCGCGCCGTTGGCTCCCTTCCTGTTAAGGGGGAGTCGGGGCGATGACGCTGATGACACGGATGGGGTGGGCGGAGCTTCCTCTCGCCGCTACCCGCTCCTCTCCGCCGCCAGCTCCCACAGTCTCTTCCCAGCTT
This sequence comes from Geotrypetes seraphini, assembly GCF_902459505.1. Classification (NCBI taxonomy): domain Eukaryota; kingdom Metazoa; phylum Chordata; class Amphibia; order Gymnophiona; family Dermophiidae; genus Geotrypetes; species Geotrypetes seraphini. Next base: position 163,315,545 of record NC_047087.1, on the reverse strand, counting down.
CTCCCCGCCGGCTGCTCTCTCTGCCTCTGCTGCTCCGCTGCTGCTCTTCACCACGCAGCTGCAAGGGCCTTTGCGCTCTGGCTCCCTTCCTGTTAAGGGGGAGTCGGGGCGATGACGCTGATGACTAGGAGGGGTGGGCGGAGCTTCCTCTTGCCGCTACCCGCTCTTCTCTGCCTCCGCCGCTAGCTCCCACAGGTTCTTCCCGGCTTCTCCCTGCCGGCTGCTCTCTCCTGCCTCTGCTGCTCCGCTGCTCCTCTTCACCAAGCTCACTCACTTGACGTGCAGAACAGATGGAAATTAAAAAGACCACTTACCAAGCGAGGAATTTAAGATGAGTCAAGGACTTCCGGTAGAAGCATGGAGCTCTAAGCAGAAAGAACTTGCAGCTCCGCTACACCCGACAAATAACTGCACATTCTCCTTTGCTCCCTCACTTTATAAGTGCATTGTGAGTGTACCTAATCTGCGGATTATCTAGCGGTTGAACTGCGGGGCTTATGTCCACTAAAATACTGACGAAGAGGGGAAAACTGGGCCTTCTGAGTCCAAGATGGCGGAGCAAGCAGGCTTACCTTCTCCCAGCTCTGTCTAGGTGGCAGAAGTGATGTCAGAGATTCAGGCAGCTTTGGAGATTACTATTGGAGATAAGCTGCAACATATATTGAGACTAGTGACATGTCTCCCGGGGGCTAGAACGAAGGACGTCATCGACAGAATCGAGAGGATCCTGGAAGGGGCTGAGACGGAGGAGACAGCTGTAGTAATCCATGTAGGAACCAACGACGTCAGCAGGAGAAACTACAACAGGACTGCACTAACTGATCAGTTCAGGATCCTGGGGAGGAAACTGAAACTGAGGGCAAGGAAGATAGCCTTCTCAGAAATTCTGCCAGTACTGAGAGCGGACGCAAGGAGGCAGAGCGAACTACAAGCAATAAACGGTTGGCTCAGGAGATGGTGCGAAGAGGAGGGTTTCCTTTTTGTTCGGAACTGGACAACTCTCTTGGGAAAGAATAAGCTCTACAGGAGAGACGGACTGCATCTGAGCACGACAGGGACGAGGATGCTGGCACGCAACGTCCAGAGCGTCATAGATTTGGCTTTAAACTGAGGAAGAGGGGAAAGCAGACAGTCGATCTGCCGCATCGGACAAAAGTACTAAATAAAGATACTGAGCAAGGACATTGTAAAAAAAGGCTCGGGACTGAGTGGGAATTTTTGGAAAAAGGACCTAAGGATGCAATACAGGGGTCCAGGGCCAAGGACACTGAGCAAGGAGATTGTAAAAAAGGGATCGGGACTGAGTGGGAATTTTTGGGAAAAGGACCTAAGGACGCAATGCAGAGGACTGAGTGGGAATTTTTGGGAAAAAGACCTAAGGACGCAATGCAGAGCACCAGGGCCAAGGATATTGAACAAGGATACTGTAAAAGAGGGCTCAGGACTGAGTGGGAATTTTTTGAAGATGGACCAAAGGACAAATTGCAGGGGCCTAGGGCACAAATTAAATTGGCAAGCAAGACTAACAGAGAACAATGGAATCCAGAGGGACAACCAAAAATGGGGAAACAGGCTGAGGACAAAACAGACACCCCACAGGAGGAGGATGACCGAGACGAGGCTTGGGGACTGGCAACTCACGAGGGGGTCGCCAGGAGTGCCAAACCACAAGGAAAACCAGCAAGAAAGGCGAACAATCAGGACTTACATTGCCTATACACTAATGCTAGGAGCCTAAGGGCTAAAATGGGAGAGCTGGAAGTCTTAGCCAGCAAAAAGGGCCTAGACATAATTGGAGTCACAGAAACATGGTGGACCGATGACAATAAATGGGATGTGGCTATACCAGGGTTCAAACTCTACAGGAGAGATAGGTCACACAAAAAGGGTGGAGGAATAGCGCTATATATAAAGGATTCCATACCTTCAACCAGGATGGAAACAGCAGTAAGGGCGGATGACTTGGAATCACTATGGGTTAAGCTATCTGGAGGAACTGGAGCAGACATAAAATTGGGTCTGTACTATCGCCCACCTGGACAAATGGAAGAAATCGACCAGGATCTGGAGGCTGAACTGAGGCAGGTATGCAAAAGCGGAAGTGTGGTGGTGAAGGGGACTTCAACTACCCAGGAATACACTGAAGTATCAGGCACTCAAACTGCATGAGGGAGATCAAATTCCTGGAGGTCACGAGGGACTGTTTTATGGAACATCTGGTCACAGAACCAACACGGGGAGATGCAACTCTTGACCTAATCTTCAACAGACTAGGGGGACCCGCTAAGGAGGTGGCGGTACTAGCCCCACTAGGAAACAGCGATCACAACACGATCCAGTACAGGCTAGAAATTGGATCATCAAAGGTGAAAAGAACTACAACGACAGCACTCAACTTCAAAAAAGGGAATTATGATGCCATGAGGAAAATGGTGGGAAAGAAACTCAACAACACTGCAAGGAAGATGGAGTCCGTAGAAAAAGCCTGGAACCTACTCAAGGTCACGGTGCATGAAGCACAAAACCTGTGCGTCCCCAAGTTCAGGAAAGGGTGCAAAAAAATAGAACAAAAAACCCAGTGTGGATAACAAATGCAGTGAAAAAGGCCATAAATGACAAGAAGGCATCTTTCAAAAAATGGAAAAAGGACCAATCAGAGGACAACCAAAAGGAACATCAAAAACACCAAAAGGAGCGTCACCGAGTGGTTAAGAAAGCAAAAAGAGAATATGAAGAGAGACTGGCGGGGGAAGCAACAAACTTCAAATCATTCTTCAGGTACGTCAAGAGGAAGCAACCAGCTAGGTAGGAAGTGTGACCCTTAGATGATGGAGACAGAAAGGGAGTGGTAAAAGAGGAAAAGGAGATAGCTGGCAGGTTAAACGAGTTCTTCACGTCAGTCTTCATGAGGGAGGACACAACCAACATTCCGGAACCCGAGGAGATCGTAAAGAGAGACCAGGATGAAAATCTGGTCAAACTAGAGGTGAGCAAGAAGGATGTCCTCAGGCAGATAGACAGGCTAAGGAGCGACAAATCACCAGGGCCGGACGGCATTCACCCAAGGGTACTCAAGGAACTAAGAAATGAAATAGCTGAGACACTTCGACAAATATGCAACCTATCCTTAAAAACTGGAGAGATTCCGGAAGACTGGAAAATAGCAAATGTCACGCCCATCTTCAAGAAAGGCTCAAGGAGAGACCCAGGAAACTACAGGTCGGTGAGCTTGACCTCGGTCCCGGGAAAGATGATGGAAGCGCTGATTAAAGACAGCATCTAGGAACACATCGAAAACAATGGGCTACTAAAGTCGAGCCAGCATGGCTTCTGCAAGGGCAGGTCATGCCTCACGAACTTATTATACTTCTTTGAGGGGGTAAACAGCCAGGTGGATAAAGGGGAATCCATAGACATCATTTACCTTGACTTCCAAAAAGCCTTCGACAAGGTACCACACGAAAGACTGCTAAGGAAGCTATGGAACCACGGGGTGCAAGGGGAGGTCCACCGATGGATCAAAAACTGGCTGGCGGACAGGAAACAGAGGGTTGGAGTAAAGGGCCATTACTCAGGCTGGCAATGGGTCACGAGCGGAGTTCCACAGGGGTCGGTGCTGGGACCTCTCCTATTCAATATATTTATTAACGACCTGGAGGCAGGAACAAAATGTGGAGGTTATTAAATTTGCGGACGACACCAAACTATACAGCAGGGTTAATAACATGGAGGACTGCGAAGATCTCCAAAAAGATCTGACAATGCTGGAAGAGTGGGCCAAAAAGTGGCAAATGAGCTTCAACATAGGGAAATGCAAGGACATGCATGTAGGGAAAAAAAACCCGATGTTCACTTACAAAATGGGAGGATCACCGCTAGGGGTGAGCAACCTTGAAAGAGACCTGGGAGTGATGGTAGACACAACCTTGAAGGCGTCGGCACAGTGTGCGACAGCCTCAAAGAAAGCAAACAAAATGTTGGGTATCATTAAGAAAGGTATCACGACCAGAACGAAGGAAGTCATCCTGCCACTGTATCGTGCAATGGTGCGCCCGCACCTGGAGTACTGTGTCCAGTACTGGTCGCCGTACCTCAAGAAGGACATGGCGGTACTTGAGAGAGTCCAGAGAAGAGCAACTAAGCTAATAAAGGGTATGGAGGATCTCTCATATACTGACAGACTGAAAAGGCGGAGACTTAGAGGAGACATGATAGAAACCTTCAAGATCATGAAAGGAATAGAAAAAGTAGACAGGGACAGATTTTTCAAATTATGGGGAACTACAAGTACAAGGGGGCACTCAGAGAAATTGAAAGGGGAAAGGTTTAGAACAAACGCCAGGAAGTTCTTTTTCACCCAGAGGGTGGTGGATACATGGAACGCGCTACCAGAGGATGTGATAAGCAGGAGCACGCTACAGGGCTTCAAAGAAGGTTTGGATAGGTACCTGGAGGACAAAGGGATTGAGGGGTACAGATAGTAGAGGTAGGTTATAAGGATAGGATTAGAGGATTAGAGGTAAGTTACAAAACTAGTCTGGGACCACTGTTCAGGCAATAGGTCTGATGGGCTGCCGCGGGAGTGGACCTCTGGTCTGTCTCAGCAGAGGCACCTTCTTATGTTCTTATGTTATGAAGGAAAAAAAAAATTTTTAACTTCTGTTCTTAATCTTTCCATTTCTATTTTTGAATGTGATTTATGCATTGTAAACCACTTGGATCCTTTTAGGCCGTTATGCGGTATATAAAGTTTTAAATAAACAATCATAAGCTGGTCAATTTAGATCAGCATTTTGCCTCTTTAACCTCAGAGGTGTGCGAAGCTCAACAATGCATCAGTAACATGGAGGATGCCGTAAAGAGGATTACCCAGGAGCAGGTGTGTCACACCTCTGCGCTCGCTGAACTTAAGGTAAAGATCGAGGACCTGGAAAATAGATCCCTCCGCAATAATCTGTGTTTTGTTGGACTATCAGAGGCAGTGGATGATAAATCACTGGACATCTTTTTGGAGCGCTGCCTTACTAAATCATTGCATCTTTCTACAGCAGCAGGACCTCTGCACATAGAACGTGCGCACAGATTGGGCCCACAGAGGGAACGTCAGGGCAAGCTGCAAGTGGTGATCTGCTTCCTGCTTAACTATAACCATAAAGTAGAAATTCTGCAGGCGCTGAAACAGGGTGGTAAACTCACACATGAGAACAGGCTGATCCTCTGTTTTCAAGACTATTCTGTGGAAGTGTCTCAGGCCCGACAGCGATTCTCCCCCGTGTTCCCACTTAGTGCAACAGCAGATTTCATTTGTGTTGCTTTATCCAGCGCACCTCAAGGAAATCCATTAGGGGAGACCACATCATTTTGATTCTTTGGATCAGGCTCAGAGGTTTGTGGATGACAATATGCCAAAGAGAGAGGCTTGACTGTTCTTAGAGTCGGTTTGCCCACGTTGGGACTGATTTGCTGATCGAAGACCTTCTGGGACTGGTTTTCCTGTCTCTTAGGGAGCTTTCCACTTTTTCTCTCCCTCAGGAAGTTTATTTTCCTTCCCTTTCTTTTACATGTTCTATAAGGGGGGAGGTTGGGCTGTGCTCGCCCCATCTAAATTTTATTTAAGTTGGTTTGCAAACATGATGTGATTGTTGCAGGGCACATAAACTAGGAGGGCAGATTAAGAGTGGGTATGAATAACAGCATGTATTATTTTGACGGCTCTCCGGTTTGAGTGTTCTTTCCTTGGAATGCTAGTGGGGGGGAGTGACTGTTTGGTTTGATGGCAGGTTGTGTGAGGAGGCTTGGGTCTTTTGTTATCTCTGTGGAGGGTGTATACGTTTTCTGGAAGTGGCGCCATTTCAGGTGCAGGGTTTCTCAGGGGGGATGGAAAGAGTGGGAGGTAGGAGGGGTGTTGGGGTTTCTTTGGAGGGTAGCTGGTGTGGGAGGAGGGGTGGGGGCTTGGGGGGGTCTCTCAAGGGGTACAGGGATAGGCAACCCAGGAGGTAGGAATGGGCTGGGGGGGGGCCTGGGACACCCTCTGGCCGTAATTGTGGTGGTGGTGGTTTTTTTTTTTCCTGTTCCACCTTAGTAGATTCTGGATTTTAACTTGACTTCCTGGAATGTGGGAGGTATACACTCGCCAATAAAACGCCCTAAGATCCTACAGTTGTTGAACCGTACTCAGACCATCATAGGCTTTTTGCAGGAAACCAGATTGACATCAGCGGAACATGCCAAATTACGTACATGGTGGGTGGGCTCCCATTTTGAGGCCCCTGCTATTCATAAAAAAGAGGAAATGGTGATCTTGATCCAGAAAGGGATGCAGATGGAAACCCACCAGGTGGTGAGGGACCCCAATGGACATTATGCTATAGCTTCTGTCTCTAATAATGGCAAGCTGTTGCCCTTTGTAATGTGTATGCGCCCATCAATCCTGGTACCCGATTTTTTCAGCAAGTCCACAATCAACTCTTGGCTTTTGGGGAGGTACCCATGATAGTGGGGGGGGGATTTCAATGAGGTCTTTGATCCTCAGTTGTACCGTTCCTCGGGGGTAGATAGAGAGGCATCTAAAAGTATTAGGGGCCCTGCTCTTCTCTCTTCTATAACTTAAACCTGGTAGATGTAAGACAGGTGTTGCATCCATTGAAACGGGACTATTCCCACCTAGCCTGGGCCCATGCCACTCTTTCCCACATTGACCTCATCTTGATCTCTCATTTTCTCCTCCTGGAGGTTAGAAGGGTGCAAATGGGACCTATTGAGATTTCGGACCATGCTTGGGTCCAGCAATCTTGGTGTTGGGGGATTCCGGGGAAGATGGTTGGAGATTCCTGTGCTTTATATAGGGACGCAAGCTTTCAGGAATATCTGCTCCACAAATACAAACACTACCAACAATATAATCAGGAACATTGCGACAATCCTATCCTCTTTTGGGAGGCGGCAAAGGCAGTATTGAGGGAAGATATCTTGGCTTATGTGGCTCACCAAAAGTGTGCAAGGTTCCATTCAGTCTTGCAGTTGGAACATAGGATGACTAGTTTGTGACGACAGTTTGGAGCTTCAGGGGCGCTGCACCTTAAGAGGAAATTGCTGGCGGCTCAACAGGAGTTAAATGAACTTTTACATCAAGGGACACTTAAAACCTTGGCTTATAAATTTCAATTATACCGGTTTGCCAATAAAAGCAGTCGCCTCCTGGCCATTCCCAGGATGGAGCGGATGAGTATTACCACTTTACGGGATCCTTGGGGGGGGGGGGTCTTACATCATAAGCCAAAGGATATTTGTGAGATTATGGGTCAATTTCTGGGGGCCCTGTATGCTGCTCCAGATTCCGATGGCCTGGATGGTGCTATTTGGACAGTTTGGACTTGCCAAGTTGAATGACCAAGAATGTAATTCCTTAGAGCTGCCTATCATTGCTGATGAGGTTGAATGGGGTATTCGGAGTAGTCCGTTGGGGAAGGCACCTGGCCCCGATGGACTGCATGCAGAATTTTACAACTTGCTGGTGGAGAAGATTGCCCCATTGCTTGCGGCGATCTTTAACCTGGGGGTGGCGAAGGGCTTTCTGCCGCAACATCTTAATATGGCTCAGATTATAGTGCTACCGAAACCAGGTAAAGATTAGACATTACCAGAGTACTACTGGCCGATATCTTTGCTTAATTTTGAGGGTAAACTTCTGGCAAAAGTTCTGGCTAACTGGATGGCGAGGGTCCTGCCATCCTTGATATTGGAGCATCAGGTGGGCTTTGTGAGGGCTCGCCTGGTATCTAAAAACATTTGCAAGATATTGCTGACTTTGGAAAAGATCCTCCTTGCTCATTAGTTTTGATGCCGAAAAGTCTTTTGATTGGGTATGGTGGAGATACTTGTTGCGGTGCTTCAGGCTTATGGGGTGGGGCCACTCTTCTACAGTACAATCCAGACACTATATAGTGACCCGGCCGCTCCAATATGGGTCAATTGGACGCTCTCAGTGCCATTTAACATCTGTTGTTATTTGTCCTCTCATTAGATCCCTTGATTAGGGAAATTCAGGACAATGCGGAGATTAGTGGGTTACATCTGGGGGGCCAGTCATTTCAAGATAGCAGCATTTGCGGATGATTTATTGGTTTTTTCTTTCCAACCCGCATCATTCACTGCCAACACTATTGGAAAGACTGCAGGAGTATGGTGACTTCTCGGGTTTTGCTCTGAACTTTGGGAAGTCTGAGGCTTTGGCCTCTTCGTCTTCACTGCAGGGAACTTGGGATGTGGGATTTCCTTTGAAATGGACCGAGGGTTTGTTCCGGTATTTAGGAATTCAGTTAACTATGGATGTGACGAGACTGTATCGTATCAATATTAATAAGTTGTTGGCTGAGACGCATTCCAAATTGGAGCGATGGAAGGGATTAATAGGAACCAGGCGCCATGACATCTTCTCAGTTATGGCTCCTCTTATCTGGAATACCCTCCCCCTTTATATCAGAAACATCAAAGACCTCAATTTATTTAAAACTAATTTAAAAACTTATCTCTTTAAATCCTCATTTAACCTTTAGTACCACAATTTGGAGTACTTGTAAACAATTAATACTTTCTTTCACATCTTCCCCAACCTACTCGTTTGTTCCTTCCCACTTCATCCCCCTTTCTTCCCTTAAGGAAACCACAATTTGTAACTTTTTTTCCCCTAACGTTCTTTCCTTATGTCTCATAGTCCGTCTGTAATGTCAGTTTGTTGTAGCACCTTGAAAATTGTTAATGTAAAATAACTTGTTTTATTCTATACTATAATGTTTTTATTATGTAATTCGCTTAGATTTAATAGGCGAACCATCAAATTTTAATAAACTTGAAACTTGATGGGACGTATCCATCTTTTCCATATGATCTTGTTTCCCAAGTGGCTATATGTCCTCCAGATGCTATCCTTATTGAAGAAAAATATGGGAACCATTCACTCCTTGCTGTCTGGGTTCTTAGGAGGGGGGGTAGGGGCGGAGGCCTAGGCTTCAGTGGGCTAGGCTGGTGGAACATTGAGCCCAGGGGGTTTGGGGATACCGGTTCTCGTGCTTTAGAATCAGGCCTGTATTCTATACAATATCCATGACTGGGTGATGGACACGGATCTTTATACAGATGTGACCTTTGAGAAAGACTATTTTTACCCTTACCATTTGCTGTACCTTTTGCATGCCCGACTTAAAGATGTCTCTCAGCCCGCCTGGGGGAGTGTGTTATTCCAACTCCTTTGGGCGGTATGGAATTAGGTTCTATCCTCTTGGGGCAGAACCCGCCTCTTAGTGTGCTTATGCCATTGGTGGGTAATGCTACCTTTCCACCAGGGCTCACGCCTTCTATATTTAGCCGGCATTTTTCAATTATGTCATATTTTGCAAGAGGAGGGTACCTTACTCTCCTATGAGGATTTATTTGCTACAGGGATTCCAGCTTTGGGGGTACACTCTGCTTATCAACAAATTAGGCACTATGTGGGATCCCTCCCAGTGGATTCTCTCTCCTGTGAATTTGGGGTCCAATTTGAGGAATTTTTATAGACATAGGTGGAGACTAGAATTTCAGTTTCCTATTTTCATAAAGGCTTACTTCAAGTACAACCACCAGGTAACTTCTCTAAGATAATACAGTACTGGCAGAGGGATCTTAATTGGAAATTAACATTATTGGTGCTGCTGAGGGCACTTAAAGGTTTACTGGGGGTGGTGGGAAGTACAGAAGTACAGAACTGCTCAACTGCCTTGATTCTATTGGCATTTCTGGACAAGTACTAACCTGGTTCACAGGTTTCCTAAAAAACCACACCTACCAGGTCCACTGCGACGGAACCTTCTCCCAACCTTGGTGCAATCTCAGCGGAGTTCCACAAGGCTCCCCTCTCTCTCCCCTCATCCATTCTCACTAAGGTAGAGCAATGGACCACACAATTCAGACTAAAATTGAATCCTGAAAAAACCAAGCTCTTCCTGGCAAGCCCTAACCACAAGCTAACAAATACCTTCTTGAAATTAAACAGGCTTGTTTAACCAATAAACCCTACCATCAAAGTCCTTGGAGTCATCCTGGACCGAGGCTTGACCTTTGAAGACCATACCAATGCTCAGGTCAAAAAATGCTTTAGCACCATCTGGAAACTCCGAACCATCAAACACTATTTTGATTTCCTCTCCTTTCGCCTGCTAGTTCAGTCTCTAATCCTAAGCACCCTAGATTACTGCAATATCATCTACCTGGGATCCTTTAAGAAGATCACTAAGCGCCTGAGACTCATCCAGAATACTGCCGTCCATCTCATCTATGGCCTAAAAAAGTCAGATCATATAAGCCCATTCTACAGAAAACTTCATTGGTTGCTGATCGAAGCAAGGGTCATCTTCAAATTTGCCTGCCTCTGCTTCAAAACCCTAACAGGCTTATCCCCAATCTACATATCACACCACTTTGTATTCCCAAGCTCCACTCGTATGCGCAATGCCTATCTGTTTGTCTTCCCCTCCCTAAAGGGTTGCATCTACAAGAGATTCCTTGACAGAACACTGTCATTCCAAGCAGGCAAATTGAATAAATGCCTAACCACCCTCATCTTAAATACTCCCTCCTACCGATCCTTTAGGACCATGCATCTCTTTGATAAATTTCTCTGACTCCTTCCGACCTCAGAACTACTGATTGCATCCCTGACACCAATGTAATTTGAATCTATTCCTTGTAACATTCTCTGTAACATCTCTGAAATACTTGTTGCACTATTGACACCAATGTAACTCGAAATTACTCTCTGTAACATCACTGGCTATGCAGTCTCTTTCTCTTTAAACTGCTCTGAACTGCTTGTGGTACTTACGGTATACAAAAATAAAGTTATTATTATTATTACCTCACTATGTTGAAGGCTTATGTCCCCCAGAACCAGGCTTATCATATGGGGTGTATACACACACAGCTCTGTATAAAATGTCATGTAGCGGTGAACTCCTATATGCATGGTCTGTGGGCGTGTTCAACAATCAAGGGTTTCTGGTGGGTGGTGGCTCTCTTTTTGGGTACAACTCTGAATGCCACAGTCTCTCTCTCGGCACCTGGCATGCTATTCTGTCATTTTACATTGTTAAATATTCATCCTGCTTGGGAACGAATGTTTCTGAGCAAGTGTTATGTCGTAGGGAAAAAATGTATCATGAACCATTGGCTTTCTGAGCATCCTCCTTCTGTTTAGTATTGGAGGAATAAACTGCATACCCTGATGTGGTAGGAGGTGAAGGCAGTAGCAGGTTCCCAGAAGCGACGTAAAGCCTTTCTTCAAATGTGGACTCCTTATGTGAATGTCCTGAATCCAAGAGGCCGCAGTCAGATTTTGAATAATGATGATCTATGTTTCTGGAATGTTTACTTGGGTTGTCTGCTGTATCTCTGTGGGATGGGAGGGTGGAAGCGGGGAGTGGGGCTGATGGACAGAGTAGTCCTGTATGGGGTGGGGGGGTTTGGGAACAGGATGGGTCGGGCCTCTTGTTATTGAATTTATTGTCTTGGTTGTAATTTTTCTTGCTTGCGATAAAAAAGATTTTCAAATAAAATAAGATGAGCCGACATTGGTTCAAATGGAGGTTTCATTAGTCTGGAGAGAACAACATTAAAATCACAAGCCACCAGAGGCAGTTTGATGTTGAAAAGACCTTTGATAAATATAGAAACAAGAGGATGTGAAGCCAGAGATTTTTTCTTCTTCTGAATATGGAACACATTGATAGCACGAAGATGAACTTTGACTGAAGTGGTTTTAAGACCTCTGAGGAAGCTGTCTAGAAACAGGTTGTTTAGCAATATAGTACTTCTGATATGAATAAGAAGGCTTGGTCGACTGCCTTGAAGTAGAAGGTTTAGTCTTTGGTTTAACCAAAGAATCCCAACTGGTTTCATATAACGTTAACATTTGTGTAGCTGCTTCAAACAGCTTATCTCCTAAGCATGGAATGTTGGATAATCAATCTTGAAGATTAATGTCCATATTATAGACTCTTAGCCAGACGTCTCATAGCAAATGAAATAGCCAATGTTCTGAAAGACATTTCAAATGCATCATAGGCTGACCTTGCTATATATTGTCTAGTTTGTTTCAGAGTAGATATAATCTGCTGATATTGTGCAAGGTGTTGCAAAGAAATACATTGGTCAAAATTAGGTAGCTGATTGACCAAATGTTTCAAATAACAGGAAAAATAAAAATTGTAATTGAGTATCTTGTTAGCCATCATGCTGAAGTTGTGGCCTATCAAACCCAGGAGAAGAAACTATTCTGTATAAAGAATCAAGCTTCTTTGGAGCCACTGCAACAGATAAGGGTTTTTCCCAATTCTTAACCAGAGTCTCTTTGAGAATACCATGAAGTGGTAGCTTGAGGAGCTCTTTAGAGGTTCATCATAATCCAAAGCCTCTATGTACTCTGCACTATAGGCAGTAATGGCTTCTAGCTTAACAGGCAAAGCTCTGCCCAACTGCCTGATGTATTTGGTTAAAGAAAGTCTCTCTGAAGGAGATTTCCTCCGAGAAGGTGAGTGCTGTGGAGACTGTCTGACCCTGACTCATGTAGTCTCTCTCCACAACACAGTAAGTGAACAGTCTGAGAAAGTACGAAAATCTGAATCATAAATAAGACTTGGAGATGGAGAACGACGGGGACTGTGAGAAGTCTTCCGATGTCATCGGTACTGATCCCTCGAAGACAATGGGAATGTGGAAGCGGTGGTGCTTTGATGCTTGGGATCAACGAGAGTACCTTGAAGACGAACATCAATGCCTCAAAGATGATGTTTGATGCTGCGACGATGAACATCGATGAGATGATCTGGAACAATGATGACTGGATGGCGAATGGCGTCGAGAAGAGGAATGATTATGATCGATGCTCCACCGAACATCTGGCATTGGTATCTTCAGGCCTCGTAACGCTATGCTCAAGCTGGGCCAGTACCGAGGGAGTAGGCTGTGTCATCAGCAGCAGCTGAACTACACTACCCAACTCCCTCTGGAAAAACTTATTGCGTCTTTCCCGAAATGATAACACTAGTACCAAAGGTTGAACAGTCAGTACCAATAGTGTAGCAGGTTGCCTCGGGGTGCGTAATCTCGACGAGGAAGAATACCTTGGAAATGAGACAACCTGCAAAGCTGGAGAGTGGTGGTGTCGTTATTTGGTCTGCATCGACTGACTTAATGCTGTAGAGACCTGTGATGCTGTTGGGAAGTGAAAGGCTTCTTATCCAGCTTCCCTGATGCTGGTATGTCCTGCGATGCCGATGCCTTCGACGACTGCGAAGACTTAGCACATTTCATGAACGCGCTGTAAAAACTGCTCTAGAGAAAAGAAAACGAAGTGACCCAAAAAAGAAAGTTGGTAACTCAACGCGACACTGTGAGTCCCCTGCCGCGAAGACGAGGGAATACCTCAACAGAAAGTTGGGTTTTGGTTTTTTTTTTTAAACCCATTTAACTGAAATTAAAAGAAATGAAGAAAAAAAATTATAAAAACAAAATATTTAGAGAAAAAAAAAAGGCAAGTAAAAAACTGAACAGAGTTCAGGAACAAACAAACTTTGCTCCGCGGAAAACGAAGAACTGGGGGGCCTTGAACCTCAGTGGGCAGGAAGGCACTCATGCATGCGCAGTGCGGGCAGTCACAAAGTTTTTTCAAACTTAAAATGACAGTTCATGTGTCAGACTGTCCGTACCAGGCTCTGTGGATGACGTCACCCATATGTGAGACTATGCTGTCTGCTTGTCCTAGAATAAGAAAATGTTCTTCAATAAGTTTTAAATATCATGATCAAGCATTCAGAACAAATAGGAGGGGGAGATCCATAATCTAGGGGCTAATTAAAATTAGGCCAACTGCTGAGCAATTTCATAATTTGGTTTTCTTAAAAGCTAGAAATATTAGCTAATAAGAGTCAATATATCTGAGAGGTTTAGTAGCCCTCATTTAGGGCTCCTTTTACAAAGGCACATTAGGGCCTTAACACACGGAATAGTGCGCGCTAAAATGCCGCACGAGCTAGCTGCTATGCCTCCTCTTGAGCAGGCGGTAGTTTTTCAGCTAGCGCGCGCTAATCCAGTGTGTGCGTTAAAAACACTAGCGCACCTTCGTAAAAGGAGCTCTTAGTTTCTCACACCTTAAGAGTGAGGCTCAGGACCTACAAAAGAAGCAGTGCCTGTGGTATCAGCTTCTAAGAACAGCAGAATCCTAAATGCAATTTACCAAAAATTATGATGATCAAAATCTTTTGATGTATCTAATTTTACAACACCCAAACCATATGCCCCAACCTACAGATCATGCAAACTAGCCCAAGGGTTTGTATTCTAAACTGCAAGCCTCCTCAGACTACATAACTTACAAAATTAATCATGCAAAAGTCTATGTTATGAACCTGTATATGCAAATATCCATTGGAAAAAATTAAAACCTTACTCTGGGTCCTGTTTTTTATGATTGTCACAGAAAAGAAGACAAGAGAGGGGTCTCCCATTATGGGGCTTCCACTCATGGAGACACCTAAAAAAGGAAAAAAAAGGAAACATGTACAATACACCGACTGTCTATAAATTTTAATAAGATACAGTCTTCAAAAGGGAAATTTATGTGGGTAAAATGTCATTCCGAGCAGAATACATGAGGGATTAAGAAAAATCTGTTTACATTATATTCACAGGGACCAAAAACTACAAAATGTCACAAAAACCTTTTAAAAGCCCTCCTTTCAAACGTCAATAAAAAAAAAATTATTCACTGGTGCTCCAGCAAAGATCTAAATAAATTATATTAACCGTTTTGGCATAGCTCGTGGAAAGCAGTGGTTCTGCATCAGTGCTAAGTCTCCTCCCCTCACCTCGACCAAACCACTGCTGAGGAACCCACATAAGAGGTCAGAAGGAGAGCAGAAACAGAAAACAACACAGTTTAAACAAAATTTTAAATTGATCCTGGAACTTCCACTTCCCTTTTCTTTTAAGGGAGAGCATGCCTCAAATATGAAATTGGAATACTTCAGTGATACCTATACAATACTACTATTACTATACAATACATACTGTAGACTAGCAGATATTAGTGAGGTTATTACCTTGGCTGATCTTGACCTTCAATGTAGATCTGCCAGAATTTGACATAACCATCGTGACTTGCAGTGGCTAGGACTGTCCCATCTGGAGAGAGTGCTCCTTCACTGAGACGCTAAACAGGAGAAAATTTGTTATCCTAAAGTCACTCACAGACTCTTCTGTACACTGAAGTACTTGCACACATTCCTTGACTAAAAGATGAAAGATGTTGGAACAGCTACTGTTACACTGATTGTACCTATTTCTGATGCTAATGTCCAACTCTCTGATGAAATACTTCCATCCTCAAATTAAACAAATATGAAGTGTTTGAAAGCATAAGTGAATTGTGTTAATTTAGCAAGTAAACATCTTTTAATGGTTAGAACATAGTTCAAGCTAGGATATCAAAGATTATTTTCACACATGACGTTCTCTTGCACACAAGAAAAACAGCTGATGCCTGGTTCTATATGATCAAGTTTTTATTTATCTGCTTCTGAACAAGATCGCCGCGACCGGCTGGGACATAGAAGGCAAGATAGCCGCTGCAAAGTCGAAGCCCGCAGGCTGAGGGTGTGCAGTCAGTCGACAAAAAAATTGAACTTTTTTTTTTTTAACAATGACCGAAAAAAAAGCACAGTGACACGGTAATAAATAAAATAAAACACCAGCCGCGGTGGGAGAAAACACAAAGCGAACTAAGTTCAGCACAGAGCGGAAAACTGAGAGAACGCACCCTGTGCTGGGCGGGAAGGCACTAAAGCATGCGCGGTGCAGCAGACTCGAAACTTCTGAGTTTCTTCAAGGAAGTCTGCTTGCGAGGCTGTCCACATCCGGGCTCCATGGATAACATCACGCACATGTGAGAATAGGCTGCCTGTTTGTCCTGGTATAATACAATGTATGATAGTAAATGAGATGAGTAAGGGGGAAGGATTAAAAAAAAAACTAGGGAAGGATTAAAAAAAAAAATCAAAGGCTGGAATTTAAAAATGTGACCCAACTATAAAAGACTAGCAGTCAAAAGCATCTTAAAAAGAAAGCATTTTAACTTGCTTTTAAACCTATTGATGAGACGTTCTTCCCTTATTTGTATTGGGAGGGAATTCCACAGTTGCGGAGCGACAACTGAGAAAATATATTGTCTCCGTGTATTGATGGATTTGAGAGAGGGAACAACCAGCAAATGTTGATCATTAGATCTAAGTGATCGGGTAGGGGCAATGTTCTCATTATCTACATTACTCAACATTTTGCTTTATTTCTTAATTACTCTCTGGCTACTCTCACTTCCAGCTCACTTGTATTCATCACTCGAATGATTTCTCACCTTTAGCCCATACCAGTTTTTCTAGGCCATCATCCACCTTTCCACCATGTTAAACCTTTCTCCTATGTTCCCTCTCAATGATTCCTTACTCCTATTATAACACAGATCTTGCCTTGAGTGCCTCCTTTCCTGGAGCCTCTTAGCATTGGTCGACTTAATTATAGATCCCTTTGATCCAAAACATCCTTGATCAGAGATCTATTATCATCCTCTCGCTATCACTTATGCTGGACAGAAACCTGGTCAAAAAGAGAAGAAAATTTTCTCTTTCAACATCTCCCACCAGGTTATAATGTTCTCTTCTCCTCCCACTCTACCAGGAGAGGGGGAAGTTTGGCTACTATTTATTCCATATCTCTCATGATCTCTGAAATTAATTTCAAAGCCCTTTACCCTGAGGTCCTTATTGTTAAAACAAATGCATCCATTCCTTTATTGCTCTCTCTCTCTTTTTTTTTTTTTTTCAGTTCTCCCTCCCTGCACGCAAACTGTTGGAAAACAAGCTGGCAGAACGAGACCTCCAAAAATACACAGCAACACTATATAAGAGGTGGGGAAAAAAGTCTCAGAAACATCCAGCTGTAATAGCACCAAATCAAACAGAACTGAATCTTTTTGGATTCAGTTCTGCTTGATCAATGAAGTTGGTGCAGAGTTTGAGGGCTGCTAAGAAGATTTATCAGTGGAGCTTTCCAGATAAGTTTTGCCTTATCGTGCATGTATGCTACGGTTTGTGATTTTCCCTTATTTATTGCAAAATGGATTGAATTGAGGTTGGAGAATTTTTTTATGACAATGACAATGACTTATGGAAACCGAGATGAAGCGAGAATGCAAAAGTGGTTATACAGTTATTATGGGAGACTTCAACTACCCCGGGATAGACTGGAAACTTGGAAGCTCCAGATGCGCTAGAGAGACAGAATTTCTGGAGGCTACACAAGATTGTTTCATGGAGCAGCTTGTTAGAGAACCGACGAGAGGAAATGCCACTCTGGATCTAATCCTAAATGGGTTAATGGGCCCTGCAAAGGAAGTGGAAGTAGTGGGACCGTTGGGAAACAGCGATCATAATATGATCAAGTTCAAAGTTGAAGTAGGAATACCGAAAGGAAAGAGAACCATAGCAACAACTTTCAACTTCAGGAAAGGAAACTATGAAGCAATGAGGGAAATGGTAAGGAAGAAACTTAGGAACACTTCCAAGAATTGGCAAACGGTAGAACATGCCTGGCTTTTTTTCAGGGACACAGTGAGCGAGGCGCAAAAGTTGTACATACCCAGATTCAGAAAGGGGAGCAAAAAGAGTCGAACAAAAGACCCGGTATGGCTGACTAAAATAGTGAAGGAAGCGATAGGCAATAAGAAAAATTCATTCAGGAAATGGAAAAAGGACAAAACTGAGGGGAACTGGATGGAGCACAGGAAGTATCAAAAAGAATGTCACCGAGTGGTTCGAAAAGCCAAAAGAGAGTATGAAGAGAAGCTAGCCAGGGAGGCACGAAATTTCAAACCATTCTTCAGATATGTTAAAGGGAAACAGCCAGCTAGGGAGGAGGTGGGACCGCTGGATGATGGAGAC
This sequence comes from Geotrypetes seraphini, assembly GCF_902459505.1. Taxonomy (NCBI): domain Eukaryota; kingdom Metazoa; phylum Chordata; class Amphibia; order Gymnophiona; family Dermophiidae; genus Geotrypetes; species Geotrypetes seraphini. The sequence goes on along the minus strand of NC_047087.1, from coordinate 163,297,522 downwards.
AGGAAGGGGGTAGTGAAGGAGGAGAAAGAAGTCGCAGAAAGACTTAACATGTTCTTTTCGTCTGTATTTACGAACGAAGACACAACCAACTTACCGGAACCTGAGCAATTCTTCAATGGAAATGAAGCAGAAAAATTAACATCCATGGAAGTGAGCCTTGAAGATGTGCGCAGGCAGATAGAAAAACTAAAAACTGACAAATCCCCGGGTCCAGACGGAATCCATCCAAGGGTTCTGAAGGAATTAAAGGAGGAGATAACAGAACTACTGCAGCAAGTTTGCAACCTATCCCTGAAAACAGGTGTGATACCAGAGGATTGGAAGATAGCCAACGTCACGCCCATCTTCAAAAAGGGATCAAGAGGTGACCCGGGAAACTACAGACCTGTGAGTCTGACCTCGGTTCCGGGGAAAATGGCAGAAGCGCTGATAAAAGAAAACATCGATGAACATTTGGAAAGAAATGAACTTCTGATACCAAGCCAACATGGTTTCTGCAGGGGGAGATCGTGCTTAACTAACTTATTGCACTTCTTCGAAGGAATCAACAAACGGACGGACAAAGGAGACCCCATAGACATCGTATACCTAGATTTCCAAAAAGCCTTTGACAAGGTGCCTCACGAGCGTCTACTCCGGAAACTGAAGAACCATGGGGTGGACGGAGATGTGCATAGATGGATCAGAAACTGGTTAGAGGACAGGAAACAGAGGGTAGGGGTGAAGGGCCACTACTCGGACTGGAAGAGGGTCACAAGTGGTGTTCCGCAGGGCTCGGTGCTCGGGCCACTACTATTTAATATATTCATAAATGATCTAGAAATAGGGACGACGTGTGAGATAATAAAATTTGCAGACGACACCAAACTATTCAGTGGAGCTCGGACTAAAGAGGACTGCGAAGAATTGCAAAGGGACCTGAATAAACTAGGGGAATGGGCGACGAGATGGCAGATGAAGTTCAACATTGAGAAATGTAAAGTACTGCATGTGGGAAGCAGAAACCTGAGGTACAACTATACGATGGGAGGGATGTTATTGAATGAGAGTACCCAGGAAAGGGACTTAGGGGTAATGGTGGACATGACAATGAAGCCGACGGCACAGTGCGCAGCGGCCGCTAAGAGAGCGAATAGAATGCTGGGTATAATCAAGAAGGGTATTACAACCAGGACGAGAGAAGTTATTCTGCCGTTGTATCGGGCGATGGTGCGCCCGCATCTGGAATACTGCGTCCAATATTGGTCGCCGTACCTTAAGAAGGATATGGCGATACTCGAGAGGGTTCAGAGGAGAGCGACACATCTGATAAAAGGGATGGAAAACCTTCCATATGCTGAGAGATTGGAGAAACTGGGTCTCTTTTCCCTGGAGAAGAGGAGACTTAGAGGGGATATGATAGAGACTTATAAGATCATGAAGGGCATAGAGAGAGTAGAGAGGGACAGATTCTTCAAACTTTCAAAAAATAAAAGAACAAGAGGGCATCTGGAAAAGTTGAAAGGGGACAGATTCAAAACAAATGCTAGGAAGTTCTTCTTTACCCAACGTGTGGTGGACACCTGGAATGCGCTTCCAGAGAATGTAATAGGGCAGAGTACGGTACTGGGATTTAAGAAAGGATTGGACGGTTTCCTGCTGGAAAAGAGGATAGAGGGGTATAAATAGAGGATTTCTGCACAGGTCCTGGACCTGTTGGGCCGCCGCGTGAGCGGACTGCTGGGCATGATGGACCTCAGGTCTGACCCAGCAGAGGCATTGCTTATGTTCTTATGTTCTTATGATATAAGCAGTTTTTGAAGCATTTGCTGGCTGTTTGTGAAGCTTTTTTCTCCACCTTTTATATAGTATTGCAGTGTATAGTATTTTTGAGTCTCTTGCTCTGTCAGCTTATTTTCAACAGTTTTTTGTTTTAGATTATATTAGATTTTCCATTAGATTATATTTTATCTGTTGAATTCCCTTTATGTGTTAAATATTCTTGTTATCAGACCTTTGCAGATCTTGTTACTTCAAATCCTAACCTATTAACATTAAGTGACTTCAGTCTTCATATGGATGTTCCATATGATCCATCAGCAATACATTTTCATTCTTTCCTTACTGATCTTTCTTTGCAGCAATCAATTGATTTCCCCACTCATATAGCTTGTCATACCTTGGACTTAGTTTACACACTTCTTTTTCTCTACACTCTTTGGTGAGTCGGTCTCTCCCTTGGACTGATCACTGTCTTATAAAATTTTCTCTGATACTGAATGGAGTCTGTAAGCGAGTGATACCCCCTCAAACCTTACCCAAGCGTTCTCATAAAAATGATCTTGCTCTCTGGCTCCCCCTTTTCCCCACAATTTCAAGTCAGATCAGACACAAACCTGGACCACTATATTATCAGATGAGATGCCTACAATTAAATCAACCCTGTCCTTCCTGCACTTAGAACAAAAAGGTCCAGACAACCCTGCTACCATAGTGGTCTAAGACTTCTTAAACAGCAATTCTGTCAAGTTTCCAAGTTTTATTAACATTTGATATCCCGCCTATCAAAAAAATGTCTAAGCGGCTTACAATAAAATGTTAAAATTAAATAAATATAAACATTATTAAGTAAAAAACAAAACATGAATGTGAAGAGATAAAGAAAAGAACTGTGCATATATTTCTGATACTGTTTCATGTTAGTTCTGTTACTATATTACTATATCCTGGGTTGTTTTTTTTTATTATGTATGTAAACTTGTAACCCGTTCTGAGCTCTTTTGGGAGGATGGGATATAAATCCAAATAAACTAACTACAATAGAAAATAGAAAAGTGGGGAAAGAATACACAAAAAGGGAGATGCTGGAGGAAAACTAATACCCCTGCTAACTGAGCACTCTGTCTTAAGAAACATCACAATTATAATTTCCACTTGAACAAAGCCAAATGTACTTTACTGCAAGAGTAATTAAGTCCACAAATCCTTCTAGGGAATTCCATTCCATTTTTCACTCTGTCACGAAGTCCAAACTCTCTACCTGATGCCTCCACTATTCCATCAGCAGATTGTCTAGCAAACTTTTTCAGTGATAAAATTTCATCACTATGTAAAACTTTTACCACAAATAATATTTTCCTGCAGGTACAATAAATCAGATGTTTCACAGGTTACTTGTTCCTCTCTCTCTATATGGTCTAATTTCCAATTTCAGACACCTTCTTCACTTTCTAAAATCATTATAATCACTGCATGTCACTTTTTATGTGCTAGATCCTTTTCCATTAAAATGGATTAAATTTCCTAATTTTGAATTGCTTCCATTTCTCTTACTTATGGTTATAATTTAAGGATTGAACAAGGTATTTTGGTTAATGCATGGAAAACTGTCTTTATCTTTCCTATCCTAAAGAAACCTTTGCTCGACCCCACTCTCCCCTCTCATTACCGTCCAATATCTAACTTTAGTTTCATTAGCAAAGTGATTACTCAGTTCATGGAGAAGAAATTCATTTTGTATCATCGTCAGTCAGGATTTCAGTCTACATAGCACAGAAACTGTCCTAGCCTCAGTACTTACTGAAACCCATTCTTTTCTTGATAAGATATCAAATAGCCCTAGCTATCTCACTTGATCTGTCATTGGCATTCAATTTTTAATCAACCAAGAGATGTTTATTGCCTATTTACAGAATATAGGACTGTCACATATGGTATAAGCGTGGTTTAGATCTTTTCTTTCTAACCGTACCTGTCAGATTTGTCTTAATTATTCCACTTTGAAGGTTAAATCTCTTTTCTGTGGGGTTCCCCAGGGCTCAATCCTCTTTAATATTTTCCTTAACTCTCTTACCACCATTCTCCAGAACTATATGGCATTTCATATTTATGCAGACGATATCCTCATTCTTCATCATACTGATACTTTATCCCTAAATATTTCCTCTTTACAGACCTCTGTCTGATTGCAGAGAATCTTTGCGACGTAGCAGTGGAATACTGTAACCATGAAAATTAGAGCCCCCCTGAGCATCTAGAGCAGTGGTCTCAAACTCAAACCCTTTGCGGGGCCACATTTTGGATTTGTAGGTACTTGGAGGGCCGCATAAAAAATAGTTAATGTCTTATTAAAGAAATGACAATTTTGCATGAGGTAAAACTCTTTATAGTTTATAAAACTTTCCTTTAACAATTTCCTTCCTCCGTGCCCCATTTTTTGCTTTTTTTTCTGGCTCTCTGTCCCCACCCCACCTTCTTTCTTTCTTTCTTCCTTCCTTCCTTCCTGCCCTCCCCCATGCCACCGCCGCTGCAGAATAGGCTGCTGCTGCTGCCGCTATCGGGAACAGGCAGAGATCGCCCTGCTTCTCTTCTGCACCTCAAGTCGCCCGACGTCAATTCTAACGTCGGAAAGGATGTTCCGGGCAGCCAGGCAGCGATTGGCTAGCCAGAAAGTCCTCTCGACGTCAGAATTGACGTTGGGCCGCGAGAGTTGGTCGGCCCCGCAGGGAAGAGAAGCAGGGAGATCAAAGAACACGGTGCCTGCCTGATCCCCGATGGCAGCAGTGAGAAGGGAAGGGAAGCAGGTTCGGCACCACTACTCTAGACGAGCCACGAGCCGCACTCTAGGGAGAACAGTGGACCGCCCTCCCTTGGTACGCCAAGTTCATTCAAAGCCGCGGGTGGCGGCTCTTTGCGAGATCCGTGCCTGCGTCTGAAGCCTCTCTGATGTTGTGACATCAGAGAGGCTTCCGATGCAGGAGTGGATAGCGCAAGGAGCCACCAACCCGCGGCTTTGAACGAACGAGCCGGCTGCTGCTCCAAAAGGAAGAGAATGATGCCTCCAGACCGCGGGCCGCAAATAAAACCTGGAGAGCCACATGCGGCCCGCGGGCCGCATGTTTGAGACCGCTGATCTAGAGGTTCTGGGTCTGCTATCAGGCAGGGACTTGGAGTGATGGTCCACCATAGAATTCATGAGATCATCCAGGCCCTTGCTAAATAATAGATGCCCCTTAAAAGAGAGTCTAGCAAGAGTAGCTTCAGATGTAGAATCACCTACCCATGAATAATGTCATACGTGGCATCAGCTACACAATCCATACCAGATAAAAAGTTGAGGAGGAGGTTCATCGCCATCACTCTCCAAAGCACACAGTCTGGACAGACAAGCGTCTGTGACAAAGGACACCGCCGAGGCAGCTTTGATTCCCAAAGCCACTGCCTCAAAAAACTTTTGAAAACTACATCCACTAGGCGGTCCTGCATGTCCTTAAGCACCATTCCACCTTCACTGGGAACGGAGATGCACTTAGTGACCTGTGCAACCAGGGAATCCTCTTTAGGCTAACTAAAAAGCTGCTGACACTCTTGTGCCATAGGATATAGCCTAGACATGGCTCTCAATACCATAAGAGATCCTTCCGGAGAGTCCCACTGCTCCAAGATCAAGAGGCTAATATCAGGATGCCAAGGAAACACTGAAGATTGCACCCTCACTCTGCACATAAGGGAGGAGGAAGTAGAAGGAGCCAGCTGAGTGGTTAAATCCAACTCAAGCAGAGATTCTGAAATGAGATCTGGCAAGGCTGCATACTTAAATAAATGAACCATGGATTCATTCCATGGTTCAAGCACTAAAGCATGATCTAAAGAGCCTGCATACGATCCCAGATCCCATGCCACATGAGGAGCATCCCCCGAAAATAAGGGATCAGCAAAATTATCATCATCATCCATAGCTTCAGGACAGAGGTCTCCCATATCCTGGACAGCAACAGACTATGTAGAAGACTTGTCCTGTGAGACACTGCCGTGTGGGTACGAAACTGAGATGCAGGGGGCTGCGCAGGAGAAGCCCGGCTCTCATGAAAGGCTTTTCACAAAAATTTCAGAAAGTCAGAGAAAGCATCCTCACTAGGGAGATCCGAGTCACCCTGAGATGACTCTACATTGCGTTTCTTGGGCCGTAGGGCATCTGTATCCTTATCTACAGAAAGGTCACTGTTTTCAGGCCCTGAAAATAGAGATGCACACTGTATTGAATTTCAACACAAGTTTGAACATCTGAAGTGCCTTGTCATTGATTTGATTCACATACAACCAAGAGGGGGAGATCAAGCTAAGGTATTATTACAACGAGAACATTGGATTTTTAAATTAAAATCCTTAGTGCCTCAAGGACTCAACAATCAAATCGAGTGCAATGCTTTTTTATAAACCATCATTTTTGAGTTTTTTGTAGTCTATTTGATTTTTCATTTTCTCAACTGTTAATCACAACCAGTTACAGTTCAGTATGACATGCGATTCTGCAAGTCGTACAATTTTTGTTATACAATCAAGCATTTATTTCAGTTATTCTCCCTTACACAGCCTTTCCCTTTGTGTCAGTCATCACACATGTTAAATAAAGTTTTTTAAATCTCAAATAAAATGGCAGCTTTGATCACGTCCGCTTTCAATCACCAGCTGATTGGTCAGCTATGATGCCGGTGTTCTGTTTTAATTCAGACGCTACTCTTTAAATATTGCAAGTTGGACAGCTCTTGTTTTAACAAATGACTTGTAATCATTTTCATAAACATTCAATAAGAGAGGCAGACAGAAAAGAGCAGAAAGGAGTGGACAGAAGCCAGATAAGGACAGCAGCTTGGGGCAGAGGCGAGAGTTCGCTCCGCCCACCCCTACCGCGTCAGAGCCAGAGCCGAACTCCCCCTTAAAAGGGGAGGAGCCAACGGTGCGCAGCCGTTCGGCACAAAGCGAAGGCGAGCGGCAAAGGCGCTCACCTTAGCGAGAGCGCCTTTGCGAAGGGCCTCAAGAAGGGCCAAGTCACTGCACACAAGAGCACCAGGGAAGGGAAGGACTGAAAGGTAAGGAAGCGGTAAGCACAGGAGCACAGAAGGTAAGGAAGAAGCAGGCGCAGAAGGAACGAAAACACACAAGCAATAATAAGGTGAGGTAGAGCGAAGGCAGCACACACAAGAAGAAGGCAGCAAAATAAGAAGCAGGCGCAGAAGGAAGCAGGCACAGAAAGGACAAAAACACAAGCAATAGTAAGGTAAGACAGAGCGAAGGCAGCACACACAAGAAGAAGGCTGCAAGAAAAGAAGCAGGCGCAGAAGGAAGCAGGCACAGAAGGAACACGTAGCTTTAACTGTTATCTTAAATTAGGAACGACAATGGAAGCAGAGGGAAACCAGAAGATGAGCTTTCCAGTGTTCTGCACAAACTGTCATATGTATGACTACCTCCCCTTGGGGAGACAGTCATATGTATGCGGTCGGTGTCAGGAGCTGAAAAGCTTGAAGAAGGAAGTCAAGCGACTAGAGGGTAAGATATTGGAGCTAGAAGGACTTTACACCACAGAGGACCCAATCAGGACAGCTGAGGACTTCAGGAGTGAGAGAACATTGAAGAGGAAGTCAGGGAACTCGAGAAATTCATTGAGGAAGCATACAGGAGAAGGATGGAAGAGAACGAACTTCAGATGGAAGATGAAGTTACACCAACATGGAAGGGAGAACAACAAGCAGATGACCTCAAAGAAGTCACCCACAGAGGAATACCACACGAGAGAGAGAAATTGGCTAGTCAATACCCAGAAGAAGAAAGAACGAAGCACACCGAGGACATTGACTTGAGACCAAAGCAAAATTTGAAGAAGGGAAAGTCAGCGATCCTGGTGGGAGACTCAATCCTGAGGCATGTGGACAGCCACATAGCAGGAGGGAGAGAGGATCAACTGGTAACCTGCCACCCAGGAGCAAGAACCAAGGACATCGTGGACAAAATTGGAAAGATCCTGGAAGGAGCGGAGACGGAAGAGACCACAGTAATGATCCACATCGGGACGAATGATGTCAGCAGGAGAGACTACAGAAGAAGCACACTGATAGAACAATTCAAGATTGTGGGAAGAAAGCTGAAGATGAGGACCCAGAAGTTAGCATTCTCAGAGATCCTACCGAGGGCAGATGTGAAAAGGCAAGAGGAACAACAATCAATAAATGCGTGGATGAGGAAATGGTGTGAGGAAGAAGGTTTCCACTTTGTGAGGAACTGGACAACGTTCTGGGGAAAGAGCAAGCTCTACAGGAGAGATGAACTATACCTGAGCGCGGCGGGAACTAGACTTCTAGCAAACAACATCAGGAGAGGACTAGAACAGGCTTTAAACTGAGAGGAAGGGGAAATCTGACAGTCGACCAAGCGTCGACGATTCGGAAGAAGGTATCCCGTGAAGATACTAAGGGGAAACAAGGCTGGGAAACAACAACAAGGGACAAATTACAGTAGTCGACTAACCCAGAAGAGGAGGTTAGAAAGATTGTAGCATAAGAGAAGACACTAAAGACCGCAGCACAGGGAAAGGAAATGAAGACAATAAAATACCAGGATCTAAATTGCATATATACTAATGCAAGGAGCCTAAGAAATAAAATGGGGGAATTAGAAGCCATGGTCAATGCAGAGGACATAGACATCATTGGAATCTCTGAAACATGGTGGAATGAGGAAAGCAAATGGGATACAGCACTGCCAGGGTACAAGCTCTATCGCCAGGATATGTCAGGACAGAAAGGAGGTGAAATAGCCCTATACATAAAAGAAAGAATACAATAGACAAGAATGGACACAGCAGAGACGACAAACAGGCTGGAATCACTATGGGTTAGAATACCGAGAAGGAAAGGGCCTGAAATAAAGATGGGCCTATACTATCGTCCACCCAGGCAAACCAGAGATATCGATGAAGAAATGGAAGCCGAGATGAAGCGAGAATGCAAAAGCGGTAACACGGTTTTTATGGGAGACTTCAACTACCCCGGGATTGACTGGAATCTTGGAAGCTCAAAATGCGCTAGGGAGACAGAATTCCTGGAGGCTACACAAGATTGCTTCATGGAGCAGCTTGTTAGAGAACCGACGAGAGGAAATGCCACTCTGGATCTAATCCTAAATGGGTTAAGGGGACCTGCAAAGGAAGTAGAAGTAGTGGGACCGTTGGGAAACAATGATCATAACATGATCAAGTTCAAGGTTGAGGTAGGAATACCGAAAGCAAAGAGAACCATAGCGACAACTTTTAACTTCAGGAAAGGAAACTACGAAGCAATGAAGGAAGAAATTTAAGAACACTTCCAAAAAATGGCAAACGGTAGAACATGCCTGGTCTTTTTTCAAGGACACGGTGAGCGAGGCGCAAAATCTGTATATGCCCAGATACAGAAAGGGGTGCAAAAAGAGTCGAACAAAAGACCCGGCGTGGATAACTAAAATAGTGAAGGAAGCGATAGGCAATAAGAAAAATTCTTTCAGGAAATGGAAAAATAACAAAACTGAGGGGAACTGGAAAGAGCTCAGGAAGTATTAAAAAGAATGTCACCGTGAGGTTCGAAAAGCCAAAAGAGAGTATGAAGAGAGGCTAGCCAGGGAAGCACGAAATTTCAAACCGTTCTTTAGTTATGTTAAAGGGAAGCAGCTGGCTAGGGAGGAGGTGGGACCGCTGGACGACGGAGACAGGAAGGGAGTGGTGAAGGAGGAGAAAGAAGTTGCGGAAAGACTAAACACGTTCTTTTCGTCTGTATTTACAAACAAAGACACAACCAACATACCGGAACCTGATCAATTCTTCAATGGAGATCAAGCAGAAAAATTAACATCCATGGAAGTGAGCCTTGAAGATGTGCGCAAGCAGATAGAAAAACAAAAAACTGACAAATCCCCAGGTCCGGATGGAATCCATCCAAGGGTTCTGAAGGAATTAAAGGAGGAGATAGCGGAACTACTGCGGCAAATTTGCAACCTATCCCTGAAACAGGCATGATCCCGGAGGATTGGAAGATAGCCAACGTTATGCCCATTTCTAAAAAGGGATCAAGAGGTGACCCAGGAAACTACAGACCGGTGAGACTAACCTCGGTTCAGGGAAAAATGGAGGAAGCACTGATAAAAGAAAACATCGATGAAAGAAACGAACTTCAGATAACCAGCCAACAAGATTTCTGCAAGGGGAGATCGTGCCTAACTAACTTATTGCACTTTTTTGAAGGAATTAACAAATGGAATGACAGAGGAGACCCCATAGACATCATATACCTAGATTTCCAAAAAGCCTTTGACAAGGTGCCTCATGAATGTCTACTCCGGAAACTGAAGAGCCTTGGTGTGGAAGGAGACGTACATAGATGGATCAGAAACTGGTTGGTGGGTAGAAAACAGAGGGTAAGAGAGGAGGGTCACGAGTGGTGTTCTCCAAGGCTCGATGCTCGGGCCGCTGCTATGTAACATATTCATAAATGATCTAGAAACAGGGACGAAGTGTGAGATAATAAAATTTGCGGACGACACCAAACTATTCAGTGGAGCTCGGACTAAAGAGGACTGCGAAGAATTGCAAAGGGACTTGAACAAACTAGGAGAATGGGCGACGAGGTGGCAGATGAAGTTCAACGTTGAGAAATGTAAAGTATTACATGTGCGAAGCAGAAACCCGAGGTACAACTATACGATGGGAGGGATGTTATTGAATGAGAGTACCCAAGAAAGGGAATTGGGGGTAATGGTGGACATAACAATGAAGCCGACAGTACAGTGCGCAGCGGCCGCTAAGAGAGCAAATAGAATGCTAGATATAATCAAGAAGGGTATTACAACCAAACAAAAGAAGTTATCCTGCCGTTGTATCGGGCGATGGTGCGTCTGCATCTGGAATACTGCGTCCAATATTGGTCGCCGTACCTTAAGAAGGATATGGCGTTACTCGAGAGGGTTCAGAAGAGAGCAACACGTCTGATAAAAGGTATGAAAAACCTTTCATACGGTGAGAGATTGGAGAAACTGGGTCTCTTTTCCCTGGAAAAGAGGAGTGGACACCTGGAATGAGCTTCCAGAGGATCTAATAGAGCAGAGAACGGTACTGGGGTTTAAGAAAGGATTGGACAATTTCCTGCTGGAAAAAGGGATGGAAGGGTATAGATAGAGGATTACTGCACAGGTCCTGGACCTGTTGGGCCGCTGCGTGAACGGACTGCTGGGCACGATGGACCTCAGGTCTGACCCAGCGGAGGCATTGCTTATGTTCTTATATTCAAGTAATTTACCTCAGTTAATTCATATGCTAAATATGCAGCTTTTAAATTTTAATCAAAATGGTGGTTTTGATGACTTCTGTCTTTAACTGCCAGTTGATTGGTTAATCACAATGTTGGCGTCCTGTTTAAATACAGACGCCATTTTGCAAACATCAGGAGAGTAAACCCAGAACAACTGTTGTAACAAGTAAGTCGTGTTCATTGTCTCTCTTCATTTTTAACATTTAAACAGTGCTATAATTTTTCCACGATATCCTTTGAATTTGCTATGATGCACTATATCATTTTTATTCATTTTTTAGATAACTGTTCAACCTTTTGTTGGCTGGCATTGGTATTTACCATTCTTCAGCACTTCCCTTGAAGAAGCCTGATTGTGTGAAACAGTTTTGGCCTCCGTTGGGTTCTAAAGATAAGTGCTCTTTTGATTCTGCTTTTTACAGACTCCAGCTTATCCAGAATACTGCAGCCAAGTTGGTCTTTGCAAAACGCAAATCTGACCATGTCTCCCCACTCCTGTCCAATCTTCACTGGCTCCCAGTGATTTCCAGAATCCATTTCAAATGCTCCTGCCTGGCTTTTAAGATCATTCACGGCATCCTTCCTCCCCTAATCCCACTATCCTTTAACTCCTCGAGTCCTGACTCCACCAGACCCACCCAAAGATATAAACTATCCTTCCCCTCTCTACGCGGTATTCTCTATGCAGGTAAACTGGGAAAATCTCTTCTCTTCAAAATCACAGGTCTCTGGAACGACCTTACTATCCCGTTGCGGAACCTGGGCTCTCTCCAACTATTCCGCAAGCAACTGAAAACTTGGCTCTTCTCTAACATGTAATTCTTTTTTCCCCCTTACTCTTCCATTCTATATATAAGCTCATGTAAACCTTTTCCTTTCTCTTCTTATATTTAAGTTCTTGTAAACCGTGCTGAGCTCCACTTCCGTGGAGAGGATGCGGTATATAAACTTAAGGTTTAGTTTAGTTTATATCCAGCCTTGCTTATGGATTAATTTCACTTGGTTGCCAGCTCTCTATCTCTTTATTCAATGATGGAAGAAAATGTATTGAAATGTCATTGATTGATAAAGCACAGTTACTTATCGTAACAGTTGTTATCCAGGGACAGCAGACAGATATTCTCACACATGGGTAACATCACCAACGGAGCCCCGCAGCGGACAGCCTCGAAAGCAAACTTGAAGATCTCGATCTTTCGAGTGCTGCAGCGCGTATGCGCACGCGCGCCTTCCCGCCCAACTAGGGGGCGCATCTCCTGTGAGGATCCTCAGTTCAGATACCAAGCCAAGAAGCCAACCAGGGGAAGTGGGAGGGTTGTGAGAATATCTGCCTGCTGTCCATGGATAACAACTGTTACGGTAAGTAACTGTGCTTTATCCCAAGACAAGCAGACAGCATATTCTCACACATGGGAGACCTCCAAGCTAAGCAAAGAGGGATGGAGGGACAGTTGGCAATTTAAGAAAAAAGATTTTGCAAAACAGATTGGCAAAATGGCCATCCCTCCTGGATAAAGTATCCAGACAGTAATGAGAGGTGACAGTATGAACCGAGGACCAAGTGGCAGCCTTGCAGATTTCCTCAATAGGAGTTGATCGGAAGAAAGCGACAGACGCCGCCATAGCTCTAACTTTGTGGCCCGTCACTCAACCCTGCAGAGGAAGACCAGCCTGAGCATAGCAGAAGGAGATGCAAGCAGCCATCCAGTTGGAAATGGTACGCTTCGAGATAGGGCGCCCAACCTATTCGGATCAAAAGAGATGAAAAGTTGAGGAGAAGTTCTGTGAGGTTGAGTGCGTTGGAGGTAAAAAGCCAAGGCACGTTTGCAGTCCAAAGTATGAAGCGCCGCCTCTCCAGGATGAGAATGAGGCTTTGGAAAAAATACTGTCAGAAAAATAGATTGGTTGATGTGAAATTCAGAAACAACTTTAGGCAAGAATTTCGGATGAGTACGTAGAACCACCTTGTCATGGTGAAAGACCGTGAAAGGTGGATCCACAACCAAAGCTTGCAACTTACTGACTCGTTGAGCAGATGTGAGGGCAATCAAGAATACAGCTTTCCAAGTGAGATACTTGAGGTGAGCTTTGGTGGCTCAAATGGAGGTTTCATCAGTTGAGCCAAAACAACATTAAGATCCCAAACCATTGAGGCGGTTTAAGTAGTGGATGAAAATTAAAAAGCCCCTTCATAAAGCGGGAAACCATGGGATGTGCTGAGAGAGGTTTCCCATCCAGAGGCTGATGAAACGCAGCCATAGCACTGAGATGGACTCGAATAGATGTAGATTGAAGTTCAGATTGTGACAAGTGAAACAAATAGTCCAGAACAGATGCCAAGGAGGAAGACATTGGCTGCAGCTAACGTGTGAAACACCAAGCAGAAAATCTAGTCCATTTCTGGCCATAACATTGACAAGTGGACAGCTTTCTGGAAGCAAGTAAAATATCTTGAACAGACTGAGAAAATTGAGAAGTCATGCAGAAAGGTACCAAGCTGTCAAGTGCAGAAACTGCAGATTGGGATGAAGCAAGGACCCTTGACTCTGAGTGAGCAGAGAAGGAAAAACTGGCAGAAGTAGAGGCTCCCTGGTGCTGAGTTGAAGAAGAAGGGAGTACCACGGTTGTCTGGGCCACCAAGGAGCTATCAGAATCATGGTGGCATGGTCGGACTTTAGCTTGACAAGAGTCCGGAGAATCAGAGGGAACGGAGGAAAGGCATACAGAAACTGATTCCTCCAGTCCAGAAGAAAAGCATCCGCCTCGAGACGGTGAGGCGAGAAAATGCGGGAGCAAAACTGAGGCAGCTTGAAGTTGTTAGGAGACGCGAAAAGGTCTATCTGAGGTGTCCCCCATCGAGCAAACACCTGACGAAGCATGGGAGAATTGAGCACCCATTCGTGAGGTTGCAGAAGACGACTCAATTTGTCCGCCAGACAGTTCTGCTGACCCTGTATGTAGACAGCTCTGAGAAAGATGTTGCGAGAAACTGCCCACTGCCATAGCCGCAGAGCCTCCTGACAAAGGGAGTGAGACCCCGTCCCTCCCTGTTTGTTGACATAATACATGGTCCGGGCAAGAACCACCTGGTCGTGATGAAGATGATGAAAAGCTTTGAGAGCATTGAAAATCGCTCTGAGTTCCAACAGATTGATGTGACACCGACAGTCTGCTGCAGTCCACAACCCTTGAGTACGGAGACCATCTACGTGGGCTCCTCATGTGTAATTGGACGAATCGGTTGTGAGAACTTTCTGATGAGGAAGACCGTGGAACCGCAAATCTCTGGAAAGATTGGAAGAGAGCATCTACAAGCGGAGAGAGTACTTCAATAAAGGAGTAACCACAATATGGCGAGAAGGCGGGTCCAGCGCTTGTTGCCATTGAGATGCCAGGGTCCACTGAGGGATGCGAAGGTGAAGTCTGGCCAAAGGAGTCACATGAACTGTAGAAGCCATGTGACCCAGCAGGACCATCATCTGTCGGGCAGAGATGGTGGGAAGACAAGACACCTGCTGACAGAGCTGAAGAAGGGTAGCTTGACGAGTAGTGGGAGGTATGCTCTCATGCTGATGGAATCCAGAGTCACGCCAATGAACTGCAGAGACTGGGATGGGATCAACTGTGATTTGGAAAAGTTGATATGGAACCCTAGACTTTGAAGAAACGCAATAGTCTGATGGGTCGCTGCAATAACCTCGGGAAGAGAAGGAGCCTTGATAAGCCAATCGTCCAGGTATGGAAACACCTGGAGACCCCGAGAGCGAAGAGCTGCAGCCACCACGACCAAACACTTGGTAAACACCCTGGGGGAGGCTGCGAGGCCAAAGGGAAGAACCCTGTATTGGAAGTGAAGATTCCCCACCTTGAATCTGAGGTATTTGCGAAAGTTCAGATGAACAGGGATATGAGTATAAACCTCTTTGAGATCCAGTGAGCACATCCAATCTCCCTGATCCATGAGGGAGTATAAGGTCGGTAACGAGAGCATGCGAAACTTGTCTTTGACCAGAAATTTGTTGAGGGCTCGAAGATCCAGAATGGATCGCAAATCCCCCGTCTTCTTGGGCACCAGGAAGTAGTGGGAATAGAAACCCTGGTTGCGTTGAGAGAGTGGAATCTCCTCCACCGCTCGAAGGCGAAGAAGCGCCTGAGCCTCCTGAAGAAGAAGAGGGAAGTGCGAGGACCTGGAAGGACACTCTTTTGGAGGATGATCTAGAGGCACCTGAAGCAGGCGCAGAGAGTATCCTTCTCGGATGATGTTCAGAACCTAGAGATCCGAAGTGATGCTTTCCCAGTGGGAAGAAAACAGGGAAAGGCGACCTCCAATGGGCAGAAGAGAGTTCGGATGCAGGGAGGTTGGAATGCTCAAGCCTGAAACGTCAAAAAGACGAAGCCGGCTTGGCATCCGCAGGCGCCTGAGTCTTCTGAGGGCGCGGATGCTTTTGAGGGCGTCGAGGAGGAGGTCTCGAGAAAGCAGGTGTTGTCTTCTGAGGGTAACGGCGAGCCTGTGGTTTGTATGCTCAAGCAGTAGAAGACTTTGGCTTAGTCCTAGTCCTAAGTAGAGAGGCAAAAGAGCGCTCATGCTCGGAGAGTCTCTTGGTGGCAGCCTCGATAGAATCGTCGAAAATGCAGGGTAAGTTCGCAAGACGATCCTGCAAGTTAGGGTCCATGTCGACAATGCGGAGCCAGGCAAGGCGCAAAAGCTGACACCCTGGACGAAAGCTCAAAAGCATCATAAGATGCCTGCAACATGAAAAGCCTCAGTTGGGAAAGAGTTTGAAGAATTTGCTTAAACTCTTGGAGGCGGGTTTTGGACAGGTCCGGATAGAAAGATGGCAACAGCTTCAAAAAATGGTTAAAGTAGGAGGTAAAAACAGTTATAGTTTAAGATCCTGTTAGCCATCATGGAATTTTGGTATAATCAACGGCCAAATTTGTCCATGGTCCGATCCTCCCGGCTAGGGGGGACAATTGCAGAAATCTTAGATGGGTGAGCTTTCTTCAGGGAGGACTCAACCACCAAGGATTGGTGGGACAATTGAGACTTTTCGAATCCCTTGCAGGGGACAGTGCAGTAGCGAGACTCCAACTTAGACGGAATAACCGTAACGGAATAAGGGGGTCTCCATATTTCGCATGAAGGTCTGCTTAAGGACCGGTGACATGGGCAACCGCAAAGTCTCCTTGGGGGGATGCGACAGCTCCATGTCCGCCAAGTATTCCGGGGTGTATTTCGAATCTGAATGCAAGTCCAAATTAAGCGCCTGCTCCATGTCAAAGACAAATTTGGTGAACGAAGACTTCGAAGCCGAAGCATCCTCAGGGGAGGCAGAACGGGAGCGAGGAGCTACCAAATATGATGGTGAAGCCTCACGGGAGTATTGAGACACCGTCTCCGACTCCAAGTGTACCGTGATCGAAGAACCTCCACTTCCAGTGTGCGGCAGAGTAAATGAATGTTTCCGCTTCAAACTCCTCGAGGGCGACGTCTTTGGGGTTCGAGGCAGGGAATGCATCGACGCAGGAGAAGAGTCCCGCAATAAATGCCTCGACGGATGGGTCCTTGACCTCGATGGTCTCGATGATGCAGGAGACGAAGCACCCTGAGCATGATAGCGAGGCAGCAGCCTCGAAGAAGCCTCTTTAGACCTCGGTAGCTTAGAAGCCTGGTGCTTTGACGGCCTCGACCAATGCTTCGGACGAGGCAACCCCGATCTGGATGAGGGATCCGGCGAGGAGTCCGAGGAAGAAACCCTCTTGCGAGACCTACCCCAAGGAGGCTGCACCAGGGTCTCAGACTGCTGCTCAGGCTGGTCCACCGGAAGCAAAGTCGAGAACGGGACCAATTGAGCCACGATAGAAGAAATTTGAGTAGTTAAGATGGATTTTAACATATCCTCAAACATGGGCACCGAGACAAAAGGGTCCGGTCTCGTAGGTGCCACCATGCGCTCCAAGGAGGGCAACCTCGAATGAGAGTATTCCCGAGACTTGGAGGCATGCTTAGCCGAAGGCTTCGAGGACGGAGCCAAACCCGGGGCGGTTTGCAGAGATAAAGACTCTGGCGGCTTCTTGGGGATGGTACCTGAAAAGGAAGCACGAGACTTACCCCCAGCAGGCTTCGAGGACAGGACTGAAGAGGCCTTCAAGGCCGAGGACCCAGAGGTCTTCGAGGCCGAGACCAGGGCAGGCGTCGAGGGCGAAGTCTTGACTCCCGAGGCTCGCCCGACGTCGAGGTCTTGGACGCAGAAGGCTTTATCTGGTTCCATAACAGCGAAGAGCTGAAGAAACCGGTCACAGCGGCGGCAAAAAGCTCGAGGCTGAAGGGTCAGACAGCGCACACAATCCTCGGGTTGATGACTGTCACCCAAACAAGTACTACAACAAGTTGATATTTAGAATTTTACCTATCAGGAGGAAAAGATCTCAGATTTTACCACATAGGGAACATATATGTTTTCTCCCTATATTTTTGTGGCATATGGTTGTCTTTCATTGATTAAAAACCTCCTTTATAAAAGACTTTAATTTTTAATTTTTTCATAAATATATTTTTATAATTTTAATCTTTTTATCTTTTTCTAATCTTAGAATGAGACTTATTTAATAACTATAATAGATACCAAAAGACTTAATCAAGTGCAAAAAACGTTACTTATCTGCTTCTTTGTAAATGTAGAAGCCTTAAGTGAAAGTGCTGAGTGCTTAGATGAAAGTGCTTCAATAGAAGGTGCTTCAAAAATAAAGTGCTTTATGCCTGAAATAGAAAAATATATATTGCACAATGAATAAAGTGCAAATGCTTAAAGCTGCCACAATGTATCGTATTCAAATGGCTCAAAAATAGCACTTATCTCAAGAAGCTGACAAGCTGGTAAAGCATAATCTTAAAGTCACTCCAACGGCTGAAAAGCTCAAAAACTGAAAATAGCACTCATAATGCAACTTCTCACTAGTTGTTCATTCGTTCTTAAGTGAAAGTGCTGAGTGCTTAGGTAAACGTGCTTCAATAGAGGGTGCTTCAAAATAAAGTGCTTTATGCCTGAAATAGAGAAAATAATGCACGATGAATAAAGTGCAAATGCTTAAAGTTGCCACAATATATCGAATTCAAATGGCACAAAATAGCACTTATCTCAAGAAGCTGACAAGCTGATAAAGCATAAACTTAAAGTCACTCCAACGGCTGAAAAGCTCAAAGCTGGAAATAGCACTCAAAATGCAACTTCTCACTGGTTATTCATTCGTTCTACGGGCCCCGTTTCACCCCAGAGGGGCTTCATCAGGAAGCACACTTAAACATAAGTACAATAAGAACAGTTAGAAAAAATCATTCTAAGTTAATTAAATATCTTGTATGGTCATACAAACTTACTTTGTGTCTGCAAAGAATCAATTCAGTACACAATCAACCATACGTAAAATGGCGCTTTTATCTAAAAGGACGCTTGCACATGCGCATTTTCATCACTTGGAACGTAACACAATTTAAAGTGATATTCCATGTATTATATAGCTAATGACTGATATAAGAAAAAGAAAAATATCAGACATTAAAGAAGACCATCCATAATATAATATTAGATGAAACTCGACCACTCAACTTTAGAGTTCAAACCGTATGGATGCACACTATTTAATCTAAATATCCATCTAGATTCACGTTGCTTAAGACGTCCAATACGATCTCCTCCCCTGGATGACTTTGGTTCTATATCAATTACAAAACAGCATAAATCATAAAAAGAATGACTTTTTGATTGACAATGCTCAACAATCACTTCAGAACTCCGACCCAACTTTAAATTTGATTTATGTTCACGCATACGAGTTCTTAAATCGCGTGACGTCATACCAACATAAATTTTGTCACACGGACAAATGATTAAATAGATTACAAAGTTGGTTTTACAGTTGGTAAAGTGCCTTAAAGTATATCTTTTTTGATCTTGAGGATTAATGAATTCCTTACATTCTTTAGTGATTTGACAAATATTACAACTACCACACTTATAATGTCCTAACACAATGTCTTTGAATAAGCATTTTGATGAAAAAGACGAGGGACTAAGAATTTCTTTTAGATTTTGGTTTCTAGAAAAAGCAATTCGCAGTTTGCTGTTTTCAAAGCAAGGATGTAGATTGATAATCTCCCAATTTCTTCTAATAATATCAGCAGCTATCTTACTTTTGGAACAGTATCTCATAATGAATGTATGTTGATCTTCTTCTTGAGTAGGGATGCCTTTGGGTTGGGTCGGAGTTCTGAAGTGATTGTTGAGCATTGTCAATCAAAAAGTCATTCTTTTTATGATTTATGCTGTTTTGTAATTGATATAGAACCAAAGTCATCCAGGGGAGGAGATCGTATTGGACGTCTTAAGCAACGTGAATCTAGATGGATATTTAGATTAAATAGTGTGCATCCATACGGTTTGAACTCTAAAGTTGAGTGGTCGAGTTTCATCTAATATTATATTATGGATGGTCTTCTTTAATGTCTGATATTTTTCTTTTTCTTATATCAGTCATTAGCTATATAATACATGGAATATCACTTTAAATTGTGTTACGTTCCAAGTGATGAAAATGCGCATGTGCAAGCGTCCTTTTAGATAAAAGCGCCATTTTACGTATGGTTGATTGTGTACTGAATTGATTCTTTGCAGACACAAAGTAAGTTTGTATGACCATACAAGATATTTAATTAACTTAGAATGATTTTTTCTAACTGTTCTTATTGTACTTATGTTTAAGTGTGCTTCCTGATGAAGCCCCTCTGGGGTGAAACGGGGCCCGTAGAACGAATGAATAACCAGTGAGAAGTTGCATTTTGAGTGCTATTTCCAGCTTTGAGCTTTTCAGCCGTTGGAGTGACTTTAAGTTTATGCTTTATCAGCTTGTCAGCTTCTTGAGATAAGTGCTATTTTGTGCCATTTGAATTCGATATATTGTGGCAACTTTAAGCATTTGCACTTTATTCATCGTGCATTATTTTCTCTATTTCAGGCATAAAGCACTTTATTTTGAAGCACCCTCTATTGAAGCACGTTTACCTAAGCACTCAACACTTTCACTTAAGAACGAATGAACAACTAGTGAGAAGTTGCATTATGAGTGCTATTTTCAGTTTTTGAGCTTTTCAGCCGTTGGAGTGACTTTAAGATTATGCTTTACCAGCTTGTCAGCTTCTTGAGATAAGTGCTATTTTTGAGCCATTTGAATACGATACATTGTGGCAGTTTTAAGCATTTGCACTTTATTCATTGTGCAATATATATTTTTCTATTTCAGGCATAAAGCACTTTATTTTTGAAGCACCTTCTATTGAAGCACTTTCATCTAAGCACTCAGCACTTTCACTTAAGGCTTCTACATTTACAAAGAAGCAGATAAGTAACGTTTTTTGCACTTGATTAAGTCTTTTGGTATCTATTATAGTTATTAAATAAGTCTCATTCTAAGATTAGAAAAAGATAAAAAGATTAAAATTATAAAAATATATTTATGAAAAAATTAAAAATTAAAGTCTTTTATAAAGGAGGTTTTTGATCAATGAAAGACAACCATATGCCACAAAAATATAGGGAGAAAACATATATGTTCCCTATGTGGTAAAATCTGAGATCTTTTCCTCCTGATAGGTAAAATTCTAAATATCAACTTGTTGTAGTACTTGTTATAGTCATTGTTGATATACATCTTTCACTATCCTGTTTTGTCACCCAAACAAACCATGCACCGACTATGAGGGTCGGTAATAGAGATCGTCCTGCCGCACTGGTAGCAACGCTTGAACCCGGTCAAGGGCCGGGACATAGAAAATAGGGATAAGGGAGAATGGGCCTAGGCCCCGAGTCCACGCAACCGGCGTGCAAAGAAAAGAAAAACACCACTGTTTTGGGGGTTTTTTTTTACGAAAGAAAAGAACAACGATGAATACGCACAGCGACCAAACAAAAATTATCCAGCCACAGTGAGAGAAGGCACAACGCTGCAGAGCTAGAGGAAAACGTTGAACTGAAGATCCTCACAGGAGATGCGCCCCCTAGTTGGGCGGGAAGGCGCGCGCGCGCATGTGCGCTGCAGCACTCGAAAGATCGAGATCTTCAAGCAAGTTTGCTTTCGAGGCTATCCGCTGTGGGGCTCCGTTGGTGACGTCACCCATGTGTGAGAATATGCTGCCTGCTTGTCCTGGGATAAACATCTAGTTGAAAAATTATAAAAAATTATAAATTAATATAAACAAAAAAATGTTTTCTATATAAAAATATTTATTAACCAAAACGGAGGTTTTGACCAGTGATAGTACTCCAAACCCCAAAACTAGTGTCTTCGTATTGATTGGACTCCTGGGGTTCTTTGAAGTCTTTTTCCTCCTTTTGGATTATTATATGCATCATATGCCACATTATAAAACTTCCTTAGACATTTTTTGATCACTAATATAAGTTTTTTCACTTGATTTAGTTCATTATATAGTAAAGGAGTCACATGATCGAATATCTTAGAATTTGCGATCAGTTTAATGGCAGTGTTTTGGATTATCTGTAGGCGCCTGATTTCTTTCTGTGTAATTCCAGAAAATAAGCTGTTACAATAATCTAATTTTGAAATAACCAGTGAATGAATCAAAATGTTTATTGATTTGGGTTCCAAGAATTTCGAGATTGAAAGAATCATTCTAAGTTTGAAGAAACAGGATTTAACCACGTTGCTAATATGCTTGTGGAATGAAAGTTGATTGTCGAATATGACACCTAAGATTTTTATAGTTGCAGTGCATTTCAAAGGGACGTTATAATAATAATAATAATAATAGCTTTATATCCCATCATACCTTTTCAGCTCAAGACGGTATACAGTGAAGTAGAAATACAGTGTGGATACCTCAGGTATCAATACAAGAAAAGAGAGCAGGGAGATTACAGCATAGGTTTGGGGGGGTGGGAGGAGGGGGGACTGTGCAGGTAGGGAAGGATAAATTGGAGGAGCGTGAAGGGATAGTAGGTAGGCTGGTTTCTTAGGGTCCGATAAATTTGTCAAATAGGTAGGTCTTCAGAGATTTTCTGAAGGACTGGTATGATTGGGAGTTCAGGAGGAGTGCACTTAGGGTGTTGTTCCAGATGCCAGCCTGAAAGGATAGTGTCCTATTAAGAAACTTTTTGTAACGGCATCCCTTGGGAGTGGGGAATGCAAACAGAAGTTTTCTGTGGGAGGGGCGGGGTTAGTCTTATAGAATGAAGTGCTTCATGAGGTAGGTGTGTGAGGTGCCAAACAGCATCTTATAGCAAAGGCAGCCGAATTTGAAGATGATTCTGGCTTCAATTGGAAGCCAGTACAGTTTTTTGAAGTATGGGGAGATGTGGTCGGATTTTTTCAGGCTGAAGATCAGTCTTACCACCGAGTTTTGGACCGCTCTTAGTCTCCTAATGGTTTTTTTTTGTGGGATCCTAGGTAAATTATATTGTAGTAGTCCAATGAGCTTAGAACTAGAGACTGGACTAGAAACTTAAACGTGGCAAAGTCAAAGTAAGGTTTTAGTGTGCATAGTTTCCATAATAGGCAAAGTATTTGTTGATCAGGATGTTGGTATGAGCGTTAAGGGTGAGATGTTAGTCAATGGTGACCCCTAGGATTTTTATGGTAGGGTTGATTGGGAAGATGGTTTCGTTTAGATTGATTGAAGAGTCGATGGTTTTGTTTGACAGGGTTGCCAAGAAGAATTTGGTTTTGCCTGGGTTTAGTTTAAGATTGGAGTTTTTTTGTCCATTGTGATATCTGGTCAATGACTGAAGAGATGAAGGATCTGATTTCAGTCGAGAGGATGGAGATGGGGATGATGATTGTGATGTCATTTGCATATATGTAAGATTGGATGTTCAGCTTTGATTGTGGTTGGCCTAGGGAGGACATGTATAAGTTGAAAAGGGTGGGAGAGAGAGGGGAACCTTGTGGAATGCCACAGGGGTTGACCCAGGGTAGTGAGTAGGATTGGTCACTGATGACTTGGTAAGATCGGGTTTTCAGGAAGCCCTTGAACCAGTTTAGGACTTTGCCCGTGATTCTGATAGCATCCAGACAGTTAAGTAGAATTTTGTGGTCCACCAAGTAAAAGGCACTCTCAGGTCAAATTGGAATATTAGTGCTTGGTTGCCTGCATTGTGTATATGAGAAATGTGAGGCTAGTGCAGTTTCTGTGCTGTGGGGTTTGCGGAATTCCAATTGGTATTCATGTAGTGTAGAAAATTTATCCAGGTAGTTTGTTAGGGCAGTGTTGATCAATCCTTCCATCACTTTGGTGAAGAATGGGATATTGGCTACTGGTCTGTAGTTGGAGGTTGAAGAAATAGGTTCCTTATGATTTTTTAACATGGGGGTGATGAGGATGTGGCCAAGATCAGTTGGGAATTTGCCGTTGGTCATCCCTTGTGAGATCCAGTTGTAGAGTAGTGCTTTAAACGGCGTGGGGGAGGATTTTATGATGATTGGTGGGCAGTTGTCGAGACGGCAGTAGGAGTTGGCATATTTGTTGTAGAGTTGGAGGAATTGGAACCAATTGTGTTTTTCAAAGTGATCCTAGTGCATGTCAGCTCGGATAGGGTCAGAATGAGGGTTAAAGGTGGGGTTGGGAGGGGGGTTGGAAGGGTGTGCGTAGCATGAGGATTTTAGTCTTGAAGTGAGATGCAAGAGACTTAGCAGATGGTAGTTGGGAGGAGGGAGATCTTTTGTGGTGATTTACTTCAAACAGCATGTTAATTAGTTTGAAGAGTTCCTTACTGTTGGTTGAGGGGGAGTCTATTTTGGACGAATAACAGGCGTGTCATTTTTCTTTTAAAGTTCTTTTGTATTCGTGAATCTTGGATCTCCAGATTGCTTTCTTTCTCGCTTTTAGATTTGTTCCAGATTCTTTCCAGTTGTCGTGCCTTCCGTTTTAGTGTTGTTAGTTCTGTCTTTTTTTCCCTTTCTTTAGTGATGCAATTTTGTCAAGTATCATGGTGCTGGTGCTTTTCCAGTATTCGGAGAAGTCACTATTAGTGTCGAGCTTGGGTAGTAGTGTGAAGTGGAACCAGAATTTGGTGGGGTTGAGGGAGGGTCTGAAGATTGTGGTAGGGGGTATTCTTTCTGTGGTTAACTGTTGGAATAGGCTTTGTGTTGGTCCACAGTAGTTGGAAGTTGGCAAGCAGGTGGTCTGACCAAATAGTGTGGGGGGAGATGGGGGAGGGGGGTCTTTGGAGGAGAAGGAGATTAAGTCTAGATGGTGGCCTTTCTGGTTGATGGCAGTAGGGGGGTATGGGGAATCCTAGGGAGGTTAGGAGAGAGAGTGTTTCCTTGACAGCTGTGGAGTCTTTTTGTTCTAGGTGGAGGTTTATGTCACCTAGCAGGAGATTAAGTTTGTCCTTTGAGGTGTTTAGGAGGAGGAATTCAGAGAAGTCTTGGATGGCATTGTTCCATTTGTTAGGGGGAATGTAGAACAGTTTGATAGTTAGTTGATTTATGAGGTCATGAATTGAGAGGGTGCAGGTGATGATTTCAAGGTCTTCCGTGGATTTGAAATCAATAATCTGGAAGCTGAAGTGATCTTTTAGGATGATGGTGATACCACCGAGGCACATAGGGAAATCCCTATCATTGGGCAGATGGATCATGCAGGTCTTTATCTGCCATCATTTACTGTGTTATGAAACCTGTGAGGAGTCACAGTAACAGCAATGCATCTATCCCCTCCAAATGCTACTCCCTTTAACATTGGGTAAGGTGCCAACCAGTGAGGCTGATATCCATGGTGACTATCATCTATTGTGGTAACCCCAATTCCATTTTGGTCTCAAGTTGATATAACATTATTTAAAATACCATGGCTGACCACTACCCAAAAGATGCAGCCTTGCTCAGGCAAGGAGCGAAAGATATCACCTATTTATACACTGCTCTCGAGTTGGTTGACCCATGGCGCCTCTTACACCCCCACAGAGTATGACTATATTCATGTCTCGATGTCACAACTGAACTATATGCTTATTTCCCAGACAGCCTTCCACCTGGTGCACAGAGCTGAACTAGGTCCCACAGAAATCTCAGACTACTCACTTATTTGGCTTGAACTAGATATCCCAAATCTTTTCTCTCCACGTAGACATTGGTGCTTCCCTTCCAAGAAAAGGATCTGGGTGTCATCATAGACAATACAATGAAACCTTCAGCTTAATGTGTGGTGGCAGCCAACAAACAGGATGCTAGGAATGATTAAAAAGGAGATGGATAACAAGACTAAGAATGTTATAATGCCCCTGTATCGCTCCATGGTGCGACCTCATCTGGAGTATTGCGTTTAATTTTGTTTCCTTATCTCAAGAAACATAGAGTGGTACTAGAAAAGGTTCAAAGAAGTGGCCAAGATGGTAAAGGGGCCTCTCCGGAGGAGCAGGCAATTATGTTGGCTGCAGTCCCTGCTGCCCAACCGGCTTCCATGCATTTGGAACCGATGCATGAGGTGCATGAACTTCTACAGGAAATTAAAGTGGATATTAAATCCGTGAGAGAGGAATTGGCCACATTAGAGGTGGATTTATGCAGCAAAATATCAGATCTAGGCAATAAAGTGACTGAGGAGCGCATGGAGAACTATCAAGAACAGATGCATGCGTGAAAGAGCTGCTGTCCCAACAATCCTTCATGTTAGACAAGTTTGAGGACCTTGAGAATCGGGGCCGACGCTCCAATCTTAGGATAAGGTGTGTTCTTGAGCTGGCTAAATATAATAACTGTGAACAAATAATACAAAAGATATCAAGCATGTTGTTATCTGAGGAGGCTACCCCGGTTCCTCTGAACTCTATTAACCTGGAACAGGCCCACAGAGCACTGATGGTGCCCCGGGGACATAAGCCCAAGGATATTATTGCCTGTTTTCAAGATTTTAAAATGAAGGAAGCAGTTATGAAAGCTGCGAGAGTGAAAACTACAATCACCTGGATTCCTATAAAAAAGAGTTCTAACACGATCTCGCTTCAGTCACTCTGTGCAGAAGAACAGATTTAAGACAGCAGTATCTCGGGGACTATAATATCAAATATCATTTGCGCCACCCATTTGCATTGCTTTTTTACTTGGAAGGCAAGATCCACACGATTCACACATTGGAGGAGGCAGCCTTACTGTTTCCACAGGAGCAGTTTGTCCTGTGTGCTCCTCCACCCACGGATGTTCAGCAGGGTACTTCATCACAAGATCAGCGAGAACCGCTACCATGCTGGAAATCGGTGGCCCGTAGAGGAGGCAGACTTGGATGGAATTCCACTGGAGACCCATCCCGGATGAAATAATTATCAGTGCTCCGCCATGATTTAGCGGTGAAGTAGATTCTCTTGGATGTAATTTATCCTGATTAAGGAATTCATGGACAACACCCTGCTCTTACGGCACGTTGGGATGGGTCAGTGGCCGAGAATGGAGTATGACTCATGGAAATAAGTTGCTCTCAGGTGGAATTTTAATTATTTTTTTTCCTTTTGGCTAAACCTGGGACTTAAAATCTATATTTAAAGAAAGATAGATAGCGCATACTGATCCAGAGCTGGCTTGACACCAGATGGGATGCCGCTAAGTAGGACCTATGGCTCACTCATAATATTATTATATCGGTGATATTCCCAGTTAATGGGGAGACACATTTTTGTTGATGGTCTATGTTATTTCAGCATTTTGATAATAAGATGTTTAGTACATTGCTGATTCTTCTCTCTTACTTTGACTAATACTGCTGAAGGGGGTGTTCACTAGAGAGCTGCACGGGAACGGGGGCGACGGGAATCCCGCGGGTTCCCCCTTTGGATCACGGGGATCCGGTGGGGACGCCCCTAGGGTCACGGGGATTCCGTAGCGACACCCCCTAGGGTCGCGGGGATCCCGTGGGGTTTAATACGAAGCTCATCTAATTTTCCTACCTGCCCTGCTGCGAGGCTCCTCTTCCATTTCCTGCCTGCCCTGCTGCAGCACACATAGCCAATCGGAAGTCTTCCCCGATGTCACCACTGACGTCGGAGGGAGGGCTTAAGCAAAGCCCTCCCTTCCTCCGACGTCAGCGTTGACATCGGGAAGACTTCTGGTCGGCTGTGTGCGGCAGGGCAGGTAGGGAAAAGGCAGTTGTGTACTGAAGTGGGGGGCGGTCCGCCCCGGGTGCAGCCATGGGGGGGAGTGTGCACAGCCGGTCAGGTCTCCTTACCTTTATGTCGCTTCCCCCGACCAACCGACAACAGGCCCGGCCGACAAACCTCCCTGCCCTGTAGCCGCGAATCTAAATTACCTTCTTACAGCAGCTGGAGTATTGAAGCTGCTACAGGGCAGGGAGGTTTGTCAGACCGGGCCTGTTCTGTTGTCAGTCGGATGGGAAGCACCACAAAGGTAAGGGGCAGGGAGGGAGGAAGGGAGGAAAGGTGGAGTGGAGAAGAAAAGACGCTTAAGGGAAATGGGTAAAACTGAGGGGGGAGAAGGACACTGAAAGTACTGGGGAAGACAAAGAGGTGGAGAAGGACGCTGAAAGCACATGGGGAAGACGGTAGGGGGGGAGAAGGACGCAGAAAGCACATGGGCAAGACAGAGTGGGAGAACGACGCTGAAAGCACATGGGGAAGACAAAGGGGTGGAGAAGGATACTGAAAGGACATGGGGAAGACAGAGGGGGGGAGAAGGATGCTGACAGGACATGGGGAAGATGGGGTGGAGAAGGATGCTGAAAGAAAATGGGGAAGAAATAGTGGGGAGAAGACGCTGGCATGGAAGAAGACAGAGATGCCAGACTATGGGGGGAGCGGAGGGAAGAAGATGGGTGCCAGACCAATTTGGAAGGGGGGAGATAGGGAGAGGCACAGTAACAGAGCAAATGGAAGACGCAGAGAAGAGAGACAGTGGATGGAAGGAATTGAATGAGAACATGAGGAAAGCAGAAACCAGGAAACAAAGGTAGGAAAAAAATTATTATTTTTTTTTTTTTTTTGCTTCAGGATAAAGTAGTATATTAGTTGTGTTGATAAAAATTTATAAACATTAGAAGCTCTGGTAGAAACCCATTTACAAAGTATGCATTCTTCCCAATTAATATTTCCAAATTAATAAAGTCTTTTTGCTTATTTTTAAATGGGTTTCTACCAGAGCCTTTAATTCAGTAGCATAATTAACTGAAATAACTATTTCTGAAGTTTATAGGGGCGGGCGGGGACGTAGGGGGTTCCTCGTGGGGACAGAGGGATTCCTCACGGGGATGGATGGGAGTCCTCACGGGGACGGGTGGGACTTTGGCGGGGACGGGTGGGATTTCTGTCCCCGCGCAACTCTCTAGTGTTCACTTCGGCAGCTCCTGGATCTACAGGTGTTTCAATGCTCATAATATTGTGTTGGTATGGGAGAGGAGGGCGAATAGGGGCAGGGTGAGTAGGATTAATTGGGGTTATGCTATGTTTGGTTGGAGTTGGTACAGTAGATGGTGGGGGACTGGATTTATTACCCATTCCGGGTGACCTTCATGTTCTTACCTTAAATGTTAAGGGGCTGAATGCGGCGGTAAAAAGACTGGTTGTTTCGGGAGCTCCTTCGCCTAAAAGCACATATAGTGGTTATCAAAGAAACATGAATATTTGCTTCAGCATGCTCAATTCCCCGAGATATATTTGGCTTCTAATACAGCTAATAAGAAAACAAGTGGGTGAGTATTCTATTGGCAAAGAAATTAGAGCCGGAATGTAAACTGGATCAGAAGGAGCCGGAGGGTTGATACTTGTTTTTGGTGCTCCATGTATACCTTAGTTAATATCTATGCCCTCAACAAGGGACAGGGGATGTTTTATCTAAGATTGGAAAGCCAATTACAGCAGTGTGTGGAAGGGGTTCTTCTGGTGGGTGGCAATTTTAATCTGACGCTTAACCCCGGGGAGGATAACTTAATCATCCAGGAGCAGTATGCTCAATCAGATCAAGAGCGCCTCAAGTCTTTTAAGAGACATTGGGATTTGCAGGATGTTTGGAGGCACCTCCATCCGACTGATCATGCTTATACTCATTATTCGTACTTACATGCTTCCTCCTCTCACATTGATTTTTGGCTTATGGAAAAGTCCTCTGGGTCAAGGGTGCAATCTTGTAATATAGCTAGTAGTGTTTATTCTGACCATGTGCTGGTCTTACTGTGCTTTAAAGATGGTATAGAATCTCGGCAGAGAGCACAATGGTGATTAGATGATGCTCTCCTACTGGATCCCAGTAACCTGGAAGCTACTGCTCATTGAACACACTGCCAGTGTCTATAATTTCTTCAAGGTGCAAAGTCCCAAAAATGTATACAAACATGAAAAATGTTAAAACAATATTCAAAAAGCCCCAAATTCACTATAATTCAAATAGCTACACACATCCATAGTCAACAGTTAAATCCGTAGTCAGGTAATAATCAAAATACAAATTTAAAAAAAAAAATTTAAACCATACAAAAAAAAAAACAAAAAACTTTTGATTATATATCAACTGACTGTGGATTTAACAGTTGACTCTGGATTAGAGAATGGCACAGGGACAAAATTTTTCCCGTCTTCATTTTCCTGTCCCAGCACCTTTCCTGAAAGCTTTGTCCTCATCTACACAAGCCTCAAACACTTTAAAATCATAAGTGTTTGAGGTTTGTGCAATTAAGGTTGAGCTTAAAGCAATTGGGCAGGGACAGCAACAAAACTTGTGGGGATTGGACAGGGCAATTGAGTTCCTGCGGGGATGGGGAAAAATTTGTCTCCATGTCGTTCTCAACTATGAATGTGTGTAGCTATTTGAATTACACTGAATTTGGGGATTTTTTAATATTTTTTGAACATTTTTTCATGTTCTGGATCAATTTTAATCTCCTCATGGTTTTCTTCATGGAGCTCAGATAAATGACATTGCAATAGTTTCTGGTTAAGTATGCTTGTGATGTAGGCTAGAAGTTCTGGGGAGAAGGTGGTGAGTGGGATGACTATTGTTATGTCATCTGCGTAGATGAAGAATTTGAGTTTGAGGTTATGAAGGAGGTTACCCAGGGAGGCGAGGTAGATATTAAATAGTGTGGGTGAGAGGGGGGAGCCCTGGGGCACCCCGCAGGAGTTAACCCAGCTGGATGAGGAAGAGTCGTTTTTGAGTACTCTGTAGGATCTGTTTTGTAGGAATCCGCGAAACCAATTTAGGACCTGGTCGGAGATGCCAATGTGGGTCAGGCATTCTAGGAGAATGTTGTGGTTTACTAGGTCGAACGCACTGCTCAGGTCGAGTTGAAGGATCAGGGCGCTGGAGCCCAGGCTGAAGAGGGTGTGCAAGTGGTCAAGGTAACTATGTCAAGTTTGTGGCCTTTTTCATGGGTTATCTCTGTGTCTGGATTAGGGAAGTCAAGTGACATTAGGAAGTTGGTAATTTCGGTTACATCTGGCTTTCCCTTTTATTCTAAGTGAATGTTTATGTCCCCTATTAGTAGATTGAACGGGCCTTTTAGGGTGTTAACAGTTAGGAATTCAAAGAATTCTTCTCTGGGGCTTGACCACTTTTATATACAAACACACACAATATAATCGTATTAACAACACATAATGGTTAACCACAAAATTAAACTACACAAAGCACACCATATGCTTCTCAATATTCATTCCTACCAGAATACAGATAACCCTTATGCATATATGGGACCAAAAACTAAAAGTACTAATATATACAAACAAAACCCTTAGATATAAGACTGCATGCAGTACAACCCCAGAGGAAAATAAACAAATGCATTTCTTCCTGAACAGACGGCAATGTAAATCAATCATTAAATTAAAAAATAAAATCATTCCCCCCTACCGTTGTCGTCTCCCTCCATGCTGAGCCTTGCCTTCTGGCCTGCCCCCCGGTGTTATCTTTGGGCCGGCTCCCTCTTCATCAGAGCTGCAGTGCACAAAGCCGTGGGTAGCGGCTCCTTGCCCATCCCACACCTCATCTGGAAGCTTTCCCTCTGATGTTGTGACGTCAGAGAGAAGGCTTCCAGTTCAGGCGCAGGAAGCGCATAGGAGCCTCTGCCCACGGCTTTGTGTACTTCAGCACTGAAGAAAAGGGAGCCAGCCCGAAGACAACGCCGCATCAATCGCACCATGGACCGGTGGCTGAAGAGCACTGTCTGGGGTCCGATGCACATGCCAGCCCTGTGGACCGTCAGGAAATTTCTGCGGACCAGCACCAGTCCACAGACCGGCGGTTGAAGAACACTGTTTTAGAAGATAACTTAAACACTACACATCAAAAGTGGAATAATTTAGGAGGCATACTCACTGCACTATGACCTTTCACAATGATAAAACCTTCCTTGATATCAGTAACATTCAGTGGCCAGGAACTGTGGTTGGCGCGAACAATGTCCAAGTCCCAAACCTCTGCCTAAGGGAAAAGGAATACCAATAAGACATCTTAAATTCACAACCAATTTCTAAAACAGTCACAATAATATAGTCGGTTAGGTTGGAAAAAATGATCGTTTAAGTCAATGGTCATCTTCTAAGCTTGCTTTCTCTGGTAATCCAGAAGGTAATAAATTAAGTCATATTGTCGTGACCATTTTGTTCTAAATCAAAATGTCACAAACAGCTTAAAATTCCTCAATCAGTATTTTCCCATTAACATCATTCTCATCCTCAGATAGCAGTAAAATGTATTTCCCCTGTACAAATAATAGAAAAATTGGAAGAGGAGAGAAAGAGTAAAATCAGACTGAATAAACAGTGAGTTTGATCTAAGCTTCTTTCTGGCATCAGATACATATACAGGATTCAAGCAATTAACCAAGAAAGCAAAGTTGCAGAGGTTCTACAGACAATAGGGGAATGCAGCCATACTATAGGGAAATGTCCTCTGGAAGTATCCAGTGTAGAGCTCTCCTCAAGCTCACAGAAAACCTTTTTTGAGACTCTTCAGACAACATGCAGGGCTTCCCACATTAGGCAATACTCCTCCCCTTTCTTCTTTAGTCTATATCTTAGCATCTTCAGATTTAGTAGATTAACTGGCATTTCTTTGAGCAGACAAGGACAGGGAAATAGTTCTATATTCCCCTACTGTCTACAGAGAATTCCCACTATAAATAAGCAACTTCACGTCTTCCACGGATAAGCAGGGGCAATGCAGGCATGTTATATGATAAAATAGAAAGGATCATAGTAACAAAAACTGTGCTGAACTACCCATGGGCAATACAGGAATGAGAGAAGGGTGACTGGTGAGGACTCTTCTATTGAGCAAACACATTATGCAGTACAGCTTGTTCAAGGGCAGTGATTCTAGAGAAAAAACAAATCTATACAGCAATATCTGGTGAAAGACCAAATTGCAGTGCAACAGATGTCAGCAAGAATGGCTGTATAGAGGCTGGTGACAAACTGCCTTAGTCTGGAGTCCTTGAGGGCCAACTGTGATGTTGCAATAGTCTAGGAGACCTAGGACTAGGGACTGGGCAATGAGTTGGAATTGCTTTCTATAAAAGGCAAGCTCGACTATTCTTTGACAGAAAACAATTCCAGCTCATGATCCAGTCCCTAGTCCTAGGTATCCTAGACTATTGCAACATCCTCTATTTCCCCTGCACCACAACAATGATAAAACTACAAACAGTACAAAACACAGCCCCAAGACTGATCTATTTGCTAAGAAAATACGTCCATATCACCGAGGCATACCTCGACCCACACTGGCTCCCAATTCAAGCAAGACTACTATTCAAATTCTACTACTATTTAAATTCATAAATGGAGACAGCCCAGCCTACTTGAACAACCTCCTAATCCAAAATACAACAACCAGACACAGGAGAACCCAGACACCATTCACTTACCCTCCAATCAGAGACATCAGACGGAAAAAACTGTACGATGGCCAACTAGCCACACAGGCAGCAAAACTAG
This sequence comes from Geotrypetes seraphini, assembly GCF_902459505.1. Classification (NCBI taxonomy): domain Eukaryota; kingdom Metazoa; phylum Chordata; class Amphibia; order Gymnophiona; family Dermophiidae; genus Geotrypetes; species Geotrypetes seraphini. The sequence goes on along the minus strand of NC_047087.1, from coordinate 163,264,485 downwards.
ACCACCAATTGCAAAACTTTCAGAAAAAAAATAAAAACCCTGCCATTCAAGAAATCCATGAAGACTAACTAACACCGTATGAAACATTTCAATCCTCTGAAGCAACCCGCTCTACTCTGTAACACCTCTGAACATGTTCAGATAACCTCTTCTGTAATCTGCAAGATAATGGCAAAATAAAAATCACTAATGTAATATAATGTAATGTAATGATAGCAGGCAAAGACCCAGGTGGAGAGGGCACACTTGGTGGCAGGTATGCCCTAATCATTAGTAACAAAGAGCTACGAGATTTTGCAAAGGACTTCAACTCCACAAAGAAAGTAGGGTTTGTCTATGTCAGCCTTATGTTTAAATCATTTTTATTAGAATTTCAAATAAACACAAGTTAAGCGTGTACAAACACAATTCAAGCAACTTCAACTAAGAAAGCATCAACCAACCCATCTATGTCAGCCTTATATTTCTGAATGATACCTCTGTCAGCATAATTTTCTTTTGGCCTACCCAATGTCAGCAAAAGGCCCATGGGATATTATATTTAACAGATCTGATCCTGGGCATGTCAGTTCAGCACTAAAAGCTCCTGCACAGATTCCACATACCTAAGTATCTAGCCAGCCTGGAAGATATGTTAACTATAAGTATTTGAGTGGAACAAAAGATGTCAGACATGCTAATTACATCTACCCTAAGAGGCAGATTCTGCAAAGGACGCTGGTCTCAATGGACGCCTAAGAAGCGGCTGAGAATCGCACACTGGCGTCCTATACAGAATTGAGTATGTCTTAATAAAATAGATAACTTACCCTCAGATTCTGTAACTGGCACCCATGTCCACTGACGTCAGTTACAGAATTGCACCTCCCTGATCGAGGGATCCCTTGCCATCAGATGATCGTAGCAAAGGAATCCCCGATCAGCTGAGCTGGCTTCAGGGAGTCCTGACGGCTCAGCTGATTGGGAAAAAAATAACCCTGCTGTATCCACCTCCCAAATTGGCAAAAGGGATGCCCACTATAGAAAGATTAGATTCTTACCTGGATAATCTTCATTCTGTTAATATACACTGGAGTCTGTACATTAAGTGATCAATCCGTGCTTGCCAACTGTTGTAAAAGGACGTCAATCACATTACATCTGCAATCCCCTGACACTCCCCCCCCCCCCCGAAGTACCATTGGCTGAAGGGATTCCCACTCCCTCTTGCCTTAATCCCCCCCACAAAGCACCATCAGCAGAAGGGATGCACATTCCCACTTGCCGCCACCCAGAACACTCCCCCCCCCCAAGTTGGAGGGATGCCCACCTATAACGAAATCGGCATGTGGGGAAATTTTGTAGATGGATTAAACTGATGAAGTTAGACCAAGAGGTATCAAATAGAGAATGACACGGGGAAAAATTCTGTCCCCGGCCCCGGCTCACCATCCCCTTCACCGCCATTCCCTTCACCGCTCCATCACCGTCATCCCCTTCACCGCCCCGTCACTGTCACTGCCATCCCATTCACTGCCCCATCACCGTCCCTGCAGCATTTATATAAGCCTCAGTACAGCGAAACACCATGAAGACAGAAGAGAGTCCTGCCACTACTACTACTGCACTGAGAATCTGTTTCTGTTTCAGTGCCTCTGCCCTGTAGTAAAAACAGAACATAAAATAAATCAACTGACTTGTCCTCCCTTGCAATGACGTGTCCCCCATGTTCACCTAAAGCTCAAATCAGGTCAATTGTGCACACTAAAAATGCCCACCTGAGCACATAAACATGCAGATGCTGCAGTACAATGAGCAACAGGAGGATCTGGAACGTGAGCGCAGACAGGCAGTGATACAAAAACAGCAGACACCCGACCGATTGCAGCGTTCGCCATTTCCCTCCCTCCACCTCACCTTAGATGTAGAGTATGCCGGCTTTCTTTTTCGCCCAGCTGCACGCATTCAAAAAGCCGCGCATACGCGGCTGCTCATTTGTTCAATATTCTCCTCTGACGCAACCGGACACAAGAAGTTGCAGGAGAGAAGATTGATCAACTCAAGCAGCTGCGCATGCGCGTCTTTTTGAACGCGTGCGGCTGGGCGAAAAATAAAGCCGGTATACTCTACATCAATGTTTTTCAACCTTTTTACACCCATGGACCGGCAGAAATAAAAGAATTATTTTGTGGACCGGCAAACTACTAGGACTAAAATTTAAAAACCCCGTTTCCGCCCTATCTCCGCAAGCTCGGTCACCTCAGTAACTATAGAAAAATAGACAAATATAGGGCAAAATATAGACAACAGATATAAATTCTCAAAACTGACACGTTTTGATTACTAAATTGAAAATAAAATCATTTTTCCTACCTTTGCTGTCTGGTGATTGATTTCATGAGTCTCTGGTTGCGTTTCCTTCTGTCTGTATATCATTTCTTTCTTTCTGCACTCAGGCCCAAGAATTGTCCCTTTCTATTCCCTCCCTCTTTCCTTCCCATGTCCTTAGTGCCCCTAACTGTTTTTAGTGCCTCCAGTGCCTCCTTTCCATGTCTTTAGTGCCCCCAGTGCCTCCTTCCCATGTCCTTAGTGCCCCTTCCTGTCTTTATTGCCCCCAGTGCCTCCTTCCCATGTCCTTAGTGCCCCTTCCTGTCTTTAGTGCCCCCAGTGCCTCCTTCCCATGTCCTTAAGGCCCCTTCCTGTCTTTAATGCCCCCAGTGCCTCCTTCCCATATCCTTAGTGCCCCTTCCTGTCTTTAGTGCCCCTAGTGCCTCCTTCCTATGTCCCTCTCACTGCCTTCCACACTTTGTCCCACCCCCACCCCTGAAGTCTGCCTGCTTTGCACCTGTCCATCTTGCCAGCCCTGCTATACATCAAAGGTGAGGTGGAGGGAGGGAGATGGCGGAACGCTGCGATCGGGCGGGTGGGGACCGCGCAATAATTGAATGCTTCACTGCGGAGACAAGTCCATTCACCGCTCCACAGGGCGGTGAATGGCCTTGTCCCTGTCCCCGCAGAGACCACTATTTTTTCTTCCCCGTTTCGGCGGGTTACCCGCGGCTAGCCGCGGGTAACAACCACCGTGTCATTCTCTAGTATCAAACTGTTACATGAAGCAACTGCAGGTTGGGATGTAAAAGAGATCCTTGATTCTGAGTGAGTAGAGATAGAAAGATCTGCAATGGGATTGGATCTTTGGCACTCAGTTGAAATAGAAGGGGAAACCAAATTTGCCTGAGCCACCAAGGAGCTATCAGGATCATGGTGGCTGACTCTTGCTTGAACTTAAGTACTGTCTTCAGAATGAGTGGGATTGGTGGAAACGCATAGAGGAACTTGCCTGTCCAATCCAGAAGAAAAGCATATGCTTTGAGACAATGAGGGGTGTATTGTCTGGAGCAGAAGCAAGGTAATTTTTGATTGTCAGGAGATGCAAACAGGTTTATCTAAGGAGTACCCCAAAGAGAGAAGATGTGTCGCAAGACTGTGGAATTGAGAGACCACTCATGAGGTTGGAGAAATCTGCTGAGATTGTCTGCAAGGGTATTCTGTTTGCCTTGCACAAATATGGTTTTGAGAAATACGTTGCAAGGAATTGCCCAATTCCAAATGTGCTCGGCTTCCTGAAATAGAGGAAGAGAGCCCATGCCCCCCTGTTTGTTAATATAATACATCGCTACTACTACTACTATTAATTATTTCTATAGCGCTACCAGGCGCACGCAGCACTGTACAGAGTCAAAGAGTAAGAAAACAGTCCCTGCTCGAAAGAGCTTACAATCTAAACACGCAAGACAGACAAACAGGATGTCATGGATACAGTTAAGGGGAACAGTTAATCAGCTGGCTGGGTTGGAGGGCAGAGGAGTAGGGTTAAGAATTGAAAGCTATATCAAAAAGGTGGGTTTTCAGTCTGCTTTTAAACAAGGGAAGGGAAGGGGCTTGATAGACAAACTCAGGTAATTTATTCCAGGCATAGGGGGTAGCTAGATGAAGGGAACGAAGTCTAGAATTGGCAGTGGAGAAGAAGGGTAAAATTAAGAGTGACTTAAGAGTGACTTATCTGAGAAACAGAGTTCTCTGGGAGGTATATAATGAGAGAGAAGTGAGGAGAGATATTGAGGGGTAGCAATTGCTGCTACTGCTACTACTACTACTACTACTAATAATAAAAGTTTATATACCGCAGGACCTTAAAGTTCTATGCGGTTTAAAATAGTTAAAAATACTACAAATTGAGTAAAAAAAACTTACAAAGTTAAAAACTAGTAACTAAAAACCTTAAGATCAGTTATTGTATAAGATTTTGCAAATCAGCTACCTAAGTGCTTCAAGAACAAATATATGTTTTTAGATGTTGCCTAAATTCCTCATAATTATTAGTAATCGAAAGCAATTTTTCCAAATCTTTACCCCATAATGCTGCCTGATACGAAAATAGATGATTGTCTGTTTTAACTAGTAGGATTTGATTGGAAATACGAGCTCAAAATGTTTTTAGAGCATTGCATATTGCCCTGAGCTCCAACAAGTTGATGAGGAATGTCTATTCTCAAGGAGACCACCGACCTTGATTTTTGAGACTGTCCAAGTGAATTCCCCAAGCATATATTGATGCAACCATTGTGAAAATCTTCTGATGTGGTGGAATGTGAAGTAGTAAACCTCTGAAGAGATTGAGTTCAACCACCAGCAAAGAGTTCAACAAAGTAGCGAGGTGACTGATCCATTGGGACAAGGGATCAGAGGCCTGAGACCATTGTGATGCCAAGGTTCACTGAGTTGTTTTAGGTGAAGTTGAGCAAAGGAGGTGACATGAACAGTTGATGCCGTGTGACCCATAACACGCATCATTTGTCTTGCTTTGGACAGTGGACACTCGATTGCAAAGATGAAGTAAAGTGTCTTTCTGAGGAAGGAACGCCTGTAGAAGAGTAGTGTTTAGCAGGCCATGCTCATTATATTCAGGTTTTATATTTACTAGACACACTGTTTGTGACATTTAAGCTTTGATTTAAAAAATTTTTTAAAAACTTGGAGAAAACTATATAGAAAAACATTTTAGAGAGAGATGCACAGAAATATGAATGATTTGAAATAGGTATAAATTAGTGCAGAAAAGAGGAAAAGTCTTTTTTATTTATTTTGTTTACATCACAAAACCAGTATGGGTTGGAGAGGTTGTAACCCTATACTTCTACTAAGACTAAGGGGTCATTTTATTAAGGTGCACATTTAGCGCGTGCTAAATTGTTTCACATACCTTAATAAGGACCCCTAAGTATCTTTATAAAAAAATTTGGCCCACGACTTAGCCTATGATTTAGATTTCGGCCTCTTATGTGATTGAGTTTGACACCCCTGGTTTACATGATTGTGGCTTAGCTTTGGAGCCAATGAGAATAGTCCAACTCTGCTCATGCCACATGAGTTTTTGAGTGGCACCCTCAACCTTCTCTGCAAAGAGTTCTTCCTCGAGACAAGGGATGTTTGCCAAGTGGTCCTGAATGTTAATGTCCATATCAAGAGACTCTTAGCCATGCCAGGCGTCTCATGGCAATGGACATTGGCGATGCTCTGGATGATACGTCAAAAGCATCAAATGCCGATCATGCCATTAATTTTCATGTTTGAAATAAATTGTGAATGGTATCTTGAAAGTCCTGTAGATGATCAAATGGAATGCACTGCTGAAATTTAGCTAACTTCTTAAGAAGATGTTTGAGGTAAACATCATGTAAAAGCTGTAGCTCAGAACTCTAATAGTTAACATAGAGTTCTGATAAAGATGTCTACCAAACTTGTCCATGGTGTGATCCTCACGACCAGGTGGCGCAGTAGCATAAACTCTGGAGCTAGAGGATTTCTTAAGCGTGGATTCAACCATCAATGACTGATGTGCTCATTGTGGTTTATCAAATCCTGGACAAGAGTGAATCCTAGAGAGAGTTAGTTTTCATTGGAGCTATAGTGGTGGAAAGAGGAATCTCCCAGTTCCTAAAAAGAGCTTCCTTAAGAACATAAGAATTACCGCTGCTGGGTCAGACCAGTGGTCCATTGTGCCCAGCAATCCACTCACGCGACAGACCTTAGGTCAAAGACCAGTGCCCTAACTGATACTAGCCTTACCTGCGTAGTTCTGGCTCAGCAGGAACTTGTCTAACTTTGTCTTGAATCCCTGGAGGGTGTTTCCCCCTATAACAGCTTCTAGAAGAGCATCTAAGTTTTCTACCACTCTCTGATAGATTATGTAGTGGCAACTAAAGAAGTTCTTTAGGAGGCTCATCAAAATCCAAAGCCTCTATGAGCTTTGCTCTAGGCTCAAGGTCAAACTCTAACTTAAGTCAAGTCTTTTCCCATTTTTCTGAAGAATTTGGTGAAGAAAAATACCTCCGGCGATCTTTGCCTGGGAGGCAGAAGAAATGGATATTAAGGAATTCCGTGATTCAGGAGCTGATTGTCATTGTCAGTATCAGAATGGTGAGATAGGTCAGTGTCAAAATTCTGAGCAGGTGACTTTCTATACAATGTGGAAAAAGGCTGTTTCTTAGAGAGTGGAGTATGACGAGAAAGACTTCTTCTACAATTCCAGTACCGATCCGAAGACAATGATGATGAATAACGTCATCTGGAATGTTTGGGTCTTGATCTCTGATGTGAACGCGACAAATTGATACCGTGTGAAGCTCTTTTTGAAGCAGAAGAATGAGCATCAGTATGATGCGATGTCTTTAGACTGTTCCAATGGAGAATGTTGATGCGTCGATCGATGCCTCGATGCAGATCGACAATGAGTAGACATAGATCTTCGATGCACCAATATAGAGTGGCACTGCCTCGACGTAGACCTTGAGCTGGTATCCTGGGGCCTCGAGATGCTATGCTCTGGCTAGGCCAGAACCAAGGAGTTGGTGTTTGCATCGGTGTAGAACAGAGCGAGGAGCTGTTCACTACCTGTCTGGACGTCAGAGGAGACTCTGTTCTGTTGCCCTGTGTCTCCTGCAGCAGCGCCAGGGCTTGCTGTGGAATCGGGCAGGCACTGCTAGAGATGGACCCCTGATGTCATCGGGTCCGTCGCTCTTAATTTTCTTCACTTTAAAACTCTGACTGCTGCTGCGGTTGCGGCCGCAAGGCGTGGCCGAAGGGGCATGCCCTAAGGGGCAGGTCCCGCCCCTTGGAGCAACGAGGAGCAGGGGAGCGAGAATTCAGGTTGTATAACTATAATTCTTTATAATATGGGGAAAAGGAAAATTAAGCCTAAGAGCTGAACACCTACTGTTTCTGGACCAATGGACAGGCATTTGACTTTTTCTGCAGAAAATCCACTACAACCTTTACTTGATATGAACTCTCCCATGTCAGGTGCATTGATGAGTCCCCTTGAAAGGACTCCCTTCATCCAGTATCTAGTGATAGCGGGAAGAATATTCCTCCCGCTGTTTCCACTGAATATGTGGTTCCTTCTACACAATTAAGTAAATTCGTTTTTACTGATATACCTAAACTGCCTGAATTCTCAGGCGTCGTAGAAGATCAACCACTAGCAGTGGAAAAACAAGATATTACCCTTAAGGACTTGTGGTTAGGTATATCTAGAGTTGAAGGGTTTCTCAGAGAATCAATGAAACAAACATTGGATTATTCACAGTCTGTGTCTCAAAAGTTCGTGAATGTGGATTCCAATTTAAGCTGCTTGGATAAAAGACTGAGTATGATAGAAACTCAAAGTAAAACATTGCAAACCGTCTCAGTATCTGCTGTTACGGATTCTACAGTATTACATTCTAAAATTGAAATGTTGGAAAATAGGAATAGAGTGAGAAATCTCCGCTTGGTTAATTTCCCAGTGACACATTTATTATCTCCTGAAATTTTATTAAGGAAATTCTTTAAAGAAATACTGGGCCTAACCAATGCGGAGACTTTTCCGATTTGTAATTATTATTATATTCCGCAAAAGACAGTACAATCCAACCAGGATGTGGACGTTAGATAGATTATGAGCCCACCGGGACAGATAGGGAAAATGCTTGAGTACCTGATTGTAAAAACCACTTAGATAACCTTGATAGGCGGTATATAAAAAATCCTAATAAACTTGAAACTTGACCACCTGGTCACAAATGAAATAAATCTAACAGAATTCCTGGAAGATAGTCAAGATGTGATTCAGAGTAGGTCCACTACATGTATGAGTGAGACTGATAAGATGCTAATAATGAAACTTTATTTTCAAAACAGGCTGACAAAGTTTTGTGGAGATCTGGTTAGGATTTTTCCTGATGTCTCAAGAGCCACGCAACTAAGAAGAAAAGAATTTTTAAAATTAAGAACAAGAGTTTTGGCTCTTGAGGCATCATTTTATTTAAAATTCCCTTGTAAATGTCTTGTTAAAGTACAAGCTTATATAAAAATGGCTAATATGTAATGGTAATACCAACCCTCTCAAATCAACTGAATATAATCAACAAAACTGGGTTGGAGTGTCAAAAGTGTATATTTTTTCTTCAATCGGACACCTCAGCCCCACCACTCCACGAGTTGCTTTACAATGACCATATTATTATAATTAAGGCGGATAAGGGGGGAGCCACAGTAGTGATGAATAGGCAGGATTATGAAACCGAAGCCTGCCGACAGCTTGATAACACGCAGGCATACTTGAAATTGACTGGGGATCCCACAGAACATTTAGCGGGGAGGATATTGGAATTTCTAAACGCACATTTGGAGGGAGGTATGATCACCAACAAAGAATATGTTTCTGTTTGAAAAATACCTGACAGTTCCTAGAATCTCCTTTGTGCCCAAAATACATAAAACTCTTATTACACCTCCAGGACGGCCAATAGTAAACACTCGGCACTCTATTTTGGAACCCCTCTCTAAAGTAATAGATTATTTTTTAAGGGACGAGGTCCCTAAGATAAGATCATACATTCGGGACTCTTCCGACTTTCTTCGGAAATTAGCAACAACAGAGGTTAACATGGTAGGCAAGTGGATGGTGACCTTGGATGTCACCTCCTTATATACTCAGATCCCCCAGATGGAGGCATTGTATGTCATATCTGAGACCATGCAGCGGAGAGCACCTCCCCAACGTATATCTACCGGCTTCCTCATGCAATTGGCCCAATGGGTTATTCAGAGTAACTACTTCCTATACCAACAGCAATTTTACCAGCAGATCCAGGGGGTGGCTAAGGGGGACACGTTGGCCCCCTCGGTTGCAGCCCTATATATGGCCAAATTTTAAGAGGAACATATATATATATCAGAATGGTATTCTCAAGTTGCATTTTGTGGCTGGTTTCTCGATGATATATTTTTTATCTGGCAAGATACCAGGGAACAACTTGACCGGTTTTTTCACCACTTAAATACGGTGGATGAGAATATAAAATTTACCATGACATGCCATTGTACCCAAATAGTGTTTTTGGACATTAACATCCAGGTACAAGAAGGGAGGATTCAGACTTCCCTATACTGTAAGCCAGTCACACGGAACACGATCTTACATTTTGACAGCTTTCACCCCTTTAAATTAAGGTTTAACTTACCTATTGCCCAATTTCTACAGGCCCATTGAGTATGTTCTTCTCTGACAGATTCCGTAAGAGGGGATATCTGGAAAAATCCATTCGACAAGCATATTTAAGGGCAAGATTTGCCCAGAGGGAATTGCTTTTGAGAGAGCCAGAGGGACCCTGTAGGGCGACAAATGAGCCTTTGACTTGTGTGCTTCCCTTTTCTAGGGTTTCCAAATTAGTGGTGGGTCTTTTAAGACAACACTGGCACATAGTACAACTACACCCACCTTTGCGGGATTTTCCCTGGATAGCCTACTCCAGGGGTATCACATTGGGACAGAGATGCAATTCTCAAAAATATGGCAGAAGGGAGGTGAGAGAGAGGGGCCACCACGAACCATGTGGTAAATGTCAGTGGTGCCCCTCTACTATCACAGGTGACTCGTGGAGGGTTCCGGCCGGGTAGACCAATGAATTTACATTCCAATGCGGTTACAGACATAAGACATAAGAACATAAGAACATAACATAAGAACATAAGAACATAAGAACATAAGCAATGCCTCTGCTGGGTCAGACCTGAGGTCCATCATGCCCAGCAGTCCGCTCACGCGGCGGCCCAACAGGTCCAGGACCTGTGCAATAATCCTCTATTTATACCCCTCTATCCCCTTTTCCAGCAGGAAATTGTCCAATCCTTTCTTAAACCCCTGTACTGTACCCTGCCCTATTACTCCCTCTGGAAGCGCATTCCAGGTATCCACCACTCGTTGGGTAAAGAAGAACTTCCTAGCATTCGTTTTAAATCTGTCCCCTTTCAACTTTTCCAAGTGTCCTCTTGTTCTTTTATTTTTCGAAAGTTTGAAGAATCTGTCCTTCTCTACTCTCTCTATGCCCTTCATGATCTTATAAGTCTCTATCATATCCCCTCTAAGTCTCCTCTTCTCCAGGGAAAAGAGACCCAGTTTCTCCAATCTCTCAGCGTATGAGAGGTTTTCCATCCCTTTTATCAAGCGTGTCGCTCTCCTCTGAACCCTCTCGAGTAACGCCATATCCTTCCTAAGGTACGGGGACCAATATTGGACACAGTATTCCAGATGCGGGCGCACCATCGCCCGATACAATGGCAGGATAACTTCTTTTGTCCTTGTTGTAATACCCTTCTTGATTATGCCTAGCATTCTATTTGCTTTTTTAGCGGCTGTTGCACACTGTGCCGTCGGCTTCATTGTCATGTCCACCATTACCCCCAAGTCCCTTTCTTGGTTGCTCTCATTCAATAATATCCCTCCCATCGTATAGTTGTACCTCGGGTTTCTGATTCCAACATGCAATACTTTACATTTCTCAACGTTGAACTTCATCTGCCATCTTGCCGCCCATTCCCCCAATTTGTTCAAGTCCCTTTGCAATTCTTCGCATTCCTCTTTAGTCCCAGCTCCACTAAATAGTTTTGTATCGTCCGCAAATTTTATTATCTCACACTTCGTGCCTGTTTCTAGATCATTTATGAATATATTAAATAGCAGCGGCCCGAGCACTGAGCCCTGCGGAACACCACTCGTGACCCCCATCCAGTCTGAGTAGTGGCCCTTCACCCCTACCCTCTGTTTCCTACCCGCCAACCAGTTTCTGATCCATCTATGTACGTCTCCGTCCACTCCATGGTTCTTCAGTTTCCGGAGTAGACGTTCGTGAGGCACCTTGTCAAAGGCTTTTTGGAAATCAAGGTATATGATGTCTATGGGGTCTCCTCTGTCCATCCGTTTGTTAATTCCTTCAAAGAAGTGCAATAAGTTCGTTAGGCACGATCTCCCCCTGCAGAAACCATGTTGGGTTGTTTTCAAAAGTTCGTTTCTTTCTAGATGTTCATCGATGTGTTCTTTAATCAGTGCTTCCGCCAGTTTCCCCGGAACCGAGGTCAAACTCACTGGTCTGTAGTTTCCCGGGTCACCTCTTGATCCCTTTTTAAAGATGGGCGTGACATTGGCTATCTTCCAATCCTCCGGGATCATGCCTGTTTTCAAGGATAGGTTGCAAATTTGCTGCAGTAGTTCCGCTATCTCCTCCTTTAATTCCTTCAGAACCCTGGGATGGATTCCGTCCGGACCCGGGGATTTGTCAGTTTTAAGTTTTTCTATCTGCCTGTGTTTTGTATGCGATTGTATGTCCGTGTGAATTGGTTTATATAGGTCGGACCAATCGCAAGATCAGGGTCAGATTAAATGAACACAAATCGCGCATTGTTAATAAGGTCACCCAAGCACCCTTGGTAACTCACTGGTATAGATATAATCATGACGTTGATCAGATCAGATGGCGTGTTATCAAAAGTATAACGGGGAGGGATGGTGGGAAAGATCTACGGAGATTAAATGAGGAAGAGCAGAGGTTGATTTTTTCACTTGATACAGTGGAACCTCGGGGATTGAATGGGGAGGTTGAATGGGTTACTTTGACTGGTGGTTGAATGGACCAATGAAGTTTTTGGGGGGAGTGGTTATGACATCACAAGATTTTGAATTTAAATGCGAGCCGAGGACGCTGCCGCCATCTTTCACAGAGACCTTACTTGTGAGTTGGATGACAACGGTGGCTCGGTAAGATGGAGTTGAGATGGGGGGGAGTTGATGTGAGTAAGTTGGGGGGGAGGTAGTGTATATAGAAGGGTTCACTACAACTTCCCTATACTTTTGTTTTTTACACAGGCAGACTCTTGAGACAGCACTATATGTGCGAAACATGTCGGATCAGACTCCCAGGTTCGGCTGTGTTTAAGCTAAGTATACAAGCTCTTTAACTTTTTCATTATAAATTATTGAAAAATTTTTATAAAACATAATAAATATCACGCAGCACTTAAAATGGATGACCTATGATGAGGCACCACATAAATCTCCCGTTTTCTTGAGTTGGCATAGCGGTGGAGTGGTGGGGCTGAGGTGTCCGATTAAAGAAAAAAATATACAGTTTTGACCAACCCAGTTTTGTTGATTATATTCAGTTGTTAAAGTACAAGACATTGAATATGTATTTTGGGATCCCATCCAATTACAACAATTTTTAATGGCAAGAGAACAGAAATGAGGTTTGTCAGTTTTTTATGTTTCATTACTGAGAAATTTGGAGGTTGTCAGAGTCCCAATAAATATGGAATGGTCAAGATTCTTATGAATCAGCATCCATTCTTAGTTTTCTTTGTATTTTATGTAATTGATATAGATGTACGGCTCCCCAGCTTAGTGGGCTTGAAAAGGAATTTTTTGTGGTATATGTATAATTAATGTTAATCTTTGTATAAGAATCCTTTTTCTTTGGTATCACCTGATATTAAAATTGTAAATTTGTATAAATAAAAAAAAATAAAAAGAACAGAGCTTAAAAATGTCACCGAGCTCCTTCAGCTGTTCTTAGAAGATTTGCACCAGCACCGAGCTCCTTCAGCTGGTCTTAGAAGATTTGCACCAGTACCACTGGCTCAACAGCCGGTACCATCAGTGCTGCAGGGAATATAGGGTGGGAGATCTCAATGAGGATACATCCCCTTGTAGGAGACACTGCCTGCACTTAAGGAGACCATTGGTGTCTGCTCTTGGCCAGCATCGAGGGACTCGATGCAGTAGAGGCCTGAAAAGCTGGCTTCTTAGCAGGCTTCGATGGAAGAGTGGCATCCGATGTCGTTCCGCAGAGCCATCAACAAGCGCTTTTGTAAGGTGTGACAGCGGGCACAATTATCCACTTGATGCTCAGGCCCTAAACACTGTAAACACCAGTATGCAGGTAATAGAAATTGGGCACTGGCACTGACAGCACTTTTTAAAACCATTCGGATGTCTCAACATGGATGAAAAAATTGCAGCAGTATAGTCAAAAGATTCAATAATGGCTGAAAAACATGGCAAATCTGATAGAAAAAAGGACCCAAAGGCCTGACCGAGGGATCAAAAGAAAACAATTATTTCTTTAAGACAAAAATTAGTTTAAACTAATTAGAAAAGAAGAAAAAACAGTCAACAGGTGAAAAAATGCTGACGGGAAGGCAATTTTGGACAGAGTCCAAAACCATAGAACAACTTTGCTCCATGGAAAACGAAGAACTGAGGAACTGCGAGCCGATATTGGGCAGAAAAGCACTTGCACATGCGCAGGACAGGCGCTCGAAGCTTCACAAAGCTTAAAGTGCCAGTAAACTTTGGCACTGTCTATACTGGGCTCAGTGGATGACATCACCCACATGTGAGAATATGCTGCCTCTTTTCCTGGGATAATATACCCTTCACATCTCCTAGTGGAGTTCCTCAAGGCTTACTCCTGGCTTCCCTATTGTTCAATATCTTCATGACTCCTATCTTAACTTTAGCAAAATCCATCAGATCTACCATCTTTGTCTATTGACTAGGATATTCATCTTCCTTCACCTCCCTTAACCTATCAGATATTTCTCAGAACAATGATCTCAACTCTAAATTCTGCACAATTACCAACTGGTTATTTGACAATCGTCTGGTAAAAGGGCTGGAACACTGCCCATACGCCGAGAGGTTGGATAGGCTGGGGCTCTTCTCTCTGGAAAAGAGGAGGCTCAGGGGAGATATGATAGAGACCTTCAAGATCATGAGGGGCATAGAGAGGGTGGATAGGGACAGATTCTTCAGACTGAAGGGGACAACAGGTACGAGGGGGCATTCGGAGAAACTGAAGGGAGATAGGTTCAAAACAAACGCAAGGAAGTTTTTTTTCACCCAAAGGGTCGTGGACACTTGGAATGCGCTACCGGAGGAAGTGATCAGGCAGAGTACGGTACAGGGATTCAAACAGGGATTGGACGGATTCCTGAAGGATAAAGGGATCATAGGATACTGAGGGAGGAACTGGGATGTAACACAAGTATAGAAAGCTAACCAGGTAATGAGTATAGAAACCAGGTCGTGCATGTGCAAGACCGGAGGATTAGGACTTCGATAGGAAGACAGGACTTAAATGAGAAACCAAGGTGGCAAGGGAGCCCCCTCTGGTGATACAGACAGGTCGTGACCTGTTTGGGCCGCCGCGGGAGCGGACTGCTGGGCGGGATGGACCTGTGGTCTGACCCGGCAGAGGCACTGCTTATGTTCTTATGTTATGTCTGACCCTCAATCCAACTGATAACAGATCTAATCTCCCCTTTCCTCTGTTAGGCACACCCCTACCAATTACACGTACTCTTGAATTCTTGAAATTTATATTAGATAATACCCTCTAATCTCAAATTACCTCCGTCATTCAGCAAAGTTTTTTCAAACTTCAGAAAATTCATTTTTTAAAACCCTTGCTTTACATCTCAGCCCTAAACATATTAGTACCCATTAGGAGGCGTAAGGTAGTGGTAGTTGGCGATTCCCTACTGAAGGGTACAAGCAGACCAGACATGATGTCACAAGAGGTATGCTGTCTGCCTGGAGCCAAAATCCAAGATGTTATGGAGAGCTTGCCGAGACTCATCAAGCCTGATAACTACTATCCGATGCTGTTCATCCACATTGGCACAAACAACCCCTGCGAACGTATCAAAAGTGACTTTGTGCCTCTGGGAGAGAAGGTGAAGCAGTCAAGGTGGGGGTAGGGAAAGAATCAAGGAAGTGGAGAAATCGGCATGATGGCTTGGGGAGAAGCAGGGGAAGAGAGAAAGAAAGGCAGAAAGAAAGAAAGAGGGGGGTCAGGGGGAGAGAGAAAGAAAGGCAGAAAAAAAGAGGGGGGCCGGGGGAGAGAGAAAGAAAGGCAGAAAAAAGAGAGGGGCCAGGGGGAGAGAGAAAGAAAGGCAGAAAGAAAGAGGGGGGCATTGGGAGAGAGAATGAAAGGCAGAAAGAAAGAAATATTGGCTTTACAGAAGGAAGTGCAACCAGAGACTCATTAAATCAGGAGACAAAAAGGTAGGAAAAATTATTTTTTCAATTTAGTGATCAAAATGTGTCCATTTTGAGAATTTATATCTGCTGTCTATATTTTGCACTATGGCCCCCTTTCACTAAACCGCAATAGCGGTTTTTAGCGCAGGGAGTCTATGAGCATCGAGAGCAGTGCAGGGCATTCAGCGCAGCTTTCTGCGCTAAAAATTGCTATCGCGGTTTAGTAAAAGGGGAGGGGGTATATTTGTCTATTTTTGTATAGTTGTTACTGAGGTGACATTGCATATTTTAAAGTCATCTGCCTTGACCTCTGATAAAAGCCCTGAATACAAATGATAATTAACATTTTCTCTGCATACATTGTGCTTTGTGTTTTTAAAAATTTTATTGTTGGTAGATCATTTTGACTTGGTCATTTTAAAAGTAGCTCGCAAGCCAAAAAAGTGTGGGCACCCCTGCTCTACACGGATGGGGAAAGGGGGCAATGTCTGGAAAGCAGTATATACTAATGCTCGAAGTATAGGAAACAAGATTCTGGATCTAGAAGCTGTGATTCAAAAAGAGGAGTTGGATATAGTGGTGATCACGGAGACATGGTTCACAAAGAACCATGACTGGGATGTAGTTATACCGGGCTATAATCTGTTCAGAAAAGACAGGGTAGGAAGAAAAGGAGGAGGAGTAGTGTTATGTTAAATAACATATTAAAGCCACACAATTGTAGGATCTGCAGGGCAAGGAAAAGGCACTGTGGATCAATTTGGAAAGAGGGAATGGTGAATATATTTACATTGGTGTGATATACAGGCCTCCTTCACAGACAGAAGAGGTAGATAGAGATTTAATAGTAGACATTCAGAAAATATCTAAAAAAGGGGAAGTCTTGCTAATAGGTGATTTTAACATGCCGGATTGTTGGTTGGGGTATCCCTATTGCAGGGTCTTCTAGCAGTAGGGAGATTCTGAATTCTCTACCAGGAGAATTGTTCCAGCAGTTGGTAAGGGAACCCACACGGGATGGGGTCATACTGGACATAGTGCTTACAAACAGGGAAAGTGTTTCTGATGTTACAGTGAGTGATCATCTGGCATCCAGTAATCACTGCATGCTACGGTTTAATATTAAGATGGGTATAGAGAGGGTTCATTCAAAGGCAAAGGTTCTAGACTTTAAAAAAACTAATTTTTTGGGGCGCTAGAGGGTGCAGAGAGTAATGGCAGCTTGATCACAGGGCTCTGGCAAACTCCGTTGCAAATCGATATTCCTCAGAGTTCAAAATCTTTCTCACTCTTGCAAACAATTCCAGAGTGTATAGTAATATGTCGGCTACTAAGGTAAACAAAAGACATAAGCCTGAACTGACCTCTCCAAACAAGAAACCGGAAGAGAGGGACGACACAGTCACACTTCAAACGGTCCTAGAAGAGATTCGCGCCATGCGTGATACCGTTAATGAAACGAAGGACAAAGTGCTCAAAATGAGATCAGATCTTACTGCCTTACGTACGGATCTCTCACAACTAAAACTGAGAACGGATGCGCTGGAAGCACAACACGCAGGTATGCAAGCCTCCGTATCCATGCTACAGCATCAAATCAAGAGTGCATTTACTTGAAAAAGAGCTGGAAAATGCATACTTAAGATCCAGATGGAATAATTTACGGTTTTTAGGGATACTGGAAGGATATGAGGGATCCGACACCCTTAAGTACATGGAAACACTAATTCTCAAACTCCTGGGCATTCAATTCAATCGTGATTTTGAGTTAGACAGGGCCCAACGTGTTCCTTCCTATTGGCCCTCTAACACATGATATCCCAGGCCTATCATAGTCCGTTTCCTCCGGTATGCTCAACTTACAGAAGTCATACAAAAAGCTAAGACCAAAGCTCCACTTAAGATTGAAGATCACAACATCTTAATAGTTCCTGACTTGAGTAAACACACCGCTCAACAACGTAAACAACTTCTTGTTTACCATCCTAAAATCAGGGAGCTCAAGGCCCAGTTTGAGATGATGTATCCAGCTACCATGAGGGTCACTTTCAACAACTCGACAAAAAATTTCACTGACCCGAAACAGTTGGCCGAATTTTTCGAAGTACACCAATCGACTAGTATTGACTGTGTGCGATTGCTTCGCTGCTTCCTTTTGGTGTGATGTTGCTACTCGACCTTAATCTCATCGGTCCACTATTCTACCACTGGTCAGCGAAGGCAAGCACTATAACATGTGGCAGTTCCACCATTATCCATGTGCTCAGCATTTTTTTTTTTAAACCTATTCTTTCAACTATGTTGCCTTAACATATTCTGGGAGCATTTTTCTTACTTTGTCACTATATTCAACTATTTCCTCTCAGGGTGATTATCGATATGCAGCAATGTATGATTCGGTACTGCGGTTTGCTGGTCTTGCTGATCACTTCATTTGTCTGCAGCTTTCTAGTACTGCTAAATGAACACGAGACAGTTTCATCCTTCTGCAATTACCACAACTTAATTGAACACGATGCTTAGAGACTCGTCTGCAATTTAATTTTTTTTTTTCTTGATCCTATTAGAATTCAGAGTATTTATTATACTAATTAACTCTATATGATTTTAATGTTATGTGATAGCGAGATATCTACTGTTCTGTCCTTTATGTATTATTTTGTGCCTTGCAATGACAACATGAACTCTATTATTGGTTTAGTATCTTCTTCTCTAAATTATAATTTTCTTTAATTCCTACATCCTTTAATGTCTTACAATTTATAACATACATTATAAGGTATTTTATGACCAATTTCTTTTATTTTCAATTTTATTTATAGGATTAATTAATCTCAATGCATAAATTATTGCTTTACTGCTTGCTAATCTAATTTTACTGCTTGCTCATATTAATTTACATTTCTGAAGGTGTTAATCATATCTTACACAGTTTTTCTAACTGGTCTGTTTGTTTTTCAGCCTGTAATAATGAAATAGAGATGTTTTTAATAATTTTATTATGTAGATACTATAATTTGGTACTCTTATGATGTTATGTATTTTATATTTTCTTATTTGCATTACTAACAATTTATGTCTATCACTAATTGATTTGTAGATTTTAGAATATCAATGCAAGTTGCGACTATATAATTGAGTTTTCCATTAGACAGGTTCTACAACATATCTTAATTAATTCATTTATTATAAAGTGTATTGCTTCTAAAGGTAATTTCCTGCCTCTCAAATGTTCTTAATTATGCACTCATGCACCTTACTATTCTTTATCTTACATCCCTTTAAATTCTTCTTTACCCACCTCTCCAGCCACACCTTTTTTTTTTTTTTAATTGGGTCTGCATCCATCTCTGCTTTCTCCCAACTATCACTCTTACCAAATTGTTATTTTGATTAACCTTTGCTCTTAGGCTTTGAAATAACTACTTGCTGTCGGTGTGACTCTGATGTTGGCTCGGGATAATGGGCTGGCAAATGTTCAGTATAGTTGAAGTGTTTTCTACAGTTTCTTCAAGTATTATATAACTACATAGCTTACTTTGTAGTATAAGTGCATCAATTAGATAGAAATGTTCTGTTCCTTAGTCAGGCTTATAATGGGATGTCTATATCATCTGACACATATCATTTTCATTCATAACAAGTGTTGTTTCTTTATTGTGTTTTGAAAGGAATTATATTTCAAACCTGTACTAACCTTTTTGTCAGGGTGGTGACCAACCTGTACTCCCTCGCTCTCTTCCCATGGGGTGTATCTGTCGTGGGCCATATTTTTGGCCAGGCAGAAGTGTAGCATACCTGGATGTCATGTTATTTTATAATTCACTAGTTAATCACAATATGATCATTCTCATGCAGGCAGTCTCTGTTGTTTCAATATCTCATGTACAAGTGTCTACTCTACACATCGTGGTCTTCTGTGCTTCAATGTTAAAAATAATATCATTAAATGTCAAGGGATTTCATAATCCAATCAAAAGGAAAAAAATTCTAGACTATATATCCAAGAAAACGCCTGACATAGTATGCTTTCAAGAAACTCATTTAAATGTCACTGAATCAGGTAAATTGAAAACTAAATGGTCTCTGCCAGTCATCGCTTCACCTGCCATGCAGAAGAAAAATGGCACTGCTGTATTGATTCGCTCCCGATCAGACATTACACTGATTTCCCAATCCAATGATGCAGAGGGTAGATGTATTAAAGTTAATTTAATGGTAGGTCAAACTACCTTATCACTGATCAATATATATGCACCCAACTCTGATAAACCAGAATTCTTCAATGAGATTATGTTAACGCTATTGGAAGATAAATCTCAAGCGCACGTGATAGTTGGTGACTTCAATCAAGTTCTAGACCCAATTAGTGATAGAAAATCTACGGCTTCACATAAACCTTCTAAAACTTGGCACAGCTTGCACAATATGATAACACAGCTAAAATTGGTGGTTGCCTGGAGAGGAGCGTCAATACTCTTATTACTCCCCTCCACACAATTCCTACTCTAGGATAAATTACTTCTTGGTGAGTAACTATTTAATTAATAATCTATCTTATTCAAATATTAATGAAATATCGGTCTCTAATCATGGATCTATTGAGTTGTCACTCTGAGATTTGACTGTAACTGCTAAGAAAACCTCTTGGAGATTTAATAACTCCTTATTGTTAGACCCCAAATTTGTTACCCATGCCAGAACAGCAATACAATAATTTTTTCTCTTCAACAAACCTGAAGATATGGGATGGCCATGTCTCTGGGATGCTTTTAAAGCTTACATATGTGGTGTTATTATATCATACCAAGCCCGCACTAAAAAGGATTTGGAAAAACAATGCTCGAACTCATCAAACTAATTAAGGACTACGAGGTGTGTCATCAAGCCAATCCATCTGATATGCAAACACTCCAGAAACTACATAAAGCGAGGCTAGATTATAATTTAATACTTAGCAAAAAAAGCGGGAAATGCTATCTTTATGCAGTCAGCAAACTATTATTGTGATAATAACAGAAACAGCCATGCATTGGCTAACTACTTGAAAGTCAGAAAGGAAAGACTCAATATTCATACCATAATTGATGAGACAGGGCAACCTACATCAGATCTAGAGAAAATACCAACTTGTTTTAAACAATTTTACGAACACCTTTATACCTCAGATAAAACAATCCACATTATCTAGTGACATTTTGAGTAACAAACTGCGACATCCCACTCTCGCAGACGAAGATAACACTTGTCTAACTAACTCTATAACAGTAGAAGAAATAAAAACTGTACTGAATGGAATGGCAAAAAAGAAATCACCAGGACCAGATGGCATAACTGCAGAATTTTATGGTACTTTCCAAGATCTGTTGAATAGTCAGCTTCTCTCTCTATTTAATCACCTCATTGACACTGGACAAGTAGCAGGGACTTTTACTGAGGCTAGTATCATTGTCATCCCTAAACCTGGAAAGGATCCTCTACTTGTACACAATTATAGACCATTAGCCTTGATAAATGTAGATGCGAAAATATATGCCAAGATTCTTGCATCAAGATTACAGATGATACTACCCAAATTGATTGGCATCGAACAGAATGGTTTCATGTTGGGTAGACTTGTTAGTGACAATGCTAGAATGTTTGCTAATGTGTTGCTCTGTGCAAATCAGAATATTGTACCATTATTAGCACTCGCATTGGATGCTGAAAAGGCTTTCGATCGTGTGGAGTGGGGTTTTCTTTTTGACACACTGCAATGGTTTGGTTTCAGTCAAGAGTTCATCAATATGGTTAAAGTCCTTTACACTACTCCTACCACTAATGTTCGCATTAACGGATCATTATCTTCTTCATTTCATCCAACCAACTAGACAAGGGTGTCCTCTTTCACCGTTATTATTCAGTTTGGCTCTGGAACCGTTGCTTTTATCTATTCAGCAGAATTCCAACATAAAAGGTGTTCAATGTGGAGATATGGAAGTCAAATTTTCCGCATATGCTGATAATGTTCTCATATACACCACACCGGATTCTTTACAGCCACTGATATCGACCATATCTACGTACGCCAGGGTGTCGGGATACAAACTCAACACAACTAAGACAGAACTCATGCCCTTGAGCAATCTGGTTCAAAAAGCCAATCTTGGAGATCTCAACTTTCAATGGTCCTCGAGTAAACTAAAATATTTAGGAATAAATTTTGGATCTATGATTGATCGAACCATAGAGTTATGTACAAAACACATACTCCAGCTCATCAACTCTTTGACGCTTAGATGGTCACCTCTAAAGTTGTCGTGGTGGGGAAGATTGGAATCAATCAAGATGACTGGACCACAGTGAGACCTGAATTTGAAAACTTCATTTATCAAAACTCTAACAGCAGAATATAACCTTATCCTAGGAGACCTAAACCTTCACCTAGAAGACCCAACTTCCACAAACTGTCTATCTTTTCTCAATGCATTATTCTTCCAAATCACCGATATACAATGGTCCGAACTCAATAAACTCTACAAGAATACAGCCACGCCTCCTGTGACCTCAACACTGCCCTTCATATCTCCTTATCCATATCTACCCTTTAACATTGTCTTAAACCTTACTGTTTTATTCCTTTTTAAAAAAAAAAAAAAAAAACTTACTTAAAGATCATCTTTAATCTCAAAGTGTTTATTTGCTTTAGAGATAGCCTTATCTTGTGCTTTGATAAAGTTAAACCTAGCCTTTTGTTTTTCCCTTTTCTCTAACCCAACATTGTAACTTTATTCTATTCCTTACCCCTCATGTATGTTTTGGATGAAATTTATAGTGTAATATGTCAATATTTGTTATATTTTAGTTTCTTGAATATTTTTACTCTGATTATGTACATCGCTTAGAAATTTTTTAATAGGCGATTCATCAAATATTTAATAAAACTTGAAACTTACTACCTCCAGTGTAAAATTCTGTACTCTACTTCTACAATGGATTCAAACCACGCTTACAGATGGCATTATCCCTACGGTCCTCAGCGAAATCATCATCACCCCAATCCAAAAAGACCCAAAAGGACCACCAGACCAACCATAAACTTCAGACCTATTGCCTCAATACCGCTATACATCAAACTTACAGAAGGCCTAGTAGCCAAACTCCTCAACAACTATCTGGATGACCATAACCTAATCCATCCCATGCAATCTGGCTTCAGAACCAACTTCAGCACAGAGACACTACTAGGCTCCCTTATGGACACAATCAGACAACACCTCAGCACAGGGAAAAAAATGCTTCTCATACAACAGGACCTGACTGCAACATTCAACCTAGTTGACCATAATATCCTTCTGCAAATATTGGATGCAATAGGTATCTCAGATAAAGTATACTCTTGGTTTGAAGGCTTCCTAAAATCCTACAGTGTAAAATCAAACAAAGAAAAATCAGAACCTTGGTCAAACCCCTGCGGAGTACCACAGGGATCCCCACTATCCCCTACCCCCTTTAACCTATACACTGCCTTTCTCGGAACACATCTGGACAATCTAGGCATAACCACCTATAGTTACGCGAATGACATTACCATTCTCGTACCTTATGACCAGCCAAAGTCCACCATGACAAATATACTACATCGAACACTAGAAACGGTTACGACCTGGATGAAAGATCACAAACTTAAACTCAACCCAGACAAAACCAAATTCATCCTCCTCGAAAATGACAAAGACCAAACCATAGCCAACTTAGAACTCAACTAAATCAACTACCCCATCCAAACTACCATAAAACTACTAGGAATAACTATAGACAGATGCTGTACCATGCAACCGCAAATAAATAAAACAATACAGAAATCCTTTGCTATCATGAGAAATCTAAGACTAATCCGGAATTTCTTTGAAAGAACACAATTCCAGCTTATAGTACAATCCCTAATTCTAGGACTGCTGGACTACTGCAACATCCTCTTCCTTCCATGCCCTACTATGACCAAATAACTACAAACAATCCAAAATACAGCTTTGAGACTCATTACTCATTGAGAAAACATGACCATATCACAGAAGTTTACATCAACTCACATTGGCTACCAATCCAAGAAAGAATACAATTTAAATTCTACTGCATGTTACTTAAAACCCTAAACGGAGACAGCCCGTCCTACCTGAACAACCGCCTCATCCAAGCATCCACAACCAGACACAGAAAAACGCATTCCCCATTCATACCCCCTCCGATCAAAGAAGTAAAACGATCAAAACTATATGACGGCGTCCTGGCCACTCAGGCTGCAAGACTGGAAAACCAGATCTCCAAACTTCTGATGACCATCCCATACTACAAGACATTCAGAAAAGAAATAAAAACTATACTCTTCAAGAAATTCCTGAAACAGCCCTAACTTCACGTATTCTTAACAACGCTAAAATTGTCAAAGGATCTACTCTTTACTACCATAGCAATGACAATTGTGCTCCCATTGAAACCCCCTTTTATAAATCTCCTGTAAGCCGCCTTAATCTTAACAACCAGAAAAATATCAAAAGATCTACTCTTTACCACTCTAGTAAATCAATTGTTCTCCCATTATAACCCGTTTATAAATCTTTTGTAAGCCGCCTTGAACCGCAAGGTAATGGCGGAATAGAAATCCCTAATGTAATGTAATGATTATAACACCCAAAATAAATTATACTTTAAGTATGTTCCCTTTTTTCTTACCTCGAGCCACTTATAAAAAAATTGATTCTATCTTAACTCAATATCTCTGGAATAAAGGTACTCCGAGGATTGCACTGAGAAAATTAAAGGCATCAAAAATGGATGGGGGAGTAAACTTTCCAGATTTTTTCGACTATCATTGTGCTTTCTTGTTACATCAGGGATAATCGGAGATGAGGGTCATGATATGGTATTTATATGGTATGCCTTTGAAGGAAAGAGGTATGGTACCCTTACCTACCTACCCTTTGTATCTATCAATAAGCCTAATACTCCGATTGACCACATACTCATGTGAATGAAAAAAGCATTCCAAGTGGAATCTCTCTTGAAGACTCCGCTATTATCTACACAATACACCCCTTTATGGCACAATGAACAAATTAAGATTCAAAACGCCACTGTTAACTGAAAGAATTGGCAATGCGCTGGCATTTGGTGGGTGGAACAATTGAGAGATGCTACTACTTGGATTCCATATAGCACTCTTGTGGAACAATATCATTTAAAACCTAGTTGCTACTACCAGTGGCTTCAGCTCAAGTATTCGATCCAAGTTCTGCTCCAGACAAAGAAGTTATCGAGAGATATCCCAGATATTGTGACAATTTGCTCTGCCATAGCATGCACCAAAAAAAAAGCATCTCAATGGTACAAACTAATCAGATCAAAAAAAGCACAAAGATTGACCGATTTGGAAGCTAATTGGAATTCGGAATTAAATATGGACATCTCGGAAAACACCTGGCGATTTCTATGGTTGAGATCTTCTAGAGCAGGGATCTCAAAGTCCCTCCTTGAGGGCCGCAATCCAGTCGTGTTTTCGGGATTTCCCCAATGAATATGCATTGAAAGCAGTGCATGCACATAGATCTCATGCATATTCATTGGGGAAATCCTGAAAACCCGACTGGATTGCTGCCCTCAAGGAGGGACTTTGAGATCCCTGTTCTACATTGCAAAGAGACTTGAACAAACTAGGTGAATGGGGACGAGATGGCAGATGAAGTTCAACGTTGAGAAATGTAAAGTATTACATGTGGGAAGCAGAAACCCGAAGTGCAGCTATACGATGGGAGGGATATTATTGAAGGAGAGTACCCAAGAAAGGGACTTGGGGGTAATGGTGGACATGACAATGAAGCCAACGGCACAGTGCGCAGCGGCCGCTAAAAAGGCAAATAGAATGCTAGGCATAATCAAGAAGGGTATTACAACCAGAACAAAAGAAGTTATCCTGCCGTTGTATCGGGCGATGTGCGTCCGCATCTGGAGTACTTCGTCCAAAATTGGTCGCCGTACCTTAAGAAAGATATGGCATTACTCGAGAGGGTTCAGAGGAGAGCGACACGTCTGATAAAGGATGGAAAACCTTTCATACGCTGAGAGATTGGAAAAACTGGGACTCTTTTCCCTGGAGAAGAGGAGACTTAGAGGGGATATGATAGAGACTTACAAGATCATGAAAGGCATAGAGAGAGTGGAGAGGGACAGATTCTTCAAACTTTCGAAAAATAAAAGAACAAGAGGGCATTCGGAAAAGTTGAAAGGGGACAGATTCAAAACCAATGCTAGGAAGTTCTTCTTCACCCAACGTGTGTTGGACACCTGGAATGCGCTTCCAGAGGACGCAATAGGGCAGCATACGGTTCTGGGGTTCAAGAAAAGATTGGACAATTTCCTGCTGGAAAAGGGGATAGAGGGATATAGATAGAGGATTACAGTTCAGGTCCTGGACCTGTTGGGCCCCCGCGTGTGCGGACTGCTGGGCACGATGGACCTCTGGTCTGACCCAGCGGAGGCACTGCTTATGTTCTAGAGTGTTTCACTCGGCTGCCTACAGACAGACCTCATTCTTTTTATTTCATAAAGCCTACTGGACACTGCATAGACTAGCTAAAATAAACTCTGGATCTACTGACAACTGTTGGTCTTGTGGTAGCGCGGGTGGAACTTTGGGACATATGCTTTTTGAATGTCCCTTACTGAATAACTATTGGAGTAGAATATGGAAGGACATATGTAGTATATTTAATGTAGATTCTCCTATATCATATCACACCCTCATTGTGGGAAGAGACCTTGAACAACTTACCATGTAAGAAGGAGAGAATGATCTAGTTTAACTGCTCATCCTTGCCATCAAAACGGTTTTATCAAATTGGAAGAATTTAGCGGCAGCAGATTATAGCATGTGGTGGAACTCGGTATGCATAATGGCTAAATATGAACGAATAGCTGCGGAACATTCATACTCGCTACGTAAATTTGAGAAACTTTGAGCTCCACTGCTAAAACACACCTTCTCTCCTTACTCTTCAACAAATTAGTGCGAACATAAGAGGCTCCTCTTCATTTCTGGTGAATATTTAGACACTTATATATAAGTAGTCGGAACTGCTTGATTGTTAGAAATTATTTTCTGTACGGATAGCTTGACATCCAGATTAGTCTACTAATATTTCTGATCCAACACATGGTACCTATAGTTATTATTCAATTTCCGCATATTGCTGCTATAACCATGGTACTCATACAAAATGTTAACATTTCTGTTATTTTTTCCATAGTTTAGTATCTCTTTTCATTTTACTCATGGGTTGCATTGTATTACCTTTACGTTTTACTTTTCTTATGTATTTCTATTTTATGTATCGCGTGATACTTTATTTTTCAACTGTATAATGTCTTCTTCGACCCATGTTATGTTATGATCTGCTGATGTCGTTGATGTATTACTTGTTGGCATCTCGTGTATACATGTTTTTTTCTGTTTGTTGGTTTTGGAAATTCAATAAATTTCTTATGAACTTAAAAAAAACCCAAAAACTAATTTTATTCGGATGAGGATTTACGGCAAGGAATTATTGTCTGGATGGGAACGCCTGGAAAGAGTGGAAATGTGGTGGGCAAAACTGAAAGGAGTAATTGTAAGGGCGACAAACCTTTTTGTGAAGCAAATAAGTAAAAATAAGAAGAAAAGAAGGCCACTTTGGTTCTCAAAAGTAGTAACTGAGAAGGTAAGGAATAAGAGGTTTGCTTTCATAAACTACAAAAAAATCACAGAAAGAGGAAGACAGGCAAAAATATCTGGAAAAGTTAAGAGAGGTTGGTCTTGTAGTCAGGAAAGCAAAGATGCAAATGGAAGAAAAAATAGCTGACACGGTAAAACGGGAAGACAATACTTTTTTAGATATATTAGTGATAAGAAGAAGTGCAAAAGTGGCATTGTGAGACTCAAAGGTGAAGGGGAGGAATATGTACAAGCTGATAAAGAAAAGGCTGAATTGCTTAACAGATATTTATGTTCTGTGTTCACGGCTGAAGCACAGGGAGTGGGACCGCAGAAGACAAACGTGAAGGGATGGAGAAGTAATAGACCCTGATCGATTTTCAGAGGGTTGTGTTTGTGAGGAGCTAACTAAAATAAAGGTAGACAAAGCAATGGGGTCAAAGGTAGACAAAGCAATGGGGGTGGATGATGTACATCCTTGGGTGCTGAAGGAACTTAAGGAAGTTTTGGTAGCTCTGCTGACTAGTGCTGCCCAATTAGAGTGAATTGATTCGAATCGATTCGTTTTTGCAAAAAATTCAAACTTAACAATTCGTCGGCCCCCTTGATAGAGACCCGTTCGGGCTTTCCCTCTGCCACCGGACTCCTTCCATCTAATGTAACTTCTGGTTTTGCAAAACCGGAAGTTACATCAGAAGCAAGGACTCCGGTGTCTCTGCATGCAGATCGGCAGCAGCAAGACTCTCTCCTTCCCAGCTGGAAGTATTTCTCCTCTCCTCCCCAGCCAGGCAAAAGCGGCGTTAGCGTATGCGATTCACTACCCTGCCGCTACTCTGGACATCTTATCTCCATTCGGCCGCACAAGCGGAAACAGGAAGTTGTCACTGAGGGTGGGCCACAGTGGAGAGAAGACACAAGGAGTGGCGGGAGGAGTGAATCACTAAATCACTACTACCACCGGCAACATGTTGTAATGTCAGAATAAAAGTAGATAGGGGGAGAAGGGAGATGGACTTGGAGGAGTTGGTGGACTGGAGAGGAAGAGATGGGGATAAAAGGGATGGGAAAGTTGAATTTGGTGGAGGAGGGAAGATGGATGGCGGAGGGGGGAGATGAACTTGGGGGAGATCATGGGGGAGCGATAGAAGAAATAATGGATATAAAAACAGGAGAGGGAGAGAGATGGTGGACAATGGGATTTAGGAAGGGAAGGAACAGAAAGGGAGAGAAGTTGGACTCAAGGAATGGAGTGGGGGAGATAGAGATACTGGATAGGAAGGTAGTTAGAAAGAGAAAGGGGAGCTGGTAGGGAAGGAGGGAGAGATGCTGAATGAAAGAGAAGTTGAGAAAAGCAGAGATGGTAGATCTGGGGATGGTGGGGTCCATCGCTGCAGCTACAGGAATAGAGACAAAAAAAAGGAAAGTTGCCAGACCTCCGAGGGAGGGAAGGGGAGGACAGATGGAAAATGGATGGATATCACAGAGAAAGAAGAAAACAACAAATGGGCAAGAGACCTTGGCAAGTGAGTTATCAGAAGACGTTTTTGCAGAGCCTGGGACCAAAATGATTTGAAAAATGACCAGACAACAAAAGGTAGAAAAGATAGTTTTATTTTCAGTTTTCTGATTACGATGTGTCAGATTTGAAATTTGTATCCTACCAGAACTGGTATTAGACTGCCAATGTGAGCTAGCATTTAACAGAGAGAGGAAAAGTCTTTTTTGTTTATACCACAGCGCCAATGTGGGTAGGAGAGGGCAAAGGGGGTGAAGAGGCTATAAAATAAACCCACCAGGATGTTTGGAAAAAAAACACCTAATTGGGAAGGAAAATCGAATTGAAAAATCGATTCAATAGGCTGAATGAAATCGAAATATTTTTTCCTGAATTGGGCAGCACTACTGCTGACTGACCTTTTCTAGAGTCAGGAGTGGTACCGGAGGATTGGCAAAGGGCAAAAGTGGTCCCTCTCCACAAAAGTGGAAATAAGGAAGAAGTAGGGAATTACAGGCCGGTAAATCCGACTTCTGTGAAAAGCAAATTAAAGGAAATGATTTAAAAACAGAATGGTCAAGTTTCTGGAATCCTGTAGTTTACAGGACCGGAGGCAACATGGATTCATTAAAGGTCAAATCGGATCAATTTCTTTGACTGGGTGACCAGAGAATTGCTTAGAGGATGTGCGCTAAATGTGGTGTATTTAGATTTTAGCAAAGTCTTTGACAGTGTTCCACACAGACGTCTAATAAATAAACTGAGTGCCCTTGGGATGGGTCCCAAAGTGACAGACTGGGTCAAGAACTGGTTGAGTGAAAGGCGACAGAGGGAAGCAATCAATGGAGATCGCTATGAGGAAAGGGACATTACCAGTAGTGTGCCTCAAGGTTCTGATCTTGGGCCTGTTATTTTTAACATTTTTATAAATGATATTGCTGAAGGGTTGTCGGGTTAAATTTGCCTCTTTGCAGATGATACCAAAATCTGCAATAGATATGCCAGATGGTGTGAATAACATGAAGAAAGACCTGGTGAAGCTTGAAGAATGGTCTGAAATTTGACAGCTAAAAAGCAGTTACTTACCGTAACAGTTGTTATCCAGGGACAGCAGGCAGCTATTCTCACAAGTGGGTGACAACATCCGACGGAGCCTCGATGCGGACGCCTCACAAGCAGACTTGCTTGAAGAAACTCGAAGTTTCGAGTCGCCCGCACCGCGCATGCGCGAGTGCCTTCCCGCCCAGCGCAGGGCGCATCTCTTCAGTTCAGAAAGCCAGCAGAGAAGACAACCCGGGGAGGAGGGAGGGATGTGAGAATAGCTGCCTGCTGTCCCTGGATATCAACTGTTACGGTAAGTAACTGTGCTTTACCCCAGGACAAGCAGGCAGGTATTCTCACAAGTGGGTGACCTCCAAGCTAACCAAGAGGGATGGTGGGAGAGTTGGCAACCTAGGAGAATAAATTTTGAAATACTGTTTGGCCAAACTGTCCATCCCGTCTGGAGAAAGTATCCAGACAATAGTGAGAAGTGAAGGTATGAACCGAGGACCAAGTAGCAGCTCTACAAATTTCCTCAATAGGTGTAGATCTGAGGAAAGCTACAGAAGCTGCCATTGCTCTGACCTTATGGGCTGTGACTTTATTGTGAAGGGGTAATCCAGCTTGGGCATAGCAGAAAGAGATACAAGCCGCCATCCAATTGGAGATGGTACGCTTAGAAATAGGATGTCCCAACTTGTTCGGATCAAAAGAGACAAAAAGTTGAGGAGCAGTTCTGTATGGTTTGGTGCATTCTAAATAGAAAGCCAAAACACATTTACAGTCCAGAGTATGAAGAGCAACTTCTCCAGGATGAGAATGAGGCTTTGGAAAAAACACTGGAAGAACAATGGATTGGTTGAGACGAAATTCTGAGACCACTTTAGGAAGGAATTTCAGATGAGTGCGAAGAATCACCTTGTCATGATGGAACACTATAAAAGGTGGATCCGCAACCAATGCTTGGAGCTCAATGACTAATCGAGGACAAGTGAGGCCAACGAGAAATACCACTTTCCAAGTGAGATACTTCAGATGAGCTTTGTCCATTGGTTCAAATGAAGGTTTCATTAGCTGAGTAAGAACAATATTGAGGTCCCAAACCACAGGAGGCGGTTTGAGAGGAGGACTGACATTGAAAAGTCCTTTCATGAATCTGGAAACCACCGGATGAGCAGAGAGGTTTCCCTTCAATAGGCTGATGGAAAGCAACAATTGCACTAAGATGGACTCGTATCGATGTAGACTTGAGGCCAGAAAGAGAAAGGTGCAAAAGATAGTCCAAAACTGAAGACAAGGAGGAATGTTGAGGCTCCTTATGATGAGAAAAACACCCAAGTAGAAAATCTAGTCCATTTTTGGTGATAGCATTGTCTAGTAGTAGGCTTCCGTTAAGCTTCCAAAACATCCCTCATAGATTGAGAAAACTGGAGAGGAGCTATGTTGAGAGGAACTAAACTGTCAGGTGTAGAAACTGCAGGTTGGGATGAAGCAGAGCGGGAAAAACTGGTAGAAGGGATGGCTCCCTGCTGCTGAGTTGAAGTAGAAAGGAGTACCAGTATCTGGGCCACCAAGGAGCAACTAGAATCATGGTGGTATGGTCGGTCTTCAGCTTGACCAGCGTCTTTTGAATTAGAGGAAATGGAGGAAACGCATATAGAAAGAGATTCGTCCAGTCCAGAAGAAAAGCATCTGCCTCGAGGCGAGGAGTGTACATCCTGGAGCAGAACTTAGGCAGTTTGTAGTTGTGGGGGGCTGCAAAGAGGTCTATCTGAGGCATCTCCCACTGACAGAAAATGTGATGAAGGGGCGTAAAATGGAGAGTCCATTCGTGAGGTTGCAGAAGACGACTCAAGTTCTCCGCTAAGGCATTGTCCACCCCCTGAATTTAGACAGCTTTGAGGAAGGTTTTGTGGCGAATGGCCCAATCCCAAACTTTCAGAGCTTCTTGACAGAGGAAGGCAGATCCCGTGCCTCCCTGTTTGTTGACATAATACATGGCGACCTGATTATCCGTTCGAATGAGGACTAAACGGTCGTGAAGAAGATGCTGAAAAGCATTGAGAGCGTTGAAAATCGCTCTGAGTTCCAGCATTGATGTGACACTGACGATCCATAGGAGTCCAATAGCCTTGAGTAAGGAGACCATCTAGATGAGCCCCCCAAGCGTAAGTTGAAGAATCTGTCGTGAGAACTTTCTGATGAGGGTGTGTGTGAAAAAGTAAGCCTCTGGATAGATTGGAAGAGAGCATCCACCAGCGAAGAGACTGTGTCAGAGCAGGAGTGACCTGGATGTGTCAAGTCAGAGGGTCGGAAACCTGCGTCCATTGAGATGCCAGGGTCCACTGAGGTATTCTGAGGTGAAGTTTGGCAAAAGGAATCACGTGTACTGTGAAAGCCATGTGACCTAGAAGAACCATCATGTGTCTCGCCGAGATGGAAGGACGAGAGGACACTGAATGACAAAGATGGAGAAGAGCTTCCAGACGTTGTTGAGGAAGGAATGCAATGAGTTGGACTGTGTCCAGAACAACTCCGATAAAGTGAAGAGTCTGAGACAGCTGTAGATGGGATTTGGGAAAGTTGATTTTGAATCCCAGACTTTGCAGGAACCAGATAGTCCGCTGGGTCGCTACGACGACTCCTTGAGACGTGGAATCTTTGATGAGCCAGTCGTCGAGGTTCCTGAGAGCTGCGGACACCACTACCAGGCACTTGGTGAATATTGTGGGAGACAAGGCCAGACCAAAAGGAAGGACTCTGTATTGATAATGTAGATTTCACACCCAAAATCTGAGGTATTGACGGGAGGCCGGATGAATGGGAATGTGTGTGTAGGCCTCCTTGAGATCCAAAGAGCATAACCAGTCGTTCTGCTCAAGGAGGGGATAAAGAGATGCCAAGGTCAACATGCAAAATTTTTCTCTTGACTAGAAATTTGTTGAGCACCCTGAGATCCAAAATAGGTCTCAGATCGCCCGTCTTCTTCGGAACAAGGAAGTAACTGGAGTAAAAATCCTTATTCTGCTGAGCTAAAGGAACTGGCTCGATAGCTCGAAGCTGAAGTAGAGCTTGAGCTTCCTGAAGAAGAAGGGCAGTCTGGGAGGGATTGGAAGGATACTCTTTTGGAGGATGTTCCGGAGGAACTTGATGGAAATGAAGAGAGTATTCCTCCCTGATGATGGAAAGGACCCAGAGGTCGGTAGTAACCGTCGTCCACCGGTGGTAAAAATGGTGGAGACGACCTACGATAGGGGGAAAAATGGGAAAGGGCAGAACGACAGAGGTTATGCTCTGTTCTAGGCAGTCAAAAAGTCTGAGGAGCCTTAGGTACAGCAGATGGCTGAGGCTTTTGCTGCTTCTGTGGATGCTGCCTCTTAACAGGCTGTCGAGTAGCAGGAGCCTGCTTTGGTGGAAAACGCTGCTAATAGATTTGAGGAAGGCGTGCAGGTCGAGGGGAGCCGGCTTCGGCTTCGGTCTGAGAATAGATGCAAAAGACTTCTCATGATCAGATAGTTTCTTGGTGGCTGGCTCGATGGACTCATCAAAGAGGTCATTGCCTGCACAAGGAACATTAGCCAGTCGGTCCTGCAGGTTAGGATCCATGTCGATAGTACGAAACCAAGACGTCGCATGGCCACAGAACAAGCAGTTGCTCGAGCAGTCAACTTGAAAGCATCATAGGATGACTGGAGAAGATGCAGATGGAGTTGAGATAATGAAGCAATGACTTCTTGGAACTCAAAGTGCATACGAGAATCCAGATAAGGCATAAACTTTGGAAGAATGGAAAGAAAGAACTCAAAATAGGTGATGAAATGAAAATTATAGTTGAGGACTCTCGAGGTCATCATCGAATTCTGGTAGATGCGACGACTGGAATGGCATAAGGAGTTTCCAGACTGCGGACAAAGGTTTGATTCAAAAGCTTATGGAGATTCAGCTGGAGGTTGAGGGAGATGCATGGTCTCGAGATATTCCTTGGAGAACTTCGAGCCAGTATCTAATTGAATATCCAAGTTAACTGCCATCTGACGATGAAAAGGAAAGTTGATCCACTAAAGCCGTGCCTCAAGAAGGACTCAAGGACGTCGAGGCAGCATGGCCCAGCGAAGATGGAGACCTGGACGAAGAAATGGAAACCACCAGGCCTCGAGGTCCGGAAGCAGAAGGCTCGATGGAGGAGGTGGAGACAGCTGAAGAAAAGGCTGCTTGCGGTGTGGCGATGCATGCTTGGATGAATGCTTTGATGAATGCCTCGATCTGTGATGCGAGCTGAGCCTCGAAGCAGGCCTAGAGGATCGAGGAGAACACGCCTCAGTCGAAGCCCCTAGAGAATGGATAGGGCTGGAGGCTGTGGAGTGAAGCAGTGGAGGCTGAGAAGAGGAACCTCGATGCACTCGCAAAGACTCTGCTCCTTGCTTCGAGTGTGAGGGTTCCCGTTGAGGCACTGGCAAAGAATCTGCTCCTTGCTGTCCGTGCCCAGTTGCTAGACCAGACACTCGCTGAGACTCTGATCCCTGCAAAGAGTGTGCATGAGACTGAGACATAGGAGGCGGCTCGACCTCGCGGGAGACCGCGGTATGCCCAGGCTGGATTTGTGAGAGAAGCTTCAGCCCCATGGTAGTAAAGAGCTGAATGAACTGCTTCTCCAACAAGGTCTAGAACGAAGCCGGCAAGGATGGATCCACGTCTCCAACGGGACCACTTGCACGGGCTTCGTGTTCCCTCGAGGCAGTGCGAGAGTGCTTGGACTAAGCCTTAGGCACTTTAAGCACCACCGTGGGAATGGGCTGCTGCCCTATCTGACCTGAACAGACAGAGGAAGGCATCGCAGCAGGCGTCGAAGACAGAGCCGGTACAAATGAGGCAGGTTTGATGAGGCTCGGAGTGGAAGCTGTGGAAGCCGGAAGAGCTTCGGATGAAGTCGAGGGCGAGGCACCCTTCGAAGACAAGAGTTCAATTTTGTGGTTAACCATTATATGTTGTTAACATGATTATATTGTGTATGTGTGTATATATGAAAAATGAATAGAAAAAATGGTGTTACAATTAGTACTATTATGGGGCTGGGGTTTGGAGCAGAGATTGAGCAGAGATGGGTGGGGTCTGGCCCACGATTTAGCCCAGTGTTCTTCAATCACCAGTCCGCAGAGCAGTGCTAGTCCACACAATAATTCTTTTATTTCCGCTGGTCCATAGGTGTCAAAATATTGAAGAACACTGTGTTACAGTATCCCTGTCCTAACCTGAGGAAAGGAGTTATGGTCTCTGAATTAGTAAATAATATATTAAAATTAGTTCAATAAACAGGATCACCTTATTTCCATTTTCTATTAATGATTATAATAATACTTTATCCTAAAGCAAAAATATATAAATAAAACATAGAATTTTTTTTCTTTGTTGTCTGGTTTCTGCTTTTCTCCTCTTCTCTTCCTTCCATCCACTGTCTGCCCTCTCTCTGCTTCTTCTATATGGTATCTGCTGTTCCTATGCCTCTTCCACTTTCTATGCCTCTTCCAGAAACTGGTCTGCCTCTCCCTTCCATCTCCACCCCCCCCCCCTCCTTTGGTCTGGCATCCATTGTCGTTCTTCTGTTCCACTCATGGTCTGGCATCTCTCTCCTTCCATCTCTACTTCCCTCCTCCCTGTGGTTTTTAGCATCTCTCTCTTCTCATTTCCTCCACAGATCCCTGTTCTCTGGCATCTTTCTCTCTTCCCTTCCATTTTCTTCTCTGGTCTTCCTTCTCTATTTTCTGCCTCCGTCTAAATTAAATTATTTCTTACTATTCAGTCCTCAGTTTCCCTCTTTTCACTGTGTCTACTCACAGCTTGTCATCCCTTTCCTTCATCCTTCCACTATCTCAATATCTTCTTCCCCCCATTCAGCATATACCCTTTTTCTTTATCCTCTCTTTCCATCCAGTATGTGTGCTTCCATTCAGTATGTGTTCTCTTTCTCCATTCAACATTTGGTCTCCCCTCATATCTCAACTGACATCTGTTTGCCCTCTTCTCTGTCTCCCTTCGCCCCACTTCCATCATCTGCCCCTTCTCTTTCTCTTTCCCTCCACCCCAGGCAATTCCATCGCGTTATCCTACCTCCTCACCGCTGCTGCTGCTGCTTTCCCACATGCTTCTGACGCTGACGGCACACAATTTCTTCCCACTTCCATCATCTGCCCCCTTCTCCAGTTCCCACTTCCACCATCTGCCCTGCCCCCTTCTCTCTCTCCCTTCTTCCATTATCTGCCCGACTGTCACCATCTCTCTCTCCCTCCACCCCAGGCCCATCTCCCTCCCTTCCCCTCACCTTTGCGGGTCACCACCACAGCACTTACCTTTCAGATTTTTTTAATTTTTTCAAACGGCAATGGGCCCAGGGCCCTGGCATCAACAGCGTCGCATCACCAAGTAAGATCAGCAACAGCAACCGTTATCTTGCAAGCGGTGCTGCTGCTCAGCCAAAGCTTCCCTCTGATGTGAATCACCCAGGCGGAAACAAGAAGATCTCAGAAGGGAAGCTTTGGGGTGAGCCCCGCTTGCAAAATAACAGTTGCTGCTGATGCCAGGGGGAGCACCGCATTGCCATCGATGCTGGGAGGGGGGGGGGGCCGAGCCGTAGCCATTTGAAAAAAAAAATTGCTGAGTCATAAGAACATAAGCAATGCCTCCGCTGGGTCAGACCTAGGGTCCATCGTGCCCAGCAGCCCGCTCACGCGGCGGCCCAACAGGTCCAGGAACTGTGCAGTAATCCTCTATCTATACCCCTCTATCCCCTTTTCCAGTAGGAAATTATCCAATCCTTTCTTAAACCCTAGCACTTTGCCCTATTACATCCTCTGGAAGCGCATTCCAGGTGTCCACCACACGTTGGGTAAAGAACTTCCTAGCATTCGTTTTGAATCTGTCTCCTTTCAACTTTTCTGAGTGCCCTCTTGTTCTTATATTTTTTGAAAGTTTGAAGAATCTGTCCCTCTCTACTCTCTCTATGCCCTTCATGATCTTGTAAGTCTCTATCATATCCCCTCTAAGTCTCCTCTTCTCCAGGGAAAAGAGCCCCAGTTTCTCCAATCTTTCAGTATATGAAAGGTTTTGCATCCCTTTAATCAAACGTGTCGCTCTCCTCTGAACTCTCTCGAGTAACGCCATATCCTTCTTAAGGTACGGCGACCAGTATTGGATGCAGTACTCAA
Source organism: Geotrypetes seraphini (assembly GCF_902459505.1). Taxonomy (NCBI): domain Eukaryota; kingdom Metazoa; phylum Chordata; class Amphibia; order Gymnophiona; family Dermophiidae; genus Geotrypetes; species Geotrypetes seraphini. Next base: position 163,227,625 of record NC_047087.1, on the reverse strand, counting down.
GATGCGGACGCACCATCGCCCGATACAGCGGCAGGATAACTTCTTTCGTTCTGGTTGTAATACCCTTCTTGATTATACCTAGCATTCTATTCGCTCTCTTAGCGGCCACTGTGCACTGTGCTGTCGGCTTCATTGTCATGTCCACCATTACCCCCAAGTCCCTTTCATGGGAACTTTCGTTCAATAACATCCCTCCCATCTTATAATTGTACCTCAGGTTTCTGTTTCCTACATGTAATACTTTACACTTCTCAACGTTGAACTTCATCTGAAATCTTGTCGCCCATTCCCCTAGTTTGTCCAAGTCCCTTTGCAATTCTTCGCAATGCTCCTTTGTCCGAGCTCCACTAAATAGTTTGGTGTCGTCTGCAAATTTTATTCTCTCACACTTCGTCCCTGTTTCTAGATCATTTATGAATATATTAAACAGCAGCGGCCAGAGCACCGAGCCCTGCGGACCACCACTCGTGACCTTCCTCTAGTCCGAGTAGTGGCTCTTCACCCCTACCCTCTGTTTCCTGTCCTCTAACCAGTTTCTGATCCATCTATGCACATCTCCGTCCACGCCATGGTTCTTCAGTTTCCGGAGTAGATGTTCATGAGGCACCTTGTCAAAGGCTTTCTGGAAATCTAGGTATATGATGTCTATGGGGTCTCCTCTGTCCATCTGTTTGTTAATTCCCTCGAAGAAGTGCAATAAGTTAGTCAAGCACGATCTCCCCCTGCAGAAACCATGTTGGCTGGTTATCAGAAGTTCGTTTTTTTCATCAATGCTTTCTTTTATCAGTGCTTCTGCCATTTTCCCCGGAACCGAGATCAGACTCACCGGTCTGTAGTTTCCCGGGTCACCTCTTGATCCCATTTTAAAGATGGGCGTAACATTGGCTATCTTCCAATCCTCCAGGATCACGCCTGTTTTCAGGGATAGGTTCCAAATTTGCTGCAGTAGTTCCGCTATTTCCTCCTTTAGTTCCTTCAGAACCCTTGGATGGATTCCGTCTGGACCCGGGGATTTGTCAGTTTTTAGTTTTTCTATCTGCCTGCGCACATCTTCAAGGCTCACTTCCATGGATGTTAACTTTTGTGCTTGATTTCCATTGAAGATTTGCTCAGGTTACATTACATTACATTACTGATTTCTATTCCGCCTCAACCTTGCAGTTCTGAGTGGATTACAAAAGAAACATCTGGACATTTCCAGGATGATTACAAAGAGACTTCTGGACTTTTCCAGAAGAGTTACAAGAAGAAGAACATTTCCAGAGGAGTTACAAGAAGAATGGTGTAGTATAGTTTAGGAAATGGGATACGGCAAGGAGGATTGGGCTATTCCAATGGATATACAATTCGGGATGCTGTACAGATAGGATATAGTGCAGTTTCAGTATATATGCAGTTAGGGAAGCAGTTGACAAGCTTGGGCTTTGAGGGGAAGGGTAACTGGTGAAGAAGGGAGGATGGGGGAGTCACACTGGTGGTTGGAGTTATGACATCTGTATAAATTTTTTGAATAGATAGGTTTTGATTTCTTTGCGAAAAGATTTGAAATCGCTTGTTATCATCAGCAGGTTGGAGATGGCATGGTCCAATTTCGCTGCTTGCGTCGCTAGCAGACTGTCAAACATCTTCTTACGCTGGGTGCCTTTGAGTGGGGGGTAGGTAAATGGAGTCTTAGATCTTCTTTGTCTAGCGGCAAGATTTTGGTTCAGGCAGTTGTTTAGGTAATTGGGGGCTGAGCCATTTATTGCTTTGAATAATAGACAGTATAATTTGAATTGGATTCGTGCTTGTATTGGTAACCAGTAGGCAGTGGTGACGTGGTCAAATTTTCTTAGCGAGTAGATCAGTCTGAGTGCAGTGTTTTGGATTGTCTGCAATTGTTGCAGGGCAAGGCAGGTAGAGGATGTTGCAGTAGTCCAGTAGACCTAGTACTAGGGATTGGACTACGAGCCTATATTGCTCTTTGTCGAAGAATTTTCTGATTTTACGTAAATTGCGCATGGCTAGAAATGCTCTCTGGGTGGTCTTGTTGATATGGGCTTGCATTGTGCAGCATCTGTCTATTGTTACTCCCAGGAGTTTAAGGGTGGGTTGTATATGGTATTTGGTGGAGTTAATTTCTAGTTCTTTGTTGGAGGGGTTCTTATCCTTTTCGAGGAGTAGAAATTTTGTTTTGTCCGTGTTCAGTTTCAGTTTGTGGTCTGTCATCCATTTTTCCACTGCTTGTAGGGTTTTTTCCAATTTTTCTGTAGAAGTGGGGTCAGGAGAATCGAAGGGTAGAAGTATGATAATATCATCAGCATAGCTGAAAGAGGTTACATTTAGGTTGTATAGGGTGGAACCCAGAGAGGATAAAAAGAGTTTGAAGAGAGTAGGTGAGAGTGGTGATTCTTGAGGTACCACGCAGGGGTTGGACCATGGATCTTATTTAAGATTGTTTGATTTAACTCTATAAGATCTGGTTTTAAGGAATCCTTGGAACCAGTTATATACCCTGCCTGACATCCCTATGGCTTCTAGTGTCTGTAATAGGATGGTGTGGTCAACCAGATCGAATGCTGCGGATAGATCAAGTTGAATTATCAGCATCCTTCTGCCTTTGCTGAGGTGCTGTCGGGCTGTGTCTAGTAGGGTTACTAGTAGGGTCTCCATGCTATGGTTGGATCTGAACCCCGATTGAGAGGGGCGGAGAAGATTGTGGTCTTCCAGGTAATTTGTGAGGTATTGGGCAACAAGTCCTTCTATAATTTTGACATATATTGGTATTTAGGCGATGGGTCTATAGTTAGCGGGGTTATCTATTAGGCCTTTGTGATCCTTCACAATTGGAGTGATTATGATTTCTCCTAGGTGCTGCGGGAATTGACCTTCAGTGAGAATAATTTGGATCCATTGCATGAGGCTGGCCCTAAATTTGAGGGTGGCGTTAGTTATCAGATATGAGGGGCAGTGGTTCAGGTCGCATGAGGCTTCACTGTATTTTTTGTAGAGTCGATTCATATCTGTCCAGTTTACTGCAGGGAATTTGGTCCAGATCCTGTCTGCTGCAATGGCTTCTCCTATTGGGGGATGTGTTGTTATCTCGACTAGGTGGGGTGGTGTGTTACTGAAGATAGTCCTGATTGTAGTGATCTTGTTTTTGAAGTGGTCTGCGAGTTGGGTGGCTGTTGGTGGGTGCTTTCCTTGAGCTGCTAGGTAAGGTTTGGTGTCGGTGAGGTTTTTTACTAGGTTGAAAAGATTTTTTGAGTCTATAGACTCCGTGCCTACCAGCTTGGAGTAGTAATTTTTTATTTTTTCCTTGAGTTTGGTCTTGTATTGTTTGATAAGACTTCTCCATGCTATTTTGGATTGATGTTGGTTATTTTTTTCCAGTTTCTTTCCATTTGTCTGCAGTGCCTTTTGAGTTGGACAAGTTCAGCGTCGAACCATTTGTCTGATTGTCTGCAGATTTTGTGTTTTGATTTTATTGGAGCTAGCTCATTTAGGATTGTTTCGCTTAATGTTTGCCATTGCGGTATGAATTCTTTGGGGTCTATGGATTCGATTTTGGGATCTGCTTTATCCCAGAATGTGGTTGGTTTGATTTTTGGGCAGGTTTTGATGGGGGATTTGTGGGGTTTGTGTTTGTAATTGCATTGAGCCCAGTTGATATTGAAGGTGTATTTATAATGATCTGACCAGAGGGAGGGGTTCCAGGATCCGTTTGAGATGTGTATTTCAGGTGTGTGAGGTTGTTGTGTCATGAATGCTGCAATATCTAGTTGGTGGCCTATTTCGTGTGTGGGTTGGGGGTTGAGTATTTGGTAGGATAGTGTTTTGAGGTAGGCAAGTAGGCTTTCAATTTGAGTGGAGGTATGGTCTTCAAGATGGAGATTGATGTCTCCTAGTAGCAGGTTGTAGGTTGATGTTAGTGAGTCCTGGAAGATGAAGTTTTCAAGCGTATATTTTGTAGCGCTCCATTTTCCTGGTGCCATATAGCAGAGAATACAGGTTATGGTGTCTTTGATTGTATCGCCAGATAGTTGGCAGGCTAGTAGATCTAGATCGGGTGTAGTGTGTTTGTCTAGGACTTTTATGTTGAGATTGTTTTTAGCTAGAATTGCTAAATTCCGGTATGTTGGTTGTATCTTCGCTTGTAAATACAGATGAAAAGAACATGTTAAATCTTTCCGCAACCTCTTTCTCCTCCTTCACCACTCCCTTCCTGTCTCCGTCGTCCAGCGGTCCCACCTCCTCCCTAGCTTGCTGCTTCCCTTTAACATATCTAAAGAATGGTTTGAAATTTTGTGCTTCCCTGGCTAGTCTCTCTTCATACTCTCTTTTGGCTTTTCAAACCACACGGTGACATTCTTTTTGATACTTCCTGTGTTCTTTCCAGTTTCCCTCAGTTTTGTCCTTTTTCCATTTTCTGAATGAATTTTTCTTATGTCTATCACTTCCTTCACTATTTTAGTTATCCACACCGGGTCTTTTGTTCTACTCTTTTTGCACCCTTTTTTGAATCTGGGGATATGCAGATTTTGCACTTCGCTCACCGTGTCCTTGAAAAAAGACCAGGAATGTTCTACTGTTTGCCATTTCTTTGAAGTGTTCCTAAGTTTCCTTTTTATCATTCCCCTCATTGCTTCGTAGTTTCCTTTCCTGAAGTTAAAAGTTGTCGCTATGGTTCTCTTTCCTTTCGGTATTCCTACCTCAACCTTGAACTTTATCATATTATGATCACTGTTTTCCAACGGTCCCACTATTTCAACTTCCTTTGCAGGTCCCCTTAGTCCATTTAGGATTAGATCCAGAGTGGCATTTCCTCTCGTTGGTTCTCTAACAAGCTGCTCCATGAAGCAATCTTGTATAGCCTCCAGGAATTCTGTCACCCTAGCGCATCTTGAGCTTCCAAGACTCCAGTCTATCCCGGGGTAGCTGAAGTCTCCCATAACAACCGTGTTACCGCTTTTGCATTCTCGCTTCATCTCGGCTTCCATTTCTTCATCGATATCTCCGGTTTGTCCGGGTAGACGATAGTATAGGCCTATCTTTATTTCAAGCCCTTTCCTTCCTGGTATTTTAACCCATAGCGATTCTAGCTTGTTGGTCATCTCTGCTGTGTCCATTCTTGTTGATTGTATGCTTTCTTTTATGTATAGTGCTATTCCACCACCTTTCTGTCCTGACCTGTCCTGGCGATAGAGCTTGTACCCTGGCAGTGCTGTATCCCAGTTGCTTTCCTCATTTCATCATGTCCTCTGCATTGGCCATGGCTTCTAATTCCCCCATTTTGTTTCTTAGGCTCCTTGCATTAGTATATATGCAATTTAGCTCCTAGTATTTTGTTGCCTTCATTTCCTTTCCCTGTGCTTCGGTCTTTAGTTTCTTCTCTTTTGCTATAATCCTTCTAACCCCTTCTTCTGGGTTAGTCGACTCCTGCAATTTGTCCCTTGTTTCTTCCCAGCCTTTTTTCCCCTTAGTATCTTCACGGGATACCTTCTTCCGAATCATCGAATCGTCTGTTTGCCCTCCTTCAGCAGGCCCCGACAAGTTGAGATCCTAGGCATGTGCCTACTGGGCCTACCCGTTAATCCAGCCCTGATCACTGGCCTAAGTCAGGAATCAAAACCTGGCTATTTAGTCAAGCCTTTGGCAGTGTCATTTAAGCCAGGTTCATGACATTTTCTTTTCTTCTATCTTTGCCCTCTTTCCTTTTCCTTACCACTACCTAACCCACTTGTACTTACCTCTCCCTTCTGCTCTTTCTTCCTTTTTGTATGAATGTTTCCTTTTCTATCTAATATTTCTGTTGTTCCTTTCAATTTTTAGCTATGTAAACCAAACTAAACTAACCCTTAAGTTTATATACCGCATCCTCTCCATGATTACAGAGCTCGGCACGGTTTACAAGAGCTTAATAAAGGAAGGTTTATAAGAGCTTAATAAAGGAAGGTATAACACATTGGGTTTGATGGTTGAGTATAGGGGGAGGAGAACATTACATTTTTGTGAAAAGCCTAGTTTTCAGGTGCTTACGGAATAGTTGGAAGGAGACCCAATTCCATAGTAGGGTAGTAAGGTTATTCCAAAGCCCTGTGATTCTGAAGAAGAGAGATTTTCCCAATTTTCCCACATAGAGGATACCTTTTATTGAGGGGAAGGATAGTTTAAGTTTTTGGGTGGGCCTGGTGTTGTCAGGACTCAAAGAGTTCCAAGATACTAGGATTAGGGGAGGGAGGATGCCATGTAGGATTTTAAAAGCTAGGCAGGCGCATTTAAAACATACCCTGGAAATTATTGGAAGCCAATGGAGTTTGGACAAAAATGGGGAAACGTGGTCAAATTTGAGTTTTGCGAAGATCAACTTGACCGCAGTGTTCTGAATTAGTTTAAGCTTCCAGAAAGCATTTGACAAAGTTCCACACAAAAGACTTCTTAGGAAACTACAAAGCCATGGCATAGAGGGAGATATACAAAGATGGATAGGCAAATGGCTGGAAAACAGGAAGCAGAGAGTGGGCATAAATGGGAAGTTCTCCGACTGGGAGAAAGTGACTAGTGGTGTACCCCAAGGCTCGGTACTTGGGCCGATCCTTTTTAATATTTATATCAATGACCTGGAAAACGGAACATCCAGTGAGATCATCAAGTTTGCAGACGACACAAAACTCTGCCGGGCAATCAGATCGCAGGAGGACAGTGAGGAACTCCAGAGCGATTTGTGTCGGTTAGAAAAATGGGCGGAGAAATGGCAGATGAAGTTCAACGTGGAGAAATGCAAGGTAATGCATTTAGGCAGTAAAAATAAGGAATACGAGTACAGAATGTCAGGTGCAACTCTGGGAAAAAGTGAACAAGAAAGGGATCTGGGTGTACTGATAGATAGGACCCTGAAGCCGTCGGCACAATGCGCGGCAGCGGCAAATAAGGCAAATAGAATGTTGGGCATGATAAAGAAAGGAATCTCGAGTAGATCGGAGAAAGTTATAATGCCGCTTTATAGGGCAATGGTCAGACCCCACTTGGAATACTGCGTCCAACATTGGTCTCCCTACTTAAAGAAGGATATAAAACTGCTGGAGAGGGTGCAGAGACGAGCAACTAAACTAGTGAAGGGTATGGAGAAACTGGAATATGAGGATCGACTTAAAACACTGGGATTGTTCTCCCTTGAGAAAAGGAGACTGCGTGGGGATATGATCGAAACCTTCAAAATACTGAAAGGAATCGACAAAATAGAGCAGAAAAAACTATTTACATTGTCCAATTTGACACGGACAAGAGGACATGAAATGAAGCTAAGGGGGGGCAAGTTCAGGACTAATATCAGGAAGTTCTGCTTCACACAGAGAGTGGTTGACATCTGGAATACTCTCCCAGGGGAGATTATTGCGGAATCGACAGTCCTAGGCTTCAAAAGCAAACTAGATGCATATCTCCTTGAGAGAGGCATATAAAGATATGGTTGGCTATAAAATAAGCCAGGTGTATACCTAGCAGGGCCTCCGCGTGTGCGGATCGCCGGACTTGATGGACCGAAGGTCTGATCCGGAGATGGCGCTTCTTATGTTCTTATGTTCTAAGTCTTTGAAGACTTTTTTAGTTAGACTTAGGTAATGGAATTGCAATAGTCTAGTCTGGAAAGGATGATGGATTGAACAAGGACAGCAAAATGTTGTTGGCGGAAGCAGGATCTCACTTTACTCAACATGTGGAGGCTGATAAAGCATGATTTTACCAGGGAGTTGAGGTGGTTGTTGAAGGAAAGGAAATTTGTACATCGCTTAGTAAAATTTAATAAGCGATTCATTAAGTTAAAAATAAACTTGAAGAGTCATAGAAACATAGAAATATAGAAAATGACGGCAGAAAAGGGCCACGGCCCATCTAGTCTGCCCACACTAATGGCCCACCCCCTAACTACCTCCATGAAGAGATCCCACATGCCAATCCCATCTTTTCTTAAAATCTGTCACGCTGCTGGCCTCAATTATCTGTTATGGAAGATTATTCCAGCGGTCAACCACCATTTCGGTGAAGAAATATTTTCTGGTGTCGCCATGAAATTTCCCACCCCTGATTTTCAACGGATGCCCTCTTGTTGCCGTGGGTCCTTTAAGGAAAAATAGATCCTCTTCCACCTCGATACGGCCCATGACATATTTGAACGTCTCGATCAGATCTCCCCTCTCTCTGCATTCCTCGAGTAAGTACAGCTGCAACTTACCCAGTTGTTCCTCAAACGGGAGATCCTTGAGTCTTGAGACCATCCTGGTGGCTATTCGCTGAACCGACTCAACTCTTCGCACATCTTTTTGATAATGCGGCCTCCAGAACTGTACACAATATTCCAGATGGGGTCTCACCATGGATCTGTACAACGGCATTATGTCCTCAGGCTTACGGCTGACGAAACTTCTATGGATACAGCCCATGATTTCTCTAGCCCTGGATGAAGCTTTCTCCACTTGATTGGCAGTCTTCATGTCTTCACTAATAATCACCCCCAAGTCACGTTCTGCTACAGTCCTTACTAGGATCTCACCATTTAGGGTGTAAGTCCTGCATGGATTTTTGCTGCCAAGGTGCATGACCTTGCATTTTTTGGCATTGAAACTTAGTTGCCAAGTCTTTGACCAATGCACCAGCAGGAGGAGATCCTGCATCATACTGTCGGGCATTGAGCTTTTGTCGGGCACTGTGCTTTCATCTGTTGTGCGGTTGCCTACTATGTTGCACAAACATCGGCGAATAATGTAATTTTACCTCGAAGCCCCTCAGCCAAGTCTCTTACAAAGATGTTAAATAGGATCGGGCCCAAGACCGAGCCCTGCGGCACTCTGCTGATCACCTCCGTCGTATCGGAGAGTACCCTGTATAGTGCCCCTCTATCTATACCGTGTAATCCCTTTCTCCTTCAAGAAGTCATCCAGGCCCTTTTTGAAACCCATTATTGTACTCTGTCCTATCACCTCTCCTGGAAGCGCATTCCAGGTGTCCACCACCCTCTGAGTGAAGAAGTACTGCCTAGCATTTGTCTTGAATCTGTCTCCTTTCAGTTTTTCTGAATGCTCTCTTGTTTTTGATGTCCCCACTAGCCTGAAGAATCTGTCCCTCTCCACCTTCTCTATATCTTTCATGATTTTATAGGTCTCTATCATGTCCCCTCTAAGTCTCCGCTTTTCCAGGGTAAAGAGCCCCACCTTCTCCAGCCTTTCGGTATATGCAAGGTTTTCCATGCCCTTAATCATTTTTGTTGCTCTTCTCTGGACCCTCTCGAGCATCACCATATCCCCTTCTTAAGGTGCGGCGACCAGTATTGGACGCAGTACTCCAGATGCAGGCACACCATTGCTCTATACAGCGGCAGGATAACTTCCTTCATTCTGGTAGTGATACCTTTTCTGATAATGCCCAACATTCTGTTCGCCTTTTTTGAGGCCGCTGCACATTGTGCCGCTGGCTTCATCGTTGTATCCACCAATACCCCCAAGTCTTATTCAAGTTTGCCTTCCCCCAATACCCTCCCTCCCATCGTATAGCTGTACATCGAGTTCCCTTTCCCTATGTGCAAGACTTTACATTTCTCTACATTGAAGCTCATCTGCCATCTTTTTGCCCACTCACCCAGCTTGTTCAGGTCACTTTGTAGATTTTTGCATTTCTCAACAGTTCTGACCCTACTGGAGAGTTTTGTGTCGTCCGCAAATTTTATAACTTCACACTTCGTCCCTGTTTCCATACCATTTGTCTGAGTCTTACTCCCTTTATAGAGGTTAATAGCTTCCTGCTGCCGCTGGACGCAGGGGAAAGTTTGTTCCAATCCACATCAGGCATATTGAAGTCTCCTAACAATACTGTGTCTCCACGCAAAGTGATATTCTCAATGTCTTTGACTAATTCTATATCCATGTCCTCCTGTTGTCTTGGAGGTCTGTATACTACACCAAGATACAGGCATTTATCCTTCCCCCTAGCCAAATTCACCCAGAGGGATTCCCCGGTGTACTTGACATCTGCGATTTTGGGGAAGTGGTCATGGGGCTTGATAAGTTTGTCTAGGCAGGGGGTTACATCTCGGATCCTGGCAGACAGCAAACCTCTCTTGATTGCATATCTTGAATCTATGTACTGCACCGCTACTGGAAATGTCCAGTCTTATAAATTGTAATCCGCTTAGAACCGCAAGGCACAAGCAGAATATAAATCACTAATGTAATGTAGTGTAATGTAATATCTGGTCTGCAAATTGGTCCCTCGGTGCCACTCAGCAGGGAATCCCCAATGACTACCACTCTGCGCTTCTTTGGGGGGAGCTGATCTGTTGTCTCCGGAACCGGAATAGTCTGGTGGACAACTTCCTGTACCTCATTGGCAGGTTCCTCCTGTAACAGCTGGAATCTGTTCCTTAAGGTGATTAGTGGGGTCGATGTTAAACTGCCCTGTGAATGACAGAAAGAGACAGAAGAAGAGGAAGACGGTCTTCTATGTTTGCCGGTGGAGGAAGTTACCAGCTGCCAGGAGTCAGAGTCAATGATGATGCCTAGAACTTTGCTTGAGAACTCAAGCTGCAGTATGGCGCCAAAGGGCAGTGTGAAGAGGGTGGGGCAGCTGTTCTAATTTTGGACCGAGCCAAAGAAGTATTGTTTTGGACTTGTTCAGTTTCATTTGAACTGAGAGGGACCAGGATTGGAGTTTCGTTATGCAGGCTGTTATGTTCTCAGAGAGATTGGTAAGGTTCGAGTCTGTCTCGAGAAGGACAAGGATGTCGTCAGTATATGTATAGATTGTTTTAAGGGAAGATAGATGGAAGAGAACCACTTAGTTCAGTCAGTTATGGTGGTATATAAAATATAAATAAATCAAAATAATAACAGAATACTTTTGGAAATTATTTCCTTTGTTTCATCAAGTGACCATTTGCACTAACCACCGCCCACAAGCTTCATAGAAGTGAGGTAACATGTTATGAGCTAATCAGGAATCAAAGGTCTCCTCACCCGGTCCTCATGTAGCAAGGCCAATGTTTGACTCCCCTCCTCACTGGTATTTTCCTCATTCTCATCCGAGATGAAGGGACACCATACGATTCTGCGGAAATTGTTCAGCGGTGTGCCATCAGGTCTCTTTATGTAAATAAGAATCTCTTCTCTGATCATGAGTCAAGGAAACCCCACAGAACTTGTTTGCATTATTGTTCACATCATATAAAATATTGTTCACTTTGTTTTAACCAAATTTAAATAAAATAGCAGCTAAAACCCCAAAGATCCAACTAATCTGCCCAATTATTTTATTAGTACAATGCTACAGATATCAAATTGATTGTTTGCTTCTTTATTTAAAAGTGAATTATCTTCCTCAGAATATATTCTTGCCTTTGCTGTTAGTAATGAGAAAAATGCTCTCTCTTAGTTTAAGAAAATAATAGGTAATATTTCTAAACAACTTTGACCATATTTAAAGATGTGACACAGCAAGTTCCTGTATACTGTAGAGGAGTATGCATACAATAACAAAATCTAACTAGCATAGCAAATTTTTCAGGATCTATGAACTTTATAAACCTTTAAAGAAGCTTCTTTAATTTCATGCCTCATAATAAAAAAGACTTAGAGCTGATTTAATTAAATGTAGTATACCTGATCAAGATGCATTTGTTCATTTTATAATTTTTCTTAAAATGTTTTTTAAGTTTGGCACTAAAAATAAGGTGTAACCTTCAACTTCAACTCTTACTGATATTAGGCTTTAAATATGTTGTTCTGGATCTAAAGTACTAGTAAATATAACTATTAGTTACCAGTACTTTAGATCCAGCAGAGAGAGAGAAAATAAGTATAAAATGATAAACTTACCACTATCATAATGGGGGGGGGGGGGTTATTTTAAAGCTGGAGTCAGAGTCTGTACATTTTTACCAGCTACAACTTGACATCCTTGCTAGCATACATCATAAGGTCCCCTTCTCATTCACCTATCAGAACTTGGGAGAAAACTTTAAAGGAAGGTGATATGGCATGTGGACTGATTTATTGAGTGTACATAGAGACTACCAGTTATAGATGAGACATCTTCACATAGACAAGCAGGATGAATCAAGTTCACACATGTGGAGATTCCCAAGTCAATGACCATCTTAAAGTCTCCCTCTTTTCCTAAGGAAATTGTAACAGCATATTTGAAATAACATCTTAAAGCTGATGTTCCAGTTAAACAACTGCATTCAGCTCAATTAGAGTTATTGGAAAGATCATGGGAGTAAAGATTAAGTGACATAATAACATAGTAGATGACGGCAGATAAAGACCTGAATGGTCCATCCAGTCTGCCCAACCTGATTCAATTTAAATTTTTTTTTCTTCTTAGCTATTTATGGGCAAGAATCTAAAGCTCTGCCCGGTACTGTGCTTGGGTTCCAACTGCTGAAGTCTCCGTCAAAGCTCACTCCAGCACATCTACACCCTCCCCGCCATTGACACCCTTCCCAGCCCATCCTCAACCAAAGGCCATATACAGACACATACCGTGCAAGTCTGCCCAGTACTGGCTTTAGTTCTTCAATATTTACTATTATTTTCTGATTCTAGATCCTCTGTGTTCATCCCACGCTTCTTTGAACTCTGTCACTGTTTTCCTCTCCACCACGTCTCTCAGGAGCACATTGTAGGCATCTGTCACCCTCTCTGTAAAGAATTTCCTTATACTGCTCTTAAATCTACTACCCCTCAACCTCAAATTTATGTCCTCTGGTTAAGCCAGTTTCCTTTCTCTGGAAAAGATTTTTGTTCTACGTTAATACCTTTCAAGTATTTGAACATCTGAATCATATCTTCCCTGTCCCTCCTTTCCTCTAGGGTATATACATTCTGGGCTTCCAGTCTCTCCTCATACGTCTTCTGGTGCAAATCTCCTATCATTTTCGTCGCCCTCCTCTGGAACACTTCAAATCTTTTTTTATTTAAGATTTTTATTGAATTTTACAAGTTATACAAAAAGAAAAAATACCAACAACTGCAAATCGCAGATCCATTACTCAATACAACATACAAAATTATACAAGATCCCCAGCAAGAAATTTAAAAAAAAACAACCCAAAAATGCAATATAAACTCATCAAGCATACATACTCAAAGTCTTCGAACTAGCCCGCTAAAGAGCGAGCTGTACAATGAGATCGTTCCCTCCCCACCCTACCCCACCGATGAACTTCTAGGAAATCACCATCCCTCTCCCCTCCTAAAGTTCCATACAGCAAGGAGACCATATTCAGTCCATTTGCAAAGATGCCAATTTATCAGAAATGAATGTCCAGGTTTCCACTGAGTAAACATAATAACCTCTGTGACGAGCTATCCTCTCTTACATGTACCCCAATTGTTGTAATCTTGAACACCAGGCCTCCCGACTAGGTGACCCAGTGGTCTTCCAAGCTCTGGCAATTAGACATTTAGCAGCTGCTAAACCCCAGCGCAATATCTTAGTTTGCCACTTAGAATATTTAGCATTATAGAGCCCCAGTAAACAGCCCACGGATGTAATCCCCACCCGTACTCCCAACAAGCCAGACAATTCCCCTACTACCATTCTCCAAAATGTCTGCAGTACGGGCAATCCCACCAAATATGTAAAAATGTGCTCAAACCATGCTGACAATGCCAGCACCTATCTGAAGCTGTAGGGTACATGATATGTAATCGCACAGGTGTGTAATACCATCAGGTAAGAACTTTATATGCATTTTCCTGTACTAAAGCACATGTAGATGCCTTACCCACTTCATCACAAATAGCCCTCCATTCCCTAGAAGTGAAAATCCTACCCAAATCTCTCTCCCATTGAGATTGAAATTTAAAGTCGGGAAGAACACTCCCCTTCCAGTATTAATACAAAATTGAAATAGATCGTGGCACTGTCTGTAGAGTAATCCACAGTTTTTACCTATGTTCCCCTCCCTAAAGGCGATGACCTATCCCAATCTTTTGATCTCATAAAATGTCGCACTTGTAAGTAGGCCAAATAATCGCCCACTGGAATCCCAAATTTAATCTGTAGAGCCTTGAAGGACATAATATCAACTGAATTAAAAAAAAATAATTTAATAATAATTTATTTTCGTATATACCGCCCAACCAGTAGTTCTGGGCAGTTCACAATAGGAGAATACTGAGACATTTCAGCACATGGTACAGTTTCATAGAACACACTATCCACCTACAATCTAAAATTATAGAATAAAAGTAATACAATTGTTAAAAACATTCAAGTACATTGTTAAAAATTATTACAAAATTAAAACATACTATGACAATAAAAATAGAAACAAGACCTCATTTAAATATATCTAAATTAATATTCTTATTTGTCAAATAAATAGGTCTTTAATGATTTCCTAAATGTGAAGTAAGAATTAGATTGAACAGTTATCCGACTTAGCCAGGAGCTCATCTTCCCAGCTTCATACTCCAAAATCCTGTCTAAAAAGGTCTTAAAACGACAGGCCTTTGGAGTAGGGAAGATGAACTTTCCAGAATTTCTAGTTCCTTTAGTTGAATAAGAAAGTTTCAGATAGGGGGACAAATATGAGGGAGATAATCCAAAAAGCACCTTATAACAAATGCATCCAAACTTAAAAAGCACTCTGGCCCCAAAAGGCAACCAATGCAACTTGGTATAAAAAGGGCTAACATGATCATACTTTTTAAGATTAAAAATCAGGCGAACTGCAGCATTTTGCACCAACCAAAGTCTTAATATAATACAGAATATAATATATTACAGAATATAATACAGAAGTTTAGATTCTGACCAGCCAGTAGAAATGATGGGGATAATTGTATTATGCAGAATATAAGGGTGGGCCCCATAACCAATATGTATTAGATACACTTTTAGTTAAGACGTTAAAAGACACTATTATATGAAAGATGTAGCTGAGTAACACGCAGAGTACATATTTTTCCTTCATAGAACAAAATATTTTGGTTTAATGTTTGGAACAAGATGTTGGAGCCACAGCAATGGGTCCCTGAAAATGAGCTAGAGATCACACTAACATATATCTGTTTGTGAAGACATATTTTTCTTCCAGTAGTTGTTTAGATGATTTAGAGAAGTGGTCTCAAACTCAAACCCTTTGCAGGGCCACATTTTGGATTTGTAGGTACTTGGGAGGGCCTCAGAAAAAAATAGTTCATGTCTTATTAAAGAAATGACAATTTTGCATTCAGGTAAAACTCTTTATAGTTTATAAATCTTTCCTTTTGGCTAAGTCTTAATAACAATATTGTAATTTATAGCTAAAGAGACATATGATTAAGAAACTGTTTTATTTTACTTTTGTGATTATTTTACTTTTGTGATTATGAGAAACATACTGAGGGCCTCAAAACATTACCTGGCAGGCCGCATGAGATAGAATTAAGATCTGAGGAATATATGGAAGATTTGAGGGGGGCATGTACAATATGTAGCCTGTCCACATAATTATTTCAGCCAAACAGATACATTTTTAATTCCTTAGAACTCTCTCTATACCGTAAATCTGGTAGCCCTTCTCTGAAATGCCTCCAACCTTACAATGTCCATACAAAGCATGGGTTTGAAGAACTAAACAGAATATAATAATAATAGTTTATATACCGCAGGACCGTGAAGTTCTATGCGGTTTACAATGATTACAGAAAAATGTTACAAATTGAATAGAATTGACATAGTTAATATCTATTGTTTAACGGTTCTAGAGGGCTGGTATTGAGAGAGAGATTATGCGAATCAGTTTCCTATGTACTTTAAGAACAGGTATGTTTTCATTTGTCTCCTAAATTCCCTATATGTATTGGCAAGCGTAAGTAGTTGTTTCAGATCGTTGCCCCATAATGCTGCTTGATAGGAGAGAAGGTGTTGGTGATGAATTTTGAATTTACATCCTCTAACCGGTGGGGAAACAATATTCAAGTTTGAGCTTCTTTTATGTCTATTGGTTGAAAAAATCATGGTTGAAAAAATCTCTAAAAGATCTCAGGCCCATGCTCTCCCAACGCGCAAAAACTAAATTTCTACCTCCTGCTGGAAATTGAGGCTCCCCCCCAGAGGAAGGCCAAATAAGATACCATCACACCCCCATTGAATTCTCTCCTGACCTGATCCCAAATCCTAATAAGATGCAATAGGAAAGGGTTAGTCGTCAACTGGTGCCTGTGCCAGTCATCCAAGGAAGACCACAAAATACAGCGAAGTGACATCATTCCTCCCAAGTGCTGTTTCAATTGTACCCCCATTTCTGGGTTCCCAATCCCCAATCCAGCACCATTCGCAGTTGGGCAACACGAAAGTACCAGGATAAATTACATACCCCTCTCCCCCCTTATCACCCCACAACACCCCCTGTGAAATGTGCGGTGGTCTTCGCTGCCAAACAAAACTTCAAATCAGGCCGTGCAGTTTCCAAATAGTAGTAGCCGGCACCTGTACTGGTAATGTTTGAAAAAGAAACAACAATCGAGGTAAAACGTTCATTTTCACCACCGCAATTCTCCCCCACCAGGAGAGCCAAAGTCCATGCCATCTCTGAAGGTCCATTCGCACTTTACAAATTATGGGACTATAATTAACATCATACAGACTAGTTAGATCACTCGGGATATGAATCCCCAAATACCGCAATGTCCGGCTAGCCCACCTAAAGGGAAACCTCTCTCAGAGATAGCTAGTATCCATCGTCGCCAACGTAAGATTTAAAAGCTCTGTTTTAGCTAGATTGATTTTAAACCCAGATAACTTTCCATAATCCTCGAAAATTGATAACAATAGCGGAATAGAAGAACGAGGTTCAGTAATATATAGTAAGATATCATCTGCGAAAAACGCTATACGATGATCATATCCTGCAAATCGAATACCTTGAAGCTTTGCATGCTGTCTGATGTAGTGGGCCAACGGTTCTATTGATAAAGCAAATAGTAATGGGGAAAGAAGACACCCCTGCCAGGTCCCCCTCTCAATGGAAAAGAAATCGGTATAACCATTTATCCAGATACAAGCTCACGGAGACCGATAGAAGGCCTGAACCCAACCACAGAAAGACCCCCTAAACCCATATATACTCCATAACTTCCCATAAAAATTTCCATGAAACTCGGTCAAACGCTTTCTCCGCATCTACCGCCATCAGCACCGCCAGCTCTCTATTCTGCTGGATCTGCCACATCAAATGCAAAGTATGTCTAATATTGTCGCCAACTCATCTACCATGAATAAAACCGGCCTGATCTTGATGAATTAAACCGGGAAGCACTTTCCCCAATCGAAAAGCCAAAACTTTCGCAATGAGTTTAGCATCAACATTCAATAAAGATATCGGTCTATAGGACTCACAGCTCAACGGGTCTCGACCCGGTTTCAGCAACAAAGAAATGCCAGCCTCCCCCATAGTTCCAGTAACGCCTGACCCTCCCTGACACCATTTGCCATTCTAACCAAAAGAGGGCCCCAAGAGGTCTCCAAATTGCTTATAAAATTTGGCAGTATAACCATCAAGGCCAGGAGATTTGCCCAGCTTTGCCAATTTGATAGCTCCCAATATCTAATTGAGGGATATAGGCTCTTCAAGAAAACCTCTATCGTTCAGTGTCAGAGAGGGCAGTGGTACATTCCTAAGGAAACCATGTATCACCTCCGAATTTCCCAGTCCCTCACGACCATATAGTTCCCGGTAATACTGCACAAATGTTTTACCAATAGCAATATCTGTAAACTGCGACTCTCCTTTAGCATCCTGTACTCGTATAATAACCATTTTAGCTTGCTTAATCCTGATATAGCGAGCCAAAAATGCACTAGCTTTAATAATAATAATAACTTTATTTTTCTATACCGCCACAATCTTGCGACTTCTAGGCGGTTTACAGTGAAGAGAGCTGGGCAATCAGCGAATTACAGAGTACAAATAGAGAAGATGTCGCTGAACAGTCAGTGATTACAGAGTACAATTAGTGAAAATACAATATCAACATGTTGCAGTGAGGCGGGCTGGACAGACAGCGAATTCCAGAATACAGTTGGTGAAGATGTCACTGAACAGTACGTGGAAATAGAGTACAATTAGTGAGAATACAAGGTATCGACATATTGTTAATAAGTTTTACAAGTGGTATCTGACTAGGAGATAAATCTATCGAACAGTGCTGTCTTAATTTCTTTCCGAAATGCGCCATAGGTCGACCCGGCTCTGCTGATGTAATTGCCCAGCCAGATCTGCTGTTTGCTAGCTTGGAACTTAAAGGTTCTATCCAGAAAGGTCCTGTATTTGCAATCAGTGATCTTTGGAGAGGTAAAAATATAGCGATTTCTGGTTGTCCTTGTGGGGATGTGCAGCTCGAAATGTGGTAGGAGATAGGTAGGGGCCATTCCCCATACCATTTTAAAGCAAAAGCATGAGAATTTGAATATTATTCGTGCCTCCATTGGCAACCAGTGTAGCAGTTTGTAGTAAGGACTAATGTGTTCGCTTTTTTTCAGTCTGAATATTAGGCGGACAGCTGTGTTTTGCACTATTCTTAATTTTTTCAGTTTTTTTTAGGTACACCCACGTAAATGATGTTGCAGTAGTCCAGGGTGGATAGAATCAATGACTGCACCAGTAGTCTGAAAGACAGAGGGTCGAAATATTTTTTGATGGTTTTCAATTTCCACAGTGCAAAGAAGCACTTTTTTACCATCATGTTAGTGTGTTCGGCCATAGTCAAGTGGGTGTCTAAAGTGACTCCTAATATTTTTATAGTTTTTGATATTGGGTGATCGTGACCGTTTAGGTGTATTGATGTTATAGTGATTTTATCCTTTGGGCTAGCCAAGAACATTTTTGTCTTTTCAGTGTTTAATTTCAATTTAAAGTTGATAGTCCATTGTTCAATTTCAGTCATGATATGGGAAATGTGTTTTAAAATTTCATTGGTCGTGTTATTCAGGGGAATTAAAATAGAGATATCATCAGCGTATATGTAGTATTTTAGGTTTAGCTTTTGCAATAGGTGTCCTAGAGAAGAAATGTAAATGTTAAATAAGGTGGGTGATAGTGGGGAGCCTTGCTGTACTCCCAAAGGGTTTTTCCAAGAGTTGGGAGTATTTCCCATCGCAGATCACTTGATATGATCTTTTGGTTAAAAACCCTGAAATCAGTTCCAAACTCTTCTCGTGAGCCCCATTGCGTCTAGGCAATGTAGCATTATTTCATGATCCACTAGGTCAAATGCACTGCTAAAATCTAGTTGTAATATCAGAGCACTGGTACCTCTACTAAAGAGTCCGTATAGGTGGTTGAGGATTAACCGCTAAGACTGTCTCTGTGCTGAAACCTTTTCTGAAACCTGATTGGTGTTCGTTTAGGAGGTTAAATTTATCTAGGTGATTCACTAGTTCCAGGTTGACCATTCCTTCCAGTAGCTTGGTGAATAGGGGGATACTCGCTATGGGTTTGTAATTGGACTTCAGTGCGATTGAGTTATTTTGGTCTTTAGGGATGGGTGTGATCAGGATGTGTCCTATTTCCTCATGGTATGTCCCACTGATGAGAGTGGTAGTTATCCAGTTAAATAAGTCTTTTTTGAACTCAGGTACTGCAACTTTCATGATCTTAGATGAGCATTCGTCTAGCAAGCAGTTTGATTTGGAGTATTTGTTAAATAAAGCGAGGAATTGATGCCAATTAGGGGGCTCAAAATGATCCCAGAGCATGTCCACTCTGGGTAACCTTTCCTGCGGCCTGAATTGGAATTCGAAATCAGGTGTGGGTATAGGTATTGTTGCTCTTAAGTCTAAAATTTTTTTTGTTGAAGAAGCTGGCAAGGGTGTCGACTGATGGTATGTGTTCGTTATTCTTTTTCAGAATCTGTGTTGTGTCTGTTAGCCTGTTTACTAGTTTGAACAGTTCTCTGCTATTTAATTTAGAAGTTCCTATTTTTTGTGCGTAGTGTTTAGAACGTTTCTCTTTTATCCGGGTTTTGTATTTTTTCATTTTTTGTTTCCATTTATTTTTATCTTCCTCTTTGTCTGTTTTGAGCCATGTTCTTTCTAGTTTTCTGAGTTCCTGTTTAAGAACTAGTAGTTCAGCATCAAACCACTCTTTCAATACCCTCTCTTTCCTTACGTATGTTTATATAGGTGCTATTTGGTTTAACACTTCTTTGCTGAACTCTCCCCATTTAGTGGGGAAGTCCTGTTCTTCCTCAATTTTGGGATATAGTTCGTAATGTGCCCAGAATTCGGTTGGATTTATAATGCCTCTGCTGGTGACTGTTTTTTTCTTTATGTTTTTGCTTATGTGTTTTGCAAATGATTGTTTCTTTTGCCAGCGTAAATCAAAATTGCAGATAAAATGATCGGACCATATGCATTTCTCCCATGTTCCTGTACAATATTGTATTTTTGGTTCTGGGATGTCTTTGTGGGAAAAAGTGACTATATCTAATTGGTGTCCCTTTTCATGTGTTTCTTCCGTATCTGGTATTGTAAAACCGAGGGTAGTTAGAAACGTGTCAATTTCAATCACCTCTGGTTTTTCCACTTGTTCTAGGTGTATGTTTATGTCGCCCAACAACAGAATATACGGTCCTCTTATGATGTTTGCCGTGAGGAATTCGAAGAATTCTTCTTTGGCTCTTGTACATTTTTTTTGGGGGGGGAATAAAATAGTGTTACAACTAATGGTTCTTCCAGTTCAGTATTAGTGATCTTACAAGTTAGGATTTCCAATTCTTCTGTAGTTTTAAAATCTATCCTGTTTTAAGGGAAGAATTCTTTTAAGATTATTGCTAGACCGCCCCCTTTTTTCCAACTTCTAGGTAGTGGAATGATTTTGTAACCCTGTGGTAACATTTCTTTCATTATAACGTTAGTAACCGAGATCATCCATGTTTCAGTTAGAAATATGAGGTCTGGGTTCTTTTGTTCAATCCAATCATGTATCACCTGTGCCTTATTTCTCACGGAACGGGCGTTTAGATAGTATCCCTTGAACTTCTCATGGTGTGTTGAGGTAGGGATTTCAGTGTATACTAACTTTTTTAAAATTCTATTCTTGGTCTTGTTTCTGTGTGATTTGGAAGGTTTATGAGTAGTGTTTGCCATGGGGATTAGTAGCAGTCCTAGTTCGGAGCAGTCGTATAAGAATTGAGGGAAACCCATTGGTTTGTTCATCTTGGTTGGCCTATACCAAGAGAGGTGAATTGTTATTGGTTCAGAGGACCTTCCATCGTTATACCAGCTTCTATAACAGATTAAGTAGACTATGCCCAGTATTATTTGTAGTTTGTTTACAGCTGCCATTTTGGCTGAGTTCGTAGATGCCTAAGTGATACGGTAGGAAGTGGTCTTCAGGTTAGTCAGGTATTTAGTGTACTAACCCCTAGTAGGAATTTTATATTAGTCGGAATTTTTATGTTGGGACAGTTATGCTGTTATATTGACGTTGTTATATTGATGTTGATGCTTATGTGAATTCCGTATGGGTTTGAAATTCTAATCTAGTACATTGAAATTCTAAACTAGTATATTTTGTCAGCTGTTAGTAGTAGTTCTTATTAGTCAGACTTTTAGAGAGCAAACTGATGTAATTCCGAGTGGGTTTGAAATTCTAATCTAGTATATTGAATTTCTAATTAAATCTATTATGTTCATATACATGAATTTTAAGTTGTTCTCTTGCATATTCATAATCCACTAATTGAAATTGTCTGAGCTCTAACCAGACCTGCTGCAATTTTCCCAAAATCCTAGAATCTTGCGTGCGCTTATGTTCCAGCTCCAAAGAAAGCACTTGTTCCCACAATTGTAAAGATTCACGACTGTGTCTCTGCTTGATCCTACCTCCCCATTTGATAAGTACCCCTCTCACCACAGACATCAGAGCATCCCACAATACCCCATCAGTCACCGCCCCATTATCATTGAGGGTCATATAATCTCTAATCTCCTTCTGAATCTCATCCAACACCTCTGGAATAGCCAGTAGTGATTCATTAAGCCTCCAGTATCGGACACCTCCACTCTGCAAGACTCCCACACTCTGCACCATGACAGGGGCATGATCAGACACCTAAATCGCCCCAATGTCCGCCTCCTTGATAGTATCCCATAAATTTCTATGAACTCAAACTCCATCTATACAGGTAAATGTTTGCTGAGCATGTGAATAGAAAGAATAATTACGCTGCATGCCATGACACAAGTGCCAACAGTCAACCATGCCTAGTGTCTGCATGAAAGTTTGAAAAGCTCGAATTGAAGGTTTATGTGTCCCTCTGCCCCCTTTAGAATGATCCAGTTGAGCATCAGAAATAACATTAAAATCCCCACCTATATATAGACCCCATAAGGTAAACCTTGCAGGCATTCCTGAAGCCGGGGAAAAAATGATCCTGATCGCTGTTAGGTCCATAAATATTCACTATGGTCACCACTTTCCCCTGAAGAAGATCCTCAAGTACTATACAACGACCCTGGGAATCCTGATAAATATGGTCAATAGTGAGCTCCAACCCTTTCCTCACCACTATAGCAAGACCTCCTTCCTCTTTAGTGAAGCTTCTTCCTGATGCATCCAAATCTGATCAAAATAAGATCGTAATAAGGCTGCATCACGAGGTCTCAAGTAGGTCTCCTGGAGCAATCCAATATCCCACTTCATCCTTCTTAATTCCCGAAATACCACACTTCTCTTACACATTCACATTCCAAGAACCCACCTGCAGTACAGGAGTCTCCACTGCCCAATTCCCACCTTGCTGTGCTTGAAGCCTAGGAGCATCCCTACCCATCTCCCTTGCCCGCCCCCTCACCCCTTGTGAACTGATCCCTCTCTAGCAGGATCAGTCAGAGTAAAAATGATGTCAGTCCCAGAAGGCATCGCACCCCGCTACTCCCCTTGTCATCACCAAAATAAAGTCAGGATAGTGCAATAACATCCCCCACAGCAAAATTTCCATAAATACCACCCCAAGCATTGCCCTACCCACTATCCATCCCATTTTCCATTTATCAATATCCCACTACCCAGCACAAGTTAACCCCCTGGTTCACAAATAGATCAATACTTCAGCACACTCCCCCCAGCACCCAACTCAACACTCAAACCACTCCAGCCACTTTAGAGCTAAAAGTCATAACCAAACTATCCCCACAGATCTTACGAACTAGAGACTCAACAGAAGTCAGTATCCCATTAGGAAGCTTTCTTCAAGTGCCAGTTTTGGTAGACTTCTTTCCCCCTCAGGTAATCAGCTGCCATGGGGTCAGTTTGGCCACCCCACCCGAAGAAGGACCAGTAGAATCTTGGGTCGGCAATCCTCCACATCCTAAGTCTTTAAGCGCTAGTCACACATCCGCCACTTCTTCCACTTTCCTGGACCTCCCATTCACTGTTATCCAAAGTCCAAAGGGAAACAGCCAGTGATAACGATGCCCTTCACGGCGGAGCACCTGTGTAACATCGCGGAAAGCTCTCCATTTTTGCAGCGTAACCAATGCCAGGTCTTGATATATTCCAACTGCAACACCACTCCATTCAAACCGCTGATGACACCGTGCTGCTTGCAGGATGTGTTCCTTGAGCAAATAGTCCCCAAAACAAGCGATATTATCTCGGGGTCCATTAGATCTGGTCGGGCCAATGCTTCTATACACTCTCAGCAAGATGATACCGGAGGGTGCCACCGGATTCTCTTCCCCCAAAAGCTTACTGCAAAGGTCTTGAACTACCTGTTTACAGTCTTTATAATGATCCAAGTCAGGAATTCCTTTAAATCTCAGACTGCACCATCTCGATCTATTCTCTAAATCTTCCAATTGATTTTGCACCTCAAGCAGACTAGACGCTGTTTTCTCGTTCACCGCCAGTTTCTTCCACCGTGGTTGCCAATCGGGACATGTGCTCCTCCGATGCTGCAACCTGGCCTCCAAGCTCCCCTACCTCCGTCCGCAGTTCGGCCAGTGCAATCTTCACATCATCATGCATCCCCACTATTTTGGCTTTCAAATCTGCAAACCAATGTTCCATTTTAGATTAGAACTCCAACATCTCTGACCACGATGTTGCATTGCTGGAAGCTGAAGGCACGGACCCCGACCTCATCGCCATCTTGTTCCCAATCGATGGGGAGCTGGGAGAGCCTACACTGCTTTTATCGCTTGCACCACTTGCAACTTTTACTTTATCCAGGCGTTTGCGGGTCACCATCCACTGGGCAGCACCAACAGAACTCAAAAGATAGCAAAATCGCTCCTGGGAAGCAAATCTATCGCATAATTACTCAAGCCCAGAGAGAGCTCGAGATTTAAGCCGCCATCTCTCAGTCTGACGTCACTTCTTCCCACTTCAAATCTTATGTCCTTCGCCAGATACGGTCTCCAAAATTGAACACAATACTCCAAGTGGGGCCTCATCAACGACTTGTACAGGGGCATCAACACGTTCTTCCGTCTACTGGCTAGGCCTCTCTTTATACAGCCTAGCATCCTTCTGGCAACAGCCACCGCCTTTTCGCACTGGTTTTTCGCCTTTAGATCTTTGGACACTATCATCCCAAGGTCCCTCTCCCCATCTGTGCATATCAGCCTCTCATCTCCCAGCATATATGGTTCCTTCTGATTATTAATTCTCAAATGCATTACTTTGCATTGAATTTTAGTTGCTAGATATTAGACCATTCCTCTAACTTTAGCAGATCCTTTTTCATGTTTCCCATGCCCTCTTCGGTGTCTGTTACAAATCTTGGTACCTTCAGCAATGTCACTCACAAACATATTGAACAGGATCGGCCCCAGCACCGAACCCTGAGAGACTCCACTACTCACCTTTCCTTACTCCGAGCGATTTCCATTAACCACCCTTTGGTGTCTGTCCGACAATCAGTTTCTAATCCAGTTCACCACTTTGGGTTCTAACTTCAGCTCTTCAAGTTTGTTCAAGAGCCTCCTGTGAGGAACCATATCAAAGGCTTTGCTGAAATCTAAGTAAATTACATCTAGCATATGTCCTCAATCCAGTTCTCTTGTCACCAAATCAAAAAATTCAAACAGGTTCATTTGGCACAATTTTGTAAAGCCATGTTGCCTTGGATCCTGTAACTCATTAGATTCTAGGAAGTTCACTATCCTTTCTTTCAGCAACACTTCCATTATTTTTCCAACAACTGAAGTGAGGCTTACCGGCCTATAGTTTCCCGCTTCATCTCTGTGACCACTTTTGTGAATAAGGACCACATCCGCTCTCTTCCAATCCCCAGGAACCACTCCCGTCTCCAGAGATTTATTGAACAAGTCTTTAATAGGACCTGCTAGAACCTCTTTGAGCTCCCTCAGTATCCTGGGATGGATCCTGTCCAGTCCCATCGTTTTGCTCACCTTCAGTTTTTCAAGTTGTTCATAAACACTCTCCTCTGTGAACGGCGCAGAATCTACTCCATTTTCCTGTCTTACTTTGCCAGATAATCTCGGTCCTTCTCCAGGATTTTCTTCCATGAACACAGAACAGAAGTATTTGTTTAGCACGTTTGCTTTTTCCTCATCACTCGCCACATATCGGTTCCCAGCATCTTTTAGTTTAGCAACTCCATTTTTAATTTTCCTCCTTTCACCAATATCTGGAAAAAATTTTGTCTCCATTTTTACATTTTTGGTTATTTGTTCTTTTGCCTGGGCTTTTGCCTTGGCTTATTTCAGTTTCACCCAGTAGTCCTTTCTGTACTCCTCTTCTTGGGTTTTTTTATATTTCAGGAACACCAACTCTTTTGCCTTTATTTTCTCCACCACTAGTTTGGAGTACCACACCGGTTTCCTTTTTCTCTTGTTTTTATTTAT
Organism: Geotrypetes seraphini; assembly: GCF_902459505.1. Taxonomy (NCBI): domain Eukaryota; kingdom Metazoa; phylum Chordata; class Amphibia; order Gymnophiona; family Dermophiidae; genus Geotrypetes; species Geotrypetes seraphini. Next base: position 163,201,789 of record NC_047087.1, on the reverse strand, counting down.
TTTCTTCACATAAAGGTCCGTAGCCATTTTTATCGCTCCTTTCAGCTTAGACCACTGTTTTTCCACTTCTCTTATGTCCTCCCATCCTAACAGTTCTTTCTTCAGGTACTCTCCCATTTTTTTAAAGTCCATAAGTTTGAAATCTAGGATTTTAATATTGTGCGGCCGCTTTCCATTTTAGCCGTTATATCAAACAAAACCATTTGATGATCACTACTTCCCAGGTAAGCACCCACTCAAACATTAGAGATACTCTCCCCATTTGTGAGGACCAGATCCAATATCACTTTTTACCTCATGGGTTCTGTCACCATTTGCTTGAGCAGTACCTCTTGAAAGGCATCCACAATCTCCCTACTTCTTTCTGATTCCGTAGACGGAACATTCCAGTCCGCATCCATCAGGTTGAAATCTCCCCAAAGCAGCACCTCCGCTTTCCTTCCAAACTTTTGGATATCCACAAGCAGATCCTTATCAATTTGCTGTGATTGAGTCAGAGATTTGTAGACTATACCCACATAGATAGAAGTTCCATCTTCTCTTTTCAGAGTGATCCATATCGCTTCTTCCTCTCCCCAGGTCCCTTGCATTTCAGTCGCTTGGATATCGATCTTTATATAGAGAGCTACTCCTCCACCTTTTTGACTATCTCTGTCCTTCCTAAAAAGATTATATCCCGGTATGTTTGAATCCCATCCATGGGATTCACTGAACCATGTCTCTGTGGTAGCGACAATATCCAGATGTGCCTCTAATATCAGGGCTTGCAGATCATGAACTTTGTTGCTTAGACTACGAGCATGTGTGGTCATTGCTTTTCAGCTATTTTTAGCAGTAATCTCCTTTTTCATATAATTTTTTGTTTCGTTTCACTTTCTGTTGCAATGCTAAGAAGTGAGTTGCTGATATTGTTTACATTGCAATCTTTACTACCATCACATCTTGCCTTTTGCAGGGGGTGGTGTATTTAGGAGAGTGTATTTAGTCATAAGGGATCTAAGTTAAGGATTAGTGTACTCTGTTAGTCATATGGGACCTAAGTTAAGGAATAGTGCTTTCTACTGGAGTTTAGACAAACGGGTCTGCTATGGACCATTTACAAGAAAACTTAAATCTTGTTTTTTTAATAATTCTTTTTGATAGTTTTTAATAAGCTTGCTCTGAAAAAAAATAGCTCTCTCATCATAATTCAACTTGAGTCTTATTTTGGGAGAGGCAAGTAATCTAATAATAATAGGCTGAGAACCTGGGGAACTGGATTCAATTCCCACTGCTGCTCCTTGTGACTCTAGGCAAGTCACTTAATTGCCTCAGGTGCAAAAACTTAGACAGAGACTAGGGACAGAGAGAGTACCTTTGTATGATAAAAAGTGTAAACTGCTTTGATTGTACCAAATTTGCAGGTTTAGAACTCGTGACTTCGGTTTTTAGCAAGTTTCTAAACCCTGACCCACTCCCGCCTCCCAGACCTCTCCACACTGTACCTGGTGGCCTAGCGTTTAAACAGGGTAGGAGCAATCTGGGCCCAGATAGGCGATGGCTTAGATATAGCAACAACAGGAGGACACTCAAGCTACAATGAATACTGTTTGAGATAAGTAATTTAGCTGCCTGCTAAACAAGTAGTACACTCTGTATTTCACTCGTTAAAATAGAAGTTTTAAGTTGCACTTAGGAAAAGCTTGGACTTTTTATCATAATATTGAAGCTACACTCTTTTGAAAACTTTTCTAAAAAAACAAGTTTAGGATGTTGGGCCTATGACTGGAGTGTGAAGCTGTGAAAATACGCTGACCGTTCAGTCCATGATAGGACTACGCGTAGACTCCGAATCTGAGGCCCCGGTTTGATACATTGTGTATTCTTTACACGAAGTGGTTATTATTGGATATATGAGTATTGGTTTTGTTAACCACTTGGGTTGGGTTTTTTAGTTTGACCTCCAAACTAACCATAAATGGGATGGTGGGTGTGTTGGCAATTCAGGAGAATAAATTTTATAAAACTGCCTGGCCAAAGTGGCCATCCCATCTGGAAAAAGAATCCAGACAATAATGAGAGGTGAAGGTATGAATGGAGGATCAAGTGGCAGCTTTCCTCAATAGGAGTAGATCTAAGGAAAGCTACGGATGCCGCCATGGCTCTAACTCGGCGGCTGCAGAGAGAAGCAGGAGCTAAATCGGAGGAATCCGGGGCAGCGCAGAGGAAAGGCAAGGTCGGAGAGGGGAGGAAGCCAAACCGGAGAGCAGAGGGGAGATAGCTGGATCGGGGTAGTGGCGAGAGGTAGCTCCGCCCACCCCCACCGCGTCAGAGGTCGCGTCGGAGCCCGGGCCGCCCCTTTAAAAGAAGGGGGGCCAGAGCACGAGGCGATCTCGGCGGCTGCAGAGAGAAGCAGGAGCTAAATCGGAGGAATCCGGGGCAGCGCAGAGGAAAGGCAAGGTCGGAGAGGGGAGGAAGCCAAACCGGAGAGCAGAGGGGAGATAGCTGGATCGGGGTAGCGGCGAGAGGTAGCTCCGCCCACCCCCACCGCGTCAGAGGTCGCGTCGGAGCCCGGGCCGCCCCTTTAAAAGAAGGGGGGCCAGAGCACGAGGCGATCTCGGCGGCTGCAGAGAGCAGCAGGAGCTAAATCGGAGGAATCCGGGGCAGCGCAGAGGAAAGGCAAGGTTGGAGAGGGGAGGAAGCCAAACCGGAGAGCAGAGGGGAGATAGCTGGATCGGGGTAGCGGCGAGAGGTAGCTCCGCCCACCCCCACCGCGTCAGAGGTCGCGTCGGAGCCTTGAGAAGGAGCCCAGGCAGCCCAGCAGCAAACCTAACTTTAACCTAAAAAACCTAACTTTAACCTAAAAATCCTAACTTTAACCTTAAAAAAAAAAAAAATAAAATATATATATATATATATATATATATATATATATATAAAATTTATTCTCCACTTTCTTCTTTCTCTACCCTCTCGGCTTCTCATTCTTCTCTCTCTCTCTTCTCTTTCAGCTAGCTGCACGCCGGAAACCACTCTCAACCACCGAGGGACCGTAGGAGCAAGGAGAAAGAAATGGAGGCTACAGGAACCCAGCAGAGCTACCCAGTTTACTGCATCGAGTGTCATATGTATGACTACCTCCCCTCCGGGAGGCGGGCATACATATGCGGTCGGTGTCAGGAGCTGGATAGCCTGAGGATGGAGGTCGGCAGATTGAGAGTCAAGGTCCAGGAACTGGAGGGACTACGCAACACAGAGGAGACGAGCTGGTCAAACAAGGACACAGACGGAGCAGGCCTCATTGTGGACCAGGTGAGGGACCTCGAGAGATTCATCGAGGAGGCCTATAGGAAGGTGGAAGGACAGGACCAGCAGCTGTACAGACGGATGTCGGCAGACGAGACCCAGGATCCACAAGGCGACACCGGGGAAGGACCTAGCGGAGGAACCACACAAGAGGAGGAGACCGTGACTCACCGAGACCCCGAGGGAGAGACACCGCACTACACCGAGGACACGGACCTGAGACAGAGGAGGTTGCTGAGGAAAGGGAAGTCTGCTATTGTGGTGGGAGACTCGATCTTGAGAGAGGTAGATAGTCACATAGCTGGAGGAAGGGAGGACCGGCTAGTGACTTGTCTCCCAGGGGCCAAGATACGAGACGTCACTGATAGGATCGAGAGGATCCTGGACGGAGCAGAGACAGAGGAGACTGCGGTGATAATCCATGTCGGAACGAATGATGTGAGCCGGAGGAACTTCAGCATGGCCACGCTGACTGACCAGTTCAGGGTCCTGGGACGAAAACTGAAGCGGAATACCCGGAGGATAGCATTCTCAGAGATCCTGCCTGTACCGAGAGCAGATGCAAAGAGGCAGGCAGACCTCCAGGCTGTGAATACATGGTTGAGGAGATGGTGCCAGGAGGAAGGCTTCCACTTTGTGAGGAACTGGACGTCGTTCTGGGAAAAGAGTAGGCTCTACCGGCGGGACGGCCTGCACCTGAGCACAGAGGGAACTAGAATACTGGCCACCAATGTGAGGAAGGAGATCGAGAGGGCTTTAAACTGAGGAGAGAGGGAATGCCGACAGCTGATCTGATGTTGACGCTTCGGACAACAGTATCCAGAACAGATGCTGAACGGGCTGACTGCATAGAGGAAGTAGAGAGACCGATGGATCTTATGATCAGACAGCGAGGGAAACAACAGGTAAAGAGAGCTTGCTGGGAGGAGACTAAGGGGCATGGGGACACAGGGGAACTGGGTGGCACAAGGGCGAAAACGGAGGGCAATATAGGGGTGACACAAGGCGAGGGGGATCGAACAGAGGCCAGGGCCCAGGAGGGGGCAAGAAAACCCGGAGGAAAAGCGGGGAAGTGGGGTGACGGGAATGTGGGGAAACTGAAAGCTACGAGGGTAAAAGCTGAGGGCAAAGCAGAAATACAGGGAACAGGAGAGGCGGCCCAGGTAAATGCAGAGGTGGAAGAAAAACGACGGGACCTGCGATGCTTTTACGCAAATGCAAGAAGCCTCACGGCCAAAATGGGTGAACTAGAGGTCGTGGCCAAGGGGGAAGACCTGGATATAATTGGAATTACAGAAACATGGTGGACAGAGGAGAATCATTGGGATGTAGCGCTGCCGGGGTACAAACTCTACAGAAGGGACAGGACCCACAAGAAGGGGGGAGGCATAGCACTATATATAAAGGACTCTATCTACTCGGTCGGGATGGATATGGCAACGAAGGCAGAGGGGCTGGAATCGCTATGGGTCAAATTGCCAGGAAACAAGGGTGCAGGCATAAAACTGGGGCTGTACTATCGCCCACCTGGTACGCCGGAAGGAGTCGGACACGACTTGGAAGCTGAACTAAGACAGGAGTGCAGGACTGGAAGTGTGACAGTGATGGGGGACTTCAACTACCCGGGGATAGACTGGAGTAAGGGTCACTCCAACTGCACTAGGGAAACAGGATTTGTAGAAGCTGTGAGGGACTGCTTCATGGAGCAACTGGTCAGGGAACCGACGCGAGGGAGTGCTACTCTTGACCTCATCTTGAACGGATTAGGGGGGCCTGCAAGTGGGGTAGAAGTGGGAGGACCACTAGGCAACAGTGACCACAATGCGATCAGATTCACATTAGAAAGGGGGACACCCACAGTAAGGAGGACCGCAACAACTGCGCTCAACTTCAAGAAAGGGGACTATGTTGCTATGAGGGAAATGGTGGGGAGGAAGCTCAAAAACATCTTTAGGATGGAGACTGTGGAAAGCGCCTGGACCCTATTCAGGGACACCCTGCAGGAAGCACAAAGAAGGTACGTCCCCAGTTTCAGGAAAGGCTGCAAGAACAAGAGGTCAAAGGACCCAGTTTGGATCTCAACAGAAGTAAAGAGGGCAATAAATGACAAAAAAGTATCCTTCCGGAGATGGAAAAAGGACCCAACGGAGGAAAATCACCAGGCGCACAGGAATTGCCAAAAGGAATGCCACCGAGAGGTTAGAAAAGCAAAAGGAAAATACGAAGAGGGGCTGGCCAGGGAAGCGAAAAACTTCAAGGCATTCTTCAGTTACGTAAAGGGGAAGCGACCAGCGAGAGATGAGGTGGGGCCGTTGGACGATGGGGATAGGAAGGGAGTGATTAAGGAGGATAAAGAGATAGCTGAGAGGTTGAACACGTTCTTCTCGTCGGTTTTCACGAGAGAAGATATATCTAATATACCGGACTCAGAGGAGCTCATGAGTGGGGAACAGGCTGAAAAATTGGAGCACATAGAGGTAAGTAAGGAGGATGTCCTCAAACAGATAGACAGGTTAAAATGCGGCAAATCACCGGGTCCGGACGGGATCCACCCAAGGGTTCTGAAGGAACTAAGACAAGAAATAGCGGGCACAATCCAGCATGTTTGCAACCTATCCTTAAGAACTGGAGAGGTACCAGAGGACTGGAGATTGGCGAATGTCACACCTATCTTCAAAAAGGGATCGAGGGGTGACCCCGGGAACTACAGGCCGGTGAGCCTGACTTCAATTATAGGGAAGATGGTGGAAGCTATGATCAAGGACAGCATTTGCGAGCACATTGAGAGAAATGGCCTACTGAGAAAAAGCCAGCACGGATTCTGTAAGGGAAGGTCGTGCTTAACGAACCTTCTGTACTTCTTTGAGGGAATAAGCAGTCGGGTGGACAATGGGGAACCCGTCGACATCATTTACCTCGATTTCCAAAAGGCTTTCGACAAGGTTCCACATGAAAGGCTGCTTAGGAAGCTGTGGAACCACGGGGTGGGAGGGGATGTGCACAGATGGATCGAGCACTGGTTGTCGGGTAGACTGCAGAGGGTCGGAGTAAAGGGCCAATTTTCTGACTGGCGGGGAGTCACGAGCGGTGTGCCACAGGGATCGGTGCTGGGGCCGTTACTCTTCAACATATTTATCAATGACCTGGAAAAGGAGGCAAAGTGCGAGGTTATAAAATTTGCAGACGATACCAAACTGTGCGGCAGAGTTAGCTCCAGGGAGGAGTGTGAGGACCTGCAAAGGGACCTAGACAGGCTGGAAGACTGGGCAAACAAATGGCAAATGCGCTTTAACGTGAAAAAATGCAAGGTCATGCATATAGGGAAAAAGAACCCGTTGTTCAACTACAAAATGGGGGGGGCATTGTTGGGAGAAAGCAGTCTTGAGAGAGACTTGGGTGTGCTAGTGGATGCATCACTGAAGCCATCTGCACAGTGCGCAGCGGCCTCGAAAAAAGCCAACAGGATGCTGGGCATCATAAAGAGGGGCATAACAACCAGGACGCGGGAAGTCATCATGCCATTGTATCGATCGATGGTGCATCCTCATCTGGAATACTGCATTCAATATTGGTCGCCGTACCTCAAGAAAGACATGGCGGTACTTGAGAGAGTCCAAAGGAGAGCAACGAAACTGGTAAGAGGGCTGGAACACTGCCCATACGCCGAGAGGTTGGACAGGCTGGGGCTCTTCTCTCTGGAAAAAAGGAGGCTCAGGGGTGATATGATAGAGACCTTCAAGATCATGAGGGGCATAGAGAGGGTGGATAGGGACAGATTCTTCAGGCTGAAGGGGACAACAGGTACGAGGGGGCATTCGGAGAAACTGAAGGGAGATAGGTTCAAAACAAATGCAAGGAAGTTTTTCTTCACCCAAAGGGTCGTGGACACTTGGAATGCGCTACCAGAGGAAGTGATCGGGCAGAGTACGGTACAGGGATTCAAACAGAGACTGGACAGATTCCTGGGGGATAAAGGGATCGTGGGATACTGAGAAAGTATAGAAACCTAACCAGGTCGTGCATGTGCAAGACCGGAGGGCTAGGACTTCGATGGGAAGATAGGACTCATCAGGAAACCAAGGTGGCATGGGGGCCCCTTCTGGTGATTTAGACAGGTCATGACCTGTTTGGGCCGCCGTGGGAGCGGACTGCTGGGCGTGATGGACCTATGGTCTGACCCGGCGGAGGCACTGCTTATGTTCTTAACTTTATGGGCTGTGACTCGACCCTCTAGATGCAGTCCAGCCTGAGCATAACAGAAAGAGATGCAAGAAGCCAACCAGTTGGAGATGGTGTGCTTGGATACTGGGTGTCCCAACTTGTTTGGATCAAAGGAGACAAAAAGTTCAGGAGAAGATCGCTGTGGCTTATTCCTTTGCAAGTAGAAAGCTAAAGTATGCTTATAGTCCAGAGTATGAAGAGCTGTTTCTCCAGGGAGAATGAGGCTTTGGAAAAACACTGAAGTACAATGGATTGATTGAGATGAAATTCTGAAACCACTGTAGGTAAGAATTTAGGATGAGTATGAAGGACCACTTTGTCATGATGGAAGACTGTGAAAGGTGGGTCCGCTACTAAAGCTTGTAGCTCACTGAGTCTGCGAGGAGACGAGAGCAATGAGGAAGACCATTTTCCAAGTGAGATATTTTAGATGAGCCGAAGACATAGGTTCAAATGGAGGTTTCATCTACTGAGCAAGAATATTGAGATCCCAAACCACTGGAGGCAGTTTGAGAGGTGACTTGACATTGAAAAGTCCTTTCATGAATCCGTTTTTGCATTCCCGCATCAATTCTGCTTCCAGCTCTTTATCGTTTGCTTCTGCTTGTCCAGGTGGACAATAGTACAGTCCCAATTTTATGTCGAATCCATTTCTTCCTGGTAATTTAACCCATAATGATTCCAATCCTTCCGCCTTTTCTGCCGTATCCATTCTGGTTGAGTGAATGGTGTCCTTTATATACAGTGCTATTCCTCCACCCTTCTTGTGAGTCCTGTCTCTTCTATAGAGTTTGTACCCTGGCAGTACTACGTCCCATTTGTTTTCCTCATTCCACCATGTTTCCGTGATTCCAATGATGTCTAGGTCCTCTTTTTTGGCCGTGACTTCAAGTTCTCCCATTTTGGTCCTTAGGCTCCTTGCATTTGTGTACAAGCAATTTAAGTCCTGTTTTTTTCTTTTTCCTGCTGTTCTTCCTTGTGATTTGCTCCTCTTGCCGTCCCCCTCTGCCAGCCCCTGATTTCTGTTTCTTTCTTCCTCTTCCTTTGGCGAGTCTTTTTCGTCCTCAACCTGTTTCCTCATTTTCACCTGTTCTTCTAGCTCCTGCTGTTTGCTCTTCTTTTTGTTTTCTAGTTTCTTTTGATCCTTAGACTCCTGTAGTTCATCTTTTGTTTCTTCCCAGCATTTTTCCCGCTCAGTATCTTCTTTGGATACTCTAGTCCGAACTGTCGACGTCAGGTCGACTGTTGGCTTTCCCCTTATCAGTTTAATGCCTGCTCTATTCCTCTCTTGACGTTGTTCACCAGCAGTCTCGTTCCTGCCGTGCTCAGGTGTAGTCCGTTCCTCTTGAAGAGCTTGTTCTTCCCCAAAAAAGTTGTCCAGTTCCTCACAAAGTGGAAACCTTCCTCTTCACACCATCTCCTCAGCCATGCATTTATTGCTTGTAGTTCGGTCTGCCTCTTCACATCTGCCCTCGGTATTGGCAGGATCTCTGAGAATGTTATCTTCTGTGTCCTCAGCTTCAGTTTCCTTCCCAGGAACTTGAACTGCTCAGTTAGTGTAGTCCTGCTGTAATTTCTCCTGTAGATTGGCAGTTTTGTTGAAAGGTACCAAGCTGTCAGGATAGAAGACTGCAGGTTGGGAGACCCCTGACTGTGTAAGCAGAGACTGAAAAACTGGTAGAAGTATTGGTTCACTGCTGCTGAGTTGAAGTAGAAGGGAGAACCAAGGTAGTTTGGGCCACCGAGGAGCTATGAGAATCATGGTGGCATGTTCGTGTTTGAGTTTGACGAATGTCTTGAGAATGAGAGGGAATGAAGGAAATGCATAGAGGTATTTGCTTGTTCATTCCAGAAGAAACACATCTGCCTCCTGGCGTTGAGGAGAGTAGATCCTGGAGCACAACTGAGGCAGCTTGTTGTTGTGGGGAGACACATAGAGATTTATTTGAGGAGTTCCCCACTGAGAAAAAATGTGATGGAGAGGCGATGAATTGAGTGTCCATTTGTGAGGTTGTAGAAGACAACTCAATTTGTCCATCAGACAGTTTTTCTCCCCTTGAATGTAGACTGCTTTCAGATAGACACTGTGAAGAATTGCCCAATTCCAAACCTTCTGAGCTTCGTGGCAAAGAAGGAGGGATCCTGCTTGTTGACATAGTACATGGTGACTTGATTGTCTGTACGAATGAAGACAACTTGAATGTTAAGAAGATGTTGAAAAGCTTTGAGAGCGTTGAAGATCACTCTGAGTTCCAACAGATTTATGTGACTCCGACGATCTGTGCTGGACCAATGCCCTTGAGTACGAGATGAGCCCCCCAAGCGTAGGTCAGGAATCTGTGGTGAGGACCTTCTGATGAGGGGACATTTGAAACAGTAAACCTCTAGAGAGATTGGAAGAGAGCATCCACCAGTGGAGAGACTGTTTGAACAAAGGAGTCACTGTAAAGTGCTGAGAGAGTGGATCGGAAGCCTGCGCTCACTGAGATGCCAGGGTCCACTGAGGAACTCTGAGGTGAAGTCTGGCAAAAGGAGTCACGTGAACTGTACAGGCCAAGTGACCTAGTAGAACCATCATGTATCTCACTGAAAGTGAAGTAAGGGATGACACTTTTAGGCAAAAGTAAATGAGAGCATCCTGATATTGTTGTGGAAGGAATGCTCTGAGGTGCACAGTGTCCAGTACAGCTCCGATGAACTGTAGGTTTTGAGAGGGCTATAGCTGGGATTTTGGAAAGTTGATTTCAAACCCCAATTGTTGAAGAAACCAAATAGTCAGTTGATTCACTACAATAACCCCCTGAGATGTTGCCTCTTTGATGAGCCAGTCATCTAAGTAGGGAAAAACCTGGAGACCATGGTTTCGCAGAGCTGCTGCTACAACTAGGCACTTGGTGAAAACTCTGGGAGATGATGCCAGGCCGAAAGGCAGCACTCTGTACTGAAAATGATGATTTCCCACCCGAAATCTGTGGAACTTGCGATAGGCTGGATGAATGGGAATGTGAGTGTAAGCTTCTGAGATCTAGAGAGCATAACCAATCAATGTGATCTAGAAGGGGATACAAGGATGCTAGAGAAAGCATCTGAAATTTTTCTCTGAGAAGAAATTTGTTGAGAGCTCTGAGATCCAGGATAGGTTGCAGATCCTCGTCTTCTTTGGGACAAAGAAGTAATGGGAGTAAAACCCCATGCTCTGCTGTTTCAAAGGAACCTCCTCGATGGCATGGAGACAAAGCAGAGCTTGAGCTTCCTGAATAATAATAATAATAATTTTATTCTTATATACCGCCAAAGCCGTGGTAGTTCGAGGCGGTTTACAACAAAGAAGAGCTGGACAATCAGCGAATATAGGTACAATGTAAGATCATCAAAATACAGGAGAGCATGATACAGAGGTGAGGCATGAGAGATCTTGGGAACAATTCGGTTGGAGATAGAGAGGTAGGGCTTAAGAGGACTTGATTACAAATTGGTTGAACAAGTTTGTTTTTACAAGTTTTCTGAAACTTAGGTAGGAAGAGGAGTGCGAGATAATGTTACCCAACCAATTGTTCAATTGACCTACTTGGAAGGCAAGTGTTCTGTTCAGGTATCTTTTGTAATGTTGGGTGGTTGAATAGATGGACTCTGTGTGGGGGTCTGGATGGACAATCTAGGTTGAAGTGGGGAACCAAGTACATGAGGGCCGAACCTAGAATGGTTTGAAACAGAGACAGGCAAATTTGAACACCACTCTCGCTTCGAGGGGCAGCCAGTGGAGTTTTTGGTAGTAGGGAGTTAGGTGTTCCCAGTTTTTTAACCTAAAGATCAATCGGATTGCCGAGTTTTGGATGATTCGGAGTCTTCGAGTGATTTTTTTTAAAGACCCCAGATAAATGATGTTACAGTAGTCGAGTGAGCTTAGAATGGAGGATTGCACCAGTTAGCGGAATGAGACAGCATCAAAGTACTTTCTGATAGTTCTTAATTTCCACAATGTTGAGAAGCCTTTTCTGACCAGCAAGTCGGTGTGAGCTTCAAGGGTAAGGTAGCGGTCCAGAGTTACTCCCAGAATTTTTATTGAATCTGTAATCGGAAAGACTTGACCATTCAAGGAAATTGATGAATCTTTGATTTTGTCGTTCTGGGACAGATTAGAAGGATACTCTCTTGGGGGAAGATCTAGTGGAACCTGGATGAAGTGAAGATATTATCCTTCCCTGATGATTATGAGGACCCAGAGGTCGGATGTAATTTTTGATAGAAATGATGGAGATGACCCCCTATGGGAAAAGGAGAGGACAGAGGCAGAACGATTAAGGTTATGGTCTGTGTTAGATGGTCAAAAAAGACTGAGGGGCTTTGGATGCAGCAGGAGTCTGAAGTTTACGCTGTCGTTGCTGCTGCTGCTGTTGATGTGGTTACTTAGGAGGCGGCCTTGAATAAGGTGCTGCCTTCTGAGAATAATGCCTCTGGTACAATGGAGGAGGCCTATAACCGTTAGAGGTGGAAGGCTTCGGCTTTGGTCTGATGATGGAGGCAAATGACTTTTAATGTTCAGATAAGCACTTTTTAGCTGACCCGATAGAGTCATCAAACAACTCATTGCCCTGGCATGAGATGTTAGCCAGGCAATCTTGTAGATTCGGATCCATATCCACGGTGCGGAGCCAGGCTAGACGGTGCATCACCACTGATAAAACAGTGACCCTAGAGGACATCTCAAAAGTGTCATATGCAGCCTGGACCATATGCATGCGAAGTTGACCTAGAGTGGAATGTATATGCTGGAACTCTGACAGACGATGTTCTGAGATGTACTTGAAGAAATTGGGCATAGCACTGACTCAATATTTGAGATATGATGTAAAGACAAAGTTGCAGTTTAAAATTCTATTTATCATCATAGAATTTTGATACAGCCGACAGCCAAACTTGTCCATGGTCCTTCCCTCTCGGCCAGGTGGGACTGTGGCATAGACCTTGGCCGGATTGGTTCTTTTCAACAAAGAACCAACGAGAAGGGATTGATGGGATAGTTGAGACTTTTCAAATCCCTTACCGTGGATCATTTTATATTGAGATTCCCAGTTTTGCTGGGACAGCAGGAACGGAATATGGTGTATCACGATTTCTTTTGAAAGTATGAGTGAAAATGCCATTCATGGTAATTTTAATGAATCCCTAGGAGGACTCCTTAAGAGTATTTTGAATCAGACTCCCAAGTGATGTTAAGGTCTTTACTCATTTGGTATAGAAATTTGGTAAATGACACTGAAGAAGAGGGGTGGTCTTGTTGAGGCAAATGGCAACGAGAGCCCCTCGAAGTACCTCGCATAGCCGAGAAAGAAGGTGAAGCCTCTCTGGAATATTGATACCAGAGGACATTCCAATTTGGAAAAACCAGCTGGTGAAGAAAACTTTGAACGAGAAGAACTCAACTGATGAGAATGCTGTGGTTCTGTAGCTGGTTGCGTCGAGGAGTCTTGATGCCTCGAGAAACAAGGTCTGTCTCGAGAAGACGACCTGGGCCTCGATGAATGTCTCGAGAGATGGTGTAGAGATGAGCTGTGCCTCAGAGAACGAGGTGGTGAACTCGAATCCAGCCTCGATGAAGAATGCCGAGGAGTCCTCGCCCTGTGCCTCGAAGAAGGCAATGCCTTAAGCGTAGAGGTTGGGCTGGAAGTTGGAGATTGAAGTCGAGACATTGATAAGGATTCAGTTCCTTGTGCAGATGTATCTTGAGGCACTTGCAAAGACTCAACTCCTTGCATAGAGTGTATAGATTGATCTTGAGGCACTCTCAAGGACTCGACTTCTTGTATTATTGCTGAGTGCTCAAGTTGGATTGCAGGAAACAGGGTCGAGGCAGGAGTTACTTTGGCAAGCATGTTACCAAACTCCTGATGCAGAATAACTTCCAACATACTCTGCAAAGCCAGCACAGAGACCACTGGATCTGGTACTCTTGGTGTGGACATGGACTCCAAGGAAGACAACCTCAAGGAAGAGTGTTGCCTCGATTTCGAGACACGTTTTCTAAATAACCTCCGACTCACCGGTTCTAAAGGTGGCATGTCTGTAAAGGTTGGCTTAGCTATCTTACCTGATGAAGAAATCAAGGATAATGGCGCCTCAGGGGAAGATTTAGCTGATTTTCCTTAAGACAAAGACTTCCCTATTGAGGAAGGTTTGATCAAGGTCAAGGTTGAAGATTTTGGCCCCAGACTTTGCTGGAGTCGAGGTTGGGCCCAGAATCAGGGTCAAGGCCTTAAGCAAAGACCGATCCATTCCATCAAATATTTTTTCAATCTCAATGTGATGACGTTTAAGGGCTCGATTTTGAAGTATAGCACAGCAGATGCACGATTCCGGACGATGATCAGGAACTAAACACTGTGCATACCACTTATGTTGACACTGGCTACACTTTTTGAACCCTGTGACCGGCCACGACATAGAATGGAACCCAGCCGCGGCAAAATTGATGCCCGCAGAGTAAGAAGAAAAACCCAAACAAAATTTTCTTTTTTTTTTTTTTTTAAATTAAAATGAAATGTACAAATAAACACAGTGATCCTATAAAGAAAAAACACGAGCCACGGTGAAAGAAGGCACGAGTAGAACTAACTCTCGTGCAGAGACTTGAAATTAGGGCTTCTCAGCTTCGCGTAAAACTTAGAACTGAGGAGACGCTAATGAGACACGCGCCCTATCTCGGGCAGGAAGGCACTCGCACATGTGCAGTGCAGCAGTCATGAACTTTCTAAATTCTTCAAGCAAGTCTGCTTGTGAAGCTGCCGCATCGGGGCTCCGTGGATGACATCACACATATGTTGAGAATATGCTGCCTGCTTGTCTTGGGATAATCAGACGATACTTCTTGGAACCAGACTTTTCTCAACTACTCTACGCCTTTGTTCTCTCTTATATGGACTACTGCAACGTGCTACTAGATGGGCTTACTACAAAATAACCAAAATTTTTCATGAACTTTCCATCAGTATACTTTTAACATCTTATACAATCCATTCAAAGATTAAAATTTTAGGAATCGTATTAGATCAACATCTTACTATGAAAACCCAGATAGATACTGTTGTATGTAAAAGTTATTTTACTTTATGGAGACTACGAACAATTAGACCCTATTTTGAATTTTCAGGCTTTAAATTATTGGTCCAGTCATTACTGTTGAGTCTCCTTGACTATTGAAATATTGCTTATTTATCAATTACTAAGAAGGAATTATTGAGATTATCATTGATACAGAATACAGCAGTTACATTGATTTATGAATTGAAGAAATACGATCATGTTACGTTATTTTATTGCAAATTGCATTGGTTGCCTGTGGAAGCTCGGGTATTGTTCAAGTTGGGTTGTTTTTGTTACAAGGTTTTATATGGTGCAGCCCCTACTTATCTGGCTAATAGTTTTTCCATAGCTACGCAAAAATGCAGTAGAAAAACTCTTGCTCTGTTCAATTTCCCTTCTTTAAAAGGTTGTAAAAGCAAGAAATTCCTAAATCACTCTTTAGCATCTCAGGCAGCTTCTCATGAAAAATAATTTTGATCATTGTCGCTCACAGCTGTTTCTTAAAGACATTTTAGAAAACAGCTAAAAACCTATCTCTTCTCCAAATACCTGACTAGCTGACATTCAAATATACAATTATGTTTAATGTTTATAATCTTTTGTAAACCGCGTAGAACTTTTTGGTAACGCGGCCTATAAGTATAATGTTATGTTATGACTATGATGAGTACAAAATGCCACCATCCGACTTCTGAAGAACCTCTACATACAAGACCTGATCACCCCAGCATTGCGTGTTGCACACTGGCTGCCGATCGACAAACAATGTATATTCAAAGGCCTACAAACTCTTCCACAACATGGTATCAGTAACATGGCTCCAAACTTCCGCCCAACGCCCTGAATCAACCGCTTCGCTCACAGGAAGAAAAGCAATTACATGTGCCCTCAGGATGCATCCTCTACTTTGAGAATATCCGAAAAAGATCTTACTCGCAATACCTACCGGACCTCTAGAACTACCTACCCACATAAGATCATTAGAAGGTCTACTCTTCCCCTGACCCTCCATGAATGGGCGCTAATCCAAATTCCCCGAATCTTCTGACTAAGTGCCCCAATCCTCCACTGTTTCAAGCCTAAAACGCTATGTGCTTCATCCAATGACTGACTATGCCATGTTAGCTCATAAAATGTTCTTCCAAACTATGTCATATTGTTTGCCATCTTTGTCCTATTATACTATACACCATACTGTGCTTTGCCATACTACAATTTCTCATGCAATGTTTGCCACACAATGTTTGCCGCTCCATATCTTACATGCTAAGTTATGCCATGCACGCTTGCCTTACCATTTTTGTCAAATTATCATATTATGTTAACCATGCTTTGTAATATTATGTGCTATATTTTGCCTTACTAGGCTCGCCTGCTGTTTCACCATAACATCTTTTGACATATGTTCTACCATGCTTTGCTAATTATACTTTGCCATCTCTGTCGGACAATGCTTGCCACACTAACTTCAAACATACTATGTCTGAGAGTGTGACTCAGGGTTTAGAGCTCAACCTCAGCATCCTGAGGGTTAAGATTCAAACCCACAATGCAAGTCACTTGGCCCCCTTCGCCCCAGGTATATTAGAAATATTTTGAGCCTGCTGGGACAGACAAGGAAACATGCTTGAGTACCTGAATCAAGCCATGTAAACCATTCTGAGCTCCCCTGGGAGAATGGTATAGAAAATTGAATGAATAAATAAATGAGGGTCAGAAAACGCTTCCATAATACAAAATAGGGGGGACACACTTAAATGAACATTTAACAATTAAATCAAAGAAAATATGTGTATACAAGTAAATAATTTTCTAGATATTTTCCTGCCATGAGTGACCCTATTAGCAATTAATTTACTCAAAACAGCTTCAAAGGCTCAACAAGCATAGAAGGCTGTCTATAAACACTATGCTATCAAGGAACACAGAATCTTGCAGTGATATCGTTAAAAAAAAAATTAAAAAAAGTACTTCAATAAAACAAAACAAAAACCCTACTATTACGGTTGGAAAAAATTACAATAAAAGAGCTCCAAAAAACTGGTATTACAAATAATTAAGCTCACCAAAAAAGAAAGGACACTACCATAACCAGGAAGAAGATACTACAGGGACATTTAATAATTTATCTACATCAGTAGGAAAGAGTTAAATTTTTTTTGTTTTGGTTTTAATATAGCCCTGATAGCTTCATACACTTCATCCACTTTTCTTGAAATGACTTTAATTCCTTTGAAAAGAATTCTTCTGTTTGACCTTCAAACCAGGACTACCTTCCTTGATGACTTCATCACTTGACAACCGCTGTCCACGGAGAGATTTCTTCAAAACTCAGAACAGGAAATAATCTGAAAGAGCCAGGTTAGGACTATAGGGTGGATGGTTCAGCTGCTGAAACCCACATTCTCAGATAGCAGCCTATGATTGTTCTGAAATGTGCACAGGCGGATTGTCGTGACGAAGCAGCACGCCTGCTGTGAGTTTTCCTTGTCTTTTCTCCTTGCTTGTCTCCCACAAAGCAATCATTGTGTTGGCATAACTCTCCCCGGTTATGGTTGTCTTGGGTGGCATGAACTCCAGAAGTAAACGTCCATCATCCCAAAAGATAGCTGCCATGACTTTGCCTGCAGATTTTCTGTCTTGAACTTTTTTAGGATGGGAAATGGACTTCTGCTTCCAATGCATTTATTCCATTTTGGACTCAGGATCTCATCTAAGTCTCATCTCCAGTCACCAAATAATGAAAAAAATTCACTTGGTCTTCACAGAGAATCTCCAAGTTCTCATGACAGCACTGGAGCCTCATGGCCTTCTGACATAGTGTCAGCATTCTTAGAATCCATCTTGAACTAGCCTTGGACAAGCCCAACTTTTCATGAATTATTTTCCAAACTGTACCTGCTGAGAGGCCCATTTCTTCAGCTATTCGGGAAAACTTAATTTGTCTGTTTGATAAAATCAAATCATCAACTGTCTTGCACATTTCTGTGGAAGTTGCTTCCACAGGCCGCCCAGTGTGAAGGTCATCTTCAATGGACTCTCTACCCCACTTAAACTGGTTGCTCCAAAATTTTACTTTGTAGAATGATAGGACAGACTCACCATAAACTGAAGTCATGTGTTCATGGATCTCTTTTTGGTTTTTTCCCTTCTTTTGTGAGAAATTTTATCACTGGACAGTGCTCTATATTTAGCAGTTTGTTACTTGATACGCACGAGGACTCTATCGACATTCTGTTTCTTGGAATGTTAAGACTCGCACTGAGCCGCAACTGTGTATGAGTAACCTTGAGACATGTCACAACATATTTGCTACTTTCTTTCATACTCGGTAGTGCTGCCTGATTCAGGGAAAAAAATTTCAATTTGATTCAGTCTGTTGAAATGATTTTTCTCAATTAGGAGTTTTGGTTTTTTTTTTTTTTTCCAAACATCCTGGTGGGTTTTTTTATAGCCTCTTCACCCACCCCACCCCCTTTGCCTTCTCCTACCAACACTAGTGCTGTGGTGTAAACAAAATAAACAAACAAAAAATACTTTTCCTCTCTGTTAAATCCTAGCTCCTGTTTGCGGTCAAACACCAGCTCTGGCAGGATACACATTTCAAATCTGACATTGTAATCAAAAAAACAGAAAATAAAAGTATTTTTCTACCTTTTGCTGTCTGGTCATTCTTCAAATCATGTTGGTCCCAGGCTCTACGACAAACGTCTTCTGATAACTCACTTCCCAGGGTCTCCTGCCCATTTGTCGTTTTCTTCTTTCTCCATGCTAATCATCCATCTTCCATCTCTGTTATCTCTGTCCTCCCCTTTCGTTTCCCTTCCCTCCTCCAGAGGTCTGGCATCTTTCCTTGTTTTCGTCTCCATCCCCGCAGCTGCAGCGATGGACACCACCATCACCATTTCTCCTTTTCTCAATTACCCTTTCATCCAGCATCTCTCCCTCCTTCCCCACCACCCCAGGGTCCACCAGCTCTCCCTTTCTCTTCCCAACTATCTTACTATCCAGTAGCTCTATCCCCCACCTACATCATCCCTTGTGTCCAACTTTTCTCCCTGTCTGTTCCTTCCCTCCCTAAATCCCATTGTTCACCATCTCTCTCCCTCTCCTCTGTTTTTAGACCCATTATTTCTTCCCCCCTCAGTCTGGCATATGCACGTCACTTTGGACACCTCTTCCATCCCTTCCTCCATATACCTCTACACGAGGGGCCCCTCCCCAAAATTCTGCATATTTCCCCCTTCTTTCTAGCGTCCTTCAGCTTTCCCCCTGGCCTCACCTTCAGCTACATACAGCAGCCTGCAGAGGATTGCCAGTGCTGTAGCGATCCTAGCAGGCTGCCATTGGCCTCCGCAGCATGTTCCCTCCGCTGAGGTCCTGCTCCTCCTCTGACATCAGGGGCGGGATTGTGGCAGAGGGAACGTGCTGCGGAGGATAATGGCAGCCTTCTAGTATCGTTACATCACCGGTGATCATCTGCAAGCTGCCATAATTAGCTGAAAAAGAGACTGGAAGGCTGGGGGAAAATCGGAGGACGCTAGAAAGAGCGCCTATGCAGCATTTCCTGACTGACCCTCGCCCCCTAAAGCAGGAGCAGCAGCGGCACTGCCGCTCCTGCTTTAGGAGACCAGAAGATACGGGGAGGAGGGCTGGTCACCGAATCAGCGAGCCCGATTTTTTTTTTTAAACAAATCGATTAGAATTGATTCACCATTTAGTGAATCAATTCGAATCAGCAAATCGGGAAGCACTAATACTTAGGTACATAAATTACTGAAAGCCCCTCATACAGTCATGTGAAAAAAATATTCAGTTCTTAAGAAATGTTCACTTATCTATGTCAAATCTTTTTTTTATTTATCTACTACCTATTCCAGTCTTCTGGGGGTACCGTCCCAGACATGACCTTGCCTTGACTAGCCAATACATTTCTATTCAAAAGAATATCTTTTCCCCCCACCTTAATGCTGCATCAGGATTTGCTCAACCACCCCTAGCTAGCTCCTTGCAACTTCCTTACCGGCTACAAATACCTACGACTACTGATTCTACCAAGAAAACTACTACCTCGCAAAACACCAGAATAACCTCACCTTAGGTCTGATTAACCCCAGATCCTTCAGAGGCAAATATCATTTTATCAAAGACACTATCTCTTTCAATCATCTTGATATTTTTTGCATTGTAGAAATGTGGTTAGCCAATGGAGATGAGGGGTATCTCTCTCTCGCCTGTCCTAATGGCTTTTCTTGCTTCTTTAACCACCGAATTGGGCGTAAAGGAGGTAGACTTGCAATAATTTTTTGTGATGGTCTAATTTCACATAGGGAACATTCTTCATCCAGATCATTAATTGAAATGTTACAACTAAGGATAAATGCCAACCCTTCATTGGATCTTTTGCTTCTTTATGTTCCACCTCCCTTAAATACAGACACTTTCACACTTTTACAAACTCTCCTTTTCGAATTCAGTATCTCAACAAATAATCCCATATTAGGCGACTTGAATATTCATCTTGATGACAACTCAAATCCATTTACACTTGAATTTAAAACTTACTTACAAGATTTGAGCCTTATATCCCTTAACTCATATCCAACACATCTAGCATGACACATCTTAGATGTGATCTGCACTTCAGATCGCTTAGGGCTACTTTTACTAAAGTGCACTAGTGGTTTTAGCGCACGTGCTAGATGCTAATGCCTCCACAGAGCTTGCATTAGTATTTTTCATTTAGTGCAGGGTTTGCGCACGCTAATCCTCAGCACGCGCTAAAAACGCTAGCGCACCTTAGTAAAAGGAGCCCTTAGTGTCCAAAAGTTCTCACTCTAAGACCCAATTTTTTCCTCGGTCAGATCATGCATTGATTTCAACCAATATTAAGATTCCATCTATTACCAAGCCATTCCAAACTAAAATAGTAAAGTATAGGGACTTTAATAACCTAGATTTTTCTTCAATCTCTACTTTCCTGTCTCTAAACAATGAAGACTTCTCTAATAAAAATATGGATGAGCAACTATCTACTTGGGACAATGTAATTCAAGCACTTATAAATATTGTTCTTGAAAAGACAAAAATTATCATGCCTAAGATGCAAGAAAACCCATGGTTTATAAAAGAATTACAGCTCTTAAAATTGCAACTCCGGAGTCTTGAATGCAGATGGAGGAAAAATAAAATTATAGATAATTTAAATAAATTTAATGCCCAAGCTTCCTTCTACAAAACTAAAAACAACCATTCTAATAAATTATACTATTCATCACAGATTAGTAAGACTAAAAATTCAACCATCCTCTATAAAATACTAAAATCTTTAACACCTAATTCAAAGAAACAAGAATTAATTTCTACCAATTTCCCATCGGCCCAATCCTTGGCAAATTTCTTTCAACATAAAATCGAAGAAAATCAGGAAACAAATAGGGCCCCAACCTAACTCAAGTCTTAATATAAGCTCCACAGATCAACTTCCCTCTTCTAGTATTCATATCCCAATGGCTAAATGTTCAACATTTAATCTTCCTACCTTGCCAGAAATTTGACATATCTTTCAAGATATCAACATCAAAGGTTTATCCACAGAGGTGATTCCCCCTTTCAACTTAAAAAAATTATTCTCCCAGTTTGGGGTTCTTATATACAAACTAATAACCAACAGTTTAGAATCAGATACTCTTTCACAACCCTGTAAAACTTCTATTATTAACCCTATTATCAAGGATCAGAAAATTAGTACATCTGAAGAATCCAACTACCGCCCAATAGCGAAAATTAAGTTTTTAGCAAAATTAACTAATATAATAGTTTTCAATCAGATTTCTGAATTTGTTGAATCTACTAATATTCTTCACCCAAATCAGACGGGCTTTAGGTAAACCATTCAACTGAGCATTCACTACTAGGGATGTCAACTACTCTAATTTACCATTTAGACCAGTGGTTCCCAACCCTCTCCTGGAGGACCACCAGGCCAGTCTGGTTTTTGGGATAGCCCTAATGAATACGCATGAGAGAGATTTGCATATAATGGAGCTGACAGGCATGCAAATCTGCTCCATGCATATTCATTAGGGCTATCCCAAAAACCCGACTGGCCTGGTGGTCCTCCAGGATAGGGTTGGGAACCACTGATTTAGACCACCACAAATCGATGGTCCTTATCTCCCTTGATCTTTCTGCCGCCTTTGATATGGTTGATCATTCACTTCTCTTAGATAGATTGGAATCCGTTGGAATCACAGACCAAGTACTTAAATGGTTATAATCCTACTTTTCAAACCGTCATTCTAAAGTTGTTTTCAATACTAGTTCTTCAGATCCTTTTGTCAGTCAAAGCAGGGTACCACAGGATTTTAGCCTCTCACCTTTACTGTTTAACATTTTTCTCTCTCTTCTGCTTACCCTATGTCAGTCAATTGGTTTTACAGCATTTGCCTACATCCCCTTAATCCAGAGAATACCCATGAAATTACAGAGATCAATAATAAACTTAACCAGATCAGAATATGGTTGAAGGACAATATGCTAGCCTTAAATACATCTAAGACACAAATAATGTTTTTCCCCTGGCGAAAAGGGATCTCACTAAATGATCCAATTCTTCTAAATAATTCTCCCCTTGACTTTGTTATCTCAATAAATATTTTAAGAGTTATTTTTGACAAAAAATTGACATTCCATAATCACATAAGCTCTGTAATTAAATCCTGTTTTTTAAGCTCAGGATGATCCAGACAATTTCTAAATTTCTATAACTGAAATCCATGAACATATTAATTCATTCATTAATCATTGCAAAATTGGACTATTGCAACAGCGTTTTCATAGGAACAACTCAGACAAAATTAAGGTGCCTCCAAATAATTCAAAACACTGCAATTAAATTAATAACAAAAATTAGGAAATGCTCATTGGTTACCAATTAATCAAATAATTTCTTATACGATTTCATTAATAACTTTTAAAACAATATATTCTAAATCACAATTCATCGATAAATATCTTGTTCCATACGAGCCATCCTGAAGTCTAAGATCATCTAATCATAAATTGCTTTCGGTCTCCTCCCTCCGAATAATAGGAACAAAAAGGAAATAAATTTTTTCAATGGTGGCCCCGCAACTTTGGAATACCCTTCCAGCCCCTGTTAGGAAGGAGAATAACCTTGTTCATTTCAAAGGACTACTCAAGAGCCACCTATTTAAAGAAGCATATGAAACTTGATTTTTTCATTTCTTTTATTTTTCGATCTTCTCCAAAAGAAACAAGTAGCAGTGCTCCCTCCCATTTTGTTTGTTCCTTATTTGTTTTTCTTTCCTGTATAACTTGTATTTCCAACCCAGCCTCCTTCCTGTTTCATGTTTGCTGTTAAATTGTCAACCAATTAGTACAAAATTAGTACAAAATCTTTTAATTATTTGGTTATTAGCATTGTTTTTATTTTAAAATATGTTTATGCTTTTTTTGTATTTATGTTTTTCATTATATATTAATTTGTATTTCGCTTAGAATTTAGATAAGCGATTCAATCAAACTTTAATGAAAACTTGAAACTTGAAAAGAAAGTGATGTAATTGAAGGTAAACAACAAATATTAAGAACATAAGAATTGCCACTGCTGGGTCAGACCAGTGGTTCATCGTGCCCAGCAGTCCGCTCACGCAGCAGCCCCCGGGTCAAAGACCAGTGCTCTAAAATGAGTCCAGCCTCACCTGTGTACGTCCCAGTTTAGCAGGAACTTGTCCAACTTAGTCTTGAAACCCTGGAGGGTGTTTTCCCCTACAACAGACTCCGGAAGAGCATTCCAGATCTCCACCACTCTCTGGGTGAAGAACTTCCTTAAGTTTGTACAGAATCTATTCCCTTTCAACTTTAGAGAGTGCCCTCTCATTCTCCCTACCTTGGAGAGTGCGAACAGTCTGTCTTTATCTACTAAGTCTATTCCCTTCAGTATTTTGAATATTTTAATCATGTCTCCTCTTTTCAAGGGAGAAGAGGCCCAGTTTCTCTAATCTCTCACTGTAGGGCAACTCCTCCAGCCCCTTAACCATTGTAGTCGCTCTTCTCTGGACCCTTTTGAGTAGTACCGTGTCTTTCTTCATGTACGGCGACCAGTGCTGGATGCAGTACTCCAGGTGAAGACGCACCATGGCCCGGTACAACGGCATGATAACTTTCTCTGATCTGTTCGTGATCCCCTTCTTCATCATTCCTAGCATTCTGTTTGCCCTTTTTGCCGCCACAGCACATTGTGCAGACGGCTTCATCGACTTGTCGATCAGAACTCCCAAATCTCTTTCCTGGGAGGTCTCTCCAAATACCGCCCTGAACATTCTGTATTTGTGCATGAGATTTTTGTTACCGACATGCATCACTTTGCACTTATCCACGTTGAACCTCATTTACCATGTTGCTGTGATTATGTCACTTTGTAGATCTTCACAATTTCTCTGCGTCTTCACAACTCTGAATAACTTTGTATCGTCCGCAAACTTATCACCTCACTCATCGTACCAATGTCCAGATCATTTATAAAGATGTTGAAGAGCACGGGTCCAAGCACTGAGCCCTCCGGCACCCCGATGGTGACACTCTTCCAGTCCGAGTATTGTCCATTTACCCCCACTCTCTGTTTCCTTTGCTCAAACCAGTTTTTAATCCACATGAGTATTTCACCCTCAATTCCATGGCTCGCAATTTTCTGAAGTAGTTGTTCATGCGGAACCTTGTCGAACGCCTTCTGAAAATCCAGATATACAATGTAGACCAGGTCGCCCTTGTCTATCCAACTGTTTACTCCCTCAAAGAAGTGCAGGAAGTTCGTCAGGCAACATCTGCCTTTGCTGAAACCATGTTGGCCTGGTCCTCATCAGACCGTGTCCTTCTAGGTGATCAATGATGCAGTCCTTTATCAGCGCTTCTACCATCTTTCCCTGTACTGCGGTCAGACTCACTGGTCTGTAGTTTCCCAGATCTCCCCACTAACCTTTTTTGAAGATTTGCGTAACATTCACCACCTTCCAGTCTTCCAGAATCTTTTCCAATTTGATCGACAGATTGGCTATTAGTTGAAGCAGTTCCTTGATGACCCTCGGATGGATGCCATCCGGTCCCAGGGATTTATCGCTCTTAAACCTATCAATCCGCCTGCATACCTCTTCTAGACTGACCGTCAACCCTGTCAGTTTCCTGTCTTCGTTTCCTACATATAGCCTAATGGGCTCCGGTATGCTGTGTAGATCCTGTTCGGTAAATACAGACGCAAAAAATGTGTTCAGTTTGTCTGCGATTTTTTTGACTTCCTTTAGCACTCCCTTTATGCCATGGTCATCCAACGGTCCCACCACTTCCTTCGCGGGTCGTTTCCACTTAATAAATAGAAAGAACAGCTTGAAGTTTTTTGCCTCCTTGGCAATTTTTTCCTTGTAGTCTCTATTAGCCCCTTTTACCACCTTATGGCACCTGCGTTGATGCTGTTTGTGCTTATTCAAGTTTTCGTCTGTTTTGGACCTTTTCCATTCCTTAAATGAAGTTTTCTTGTCTCTGATCACTTCCTTCACCTCTACAGTGAGCCACGCCGGTTATTTGTTCTTTTTCCTCTTGGATCCTTTGTTGATACGTGATATATATAGATTTTGCGCCTCAGTGACGGTGTCCTTAAAAAGGGACCAAGCTTGCTCTAGCGGTTTTACAGTGCTTATCCTCTTCTCAATCTTCTTCCCTACCATGAGTCTCATCCCTTCATAATTCACGTAATTCGGAAGTTCAGCGCCGTGGCCTTCATTCTGGACCGATGTTTCTCCCCTGCATCCAGGTCGAACCAAATCATATTGCGATCGCTGCCTCCCAGCGTCCCTTCTACTTCTACATCTTGTGCCAGTCCTCGCAGTCCAGAATTAAGTCAAGAATTGCATTTCCTCTTGTATTTTCCTTTACAAGCTGTTCCATGAAGCAGTCGCCTACAGCATCCAGGAACTTGGTTTCCCTAGCGCAGCCGGAGGTGCCTAGATTCCAGTCTATCCCCAGATAGTTGAAGTCACCCATGATAACTGTGTTGCCTCCCTTGCAGTTGCATTTAATCTCGTCCATATCTCCATCAATTTTTTCTGACTGCCCTGGGGGTAGGTAGTAGATGCCAATCTTCGTTTCCAGTCTATTTGTTCCCGGAATTTTGACCCATAGAGACTCTAACTTATCTGTCAGTTGTGGCGTGTTCTCTCCAGTAGATTCAATTCCCTCTTTGACGTATATGGCGGTATAGTCTCTGTGGTATAGTTTGTATCCTGGTAGCAGTGTCCCAGACGTTTTCCTCAGTCCACCATGTTTCCATGATGCCGAAGATGTCCACGTTATCTTTTTTTGCCATAGCTTCTAATTTGCCTATCTTATTCCCTAGGCTCCTTGCATTCGTGTATATACACTTGAGTTTGCGCACTGTTCTTTTCTTGCATTTCCTTCCCTCTTGTGTCTCTTTCAGTCTGTCTTGCCTGTGATCCAGTGAGTCCTCTCCTCTATCTTCCTGCACGGTATCCTGTGGTGAGTCTTCCCCTCTATCATCCTGCACGGTATCTCCGGGCATACTGGTTCCTGAACTATCGACTCTCTTTCTCGGTCGACTGTCAGCTTTCCCCTTCTTTCTAGTTTAAAAACTTCTCAACTTCTCTCTTGATGTTGCTTGTAAGTAGTCTCGTTCCTTCTCTGCTGAGGTGGAGTCCGTCCTTCCTGAATAGCTTGCTTTTCTCCCAGAACATTGTCCAGTTGAGCACGAATTGGAATCGTTCTTCCTCACACCAGCGCCACATCCACACATTGACTACTTGCAGCTCCATCTGCCTCTTCTCGTCGGCCCTGAGTACTGGCAGGATTTCCGAGAATGCTATCCTCTGCATTCTGGTCTTCAGCTTCCTTCCTAGCATCCGGAACTGGTCCTTCAGTACTTCCCTGTTGTAGTTCCTGTTACTCACGTTGTTCGTCCCCACATGGATCACCACTGCCATATCTTCTTCTTCCACGCTGTCAATGATCCTGTCGATGCGGCTCACTATGTCTTCTACCTTGGCTCCCAGTAGGCAGGTCACCAGCCGATCTAGTCTTCCTCCCACTATGTGGCTGTCGACTTGTCTGACGATAGAGTCCCCCACAACAATTGCTGTCCTCTCTATCTTCTCTTGATTCTTCAGCCGCAGGTCCATGTCCGTGGTGTATGCCAATTTCTCCATCCGTAGGTCTGTGTCCTTCGTTCTCGCTGCTGTGTCACCTATTCCTTCGTGGTGGTTGTCCGTCGGGTGGTCCACACTCTCTGCAGGTGAATCTCGGCAGTTCCACTTTTGCTGGTGATTTTCCATGGCCTCCCTGTACGCCTCCTCTATGAACTTCTCCAGCTCTCGGACTTCTTCCTCGATGGTGTTCTCTGTCTCGATGTTCTCTGCATCTCTATCTTCTTCCTCCACTGCTTGGAGTTCTCCGCATCTCTGTGTCTCCGCATCTGTCTTCCTCCTCCACTGCTTGAAGTGTCTCGAGTTTCAGTATTCTGCCCTCCAGGAGTCTGACTTGCTTCTTCAGGTTCTCCAGTTCTCCGCATCGAGCGCATACGTAAGACCACCTCCCAGAGGGGAGGTAGTCATACATATGGCAGATGATGCAGAAAACTGGGACACTCAACTCCCTGCTTCTGTCTGTTGCTTCCATTTCTGTCTGCTTGCCGGTCTGATGTGGATGTCTTCTGCGTCTGCTGGCTGTCCTCTGTCTGCTGTGTCCCCTGTGCCTGGTTGTATCCCGTCTGTACCTGCTTTGGCCTCCTTCGGCTTCTCCTTTAGCGGTGGTTTGTCCCTTCTCAAGGCCCTTCGCAAAGGCGCTCTTGCTAAGGCGAGAGCCTTTAACACGTGCCGAACGGCTGAGCGCAGTTGGCTTCTCCCCTTGAGTCAGCCCATGGATGATGTTGGGGGTGGGCGGAGCTAACTCTCACCACCTCCCCTAGCTCTCTCTCTGCCCTCCGCTCCTCTCTGATTACTTTCTCCTTTGCCTTTCTCCCTATGTTAGCCGCCTCTCTCCTTCCTCGGCTCCCTGCTTCTCCTGCTCGTCTGCCTGAGCCTACCGAATGCCATTGGCTGCTCCCCTTATGAGTTGGAGCCTGGTAGATGATATCTGGGGGTGGACGGAGCTATCTCTAGCCGCCTCCCCTAGCTCTCTCTCTACCCTCCGCTCCTCTCTGATTACTTTCTCCTTTGCCTTTCTCCCTCTGCTATCCACCTCTCTCCTTCTTTGGCTCCCTGCTTCTCCTGTTCGTCTGCCCACAAAAATGTGTATTCTAACTGAGAAATGAATTAGGACCTCCACACACACACACACACATTCTCCTACTTAAAGTGACTCAAATCACACACAGGCGTATCACATCAGGTGCACATGATTAGAACATCGTTACTCAGCATTTTGAAGAAGGTTTGCCCTACTTAAACCTCCGACATTTATTTTGGTGTGCTCATGACTGCTGCAGTGAGAGTGAACACCACGGTGAGATTAAAAGAGCTATCTGAGACCTTCAGAAAGAAGATTGTAGCAGCTTATAAAATTGGTATGGGATTTTGAAAGAATTTGCCATTAACCATTCCATGGTCCAGAAAATAATGCATAAGTGGTGGACTTTCCAAACTGCAAAGCAAGTTGACCCCCAGAGCAGACTGCAAGATGCTAAAAGAAGTCTTCAAAAACCCTAAAATGTCATCACGGGATCTACAGCAGGCTCTTGCTATTGTTGATGTGAAAGTATATGCCTCTACAATCAGAAAGAGATTGCACAAATTTAACTTGCATAAGAGGTGTGCAAGGAGGAAACTTTTGCTCTCTGAGAAACATCAAGGCCAGACTGAAATTTGCCAGAGAGAATGTACACAAATACCAGGACTTCTGGAATAGTGTTCTATGGACAGATAAGTCTAAAATTAAATTATTTGGACACCCAAAAAGAGGACATGTTTGCCATACACCAAATACAGCATTCCAGGAAAAGAACCTCATACCAACTGTGAAGCATGGAGGAGGAAATGTCATGGTTTGGGGATGCTTTGCTGCAGCAGAACCTGGTCAGCTCACCATCATAGAATCCACCATGAATTCTACCATGTATCAGAGGGTGCTTGAGAAACATGTGAAACCATCTGTAAGAAAATTAAAGCTGAAGCGGAACTGGACCCTGCAACATGACAATGACCCAAAACATACCAGTAAATCCACCAAAGACTGGTTGAAAACTAAGAAATGGAGAGTCCTGGAATGGCTGAGTCAAAGCCCTGATCTTAATCCCATTGAGATGCTGTGGGGTGATTTGAAACGGGCTGTACATGCAAGAAACCCTTCAAACATCTCACAGCTGAAAAAAATTCTGCATTGAAGAGTAGGCCAAACTTTCCTCAGACCAATGTCAGAGACTGGTAGATGGCTACAAGAAGCGTCTCACTACAGTTATTTCAGCCAAAGGTGGTAACACTAGCTATTAGGGTTTAGAGTGTCCTAATTTATTCCTCAGTTAGAATACACATTTTTGTGGATATCTTTTGTATCATGAGTAAATCAAGGAAAATTTTTGTTGTTTACCTGCAAGTATATCACTTTCTTTTCCAGAGATAAATAAAAAAAAAAAAAAAAAAGACATCGAAATGTAAACATTTCTTAAGAAAGAACTGAATATTTCATGAGGTATCCTAATTTTTTCACATGGCTGTATGTATAACATAAAATCAAACTGAATTTCTTGCACATTTCTGTGAAAGTTGCTTCCACAGGCTGTCCAGTGTGAAGGTCATCTTCAATGGACTCTCTACCCCACTTAAAACTGCTTGCTCCAAAATTTTACTTTGTAGGATGATGGGGCAGACGCATCATAAAAGAGATTTTTGGAATGACTGCCAAATAGAATTTTTTTTGCTACAAGTCATGGTAAGTCATGTGATGGCACAGGTATAACAAAGTGCTTAGCAGCTAGAGCAAGCTTCTAGCATCCACTTGAATGCCAGATTCTCACACCTAAAGATCTTTATGACTTTTGCAATGAAAGTATTCATGGAATTAAAATTTGCTTTCATCAGCAAAGAGCAAATTAAACAAGAACATTGCAAGAGAAAAGATTCCAGCATAGCCACATTCTAGGAGGAACAAGAGAAAAATCATCATTTTTTACCAATCAATGAAATGACAGTTCAGGTCAGTAGGTTTCAAATGATGCAACATCATTTGTAGTCAAGATTAAATGACAATGATGAAAACGGATTTCTAGTAGAAGACCTTCAACCAGAATAATATATTGCTTACATTTATGACAAACAGTGGTGTATTGATAACATATGTGAAACCTCCACTGAACTGAGAGATGCCTTAGTAAGTTTTATGCATCTGCATGGCCCAGCGAGTTCCTTTTACAGGCCTTCAAGAAACAATACTTGCTGGGTTCCAGAGCAGCATATTATTGCAGCTTCTCCAGCTCCATCAGCGACATCATCTGGACAACAGTATAGTTTTCCTGAAATTAATCAGCTGCAGATTAATGAAGCCTCGCAAAAGTTCATGTAGTCCAGATAACGCAGGCTTGGGATCCTGTGGAAAAGAAACCCACAAACAACTTGGAAACCCATGGATGTTGTTGCATGGCTACTGGGCGTGGCCCCTACAGCAATGAGGATACTGGTTTGTTCATTTGGAAAGCAGTAGTGGCAAAGCCACCATGGACCAACACAACACCTATTTCATAAACATTTGCTAGCCTTGTGATATGTGTATATCATGGGCTATGCACACAAAATATCCCACATTTTTTAAGCAAATTTATATTTCAATGAAGGTTGCATTGCAAAACAAATATAAATATTGTAGAGTAATATTTCCTCTTACAGATGGTACTAATTAGAAAAAGATTCAGGCTGACTCTTTTTTTTCTAATTGACCCTGAAAACTAACAAATTTCAGCCCTTGTGTCAATGGTGCAAAACTTGAAGGAATATTCAGATGCAGCTATTCATACTGAATTGCTGCAAATTTGACAGTGTAGTGTCTAATGCAGTGGTTTCCAAACTTTTTCTGCTCATAATAATAATAACAGTTTATATACCACAGGACAGTGAAGTTCTATGTGGTTTACAAAGATTAAAAGATGGTACAAATTGATTGAACTTAACAGAGGTAAAAGCTAGTGATTAATAGCTCTAGGGATCAATTATTGTGGAGAAAGAATTGTACAGGTCAGCTGCCTAGATACTTCAGGAAAAGATATGTTTTTAGGCGTTTCCTAAATTCCCCATAAGTAGTAGGCGTAAGCAATTGTTCTAGATCTTTACCGCATAATGCTGACTGATGTGAGAAAAGGTGTTGATGTCTTTTGAGTTTACATCCTCTACTGGAAGGGAAACAAAGTTCAAATGTGAGCTTCTCTTATGTCTGTTGGCTGAGAAGGAGAAAAGGTCAGTTATATATTTAGGGGCTAGACCGAATAGTACCTTAAAGCAAAAACAGCCAAACTTAAACCTCACACGTGCCTCCATTGGTAGCCAATGCAGCTGTCGGTACTGAGGTGTCACATGATCAAACTTCTTCAGCCCGAAAATCAGTATGACCACTGCATTTTGCACTAGTTGTAATCGTCGCATATTCTTTTAGGAAATTGCCAAATAGGCGATATTACAGTAATCAAGTTGACTCAGTACGAGGGATTGTACCAGGATTCTAAATGCTGACATATCAAAATATGCTCTAATGGATCAAATCTTTCAGAGAGTGAAAAACCCTTTCTGATTAAGGAGTCTATCTGGTCTTTCATGGTTAAGCTCTGGTCTAGTGTTACATCCAATATCTTCATAGTAGACTGAATAGGATAACTAAGTTTATTGATGCATAGTGGTGTTTTGGTGTCAAGCGGGTGTGGTGAAGCTACGAAAAATTTTGTTTTTTTCTGAATTAAGTTTCAGTCTGAATTCAGTCATCCATTGCTCCATCAAATTTAGTACTTCTGTTGCCTTGGGAGTAACTTCCGAGAGAGAGTCAGCAAATGGAATGATGATCGTAAAGTCATCTGCGTAACTAAATAATTTTATCCTCAGCTGGGTCAATTGCGTACCTAGTGAGGACATGTAGACATTGAAAAGCAATGGGGACAGTGGTGATCCTTGCAGTACGCCAGATGGATTGCTCCAGGTATCAGAGAGATTGTAATTGAAACGTACTTGATAGGTACGGACATAAGGAAACCTCAAAACCAGTCTAATACCTCTTCCCTGATACCAATTGAATCTAGGCATTGTAGCAGGTTCCCATGGTCCACAAGGTCAAAGACAGAGCTCATATCAAATTACATGATCAGGGTATTAAGGCCTTTACTGAACAAGAGATGCAGATTATCTAAGATAGCCACAATTACTGTCTCAGTACTGAACAAAGGTCTAAAACCAGATTGAGTTTCATGTAAGAGAGAGAACTGATCAAAATATTCCATCAATTGGGTATGTACCAATCCTTTCATGATTTTTACAATAAATGGAATGGATGCTACTGGTCTATAGTTGGTTACTAGTGTTGATGATTCTTTACTATTTTTTGGAATTGGGGTTATTATTATGTGACCATTATTAGTGAGGAACTTTCCATTTTTTAGGTTATTTAGGTTATTTTAGGTTTTAGGCTAAGTAATTCAGCAAAGATAGTTTAAAGTCTAATGGAGCCACTTTTATAATTTCTGGGGGACATGAGTCCAGAACGCAGTATGATTTAGAGTATTTGTTATATAGTTTGATATAATTATTCCATTCTAAATCTTGAAAGGAACTCCAGATCATGTCCGCTGATATTTCATTTCCTTGTATGTTAGCTATTTGATGATATTAATGTCATTTGTCAAACAGTTTCTTAGGTTTTAATTTTTGAATCAAAATGCTGTGCTAAATCATTTGCTGAAGGTAGTTTAATATTGTGCACGAGTTGAGTGTGGCGTGTGGTGTCAAATAAATTCGTAACCAAGTTGAACAGCTCTTTTGTATTGATTCCTTTTGAACTAGTGCTAGATAAGTTGATTTTAGAAGAGTAGAATGCTTTACGTTTGTCTTATCAGTTGTTTGTAGATTTTTATGTTGGATCTCCAGTTGTTACGGTCTGACAATTTTCCTGTTTTTTTTCCAAATTCTTTCTAGTCGTCTTACTAGTTGTTTCATTTTTTAGAAGTTCGGTATCAAACCATTTATTAAATTTATTTGCGCAGTTTTTGCTATTTCGTTTAGGGGCAATTTTATCTAAAACGGATGTGCTAGTTTTCATCCAGTGATCCCAAAAATCGACTCCTTTTCCTATCTCCGCTTTTAGTTCATATTGTGACCAATATTCCTCTGGATTGATATGACCCCTTGTGTGATGTTCTCTTTTTATCCTTGGATGTGTTTTAGATTTTAAATGAGTACAGATGAACTTGAAATAATAAGTAAAATGGTCAGACCAGATATCGTGACACCAGGTGCCATCAGGTAGAGAGATGGCAGGGTGTAAAATCTCCTTTGTGGACATAGCTACCACATCTAAGTGATGACCTTTTTCATGTGTTTGTGTGGGTAAAGGGAGATTGTAATTAAGCAGAGATAGAAAGTTTTTAAAGTCTTTTGTATATGGATTGTCTTCTTCATCTAGGTGTAAGTTTATGTCACCTGCGATGATATTATATGAAGGAGTAATTGAATTATGTAGAACAAATTCACAAAAGTCCTCTTTGGCTTTTGGCCAGCTTTTCGGTGGGACATAGAATAATATGCAAGATAGGGATTCTTCTAGTTCCTTATTGCTAATTTTACAGGCTAATATTTCTAACTGATTGGTCATTTTGGAATCCAATAGTTCATACTCAATCCTTCCTTAAGAATAATTGCTAATCCTCCCCCTTTTCTTTTCGGTGAGACATAGAATAATATGTAAGATAGGGATTCTTCTAGTTCCTTATTGCTAATTTTACAGGCTAATATTTCTAACTGATTGGTCATTTTGGAATCCAATAGTTCATACTCAATCCTTCTTTAAGAATAATTGCTAATCCTCCCCCTTTTCTTCCATCACGCTTTAGCGTAAGAATTTTAAAATTATCTGGTAGAAGATCTATTATTATTGGATCTTCTTCACACAATAGCCATGTTTCGGTTAGAAAAATACAGGCTATTTGCTTACTGATGATCCAATCTTTAATTAAAAAGCTTTATTCCTGACAGATCTAGTATTAAAATATGCACGGGGAACAGAAGCGGATGTGATAGGTTTGGTAGGAGTAGTGGTTCTGATAGGTTTTACTTCCCTTATCCCTTTTTTAAGGATTCGTTGATGTCTTCCTTTATTTGAGATAACATTAATATGATTTATCCTGTCTTCTTGTGGGTTAATTATGTGCCTGATAGATAGATCAGGGTAATGGACTGAATGTAATTGTGGATAGAGTGAATTAACATCTTTGATGCTACCGCTTATTAAACAGATCAATAAAATCAATAGGAAATTCATGTTTGTAGGGTAATATGTCTCTTCTTGTCGCAATAGCTATATTGGTTTCCCTATCACTCCCAATTTCTAGGTTGTTTAGTTGATAGCAAACAGATTGTTCAGCTCTTAAGATATAGCCAGTATTTGATAGTAATGGTTGTGTTGAGGAGTTAGCTCTCACAACCTAAATCACGCATGCATCTAATACATGCGTCTAACAATCACACATGCGTCTAACACATGTGTCTAATACACATGTATCTAATAAATGCGTCTATCACTCCCAATTTCTAGGTTGTTTAGTTGATAGCAAACAGATTGTTCAGCTCTTAAGATATAACCAGAACCTGATAGTAATGGTTGTGTTGGGGGAGTTAGTTCTCATAACCTAAATCACGCATGCGTCTAACACACGCGTCTAATACATGCATCTAATGCATCTAATATATTCATC
The DNA here is from genome assembly GCF_902459505.1 of Geotrypetes seraphini. Lineage (NCBI taxonomy): Eukaryota > Metazoa > Chordata > Amphibia > Gymnophiona > Dermophiidae > Geotrypetes > Geotrypetes seraphini. The sequence continues at coordinate 163,167,246 of NC_047087.1, read as the reverse complement.
CAATGCATCTAATACATGCGTTTAACAATCACATATGCGTCTAACAATTACACATGCATCTAACAATCCGGCAAATAAAGTGCGGAGAGCAAAAAACTTTAGAAGGATCCCTTCCTCTCTGTTCTGCCGCTTGAAAATCAGCTGTACAACCCTCGGTGGCCCTTTTCAAAGGGCTGAAGCAAGGCAGGTCAGTACTTGAGGGCGGGACAAAGACCCCAACACTGGTTGTGCTGGTTGGGTTGGAAGGGAGGGAAGATGGAGGATCCCTTCCTCTCTGTTTTGCCACTTGAAAATCGGCTGTAGAACCCTCGGTGGCCCTTTTGAAAGGGCTGAAGCAAGGCAGGTCAGTTCTTGGGGGCAGGACCAAGGCCCCAACGCTGGTTGCGCTGGTCGGGTCAGCAGGGCAGGGAGGGAAGATGAGGATCTCTTCCTCTCTGTTCTGCCACTTGAAAATCGGCTGTAAAACTCTCGGTAGCCCTTTTCAAAGGGCTGAAGCAAGGCAGGTCAGTCCTTGGGGGCGGGACCAAGGCCCCGACGCTGGTTGTGCTGGTCGGGTCGGCAGGGCAGGGAGGGAAGTTGAGGATCCCTTCCTCTCTGTTCTGCCGCTTGAAAATCAAAGCTAAGGCCTCTCCCAGAACCACCAGCGCAGCAGCCACCATGGCTCACTTAATGTTTCAAAATTTTTCCACGGCTCCCCAGGTCAAATGATAGTGCTGTAATCTAAAACATACCTGATAGTTGTTAGCTTGAGACAATTATTAATTTAAAAAATTAAAACAACTTATCATAAAGGTTATCACAATAATCTTGAATTATTTATTTGAAAAAAAAATTCAACAATGAATATTAAATAATAATCACAAAAAATACTGATAGAACTATTTAGATGGATGAGCTTGCTGTTCATTACAAATCTTCTCAAACCTCGAAACCATATTTGATACGGCTAATTGCATTTCTTGTTCCACATTGATTTTTGCTAAGTATTTGCTTTTTATCACAATGAGCACCAAAAGCTCAACCTTGTATAAATAGGATGTCGCAAACAGAATTAAGATTCTCTGTGTTCTACTGCTTAACAGCAGATATTCATCTCTTACTGAACACCAAAATTCAGTAATATCCATGCTGCTAAATCGTGTCTTGAGCGTATTGTCGAAAGATAGCTCAATGAGATTTTCTTCTTCTTCAGAAGTAAATTCAGCTGGAGGTTTAGAATTGAAGGGATCCTGAATCCAAGTGAATTCCGTGGGATCTTCTTCTTGAATATATTTTTCCAACCATTTGATACTTTGTGATAGGTGATCTTCAAAAACTGATTTTATAATGTCAGACAAAACAACTTCATTGGAGATCATGAACTACTGCAAAAGGGGAAAACAATCTTTGCCACCATCTTCGTGCATTTTTCTCCACCATAATTTTAATTTTTTTTTAAAGCTGAAATCTTCTCGATCAATTTCTAAATGTGCATGTTGCCTCCTTGCAAGGAGAGATTCAGTGTATTTAACTTTTCAAAACTATCACACAAGTATGCCAATTTCATCAAAAACTTTGTCTCTACAAATCTTTTGGAATACTCATGTTTTTCTTCTTTAAGTTTCAAGTTTCAAGTTTATTAAATTTGATAAATCGCCTATTTTGTACTAAGTGAGCAACAATTAAAAGAAAAAATGCTGTACATAGCTTTAAAAGAGGTACATAAAAAAAAACTTCAGACAGACAATACAGACAAACTAGAGAAACAATGGGAGGGGGTAAAGTAGGTTAAAGTTACATAGTGCGTTTCTCGGAGGAGAAGAAAGTGAAAATATGATAGAGGAAAAAACATTAGGGTTGGGGGTTTAGAAAGTCATATTGAGAGAAGTTAAGAATAAAAAGAAAAAGGGATATTTAAAATTGCTGATTAAAAAATTAAAAATAATAATAAGTAAGAAGGTTTTAAGTATTAAAAGAAGTTTTAAAAAGGAAAGTTTTTAAGTTAGATTTAAATAAGTTCAGATCTTTGATTTCTCTAATGTATAAAGGAAGGGCATTCCAAGTAAGGGGAGCCATGACTGAGAATATGTCGTGACGTCTGGTTCCGATGATCTTTAGGGAAGGTACAGTAAGTATTCCTTGAGCAGTTGATCTTAATGCTCGGGACGAGCTATATGGAATTAACAGTTGATCTATAAATAAGGGTTCATTATTGAATAGAGTTTTGAAAGTTAAAAGTGATTAATTGGGAGCCAGTGTGAGTCTATTAAAAAAGGTGTTACATGGTCGTATTTTTTGCCATTATGAATGATTTTAACTGCAGTATTTTGTATTATTTGTAGACGTTTTTTTTCTTTTTGTGTGATGCTTAATAAGAGTGAATTACAATAGTCTAATTTGGACATGACCAAAGAGTGTATTAAGATATTCAAAGATTTAGGTTCCAAAAATTTAGACATCGAGCGAATTAAGCGCAAACGAAAAAAAACAGCATTTTACCACATTGCTGATATGTTCGTGGTACGTGAATTTATCATCAATAGTGACTCCTAATAATTTTAAAGAAGATACTATGTTAATTGGTAGGTTGCTTATTAGAAAAGGCGCTGACAGTGTTAATCCTTGCTTCGTTGGAAAGAATAAGGCTTTGGTTTTGGTGATGTTTAATGCTAATTTGTTTTGTGAGAGCCAATTTTTTATTTTTTCAAGTTTTTGATTAATTGAAAGTATTTCATTAATGTTTTCAGGATTAAATGAATGAACAAGCTGAATGTCGTCGGCATACGCATAAATGGTGAAACCAATAGATTGGCTCAAACTAAGTAAGGGTGAAAGGAAAACGTTAAATAGTAGTGGAGAAAGAATGGAGCCCTGTGGGATTCCATAATTATGAGAGAATAATTTAGAGCTTGCATTGTTGAAATTTACAGTTGAAGAACGATCGGCTAAGAAGGAAGTGAACCATTGTAATGATGTATTACAGACACCTATGTTTTGTAGTCTGTCCAGTAAAAGCGAGTGGTCGATAGTGTCGAAAGCAGCTGAGAGATCGAGGGAAAAAAGAATAACAGAATCATGGTGGTCAAGATGATAAATAATTTTAGTGGTCAGTCCTATTAAAGAATATTCAGTATTGTGGTTTTTTCTAAAACCTGTTTGATTGGGATGCAAAATGTTTGTAGATTCGACAAAATCTGAAAGTTGATTGAATACCACCCTTTCAGTAATTTTTGCTAAAAACGGAATGTTGGCGATAGGGCGGTAATTAGTAGGGTCGTCATGACTAATTTTACGATCCTTTATAATAGGAAGAATTACAGCTGATTTCCATGCCTTGGGTATGGTCCCAGTAAGAAGACTTTTTTTGACAAATGAAAGTATAAAGGGTCCAAAGCAGGCAAAGTATTTCTTTAGGATTACTGGAGAGATAATCTCTGATGCTGAACTTTTTAAATTTATTTTTTGGAGAATATGTTTAATATCTGTCAGTGTTGGTATGTTAAAATTTGAGCATTTGGAACAGGGAAGTATAAATTTGCTAAGTGTGTCAGAATAATCGATGGCTTTGTTGGTGTCGAATTGCTTACGTATTTTTGAAATTTTATCACAAAAAGCATCAGCTAAATCTTGAGCTGAGAGAGTTGTTTTTTTTGTATCCTTTTGTGAGTCAAGAGTTAAAGATTTCACAATCGAGAATAGTACTGAGGAATTTTTAGCCGATTTAATTTTATTTGAATAAAAGGATTTTTTTTCAGTATTAATTTTGCTTTTATAAAAAAGTGAAAGGTCATTATATTGCTTCAAATTTTCGGCAGTTTTATTTTTTCGCCATTTTCTTTCTAGGGATCTGAGTTGTCTTTTAATCAGAGTAAGTTCTGGTGAAAACCAAGGGTTTTGTAGTTTCCTGCTAGGTATGGTTTTAGTAATGAGGGGAGCTTCTTTGTCCAAAAAAAGCTGAATTATTGTATTCCAGGTAAGTAATTGTTCTTCAAGAGTGTCTGTCTCTGGAATAGAGGCTCTTGAGAGGAAAAAAGAAGAAACAATTGAAAGATCTAGTTTATTATAATCACGATAGATAATATTCTTGGATTGAGGAATAGATACTTGCGTCTTTTTTAATAGTATACTACAAGAAATGAGGTGATGATCTGACCAAGGTACTATGGAGTTAGATGTATTTGAGTATGAAAAAAGATTGTTGTGAGGAATAAATATCATATCTAAAATATGACCCGCCGAATGTGTTGCATCTTGGATAAGAGGTGTTAGGTTTAAAGAGTTGATATAAGTTAAAAACTCATTGGTGGTGGGATTAAAGGATTCATCAAAGTGTATGTTAAAATCACCTAAAATCAGAGGATGTTGGGTGGAAGAGCAGAAATCAAAAACCAAATTTTGTAAAAGAGATAAATTATTCTGAGTAATAGGGGGAGGAATATAAAGTAATAAAATGTCTATTTTTGGGTTAGTGTTAAGTTGAACTTGAAGAAACTCAATTGTTACATTGCCGGTGGAATAGTCCAAAGTTTTTATGATGTTGTTAGAATAGATTATTGCTAATCCACCCCCTTTTCTTTTATGACGATGATTGTATGCGAAAGAATAATTTGGAGGACAACAGTAGGACAAATAAGCTTCTTCGCCTTCTGTTAACCATGTTTCTGTTATACAAAAAAGGTGGAAACCTTCTGAGATGATAGTTTCTTTAATTAAATTATATTTTCTTTTAATGGATCTTTAAGACTGCTTTAATTAGTCACCCATACCAAATCTGTAAATCTCTTTATATGTAGAATGGCCACACAGTATAATACATGCTTAATAGTGAACGCTCAGACCCACAACTATATCCCAGTGAAATATCACAGAGAAGCTGTGTAAAGAGACCATCATTGCTTGTTCACAGTCTCTCCCACCATTACATATAACATTAGATCTTAACTGCATCCACAGCTGCTGAACTTGGAACAAAAACTACTTATCTTAGTAAGGTGGTACGGTGGTCTTTACAGCTACTCCGGGTACATCCTTAATCACAAGAAAGCCAGCGTGAGTGGCAGTAGTATAACAAAGATATGTATTCAGCTCCCATATCTTCCCACAATTTTTTGAAAAATCTTGCATTTACTGGGTGATTTTTTATAAAGTTTATCACATCCACCACATGTTCTAGGATCAAATTCATTGTAGGACTCAAATGCTTTCATGCAAGTGCTTCTCTATGTATTATACAATGGGTCCACATTGCAGCCAGAGCTTTCTTTCAAATAAGTGCATATAATCTTCCATAACGGCCTGACATCAAACAATCACCATAGAAACATAGAAACATAGAAATATGACGGCAGATAAGGGCCATAGCCCATCAAGTCTGCCCACACTATTTACCCATCCTCTTAAGTCTACTGACCCCTGAAAGTATAATTGTGATTATATTGTCACTCTACTGACCCGCTCATTCAATCCTAGTGACCCTATCCCTTGGCATGACCTCGCAGGGATCCCACATAGGTATCCCATTTGTTCTTGAAGTCTGGGATACTGCGTGCCTCGACCACCTGCACTGGAAGCTTGTTCCAGTGCTCAATCACTCTCTCCTTGAAGAAGTACTTCCTGGCGTCTCCACGAAACTTCCCTCCCCTGAGCTTGAGTGGATGTCCTCTTGTGGTCGAGGGTCCCTTGAGAAGAAAGATATCATCTTCCACCTCGACCCGTCCCGTGATGTACTTAAATGTCTCAATCATGTCTCCCCTCTCCCTACGCTCCTCGAGAGTGTAGAGCTGCAATTTGCTCAGTCTTTCCTCGTACGGGATACCCTTTAGCCCCGAGACCATCCTGGTGGCCATCCGCTGAACCGATTCAACTCTGAGCACATCCTTACGGTAATGTGGCCTCCAGAATTGCACACAGTATTCCAGATGCGGTCTCACCATGGCTCTGTACAATGGCATCATGACTTCAGGTTTCCTGTTGACGAAGCTTCTCTTGATACAACCTATCATTTGCCGTGCTTTAGATGAAGCCTTCTCCACTTGAGTGGCTGCTTTCATGTCAGCACTGATGATTACTCCTAAGTCTCGTGCTGCCGTAGTCCTGGCTAAAGTTTCTCCATTCAGGGTGTAAGTTCTGCAAGGATTTCCGTTACCGAGATGCATGACCGTACATTTCTTGGCGTTGAAGCCCAGCTGCCAGATAAAGGACCAATTTTCTAAAGTACGCAGGTCTTGCTCCATAGCATCCTGAAGATTATAGCCGTTTACTATATTGCATAGTTTGGCGTCATCAAGTTTCAAGTTTCAAGTTTATTAAATTTTAATATACCGACCATCAAGCAAATATCTGGACGGTTTACATTGGTTTTAAAAAAATGACAGTTAAGAGTAGAAGCAATTGAAAAACAAAAAGTATTAAGTAATTTAAATAATATATAGTGAACATTAAAAACAATAACAAGACAGACTTGACAGTGAGGAGAGAGGGAGTGGATGGGTAAAGTTACATTGTATGTAGGAAATAAGAAAGAGGGGTTAGGGAAAAAAACATGTGGGATGGGGATAAGATATATTGAATGTTTGTGAAAGCGCAAAATTAAATTGCAAAGAATTTAAGAGGATAGAAATTAAGTGGAAGAGAATGCATCTCGAAATAAAAAAGTTTTTAAGTTTTTCTTAAATTTGTCAAGATTTTGTTCGTCACGAAGTGGTTGTGGAAGGGAGTTCCACAATGTCGGGGCAGTTACTGCAAAGTTTATTTTGCGTGTGTAATAAAATTCTTTTATGGACGGAATCAATAAGAGATTTTGATTTGAAGATCTCAGAGTTCGAGTGGGGCACTGAGGGATAAGAAGTTTGTGAAGATATGATGGCAGATGAGAAGATTTTATTTTGAATGACAAAAGGATGATTTTGTAGGTGATTCGGTGAGTCATGGGTAACCAGTGTGCATCTTTCAGAGCTGGCGTAACATGATCATATTTACCTAGGTTGTAGATGAGTTTTATTGCTGTGTTTTGTATAAGTTGAAGGCGGCGAATTTCTTTTTGTGGGAGGCCGTTGAGTAAGGAATTACAGTAATCTAGATGAGAGATTATTAGGGAGTGAATAAGAATTTTGATGGATTCGGTTTCTAGAATTGAGGTCAATGAACGAATTATGCGTAGTTTATAGAAACATGTTTTGACTACCGAACTAATATGATCATGAAATGATAGATCTTTATCAATGATGACACCTAAGAGTTTGATTTTTGTCTCCATTTGAATTGGGATAGATTTGATAGTAATTTTATCTGGTAGAAATTCAGGATTTTTGATTGAGAATAGAAGACCACGAGATTTATCTACGTTAAGAGAAAGTTTATTAGAATGTAGCCAATCGTTTATGGAATCCAGTTTATTGTTTATATCTTTTATGTCAGAGGTGTTGGAAATATTGATTGGGTGAAGTAGTTGTATGTCGTCTGCATAGGCAAAGATCGTGAATCCTATAGATTGTGCTAGGGTTAAGAGGGGAGATAGAAAGATATTGAATAGCAAGGGGGAAAGAATGGAACCTTGTGGGACCCCATACGTTAGAGATATTGATGGAGAGGTTTCATTTCTGGCAAAGACTTTGAAGCTGCGTTCTTGAAAGTAAGATGAAAACCAAGATAGTGCCGTTCCTGTGATACCACAGCGAATAAGGTTACCTTTCCTTGAAGCCCTTGAGTTAGATCCCCAATGAATATGTTGAAGAGGAGTGGGCCCAGGACCGAACCCTGTGGCACTCCGCTGGTCACCTCCGACATTTTAGAGAGGGTACCGTTGACTACCACCCTCTGAAGTCTGCCACTAAGCCAATCTTTAGCCCATGCAGTTAGAGTCTCTCCTAATCCCATCGATTTCATCTAATTCAGCAGCCTGCGGTGACCTCAGTGTTCTCCCCAGGGTCTTTCAGCCGGGCTGTCATCTATCACAAATCCTGCTGCTGCCGCTGCTGCTCAACATTAAAAACAAAAAAAACCACCTCTCACCGACTTGAAGACGCGAACTCAGTGATTTGTATTTATTTCACAGGCAGCCTTAGCCCGTAGTGAACTCATGCTTCGGGGCTTCCCTTCTCTTCCCTCCGAAACCGGAAGTTACATCCGGGGGGGGGGGGGGGGGCGTAAGAGAAGGGAAGCCTGTGAAATAAATACAAATCACTGCCGATAAGCACGGGACGCACATCAGAAGCCGATCTGAAAGGCAGTCCTCAGGTTGCCTCTAGTTTTGCCCGGGAGGGTAACTGGGCTATTTTGCTGTTTTTTTAACCAGGCTCTGTCCTCTGATTAGGTATGTTTCCCTGTCTCCAGAAAGCAGAATAATCCTGCTGCTTTAAGTGTAAACAACACCTCCCAGAAACACATGCGACTTCTTCGCTCCACGGAAACGAAGAAACTGGGGACCACGCTCTCCTCCGTCGGGCGGGAAGGCACTCGCGCATGCGCGGTGCGGCCAACTAGAACCTTCTAGTTAAAAGTGTCCGTACCGGGGCTCCGTCGGTGACGTCACCCATGCGTTAAGAATATGCTGCCTGCTTGTCCTGGGATAATGCCTCTGCTCAGATCGTGTGGCTGCAGTGAGTCTGGGACGACTCTGGGAGGAAAAAAAGGTGTCATCTTCCCTTCAGTTCCGGCAAGCAGGGTGATCGAGACCACATGGGGGGTTTATGCCTCGGGAAAGTTTAGTTTTTGGTTTGTAATGTCATTTTTTTCTTGAGAGGGAGCAGAATCCGAGTTGTGCCTCTGCCACTTGAATTTCCTGGCGAAGGAAGGGGTCAGTTGCTCTGATCTTTCCTAAGTCACAGCAAAAGCCCATCGAGCCCTAATAGAGGCAGGACAGCAAGTCATTATTAATCGGTTGTATGCATCTATGGGTAGCAAAGAGAGTTTTCTCACTGGGTTCCAGTGCTGTTTGCTATTTGAACTGCAGTGCTTAAGGTGTGCAGCTCAGAAGAGAGGTGTTTTTTTTTTTTTTGTGGGTTTAGAAAAAAATCATATCCCTTACAATACAGGGAAAAAATCTTGGCAAATCATCAGATGAGAGCTGCTACTTGAAGCTCCTACAATGGTATGATTTTGAAGAGCAGAGATTTTCATGCTGTGCATTGTGCACAGATGTTGGTATGAGTTAATGATTGTGCAAACTGGGCTATGTGCACGGCTGCTGTTTCCAAGTCCTGCAAGAAGGTAGAGTTGTAGTTCCATGACAGAAATCGAGTTTTCTCTGGGCTCTTTTCAAAACTTCAGGCCAATGAAAAGTTTGTGGGTGCTTTCTCTTTGAGAACTGGAACACCACATCCATCATGAAACTAAGAGCACTGAGCATACCACATCCATCATGAAACTAAGAGCACTGAGCACTTTCTCTTTGAAAAAGTCATCCAAGAAAATAAGTATTCCCATAGATTTAAACCTTCCTTTTCTGGAAACAGCATCTGGGTAAACAGCTTAAAAATTGCTCTGGGACTAGGTAAAATAAGGATTGTCCGGATCCCACAGACCTCGCACAGCTCTGTGGCATGGGGTCTGCAGGGCATTTTAACACCCGCAGACCTCACAGTTCCTGCTCACCCTTGAGGTAAGCAAATTTTTAAGGATGTGAGATAGAGATCCGCGAAGTTCATGGGGCTGCAAGATCCTCGCTTTACCCAGTCCTCTAGGTTTGTGTGTTGTCACTATGCATGTCATGCACAAAATACATATTTTTTGTGGTGTTTTCAAACTGCGCAAGGGAGACCAAATTCCTAGAGGTCATGAGGGACTGCTTCATGGAGCAACTGGTCACGGAACCAACACGGGGTGACGCCACTCTTGACCTAATCTTCAACGGACTAGAGGGGCCAGCAAAGGAGGTGACAGTATTAGCCCCGCTAGGTAACAGTGATCACAACACGATCCAGTGCAGGCTAGAAATTGGATCATCAAAGGGGAAAAGAACCACAACGACGGCACTCAATTTCAAAAAAGGAAATTATGATGCCATGAGGGAAATGGTGGGAAAAAAACTCAAAGGTAACATAGGGAAGATGGATTCCGTAGAAAAAGCCTGGACCTTACTCAAGGGAACTGTGCACGAAGCGCAAAACCTGTGCATCCCCAAGTTCAGGAAAGGGTGCAAAAAAAATAGAACAAAAAACCCAGTGTGGATAACAAATGCAGTGAAGAAGGCGATAAGCGACAAGAAAGCATCGTTCAGAAAATGGAAAAAAGACAAAACAGAGGAGAACCAAAAAGTGCACAAAGAACACCAGAAGGAGTGTCACCGAGCGGTTAGAAAAGCAAAAAGAGAATATGAAGAGAGACTGGCAGAGGAAGCAACAAACTTCAAGTCGTTCTTCAGATACGTCAAGGGGAAGCAACCGGCAAGAGAAGAAGTGGGACCATTGGATGATGGAGACAGGAAGGGAGTGGTAAAGGAAGAGAAAGAAATAGCTGACAGGTTAAATGAGTTCTTCACGTCAGTTTTCACGAGGGAAGATATAACCAACATCCCAGAACCTGAAGAGAGCGTAAAAGGAGACCAAGATGTAAAACTGGTCAATTTAGAGGTAAGCCAAGAAGATGTACTCAAGCAGATAGACAGACTAAAGAGTGACAAATCTCCAGGTCCGGACGGCATTCACCCAAGGGTACTCAAGGAACTAAAAAACGAAATAGCGGAGCCACTTCGACAAATATACAGCCTATCCTTAAAAACCGGAGAGATCCCGAAGGACTGGAAAATAGCAAATGTCACGCCCATCTTCAAGAAGGGCTCAAGGGGAGACCCAGGAAACTACAGGCCAGTGAGCCTGACCTCAGTCCCAGGAAAGATGATGGAGGCACTGATTAAGGACAGCATCTGTGAACACATCGAAAACAATGAGCAGCTAAAACCGAGTCAGCATGGCTTCTGCAAGGGTAGGTCATGCCTCACAAACTTATTGCACTTCTTCGAGGGGGTAAACAGCCAGGTGGATAAAGGGGAATCTATAGACATCATTTACCTTGACTTCCAAAAAGCCTTCGACAAGGTACCACACGAAAGGCTGCTTAAGAAGATATGGAACCACGGGGTACAAGGGGTGATCCACCGATGGATCAAAAACTGGCTGGCGAACAGGGAACAGAGGGTTGGCGTAAAGGGCCAGTACTCAGACTGGAAAGGGGTCACGAGCGGAGTTCCGCAGGGGTCGGTGCTGGGACCGCTCCTGTTCAATATCTACATAAACGACCTAGAGGCGGGAACCAAGTGTGAGGTTATTAAATTTGCAGATGACACCAAACTATACAGCAGGGCTCAAACCAGGGGAGACTGCGAAAATCTCCAAAAGGATCTAACGCAGCTGGAAAAGTGGGCCGAAAAATGGCAAATGAGCTTCAACATAGGGAAATGCAAGGTCATGCACGTGGGGAAAAAGAACCCGATGTTCACATACAGAATGGGGGGAACACCGCTAGGGGTCAGTAACCTGGAGAGAGACCTGGGAGTGATGGTAGACGCAACACTGAAGGCATCAGCGCAGTGCGCTACAGCCTCAAAGAAAGCTAACAGAATGTTGGGTATCATTAAGAAGGGTATTACGACCAGGACGAAGGAAGTCATCATGCCGCTGTATCGTGCAATGGTGCGGCCGCATCTGGAGTACTGTGTCCAGTACTGGTCGCCGTACCTCAAGAAGGACATGGCAGTACTTGAGGGAGTACAGAGAAGAGCAACTAAACTGATAAAGGGAATGGAAAATCTCCCATATACCGACAGGTTGAAGCAGTTGGGACTTTTCTCACTGGAAAAGCGGAGACTTAGAGGAGACATGATAGAAACCTTCAAGATCCTGAAGGGCATAGAAAAAGTAGACAGGGACAGATTTTTCAAATTAAGGACCACCACAAGTACAAGGGGGCACTCGGAGAAATTGAAAGGGGACAGGTTTAGAACAAACGCTAGGAAGTTCTTTTTCACTCAGAGGGTGGTGGATACATGGAACGTGCTTCCAGAGGCTGTTGTAGACAAGAAAACATTAAATGGTTTCAAAGAAAGTTTGGATAGATTCCTAGAAGAAAAAGGGATTGAAGGGTATAGATAGGTATAGACCACTACTCAGGCAATGGGCCTGATGGGCCGCCGCGGGAGCGGACCGCTGGGCAGGATGGACCTATGGTCTGCCTCAGCGGAGGCAACTTCTTATGTTCTTATGTTCTTATGTTCTTATGTTCTTATGTTCTTATGTTCTTATGTTCTTATGTTCCTTAAGGATCTTTTTCCTGTACATGTTCTTGCCCTAGATGGAAACACCAGGGATGGACTGTCATAGGAAAGGAAGGGTAGAGAGGGTGGACAGTGGATGCAAGGGTCAGAAAGAGGGTGGACAGTGGATGCAAAGGTCAAAGAGAGGGTGGAGAGTAGATGGAAGGGGTAGAGAGCGAGAGGGCAGAGGTTGGGTAGAAGGGGCAAAGAGAAATGATAGATGCTGCATGGAAGGGAGTGAGGACAAATGTTGAATAGAAAGAAGAGAGTGAAGAGAGATGATTAAAGTAGAAACGATAAAAGGTAGAAAAAAAAATTTGTTGCTCTACCTAGAATCAAGTAGTATTGTAACTATTGATTAAAGTTTATATATAGGAAATGGAAATAAGGCAGTTTTTTGAGACTAAACCCTTTCCTCAGGTCAGGACAGGATACCATAATAGCTTTATACTGTACTGTCTTGAAGAAAGATTTGGTCTCTGAAAGCTAATTGAAAAATGGATTAGTCCAATAAAATGGTATTTTCTTATTTCTCATTATTTGTTTTATTTCTATTTGTTAATTTGTAAAGTGGTGATTGTTATATATCAGTTATTTTCAAATTTACATCTACTGTCTTTATATTTTGCACAGTAATAGGGGACATGTGTCACTGTTTCTATGGTGTTGCATTGTATGCAGTCTGGTTTCTTGATTCAGTTTAACTTTTGTCTACATATTTCTGTTTTTAGTTTGTGATTATTCCATATTGGGCGAGGGTGTATCTGTTCTGTGTGTATAAAAAGGACATGGCTTTCTGTTAGCAATGACTGTACAGGATCAATTGACTGTGCAGGATCTGGATTTAGTTTTACAATGCGTGTGTTGGTGTTCTAGTGCTCACAGCAGTGTTTAAGATGCTGCCTTTTCCTAGGTGCACCCTTGTTGTGTGACTCATGGATTATTACTAAAAAATATCTTTTTTATACAGAGAAGGGTTTAAAAAAATGATCAGCACTGGTTGTCATTTATACTAGGTACGCCACAGGATTTAATGACCCTATTCTTACTTTACTGTTACATACCCACTATAAAGAATTAAATTAAAGTTGTATTAACAAGCAGCTTTCAAAATGACATTATGGAAAAATTATGTTCTTACCTGTTAATTTTCTTTCCCTTAGACACAGCAGATGAATCCAGAGACCAATGGGATAGCACACATCTACCAGCAGACGGAGATAGAGAAACTGATTAACAGGTGGTCCCATTGGCTGGCACTCCTCCTGTATCTCCAGCATAGCGCCTTGCCCAAGCATCCGTAGCCATCAATAGGCATAGCATGGAAAAAAAAAAAAAACGATAGACAATATCCAGAAAGTGTGGGGCTCTGGATTCATCTGCTGTGTCTAAGGGAAAGAAAATTAACAGGTAAGAACATAATTTTACCTTCCCTAGCAACAGCAGCAGATGAATCCAGAGACCAATGGGATGTAGCAAAGCAACCCTCAATCTGGGTGGGAAGCAAACGCCGCCTCCGCAACAACCGACACACTAAACTCATCTACCACATGCGCCCCCACATCCAACCAGTAATGCTGAAAGAAAGCACTCTCGGAAGACCAAGTAGCCGCGAGACAAAACTCCTCCAAGGAAAAAACCTCTGGACCGAGTCCAAGAAGTAGCCATCACTCTGATGGAATGGTCATGAAATTCTTTCACCAACCACTTCCCTGCCATCAAGCAAGCGTAAAGAATGTCCTCCTGGACCCATCGAGCGATGGAGGCTTTGGATGCCGCCATATGTTTGAGGCGTCCCTTGAAGAATACAAAAAGGTGATCTAAACAACTAAAAGTCATTAGAATCCTTGCTTGCGAAGAACGCTTTCAAAAAATGCAGTGAATAAAAGCACATCTCCCCATTTCTCCTCCCAGGAAGAAGGAAGGAAAAGTGAGCGTATCATAAAAGAAAGGATGACACCTCCTTAGAAAGAATTGTGGTACCATCCGAACTGTTACCCCAGATTTTGGAAATCAGAAATAGGAATCCCCGCTGAACAAGGCCTGCAACACGGAAAAATGCAGAGCTGAAGCCATGGCCACAAGAAACCTCGTGTTCAACGGCACAAGGAGGAAATGAAGCCTTCGGTAAACTGCGAAGAAGTACCTGAAGATTGTACTCCGGACAGGGCTTTCTAAGAGATGTACAAATATACCGTACTCCGTTTAGGAACCGAACTACATGAAGCTGAGAAGTAATCGAAGAGCAATATACCTAGCCCTTGTAACAAGCTAAGAATGGCACTTGAAGCTGAAGGGAATTGAACGCTAAGCCCTCGGCAATACACCTGTGCCAAAAAGGAACTCTGGAAGGGTGTAAATGTTGAGAAGTATCCAAGAAAGGAAAAACCTCCAAAAGGAAGCAGAAGCCACAGGTGAAGACGTCTGTAGCGCCTAGATAAGAGAAGAAACAACCTGCTTCGCATAACCCTTACACGTCAGTCATGACTTCTCAAAAGCTAGGTCATAATACCAAAGTAGTACGAATATCCATGTTGATCGGACCCTAGGTGAGCAAATCCGGAGATACCAGGAAACTTCTTAGTCCGGCTGTCGAAAGACTCATCAGATCTGCATAGCAAGGATGGCGCAGCCAAGCCAGAGATTCTACAAATACTATGCCCGGAAAGCGAGCTTCAGATGGCAAATTCAAGCCATCATCAGCTAGGGGAAAACACTGAAAAAGAGAAACCAGAGGTGAGAAAGAAGCCACGCTGTTACCCCCTCTAACTCTCACTCTCTGTGCCCGCCGAAGAAGCTAGGAAGCATTGAATTGTGAGACGAGGCCATGAGGTCTAGTTCCAGGAGATCTCATGTCCATAAAAAGAGTTGGAATGCTTGAGCCAAAATACCCAATATCCAGGATGTAGAAGATTTCACTATTACTAACGTTTACACTTTCTAGAGCGTACAAAGTGCTGTAAACATACAATAAATGGGCCATGCTCAGATTTCGCGGAGAGAAAGTCTATCCAAACTCTTTTCCTGACCCTTAAAATGATCTGCCAACAGAAGAGAAAGATGAGGGTCAACCCATTGAAGTAGAACAACAACTGTACCTGGCAACTGAGTACATCACCTACTGCCCAAGCTGTAGAGAAATACCCCCATCATAATACTGCCTGAAAGGACCCTCAGCGGCATTCCGGAAGAATGGTCTGAAGCTCCAGAAAGGTAGCCTGACCTTGCTCAAGAGTAGAAGAATGAACAAGTACTGAGTCGCCTCTTAAGACCAGACTCCTGGAGCTGAGGATGGAAGGCACCGAGCCCCCCAACCCGACAGCCCGGGATGTTTGGTGGCCATGAGCTAGTCCAGCAAAGATCAAGGCATGCCTTTGAAAAGAGAAATCTCGATGAGCCACCAAATCATACAGAGCGATGCATGAGGAGCCTACCAAATAATTGGAGCCCTGAGATACCGGGAACCACCGGAACAAAAGCGACTGCTATAGCGTTATAATGGGAAAGCAAGCCGAAGTTCCCAGTGGAGTCAGCAACATGGATCCTATAACCTGTACAGAATCCCATACTCTGGGTCATGGTGACCAAAGAAGAATGCAAACCTGAGACTGTGACCCATCGTCCTAGTCTCTGTGAAGAAACACATTTCTCTACTATATGAATAAAAACATCTCCCCGATATACCTATAAATAGTACAGGAGAAAAGAGCGCTGTGCAAATTTGAAGATTCACGTCCAAAGAACTGAGGAAAAGAAACCACCCTTTTCGTGTCAGTCAAATGGCCCGACTGGAAGACGTCCGAATCAAGCAGTCAGTCAAGAAGAAATTAGGCGAATCACCTGGTAGCGCCAAAACGGTACCACTGCCCACATTTTCTAAAATGTTCTTGAAGCCTTGGGTAGGTGAAATGGCATGTATCAAAACCAAAAGTGCTGCTCAAAGAGAGGCAAGCAAACCTAGTGCCGATTTGGAGTCCATAGGGAAAATGTAAATATTCTCCCAGTTTTTCTGCAGAAATGTGTAACCCTGAAAAACTAATTCAGCAGAATGGGATCCAGCCAGCCCAATGCCCCCGTCTTGGGCACCATGCAGTAAGTGGAACAACGTCCCTTAGTTCCCGAAGAACTACAAGAACTGCCCTGAGGACCAGTAACACTGAAAAGGGAAACACAAAACATAGAGACTCCAAGAACGAACTGGAAACCTGAGGAGGATGCAAAGTTGCAAGCATCCTGAAAAATCTTCACAGCCCCCTGACCTGACATTATAGCGTCTTCTCCCTCATGAGAAAGCCTGAAGAGTCATTGGAAGAAGTCAAGATCCCCTCAGAATGAAGTGCAGAAGGTCAGGGAATGGCAGGATGAGAACTGTAGGATCTGCAAGATTCTCCTAGGAAAAATCAAGTTTCACAATGTAAAGAGCCATACTGGAACCATGAAAACAGTACTAACTCCATGCAACATGAGTGAAATACGTATGTCCTTTAAAGTGAATACGTACTAGACTCAATCAAGATGCTGCATCTACCGCCCCCTTGGAAAACAACAGCATCCGTACAGGTATCAGACAAAGCTCACATCGCTAATGAGAGCTTCAGGGATGAGGCTAACAGCCACATAGCGCGTGATCCTCCGCGGGTTTGATAGAATAGGTAACTGGCTCCTGGTTAAAAGGAGCTGTACAGCCCTTCCTGTCTGGTCAGGGGGGCCCGTCTAGCATGTGCCATGAGAAAATGGCGACAGGAGAAACCAACGTGATAAGCATGGAAATCTGAAGTCCAGGCCCCCTCAGAAATAGAGAAAGAGAGTCCTGGCCGCAGGAAGATGCGCAGTGTCATTATGCCCATAGAGACAGCCAGAACTTGGAAACTGTTTGTACTACCTTTAGGCATATATATCCTGTGCCACTACTAGAAGCCCAAATAAGGACAGTTACCAACAGACAAAGGCTCAATCTGCAGGGACACCAAAAGAGACAATCAGATACCTGTGTGAAATATAGGGCACTATCTTACTGCTGATCTCACCGTGCCGTGAGTTGTCGTATGTCGCCCCAGTCCGGAGACAAACTGAGACTGGGTGACCTAGCACAGGTCAGAGTCTCTCTGGTAAACCCCTTGAGTGCTAACCCCAGAGTCTGATTAAACAAGCAGCTTCCTTCAAGGGAGTTCAGCAGGAACACAGACATAGACATATAAATCTGCCCAAGCTTGTCCCAAAGCTAGTGAAACACGAACAACTTGTCTGAACCAGAAAGGAGAGAAGCCCCGGCATACCCTGACCAAAGTCAGCTGGAAACAAACTACCGGAACGCTGCAGCTCTCCCGCCGGAAACCCAAGCGCACGCCTGATTCTCGCTGACACGTGGCCGCTGCATCAACGCTCCTAGAAACATAGTCGGATTCAAGCTCCGCAAAATTTACCCTGCCGCAGCTTGCATAGAAAGAAAATCAGACTCGATGAATAACCAGAAGAACGGCCCACAGCGCCGGAAAAAACATGTCCCATCTCATGCGCGCTACTATAAACCGGCACCTGCACAATCAGCTGCACATGACGGTGACAAACACCGATGAAAGAGAGCCTCGGAATAAACAGGACTACAACTGCTGCACTGAAACCCAACAAGGAGAACAAGTGCGAGCATGAAATCGCACCGCTACTGCCGCGCTGTAACCAACAAGGAAACCAAGCGCGTGCATGCAAAGGGCGGGGAGTCCCGGCTCCCTCCACGGATTTCTAGTCATAAAACTTAGCCTCAATAAAATATCCATTCCTTAAACGTACATTGACCTAACCCACAGTACTAAGACTCCCAAACAGAACCTGAAGTTCAACTGACAGTAAAAAACAGAGACATACTCACAAGCTTGTTGTTAGGGCCGGTTGAAGCCAGTTAAAGCTGGTTGAGCAGCAGTAACAGAGCAGAATGCAGCAACTGTGGTCTCTTTTTTTTTTTACAGAGAAGGGAAAGAAGAAAAAAATTGAGACCCAGTCAGACCCTCTAGCAATGGAGGGAGGGTGAGGCAGGGACCTGGGGGGGCCCAGGTGTAACCCCTAAAGCCGGCACCGTTCAGCCGGACACCCCTGTCTCACTGAAGAGAAAATCTCAACAGGAGAAATAGCACTGCCAGCTCACTGAAGAGAAACCTCAACAGGAGAAACAGAATGGCAGCCTCACTGAAGAGAAACCTCAACAGGAGAAAATAAAGTTCCAGTCACAGCCAGAATTCAAGAGCTAGTTGAATAGCGACCATTTCCTGCTGGGAGATAGAGAATACTGGAGATACAGGAGGAGTGCCAACCAATGGGACCACCTGTTAATCAGTTTCTCTATCTCCGTCTGCTGGTAGATATGTGCTATCCCATTGGTCTCTGGATTCATCTGCTGCTGTTGCTAGGGAAAAGCAAATAAAAATAAAATATTTTAATACATTGCTAATTATTACCTGCATCTTTACCTAAACTGTTTTGCCCTAGCTCTCACTTTGATCTTAATCTGTAACTTTATTATTTTGCTGTAGTGCAGTGGTTCCCAAACCTGTCCTGGGGGACCCCCAGCCAGTCAGGTTTTCAAGATATCCCTAATGAATATGCATGAGAGAGACTTTGCATATAATGGAAGTGACAGGTATGCAAATCTCTCTCATGCTTACTCATTAGGGGTATTTTGAAAACCTGATTGGCTGGGGGTCCCCCAGGACAGGTTTGGGAACCACTGCTGTACTGCAATCACACAGGTCTCCTTCAAGGCTCAGTAACACCTCTCCATAAATTATGTGGAAGAGGTCTGGAAGTGGGGATCGTATCTATTTCATATCCTCAGTGAGACCTCAGGAAGGAACCTAGTGATCAAAACATTATTAGAGGTGCTGTAGAGCTGTTTCTTGTATGACTGGATGAGCTATATTTATCTTTTTTTCTTAGTTGTTTAAATTCATGCAGAAATAAATGGCTAGATTGAACCTAAAGACTTCATTAATGCATTTCCCTTTTTTAAACCTCTATACCTCTATACCCATAGTGATTACATTCACAAGATAAAAAATAAAATGTTTTACCAGTCATAAACATCAAAACAACTAACAAATAATCTGAAGATTCAGTTGTAGTATTTTTATGTCTATATATTTTTTAATTTCTTAAGGTTGTAAAAGATATCTAATATAAGAATAATCTGTGGCTCCCTGTATGTCAGTCACAGCTCCCCAGGGAGCCACGGCTCACAGTTTGGGAACCACTGATCTAGTGCAAGGACAATCTATGATAAAAATCTGAAGTTTGTATCTACTTTTGCTCTGGAGCTATAGCAGCTGATAATAGTCAAAATCTGTCACAACAAACTGAGATAAGTTTTAAGACACATTTTGAGAAAATTTTTTAAGAGGGCATGTGCATTCATGATGTTCACACTAGCATCGCTTAAACTAGCATTAGAAGTTGTGCTGGACTAGTATTTTTCATCAATTGTCAGCTTTATGAACAGCTACAAATGACTTTTATTCACTGCTGTGCACAATGCTACCATTATCCAAGTAAAACAAGGGGTCTAGCTCAGTGACTATTGCAATTAGGGATCTGATATTTTGGGAAACTTTTTTTTAAAGGTATGCTAGTTCTGCATACAAATTTTGAACAAAATGGTGTGGAGCTTTTCGTTTTATTTTAGACCATTTGGTACGGAATGATTCAGCTGTAATTTTGTATCAGCTGAAGTTTAACAGTTTTCCTGAAACACCAATAAAAAAAGAGACAATCTCAGGGCCAAGGCTGAACCAACGCATCCAACCCTGAGCTTTCCATTTCTTCTCTTCGACTGAAGAAGTTCATCACTTTTGAATTATGTTTTTGGGGGCAGAAGCCAGCAAATCCATCATTGGGCTGTCCCAGTGACATATAATGAAATTGAGAGAGCGACCATTTCCTCATGTCCAGGAACTGCTGACTGAGAAAGTCGGCCTGCAGTTTCCACTCTGGTCACGTGGGCAGCGGAAAGAGCCTGTAGATGGACTTACGTCCACTGGAAAAGAATCTGAGCCTCCCGCATAAGTAAGCACTTCTGTTGCCTCCTTGGCTGTTCACATACACTGCTATCAGGCATTGTCGGAGAACATTCTTACAGACTGTCCCTCAAGGACTTTCTCTAGAGCCTGCAAGGCTAGCCGAATGGCTTAGAGTCACATATGGTTTATAGGTCACCCCTTCTGATGGCAAGTCCACTGGCCCTGATTTGAGCAGGTCCCGCAAAGGGCACTCCAGCCTAACAGGTTGGCATTGGTCGTGAGAGTCACCCACTCTATGATTCAATGAAGCATGGCCTTTGACAAAAAACAGAAGAACATAAGATTTGCCACTGCTGGGTCAGACCAGTGGTCCATCGTGCCCAGCTGTCTGCTCACATGGCAGTCCTTAGGTCAAAGATCAGTGCCCTATTTGAGTCTAGCCTTACCTGCGTATGTTCTGTTCCAGTAGTTACTTATCCAACCTTTTCTTGAATCCCTGAAGGGTGCTTTCCCCTATAACAGCCTCCGGAAGATCATTCCAGATTTCTACCACTCTCTGGGTGAAGAAGAACTTCTTTACTTTTGTACAGAATCTTTTCCCTCCTAACTTTAGCCAGTGCCCTCTCGTTCTATTCACCTTGGAGAGGGTGAACAATCTCTCTTTCTCTACCAAGTCAATTCCCTTCAATATCTTGAATGTTTAGATCATGCCCCCTCTCAGTCTCCTCTTTTCAAGAGAGAAGAGGCCCAGTTTCTCTAGCCTCTCATTGTACGGCAACTCCCCCAAGTACCTTAACTATTTTTGTTGCTCTTCTCTGGACCCTTTCGAGTATGTCCTTTTTCATGTACGGCAACTAGTGTTGGACACAGTATTCCAGGTGGGGACGTACCATGGCCCAGCATAATGGCATGATAACCTTTTCAGATCTGTTTTTGATCCTCTTCTTAATCATTCCTAGCATTTTGTTTGCCCTTTTCGCCACCACCGCACCAGTTTTATTGACTTGTCTACAAGTCCTCCCAAGTCTCTTTCCTGGGGGCTTCTCTCCATCCTGTATTCATGCATACGATTTTTGTTACTGACATGCATCACCTTGCATTTATCCATGTTGAACCTCATTTGCCATTTGCGTAAGTAGTTTCTTGCTGTCCCTGTCCATGTAATCTGCAGCTGAGGAGGATGCCTTTGCAGAGACCACTGAGACAGAAGAGCACCATGGAGAGGTCACATGTAAGCCCTGGTCCATGAGCTTCTGTTCATGTAGCCCAGGAAGAAAAATGTAGCCCTGAGCTGTGTTGAAATGAATGCTTAAACACACTAAATTCTGGGTCAATTCCAGATAGCTCTTCTCAAAGCTGACTATCCAGCACAATTGCTTGAGCAAAGCTAACCCCTGTGGCACTGCTAGCTAGCACTCTCATCTGGATGGTGCTATGATCACCTAATCATCCTTTAGTTAGGGGTGTACTGGGATCCCCATCTTTCAGGGATGAGCTGCAACCACTACCATAACTTTGGTGAAAGTGAAGGGGGACTGTCGTCAACCCGAACGGAAGATCCGCAAACTGGAAATGCCCCTGAAGTATATGAAACTTCAAATACTTACTGTGGCCTGGAAAGAATGGAATATGCTTCTATCAAATCCAGAGAGACTATAAACTCCCCTGGAGCCATTGCCACAATGAGCGAGTAGGCCACTTCCACATGGAAACGTGGGAACCTTAGAAACACATTTACAGCTTTGAGATCCAAGACCAGCGTCCAGTCTCCTGAGCCTCTCTTGGGCACAATGAAGTATCTAGAATATCAGCCTGAGCCCAATTTGTTGTCGGGGATAGGTTCCATGGCCCAAATAGGCCTCTTTGTCTGGCTGTCCGGCAGGAAAATTGAGGAACAAATCCATAGTAGGATGATAAAACTTGATCTTGTGACCTATTTGGATGATGTCCAGCACCCACCATTCTGAGAAAATTTCTCCTACTCCTTCCGAAATGCCAACAGTCTTCCACCAAAATGTGGGGGTGCAACTGCCAACCAGGCATCATTGGGACTTTTTGGAGGGTGGGTTGAAGAAAGCCCCAGAGGACCGCTGGCATCAGGGGTTGCTGAAATGCTGATTGTAGCCTTGGAAGGATATCTGCATACAGGAACCCAGGTTGTACTGTTGAGAATGGCAAAATGACAAAAATTACTTCAACTTCTGCCTACGGGTCGGTGCAGTTTATTTTCTGGCATAGACTCAGGGTGACTATCTGCTATAATTGTCATAAGATCATCAAGGCCCTTACCAAAAAGTATCTGCTCTTTAAAAAGCAGTCATTTAAGAATGCCATGGATGCTAAATTACCCACTCACTGCTGTAGCCAAAACATTCCACAGCAAATACTGCATATGCCGACTCATTGCGCCTGACCCCGATAAGGTCATATAAAGCATTTGCGACTATCCACTCCTTCCAGGACAAGTTGAGGGCAGGCGTCCTCCTCTGCAGAGGGCTCCCGTCATAATCTGGTGCGGCAGGCCCGAGTAGCAAAACTTCAAGCTGATATTTTATTTTTAGAATCACGTCAACCTTACGATCTTACACATCTTTTAGCATAACTCCTCCCTCACTTAGAGAGCTGCACGTTAGGTGAGCTGAGCACCGCAGAATCCACCTTTGGCTGGTTCAATAGCTGCTAGAACTCAAGTGTCATGTGATAGTGTGGACATGGCCTTAGCCACCATCAAGGACCCCTCCTGAGTCTCCCACTGGTCCATAACCAGGGCAGTAATGTCCAGATGCACTAGAAAAAGGAGGTCTGCGCATTAGAGTCACTCGTGATCATGCACTGGGAAATGGAGGATTGAGCCTCCAATGCTTTAATAGCATCACCTATAAAGTGGTGGACAGAGACTAACTTGAAGAGGTGGCAGATCTAAGGGTCATTCCTCTGGCCAAAAGACAGGGAGGCTTCTTGATTGCTGGATCCAATCAGGGAATAGGTGTCAACCAGAAAAAAAAAAAAAAATCAGAGCCCTGAGATAAAAATGGTCTGGAGTCTGACTTTCAATCAGGCCAGTCTGGCTCTGAAAGGTCACCGGAGATAGTGCCTGGCTTGCTTAACTGAGAAGCAGACACCGAGGGGGAGAAAACATCCCCTGCCACACACAAGCTGCACTACTTGTCCTAGTCTCATCAGGAAGGCTCTCCACATAATTTATAAATTCTGAGGAGAAGCCTTGAGCAGGGGAAGTAAATGAAGCCTGCAGCACCTCTGGCTGGGCTCGCGTGGGTTCCATAGACTCTACATGCCTCCCTTTATGTCTTCGCAAAATTGGAACTCTGGACGGGACTTACTACTCATTCCATGGACCCACAACGGTTCACCACTCTAGAGTACATGGATGAGGCTAAGCTTGAAGATCCTGCCTCTCCCTTGCTCGCGCTGCAGCATGAAGACACAGATACTCTTCTGCTGAGCATCTAGTTCAAATTTTACAAGAAAGCACAGTTACTTACCGTAACAGGTGTTATCCAGGGACAGCAGGCAGATATTCTTGACTGATGGGTGACGGCACCGACGGAGCCCCGGTACGGACACTTTTAGAGTGATTGCACTCTAAGAACTTGGAAAGTTCTAGATGCCGCACCGCGCATGCGCGAGTGCCTTCCCGCCCGACACAGGCGCGCGGTCCCCAGTTATGATAAGCCAGCTAAGAAGCCAACCCGGGGAGGTGGGAGGGATGCAAGAATATCTGCCTGCTGTCCCTGGATAACACCTGTTACGGTAAGTAACTGTGCTTTATCCCAGGACAAGCAGGCAGCATATTCTTGACTGATGGGTGACCTCCAAGCTAACAAAAAGAGGGATGGAGGGAAGGTTGGCCATTAGGAAAACAAATTTTGCAAAACAGATTGGCCGAAGTGTCCATCTCGTCTGGAGAATGCATCCAGACAATAATGAGATGCAAAAGTATGAACTGAGGACCAAGTGGCAGCTTTGCAGATTTCCTCAATAGGAGTGGACCGGAGGAAAGCTACAGATGCTGCCATAGCTCGGACTCTATGGGCCGTGACAGAACCTTCCAGTGTCAGTCCGGTCTGAGCATAACAGAATGAAATGCACGCTGCCAGCCAATTAGACAACGTACGTTTAGAAACAGGACGTCCCAATTTATTCGGATCAAAGGACAAAAAGAGTTGGGGAGATGATCTGTGGGGCTTAGTACAGTCTAAATAGTAAGCCAGAGCCCGTTTACAGTCCAAAGTATGCAGAGCCTGTTCTCCAGAATGTGAGTGAGGTTTCGGAAAGAAGACAGGCAGAACAATGGATTGGTTGAGATGAAATTCAGAGACAACCTTAGGGAGAAACTTTGGATGTGTGCGCAGAACCACCTTGTCATGATGAAAGACAGTAAAAGGTGGATCTGCAACTAGTGCATGTAGCTCACTGACCCTCCTGGAAGAGGTAAGAGCAATAAGGAAAAGTACCTTCCAAGTGAGAAACTTGAAAGAAGCAGTAGCCAAAGGTTCAAATGGAGGCTTCATTAAGGCGGAAAGAACTACATTAAGATCCCAGATAACAGGAGGGGCTTTAAGAGGTGGTTTCACATTAAAAAGACCCCGCATGAACCTGGACACCAAGGGATGAGCTGAGAGGAGCTTTCCATGGACTGGCTCATGAAACGCCGCAATAGCATTTAAGTGGACTCTGACTGAAGAAGACTTGAGGCCAGAGTCAGACAAAGAAAGGAGATAATCCAACAAGGTCTCCACTGCAAGGGAAGTGGGATCATGATGATGGAGGAGACACCAGGAAGAAAAACGTGTCCACTTCTGATGGTAACATTGCAGAGTGGCAGGTTTCCTGGAGGCATCCAGAATTGAACGAACAGGCTGAGACAAAAGTGTATCATGAGAAGTCAGCCCGAGAGATACCAAGCTGTCAGGTGCAGAGACTGGAGGTTGGGATGTAGAAGGGTCTCCTGCTGCTGTGTAAGCAGAGAAGGAAACAGTGGAAGAAGAAAAGGTTCCCTGGAACTGAGTTGAAGTAGAAGGGAGAACCAATGTTGCCTGGGCCACCTCGGAGCAATCAGAATCATGGTGGCTCGTTCCCTCTTGAGCTTGAACAAGGTTCTCAACATGAGAGGCAGAGGAGGGAAAGCATACAGAAACAGATTGGACCAGTCGAGGAGAAATGCATCCGCTGCCAGACGGTGAGGAGAGTAGAGTCTGGAGCAGAATAGGGGCAGCTGGTGATTGTGAGGAGCTGCAAAGAGGTCTATCTGAGGAGTGCCTCACTGAGTGAAGATGGACTGCAGAGTGAGAGGATCGAGTGTCCACTCGTGAGGCTGGAGAACTCTGCTGAGCTTGTCCGCCAAGGAATTCTGTGCTCCCTGAATGTAGATAGCTTTCAGGAATAGATGGTGATTTATGGCCCAAGTCCAGATCTTCTGGGCTTCCTGGCACAAGAGGCGAGAGCCCGTCCCACCCTGCTTGTTGATGTAGTACATCGCAACTTGATTGTCTGTGCACAGCAGGAGAACTTGAGGAAATAGAAGATGTTGGAAGGCCTTGAGGGCATAAAACATCGCTCTGAGTTCCAGGAAATTGATGTGATGCTTCTTTTCCTGGGCTGTCCAAAGACCTTGAGTTTGGAACTCGTTCAAGTGAGCTCCCCACGCATAAGGGGAAGCGTCGGTGGTGATGACAAGTTGATGAGGAGGTAGATGGAACAGAAGACCTCTGGATAGATTTGAGGATGTCAACCACCATTGTAGAGACTGACGAAGAGATGATGTCACAGATATGTGACGTGAGCAAGGATCCATCGATTGGGACCACTGAGTAGCCAGGGTCCATTGAGGAGTGCGCAGATGCAGACGGGCAAATGGTGTGACATGAACTGTGGAGGCCATGTGACCCAAGAGTATCATCATTTGCTTTGCAGAGATGGAACGTTGTGGAAGCACCTGCTGACATAGAGATTGAAGCGTTTGAAGACGGTTGGATGGCAGAAACGCTCTCATGAGGATTGTGTCTAAGACTGCTCCAATGAATTGAAGTCTCTGCGTGGGGATAAGATGAGATTTGGGTAGATTGATCTCGAATCCCAGCAAACGCAGAAATAAGATGGTCTGGTTGGTGGCCTGAAGAACTGTCTGAGATGAATTTGCCTTTATCAACCAATCGTCCAGGTAAGGAAACACCTGAAGGTGGTGGGAACGTAGAAAAGCCGCTACCACAATCAGACATTTGGTGAACACTCTTGGAGAGGAGGCTAGGCCGAAAGGTAGTACCTTGTACTGGTAATGACAATGATTGATCATGAAACGTAGGTACTGTCTGGAGGCCAGATTGATCGGTATGTGAGTGTATGCTTCTTTGAGATCGAGGGAACATAGCCAGTCGTCTTGATTGAGAAGAGGGTAAAGAGTTGCTAAGGAGAGCATCCTGAACTTCTCTTTGACTAAGCATTTGTTGAGATCGCGAAGATCTAGGATAGGTCTGAGATCTCCTGTTTTTTTGGGAACTAGGAAATAACGGGAGTAGAATCCCTGCCCCTTTTGCTCCGGAGGAACTTCCTCTATGGCGTTCAGAAGGAGAGGGATTGAACCTCCTGAAGGAGGAGGGAAGATTTGGGGAGTATGCAAAGCAGACTCTTTTGGTAGACTTGTGCCCGGGAGGGTTTGAAAGTTGAGAGAGTAGCCGTGGTGGATGATGTTGAGGACCCATTGGTCCGAAGTGATTACTTCCCACCGGCTGAGGAAAAGAGATAGACGCCCTCCTATAGGTTGGATGCTGGCTATGCCCTGGAGAATGAAGTCAAAAGGGCTGAGTCGGTTTTTGTTGTGGAGGCTGCTTGACAGGTTGCTGCTGTTGCTGTCTAGGAGTTTGCCTCTGTTGTTGGCGCTGCCTCCTAGGTTGTTGAGGAGCAGACTGTAAGGGACGAGCCACATAACGGCGTTTGTAAGTGGATTGTTGTCTGAAAGGACATGCTGGCGGAGCCTTCTTCTTGGTTTTAAGAAGGGTATCCCAGCGTGTTTCATGAGCAGAGAGCTTTTGGGTCGTTGAGTCCATGGAATCTCCAAACAGCTCATCCCCTAAGCAAGGTGCATTTGCTAACCGGTCTTGATGGTTAACATCCAGTTCGGACACCCTTAACCAGGCTAAGCGGCGCATGGCCACAGACACGGCCGTTGCTCTAGAGGTAAGTTCAAAGGTGTCATATATAGATCTTACCATAAATTTTCTGAGCTGAAAAAGAGAAGAAGAGCATTGGTGAAAAGCCGACCGTTTCCTCTCAGGAAGGTACTGCTCAAAAGAAGCCATGGTGGTAAGGAGATGCTTTAAATAAAAAGAAAAATGAAAAGCATAGTTGCCAGATCGATTGGCTAACATCGCATTCTGATAGAGACGCTTACCAAATTTGTCCATGGCTTTGCCTTCTCTACCAGGAGGGACAGAAGCATACACACTAGCCCCTGAGGACTTTTTCAATGTGGATTCCACGAGGAGAGACTCATGTGGAAGCTGGGGTTTATCGAAACCTGGAATGGGGATAACTTTATATAGGGAATCCAATTTACGGGGAGCTCCAGAGACAGTGAGAGGAGTCTCTAAATTTTTGTAAAATGTCTCCCTCAAGATGTCATGAAGAGGGAGTTTCAGAAATTCCTTTGGAGGCTGGTCAAAATCAAGAGCATCCAAAAAAGCCTTAGACTTTTTAGACTCAGCCTCCAAAGGAATAGAGAGAGATTCACACATATCTTTTAAAAATGCTGAAAAAGACGTGGAATCATGTTTGGAGGATGGATCAGGAATATCAGGCTCATCCTCCCCCGAAGGACACTCACCTTCTGAAAGAAAAGGCTCTTCAGAATCACCCCACAGATCAGGGTCTCGAATATGGGAAGTACGATCCCGAGACTCATGGGTGGATGGTTCCAGGTGTCGGGACTTGCGTACCGACTTACCCGACCTCATCGAAGCGGTACCGGGAGATGTTACCGGTTGCATCGGAGCCGAAGTCTGTACCGACTGGTGTTGAGTTGTCGGCTCCGGTGCAAGAATTGGCATCGACACCGATGAGGTCGAGTGTAACGGTACCGAAAGAGAGGAAGTAGACAGAATAGGTCGTTCCACTCTCGGAACCGACGGCTCAGACGAGACCGGCACCGGAAGGTTCGGTGTCAGGATAGCTGGAAGGAGTTGTTGGAGCTGCTCCTTCAGCTGTACCTGTAAGATGGCCGCAATGCAATCATCAAGGGAGGGCACCGGTACCGCCTTTTTCTTCTGCGGTACCTGCGGTGCCGCTCTACACCCCGGAGATGAGGAGCCCGATGTCGAGGGACTCACCTCTATAGGGGCGGAGCGCTTCCGCTGGCGCCTCACAGTCGGCAGGATTGGGCTCGCTGCACTCGAGACCGGAGGACGCTCCAGCGGGGAAGGCTTCTTAGCCGGCTTACCTGAGTGCTGGGATGCCGATGCGGTGTCACGCGGCGTCGAAGATGAAGGTGCCGATTGAGTAGGTGCCGAGGCCGGTGTCGATGGAACGGGGTCGGACATCTCGGCACCGAACAGTAATCGCTGTTGTATCTGGCGATTTTTTAGAGTTCGTTTTTTTAAGGTGGCACAGCGGGTGCAGGTGGAAGCCTGATGCTCAGGACCCAAACACTGTAGGCATCAGTTGTGTGGGTCCGTGAGAGATATAGGCCGAGCACACCGCTGGCACTTTTTAAACCCTGGCTGAGGGGGCATGAACGTGAAAACGGCTTCAGCCAAATTGAAGGCCGAGGCCTCGATGGTGGCAGAAGGCCCTGCCGGGGAAAAACCAAAACTGAAGAAAAAAATGAAAGTTTTTTTTTTTTTTTTACAAAAATGAAACAAAGAAAAAAGGCAAATTAAGCCAAAAAGGTTTACGCGAGCGGGAAGGCAAGTAGAAAAAAATTTCAACAGCCGTTGAAAAACGCGTCTTCTTAGCTCCGCGGAAACTAAGAAACTGGGGACCGCGCGCCTGTGTCGGGCGGGAAGGCACTCGCGCATGCGCGGTGCGGCATCTAGAACTTTCCAAGTTCTTAGAGTGCAATCACTCTAAAAGTGTCCGTACCGGGGCTCCGTCGGTGCCGTTACCCATCAGTCAAGAATATGCTGCCTGCTTGTCCTGGGATAAATGGTGACATCAACCCTGAGGAGTCCATCCTTATCAATTTACATCAAAATCATGGGGTTTTGAGGCATATAGAGGCTTCTGAAGAAAAGATCTATTGAATTCCAAGATGGCCACCAGTAAAATCATGCCAAAAACGGCCCATGGAGACTTTTGGAAAACACAGAAACAGGGATTTTGAAGGTAGGAGACCATCAAAATTGAGATTTTTTTTTGACCCAACCTGATTTTCCCGCAGGAAGTAATGGGACTGTACTCAAAGTTTTGTTGAGGTGCCTGCCTGTCAGCTTTTCTGTGCAGCTGGAAGAATGGAAAGGATTTTCTGCCTCACATACTTCCAAAATTGATTTCCAAACAAAGAAATATTCGGGTTTCCAGTCATATTGCCCCCAACCGAAACCTCCATACCCACGGAATCTCGAAGCACGACCAGGAAAGAGGGGGGGGGGTCAAATACGCAGCCAATGCCAATACCCCAAGGGTTCTTACACAGGGCACCCACAGTCTGCGCTCAAGCCACTGAGAAACTCAGAAGGCGAGCTGGCTCCCAGGGGAAAGGATCCTGAGCCCTGAAGTCTCCGACAGCAGGCTGACTCCCCAGGTCCACCTGAAGGCTTGCCCTGCAGAGCTACAGTCTGGATCAGTAGAACCGGCATCCGTTTCCAGGTAAAGAATCTCCAAGTATGGTGTCTCAGGGCAGCAAAGCCTCAGAAAAATGAACTTCTAACAGAAAATTAAGCAGAGCAGAGACACAGTTCACTTGCAGAAGAAAAACTGAAAGGGGACACTGGGCTCCACCTCCATGTGAGAGGTGCTCAAAACTGTAAGTATTCACACTTCTGGAAGTCTAGTTCACGGGAATGGAATGATCACCATACGTATAGACTCCTGAGTGGATGTAACAGAAAATAAATTGCATTTAAAACTGGCATGATAAATTTTACTTAACTAATTTTAGTCTAACAATTAATCATTGTCACATTTGTATAGATCACAGAAAATCATTCTCTCCTGTTTTCAAAGTTCATGCACTTCTCCCCTCATTAGTCTCCCATTCTAGTTAACTGAAAACTATACTGTATATATTCCATATAAAATATTTTAATATGACTGGATAAGGATACTGAATTTTCTCATTTTCCATGGTCAGCTGCCAGACAAAAAGGTTACCAGCCTCGTCTAGGCAAGACAATTGGTTGGAGTTCAGGTGAGCAAAAGCCAGGTCAGCAACTCCACCAACAATGCCCTTTAGCAAGATTCTTTCTGCAGTGGAAACACTCAGGACCCGCACCATAGCAGAACCATTTGCACCTGTAAACATTAACAAAAAAAGTAAAATTATATATGTAATTCTCCTCACCAATATGGACTATTAGAGGATATCAAAATTGTAAATTTAGAAGGATGGAAAACAGCATTCCTTGGATCACTTTCCTGTTAAAGGAGGTCTCTGATGAGGCCCAGTTATGCAATGAACTCCCAAGCTGCTAATATACATAGTAGCATAGTAACATAGTAGATGATAGCAGATAAAGACCCGAATGGTTCATCCAGTCTGCCCAACCTGATTTAATTTAAATTTAAAAAAAAAAAATTTTTCTTAGCTATTTCTGGGCAAGAATCCAAAGCTCTACCCGGTACTGTGCTTGGGTTCCTACTGTCAAAATCTCCGTTAAAGCCTACTCCAGCCCATCTACACCCTCCCAGCCATTGAAGCCCTCCCCAGCCCATCCTCCACCAAACGGCCATATACAGACAGACCGTGCAAGATTGCCCAGTACTAGCCTTAGTTCAATTTTTAATATTATTTTCTGATTCTAGATCCTCTGTGTTCATCCCACACTTCTTTGAACTTAGTCACAGTTTTACTCTCCACCACCTCTCTTGGGAGAAGAAGCAACTGTAACATCTATAAAGGACATGCACACGGCTCCTACTGCTTTGAAGGCTTCTAGAATAAAGCACCTGAACCCATATGGAAATACAGTGGTACCTTGGATTACGAGCATAATCCATTCCAGGAGCATGCTCATAATCCAAAATGCTCGTTTATCAAAGCGAGTTTCCCCCATAGGAAATAATGGAAACTCGCTTTGATATGTTCCCACCTCCCCTCCCCCCCCCCCCGAGGCCAGCAGCGCTGCTCCCCCACCCACGAGAACCGGCATTGCTCCCCACGAAGGCCCCCCCCCCACGAACCGGCACCCTCCCCCCGTGATCCGGCACCCCCCGCCGCCATTGGGCACCCTCCCGTCGCCATTGGGCACCCCCCCCAACGCGACCTGAGGTCCCCCCAACCCACCCGAACCCTCTTCTTACTTTAGTGTAGCCTTCGCACCGGCACCGGCACCAGCATGTCCTGTGCGTTGGTGCCGGTGCCTGAAGATCTGCCTCCTGTGCTGGGCCTTGAGCATGTGTGCATGCTCAAGGCCTGAGAGTTCACGTTCTCTCGACTGTGCTACTGTCCTGAAACTGACCTGGGTTAGGACCAGTCTTATTGTCCTCAGTCTCATCTTAAAGAAGAATTTTTTTGACCAGAGTTAATGTGTGTTGAAGGACAAGTTTGAATCTAGTGTAATTCCCAGTACTTTGGAGGAATTTTCTATCTTTAGTCTCTTGCCTGTGGACAGTTCTAGTTCTGTGCTAGGTAGAGAGTTATAGACTTCGAACCATAATATTCTTCTCTTTGATTTGTTTAGTTTGAGGAAGTTTCTCATCATGTATAGTATTTTTGAAGCAATTTAGGGTACTATCAAATAATTCTTCAGTGTTCTCCATAGCGACTTTTAGCCAGGTGCCCCTCCCGGCTAATTTAAGTGAGTGCCCGGCTGTGAATTTCAGACAGACAGTCTGGAACAGCACTTGTTAAATAGTGAAACCACAATTACCTTTCAAAATCTAGTCTATGGGACTACAGCGGTTCTATTACAGGAGCTCATGAAACTCTCTGATTTTTTGGGCTACTTTTTGGCTGGTTCCGGACCTCCTATTGCTGAGGGGTTTTTTTTCATTGGTTCAGCTGCAGCACAACGGGCCAATCACAAACGACCTTAGAACTCTGAGGTCGTTTGAGATTGGTCCATTGTGCCCTAAGTAAGCCAACGAAAATTCCAGCGCCGCAGCAGGACCTTCAACTTTGAGAAAGAGCCGTGCCACCGTAGGTAAGGGAAGAGCATCAATACTAGCGAGCCCGCCATGGCCAAGGAGGAGAGCAAAACCTTTGGACAAACCATTGCCAACTGGAAGCAGCTCATTTACAACCTGCAGAGTGGAGAGATCCTGGGGTAGACAGCCAGCAGCTAGGGTAGGAACATGGAGAGTGAGGGAGGAGGTTTGAAGGTGAACCGGTGGGGTTTTTTTTACCAGTAGCTTTCATAAGTGTGAGAGGCGTGTGTACTTTGTGTGTGCAGTGTTCTCCCCAGGGCCTTACAGCCGGGCGCTGCGCCCGGCTGATTTAGATGACCGCCCAGCTAATCCTGCTGCTGCTGCCGCCGATGCTCCTTCCCGGGCTGACTCACCGCCGAAAATTTTGTTTGACGCCTGCCTTTTTTTTTTTTTTTTGCCAGCATGCTTTTACTTGCTTCGGGCCTTCCTGTTGCCGGGTCCTGCCTAATTTCTGTTTCTGTGAAGGCAGGACCCGGCAGCGAGGAAGGCCCGAAGCAAGTAAAAGCAGTAAATTGTAAGCTTCCCTCCAGGGCTCTGTGTGCATGCCGGCTTCCCTTCTCTTCCCTCCCCCCCACGGGACGCAACTTCCGGTTTCGGAGAGAAGGGAAGCCAGCACGCACGCAGAGCCCCGGAGGGAAGCTTACAACTTACTGCTTTTACTTGCTTCGGGCCTTCCTCGCTGTTGGGTTCTGCCTTCACGGAAACAGAAAGTAGGCAGGACCCGGCAAAGAGGAAGGCCCGAAGCAAGTAAAAGCAGCAAGTTGTAAGCTTCCCTCCATCGCTGATCTATGAAAGATAGGTCAGCGATAGAGGGAAGCTTACAACTTGCCTAGCGACTACCAGGTTTGTGAGCTGGGAAGGATGGGAAGAGAAATGCTGTTGCTGCACCGAATAGGGGAGGGGAGGGGGAAGAAAAATATTCTGCTGCTGCACCCATTTTGGGGGGGGGAAGGGAAGAGAAATGTTGCTGCTGACCCAATTTTTTTTTGGAGGGGGAGGGCGAAGAGAAAAGCTGGTGCACCCAATTTGGGGGGGGGGAAGAAAAGTGCTGCAGCAGCACCCAATTGGGGAGGGGGAGGGAGATGAGAAATGCTGCTGCAGCAGCACCTAATTGGGGAGAAGGAAGATTAGGGAAGGGAGAGGAGAGGCAAGAGATGCCAAGACCATGGGAGGGAGGGAAAGGAAAGGAGCTACCAGACCATGGGGGGAGAGGGAGATGCTAGGGCATGGGGAAGAGAAGGGAAGGAGATAGAGATGCCAGACCATGGGGTGGAGTGGGAAGAAAGGAAGGAAAGGAGAAGAGAGAGATGCCAGAGCATAGGGGAGGGGTGAAACTGAAATGAATCATGTACAAAGGAGAGAAAGGGCACAGGATATACAGTTTATTGAAGGGACATAGAAAGAGGGAAGATGCCATATAGAACAGAAAAAGGGCGGACACTGGATGGAAAGGGCAGAGAGGGTGGACAGAGAATGCAAGGGGCAGAGAGAGGGTGGACAGTAGATGGAAAGGATAGAGAGAGAGAGAGAGGGCAGAGGCTGGGTGGAAGGGGCAAAGAGAGGACAGATGTTGCATGGAAGGGAGCGAGGATAAACGCTGAAGAGAAGATAATTAAAGCAGAAACGACAAAAGGTAGAAAAAAATTTTTTTTGTTGCTTTACGTAGAATCAAGTAGTATTGTAACTGTATTAATTAAAGTTTATAAATAGGAAATTGAAATAAGGCAGTTTTTTTGGGACTAAACCCCTTTTCTCAGGTCAGGACAGGATACCATAACAGCAGGGGTGCCCAAATGGTCGATCGCGATCAACCAGTAGATCACAAAGGCAATGTGAGTCGATTGCTTTGCCTTTGCAATCTTTTTCTTCCTGCTTCCCCGAGCCAGGCCAGGCACCAGACTCACAAGACTTCACCTCTGACGTCAATTATGACGTCAATGAGGTAGTTCTGGGCCAGCCAATCGCTGCCTGGCTGGCCTGGAACTTCCTCTCCGATGTTAGAATTGACGTCAGAGGTAAAGTCTTGTGAGTCCAGCGCTTGTACATGCCTGGCCTAGCTCAGGGAAGCAGCAGGGAGAAATCGGCGTGGTGGCTTACGGGGTAGGGAAAGAATGGGGAAAGTGGATAAATCGGCGTGATGGCTTGGGAGGGACAGGGGGAGAGAGAAAGAAAGGCAGAAATAAAGAGGGGGCAGAGGGAGAGAGAAACAGGCAGTCAGGGGGGAGAGAGAAAGAAAGAGAGACAGAAAGAAAAGGGAAGTGGCAGAAAGAAATAAATATTGGATTTACAGTCAGAAGAAGGAAGTGCAACCAGAGACTCATGAAATCACCAGACAAAACGGTAGGAAAAATGATTTTATTTTCAATTTAGTGATCAAAATGTGTCCATTTTGAGAATTTATATCTGCTGTCTATATTTTGCACTATGGCCCACTTATACTAAACTGCAATAGCGTTTTTTAGCGCAGGGAGCCTATGAGCATCGAGAGCAGTGCAGGGCATTCAACACATCTCCCTGCGCTAAAAACCGCTATTGTGGTTTAGTAAAAAGGGAGGGGGTATATTTGTTTCTTTTTCTACAGTTGTTCCTGAGGTGACATTGCATAAAGTCATCTGCCTTGACCTCTTTGAAAACTCACGGAATATAAATGATAATTAACATTTTCTCTGCGTACAGTGTGCTTTGTGTTTTTTAAAATTTTATTGTTGGTAGATCATTTTGACTTGGTTATTTTAAAAGTAGCTCGCAAGCCCAAAAAGTGTGGGTACTCCTGCTGTAGAGCCATTCTTGTATGACTGGATGAGCTATATTTATCTTTTTTTTTTAGTTGTTTAAATACATGCAGAAATAAATGGCTAAATTGAACCTAATGACTTCATTAACACCTTTCCCTTTTTTAAACCTCTATACCAGGGGTCTCAAAGTCCCTCCTTGAGGGCTGCAATCCAGTTGGGTTTTCAGGATTTCCCCAATGAATATGCATGAGATCTATGTGCATGCACTGCTTTCAATGCATATTCATTGGGGAAATCCTGAAAACCCAACTGGATTGCGGCCCTCAAGGAGAGACTTTGAGATCCCTGCTCTATACCATTTGAAAGAGGGCAAATATCTAATTATTCCCTTCTAGCATTGGATGCTTCTTAAATTAAGTAAAAATATTCTGGCACAAGTGTCAAACCTTAAAAAAGGAAGTCATATTGAGCATTGGAAAATAATAATAATTAACTAACAAAAATAGTACACATTTAGGGCTTCTTTTACTAAGTTGCGAAAATAGTTTTAGCGTGTGCTTAGAGCACACAGAATTACCACACGTGTTAAGACGCTAATGCCAGCATTGAGCTGGCGTTAGTTTTCCCGTGTAGCGCAGGAGTTTGCGCGTGCTAAAAATGTTAGCGCACCTTAGTAAAAGAGGGGGTTAATTTTCCCCACCACCAAATTTTCCCATCGCGCCCCACCCAGCTACTTTTTCATGCCACCCGGCTGGAAAAAATGTCTGGGGAGAACACTGGTGTGTGTGTGCGCGTGCGCTGCCGCCAACTGTACAGTCTGTATTCCCTTCCCTGAGCAGTGACAGCCTTCGTGTAATGAGAGAATGTGCTGGCGATTCAGATCCCACTGTTACTGACTGCCTCGCCAGGACAGATTTTTCTTGTAGTCTTTTTTTCCCATGTCCCACCAGTTTTGTAAAAATAAAAAAAATAAAAAAGAGTCAAAATTTGCAGCCTAGAGAAGCTAAAAATAGAAAGTTGTAAGGGAGGAGGAGAGAGAGATGAGCTGACAACAGAATGCAGGCCTCCTAAGGCAGACTGATGGGCCGCTGACTTCTAAGTTCGATCCTGCATTTATTTTATTTATTTCTATTCAACCCCCCCCCCCTCCTTTTTATTATTTTGTATGTAGAGGGGTTGAATGGAAGATAATTGGGGAAGGTAATTGAGAAGGAGGAGAAGCTATGGCGTGAAACTGTCAGCCACCCCCTTTATTTAATCCTGCGGGACAGTCTCAGCGGTTTGATGGGTTTTATGTGTAAATATGTTTATTGAACAAGAGAGTAAAAACAGCATACAATAAACAAAACTTTTTCTCCATACCAGCTCAATTCCCAATCCCCCCCATTCCCCCCTCCCACCCCACCCAGGCAGCAGCAACTTGAACCAGTGTGATAAATAAACAAGAAGCATCTCAAGCATCCCAGAGTTGTCTACGAACATAGGGAATAAAGGTCAAACTGAAAGAATACCAACATTGACGAAAAAGTCTGCCTGCCTTGGCTGACATGTCCACTATGTCTCTGCGCTCCAGCAACATTTGCTGTAGCATTAATGCTCTCCACTGCTGAACAGTCGGGGGTTGAGAAGAAAGCCACTGCAACAGAACACACTTCCTCCCCAGCAGTATAGTCCTCTTAAGAAAGGCCGAACAGCCCGGCTTGGGCGGATGGAAACGAATCTGTAGAGTAATGAGGAAACTCGGATGGAGTCTCCAAGAGCACCCCCATAGCTGGGCCACAGCAGATACCAATTGCAACCAAAAGGCAGACACCAGTGGGCAGGTCCAGAACATATGTCCAAAAGATGCCATGGGTTGTTCGCATTTACCACAGCTGTGCTCCGCACTAATCCCCATTACATGAGCTCTCTTGGGGGGATAGAAGGCTCGCAAGAGGAATTTATAATTGCGTTCCCACTCCATGGAAGAGAGGCGTAGGGCGTTCCCCAAGCAAAGTCCCTTTCGAATCATGTCAGCTGTGATGGACACCCGCAAATCCTCCGTCCATTTCCTGGACGAGGCCGGGAAATCTATATCTCCCAAGCAGTCTAGTAGCAACCCATGATACATTTTCAGGGGTATCAGGTCCTGTGCTGTCAGCCCAAGGACTTCGTGTAGTTTAGTGTAGGTCTCCTCACACAGCACCGCCGGTGTCAAGTTCCGCAAGTAATGCTGTAATTGTCTGTAGGCAAACCAATCAGCAGCGGTGAAGTGGAACTGTGTGGTTAGGTCAGTAAAGGAGATAGGAAGTCCCGTTTGGTGTACGGCCTGGGAGATGTACTGAAGCCCCACTGAAGTCCAGCGATGAAACGGTCCAGAATCTAGGCCAGGTGAAAAATCTCCATTGCCAGCAATGGGCAAGCAAGACGTCACCCTGGAATTGATCTTCAACAGTCTGCACAGGGATTTCCAAGCTCTGCGCATGGCCGGTAGAAGTGGATGAGAGCGAAGCTGTGGTAGGTCTGGCAAGTGGAGAGCATGTAATAAATAACTAAAATGGTAGGGTTTAAAGCAATAACATTCAATCTCCGGTAAAGAAAAATATTTAGTATCACAAAACCAATCATGGATATGTCTTAACTGGCAAGCAAGGTTAAATCTAGAAACACTCAGGAGACCCAACCCCCCTTTCCTACGAGGTAACATCAACTTGGATAAAGAAATCCTAGCCCGCTTCCCCTGCCATAGATATGTATTAAGGTGAGAATTGTGTTGAGATACATGAGCAGGGGAGAGCATGATGGGGAGCATCTGTAGGATATAGAGCCATTGGGGCAGGATCATCATGTTGTAGAGGGCAATACGGCCCGAAAGGGACAAGGGAAATCGTCTCCAGTTAGAAAGAGTGGACTCCGTACAACGGAGCAGAGGTAAGATGTTTGCAGTGTACAGCCTATCCAGGTCCCGAGGTATAACCACCCCCAAGTAACGCAAGGAAGAAGAAGCCCATTGTAATGGAAACTCCCCTTGCCAACCCTGACGTACTGCATCTGAAGTTGGCAAAGCCAGGGATTTCTGCTTGTTAAGGGTCAAGCCAGAGTAAAGATGAAATTCGTCAAGGATGTCCAACGCTCGAGACAGGGATCGATGAGGGTCCCCCAGAGTGAGTAAAAGGTCATCCGCAAATGCCAACACCCGCAACTGGGCAGAGCCCTCAGACAATCCTACAATCTCATCATCTCTCTGGAGAGTACGCAACAGAGGGTCCAAATACAACAAGAAGAGCAGCGGAGACAATGGACATCCCTGGCGTGTCCCCCTACCCACAAGGAAGCCAGTAGAGCGCACCCCATTAACCAATATCGAGGCTGTGGGGTCTGAGTAGAGCGGTCGGAGCAAGGCCAAGTAACTGTCCGGGAGTCCTATATGCTGTAATACCTGAAATAGATACTGCCACTGAACCTTGTCAAAGGCCTTTGCCGCGTCCAATCCGAATAGCAGACATGGACATTGAGTATGTTGTGCCCGCGAGAACGCCATCAACACTCTCCGAACGTTCAAAACCGAGTGCCGCTCCCGAACAAAACCCACCTGCTCTGGCACTATGATGGAAGGCAACAAAGGTGCTAACCTATCTGCCAGCACCCGAGCTAAGATTTTTATGTCAACGTTCAAGAGCGAAATCGGCCGGTAGGATTCGATCTCGGTGGGCGGTTTAGATGGCTTTGGAATCAAAGTGATGAGAGCGTCATTCGCATAGCAGGGAAATGCACCGCAGTCGCGAACTGCCGAATAATAATTCAGCAGGGGCTCCCCCAGGACCGATGATAAGATCTTATAGAACTCCGGAGAGTAACCATCCGGCCCCGGAGCCGTGCAAGTCTTCAATGTTTGTATTGCTCGTAACACCTCTTGTGTGTGTAAGGGCCTATCTAATCTAGATTTCTGGGCTGGCGATAATTTGGGCATCCCCGCATCCTCTAAGTAATCACTCACATCAGGACCCATATAGGGACCCGGGAAAGCATAAAAGGCCTCAAAATAATTTTTGAAACAATCTGCAATTGCCACTGCTGAGGTCAATATGTTCCCCGAGGTCTCTCGGATCATAGGAATATATCTAGAACCCGACCAGCTTTTAGTTACTGATGCTAGCAATTTCCCCGCCTTGTTTCCGTGTTTATAGAATCGAAACTTTCTATAAAATAACAATTTTTTCGTGCGTTCATGGATAAGGGTATTCAACTCAGCCAAAACCGTTTTATACATGTCATTAGTGGCCACCGACGGGGAATTCAGCAGTTCACGTTTCAACTGCCGCGAATGACGCTCAAGTTGTACTATGCGATGTGCAATGCGTCTGGTCCTAGAGGCAATGTAAGCTATAATATCTCCACGCAACACCGCTTTAGCTGTGTCCCAAAATAAAATAGGTTGTTCTATGTGTTGCGCATTAAAGGAGCAATAGGCCTCCCATTTGTTCATTAGAAATTCCCGAAAATGAATGTCTTCATGCAAGTACGCAGGAAATCTCCATCCCACCCCCGAACTCACAGGGCCCCCCACTGCAACATCTAGCCAAATCATGTGGTGGTCCGACACCTCAAGAGGGCCAATGGTAGCCTCCGAGACTTGAGCGAACAGCGTTTCAGATAAAAGCGCATAATCAATCCTGGAGAAAGAACCATGGGCTCTGGACTGGTGAGTGTAATCTCTCTCCGTGGGGTGTAGTAGCCGCCAAGGATCCACCAGTCCCAGAGCTCGACAAAGATAAGGGATTCCCTTAGTCTGTCTCCCAGACGATATCCCCGTTCCTCCAGAGCGATCCACGCCCGGGTCCATTACCTGATTCAAATCACCCACTACAATCAGGGGACAGTCTGAATCTCGCAAACAGATATTAACAAAGTTTTGAAAAAAGGAATGTTGATATTTGTTAGGGCCATATCCCACCAAAAGCCGAAAGGGCCCCCCAGGTCCAACCACCCGCACCAAGAGGTAACGACCCTGAGTGTCACGCCTCAGAACCTGAACTGTACACTGCAGGCCCTTCCTAAATAGAATCGCCACCCCCGCCCTTCTTCCAGGGGAGGAGGCATAATGCAAGTCCCCAACCCAACCCCGGCGTAATTTCTGGTGTTCTAAATCCGTAAGTCTAGTCTCTTGTAGACAGGCTATGTCTGCCGAGTGATGTTTCAGTTGAGACAAAATTTTTGTGCGTTTGGCAGGGGAAGAAATGCCCGATACATTCCAGGAAAGTATACGCAACTTCCGGTCACCCATCAGAGGCCAACACCAGACCCACC
Organism: Geotrypetes seraphini; assembly: GCF_902459505.1. NCBI lineage: Eukaryota > Metazoa > Chordata > Amphibia > Gymnophiona > Dermophiidae > Geotrypetes > Geotrypetes seraphini. The sequence continues at coordinate 163,126,678 of NC_047087.1, read as the reverse complement.
ACAGCTAGCAAAGGTTTCTAGTAAACAGAGTTCTAGGGCGCCCAGCCCCACCCCAAGACTCACACACACACGCCATGCAGACATCCTCACCAATCTGAAAGAAAATGGCCCATGACAACCCTGAAAAAGAAAACCAAAATGACAGTGCTGCTGCCACCCAGGACCCCCCCTCTCCCCAAATCCCCCCAACAGCCCCAATCTTCCCCCACATGTGGGAGCTAAGAGGTCACCCGAGACGTCCCGTCCAGGGCCGCCCCGCCCCATCAGAGTGTGCGCCCCTAAGGGCCCAAAAGACAAAGTCCCCCCGCTAATGAACCAGAACTAGCAAATGTCACAAACAAACCACATTGCATGACTAATGTCAGTTCAGTCAGTCTGCTCCCGGATCTGGGTTACCAAGAAGCTTAATAAATGCAGCTGCCTCATCCGGCGAGTGAAAGGATTTCCAGATCCCATTTCGCTGGATCCGCAATATAGCTGGGTAGTTGAATTGGAACCTCTGCTTGAGCTCCGATAACTGTGCACACAGTGAATAAAAAGGCTTCCTCCTCTCCTGCAGGGCCATAGAGTAATCTTGGCTAATGCGAATCGGTGAGCCATCATATTTCAAAGTGTCTTTCTTGGTTCTGTACTGTTGTAGAATCTCCACTTTGTGCCTGAAGTTTAAGAGCTTTAAGATGACCACACGTGGTCTGGTTTCCAGGCCAGGGCGAGGGCCCAAACGGTGCGCTCTTTCAATGCGCACAGGCCCCGCAGCAGAAGAGAGCGGCAGCTCCTCTCGCAGCCACCCCTCCAGCAATTCCGGAAGCGAGCGATCCGGGAGCGTTTCCGGGACTCCCATCAGGCGCAGGTTCGAGCGACGGGACCGGTTTTCCAGGTCGTCCAATTTATCAGCTTGGGCCCGAACCTGCGCCTGTAATGCAAGGAGATCAGCACTCTGGGTGATACCTGCGTCCTCCAGGGAAGAAACCCGCTGCTCAAGCTCCGTTGTGCGTGCCGACGCTGTTTCCAGCAGCGTCTCGATATTGGCTATCTGCGCCGTTATCACTTCCAATTTCGGTCCCAAGACCTGGGCAAGAGCTTCCTTGATGTCGCACAACGCGGCTTCTATAAGGCTCGAGACCGCCGCCGCGGGGCTCGCCACCATTTTGGAGTCACCAGGCCGCACCCGATCTCGGTCCTTGCGCGCTGATTTAGCCTGCATGAGATCCCTGGATCTAGTAAGATATTTTTCCATGCACTAGCGCAATCACAATCCGTGGCGTGCGCACGAAGAGCGGGGTTCGTTCGTCAGATTTTAGCAGAAAGTCGGCAGGGCAGCCCCGGAGCGAGCGAGGAGACGTCCTCAGGTGCTCATGACACCACGTGACCTCTTTGATGGGTTTTATAAAGTTCTCTAGAGTTGAACCTACCGATCTATGTAAGTTATCCTCTCACTCTGTGCAGATAACCTCTTTTCCCCCACCCCATGAGCTCCGTTTTTTTTTTTTGGGGGGGGGGAGGGGAGGGGGAGTTATGTTTTGCTTTGATTGGAAGTATACTATACTTTATTCTTTTCCCAAATGGGGGATGCTGTGTGTATACCCCATGTCTTTTTGAATCGCATAAAAACAAAAGAATAGCCTATGGATTGTTTGGGATATGTGCAGTGTATAAATAAACAGTTTGTATTTGTATGATGTATTTGTTTGATAAATTAGAGGTGTTTTCAGCGGCAATTGTTTGGGCTGCTCCGACACAAGTTACTTTTGGCCATAAGTTTGGTGGAAAATTTTTTTGCCATCTAGCAACCCTGACTCAAATCGAAAAGAAGTTGGACACTACAGCGCAGACATTAAGCGCTCAGAGTCTGTTGCTCAGTATAGGGTAGTTTTGAGGTACGATTGGTTATGCTTCCGCGCTCAGGGAGTTTCAAAAAGAAGAATATGAGCAAGTTTGGGAGGAGTTATGGTTGATATTACAGCGGAAAGGGCGTATGAATTAGTCGGTAACTTTTTAAAAAACTTTTCAGAGATGCTGGATCTGGACATGGGGGGTGGGGGAGAGAAGAGGAGGAGAAAGAGAAAGACAGAAAAGGACCTTGAGGAGGGGGAAAGTAGATTTAAACCAAAAGGGAGGGGGAAGACAGGGCAGATGCTGGACTAAAGGGGTATAGAAGAAGAGAAAGAGACTGCAGAGAGGGGAAACACCCTGAACCGAGGAGAGAGATGCATATGCCAGGCCCTGGGGAAGTGGAAGACAGTGAGAGTGAGAGCTACAGAAAGACCTGAAACAAAGGTGGGAGGACTCGAAATGTTAGCAGAAGGAAGATAGAGGGAGAAACCTGAAACAAAGGGGAGGAATAAGAGAGGGTGCAGAGGTTGAACTTGGGGGTGTATATAGGGAAGAGAGAAAGAGACTGCAGAGAGGTGGAAAGACTCTGGACCAAGAAGGGAGGAAGGAGAGAAAGAGAGAGAGGCAGAGAAAGACCTGGAAGAAAAGAGAACATGGAGGATAGGGGGGGTTGTAAGCAAAAGAGAGACAGAGCTCTGGACCAAAGTGGCAGACTGGATGGGCCATTTGGTCTTTATCTGCCATCATCTTTCTATGGCATGAGGCAGATGCTGGACTATGGGAGGTGCAGACAGAAGAGACAGAGGGGGGAGGGGAAGACCCTGAGGAAGAACAGAAAGGGAGACATGTTGCCAATAGGGGTGGAGGAGAGAGGAAGGAAAGTTGGACTCATGGAGGGACACAGATGTTGGTTGGGTAAGAAAATGAGGTCCGGAGGAGAGGAAGCGTGCAGGAAGCAGAAAATGAAATATTGGATGCACAGTCAGAAGGAAATGCAACCAGAGACTCATGAAATCACCAGACAATAAAGGTAGGAAAAATGATTTTATTTTCAATTTAGTGATCAAAATATGTCAGTTTTGAGAATTTATAATCTGTTATTTATATTTTACACTATATTTTTCTATTTTACTATAGTTGTTGCATATTTTAGTCATCTGCCTTAACCTCTTTGAAAAATAAAACAAATATAAATAATTATCATTTTCTCTGCATACAGTGTGCTTTGTTTTTTTAAATTTTGTGGTTACCATTGTGAATAATAAGATTATATTGTGTGTACATGAAAAATGAATGGAAGAAATTGCATTACAATTAGAACTATTATGGAGGTAGGGTCAGGGGTGGAGCTTGGGCTGGGGTACTTGGTTGGTTGGTATTTGTTACACTTAAGGGGTACTTGGCTTGAAGAAATGGAGAAACACTGGTCTAGATGACTATGGAGTTCACTCAGTAAGGACCCCTTTTTACAAAGCCACAGTAGCGATTCTTCCATTGCAAATGCACAAAAGTCCATTCAATTTCTTTGGGCTTCAGTACATTTGCTGTGGCAGAATTGCTATCGCAGCTTTGTATAAGAAGCCCTAAGGCAGGAACTACTGTCTCTGTGCTATGTCTTAAACAAAACCCAGATTGCCGAGGATGCATAGCATTAACTGATTCAACATGAGTTTGAAGTTGGTTGAATACCACTCTCTCAAGTACGGTAGTTTTGAAAGAAATGGAAGGTTTGATACTGGCCAGTAGTTATTTGGAATAAGAGGATCTGAATTACTTTTTTACAAGGTTGGCTTAAATGCTACTGGAACACTGCCTAAATGTCAACCCTTAAAAAAGGAAGTTATATTTGTCAGCATAGCTATTGCTAGCATTCAGCATTTTCAGTTGGCATAACTAATGTCAGCAAAGGCCTATGGGAAATTATATCAATCTGACTCTGGCATGTGAATGCAGATAGACCCTGAGGGCAGGGAGACTGTTTTAAGTAGCCCTGATTAAATCATGATTAGCTAAAAGGTGTTAATGTGTTAATGTCTGATTAAGAGAGTGCTTAGGACAATGGGTCCAGGTGCACAGATAACTAAAATTAATCAGAAACTACTGTCAGAGACAAACTGGAAATACATATATGACTACAGCCTATTTTTCTCCTATCTACGAAGAAGGGGGGAGATTTAACTTCTATTGAAGCTCAATAGATTCTGGTTTTTAGAATAAGTTTCCAAACTATAAAAGCCCCCTCGCAGCATCACCCCCCTCTCTTGGCTCTTGGCACTCTGGTCCTCTCTTGTTTCTCTTAAGCTCTCTCTTTCTCTGTCTATCTCTCTGTCTATCCTTCTCTTTATCTATGGAACCCGAAACTTAGACCATCACCCCATCCCCCTTTCTCTCTCTCTGGCTCTCCTTAGAACTTCAGACTCTCTGTCTCTTTAAGGCAGAACTCTGTACTCTGAACTCTGTAAGGTAGGGAAACTGCTTTGCTCTCGCATTAATTGTAATGCTTAATTGTAATGCTTATAAATATTGCTTTTCTGTAAGCCTATTTCTAGAATATATTCTTTATGCAATCACCTCTGGCTGTGTTTCTTATTGGATTCTACTCCTGGTGAATCTTCTGTGAGGGAACTGAACCTGGGACCTGGCGTGTGTAAGGGCGCCTCTCATGTAACCCCTATCACCATACATTGTTGGGGGCCATCGACTAACAATCCTTACAATATTGAGCATTGGAAAATAATTAATAAAAATTAATTTAAAATAGTGCACATTTAATTTTCCCCACCACCAAATTTCCCCATCCCATCCGGCAATTTTTTCATGACACCCAGCTGGAAAAAATTTCTGGGGAGAACACTGATTCTTTGGCTATACAAAGAATGAAGATGTCATCTGCATAAGAGAGGATGTGATCCTGGGTCGAGGGCAGATTACTTCCCAGAGCTCTCAAATGGATGTTAAACAGCACATGCGATAGTGGAGAGCCTTGTGAAACACCGCAGTTGTCCTTCCATTGCTGGGATTTCTTGTTGTCTTTCTATACTTCATATGTTCTATTCTTTAAGAATTGTGAAAATCATTGTAATACCACACATAAGAACAGAAGAATAGCCTTACTGGTCAGACCGATGGTCCATCAAGCACATTAGTTTGTTCTCACGGTGACCAATTCAGGTCCCTAGTACCTAGCCAAAACCCAAGGAATAGCAATATTCCATGCTACCAGTCCAGGGCAAGCAGTGGCTTCCCCCATGTCTTTCTCAATAACAGACTATGGACTTTTCCTCCAGGAAATTCTCCAAATCTTTTTTAAAACCAACTACAGCTACGCAATCTGCTCCAAGTTCATTTAATTTGAGAAGTAAGAGTAAGTGGTCCACCGCATCAAAAGCTGCCAAGATGTCAAATTGTAGTAGTATCGATTGCTTGCCTTTACTGAGTTGATATGTTACTTTAGATGTTAGTTCAAGTAATAGGGATTTGGCGTTGTGCTTTGGCCTGAAGCCATGTTGTGATTTGTGGAATCCATCTGTTTGATCTAAGACTTTAGCTAGTTGTGTACTAAAACAGAATTCTAGTAGCTTGGCAGGCCATGGAATCCTCGCTACTGGTCTAAAATAGCACAGTTACTTACCGTAACAAGTGTTATCCAGGGACAGCAGGCAGATATCCTCACTGATGGGTGACGTCACCAACGGAACCCCGGTACGGACCACTTTAAGAAATTGGAAAGTTCTCGGCTGCCCGCACCGCACATGCACGAGTACCTTCCCGCCCGACGAAGGTGCACAGTCCCTCAGTTAAGGTCCTGTATCCCTAGCGGACTAGGTCCTTTAAGGCTCTTATGTGGATGATTTACTTTTATGTGGATGATTTTAGTGTACCTTTGGAACTTTGATACTTTCAAATAAAGTCCATTTAGGAACATCGTCACTCCACAGAGTTTTTTTGGTTTTCTCTGGATTTTCTTCTTTGTGGATATTTTGGGGTCATTTCCTTTTGTTTTTTTCCTCAATTAAGGTAAGCCAGCTAAGAAGCCAACCCGGGGAGGTGGGAGGGTTGTGAGAATATCTGCCTGCTGTCCCTGGATAACACCTCTTACGATAAGTAACTGTGCTTTATCCCAGGACAAGCAGGCAGCATATTCTCACTGATGGGTGACCTCCAAGCTAAGAGAGATGGGAGAGTTGGCCTTTAGGAAAATAAATTTTGTAATACAGAGTGGCCGAAGTGCCCATCCCTTCTGGAGAATGACTCCAGACAGTAGTGAGACGTGAAGGTATGAACTGAGGGCCAGGTGGCAGCTTTACAGATTTCCTCAATGGGAGTAGATCTGAGGAAAGCAACAGAAGCTGCTATAGCTCAAACTTTATGGGCGGCAAGCCAGTTTGAAATCATTCTCTTGGAAACAGGATGCCCCAACTTATTTGGATCAAATGAGATGAAGAGTTGGGGAGAGGTTCTGTGTGGCTTTGTGCAATCCAGGTAGTAAGCCAAAGCTCGTTTACAGCCAAAGTATGTAAGGCCTGTTCTCCAGGAAGAGAATGAGGCTTAGGAAAAAATACTGGTAGAACAATCGACTGATTGAGGTGAAAGTCAGAGACAACTTTTGGAAGAAACTTTGGATGAGTACAGAGAACCATCTTTTCATGATGAAAAACTGTGAAAGGTGGATCCGCTACCAGTGCTTGTAACTCACTGACCCTCCTGGCAGAGCTGAAAGCAATAAGAAAGACTAATTTCCAGGTAAGAAATTTGAGATGAGCTGTAGCCATTGGTTTAAATGGTGGTTTCATCAAACTGGAAAGAACCACATTAAGATCCCAGACGACAGGTGGAGGCTTAAGAGGAGGTTTCACATTGAAAAGCCCCTTCATGAATGTAGAGACTAAAGGATGAGCTATGAGCGGTTTGCCTTGGACTGGTTCATGATAAGCAGTAATAGCACTGAGATGGACTCGAATGGATGTAGATTTAAGTCCAGAGTCAGACAAAGAACGAAGATAGTCCAACACCAACTCCACTGCTAAAGAAGTTGGATGATGATGATTAAGAAAACACCATGACGATAACCTTGTCCACTTCTGTTGATAACAGTGCTAAGTGGATGGTTTCCTAGAGGCATCAATAATTTGACGAACAGGCTGAGAGAGGAGCGTTTAAGTAGAGCTCAGCCCAAGAGAAACCAAGCTGTCAGGTGTAGAGACTGCAGGTTGGGATGTAAAAGAGATTGCTGATTTTGAGTAAGCAGAGTAGGAAACACTGGAAGAAGTATGGGTTCCCTGGAACTGAGTTGAAGAAGAAGGGAGAACCAATGTTGCCTGGGCCACCATGGAGCAATGAAAATCATGGTGGCTGCTTCTCTCTTGAGCTTGAACAAAATTCTCAACATGAGAGGACATGGAGGAAAGGCATAGAAACCGACCCATCCAATCCAGAAGAAAAGCATCCGCCGCCAGACAGAGAGGAGAGTAAAGTCTGGAGCAAAACTGGGGCAACTGGTGATTGTGAGGGGCTGCAAATAAGTCCACCTGTGGAGTGCCCCATTGAGCAAATACGGACTAGAGTTACAGAGTCGCGAGCCCATTCATGAGGTTGAAGGATTCTGCTGAGGTTGTCTGCTAGTGAATTCTTCTCCCCTTGAATGTAGACAGCCTTCAAGAACAGGTTACGAGCTGTCGCCCAAGTCCAAATTTTTTGAGCCTCCTGACACAACAGGAGAGAACCCGTGCCTTCTTGCTTGTTGATGTAGTGCATACTTGATTGTCCGTGCAAAGGAGGAGGACTTGAGGACAGAGAAGATGTTGAAATGCCTTAAGGGCATAAAACATCGCTTTGAGTTCCAGGAAATTGATTTGGAATTTCTTCTCTCTGGCAGTCCAAAGACCCTGAGTTTGCAAATCGTCCATATGCGCATCCCCATGCATAAGGAGACGCGTCTGTGGTGATGATCTTTTGATGAGGAGGCAAACGAAAAAGGAGACCTCTGGAAAGATTGGATGAGGTCATCCACCAATGAAGAGACTACAGAAGAGACGATGGTACGGATATGTGCTGTTAAGAGACGATCCATCGCTTGAGACCACTGGGACGCTAGAGTCCACTGAGGAGTTCGCAGATGGAGTCTTGCCAGGGGTGAGACATGGACAGTGGAGGCCATGTGGCCTAGAAGAACCTACTCCAAAAATGATAGGCACGGAAACCCTAGACACAAAAAAGTTATTCAATCTAGTAAAGAACCTCACTGACACCAAACCTTACCTAGCTACACAAGGAAACAACCCACCGACAGCTATCCAATTAGCAGATCATTTCAAAAACAAGATCAGCAAGATCAGAACTGCATTCAACAATACACACACACACCTCGACAAGATAACAACAAACCCTTCAACAGGAGAAGCCATCGCCGCAGACAGAAGCTGGTCCAACTTCCCTGTATTACATTGGTCGGATATGAACCGACTCTACAAAAATTACAGCCAAGCTGCTTGTGACCTAAATAACTGCCCCACCAACCTGTTATCAAACGCCTCTACCACATTCAGAGCCAACCTCATGCTATGGATTCAAACCACATTAACGGAAGGTCAATTCCCTCAGAACCTTGGAGAGATCTTAATCACCCCAATCATGAAAGATCACAAAGGCCCAATAGATAACCCCTCCAACTACAGACCTATCGCTTCAATACCAATATACGTTAAAATAAAAGAAGATCTAGTTGCACAATACCTCACCAACTACCTGGAAGACCATACCCTACTTCACCCCTCACAATCAGGATTTCGAACCAACCACAGCACAGAAACACTACTTGTAACACTACTAGACACAGCTCGACAGCACATTAGCAAAGGCAAAAAGATGATGTTAATCCAACTTGACCTCTCCGCAGCATTTGACCTGGTCAACCACTCCTTACTGCTACAGATACTTGACGCCATTGGGATCTCAGTCAAGGTCTACAATTGGTTCCAAGGATTCCTCAAATCAAGAACCTACAGGGTAAAGCACAATGATATCAAATCAGAACCATGGCCCAACCCCTGCGGAGTTCCACAAGGATCACCTCTATCACCTACGCTCTTCAACCTCTTTATTTCCTCCCTTGGAGCCACCTTAGACAACTTAAATGTTACATCCTTCAGCTACGCAGACGACATCACCGTACTCCTCCCCTTCGACCCATCAGAGCCCACAACAGCAAAGCTGGAAACAACCCTAGATGCAGTGGAAAAATGGATGGAAGACCACAAACTGAAACTAAACTCAGATAAAACAAAATTCCTTCTACTCGAAAAGGCCAGAACTCCCACCATTACAGAACTAGTATGCCTTAGGAAACCAGACGGGAACTTTGTAGAAGCAGACTCGGAAAAAGCTGAATTGTTAAATGAATATTTCTGTTCGGTCTTCACCCGCGAGGCGCCGGGTTCCGGCCCTCAGCTACAGAAAAAGGATGGCTCAGTGGACCCATTTAGTAATTTCAAGTTTACAACAAGCAGTGTCTACTGTGAGCTGACTAAACTCAAGGTTAACAAAGCAATGGGGCCAGACAACCTACACCCCAGGGTGCTCAGGGAGTTAGGGGACGTCCTGGCGGAACCACTATCCGCTCTCTTCAATCTCTCCCTTAGTACAGGTAGAGTCCCGTTGGACTGGAAAACGGCTAACGTCATCCCACTCCACAAAAAAGGTTGCAGAACAGAGGCTGAGAACTACAGACCAGTGAGTCTCACATCTATAGTGAGCAAACTAATGGAAACCCTAATCAAACACCAATTAGATAAAATCCTGGATGAGGAGAATCTACGGGATCCCCGTCAACATGGATTTACCAAGGGGAAATCCTGCCAATCCAACTTGATCAGCTTCTTTGACTGGGTGACGGGGAAGCTTGATATTGGAGAGTCCTTGGACATTGTATACTTGGATTTCAGCAAAGCATTTGATAGTGTCCCACACCGCAGGTTGTTGTGCAAAATGAGTTCTATGGGATTAGGTAACACTTTGACAAAATGGGTTGGGGACTGGCTTGGTGGTAGGCTTCAGAGGGTGGTAGTGAACGGCACCCCCTCCGTAATGACGGCAGTGATCAGTGGGATGCCACAGGGCTCGGTCTTAGGCCCGATCCTTTTCAATATCTTTATAAGGGACCTGGCTGAGGGGCTTCGTGGTAAAATAACGTTATTCGCGGATGACGCCAAACTGTGTAATATAACAAGCAAGAGCACAACGGACAATATGAAACATGACCTACTCCTATTGGAGCAATGGTCAAAGACCTGGCAACTGAGTTTTAATGCCAAGAAATGCAAATTCATGCATCTTGGCAGTCAAAATCCATGCGAGATTTACACCCTAAATGGCGAGATCCTAGCAAGGACGGTTGCAGAACGGGACCTAGGGGTGATCATCAGTGAAGACATGAAGACTGCCAATCAAGTGGAACGGGCTTCATCTAAGGCTAGGCAGATCTTAGGATGTATACGTAGGAGTTTCGTCAGCCGTAAGCCTGAAGTCATTATGCCGTTGTATAGATCTATGGTGAGGCCCCATCTGGAGTATTGCGTGCAATTCTGGAGGCCTCATTATCGCAAGGATGTACTGAGGCTTGAGTCGGTCCAGCGAATGGCCACCCGGATGGTCTCCGGACTCAAGGATCTCCCGTACGAGGAACGGCTGGACAGATTGCGGCTATACTCACTCGAGGAGCGCAGAGAGAGGGGAGACATGATCGAGACGTTCAAATACCTCACGGGCCGTGTCAAGATAGAAGAAGATATCTTCTTCTTCAGGGGTCCGACGGCAACAAGAGGACATCCATGGAAAATCAGGGGGGGGAAATTGCATGGTGACACCAGGAAATACTTTTTCACCGAAAGAGTGGTTGATCACTGGAATAGACTTCCCCTTCAGGTGATCGAGGCAAGCAGTGTGCCTGATTTTAAGAAGAAATGGGATCGTCACGTGGGATCTCTGCACAGAGTTAAATAGGGGAGGGTTATTAGGGTGGGCAGACTAGATGGGCCGCGGCCCTTATCTGCCGTCTTTTTCTATGTTTCTATGTAACTGAATATTATAAACACCAAATACCCAATACAGCCCGAACTCAAACTCCTAGGAGTAACGATAGACAGATGCTACACAATGCAGTCCCAAATCAATAAGACATCCCAGAAAGCTTTTTTAACTATGAGAAATCTACGTAAAATAAGAAAATTCTTCGACCCAGCACAATTCCGGCTAATTGTCCAATCCCTAGTCTTAGGTCTACTGGACTATTGCAATTCCCTCTATCTACATTGTACTGCCAACATGATAAAACAACTTCAGACTATACAAAACACCGCCCTCAGACTGATCTACTCCCTGAGAAAATATGATCATATTACAACTGCCTTCTTAGACTCTCACTGTCTACCTATGCAAGCACAAATTCAATTCAAATTCTACTGCCTACTTTTCAAAGCATTAAACGGCTCTGCCCCCTCCTACCTAAACAACCGCTTAAACCAGATCCTCACCTCAAGACAAAGAAGAACTCCGAACCCTTTTGCCTTCCCTCCACTCAAGGGCACTCAGCGCAAGAAGATGTTTGACAATCTTCTGGCGACGCAAGCAGCAAAACTCAACCACTCCATCTCCAACCTGCTGACGGCAACGAGCGACCTCAAAAACATTCCGAAAAGAAATCAAACCCCTGCTTTTCAAAAAATTCATCCAGTTATCTTAACCCCCCTTCCCCCTCCTCCCAGATAAATTCTCCCCCAAAACTCCACTTAGATAATCTCTTCATCCCCAAAACACCAACCAAATATACAGATCCCTGAAATGTAATGTAATCTTATTTGTACTCTAACTGTAATCTATTTGTTATATCACACAGTAACGTACAGTCAATTTACTATCCAATTTGCAAGTTCTTCCGGAATTTATCCAGCTATCTCTCCTCTTTTGTAACCAAAAAAAAAAAAGTTGCATCTTCACTGTCAGCTCTTTTGTAATCCACCTTGAACTGCAAGGTATAGGCGGAATAGAAATCCCTTATGTAATGTAATGTAATATAATGTAATGTAAGAATCGTCATGTGTCTGGCAGAGATGTTTGAAGAGAAAGCAATTGCTGACAGAGACGAATGAGAGTCTGAAGTCGGTCTGGTGGAAGAAACGCCCTCATAAGAATGGTGTCCAGGATCACCCCAATGAATTGAAGACACTGAGTCGGAATGAGATGTGATTTGGGGAAGTTGATTTCGAATCCCAGAAGCTGAAGAAAAGAGATGGTATGAGATGTTGCTTGAACCACTCTCTGAGAGGAAACATCCTTGATCAACCAGTCGTCCAGGTAAGGGAAGACCTGAAGGCTGTGCAAACGAAGAGAGGCGGCCACCACAATCAGGCATTTCGTGAATACTCTTGGAGAAGATGCCAGACCAAAAGTAAGAACCTTGTACTGGTAATGATATTGATTTATCTGAAACTGAAGGTACTTCCGAGAGGCCGGATGAATGGGGACATGCGTGTAGGCTTCTTTGAGGTCTAGGGAGCATAGCCAGTTGTTCTGATTGAGATGAGGATACAAGAGAGCCAGTGACAACATCCTGAATTTTTCTTTGACTAAAAATTTGTTGAGAGCTCTGAGATCCAAATTGGGCCTTAGTCCCCCATCTTCTTGGGTACTAAGAAGTAATGGAAGTAGAATCCTCTGACCTGTTGATCGAGAGGAACTGCTTCGATAGCATTTAGCAGAAGAAGGGAGGACTGAGCAGGGTCCAAAGCAGACTCTTTTGAAGGACTGTCTGGAGGAAGAGTCTGGAAATGAAGAGTGTAACCCCAATGAACAATGGTGAGGACCCAAAGATCCGAGGTTATGAATTCCCAACGATTATTAAAGAACTGAAGACGACCCCCGATGGGCTAGGGCAATGGGTGAGAAATGCTGAAACTGGCTATGCTCCAAAGAAACAGGTCAAAAAGGCTGTTGAGGTTTAGGCTGTGCAGCCGGTTGCTTATGCTGCTGTTGGCAAGGCTGCTGTTGTTCAGGCTGCCGTTGTCTGCGAGGCTGAGACTGAGGTGGTTGCAAGGGTCTAGCAGCAAACCGACGCTGGTAGCTAGACTGTGACCTGTAAGGGTGAGCAGGTGGAGGTTTTTTCTTGTTTTTAAACAAAGTATCCCACCTGGCTTCATGAGCTGACAACTTTTGGGTAGTGGTATCTAAAGACTCTCCAAAAAGTTCATCGCCCAAACAAGGAGCATTGGCCAGACAATCTTGATGATTAACATCCAGCTCAGATACTCGAAGCCAAGCCAAGCGTCGCATAGCTACAGACATGGCAGTAGCATGGGATGTAAGCTCAAAGGTATTATAAATAGAGCGAACCAAAAACTTCCTCAATTGTAACAAACTAGAAACGTACTGCTGTAAAAGTATTTTTGGAGGGCAGACACTTGTTGGACTAAGTGTTTAAGATAAAAAGAAAAATGGAAAGCATAATTTCCAGACCTATTGGCAAGCGTGGAATTCTGGAATAAACGCTTATCAAAATAGTCCATTGTTTTGCCCTCCCTGCCAGGAGGGACAGAAGCATAAACACTGGCACCAGCAGATTTATTAAGAGTAGACTCCACCAGAAGTGACTCATTGGAGAGTTGAGGCTTATCAAAACCAAGAAGAGCCACCACTCTGTAGAGAGAATCCAGTTTGCGAGGAGCCCCAGGAACAGTTAAAGGAGTTTCTAGATTTTTATAGTAAGTCTCCCTAAGAATATCATGAAGAGGGAAACTCCTTAGGAGGCTGCTCAAAATTTAATGCATCCAAAAATGCCTTAGATTTTTTAGAATCAGCCTGGAAAGTGAATCAGAATGGAAAGTGCCTCTGACATTTCCCTCAAAAATTTTGAGAAAGAAGTCTGCTCAGGCTTCAAAACAGGCTCTCGAGAAGAAATATCACCACCAGAAGAAACCTCATCATCTGTTAGGATAGGTTCCTCAGAATCCTCCCGGAGATCTGAGTCCTTTGTCGGTGGAGGTCGAGAGGTGGGTGTCAAGGGCTTGACATGCTTGAGTTTCCTCAATGATTTGCCCGACATCGTCTCGGGAGATGTATAGGAGGAACAATGTCGAGCTGAAATCGACATCGCACCGGAAGGTAAGACTGCCAGCATTGAAGAAATTTTCCGATTTGATGCCGGGGCAGTGGAGACTGGCTCAATAAAGGTCGATGCCGGGACGGACAGCTCAGACCTGGCCGATGCCGCCAGGGTCGATGCCGAAACCATATGCTCAGAGCAAACTGGCACCGGAGGAGCCGTTGTCGCCAGCACTGGAAGCAAAAGTTTTAATTGCTCTCGTAACTGGACTTTCAATACTGCAGAAATTGTGTCCTCAAGAGATTGCACTGGTACCGCTTGCCTTTTCGCAGATACCTTTAGTGCCGCTCTACGCTCTGGAGATGAGGAGGCCATTGACGAGGCACTCACCTCGATCGTAGCTGAGTATTTGTTAGGGTGCCTCGAGGTTGGCAGGACTTGGCTCACTGCAGCAGTGACCTGAGGGCCTGAAAGGGTAGGGGAAGGCTTCTTAGACGGCTTACTTACGGACTGCAACACCGAGGGAGAATCCTGCGATGTCGACTTTGTCTTTGATTCTGATGACAGGACCGATGCCGAATCAACTTCCATAGCAGACCCGAACAGCAAACGTTGTTGATTCTGATGGTTTCTGAGGGTCCTCTACTGAAGGGAAGAACAACGAGTGCAAGAATCAGCCCTGTGGTCTGGCCCTAGACACTGGAGATACCAGCGATGCGGGTCCGTGATAGAAATAGGTCGAGCACACTGTTCGCACTTTTTAAAACCCATTGACGAACAGGACATGGAGGGGGAAATGGCCTCAGCAAAATCGAAGGTTGAGGCTTGAGGTGTGGAAAGCGCGAAAAAGTAAAAAAAAAAATTTTTTTTTTTTACTCTGAAATAAAAGATAAAGGAAACAAAATATGAAGAAAAATTCAAAAACAAAGCCGCATGAGCAGGAAGGCAGCGAAAAATTCAACGACACCCTTGAAAGCAACTTCTTAGCTCCACGGAAACTAAGAAACCAAGGGACTGCGTGCCTACATCGGGCGGAAAGGCACATGCGCATGCGCGGTGCAGGCAGCCGAGAACTTTCCAAGTTCTTAAAGTGGTCAGTACTGGGGCTCCGTTTGTGACGTCACCCATCAGTGAGAATATGCTACCTGCTTGTCCTGGGATAATATCTACTTTGATCAGGTTGAGGATTGCAACTTTAGATATGGACGTTAATACTATAGCCGATATCGTTTTGGAGTAGAGTCCGTTTTCCAAGCATGTATTTACTAGGTTTGTCAACCATAGCAGAAAGTTGGGGGGATGGGGGCATGAGTTAGCAGGCTAGCTGGACATATATCTAAGTAACAATGCTTTTTGGATATTCTCTCCAGCCAGCTCAAGATCTCTTGTGTGTTCACTGAAGTGAATTTTGAATAGCATCTGTCAGCTGGAATCTCTTTGTTTTCATTATACTCTGGTGTGGGTTATCTGTTCCTTTCAGATCAAAGTGGCAATGGGTGACATGGGGAAGAGGCCACCTCCACTAGACAAATTTCAGGGAATCGGCTACATAACGAGAATACATGAGCCTTTTTTCTGTAGACTGAGGACTGGATTCTCAAACCTCACCATGCCTTTAACAATGGTCTCTAAACCAGTTCCAGCCGGATTAATAATAATAATAATAACAGTTTATATACCGCAGGACTGTGAAGTTCTATGCAGTTTACAATGATTAAAAATGCTACAAATTGAGTAGAATTGGCAAGTTAAAACTAGTTAATAGCGGCTCTAGAGATCAGTTATTGTGGGAAAGATTCTACAAATTAACTGCCTAAGTACTTCACGATTAGCGTGCCAGATTATCAGAATGGCTCACTGTGGGTTTTTCCAAGTGTCCTAGCAGACTACAACTCTACCATGCAAATGTAGTGCAATGAAGTCATAAATATTAAAATAGTAGTAAAATGGGTTCATTAATATTTAAATGACAACGCCAGGCGATTCTCTGTCATCGGCGGGTGAATCTCAAACCTCACTGAACTATATTTGTGGGCAAAATTTTCTGGCAGGATCTGAGCTGTTTGTAGCCTTATTTTCCAATCAGTGTCTGAGTGCTGATTGACTCAGGCACTGACAGGAAAGTAAGGCTTGACAGCTCAGACCTCGTCATCCCCCCGGCACAAATTTTTTAAAAAAAGATTCCTCCTTCCCATCAATCCACCCCAGGGCTGTTGGATATGATGCCCTCCCATTCGGCAGGAGTAATGCCCATTCCCTCCTGCCACTGGTGTTCCCCCTCCCCCCCCCCCACGACAGCCCCTGCACGTTTAAATTGAAAGGCAGGAGGGATGTCCACTCCCTCCTACTGCTGCCACTGGGATCCCCTGCATCCCAATAACTCGCCATTCCCCCTGTACATTTTAAATTGAAAGAAGGCGAGATCACGTTATGCACTGAGCCAAGGCAGAAGCAGGCTGCCTGAGCTCCCGGGCCCCGAGTCCTGAAGCGCCCTGTTACTAGCCTTTGGAGGTGAACCGGGAGACAGCGCTTTGCAGTGCTTGCTGTGCACAATATATGGACAGATTTCTGTCCTCTCCTGCGTCGCCGATGTCCACCCGCTCTCAAAAAAAGGATCGGGACCGCCCTCAGCACGGCGCTGATAAAATGGCGCCGGTCACCTCCACAGCCGCGATTCAGCAAATAGCCCTTACTCATAACAGTGGCAATGCAGCCCAGCATAGAAAAACTTTCTGAACAGCTCCAAAAGCTTGAAAATCTACTTATGGAGACTACTAGCCGCACCACAGTGCTGGAGACTTGGGTTTCCAGTGTCAAGGATACACAGCAGGCACATGACACCACGTTACAGGAACTGCAGGCTCTGACTCAAAAACAAGCAGAAAGACTGGATGATCTTGAAAATAGATCCAGAAGATCTAACTTACGTTTTTTGGGGATTCCGGAAACAGTACCCGGTCCTAAGCTCCTGCAGGTGCTGGAGGCCTGGCTGACCAGTTCCTTTCCCTTGAAGGAGGGCCTGGGGCCTATTCGACTGGAGAGAGCACACCGGCTAGGCCGAGAACAAGCAAGAGAGGAAAGGCCTCGCATGGTAATAGCCAAACTTTTAAACTATAACCATAAAGTGGAAATCTTGCGCAAATATAAACAACTTCGGGAGACTTTAGCATCTGAGGAGTCTGAGGTGCGCATTTTCCAGGACTACTCTGTGGCCCTAATGAAGTGCAGGAAGCAATTCTACCCACTTTGCTCCTCTTTGGCTGAAAAAAAAATACGCTTTCTCTTTTTGTATCCAGCCACTTTGAAAATTTACCATCAGGGACGCTGGCAGGTATTTGAGGCCGCGGCTGAGTCGGTCCTTTATGTGAACACTGAGGTGTTGCCCCAGTCAGACCTTACATGAAAGAGCACATGGTGTGCTTCCTTGTTTGTCACATGCTCCTGTGTGCCTGTGACATTGTGGATGCACCGGGATCTCCTGGTTTGGGGGAAGCCTGGATCTCAGATAATATGGCTGTTACTTGCTATTCTGGTTTAAGTTGAGACTCCTGCACCTGACATTTACCATGGTACTGGTGCTGCTCGGGCAGGTCCTGAGCGTCATGTGGCTGCCCTGGGAATGGCTGGGAACCCGGGGTGGATTTTTTCCACACTTAGCATTTTATATGTTTGTACTAGCCCCTTTTGTACCTGCTGGCTAACACTTTGAGAATAGTATCTTGGAATGTTTTGGGCATTACCTCTCCCATAAAACGAACAAAAATTTTAACACAGTTCAAACGACATAAGGTCGACATAGCCTGTCTGCAAGAAACTCGACTTACAGACTTGGAACATCAGAAATTGAGGAGGTCCTGGGTAGCCGCAGTGCATGCAGCATCTTCAACTCATAAGCGGGCAGGGGTGGCGATACTGATTAGTAAGACATTGCCTTACACTGCGAAAGTAGTAACCTCGGACCCACAGGGCTGCTACCTCTTGCTGCAGTTGTCAGTAGGCACATATTCCTTTTACTTGATGAATGTATATGCACCTAATACCTATGACCATTCCTTCTTTGAGGGTCTCATTGCCATGCTTCTTGGGCGGGTTACTGATCCGGTATACATTGCAGGGGATTTCAATCAGGTGTTTGACCCGACTTGTGATCGTTCTCAGCCGGGACCTGGTGCAAGTATATCTCATACCAGAGGCCTGCCCTATCTTTGCGCCACTTTAGATCTGGTGGACCCGTGGAGAAAGCACAGTTACTTACCGTAACAGGTGTTATCCAGGGACAGCAGGCATATATTCTCACATGTGGGTGACGTCATCTACGGAGCCCCAGCGCGGACAGCTTTTCAAGCAAACTTGCTAGAAGTTTCAAGTTTGCACACTGCACCACGCATGTGCTAGCCTTCTTGCCCACTAGAGGGCGCATCCCCACCTCGTGGTCCTCAGTTCCATATCATAGCAAAGAAAGCCATCCCCGGGGAGGTGGGCGGGTTGTGAGAATATATGCCTGCTGTCCCTGGATAACACCTGTTACGGTAAGTAACTGTGCTTTATCCCAGGACAAGCAGGCATGATATTCTCACATGTGGGTGACCTCCAAGCCAACCAAAAAAGGGCAGGTGGGAGGATGGCAAATTATGAAAACAGATTACGTAACACCGACTGGCCAAACCGGCCGTCGCTTCTGGACAAAGTGTCCAGACAGTAGTGGGAGGTGAACGTATGAACCGAAGACCAAGTGGCAGCTTTACAAATGTCCTCCATAGGCGTAGATCGGAGGAAAGCCACAGAAGCTGCCATCGCCCGGACTTTATGACCCGTAACACGACCCGCAAGCGGGAGACCAGCCTGAGCGTAGCAAAAAGAAATACAAGCAGCTAACCAGTTGGACAAGGTGCGCTTTGAAACCGGATGTCCCAAACGATTAGGATCAAAGGACAAAAATAATTGAGGAACCTTCCGATAAGACTTGGAGCGTTGGAGATAAAAGGCCAACGCCCTCTTACAGTCAAGGGTATGAAGCGCCGCCTCACCAGGATGAGAATGGGGCTTCGGAAAAAACACCGGAAGGACAATAGACTGATTGAGGTGGAAATCAGACACAACCTTAGGTAAAAATTTGGGATGGGTGCGAAGAACCACCTTATCATGATGAAACACCGTGAAAGGAGGATCCGCCACCAAGGACTGTAGTTCACTGATTCGACGAGCAGACGTGAGTGCAATCAAAAAGACTACTTTCCAAGTAAGAAACTTAAGATGCGACTTGTCGATGGGCTCAAAGGGAGGCTTCATAAGCTGAGCCAAGACCACATTAAGATCCCACACCACCGGAGGAGGTTTCAAAGGAGGATGGATATTCACTAGCCCCTTCATGAAACGCGTCACCAGAGGATGAAGAGAGAGAGAACGACCTTCAAGATGCCGATGGAATGCTGCAATGGCACTGAGGTGTACCCGAATGGAAGTCGTTTTCAGGCCAGACTCAGACAAATGCAAAAGATATTCCAGAACCGAAGCCACAGGCACCGAATCTGGTTCCAGACTATTCAAAGAACACCAGGATGTAAACCTGGTCCATTTCTGAGTATAACAAAGCCTAGTCGAGACCTTCCGCGAGGCCTCTAAAACGTCCCTCACGGCCCGAGACACCGGCAGAGGACCTTGTTAACCGGAAGGCGCGGGGACTCCCTAGGGGGGGCAGGAAGATCCTGCTCCTCCAAGAACTCCTTGGTGTAAGTGGACCCTTTAGACAAGTCAACACCCAAAGCCTTCGCCATATCCTGCACAAACCTCGTAAAGGATGAGGGTTTAGCAGGAGGAGAGGGAGACCGCGACTTCCCGGCGGAGCCGAAGGGAGAGGCCTCGTGGGAGTATCTGGGCTCCCTACCCGACCCCGACCCCAGCGAGGCACAGTCCTGCGACCTCGACGGAGTCGGAGACCGGGTGCGTCTGAAGGAACCCCTGGGGGATCCCCCCGGGGTCCGAGGCACCGAAGCCCGACCCTTCGGCCCCGGCGAGGAAGCCCGAGAGCTCTCCCTGGCCGGAGACCGGAACAAAATGGGGTTATCGACACGCAGGTCCCGCACCTGCAAGGCATCGGCCCCGGCCGGCGACGAGCGACCACGCCGCCGAGGCGAGGTCCGAGACCGCTTGGCCTTCCTCGGCTTGCGCCTCGCCCGAGACCTGCCCGAGGGCGATGAACCTCGCGAGGACCCCGAGGACGAAGACGAGATTCTTCGCACTCGGCGCCCCTTGTCCTTTGGGCGCACGCTACGCTCCGGGGGATCCCGCGAAGCCGGGTCCGAGGGTACCGCCGAGGTCGAGGCCGTGGGCGCCTCGGGAGCCGAAGCCCCGGTACCCGAGGCCGAGGTCGCCAACTGCGGGGCCACCGAGGCCGAAGCCGCCGGGGCCGAAGCCCCCGAGGCCGAAGCCTGCTGCAGCTGGTCAATGGCCCCGGTGAGCTCCGAGGCGATCAACGCCCGGAGCAATTCTTGGAACACGGGGATTGACATTCCCTGTGGCAAGACCTGCCGCTGCTCCTCAGAGGGCGACCTCGGTCTCGAGTATTCCCTCGGGGCAGCGGACGTGGGCAACTTGGGCTTAACAGAGGCGGACCCACCCGCCGACGAGCCCGAGGATGGCTTTTTGGAGGATCCTGGAGCTGAGGAGGGAAGCGGAGACTTACCCGAGGCCTTGGAAGAGGCCAGCTGCTTCGAAGGCATCGAGGCCCGAGGCGAAGCCGACGGTCCCGAAGCTGAGGTCGAGGCCGATGTCAAGGCCGAGGTCAAGGCCGGGGCCGAAGCCGAGGCCGAACTCGAGCCTTCCCCGGAGGGGACTCGACAGAAAAAAGTTCTGCCATGCGGGCTTTGCGGCGTTTAAGTGCCCGCTTCTGGAAAGTGGCACACTGCTCGCAGGACGCCGTCGGGTGTTGGGGCCCCAAACACCGCAAGCAGCACCCGTGCGGGTCAGTAATTGAAAGAAGCCGTTCACAGCGCCCGCACTTTTTAAAGCCCGTTACGGGCCGGGACATGGGCCCAAAGAGAGCCGGGAACAAGCGAGGTTCCTCGGCCACGGCTACCGGGAGCCCCCGGTAGCAACGGAACGAAAAGTTTTTTGTTTTTTTTTTTTGAAAAAGAAAGAAACTAAAGAAAGAAGAAGACAAAAAAACGCAGCGACCGTGCGAAAAACCCTACACAGCCGCGGCGACAGAAGGCACAATTAGCACAAATTCTCCACAGGGCTTCTGGCTCCGCGGATGAAAATGAACTGAGGACCACGAGGTGGGGATGCGCCCTCTAGTGGGCAAGAAGGCTAGCACATGCGTGGTGCAGTGTGCAAACTTGAAACTTCTAGCAAGTTTGCTTGAAAAGCTGTCCGCGCTGGGGCTCCGTAGATGACGTCACCCACATGTGAGAATATCATGCCTGCTTGTCCTGGGATAATTCTCCATACCACTGAACGGGATTACACACACCGCTCCAGAGCACATAACACACAATCTAGGATAGATTACATCCTTATCACGCGCAGAGCATTTCTAAATGTAGATGCAGCGATAATAGGCCCGGCGGTGATTTCAGATCACGCGATGATCTGGCTAGATGTGAATGTGGGCTTTGGTTTACGCGGACCTAGACGTTGGCGCTTCCCTAGTTATCTATTTTCTGATGACCATTTCAAAACATACCTAACGACTAAATGGGGTGAATTCCTAGACTTCAATGGTCAGCATAGACAATGATCCGACACTGTTTTGGAGCACGGCTAAGGTGGTGCTCAGAGGAGATTGTATAGCTTATGTAATAGCGCGTAATCGCCGTTTGTCCCGGGGAATACTGCGGTTGGAAAAAGAACTAGCAAGCGCTAAGCGTCAGTATACCCTGTTCCCGACCCGCCACGCTAGGGAACACTTATCTTCCGTGGAAACGACCCTCAACTCCTATATACATGAGCGCACGGTGAAAATGCTCTTATATCAAAAATTTCACTACCATCGCTATGGAAATCGGGCAGGGAAGTTATTAGCCCGCTTGACTTCCCAGGTGCAGGGTCACCGTTATGTTCTGGGATTGAAGGATAGTACGGGCCAATTTCACCACACTACTGAACACATTGCACAACTTTTTCAGTTCCACTTCGGGAAGATATATGGGCGCCGGGTCTTGGGAGCTGAACCCCTTATTAAGGACTATTTCACGGATTACGGTTTACAGCCGCTCTCTGACTCGGATGTTAGGTTTCTTAATGCACCCATCACTCCTAAAGAACTACACAAAGCTATCCACAATCAACGAAATTTTCGGCTCCAGGGCCGGATGGCTTTACGGCAGAATTTTATAAACTGCTCTCAGGGCAGCTTAGTCCTTTTTTGAGGGACTATTACTCCCAGGTAATCCAGGATGAACATTTCCCTGGAGAAGCAAATGAGGCTTTAATCACGTTGATATTGAAGCCTGGCAAAGACAGTTCTGCTCCCGAGTCCTATCGCCCAATTTCTTTGCTGAATGTAGACATCAAAATTCTGTCCAAAATCATAGCTGATAGATTAGTGATTCTTCTCCCCAATTTGATTGTATCCACACAAGTCGGCTTTGTACAGGGTAGACAAGCAGTACATAACGTACGTAAAGCATTGATAGCCTTAGCACACACGCAACTCCATCACACTCCTATGCTTCTACTCAGCTTGGATGCGGCACAGGCGTTCGACCAGGTCGATTGGACGTACCTCTCTGAAGTGTTAAATTGTATGGGGATATCTGGCTGGTTCGCCTCGGCATTACGCACTTTATATTCCACTCCAACAGCAAGACTACTTGTCAATGACATTATTACTGACCCAATACCTATTGAGAGGGGAACTCGACAGGGCTGTCCCCTGTCACCCCTCTTATTTCTATTGTATCTCGAACCCTTTCTTCGCACAGTGTCTCAGGACCCCGACATAGTGGGTGTGTTCTTCGGGATTCATTCACTCAAAGTGTTGGCCTTTGCAGATGACCTATTATTTTTGCTAACTGACCCCGCTCACTGTGTTCGATATTTATTGCAAGCGCTTAACGAATTCAAATTTTATTCGGGATTTACGTTGAACTACCAGAAATCTATGGCCCTAGCTAGCCCCATGACACTACAACAGACATGGAGCGGTCACTTCCCATTTACGTGGGCTCAGACTTCAATTTGCTATTTGGGGGTACAGATCCCCCGAGACCTTACGACCCTGTACACCAGCAATATCACCCCATTGCTTCAAAACACCTCACAACATCTACAGAATTGGTCCACTTTTCCCTTATCGGTGGCGGGCCGGGTAGCCCTTTTTAATATGGTGCTCTTTCCCAAATGGTTATATCGCTTTCAGGTTTTACCTCTGCTGCTGTCCCATGCCCATAACATTCGTTTAACGAAAGAGCTACAGCGTTTTCTATGGGGTGGTAAGCGACCACGTATGCCCTTGCTACAGATGTGTCTGCCCAGGGATAGGGAGGGCTATGGTTTATTAAATGTACGTTGGTATGCTATGGCTTGTCAGATGAGACATATTAATGATTGGTTTAGAAGAACATCTGATTTTTCTGCTACACCACTGGAGTTATCTTTGCTGGCTCCGTTCCATGTGAGCTATTTTCTACATGTGGCGGATCCGAGGATGCGTCCTTTGGTGTCTCACTACCCCATTTTTACGCCGGCCAGAAGGACATGGAGATGGGTCTGTAAAACAGCCAAATTGTCTTCTAGGGTGTCTTTATATTTGCCTATACAGGCCAATGGAGCTTTCCAGCCAGGCATGCAAAATGCCACCTTTCTTAGGTGGCAAGCACAAGGTCTACAATATCTTTTTCACCTGTTTTCGGAGGAGGGGAGCCTGTTCACATTTGCCGAGCTGCAACGGACTTTTGATCTACAGGCTAATGATCTCTTTGCCTATTACCAGATCCGTCACTATGTTCAGTCCCTCCCAGTGGCAGCCCTTACTGAAGTCTGCAGGGAGGCGCTTTCGGAACTCTTCAGCCTTTCAGCACAACAGAGGATTCCTCTACGATTTCATATTGTGGGGATCCGGGATTGCCAACCAAGTACGAATCTGGATATCTTAGAGACAGCGTGGGCTGAGGACTTGCATTGCCAGTTGACTGCTCAACAGTTACAACGAGTCCTGAAGAACATTCAGAAGGTGTCACCCAATATTACTCACTGGGAAATGCAATTGAAAATTGATCTTAGACTTTACATTCCACCGGAACGTGCAGCCCGGATGGGGATTACTGCGTCACATTCTTGCCCGAAATGCAATCAGGCTCACGCATCTTTGAGTCACATGTTTTGGGCCTGCCCCGCAATCCAACAGTTTTGGAGACATCTGGGCCTATATACCACATCGCTTTGGGGACGGAGATGGCTTCCGCAACCGAGGGCGTTATTTGGATTTTATAATATAGCCTCGCCCAAACCCAGGGGAATGTCAGGATTTATCTCCAGAGCCCTTTTGATGGGAAAAATAGCCATCCTCACCAACTGGCTCTCCCGTGATCCCCTGTCATATGCACAATGGAGATCCCTAATGATAGTGCACACAACACTGGAGAGACGTATGGTGGGAGACTTGACTCTTGGCCCGGGTCGCAAATTTTGTCAGGTGTGGGAGCACTTCTGGCATGACCTCACACCGCATGCTCGCAGTAGACTTTTGAATCTTTAAGATTTTATTCCCACTCTCAGCTGTTGGACTGGCCATGGATTCTTGGGGAGGGGAGGGGAAGGGGGGGGATGGGAGGGGAACTGATTATATTGTTGAAAATGTTATTTCCTGAATGGTACTACTGTTTGTATTTGCTTTTTACTGCTGGAATAATAAAAATCATTTAAACATAAATTGAAAGAAGGCAGGAGGGATGCCCACTCCCTCCCGCTGCCACTACCGGCATCTCCCTCTACAGTCCCCTGACAACCCGCTGCACCACCATACCTTTAAATTGAAAGACATCAGGAAGGATGCCCATTCCCTTCTGCTGCCAGCATCCTCTGTGTGCCTCTCCCCCCCCTCCCAAGTACCTAGGAATTGAAGGACAGCTGAAGGGATGCCCACTCCCTCCGGCTGGTAGGCCCGCCTCTTCAAAAAGGAAGACCTTCGCCTTCCCCGTGCATCTCTTAGGTTAAGCTGAGAATTGCTCCCACTATGGTCACAACATCGACTCACCGGATTTTACTGGTGAGTTTTGAAAATTTGACCCTAAGATTTATCTCATTTCATCTATCTGATTGACATAGTTACAGCAGGATATCTCAGGGTGAATTAATCCTCCACTAAGGTGGGCTGGTTACACAGAGAACTCTTCTACAGTATGCTGTTTCCTGTGATAGACCAAAGTACTGATGTGTTTAACAAAAATGAGATGTTTATGTGGTTAACTGTAAGTAACTATTAAAAAGAAGAAAAGTAAGCAGTGGTAGGAAAGGAATAAGTTTTAAATCAGTTGGAGGTTTGTGGAGATGTCACTCTCCTTTTGAGGGCACACTCAAATGAGGTGCTTAATCTCCATCACAAATGAGGGGGGTTTGGGAAGGGGAATGAATAGAATAAGTAGGAATGTGGAGGAGGAGGGACTGGAGAAAAAGTGGGAGCTA
The DNA here is from genome assembly GCF_902459505.1 of Geotrypetes seraphini. Lineage (NCBI taxonomy): Eukaryota > Metazoa > Chordata > Amphibia > Gymnophiona > Dermophiidae > Geotrypetes > Geotrypetes seraphini. The sequence continues at coordinate 163,101,129 of NC_047087.1, read as the reverse complement.
ACAAGTCATTCTGTTACATTTGTTCATATGTTTGCTTTGGTATCTAGACTCCTGAGAGACATCCTATACTTTATTTTAGTTTATTAAGATTTTGATTTCATTGTCTGGGCCAGAATAGCTAGTCTACTGTCTTTCTTTAAATGTACATGGCCTAAATGCACCTAAACTAAACTAAACTAAACCTTTGGTTTGTATACCGCATCATCTCTACATTTGCAAAGCTCGACACGGTTAACAGGAGTTAGGGTAGAAAGGAACTCCAGAGGAGGGAAGGATGAAGAAGAAATTTAGAGGACTAGAATAATCAGAGAGGGAGGAAGAGTTACATTTTTGAGACTAACCAGGTTTTCAGATGTTTACGGAAGAGTTGGAGGGAGCTCAGATTCCTAAGAGGGAAGGTAAGGTTGTTCCAGAGCTCAGTGATTCTAAAAGGGAGGGAGGAACCTAGTTTTCCTACAAGGGAGACGCCTTTTAGAGAGGGAAAGGAGAGTTTCAGTTTTTGAATGGATCTGGTGGATTTGGGGGTTAGAGGAATTCCAAGAAAGAGGAATAAAGGGGGGGGAGGATGCCGTGTAGGATCTTGAAAGTAAGGCAGGCACATTTGAAGTGGACCCTGGAGATTATTGGAAGCCAGTGGAGCTTGGACAAAAGCAATGAGACGTGGTCGAATTTGCTTTTTGTGAAGATAAGCTTAACAGCGGCATTCTGAATCCGCTGGAGTCTTTGAAGGTTTTTCTTTGTTAGGCTTAGGTAGATAGAGTTGCAATAGTCCAGTCTGGAAAGGATGGTGGATTGGACAAGGACGGCAAAGTGTTTTTGATGGAAACAGGTTCTCACTTTCCTCAGCATGTGAAAGCTGAAGAAACATTTCTTTATTAGGGCGTTGAGGTGATCATTGAAGGAAAGTGTAGAGTCAATGATGACTCCCAGAATTTTACTTGAGTATTCAAGATGCAGAGTGGGGCCAGAGGACAGAGGGATGGCGGTGGGCAGTTGGTCCAATTTTGGGCCGAGCCAGAGAAGTTTTGTTTTGGATTCGTTCAGTTTCATCTGCACAGTGTGGGCCCAGGATTGAAGGTTCGATATACATGAGCATATATGTTCGCAGAGAGGTTGGTGAGGTTCCAGTCAGTCTCAAGGAGGACAAAGATGTCATCTGCGTAAGTGTAAAGTGTTTCAAGGTGGGAGAGATGGAGGAGTTTAAGGGAGGACATATAAATGTTGAAAAGGATAGAGGAGAGAGGTGAGCCTTGTGGGACTCCACAGATCGGGTTCCAGGGGGAGGAAGAAGTGCCCTTCATGTTGACTGTGTAGGAGTGGGAGCGTAAGAACTTCGAGATCCAGTCAAGGGTTGTGGAATTAATGCCTATCTCGGTGAGTTGGTAAAGTAGGATATCATGATGGACGACATCAAAAGCTGCAGAGAGGTCGAATTGAAGAAGGACGGTGAACTTGTTGCGAGAATGGAGATGTTGAACTTTTCAGATTAAGGAGGTCAGAAGGGATTCGGTGCTGAAGTTAGGACGGAAGCCGTATTGGTAGGGTAGAAGAATGGTGAATTTTTCAAGGTAGGAAGATATTTGAGTATATATGATGGATTCTAGCATCTTGGTAAGGAGAGGAATGTTTGCTATTGGGCGGTAGCTGGATGGTGTAGAGGGGTCTAGATCAGGTTTTTTCAGTAGTGGGGTTAAGGAGATATGGCCCATTTCTGGGGAGAATAGACCTGAATGGAGGGCGGAGTTTATGAGAATGGTAAGAGATGAGATGGCCTGAGGGGGAGTGTTCTTGTAAAGGTAGGCGGGGAATGGATCCAAGGTACAATTGCAGGATTTCAATTTGAGGCAGAGATTATGGACCAGGGATTCAGAAACAAGTTCGAAGGAAGACCAGCACCTGCTAAGCATACCCCTAAAAGCACCTGCTAGCCATGCCCCTTTCTTCAAAGAGGTGACCTGTTTAAAAGCAGATATGCTACTGATACAGACACCATATGTTGGGGAAATATGAGTACTTCTTAAGCCATATAAAGTTCCCCCTTCAATATTTAGTAAGTAATAAATATACTGTATATACTCGAATATAAATTGATCCAAATATAAGTCGAGATCCCCGGTTTTCCCCCCAAAATGGAGGAAAAATGGTTGACTCAAATATAAGGCGGTGGCTTAATATTCAATTGCCATGCCCTGCCAGGATCTGCATCCAGTGTCCCCTCCCTCACGCCCTCCACTGCCAGGTTCTGCACTCAGCCCCCCTCCCTGTCAAGTTCTGCACCCAGCCCCTTCCTCCCTGCCCTACAAGGCTCTGCACCCAGCCCCCTTCCCTCCCTTCCAGGCTCTAAACCCAGCCCTCCCTGTCCCCCATGACAGGCTCTGCACCCTGTCCCATCTTTCTTCCCTGAACCCTCTTCCCCCCTCTAGCTGTCTAATTGTAGGCCGGGACAGGAGGGATCCTTCCCGTCTCCCGTCCGATACTAACAATTACTCCCCCCCTTCCCTCCGTCATGTACCTATTCCTTGGCGGTCCAGCGGTGTATTCCGCACTGAACTCCCTTTTGCCGATCTTGTGGCCAGCAGCCTATAGTGTACCCAGGCTGGCATGCAGGAGTGAACTTTTCGCGCTCCCGCCTGGTCATGCACTGCTCCCTGAATGGCTGCCGCTAGAACCACGAGTCCCGCAAGAACTGGCGGCAGCCTTTTTGGAAGCGGCGCAGGTCCAGGCGGGAGCTCAAAAAGTTCGCTCTTGCGTGCCAGCCCAGATGCACCTCTGGCTGCAAGATCGACAGGAGTGGTTCAGCATGGGATACACCACTGGACCACCAGGGAAAAGGTACGCGATGGAGGGTAACTGTTAGTATCGGCCGGGATGGGATACAGGAGGGATCCCTCTTGTCCCGGCCTAATGGCAGGTGTCGGGTGGTCACTGGGTGATGACCCGTATATAGGATGAGACCCCCCCATTTTTGGGCCCAAAAATCTCATCCTAAATTAGAGTATACACAGTAAACCCAAGACAACGGGGGTAAGCATTTTGCTTAATAAAAAACACAACTAGCAAGTACATAAGATACTTTGGACAAAGGGGGAAGGTATAATAATAATAATAATTTTATTTCTTATATACCGCTATACCATAAGTTCAAAGCGGTTTACAACAAGAATCATGTAATGAGAGTATGCGGTGATTACAACAAGAAGCATATGTTTAGAACAAGATACATAAGTTTGGAGCGGTTTACAGCAAGATACATAAGTTCAGAGCGGTTTGCAAGAAGATACGTGCAATGAGAATATGAGATGTATGCAGCAAGCAACCAATGATTACAGCCGGATACAGAAGTACAGAGCGGTTTGCAACAGGGTACATGAGCTCGGGGCAGTTTACAAGAAGATGCATGTAAAGAGGATGGGTTTACAACAATATGCATGTAAGGGGGGGTGGGAGGAGAAAGGACTTTCAGGGATACAGAATTGTCAGTGGAAGAGAGGAAGAGACTCAAACTGTATTAAAGAGACGAGTCTTCAGTGATTTTCTGAAGTCAGCGTATGAAGTGGCCTCGAGTATGGGTTTTACTAGCCATGTGTTCAGTTTGGTTGCCTGGAATGATAGCATTCTGTCAAGGAACTTCTTGTAGTGACATGATTTCAGAGGTGGGTGATTAAAGAGATGTATTCTGCGAGAGCTGTTATTCGGGCATTTGAGGAAGAATTGGGAGGTGAGGTAAGTTGGTAGCATCCCAAAAACTGCTTTGTAGCTGATGCAGGCGAGCTTGAAGAGTATTCTGGATTCTACCGGCAACCAGTGGAGTATTTGGAAGTATAGGGTGATATGTTCCCATTTTTTTAGTCCAAAGATAAGTCGGACTGCGGTGTTTTGGATTAATCTTAGCTTGTGAAGTGTCTTTTTATAAGCTCCCAGATATATAATGTTGCAGTAGTCCAGTGTGCTCAAGATGGATGATTGTGCAAGTAATCGAAAGGATGATTCATCGAAGAATTTTTTGATGGTGCGGAGCTTCCATAGGGCTGAAATACTTTTTTTCAACATTAGGTGTGTATGCTTTTCCAGGGTTAGGTGTCTGTCGAGGGTAACTCCTAGTATTTTTATAGTTTGGTCAATTTCGTAATCTCGGCCGTTCACGTGAATCGTGTTGTCATTTATCTTTTCATTGGGGGATGCCAGGAAAAACTTAGTTTTTTCTGTGTTTAGTTTTAGTTTGAAGACCTTCATCCAAAGCTCTATCTGATTTAGGGTATTGGATAGGAGATTAAAGAAGTCTGGCGACAGACCGGATAGTGGTAGCACAACAGTGATATCATCAGCATAGATGTGGAAGTAGAGATTTAGGCTTTGTAGCAGGTGTCCCAATGAGATGAGGTACATGTTGAATAGGGTCGGAGATAACGGACTGAAGGAGAATTTGTCTTCTTTGAATACCTGATAGGATCTGAGTTCAAGGAATCCCTGGAACCGGTTGTAGGTGTTTCCTGTGATGCCTAATGATTCAAGACAGTTCAACAGGATGGTGTGGTCAACTAGATCGAAGGCACAGCTTAGGTCCAGTTGGAGAATCATTGCACTGGAGCCTTGACTGAGAAGGGAATGTAGATGGTTTAGGAGGGAGGCCATTATAGTTTCGGTGCTGAAGCCGGGTCTGAAACCTGATTGGTTATTGTGCAGTAGGTTGAATTTGTCTAGATAAGTATTTAGTTCAGCATTTACCAGGCCTTCCATTAATTTGGCAGCCAGAGGGATGTTTGCGACAGGTCTAAAATTGGAAATGTTGTTGGATGTATTTTTTTGTTCTTTTTTATAGGAATAATAACAATTTGACCCAAGTCTTCAGGGAACTTGTCGGAGGATAGTTGTAGGTTGATCCAGTTTAGAAGATTAGCTTTGAAATTGATAGGAGCTGATTTCATCACATTTGGAGGGCAGGGGTCCAATCTGCAATATGATTTGGCGTATTTGTTGTAGAACTTGCTGAATGTTTGCCAGTCGGTCTCCTTGATGTTGGACCAGCTCATGTCGGTTTTAGATGCGTCTGGGTCCTGGGGGATGACGTAGTTCCAATGGAAGTATGTTCTGTTGATCTTGTGTGGGTAAGTAGGTGCATTACCCTAGTTAATGTTTATGCGCCAAACCATGAACAAAGTCATTTCTACGATCAACCCTCTGATATTCTGCAGGCTCAATTAAAGGATCTCAGGCCTTCCGCTTAGCCATCTTGCTCTCCTCCAATCCGTCCAGAATTCAGCTGCATGACTGATGTTCCAGTAGAGTCGCTATACTCACGTTACCTCTCCTAAAATCATTTAATTGGCTTCTCATCCATTTCTGACCTACAAATGCACTCACTCAACTGCTCCTCACTATCTCGCTTCATCTTACCTCCCCCTATGTTCCGCCCCATGAACTCCACTCAGCTGGTAAGTCCCTCCTATCTGTGTTCTTCTCTTCCTCTGACAACTTCCTTCTACCTTGCTACACCACATGCTTGGAACAAGCTGCTCGAATCGTCAGCCGTAAGCCCGAAGTCATTATGCCTTTGTATAGATCCATGGTGAGACCACACCTGGAATACTGCGTGCAATTCTGGAGGCCACATTACCGTAAGGATGTGCTGAGGCTGGAATCGGTCCAGAGAATGGCCACCCGGATGGTCTCGGGACTGAAGGATCTCCCGTACGAAGAACGATTAGATAAATTACAGCTATATTCGCTCGAGGAGCGCAGGGAGAGGGGAGACATGATCGAGACGTTCAAGTATCTCACGGGCCGCATCGAGGTAGAAGAAGATATCTTCTTTTTCAGGGGTCCCACGGCAACAAGAGGACACCCGTGGAAAATCAGAGGCGGGAAACTGCACGGTGACACCAGGAAATTCTTTTTCACCGAAAGGGTGGTGGATCGCTGGAATGGTCTTCCACTTCAGGTGATTGAGGCCAACAGCGTGCCTGATTTTAAGACCAAATGGGATCGACACGTGGGTTCTATTCGCAAAGTAAAGGCAGGGGAGGGTCATTAGGGTGGGCAGACTGGATGGGCCTTGGCCCTTATCTGCCGTCGATTTCTATGAATCCTTACGGCAGGCTCCATCTCTAGCTGTGTTCAAGGCCCAGTTAAAAGCCCACCTCTTTGAGAGTGCTTTCAACTCCTAACTCCTCTCACCTTGTGTTCTACATCCCCAACCCTATATATCATGTCTGTCTGTTCAAGTTAGACTGTAAGCTCTTCCAAGCAGGAAAACGTCAACATGTACAGCACTGCGTACGCCTTTCAGCACTATAAGTGATAAATAGTAGTAGTAGTAGTAATTCTTCTGAGTCATGTGTGAATGATGTCCTCACAGTTCTGAATTTTTCTTGAAAGTACTGTGCCAGATTATCTGCCTCTGGTTGTTGCAAGGATGGACCTTCTGCTATATTTTTTAAGACTTCTTATCTTCTAATCATCTGAATCTTTTCCTTACTTCTCCCTCTTTATCTCTATCACCGACCGCCTGACTGTTCTATTCTCTCTTTATAACTACCCACAACCTCGCAGCCGGCCTTGACTCATTTCTGCGTCCTTAAAACGAGACCTTTTTAGCTCGTTACCTACCTTAAAACCATTGCTTTTTCTAATCTGTTTGTTTGTTTCCTTCTCACAGCATATCTTATTTTTTCAATGCTCTTCTGTAATTTGCAATACCGATATACCTTCTTCTCTTTCCTGTATATTTCGCTCTTTTTCTTCACTTCTCCCCTTGCAGATGACCCTTTGCTGGCTATTGATCTTACCTTTCTCTACAGATTTTCCTTTTCTTCTGTGAATATGTTCGCTTGTTTATCTACACATTACCGCCTTGGGTATTTTTTTTTTTTTTTTTTTTAACTTAGGTGTGTATTCCTTATAATTGCAATCTTAAATGCCATGTTTTGCTGGTGTTCTTTCATGCTTGTTATTTTTCTTCACTCACTGACCCGTTGGCTACTCTTTATACTATATGGTTGTATTTTTGTATAAAGTGTACACATTATATGGAAGTGCTACCTATTTAATGCTCATTAGTACAGTTCTTGTCTTTACTATGTTTCATTTCTGTAATGCCTTTCAAATGTATATCACTTAACGTAAAAGGTTTGAATAACCCACTGAAAAAGGTTAAAATAACTCAGTATATTTCCCAGTTCCATCCGGACATTGTCCTTTTGCAAGAAATGCACTTGGATGCATCTGAAACTTCTAAATTTACTTGTAACTGGGCTCTACCCCCTTTTTTTTTCCACTTGCTAAAGACAAAATAAATGGGGTTATTTTACTTATAAGGAAACATCCTGATCTTACTGTCCTGGACCAAGTATGCGATACTGAGGGCAGATGGGTGAGGGTTACTGTCACCTTCCAGCACACCACGTTTGCTATTTTCAACGTATATGCACCTAATAAAGACTGCCCTGACTTTTTCGTGAGTTGGCGAACTCTATTACTGCTGTTGGTGCAGGTCCATCACTTCTTGGTGGAGACTTTAATCTTGCTTTGGAACCTGTGCTAGATCGAAAATCATCTGTTTCCTATAAATCTACCAAGGCTTGAGTGGCACTAATGGACATAATTCAACAATCTGTGTGACCCATGGAGACTCTCACATCCAACTACACATAAATTTACTTTTTATTCTGCACCGCATTCTTCTTTCTCAAGAATTGACTTCTTTCTCATATCAGCATCTCTGTTACCCTGGGTATCCAAAACTGACATCCATCCCATCATGGTGTCTGATCATGCCCTGATTAGCATGGACTTTAACAACATTAGTCCACCACCTTTAAAACCTTGCTGGAGATTTGACTCCTTTCTTCTAGATGATCTAATCTAATCTAATCTAATCTAAACCTTAAGTTTATATACCGCATCATCTCCATGAGTATGGAGCTCGACACGGTTTACAAGAACTTAAATAATAGGTAGAGAAGAAGAAAAAGGTTTACATGAACTTATGTGTAGAAGGGAGGAGAAAAAGGGGGGAGGATAGAGTTACAATTTGGTGAAAAGCCAAGTTTTCAGTTGTTTGCGGAATAGTTGATCCTGAATTTGGGAACCTGATCACTGACAGAATTAAGGAATTTTTTTATCTTTAATACGGTTGATCAAACTAATTGAACTATGTTATGGGACACGCTCAAGGCCTTTTTGAGAGGTATAATCATTTCGTATAAATCCAAAAAGAACAGGATCGTTGCACAGAATCTTTCTAACTCGGAATCTCAGATCACTATACTTGAATCTCTCTTCTGCTCTGATACAGCCAACAAAGACCTTCAAGATCGACTGGGAAGAGCTCAGCTTCAATATAATACTTTGTTGGCTAACTCCGCAAGTAAAGCATTATTTATGAAAGAAGCAACCTATTACGCTGAAAATTATACATCAGGACACCTCTTGGCTAATTACCTGAAATCACAGGCTGAAAGAAAATATATAACGTCTATAAAATCAAAAGAGAATCGAGTTCTGACTAATGGACCAGATATATTAGCTAGATTTCATGAATATTACCAAGAGTTGTATACATCACAATTGCCTGATCTTAGTGATATTGACTCTTTCCTCAATGAAGGACCTGCGATCTCCGAGGAGGATAATGAAATATTCTGCTCTCCTATTACTGAAGTTGAAATCTCTGAAGCTTTGTCAGATATTGCCAAAAAGAAAAACCCCGGTCCGGATGGTTTCCCGGTAGAGTTCTATCTTGCCTTTCAATCTCTTTTACTTCCACACTTGTTGGGCCTGTACTCGTACTTGATTCAATCTCAGGCTGTATGTGGTTCTTTCACTGAGGCTGTGATAGTGGTCCTACAGAAAGCAGGAAAGGATAAAAAACAAGTTTCAAGATATAGACCACTGTCCATGATAAATGTGGACGCCAAATTGTATGCAAAAGTCCTTGCTAGGAGATTACAGAGACTTCTACCTAAACTAATATCAAATGCACAAACTGGGTTCATGCATGGCCGTCTGTCTCATATCAACACGAGACTTTTTTTAACATCCTCAAACGTGTTGAAACCCTTGATATGCCTCACATCGCTATTGGGCTGGATGCCAAAATGGCCTTTGATCGGGTAGAATGGGCTTTCCTGTTCCACGCCTTACAACGCTTCGGCTTCACTGAGACTGCTATCAACATGATCAAAGTCCTATACACTTCGCCTACCACTAAAATCTTAATTAACAATCAACTATCAGCGCCTTTCCATCCCAGCCGTGGCACCCATCAAGGATGTCCACTATCTCCTTTACTATTTAATCTTGCATTAGAACCTCTGCTCCTCAGCATTACACATAATCCTCACATATGTGGCATATCTACTGGCTCTATTACCGTTAAATATTCAGCTTACGCAGATGACATCCTTCGTTATACTACTCCGGACTCTTTACCTTATATTCTGCAAACTATCACTGACTATGCAAAGGTTTCTGGATACAAACTTAATCAATCCAAATCTGAAATTATGCCTCTTAACCATCCTGAGGTCAAACATGAACTTGAGAGGTTTAACTTTACATGGTCTGACACTACCTTGAAATATTTGGGCATTTACTTTGCCCCAACTACAGATGAAACTCTCCAATTAAATGTGACAAAATTAATCTCACTTGTCAAAGATCTACTATCTAGCTAGTCCCCCCCCCCCCCTTTTGCCTCACCTGGTGGGCGCATATGGGCACCATTAAAATGATGATCGCTCCAAAGATCAATTACTTCTTGAACATGATACCGATTCTACTACCTAATACTTTTTACACCAGCATGGAAAAACTTCTTACTACATTTCTATGGTGTGCTAAACCTCTGAGAATTGCACTGGTTAAATTGAAGGCTAATAAAGAATGTGGGGGAATTAATTTTCTGGACTTTCATAAATACCATGTTGCCTTCATTATGCAACAAACCTCCTATTGGTTTACTTCGGTCTCTACTGCTTATTCCCCGATATGGCTTTCTTGGGAGTCATCTTACTATGCAGCTCAACCTCTACAGTTCCTTCCATTCCAACAACTATCCAAGGCAGCAAATCCCATTTTTCATAGTGCAAAGGCTGAGAAATTCTTACCTCGGAACTGGATTTACACTATGTCTGCGCCTCTATGGAACAACATCAACTTTGGAACTGGATTTACACTATGTCTGCGCCTCTATGGAACAACATCAACTTTAAAATAAATAATGAGCACATATGTTGGACTGACTGGCAGAGTTGTGATATATAAACTGTTCAGGATCTTAGAGACAATGTATCTTGGTTGACCTTTACCCAACTCCAACAATGACATCACCTTCCTAATAATCAACACTTCCGATGGATTCAAGTTTCCAAGTTAATTAAGTATTTGATTAATCGCTTATTCCACATTCTAAGCGATGTACAAAATATTAAAATATTAAATTACAGTAGTTCAAGGGAAACAGACAATATGAATATAACTCACAAGACAAAACATGACTCAAGAGGAAGGGAATGGGGAAAGAAATACAAGTTTAAAAGATAGTAAAGGAAACACATAAGGGAAGAAAAACAATAGGGAGGGGGAAAAATAATAAGTAACAGGGAATTTGAAGCACAGGGCTCAGTAGAGAGCCCTAAACTAATCCAACATTCTAGTTTTATTAGCTGTCAAATGCATCTTTAAAAAGAAAGCATTTTAGCTTGCTCTTAAATCTATCCAAACTTAATTCTTCTCGTATATAAATTGGGAGTAAATTCCACATTTGGGAGGCTGTGACAGAGAAAATAGAGTGTCGTCATGTATTTATAGATTTAAGGGAAGGAACTGCCAAGAGATGTTGGTCGGTAGATCTAAGTGATCTAGATGGAGTATAAGGAATCAAAACTCTATAAATGAAAGAAGGTGATTTATATAGAAGAGATTTAAAAGTTAATACACTTAGTTTGTAAGTTATTCGGCGAACAACTGGAAGCCAATGCGCTTCCTTAAGTAATGGAGTCACATGATCAAATTTTTTTGCGTTCTTTATGAGTTTAATTGAGGCATTTTGTATAATCTGCAGACAGCGGATTTCTTTTAAAGCAATTCCTTTGAATAGAGCATTACAATAATCAATTTTTGAAATCACCAGCGAGTGAATCAGTATATTTAGAGATTTAGGGTATAGGAATTTAGAAACAGAACGAATTTGCCGTAATCTAAAGAATGTAGATCTAACAATACTACTAATATGTTCGTGGAAGGTAAGCTTGCTGTCAAAAATAACCCCGAGGATCTTAATGCTACTGGTTGATTGCAGGATAGAACCTTTAATAGTAATGGGAAACAAAAGTTTATGATCATCTTTCCAAGGGAAAAACATGACATTAGATTTGTTAAAGTTCAGGGCTAATCGATTAGTCTCAAGCCATTGGTGAATCTGTTCAAGTTTATTGTTAATAGCTATTGTATCGGAGGAATTATTAGAGTCTAACTGATGTATAAGTTGAATGTCGTCCACATATGCAAAAATATTGAAGCCAATGGATTGGCAAAGGGTCAGAAGTGGAGCTAGAAAAATGTTAAATAGCAACGGAGAGAGAATAGACCCTTGAGGAATGCCATATGTAATTGAAAATTGTTCCGATATACTATTATTAAAGGCTACGGTTGATGAGCGATTGGTAAAGTAGAATCTAAACCAAGAAAGAACCTGATCAGTGATACCTATAGACTGTAGTCTTTCTAAGAGAAGGCTGTGGTCAATTGTATCAAAAGCCGATGAGAGGTCAATAGAAATGAGAAGAACAGATTTATGATGATCTAAGAATTGAGGTGGACATGCCTATTAGAGAATGTTCAGTAGAATGATGCTGCCTAAAGCCAGTTTGATTTGGATGCAAAATATTAGTTTTTTCAATAAAATCTGAAAGTTGATTAAAAACCACCTTCTCAGTCAGCTTTGCTAAGAATAGGATATTGGCGATTGGTCTGTAGTTTGAATTAACCTCGGGACTGGTGTTGTGATCTTTAATGATGGGATGGATAATGGATTTCTTCCAGGCTAAAGGCATAATACTATTTTGAAGGCTTTTATTAATTAATGCAAGAATGAATGGACCAAAGATGGTAAAATATTGTTTAAGAATGAAAGGTGGAATAGTTTCTGTGTGAGAGCCCTTGATGTTAATGATCTTGATAAGGGATTCTATCTCCCCAAGACAGGGAAGGTTGAATTGAGAACATTTTGAAGACAATGAAAGTGTATTGACTTGTTCAGAAGCAGGATTTGAATTCGGTTTTAAAATGAGATTTGAACCTGATGGAGTTGATTTTGTCTATAAAATAGTTTGCGAATTCTTGAGCGGTTGGCAGGTTACAATTTGTCTGATCCTGCCGTTTGGAATCAGGATTTATTGATTTTAAGATGGAATAAAGAGCAGAAGGGTTTCTAGCTTTATCGATTAATTTCGAAAAGTATTCCATTTTTGCCTGATTAATTTTAGCTTTATAAAATTTTGAATGTTCTTTGAATTTTTCTAGGTTAGCAGTACTTTTTTTGTGTCTCCAGCTGGTTCACTGTCTATCTTCCTTTATGCGTAAGTCACAACTTGCCTCTGAAACTCCCAGTCTGTTAAATATGTGCTACACACTGCATTCCACTAAAGGATGTGCATCCAAGTGGTACAAATGGTTACAAGAAGAACTTCATCTCCATCTGTCTGGCACGGAACACACATGGGAATTTGATTTGCAGATTTCACCTCTAGACATTTCATGAAAACAAGTGTGGCTATCGCTGACCCACACTTCCAGTTACTCAGCGCTGAAACAATCCATATTCTTTGTTCTACCCAGGGCTATTTGGACCCCACATAAATTGTCTCACTTTAAGTCATCTGAATCTGGTAAATGTTGGTCAAGTGCCAAGGATAAGGGTACTTTTTTACATCAACTCTACTTTTGTACCTTGATTCATCCTTTCTGGCAATCAATATGGAAAACGCTAAGCAAACTGTTTTGCATTAACGAATCGCTTACTCCAGCTATTGTCATACTTGGTAACAACAGTTTTCAGCTGGACTTATCTACTTGTGATTTAAAACTTCTTAATATAATGTTACAACTGGCGCTAAAACTAGTATTAAAGAACTGGAAGAATACCTCATTGGTGAATTATAATATGTGGTTGAATACGATTTGTGTCACGGCCAGATATGAGAGGGCTGCGGCCCTTAAGAACAGATCCCTTGCCTCTTTTGAGTACATTTGGAAGCTATTATTAGATGTTTCCTTACTTCCCTATAGTTGAGTGGTTTTCTTAAACATATTTGGGTTATCTCAACATATAGACGATATACTATTTTTCTCATTGTTGTCATCCTTTATGCAGACTGCACTGTATGAATAATATTGTTGTCATTGTACTTCCATATTCTCCTTTCTTCTTGAATATTGTAATTTGCTATTGTATTTTACATTAAATCAATAAAACTTATTGAACTTAAAAAAAATCCTGGGCATTCACAATGCATATGAAACTAAACGAGTCCAAAACAAAACTCCTTTGGCTCAGCCCAAAATTAGACCATCTACCTTCCTCCATCCCATTGTCCTCCGGCCCCCCATTACAGCTCGAGTTCTCAAGCAAAGTTCTGGGTGTCACCTTAGACTCTTCTCTATCCTTCAACGAACATCTCCAATCCCTGGTGAAGAAATGCTTCTTCAGCCTTCACATGCTAAGGAAAGTCAGACCCTATTTTCACCAAAAACACTTCGCAGTCCTAGTACAATCCATCATCCTCTCCAGATTGGATTATTGCAATTCTATCTACCTCAGCCTAACCAAGAAAAGCCTCCACAGACTTCAGCGGATTCAGAACGCCGCAGCTAAGCTTGTTTTCGCGAAAAGCAAATTTGATCACGTCTCACCACTCCTGTCTAAGCTCCATTGGCTCCCAGTAATCCCCAGGATCCACTTCAAATGTGCGTGTCTGGCCTACAAGATCCTACATGGCATCCTTCCTGCCGTTATCCCTCTATCCTGGAACTCCCCAAACCCTACTTCCTCCAGATCCTCCCAAATTTTTAAACTATCCTTCCCTTCCATAAAAGGTATTTCCCATGCAGGCAAACTTGGGTCATCCCTCCCCTTTAGAATCACTGAGATCTGGAATAACCTCACCTCCCCTCTCCGAACCTCAAGCTCCCTCCAACTCTTCCGCAAACACCTAAAAACCTGGCTATTCTCAAAACTGTAACACTTCCCCCCTCTTAGGCCTCTCACCTTCCCCCTTTACACCTAACTCTTTAATCTCTCCACTGTAGTTCCTCTCTCATCCTTCTTCCTGTAAACCGTGCTGAGCTCCGCATTCGTGGAGATGGTGCGGTATATAAACCCAAGGTTTAGTTTAGTTTAGTTTAGAATGGTGAAGGTTCCGGAATCTGGTGGTTTACAAGACCAGAGGCAACATGGATTCCCTATTGGTAGGTCTTGTCAGACAATCTGATCAATTTCTTTGATTGGATAGAGGGAGTGCGCTAGATGTGGTGTATTTAGATTTTAGCAAAGCCTTTGACAGCGATCCACACAGACATTAATAAATAAACTGAGTGCCCTCAGGATGGGCCCCAAAGTGACAGGCTGGGTCAAGAAATGGTTGAGTGGAAGGCAACAGAGGGTAGTGATAAATAGAGATCGCTCTGAGGAAAGGGATGTTACAAGTGGTGTGCCTCAAGGTTTTGTTCTTGGGCCTGTTCTTTTTAACATTTTAATAAAAGATATTCCTGAAGGGCTGTCAGATAAGATTTGCCTTTTTGTGGATGATACCAAAATCTGCAATAGAGTAGACACCCAGGATGGTGTGAATAACATGAAGAAAGACCTGGCAAAGCTTGAAGAATGGTCTGAAATTTGGCAGCTAAAATTTAATTCTAAGAAATGAAAGGGCTGCAAAAACCCAAGGGAACGGTACAGTTTAGTGGGTGAGGAACATATGTGTACGACAGAAGAGAAGGACTTGGGTGTGATTGTATGTGATGATCTTAAGGTGGCCAAAAAGATTGAAAAGGTGACGGCAAAAGCTGGAAGGATGCTAGGGTGCATAGGGAGTGGTATGGCCAGTAGGAAAAAGGAGGTATTGATGCCCCTGTATAAGACTTTGATGAGACCTCGTTTAGAATATTGTGTACAATTCTGGAGGCCGCACCTTCAAAAAGATATAAAAAGGATGGAGTCGGTCCAGAGGAAGGCTACTAAAATGGTGCATGGACTTCATCATAAGGTGTATTGGAATAGACTTAAAGATCTCAATCTGTATACTTTGGAGGAAAGGCGGGAGAGGGGAGATATGATAGAGACGTTAAAATACCTACGTGTTATAAATGCGCATGAGTCGAATCACTTTCATTTGAAAGGAAGCTCTGGAATGAGAGGGCATAGGATAAAATTAAGAGGCGATAGGCTCAGGAGTAATCTAAAGAAATACTTTATTACAGAGAGGGTGGTAGATGCGTGGAACGGTCTCTCAGAAGAGGTGGTGGAGACAGAGACTGTGTCTGAATTCAAGAAAACCTGGGACAGGCACAAGGGATCTCTTAGAGAAAGAGATAATGGTTATTGCGGATGGGCAAACTGGATGGGCCATTTGGCCTTTATCTACCATCATGTTTCTATGTTTCTTTGGTGTTGATCAGTGAGCTGTAGATGTTAAAGAGACATTTGTAGGAGTTTTCAGATTGGGCAGTCAGATTATTAAAGTATGATTTTTTTATTTTTTGCTTCGGTTACCGCCAGTTTGTATGGTTTTGTTTCTTTATTCCACTTAATGTAGTGTTCTAGTTTTTGTTCTTTTCTCCATATCCTTTCCATTCTTCTTACTTCTTTCCTCATGGCATTTATTTAGCTGTTCTCTAAACCATGGATTATTTTGATGATTCAGTTTTCTTGTTTTTATTAGTACAATTCTATCTAGGACCGTGTTTGCCAGATTTTGCCAGGCTGTAATGCCTTCGTCTATATCTTTGTTCATTGGCTCTAGTTTTTCAGTAATTTCCTTCCAGAATTCCTCTGTGGGAATTTTACCATGTTTTTTAAATGTATTTGTTTCTTTTGTTGTCTGAACCATTGTTCCCGGTATTTTTAGATAGAAGTTCAGGAGATGATGATCTGACTAGATAACTGGCTCCCACTCTACATGGTTAATCTATTTGTTGAGTGTGAGATGAAATCTAGAATGTATCCACCTTTCTGAGTAGGGACATGTGGGGAGAAGTGATGAAGCCAACATTAAACTATTAAGGATGAAGTCATGGCACAAAACTAGCCAGGAGAACTAATGGGACATGAGTTCTAATTCCTTCCTTGCTATTGATCAGAGTTAAATCTCATCTGCTTGAGTCTATTCAGCAATGTTAAAAATGGCCAACTATCTTCTGCAGTTTTTTCAAGATACAAATACCAATGTCTTAGATAAACTTCTACAATGTATTAGGTAAGCATCTACAATGATAGTAATACATGATCACCCAGACATGCTCAAGCTTGACATTCTATCTTTAATGCACAGCACTTGGAAAGCACTTTTAAAAAGGGATTTTTTTTCTATTCAAGTAACAATCAAGAAATAGTCACACTCAAATGAGACAAGTTCTCTCTCTATTCTCCATGGGGCACCATTGCTTGAAAGAAGAAAAAAAGAATTTTATAAAAAAATGTCCACAAAAATTACTTACCTCTAGTAGCATATGCTAGGTAGGAGTTAGAAACAGCTATCAGATTTCCATAATAGTATTTCTGTTCCCAATCATACTTAGCTACTGGCTGTATTTTAACCTGTAAAAAATTGGGAAAATGTGATAAAACAATTTCAAAAATATACACCACACTTAAAACACAAAGGTTTATGAACATCAAGGAAAACCGAAATATCACTAGCAACTGGGCATAGCTCTTCCAAATATGTACATTCCAGAAAGCCCTTCTAATAATCCTCAATGATAACTTTATGTTTAAATAATTTTTATTGAGCCAAGATAGATATACAAATCAACCAATCCTTCTGATAAACAGAGCTCAAACAATTTTCAAATATACAAACACCCCCCCATCCCTCCCCTGTCCAGAGTCCACTACTAAATTAACAAAGAACCAAACAATGTACTAAAAACAGTAAAACAAAGGGGAAGCACTAATATGGAGAACCACCCAATCAGCAATTCAAAATCTGACTCCTGGCCACAGGAGTCATAGTGTTCCAGAAGGGAACCCCAGGTAGCCGTAAAGCAACAACCATGGGCAGAAGAGAGGTCCAGGACACTTCGACGTTCCCAAGCAAGCAAAGTAATCATCTGGATCCTCCACAAGGAAAGCGTAGGAGCTTCAGGCTCCAACCATTGTAGTAGAATACATTTGAGGGCAGACAGAATGGATCACCGCAGGAAAGCCCTTGTGCCAGGCTGTCGAGGATGATGGGGAGGAGAGACTCCAAAAAAAAGATCAGGTGAAAGACGGACGGTCATCCTCCAAATGCGTCCAATAAATGCGAACAGGCTAGTCCAAAAAACCTGAATCGCAGGGCAAGACCAAAACATGTGGCCAAGAGTAGCTTCCAAATGTTCACATTTATCACAAACTGCAGAGGGGCGAAACTTTGCTCTATACGCCCACCTGGGCGAAACATAAAGCCGAAATAACAATTTGTATTGCATTTCAAAAAAATATAAATATTTCCTTAAAGCAGGCAGTCTAGTTACAGCAGTTAAAATAATATCATCATCAGGCAATACTACATGGAGATCTTGGGCCCAGGAGGTCTGGTATCTGGCATAGTAAGGCAATGGGGTCTCATTCTTCAAATAGTGATGATGAAATCTGAGGGGGACCAGCATTTGAGAACCCAAGGTATAGGCCGTAGACAGTGTTTCCTGTCTACCAGCACACAAATTGGTTTGCTGAAGGGAAGCCACATAATAGTGAATCTGCAAATATGCAAACTGATCTATACCCGTCAGGCCATAGTCCCGACACAACTGTGCAAAAGGCTTCATAGTGCCATTTCTGAGGACCAAATGAAACAGCCCCATTGCCTCCCAGTGAGTAAACCACGAGACCCCCATACCAAGCAAAAATTGTCTGTTACATCTAATAGGCAGAAAGGGGGACTCGCGGGCACTGATGCCATGAAACCGGCACACCCATGTCCAGACCCGTCGCAGGGGTAAACCAAACACCCGAAGTCCCAGAGAAAGTGGGGAAGGAGGGGAAATGGAATGCAGAAATGCACTAAAATGATCCCCCTTAAAGCAAGTGAGTTCTAATGTGGTGTTGGAAAAATCCGACATTCCCCGAAAGTAATCATTGATGTGGCAAATACCACATCTAATAGTGAGGTGACGGAGGTTAAGCAAGCCCAGACCCCCATTATAAAGGGGGGGCGCCACTTGCAGATAGGGTAGCCGCGCACGATGGCCCCTCCAAAGAAAATACTGAAGGGAACAAACGTACTTGGTCTCGTCTCGATGTAAGAAATACAAGGGAAGGACTTGGAAAATATATAACCAAGAGGGAATCATAATCATATTGAGTAGTAAAGGAGGAAACAGAGATAGCTGACAGGTTAAACAAGTTCTTCTCGTCAGTCTTCACAAGAGAGGACACATCCAATATTCCAGAACCCGAGGAGATCTTACATGGAGACCGGGATGGGAAACTGGTCAAACTAGAGGTAAGCTGGGAGGAAGTCCTCCGTCAGATAGACAGACTAAAGAGCGACAAATCACCAGGTCCGGACGGCATCCACCCAAGGGTACTAAAAGAGCTGAGAAACGAAATAGCAGAAACTTTTCGTCAAATATGTAACCTCTCCTTAGAAACAAGGGAGATCCCAGAGGACTGGAAAATAGCAAATGTCACGCCCATCTTCAAGAAGGGATCAAGGGGTGACCCGGGAAACTACAGGCTAGTAAGTTTGACCTCGGTTCCGGGAAAGAAGATGGAAGCACTGATTAAGGACACCACCTGCGACCACATAGAAAACAAAGGGCAGCTGAAGGCAAGCCAGCACGGCTTCTGCAAGGGAAGGTCATGCCTCACGAACTTGCTGTACTTCTTTGAGGGAATAAACAGCCAGATGGATGAAGGGGAATCCATAGACATCATTTACCTTGACTTCCAAAAAGCCTTCGACAAGGTACCCCACGAACGGCTGCTTAAGAAGCTGTGGAACCACGGGGTGCAAGGGGATATCCACCGATGGATCAAACACTGGCTGGCAGGCAGGAAACAAAGGGTTGGAGTAAAGGGCCATTACTCAGAATGGCAATGGGTCACGAGTGGAGTCCCACAGGGGTCGGTGCTGGGACCGCTCCTGTTCAATATATTTATTAACGACTTGGAGACAGGGACGAACTGTGAGGTTATTAAATTTGCGTACGACACCAAACTCTACAGCAAGGTTAGAACCAAGGAAGACTGTGAAGACCTGCAAAGGGACTTAACGAGATTGGAAGACTGGGCAAGAAAATGGCAAATGAGTTTTAACACTGAGAAATGCAAAGTCATGCATGTAGGGAAAAAGAACCTGATGTTCAACTATAAAATGGGGGGATCATTGCTGGGGGTGAGCAAACTTGAAAGAGACCTGGGGGTGATGGTGGACACAACATTGAAAGCATCAGCACAGTGTGCGACAGCCTCAAAGAAAGCGAACAGAATGTTGGGTATCATCAAAAAGGGTATCACGACCAGGACGAAGGAAGTCATTTGCCGCTGTATCGGGCGATGGTGCGCCCACATCTGGAGTACTGTGTCCAGTACTGGTCGCCATACCTCAAAAAGGACATGGCGGTACTTGAGGGAGTCCAGAGAAGAGCGACAAAGCTGATAAAAGGTATGGAAAACTTCTCATACTCTGACAGATTGGAAATGCTGGGGCTATTCTCCCTGGAAAAGCGGAGACTTAGAGGAGACATGATAGAAACTTTCAAAATCAAGAAGGGCATAGAGAAGGTAGACAGGGACAAATTCTTCAGGCTGTGAGGAGCCACAAGTACAAGGGGGCACTCTGAGAAATTGAAAAAGGACAGGTTTAGAACAAATGCTAGGAAGTTCTTTTTCACTCAGAGGGTGGTGGACACATGGAACGCGCTCCCGGAGGCTGTGATAGGCCAGAGCACGCTACAGGGGTTCAAGGAGGGTCTAGATAGGTTCCTAAAAGAAAAGGGGATTGAGGGTTACAGATAGAAGTATAGTAGGTTATAGGAATAGTCAGGGACCACTTCACAGGTCATGGACCTGATGGGCCGCCGCGGGAGCGGACCGCTGGGCACGATGGACCTCTGGTCTGACCCAGTGGAGGCAACTTCTTATGTTCTTATGAGTAATGCAACTCTACCCATAAGAGAGAGAGGAAAGGCATGCCACATACGTAACTTGGCAGACTGAAAACGAAACAGGGGCCCCACGTTAATGGCATATAGAGTTGCAAGATCATACGGAATTAAGACTCCAAGATACTTAAAGGAAGCCTAGGCCCACTGTAACGGAAACACCCCTTCCCACTGATGACGAATGGAAAGATGAGACAGTAAAGCAACTGATTTATCAAAATTGATAACCAAGCCCGAATAAAACCCATATTCTGCTATCAAATCCAAGGCCGGGAGGGAACGTGCCAGGTTCGTGAGTATAAGCAGCAAGTCATCCGCGAACGCCAATGTTTTACGTTCCTGCTCCGTAATACGCAACCGTTCCACTGCGGCAAATTTCCGTAAACTACTCAATAAGGGTTCAAGGGTAAGAATAAATAGCAGAGGAGGCATGGAGCAGCCCTAACGGTCCCCCGGCAAATAGGAAATTTCTCAGAGGAAATCCCGTTGACCAAGAGAGAAACCATGGAGTCCGCATAAAGAGAACCTATAGCAACACTGTAAAACCCAGAGACACCGATATAATCCAATGTTTGATACAGGTAAAACCAGGAGACATTGCCAAATGCTTTAGCCGCATCCAAGCTCACGAACAAGGTGGGGACCGCCACCTGTTGAGCATGAGACAGAGCGAGTAAGATCTTACACACGTTCACACCGATTGCCGCCCCGGAACGAAGTCCACCTGGTCTCCTTGTATCAACGTGGGGATATACGGAAGAAGTCTATTTATCAAAATATGGGAAAAAAGCTTGAGATCCACAATGATTAGAGAAATAGTCTATAGGAACCAGGCAGCTCAACAGCCTTGCCAGGCTTAAGAAGAAGAGCTTTGGAGCTTCATTAGAAAAATGCGGGAAAGAACCGCACCGCACGGCCTCGTTGTAATAAGCAAGCAGGGGACCACAAAGCTGAGTCTCTAGAATTTGATAAAATTACCCAGAAAAGCCATCGGGGCCAGGAGCAGTGCCAGTCTTACCAGCCCCGATGGCCCTCTGCAGCTCAGAGGCCTGCAAAGGCCGGTTCAGCTGCTGAACCGCCACAAAACGCGGCATCCACGATGAAGTTAAATAGTCAATGACCATGTCCGCTGGCAGGGGAGGGCCAACCCCGTATTGTGAAGCAAAATAGTCCCACAGAACACGGACTATATCAGTAGTGCGCGAGATGACCGTGCCCCCAGGAGCGCACATGGCCAAAATAGGCTGCTTGCCCGTACAGGCATCCACTAATTTAGCCAACAATTTACCTGGTTTGTTACCATACCGCTGAAAATGATATTTGCGATAAGAAGACCAACGCTGCATCCTAGACTGAAGCAGAACATTAAGAGAAGCCTGCGTGGTTAAATACTGTTACCTAGTAGCCACTGACGGCCTGGCCACATAGGTCTGTTTAGCCGTCCGCAGCACCCGCTCCAACGTGATAATGGCTTTGTTTAGTCTCCGAAACCTAGTACAAGTGTAAGCTAAAATATGTCCCCGAAGGACCGACTTAGTAGTGTCCCAAAACAGAAGTGGGTCATCCAGATGCTATGCATTATGGTGGACATAGTCCTCCCACTGATTCAACAGGAATTTCCAAAACTCAGAATCCTGAGCGAGATAGGCGGGAAACCGCCAATGCCCTGCACGAACAGAGGATGCCTCCAATTGGATATCAATCCAAACTGACGCATGATCAGAAATATGGATCTGTCCAATACAAGCCGCAGTGACCTGAAGAAGACAAGAGAACATAATTGAGACAAGACCAAGAGCCTTGGGCTCGAGATAAATGGGTGTAGTCCTGCACCTTGGGATGGAGGAGCCGCCAGGGGTCAATTAAATCAAGAGTGGAGCAAAGATTTTTAAACAATAAGCCATGTGGACTCAGGGGAGTGGAAGGACAGGAAGACTTATCCAACTCAGAATCCATTGCCAAATTAACGTCCCCCACTAAGAGCAGAGGGTCCCCAGAATAACAGGAGCGCAGCGCAATCAAGCATTGCAGAGGAATTAGGCCCATACACCACTAACAAAAGATAATAAGAATCCCCCACCTTCATGTGCAAGAGTAAGTATCTTCCCTCCGCATCCTTATCTAAGATCTGGACGCCAATAGGAGAGGACCTGCAAAAGAGGACAGCCACCTCCCCATGACGGCTTGTGGGAGAAGAAAAAAAGACCTCCCCCACCCATGATCTTTTCAGCTTGGGGTGTTCCTCATCCATCAAGTCTGGTCTCCTGGAGACAGGCAACATTAGCTTTGGTGCATTGAAGGGAGGAAAGCCCCCCCATATTCCAGGAGACCAGCCTAAAGGGTGTACTCATTGCACAACCAGGAGATCAAGCTCCAGCAAGACCAAATATACATAAGCCCCGGGAGCCTAGCCTCCCCCAGAGCTCTACAGTTACAGAATACCCCCTACCCATGCGCCTCTTCCAGACAAACATAACAAACAGAAAAAAAAGAGAAAAAACAAAAAGCAAATCTAAAAGTAGAGACTCCGGAGACCCGCCCCCCTTGCCCCCCAAACCCAAACCCCCCCCAAGCCCCCCAACCCCCACACCCAATACCCCCCCCAACAGCTAATCCCACCAAAAGGGCCCACAGCCATGTGGATCCCAGGGAGAGCACTAAGATGCAATGGCCCCCCCAAACACCTAATAAAACGGTACAATAATCAACAGCACAATACAGTGGTGCCTCACACAACGAACTTAATCCGTTCCAGGAGCAAGTTTGTTATGTGAAACGTTCGTTGTGTGAAACGCGTTTTCCCATAACAATACATGTTAAAAAAAATAATTCGTTCTGTAGCATAAAATATGCTAAGATGACATAAAAAAAGATAAATTTTTGGTTATTATTTTTATTTAGATACATCTAAAAACATAATTGTTTTTTAAAACAACACACATTTTTTAAATTTAAAGACAGACTAAGTAGAGTCTAATTTTACAGTGAGAGGGCAGAGTCTCAGCGGCAAAAACTGGGACTTAACTGTTCATTTTTTTTTTTTTTCTACCGTGTTTCCCCGATGATAAGGCAGGGCCATCAAATAAGACAGCCCCCCCTTTTTAGAAAAAAATGTAAAATAAGGCACCCCCCCGCAAATAAGCCACCCACCGATACCTGCGCTTACCCGAATCGGGTGATACGGTGGGTGACTCCGTGTGGTCCCTGGCACCCCCGACACGATCGGGGCAAGAGGGAGCTCAAGCCCTCTTGCCCCCCCGACGCCCCGACACGATCGGGGCAAGAGGGAGCTCAAGCCCTCTTGCCCCCCCGACTCCCCGACACGATCGGGGCAAAAGGGAGCCCAAGCCCTCTTGCCCCGCCGATTCCCCAACTCTCCGACAATATCGGGCCAGGAGGGAGCCCAAGTCCTCCTGGCCACGGCGACCCCCTAACCCCACCCTGCACTACATTACGGGCAGGAGGGATCCCAGGCCCTCCTGCCCTCGACGCAAACCCCCCCTCCCCCCAACGACCGCCCCCCCCCCAAGAACCTCCGATCGCCCCCCCAGCCGACCCGCGACCCCCCTGGCCGACCCCCACGACACCCCCAACCCCCTTCCCCGTACCTTTCTGTAGTTGGCCGGACAGACGGGAGCCAAACCCGCCTGTCCGGCAGGCAGCCATCGACGGAATGAGGCCGGATTGGCCCATCCGTCCCAAAGCTCCGCCTACTGGTGGGGCCTAAGGCGCCTGGGCCAATCAGAATAGGCCCGGGAGCCTTAGGTCCCTCCTGGGGGCAGGGCCTGAGGCACATGGTCGGGTTGGGCCCATGTGCCTCAGGCCCCGCCCCCAGGAGGGACCTAAGGCTCCCGGGCCTATTCTGATTGGCCCAGGCGCCTTAGGCCCCACCAGTAGGCGGAGCTTTGGGACGGATGGGCCAATCCGGCCTCATTCCGTCGTTGGCTGCCTGCCGGACAGGCGGGTTTGGCTCCCGTCTGTCCGGCCAACTACAGAAAGGTACGGGGAAGGGGGTTGGGGGTGTCGTGGGGGTCGGCCAGGGGGGTCGCGGGTCGGCTGGGGGGGCGGTCGGAGGTTCTTGGGGGGGGGGCGGTCGGTGGGGGGGGGGGGGGGTTGCGTCGAGGGCAGGAGGGCCTGGGATCCCTCCTGCCCGTAATGTAGTGCAGGGTGGGGTTAGGGGGTCGCCGTGGCCAGGAGGACTTGGGCTCCCTCCTGGCCCGATATTGTGTGGGGAGTTGGGGAATCGGCGGGGCAAGAGGGCTTGGGATCCTTTTTGCCCCGATCGTGTCGGGGAGTCGGGGGGGGGGCAAGAGGGAACCAGGCGGAGAGAGGGCAGTTAAGCGCAGTGCCTGCGCGGAAGGATGCAGCTCGGGCGACTTCGTTGTGTGAAACGAAGTTCGTTGTACGGATCAAGACATAAAGTTCGTTGTGCGCAGCGTTCGCTGTGCGAGGCGTCCGTTATGCGAGGCACCACTGTACACCTAAAGTCAACAGCTCCAGCAGCTCTGCACCCAAAGAAGACACACCACAGCTACTGAGAAGGAGAAAAAGGCAACCCAGTGCTGTGAACAAGACTGCCCTGTGAACTTCAATAAGATAAGTTGCTCTGCATTTCATATTCTGCTCTTTTCACTGGTTTTCAGCATTATATCTGCTTAATTTCTCTTCTCATCCCTGTTTCTTACTAAAAAAAAAAAAAAAAAAGCACAACAAAATAAACCCTTCTCTTTCCTCTGTTAAATCTTATTTCCTCTTTCCCTTTCCCTTCATAGGAATAAGGGTAAGACTTATAGTCCCACCAACCCCAGGGACCACTATTCATATATAGAGACCCATATCATCAGGACTACTCAAATCAAGTCACTTCACAACCAATCAAGATGACCTTTGTTCTATGCAATCACTGTGGTGCTTTAATTCCAAGACATACTATTTGGAGGCTTAAGGCTTGCCCCATCTGTCTTCAACTTGCTAGTATTAAGGAGGAGCTCTGCAAACTTAAACAGGAATTGAATACAATTAAAGCAGCTTCCATCACTCCACAAAATCATACCAACTTACCACCTCTACCTCAAAGAATAAAACAGCCCAGGAATAAATGGGTCACAGTAGGCTCAGGAAGACTGCGACATGTAACACAGAAACATCCACCTTCACTAATATTACCTCTACAGAATTCCTTCGCTCCACTAGTGCACTGCGATACTCAAGAAAACAGAAGGGAGGTGGAACTGGAACCAATGAAGGTAACTCAAGAGAACAGGTGCACCCTAAGCACAAATAAAAATCCAAAAACAGAAAACTATTACTATTGAGGGATTCCATCATCAGAGGCATTAACCTTGGAACACAGGGCGAGGAGACCAAAATAGTGAAATGTCTTCCAGGATCCTCAGCTACCAGGAGTTCCAGGCAAATACAGACTATAATTAAGGAAGAAACTAAGGATTTTAACACTGATGTTGTTATCCATCTGGGAACAAATGACCTGGCCAACAACTCCACACTTGCAGCACAGAAAGCTTTTCGGGAGCTTGGTGAGGGCGTGAAACCTTTTGTAAAGACTTTAGCTTTTTCTGAAATACTTCCTGCATATGGAAAGGGAGAGCAAAGAGTGAAAAACACAGAGGACTTTAATAGATGGCTCAAAGCCTGGTGTCATCAAGAAGGCTCCAGGTACATAGGAGGATGGGGAAATACATGGAAGGACAAGAAGCTATATTGCACTGATGGGCTACATATTACTACAGCAGGAAAAAGAAACCTTGCAGAGAAAATTAGACAATATTTTTCTAGGCATTTAAACTAGAAGGAGGGAGTGGTGTATGTACGAAGGACAATTATAGAGACCACCCCCGGCAAAAGAAAAATGTGATAGTAGTAAAGACTGCAACATAAGCAATATCAGCAACTCATTTCTTAGTATTGCAACGGAAAGTGAAACGACACAAAAATCCATACGAAAAAGGAGATTATCGCTGGAAAGCGATGACCACAAATGCTCACAGTCTAAGCAACAAAGTTCATGATCTGCAAGCCCTGATGTTAGAGGCAGATCTAGATATTGTCGCTATCACAGAGACATGGTTCAGTGAATCACATGGATGGGATGCAAACATACCGGGATATAATCTTTTTAGGAAGGACAGAGATGGTCATAAAGGTGGAGGAGTAGCTCTCTATGTAAAGATCAATATCCAAGCGACCGAAATGCAAGGGACCTGGGGAGAGGAAGAAGCGATATGGATTGCTCTAAAAAGAGAAAATGGAACTTCTATCTACGTGGGTGTAGTCTACAGACCTCCGACTCAATCGCAGCAAATTGATAAGGATCTGATTGTGGATATCCAAAAGTTTGGAAGGAAAGAGGAGGTTCTGCTGTTGGGAGATTTCAACCTGCCGGATGCGGACTGGAATGTTCCATCTGCGGAATCGGTAAGAAGTAGGAGACAGTGGATGCCTTTCAAGAGGCTCTGCTCAGACAAATGGTGATGGAACCCACAAGGGAAAAAGTGATATTGGATCTGGTCCTCACAAATGGAGAGAGTATCTCTAATGTTCGAGTGGGTGTTCACCTGGGAAGTAGCGATCATCAAACGGTTTGGTTTGATATAACGGCTAAAGTGGAGAGCGGCCGCACGATACTTAAAGTCCTAGATTTCAAACGTACGGACTTTAATGCAATGGGAAAGTACCTGAAGAAAGAGCTGTTAAGATGGGAGGACATAAGAGAAGTGGAAAGACAGTGGTCTAAGCTGAAAAGAGCGATAAAAATGGCTGCGGACCTTTATGTGAAGAAAATCAATAAAAACAAGAGAAAAAAGAAGCCGATATGGTACTCCAACCTAGTGGCTGAGAAAATAAAGGCGAAAGAGTTGGCGTTCATGAAATATAAAAAAACCCAAGAAGAGGAGAGCAGAAAGGACTACAGGGTGAAACTGAAAGAAGCCAAGAGAGAGATACGTTTGGCGAAGGCACAGGCGGAAGAACAAATGGCTAAAAATGTAAAAAAGGGAGATAAAATTTTTTTCAGATATATTAGTGAAAGGAGGAAGATAAAAAATGGAATTGCTAGGCTAAAAGATGCTGGGAACCAATATGTGGAGGGTGATGAGGAGAAAGCAAATGTGCTAAACAAATACTTCTGTTCTGTGTTCACAGAAGAAAATCCTGGAGAAGGACCAAGATTGTCTGGCAAAGTTACACGAGAAAATTGAGTAGATTGTGCGCCGTTCACGGAGGAGGGTGTTTATGAGCAACTTGAAAAACTGAAGGTGGACAAAGCGATGGGACCAGACGGGATCCATCCCAGGATACTAAGGGAGCTCAGAGAGGTTCTGGCAAGTCCTATTAAAGACTTGTTCAACAAATCTCTGGAGACGGGAGTGATTCCTGGGGATTGGAGGAGAGCGGATGTGGTCCATATTCATAAAAGTGGTCACAGAGATGAAGCAGGAAACTACAGGCCGGTGAGCCTCACTTCAGTTGTTGGAAAAATAATGTAAGTATTGCTGAAAGAAAGGATAGTGTACTTCCTTGAATCTAACGGGTTACAGGATCCGAGGCAACATGGCTTTACAAAAGGTAAATTGTGCCAAAAGAACCTGATTGAATTTTTTGATTGGGTGACCAGAGAGCTGGATCGAGGACATATGCTAGATGTAATTTACTTGGATTTCAGCAAAGCCTTTGTTACAGTTCCTCATAGGAGGCTGTTGAACAAACTTGAAGGGCTGAAGTTAGGACCCAAAGTGGTGAACTGGGTCAGAAACTGGCTGTCGGACAGACGCCAGAGGGTGGTGGTTAATGGGGAGAGGGACCTTGGGGTGATAGTGTCCGAAGATCTAAAGGCAAAAAAACAGTGTGTCAAGGCAGTGGCTGCTGCCAGAAGGATGATGGGCTGCATAAAGAGAGGCATAGTCAGTATAAGGAAGAAGGTGTTGATGCCCCTGTAAGGCCCCACTTGGAGTATTGTGTTCAGTTTTGGAGACCGTATCTGGCGAAGGACGTAAAATGACTTGAGGCGGTCCAGAGGAGGGCGACGAAAATGATAGGAGGCTTGCGCCAGAAGACGTATGAGGAGAGACTGGAAGCCCTGAATATGTATACCCTAGAGGAAAGGAGAGACAGAGGAGATATGATTCAGACGTTCAAATACTTGAAGGGTATTAACGTAGAACAAAATCTTTTCCAGAGAAAGGAAAATGGTAAAATCAGAGGACATAATTTGTGGTTGAGGGGTGGTAGATTCAGGGGCAATGTTAGGAAATTCTACTTTACGGAGAGGGTAGTGGATGCCTGGAATGCGCTCCCGAGAGAGGTGGTGGAGAGTAAAACTGTGACTGAGTTCAAAGAAGCGTGGGATGAACACAGAAAATTTAGAATCAGAAAATAATATTAAATATTGAACTAGGCCAGTACTGGGCAGACTTGCACGGTCTGTGTCTGTGTATGGCCGTTTGGTGGAGGATGGGCTGGGGAGGCCTTCAATGGCTGGGAGGGTGTAGTTGGGCTGGAGTAAGTCTTAACAGAGATTTCGGCAGTTGGAACCCAAGCATAGTATCGGGTAAAGCTTTGGATTCTTGCCCAGAAATAGCTAAGAAGAAAAAAAATAAAAAAAATAATTTAAATTGAATCAGGTTGGGCAGACTGGATGGACCATTCGGGTCTTTATCTGCCGTCATCTACTATGTTACTATAGGCGGCCCAATCAAGGCTCCGCAGTCAAGACATGTGGTCCACAAAATCCTGGACTGCTCCACTAGAATTAATCTTTAGAATAGCCAGATACAAAAAAAGGAACCGGGTCTTCTTCTCCGCCAAAGCCCCACACAGGGGCTAGAACTTGCGACGTTGGTCCTGTAGAGCCACGGAATAATCCTGGAAGATCCGAATCGTTGCATCTTCATACTTGAGGGAGTCCCGCCGAAGTTGGTACTGCCTGAAAATTTCCACCTTGTGTAGGTAATTATGCACCTTTGCCACCACTACACGAGGTCGCTGACGATCCGGCGCACGGCCCACACGATGCACACGCTCTAGACATAGGGAGCCAAGACCTGGTGGGAAAGGAAACTCTGCAGCTAGCCAGTCCTTAAGGGTAGTACCAAGTTGCCAATCAGAAAGGGTCTCAGGCACCCCAATAAATCTAAGGTTGTCCTTTCCTCAACCGATTTTCTAGGTCTTCCACCTTTTCCTCGCTTTCAGGCAGGCGTTTCTCCAGCCAGGAGAGGTAAGCCATGAGGGCCTGAGCAGAATCCTCTGTGCCGGATACTCACGTTTCAAGTTCCGTGGTGCTTGCAACAGTCTCCCCCAACAGAGTCTCCATATGGGTCAGCTGCGTGGACAGTTTTTCCAACTGTGAGGAAAGAGCCAAGGTGACTACGGCAATGAGTTGATGCATCTGGCCCTCCATGAACTCCGCCGCCTGCCCCAAGCTCAGGTTTTTCCACCCTCTCCTCCATAGGCCGCAACTTGTCCCTGGTTTTGGCCGCCGTTCTGCTCATCATGCCGCCTCCTGATTTTGATACAAAGTGGTCCATGCGATCACGGACCGACGGCACACCACATCAAGCGCTGGAGCCGCTTCAAAACAAGTTAATTGAGCAGGGTGTCAGCGGGGGCCTGGGAGCTGAGAAACGTGCGACCTCGCTCCTCACTGCATCACGTGCTCTCCTCAATGATAACTTTTTAAAAAATGACATGGTAGCCCAGTATTGATACTGATATTAAAACAAACATCTTTGTCTAATAATCTAAAGCAGTGTTTCTCAACTCGGTCCTAGAGTACCCCCTTGCCAATCAGGTTTTCAGGATAGCCAAAATGAATATACATAAACTTGATTTGCATACACTGCCTCCATTAAATGTAAAATTATTTTAAGAAATACTGATCTAAAGCACTGAGTTCAGTAATGTAATCCACATATACTTCTACCAGTTTGTTTTTTTTCAATCCCAACCTATAATTTGTTATAATTATATGGAAACTCCATAAATTATATTAATGCCACATCCCAGTCCACATAACTGTTTCTGTTTTCAATACCTTTATTTACCCCTTTCTTCTTAAAGCCCATACAGTTCCCAATCACCTTATTTGAAGGTTGAGCCTAACTGAAACTAAGATCTTGGTTTCTTCTAAAACCAAATCTGCAACTGATAAGACCCCCCTCCAGAACCAGAACCATTCAACAGCAGAGGTCCCACGCAGCTATCTTGAGAATGGAATTGACACAGGCAAGAGCAACAATACGCTCTTACCTGTGCTGATTCCATTCTCAAGACAGCTGTCATGGTACATTATTACATATTAAACCCCCTATAGATGATAATGCATAATTGGAAGAATGCTGATCGTCTTAATTTTCTTTTTGGTGGGCAAATTTATGCTCCACATATAGGAATGAGAAAATAAATGCGGATTTGTTAGGGCAGGGTAATATATTTATTTATTTTTTTATTTATTTATTTATTGAATTTTCATATAATTCACAAGATATCCTTGCACAAGAAAAACAGATGAAACAACCCTATATTATCAAAGAGTCCAGAGGTAACAAAATAATCTTTCTTAGACCACTATGAATGAGTAAAGAGGATCCGAAAAATAGTGAAGAGAAACTAATATTAAAAAAAAAAATCATAAGATAAAAGGAAAAGGCTTAACAGAGATTTCCGTTACATAGTATGTATTCCAAACATTAAACACTAACAGTACCCAACTTCTTCATATCAAGAAATGCTCGCAAGTGTTCAGGCACAAAAAAAACATATTTGACTCCAAGGTACTTTACTAAACATTTACATGGGTAGGCTAAAAGAAAAGTTGCCCCAAGTGTCAAAATCTCGGACCTCATCATCAGGCAGAGTAATATATTTAAAATGGTTTGGGGCCCGTTGACATCTTATATTACATCAGGATAGATATTTTTGGTCTTTAATTTGGTAGTTTTATGCACATCCAGGGTGGATGGGAGGGTGGGTAAAATGTTTATTTTTTATGATGTTGATTTATTGGAAGGGGGGGGATAAAATGATTCTGCATGGATACTTTTAAGTTGTATATGCTTTCACGCTTTATTGTCTGCTTATTATTTTATACATTGCACTGTTAATATCTTGAAACTTAATAAAAATATTTAAAAAAAGACAGCTGTCAAGACCTCCTGTGGTAGTCTCACAAGACTGCCATTGGATGTCCTGGAAGCTATTTTCTGGGCAACCATGCACAGTTCCAGGAGCAAGTAGGGATACTCCTGCACCCATTACCCACCAACAAAATAGAAGGGTCCTGGAAGGGGCTGCGACCACCAGCAAGCCCATCTTCTACTGGGAGGAAACAGAGTGATCACAGTGGGGTGGGAGAAGAATTTTGTTTTCAGATGAAAATGCACTGGCATTTTTTGGCTGAAAACCAAACCCAAGTTTTGGGCGAGTTTTGGTACCAAATCTGAAATTTGGTCAGCCTCTATTTGAAAGTTAGACCCATTCACTCCCAACAAAGCTGCACCTTCCAGATGCCATTTTGACATCACAAAGTCCTTGTCTGCATCATAACAAACAATTCTTTGCATGACTATATGAGATTCACCTTATTGCTTCCTCTGGCCTTGCTGCAAATGCTGGAATCATTGCTTGCCACTATCTCCACATCCTTAGCAGATATCATCACACAAGTGGAACTATCATCTCCAGAAAGGCAACTGACAAACAAAAGGAAAACATGTGTACTTTGAATTGTCATGCAGTGTAGGTTATATATTTATTTAATGCAGATTTGCAATCCTTATATTTCATAATTAATGAATCATGTTATTCAGACACTTAGTATTGTTTTTCAAAAAAAACAGGTTATATAGTTTTTCCTGAACTTGCAGTTTAAGTTTGTAGTTGCTGCCAGTACAGTTTTGCATAGTGGAATTAAAAATATGATTGATTCTCATATTTTTCTTTTTGCACTTCTCTAGATATATATAGTATAGTAGCCACAAAAGTTTTTTCTGCCTATGATGGATGGATGATTGGGTGGTTTTTTTTCCCCCTCCTGTATAACTGAAGCTTTTTCTTTCCTTGGCTTTCATATGATATCAGAGTTCAGTGTTTGTTGCTAGGTGTTCAATATTCTTTTGGGGAGATTTTGTACACGGTATTTAGATTTACTATACCCCATTACCTCCTTTTCATGTTTAAATTAAAATAAAGCATTTGGCATTGTTCTACCTTGACTTACCCTTTATAATAAAGGCACATTCTTATCCATAAAAGATTTCCTAGCTAAAGGTCTTCTTCAGTAAAAATTAGTGGGGAAAAAAACCAAAACAAAGCACCATCAGGCAGACTAAATGTATTGACTTTGCAATGTGGTAACCAGCTCTTGGGTCTGACCACTATCTTCTCCGCTTCCAATTAAAACTGTCTATTAAAACTCTTATCTCAAAACTTAACATTGTAACACAGCAGACAAGACATGGCAAGATACTTCCAGAGGAATTCTGGAAATTAATCACAAATGTAGATAGGTTTCGCTATGTGGTTATGGACTCAACATTAATAGTCTTAGATAGACTTGCCCCAACAAGAAATGTTAATTCAAAAAAGAGCCAGTCCAAGGTTTTCAGAACTGCTACTGGCCTTAAAAATAAATGAAAGGAAATTGGAGAGAGAATGGAGAAAACGCCAAACTCATGATCGCTATAATCGATGAAGGAAAGAAGTAAGCAAATATGAGTCTGCAATAGCAGAAACCCAAAAAAACTATACTACAGCAAGCTAATTGCTCAATCCCAAAACTCCTCAAAATGCCTCTAAGATTTTCAGCTCACTTATATCCATTAAAGAGATACTAACCTATCCCAAAGTGCAACAACCTGATGCCGACAGCTTAGTTAATTTCCAACATAAGATAAAGTCAGTTAGATACTCATTTATGCACACACTAGATGAATGCATTGAACTGGACCAACCAACCAACGATGAAGAAACAGGCGTTCCAACCAATTTAATTCTAACATAGTAATTTAGTAGATGACGGCAGATAACAACAACAATAAGCCCCCACCTACAGCCACCCTTTTAGCTACCTACTTCAAAAACAAAATCGCAAATATCAGAGCCTCTTTCAACGGAACACCCTCACACATAGGGACATCATTTCCACCAACAGAAAAAGAATCAGTCGCAGCAGATAGAACCTGGTCCCATTTCTCACCTATAGAATGGGCAGAGTTCAATAATCTTTATAACAAATATAGCCATGCAGCCTGTGACATCAACCATTGCCCCCATACCTACTTAAAACATCAAGCACATTATTCCGCTCCCTGCTTCTTCAATGGATATACTCATCACTTCTTGAGGGTTATTTCCCACAAGAACTCAGCGAAATCATAATAACTCCGATATTAAAGGACCCTAAAGGAGCAACAGACCAACCATCCAATTACAGACCCATTGCCTCAATCCCACTGTACATCAAACTGATGGAAGGTCTTGTAGCCAAAACTTTAGCCTCTTACCTAGAAAATCACAACATACTCCACCCCACACAGTCGGGATTCAGAACCAAATACAGCACGGAGACACTTCTAGGAACACTAATGGACACTGTAAGACAACACCTCAGTACAGGCAAGAAAATCCTGCTGATACAACTAGACTTTCTGCAGCCTTCGACTTGGTAGACCACGACATGCTTCTACAGACTCTCGACTCAATAGGAATCTCAGGCAAAGTACTTACATGGTTCAAAGGATTCCTACAATCAAGAACTTACAGAGTCAAAACAATGCAAGAAAATTCAGAACCATGGTTCAACCCCTGCGGAGTTCCCCAAGGATCACCCCTATCACCTACACTATTCAATATATACACAGCTTCCCTCACTTACTACCTGGATAATCTTGGCATAATTTCATACAGCTACGCAGATGACATCACTATTCTCCTACCCTTCGACCAACCAGAATCCATCATGACAAGCACAATACAAAAAACACTCGAATCAGTTGCAATTTGGATGACAGAGCACAAATTAAAACTTAACCCTGACAAAACAAATTTCATCCTACTAGAAAATAACAAAACTCCAACATTAACTAATCTTGTAATAAATTTGTTCTCATACCCACTACAACCTACACTAAAATTGCTTGGAATCATAATTGACAGAGACTGCACTATGCAACCCCAAATTAACAAAATAATAAAGGCATCGTTTATGACCATGAGAAATCTAAGAAAAATCCGCACATTCTTCGAAAAGAAGCAATTCCTTCTATTGGTACAATCTCTTACCCTTGGGATGATAGACTACTGCAACATACTATACCTACCATGTCCCACGACCATGATAAAGCAACTGCAGACAATACAGAATACAGCCCTAAGACTTGTCTATTCACTAAAAAAATATGACCATATCACAGAGGCATTCCATGACTCACACTGGCTTCCAATAGAAGCGAGAGTGCACTTCAAATTCTACTGCTTATTTTACAAGGCTATCAACGGAGAAAGCCCAACCTACTGGAATAACCGACTAAATCAATCCTCCTCAATCAGACACAGAAGAACCCACTCACTATTCTCTCATCCATCATCCAAAAATGTCAAACGAAAAAAACTTTATGATAACCTAATAGCCTCCAAAGCAGCTAAACTGGACAGACAAATCACCACCCTGTTATCTTCAACTACAAACTACAACACCTTCAAGAGAGATACTAAAACCATACTCTTCAAAAAACACATAAAACCTATCCAGCACGACTAATCCCAACCCAACATCCAACACTCTCTATACCCTTAGTACTCTCTAATATTCTTCTATTTACCTAATGTTATCTAAAACCACATAATTCACCCCATTCTTATCTCCTAAAGACTTCTACTTCCAGTTGGTAACTCTTTACCCAATGTTTGTTTGTTTTTTGTTTTTTTTTATTACCTTAAAAATTTTATATCATCGCTTATTCTATTCTTTCAAATTTTGAATGTAATTCTTGTTTTTAGTTTGAATGTAATTCGCCTTGAACCACAAGGTAATTGCGGAATAGAAATCACTAATGTAATGTAATAAAGACCCAAATGGTCCATCCAGTCTGCCCAACCTGATTCAATTTAAATTTTTTAATTTTTTCTTCTTAGCTATTTCTGGGCAAGAATCCAAAGCTCTACCCGGTACTGTGCTTGGTTTCCAACTGCCGAAATCTCTGTCAAAACCTACTCCAGCCCATCTGCACCTTCCCAGCCATTGAAGCCCTCTCCAGCCCATCCTCCCCCAAACGGCCATATACAGATCTAGACCGCGCAAGTCTGTCACCTCAGACACAATCTCCGATTTACTAATTAGACTATCAAAGAGATCCTGCTACCTGGACATCTGCTCCCTACCTGCTGACTCATGTTCCCTTCACTTTTCTGGAGTGGCAAGCAAACTTTCTAAATATGAGTTTGGAGCAAAATTTATACCCAAAATCCTTGCCCCCTATTGCACTGACTCCGATTCTTAAGGCCACAGGACCAAGACAGAGAACCAGGACAGAGAACTTTAGACCAGTAGTGGAAATCCCATGGTCTGCAAAGCTGCTAGAGTTTTGTGTGAAGCTCCCACTATCAGACTTCTTCTACAAGGTAGATGCATTCCATAACTTGCAACATGTGATCATATCCATGCATAGTACGAGTCAAGCTATAAGAGCAAAGTGATCCAGATCTTCAATGACTACTGGTCCCTGAGAAAAAAGGTTCGGCTGTGCCACCCCTCTGAAGATGCACTAGGTCTGCATGGCCAATCTGGAACCATTAAAATGACTGTTCCTTGATGGCTTGCAATCCCGTGGCTTATCATGGGCCACGGAGCAAAAACAAACAAGGGCTCAATCTTCGGCCAGGGCTGGACCAAAGCGATCAGATGTATGCTTCCGGGCTCGGAACATTGAGAGAAGAATCAGTTCACCATTTTGTTTCTTGCTGTCACCATCAGATCGAACGGTGGGTGACCCCAACGACGAACAATGGATTGGAAGGCTGTGGTAGACAGCGTATATTCTCCCAGATCCAGTGTCCGTCTGCTAAAGAAATCAGCCTAGACACTATCTACCCATGTCTTGCTTTCAGTACCTCACCAGGCTAACAGGATGGGATGGGAGGGAGTAATAGAAAGATGCTGCACAAGGGGATGAGTGGGAGATGGTCGTTGTACACAAAAAAATATAAGACATTACATTAGAGATTTCTATTCCGCCAATGCCTTGAGAATAAGCCCTAGTGCGTTTTTTGGATCCAAAATTAATATAAGAGAGTGTCTTATTTTCGGGGAAACACGGTAGTCCACTTTAAGCTGCATTTGTTGTCTTGTGGGAGTTCCAGGCTGTTTGCAATCAGTTTATGATAATTGGCCAGAACGCCTCTTGGTGGACAATTCAGAAGGCTACAGCCCAGCTCTCTCTTAATCAGGACCCCACAAATTTCAGTCAACCATGCAAATATCATAACCCAATACCTCCTAGCTTTTGGGCACTGCCACAAAATGTGATGTAAGTTCCTCGCTCCCCACAGCCCCGCCAGCATAACTCAGTCCGCTTTAATGTGGTGAAGTGTCACTAGGGTTAAGTACCACTGATAGTTTTTAACTCCATTCTTGATCAAATTACTCACTTTGGATAGTCTAAGAAGCGAACGGAAAATCCGTTGCCACTGGGCTTGATCTAGAGATAAGCCTAGCAAAGATTCCCACTTCTTGGTATAGAGCTCAGGAGGGGCCCCCTGGTACAGTAAAGATTATAAATGCAGAGTGATTGTCCTATACCCTATCCCACAGGGAGTTCTCATTGCTTAAGTCCAGCAATGCCCATATGCAGGGAAACACATAGACCTGATGATACTGGAACTGGTTGATTAACGTGAGGTCAGAAGACCGCATGAGCTCAGACAAAAGAAATACCCCTCCCTCTACTAAGAATTGCCCCAGCGTGATGAGCCCTCCTTCTGCCCAAGTCTTGTATCTCGAATCCATCCCATCAGGTTTGAAGCCTTCTGCCACTACTAAGGGGGGTATTGTTTAAACACCGTAGCTCAAATTTTAACCCATAGCTGTAGTGTCTGTGAAATAAATGGATACGCTTCTCCCACCACTACACAGAGGTCTTGCAAAGGGAGCCAAGGGAAGTGTCTAAGTGATGTATTTCCCATATACCAAGATTCCATATCCAACAAAAATTTCTGGGGTCACATGGGGGACCTGGGCTGTTCTTGTGGTTGGTGTGTTATGACAGCACGGACGGGAGATATCTGCGCTCATTGTTTCTTTTCTCCTGGACTGAGGAGCTTGTTATGCTCTATAGCCCCACTAATTTATTGGCTATTATACTAGTTCTTTTTGATATGCTCTAGGGGGGAGTGGTGGGCTCCTCACTCTTTTGGTTTCTTTTGGCTTTATTGTTGTTCTTTTGTCTTTTTACTGTACATGCTGTAGTCTTTATACCATTACTGTGTTCTCTGATGGTGTGTCTGATTGTATTGTTTTGCACCGTTCACAGCCGCTTGTGTTTGCATCTGTATTTCTTGTATACCTCTGTTACTCTGGTTGACCTCAATAAACATGATTTAAAAAAAAAAAAAAAAAAAAAAAGATTCCATATACACCCATGTCTTGCTTTCAGTGCCTCACCAGGCTAACAGGATGCAAAGCTGGGCTGCCTGATAGGTGCATCCCTCTCCTTCAGATGCACTGAGCTCTGGAATAATCTTTCTGCCCCACTTCGGAATCTGGGTGTCCTCCAACTTTTCCGAAAACATCTGAAAACCTGGCTATTCTCAAAAATGTAATATGTCCTCTCCTTGCTATACTAAGTCCCTCTAAACTTTCTCTTCACTGTCCTGTTACCCTCTTTGGAGTTCCTTTTCTATACACCATTTCCTGTATACCATGCCGAGCTCTACGATTGTGGAGATGAAGTGATATACAAACTTAAGGTTTAGTTTAATTTAGTTTAGTATAATAGAAAATTAGGGACCCCATACCACACTGTTCCAACAGTTGAAACATTTATTATTTATTTATTTAAATATTTATATACCGCATTATCTTAAGCTCCCTTCGATCAATTTAAAAAAAAACAAAAAAACAACGAGTGTAGACTTTAAAGGTCGAAACACAAACCGTGTTTGGTCCTCTTCATTGATTCAATTTGTGCATGAACTTCACTGTTTCAAAGGTTGTGGATTAACTTCTTGTTTCAATAAAGCCTGCATAAGTAACATAAAATTTCACAGTTTCTTTTGCTTTGAGGTTGTAGAATGTACCAATGGGCAGATTGTATGGCCTGTTCAGGTCTTTATCTGACATTTACTAAGTTACAATGTAACACAGCAAGGTAAAATAGTCACACATTTTTAACAAGTTCTTAAACTTCATCTTCCCCACACTCCCCACCCACACTGTATCACAAAATTCCAGGAAAGCATGAACAGACATTAGCAGGTCAGAGAACATTACCTCTATTTTCACTCTTGGGGGGCCTGCGCTTCCAAATATAATGAAATATCCTCTTGCGTAATGTTTCAAAAAAGCCCTTAGATAGAGGGAGGGACAATGCATTGAATAGATTTGTTGATGTTCCCATTTATCTAAAGTTTACCACAACTCCTGCAATACCCGTGGATAATTCAAGTGGTTCAGCTGTCAAACTGGCGGAAAGATGGATCCCCAAGTATTTAATAGCCATGGTCGCCCAATGAAACAGATATTTGCTTTGGAGCCAGTGCTTATCTGGGCTCACCTTTAAGAATATTTGATTTGGTCAAATTTATTTAAAACCCCAATAATTTCCCCATAGGCTGATAGAATGGTCAAAATCTCGGGTAAAGATACTCAAGGCTTGCTCACTGTAAGCAGATCAGCAGCAGCAAAGAGTAATAATTTTGTCTCCATCCCTCCACTCACCATGCCCTTGATGACCTCATTCGCCCGGATTTGTTAGGCTAAAGGCTCAATTATTAAAGCAAAAATCAATGGAGATAATGAAAAGCCTTGCCTAGTACCCTTGGCCAATTCAAAGGTGTCACAGTATTGCCCATTAAGAAGATATGAGAATGGCTTAGTATAAATAGTCCTTATCCAATCTAGGAAATGACCCGTGATCCCAAATTTCTTCAGGGTCCCTATAATAAATGGCCACACTGCCCTGTCAAAGGCTTTTTCAGCATCAATACTCAAAAGATCAACGCTGGGGCTTCCCATCACTTAGCCAAATGAATCACATGTAAAATCCACCGTATGTCATCAAACATTTGGCGTCCAAGGATAAAATATGCCTGATTGTCCTTCAATAAATGGCTCATGTACTGTTGCAACAGATTAGCTAATACTTTTTGTGAAAAGCTTATAATTTTGTGTCTAAGCGTGAGATGGGGCAGTAAAATCCACATTGTTCCAGACTCTTTTCTGGTTTAGGCAGTAAAGTGACCCCTGCCACTTCACATATAAGGTAACACATCCCCTGGCTGGAGGCAGTTAAACATCTCAGTAAGGGGTTTTACCAATATGCCCCTAAAACACTTATAAAATTTAGAGGTATAGCCAACCAGGCCAGGGGCCTTTCCTAAAGAAAGACTTTTAATGGCCCACAGTGTTTCAGTGTCCTCAATGGGTCTAGAAAGCCACAATGCTTCCCTTTCCGTAAGTCAAGGAAGGGCCGCCAACTCTAGATAGGCCATCACCTCCAATTCGGGAGGCTCCATTTGCGGGGTATAGAGCTATTTATAATACTGAGTAAGGACTATACCAATATGCACTGATTGTCTAATGTCAAACCCCGTCCGAGTCAAGGATAGTGGTAATAAGGTTCCTCACCTGTCTCCATTTCAGCTTATGCACTAAAAGTCTACCCGCTCTATTTCCTTGCTCATAGAACCTCTCATATACCATTTGCAGGCTTGCATGAATGGCCTCTAGTTCTAGCTCCTGTAACTCCCCCCGGATCTGTTCCAATTGTTATGTTGGCTTTCCAGATGCCCAACTGTTGAAGCAAAGCTTCTTACTTCCATTCATGTTCCCTTCTCCTATGGGCCATCACAGATATGATTCTCCTCCTTATCACCACTTTCAAACTTTCCCAGAATGTACTAAGTGAAACATCTGCGGTAGAATTAAGTTGAATATAATCCTTCAAATTGAATTGCAGCTGCTGCACATTTCTGGGGTCTAAGAGAATGGTGTCATTCAGTCTCCAGAATCTCTGGCCATGTGGCTTCTGCCGGGTGTCTAGGTCCAGCCATACCGGAGAGCGATCTGACCAACTTCTGGACTCTATATTTACATTACATACTTGCAGCAACATCTCACAGGATACTCCTCAACCATCTATTCTGGAGTAAGTAACGTGTACACTTGAATAAAAAGTATAGGGATTAAGTGTCACAAGGTGTCCACCAGATCACCATCCCTATAAAAAGCCTGTAGGCTATTCCTGTAAGCTTTACCATATTTAGTTACATTAGATGAATTATCCAGATTAGGATTCATTGTCAAATTAGTGTCCCCCATTATTAAATTTAATTGTATCAGTATTCACAATTCCTCAAAAAAAGCCCTCTGGTCCAAGTTGGGAGTATACACGTTCACTACAGGAACTTGTCTAACTTTGTCTAACTTGTCACCCTCTAACACCACTTTCACCAGTAGATTACTACACGACTGGTCTCTGATGAACTCTGCACCTTGGGCTGCAGTGATCATTCAAAAAAGATACCCACTCCATTTGTTTTATTACCCTTCCTGTTAGAGGTCAAATACACATGGGGGTACTTCTTATGAGAAAACAAATGTTCATGGCACACCCAAAAGTGCATCTCTTGGATAAAACCAATGCCCACTTTAAGATGATCCACCTCTTTGAAAAGCAGTTGGTATTTGCAAGGGAGATTAAGGCCCTTCACATTTAAAGTAAGAAATCGTATGGACCTAATGCTCGAGTCATACCATTCATGCTTACTAATACCTCACCATCACTCTCAAGCGTCGCACATTCATACACCCCCCCACACCTCCCCCTCCCTTCCCAGCACTACCTCTTCACATCAACATTAACCTACCCTTCTCCTCCCTACAAGTCTCCCACAGCCCTCTACCCCCTCCCTTACCTAATCCCATCAAGAAAGCCAAGCCATCCAGGGCTACAGGATGAATTCCCTTTCCCCCCCCTGAGCAATGAAAGATATTTGACCCCTTAGAACAGGGGTATCAAACTCAATCACATTAAGGGGCCGAAATCAAAAACACAGGCTAAGTCGCGGGCCAGACCACACACAATCTCCGCCCCAGACCCCCGCCTCCATAAAGCACAGTTACTTACCGTAACAGTTGTTATCCAGGGACAGCAGGCAGATATTCCCACATATGGGTGACGTCACCGACGGAGCCCCGCAGCGGACAGCCTCGAAAGCAAACTTGCTTGAAGATCTCGAACTTTCGAGTACTGCACCGTGCCTGCGCGCGTGCCTTCCCGCCCGAACTAGGGGGCGCATCTCCTGAGAGGATCCTCAGTTCAGATACCTAGCCAAGAAGCCAACCAGGGGAGGTGGGAGGGTTGTGGGAATATCTGCCTGCTGTCCCTGGATAACAACTGTTACGGTTAGTAACTGTGCTTTATCCCAGGACAAGCAGGCAGCATATTCAAACATATGGGTGACCTCCAAGCTAAGTAAAAAGGGATGGAGGGAAGTTGGCAAATTATGAAAAAAGATTTTGCAAAACAGATTGGCCAAAATGGCCATCCCTCCTGGATAAAGTATCCAGACAATAATGAGAGGTGAAAGTATGAACCGAGGACCAAGTGGCAGCCTTGCAGATTTCCTCAATAGGAGTTGATCGGAGGAAAGCTACAGATGCCGCCATAGCTCTAACTTTATGGCCCGTCACTCGACCTTGCAGAGGAAGACCAGCCTGAGCATAGCAAAAAGAAATGCAAGCAGCCATCCAGTTGGAGATGGTACGCTTCGAAATAGGACGACCCAACCTGTTTGGATCAAAGGATATGAAAAGTTGAGGAGACGTTCTGTGAAGCTGAGTGCGTTGCAGGTAGAAAGCCAAAGCACGTTTACAGTCCAAGGTATGAAGAGCCGCCTCTCCTGGATGAGAATGAGGCTTTGGAAAAAATACAGGCAGAACAATAGACTGATTGATGTGAAATTCTGAAACAACTTTAGGCAAGAATTTAGGATGAGTACGTAGAACAACCTTGTCATGGTGAAAAACTGTGAAAGGTGGATCAGCCACTAGCGCTTGTAACTCACTGACACGACGAGCAGAAGTGAAGGCGATCAGGAACACAGCTTTCCAAGTGATATACTTGAGATGAGCTTTGTCAAGTGGTTCAAAAGGAGATTTCATAAGTTGAGCTAAAACAACATTGAGATCCCAAACCACAGGAGGTGGTTTAAGAGGAGGATGGAGATTGAGAAGTCCTTTCATAAAACGAGAAATCATAGGATGTGCAGAAAGGGATTTTCCATCCAAAGGCTGATGAAAAGCAGCTATAGCACTAAGGTGGACTCGAATAGATGTAGTCTGAAGTCCAGATTGAGATAAATGAAGTAAATAGTCCAGAACTGATGTCAATGAAG
Organism: Geotrypetes seraphini; assembly: GCF_902459505.1. Taxonomy (NCBI): domain Eukaryota; kingdom Metazoa; phylum Chordata; class Amphibia; order Gymnophiona; family Dermophiidae; genus Geotrypetes; species Geotrypetes seraphini. Next base: position 163,058,136 of record NC_047087.1, on the reverse strand, counting down.
CAGATCTGGGAGGTAAATTATGTGTAGAACACCAAGCAGAGAATCTTGTCCACTTTTGACCATAACATTGTCTAGTTGATGGTTTTCTGGAAGCAAGTAAAATATCTTGCACAGACGGAGAGAATTGAGAAAAGTCTGTTAAAGAGAAAGGTACCAAGCTGTCAAATGTAGAGACTGTAGATTGGGATGAAGCAAAGATCCTTGATTCTGCGTGAGTAGAGAAGGAAATATTGGTAGAAGTAGAGGCTCCCTGGTGCTGAGTTGAAGTAGAAGGGAGAACCAAGGTTGCCTGGGCCACCGAGGAGCTATCAGAATCATGGTGGCATGGTCTGATTTCAACTTGACCAGAGTCTTGAGAATTAGAGGAAACGGAGGAAAAGCATAAAGGAACTGATTCCTCCAGTCCAGTAGAAACGCATCCGCTTCGAGACGTTGAGGAGTATAGATGCGGGAGCAAAATTGAGGCAGTTTGAAGTTGAGAGGTGACGCAAACAGATCTATCTGCGGAGTCCCCCAACGAGCAAAAATTTGGCGAAGAGTAGGAGAATTGAGTGTCCATTCGTGAGGTTGTAGAAGACGACTCAATTTGTCCGCCAAACAGTTGTGTTGACCCTGAATGTAAACTGCTCTGAGGAAGATGTTGTGAAGAATCGCCCACTGCCACAATTTCAGAGCCTCTTGACAGAGGGAGTGAGATCCCGTCCCTCCCTGTTTGTTTACATAATACATGGCTACTTGATTGTCGGTACGTACTAGAATCACCATGTCGTGAAGTAGATGCTGAAAAGCTTTGAGAGCATAGAATATCGCTCTGAGTTCCAACAGATTTATAGGACACCTCCGGTCTGCTTGGGTCCAGAGCCCTTGAGTGCAAAGACCGTCCACATGGGCTCCCCATGCATACATTGACGAGTCGGTTGTGAGAACCTTCTGATGAGGAAGAGGGTAAAACAGTAAACCTCTTGAAAGATTCAAAGAGAGCATCCACCAACGGAGAGACTTCTTTAATGAAGGAGTGATGGAAATCAGTCGAGTTGGTGGATCCACTGATTGTTGCCATTGAGATGCCAGTGTCCATTGAGGAATGTGAAGATGAAGCCTGGCAAAAGGAACCACATGAACTGTAGAAGCCATGTGACCGAGCAGAACCATCATTTTCCTTGCTGGAACAGTGGAAAGTTGGAAGAATTGTTGAGAAATTTGAAGGAGTGCATCCTGACGTGGTTGTGGAAGGTATGCTCTCAGATTGATAGTGTCCAGAGTTGCTCCTATGAACTGGAGAGACTGAGAAGGAGTCAGTTGAGATTTGGGAAAATTGATGTGAAATCCCAGACTTTGTAGAAAAAGAATAGTCTGTTGGGTTGCTATAATAACCCCTGAAAGAGAGGGAGCCTTGATGAGCCAGTCGTCTAGGTATGGGAATACTTGGAGACCCTGGTTGCGAAGAGCTGCAGCCACAACCACAAGGCATTTGGTGAAAACTCTGGGGGAAGAAGCCAGTCCGAAGGGGAGAACTCTGTACTGAAGATGAAGATTTCCTACTTGGAATCTGAGGTACTTGCGAAATGCTGGATGAATAGGGATATGAGTATAGGCCTCTTTGAGATCGAGGGAGCACATCCAATCCCCTTGATCCATCAAGGAATATAGAGTTGGCAGAGTGAGCATTCGAAATTTCTCTTTGACTAGATATTTGTTGAGAGCTCTGAGATCCAAAATCGGTCGCAAATCCCCCGTCTTTTTGGGAACTAGAAAATAACGGGAGTAGAATCCCGAGTTCCTTTGGGAGAGAGGAACTTCCTCCACTGCTCGCAGGAGAAGAAGAGCTCGAGCTTCTTGAAGAAGAAGAGGAAGATGCGACTGATTTGAAAGACACTCTCTTGGATGGCGATCTGGAGGCACCTGAAGGAGTCGAAGAGAGTATCCCTCTCGTATGATGGTAAGTACCCAGGCATCTGATGTTATGAGCTCCCATTGATGATAAAATGTGGACAGGCGACCCCCTATGGGGAGGGGAGAATTTGGAAACAGAGAAATTTGAATGCTCATGTCGAGATTGTCAAAAAGACTGAGCAGGCTTGGTGGCAGCAGGGGTCTGAGACTTTTGTTGTCGTTGTTGTGGAGGAGGCCGACGAGCAGGAGGTCTAGAAAAAGCAGGAGTTGTTTTCTGTGGATAGCGACATGGAGTTTGTTGAAACCTCTAGTTGGTACAGGTTTAGGTTTCGGGCGAATGAGGGAAGCAAAAGAGCGCTCATGTTCTGAAAGACGCTTTGTAGCCGCCTCAATAGAGTCATCAAATAACTCATTTCCTTGACAAGGAAGATTCGCCAATCTATCCTGAAGGTTAGGATCCATGTCCACAATACGTAACCATGCTAACCTACGCATGGCTACAGCAAATGCAGATACTCTAGACGAGAGTTCAAAGGCATCATATGAAGCTTGTAACATGAATAGTCTCTACTGAGAAAGAGTCTTAAGGATATTTTTAAATTCTGATAGGCGAGTGGTAGAAATGTCCGGGTAAAATGAAGATAAAATCTTTATAAAATGGTTGAAGTAGGACGTAAAAATGTAGTTATAATTGAGAACTCTATTTGCCATCATAGAATTCTGGTATAAACGTCGACCAAATTTATCCATGGTACGGCCTTCCCTACCAGGAGGAACTGAAGCGTAAATTTTAGAGGGATGTGCTTTCTTCAATGATGACTCTACCACTAGAGATTGATGAGAAAGTTGAGACTTTTCATATCCTTTAGATGGGACCGTTCTGTAACGAGATTCCAATTTAGATGGGATAGCAGTGATAGAATAAGGAGTTTCCATGTTGCGAGTGAAGGTCTGCTGCAGAACAGGAGTCATAGGTAATCTAAGTGACTCTTTAGGAGGATGGGGAAGCTCCATATCCGCTAAGTATTCAGGAGTATATTTAGAGTCTGAATGAAGGTCTAGCTTGAGAGCTTGGCCCATGTCAAAAATAAATTTGGCAAAAGAAACTGATTTTGGGTCAGATGATTCCTCAGGAGAGCCACTGCGAGATTTAGGCTGAACTGAGTAGGATGGAGAAGCCTCTCTAGAGTATGTGGAAAGGTCTGATTCCATACGCATAGTGACAGAAGAAGCTGCACTGTGAGGTGGAGTAAGAGAATGTTTTCTTTTCAGACTCCTTGATGGAGAAGTACCAGGTGTACGTGGTACAGAATGAGTCGAGGTGTGTGGAGAACTGTCTCGACGGACTGGCTTCGACGGTGTTCTGGATCGAGAAGGGCTTCGAGTGGAGGCTCGATGTCGAGATCCATGCTTCGTCTTTGAAGAGTGAGAAAAAGAAGCCTCGGTATCCAATGTCGAAGACTCCCTCCGAAGCTTGGAGGCAACAGGTCTTGAATGCTTCGACCGATGCTTCGGAGGAGGTGAGCCCGGAGACGACTCCGATGAAGAAATGTTCTTCGGTGTTCGGGATCGGCTTCGGGAGACTGGAAGCTCCGGTTGAGTAACAGGCTGGTCAGCCCGAGGCAAGGTCGAGGACGGGACCAGTTGAGCCACTAAAGAGGTAATCTGAGTAGTGAGGATAGATTTCAACATGTCCTCCAGCATCGGCACCGAGACAGAAGGTTCTGACCTCGTATGTGCAGCAGTACGCTCCGAAGAGGGCGACCTCGAAGGTGAGTATTCCCTTATCTTGGAGGTACGCTTTGAAAGTGGACGCGCCGAGGACTCTGGTGGCTTCTTGGATACGGCACCTGAAAGGGAACTCGGAGACTTACCCCCCGTAGAAGACTTCGTGGAAGACGTCGTCTTCGAGGCAACCGAAGTAGAAGAGGTCGAGGCCTTCGAGACCGAAACTCCAGCCGGAGTCTGGGTCGAGGCCTTCGAGACCACAGGTGTCGAGGTCGTCGGAGTCGAGGCCTTCGAGACCGGGGCAGCCGCCACGGTCGAGGCCGGATCCGAAGATTGCTCCATACCGAAGAGTTGAAAAAATTGAGCACAACGCCGCCGAAAAGCTCGTGGAGTGAGGGTAAAGCAGCGATGACAATCTTCTGGGGAATGAGAAGAACCCAGGCACTGTAAACAACGGCAGTGGGGATCGGTGACCGAAATCACCCGATTACACTGTCGACAATGTTTAAACCCGGTAAGAGGCCGGGACATGGAAAAAATAAAGTCCGTGTCGAACGAAGGAGCCTAGGCCTAGGCCCAAAGCTCGACGACCGAACAGAAAAAGAAAAAGTAAAGTATTTTTTTTTTTTTTTTAATTATATCAAGAGAAAAAAATAAAGATAAAGATAAACACAGCGACCGACTTAAAAATTAAAGGAACAGCCGCGGTGATGAGAAGGCAATGCTGCAGAGAAAGAAAACGTGTCTTCTTGTCTCCGCGGAAATAAACGAACTGAGGATCCTCTCAGGAGATGCGCCCCCTAGTTCGGGCGGGAAGGCACGCGCGCAGGCGCGGTGCAGTACTCGAAAGTTCGAGATCTTCAAGCAAGTTTGCTTTCGAGGCTGTCCGCTGCGGGGCTCCGTCGGTGACGTCACCCATATGTGGGAATATGCTGCCTGCTTGTCCTGGGATAATAATACTAATTATAACACCATTTTTTCCATTCATTTTTCATATATGCACACACAATATAATCTTATTAACACATAATGGCAATGGTTAACCACAAAATTAAACTACACAAAACACACTGTATGCTTCTCAACATTCATTCTTATCAGAACACAGATAACCCCTATGCAAATACGGGACCAAAAACTAAAAGTGCTAATATATTTTTTAAAAACACCCTAAGATTCATAAGAACTGCCGCTGTTGGGTCAGACCAGTAGTCCATCGTGCCCAGGAGTCAGTTCATGCGGCGACCCTTGGTCAAAGACCAGCACCCTAACTGAGACTAGCCCTACCTGCGTACGTTCTGGTTCAGCAGGAACTTGTCTAACTTTGTCTTGAATCCCTGGAGGGTGTTTTCCCCTATGACAGAATCCGGAACAGCGTTCCAGTTTTCTACTACTCTCTGAGTGAAGAAGAAATTCCTTACATTCGTATGGAATCTATTCCCTTTCAATTTTAGAGAGTGCCCTCTCGTTCTCCCTACCTTGGATAGAGTGAACAACTTGTCCTTATCTACTAAGTCTATTCCCTTGAATGTTTCAATCATGTCCCCTCTCAATCTCTTCTGTTCGAGGGAGAAAACGCCCAGTTTCTCTAATCTTTCACTGTACAGCAACTTCTCCAGCCCCTTAACTATCTTAGTTGCTCTTCTCTGGACTCTTTTGAGTAGTATTAGAGAATGACAAGGGGAAAAAATCTGTCCCCGTCACCGGCTCACAATCCTCTGCACCGCCCCATCACCGCTGTTCCCTTCACTGCCCCGTCACCGCCATCCCTTTCACTGCCCCGTCACCGCCACAGCCATCCCATTCACCGCCCCGTCACCGTCCCCGCAGCATCCATATAAGCCTTAGTACTGTAATATTTAGCTTATTCCTTTCTTATAAATCAAAGTTCCTGCTGCTGAACTAGAGAAAGAGATGTTCAGCTGGCAGGGTTTTGTTTATAAATTTTTATCAACACAACTAATATACTACCTTATCCTAAAGCAAAAAATAAATAAATAAATATAATTTTTTTTTCTACCTTTGTTGTCTGGTTTCTGCTTTCCACGTCTTCTCATTCAATTCTTTCCATCCACTGTGTGTCTTTTCTCTGCGTCTTCCATTTGCTGTTACTGTGCCTCTCCCTTCACCCCCCCCCCAATTGGTCTAGCACCCATCTCCTTCCCTCTGCTCCCCCATAGTTTGGCATCTGTCTTCTTCCCTTCCAGCATCTTCTCCCCACTCTGTCTTCCACATTTCTCTTCAGGGTCTGTTCCTCTCCACCCTCCTTCAATGTCTGTTCTATTCCTTTCCACCACCACCCTTCCCTCCCTCCTTTACCATCTGTTCCTTTCTACCACCCTTCAGTTCCTCTCACGTGGCCTATCTATCTACCTTCCTCCCTCTTATTTTCATGGCACGTTACAATGTAATTTGTGCAAGCCACTGGAGCCTGCGAGCTTGGTCCCTGTCCCATCCCCACAAACCATCTCGTTTCTGTGCTCCTATTTTCCCCATTTCTAATATCTCCCCTATGTATCTGCCATTTCCCCCCCCCACCCATGTCCATATACCATCCCCATGGCATGTCCCCTTTATGTCTCTGTCCCTATGCCCCATGCACATAATTTCCCCTCTTTCTGTTACCTTCCTGTGTCCAGATTTCCCCTATCTTCCTCTTCCATACCAGTGTGACTCTTCTTTTCAACCCCATCTAGCTTCTTTCCCTCTTTCTTCCCCCCCCCTAGCTTCCAGCATCTGGCTCACCTGCCTGTCCTCCCCTTTCTTTCCTGCTCTGGATTTTTCTTTCCCTCTTCATCCCCTTGGCCCAGAATCCTTTTCCCTTTCACCCCCTCCTTTCAGTGTGAGCCGAGCGGTCCGCGCAGCCCCCACCCGCACGCCCAATCGATCGTAGCATTTAGCCAGCTCCTTCCCTTCACCTCACCTTAGTTTGCAGGCTTTCTTTTTCGGCGACCTGCACGCGCGGTTGCTCAGTGTTCAATCTTCTGCTTTGCTGCAACTTCCTGTTTCCGGTTGCGTCAGAGCAGAAGATTGAACACAGAGCAGCCGCAAGTGCGCGGCTCTTTGAAAGCGTACGGGTCGCCGAAAAAGAAAGCCTGCAAACTAAGGTGAGATGAAGGGAGGGAGCTGGCTAAACGCTACGATCGATCGGGCGGGCCGGGGATGCGGGGACCGCCGATCCTTGTTGCCTCACTGCAGAGACAAGACCATTCACCGCTCCACGGGGCGGTGAATGGCCTTGTCCCCGTCCCCGCAGCGACTGCTATTTTTCTTTCCCCGTTTCAGCAGGTTACCCGCAGCTAAATGCGGCTAGCCGCAGGTAACCGCCACCGTGTCATTCTCTATACTGTATCCTTCTTCATGTATGGCGACCAGTGCTGGATGCAGTACTCCAAGTGAGGGCACACCATGGCCCGGTACAACGGCATGATAACCTTCTCCGATCTGTTCATGATCCCCTTCTTTATCATTCCTAGCATTCTGTTCACCCTTTTCGCCACCGCCGCACATTGCGTGGAAGGCTTCATTGAAAACCCCCAGAGAAAAAGAAACAAATGTATTTCATCCTGAGCAGTGCAAAATATAGACAGCAAATTAAAATGCTCAAAATTGACACAATTCAAACGTTAAATTGAAAATAAAATCATTCCCCCTACCTTTGTTGTCTCCCTCCCTCCATGTTGTGCTTCCCTCCAGCAGGTGTTTAACCTTCTGGCCTGCTCCAACCTGGCTGCTTTATGCGGCACACGGTCCAATGCCCTCCAGTGTTATCTGTGGCCGGCTTCCTCCTCCTTGCAGCCATAGTGTGCACGGAGCTGTGTGCAGCGGCTCCTTGTGCTTTCTGCACCTGAACCAGAAGCCTTCTCTCTGACGTTGTAACGTTAGAGGGAATGCATCTGAATGAGGTGTGGGACGTGCGAGGAGCCACTAAACGCGGCTTCGTGCACACTACTGCGGTGAGGAGGAGGGAGCTGCCCACAAGGTAACAATGGGGGCATCGGGCCACGGGCCGCATAAAACGATCAGACGGCCTGGATTTGGCCCATGGCCCTTGAGTTTGACACCTGTGCCTTAGAACCAGCTCAAACCTAATAAGTATATAAAGATACCCCCTGTGCCAGAGTACTTTGTTATACCAGATCAGTAAAATTACATCAATAAAGAAACAAAACCAAAAACTCAATGATGCGTTATGTTTGTGCATGCATTACCCAAATGTTAGAGATAGCCACAAGGCCTGACTGAATCTGTTTCTATTCCATTCTCCATCTTCAAGTTGTCCCTGCTCCCAATATAGCACAGTTACTGACCGTAACAGGTGTTATCCAGGGACAGAAGGCAGCTATTCTTACATATGGGTGACGACATCGACGGAGCCCAGATGCGGAAGCCTCGCAAGCAGACTTGCTTATAGAAGCTAGAAGTTTCGAGTCGACCGCACCGCGCATGCACGAGTGCCTTCCCGCCCAGCGTAGGGCGCGTCTCCTCAGTTCAGATATCTAGCAGAGAAGCCAACAAGGGAAGGTGGGTGGGTTATGGGAATAGACGGTAAGTAACTGTGCTTTACCCCAGGACAAGCAAGCAGCCTATCCTCACATATAGATGACCTCCAAGCTAACCAGAATGGGATGGTGGGAGTGTTGGCAATATAGGAAAATAAATTTTGTATTATTGTCTGGCCAAACTGGCCATCCCAACTGGAGAAAACATCCAGACAATAGTGAGGAGTGAAAGTATGAACCAAGGACCAAATAGCAGCCTTGCAAATTTCCTCAATAGGTGTAGATCTGAGGAAAGCTACTGAAGCTGCCATTGCTCTGACTTTATGGGCTGTGACTCTACTGTGTAGGAGTAATCCAGCCTAGGCATAGCAGAATGAGATACAAGCAGCTATCCAGTTGGAGATGGTATGCTTAGAAATCGGATATCCCAACTTGTTTGGATCGAAAGAGACAAAAATTTGAGGAGCAGTTCTGTGTGGTTTGGTGCGTTCCAAATTGAAGGCCAAAGCACGTTTACACTCCAGAGTATGAAAAGCTGATTCTCCAGGATGTGAATGAGGCTTTGGAAAGAACACTGGAAGAACAATGGATTGATTGAGATGAAATTCTAAAACCACTTTAGGGAGGAATTTAGGAAGAGTACAGAGGATCACCTTGTCATGATGGAACACAGTGAAAGGTGGATCAGCAACTAAAGCTTGCAGCTCACTGACTCTTCGAGCAGAAGTGAGGGCAATGAGAAACACCACTTTTCAAGTGAGATACTTCAGATGAGCCATAGATATTGGTTCAAATGGAAGCTTCATCAATTAAGCAAGAACACTGAGGTCCCAAAGCACAGGAGGCAGTTTGAGAGGAGGATTGACACTGAAAAGTCCTTCCATGAATCTGGAAACCACCGAATGAGCAGAGAGGGGTTTTCCTTCAATAGGCTGATAGAAAGCTACAATTGCACTGAGATGGACTCCGATCGATGTAGACTTGAGGCCAGAAGTGGATAAGTGCAAAAGGTAATCCAAACCAAAAGATAAGGAGGAGTGTTGAAGCTCCTTATCATGAGAAAAACACCACGTTAAAAATCTAGATCATTTTTGGTGATAGCATTGTCTAGTGGTAGGTTTCCTAGAAGCCACTAAATTGTCTCTGACAAGTTGAGAAAATTGAAGAGGAGTCATGTTGAGAGGTACCAAGCTGTCAGATGTAGAGACTGCAGGTTGGGATGAAGCAGAGATCCGACTTTGTGTAAGCAGAGATGGAAAAACTGGTAGAAGGTATGGCTCCCTGCTGCTGAGTTGAAGTAGAAGGGAGTACCAAGGTTGTCTCGGCCACTGAGGAGCAATCAGAATCATGGTGGCATGATCGTTCTTCAACTTGACCAGAGTATTGAGAATGAGAGGGAATGGAGGAAATGCATAGAGGAAGAGATTCGTCCATTACAGAAGAAAAGTATCTGCCTTGAGGCGATGAGGAGAATATATCCTGGAGCAGAACTGAGGCAGTTTGTGGTTATGGGGAGCTGCAAAGAGGTCTAATCGAGGCGTTCCCCACTGTGGAAAAATGTGATGAAGAGGCGAGGAATGTTGAGTCCATTCGTGAGGTTGCAGAAGACGACTCAAGTTGTCCGCCAAGCAATTTTTCACCCCTTGGATGTAGACAGCTTTGAGGAAGGTGTTGTGGTGGATTGCCCAGTCCCAAACCTTCAAAGCTTCTTGGCAAAGGGAGGCAGATCCCGTCCCACCCTTTTGTTGACATAATACATGGCGACTTGGTTGTCCGTCTGCATGAGGACTACTTGGCCATAAAGAAGATGCTGTAAAGCGTCGAGAGCCTTGAAAATCGCTCTCAGTTCCAACAGATTGATACGACATTGACAATCTGTACTGGTCCAGTGGCCTTGTGTACGGAGACCATCGAGATTTGTATCCCAAGCGTAGGTCGAAGAATCTGTCGTGAGGACCTTCTGATGAGGGGGCATTTGAAAAGCAAGCCTCTGGAGAGATTGGAAGAGCGCATCCACCAATGGAGAAATGACTGTTATGTGTTGAAAAAATGAGTTGCAAACCTGCATCCATTGAGAAGCCAGGTCCACTGAGGAATTCCGAGGTGAAGTCTGACAAAAGGAGTCACATGTACTGTGGAGGTCATGTGACCTAGTAGTACCATCATGTGTCTCGCTGAGATGGAAGAGCGGGAAGACACTGTATGACAGAGTTGAAGGAGAGCTTCCAGACGTTGTTGTGGAAGGACTGCTCTGAGTTGGATAGTATCCAGAACAGCTCCGATGAATTGTAGATTCTGAGAGGATTGAAGTTGGGATTTGGGAAAGTTGATTTTGAATCCCAAACTTTGTAGGAACCATGTAGTCCGTTGGGTCGCTGCAATAACCTCCTGAGATGTCGAATCTTTGATGAGCCAGTCGTCCAGGTAGGGAAATACCTGAAGACCATGGTTCCTTAGAGCTGCTGCTACCACTACTAGGCACTTGGTGAACACTACGGGAGAGGAAGCGAGCCCAAAGGGCAGCACTCTGTATTGATAATGCAGATTCCCCACCCGAAATCTGAGGTATTGATGGGAGGCTGGATGAATGGGAATATAAGTGTAGGCCTCCTTGAGATCCAGAGAGCATAACCAGTCGTTCTGATCTAGAAGGGGATAAAGGGATGCCAGGGACAACATTCAAAATTTTTGACTAAAAATTTGTTGAGAGCCCTGAGATCCAGAATGGGCCGCAGATCGCCCGTCTTCTTCGGAACAAGGAAGTAACGGGAGTAAAACCCCCTGTTCTGCTGTTCCAAAGGAACTAGTTCGATGGCATGGAGACGAAGCAGAGCTTGAGCTTCCTGAAGAAGAAGGGTGGTCTGGGATGGACTGGAAGGATACTCTCTTGGAGGAAGCTCTGGTGGAACCTGAGTGAAATGAAGAGAGTATCCTTCCCTGATGATGGACAGCACCCAGAAGTCAGATGTAACTGTCGTCCATTGGTAGTAAAAACGATGGAGACAACATACTATAAGGGGAAGAAAAGTCAGAGACAGAATGGTGGAGTTTATGCTCTGTTTTAAATAGTCAAAAAGGCTGGGTAGCTTTAGGTGCAGCAGAAGGTTGAGATTTTTGTTGCTTCTGAGGTTGCTGTTTCTTAGGAGGAGGGCGAGTGTAAGGAGCCGTCCTCGGAGCAAAACGCCGCTGGTAAATGGGAGGAGGGTGTGTAAGCTTGGAAGGAGCTGGCTTTGGTTTAGGTCTGACAATAGAAGCAAAGGATTTTTCATGTTCAGACAATTTTTTGTTGGCTGCCTCGATAGATTCATCGAAGAGGTCATTGCCTGCACAAGGAATATTAGCCAAACGGTCCTGAAGATTAGGATCCATGTCAATGGTACGAAGCCAGGCAAGGCGACGCATTGCCACAGAACAAGCAGCCGCCCGGGCATACAACTCAAAGGCATCATAAGACGACTGAAGGAGATGTAATCTGAGTTGTGATAGAGAAGCGATGACTTCCTGAAATTCAAAGTGCTTTTGAGTGTCTAAATAAGTAAGAAATTTAGGCAAAAGAGCAATAAGGAACTCAAAATAAGTGACAAAATGGAAATTATAATTGAGGACTTTAGAGGACATCGTGGCATTTTGATAGATTTGACATCCAAATTTGTCCATAGTTTTCCCTTCTCTTCCAGGAGGAACTGTAGCATAAACCTTGGAAGGATGGAATCTTTTCAAGGAAGCTTACACAAGTAGGGATTGGTGAGATAACTGTGAATTCTCAAATCCTTTACAATGGAGAGTTTTATATCTGGAGTCTAATTTGCTTGGAACAGCTGGAATTGCATAACGAGTCTCCAGGCATCTGGTAAAAGTTTGAGACAAAAGCTTATGAATAGGAAGCTTAACTGACTCTGCTGGAGGTTGAGGAAGATGCATGACTTTGAGATACTCCTTAGAGTATTTGGAACCAGCATCCAATTGAAGGTCCAAGTTCACAACCATCTGACGAAGAAAGGAAGAGAAAGATAGCTGATCCGGTAATGCCTTGCCTCGAGAAGGACTCGAGATCGTCGAGGCACCTAGTGTGTGGGTTCGTAAGAGAAATCGCACGTTGACACTGGCTACACTTCATGAAGCCTGTCGCTGGCTGGGACATAGAAGGAAAAACAGCCGCTGCAAAATCGAAGCCCCTGGGCTGCGGCCGAGCAGCCTGCCCCGGCAGCTGTACGAAAGAAACAAATTTTTTTTTTTTAAACTAGAAATAAGAGATAAAGTAAGTACAGCGATTCATGAAGAAAAATAACACAAACCGCAGTGAGAGAAGGCATGAAGAGAGAAAGTTAAACGCAGAGAGTCAAAGACGGACTTCTCGGCTCCGTGGAAAACTGAGAAATGAGGAGACGCACCCTACGCTGGGCGGGAATGCATTCACACATGCGCGGTGCAATCGACTTGAAACTTCTAGTTTCTACAAGCAAGTCTGCTTGTGAGGCTTCCGCATCCGGGCTCCGTTGATGACATCACCTATATGTGAGAATAGGCTGCCTGCTTGTCCTGGTTTGTCCAAGAGTGACGCTGGAGCCACCAACTCTGATGTTCCATCCAATGCCATCTCTAGGGTAGTGGAGCTCGTCTGTGGGACTGCTGCCATTGATGCTCATCCTCCATTTGCTCCTTCCAAAGTTTTGCATCTCAAAACACATCTTGGGCTTTTTGTAATGTGGTTACTTTATGTGTGGTGTTATTAAGAACATAAGAATAGCCTTACTGGGTCAAACCAATGGTCCATCAAGCCCAGTAGCCCGTTCTCATAGTGGCCAATCCAGGTCACTAGTACCTGGCCAAAACCCAAGGAGTAGCAATATTCCATTCTACCGATACAGGACAAGCAGGGGCTTCCCCCATGTCTTTCTCAATAACAGACTATGGACTTTTCCTCTAAGAACTTGTCCAAACCTTTCTTAAAACAAGTTACACTATCCGCTCTTACCATATCCTCTGGCAACGCGTTCCACAGCTTAACAATTCTCTGTGTCAAAAAAAATTTCCTCCTATTGGTTTTAAAAGCATTTCCCTGTAACTTCATCGACTGTCCCCTAGTCTTGTACTCGTTCTACTCCACTCAGGATTTTGTAGACTTCAATCATATCTCCCATCTGCTGTCTCTTTCCAAGCTGAATAGCCCTAACCGTTTTGATCTTTCATCATACAAGGAGTTCCATCCCCTTTAACATCTTAGTCGCTCTTCTTTGAACCTTTTCTAGTGCCACTATATCTTTCTTGAGATAAGGGGGCCAGAATTGAACGCAATACTCCAGATGAGGGCCGCACCATGGAGCGAAACAGGGGCATTATAACATTCTTAGTGTTGTTAACCATTCCTTTTTTAATAATTCTTAGCATCCTGTTTATTTTTTGGCCACCGCCACACATTGGGCAGAAGAAATCATCGTATTCCAAGTTTCATTATACATTTGATGAATCGCTTATTCATAATTTACTAAGCGAATTACAATAAAATATAAAATAAACATACTATTGTCTACGATGATACCCAGATCCTTTTCTTGGGCGCTAATCCCCAATGTAGACCGCAGCATCTGGTAACTGTGATTCAGGTTATTCTTCCCAATGTGCATCACTTTGCATTTGTCTACATTAAATTTCATCTGCCATTTGGATGCCCAGTCTTTCAATTTCCTACAGTCCACCTTCAATTTTTCACAATCCACTTACGTTTTAACAACTTTGAACAGTTTAGTGTCATCTGCATATTTAATCACCTCACTCGTCGTTCCAGTTTCCAGATTATTTTATATATAAGTTAAATAGCACCGGTCCCAGTACAAACCACTGTGGCACTCCACTGTTTACTCTCCTCCACTGAGAAAAATGAACATTTAACCCTACACTTTGTTTTCTATCCAATAACCAATTCTTAATCCACAACTCAACTTTGCCACTTATCCCATGACACCTTAATTTTCTCAGGAGCCTCTTGTGAGGAACTTTATCAAAACCTTTCTGAAAATCCAGATACACTATATCAACCGCTCACCCTTATCCACATGTTTATTCACACCTTCAAAGAAGTCAAGCAAATTGGTGAGGCAAGATCTCCCTTGGCTCAACCCATGCTGACTCCGTCTCATTAAATTATGTTTGTCAACGTGTTCCACAATTTTTTTTTTATAATTGCTTCTACCATTTTGCCTAGCACCGAAGTGAGGCTTACCGATATAGCACAGTTACTTACCATAACAGTTGCTATCCAGGGACAGCAGGCAGCTATTCTCACATATAGGTGACGTCATCCACGGAGTCCCGATGCGGACAGCTTCAGAAGTTTCAAGCCTTCCCACCAAGCACAGGGCGACTCACCTCAGTTCAGATAGTTAGCAGAGAAGCCAACTAGGGGAGGTAGGTGGGTTGTGAGAATAGCTACCTGCTGTCCCTGGATAACAACTGTTACGGTAAGTAACTGTGCTTTATCCCAGGACAAGCAGGCAGCCTATTCTCACATATGGGTGACCCCAAAGCTAACTAGAATGGGATGGTGGGAGCGTTGGCAACTTAGGAGAATAAATTTTGTAATACTCTCTGCCAAAATGGCCATCCCGTCTGGAGAAAACATCCAGACAATAATGACAGGTGAAAGTATGAACCCAGGACCAGGTGGCAACTTTACAAATTTCCTCAATAGGAGTGAATCTGAGGAAAGCTACTGAAGCCGCCATGGCTCTGACTTTATGGGCTGTGACTCAACTCTGTAGATGTAGCTTAACCTGGGCATAGCAGAAAGATATACAAGCAGCCATCCAGTTGGAGATGGTACACTTACAGATTGAATGTCCCAACTTGTTTGGATCGAAGGAGACAAAAAGTTGAGGATCAGTTCTGTGTGGTTTAGTGTGTTCCAAACAGAAGGCCATAGCACGTTTACAGTCCAGAGTATGAAGAGCTGATTCTCCAGGATGAGAATGAGGCTTTAGAAAAAATACTGGAAGAACAATGGATTGGTCAAGATGAAATTCTGAAACCACTTTAGCTAGGAATTTAGGATGAGTATGAAGGACTACCTTGTCATGATGGAACACATCTTCGAGCAGATGTGAGCACAATGAGAAACACCACTTTCCAAGTGAGATACTTAAGATGAGCCGTAGACATTGGTTCAAATGGAGGCTTCATCGATTGAGCAAGAACAACATCGAGATCCCAAACCACTGGAGGCAGTTTGAGAGGAGGTTTAACATTGAAAAGTCCTTTCATAAATTTGGAAACCACCGGATGAGCTAGTGGAAAGCAGCAATTGAACTGAGATAGACTCCGATCGATGTAGACTTGAGGCCAGAGGTGGATAAGTGCAAAAGATAATCCAGAAAAGAAGATAAGGAGGAATCTTGAGACTCCTTATCATGGGAGATACACAATGTAGAAATCTAGTCCATTTTTGATGATAGCACTGTCTAGCGGTAGTCTTTCTGGAAGCCTCTAAAATGTATCTTACAGGTTGAGAAAAATGAAGAGGAGTTATGTTGAAAGGTACCAAGCTGTCAGGTGCAGAGACTGTAGGTTGGGATGAAGTAGAAATCCTTGACTCTGTGTAAGCTGAGACACAAAAACTGATAGAAAGTATGGCTCCCTGCTATCGAGTTGAAGTAGAAGGGAGTACCAAGGTTGTCTTGGCCACTGGGGAGCTATCAGAATCATGGTGGCATGATCGTTCTTCAACTTGACTAGAGTTTTGAGAATGAGAGGAAATGCATATAGGAAGACATTTGTCCATTCCAGCAGAAAAGCATCTGCCTCGAGGGGATGAGGAGAATATATCCTGGAGCAGAACTGAGGCATTTTGTGCTTGTGGGGAGATGCAAAGAGATCTATCTGAGGAGTTCCCCACTGGCTCAGTGTAACATCATTGGCTGTCAGCCAATCAAAATTAACAGAGGTGGTGTTTAAAGTTAGACAAAGAAAATTCCTCTACGTTTAAAAGTTTCAGAAATTACATTTGTTTTGTTTACATTCATTTCTGAATATACATTAACATTTTATAACATATCCAATATTCTTTCTGTCATTCTTAAAACTTATTTCAGACAATTTGTCTATGTATCAGGCAAGATGCTGAAATGTTCTAAGCCTGCTTTGAACAACTAAGTTTCATGTTACACTTACAAACAGTGCTGAAAATTGGTCAGCCTTAGAGGAAAGGAGGGGCTGTTTTCCCCCTTTCCCTGCTAGACTGCTACAGATCTCTGATTCTAACTTAACCATTTCCAGATGTTGTGTCCAGGATTTTTTCTTCGTATACTTTTTTATAATCCATTTCATTTTAAATATAGATTCTTTCATCCATCCATTCAGCACTTGCTTGGGGCCCCACATCCATTCAGACCATGTATTTTCATTCATATTTAATATATGTTATATCTTAGTTTAGGATATGTAATCTAATATGCTCTTCCTACCCAGCCTAAGGCACATCTGGTATCAATTAGAACCACGATGCTAGGAGCGGGAAACCTGCACAAAGACTTGACAGAGACAGAAAGTCACCGACACAAAATGGAGTCCAAAAAGAGAAGATATAGAAAGACAGAGAACAAAATGGAGTCCATATATATCCTGATTTCCTCCATGATCTAGCCTAATAGCAAAGTACATAAAAAGAATATTATTATGCTTTTCCTTAATATTAATCTGTAGTGTGTTTTCTGGCCTTGGCTACATCCATAATCAGATTTTTATTCGCCAGTTTTTCGTATGCTTCTGTTGGGTGTGGCCTTAACTAACACATATGCTTGTATCTAACTAGAGTTACCCAGAATCATACGAAAAGCAGGCTCTTTTGTAGAAAAATTCCACAAAAATACTGCACTATCATGTCCTGATCTCCATTCCATTACCGTCCCATAGACATCACCCCCTACTGGCTACGAGCCACTACTCCTCAGGAGCCTTAAGTACAGCAGGTGGCTGAGGCTTCTGCTGTTTCTGAGGATGTGGCCTCTTGACAGGATGACGAATGGAAGGAGCCTGTTTAGGTGGAAAACGCCGTTGGTAAATTTGAGGAGGGCATGCAGGTCGGAGGAGCCGGCTTTGGCTATTGACATCATAGCGATCAATGATAAACTTGATCAAGTTTACCATTGGCTGGACTCTAACAGATTGGCACTCAACATTAACAAAACTAATGTGATGCTTTTTCCATGGAAAAATAGTTCTACTCTTGTCTCTTCTATTGCTATAAAAAATATCCCTCTGCAATCAGTTAGCAATATAAAAATTTTAGGGGTGATTCTTGATCACAAACTGAATTTCCATGATCACATTAATAACATTATTAAAACAACCTTTTATAGGCAACGTAAAATTCGTTCACTTTCACGATTTCTATGTTCTGAATCCCTTAATATTCTTATTTACTCTTTGGTGATCTCTAAAATTGATTATTGTAACGCTCTTTTTAAGGGAATTTCTCTGAACGAAATAAAACGTCTACAAATCATTCAAAATGCTTCCATTAAACTTATAACAAAAACTAGGAAGTTTGATCATGTAACTCCCCTTTTTTTTCTTTTTTTTTTATTTATTTATAAGTTTTCACATTATTTGACAAGCATATCATCTTGTACAGAAAGTGTAATTAAGATAACATAATATTAAAATTACTTTTCATCCAGAAAATAAATCAAATTATAATAGGAAATTATTTCTCTACTTAATCACACACTAGTCCTCCAAATTAGGATCCATGATTTAAAAAAATAGGAGTGATTGCACTATCTAATAATTAACAAGAAAGCTCATTATCTGATGCTGAAATAAAGCTAAATTATTACTTGGACTTAGATATTATTCCATTTCAAGGCGCTTATTGGAGAGGAAAGCCGTCAAATGAGCCGGTTCAAAGAACACATTTTAAAGTACGATACCTCACTACACATTTACAAGGATATCTAAGGAAAAATAAACCTCCAATTTGAGTCACACCTGGTTTCAAAAATAGAAATTCCCTTCTTCTCTTTTGAGTCTCCCTAGAGACATCAGGAAAAATTTGAATATGGAAACCCAGGAAGTCTCTGGATCTATTTTTAAAGAAAAGTTTAAGAATCCAATCTTTGTCTGGAGCCAAAGCCACAGACAATAAAAGAGTGGCTGAATTAGCCACTTCTCTAGCTGATTGTTCCAATAAAGCAGAAACGTCCAGGGAACTTTCCTGAGGTTTTCCAACACCTTCTTTCTTCTGAGAATCCTGAGTCTTTGTAGGTAGATAATACACTCTTGACAAAGGTGGTAAAGAATTCTCAGGAATTTTAAGTATTTCCAGAAAGTAACGCTTTATCATTTCACTTGGGGAAATTGACGGAACCCTTGGAAAGTTAATTAAGCATAAATTATTAATGCGATTATTGTTTTCAAGTACTTCCAATTTTCTCCTTATAATCAGATTATCCTTTACAAGTATATCATGATGGCTTCCATTCATTTTTATTTCCTTCTTTTCTTCTTGCATATCTGATTTCAATAATACAATATCCTCTTTCAAAGTTTTTATTTCTTCTTTCTGGTCTTTCAATTCTTTATCTAAATTTTTAATTTGAGGATTCAAGGAATTTCCCAATGCCAATACTAATTCCCAAAGTGAATCTAGTGTAACTTCTGGGGGCTTAACTGGAGCAAAGGGAACTATTAGTGTAGAATAAGCTGGCTCAGATGATTGGTTTACCTCCCCAGTGCCTTGTTCCTCCATAGCAAAAGATGGTCCGGTCGCTGGTTTCTCCAAAAGAAGCAAGTCCTTTTGAGCCATTTCCTGCAGCGAGCCCTCCGATTCACTGGCCTCTCGAGGGGAGAATACTGCCTCTTCGGACACACTCTCCTCTCGCGGTGAGCTGGCTCCCAGCGGCAGCGGCTGGAGGGGAGGCATCCTGACGTCGGGGCTCAGAGTGACGTCTAGCACGTGGGTTTCTGCCGAAGCACTCCTCTCTGCCGGCACTCTCCACGAGCGATTCCCCGAGACAGTTTGCTCTATTTGCAGGCGTCTGGAAATGTCCTCGATGGTAGGAACTGTGGGCACCAGTCGCTGGGAGGCACCACCAATGCTTTTGCCCCTTCTTTTCGGCATCATAAAAAGGTATGAGAAAAAACGCTCTCAGACGACCCGACAGCATTCAGATAGCGGCAGCCATCTTGGATCCCCCAGGAGGAAGGCGTAACTCCCCTTCTTAACAATGCGCACTGGCTTCCTGTTACCTACCGGATAACATGCAAATTATGTATACTCACTTTCAAATCCCTCTTTTATAAAACTCCAGCATTCATTTATAAACTATTAATTCCTTATTCTCCAAATAGAATACTGAGATCCAATGAACAGAATTTATTGACGATTCCATCTCTTAAGGTTATTAATACAAGACGGCAATTTATCTTTTCTGTTATCGCACTTCAAACTTGGAACTCCCTTCCCATTTACTTAAGGGAAGAGCGCAATCTGGAGAAATTCAAAAGTAATTTAAAAACTTTTCTCTTTAGAGATGCCTTTGATACTTAACTAAGCAGTTCGCAGGTTGAATTATATTTTTAATTGTATTATACTATGGCTTTTATTTGCTTCCCTTTTTGTGTTTTTCCTTGATTTTCTTTAATGATTTTGTATTTCACCTCCCTTCTTTCCTTGTGTTTATGAGTTTGTTAAGTTAGTCCATTAGTCCCCTTGGACTTTATATATAGTTATGTATTGTATTGTCTCCCAAATATTGTAATTTTAATATGTTCATCGCTTAGAAATACGATTAAACGATTAATAAAAAAACTATTAAACATGAAACTTGAAACTTGAATGGATGCAAAAGACTTCTCGTGGTTCGAAAGCTTCTTGGTGGCTGCCTCTATAGACTCATCAAAGAGGTCATTGCCAGCGCAAGGAATATTAGCCAGCCGGTCCTGAAGGTTAGGATCCATGTCGATGGTCCAGAGCCACGCCAGACGCCGCATGGCCACTGAGCAAGCAGTAGCTCGAGCAAACAGCTCAAAAGCATCATAGGAGGACTGAAGAAGCTGTAGCTGGAGTTGGGACAAGGATGCAAGGACTTCTTGGTATTCAAAATGCGCACGGGAATCCAGATAGGGCATGAACTTTGGAAGGATGGAGAGAAAGAACTCAAAGTAGGTGATGAAATGAAAATTATAGTTGAGGACTCTGGAGGTCATCATAGAATTTTGGTAGATGCGACGACCAAATCTGTCCATCGTTTTGCCTTCCCTTCCCGGAGGAACAGTGGCATACACCTGAGAAGGGTGAGAACGTTTCAAAGAAGATTCAACCAGAAGGGATTGGTGAGACAATTGAGTGTTGTCAAACCCCTTATGATGTACAGTCCTGTATCTGGAATCCAATTTGCCTGGAACAGCTGGAAAGGAATAAGGAATTTCCAGACAGCGGACAAAGGTTTGATCCAAAAGCTTGTAAAGAGGAAGCTTGAGGGATTCAACCGGAGGTTGAGGGAGGTGCATGGTCTCGAGATACTTCTTGGAAAACTTAGATCCTGTGTCAAGTTGAATATCTAAGTCAATAGCCATCTGACGCAGAAAAGATGAAAAAGACAGCTACCTGCCAAAGCCTGGCCTCGAGAGGGACTCGAGGATGTCGAGGCAGCTTGCTCCAGTGAAGAAGGAGATCTGGAGGGAGAAAAGGAACCCACTGGGTCTTCGAGAGCCGGAAGCAGAAGGGTCGATGCAGGTGGTGGGGAATTTTGAAGAAAAGGCTGCTTCCGATGAGGCAAGGCATGCCTGGATGAATGCTTCGAATGATGCGAGCTGTGCCTAGAAGCAGGCCTCGACAATCGAGGAGAGCGTGTCCCAGTCGAAGTCCCCAAAGAATGGATAGGGCTTGAGGCTGTGGAACGAAGCAGAAGAGGCTGAGTGGAAGAACTTCGGGGCACTCGCAAAGACTCTGCTCTTTGCATTGAGTGTAAGGGTTCCAATGGAGGCATGGGCAAAGACTCTGCTCCTTGCGATGCATGCCGAGATGCCAGACCAGACACTCGCAGAGACTCTGCTCCCTGCAGAGAGTGTGCATGCAACTGAGGCACAGGAGGCAGCTCGACCTCGCAGGAGACCTCCGAATGCCCAGGCTGGATTTGTGAGAAAAGCTTCGGCCCCATGGTAGTAAAGAGCTGAATGAATTGCTTCTCTAATAAGATCTGGAACGAAGCCAGCAAGGATGGATCCGCATCTCCAACGGGACCACCTGCACTGGCTTCGTGCTCCCTCGAGGCAGTTTGAGAGTGCTTGGACTTAGAAGCCTTGGGCACTTTAAGCACCACCAGGGAATGGGCTGCTGTGCTATCTGACCTGAAGAGACAGAGGAAGGCACTGCAGCAGGAGTTGAAGACATAGCTGGTACAAACGAGGCAGGTTTGATGAGGCTCGGAGCAGAAGCTGTGGAAGCCTGGAGAGCATCAGATGATGTCGAGGGCGAAGCACCCCTCGAGGACGAAAGCTCCATCGAAGACTCCATGCTGAAAAGCTGCTCCCACAGGATGCAACGACGCTTGAAAGCCCGAGACTTAAGTGTTCAGCAACGCCGGCACGATTTCAGAAGATGTTGAGGCCCGAGACACCGAACACAACGTTGATGAGGGTCCGTCAGGGAAATCGCGCGCTGGCACTTGGAACACTTTTTAAAACCGGTTGCAGGCTGGGACATAGGACGAAAAAGCGTCACCACAAGATCGAAGCCACGGGGCTGCGGCATCGTGGCCTACCCGGTCAAACGGACAGAATACATTTTTTTTTTAAAAGAAGAAAGCAAAGATGAAAACCAGCGATTCTGAGAAAAAATAACACAAAACCGTGGACAAAAGAAGGCACAAGTGAAAATACTTCACGCAGAGTCGAAGACAGACTTCTCGGCTCCGCGGAAAAGTAAGAACTGAGGAGACATGCCCTGCGCGGGAAGGCACTCGCGCATGCGCGGTGCGGGCGACTCGAAACTTCGAGTTTCTTCAAGCATGTCTGCTTGTGAGGCATCCGCATCGAGGCTCCGTCGGATGACGTCACCCACTTGTGAGAATACCTGCCTGCTTATCCTGGGATAACCAATCGTTCTGATCTAGAAGGGGATAAAGGGACGCCAGGGACAACATGCAAAATTTTTCTTTGACTAAAAATTTGTTGAGAGCCCTGAGATCCAGAATAGGTCGCAGATTGCCCGTCTTCTTCAGAACTAGGAAGTAATAGGAGTAAAACACCCTACTCTGCTGTTCCAGAGGAACTTCTTCGATGGCACAGAGATGAAGCAGAGCTTGAGTTTCCAGAAGAAGGTCAGTCTTGTATGGATTGGAAGGATACTCTCTTGGAGGCAGTTCAGGAGAAAACCTGATTGAAATGAAGAGAGCATCCTTCCCTGATTATTGACAGCACCCATAGGTCAAAAGTAATGGTCTCCCATCGATGGAAAAAAATGATGGAGACGACCGCCTATGGGGGGAAGGGAGGACAGATGGAGGTTATGCTCTGTTTTAAACAGTCAAAAAGGCTGCGCAGCCTTAGGCGCAGCAGAAGGCTGAGGTTTCTGTTGCTTCTGCTGCTGTTGTTTCTTGGGAGGTGCTCGAGTGTAAGGAGCCGCCCTTGGAGTATAACGCTTCTGGAAAACTGGAGTAGGGCGAGTTTGGTTTTACAGGAGCTGGGTTTGGTTTTCATCTGACAATGGAAGCAAAAGACTTTTCATGTTCAGATAATTTCTTAGAGGCAGCCTCTATGGATTCATCAAAGGGATCATTGCCCTCACAAGGAATATTAGCCAGACGATCCTGAAGATTAGGATCCATGTCAATGGTGTGAAGCCAGGCCAAGCGACACATGGCTACAGAGAAAGCAGTGGCCCTAACCGACAGTTCAAAGGCATCATAAGATGACTGGAGAAGATACAATCTGAGTTGTGACATAGTAGCAGTGACTTCATGGAACTGAAATGTCTATGTTGATCCAGGTTCTGGAGAAAGCCTGAAAGAATATCAATGAGGAACTTATGATAAGTAACAAAGATAAAATTTTAGTTGAGGACTTTGGAGGACATCATAGTATTTTGATAAAGACGATGTCCAAACTTGTCCATGGCCTTACCCTCTCTTCCAGGAGGAACTGTAGCATAGACCCTGGAAGGATGGGTTCTTTTCAATGAGGACTCCACAAGGAGGGATTGGTGAGATAACTGTGAATTCTCAAACCTTTGCAATGTAGAGTTCTATACCTCGAGTCCAAATTGCCTGGAACAGCATAGAAACATAGAAAAATAGAAGATGACGGTAGATAAGGGCCATAGCCCATCAGGTCTGCCTACTCTACTGACCCACCCCCAAGTCTACTATCCTAGGTCAATCATGTCATTCATCCTAGGGATCCCACTCCTGGTGACAGGTTCCCTTGGCTTAACTCTCTAAGGGATCCCACATGGGCATCCCATTTGCTCTTAAATTTTTGCACGCTGTTTGCCTCGATCACCTGCACCGGGAGCTTGTTCCAAGGATCAACCACTCTCTCGGTGAAGAAATATTTCCTGGTATCGCCAGGAAATTTCCCGCCCCTGAGTTTGAGCGGATGCCCTCTTGTGGCTGAGGGTCCTTTGAGAAAGAGAATCTCTTCTTCCATCTCGATACGGCCGTAATATACTTAAACATCTCGATCATGTCTCCTCTCTCCCTACGTTCCTCGAGTGAGTACAGCAGCAAATTTTTCAGCCTTTCCTCGTACGATAGATCCTTGAGCCCCGAGACCATCCTGGTGGCCATCCATTGCACCGACTCTACTCTCAGCACATCTTTTTGGTAGTGTGGCCTCCAGAATTGCACAAGTATTGCAAATGAGGTCTCACCATGGTTCTGTATAATGGCATTATGACTTCAGGCTTCCGGCTGACAAAACTCCTGCGGATGCAACCTAACAACTATCTTACCTTAGATGAAGCCTTCTCCACATGATCAGCAGTTTTCATGTCTGCGCTGATGATCACTCCCAAGTCTCGTTCTGTTGAAGTTCTAGCTAAGGTCTCACCATTCAAGGTGTAAGTTCTGCACGGATTTCTGCTGCCGAGGTGCATGATCTTGCATTTCTTAGCGTTGAAGCCCAGCTGCCAGGTCGAGGACCAAAACTCCAACAAATGTAGGTCCTGTGTCATACTATCGGGTGAATTGCTGTCTCTCACTATATTGCATAGTTTGGCGTCGTCAGCGAATAACGTTATCTTACCTTGAAGCCCCTGAGTTAGGTACCCTATGAATATGTTGAAAAGGAGCGGGCCCAAGGCTGAGCCCTGCGGTACTCCACTGGTCACCTCCGATGTTTTAGAGAGGGTACCGTTAACTACCACCCTCTGAAGTCTGTCACTCAGCCAGTCATTGACCCATGTAGTTAGTGTTTCGCCCAGCCCCATTGATTTCATCTTGCTCAACAGCCTGCGATGCGGGACACTATCGAAAGCTTTGCTGAAGTCTAGGTATACGACGTCCACGGTTTCTCCCAAGTCTAGCTGTTTTGTTACCCAGTCAAAGAAGCTGAGATTGGATTGGCAGGACCTACCCTTGGTGAACCCGTGTTGACTGGGATCCCGTAGATTCTCATCATCCAAGATTGCATCTAATTTACGTTTGATTAGTGTTTCCATTAGTTTGCATACTATTGATGTGAGACTCGCCAGTCTGTAGTTTGCAGCCTCTGCCCTGCAACCCTTTTTGTGCAGTGGAACGACGTTAGCTGTTTTCCAGTCTATGGGGACTCTCCCCGAACTTAGGGAGAGATTGAAGAGTCATGATAGCAGTTCTGCTAGGACATCACACAGCTCACTGAGCACCCTGGGGGTGTAGATTGTCCGGTCCCATGGCTTTGTTCACCTTGAGTCTTGCCAGTTCATAGTAGACGTCGCCAGGTGTGAACTCGAAATTCTGAAACGGATCTTCCACGCTGAGCCTTGCCTGCAACTGCGGACCGTGCCCCGGTGCCTCGCACGTGAAGACCGAGCAGAAGTATTCATTCAGTAGTTCTGCTTTATCAGAATCTGATTCTGCGCAGTTCCCATCTGGTTTTCTAAGGCGTACTAACCCATCTGTGTTCTTTTTCCTATTACTAATATACCTGAAGAAGGATTTGTCCCCTTTCTTCATGTTCTTTGCCAGAGTCTCTTCCACTCGAAGTTTGGCCTCCCTGACTGCCGTTTTGACCGCTGCAGACCTCACCCTATGTTCTAGTTTAGTTTCCCTAGTCTCCGTTCGTTTGTAGGAAATAAATGCTTTTTTCTTCTCCTTGACGAGGTGCGAGATTTCTGCTGAGTACCATTGGGGTTTGTTGTTTCTCCGCCGTTTGTGTACTGATTTAATGTAGAGGCTTGTCGCTTCATGTATGATAGATTTCAGGGATGACCACATAGCTTCCACATCATCGGTCATAGCTTGGTTCTGCAGTGTCCGGTGGACGAAATCTCCCATGCGTTCAAAATCAGTGCCTTGGAAGTTGAGTACTTTTGTTTTCGTGTTTGATCTAGGGAAACCTTTCCTGAGGTAGAACCACACCATGTTGTGGTCGCTGGAGGCTAGCGTATCTACCTACTGAGACCTTCAAGACGCTATCCCCGTTGGTGAGTACCAGGTCCAGGATCGCCTGGGCCCTAGTGGGTTCCAATACCATTTGTTTGAGTCGTGCTCCCTTTATGGATGTTAACAGTTTCCTGTTGCCGCTGGTTGTTGCTGAGTATGAGTTCCAATCTGATGTCCCCTAGCAGAACAGCGTCTCCCCGTAGAGTGATATTCTCTATGTCTTCAATTAATTTGGAGTCTTTGTCTTCCAGTTGTCTTGGAGGTCTATATACTACAGGTATAGCAGGTATAGCATAAGGAGTCTCCAGACATCGTTTGAAAGTTTGAGACAAAAGCTTATGAAGAGGAAGCTTAAGTGACTCTACAGGAGGTTGAGGCACATGCATGACCTCGAGATACTCATTAGAGTATTTAGAACCAGCATATAATTGAATTTCCATGCCATCTGACAAAGGAAGGAAGAGAAGAGCTGATCCACCAGGGACTTGCCTCGAGAGGGACTCGATGACCTCGTGGCACCTCGATTGGAGAACGAAGGCAAAGCCTCTCTGGAGAAGTGACAATCCAAAGAATATGGAGACTTGGAGGAGGCAATGGAAGCAGATGACTCCTCTGGGTCTGGAAGCAGTGACTTCGATTGAGGATCTGGAGGCGTGGAAGAGCTGGAAGGTCTGGAATGAGGTCTGGACAAGGAAGGCTGCCTCTTTGGAAGGAGACCTGCACCTCGATGAGGGCCTCAACTGACGACGAGAGTGATGCCTGGAAGCAGGTCTCGAGTAGGATCGAGGAGACTTCGCCCTATGTATAGAAAAAGGCAATGTTGCTGGTAAATGAATAGGGCTGGAAGCTGTAGATCGAAACTCAGTGGTTTGGATCAAGGAATCTCGAAGCACTTCCAAAGACTCTGCTCCTTGTATGGAGTGTGAGGATTCCCGTCGAGTGTGTAGATGCCAGACCAGACACTCACAAAGACTGCTCCTTGCATAGAGTGTGAAGCTTCAACTCAAAGCACAAGCAGGGACTCGACCTTGTGGGAGATTGCTGATTGCCCAGGCTGAATTACATGAGGCATTGTCGAGGCAGAACCATATTTGCTCAGTAATTGAACAAATTGCTGCTCCAACATAGTCTGGAAAGAAGCCTGCAAATGTGGATCCACGTCTGAAACCAGACCACTTGCTGAGGCCATAGGCTCCAAGGTGGCAGTGGAGATGTGCTTTGACTTGGAGAGCTTGAGGACCACCGCTGGAACCTTCTGCTTAGGTATCTGACCTGAGGGGAGCTCAGGGGAAAATAAAGCAGGTGTACTCGAGGCTAAAGACGATCCAAACGAGGACGGTCTGATGAGACTCAAGGTCGGAGCCGTGGAAGCAGGAGGATCCTCGGTGGAAGGTGGGACCCAGGCAGCACTCGAAGTCGAGGGTGTCACTGAAGAGTCCATCATGAAGAGTTTTTCCACTAAAACCCAACGAGGTTTAAGGGCTCGTGGTTGAAGAGTAGCACAGCGCTCGCACAACTTAGGACTATGGTCAGGCCCGAGGCACCAGCGGTGTGGGTCTGTGAGAGAAATTGCACGCTGGCACTGGCTACACTTCTTGAAGTCCGTTACTGGCCGGGACATAGGAAGGAAGATAGCCGCTGCGAAGTCGAAGTCCGCAGGCTGCAGCTGAGTGGCCTGCCCCACCAGTCAGTTGACAAAGAAAAATAAAGTTTTCTTTTTTTTTTTTTAATTTAAAGAAAATAAGTAACAGTGATTTGTGACTAAAAAGAACACAAACCGCGGTGAGAGAAGGCACACAGCGAATGAAGTTCAGCGCAGAACGTCAAAGTACAGACTTTTCAGCTCCGCAGAAAACTGAGAACAGAGAAGACTTGCCCTGTGCTAGGCGGGAAGGCACTCGCGCATGCACGATGCGGCTGACTCGAAACTTCTGAAGTTTCTACAAGCAAGTATGCTTGCGAGGCTGTCCACATCGGGGCTCCGTGGATGACATCACCCATATGTGAGAATAGTCTGCCTGCTTGTCCTGGGATAACTAATGTTATGGTATAGAAAACATTTCATGATCGGTTTGAATTCCCACCTCTTTCGCAAAGTAATGGCTGACATGTCAGCAAAAATCTCCACCTTGGCTCCATCCCACTGAATCGAGCCGACTTTCCTTGTCGCAGCCAAGATGCTCTCTTTAATGGGGAAATGCAGAAAGCCCTGTGTATTCTCTTCAATTCTATGTGCAGCAACTCCACATCCGGATTTGCTAAACTAAAAAGTGCTTACATATTGCCTGCATGAGTTCTGCCGGCCAGCGATTCTGGGAGGCCCTGCACTTTTAAAACTAAACTCACAAATTATCCAGCCTTCATTAACAAACTAATAATTCTTTTTTCCTCTTCTTGAAATCTGCGATCCAATTCTCAAATTCTTTTTACAATCCCCGCAATCCGTGAAATCTTTTACAATACTACTCATAAATCGATATTTTCCATTATGGCTCCAACACTGTGGAACACTCTGCCAACAGTACTTAAATATGAAACATCCTTACCCTCCTTCAAGTTCAAACGCAAAACATTCCTATTCCAAGATGCTTTCAAGGAGGACTAATATTATTTATTTTTTCTGTAAAATTTGAAGACCCCCCTGCCCCGTCTGTGATTCCCCTTTCCCTTCCTTTTTTCTTCTTAATTTTATTGCAACTTTATTCCCTTCTCCCACCTGGAAATAGGCCAAATAGTCCCGATCTGGCAAGTTAAACTTCTGCTGGAGCATGGCAAAAGATAAGATCCCAGAAGTCCTCATCAGATCCCTAAAGTCCCGCAGGCCACTCTGGGCCCATCTATGGAAAATCCTGTTATCACTCCCAATTTGGAATCGGGGTTCAAATTGTATCTGGGCCAAGGATGACACCAATGCTCCGTTGCCCAGCTGTGCTCGGACGCGGTACCACTCCGTGGCCAGATGTTGCACAAAGGGATTAGCAAGACCTTGAATACAAGATCTAGAGTGTCTAGAAACCCAAAGCCTATATTTCAACAGCATTCTGTCCCCCGGGACCTGTTCCAACATCACCCCACTTTTATGCTCTCCCAATTCCCAATCTAATATCAATTTCATCTGCGCTGAATGGTAATACCATTCCAAATCTGGTAACCCTCTTCCCCCCATTGATCAGGTCACCCACAGCAAGGATTGAGATATCCTAGGGATCTTGCGTTGCCAAATAAAGCCACGCAACTCCTTTGTTAACCCTCGAAGCTCCCGGACTGGGACCTGCACTGGTAGTGTTTGAAACAAGAATAGCAACCTGGGTAGTACATTCATTTTCACAAGAGCTATCCTTCCCCACCAGGACAGCCAAAGGCCATGCCACCGTTGCAAATCCGCTCTTATGCGGCGATACAGGGGCTGGTAATTCTTCTCGTAAAGTCAGGTAATGTCTTTAGGGATATGAATACCGAGATATTTAATCCCATGAGTCGCCCAACGAAAAGGAAAACTACCCCAAATATTCTCTACCTCTAACGGAGTGAGGGTCAAATTCAAAATTTCTGTTTTATCCAAATTAATTTTGAACCCAGAGATTTTACCATACGAGTCAAAAAGCTGCAACAGATACGGGATAGAGACAGCAGGCTGTCCCACATATAATAAAATATCGTCCGCAAACAGCGCCACCCGATGTTCAACCCCATTCATCACAAACCCACTTAAATCGGAATGATTCCGGATGTGCATCGCCAAAGGCTCAATGGAAAGAGCAAACAATAAAGGTGAAAGCAGGCACCCTTGTCTGGTCCCTCTGCAAATAGAGAAAAAGTCGGTATAAGATTGATTAATTCGTAAGCAAGCCCTAGGATCATTATACAGAGCCCGAATCCAAGCTGTAAAAGTCTGTCCCAATCCCATGCGATCTAGTACATCCCATAGAAATCCCCAAAGGACCCTATCAAATGCCTTGTCCGCATCGACGGACATCAAAACCAATTTATCCGCGCGATGACTAGCTCCCCATAGCAAATTAAGGGTCCTCCTGATATTATCGTTCACCTGTCTACGCTGTATGAATCCCGCTTGGTCTTGGTGAATTAAAGATGGCAGCACTTTACCCAAACACAAGGCAAACACCTTGGCCAAGATTTTTGCATCTAAATTCAGCAATGAAATAGGGCGATATGGCCCACATGACAGGGGATCCCTTCCAGGTTTTAAAAGTAAGGTCACTCCAGCTTCCCCCATAGTAGGCGAAAGACGGGATCCCTGTGGAATCCCATTTGCCACTCGTGCCAGTAGAGGTCCTAACTGCTCAGCAAATTGTTTATAAAAACAACCAGTGTATCCATCAAGTCCCGGTGATTTCCCATTCTTCAACTTCTTAATCACTCCCATAATTTCCGTCACCTTAACTGGTTCCTGTAAATATGCACGATCTGGTTCCGACAAAGTCGGTAAAGGAACAGAATCAAGGAAAATAGCCTGAGCTTCCTGATCAACCGGGTCTGGAGGACCGTATAATTGAGAATAAAAGGCCAAAAACTCACTTCTGATATCCGAATCCACCATCTTCAAAGCTCCCGACGGAGCTCCCCGTATCCAAGTGATAGTAGCTCTATTCTGTTTAATCCTGATATATCTAGCCAAATGAGCTCCCGCCTTATTGCTATGTTCGTAGATTTGAAGTCGGAAACGTTCTCGCATCTTATCAATATCTTCAACCTGGAGTTGGTACAATTCATCTCGCACCCTCTTTAATTGAGTCAGTACTGTTGCTTCCCGTGTTTCCTGATGCGTCCTTTCCAGCACAGACAGCCTCTGACGCAACTGGAAGAATCTCTGGGTTCTTTGACGTTTGTATCTAGCCCCCCATTTAATAAGTTCCCCATGAACCACTACTTTTAAAGCATCCCATAATATAGCATCAGTGACCTCCCCGTTGTCATTCAGTTCTAAATATTCGGTTATAGTACGTGTTACCGCTGCAACAACTGGTGGAGATCCCAAAAGCGAATCATTAAGCCTCCAGTACTTGCAGCCTCCCTGATCCAACACACCAGTGCAGGCCACCCAGACGGGAGCATGATCCGAAATATGCAGGGGCTCTATTTCAGCTCGGGATATCCCTCCCATCTGATTTCGATGGATCCACAACCCATCCAATCTAGTATATGTATTTTGAGCATGGGAATAAAATGTGAACGTTTTCTGAGATCCATGAAGTAAGCGCCAACAGTCCACTAAGCCCAAGGAAGACATCAATTTGCCTAAGGCCCTAGCTGGACTGTTTAAGGACCTGCGCCCCCCGCCCGAGTGATCTAATACAGAGTCTGGGGGGACATTAAAATCACCCCCTAGGTAAACCGTCCCTTTAACAAAAGAGCGCAGATTGGATTGAAGACCTCTAAAAAAGGCAACCTGACTGGAGCACGGACCATATATATTGATGATAGTCAGCAGTTGACCTTGTAATATTCCTTACACGGCCAGACATCGCCCCTCTTTATCCCTATATATGTTGTCCACCTGAAGGCCCAATCCCTTTCGCACCAAAATGGCCAGCCTTCCCACCCTTTTAGTGGCTCCCTGTCCTTGGTGTGTCCAGATCAAATCAAATTGGGGTCTTTGAAGAAGACCAGTGTCCCTGGGTCTTAAATGTGTCTCTTGGAGCAAACAAATATCCCATTTCATACATCGTAATTCTCGAAACACCATGCTCCTCTTGCCGGGACTATTTAGCCCATTAACATTCCAGGATCCAATAAGAATCTCCGATTCCCCATCCCCTACTCTCTGCCCGGCTGGCTCGCGCCTTCTAGTCATTCCCCTCCCACCCCCCTCCCCCCAGCCGATCTGCCTAACTTGGAATCAGCCATTATGAGAAAAGTACGTCATAACAAAGAGGCTCATCTTGATCGCTATCAGGCAGCCTGTTCCAGGTATACAGCACGGCAAGAAAGAAGGGACGGAGTCTGGAGTTGGCAATGGAGGAGAAGGATACAGAAAAGAGGGACTCACCCAATGAACAGAGTTCATGGGGGGGGGGGAAGGGGAGCATAGGGGAAGATAAATGAAGAGAGTGGAGTGGGAAGTAAGGAAAGGAGAAGAAATATGCCAGAGCATAGTGGAGGGGGTTGAGACAGAAAAATGGAGATGGGGTAAAGCTGAAATGAATCATGTACAAAGGAGAAAGGGCACAGGATATACAGTTTATTGAAGGACATAAAAAGAGGGAACATGCTGCATGGAAGAGAGAGAGGGTGGACAATAGATGGAAGGGGTGGGTAGAGAGAGGGCAGAGGCTGGGTGGAAGGGGCAAAGAAAGAGGGCAGATAGATGTTGCATGGAAGGGATAAAGGACAAACACTGTATAGAAAGAAGAGAGTGGAGAAGATGAAGCAGAAACGACAAAAGGTAAAAAAAATTTTGTTGCTTTACATATTGATAAGTTTATAAGTAGGAAATGGAAATAAAGCAATTTTTATGGGGACTAAACCCCTTTCCTCAGATCAGGACAGCATAATAACAGTATACTGTACTGTCTTGAAGAAAGATTTGGCCTCTGAAAGCTAATTAAAAAATGGATTAGTCCAATAAAATGGTATTTTCTTATTTCTCATTATTTGTTTTACTTCTATTTGTTAATTTGTAAAGTGGTGATTATGTATCAGGTTTTAAATTTACATCTACTGTCTATATTTTGCACAGTATTAGGGGACATGTGTCACTGTTTCTGTGGTGTTGCATTGTATGCAGAGTCTGATTTCTTGGCGTTTTCAGATTAACTTTTGTCTACATATTTTTATTTTTAGTTTGTGATTATTCCATATTGGGCGAGTGTGTTTCTGTGTTCTTTATGTATGAAAAGGACATGGTTTTCTGTTAGCATTAACTGTACAAAATCAATTGCCTGTGCATGATTAGGCTTATTTAGATTTACAATTCGTGTGGTGTTCTAGTGCTCACTGCAGTGTTTAAGATGCTGCCTTTTCCTAGGTGCACCCTTGTTGTGTGACTCATGGATTATTACTAAAAAAAATTTTTATATAGAGGAGGAGGTTGTTAAAAAATAATCAGCACTGGCTGTCATATATACTAGGTACGCCACTGGATTTAATGAGCCTATTCTAACCACCAAATTTCCCTGTCCCGCCCCACCCCACCCAGCTACTTTATCATGCCACCCATGGAGAGAGATGTGGTGGGGGCAGTTGGGAAGAGAAAGGGAGAGAAGTTGGATCTGGGGATGGAAGGGAGGTAGGGAGAAATTTTAGGCCTGTGGATGGAAGGCAGAGAGATGCAGCATCTCTCTTTTTTTTCCCTCCATCTCATTGTTCAGCATCAAAGGGGGAGGGAAGAAGAAAAACAGAAAAGAGAGGGAGCAAAATGTTGGACCATGGGGATAGAGGAGGAGAGATGGACCCATGGGAGGGCAGGAGGGATGAGATCTGGGATAAGAAAGGGGATGGAAAGAAAGGGACAGGGAGTTATAGCCTGACCAGTGGGGAGAGGGATGGGATTCTGAAAGTGGTGAGCCATGTGGATGAGGTCAAAATGGAGATGACAAGATGAGAGAGAGCAGTGAGTGGTAGAAATGTGATTATGGGGAGTAGAAAGAAAGAAAGAAATAGGAGTCTGGGAAAGGAGTGAGATGGGAAATGGGAGAGCTAGGGACTGAGAGAAGATGGAGAATTGAGAGGTAGCTGATCATTTAAAATGAAGAAAGGCGAGAAAGAAGGCAAGATTTGCGTGGACAGAGGCAGAAAAGAAAAAGTTAAGAAAGCTGAAAAGAAAAAAATCAATACGTTGGAGACAGGCATAAGAAGGAAATGGAACGAGAGAAGAGGAGAAAATAATACACAGCAGACACTGGAAAGAGAATTAGTTGAAGATAGACAGAAAGCAGAAAGAAAAACTTGGACCAAGAGGATGGAAAAACAAAATATCCAGACAACAAGGTAGAAAAAATAGTTTTATTTTGAATTTATTAACTGGTATATGTTAGCTTTGGGATATGTGCATCACAATTATTTTTATATTCAGTAGCGTAGTCATATACTGTACAGCTGATTTGGGGGAAGGACTGGAGCCCAAAATTAGTGGATGGGCACCAGTTTCTCCCCGCCTGAGTGCAATTTACAAATACTAGAGCTATTGGGGATCCCCAAGCCCTGCCACCTGAAGACATCTTCCTCCAGTCTGACAACCCAAAATCTCCAAGCTTTGCAGCCAATGGCAATATCCTCAAGCTGTCACTGCTTTCAAGCATGCATGAAAGCCAAGGTGGGGGGGAAGGGAGGAGGGAAGGCAGCAGCTCTGCAATATTGCTGCCACCTGCAGAACTTGGGAAGTTGAGGGGGAGGAGGTGGCCGTCAGTTGGTGAGGTTTGAGGATCCCTACTAGCTACAGCAGGGGAGATGTTCATTTTGAGGGAGCCTAAGCTCAAAGTGGGAGGCCCAAAAAAGCAATAATATTTACCCTGACTGAACGATCCTCCACGTGCATCGATGACAGCTGATGCAGCATCCCCGCTCTGATGAGGCTCACCTCTGAAGAGGCTCACAGTAGCTGTAATAGAAGTGAATGGGAAAACCAGGAGTGCACATCCCTGCTCATCAGAGTGGAGATGCGGAAGCCTGTGGCTGCTTCCACTGTCAGCGGTGTACGTGGAGGATCACTCAGTCAGGGTAAGTATTACTGCTTTTTGGGGTTCCTCTCCACAGTGTTCCTTTAATGAAGGTTTATTATTAGATACGTACATCTTCTATATTAGTGATTGCAAATTTAGGACCTGCTCGGCCTTTTTTTTTTTTTTTTTGCTCATCAGCTAGTGTTAGTATTTGTGCGGCCCCAGAAAAAATTTTTTTGTCCAATGCGGCCCAGGGAAGCCAAAAGGTTGGACACCCCTGCCCTACTCCTTCACTGTGAGCAGGGAGAGGTAATTTGCATAGCACCATATTTGCACCACCAAATTTCCCCATCCTGCCCCACCCAGCTACTTTTTCGTGCCACCTGGCTGGAAAAAATTTCTAGGGAGAACAATGCTGTATATACAGATATTATTAGTAAGTTGTTTAAATATAACTCAATACTTAAATACTTTAGGGCTTTCTTTTGACTAAAAAATATTTACCTCAAATTGTAATAGGTGACTTACACAAAAAGTTAGACCTTTTTTCAGAACTGTTCAGCCCCTCCCCTTCTCAATACTGAGACAGAGAGCTGCAGACTGCTAACGTGGTTCCTGGGGATTAGAGGAGAATGGATGTGGTCCCTATTCACAAAAGTGATCACAGGGATGAAGCGGGAAACTACAGGCCGGTGAGCCTCACTTCGGTTGTTGGAAAAATAATGGAAGTGTTGCTGAAAGAAAGGATAGTGTACTTTCTAGAATCTAATGGGTTACAGGATCCGAGGCAATATGGCTTTACAAAAGGTAAATCGTGCCAAACGAACCTGATTGAATTTTTTGATTGGGTGACCAGAGAGCTGGATCGAGAACATATGCTATATGTAATTTACTTAGATTTCAGCAAAGCCTTTGATACGGTTCCTCATAGGAGGCTGTTGAACAAACTTGAAGGGCTGAAGTTAGGACCCAAAGTGGTGAACTGGGTTAGAAACTGGTTGTTGGACATACGCAAGAGGGTGGTGGTTAATGGAAGTCGCTCGGAGGAAGGAAAGGTGAGTAGTGGAATCACTCAGGGTTCGGTGCTGGGGCCGATCCTGTTCAATATGTTTGTGAGTGACATTGCTAAAGGGTTAGAAGAAAAAGTGTGCCTTTTTGCAGATGATACCAAGATTTGTAACAGAGTAGACACCGAAGAGGGAGTGGAAAATATGAAAAAGGATCTGCAAAAGATAGAGGAATGGTCTAATGCCTGGCAACTAAAATTCAATGCAAAGAAATGCAGAGTAATTCATTTGGGGATTAATAATCGGAAGGAACCGTATAAGCTGGGAGGTGAGAAGCTGATATGCATGGACGGGGAGAGGGACCTTGGGGTGATAGTGTCCGAAGATCTAAAGGCGAAAAAACAGTGTGACAAGGCAGTGGATGCTGCCAGAAGGATGCTGGGCTGTATAAAGAGAGGCGTAGCCAGTAGAAGGAAGAAGGTGTTGATGCACCTGTATAGGTCATTGGTAAGGGCCCACTTGGAGTATTGTGTTCAGTTTTGGAGATCGTATCTGGCAAAGGACGTAAGAAGACTTGAAGCGGTCCAGAGGAGGGCGACAAAAATGATAGGAGGCTTACGCCAGAAGACGTATGAGGAGAGACTGGAAGCCCTGAATACATAGAAACATAGAAACATAGAAATAGACGGCAGATAAGGGCCCACGGCCCATCTAGTCTGCCCACCTTAATGTCCCTCCCCTACCTTTGCCCTGTGAATAGATCCCATGTGCCGATCCCATTTGGCCTTAAAATCAGGCACGCTGCTGGCATCAATCACCTGTAGTGGAAGACTATTCCAGCGATCAACCACTCTTTCAGTGAAAAAGAATTTCCTGGTGTCACCTCGTAGTTTCCCGCCCCTGATTTTCAACGGATGCCCTCTTGTTGTCGTGGGACCCTTGAAAAAGAAGATATCTTCCTCCGCCTCGATGCGGCCCGTAAGATACTTGAACGTCTCGATCATGTCCCCCCTCTTTCTGCGCTCCTCGAGCGAATATAGCTGTAATTTGTCAAGCCGTTTTTCGTATGGTAAATCCTTGAATCCCGAGACCATCCGGGTGGCCATTCTTTGCACCGACTCCAGTCTCAGCACATCCTTGCGATAATGCGGCCTCCAGAATTGCACACAGTATTCCAGGTGGGGCCTCACCATGGATCTATACAATGGCATAATGACTTCCGCCTTACGACTGACGAAACCCCTTCGTATGCAGCCCATGATTTGTCTTGCCTTGGACGAAGCCTGCTCCACTTGATTGGCAGACTTCATGTCCTCACTGACGATTACCCCCAAGTCTCGTTCTGCTACCGTTTTTGCTAGGATCTCGCCATTAAGGGTATAAGACTTGCATGGATTCTGGCTGCCCAGGTGCATAACTTTGCATTTTTTGGCATTGAAGTTGAGTTGCCATGTCCTAGACCATCGCTCCAGTAGGAGTAGGTCGTGCATCATGTTGTCGGGCACTGAATCTTCGTCTGTTGTGCATTTGCCCACTACATTACTCAGTTTGGCGTCATCGGCGAATAATGTTATTTTACCTCGAAGCCCTTCTGCCAAGTCTCTTATAAAGATGTTGAATAGGATTGGGCCCAAAACTGAGCCCTGTGGTACTCCACTAATCACCTCCGTCATTTCGGAGGGGGTGCCGTTCACCACCACCCTTTGGAGCCTACCTCCAAGCCAGCTCCCAACCCATTTCGTCAATGTGTTACCTAATCCTATAGAACTCATCTTGCTTAGTAACCTGCGGTGTGGTACGCTATCGAATGCTTTGCTAAAGTCCAGGTACACGATGTCCAGGGACTCCCCAATATCCAGCTTCCCCGTTACCCAGTCAAAGAAGCTGATCAGGTTGGATTGGCAGGATCTCCCCTTAGTAAATCCATGTTGTCGGGGATCCCGTAGATTCTCCTCATCCAGGATCTTATCTAATTGGTGAATATGTATAACCTAGAGGAAAGGAGGGACAGGGAAGATATGATTCAGACATTCAAATACTTGAAGGGTATAAAAGTAGAACAAAATATTTTCCAGAGAAAGGAAAATGGTAAAACCAGAGGACATAATTTGAGGTTGAGGGGTGGCAGATTCAAGAGCAATGTTAGGAAATTCTACTTTACGGAGAGGTTGGTGGATGCCTGGAATGAGCTCTCGAGAGAAGTGGTGGAGAGAAAAACGGTGACTGAGTTCAAAGAAACTTGGGATGAACACAGAGGATCTAGAATCAGAAAATATTAAATATTGAACTAAGGCCAGTACTGGGCAGACTTGCACGGTCTGTGTCTGTATATGGCCATTTGGGGAAGGATGGGCTGGAGAGGGCTTCAATGGCTGGGAGGGTTTAGATGGGCTGGAGTAGGTTTTAACGGAAATTTTGGCAGTTGGATCCCAAGCACAGTAATGGGTAAAGCTTTGGATTCTTGCCCAGAAATAGCTAAGAAGAAAAAAATAAAAAAATTTAAACTGAATCAGGTTGGGGAGACTGGATGGACCATTCGGGTCTTTATCTGCCGCCATCTACTATATGTTACTTTAAGCAGTTTGTATTTTAAGATGCTGTGATCAGAAGAGGGACAGTTTCAGTCTTTCCACTTGAATATTTTTGTAAGTAATATATTAGGAAAATAGACATTAGAACTGTTTTTTCTGTTCTTTTCTTTTCTCTACTTGCTCTTTAATTTCAGTATTATGGATTGTAAACTTAGGAATGTCTTTGTTAGTGATAGCCACACCTTACTACACATGGAATGTATGAAAAAGTGCCTTATATGGAAGGAAAAATGTTTTAACCAATTATATGAAGGTAGTAAAAAGCACAGTTACTTACCGTTAACAGGTGTTATCCAGGGACAGCAGGCAGATATTCTCTACATGTGGGTGACGTCATCCACGGAGCCCCGACGCGGACAGCTTTTCAAGCAAACTTGATTGAAGATTTCAAGTTTGTTGGTGCTGCACCACGCATGTGTGTGCCTTCCCGCTCCACTAGAGGGCGCATCCCCTCCTCGTGGTTTTCAGTTCAGATAGCTAGCAAAGAAGCCAACCTCGGGGAGGTGGGGGGGTTGCGAGAATATCTGCCTGCTGTCCCTGGATAACACCTGTTACGGTAAGTTTCAAGTTTAATAGTTCATTTGATTAATCGCTTAATCGTAATTCTAAGCGATGTACAATTTAAAATACATTCAGAGGGAAACAATACATTACAGACTTTAAATAATAACATTAAATTAAAAATAGTCCAACATACTCATAACATAAGGCAAAAAAGGGAAGCAAAATACAATTCATGATAGAAAAGCATAACAAAAAAGGGAAAATACATGAGGAAAACAAATAATGAAATATAATAGAAAAAAAAAAACAATGGTCACAAAATTAATAGATTAAATATCAAAGGCATCTTTAAAAAGAAATGTTTTTAGATTACTTTTAAATTTTCCCAGATCATGCTCAATTCGTAGGTAAATTGGAAGAGCGTTCCAAATCTGTGGAGCGGTTACAGAAAAAATAAACTGCCGTCTTTAGCAAAGGAATAGTTAGTAAATTTTGTTCGTTGGATCTTAAGGCTCTGCATGGATAGTAAGGGATTAGTAGTTTATATATGAATGCCGGTGTTTTATTGAGAAGAGATTTAAAAGTGAGCAAGCAAAGTTTATATGTTATCCGATGAGTGACTGGAAACCAATGTGCGTCTTTTAAAAGAGGTGTAACATGATCGAATTTTCTGGATTTGGTTATAAGTTTAATAGAAACGTTTTGAATAATTTGAAGGCGTTTAATTTCATTCAATGATATTCCTTTAAAGAGTGCGTTGCAATAATCTAGTTTGGAAATCACCAAGGAGTGAATGAGAATATTTAATGACTTTGGACATAGAAATTTTGAAATTGCTCGAATCTTACGTAATCTATAAAAGGTTGTTTTAACAATAGTACTGATATAATCGTGAAAATTAAGTTTGTTATCAAAAGTCACCCCTAAAATTTTTATACTGTTAACTAGTTGTAGGGGGACATTTTTTATTGTAATAGGAGCAATGAGAGTGAAATTTTCTTTCCATGGGAATAGCATAACATTAGTTTTTTTGATGTTAAGTGACAATTTGTTCGTATTTAGCCAGTGATAAACTAGATCAAGTTTTTCATTAATCTCCTGGATATCAGACATTTTATTGGTATCTAATGAGTGCAGAAGCTGAATGTCGTCTGCATATGCATAAACTTGAAAACCCACGGATTGACATAGAGTGACTAACGGGGCAAGGAAAATAATAAAGGAGAAAGGATCGACCCTTGAGGAACCCCATGCGTAGTTAACGAGGAATTTGAAGTTGTGTCTTTAAAGAAAACAGCCGAAGTGCGATCTGTTAAATAAGATGTAAACCAAGAAAAAACTTGGTCTGTAATACCAATGGATTGAAGTCTGCGTAGAAGAAGCTGATGATCGATCATATCAAAAGCCGCAGATAGATCGATAGAGATTAACAGAGTTGATTGGTGATGATCTAGAAAGTATTGAATAGAGGTGGTCATACCGATCAATGAAAGTTCCATACTATGGTGATGTCTAAAACCCATTTGATTAGGGTGCAACACGTTAGTTTTCTCTACAAAATCTGAAATTTGGTTGAAGACTACTTTTTCTGTCAATTTTGCTAAAAAAGGAATATTTGCTATGGGCCTATAATTGGATAAGTCATCAAGGCTAACGTTTTTATCTTTGACAATAGGACGAATAATGGATTTCTTCCATGCCAATGGTACCGTGTTTTGGTTCAGGCTTTCAGTAACTAAAGTGTGAATGAAAGGTCCAAAAATATCAAAATGTTGCTTTAGAATGAATGGTGGAATTAAATCAGCTTTAGATCCCTTAATATTAATAGATTTGAAAATGGATTCAATTTCTTTTAAACTGGGTAATTTAAATCTTGAGCACTTAGAAATTAGTGATTCTGAAACAGTTTGGTCGTAATCGTCTGTTAAAGGCTGGTTTATTGTAAAGGTTTTACTAATTTTGTTAATTTTCTCAATAAAGTGATCTGCAAGATCTTGGGAGGTGGGAATGGAATTTGCCGCTTCAGGTTGTTGTTTGTCATTTGCAATTGTTAATGAATTTAATATTGTATAAAGTACCGATGGATTTTTAGCTTTGAATATTTTGTCTGAATAGAATTTCTTTTTTGCTTGATTTATCTTTATTTTATGCATGCAGGAGGAGAGAGTGAATATCTTGACGAGTTGATGACCGGAGACACTGGATTTGGGGCTTCTGGTTTGCTAATAAGGATCGGATGACATCTGGAGAAGTTTCGCAGCCAAAGCAGTGAAGTCATTTCAAGCTGGACTTCAGTCTTGACTGTTTGTTTTTTATTTTTTCACTTTCTTTTTTAGTTTATGATATTTTATTTTTAAATCTCATTCATTGTTTTGCCACTTGGTTTTTGTTTCCTACTTTATTATTTAAATTTTCCAAGAATTCTATAGTTTCAACGGTTCTCCCTTCTGCTTCTATTTCCTATCTCCCCTCTTTTTTCAACCTTTCAAAGTCCTTTAGACCATTGTAGTCTTATTAGAATGTTTATTTTCTTATTTTTTCTCATCTATCTCTATTTTATTTTTTCATTACTCTACTAATTGTCATTTTTCTAGGTACTTTAGTTAGATTGTGAGCCTTCGGGACAGTAAGGGAATATCTAAGTACCTATTTTACTTATAATTTTAATGTACCCTATTGTCTATTTTTTCTGTAAACCGCTTAGAATCCTAACGGAGTTTAGCGGTATATAAGAAATAAATTACAAATTACATTACATTATCTTTATTTTATAAAATTTAGATTGCTCATTGTACATTTGTAGATTGATTTGAGTTTTATCTTTCCTCCACTTACGTTCTAAAGATCTCACTTGTTTTTTAATGAGGGAAAGTTCAACTGTAAACCACAGATTATGGATTTTACGGGCAGAGATTATCTTAATTTGTAAAGGAGCAAGAATGTTCAAAAGAGATTTTATTGCTGTGTTCCAAAGATTAGTTAGGTCATCTAAAGTGTTAGAATTAGAATTAGTAAAATCTAAGTTGAATGAAGAGCGGATTAATTCTGAAGAGAGGTTATTGTAGTTTCTAAAGTTAATTATTTGTTGTTTATTATGATTTAGGTTGTGAAAGGTAGTATATGTTAATGATATTAAAAAGTGATCAGACTAGGGAAATGGTAGGCAACCATTTATTATCAAATTTTTCTTTGCAGATGTTGATATTAAGGCCATATCGATTGTATGGCCAGCCTGATGAGTTGGGGAAGTTATTAGTGGATTTAAGTCTAATTGTTTAATATATGAAAGAATAGTTTTTGAATGATTATTATTGAGATCATCAAAATGAATATTAAAGTCTCCCAGAATTAAAGGGTTTAAAGTAGAACTACCAAAATCAAAAAGTAAAGATTGAAGTTGTGTGATATTTTCAGATAATATTGGTGGTGGTAAATAAATTAGGAGTACGTCAATTTTTGGTTTGGTTAATAAAGAAAATTGTAAAGATTCAATAGGGGAGTTAGTTGAGGAGTCATCAGTATATGATATTAAGTGCTCTCGAAAAATTGTTGCCAGTCCCCCTCCTCTTTTATTTTTTCGGTGACGGTAAAAGAATGAGAATCCCTGGGGACAGGCATAAGAAAGATAAGCCTCTTCCTCTTCGGAAAGCCATGTTTCTGTTAGACATAGAATGTCAAGAGAATGCTGAATAATTACATCTTTGATTAAATGATATTTAGTTTTAATGGACCGGGTATTAATTAAACCTATGTTAAAATGTCTAACTGATTGTTCTGCGGA
This sequence comes from Geotrypetes seraphini, assembly GCF_902459505.1. NCBI lineage: Eukaryota > Metazoa > Chordata > Amphibia > Gymnophiona > Dermophiidae > Geotrypetes > Geotrypetes seraphini. The sequence goes on along the minus strand of NC_047087.1, from coordinate 163,015,930 downwards.
AGATAGAGGTTTTAAAGGAAGAACTGAATGATTGGAGGGAAGTGTGATATTTAAGCGTTCCGGGGAACGTGAAGAAAATTGACAGAAATCAGATTTGAGTGGTCTATGTCCCCAGATTACTGGAATAGGTAAAGCATAATTATCCATAGTAGTAGGGTAATTAATAGGAGTGTAAGATGTAAGTATACTCAATTTAAACGAAATATCAGTAAGCAGAAAAAATATTGAATAAAAGAAAACGGCTCTGCGTGAGTAAGGCATCAAAATTGTGTACTTAAATAATGTAAAAATTTCCGGAACGCACTGCAGGATCGCACAAAGGAGCGCATTAAGGAGCAGGAAGAGAGCAGCGGATATTGGGGGGTGGAGCCAGGAGCGCATTAAGTCAGGAAGAGAGCAGCGGATATTGGGGGGTGGAGCCAGGAACGTGCCGCCGCTGTGCGGCGGCAAAGAAGTCAAGAAGAGAGCAGCTGGAAATAAATCAAAAGCAAGGTAAAAAACTAAACTATTGACTGAAACTTCAAATAAATGTAAAACTATTAAAACAAATATATACAGGTAAAATAAATTTCTTAAAAACGAAGTGCCATGCAATCAGCAGTGTCTCAAAGTAACTGTGCTTTATCCCAGGACAAGCAGGCAGCATATTCTCTACATGTGGGTGACCTCCAAGCTAACCAAAAAGGGACGGAGGGAAAGTTGGCAATTCAGGAAAAAAGATTACGCAAAACCGACTGGCCAAATCGGCCGTCGCTCCTGGACAAAGTATCCAGACAGTAATGAGAGGTGATGGTATGAACCGAAGACCAAGTGGCGGCCTTACAGATCTCCTCAATTGGCGTGGACCTGAGGAAAGCAACAGAAGCCACCATCGCTCTGACTTTATGCCCCGTAACCTGACCGCGCAGCGAGAGACTAGCCTGAGCGTAGCAAAAGGAAATACAAGCAGCCAACCAGTTGGACAAGGTGCACTTGGAAACAGGACGTCCCAACCGATTAGGATGAAAAGGACAAGAAAAGTTGAGGAACCTTCCGATGAGACTGGGTGCGTTGAAGATAGAAAGCCAATGCCCTCTTGTCAAGAGTATGCAAAGCCACCTCCCCAGGATGAGAATGGGGCTTAGGGAAAAATATAGGAAGAACAATAGACTGATTAAAATGAAAATCCGAAACCATCTTAGGCAAGAACTTAGGATGAGTACGCAGGACCACCTTGTCATGATGAAATACAGTAAAAGGCGGGTCCGCCACCAGCGTCTGCAACTCACTGACTCTGCGACCAGACGCGAGTGCAAGTAGGAAGATCACTTTCCAAGTAAGGAACTTCAGATAAGCTTTATCCATGGGTTCAAAGGGAGGTTTCATCAACTGAGCAAGAACCACTTTTAGATCCCAAACCATAGAAGGAGGCTTGAGGGGAGGATGGACATGCAAGAGACCCCTCATAAAACGAGAAGCCACAGGGTGAACAGAAAGTGATTTCCCATCAAGCTGCCGATGAAAGGTAGCAATTGCACTGAGATGAACACGAACCGAATTGGTCTTGAGGCCAGATTGAGACAATTGAAGCAAATATTCCAGAACAGAGGACAACGAAGCAGACAGAGGTTCCACACGATGAGAAGCACACCATGTGGCGAAACGAATCCACTTCTGAGAATAGCATTGCCTCATAGAAGCCTTCCGAGAAGCCTCAAGGATATCCTACACCAACCGAGACAACCCAAGAGAAGGGGTCAGGTACAAAGGAACCAAGCCGTCAGATGAAGAGACTGCAGATTGGGATGCAGCAGTGAACCCCGACTCTGAGACAGCAGAGAAGGAAAAACAGGCAGAAGTAGAGGGTCCCTGACACTGAGTTGCAGAAGCAGGGAGAACCACGGATGCCGAGGCCACCAAGGAGCAATCAGAATCATGTCGACATGCGCCAACCTGAGATGTACAAGCGTCCTTAAAATCAGAGGGAAAGGTGGAAACGCATAAAGGAATCTGCCTTCCCAATCCAAGAGGAACGCATCCGCCTCGAGACGGTCCGGGGAGTACATCCTCGAGCAGAATTGAGGCAACTTGTGATTGAGAGGGAAGGCGAACAGATCGATCTGCGGAGACCCCAGCGAACGAACACCTGACGCAGAGTCTGGGAATGGAGATACCACTCGTGCGGCTGCAGAAGGCAACTCAACTTGTCCGCCAGACAGTTGTGCTCTCCCTGAATATAAACCACACGAAGAAAGATGTTGTGGCGGAACGCCCAATCCCAAAGGCGAAGAGCCTCCTTGAAGAGAGACAGGGAACCTGTGCCCCCCTGCTTGTTGACGTAATACATCGCCACCTGGTTGTCCGTGAGCACCAGAACCACCCCGGTCCTGAAGCAAATGATGAAAAGCGACCAGGGCAAGGTAAATGGCCCGAAGTTCCAGCAGATTGATGTGATAACGATGATCTGCACTCGACCAAAGGCCCTGAGTCCGTAGACCGTTGAGGTGAGCCCCCCAGGCATACCCCGAGGAGTCCGTGGTCAGGACCTTGTGATGCGGAGTTGCGAGAAAGAGCAACCCTCTGGAAAGACTGGAAGAGTTGGTCCACCAACGGAGCGAGCGTCTCAAGGAAGGAGTCACCGCAATGTGCTGGAAAGCGGGATCCCGATCCTGATGCCATTGAGACGCCAAGGTCCACTGAGGAACCTGAAGATGCAGCCTGGCGAACGGCGTGACATGGACGGTGGAGGCCATGTGACCCAGCAGAATCATCTGCCTGGATGAGACCGAGTCCCACAGGGAAACCGACTGGCTCAGCCGAACCAGGGTGGCTTGATGAGGAGGAGGCAGAAAAGATCGTAGGCGAACCGTGTCCAGCACAGCCCCGATGAACTGTAGAGACTGAGTGGGGCACAGCTAAGATTTTGGGAAGTTGACCAGACTTTGAAGGAATAAAATAGTCCGACGGGTCGCTGAAATAACTCCCACCCTCGACGGGGCTTTGATCAACCAGTCGTCGAGGTATGGAAAGACCTGGAGTCCTTGGGACCCGAGGGCCACAGCCACCACCAAGAGACACTTCGTGAAGACTCGAGGGCGCGAAGCAAGCCCAAATGGGAGAACCCGATATTGAAGATGCAGGTCCCCCACCTGAAACCGAAGGAACCGGCAGCAAGCTGGATGCACCGGAACGCGAGTGTACGCCTCCTTCAGATCGAGGGAACACAACCAGTCCCCCTCGTCTATCAAGGGATATAGTATGGGGAGCGAAAGCATCCAGAACTTCTCCCGAACGAGAAACTTGTTCAGCCTCCAGCGGTCCAGGATAGGCCGGAGGTCCCCGGTCTTTTTGGGGACCAGGAAATAGCGGGAGTAAAACCCCCGCCCCCGCTGACAAGGGGGAACCTCCTCCACCGCCTGCAGGCGAAGAAGAGCCCGAGCCTCCACAAGAAGCAACGGAAGCTGTGCTCGGTTCAAAAGAGACACGCCGGGAGGACAGTCCGGCGGCAACTCCCGGAAATTCAGCAAATACCCCTCTCTGATCACCGAGAGGACCCAAGTGTCCAAGGTGACGCTTTCCCAGACCGGATAAAAGGCGCGGAGGTGGCCCCCCAATAGGGAGAGGAGCGGGACCCAACGCGGAGGAGGCCAGCCCCCTTCCGGCCAGCCCGTCAAAAGGGGTTTCATCGCAGCCAGGGTCTGAGGCTTGGGGGGAGCCCGCTGACGTTGCTGGCATCGAGGAGGACGCGAAAAAGCAGGCGTGGACTTCTGCGGATACCGCCGAGGCAGCAACCAATAGGCCTTGGGAGGAGTGGGCTTTGGCTTAGACCGCACCAAGGATGCAAAAGAACGCTCGTGCTCGGAGAGGCATTTTGTGGCTGCCTCGATAGAGTCATCGAAGAGTTCATTGCCTAAACAGGGAAGGTTGGCCAACCGATCCTGAATGTTAGGGTTCATATCAACAATCCGGAGCCACGCCAATCGTCGCATGGCAATCGCAAAGGTGGAGACCCTCGAGGAAAGCTCGAAAGCATCAAAAGCCGCATGAAACATGTGCAGATGAAGCTTCAACAGAGTCCACCAGCTGTCGAAACTCCCCACGGCGCAAGGCGGGCAAGTCCTCCTCAGTTTCGGGGAAGATGGTCGAATCACTGATCAGGGAAGGTATCAATGAGCATATAGAAAAAAATAAACTGATGAAAACAAGCCAGCACGGTTTCTATAAAGGACGATCGTGCCAAATGAATCTACTACATTTCTTTGAGGGGATAAGCAAACATTTGGACCAAGGTAACCCCATTGACATAGTTTATCTGGATTTCCAAAAAGCCTTTGACAAGGTACCCCACGAGCGCCTGCTGAAGAAACTGTGGACGGGGTGGAAGGGGAAGTCCACAGATGGATCCAAAATTGGCTGGCGGATAGGAAGCAGAGGGTAGTAGTAAAAGGACACTACATTGACTGGAAAGAGGTCACGAGTGGTGTCCCACAGGGGTCAGTGCTGGGACCGCTGCTGTTCAATATATTCATTAACAATCTGGAAACGGGCACGAAGTGCGAAGTTATCAAGTTCGCGGACGATACAAAACTCTCCAACAGGGTCAAAACTGTTGAGGAATGCAAAGAACTGCAGAGCGACCTGAACAAACTGTGCGAGTGGGCAAAAAAATGGCAGATGAGCTTCAATGTGGAGAAATGCAAGGTCTTGCACATCGGGAAAGGGAACCCCCATGTACAGCTATACGATGGGAGGAAGGGAGATGGGGAAAGGCACCCTAGAAAAAGACCTGGGGGTATTGGTGGATACAACAATGAAGCCAACGGCGCAATGTGCAGCGGCCTCAAAGAAAGCGAACAGAATGCTGGGCATTATCAAAAAAGGTATCACTACCAGAACGAAGGAGGTCATCTGCCATTGTATCGAGCAATGGTGCGACCACATCTGGAATACTGTGTCCAATACTGATCACCGTACCTTAAGAAAGACATGGTGATACTTGAGAGGGTCCAGAGGAGAACAACTAGGATGATAAAAGGAATGGAGAACCTTTCATATGCCAAAAGGTTAGACAAACTGGGGCTCTATACCCTGGAAAAGCGGAGACTGAGAGGAGACATGATACAGACATATAAAATCATGAAAGGCATAGAGAGGGTGGAGAGGGACAGATTCTTCAGACTAGCGGAGACAACAAAAACAAGAGGTCACTCAGAAAAACTGAGAGGGGACAGATTCAAAACGAATGCAAGGAAGTTTTTCTTCACTCAGAGGGTGGTGGACACCTGGAACACGCTTCCAAAGGAGGTAATAGGACAGAGTACAATACTGGGTTTCAAAAAGGGACTGGATGACTTCCTGAAAGCGAAGGGGATTGCAGGGTATAGATAGAAGGTTACTCTACAGGACAAAAGCGAAAAGCGTATGTGAGTTTTAGGGTAGGAGCACTATCAGGTCCTGGACCTGAGGGGCCGCCGCGTGAGCGGACTGCCGGGCACGATGGACCTCCGGTCTGACCCGACAGAGGCAAGTCTTATGTTCTTATGTTCTTATAAAAGGCGGGCAAGGATTTGACCAGAACCTTGAGATAAGAAGTGAATGTAAAATTATAATTCAAGACCCGGGTTAGCCATCATGGAGTTTTGGTAGAGGCGTCTGCCAAACTTATCCATCGTCCTCCCTTCCCGTCCAGCCGGGACAGCCGCGGACACCCTGGATGGATGAGACTTTTTCAAAGATGATTCCACTAGCAAAGACTGGTGGGAAAGTTGAGCTTTCTCAAACCCCGGGCAGGGGACCGTCCGGTATCGAGACTCCATCTTGGACGGAATGGCAGGACCGCATAAGGGGTCTCCAAATTCCAGAAAAAAGCCTGGCGCAGCACCAGATTCAAAGGGAGCAGTAAAGACTCCAGAGGAGGACAGGGCAGATCCATCTCCTCCAAAAACTCCTTGGTGTACTTGGAGTCCGACTGAAGGTCAAGATGGAGTGCCTTCCCCATGTCCTGGACAAACCTTGTGAAGGAAGATGGCCAACCGTCCGTCCAGCCCTCCATGGGGGTGGTCGAGCGAGAACGAAGCGCCGCCGAAAAAGAGGGAGAAGCCTCCCGAGAGTAGTGAGGCGGCCTATCTGTGTCCCCACGACCCGAGCCCATGACGCTCCGCTGAGAGAACGGGGCGGGGTTGAGGACTGTTGACGCTTCGAGGTCTCCCGAGGGGCGGACCCCGGGGTCCGAGGTCCGATGGCGCCGAGGAGACACACCTCGGGAAAAAGAAGGGGACCCCTGCGAAGCCGGGACCTCCCGGCACGGAGCCCCGGACCGGGAAGGGGACTTGAACAACCGGGGGTTGGACAAAGTCAACTCCGAGACCCGGAGAGCCCCGGCCGTGCGACCACCCAGGGACCGGCCCCGCCTCGGGGGAGGAGTCCCGGGGCCAAGCGATGAGATGGGGGTCGAGGCACGCCCTGACCAGCGCTTCGACCTCGGACGCCCCGAAGGCGAGGAACGCCTTGAGGGCAAAGGCGATGAAAGATGCCGAGACCGACGCACCCTGCCCTGAGGGGCCTCGACATGACACTCAGGCTGGTCTGCCACACGCGTTAAATGGGCCAAGGCCAAGGAGAGCTATGAGGAAATCATAGCCCGGAGCATATCCTAGAACACGGGCACCGACATCATGCTGGGCATGTCCCGTGCAGCAGTGCATTCCACCGAGGGCAACCTCGAAGATGAGTATTCCCTGGAGGCGGAAGCATGCTTGGAAGGCTTAGAGGGTCTCGTCGAGGCTGGCGGGATAGCACTCCCCTCATGGATGGCCGGAGACTCCAAGGTTGGTTTCTTCGCCGACACTGACCCTGAAGAAGGAAGAGGGGACTTACCTGGAGCTGAGGACTTCGAGGTCGAGGCCGAGTCCTTTGAAGTCGAGGGCAGCTTACTCGGAGCCGAGGTCGAGGCCGAGACCGGAGTCGAAACCACGGCCGGCTCCAGCACAAACAGCTCAGCCATGCAGGCACGACGACGACACAGGGCATGCGACTGGAAACTGGCACACCTGGGGCAAGAGTCGGTCGGATGATCAGCCCCCAGGCACAGGATGCACCAGCGGTGCGGGTTGGTTATGGACAGCAGTCGACCACACTGCGAGCACTTTTTAAACCCGGTAAGAGGCCGGGACATAAGGAAAAAACAGGCCGCGGCCGATCGCGGCCAAGCGGCCATGGCAACCCGGGAGCCCCCGGAATCTGAAGTGCAAAAACACACGAAAACTCGCATAGAACAAAGAAAAAAAAAAGCGCACAGCGACTCCCTAAAGTAAAACAAAGAAGCCATGGTGCTAGAAAGGCACTTAGACACGGAGAGAAAAACAACAGGGCTTTCTGGCTCCGCGGAAAACTAAGAACTGAAGACCACGAGGAGGGGATGCGCCCTCTAGTGGAGCGGGAAGGCACACACATGCAGCACCAGCAAACTTGAAATCTTCAATCAAGTTTGCTTGAAAAGCTGTCCGCGTCGGGGCTCCGTGGATGACATCACCCACATGTAGAGAATATGCTGCCTGCTTGTCCTGGGATAAAAAATGATGTCACAATTATTTTAGGTATATAGGTAAAAGAATTGGTACAGCAGATGAGATCTCTCTTCCGAAGGTTGAAATTACACTTCTGATTGAGACGTCTCCATTGCACATATCAACTGTTGTGAGCCTTCTGATACAAGATTATTCTGTCATTAGATGACTTTTAATAAACACATTTGATTGGAAATATCTATCTACTAATATAATAAAAGGCTAAGCCACGCATGCGCACTCCCATCGCGTGTTCCGTTTTCCGTGCGCTGTAGGGCACCGCAGATAGGAGTGCGCAAGCGCGCGAAACACTCTTTCTCCTCCCCCGAGGCGGATGTCGGCCGTGGCGGCTGTCGGTGGTTGCAGGCCGCGCAAAGCTCTCTCTCTCCCCCCCCCCCCCCCCCCCCCGAGGCAGATGTCAGCGGTTGCAGGCCGCGGGAGCCCGGACGCCATTTTAAAAAAAACAGGCAAGTTTTTAAAGTCATTAAAAGCCTTCGGCATACTTCAGGGCCGATGGCTTTTCAATCCCCCCCAGCACCGCCGCCGCTGTAGCTTTTAAAACCCTCCAGCTTTGTGGTTAAGGCCTGGCTTCTTCGGGCAGCAGCAGCACTTAAAATTCGCTGCTGTTGCCGGTTTCAGGCCTTCTTCTCTGGTGGGTCCTGCCTACTTCATGTTTTCATGAAGACAGGACCCGCCAGAGAGGAAGACCTGAAGCCGGCAACAGCAATTAATTATAAATACTGCTGCCCGATGAAGTTGAAGGAGGAAAGGGAGCAGAGGGGGAGAGAATGGTAGGGCATGGAGGTAAGGAGGAAGGTATGGGGGGAGGAAAATGCTTCACAGGGATGTGGGGTGGGAGGGAAATGCTGCAGCACAGGGAAATGGAAGGGCAGAAAATAAAAGGAAGGGAGGCGTACTGCTGGGCAGGGGGAGCAGGAAAAAGGGGCAGGGGAAGAGGTGCTGATGGACAGGGGGGGCAGAAAAATGAAGGGAGGCCTACTGCTGGACAGGGGGAGAAGGAAGCAAGTGATGATGGACAGAGGGGAGGTAAAACAAAGGGAGAAGGGCTGCTGCTGGATAAGGTGAGCAGTGATGGGGTGGTGGAGGACACAGGGTAGGTAAAAGGAAGGGAGAATGGACAGGGGGAGCAGGCAAGGGGTGGTGGTGGACAGCCAAGGAAAAAAAAAAAAAAAATACAAAAAGCGGCTAAGGAGAGAGGAAAAAAAAAAAAAAAAGACAGACACACACACATATATTCTAGCACCCGTTAGGGGATGAGCAGGTTGGGTGTCGTGATTATAAGCTCTTTCAAGGAGGCACGTGATGCAGTGAGGAGAGCAGACCGGTGTTTGTAGCTCCCGGACCCCCGCGCAAGCACTCGAGAAACACTTACTGCTGGTGACACTCGGTGGCTCCGTGATACACTCTCTTTTGCGGGTCAGCATATGGACCCGTTTGTGTCCAAATCTGGGGGCAGTCGATCCACTCGAACGGCTGCAAAATTGAAGGACAAAGTGAAACCGGCAGAAGACAATATGGCGGAGGCGGGACTTCCTTTAACAACTGAGTTCACTGCAGTTCAACTACATCAGCTTACTACTGCAGTAGCGTCGGCAATGGCTCCACAAATGGAAAAACTCTCCAGCCAGATGCTGAACATAGAAAATCTTTTGGGGGAGACTGTATCTCGCACCACGGAGTTGGAAACACGGGTGGCAGTAGCAGAGGACCGGACTCAGAAGTTACAAGACCAGGTTACTTGCTTGGAACAGCGTTTAACTGTGAGTGAAGGAAAAATGGAGGACTTTGAAAATCGCTCACGGAGGGATAATTTACGTTTTATTGGTGTCCCAGAAACGCTGTTAGACCGCCAATTGGCAACTATATTTAAAGATTGGCTTACAGCTGAATTTCCTTTGCCTTCTGGTATGGGTTCTCTCTGCTTGGAACGCATCCATTGATTGGGCCGCTTGGAAACAGAGAGGCAGCGGCCCAGAGTAGTGATTGCTAAATTACATAACTATCTCCATAAGGTTGAAATACTGAAGCAATATCATCTTCGCAGAGACACTCTTAAATATGGCGATGCGCTTATCTATATTTTTCAGGACTACTCTGTAAATCTGCAAGCTAAAAGGAAGAAGTTTCAACCCTTATGTACAACATTGGCTGAAAAACAGATAAGATTTCTCTTTCTATATCCTGCAGTTCTTAAAATCCAAGTTAATGGCATTTGGAAAACTTTTGACTCTATAGAAGCGGCACAATCTTTTGTGTCTACTATTACTTAACTCTGATCTTGGAAAAATGCCGAAAGGGTGGTCGATCATTGGAACGAGCTGCCTCAGCAGGTGATTGAGGCCAACAGCGTGTCAGATTTTAAGAGAAAATGGGATATTCACGTGGGATCTATAGGGGAGTAAAAGTCAGGGAGTGGGTCATTGGTATGGGCAGACTCGATGGGCTATGGCCCTTTTCTGCCGTCAATTTCTATGTTTCTATGTTTTTGATTTTTCTTATTATTATCACTTGATTATCTTTGACTGTTTGAGTGCTTGTGCGGGGGCCCTTTGCATTTTGGTGTTTTTCTCAGGACCACCCTAGATGTGGATCCTGTTGATGGGTTTTGTTGTGTGGGGGGGTCTTTTGGGGGGTAGGATGGGAAGTGGGAGGTTGGATAGGGGAGGTAAGGGGGGATGGACGAGTTGGAGTTCCTGAAGAGGTTACAAGGTTTACAAATATATGATGTATACAATTCTTTTCATAATATAGGACATATATTAGCTTATTGTCAAATATTGATAAGGTATATATATTACCCTGGAGAGGCTGGGCTCCTGGGGTTTGATTGCACACGATTTAAACTATATTTTTTCACCTTAGGACATGTCAGGCCCATTGCTTAGGCTGGTCTCCTGGAACGTGGGGGGTATTACCTCCCCAATTAAAAGACAAAAAATCCTAGCTTCATTACATCGCATTTCTGCAGATCTTGTCTGTCTCCAGGAGACCAGACTGACTGATGAGGAACATTTGAAGTTGAAAAAGTCCTGGGTGGGAGATATCCATTTTGCCTCGTCCACAGGATGCCATGGGGGGGTGGCTCTGCTTTTACGGAAATCTTCCCCTATTAATGTTCAGATATTGGAAAAAGACAGGTCCGGAAGATATCTGTTGGCCAGGTTACAGATAGGTACATCTTATTATCTTTTATTAATAGTTTACGGGCCTAATTCTCTTGAACTATCTTTCTTCCTGAAACTGATCACTATTTGTACGAAATACTTCTCTGATCAGCTTTTAGTCCTCGGGGATGTTAACTTGGTTATGGATCCTGAAATTGATAAATCTTCAAAACCTGTTACTTCTTTGGGGACTAAGGGTGTTCTTACAAATTTTTGTACAACTTTAGATCTAGTAGACCCTTGGAGGCTACTACATCCAGAGGTGCGTGATTATACCCATTTGTCGCGAGCCCACGGTACATGGTCTAGGTTGGACTACATTTTGGTCTCTTCTTTATTTTCGAGGGTAATGGCGGCTCGAGTGGGCTCGATACAAATTTCTGGGCTCGATGTGAGCTCTGTTCGAGCCCATCGTTGGCGATTTCCTGCATATTTGAGGCAAGATGATGACTTCCAAAAGTTTTTGTTAGAAAAATGGGAGGATTATATTGCCACAAATGGACTACACCAGGGAGATCCACATTTATTCTGGGAAACAGCTAAGGCTGTCCTTCGGGGTCATATTTTAGCTTATACCTGTTCCCGTATGCGTAAATTAAATAAGTCCATTATAACTTTGGAACATTCCTTACGTTTAGCTAAGAGGGCTCATATAGCTAATCCTTCTATATCAACTAGAGAACAATACTTGACTACACAGGCAGCATTAAATACCCTTTTGCATTCCCGATTCCAACGCTGGTCTACCTACCACCGATATATAAATTTCAGCGTTTTGGTAATAAATCGGGTAAGCTGTTGGCCAGAATGGTGGATAACCAGATGGGACATAAACCGATTTTGTCCTTGCGTACAGCGGATGGTTCAGTTGCGTCCAGTACGGATAATATTGCTCGGGTTTTTTATGAGCATTTTTCAAATCAGTATAGTTCTTTTTCTAGTCCTTCAGTAGAAATGATTAATGATTACCTTCATGCATCGGGTATGCCATGTTTAGAGGAAGCAGACATTGACCATCTAAATAGACCATTACATACATTAGAGTTACAACGTGCTATTCGATCTAGTAAAATGGGCACTGCTCCGGGTCCAGATGGTTTCCCTGGGGAATTTTACAAGATGTTGGAATCACATCTTAACACTCCTTTATTGGCCTATTTCAATGAATCCATAAAAGTAGGAGCTTTTCCAAAATATGCTAATGAGGCATCAATGGTCTTGATTCCGAAACCTGGGAAACCACCTGATCTCGTAGGATCATATCGTCCCATTTCACTTATTAATGTAGATCTTAAATTGTTTGCCCGCATTTTGGCGGATCGTCTTCTTCCGTTAATACCTACTCTGATCCATAGTGATCAGGTGGGCTTTGTCCCTGGGCGTCAGTCGATACTGAATGTTAGAAAAATACTTTTGGCCCTTGCTTATGCACAATCTATTCAGGAGCTCACCCTATTAGGCAGTTTAGACGCGGCTAAGGCCTTTGATAATGTCTCATAGCCTTACCTTTTTCAAACCTTGGACCACATAGGGATTTCAGGATTTTTTCGAGCAGCGATTATGTCTCTTTATGTTGACCCGACAGCCTTCTTAATGGTTAATGGCATTTTTTCAGATACCTTTTCCGTTAACCGTGGAACTCGTCAGGGGTGCCCACTGTCACCTTTAATTTTTATTCTTACATTGGAACCATTATTATGCACTTTGCGACATTCCGAGGAAGTGAGTGGTTTAAATATTGAGGGACAGACTATTAAAACCTTGGCTTTCGCAGACGATTTAATGCTTGTCCTCACAAATTCGTCTACATCTCTTGGGGTTGCATTGGACCTTATAGCAGAATATGGGTTCCATTCAGGTATGATTATAAACTTAGATAAATCGGTGGCTCTTCCCTCACACTCCGCTATCCGAGATTCTTGGGAAGGAAATTTTCCGTTACAATGGGCTGATAACGCTATTAAATATTTGGGCGTGACTATTCCTGTTGATCTTTCTACCTTATATGTGTCTAACGTAACGCCTTTGTTACAGGCCTTAATGGTTAAACTCCAATTGTGGCAAGATTATCCTTTATCTCTCTTAGAGCGGGTGGCACTTCTAAATATGATTATACTTCCATCTTGGCTTTATGTGTTTCAAGTGCTCCCCCTATACTTACTCAGTCAAGATGAAAATAAGTATATTCGCCTTATTCGGCGTTTTATATGGCAGGGTCGCCGAGCTCGCCTGTCATACTTGCAGTTGGCATGACCTCAATATAAAGGGGGCTTGGGTTTATTAAATCTTCGACATCTTACAATTGGCTGTGGTATGCGCCACATAAACGATTATTTTCGGGGTACTTCTGTTTTTTCTAATACCGCGTTAGAACTGGGGTGCTTTCGACAGGAACATTTCAGTGCTTTTCTTCATTCTGTTTCCTCTTCATATCCTTTGGATATTAGGCTTCGGGTGTTTGGTTTACCAATACGAAAAGTGTGGAAATGGGTTTGCAAATTTCATGGTATTAGTGCAAAAGAGTCCCCCCTTTTGCCATTATGTAGCAACACTAACTTTCTTCCAGGTATGGGGTGCTCTAGGTTTCGTCAATAGGTGGCAAGGGGGCTAATCTTTCTATCTCACTTAGTATCAGATGATGGTGTTATGCTGTCATTTCAATCCTTGACTGATATATATGGTTTAACTGCTGTGGATAAATTTGCGTATATGCAGATTGCCCATTATGTTGCCACTTTGAATAGGACAAACTTGAAACCTGATCGTCAAGAATTACTGTCCACAACATATACTCTTGGTTCTCAAATGCCAGTTCCTCTCAAATTTCATTTGAGATATTTGAAGGATGAAACCCCCTTGCCAGACTATATTCATTTCCAGACTATGTGGTCACAGGATTTGAATGTGGTACTTCCAGAAGATACTATAGAAAGAGTTGTTATCCGATTGTCATCATTAAAAAAGTACACTTATTTTTGGGAAATGCAATTTAAAATATTATTTAGGATGTATGTATCTCCACATAGAGCCTATTGTGCTAAGTTTGGATCATCATCAAAATGCAATAGATGTGATTGCCAAATTGCTGATCTGGGCCATATGTTATGGTCCTGTATAACGATCAAAACCTTTTGGAGGCAAATTTTTGCCTTTATAGAGTCTCTTTGGACTGTGACTATACGACCATCTCCTCTTTTACTATTTGGTATTTCTCCTCCCTGTCATCCGAAGTCATCTGGACTACAATCCTTTTTAAAATGGTCCATTTTATGTGCTCTTAAATGTATATTTCTTAAGTGGTTGGATAATGATGCTCCTACAATCTATATGTGGCGTATTCAGATGACACAACTGCTTACTTGGGAACGTAGAGACATATCTGATCTTTCAACTGTCCAAGGAGAACGTTTCACACTCATTTGGGAACGCTTTTGGAATACGATTATTTCTTCTGCAAGAAGCCGAGTTTTGAACTGTTGACTGTGTCCTATTGTTATGCAATATTATTAATGTTTGAATGTCCTTTTGGAACTCCGACTCGTTCCTGGGGGGAAGGAGGGAGGTTATTGGGGTTGGTATAGGATTGGGGTAGTTTGGATAAAATGTTGTTTGGAACATTGATATACGGTTAAATTTTTGGTATTTGTCTCTTCTTATTTTTGTTCCAATAAAAATTATTATACCATATTCTAGCATCCGTTAATGTAACGGGCTATAAGACTAGTATAACCATATTTGTGCAATTATTGAATCCAGAGCATCAGCTTAAGCAGGATAAATAATGTCGCCGGCACGCTCCAGGCAGGGGGCCTGGGAATACTGGCCACAATTAAACTCTTGTGAGTCGCTGCGTGCCTCACAAGGATAAGTTATTTCAACGTTCAGTAAAAGGGACAACCTCCAAAACAATAAGTTCAATGTCAAATAAAGAATGGTTTTTAATTGTTCAAACCAAAAAAAAACACAGTAACTTGCTTGTCAGGATTGAAATAGCAAGGCTCCCATACCAGGAAAGCACAAAATACAAAAAAAACCAGTCTCTGGTTGAGAAACCAAAAAGAGTCCAAACTCAAACACAACTCTCTTCCTCAGAGGTAAGTTCTCATTTAACTCATAGTCCAGGTGGAGTTCATTATCAAAGAAAAAAGGAAAAACTTTTCCACCAAAACAGAGCTATAAGACAGTGTAAAATACTGGCTTCTTCAGCGACTGAAGGCTGGAAAGACAGTGTGCACCGTGTGGTCTTGAATTGCCAGAAATTAGGCCCACTATCCCACCACATAACACGGGGCTAACCCCACTGTCTTAGCATACCATAGTACACTTAACTCATAAAGGGAAAGCGCAATTAAGCTTTCAAAAATGGAATAAACAAAACTTCAAAATAAAAGTCCTTGCTTAATTCAGCATAGTACAAATCCACTCTTTAACATGAGTTAGAATAATTCAGTCTGAGAAAAGTTAGTCCAAAACAAACTTGCCATAAACTTCAGCAACATTCAAATACTTGCTTTTATGAGGCAAACCTCCATAGGAGCATTCTCAGGCATCAGCCCAACACTGGCTTCAGGACTTGTTTCCATCTCCATATTACATAGTTCCTCATTCAGACTGGAAGGTGATTCTTCTCCAGCTTCTACAAACTCCATGTCCTCTGGAGCTTGACTGCTATCAGGAGCTCTCAGCCCTGAGCATTGTGACCTTCCCTGCTGCTGTTCCTCTCTGTTCTGATTTTCTAAGAGCCTAGTCTTCAGGGAGAGCAGCTTGCAGCCCCGCCCCCAACCCTCAGGTGGAAAGGATTTCCGGTGATTCACCTTGTGATCCAGAGGGGGATGGGAACTTAGCACTGCTGCTCTCTTACTCCCTCTACAGGCCCTAGAAGAAAATTCGGTCTGAGAGGCAGAAAATGGGGAATAAGACAGATTATGGGCAGTGTCTGGATTTGCACTGGGACCTGTACTAGGGACACTCCTAGCAGGCATAGTCTGCTTATCACAATAATAAATGAAGAACTGAAGTACCGCGAGCCAGCGTTGGGCGGGAAGGCACTCATGCATGCATGGTGTGGGCAGTCGCAAAGTTTCTAAAACACTTAAAGTGGCGATACACTTTTACCACTGTCCGTACTGGGCTCCATGGATAATGTCACCCACATGTGAGAATATGCTGCCTGCTTGTCCTAGGATAACTACAGCTACTTCCTAACTTAGACCTACATCTACTAAATGTTCTCGCACACGAAAAGGATGAAAACCTAATTGTACACAGATCCCAGATTTCTTACCAGCAATTTCTAGACTATCTGAAATCATCATACTTCTAACCTACTTATTAAGAGCACAGATCTTCTCTCACTTCTGCATTCTTCTGCTTACACCTCTTGTTCTAATACTGAAGTCTCTGTTCTACCAGTACACCATTTCCTTTTTTTGATGGGAGTGTTTTCGTTATCTCATGTCACAAGATACAGCAGATGAAATAAGCTTATCACGTGTAAGCAACAATTTACCAGCAACTTATTTCTATAGCTTCAATTTAATCCCCTAATTATAATTCAGATTTATCTGTCTACCTCATTTATAAATATTTGTCTCCTTTTCTTCAGTTATAGGATACTCCTCAGGCAAATTATGTATTACACGGGGGAGGAAGTGACATCACGACCCGATATGGCTGCATAATTCGAGCGCTCCGTGTAGTTGCTTGATAAATTTATCGATTCTGGAGCTCTCATTGCCTATGTGAATCGGGAGTGAGCAGGTTGGGAGCGTTATCGATTTTGGACGATGGCCACGCAAAAAAAGCTGGAGAAATTTTGTTTCCCCATGGAGATGGGGGATAAAGTTGTCGCAGCGCCTGGGCCTAGTTTGGCTGCTAAAAATAAATCGCTGACGCCTGTTTTGTCGGGGATGGAAGAGGAAGGACAGGTGGCTGTGGTGGGTGATGGCGCTGTGGCTTCCATATCGGCAGCACCCCCGTGGTTCCAGGAGCTTCGGCAGATGTTGGGGGTTCGCCAAGATGTTAAATCGGCACTGGTGGAGATTAAGGCAGAGGTGCGGGAGTTGGGCACCCGCATGGCAGCCTCCGAGGATCAGGTGGCAAAGATGGCTGTGGAAGTGAAGGAACAAAAATTGTCTGTGAACTCCCATGACTCTTTACTTAAGGAATTACAAGTGCATGTGGAAGATTTGGAAAATCGATCCCGGAGGTGCAACATTCGCTTTAAGGGGATCCTGGAAACGGAGGAATATCGGGACAGTGTAGCTGTGGTGCGGGACCTTTGTGGTTCGTTATTGGGGCTTACTGATGTGACAGAGCAAAGTCGGATGCATATACAGAGAGCACATCGCAGCGTGGGAACCCCGAGAGGGGCGAATGTCCGGGACATAATTGCTTGTTTTGGAGATTATGGTACCAAGTAGCGCATTATGGCTAAGGCGTGGGGGTCCCCGGACTGGCGCTGGAAGGAGCTCAGAGTGGGCATTTTCCAGGACTTGGCTTGGGCCACACTTCAGAAGCGACAAGCCTTTCGTGATGTGACCCGACTGCTGAGGGACATAGATATCGTTGGTTGTTTCCATTTGGTGTTTGGCTTACTATCAACGGGACTTCGCGGAAGGTGCATACGGTGAAGGAGGCGTGTAAGGTGCTGCAGGAATTGGGGTGCCGTAATATCCCGGGGCCGGAACAGGGGCCTTCCACTTCCAATGCTACCTGAGAGAGGACTTGGAGTTGTATTTTTGGTCTTTACAGTTGGTTTCGGCCGAAAGAGTTGAGGCCAGGCTGGTGGACCCTTTTTTTTCTGAGTCTTTTTGGAGGTGATTGGGTTTTGGTTATGAGTGATTTGAGGGGTGGGTACGGAGTGAGTTTGAATGGTATGTATTAAGTATGAGAGTATGGATGAGTCTGGGGAACAGTTGGGTGTGTACTTCATTTCTTACCGGTATGACTGGTCATGGAAGATCAAGACCAGTATTGGCTGGGGGGAGGAGTAAAAGGGGGTAAAAGGGGATTTGGGAGCGGGGGATCCACTAATGTTAACTCTGTAGTTGCCTTTTGGTTGGGGTCATGGAATGTGAATGGGGTTAATAACCCGGGAAAGCGTAGTATTGTGTTGAAAGAAGTGTTGCGTTTACAATGGGATGTGGCTTTGTTGCGAGACACATTTGAGGGGTAGGGATGCTCATTTGTTGAATCACCCTGGTTTTGAGCGCGTATTTACACATCAGGAAGGGGGGGGAGAGGAAAAAAGGGGGGCTGGCGATTTTGATCCGTAAAGGTGTGGGGCTGGGCATTGATGGGGAATATTGGGATAAGGAAAGTAGGTGCTTGGCTCTAAAGGGCTCTTATCAGGGGCAGTCATTTACTATTGTCAACATTTATGGTCCCAATTCTAAACAGGCAGCTTATTATCATTCTTTGGAGGCGCCTCTGTTGGAATTTGTGCGGGGAGTAATTTTTGTGGGGGGTGATTTTAATGTGACCCGTAACGCTCTTTTGGATCATTCTAGGGGGGGGGGTTGGGCTATGCTAAGTCTCACCGGAAAGTTTTTTTGGATTTAATGTCTAAGTTGAATCTTTTTGACTGTTGGAGAACTACCCACACTATTCAGAGGAATTATACTTTTTATTCCCATGCTAATAGAAGCTATACCAGGCTGGATAGTATATGGGCTCATCGGAATTTATGGGGGGAAATGGGGGGAGGCAGAAATTGAGGGTATTCAGATATCTGATCACGCTCCGGTTTGGGTGTCCTGGAAGGGGTTTGAAAAGCAGAAAGGGCATACTTTTTGGAGATTAAATGAATCGTTGTTGGAGGATCCCAAGGTGCTGGAGGAGATTCAATTTACCATCAACCGGTATTTGGTTGAGAATGATACGGGAGAGATAGGGAATGGGATTCTTTGGGATGCCCTGAAGGCAGTGTGCAGGGAGTATTGATTAAATGGGGAGCGAGGAAAAAGAGATATAGAGGGGAACGGACCTTATATTTGAGGGAAGAGTTATTGCGCTTGGAGTTATATCATAAGGACACGACTGATCCAGCAGTTGAATGTAAATTGAGGGATGTATGTCGAGAATTACAGCAATTTCAGTTGGAGGATGTCGCTTTCATGAGAGCCAGATTGAAACAGTCTTTTTGAATATGGCAATAAATCTGGGACTTAGTTGGCGAGATTCTTGCGTAAGCGAAGATCAGTACATATGATCCAGGAAATTAAAGGGAGTGGTGGGAGGATATCTCGCACAGATTCTGATATACAGACCTGTTTTTTGACTTATTATACGGATTTGTACAAAGGGGTGACTAGACCTATGGGGAACATCTGGGTGATTTTTTGGATGGATTGACTCTACCCAGGGTGTCCCAGTTGGATTATGATAGATTGGAGTAGCCGTTTTCTGAGTCCGAGGTGCGAGGGGTGATCAGAGGTTTAAAACCTGGAAAGGCGCCTGGGCTCGACAGGTTCTCTAGTCTGTTTTATAAAAAGTTTCAAGACACCCTGGGTGCTTTTGTTGGCCAGAGTAGCGAATGGGGTTTGCACTGGTAGCCCACTGTCGGGTTCTATGGGTGATGCAGGTATTATTGTTTTACCTAAGCCAGAGAAGGAGGTGACAAATTGTGGGGCTTATAGACCTATCTCCCTTTTAAATGTGGATGTTAAGATTATAGCAAAGGTGTTGGCTCTGCGGTTGGCTCGTGTTTTACCCCAGCTTATTTATGTAGACCAGGCGGGATTTATACACCGGCGCCAGGTGCACGATAATGTGCGACGTACCTTGCATGTGATGTGGGAGGCCCAGCGACTACAGGGGGGGATGGCAGTATTGGCTACTGACGCAGAGAAGGCCTTTAATAGGGTCATTTGGGACTTTCTTTGGGCTGTTATGGCTAAAGTTGGCTTAGGTCCAGTATTTTGTAGTTGGGTACGAGTCCTGTATGCCAGGCCTAGGGCATGTATTAAAATAAATGGGTCTTATACAGATTTTTTTGACATCAGAAGAGGTACTCGGCAGAGGTGCCCCTTGTCCCCTCTGTTATTTGCATTGTCCACTGAACCTCTTGCAGAGGCGATCCATACGCATCCTGGCTTGCAGGGGGTTAGGGTGGGGGGCGTATGAACATCGCATTGCACTTTTTGCAGATGACATCTTGTTGTATATTCGAGACCCGGAGGGTACCCTTCCTATTATTTTGGATATTTTCCAACTGTATGGGGATTAGCAGGGTTTACAGTTAATATGGATAAGACAGAATTGATGGGTGTTAACTTGGAAGAGGGGGTGGAAAAGGGGATTATACGTGGCTTTCTTTTTCGACTGGCAGGGGAGAAATTTCGATATCTTGGAATTCAGATTACTAAGGATTTGACTCAACTTTATTCAGCTAATTATGGACCGCTGTTGGTACAGGTGAGACGAGATCTTCAGCAGTGGAGGGTGTTGTGGTTGTCGTGGTGGGGAAGAATAGCGGTGTTGAAAATGAATATCCTTCCCCGGTTGCTGTTTCTCTTTCAAAAGCTGCCTATTCCCCTTCCCAGGGGCCTTTTGGTAGGTTTGCAGAAAACCTTCTCCAGGTTTATTTAGGGATATAAAGCTTCTCGGTTGACTAAAAGGGTTATGTGGGCCCCTAGAGCACAGGGTGGGAGGGCGGTACCGAATCTCCTCTGGTACTATCAGGCGACTCAGCTTCGCTTTATTTTGGATTGGTCTTTGGAGGGAGTTAATTTGGGGGTGCAGATGGAACAATTTTGGTTGGGCAGCAGCCTCTGCGAGACTGGATTTGGAGTTCTTTGTCAACTGGGGATCGGTTGAGAGGGATGGAGAACCCCTTTCTTAAGCATTTACTTATTTTGTGGGGCTCGATGAGGAGGCAGTGGGAGTTGGGGACCTCTTCTTTGGCAGCTATATGTCGTGAACCAACTTTTGCGGTGGGAGGCTCTTCTGGGAATTTTGCTAGGTGGGAGAGGAGAAGGATTCAGGTTTTTAGGGATGTAAGGCAGGGTCATGAGATACTTCCCTTATAGTTAGAGGGGTACTACACAGGACAAAATGTCTTAAATAAAGGATCACTTACAGGTCACTGACCTGGGGGGCTGCCGCGGGAGTGGACTGCTGGGCACGATAGACCTGTGATCTGACTCGGCAGAGGTGATGCTTATATTTTGCAAAAGAGATATTCTTTGCCTCCTGGTGATTTTTTTTATTATTTACAACTTAGACATTATATCCAGGCCCAGGGGTGGGTGGTTGATTCTCCGGGGGGGTCAGGAACAAGTGGAAAATTTATGGGTAGGGTACCTCGTCCAATTTCTGTCCTGTATTCCTTTCTTCGGGGCTAGAATAAACCTATTTTTTCCTTTCGGGATAAGTGGGAGGTGGACTTAGGGTCTTGTTTGTTGGAGAGTGAATAGGACATAATATGTTCTGAAATACATAAAGCGTCATAAGAACATAAGAGTTGCCTCCGCTGGGTCAGACCA
Organism: Geotrypetes seraphini; assembly: GCF_902459505.1. NCBI lineage: Eukaryota > Metazoa > Chordata > Amphibia > Gymnophiona > Dermophiidae > Geotrypetes > Geotrypetes seraphini. The sequence goes on along the minus strand of NC_047087.1, from coordinate 162,994,714 downwards.
GAGGTCCATCGCGCCCAGCAGTCCACACCCGTGGCGGCCCATCAGGTCCACGACCTGTTAAGTGGTTCCTGCCTTTTCCTATAGCCTATCTCTAACTCTATCTGTACCCTTTAATTCTATCTGTATCCCTCAATCCCCTTATCCTTCAGGAATTTATCTAAACCTTCCTTGAACCCCCATTGCATGCCCTGTCCTATCACAATCTCCGGGAGCGCATTCCATGTGTCCACCACCCTATGGGTAAAGAAGAACTTCCTAGCATTTGTTCTAAACATGTCCCCTTTCAATTTCTCTGAGTGCCACCTTGTACTTGTGGTTCCCCACAGTCTGAAGAATCTGTCCCTGTCTACCTTCTCTATGCCTTTCAGGATTTTGAAGGTTTCTATCATGTCTCCTCTAAGTCTCCGCTTCTCCAGGGAGAAGAGCCCCAGCTTTTCTAACCTGTCAGCATATGACAGGTTTTCCATACCTTTTATCAATTTAGTTGCCCTTCTCTGAACTCCCTCAAGTATTGCCATGTCCTTCCTGAGGTACGGTGACCAGTACTGGACACAGTACTCCAGATGCGGGCGCACCATTGCCTGATACAGCGGCATGATCTAAACTAAACTAAACCTTGGGTTTATATACCGCACCATCTCAGTAAATGCAGAGCTCGGCACGGTTTACAGGAATTAGGATGAGAGAGGAACTCCAGTGGAGAGTTTAAGAGTTAGATGTAAAAGGGTGGGGAAGGTGGAGAGGCCTAAGAGGGGGGAAATGTTACAGTTTTGAGAATAGCCAGGTTTTTAGGTGTTTACGGAAAAGTTGGAGGGAGCTTGAGGATCGGAACGGGGAGGTAAGGTTATTCCAGATCTCAGTGATTTTAAAGGGGAGAGATGACCCAAATTTGCCTGCATGAGAAATACCTTTTGTGGAAGGGAAGGATAGTTTAAGAGTTTGGGAGGATCTGGAGGCGGTAGGGATTGGGGAGTTCCAGGATAGAGGGATAACACAGGAAGGATGCCATGTAGGATCTTGTAGGCTAGGCACACACATTTGAAGTGGATCCTGGAGATTACTGGGAGCCAATGGAGCTTAGACAGGAGTGGCAAGACGTGATCAAATTTGCTTTTCGCGAAAATAAGCTTAGCCGTGGCGTTCTGAATCCGCTGCAGTCTGTGGAGGCTTTTCTTGGTTAGGCTGAGGTAGATAGAATTGCAATAGTCCAATCTGGAGAGGATGATGGATTGTACTAGGAATGCGAAGTGTTTTTGGTGAAAATAGGGTCTGACTTTCCTTAGCATGTGAAGGCTGAAGAAGCATTTTTTTACCAAGGATTGGAGATGGTCGTTGAAGGATAGAGAAGAGTCTAAGGTGACACCCAGGACTTTGCTTGAGAGTTCAAGCTGTAATGAGGAGCCGGAGGACAATGGGATGGAGGAGGGTAGATGGTCTAATTGTGGGCCGAGCCAAAGGAGTTTTGTTTTGGACTCGTTCAGATTCATTTGTACTGTGAATGCCCAGGGTTGGAGGTTCGTTATGCATGAGGATATGTTCGTAGAGAGGTTAGTGAGGTTCGAGTCGGTCTCAAGGAGGACGAGGATGTCATCGACGTAAGTGTAAAGAGTTTCAAGGGGGGATAGTTGGAGTAGTTTCAGGGAGGACATGTAAATGTTAAAAAGGATTGGGGAGAGGGGTTAGCCTTGCGGGACACCACAAGTCGGGATCCAGGGGGAGGATGAGATGCCGCACATGTTAACTGTGTAAGAGCGGGAGTGCAAGAATTTGGAGAACCAGTCAAGAACTGTGGAGCTAATGCCTATCTCGGAGAGTTGGAAAATTAGAATGTCATGGTGGACAACGTCAAAAGCTGCGGAGAGGTCGAATTGTAGAAGAACAGCAAACTTGTTACGAGAGTGCAGTTGCTGAACCTTAGAGATTAGAGAGGCCAATAGGGATTCGGTGCAGAAGTTGGGTCTGAAGCCATATTGGTAAGGTAGGAGGATAGAGAATCTTTCTAAGTAGGAAGAGAGCTGGGAAGATATGATAGACTCAAGCAGCTTGGTGAGGAGAGGGATATTAGCTATTGGACGATAGCTGGATGCTATGGAGGGGTCCAGGTCAGCTTTTTTCAGTAGAGGGGAAAGTGCGATGTGTCCCATTTCAGTGGAGAATAGGCCCGATAATAGGGCAGAATTTATGAGTTCGGTGAGAGATGTGATGGCCTGAGTGGGGATTTTCTCAAATAGGTAGGAGGGGAATGGGTCCAGGATGCAGTTGCAAGATTTTAACTTGAGGCAGAGTTTAAGGATCTGAGAATCAGATATGAGCTCGAAGGCAGTCCAGGATCTGTCGGCAGGGATGGGGTTGAAAGGAGCTAGGGTAGGATTGGGTTCGGGGGGTAGCAGAGAGTTGTAGGAGACTGCGGGCAGGAAGGAGCGTCTTAAGGTAGTGATCTTATCATTGAAGAATTTTGCCAGGGCCTCGGCTGAAGGAGATGAGGGGAGAAGGGTGGGGTCATTTTTTGTGGTTAGGGAGCGCCAAATATTGAACAGTGTGCTATTCTGGTTGTTGGATCTGGAGATCTTATCTTCATAGAAGTTCTTCCTTGCTTTTTTTAGTATTGAGTTGTAGAGCTTGATATTGACTCTCCAGGCCTGTCTGTCAGATGTCCTTTGTCCTGGTCGTGATACCCTTTTTGATGATACCCAACATTCTGTTTGCTTTCTTGGAAGCTGCTGCACATTGTGCCGATGCTTTCATTGTTGTATCCACCAACACACCTAGGTCTCTTTCAAGGTTACTTACCCCTAGCAGTGATCCCCTCATTTTGTAGCTGAACATTGGGTTCTTTTTCCCTACATGCATGACCTTGCATTTCTCTACTTTGAAGCTCATTTGCCACTTTTTTGCCCATTCTTCCAGTCTCGCTAGGTCCCTTTGCAGGTCTTCACAGTCTTCCGTGGTTCTAACCCTACTGCAGAGTTTGATGTCGTCTGCAAATTTAATAACCTCACATTTCGTCCCCATCTCCAGGTCGTTTATGAAGATATTGAACAGGAGCGGTCCCAGTACCGACCCCTGAGGAACTCCGCTCGTGACCCATCACCAGTCTGAGTACTGGCCCTTCACTCCAACCCTCTGTTTCCTGCCCTCCAACCAGTGTTTAATCCATCGATAGACATCCCCTTTCACCCCGTGGTTCCCCAGCTTCTTGAGCAGCCGTTCATGGGGTATCTTGTCGAAGGCTTTTTGGAAGTCAAAGTAAATGATGTCAATGGATTCCCCATTGTCCACCTGGCTGTTAATCCCTTCAAAGAAGTGCAGTAAGTTCGTGAGGCACGACCTTCCCTTGCAGAAGCCGTTCTGGCTCGCCCTCAGCTGTCCATTGTTTTCTATGTGCTCGCAGATGCTGTCCTTAACCAGTGCTTCCATCATCTTTCCCAGAACGGAGGTCAAGCTCACCGGCCTGTAGTTTCCTGGGTCACCCCTTGATCCCTTCTTGAAGATAGGCGTGACATTTGCTATTTTCCAGTCCTCTGGGATCTCGCCAGTTTTTAAGGATAGGTTATATATTTGCTGGAGTGTTTCCACTATTTCGTTTCTCAGTTCTTTTAGTACCCTTGGGTGGATTCCATCCGGGTCTAGTGATTTGTCGCTCTTCAATCTGTCTATCTGTCGAAGGACATCCTCTTGGCTTACCTCTATTTGCTCCAGTTTTTCATCTTGATCCCCACTTATGATCTCCTCGGGCTCCAGAACATTGGATGTGTCCTCGCTCGTGAAAACCGACGAGAAGAACTTGTTTAACCTGTTGGCTACCTCTTTTTCCTCCTTTACCACTCCCTTTCTGTCTCCATCATCCAACGGTCCCACTTCCTCCCTTGCCGGTTGCTCTCCCTTTATGTACCTGAAGAACAGTTTGAAGTTTCTCGCTTCCCTCGCCAGCCTCTCTTCATATTCTCTTTTTGCTTCCCTAACCACTCGGTGACATTCCCTTTGGTGTTTTTTGTGTTCCTTCTGATTGTCTTCAGTCTGGTCCTTCTTCTATTTTCTGAACAATATTTTCTTGTCCCCTATCGCCTTTTTCACTGCATCTGTTATTCACACTGGGTTTTTTGTTTGATTCTTTTTGCACCCTTTCCTAAAACTGGGGACGTACAGGTTTTGTGCCTTGTGCACCGTGTCCTTGAGTATGGACCAGGCCTTCTCAACGGTCTCCAGCTTCCCTGAGCCACTTCTGAGTTTCTTCCCCACCATTTTCCTCATAGCGTCATAGTTCCCTTTTCTGAAATTGAGAGCTGTTGTCGTGGTTCTCTTTACCTTTGATGTTCCTACTTCTAATTTGCACTGGATCATGTGGTAATCACTGTTTCCCAGTGGTGCTATTACTACCACCTCCTTTGCGGGTCCCCCTAGTCCATTGAGGATTAGGTCGAGAGTGGCATCTCCTCGCGTCGGTTCCATGACCATCTGTTCCATGAAACAGTCCCTCACAGCCTCCAGGAATTTTGTTTCCCTTGTGCAGTTGGAGTGTCCAATGCTCCAGTCTATCCCAGGGTAGTTGAAATCCCCCATCACCACCACACTTCCGCTTTTGCATTGCTGCCTCCATTCAGCCTCCAGATCCTGGTCTTCGGCTTCCGGTTGTCCTGGTAGGCGATAGTACAGTCCCAGTTTTATGTCAGCCCCATTTCTTCCTGGTAACTTAACCCATAGTGATTCCAAACCGTTCGCCCTTATTGCTGTATCCATCCTGGTCGAGTGAATGGAGTCCCTTATGTATAGCGCTAGTCCTCCACCCTTCTTGTACGTCCTGTCTCTCCTGTAGAGTTTGTACCCTGGTAGGACCACATCCCATTTGTTGTCCTCAGACCACCATGTTTCTGTGACTCCAATTATGTCTAGGTCCTCTTTGTTGGCTATGACTTCTAGCTCTCCCTAGCTCTCCCATTTTAGTTCTTAGGCTCCTTGCATTTGTGTATAAGCAATTTAGGTCCCAGTTGTTTGCTTTCCCTGCTGGTTTTTCTCGTGGTTTGGTGTTCCCTCCGACCCCCTTATGGACTGTCGGCTCCCGAGGTTCACTTTGTTCTTCCTCCTTCTGCGGCATGCCTTCCCCGTCCTTAGCCTGCCTCCCCAATTTCACATGTCCCTCTATCTCCTGCTGTTCGTTCTTCTTTTTGCTCTCTAGTTTCACTTGTTCCTTGTACCCCTGTATTTCATCCTTTGGTCCTTTTTCACATTTTTCCTGTTCATCCTTAAGTCTCTCTCTACTTTTTCCCCGCTCAGTATCTTCATTTGAAACTCTTGTCCGAAGCGTCATTGTTAGATCGTCTGTCGGCTTTCCCCTTCTCCTCAGTTTAAAGCCTTGTCTATTTCATTATTGACGTTGTTTGCCAGCATTCTTGTTCCTGTCGTGCTCAGGTGCAGTCCGTCCCTCCTGAAGAGCTTGTTCTTTCCCCAAAAAGTGGTCCAGTTCCTTACAAAGTGGAAACCTTCCTCTTCGCACTATCTCCTCAGCCATCCGTTTATTGCTTGCAGCTCGGTCTGCCTCCTCGCATCCGCCCTCGGTACTGGCAGGATCTCAGAAAAAGCTATCTTCCTTGTCCTCAGCTTCAGTTTCCTTCCCAGGGTCTGGAACTGCTCAGTTAGTGTAGTCCTGTTGTAATTTCTTCTGCTGACATCGTTGGTTCCAACGTGGATTATCACTGTTGTCTCCTCCGTCTCAGCTCCTTCCAGAATCCTCTCGATTCTGTCGGTGATGTCCTTCGTTCTTGCCCCCGGGAGACATGTCACTAGCCGGTCCTCTCTCCCTCCTGCTATGTGACTGTCCACTTCTCTCAGGATTGAGTCTCCCACTACGATTGCTGATTTCCCCTTCTTCAGCTTCCTTTTTGGTCTCAGGTCTGTATCTTTGGTGCGGCCCACAGATTCTCCCTCTGGGTTCTTGTGGGTCTCTGCCTCCTCGGTTCTTCCGCAAGGTCCTTCTCCCGTGGCGTCTAGCGGATTCTGTCCTTCATCTGTTGGTTCCTGTCCCCTGGCGTCTGGTGGATTACGTCCTCCATCTGTTGGTTCCCATCTGTAATGCTGATGATCCTGTACCTGCACCATCCTGCAGGCCTCCTCGATGTATCTCTCGAGCTCCCTAACTTGCTCCTCGATGTGGTTCTCTCTGGTGGAATCCTCAGTTGCCCAGAATGGTTCTTCTGAGGTGCAGAGTCCCTCCAGCTCCTGGACCTTGATCTGCAGTCTCCCGACCTCCTTCTTCAGGCTTTCCAGTTCCTGACACCGACCACATATGTACGCCTGCCTCCCGGAGGGGAGGTAGGCATACATATGACACCCGATGCAGCATACTGGGAAACTCCGCTGGGCTCCTGCTGCCTCCATTTTACTTTTCTCCTTCCTGTAGTCCCTCGGTGTGTGGAGGTGGTGCCCTGGCGTGCAGCTAGCTGAAAGAGTAGAGAGAGAAGAGAAGAATGAGTAAGAAAAGAAGGAGTATGAGAATGAAAAGAAGTTTGCTGCTGGGTGGCCTGGGCTCCTGGCTCCTTCTCAAGGCTCCTTCGCAAAGACGCTCTCGCTAAGGCGAGCGCCTTTGCCGCTCGCCTTCGCCGCGCGCCAAACGGCTGCACGCCGTTGGCTCCCCTTCTCTTAAAGGGGAGCCCAGGCCCCGATGCGACCTCTGACGCGGTGGGGGTGGGCGGTGCTACATCTCACCGCTACCCCGATCCAGCTTCCTCCCCTCTGCTCTCCGGTCTGGTCTCCTCCCCTCTCCGACCTTGCCTCTCTCCTTTGCACTGCCCATCCTCTTCCGATTTGGCTCCTCTCCTCTGCAGCCGCCGAGATCGCAGTTGCGTGTTGGTTCAGAAGGATGCATATAAAATTGTATCTCGTTGGTATTATACTCCAGCTCATTTACACGTTATGTTTCCTAATGTACTTGATATTTGTTGGAGATGTGGGGAGGGGGGAGGGACCTTTTTACATGTCTAGTGGGATTGTGCTAAGGTCAGACCCTATTGGGTTATGATTACTGGACGTTTGACTGCCTGGTTGCGAGAGTTGGTTTCGCTTACCCCATAGACTTGTTGATTGGATCTTACTAACCTGAGGGATGTTTGGTGGCGCAGAAAACTCCTTAGTTTGGGCTTCTCTGCAGCCAAATGTTTGTTAGCCTCTTATTGGAAAAAGCCAGTGGTGCTTACAGAAGGGGAATGGAAAGATAGGGTGGGTCTTTATTACATATGGAATGTGTCATTGCTCAACAACATAGATATTTTGATGTGCATCACAAAGACTGGGATTTTATTTTTGGTAAACTTCAGGGTTGAGTATTGGTGGATTTTTGAGCGGGGAGGGAGGGAATGTTTTCTTTTGCAGGGGAGGAATGATGGATGGGTGGGGGTTGGAGGAAGGGGGGAGTGGACTGGGGAGGTTTGGTTATTGTATTGTTGAGGGGGGAGGTTTTTGCTGGGGGTATTTTGTTATTTGCTGTGAGGGAATTTTTGGTGGGTGTGCTGTGGGTGGTGGACCTTGTATTTTGATTGTCTTTTTTGTATACTGTTTGATGGTCCCGAAGGAGCTATTTGTAGATTTTGTTCACATTTTTTTCAATAAAAATTTGATACGAAAAAAAATTATTTATTACACATATTGGCATATGGCCCCCTAAATCCTGCTTAATATTATTATTCACATCAGCCTGTATAATCAGGTTTCAAAGCTAAACTAGCAAAGGAGGTTTAAGACGCAATGTTCTCTGCCTATCAGTGGAAGAAAAGAAATGAAGACTGTCACTACCATGCAACTTGTTAGGTTGCTAAAAGCATAAGACACTTCCCTGGATTTGGATTACCATTCCTCCTTCTACAGAATGTCCTTGTTCCTGCTGAAAGGTGCTATACTAAAATGCTACCATCCAAGATAGCCTAATTTGGAAAAAAAAATGGCAGTTAAAAGTATACATAAAAAACCTACTACTACCTTAGTCTTTAACACTTACATGACTTGCTTTTCCTGTAGATTTACCATGGTAGCGTTTCGAAGATTCGGTTCAGATAGCGAGACGCCATCTCCTGCTGAAATTGGGTCTGGTAACAATAAACCATTTAAGTCTCCATTGTAGGAGTTAGGCTTTCTTTGGCTCTCATTTCCTGAATCTAAATTTAAAAACAAAAACATAAAAATGAATTCAAATACAATTCTTTGAGAGTACAAAATGAAAAATTAGGTTCCTACCTGGATAATCTTCTTTCTGTTAATCTCAGGTTAATCTTCTTTTTGTTAATCTTAGGTCATCAATCCATTCCCACACACTGGGTTTTGTAGACGTGTGCTACTCACAACATTCAGCACCTCCCACATTGCCAATGGAATGTAATGTCCCCTTCAGAACATTCAAAGCAAAATTGATTGCCACTGTAACTCAGGAAAAAAAATAATTTTCAACAGAAATTTATAACATAACATGAAGGGACACAGTTCTGAAACAGGGTGAGGTCAGCACACTGATTTCTAAGCCCCTGTGAAAGAATGCCGAATCATTTCCTCTCCCCCTTACCTGTCACAAATTAACCCTCATCTTACTTAAGCAGTCCTTATTTGGAATAGGACATCAGCTGACAGGCATTGAATACGTGCAAAGACTCAGGGTTTGTCCACGTGTTAATCAGGCATTGACTACGTGCAGAGTTGAGGGTGACATGATGTAAATGCATGTGACTTTGTATCCACCAATCATTAGACATGTAATCGAGGGAGTTACTATGATGTCATTAGCATAAGAACATAAGAAACGCCTTCACCGGATCAGACCAAGGTCCATCTAGTCCGGCGATCCGCACACGCGGAGGCCCATTTAGGTGCTCCTTGTTGGAGACCCGGATTTCCGTATCCCTCAATATGATTTGCAAGAAGGTGTGCATCCAACTTGCGTTTGAAACCCAGAACAGTATTCTCTGCCACCACCTCCTCCGGGAGAGCATTCCAAGCGCCCACCACTCTTTGTGTGAAACAGAACTTCCTGACATTTGTCCTGAACCTGCTGCCATTCAGTTTCAGGCTATGACCTCTTGTCCGTGTCACATCTGAAAATGTCAGTAATGCTGCTTTCTGGTCAATTTGGTCAAATCCTTTTAATATTTTAAAAGTCTCTATCAGATCCCCACGCAGTCTTCTCTTTTCGAGGGTGAACAGTCCCAGTTTTCCGAGGCGTTCTTTGTAGCTTAAATTCTCCATGCATTATGACATAGAAGCATAATAAAAGAAGTTCGGAGTTTGCCACGGCAACACCTCCGCCTGACTCTTATCCTGTGTGTGTGCTGTGTGTGTTCAATCCCTACAAGTGGTGCCCGAACAGGGACCCTTCGCCCTGCTTAATCCATCCGACGATAAGACTTGGTGCACCTCATCCTCTGGGATCCTCTCGAGTAAGTAAGGGAAATTCCCTATCAGATTTACAGTGTGCTCATGTGAAAGAATTGAAGTATATTCTGAGACATAGAGATAAAGAGGTATCTGATTCGCAGTCACAATGTTTAGTACAAGAAATAGGAGAGCACTGCCCCTGGTATCCAGAAGAGGGATCCCTAAAATTAGAAGACTGGATTAGAGTAGGGAAAGTTTTGTATGCTGAACCTAAAGCATCGGCAGGCATATTAATGGTATGGCATAAGTGTAAATGTGCCTTGGAAAAGGTAGGAATTGAGGCATCGTACAAGGTGTCAACGGTCTCATTAACCGTTCCCCCCTGACTATTCCAGTCAGAACACATATCCAAAACTCATATTACATTACATTAGGGATTTCTATTTCGCCATTACCTTGCGGTTCAAGGTGGATTACAAAAGAGTTAAAGAGGGTGTTTTACAAAAAGATTTCTGGTCCTTTTTGGGGGAAAAAAGAGCAGAGCAGGTTGATTTGAGGGTTAGAGGGATAAAAGAAGGAAGCTTGAAAGGTTAGGATTTTACGTCCAGTTCCTTTAAGTGCAAAAAAGGAAGAAACATTAACGTACCCTTTAAGTGCATTTCAAGCAATGATGAAAAAGGCCAGAGAGGAAGGGCAATTAGAGGCAGAGGATATGAAAGATTTAATTCAAGTCTACCCAGTCACATATGCTCAAGATCCTAATGGTCCAGGACAGAAAGCTACTTATCACCCATTATCCTTTGCAATGTTATGAGAAATTCGTAAATCTATTTCAGAGATAGGTTTACGAAGTAATTTCACAGCTAGGTTATTTGAAACCCTGGCTGGGGCGCATACTTTAATACCACAAGATTGGAAAGACATTATGCGCATGGTATTGACTATGGGTCAATATGTTATGTGGGATAGTGAATATCAAAGGGAAGCTCAACGGAGAGCTTTACAGTCTGGAGGGCTTTATATACCAGATCAGTTATATGGGACAGGAAATTTCTCCACTATTCCCTAACAAAGTATACTTCCAACAGAAACACTGACGATAGCGAGTCAGTGTGCATTCAGAGCATATCATAAAGTACCAGCCTCAGGAACACCGGTTAAAAGTTATGCAAACATCAAACAGGGAGCCATCGAGCCTTATACAGATTTTATAAACAGGTTACAAGAAGCAATACAAAGACAAGTAGATAATAATGAGGCTCAAAGTGATTTAATGATGAAATTAGCCAAAGACAATGCCAATTTAGATTGCTGTAAAGCATTACATGGCTTAGGCAACAGGACAGATATTACCTTAGCCGATATGCTGCGAGCCTGTGCTGATATTGGCACTCAAACATATCAAATGGACCTTCAAGCAGCTGCAGAACAAAAAAGTTCCACCCCAAAAGGCAATTGTTATGGCTGTGGTAAAAACATTTTAAACAAAACTGTAAGGCAAATATTAATAAACCGCCCATATTGAACAGAGGGCAACCCCCTAATATCTGTCCAAAATGTAAGAAGGGATATCATTGGGCTAACCAATGTCGCTCAGAAACAGTGAGACACAACCCTTCGGGATACTTCCCATCGGGCATGTCTCTTGCCCCGGTACAAACAGAGACTACCATAACAGGCCCCTTGAAATTTCAAGCACAAATCAACTGTGTTAAATTCAAAATCTGAAAAAACTCAAAGTGCGGGCATAGACTTATATATTCAAGCAGAACAGGAATTGAAAATAGCAGAAGAAATATATCAATTGGAATCTCAGCTTTCGGGACCTTTACCTCCTAATTCTGTAGGGTTGGTATTACCAGATCTTCTGCTGCCCTAAAGGGTATATTTGTGATTCCGGGAGTGATAGATGCTGGTTACACAGGAAATATAAAGATGCAAATTTGGACTAACATTCCCCAAACTGTAAGTTTAGGAGAATCATTTGCACAATTAATCTTGTTGCCATTCAGCTCACCTGCAGGAGGAAAAGAGGTGGTTCGTGTGAATCAAGGATTTGGTTCTACTGCAAAGCAGGTATATTCTCTTACACAAATAATAGGTAATAGTCGTCTTTTGGTGAATGAATATCTCATTAACATTTTGTTTCAAGGGTTATTAGATACTGGAGCTGATGTCACTGTAATAGCTCTGAACCAATGGCCATCGGAATGGCCCATTGATCAAATAAAGCAAGTGTGGGGGATTGGGGTAGGCAGGAACATAACATAAGAACATAAGCATCGCTTCTGCCGAGTCGGACCATGAGTCCATCATGCCCAGCAGTCCGCTCCAGCGGCAGCCCCCCCAGGTCCATGACCTGTAAGTGATCTTTTACCCAAAACATTTTATTCCCTAATCATTTAATATCCTGTATAGTAACCCTCTAACTATACCCTTCAATCCCCTTTTCCTTCAGGAAATCATCTAATCCCATTTTGAAACCCAAAATCGTACTCTGCCCTACCACCTCCTCTGGAAGCGCATTCCAGGTGTCTAACACCCTCCGAGTGAAGAACTTCCTAGCATTTGTTCTGAATCTGTCTCCTTTCAATACTAGTTGATGGGAAGCTAACATATCATTATATTCTGATGATAATTTACATAAATTATGAAAAATATTTGGGTATTGGGGGGCGGAGCTTGGCTGCGCATGGAGATGGACATGTAGTCACTGAGCTCTTCACTTCACTGTGCTTCAGCATTATTTAACTGATTTTAAAATCCTTCAATTTACTTCAAAATTGTTTTACAATATCCTATGGCATCGAGCCGGCAAACAAAATTGGAAATGGCTTTTGCAGCAACAGGTGGGGGGAAAAGACTAAAACCTAACCCACCAACACCTTCAAAGGTCCCCTTGCCGAAGGATGCGGCGGATATTATTGAGACTGTTAAGGCAGAGTTAAATAACATTAAGGATTTGCTTTGTGATACCAATACCAAAGTTACCAGTCTCCAAACTGAGATGGCTAACATCTCTCAACAATTCACAGTATGTATGGTCAGGACGGAGAATTTGGAGCAGCGTGCGACAGGAATGAAGGAAAAATTAATTCAATGCAGTGCAGACCATAAGATTGTTATGAGATTAAATAAAGAGCTGGAGGAATTAAGCAATCGTAGCAGGTGAAATAATATTCGGCTGTTTGGATTACCAGAGGAAGCTGAAGGAGCTAATCCAATTAGCTTTATTGAGGACTTTGTTCCTATGGTACTATCTCTTAAGTTTTCAGTACCTTTTGAAGTTGAGCAAGCACATCGCATCCCTTCGTGCATAAATAATAAAGTTAGTGGACCTCGCCCCCCCTTATTTTTAAAGTTCTCAGATTTAACCAAGCATTTGACATCTTAAATGCTGCCAAAGAAAATAAAATTTTGATATGGCAGGAGGGGAAAATCTCTTTGGTTCCTGATTTTGCCAAGCACACCGCATATCTGAGAAAGCAGTTGTTGTCACTTAGACTGCAATTAAGACAGATGAGGGCAAGATATATCCTTCTGTTATGAGGATTACTTATAATAATATAACTTCATGGGAGGAAGTGAAATCAGCTTGAAGTATGGCTGCTTGAGCTTTGAGCTCCAAAGGGGCTTGATGGAAAATTGAATCGGCAGAACTGTCCCGAGGAGAGTTGGATCTTCTAACTGTGCTAGTGGCTGGGGGAGTGCATGGCGAGCAGGAAGTAACTCGAGAAGTTTTAGTTTCCTGGGACAGTGAGCGTTAAAACCCACTGTCAACATTGCTGATCACCAATAGGCTCAGTCAAAATGGCACAGCAGCCCGAGAAGGCCATCGCGGGCTCACCTGCAAGTTCTCGACTGGATGTGGAACGGCTGGGTTCGGAGACTGTGGAGCAGCTGTTTTGTGAGCTAAAAGAGGAAATGTTAGGAGTGTGGGCTGATGGAAAGGCAGCGCTGGTGGAACTCTGTGCAGAAGTGGGGGAGTTGGGAACTCGCGTTGTGGCCTCTGAAGAGAAACTGGGCCATGTGGCGGCCGTAGCAATGGATTCTAAAACGCTGGCTGAAGCGACAAATACCCAGCTGGAGGACTTGAGGAACTAGAGATACCATCAACAACTTCTATCGTATCAAGCAGCCTTATGGGGCAAAGACTTAGAAAAACTAATTACACACACAAACAACTATGGTGAATTTAGGAAACACCTAAAAACATACCTGTTCTCGAAATACCTAGGTAACGATTCAGGACAATAGCCCCCTTCGTAATCCCACCCAGATCTGATCTTGAAAACTGTTAACCTCTAATCTCTAACTATGAATGCTCCACTCAATTTATGGAATTTTTCTAATTCATTGTAAATCGCACGGAACTTCACGGTCCTGCAGTATATAAACTGTTGCTATTATTATCACTGTTGTTACTATCAGATGTTCTCAGCTATACTCTGTAAGTCGCTGTCTGTACAGTTTCTCTTCATTGTAAACCGCCTAGAAGTCGCAAGATTGTTGGCGGTATATAAGAATAAAGTTATTATTATTATTAGATGGAGGACCTTGAAAACCGGTCCCGTTGCTCCAATTTAAGATTTAAAGGGGTTCTTGAAACTGATCGATATAAGGACCCAGACAGGTCGTGCGGGAATTCTGTAGTCAACTGCTGGGAGAAGAAGAGCTGGTGGAAGCCTCAGCTATAATTATACATAAAGCACTTTGCAGCTTGGGGCCAGCACGAGCTGTGGGTAACCGGGATATTGTTGCTTGCTTTGGAGATTACCTACTCAAGGAGAGGATCTTGCAAGCAGTGAGACGAAATCCCTCTTTTATTTGGCAGGGATTACCTACTGGAGTGTACCAGGACTTGGTATCCGTGACCCTACAGAAGCGGAGAGCATTTAGGGAGGTCACCCAGGTGCTCCAGTCAGCAGGGCACCATAATAGATGGCCGTTCCCTTTTTGAATCTTGCTCACGATAAATGGAAAGACCCAAAGGATGGATAAAGTGGAAGAGGCTTGGAAGGTGATGAAGGACCTTGGCTGTGGTTCGGAGGCAGATCAGAACCTGCGATGATCCCCAGTCCGGGGCACCGGAGGTGTTGGTTTGGGGCCTCAAGTTTCCCATGAGAAGACCTGCCTGCCGTCTACTAGCACTGGCTGATCGGGGATGTAGTAATCTGCTTGGTTTTAGACTCTTGCTTGTTCTGTTTGGGACATTCAAATTGAGCGGGTCCTGGGATGGCTCTGTGGGACTTCCTGTATGTTGGGATGGGATGGGAGTTGGTATGTGTGATGTGTGTCTGAGTTTAGCAGGATGGGGACTGTATTTGTGGGAATGGGTGAGGGGTATATGGGTTATAGCGTTGCTGTTTATGGGATATTGGTAGTGTATGTGTATGGGGGAGTGTGCGTGTGGAGTGTGTGCAGTACTTGAGTGTGAGTCACGGGGATTGGGAATCTTTAACTTATAATTTGGAGTGTTTTGGATATTTTTGGGGGGGGGACTAAGGTGCCAGAAGGCCTCTTTGACTTGACCTCATTTTCCTGTTCTGGCTGATCTGAATACACCGGGATCAGAAACTTGGGAGGGGAGCAGGGGGGGATAGGGGTGGAGTACGATCCACGGGATTTCAGGAGGGAAGGGATGAGATGGGGTGGGGAGGGGTACAGAGGAACTATTAATTGGCTCATGGAATGTTAATGGGCTGAAACGGAGCAGGGTGTTCAGGGAACTGAAACGCCTGAAGTGGGATATTAGTTTGCTACAGGAGACACACTTGAGACCCAGAGATGCTGCTTTGTTGCAAGTGCCTCAATTTGAAAAGGTTTGGACTCATCAGGGGCAGGGGTCTAACAAGAAGAAGGGGGGACTTGGCAATCTTGGTGAGAAAGGGGCTGGGATTACAAATTGTACAGGAATATAAGGATGAGCAGGGACGCTGTTTAGCAATCAGGGGAAAACTGCAGGACCATTCCATAACGATTGTCAATCTTTATGGACCCAATACAGGCCAAGTGGAGTTTTTTCGGGAATTGCAGGAGGACCTGGTTGATTTTGTGCAAGGGTCAGTATTTTTGGGTGGTGATTTTAATGTCTCACCAGAACCTCAATTGGATCATTCTAGGGGAGGGATGGGTATGTTGAAGGCTTCTAGCAAAGCTTTCCGAGCTTTAATATACGCTCTGGGGTTGATAGATAGTTGGAGACTGCAGCATGGAGTACAATGAAACTATACTTATTATTCCCATTCACAACAGATCTATACACACCTTGATGGCATTTGGATTTATAGTAATCAATGGGATACCTTACATACAACTGAGATAGAACCCATGCATATTTCGGACCATGCCCCAATGTGGATGGCTTGTCAGGATTTCATTACACATGGGGGTAAGGAGTATTGGAGATTAAATGAATCCTTGTCGGGTGCTCCCCAGGTAGTTGTTGAGGTGGAAAAGACAATTTCAGAGTTTTTGGCCTTTAATGATACAGGGGAAGTTTCTGATGTGACCTTGTGGGATGCTTTGAAGGCGGTAGTATGGGGTTTTTTAATAAATGGGGCGCTCGTTTTCAACAGCAAAGAGCTCAATCTAGAACTTCGTGAACAACTACGGTAATTAGGTTGGAGAAGTCCCATAAACAAGATCCGGACCCTTGGGGTCTGCCACAATTGTTGAGATTGCGGGAAGAGCTTAATCAAATTCAGATGGAAGCGATTGATCGTCTTCAGGAGAGATTTAAATTGAGTATCTATGAGCATAGTAATAAATCTAGCTCTCAGCTGACTAGATATATCAAGCTTAAGCAGTCTAAAGCTATTATCATTAGGGTAAGAGATAGCATGGGAGGATTACAGGT
This sequence comes from Geotrypetes seraphini, assembly GCF_902459505.1. Classification (NCBI taxonomy): domain Eukaryota; kingdom Metazoa; phylum Chordata; class Amphibia; order Gymnophiona; family Dermophiidae; genus Geotrypetes; species Geotrypetes seraphini. The sequence goes on along the minus strand of NC_047087.1, from coordinate 162,978,507 downwards.
TACTGACAATGCTATTCACCAGGCTTTTTGAGCTTCTATAAGAACTTGTATAGTGGGCTCGCAAGGGAAGATTCAGCTGTTTATCAGAGATTTTTGGACACTTTGCCTCTGCCTGAGCTCTCTCTGCCTGATAGAGATTTGCTTCATGAACCTATTACCTTGATTGAGATCCAGGGAGTGATTAGGGAGCTTAAAAATGGAAAATTCCCTGGTCTTGATGGTTACTCTACCAGGTTTTATAAGCAATTTTTGGATCTAGTGGGTCCTATTTTGGTGAGGGTTGCGAATGGGGTACCGGAAGGGTTTTTTTTGCCTAAATCTATGGGAGAGGCTGGGGTTGTAGTTCTTTTAAAACCGGGTAGGGATCCTCAAAATTGCAGTTCTTACCATTCAATTTCTTTGCTGAACTTGGATGCTAAGATTTTGGCTAAGGTGCTAGCTTTGCGATTGGGTAGGGTTCTGCCAAGCTTGATTCATTTAGACCAGTCGGGATTTATCCAACGAAGGCAAATGAGTGATAATATTAGGTGGACTTTACATCTCTTTTGGGAAACAAAACAGGTTTTGATGGCTATTGATGCTGAGAAGGCCTTTGACAGGGTGTTATGGGGCTTTCTTTGGGAGGTAATGGAGCATATGGGAATGGCTGCTCCCTTTAGTAGTTGGGTGAAGGCTTTTTATGCCTCACCGAAGGCTTGTCTCCGGATCAATCAATCTTATACGGACTTCTTTCCTATAGAGCGGGGGACCCATCAGGGGTACCCTCTTTCATTACATTACATTATTGACTTCTATTCCGCTCCTACCTTGCAGTTCTGGGCAGATTACAAAAGAGACATCTGGATATTTCCAGGAGAATTACAAAGAGATATCTGGATATTTTCGAGAGAATTGCAAGAAGATTGGTGAATTACAATTTAGGGAATGGGATACAGCAAGGAAGATTACAAGAATTACAAGAAGATTGGTGAATTACAATTTAGGGAATGGGATACAGTGAGGAAGATTGGGCAGTTTTCAGGGGAAATTACAAAGAATATGACATCTGTATAAACTTTTTGAATAGTTGGGTTTTGATTTCTTTGCGAAAAGATTTGAAGTCGCTTGTTGTTATCAGCAGGTTGGAGATGGTATGGTCCAGTTTTGCTGCTTGCGTCGCTAGTAGACTGTCAAACATCTTCTTGCGCTGTGTGCCTTTGAGTGGGGGGTAGGTAAAAGGAGTCTTGGTTCTTCTTTGTCTAGTGGTAAGGTTTTGGTTCAGGCGGTTGTTTAGGTAATTGGGGGCTGTGCCATTTATTGCTTTGAATAAGAGACAGTATAATTAGAATTGAATTCCATTGAACCCTTGGCTATTTGTATTCAAAATCATCCCTTGTTAAGGGGGTTTGTACAGGGGGGGGGATGGAACACCGTATTGCACTATTTGCGGATAATATTTTGTTGTATGTAGGCTACTTTGGGTGCAGAGTTGAGGAGGTTTATAGGGCAGGGGAAGCCTCCCCGGTTTTCCCAAAAAGTGATGTTGGTCGCTAGAGAGTTGGGGGAGGGGGGGGTCGAGGGTTCCCTAATTTGTCTTGGTACTTCCTATCCGCACAGCTCCGACTGCTCTTAGACTGGGAAATAGGGGCATTCAAGAGTGGGATGCAATTAGAGCAGGATTATGGGGGTCTAGAACCACTTAAATATAGGCTTTGGCTATCAGGGACAGGGCAAAGAGATTGGATAATCCATTCTTACGTCACCTTTTATTCTTGTAGCAGAGGGTCAGAGATATGTTGGGGAATAGGGCACTGGTGTCCTCGTTGGCGCCTATTCGTACTGAACTAGTTTTCAAGTTTCAAGTTTTATTAAATTTTAATATACCGACCCTCAACAAGTATCTAGCCGGTTTACAAATTAAGATAGGATAAAACTAATACTAATAGAGATCCAAGATGGCCGACGGTCCCGGACGCTGAGTAGCACGCCGGAGAAGACTGATTGAAAAATTTTCTTTTTGGAGCGATTACTTACTTGAGATGCCGAAGAGGAGAGGCCGCAGCGCCGCTGGAGCCTCGCGGCGTTCAGCGGTCCCCTCTTTCGGCAATATTGAAGAGCTCCTGCGTCGGATGCAGGATACCCCGGCAGCGTCGGCACCCCCCCCCCCCCCCCCCCGCTGGAGACGCCTCAGAGAGGCGGAAATGAGGTGATCTCCTTGGGGCTAGAGACTACGCTTAGCCCCGACGCTAGGGCACCTCCCCCACCTCCTCAGGTTACCAGCTCCCCACGAGTGGAGGAGCTCCCGGAAGGAGGCAAGCACCTACCCTCGGAGGCCAGGAAGAACAGAGAGGGGAGCGTGGAGATGGACTCCCTGAGTTTTCAGGTGAGTCCAAGAAGTACAGAGGATTTGGAAACATCAGGGATCATTTCAGCCCAGCAGAAGGATTGCCAGAATCAGATGATAACCGGTGAGACTATTCAAATTTCTAATCCTTCATATGTTATTGAAAAACCCAGAGAAGTAACACTGGACTCAATCTGGGACTTAGTTGCTGACCTGGCCAAGTCTGTTAAGCCCCAGCTTTTGCAGCTGGAAAATAAAATTACTCTTCAAGAAAATGATATAAAAAATATAAAAGTTGAAATTGATGAATCCAAGAACTCAATTGTGAATATACAACAGGAGTTAAAAGCATCAAAACAGCTTAATGAAGCAATGGTAAAAGATAACACAAGTTTGCGCAGAAAATTGGAAACTTTGGAGAACTTTTCTCGTAATAATAATCTCCGCTTGATTAATTTTCCTAAGATAGCCTCTGTGACACCTAGAGATATGTTGAAACGTTATATGGTAGAGATTTTGGGTATTCCAGAGGATACATTACCACCATTTACTCAAGTATACTACTTACCAATGAAAACTACTAAAGTACCACTTAAACAACAGGAGGACAATCAACCACTTAATGTTTCAGCAATCCTGGAACTTTCGGACAGAGAGCTTGCATCTCCGGCAACATTGCTTCTTACGGTGGCTCTTGCACCAGATAAAAACTGGTTGCTTAGATTGTACTTTAGAAATAAAATGAAAGAATTTCTTGGACATAAAATATTAATGTTCCCAGATTTGGCACGGGAAACCCAGAGAAGAAGGCGAGAATTTCTTTTGATGAAGCCAGGTGTTATATCTCTTGGAGGGACTTTTTTCCTACGACACCCTTGCAAATGTGTAATACAGTACCATATGAAGAAATATGTATTCTTTGAGCCATTCCAGTTGACAGCTTTTCTGGCAGGAACTCGACTGGATGAAGGGAAATCAAGCGAGGTGTAATTGAATAAATGATATCCTTCCTCAGCTAAGGGACTTTGTTTTCCTAATATTTGAATTGATATTTGTTAGTATCTGTTAATATGTCCGCCTCATCCTTCTTGGATCTAATTTAGAGGACTTGAGCTGAATTTAAGCTAAACATTTATTTTTATTTAGTTGATTATTATGTATTTTACCTATGAGTATTATTTTCCTGCTTTTCTTCAACTTTCTGTACAAGTGAATACTTGATTTATAAAATGTAAAATTTGATAAATATAAAATAAAAAAAAAAAAATAACTAATACTAATAAAAAAGATATTTAGAGTGGGGTTGTGAACATTCAGACTTTAACTGGACATACTAGATAGTGATGGTAAGGAAGAAAGCGGGGAAGGGAAAAGTTACATTGTTAGAAGTTAATAAATAAAGAAAGAAAAAGAAAAAAAAAAGAAAGGAAATGGAAAGGGGAAGGATGAAACATTAGGAATGGGATCGCTTCATGAAAGCGGTTGGAGTGTTTAAGAATAGATTATATTCAAGAGCAAGAAAACGCGTCTTGAAATAAGAATGTTTTTTATTTGGTCTTAAATTTATCAATTGATTTCTCGTGGCGGATTTGAGATGGCAATGCGTTCCATAAAGTAGGAGCAACTACAGAAAAGTTGGTTTTCCTGGTGTAGAAAAATTCCTTAATAGAGGGAACGGAAACCGGGTTCTGATCTGCCGATCTAAGGGTCCGTGATGGACAGAAAGGGATTAGAACCTCGTTTTGTAGCAGGATATGAGCACAGAGTGTTTCATACCTGGGCAGGGTTGGGTTTGATTACTTTTTGTGATTTGTTTGGAGAAGAAGGGGTGGTTCCTTTTGCTCGGCTCCAAGAGAAGTATGGGATACCTAATGGGGATTATCTGGCTTATCTTCAAGTGTCATTGTATAAATAGTGAAAACACTAAATTACTCCACAATGGAAACAAGTCAACTGAATCGTCCGATAATCCAAACAAACAGACTTGTCTAATAAATTATCTCTAATCAAAACTCACTTCTTAGATTAACTGTGCTCTCAGATGCCTGCACTGTATAATCATAAAAATTTTCTCTACAGTCTTTGCAGGACAAAGGTATCTTTCATCGAGCTCAGTACCTGTAAACTGAAAAAGTGCTAATGCTCTGTGCTTATAACTTATATAAAGTGCTTTTTGTGCGAAATAAATAACTAAAACCGGCATTTATCTCTTTGTTACTTTGGTGCCGATATCTTGGTTGTAGTAATATAAAACTTATGCCCAACGGGGACCCGTTTCACCTATTGGCGGCTTCTTCAGGGGTCTAGTATATGACTACAACAAAACAAACAGAAAACAATTCCAGCTCTTGGTCTAGTCCCTAGTCCTAGGTATTCTAGACCAGTGTTTTTCAACCTTTTTTGGGCAAAGGCACACTTGTTTCATGAAAAAAATCACGAGGCACACCACCATTAGAAAATGTTAAAAAATTTAACTCTGTGCCTATATTGACTATATATAAAGTAATTCTCTTGAATAGGAATCAAATAAACACAAAGAAAGTATTTTATAATGCTGCCACCGCCAACAACACCGTTGGCGGCGGTGGCACTCAAGTGGCTAAAGAGCCGCAGTTTGCCGGCCTAGGGACAACACTGGAGGGTGGCCAGCTGTGCACCCCCTTGGGACGTAAACCCGGGGTGGGGCAGACTGCCCCCCCCCCACCCTGGTATGCCACTATCTGTACCTCACTCCCTCCCTATGACCAAAAATTCTCCTTTCTTCTATTCCCCGTGTACACAACCATCTCTTTCCCTCCCTTCCTCTCTCCAAAGTCCATGCCTTCTGTGTCCAAACACTCATTCCCTCCCCCACCTCAGCATCTCTTTCCCTCCCTTCCTCTCTCCCAAGTCCATTTCTTCTGTGTCCAAAAACGCATTCCCTCCCCCACCTCAGCATCTCTTTCCCTCCCTTCCTCTCTCCCTCCCTTCCTCTCTCCCAAGTCCATTTCTTCTGTGTCCAAAAACGCATTCCCTCCCCCACCTCAGCATCTCTTTCCCTCCCTTCCTCTCTCCCAAGTCCATGCCTTCTGTGTCCAAAAACGCATTCCCTCCCCCACCTCAGCATCTCTTTCCCTCCCTTCCTCTCTCCCAAGTCCATGCCTTCTGTGTCCAAAAACCCATTCCCTCCCCCACCTCAGCATCTCTTTCCCTCCCTTCCTCTCTCCCAAGTTCATGCCTTGTGTCCAAAACGCACTCCCTCCCCCCTTTTGTGTTCCGTGTTTGCCTACCAGCCCATCTTTGCAACTTTCTCAGCAAAACGAAGCTCAAGCCGCGAGGCTTGTCTTCTGCTTCCTGTCTGCCCTGCCGCACACAAATAGCCGAACGGAAGTATTCTCCGACGTCAGCGCTGACGTCGGAGGGCAGGCTTTGCTTAAGCCCTCCCTCCGACGTCAGCGCTGACATCGGGGAACGCTTGCGATCGGCTATATGTTAGCTGCAGGGCAGGCAGGAACAGAAGACGAGCCTCGCGGCTCGAGTTGTATTGAACTCCGCGGGTCCCCCGTCCAGCTCTCTCCTGTCCACGTGGGGCGGACCGCCCCTCTCCCTAGACTGGTGGTACTGCCCTGATGGCGGCCCTGACCGTACGGCACACCAGGCAACATCTCGCGGCACACTAGTGTGCCGCGGAACAGCGGTTGAAAAACACTGTTCTAGACTACTGCAACATACTCTATTTCCCCTGCCCTACAACCATGATAAAACAACTACAAACAGTTCAAAACACAGCGCTAAGACTTATCTACTCACTGAGGAAGCATGACCACATCACAGCGGCATACCTCGACTCACACTGGCTCCCAATACAAGCAAGAGTGTAATTCAAATTCTACTGTCTACTATTTAAAGCCATAAATGGAGATAGCCCAGCCAACCTAAACAACCACATAATCCAAAATATCTCAACCAGACACAGGAGAACACACAAACCGTTCATGCATCCCCCAATCAGAGACGTCAAACGAAAAAAAAACTGTACGATGGCCTTCTAGCCACACAAGCAGTGAAACTAGACTGCCAACTCTCCAATTTACTGATAATGACTCCAGACTACAAATCATTTAGAAAAGAAATAAAAACCATCCTATTCAAGACATCCTTGAAGACAAACTAACACCGCAAGACTCATCCCAATTCTCTGAAGCAACTTGCTCTTCTCTTCAATTCCTCTGGAAATGGCCAGACAACTTCTTTTGTAATCCGCCTTGAACCGCAAGGTATTGGCAGAATAGAAATCACTAATGTAATGTAATGTAATTTTAATATAGAGAACGTGGACAGTAATTAGTAACATATTTTTAATGGTACAGAATGTGCAGGCATATATTCAGCGTCACTTGACTATAAAAGCTCATATTGCAAATCTTGGAAGTACCTCATGGTATATGTCTGCTGGTAAAGTTGTACCCTCAGCTGACTTACCTACCAGCAGCAGTATGGAGCCAAACTGTGCCAAAAATTTTCATTCGTGAATTTTTTTGCTTACTTTGCTGATCTGTAGAAATGGAAGCACGTTCGCAAAAAGATTTCAAACTCAAAAACTTGCCCCAAGGTGTTGTACCAAACTGCAAAAAGTAGTTTCCTTCTGCCGCAGCGCTTAAGCAAAGTTGGCGTTTTAGGTCACACAAGGCATGGGAGTGCGTTGATTGCTTTTGTTCAACCACCCCTAGCTCCTGACCAAATTGAAATAGATCCAAAATATTTTACGGAGTTTCATTTTAGACCCTAGACAACACCCATGTAAAATTTAGTTGGATTTCAAGGGGGGATCGAATGTGGGCAATTTTCAGTATTGGTCCACTTGAGATGTAATGACCCTTCTTGTAAATCCTCCCTTTATTCCGGGACCAGTGAGTTTTATACATCCCTAGCCGCCAGGCCCTGTATAAAGCTTCAGATGATTGAAATCTTAACTCCTCCCTCTGCTAGCATATCCTGGAGCATGCCTTGGACACCAGTCAGTCTTCAAGCAGCCAGGAACATCTACAGAAGATAATAAATAAGAGAGACAGGGAACTTCCGCCAAACAAATCAATTCTGCTCATATTAACATATGCAAAATAGCAACAATGAAAACTAGAAAACAGGTTATGAAACCTTAGAACCTGAACGACAAAAACAGTGCTATAGAAGACACATCCTGTCAGAAGGGGACACTAAACCAGGAACCACAACCCACCCCCCAATTTAGTGCTAGATCCAGTCAAATGCAGTCTTATGAAGGATGGTCCAAAACATAAATCCAGCTTACAGAAATACATAGGGCAGATTTCCGGAATAAAGGAAGGATTTACATGAAAAAAACATTAGTAAAGATAAAAACCTAATCTTTCGTTCTTGTAGAATCCCCCTTTATTCCTGGACCAGTGGGACATAACATAGCAGTTCCTAAAACATCAAGGTGGGACTGATGAGCTCGCTGCTAAAACCAAGGCACCAAAAGTGGCATCCTGCTTGACCACCCATCAATCTGTAAAACTTGGAGAAGGTGTGCAAGGAAGACCACGTAGCAACTCTACAAATCTCATCCAGAGATACCACCGAAGACTCGGCCCAGGAAGAGGAAACACCTCTGGAAGAATGAGCCCACACCCCAAGATGGGGATTCTTTCCTGCCACTACATAAGCTGCAGAAGTGGTCACTCAAATACATCTTGAAATGGTAGCCTTAAAGGCAGGCTTGCCCTTGAGGGCAGGACTCCCCTCCATCCCCCAGGACAAACAGGTGGTTTGAGACATGAAACTCTTTGGTGAGCTCCAAATATCGCAGCAAAAGCTTGTGTACATCCAGAGCCCAAAGCACTCAGTCCTGGGCCTTTGAACTGAAAGGAACAAATGCAAGAAGTTGAACTTCCTGATTCACATGAAAGACAGAAACCACTTTTGAAGGAAGGAAGGAACCGTACTCAAGAGCATTCTGAGCTCGCTGGGGAGAATGGGAAAGAAAAGATGGTCTAAGGCATAAGATGGAAAAATTATGTTCTTACCTGTTAATTTTCTTTCCTTTAGTAGCAGCAGATGAATCCAGAGACCAGTGGGATAGCACACATCGACCAGCAGGTGGAGATAGAGAAACTGATTAACAGGTGGTCCTATAGGTTGGCATTCCCCCTGTATATCCAATATCGCTCCTTGCCCAAGCATCCGGAACTAGGAAATATTGAGCATGTAAAAAACTTCTTTCCAGCAACCAATTGCAATGGGTAAAATACAGAATACAACTACCAACAATAACAAAACTGAAACTTGCAACCAACAAACGGACAGATCATCTGCAGAAAGGGTGGGGCTCTGGATTCATCTAGTGCTACTAAAGGAAAGAAAATTAACAGGTAAGAACATAATTTTTCCTTCCTTAGCACAGCAGCAGATGAATCCAGAGACCAGTGGGATGTAGCAAAGCACACCTCAAACTGGGTGGGAAGCAAATGCCGCCTCCGCAATAACCAAAGCGCCAAAGTCAGCATCCGCACGGGCGGCCACATCCAACCTGTAATGCTTAGAAAAAGTATTCTTAGAAGACCACGTAGCTGCACAACAAATCTCGTCCGAGGAAAGACCCCTGGACTCGGCCCAAGACGTAGCCATCGCTCGGGTGGAATGTGCACGAAGCTGTTCCGGCAACCGCTTTCTGGCCATCAAGTAAGCTGAAGCAATGATCTCCTTGACCCAACAAGTGATGGAAGCCTTGAACGCAGCCATACCTCTGTTGCGTCCCGCGAACAACACAAAGAGGTGGTCTGAACGACGAAAGTCGTTAGTAACCCACAAATAATGAAGAAGGATTCTGCGCACGTCAAGGAAACGCAAAGAAGAGAAGCACTCCCCCTAATCCTCCCGCTGAAAAGCAGGAAGAGATATTGGTTCACATGAAAGGAAGACACCGGGGGGGGGTCACGTGATGCGTCGGACCTAGGCAGACGCGTGTCTAGGAGCTCTCTAGCCCATGGCCTTCCAAGCCTGCTTCACTCCCGAGCTACGCCTCATTGCAGCGCTCCTGCCTGCCCGGAGATCTCTGCGGGGGGGTATGCACGTGGGGAGCCGCCGGACAGCACGCCTCAGCCCAGCATGCCGGTTAAATCAGCGAAAACGCCGAAGCATAAATCTGCTGCTCCTGTGCTCAAAATAGCAGCGGCGCCAACTCCCGCTTCTGCCCCAGCACAATGGGGCGAATGGGCCCTGGAAATCTCCCGAATGGTCTCTGCAGCCCTGGAAGACAGGCTCCACAAATTACAGTTGGCTATGGACTGTATAAATGAGAGAGTTGAGACGCAAGCTGGCCGTATCGCAGCGGTGGAGCAGAGGGTGTCCGACAGTGAGGACGCAGCGCTACAGGATCGCGCGAGTGTGGTTGCTCTGCAAGCTCAGGTGGCAGCACTGACGGGCCGGTTGGATGACCAGGAGAACCGTCAGCGACGAAATAATTTGAGAGTGGTGGGGCTGCCTGAGCTCAGGGCTGATCAAGACCTTTATAACTTCTTCCAGGTTTGGCTCCCCACGCAGCTTGGCCTGGAGATTCCAGCAGCCGGTTTCATCTGTGAGCGAGCGCACCGCATGGGCCAGCGCGTGGGGGATAACAACCGCTCGAGAGCCGCGATTGCTAGATACATCAATTGGAAAGAAAAGGAGCTCATCATGCAAGCCTTTCGGAAATCTGGTCGGCTAGAGTACGAAGGGAAAAAACTGTTGCTATTCAATGATTACTCCTTGCACGTGGCCTTCCTTCGTAAGGAAATGGCGCCGCTATGCTCCACCGTCGGGGAGTGAGGTTTGCGCTTGGGTATCCGGCTTCTCTCCGCATTTGGCGGGATGGGAGGCCACAAACCTTCACAGACAGAGCGGCTGCACAACACTTTATGGACTCTATGCCTGAGATCGTGGACGGCGGAGCCCCGGCGGCTGATCAGGGTGTTTAATGCTAACTGACACCAGTCCTGTGGTCTCCCTGGAGGATTTTGCCTGCTTAAGTCTGTTTTTGGTTGCCCTGGGCAGTTGAGGACCCATCGCCTGACTTCTGTCGCCTCCTCTGGAGCTGCGCGGCCCTGATTGGATGAGCCCGGGCATGGTGCCCTGGCCTGGGCCCCGGCTGGGTTCCTGGTTCTGGAGGTTGGATTGTTCACTCCTGGTCGCAGGGGCTTTCGGTCCCACTTCACCCATTTACTTCCTTGTTGGACTTCAATTGGGTTGGACTGCTGGTGAGAGACACTTGGACCTCAGCGCTGGCTGATCTCTGTACCGCGTAGGCAACAGTTGTCTATGTGGGAGGCTGTGGGTCTAAGAGAGCACGGACTTGGCCTTTAGGTTGCTCCTGTTTTTGGGAGTGCAGTTTTTTGTTCTTAGTTTTTTCAGTTCTGTGGGGAGTGGGTTTGGGGGGGCCTTCGGAGATAGTCTGCTCTGGGGGAGGGAGTGGGGATGGTTGGGAATGTGGGGGGGGTGGGGTCTGGGAGGGGGGTAGGGGGGTGATGTGTGTTCTGCATGCATGTTGGTATGTGTGGGGGGGTGCATGGGATGTGGGGGGAGGGTTGGATGTGTTGTGCTGCGATCTCCTTGGGTGGGATTTGTTCTGCTCCAGAGCCCCTGGGTATCTTCTGGGGTGCTGCTGTCCCTGGTACTCTGGATGGGAGGCCTAGCTGGGGGGCTTTCTATCTTTTCCAGCTGGTTGTTCCTTGCTATTGTGTCTGGCAGCCCTTTTCCTCCATGACTAAGTTGACTATAGCCACTTTCAATGTGGATGGGATCCACTCTCCTGTCAAGAGGAAGAAGGTTTTGTCCTGGTTCCGGAAGAGGGGAACGGATATTGCTTTTGTACAAGAGACTCATTTGTCCCCGGCTGAACATCTTAAGCTTCGCAGGGAATGGGTGGGTGAGGTTTATTATTCATCCTTTGGCACCCGGAAAAGAGGGGTTGCAATACTCATTCATAAACAACTGCCTTTCCACCTTCATAAAGTTCTCCAGGACCCAGAGGACCGCTATGTTGCAGTTTTGGGGGAGTTATGGGGTCATCATTGGTTATTCTGCAACTTGTATGCTCCTAATGTGTATAACCACAAATTCTTTTCAGCTCTGCTGGCCAAGATAGCCATGTACCCTACTTACCAACCAGTAGTGTGAGGGGATTTCAATATTACTGTAGATCCTGCTTTGGATTGTAGCCCGTCCAAAGAGGGGACGAGGGACCATGGAGCCAAGAGGGTAAATTTTTTGCTTAGCCAGTTGCAGCTGTTGGACACTTGGAGGACTTTGCATCCGACGGAACGCACTTATACTTTTTACTCCCATCCCCATAATGTCTATACTCGGTTAGACTATCTGCTGATCTCTCCCTCTCTGCTCCACAGAGTGTCTGGGATTGATATTGAGGAAGCTCCTTTCTCGGATCATTCCCCGGTTGTCATGGATCTTCAGTTTACACCGGAGCCGGGTGAAAAGCATTGGAAATTCCCGTGTTCCCTTTATAGAGATCTTGATTTTCATAAATTTCTCAGGGAGCAGTGGCTGGAGTATAGTTCTCACAATAATACCGATGATATCCACCCAGTGACATTTTGGGAGGCCTCCAAGGTGGTTTTGCGGGGGTTTATTATTGCCTATCTTTCTCGCAAGCGGAAAAAATTGGATGCTGATTTACTGGCTTTATCGGGGGAGCTTCGACATTTGAGGGTGCGTCACAGTATTTCCCTGTCTGAAGCGGATAGACTACGTCTGCTGACGGTACGTCGCCAGATTGATGCCATTTTAACGCAGAGAGCTTCTCGGGATATTTCTTTTCAACGGTATAAACTCTATTCTTGGGGGGGTAAGACAGGGCGTCTGCTGGCTACTCTGGTCCGCCCTCCATGTACTCGGCAGGTTATCTTGTCTATTCAAGATACGGCTGGTAATCGTTACACTCAGGCGCAGCAGATTCAACAACAATTTGTCCACTTTTATGAATCCTTATATGCTAATCGACCGTTCTTGGAATCGGACAGGGATGCTTTTTTCCAGGGGCTTCAGCTTCCTAAACTGACGGTTGCTCAGGTGGAGCAGTTGAACGCGCCTATAACCCCCAAGGAGGTGCAGCTTGGTATTAAGCAACTTAAGTTAACTAAAGCCCCTGGCCCTGTTGGGTATGGTTCTGAGTATTACAAGATATTGTCGGATCAGATATCCCCTGCATTGGCGGCGGCGTTCAATGTGCTCTCCGAAGAGCGAGGTTTGGGGACCCCTATTATGGCCCACATTGTGCTTTTTCCTAAGCCTGGCAAGGATCTGGCTCAGGTGGGATCTTATCGACCTATTTCCCTCCTTAATCAGGACGCTAAACTTTTTGCTGCACTTTTGGCACGCAGATTGAATGCTTTTTTGCCATTGTTGATCCATGAAGACCAGGCAGGATTTGTACCGGGCTGTTATGCATCGATGAATCTTGTCCGAGCTTTGATGGCCCTTCATTCCAGGCGGGGACTGGAGGGAGAATCGGCCATTGTGGGCTTGGACATGGAGAAAGCTTTTGATAGTATCTCCTGGCAATATCTTTTCTGGGTTTCGCGTCGGTTTGACAATGAGGGTTCTCTTCTTCAATGGATTAGTAGCTTATATATACGGCCGCAGGCCCGACTTTTAGTCAATGGTCAGTTTACTGAACCGTTTGCTTTGGGATGGGGGACGCGCCAGGGATGCCCGTTGTCCCCGCTACTTTTCGTATTGGCTTCTAGAATTCGTGACGACCCAACTCTTCAGGGCATTCGTCTTGGGGACAAGGAGAGTCGTATTAATCTTTTTGTGGATGACATTCTCCTTTATCTTGATCAACCCCGTCGGGACTTAGCGCGGGTCCTCGCTTTGGTTCGCTCTTTTGGAGATCTTTCCGGTTTGCGGGTTAATTGTGATAAATCTGAACTTCTTCCATTACGGTCCACTAAGGTGGAGCCCTGGCATGCGAGCCTCGAGATTCCGCCGGTGAAGGGGCCTATGCGTTATCTTGGTGTGTATTTAAGTCCAGACCCCAAACTTCTGTACCAATCTAATGTGACTCGTCATCTAGAGGCGATTCAGCGTTTGTGTGATACCTGGAGAGATCTTCCGGTGGGTGTTTGGGGTCGAGTGGCTTTGACTAAGATGGTGCTTCTCCTTAAGATTCTGTATCCCTTGCAGGCAGTGCCTCTTTGGGTTACTGCTAGGGATGTGCGCCTCTTTCGGTCAATCGTTTCCTCTTTCATCTGGCGGCGTAAGCGAGCCAGGATTAGCTATGCCACTTTGTCTTTGGATAAATATAGGGGTGGGTTGAACCTTCCTGATCTTTGGTATTGCAATGTCGCGGCTCTGTTTCGTTTTATCCATGAGGGCTGGTCGGGCTGTTATAAATTCTCTCCCCAGGGTTGGGTAGAATCTTGGTGTGCCCCTCACTCGGTCCTGTCTCTTCTTCACGCTCCGTTGTCTGTTTTACCGGGGGGCGGGGCTAAGTTTGCGTATCTTCTTCCCATGCGGCGTGCGTGGCGGTGATGGCGGAGTCGGCAGGGTAAAACACCGGCAGCTTCCCTTTTGTTACAATTGTATGGGAATGTTGACTTTCCCCCGGGAGTGGGCTATCCCTGGTTTCGGCGGTGGGAGCAGAGAGGGGGCAGAACTCTTCAGGACTTCCTCACAGTGGGGGGGGGTCGGTTTCCCACCTTTGTTCAGCTGCAAGCTCACTGGCACCTGCCCAGGACCCATTTTTGGGCTTACCTACAAGCCCGGCATTACTATTTATCCCTTGGTCGTAAATGGGGGGATGCTTGGCTCTGTGGTCCCTTGGATGTTTAGTTTTTTCAAGTACCTCCGGCTTCTAACAAGTTAGCTACTTGGTACCGGATTCTGAAGAATGCAATGGACTTGGGAATTATTGATCAATTGGCTTCCCGGTGGCAATCAGAGCTTGGCACTACCTTGGATCGTAGGGCATTTTTAGATCTTTTTGAAACTGTGCACTTCTTGGGGGGTTCCACAGATTTTCAGGAAATGCAATTTAAAATTCTGCATCGGGCTTATATTTCTCGGGCCCAGGGGGTTCGCATGGGCCTCTGGGAGGGAGCCGTTTGTACTAAATGTAATCGTTTTTTGGGTACCCTCACGCACCATTTTTTGGAATGCCCTTCTTCGGCCTTATGGCTGAGAGTTTTTCCATTTCTGGAACGCATTCTTCAGCGAGCTGTGACCTGGTCTTATGATTTCCTGCTGTTGGGTGACCAACGCAGGGTCCTGTACATGGCTGTCTTGGTGGTCAAAAAGCTCCTTTTGCAGCATTGGGTGGATGACTCGGTGGCCTCGTTTCCGCACTGGTTCACTCGCTTCGCTGAGGTGGGGCGGTATGAGCTTCGCCGCGTTTCTAGAGCTGAGATTTTGGCCCTCCGCGGCTATCACGATTTATGGAAGCGGGCATTAACTGCCTGTTCTAGCTCGGAGCTGAAGGACTCGGACCCCCTTCCGTGATTATTACTTTTGGTGGGGCTGGTGCTTGATTTTTTATTTTTTTTTCTTTCTTTTGTTTTCTCACCGGGAGATAGCACTTGTGCATGTGAGTGTATGTGTATTTGGGTGTTTGGTGGTTTGGGGTATGACTGTGGAGTGTTCGCGGTCTGCTTGTTGTGGTTTGAGGCCGAGTGTTTGAGGTTTGTGAGTGTCTGCTTGGGGGGTTTTGTACTTCAAAACAAAAATGTCAATTGTGTTGGGCATCTGACCATTGGGTTCCTGTTTTGCGACTCCTTTGCTGTTATGGGTTTCTAGAGTTGGAATCTATGCTTGCTCTGTTTGTTCTGCTTGTTGTACTCCTGGTTGTATGTTCCCTTTACAATTGCTAATAAAGATAATATAAAAAAAAAAAAAGAAAGGAAGACACCACCTTAAGAAGAAATGAGGGAACCAGCCGAACAGACACTCCGGCATCCGAAATGCGCAAAAAAGGATCCCTGCACGACAAGGCCTGCAACTCCGAAACCCTTCGGGCAGACGCCATCGTGACCAAAAACACCGCTTTCAACGTGACATCCTTTAAAGTCGCATGAGATAACGGTTCAAACGGGGCCTTCTGCAACCCCCCAAGGACAATCTTAAGGCTCCACTCTAGACAGATCCTCTTAACAGGTGGCCGAATATGTTACACCCCTTTCAGGAAACAAACAACATCAGGTTGAGACGCCAGAGGTGAATGAGATACCCGGCATCTGTAACAAGCAATGGCCGCCACCTGAACCTTAAGGGAATTATAGGCTAACCCTTTGGTGACGCCGTCCTGCAAAAAGGAAAGAATATCAGACAGAGAAGCCTTAAAGGGCGAAAGACCCAGAGTAGCACACCAAGACACGAAAACCCGCCAAACTCTAGCATATGAGGCAGAGGTAGATCTATTTTTGGCCTGAAGAAGAGTGGAAATGACCTGTTCTGAAAAACCCTTACGCCTCAGCCGCGACCGTTCAAGAGCCAAAGTGGGACGGATTTTCCATGTTGATCAGACCCTGAGTGAGTAAGTCCGGAGTCACCGGAAACGGCAACGGATCGCCCGTCGACAGCCAGATCAGGTCCGCATACCAAGGACGACATGGCCAATCCGGAGCTACCAGGATCACCCTGCCCGAAAAGAGAGAGATGCGATGCAACACCCGACCTATTATCGGCCGAGGAAACACATAAAGAAGACAATCCGGAGGCCATGGAAGAGCCAATGCATCTACCCCCTCTGACTACCTCTCTCTGCGTCTGCTGAAGAACCAAGGAAGCTTCGCATTGCGAAACGAGGCCATGAGATCCACTCCAGAAGATCCCACTTCCGAACTAGCAGATCGAACGCCTGAGCGGAGAGTTCCTATTCTCCTGGATCTAGAAGATTTCTGCTGAGGAAGTCTGCCTGAACATTTGCCTGACCCGCAATGTGCGCTGCCGAGAGAAGAGGAACATGAACTTCCACCCATTGAAACAGGACCAGTGCCTCACTGGCTAATTGAGGACTTCGGGTATCTCCCTGCCGGTTTATGTACGCCACTGCCGTGATACTGTCTGAGAAGACTCTCGTCGGTCAGTCCTGAACCATGGACTGAAACGCTAGAAGCACAAGCCTGATCGCCTTCAACTCTAGCATATTGATTGACCACTGAGCCTCCTCCTGAAACCAAACTCCCAGTGCAGAGGATTGAAGGCACTGAGCCCCCCATCCCAGAAGACTGGCATCCGTCGTAACTACGATCCAGTCTGGTGTCGCAAGTGGCATGCCCTTGAACAGATTGGCCTCGTTGAGCCACCAATGCATGCTGAGGGAAACTTGAGAATTCCATCGAAGACGCCAAGCGTAGTCCTGAGACACCAGGGACCACCGTGATAGAAGAGACTTTTGTAACGGTCTCATGTGGACGCGAGCCCATGGCACCACCTCCAGAGCCGCCACCATCGATCCCAGAACTTGCACATAATCCCAAACCTTCAGTCTGGGCGACTGGAGAAGTAGGCGAATCTGAGATTGCAAATTCTCTCCCCGGTCCTTGGGTAGAAACACCTTCCCCAGACAAGTGTCGAACCGCACTCCCAGATGCACCAATGATTGGGATGGGGTAAGAGAGTTCTTTGGAAAGTTGATCCACCCCAAAGACTGAAGAAGGGAAATCACCCTCTGGGTCACTGACACACTCTCCTGTCTGGAAGACGCACGGATCAACCAATCGTCCAAGTAAAGATGTACCCGAATCCCTTCTTTGCGAAGAAACGTCACCACAACTACCATCACCTTCGAAAAGGTGCATGGTGCCGTGGTGAGACCAAAAGGCATCGCCCAAAACTGATAATGCTGGCCTAGGATCACAAACCGAAGAAATCTCTGATGCGGAGGCCAGATCGGAATATGCAAGTAAGCCTCCTTGAGATCGAGGGACGTAAAGAACTCCCCTGGTTGAACCGCTGCAATGACTGAGCGCACAGTCTCCATACGGAAATGTCTGACCTTGAGAAATTTGTTGATCCTTTTGAGATCCAGTACTGGCCTGACCGACCCCCCCCCCCCTTCTTGGGCACCACGAAGTAAATGGAATATCTGCCGAGGCCCACCTCTAATAGGGGAACCAGAACCACAGCCCCCACATCCAGAAGGACTTAAAGGATGAGCTGTACCGAGTCTCGCTTGGTGGCACCATTGCAAGGGGATACCAAGAAAGAATCGGCGACGGGAGAGGAAAATTCTAATTTGTAACCTTCTCGAATAATGTCCAATACCCACTGATCGGACGTAATCTTGGCCCACTCCACCAGAAAGGAAGATAGCCGTCCTCCCAAAGAAATGTTGGAGGGAGCAGAGATCCCGTCATTGCTGATTGCAAACTGCTGGAGCATGGGCTGGCTGAACTGTCGGGGGTTTTGCGGCACGAAAGGAATTCTTTTGCAGAAATCTAAGTCTAGAATTGTAGAAAGAACCGTAAGACGGCTGAAATGACGGCTTACCCGGCCTATATCGCTTAACATCGCGGAAGCGAGGTCTGGCAGACGAGGATTTCAAAGGCGGTTTAGGCCTATCTTCTGGCAACCGCTGCATTTTGGAATCACCAAAATCTTTCACTAGCTTATCCAAATCCTCACCAAACAACAGCCTACCTCTAAAAGGGAGTTTCACGAGTCTAAGCTTGGACGCTGCATCCACCGCCCAGTTACGGAGCCACAAAGATCTGCGATAAACTACTGAAAGCGTCATTTGCTTTGCAGAGGCACGAATAATATCATATAAGGCATCCGCCAAATACGCTAAACCCGATTCTACATCTGCCAATTCGGATGGAACCGCAGTCCCTAACTCCATCATTCTATCTGCCATCTGTTGAGACCATTGAAGACACGCCCGCACTGCATAGGAAATGCACACTGCCGCTTGCAAGGTAACTGCTGCAACCTCAAACGACATCTTAAGCGAAGATTCTATCTTCCTATCCTGGACATCCTTTAGGGCAATACCCCCCTCAACAGGCAAGGTAGTCTTCTTGGTGACCATGGCCACCAACGTGTCCACCTTAGGGAGCTTAAACCGCTCCAGCTCATTCTGAGCCAGTGGGTACAACTGCTGCATAGCTTTCATCACCCGGAGACCTGCCTCCGGCGTCTCCCATTGAGCCGCAATAAGCTCCTGCATGGCCTCATGAACCGGAAAAGATCTAGGCGGCTTTTTTGTTCCCGCCATAAGAGGGTTAGCGGATCCAGATACTAGTGGATCCTCCTGAGAGATGTTCAACCTTTGCAACACCTTAGATATCAGTGAGGAAAGTTCTTCCCTGTGAAACAGACGGAGCGCAGTAGGATCATCCATGTCCCTACCTAGCGCCTCCTCCATGTCCAATTCCGTCACCTCCCCCTCTTCCAAAGACTCGGGAAGAGTCAGAGACAAGGGGAAACCGAGTCAGGGTCCCCCTCATCCGCGGTAGCTAGCCTACGATGTTTTGCCGCCTGAGGCTGTACCGGAGGAGTAAAGGTAGAAGGGATTTGTGCAGGCTGAGAGCCCTGCAATAAAAAGGCACGGTGCATTAACATAACAAACTCTGGCAAAAAAGTGCCTTGAACTAACCCTGCTGACCCGGCCTACACAGCGTTCTGCAGCGAAACCGCATCTTTCACAAGCTCCCCCTGACGCCAAACTCCTCCCAGACGCCGACATGCAATAAAGCGTGGCGGGCTCCACTGCGAGTGAAGAGGAGATCGACCGCGCTTCTCCAGCGCGGGAATAAACAGCCTTGCTAGCCGGCAACAATAAATCTTCTGCCGCAGCGTCTGCACACCTGGCGGAATAGAACAAACACAGCTTAACCGCCTCAGCTGCCATGTAATTCAATTTTTTTTTTTTTTTGCAAAGTAAAAACACCAACAGAGAACGCCAACTACACACCAAAACGCCCGTAAAACCCTCAATCAGCACTAGATACCCCAGAGAGAAAAGACCAACTCATCAAACCTCCTATCGGATTCAACAGGACAGAAGTTATGGCTGGCAGTTGTAAGCTGACAAAGTACAGCACAGCTTCACACTGAGAGGCTCTTGTTTTTGTTTTTTTTTACTAAGGAAAGAAGAAAAATAAGAGCCCAAAATAAACCCCTCAATCCACTGGAGGGGAGGGTGGAGCAGAGAGACCTGGGGGGGCCCAGGTGTAACTCCCAAAGCTGGCACCGTTCAGCCAGTCACCCCTTTCTACCTGAAGAGAAATAAATCTCAACAGAAAACAAAGTTACTTACTGTAACAGGTGTTATCCAGGGACAGCAGGCAGCTATTCTCACATATGGGTGACATCATCCGACAGAGCCCCGATGCGGATGCCTCACACAAGCAGACTTGCTTGAAGAAACTCGAAGTTTCGAGTTGCCCGCACCTCGCATGAGCGAGTGCCTTCGCACCCAGCACAGGGCGCATCTCCTCAGTTCAGATAGCTAGCAGAGAAGCCAACCAGGGGAGGTGGGTGGGTTGTGAGAATAGCTGCCTGCTGTTCCTGGATTACACCTGTTACGGTAAGTTATTGTGCTTTATCCCAGGGCAAGCAGGCAGGTATTCTCACATATGGGTGACCTCCAAGCTAACCAGAAAGGGATGGTGGGAGCATTGGCAATTTAGGAGAATAAATTTTGTAATACTGTTTGACCAAACTGTCCATCCCATCTGGAGAAAGTGTTCAGACAATAGTGAGGAGTGAAGGTATGAACCGAGGAACAAGTAGCAGCCTTGCAAATTTCCTCAATAGGTGTAGATCTGAGGAGAGCTACTGAAGCTGCCATTGCTCTGACTTTATGGGCTGTGACTTTACTGTGAAGGGGTAATCCAGCCTAGGCATAGCAGAATGAGATACAAGCCGCCATCCAGTTGGAGATGGTGCACTTAGAAATTGGATGTCCCAACATATTGGGTTCGAAAGAAACAAAAAGTTGAGGAGCAGTTCTGTGTGGTTTGATGCGTTCCAAGTAGAAGGCCAAAGCATGTTTACAGTCCAGAGTATGAAGAGCTGATTCTCCATGGTGAGAATGAGGCTTAGGAAAAATTACTGGAAGGACGATGGATTGGTTGAGATGAAATTCTGAGACCACTTTAGGTAGGAATTTCAGATGAGTACGAAGAACCACCTTGTCATGATGGAACACAGTGAATGGTGGGTCAGTGACTAAAGCTTGCAGCTCACTGACTCGTCGAGCAGAAGTGAGAGCAATGAGAAATACCACTTTCCAAGTGAGATACTTTAGATGAGCCTTATCCATTGGTTCAAATGGAGGCTTCATGAGTTGAGTAAGGACAACATTGAGGTCCCAAACCACAGGAGGCGGTTTGAGAGGAGGTTTGACATTGAAAAGTCCTTTCATGAATCTGGAAACCACTGGATGAGCAGAGAAGGGTTTCCCTTAAATAGGCTGATGGAAAGCCGCAATTGCACTGAGATGGACTCGTATAGATGTAGACTTGAGGCCAGAATTGGATAAGTGCAACAGGCAGTCCAAAACAGAAGATAAGGAGGAATGTTGAGGCTCCTTATGATGAGAAAAACACCATGTAGAAAATCTAGTCCATTTTTAGTGATAGCATTGTCTATTTGTAAGCTTTCTAGCAGCTTACAAGAACATAAGAAGTTGCCTCCGCTGAGGCAGACCAGAGGTCCATCCTGCCCAGCGGTCCGCTCTCACGGCGGCCCATCAGGCCTAATTGCCTGAACAGTGTCCCTGACTAATTTTGTAACTGCCTCTAATCCTCTCCCTATTACCTACCTTTACTCCTATCTGTACCCCTCAATCCCTTTGTCCTCCAGGTACCTGTCCAGACCCTCTTTGAAGCCCTGTAGCGTTCTCCTGCTTATCACATCCTCCGGTAGCGTGTTCCATGTATCCACCACCCTCTGAGTGAAAAAGAACTTCCTGGCGTTTGTTCTAAACCTTTCCCCTTTCAATTTCTATGAGTGCCCCCTTGTACTTGTGGTTCCCCGTAATTTGAAAAATCTGTCCCTGTCTACTTTTTCTATGCCCTTCATGATCTTGAAGGTTTCTATCATGTCTCCTCTAAGTCTCCGCTTTTCTAGTCTGTCAGTATATGAGAGGTCTTCCATACCCTTTATTAGCTTAGTTGCTCTTCTCTGGACTCTCTCAAGTACCGCCATGTCCTTCTTGAGGTACGGCGACCAGTACTGGACACAGTACTCCAGGTGTGGGCACACCATTGCACGATACAGTGGCAGGATGACTTCCTTCGTCCTGGTCGTGTTACCCTTCTTAATGATGCCCAACATTCTGTTTGCCTTCCTTGAGGCTGTGGCGCACTGCGCCGACACCTTCAATGATGTGTCTACCATCACTCCCAGGTCTCTTTCAAGGTTACTCACCCCTAGCGGTGATCCCCCCATTTTGTAAGTGAACATCGGGTTCTTTTTCCCTACATGCATGACCTTGCATTTCCCTATGTTGAAGCTCATTTGCCACTTTTTGGCCCACTCTTCCAGCGCTGTCAGATCTTTTTGGAGATTTTTGCAGTCTGTGATGAAGAGGCGAGGAATGGAGTGTCCATTCGTGAGGTTGCAGGAGACGACTCAAGTTGTCCGCTAAGCAATTCTTCGCCCCTTGAATGTAGACTGCTTTGAGGAAGGTGTTGTGGCGGATTGCCCAGTCCCAAACTTCCAGAGCTTCTTGACAAAGGAGGCAGACCCTGTCCCTCCCTGTTTGTTGACATAATACATGGCAACTTGGTTGTCTGTGCGGATGAGGGCTACTGTGTCGTGAAGGAGATGTTGAAAAGCATGGAGAGCTCTGAGGATCGCTCTGAGTTCCAACTGATTGATATGACACTGACGATCCGTACTGGTCCAGAGGCCTTGAGTACGGAAACCATCGAGATGAGCGCCTCAAGCATAGGTTGAAGAGTTTGTCGTGAAGACCTTCTGATGAGGGGGTCTTTGAAAAAGCAAGCTTCTGGAAAGATTGGAAGAGAGCATCCACCAACGGAGAGACTGCTTCAAAGAAGGAATGACTGATTGTCGAGAAAGAGGATCGCAAACCTGCATCCATTGAGATGCCAGGGTCCACTGAGGTATTCTGAGGTGAAGTCTAGCAAAAGAAGTCACGTGTACTGTGGAGGCCATGTGACCCAGAAGTACTATCATGTGTCTCGCTGAGATGGAAGAGCGGGAAGACACTGTGTGACAGAGTTGAAGAAGAGTTTCCAGACGTTGTTGTGGAAGGAATGCTTTGAGTTGGACAGTATCCAGAACAGCTCCAATGAATTGTAGATTCTGTGAGGGCTAAAGTTGAGATTTGGGAAAGTTAATTCGAATCCCAAACTTTGTAAGAACCAGGTAGTCCGTTGGATCGCTACAATAACCCCTTGAGATGTGGAATCTTTGATGAGCCAGTCGTCGAGGTAAGGAAATACCTGAAGACCATGATTCCTTAGAGCTGCCGCTACCACTACCAGGCACTTGGTGAACACTCTGGGAGACGAGGCCAGGCCGAAAGGTAGTACTCTGTATTGATAGTGCAGATTCCCCACCCGAAATCTGAGGTATTGATGGGAGGCCGGATGAATGGGAATATGAGTGTAGGCCTCCTTGAGATCCAGAGAGCATAACCAGTCGTTCTGCTCGAGAAGGGGATAAAGTGATGCCAGGGACAACATTCAAAACTTTTCTTTGACTAGAAATTTGTTGAGAGCCCTGAGATCCAGAATGAGTCGCAGATCGCCCGTCTTCTTCGGAATAAGGAAGTAATGGGAGTAAAACCCCCTGTTCTGCTGTTCCAAGGGAACTGGTTCGATGGCATGGAGATGAAGCAGAGCTTGAGCTTCCTGAAGAAGAAGGGCGGTCTAGGATGGATTGGAAGGATACTCTTTTGGAGGAAGCTCTGGTGGAACCTGAGTGAAATGAAGAGAGTATCCTTCCCTGATGATGGTAAGTACCCAGAGGTCAGATGTAATTAATGTCCATCGGTTGTAAAAATGATGGAGATGACCTCCTATAGGGGGAAAAAGAGACAGAGACAGAACGGTGGAGGTTATGCTCTGTTTTAAACAGTCAAAAAGGCTGCGAAGCCTTAGGTGCAGCAGAAGGTTGGGATTTCTGTTGCTTCTGAGGTTGTTTTTTCAGAGGAGGGCGAGTATAAGGAGCCGGCTTTGGAGCAAAACACCTTTGATTGATAACAGCAGGGCGTGCAGGCTTGGCAGGAGCTGGCTTTGGTTTAGGTCTGACAATTGAAGCAAATGATTTTTCATGGTCAGATAATGTTTTAGTGGCTTCCTCGATTGACTCGTCAAAGAGATCGTTGGCTTGATAAGGAAGGTTAGCTAAGCGGTCTTGAAGGTTAGAGTCCATGTCAATGGTACGAAGCCATGCAAGACGACACATACCCACAGAGCAAGCAGACACTCAGGCAGATAACTCAAAGACATCGTAAGATGATTGCAGGAGATGGAGACGTAACTAAGAGAAAGAAGCAATGACTTCTTGAAACTCAAAATGCATGTGGTTATCCATATAAGCCAAAAACTTCGGTAGAAGAGAAAGAAGAAATTAAAAATAAGTGATGAAATAAAAATTATAATTGAGGACTTTTAGAGGACATCATAGCATTCTGGTAGATGCAATGTCCAAATTTGTCCATAGTTTTCCCCTCCCTTCCAGGAGGAACTGTGGCATAGACCTTGGAAGGATGGGATCTCTTCAAGGAAGATTCAACAAGCAAGGATTGATGAGATAACTGTGAGTTGTCAAATCCCTTGCGATGCACAGTCTTATACCTCGAGTCCAATTTTCCTGGAACTGCTGGTATGGAAAAGGGAGTCTCCATGCATTGAGCAAAAGTCTGGTTCAAAAGCTTATGAAGTGGAAGCTTGAGAGACTCTGCCGGAGGCTGAGGAAGACGCATTACTTCTAGATATTCCTTAGAATATTTGGAGCCAGTATCCAATTGTATATCCAAGTCTACAGCCATCTGTCGCAGGAAAGACGAGAAAGATAGCTGATCTGGCAATGCTTTGCCTCGAGAAGGACTCGAGGACGTCGAGGCACCTTGTGTTGAAGAAGAAGCTTCGGCATGGAGAAAAGCATCAAAGGAACCTGGTGACTTGGACGAGGCAATCGAGACCGGAATATCCTCGAGGTCCAGCATCGGAAACCTCGAATGAGGAGTCAGTGGTCTGGTCGAGGTTGGAGTAGAACGAGGCTTCGAGGAAGATGGTTTATCCTGTGAAGAACGATGCCTGGAAGAATGCCTCGATGAAGGCCTCGAACGGTGGTGAGAACTGTGTCTAGAACCAGATCTCGAGAATCGAGCCGATTTCGCCTCGGAGACGTAAGCAGCCGATGCCAATGTATGAATAGGGCTAGAGGCTGTAGATCGAAGCTCCAGAGGCTTGGAGGAGGAACCTCGATGCACTCGCAAAGACTCTGCTCCTTGCTGAGAGTGTGAGGATTCTTGTCGATGCACTCGCAAAGAATCTACTCCTTGCTTTTCGTGCTTGGATGGCAGACCAGACACTCGCAGAGACTCTGCTCCATACAAAGAGTGTGGAAGCTCCGACTGGGACATAGGAAGCGGCTCGACCTCGAGGGAGTCTGCTGAATGCCCAGGCAGGATAATATGAAGCAGTTTAGGACCCATAATAGTAAGGTACTGAAGAAACTGCTTCTCTAATATGGTCTGGAAAGAAGCCGTCAAGGTTGGATCTGTGTCTGAAACCGGACCACCTGCCTTGGCTGGAGGTTCCTTCGAGGCAGTGTGAGTGTGTTTCAACTTAGTAGTCTTGGACACTTTAATCACCACCGGTGGAACCGACTGCTGAGCTTTTTGACCCGAGGAAAAAGGGGAAGATACAGCAGATGACGTTGAAGCAAGAGCTGCTGCAAACGATGAAGGTTTGATGAGGCTCGAGGTGGAAGCAGGAGGCGCAGAAGGAGCCTCGATGGAAGTCGAGGCTGAAAACGCCTTTGAAGTCGAGGGATCAGTCGGAGACTCCATCTCAAAGAGCTTGTTCATCAGAATGCAACGACGCTTGAAAACACGAGACTGAAGTGTTTAGCAAGGTAGGCACGACCTTGGATGATGTTTCGGTCCAAGGCACTTGAGGCAGCGTCTGTGAGGATCCGTGAGGGTGATCACGCGCTGATACTTGCTACACCTCTTAAAGCCTGTAGTAGGTCGGGACATAGGCCGAAAAATAGCCCCCCCCCAAAGTTGAACCTCGCGGGCTGCGGCCGAGCAGCCCGTCCTGGAGAACAGACAGAAGACAAAAAAAAATTTATATTTTTTTTGAACTAAAGGAAATAAAACAAAATAAAACAGCGATTCGTGAAGAAAATACACCAATTGGGGTTGAAGAGAAGGCAAAAAGTGAACAAGTTGAACGCAGAGAGTCAAAGACGGACTTCTCGGCTCCGCGGAAAACTAAGAACTGAGGAGACGTGCCCTGTGCTGGGCAGGAAGACACTCGCGTATGCGCGGTGCGGGCAACTCGAAACTTCGAGTTTTTCAAGGAAGTCTGCTTGTGAGGCGTCCACATCGGGACTCCATCGGATGATGTCACCCATATGTGAGAATAGGCTGCCTGCTTGTCCTGGGATAAGAAATGATTATTCCTCAGAATTTCACCAGGCACAGCCAGAATCCAGGAGCTAAAAGGATAGCTACCAACTCCTGCTGGGAGATAGAGCATACTGGATATACAGGAGGAATGCCAACCTATTAATCAGTTTCTCTGCTGGTCGATGTGTGCTATCCCACTGGTCTCTGGATTCATCTGCTGCTGTGCTAAGTAAGGTATGGATAAGACACAATGGAAACAGTATAAATTCATATAAATCTGAACACAGTGGTGCCAGGAAGCAACGTTGTTCCAATCCGATAAGCAGCCCTCACCCTGTTCAAAACTTGCTGTTTAAATTTTTGAACTACTACTAAGCACTATTAAGCATGCAGGTTATTTTTCTAACAAGGTTATTAGATGCTTCATAAGTATTGTATCTCTCTTATTTCAATCCTGTTAATAAGTATATTTTTTAACTGTTTCATGGTAGTCCTATTAATAAGTTTCAATTTACTGATTTTGTGTTAATCTCATTCACTGTATTTATGTTTATATTTGGTCTTTTTACTACTGTTATGCTGTTAACAAAATGGTAAGTTTTATGTTGAATTATACCTGCTATGCAATGCCTTGTGAATCACTTCATAAAGGCAGTTAATAAATCCCAATAAATAGACTTATGGTCAGATAGTACACAAGCAATAACCTGCATTAGCTTTAGAGAATGCATTCATAGCTGTCACTATATAAGGGCTTTTCAAAAAGTATCAGAACTTTATTCATAAAAAATACTCATATTAAGATACAACAATCTTATACTAATCTCCTTCAAAGTAGTCTCCTTAGGCTACCACACACTTCTTCCAACGGTTCTGCCACTGTCAGAAGCAGCTTGGGAAAAGCCAGAAGTCACACGGAGGCATGTCGGGAGAATAAGGAGCCTGAGGAATAACATGGGGGATTGTGTTTGGCCAGGAAACTCCGTATCAAATGTGAAGAATGGCAGGTGTGTTATCGTGATGGAGCTGCCCATTGTCCGCTGCCCACAGGTCCGGCCGTTTGCATCTCACAGAGTTACAAAGGCATTACAAAACCTCTTGGTAGTACCCGTTGGTGATTTGACAATCCTTTATCACCAGGGTCCTCCCTTGGTCAATGATGATCCCATTTCTGGATGTTGAGGGCCTACCAAAACGTGCTTTACTCTCCACTGATGTGCAGCCATCTCCGAAGCGGTTGTACACTCTTTATCTGTGTGGTGCCCATTGCTTCGTCTCCGAAGACCTGTTGAATCTTGCGGATCGTTTCCACTTAGGAATCGTCAAGCTTTAACACAAAATTTAATACAGTAGCATTGCTCAACTTTTTCTGTCATTTTGTCAAAAATGAAAATCAGACGGTGCTCACTTACACTTCCTCACTCATCGGCGGTCTGCCGGTGACTGACAATTTCTGTAAGTGGGAAAAAATTCAAGCATGCGCATTAGGGTCGCCTACATACGTGCACCAAATCACGCCTCCCTAGCTTTATTTGTTTACATAAGAAAAATTAAGGTCTAATACTTTTTGAACAGCCCTCGTATGTATGAATTTGCAACCAAATGACAATGATGTTGCCATATTTGTTCTTTGTACAGCTAGTACTGCAATTGCATGCCAAGCAGTGAAAAGAGAACATATAATAAATACACTGTCACACACAGTCTCACTTTTCCACATATTCACTCAAAACACTCACAGGCTTTTACTTTCTCACATACAATTTCCCGCCTTTCTCTTTATGTCTGGCACTCTCTTACTTTCACAATGTGTCAGTCATACTGATTTAAAGGGATGTCTAAATGCTTCTCTCATCTTTGACAGACACATTAGTCCTTACCAACGCCTAACATTTACCAAGCAAGATCTGTAGTTAAGTACTAAGAATCCATGTCTCTCTAGGACAAATACAGCATCATAATTAGTTAAACATGGAGTTGTTTCACCCTTGCCTCCGACTAAATCATACAGGACAAGAAGATCACATCCTAACTTTTTGACAAGCTTTCTACTATTAGTACCACGTCACATGCACCAGTAAAAGAAGGCTACAGATAATGCCGACGGTTCACTAGGATCGCATAAACCCAGAATAGATAGACCCCCAAAAAAAAAAAAATAAATAAATTTAGAGTAGGTACCACAGAATAAAAATAACCAAAAATCCCACAGAGGAAAGGACGAACAAAAAGCTCAAAAGAGAACACGTATAATATAACGAAAACAACAATACAACCGATCCACAAGATCCAATTTGATGAGAACAAAAAAAGCAGATCAGGAGAAAATTTTTTTTTTAAAGATAGTCAGTCAGCATAACAAATAAAATTTTAAAAACTTTTATCCTGACCTCCACTTTTTTTCTCATCACGTAGTATAAAAGATACAAAGGTGTACTGTATTCTCAACATGAAATACCTGAAGACCGAATCTCCGGACAAACGAAAATGTAAAAAAAATCACACAACACAGATACAGACAGGCGCTGCTACCACACTATCTGCCACCGCACATTCTTAGCTACCCCTCCCCCTCACCGTTTGGTCCGGGCCGGTCCAGTTTTAAAATATCCCGTAAATGTTGCGTCGCGTTGACGTCTATGCTGGGAACCGGCTCCATGGATACGGAAAAGGAGAGGAAGCCGCTGCTTTTTTACCCCGGCTCCGCTCCCCCTTGAACAGACGCTTCCCCGTGGGAACAGCAGCAACCGCCTCAACTTCCGGCAAACATACAACTTCTCCTTCCCCCACTACAACATGGCACCAGTGTATAGTTCCGGCCTACTCTAAAATCGGGAAGACAATTTCAACATTAGCTCCAAGCATTTATCCTTAACAGATAATAGTACTTGACGTGCCCTACTCTCTTGCAAACACCGAGTCACACTTCTACATCTTGGCCGCGACCCACCAGCTTTACAGTACACTGCGCATGTGGCGAAACTAACCCAAACTTGCTTGTTACCTATCGGTGAGATGTGTGCGAGCACTTCCTCCACATCTCACTGTTCTTGTCTTGTTGCCTGGTAAGCAGGTGCATGATAATAGGGTGGACTATATGCGGCGCGCGGTATATCAAAATACTGTAAGTAGAGAGAGCGAGAAATGACCGCTACTATGCATTAGTTAGTAGAAACAGTTACTATGTAGTATTTACAAGGGAAGCATTTATAGCACATTGGTGCTCCACTTCACCCTCATAGAAGCCCTTGAAAACAAGCGTTATAGACTTTCGTTCATCTCTATTAGTGAACATCAGTCCAGAGCTACCCACGCTGCTCCTTGTGACCCTGGGCAAGTCACTTAATCCCCTCATTGCCCCAGGTAGTTAGATAGATTGTGAGCTCGCCGGAACAGACAGGGAAAACTGCTTGAGTACCTGAATAAATGCATGTAAACCGTTCTGATCTCCCCTGGGAGAACGGTATAGAAAATTAAATAAATAAAAAATAAAATAAAATGTTAGGTCAGACCAAACGTCCAACCGTAATTGGCAGCATTCCAAAAAGTAAATAGTGTCCATGCTATTTATCTAAGTAATAATGATTTATGGGTTTTTCCTTCTAGGACTAACTCTTTAAGAAAAGGTGAAGTGTTAAACCCACAGATATATATAAATATATATACTGTATAGTAAATTACTATTGTAACATTTTTTTCAGATTCAAATAATTGAAGATAGATACTGTCGCCAGTTGCCTGCGGCAGTTCACAGATAGGGATTCTGCAGTAAAAGTTAGAGAACTGCACAGATTTTTGAAATTCTGTGGTAGGTTTCTTTATCATCTACCAGACCACTCTAAATGGATGGGTTATACCCTCTATTAGCCAACTCCTCCTTAGTTTGTCTCCAGGGTAGAGTAGACGGCTGTTCTATGTAGAGTGCTTGGAGGCTGTAATACTAGAGCAGCGGTCTTCATTGCAAGGTCAGCGTTCCAATGGCGACCTACGCTGCAGTCCAGGGTTCCAGCCCCCTTCCCCCACAGGATCCAGTGCCTCGCCTTCCTGGCAACTGCTCTTTCAATTTTCGGGTCGCCGGCAGCGTGAATGAAGTTAAAATTGCTGTCTTCAGTGGCCAGAAAGCTTTCCCTCTGCTACTACATTCTGTCCCTGCATAGCAGAGAGAAAATTTCTGGGCCGCCGAAGACAGCTTATTTACTTAATTCACGTTGCCCGAGGCCCGAAGAGTGAAAGAGCGGTTGCCGGGAAGGAGAAGAGTGAGCAAGCACCAGATCACGGGGGAGGGAGGTTGTTACTGAAGAGATGCTGGACCGCCGACCGCGGGAATAGGGAGGAAAGAAAGAGGTGCCATACCTCCAGAGAAGGACAGAGATGCCAGACCATGGTAGGGAGGAGTCAGATACCAGATCACAAGAAGGGGAAAAGGGAAGGAGAGAGAGATCGGACAACTGGAGTGAGGGAAGGAGAGGAGAGAGATACCTGAACGCAGGAAGGGGAAAAAGAAGGAGAGAGATGGAGTACTAGATGGGGAAGGAAAGTAAGATGCCAGACCAGGTGAGAAGGAGAAGAAAGGTATCAGTATCAGACCACGAGAAGGAAGAAAAGAGATGTCTGACTACTGGAGGGGGGAGGGAAAGATGTTAGACCATGGAAGGGAGGAGGAGGGAAGGCGATGAGAGACACTAGACTAGACCACAGGAAGGGCAAAGTGAAGGAGAGAGATGTCAGACTACAGGAGGATGAAGGAAGAAAGAGATTCCAGATTAAGATAGGGAAGAGGACAGAGAGATGCCAGGCCACAAAGGGGGAGGAGGAGAGAAAGATGTCAGACCACCAGAGAGGGAGGAGATGCTGCATGGGGATGGAAAGGGAAGAGAGATGGAGGAGATGGTGAACAGGGATGGGAGGGGAAGAGAGATGTGGGAGGGAGGGAGAGGAAGAGAAGGGCAGAGGGAGGGAGATTGTGCACATGAATACATAGGAAGGGAAGACATGGGAAAACCACGCCTCCCTAAAACCTATCCCCGCTTTCACTCTCTCTGACCCTGCCTCTGATTCTCTCACCCCAGTCCCGACACTTTATTGCAATGCCAGATCCGCTTGTAATAAGATTCAAATCTTGAAGGACCTACTCGAAGATTCAGACCCCGGATTCCTATTCATCACAGAATCTTGGATCACAAAAGATGACCAATTTACTCAAAACGAACTTTGCTCCCACGGCTACCAAGGCCTCTTCTCTCCCAGAATTAACCGAAAAGGAGGCGGCTTGGCTCTCCTTTTCAAATCATTCTTCGATGTCCTTGAAAAGAGCAGCCTCTCCTCATTAGAATATATGCTAGCCTCAGTTAACGATGAATATCACCCTCATCCACTGGGTATCCTGCTCCTATACCGCCCACCTACCCCTTGGAACAATTCCTCCGAGCTCGTCTTTGAAACCATAACAAACACCTTCCTCAAATTTCAAAGATTACTAATCATCGGAGACATCAATCTCCATCTTGACGATGTCACTAGCAAGGACGCATCCGAATTTAATAGCTTTCCCCCTCCCACTCTCTCCCCTACCCACGAAAAAGGCCACACACTAGACCTCATCAGTTTTCTGGATCTCACTACTCACAAAACCTCAACCACTGACATTCGCTGGGAAATCGTTCCCTGGTCCGACCACTCCCTAGGGGCTTTCTGTTTCCCAATCTTCATGTCACATTTTGGGCCCCCATCCCACACCTCAAATTCTATTACCTTCCGCAAAAAAACTCAAGCAATCTGTTCTGGACCAATTTTCTTGACAAACTCTCCCCCATCCCTAAACCTGCAGAACCAGAAACAAACTGGCAAAACTGGGTCGCCCTCTCCGAGTCCACCTTCCTTTCCCTCACCCCTCTCTCCACTAAAACCATCTCCTATTCCCACAAGGCCCCTTGGTACCTCCCATACCACAGAAAACTGAAACAGAAATGCCAAGCTCTGGAACGAAAATGGAAAAAATCTAAATCCCCTACAGACAGACACTCCTGGAGGGTCAATATTAAATTCTACAATACTGTCCTAAAAAAAGCAAGGAAAAACTTCTACGGTGACAAAATCTCCAAATCCAACAACCAGAGTAGCACATTATTTAACATCTGGCGTTCCTTAACCTCCAATAATACCTCCATCCTCCCCTCCTCCCCCTCTGCCGATTCTCTGGCAAAGTTCTTCAGCGACAAGGTCTCTACCTTCAGGCGCTCCTTCCCTCCTGCAATCTCCTACAAATCTCTGATTCCAATCGACCCCCAACCCTATCCTTACAGACTCCTACCCTATCCCAGCTGACAGATCTTGGTCTTCCTTCGAACTTGTTTCTGAATCCCTGGTCCATAATCTCTGCCTCAAATTGAAATCCTGCAATTGTACCTTGGATCCATTCCCCGCCTACCTTTATGAGAACACTCTTCCTCAAGCCATCTCATCTCTTACCATTCTCATAAACTCCGCCCTCCATTCGGATCTATTCTCCCCAGAAATAGGCCATATCTCCTTAACCCCACTGCTGAAAAAACCTGATCTAGACCCCTCTACACCATCCAGCTACCGTCCAATAGCAAACATTCCTCTCCTTACCAAGATGCTAGAATCTATCATATCCACTCAACTATCTTCCTACCTTGAAAAATTCACCATTCTGCTACCCTACCAATACGGCTTCCGTCCCAACTTCAGCACCGAATCCCTTCTGACCTCCTTAATCTCAAAAGTTCAACATCTCCATACTCGCAACAAGTTCGCTGTCCTTCTTCAATTCGACCTCTCTGCAGCTTTTGATGTCATCCATCATGATATCCTACTTTACCAATTCACCGAGATAGGCATTAACTCCACAGTCCTTGACTGGTTCTCGAAGTTCTTACGCTCCCGCTCCTACACAGTCAACATGAAGGGCACTTCTTCCTCCCCCTGGAACCCGATCTGTGGAGTCCCACAAGGCTCACCTCTCTCCCCTATCCTTTTCAACATTTATATGTCCTCTCTTAAACTCCTCCACCTCTCCCCCCTTGAAACACTTTCTTTGTCCTCCTTGAGACCGACCGGAACCTCACCAACCTCTCTGCGAACATATCCTCATGTATATCGAACCTTCAATCCTGGGCCCACACTGTGCAGATGAAACTGAACGAATCCAAAGCAAAACTTCTCTGGCTCGGCCCAAAATTGGACCAACTGCCCACCTCCATCCCTCTGTCCTCTGGCCCCACTCTGCATCTTGAATACTCAAGTAAAATTCTGGGAGTCATCATTGACTCTACACTTTCCTTCAATGATCACCTCAACTCCCTAATAAAAAAATGTTTCTTCAGCCTTCACATGCTGAGGAAAGTGAGAACCTTTTTCCATCAAAAACACTTTGCCGTCCTTGTCCAATCCACCATCCTTTCCAGACTGGACTATTGCAACTCTATCTACCTAAGCCTAACAAAGAAAAACCTTCAAAGACTCCAGCGGATTCAGAATGCAGCTGCTAAGCTTATCTTCACAAAAAGCAAATTCGACCAAGTCTCACCGCTTTTGTCCAAGCTCCACTGGCTTCCGATAATCTCCAGAGTCCACTTCAAATGTGCCTGCCTTACTTTCAAGATCCTACACGGCATCCTCCCCCCCCCCCTTTATTCCTCTTTCTTGGAATTCCTCTAACCCCAATTCCACCAGATCCACCCAAAAACTGAAACTCTCCTTTCCCTCTCTAAAAGGCGTCTCACTTGTAGGAAAACTAGGTTCTTCCCCCCTTTTAGAATCACTGAGCTCTGGAACAACCTTACCTCTCCTCTTAGGAATCTGAGCTCCCTCCAACTCTTCCGTAAACATCTGAAAACCTGGTTATTCTCAAAAATGTAACTCTTCCTCCCTCTCTGATTATTCTAGTCCTCTAAAATTTCCTCTTCATCCTTCCCTCCTCTGGAGTTCCTTTCTACCCTAACTCCTGTTAACCGTGTCGAGCTTTGCGAATGTAGAGATGATGCGGTATACAAACCTAAGGTTTAGTTTAGTTTAGAAAAGTAATAATAATAATAATAACTTTATTTTTGTATACCGCCATACCCAGGAAGTTCTAGGCGGTTCACATCAATTAAACAAAACTTAATAAGAAATTACAATAAACTATATTTACAAGTAATGAAGATATTGGCACAAAAATTAACAAGAAATTACAATTGATCATAGTTACAATTGATCATAATTCAAGTTCAAGTTTATTTGATAAATCGCCTATATAAAATATTCTAAGCGATGTACAGTTTAAAACAGCTTATGGGGGAACAAACAATCCTAAAACAAATTTTAACAAATTTTAAAAACATTAGTTTAGAAAACAAACAGTATTAAAACATAAAAGATTTCTTTATGTATGTAGTTTAGTGACAAACTGGATACACAAGGAGGAAGGGGGAAAAGTTACAATTATCTCAGTCTAGGAAAAAAGAGACAAATAAGGGTAAAAACACAAAAGGGGGGGAGAAAAGAGTAGAATGGAAAAGGAAGAAGAAAAAAATAATCATAAATTTAAATGTTTAGTTAGTAAAAGCATCATTATATAAAAATGTTTTTAAAAGTTTTTTGAATGAGATGAGGTCTTTTTCTTTTCTAATAAAGAGTGGCAGAGCGTTCCAAGTTTGAGGAGCTAAGACAGAAAACATTTCATTTCTCCTTGTACCCACTATTTTTAAAGACGGGACTGATAATAGATCTTGAGATAACGATCGGAGAGATCGGGGAGAATGATGTGGAATAATCATTCTAGATATGAACTGTGGTTCGTTAAATAAGAGCTTTAAAAACTAAAAATGCTATTTTGAAAGTAATTCGGTGATTAATAGGCAACCAGTGGGATTTTATCAGAAGTAGTGTTACATGGTCGTATTTTTTTGCTTTATGAACAAGTTTTATTGCAGTGTTTTGGATTATTTGAAGTCTCTTCTTTTCTTTTTGCAGTACGTTAAACAGCAGAGAATTGCAGTAATCTAGTTTTGAAATGATCATAGAATGGATAAGTATGTTAATAGATTTTGGTTCTAGAAATGATGAAATGGATCGTATTAGATGGAGTTTATAGAAACAGGATTTAACGATTTGGCTAATGTGATTATGAAAATTTAGATTAGTGTCAATGATTACGCCTAGGATTTTTAAGGAAGATACTGATTCTATTGGAGAGTTGTCGAGTACAAATGAAGAAATTGGGGTAATGTCTTTTCTCCAAGTAAAAAACATTGTTTGAGTTTTCTGTATATTTAATGATAGTTTATTAAAGCTGAGCCAGTTTTTTACTGTGTCTAGTTTGCTATTAATTGTTTTAATTTCTTCATCTTTTTCGGGATCAAACGGGTGAAGAAGTTGAATATCGTCAGCATAAGAAAATGAAGTAAAGCCCAACGATTGACAGATAATGAGTAGGGGAGAAAGGAAAATATTAAAAAGAAGAGGTGACAGAATAGAACCCTGGGGTATTCCGAAAGATGAAGAGTAAGAAGTAGAGTGGTCGTCTTTAACTGTAACAATGGATGAACGATTAGAGAGAAAAGAAGTAAACCAGTTTAGAACCTGTCCACTGATGCCAAAGGATTCCAGACGATTAAGTAAAAGAACGTGGTCTATAGTGTCAAATGCCGCAGAAAGATCTAAGGAAAAAAGGGCAACCGATTTATGATGATCTAGGTATTAATGGATGTTGGTTATGAGACCTAACATTGAGTATTCAGTATTATGATGTTTGCGAAATCCCGTTTGATTAGGGTGTAGTGCATTTGATGATTCGATAAAATCCGAAAGCTGTTCGAAGACTACTTTTTCAGTTAATTTTGCTAAAAAGGGTAAATTGGAGATTGGACGGTAATTGGATACGTCGTTGCGATTAGCATTAAATTTTTTCAGTATCGGAGTAACTGTAGCTTTTTTCCAATTGGTAGGAACGGTGGCTGTAAGAAGACTATTTTTGATGAGTGAGTGAATGAAAGGGCCGAAATGAGTAGGTCCTTAGAGTTAGTGAGATGGGGGAGATCAAAAAGAGGGGGGAGGGGACCGGGAGAGTTGGGTCGTTTGAGGGGGGGAGAGGGAAATGGAAGAGAGGGGATTAGGGATATTGAGCGTGGAATAAATGAGTTTTGAGTATTTTTCGGAAATCAAGATAGGTGTGGGCCTTGAGCAGAATTTGGTCTAGCCAAGGGTTCTGTTTGGCTGCCTGGAAGGCGAAGGTTTTGTCGAAAAACCTTTTGAGGTGGCATAGTTTTAGGGAGGGGAAGGCGAAAAGATTGATTCTGCGGGAGTTCTTTTTGTTGCAGTTCAGGTTGAAATGAGGGGTGAGGTAGCTCGGAGATAGCCCAAAGACAGTTTTGTAGCAGAAGCACGCGAACTTGAATAGGATTCTAGATTCAAGGGGTAGCCAATGTAGTTTGTGGTAAAAAGGGGTGATGTGTTCCCATTTGTTTAAGCCAAATATAAGGCGAACGGCAGTGTTCTGGATAAGTTTCAGTCTCCTGATGGTTTTCTTCGTAGAGGCCAGATAAATGATGTTGCAGTAGTCTAGGATGCTGAGAATGGAGGGTTGTGTCAACAGGCGGAATGAGGTGTCGTCAAAATATTTTTTTATGGTGCGTAGTTTCCAAAGAACTGAAATGCATTTCCAGACCGTAATATCAGTATGTTTTTCCAGGGATAAAGTAGATAGATTTGAGAAAAAAGCAGAAAAATGGAAGAATGTTGAATGTTAAAAATTTAACACCCCCTCCCCCCTTTAAAAAGCTGCTTTAGCCTTTTTTATTGCTGGCCTCCAGTAATTCACTCTCACGCTCATAGGAATTCTATGAGCATTGGAGCTAATATCGCCAAGGCCCGCTCTTCTGTCATGCACATATGTTCTTCACCCCCTAAACTGTACCATTCCTTTGGGTTTTTGCAGCCCAAATGCATGACCTTGCATTAAATTGCATTTCTTAGCATTAAATTTTAACTGCCAAATTTCAGACCATACTTAAAGCTTCGCCAGGTCTTTCTTCATGTTATTCACACCATCAGGTATGTCTACTGTATTGCAGATTTTGGTATCATCCGCAGAGGCAAATCTTACCCAACAACCCTTCAGCAATATCATTTATAAAAATGTTAAAAAGAACAGGCCCTGTTTTTCTTCAGGATAAAGAGGCAGTTCTCCATTTATTCTATAGGACTGAGAATGCGGAATTTCACGGTTCCAAAGTTTCAATATTTCCTGATGTATCAAAATTGATGCAAACCAGATGGAAGAAATTCCTGGCTTATCGACAGTTAACTTTGAATATGGGAGCAACCTTTCAGTTACGCTTTCCCTGCAAATGCTGTCTTACCTACCAGAATGTTAGATATATATTTTATGATCCTGATCAATTAAATTTCTTTTTAGAGGGTAAGACGGCGTCTAGAGCTCCAGATCCTTCCATACAGTCCTCTATCCAGGCAGATGGTTAAATCCAACCGCACTCTGTAATTTGTATGAGTTTTTCTTTTCTTTTAGATCCAACTTCCCTTGGAGGTTATGGACTCTCTCTTCAATATGTGGACTCTGATTATTATATATAATTTAATATAATTTTTTTTTTCTTTTTCAATTGTTAATTTCTTTAGATTGTTGTTAAACAATTTGTGAAAAATTATAAATAAATAAATTTTAAAAAAAAGAACAGGCCCAAGAACAGAATCTTGAAGCACACCACTGGTAACATCCCTTTCCTCAGAGTGATCTCCATTGATCACTACCCTCTGTCGCCTTCCATTCAACCAGTTTTTGACCCAGCCCGTCACTTTGGGACCCATCCTGAGGGCACTCAGTTTATTTATTAGACGTCTGTGTGGAACACTGTCAAAGGCTTTGTTAAAATCTAAATACACCATATCTAACGCACCTCTTCTATCCAATTCTCTGGTAACCCAGTCAAAGAAATTGATCAGATTTGTCTGACAAGACCTTCCTCTAGTGAATCCATGTTGCCTCCCAGTCCTGTAATCCACAGGATCCAGAAATTGACCATTCTCTGTTTTAAAAGTGTTTCCATTAATTTGCTTATCCACAGAAGTCAGACTTACTGACAAGTAATTCCCTACTTCCTTCCACTTTTGTGGAGAGGGACCACATCTGCCCTTGTCCAGTCCTCCAGTACCACTCCTGACTCTAGAGACTCATTGAAAAGGTCAGTCAGCAAAGCTACCAGAACTTCATTAAGTTCCTTCAGCACCCTTGGATGTTAACCATCTGGCCCCATTACTTTGTCTACCTTTATTTTAGCTAGCTCCTCACGAATACAACCCTCTGAAAATCGATCATGGTCTATTACTCCTCCATTTCTATTCACATTTGTCTTCTGCAGTCCCACTCCTGGTGCTTCAGCTGTGAGCACAGAACAGAAATATTTGTTAAGCAATTCAGCCTTTTCTTTATCAGCTTCTACATATTCCTCCCCTTCACCTTTGAGTCTCACAATGCTACTTTTGCACTTCTTCCTATCACTAATATATCTAAAAAATGTTTTGTCTCACCGTTTTACCATGTCAGCTATTTTTTTCTTCCATTTGCATCTTTGCTTTCTTGACTGCATGACCGGCCTCTCTTAAGTTTTCCAGATATTTTTGCCTGTCTTCCTCTTTCTGCGATCTTTTGTAGTTTATGAAAGCTAACCTCTCATTCCTTACTTTATCCCAGGACAAGCAGGCAGCCTATTCTCACATGTGGGTGACGTCATCCACAGAGCCCGGATGCGGACAGCCTCGCAAGCAGACTTGCTTGTAGAAAACTTAGAAGTTTTGAGTCTGCTGCACCGCGCATACGTGAGTGCCTTCCCATCCAGCACAGGGCGCGGCTCCTCAGTTTTCTGCGGAGCCAAAAAGTCAGTCTTTGACGCTCTGCACTGAACTTGGTTCTTTTCATGCCTTCTCTCACCGTGGCTTGTGTTTTATTTTTCTTAATACCGTGTCGCTGTGTTTTTTCTTTTGATTATTTTTTTAAAAAAGTTATTTTTTGTCGAATGACTTGCAGGGCCTGCCGCACGCCCTCAGCCTGCAGGCTTTGACTTTGC
This sequence comes from Geotrypetes seraphini, assembly GCF_902459505.1. Taxonomy (NCBI): domain Eukaryota; kingdom Metazoa; phylum Chordata; class Amphibia; order Gymnophiona; family Dermophiidae; genus Geotrypetes; species Geotrypetes seraphini. The sequence goes on along the minus strand of NC_047087.1, from coordinate 162,939,545 downwards.
GGCAGCTATTTTTCCTTCTATATCCTGGCCGGTCACGGGCTTCAAGAAGTGTAGCCAGTGCCAGCATGCAATCTCCCTCATGCCGCTGGTGTCTTCAGTGCCTGGGGCCTGACCATTGCCCGGAGTCGTGTGTTTGCTGTGCTACCCTTCAACCTCGAGCCCTCTAACATTGTCAAGTTCAAGTGGAGAAGATTTTCAGTATGGAAACCCCTACTACACCCTCAACCTCAAGTCTCATCAGACCTTCCTCGTTTGGAACGTCCTCGATCTCAAGTAAATCTGTTAAGTCTTCTCCTGAACTTCCCTGAGGTCAGATGCCTCAGCAGACAGTTCCAGCAGTGGTCCTCAAGCTACCTAAGCATCATTCCTCCAAGTCGAAGCATGCTTCCTCTGCCACCTTGGAGCCTTTAGCCTCAGCAAGTGTTCCAGTTTCAGACTCGAATCCACAATTGTAGGCTACCATCCAGACCATTTTAGAGAAGGAATTTGTTCAATTACGAGCAAATACATCCTGCCAAGACTCTGCTTCCTGCAGTCCAGCCTGAGCACTTAGCAGGCTCACAAGAGGTCGAATCCTTGCCTGTGCCTTGAGCTGAATCTACACACTCTATGCAAGGAGTCAAGTCTTTGCGAGTGTCTCGACTGGAATCCTCACACTCCATACAAGGAGCCAAGTCTTTGGGAGTGCTTCGAGATTCCTCGATCCAAACCACAGTCTATGGGGTTTCTATATACAGATTCCAGCCCTATACCCTCACAAAAGGTATTGCCCATATCGAGGCAAAGGGCGAAGTCTCCTCGAACTCGCACGAGACCTGCTTTCAGGCAGCACTCTCATCGCCGGTCGAGTCCCTCATCAAGGCATTCATTGAAGAGCACGTCCTCTTCTGGAGAGGAGCCTTCTTCGTCCAGGCCTTCCAGTTCTTCGAGGCTTCCAACTCCTCGATCGAGGATACCAATAGCAGATCCTGAAAGCTCAGCTGATTCCAATGCCTCGTCCCAGTCTGTCTATTCACTGGGATACCAATACTCCAGAGAGGCCTCACCTTCGTTTTCCATTCAAGGCACCTTGAGGTCATCGAGTCCCTCTCAAGGCCATGCTTTGGCGGATCAGTTGTCCTTTTCCTCCTTCCTCCGTCAAAAAGCTGAGGACCTGGATCCTAAATTGGACGCTGGTTCTAGGTACTCTAAGGAGTATTTAGAGGAAATGGGTATGCCTCGGCCTCCTGCAGAGTCTCTCAAGCTTCCTCTTAACAGGCTTCTGTCTCAAACTTTCAAACAAAACTTGGAGACTCCTTATGCTATCCCTGCTGTTCCAGGCAAGTTGGAATCAAGGTATAAAACTCTACATTGCAAGGGCTTTGAGAACTCCCAACTGTCTAATCAATCCCTTCTTGTGGAATCTTCATTAAAAAGGAGTCATCCTTTCAGGGTCTATGCTACCGTACCTCCTGGCAGAGAGGGCAGGACCATGGACAAGGTTAGCCATCGTCTTTATCAAAATTCGATGATGGCCTCCAGGGTTTTGAATTATAATTTTATCTTTACTACTTATTTCAAGTATTTTATTGATTTATTCCCTGGTCAACACAGGCTTTTAGAGTTTCAGCAAGTCATTGCCACTTTAACACAACTCAGGTTGCACCTTCTTCAGTCATCTTATGATGCCTTTGAACTTTCCTCGAGGGTCACTGAATTCTCGGTAGTGATGCGCTGCCTGGCCTGGCTTGGCTTCGCACCATCTATATGGATCCCAATATTCAGGATCATCTGGCTAATATTCCTTGTGAAGGCCGCCACCAAAAAGTTGTCTGAGCATGAAAAATCCTTTGCTTCCATCGTCAGACCAAAGCCTAAGACAGCTCCTGCAAAGCCTACTCGACCTCTTCCATCCTATCAGAGGAGTTATCTTCCAAGGGCAGCTCCTTACATTCGAGCACCCCCCCCCCCCCCCACAAGAAACAACATCAGCAGAAGAAACAGAAACCTCAGCCTTCTGCTATACCCAAGGCTTCTCAGCCTTTTTGACTGTCTCATAAAGAGCATAACCTCCATCCTTCTGCCTCTGTCCTCCCCTCTCCCCATAGGAGGTCATCTCCATCATTTTTCCATCGATGGGAGACCATTACATCCAACTTCTGGGTGCTGTCAATAATCAGAGAAGGATACTCTTTGTTTCACTCAGATTCCACCAGAGCTTCCTCCAAAAGAGTATCCTTCCAATCCATCCCAGACCGCCCTTCTTCTTCAGGAAGCTCAAGCTCTGCTTCATCTCCATGCCATTGAAGCAGTTCCCTTGGAACAGCAGAGCAGGGGTTTTTACTCCCGTTACTTCCTAGTTCCGAAGAAGACAGGCGATCTGCGGCCCATACTGGATCTCAGGGCTCTCAACAAATTTTTGGTCAAAGAAAAATTTTGCATGTTGTCCCTTTCTAGATCAGAACGATTGGTTATGTTCTCTAGCATTCAAGGAGGCTTGCACTCACATCCCCATTCATCCAACCTCCCGACAGTACCTCAGATTTCGGGTGGAAAATCTACATTTTCAATACAGAGTACTACCCTTCGAACTGGCATCATCTCCCAGAGTGTTCACCAAGTGCCTAGTGGTGGTAGCAGCAGATCTAAGAAACCATAGTCTTCAGGTCTTCCCCTACCTGGACGATTGGCTCAAAGATTCAACATCTCAGGGGGTTATTGTAGCGACCTAATGGACTACATTGTTCCTACAAAGCATGGGATTCGAAATCAACTTTCCCAAATCCCACCTTCAGCCTACATTTCATTGGAGTTATTCTGGACAATATCCAACACAGAGCATTCCTTCCTCAGCAGCGTCTGGATGCTCTTCTTCAAATGTGCTATAAAGTGTCTTCCCTATCTTCACTCTCAGAGAGAAACATGATGGTACTACTAGTTCACATGACCTCGACCGTTCATGTGACTCCTTTTGCCAGACTTCACCTTAGAATTCCTCAGTGGACGCAGGCTTGCGAAACACTCCCTCAACACATTACATTCACTCCTTCGTTGAGACACTCTCTCCACTGGTGGATGCTCTCTTCCAATCTCTCCAGAGGTTTACTGTTTCAGACACTCCATCATCAGAAGGTCCTTATGACAGATTCCTCAACCTACACTTGGGGGGCTCACCTCGACAGTCTCCATACTCAAGGCCATTGGCCCAGCACGGATCATCCGTGTCATATCAATCTGTTGGAACTCAGCGATCTTCAATGCTCTCAAAGCTTTAAAGCATCTTCTTCACGACCAAGTAGTCCTCATTCAGACAGACAACCAAGTCACCTTGTACTATGTCAACAAGCAGGGAGGAACAGGATCTCTCCCTCTTCGCCAGTAAGCTTTGAAGGTTTGGGATTGGGCAATCCTTCACAAAACCTTCCTGAAAGCAGTCTACATTAAAAAAATAAATTAGTAACATAGTAGATGACGGCAGATAAAGACCCGAATGGTCCATCCAGTCTGCCCAACCTGATTCAATTTTAATTTTTTAATTTTTTCTTCTTAGCTATTTCTGGGCAAGAATCCAAAGCTTTACCCTGTACTGTGCTTGGGTTCCAACTGCCGAAATCTCTGTTAAGACTTACTCCAGCCCATCTACATCCTCCCAGCCATTGAAGCCCTCCCCAGCCCATCCTCCACCAAACGGCCATATACAGACACAGACCGTGCAAGTCTGCCCAATACTGGCCTTAGTTCAGTATTTAATATTATTTTCTGATTCTAGATCCTCTGTGTTCATCCCACGCTTCTTTGAACTCAGTCACCGTTTTCCTCTCCACCACCTCTCTCGGGCTTTCCAGGCATCCACTACCCTCTCCGTAAAGTAGAATTTCCTAACATTGCCCCTGAATCTACCACCCCTCAACCTCAAATTATGTCCTCTGGTTTTACCATTTTCCTTTCTTTGGAAAAGATTTTGTTCTACGTTAATACCCTTCAAGTATTTGAACGTCTGAATCATATCTCCCCTGTCTCTCCTTTCCTCTAGGGTATACATATTCAGGGCTTCCAGTCTCTCCTCATACGTCTTCTGGCGCAAGCCTCCTATCATTTTTGTCGCCCTCCTCTGGACCGCCTCAAGTCTTCTTACGTCCTTCGCCAGATACGGTCTCCAAAACTGAACACAATACTCCAAGTGGGGCCTCACCAATGACCTGTACAGGGGCATCAACACCTTCTTCCTTCTACTAACTACGCCTCTCTTTATACAGCCCAGCATCCTTCTGGCAGCAGCCACTGCCTTGTCACACTGTTTTTTCGCCTTTAGATCTTCGGACACTATCACCCCAAGGTCCCTCTCCCTGTCCGTGCATATCAGCTTCTCTCCTCCCAGCATATACAGTTCCTTCCTATTATTAATCCCCAAATGTATTACTCTGCATTTCTTTGCATTGAATTTTAGTTGCCAGGCATTAGACCATTCCTCTAACTTTTGCAGATCCTTTTTCATATTTTCCACTCCCTCTTTGGTGTCTACTCTGTTACAAATCTTGGTATCATCTGCAAAGAGGCACACTTTTCCTTCTAACCCTTCAGCAATGTCACTCACAAACATATTGAACAGGATTGGCCCCAGCACCGAACCCTGAGGGACTCCACTACTCACCTTTCCTTCCTTTGAGCGACTTCCATTAACCACCACCCTCTGGCATCTGTCCGACAGCCAGTTTCTGACCTAGTTCACCACTTTGGGTCCTAACGTCAGCCCTTCAAGTTTGTTCAACAGCCTCCTATGAGGAACTGTATCAAAAGTTTGCTGAAATCCAAGTAAATTACATCTAACATATGTCCTCGATCCAGCTCTCTGGTCACCCAATCAAAAAATTCAATCAGGTTCGTTTGGCACGATTTACCTTTTGTAAAGCCATTAGATTCAAGGAATTACACTATCCTTTCTTTCAGCAACACTTCCATTATTTTTCCAACAACTGAAGTGAGACTCACCGGCCTGTAGTTTCCTGCTTCATCCCTGTGACCACTTTTATGAATAGGGACCACATCCGCTCTCCTCCTTTGAGAGCATTGAAGATTGCTGAGTTCCAACAGATTGATATGACACTGACGATCCGTGCTGGACCAATGGCCTTGAGTATGGAGACTGTCGAGGTGAGCCCCCCAAGTGTAGGTTGAGGAATCTGTCGTAAGGAATCACACCCGTCTCCAGAGATTTGTTGAACAAGTCTTTAATAGGACTCGCCAGAACCTCTCTGAGCTCCCTTAGTATCCTGGGATGGATCCCGTCTGGTCCCATCGCTTTGTCCACCTTCAGTTTTTCAAACTGTCTGGCGGACAAGTTGAGTCGTCTTCTGCAACCTCAATTCCTCGCCTCTTCATCACATTTTTTCTCAGTGGGTAACTCCTCAGATAGATCTCTTTGCATCTCTCCACAATTACAAACTGCCTCAGTTCTGCTCCAGGATATACTCTCCTCATCGCCTCGAGGCAGATGCTTTTCTGCTGGAATGGAAGAATCTCTTCCTGTATGCATATCCTCTTATTCTCAAGACTATTTGTCAAGTTCAAGACCAATCATGTCACCATGATTCTGATATCTTCTCGGTGGCCCAGGCAACCATGGTACTCCCTTCTACTTCAACTCAGCAGCAGGGAGCCATACCTTCTACCAGTTTTTCCATCTCTGCTTACACAGAGTCAAGGGTCCATACTTCATCCCAAACTGTAGTCTCTACACTTGACAGCTTGGTACCTCTCAACATAACCCTCTTCAGTTTTTTTAGCCTTTTCGGGATATTTTAGAGGCTTCCAGAAAGCCTGCCACTAGACAATGCTACCACCAAAAATGGACTAGATTTTCTACGTGGTACATCTTTCATAACAAGGAGCCTCAAGCTACCTCCTTGTCTTCTGTCTTGGATTATCTTCTACACTTATCTACCTCTGGCCTCAAGTCTACATTCATTCGAGTCCATCTTAGTGTAATTGCGGCTTTCCATCAGCCTATCGAAGGGACACCCCTATCTGCTCATCTGGTGGTTTCCAAATTTATGAAAGGACTTTTCAATGTCAAACCTCCTCTCAAACCACTTTCAGTGGTTTGGGATTTCAATGTTGTTCTTGCTCAACTGATGAAGCCTCTTTTTGAACCAATGGATACGGCTCATCTGAAATATCTCACTTGAATAGTAGTGTTTCTCATTGCCCTCACATCTGCTCGAAGAGTCAGTGAGCTGCAAGCTTTAGTTGCTTATCCACCTTTCACAATTTTCCATCATGACAAGGTGGTTCTCTGTACTCATACTAAATTCTTACCTAAAGTGGTTTCAGAATTTCATCTCAATCAATCCATTGTACTTCCAGTGTTTTTTTTCCAAAGCCTCATTCTCATCCTGGAGAATCAGCTTGGACTGTAAGCGTGTTTTGGCCTTCTACTTTAGAATGCATCAAACCACACAGATCTGCTCCTCAAGTTTTTGTCTCCTTCGATTCAAACAAGTTGGGACATCCAATTTCTAAGTATATCATCTCCAACTGGATGGCTGCTTGTATCTCTTTCTGCTATGCTCAGGCTGAACTGCATCTACAGAGTCGAGTCACAGCCCACAAACTCAGAACCATGGCGGCTTCAGTAGCTTTCCTCATATCCACTCCTATTGTGGAAATTTGCAAAGCTGCCACCTGGTCTTCGGTTCATATTTTCACCTCTCATTATTGTCTTGATGTTTTCTCCAGACGGGATGGCTATTTTGGCAAAAGAGTATTACAAAATGTATTCTCCTAAGTTGCCAACGCTCCCACCATCCCATTCTGGTTAGCTTGGAGGTCACCCACATGTGAGAATAGGCTGCCTGCTTGTCCTGGGATAAAGCACAGTTACTTACCATAACAGGTGTTATCCAGGGATAGCAGGCAGCTATTCTCACAACCCACCCACCTCCCCTGGTTGGCTTCTCTGCTAGCTATCTGAACTGAGGTGGGAAGGCACTCGCGTATGCGTGGTGCAGAAGACTCGAAACTTCTAAGTTTTCTACAAGCAAGTCTGCTTGCAAAGCTGTCCGCATCCGGGTTCCATGGATGATGTCACCCACATTTGAGAATAGCTGCCTGCTGTCCCTGGATAACACCTGTTACAGTATGTAACTGTGCTTTTACTTACTTGTTGTACAAAACATTTGTTGCCCTTATAATCGCTCCTTTCAGTTTTTCCCACTGCATTTCCACTCCTTCAAGACGTTCCCATCCAGACAATAATTCCTTGATGTAAACCCCCATCCGAACAAAGATCTTTTTAAGTCTAGAACCTTTGCTTTTGAATGAGCCTTCTGTATACCCATCTTAATATTAAACCGTACCATGCAGTGATCACTGAATACCAGATGATCACCCACTGTAACATCAGAAACACTTTCCCCATTTGTAAGCACTAAGTACAGTGTGACCCCCATCCTGTGTGGGTCCATTACTAACTGCTGGAACAGTTCTCCTTGTAGAGAATCCAGAATCTCCCTACTTCTAGAAGACCCCGCAATATGGATACTCCAATCAACATCCAGCATGTTAAAATCACCTATTAGCAAGACTTTCCCTTTTTTAGATATACTGTATTCTGAATGTCTACTATTAAATCTCTATCTACTTCTTCCATCTGTATAGCAAAAGCAATGCAAATAAATATAACAAATGGTTTGACACCGAACTTCTAAAACTGAAACAACTAGCTAGATGACTAGAAAGAACTTGGAAAAAAACAGGAGAACTAACAGACCGTAACAAATGGAGAGCTAACATAAAAATCTACAAACAAATGATAAAAGACAAACATAAAGCATTCTACTCAATTAAAATCAACTCATCTTGTAATGGTTCACAAGGAATCAATACAAAAGAGCTATTCAACTTGATCACAAATTTATTTGACACCGCTCGCTACACCACACCCACACATAACTCTAAGTTACCCTCTGCAAATGACTTAGCACTACACTTCAATTCGAAAATTAAAAACCTTAGAATTTATTGTTCAACAAACGACCCTAGTGATCATCCGATACCTATCACCCAAGGAAATGATAACACCGGCAGACATGATCTGGAGCTCCTTTCAAGATTTAGAGTGGAACAATTACAACAGACTATATAACAAATACTCTAAATCCTATTGCGTTCTGGACTCATGCCCCCCAGAAATCATGAAAGCGGCACCTTTAGTATTTAAACTATCGTTGATGCAATATTTGGCTCATAACCTAAAAACTGGGAAGCTCCTCTCTAATAATGGTCACATAATAATAACCCCAATTCTAAAAAATCGAAAAGAATCTTCAGCTATAATATCCAACTACAGACCAGTAGCATCCATTCCGTTTATTGTAAAAATTATGGAGGGATTGGTACACACCCAACTGATGGATTATCTGGATCAGTTCTCTCTCCTACATGAAACTCAATCCGGTTTTAGACCGTTATTCAGTACTGAGACAGTAATTGCGGCTATTTTAGACAATCTGCGCCTACTGTTTAGTAAGGGCCTTAATGCCCTTGTTATGCAATTCGATATGAGTTCTGCCTTTGATCTAGTAGATCACGGGAAACTGCTGCAATGCCTAGACGCCATTGGTATCAGGGACGAGGTGCTGAATTGGTTCCGTGGCTTCCTTATGTCCCGCACTTATCAAGTACGTTTTAATTATGAACTTTCAGATACCTAGAGCAATCCATCCGGTGTGCCACAAGGGTCTCCGCTATCTCCATTGCTCTTCAACGTCTACATTTCCTCACTAGGCACGCAGCTAACCCAGTTAGGGATAAAACTATTTAGTTATGCAGATGATTTTACGATCATCATCCCATTCGTTAATTCTATCTCTGAAACTATTCCTAAAGCTTCAGAAGCCATAAACATGATGGAACACTGGATGATAACCTTTAGGCTCAAACTTAATTCAGAAAAGACAACTTTCTTCGTTGCTTCGCCACATCCGCTTGACACCAAATCACCACTATGTATCAATAATCTTAATTACCCTATCCAACCTACCATAAAGATACTAGGTGTAACTTTGGATCAGTGCCTAACCATGAGAGACCAGGTGGACTCCTTGATCAGAAAGGGATTTTTCACTCTCTAAAAACTCAGATCCATTAAAGCTTATTTCGATACAGCGGCATTCAGAACCCTAGTCCAATCCCTCGTACTGAGTCTACTTGACTACTGTAACATCGCCTATTTAGCAATTTCCCAAAAGAACATGCAGCGTTTACAATTGATGCAAAATGCAGCGGTCAAACTGATCTTTGGGCTGAGGAAGTTTGACCACGTGACACCCTACTACCGGCAGCTGCATTGGCTGCCAATGGAGGCGCGCGTAAAGTTTAAATTTGCCTGCTTCTGCTTCAAAGCACTACACGGACTTGCCCCTAAATATATAACTGACCTTTTCGTCTTCTCAGCCAACAGACACAAGAGAAGCTCACATTCCAACTTCGTTTCCCCCCCAGTGAGAGGTTGTAAACTGAAAAAAACACCATGAACATCTTCTCTCGCACCAAGCAGCATCATGGGGTAAAGACCTAGAACAATTGCTTTCGCCCACTACTTATGAGGAATTTAGGAAACGTCTGAAAACACACCTGTTCCTAAAGTATCTAGACAACTGATCCTCTCTTCTCTCTCCCCTCTATAGCGATTAACTTGTTCTATTGATCATTCTCTCCTCAAAAATGGATTTCCTGTCCTATTAACTCTCTTTCTTCCTCCCCTCTTAAAGTCAATCAATTTGTACCTTTGCTTAATCTTTGTAAACCGCATAGAACTTCACGGTATTGCGGTATATAAGCTGTTATTATTATTATTATCTGTGAAGGAAGCTTGTATATCACACCCATGTAAATATATTCACCATTCCCTCTTTCCAAATTGATCCACAGTGCCTTTTCTTGCCCTGCAGATCCTGCAGTTGTGTGGCTTTAATATGATCTTTAACATATAACGCTTCTCCTCCTCCTTTTCTTCCTACCCTGTCTTTCCTGAACAGATTATAGCCCAGTATAACTACATCCTAGTCATGGTTCTATGTGAACCATGTCTCTAAATCCAACTCCTCTTCTTCCATCACAGCTGCTACATCCGGAATCTTGTTTCCCATACTTTGAGCATTAGTATATCCTGTGTTCCAGACATTGCCCCCTTTTCCCATCCGTGTAGAGCAGTGGTCTCAAACTCGCAGCCTGGGGGCCACATGCGACCCACCAGGTACTATTTTGAGATTCTTGGTATGTTTATCATAATCACAAAAGTAAAATAAAACAGTTTCTTGATTATGTCTCTTTAGCTATAAATTACAATATTATTATTAAGACTTAGCCAAAAGGAAAGATTTATAAACTATAAAGAGTTTTACCTCATGCAAAATTGTTATTTCTTTAATAAGATTTATAAACTACTAGTCGTTAAGCCCGTTACATTAACGGGTGCTAGAATATATGTCTGGCTGTCTTTTTCTTTCTGTCTCTTTCCTCCCTCCATTTCCCTGTGTAGCGCTGTCTCTGCTTTCTTCCTCACTCTGCACTCTCAAGCTGTAACATTACTGCCTCGCTTTTTCTCCCTGCAAGCATCTCTGCTCTCTTTCTCATCCCCAGTCTCTTTGCTCTTTTTCTCTTCTTGCAGGGGTCTCTGCTCTCCTTTCTCTATATATTCCTGATTCCTGCAAACTTCTGTTTTCTCTGTATGCTCCTGATCCTGTATTTCCCTGTAGGTGTCTCTTCCTCTTTTTTTTTTATTCCTTCTCAGTCTCAGTACTTTATCTGAACATTCCCTTCTTCAGTCTCTCCAACTGCAGCTCTCTTGCCCTCTAAGCCCCTGCTGTGTATGTCGCTCCTGATCCCTTCTCACTACCCTTGCGACTGCATCATTTTTGTTATGCGGGCTGGGTTTCCATGGCAACCTTGCTCGCGGGTCTGTGAGTGTAGGGCCATTTTGTTATTTCCTTGTGAGAAGCTGTCTGGGCCTGGCGGCGCCATGTCGGGCGGAAGTGGGGAGGCGGGGCCTCAGCATCGGCCAGGGTCCCGTGATCGGCTCACGCCACCGGCCCCCAGGAGCCCGAGCCCGGCGGCAGGGGAGGCTGGGACATGCCTGACGTGCCATGGTGCTGACCTCGGCGCTGAAGCTGCTGCAGAGACAGACCTACACGTGCCTGTCGCACCGGCACGGCCTGTACCTGTGCTTCGGAGGCATGCATCGTGTCCGCGCTGCAGTTCGGAGAGGTCAGTAGGCAGCTCGGCCTCACCTCAGGGGAGGCCATAACAGGTGGTGTGGACTCCTTCAGCGGTCGCCGTTTGCGAAAGGGGAACGGTCCTGTTTGGTCTGCCACTGCCTGGAGGAGTTGAAGAGCAGGGAGGCCCGTGTCCAGATTCTCTGCTGGGTACTGTCACAGCTAGGCGCGCATGCGCACTCCTGCGGCCACAGACCTACTGATCACGGAACACGCAGATAGGAGTGCGCATGCGCAGCTAGCGTTTTATTATATAGGATAAAGAGTTTTACCTCATGCAAAATTGTTATTTCTTTAATAAGACATTTAACTATTTTTTCTGAGGCCCTCCAAGTACCTACAAATCTAAAATGTGGCCCTGCAAAGGGTTTGAGTTTGAGACCACTGCCCTAGAGCATAGTAAACTACATAGGGACTGGGTGGGAGAGGTGTGTTTTTCATCCTATAACAATCACCAGAGAGGGGTAGCCATCTTATTCCACAAAAAGTTGCCAGTTCAAGTTCATAAAGTCATTCAGGATAAAGAAGCAGATATGTCATGCTGTTGGGGGAGCTCTTGGGTCAAAAGTAATGTTTATGCACCTAATCAATATAACCATCATTTCTTTTCAGCTTTATTAGCGATCTTGACTCGATACCCAGATTACCGGATAATTCTGGGGGGAGATTTCAACATAATTGCAGACCCTTCCCAGGACTGTAGACCGGCAAAGCCCATACCTGGGGATCATGGGGGCTGGGGAATTAATTTCTTGCTGCATTACTGGACCTCTGGGATAGCTGGTGGGTTTTACACCCGACAAAACATACCTACACTTTTTATTTACACCCTCACAAGGTCTATGCCCGCCTGGACATCCTTTACCCATCAACCCTGCTTCCCCTGATGACAGATGTTCATATCTTGGAGACTCCTCTCTCAGACCACAATCTGTTGGTTCTTAACCTTCTGCATCACGTCAGAGTCTAGAGAACGAGTGTTGCAGTTCCCCAGCTATCTTCATAAGGATATATCATTTCATAAGTATCTTCAGGAACAGTGGCAGGATTATTATCATAATCATACGGCAGATGTCACGCCGGTGACATTCTGGGAGGCCTTCAAAGCGGTTATTCGGGGTTTCATTATTGCTTATGTGTCGAGGGAAAAGGAAGAAACAGGATGCGTAGCTCCTGACCCCCTCTGAGGAGTTTCAACTGCTCCGACGACAGCATGTGTTCAGCTTGTCGGGGGAGGATAGAGGCTAGCTCCAGGAGCTGCGACAGAAAATTGATGATATTCTTACCCAGCGGGCTATGTGAGATATTTACTGGCAACGATATAGGCTACATAGGTGGGGAGGTAAGGCGGGGCAGTAGACGCTAACTTGATTCGTCTTTTCCGGAAAACACAAGTGGTTACCTCTATCAGAGACACTAAGGGGCAATTATATACTCAGGACCACCATATCAGACAACAGTTTATTCAAGATTTCAAGATGATTTCAAGATTTTATTAATACTTGATGAATCGCTTATTCAATATACTAAGCAATGTACAACTTCATAAAAACGGGGATGTGTAGACAAACAAATAACTTAAGACTTCAAACTTCTAGACAGACATGACTGGTAATGGATAAAGGGAAAAAGTTACAATTCTTAGTTAGAGAGAAGAAACAAAAATGGGGGAAAAACAAAAGGGAAGGTAAAAAACTAAACCAGAAAGTATTGGTTTAGAATTAAATTTTGAATGCATCTTTAAAATGATGAGTCTTAAGTAATTTTTTTTAAAAATTGAGATCTTTTTCTTCTCTAATGTGTTGGGGGAGTGCATTCACAGTTGAGGGGCCATAACCGAGAAAATATCGGGTCTTCTGGTGCCTATAATTTTCAAAGATGGAACAGTTAGAAGATTATGAGACATTGAGCGAAGAGGCCTGGAAGTATTATGAGGAATGAGCATTCTGGAGACAAATTGAGGTTCATTAAAGATTAAAGTTTTAAAGACTAAAATAAGTATTTTGAAAGTAATGCGATGGCTGATTGGAAGCCAGTGAAAGTTAATCAGTAAGGGGGTGATGTGGTCATATTTTTTGGCATTATGGATGAGTTTTATAGCTGTATTTTGTATTATTTGAAGCCTTCTTTTTTCTTTTAGAGTGATGTTAAGTAAAAGAGAATTACAATAGTCTAATTTAGCCATTACCAAAGAATGAATTAATATGTTGATAGATTTGGGCTCGAGGAATTTGGAGATGGAGCGGATCATACGTAATTTGTAGAAATATATTTTAACTGTATTACTAATGTGATCGTGGAACGAAAGTTTATCGTCAACGGTAACCCCTAAGATTTTCAGGGAAGATACTAACTCTAGGGGGATATTGTTGAGGACAAAAGGGGTACGCATGATGATGTCCTTTTTCCAAGTGAAAAACAACGATTTGGTTTTTTGAATATTTAAGGATAGTTTATGGGAGTTAAGCCAATTTTTGACAGTTTTGAGTTTTCTATTGATAGCCGTAATTTCTTTTTTTTTTTTTTTATTCAAGTTTATAACATTATTACATATACATAATAATAAAGTAAGGATAATACATAAATAAAATTAAGACATTATTACAACCAAAAGGCTATCACAAAATTCCTCTAGTCCTCATAACTGTGGGAGAGCAAATACTATATATCATAACAAAAGTCAAATAAACATGATCATATAGACCAAACATATTAGTGTTTAGAAATTCAAACTCCAAATAATTAATTATGTGGTAGCAGAAGAAATACTAATAGATTCTTGATGTTGCAAAAATTGTTCTAACTGAGTTGAGTCCCAATAAACATAATCATTCTCCTTAAATTTAATCAAGCATTTACAGGGAAATTTTAAATAAAATGTGGCTCCTAAAGCCAACACCCTAGGTTTCAAAGCCAAAAAGGATTTTCTTCTCAATTGCGTTGCTTGGGCCACATCTGGAAAAATCAGTACATTATCTCCACAGAATTTAGTCTGCTTATTTTGAAAATAAGCTTTCATTATCAAGGATTTATCTATCTCTCTTGTACAAGTTATAAGGAGTGTAGATCTAGTTTGAATTATATCCTGTGAGTCTTCTAAAAAACCAGTTAAATCAAAATCAATTTGTTCCAACTGATCTATACCTGATTCTGTGGGAACTTTTTTCCTCTGTGGAATATAATACAAATTTGTCAAAGGCAAATTTTCTACGTCCGTCATCCCCAAAACTTCCTTAAAGTATTTCTTAACCAATATTTCTGGAGATAATAAATGAGTTTTGGGGAAATTAACTAGACGTAGATTTTTTGCTCTATGTAAGTTCTCCATTTTCTCAAATTTCATATGAGTGATATGAAAGTCCTTAACTGCTGCTGAAGAAACTGCTTGTAATGTAACCACTTGAGACTCAATTGTTCTAATCGATTTTTCCATAATTTTTAAATTTGAATCAACATTTGCAAACTTTTCAATCACCTCTTGCGAAAATTTTTCATTTTGTGTTGCCACAGATTTTAATAACCCCTCCATACGAGTGTTAATTTGCCAAAGATCTTTTAAAGTAACTTCCTGAGGTTCAGTCGGAGGCTCTCTGGCAAACAAAGCCTCATCTTGAAAAGATAAGGCTTTGGGCATCACCCCATAAACCAATGAAGGTGATCCCACCTGCCCAGGGGGTTCTTCCGACTGACTACTGGAGCCAATCTTGGGCTCCAAGACATTAGGATTATTCGGTGGAGGGGGAGGAGTTCTACCTGGGGGGCTAAGAGATGCCCCTGATAGCGAATCCGCTCCTTGGCTGTGACCTAAGGCACTGGATGGAATAAAGTGCCGATCTATGGGACCTAATAATATCGGTGTGGACACTTTTGCATTACCTTTCCTTTTCCCCATAATAGTAAAAGTTTAATACATACAGTTCCTCCCGTTCCTCCCAGTGTCTCCAAGGGGCTCCCAAGGGGCAAACGTGCCCCTTAGGGCACGCTCCTTTGGCCACGCCCTGCGGCCGCGCGCCGCAGTCGCGGCGTCCTTTTAACCCCGGAGGAAGGACCCGCGTGACGTCAGTGCGTCTGTCTCCGCGGGTGCCCGGTAGGAAACGACTCCTGGCTCTCCAGCTTCAGAATAACAAAGAAGCGCTGCAGTCCAGGGCACATACAAAGTCCACCAAGATGATAACACCAAAACAGTTTGCCTCTCCGGTCTCCTGCAGTCGTGGCGTCCTTTTAACCACGGAGGAAGGACCCGCGTGACGTCAGTGCGTCTGTCTCCGCGGGTGCCCGGTAGGAAACGACTCCTGGCTCTCCAGCTTCAGAATAACAAAGAAGCGCTGCAGTCCAGGGCACATACAAAGTCCACCAAGATGATAACACCAAAACAGTTTGCCTCTCCGGTCTCCTGCAGTCGCGGCGTCCTTTTAACCCCGGAGGAAGGACCCGCGTGACGTCAGTGCGTCTGTCTCCGCGGGTGCCCGATAGGAAACGACTCCTGGCTCTCCAGCTTCAGAATAACAAAGAAGCGCTGCAGTCCAGGGCACATACAAAGTCCACCAAGATGATAACACCAAAACAGTTTGCCTCTCCCAAAAAACAGTTTGCCTATCCCGATAGCCGTAATTTCTTTGTCGTTACTTGGATCAAAAGGGTGTAAAAGTTGTATATCGTCCGCATATGTAAATGAAATGAAACCTAATGATTGGCACAAACTCAAAAGAAGAGAAAGAAATATTGAACAATAGGGGGGAAAGAATAGAACCTTGGGGAATATCGTAGTTTAGAGAATAGGCTTTGGAGTTTTCGTTATTGAACGTAACTATTGATGAACGGTTGGAAAGAAATGAAATAAACCAATTTAAAGCTTGGTCATTGATGCCAATAGATTCTAGTCGTTTAAGTAGTAGATCATGATCGATGGTATCGAAAGCCACGGATAGGTCTAATGAAAAAAGAATAACGGATTTGTGATGGTCTAAATAATAGTGAATGTTGGTTATCAGTCCTATCAATGAATATTCAGTGTTCTGAAATTTTCGGTATTATAAACGTTTTTATGCGCAATGTCCCTTTACGGCATAGGATCTGGGAGGCTTTTTTCACCAAGGTCTCGCTGCCCCAGCTTTCTGACCCTCAATTGGCTTGCTTAAATGTTCCAATCACATACAAAGAGGTGGCAGCTGGTATCAAAGATTTAAAACTTGCGAAGGCCCCGGGGCCGGATGGATATGGCCCAGAATACTATAAAATCATGAAATATTTAGTTTCCCCCACTCTATGTACCGTTTATAATGCTCTGAACCAAGGTCAGGGGTTGGGCGCTTATAACATGGCATATGTCATCTTACTACCGAAACCAGGCAAGGATCCTTCTCAGGTGGGGTCTTATAGGCCTATTTGCTTAATCAAGACACAATTCTGGCCAAGTGGCTTAATACCTTTTGCCGCATCTTATTCATGAGGATCAGGCAGGTTTCATACCTGGCAGGTATGCCTCCATGGATTTGACCCGGGCCTTGATGGCTTTACATTCTAGACGGGGCACAAGGAGCTCTGCGGTTATAGTGGGCCTAGATATGGAAAAGGCCTTCGATAGTATATCTTGGCAATATCTGTTTTGGGTCATGGAGGAATTTGGACTAAAGGGACAAATTTTGGAATGGGTTCACAACAGTCTCTACCTGAATCTGAAGGCCTGTCTTATGGTAAAAATGGTCATCTCACTGATCCCTTTTCTCTAGAAAGGGGCCCCAGACAGGGCTGCCCTTTATACCCTCTCCTTTTCTTACTGGCCATTGAACATTTGGCAATTAAGCTCTGACAGGATTCGGTCATTCAGGGCATTCGTATAAGGACTCAAGAGCGTCGTATCAATCTCTTTGCGGATGATATTTTGTTATATCTGGAGCATCCTCGCTTACACCTGACTAGAGCTTTAGCGTTGGGAATTTGGTCATATCTCAGGGTTACGGGTTAATTGTGATAAGTCTAAACTTCTGTTACTGGATGCTGCGGGAGGGGCGCGGGGGTAGAGGGTCTGGTCATAGCACCGGTGGCAAAGCCTATGAGATATTTGGGTATCTTTCTCAGTCCTAATTTTACCACTATGTATCATTATAGTGTTCTCAATCATCTTGATACTATCAGGACCCTATGCACTCAGTGGAGGGACCTCCCTTTGGGCTTATGGGGCAGGGTGGCTTTAACTAAAATGGTCCTACTCCCAAAGATCTTTTACCTGATCCAAGCCATTCCAATTTGGATTCTAAATCAGGTGTCAACATTTTGGTCTCTGATATCCTCTTATCTGGTGCAATAAATCGGCACGGATCAGTCAGGCAAAACTCATTTTGGATCGACGGTGAGGAGGCATGAATCTTCTGGACCTTCGCTATTATAATGTGGCCGCTCTACTCCTATTCATTCACAAGGGATATACTGGCCACTTTCGATTCTCCCCTTGGGGTTAGATGACCTCCTGGTGTTCTCCGCATTCTTTTTTGACTTTGATACACAGGGGAGGTGCAATGCCTCACAGTAAGTCCTCTAAGCTCCAATTTTTGCAATCTATCCATCGGGTGTGGTGGTGGTGGCAGAAGTTACAGCGGAAGGTTGCAGACACTTCCCTTCTGGTACAACTGGTGGGTAATGTGGATTTCCCCCTGTGTATGGGTAGTTCTTGGTTCCGCCTTTGGGAACAGAGGGGTTGTAGAACTTTGCAAGATCTCTGGGAGGTGGGGGGCGGTTCCTACATTTGCACAGGTGCCTTCTGGTCATTTTTGGGCATACCTTCAGGTCCAGCACTATTTTTGCTCTCTTCAACATAGGTGGGGGTAATACCTGGCTCCTGGGCCCCTTGGATACTCTTTTCCTTCGGGTTTCTCTAACAGCAAACTCGCTCTCTGCATGGTATAAACTATTGAAATCCACTAGTACTGTCCAACCCATAGATACATTGGCGGCTTTCTGGCAATCTAATTTGGGAATGCCCTATACTCGACTGACCCTCTTTGATCTCTTTGATAATGTGGGGACTCTGGTGGGTTTGGTGTATCTTAGAGAGAGCAGTATAAAATTCTGCACAGAGCGTGTATGGGACTTTGGGAGGATGCCTTTTGCCCTCAGTGTCCTGGGTCTAGGGCAGTGGTCTCAAACTCTTTGCAGGGCCACATTTTGGATTTGTAGGTATTTGGAGGGCCTCAGAAAAAATAGTTAAATGTTTTGTTAAACAAATGACAATTTTGCACGAGGTAAAACTTTTTATTGTTTATAAATTATACAACTAGATCTCACCGCAGCATTTGACCTGGTAGACCACGACATCCTGCTACAAATACTAGATACAATAGGAATCACAGGCAAAGTACACACATGGTTTCAAGGATTCCTACAATCCAGGACCTACAGAGTAAAGACAAACAAAGAAAAATTAGAATCATGGTCCAACTCCTGTGGCGTACCTAAAGGATTGCCATTATCCCCAACACTTCAATTTCTACATTGCATATCTTGGCACCTGCCTAGACAAAATAGGCTTAACCTCCTATAGCTATGCAGATGACATCACCATTCTCCTTCCTTTTGATCAGCCAACGCCCACCATGACAGACACACTACACAGAACTCTAGAAACAGTGGCAACATGGATGAAAGACCACAAACTGAACCCAGACAAAACAAAATTCATACTTCTCAAAAAAAATAAAACCCCCAACCATAACAAACCTAGTAATAAACTCAATCACATACCCCCATTCAACCCACTCTAAAACTTCTGGGAATGACGATAGACAGATGCACCATGCAACCACAAACCAACAAAACAATACAGAAATCATTTGCGGTCATGAGAAACCTAAGGCAAGTTCGAAAATTGTTCGACAGAAAACAATTCCAGCTCATGATCCAGTCCCTAGTCATAGGTCTCATTGACTACCGAAACATCCTCTATCTCCCCTGCCCCGCAACAATGATAAAACAACTACAAACAGTACAAAACACAGCCCTGAGACTAATCTATTCACTAAGAAAACACGACCACATCACCGACACATACCTCGACTCACAATAACTCCCAAGTCAAACAAGAATACTACTTAAATTCTACTGTCTATTATTTAAATTCATAAATGGTACAGCCCAGCCTACTTGAACAACTGCCTAATCCAAACTACCACAACCAGACACAGGAGAACCCAGACACCATTCACATACCCTCCAATCAGAGACATCAAAAGGAAAAAAACTGTACGATGGCCTTCTAGCCACACAGGCAGCAAAACTAGACCACCAACTCTCCAATCTACTAATCGCGACCCCAGACTACAAAACTTTCAGATAATAAATAAAAACCCTGCTATTCAAGAAATCCATGAAGACTAACTAACACCATATGAAACATTTCAATCCTCTGAAGCAATCCGCTCTACTCTGTAACACCTCTGGACATGTCCAAAAATCCTCTTCTGTAATCTGCCTTAAACTGCTAGGTAATGGCAGAATAAAAATCACTAATGTAATGTAATAAATCTTTCCTATTGGCTCTTAATAATAATATTGTAATTTATAGCTAGAGAGACATATGATCAAGAAATTGTTTTATTTTACTTTTGTGATTATGATAAACATACCGAGGGCCTCAAAATAATACCTGGTGAGCCACATGTGGCCTCCGAGCCGCAAGTTTGAGACCACTTGTCTAGGGGTAGCTTGGTTCATTTATTCCTGGAATGCAAGGCTACAACTCTGTGGCTCCAGGTCCGTCCCTTTTTAGAAAGAGTAGTCAAGATATCTGTTTCTTGGGACTATGGCGTGTTGCTATTGGGAGAGCTGAGGGTTTTATTTGATTCAAGGTTTTCCTACTCTCAGTGAAAATTCCTCTATCTGGCCTTACTCCTGGTTAAAAAACTTATACTTCAGTATTGGGTACCTCCTCATGTAGCTACTTTCTCTCAATGGCTCTCCAAAATGCAAGGAGTAGTTTCATATGAGATTCAGTCCTACCACACCTCAGTCTGACTGGACCATCTGAGTTGTCTCTCACTGGAGGGATTTTGTAGCTCTCTCCGGGGGGCTATCTACCTCTTCTAGTTAACCTACTTTGGGCTGCTATGGATATTAACGTTTCGTGTCTGAAATTCCAGGTGTCCATCGGGGTGTGTGCGGGGTGTAAGTGTGATATGCTTGTGGTGGATGTGTGTTGGGATTTGGAATGGGATGGTTGATGCATAAGTGGGATTTGCAAGGAGAGAAGGGGGAGGTAGGGGGTGGGGGTTGATTCTTACATATTACACACAAAAAAATTGAAATGCAGCAGGATGCGGATATACCTGTTTTGCCTGTGGTTCTACTACAATGATTGCCTTTCTTATTGCTCGGTTGCAACTATAGTTTTTGCTTGATATTTATTTTTTAATACTGACTGTTTTTCTTGATCCATTGTTTGCCTCTGTCTGCGCTGTGTTTTTCAATAAAATATATATTTTTTAAAAATCCCAGCTGTGGACATGTTTAAGAAATTCTTGATGGAAATTTTAGGGATGCTGTCGGAGGCACTCCCTCCTATTACACAAGCTCAATACCTTCAGGGTCCGAGAAGTTCTATTGACCCTGAAGGTACAGCTGGGAGAAAAGAAGCTCTGGAACTCTGCCTTTTTGGAGTCCTCTCTGGAAGTGGTTACTCTTAGAACTACATTACTGGTTTCCTTTGCCTTTGAACTAGACCGCAATATTGTATTGAAACATTTTTTTAGACATTTGGATTCTCAGTTTCTAGGGTATAAAATAAGAGTGTTTCCTGATTTGGCAAGAGATACACAGATAAAAAAAAGCCTTCCTGGCCCTGAGGGCTAAGGTACAAGCTATATCTGCTAATTTTGAGTTAAGATTCCTTGTAATTGTTATATTGTTCATGAAGGCAAACAATTTCAATTTTTTGACCTCAAGCAGCTTGAAAAATTTCTAAGAGCTAGGGAAGAAATTAATGTCATTGTAAATCCAATACATTCGCTGTTGACTGGCTGGGGAAGGGAAGTTCTTATACTGTTTAAGTGAGATTTATTTTTCCTAATTTTTGGATCACAATTGCCTTAATGTTGTGGATAAAATATGATTATTTTCTATGCATTTTGTTTAATTATATTTCAGGAATTTCTTGTTTATTTCCAATTATTGTGATGTAAGTTTGGAAACTAATAAAGAATACATTTAAAAAATATCGCAAAAGTTTCTGTCTTATTTAAAGAACTGTGATAAAAACATCTCCTTTGAATCAACTATTTCAATGGCAGCAATTAATTTTTTTGATATTAAGATATTTAAGCACCGGAATGAAATTGAAACTTATGTTTATCAAAAAGAAATGACCGGAACACAATTTTACAATATAATAGTTATCATCCTTAGAGTCTTCTAAATTGGTTGGTCAATTTTTAAGAGCAAACCGATTATGTGCATCTTAGGAAGATTTTGGGGTCCTTTTATCAAGCTGCGTGTTAAACCACCTGCTGCGCTAGCCGCTAACGCCTGCATTGAGCAGGCATTAGTTTCTTAGCCAGCTGCAGGGGTTAATGCGTGATGAAATGTCTGACGCGCTAACCCCACTAGCACGGCTTGATAAAAGGACCCTGTCAGTTTGAAAGTGGCCCCCACAATATTAGGTGGTAGGGGTTAAGTGAAAGGCGTACTGACAAACGCCAGGTCCCAGGTTCAGTTCCTTCACAGAAGTTTCATTAGGGATAGAATCAAATAAGAAGCACAGCCAGGGGTGATTATATAAAGAATATATTATAGAAATAGTCTTACAGAAAAGTAATATTTATAAGCATTACAATTAAGCAGAGAGCATTACACTTAAGCAGAGAGCAAGCAGTCTCACTGCCTTACAGAGGTCAGAGGCAAGATAGAAAGAGAGAGAGAGGGCCAAGACCCCTCTCCTGATAGCTCCATAGAAAAAGAGAGAGACCTGTATGTTGCAGAGAGCAGGCTTTTATACCTTGGCTCAATATAGAAACCTGTATGCCCCAGTATCTTTCTGTTTAGAATTTGTAAACTGTTTGAAACAATGGTTAATTTAATTGCTAAGGAGGGTGAGATACCTGTAAGCATGGTGATGGGATTAAGTCTCTGGCTTGATCTGTGCACCATTGTCCTAAGCACCCTCTTAATCAGACATTAACACCTTTTAGCTAGCCATGATTCAAGCAGGGCTACTTGAAACTTAAAATATATCAATTAGGGCTACTTAAAACAGTTTCCCTGCACTAAGGGTCTATCTGCCTTCCCATGCCAGGGTCAGATTGATATAATCTCCCAGAGGCCTCTAGGCTGACATCTCCCATAATTTTTTTATTTTTATTTTTATTCTTTGAAATGAGGGCAAGCTTGTGGTACCCTCGCTTACCTCCAACAGTACGTCCCCTGTCTTGCAGAATCTCCAAGCTATGAAGATAGGTTGTAAACAGTTCCCATTACGAGTTCAAACCTCTGTCTTAGGTCGTATAGGCCATAATCTGGGCGGGGATCCCAGTATGCCTATATCTTACCCGTCGTTGAGCGAGTGAACGTTGCATAATGGATGAAGCTTTTTCAGGAGGTTCAGGTATAAAGGTACTCTCTCTTATGACATAAGAGAGAGTATCTAAGTATGGGATATGGGTAATGGTAATGCAATAGGCCATGCCAAATTAAAACCAAATTAGGACCAAATTAGCAAGTGTCAGAAAAGATACTGGAAATACATGTCTAACTGCCTTAAAAGTTAGAGGGAAGCTTGTATGATAAGCATTGTAAAGAAATGTACATGTGTTTCACTTTACAGCAAAGAAAAATCATAATAATACATAACAAAATTTGTACAATAATTAAGATAATGATAGGGTGAATTAAAACATTAAATACGTGGTTTGCAGTGGGCGAATACCCAAAGAAAAGTTCCCAAACTGAGACATGAGCGTCTTGTATTAAATTTTGTGCAATCTGTCCATTTTAAAAGTGATAGTATGAATCACTTCTTTGGAAGTTTTCTTAAGTTGTTCAATGTAAGTATGGAGTTCAGTAAAGTTCAGCAGCTTGTGTAATGTCTCATTCCCCATTCCAAGAGGTAGTGGATGTATAGCATAAGAAATAAAGTCTGGAATGTCCATAGAATAGGTTAAATAGGAGGAATTGTACAGCAAAGTGTTCTTAGTAAGGTGGCTATATCCGATGAACAGGAAACATTGTGTACAGCATGTGTGGAAAAGTCTTTGCAGTCAGGGTGCATGAAGATGAATTAGTCCAGCAGGAACCGGCAGTCTCTTTAAACTGATGAGGTTCACACTTGAAATGAAAGGATGTTTGCACAGGATCTGATGTTTGCACAGGATCAGTCAAGTCACTGGAAACTGGTGGTGTTCGCCCTTGAGATGAAATGATGTCTGTGCATACAGGGAGGGATTTGAAAAGAGTCCCGATATCATTCAGCAGCTGTACTCCAGTGTGATCCAAATAAGAGATAGAAAATGGAAGAGAAAACATGTTGCCTGAACTGAATGTAGAGAGAGAGAAACCAGGTTGCCTGTACTGAATGCATAGAGAGAGAGAGAGAGAGACTAGTTGCCTGTACTGAATGTGGCAACATGTAACAATATTAATGCATTTACTTGTTATAGTTATGGCAAAAGACAGACAATAATCAGGTAATTAAGGTTCTTAAGCAGACATTCCAAAAAGATATGTTTTTGTGTGCTGCATATAACTTATGGCAATTCAGAGAAACCATAATTCTGTACTGAATGTATATATAAAAAAAATTATGTCAGAAATGTGTACTGAATCTAATGAGGAGCATAGAATAAACATGGTATAGATATAGAATAAAACCTTTTCTTAAAAATATAACCCCTAACTAAGCTACATTTAGCATATGCAAATTATAGGGAAAAAGAACATTGCGCAATTGGGCTAGTTAAAAAAAATAAAAATGGGGAAAAGAGCTCTAGAAATGGCCAATGTTATGTATCCTGGGGTACTCCCTAAACTAAAACAAATAGACAAAAGACAGACCACATAGCACAGACAACATAAAACACAAATTTTGAGGCGTCGGCATTATTATTCCATCTGTCAAGTGTTCAGGGCTGAATTTAACTCTGCAAATAAACACATTGTTATAGAAAAACACAGCAAAGATGAACCCCTGAGTAGTACAAATAATGCATATCATAACCATCTCATATTCAGAAAAGGCATAAAGCTAATATCTTCTTTGGAACATCTTTATCTCTGCAGTGATAAAGAGGAACCTTGGAAAACACTAGAAATATCTTTGTGCCAAAATTGGTCTGGGATGGCTATATCCGAACTGCTGCTAGGAAAAAGAAAAAAACATTTTAAATTAGCAGCAACCTCAAGGTCACTTAGAGCAAACTTTGTCCATGTTCCATTCAGGCCGACCTGGACCACATGTCTGCCACCTGGGTCCCACTGCACTCGGAGGAGTGGGCACTGAGGTGCAGAAGTCAGGTGCAGGCTAGATTTGTCTTCTTTTGTCTGCACTGTTGTGTCCTGGCATTCAGAGGCAAGGGGCAAATTCCGAAAATCATTAATCATGTCTAGGACAGAGAAAAATGCACATTTAGGGTTAAATTTCACAGTAATGTCAGAGCAAGAGGCAGCCACTGGCACTACAGGCTTTGAAATCTTAGTTAGGGCCTGAGAGTGTAGAGTGAACCTAACAGAGCCCTCTGATTTAGCAAATGACCCAGTTGGAGAGCCACATGCTAAAGAGATAGGTCCACTCAGACCTCTCTCCTCCATCTTAGGCACCAGTTCTGTTGCTGGAGGAAGTACTGGTTGCTGTGTTTGTGGTGCAGGATCTTTGCCCTCAAACAAAATTTCTGTGTACCTTTTCCCACAATCTTGTGCCCAAACTGAAAGATCTGCAGCCTCTGAGTGAGTTACACTATGATCATGCTTCTGCACTGGCAGGCAGCATTGTGTGGCTAACTGCACAGGAATAACCTTGTGAACCAAAGGTTTAGAAGCATTTAGAATTCCTGTACCTAATGCAAGACCAGTCACCTCAACTATTTCTTTGCCTGTATTCTCACTCGTGCTGGCAGTAGTTTCTACAATATCTTTCATTTGTTCCTTTTGTGGGATAGACACACACTTTGAAGCTTTGTCATTTAGACCCTGAATCTCACAAATTTCCATATTTTTCTGATCTCCAGTAGGAGGCGCTCTATCTGTGAAACTGATTCTAGCCCCTGTATCAATCAATTTTAATTTATCCTGACCCTCTATGGTAGTATAAACATTGGGGCTGTCGGAAGTGTCCAAAATCAAAGGTGCCACATACCTCAAGCTGAATTCTGAGTCTGACATCTTTCCCTTATCCTGCGTCTCCAAAAGTGAGTCCACAGGTAAGCGAAAGGAGTCTGGCTGGGCTGTGAAGGCCTGAGTCACCTTGGCATTCGGACACAGAGAGTCAGGACATCCCTATGGACTAGCACTGTTTTTCCTGGCTGTCAAATCACTTTTTACCCTGTCCAATTCTATCTGCATTGTGTGACGATCCTGTTCCCATTTCATTTTCTCTTTTTCTAATGCTTCTGTCTGTGCTCTGAGCTCATGGAAAGGAATGTAAGTGGAGGCATTTCTGTAACTACCTCTGACATGCCCTCTATGTCCTGTGTGTGGTGTGTTCTTGTATTGGGGTGCTCCCTCAGCACGCCACCTTCTAGCTTCTGAGACTGAAATAATTTGAGCTGGCTGGGTCTTCCACACAGACCCAATCCTGAGCAGTAAAGTGTCAAAAGGCGTAGTTTTAGGGTCCTCCGAGAACAACAGAAGGTGTTTAGTAATCTCGGGAGATAATAATTCTAATAGGAATTCTTTATGTTCTCTCTGACCATAATCTGAGGAAATGGGCCAATGTTCATGTTCGTTAAGTACCGCGTTGATTACCCACACTCTATATGCAAACTGCTCTGGTGTATCACTTGGCAGGGGTGAAAGAGTTCTAAGTACTTGCAAAGAGGTGCAGCGAAATAGTTGTTCGATGCCCATCTTTACAAATTGGTATGGATGAACAAGAGATCCAAATTTATAATAATGTGGACCCAGGGCTAGGTGCATAAGCTTATCAAAATCTGCATTGTTCCTTTTGTATTTCCCTAGACCCCAGTGAATCAGTATGTCAATAGCCCATTTGCACCATTCATTTATGTTAAAAGGCATAGGGCCCACTTTCTCCACTATTCTTTCAATGTCACTATCTTTCATATGTCCCTGCAGCACTACAGTTACTGGAGCTGTGTCACTTATAGGGGAACTATTGGTATTGCTCTGGCCTGGTAATGAATTTTCCTCACTTACGTTTGTCGGGTCTTCTTCCTGTTCTACATCTGTAGCTAGTTTACCCTTTCTCTGACCTGCTACAAAAATGGTTTTCTGTTTCTCTATAAACTGACTACATGGATTATATGGTGATGGTGGCATAGGTGCAGACGGCAGAATAGCCTGTCCCTGTGAGGCACATTTTGACTTTAAATACTTTAATTCTGCCTTGGCCTCTTCTAATTGTTCATTTACAGTTAAAAAGGTATTTGTGGCCTGAACAATTTGGGTTCTTAGCATGGATATATTAATTTGTGCCTCATCTAAGTCTTTGGACAGCTGATGGCACTGAGTGTTCAAGTCAGTATTATCTTGTCTTAGGCTAATAAGTCCTCTACATAAGCCCTGAATGAAAAGGCATTTGCGTTTATCTGTTTTCTTTCTAAACTCCTGAGAATGAGAAATCATTTGTTTCTGAATATCGTGCCATGTGTTTTCTGGAAAATTACCCTCATATGGACCCCCTTTCTTGTCAAAATATTTGTGTACAATATCTGTGAGTTCTTGAAAATCAAAAGGGTTCATATTTGAGGCTGCAGAAGTCTGCCTTGGTTCGTGGGCCTTGCTCATATATTTCATGAGAGAGAATGGGCTTCTAAATGTCCCTGTCTGTGTGTAGCCTTTGAGATTGAAATGCTCCCACTTATGAAGGAGGGAGACTTTAGTTAATAGGTAGAAAATCGAGGTAAAGCGTGTTAGGCAAGAGTCATTGGCATAAATAATACACTTATGCCCACACTTGCCCACACTGGTTACTACCTGAAATTTACAGGCAGAAGTTTAGCAGGATAAAATATAGAAGAGCAGAGGTGTCAGCTGCCAGTTCCAGTCCAGTGTGCACTGGGCCTTTCACCAGGGCAGAGACTGACAAGAAATAGAATTAAAAGCACAAGGTAAAAAAAAGTAAAAGTTAGTACAGATGTGGCGTGTCTTAATTGAGTGACTGTTTTTACTTTGAACCCTGCTTTTCTTCAGAGCAGCTCAAATATTCTTACATGCAACACCCTAGCAAGCATATAATAGCAAATCATACAATGCAAACTGGCACAGGTAGACTAGAAAGACTTTTGATAGTAAAATCTCACCAAATATAAAACCCAAAATATTACTGAAACTTTTCACAATTGTGTCATCCAGTCTAAAACAATTTAAGGGTTCCAAAAGGACTTTTGATTTCTATCTCACTCTGTCTATCAATCAAAATTGAAATAAAATCTCACCAAGTATAAAACCCCACAATATTACTGGAACTTTTCAACAGTGTGTCATCCAGTCTAACGTACAATCAATCTAAGGGTTTTCCAAGGACTTTTGATTTCTATATCACTCTGTCTATACATAATCCTATTGCACAGTGCATAAAAAAAACTTAAATTCTACTTACCCAAATGAAATCATCAGGAAGGACCGAGACAAAGCCCCCAAAATGTCAGTTTGAAAGTGGCCCCCACAATATTAGGTGGTAGGGGTTAAGTGAAAGGCGTACTGACAAACGCCAGGTCCCAGGTTCAGTTCCTTCACAGAAGTTTCATTAGGGATAGAATCAAATAAGAAGCACAGCCAGGGGTGATTATATAAAGAATATATTATAGAAATAGTCTTACAGAAAAGTAATATTTATAAGCATTACAATTAAGCAGAGAGCATTACACTTAAGCAGAGAGCAAGCAGTCTCACTGCCTTACAGAGGTCAGAGGCAAGATAGAAAGAGAGAGAGAGAGGGCCAAGACCCCTCTCCTGATAGCTCCATAGAAAAAGAGAGAGACCTGTGTGTTGCAGAGAGCAGGCTTTTATACCTTGGCTCAATATAGAAACCTGTATGCCCCAGTATCTTTCTGTTTAGAATTTGTAAACTGTTTGAAACAATGGTTAATTTAATTGCTAAGGAGGATGAGATACCTGTAAGCATGGTGATGGGATTAAGTCTCTGGCTTGATCTGTGCACCATTGTCCTAAGCACCCTCTTAATCAGACATTAACACCTTTTAGCTAGCCATGATTCAAGCAGGGCTACTTGAAACTTAAAATATATCAATCAGGGCTACTTAAAACAGTTTCCCTGCATTAAGGGTCTATCTGCCTTCCCATGCCAGGGTCAGATTGATATAATCTCCCAGAGGCCTCTAGGCTGACAGACCCCTTTGTTCAAGTCAAATGAAAACAAGATTTGAACAATGGGGCTATCCAAAAAGAGCTATTAATAAAGCCTACAAACAAGCTAAGAATGCTAAAAGAGAATGGTTACCTAGCTTTTATATTTTTTTTTCTCTCTCTCTCTCTCTCTCCTCCACCTTTGCAGGCCCCCTTCTGAAACAGTATTTGTAGTTCATTGTAAACATAGCTTTTATATTTCTCTCTCTCTATTCCACCTGTGTACCTTTTATCTTTGCAGGCCCCTTCTGAAACAGTATTTGTACTTCATTGTAAACCTAACTTTTATATTTCTCTCTACTCCACCCTGTGTACCTTTTATCTTTGCAGGCCCCCTTCTGAAACGGTATTTGTAGTTCATTGTAAACCTAGATTTTATATTTCTCTCTCTCTTTCTACTTCACCTTGTGCTGCTGGACAAGGGAGAAGGGGTACTGCTGAACATGGGGAGAGGGAGAGGTCTGCTGGACCTGGCAAGGGGAGGTGAAGGGAAAGATGGTGTTGGACCTGGGAAGGGGAGGAAAAGGAAAGTTGCTGCACGCTGGAGAGGAGGGTGAGATGGTGCATGGGGAGAGATCATATTAGTTTGGGGGAGGGAAGGAAGAAAATTGTTGCAGGATGAGTTAGAGTGATAAGAGGGAGAAATGGTACATGGGGAGAGAGCATTTTGTGAGTGGGGTTGGGAAGAGATGGACTGAGGGATAGGAAGGAGGGATGTCACACTTGAGGGAAGGGGCGAGGAGAAAGAGAAAGCATGCAGGAGAAAGAAAGTGTTAGACTCATGGAGGGAAGAATGGATGGATGGAGAAATGTCATACTCAGAGGAAAGGGGAGAGGGCAGAGAGTAAAAAATTTGACTCATGGAGGGAAGAGAGAGATGTTGGTTGGGGAGGGAATGAGGACTGGAGGAGGGGAAGCTTGCATGAGGCAGAGAGAAAGAAATGTTGGACTGGTGGAAAGGAGGGAGAAATGTTGGATGTGGCAGTAGAGGGAGTGGGAGAGGAAGCATGCAGGAGGCAGAAAGAAAGAAAGATTGGATGCAGAGTCAGAAGGAAGTGCAACCAGAGACTCATTAAATCACCAGATAAGAAAGATAGGAAAAATGATTTTATTTTCAATTTAGTGATCGAAATGTGCAGTTTTAAGAATTTATATCTGCTGTCTATATTTTGCACTATATTTGTCTATTTTTCTATAGTTGTTACTGAGGTGACATTGCATATTTTAAAGTCATCTGCTTTGACCTCTTTGGGAAAAAAACCCAACTCAAATATAAATAATTAATATTTTCTCTGCATACAGTGTTCTTTGTGTTTTCTTAATGTTGTGGGTACCATTATGTATTAATAAGACCTAAGGGCCGCCGCGTGAGAGGACTAATGGGCACGATGGACCACTGGTCTGAAACAGTAGTGGCAATTCTTATGTTCTTATATTGTGTGAATATGAAATATAGATGGAAGAAATTGAATTACAGTTAGTACTATTATTATGGGGGCGGGGTACTCGGTTGATATTTGTTAGACATAGGGGGTATTTGGCTTAAAGAAGTTGAGAAACTCTGTTCTACAGTATGCTTGCAAGCACAGATAGATAACCCTATGGTTCATTTGTACTTTGTGAAGGGAATGACTGAAAGGTGGTGTGCTTATTACAGCACGCTGGGGTACATATGGGGCTAAACCACATCAGCATCCTGTGCATTAAACAGACCTGATTTTCAGATTTCAGTTTTTCCCAGCAATATAAGCATTAAGTGAATGTAATCAACTTTTTTTTTAAAATAAAATTAGTTTTAGAATTCCCAAAACATTGGCACAGCTATAGCACAACTGGCACTCTGTTCTACTTATGGTGATGGCCCAGGAATTCTGGAGTAAGGTAGGATGTGAAATGAATATTCTGGTCGATATCCAAACCAATTTAACCGGCCAGAAACAGCTGACCAGTTAAACTGCTTGTTGTTCAGGGCTATCCACTACTTTTCACAGGAACCATTAAGGAAGCCGCTCAGCACTGAGCAGCAGAGCCAAATCACGCGCCTGCTCGTGCTTCTCAGCAGCCGAAGACACTCACGGTAGCCAGTTAACAGCAGAGCAGGAACTTGGAAAGTTCACTCCTGCCCGCTGCACCTCCAACGGCGATCGGCAGTAGAGGTATGAGGCTAGGACAGGGAGGGCAGCAGGGTGCAGAGCCTAGCGGCGGCCTGCAATTATTTTGAAAGTGGGTGTATTGGCTTGAATATAAATAGGGATCCCCATTTTTGGGCCAATTTTTTGGCCCAAAAATCCTGGTTTATTTTTGAATATATACATTATGTTATACTGCTGCTAGCAGGTGCTTGCTAAGTGTTAGAAGACTCTGCTCCACTGGCGTACTAATAGGGGGGCATGGGGGTGGCGGTCCACCCCGGGTGCAAGCCCTGAAGGGGTGCTCCCGGTCCAGTTCCCCCCCCCCTGCGCCGGGTGTTGCGTCTGGAAACAGCCGAAGCAGGCAAAGATCGCTGGCATCGCGATCTTGCTGCAGGCTGTTTCCCCAGGGAAATGGTGCGGGGAGGTCGGGGAGATGAGCAGTGCTTCCTGGTGGTGGTGGTGGGGGCGAGCGGTCCTTCGAGGTAGTGGGGGGCAGCAGGCCTTCAAGGTGGGGTGGGCAGGCAGGCAGGCCTTGTGGAGGGGGGGAGACAGGCCTTCAGGGGGTCAGGCCTTCAAGGGGAACAGGCAGGCAAGCCTTCAAGGGGGGGTGCAGGCCTTCGGGGGGGACAGGCAGGCAACCCTTCAAGGGGGGGGTGCAGGCCTTCGGGGGGGGAGGACAGGCCTTCAAGTGGAACAGGCAGGCAAGCCTTCAAGGGGGGAGACAAGCCTGCGGGGGTGGACAGG
Organism: Geotrypetes seraphini; assembly: GCF_902459505.1. NCBI lineage: Eukaryota > Metazoa > Chordata > Amphibia > Gymnophiona > Dermophiidae > Geotrypetes > Geotrypetes seraphini. The sequence continues at coordinate 162,907,897 of NC_047087.1, read as the reverse complement.
CAGGCAAGCCTTTAAGGGGGGGGTGCAGGCCTTCAAGGGGGACAGGCATGCAGGCCTTCAAGGGGGGGCACAGGCCTTCAAGGGGAACAGGCAAGCAGGCCTTCGGGGGGGACAGGCCTTCAAGGGGAACAGGCAGGCAGGCCTTCAAGGGGGGGACAGGCCTTGGGGGGGTGCAAGCCTTCGGGGGGGGGTACAGGCCTTCGGGGGGGTGAAGGCCTTCAGGGGGCTGCAGGCCTTCAAGGGGGGGACAGACCAGCAGGGGTAGGGGGCCCTGGTGTAGAAGTACACGGAGGTAAAGGGGAGGGGTTCAAAGAGACGTGCATATGACGGACTTTGGGTGGAAAGAAATAATGGGTCTGAAAATAGAGGAGAGGGAGAGAGATGATGGACCATGGGTTTTAGGGAGGGAAGGAACAGAAAGGGAGAGAAGTTGGACACAAGAGATGGTGTGGAGGGGGGATACAGATACTGGTTAGGAGGGTATTGGGAAAAGAAAGGGAGAGGTGGTGGACCCTGGGGTGGTGGGGAAGGAGGCAGAGCTGCTGGATGAAAGGGTAGTTAAGAAAAGGTGGATCTGTGGAGGGAGACGAAAAAAAGGAAAGATGCCAGACATCCGGGGGAGGGAAGGGAAACGGAAGGGGAGGACAGAGATGGCAGATGGATGGTTAGCACGGAGAAAAAAGAAAGAAAGAGAGCCTGGCAAGCAAGTTATCAGAAGACAACCAGAGCCTTGGACCAGCAAGATTTGAAAAATAACCAGACAACAAAAGGTAGAAAAACTAATTTTATTTTCTGTTTTGTGATTACAATATGTCAGATTTGAAATGTGTATCCTGCCAGAGCTGGTGTTAAGACCACAAACGTAAACTAGGATTTAACAGAGAGAGGAAAAGTCCTTTTTGTTTCTTTATTTTATTTACACCAGAGCGCCAGTGTGGTTAGGAGAAGCCAAAGGGGGGTGAAAAAGCCATAAAATAAACCCACCAGGATGTTTGAAAAAAACACCCAATTGGGCAGGAAAATTGAATCGATAAACCAATTCAATAGGCTGAATCGAATCGAAATTTTTTTTCCTGAATCTGGCAGCACTAGTTTGCGCTACTGTCTTAGACTTTAGGACCTGGGATTTGGGAGAGATGGCATCCTCGGTACTTTATAATGCAAGTGAAACGAGGATTTGGTCAGACTTTTGAAGGGTCTGCAGAATAAAAATATTGTATAGGTCGGGGACATGAAACAGCAGGAAACGGGAACTTTTCTTCCTTCTATTTTTGTGAATGGAAAGGCTGAGGATGTCAGAGAGTTCAGTTAAAATATGTGCTTTGAAAATATAATAATGTGTTTTATAAAGTTTATAGCATTGCTGGCCTACCCGGTGAGGTGTTCCTAGTGGTGGTGGTGGTGGCAGCGTGTCAATGTGTTGAGAGGAAGAGGTGGTCTGGGAAATTATGCTGAGCAAACTCCGGGCCCATTTCCACCCCCCAGTTAGTCCACTCCACTCAACTGGTTCACACACTGAGTGGGTCTTTGGGTGTTGTTCCTGGGTAGTTGTTTTGGGATCTCTTCCAGTGGTTTGTCAGTATCTCCTTCTGGTCCAAGGAAGGAAACTTTGTTAACCTTAGCACTGACCTACAGAATATGTTTGTAACAGCGCTGCTTGTGTGGCACTAGGCTATGTAGTGATCGAAAGAAAAAACCAGACCTATGCACATTTTTGCACTATATGGTGGGTGTATGAGGAGATTCACATTTCCTGCACAGCTAAGTCCGTGTGAAGTTACCTTGTGCTGTATTTGACATCTAGGAAGGTCTCTGTTTGGAAGGAAAGATCTAAACTTAAAAATGAAGTGGCCAGAAGTTATGGTAAAAGCAGATAGTGTAGCTGGTTTTAAGAAAGATTTGGACAAATTCCTGGAGGAAAAGTCCATAGTCTGTTACTAAGACATGGGGGATGTGTCTGTTTGCCCTGGATCGGTAGCATGGAATGTTGCTACTCTTTGGGTTTTGACCAGGTATTAGAGACCTGGATTGGCTACCATGAGAATGGGCAACTGGGCATGATGGACCGTTGTTCTGACCCAATTAGACTATTCTTATGTTATGTTCTCATCTGTAAGAGCCTTTGTTTTCACTTCTTATTTTAATGTATTATTTTTCTGGGAACTTATCAGTGTTTTTTATAATTGGAACAAAAATGGAAGAAAATTAATGTGTGTGGAATGGGGGGTGGGTAACTAATTTCTTCAGCTAAATAATTCAATCCACCTCACCAGACATAGAACTTATACACCATTCACACACCCTCCAACTAAAAACGTCAAAAGAAAAAAAACTGTTCGACAACCTCCTAGCCATTCAAGCTGTAACACTCGACCCCCAACTCTACAACCTATTGACCTCAACCACAGACTACAAAACCTTCAAAAAAGAAATAAAAAGTCCCCTTCTATTCAAACAACACATAAAACCGAACTAACACAATCAGAACTGTCCCAAGCATCACCTGCAACTATTCCATATTGTCACAACCCTAGCATTAAAGCTAAGCGTGTTCCAGACAAGGCTTCTTCTAACCCTAGCCCTCTGTTAAAAAGGGCTAACCAATGTGACAGGGCAACTCCTAGTTCCCAGCTAGGATCAGAATTCCTGTTTAAGCACCAAGCCACTAAGCCCTGGGGAGGGGAGGAAGAAGGAGAGAACAGCCTAGAGCAGCAGGAGGTGTGCCCTGGAAAGCAACAGCCTAGGAAACAAGTTCCTAGGGCAGGTAATACTCAGCTGCAAGGAATTAAAGCACAGAGGAAAGCTCAGTGGAAGGAACAAGCTGCCCTGCCCCCTTTCAAGCTAGGGCGTGGTCAGCTGCATGCTCTAGAGCAGGGGTGCCCACACTTTTAGGGCTTGCGAGCTACTTTTAAAATGACCAAGTCAAAATGATCTACCAACACTTTGTGAGTTGAAGAGGGTACCTTATTCTGTCTCCATGTACACACTTGATGGAAACTGATTCTCCCTTTTTACTTACAACTTCAGTAGGGAATAAGTGTCTGAAGCACTGTATGGACATCATGGACTGGTCTGCCCCTGTGTCTACCAGGGCTGAGACCTCATTCCCAGCAACCGAGACTAATACCCAGTACTCTTCAGGGATCTTGGCACCTGTCCCCTGGGTTATCATCAGATCCTTACAGTCCCTACAATATCTCTGAGTATGCCCTGCCTTCCCACACCAATAACATCGGAGGGCCTCTTTCTGTGAAGGCTCCTTAGGCTTAGCATACCCAGAGGTTTTGTGAGGTAGTATTTGGCCTCTTACTGCCTTCCCCTTCTCGAGACTCTGTACCGCGGTTGTCCGATCTTCTTCGCCGGCGCCCTGGGCATCCAAATAAGCCTCTGCGACCTCCAGAGTCTGAGCAAGGGTTTTGCAGCCTTGTCGCCGGATCCAGCCCCGCAAGTTTTTAAAAAACACAAAGCACAATGTACGCATAGAAAATGTTAATTATCATTCCTATTCCATGGTTTATCAAAGAGGTCAAAGCAGATGACTCTATTCACTATCACCTCAGTAACAACCATACATAAATAGACAAATATACCCCCCTCCCTTTTTACTAAACCACGATAGCAGTTTTTAGCGCAGGGAGCTGCGCTGAATGCCCAGCGCTGCTATCAACGCTCATAGGCTCCCTGCGCTAAAAAAACTCTATTGCGGTTTAGTAAAAGGGGACCTTAGTGTAAAATATAGACAGCAGATATAAATTCAGACACATTTTGATCACTAAATTTAAAATAAAATCATTTTTCCTACCTTATCTGGTGATTTCATGAGTCTCTGGTTGCACTTTCTTCTTCTGACTGTGCATCCAATCTTTCTTCCCTTCTTTTAGCCTGTATGCTTCCTCTCCTCCAGACCTCATTCCCTCCCTCAACTTTTCCTTCCTCTCTCCCTGCCCTTTCTTTCTCTCTGCCTCCCTTTCTTTTTTTTCTGTTTCTCTTCTTTCCTTCTGTCTCCCTGCCTGCCCTTTTTCTTTCTTTCTCCCTGCCCTCCCCCAAGCCACTGCCACTCCATCGGGAACCAAGACCCAAACCGCCACCAATAACAGGCCCGAAAGCCAATGCCGCCCCAAGCTCTCCCTGCTTCAGCCGACCAGCATCGCGATCGACCTATTGGGGGAAATGCTGCCGGGTCCTGCCTTCGTGGAAACAGAAAGTAGGCAGGACCCGGCAGCAAGAAGAGGAAATGCTTCATTAACCTGTCTCCCACCTTAGCCCGTAGTGAATGCTTGCTTCAGGACTCTCAACCTGTGCGTGCCGGCTCCCCTTCCCCCCCCCCGGACATAACTTTCGGTTTCGGAGGGAAGAGAAAAGAAGCCGGTACGCACACGTTAGAGCCCGGAGCATAAGTTCGCTACGGGCTGAAATCTCCAAGCCGTTTGTTTGTTTTTTTTAAATTTCAGCAGCGGCGGCAGCAGCAGATGACAGCTGGGCCCTAGAGAGAATACAGAAGAAGGCTGATCGGCCCGGTAGATCAGGACGGCAACACGAGTCTAGCGATCGACTCACATTGCCTTCCTGAGCTACTGGTCGATCGTGATCGACGTATTGGGCACCCCTGCTCTAGAGGCTGCACTGAGGAGAACTAGGTCAGTCTATCCTGGCTCTGACCAGGAAGCAGGTTCTGAGGACCGGGCTCCTGACTCAGCCCTATGACAGGACGTTGAAATGCCAGAGGCAGCTCCTGTCCCTGAAGCCAGCCAAACAGCCAACCCAGAACCCATGGAATTTCTGGAGACTGCTGTGGAACCACAAGACTGCTTAATGGATGAAAGTTAAGTGCATTAACTTTAATTTTTTTTTTCTTGTGTGTGGAGAACCTTGGTGATTTTCGTTGTTTGTGAATTGCTACAAACTCCAAGCTGAAGATAGGTGAGCTGTGCTGAGCTCACAGCCACAAGGGAACTTGTTTTTGGACTTTAAAAGCCCAGTATATTTTGTTTTGCAAGTTTTTGTGTTCTGCCTTTTTGCAGAGTGTTGGAGACTTATTGGGTGCTGATTGTGTGAAGGAACAGTAGCAGGGAGAATCCACTATCCATCCTTGGGTTGGGATTGTGGGGCCAATTTTTGGCAAGCTGACTAAAGGCTAATTTAAGGTGGATTCAGCTACTCCCTTCCCCCACCTGTGTGCATAGCTGGTTGGGCAGGCCAGTTACTAACCAGGCCTTTGCAACGTTTGCTCTCAAACCTAGGAGCCTTCGACAAGGTACCACACGAAAGACTGCTTAAGAAACTATGGAACCACGGGGGTACAAGGGGAGGTCCACCGATGGATCAAAAACTGGCTGGCAGGCAGAAAACAGGGTTGGAGTGAAGGGTCACTATTCAGATTGGAAATGGGTCACGAGCGGGGTGCCGCAGGGGTCGGTGTTGGGACCGCTCCTTTTCAATATATTTATAAATGACCTGGAGGCGGGAACAAAATGCGAGGTCATTAAATTTGCAGACGACACCAAACTATACAGCAGGGTTGAAACAACGGAAGACTGCGAAAATCTCCAAAAGGATCTGATGACACTGGAAGAGTGGGCCAATAAGTGGCAAATGAGTTTTAACATAGGGAAGTGTAAGGACATGCATGTAGGAAAAAAGAACCCGATGTTCAGCTACAAAATGGGGGGATTACTGCTGGGGGTAAGTAACCTTGAAAGAGACCTGGGGGTAATGGTTGATACAACACTGAAGGCATCGGCACAATGCGCCACAGCCTCAAGGAAAGCAAACAAAATGCTTGGAATCATTAAGAAGGGCATCACGGCCAGGACAAAGGAAGTCATCCTGCCACTTTATCGCGCAATGGTGCGCCCACATCTGGAGTACTGTGTCCAGTATTGGTCACCGCACCTCAAGAAAGACATGGCAGTACTCGAGGGAGTCCAGAGAAGAGCAACTAAACTGATAAAGGGTATGGAAAACCTCTCATATACTGACAGGCTAAAAAAGCTGGGGCTATTCTCCCTTGAGAAGCGGAGACTTAGAGGAGACATGATAGAAACCTTCAAGATCCTGAAAGGCATAGAAAAAGTGGACAGGGACAGATTTTTCAGATTATGGGGAAGCACAAGTACAAGGGGGCACTCAGAGAAATTGAAAGGAGACAGGTTTAGAACAAACGCTAGGAAGTACTTTTTCACCCAAAGGGTGGTGGATATGTGGAATGCACTTCCAGAAGCTGTGATAGGCCAGAACAAGTTACATGGCTTCAAAGAAGGTTTGGATAGGTTCCTAGAGAACAAGGGAATTGAGGGGTACAGATAAGAATTAAGGATAGGGATAGGAGTAGAGATAGATTATAAAAATAGTCAAGGACCACTGCTCAGGAAATGGGCCTGATGGGCCGCCGCGGGAGCGGACCGCTGGGCGAGATGGATCTCTGGTCTGACTCAGCGGAGGCAACTTCTTATGTTCTTATGTTCAGCGAATGACCACCAGGATGGTCTCGGGACTCAAGAACCTCCCATATGAGGAAAGACTGAATAAACTGCAGCTATACTCGCTCGAGGAACGTAGAGAGAGGGGGGACATGATTGAGACTTTTAAATATATCACGGGCCGCATCGAGTTGGAAGACGATATCTTCTTTCTTAAAGGACCTTCAACCACAAGAGGTCATCCGCTGAAAATCAAAGGTGGGCAATTTCATGGCGACGCCAGGAAGTATTTCTTCACCGAAAGGGTAGTCGATCATTGGAATGAACTTCCATTGCAGGTGATTAACGCCAGCAGCGTGCTCGATTTCAAAAAGAAATAGGATATGTATGTGGGATCTCTAGCCGGGTGAAGTCTGGGGGTGGGTCATTAGCGTGGGCAGACTAGATGGGCTACAGCCCTTTTCTGCCGTCATATTCTATGTTTCTATGTTAAATTGGGTTCAGAGTATTCAGTGGTGTTAGGTTGGGAATTGTTTGGAGTGGCTGTCTTTGCAACTTCTATTTGGACTGATTTGACTTTGTTGAGGAATAGAGAATGACATGGGGAAAAAAATCTGTCCCCGTCACTGCCCCGTCACCGCCATTCCCTTCACTACCCCGTCACTATCACCGCCATCCCCTTCAAACTGCCCTGTCACCGTCACTGCCATCCCTATCCCCGCAGCATACAAGCCTCAGTACTGCAATATTTAGCTTATTCCTTCCTTATAAATCAAACTTCTGGCTGCTGAACTAGAGAAAGAGATGTTCAGCTGGCAGGGCTTTGTTTATAAATTTTTATCAACACAACTAATATACTACTTTATCCTAAAACAGAAAAAGAAATAGAATTTTTTTTCTACCTTTGTTATCTGATTTCTGCTTTTCTCATCTTCTCATTCAATTCCTTCCATCCACTGTCTCTCTTCTCTCTGTGTCTTCCATTTGCTCTGTTACTGTGGCTCTCCCTTTCTTCCCCTCTCCAAATTGGTCTGGCGCCCATCTTCTTCCCTTCGCTCCCCCCATAGTCTGTCATCTCTGTCTTTTTCCCTGCCAGCATCTTCTCCCCACTCTTTCTTCCCCATTTCCCTTCAGCGTCTTCTCCCAATCTCTCTTCCCCATGTCCCTTCAGCGTCTTCTCCCCACTCTCTCTTCCCCATGTCCCTTCAGCATCTTCTCCCCACTCTCTTCCCCATGTCTTTTCAGCATCTTCTATGTCTTCCCCATGTCTTTTCAGTATCTTCTATGTATTCTCCCCACTCTGTCTTCCCCATGTCTTTTCAGCATCTTCTCCCCACTCTGTCTTCCCCATGTCCCTTCAGCGTCTTCTCCCCACTCTGTTTTACCCATCTCCCTTCAACGTCTGTTCCTCTACAACACACCTTTCCTCCCTTTCTCCCTCCCTGTCCCTTACCTTCATGATGCTTTCTTGCAGTGAGAACCTCTTAGCCGCTTCCGCCATGCACCTGCACCCCCCGCCTCAGGACAACAGGCCCGGTCCGACAACTGTGCTGATAAACCTCCCTGCCCTTTACCTTCATGGCCGGCAATTTCTAAACTGCCTTCTTAACAGTAGCCGGAGTGTTGAAGTTGCATATGGCTGCCGGAAAGGTCGTCTCCGATGCAACTTCTGGTTGCGTCAGAGATGACCATTACGGCAGCCATATGCAGTTTCAACGCTCCGGCTGCCGTAAGAAGGCAGTTTAGGTTCAATTTTTATTGGTGCAAACAACAGCAAAAGCAATACAAAGGCACAGGGTCGGTGCTGGGACCGCTCCTGTTCAATATATTTATTAACGACTTGGAGACAGGAACGAACTGTGAGGTCATTAAATTTGCGGACGACACCAAACTCTACAGCAGGGTTAGAACCAAGGAAGACTGTGAAAACCTGCAAAGGGACTTAACGAGATTGGAAGACTGGGCAAGAAAATGGCAAATGAGTTTTAACACTGAGAAATACAAAGTCACGCATGTAGGGAAAAAGAACCCGATGTTCAACTATAAAATGGGGGGATCGTTGCTGGGGGTGAGCAAACTTGAAAGAGACCTGGGGGTGATGGTGGACACAACATTGAAAGCATCAGCACAGTGTGCGACAGCCTCAAAGAAAGCGAACAGAATGTTGGGTATCATCAAAAAGGGTATCGACCAGGACGAAGGAAGTCATTTTGCCGCTATATCGGACAATGGTGCGCCCACATCTGGAGTACTGTGTCCAGTACTGATCGCCGTACCTCAAAAAGGACATGGCGGTGCTTGAGGGAGTCCACAGAAGAGCGACAAAGTTGATAAAGGGTATGGAAAACTTCTCATATGCTGAAAGATTGGAAATGCTGGGGCTATTCTCCCTGGAAAAGCAGAGACTTAGGGGAGACATGATAGAAACCTTCAAAATCATGAATGGCATAGAGAAGGTAGACAGGGTCAAATTCTTCAGGCTGTGGGGAGCCACAAGCACAAAGGGGCACTCGGAGAAATTGAAAAAGGACAGGTTTAGAACAAATGCTAGGAGGTTCTATTTCACTCAGAGGGTGGTGGACACATGGAACACGCTCCCGGAGGCTGTGATAGGCCAGAGCACACTACAGGGGTTCAAGGAGGGTCTAGATAGGTTCCTAAAAGAAAAGGGAATTGAGGGGTACAGATAGAAGTAGAGGTAGGTTATAGGATTAGACAGAAACCACTTTACAGGTCATGGACCTGATGGGCAGCCGCGGGAGCGGACCGCTGGGCGCGATGGACCTCTGGTCTGACCCAGTGGAGGCAACTTCTTATGTTCTTATGTTCACACAAATGGTGCTTAGTACATACAATGATTCATCATAGACAACAGTATAGCAAACATATACAGGATAAAAATGACCACAGCAACCTCCCCCCCTTCTATTCTACTCAGGGCAAGCGAGGCTAGAGGTGACAGAAGGGCACTCCGGGGCTCTGGACTCTGATGAACCCCGAAGAAGCCACCCCTCCACACCAAAGAACATACCTGTATCTAAATGCCAGAACCGTCAAAAAAAACACCCCCCCCCCCCCCCCCCCCCCCCCGGTTGTACTCTCCACCCCGCCCCACCATTGCTCATCAGTGCTCTCTCATCCCTACAAACTGAGCACCCAGGTTAGTACACCCTTATTAACACCTCACTGCGTCCCTTTGGGTGCACGGACTGCAGATATGGCTTCCAAATATTCAAGAACAGCATCTTCTGCTTCCGAGACCCTCTCGCATCTCTTGCCTCCCAGGTGGCCAACTGATGCAACTGGTTCCGCCAATGCCAAAATGACGGAGGGTCCGAAACCGTCCAACATTGGAGAATGCATTTCCTGGCCAGTAAGCTCATCTTCCTGCAGAGAGTCCGGCATCCCCTAGGCAAATGGCCATAAGCCTCTGACAAATTCAAGACAAAGTGGGCTGGAGCACTGTGCAAAACTCTACCAATCAACCCTGACATATAGGAGATGATACGCCCCCCCCAGAAGCTCTGGATAATGGGGCAAAACCAAAAGGCATGCCCCGATGTGTGTCCCCCCGTCCCACATTTATGACACAGGGGTGTGGATAGACCTCCACTGTAATATAACTGTGTATGAGTATAAAAGGCATGTAAGGTCACCCTATAATACATTTCTCTCGACCAAGCACACAGGGTCACCCCAGGCGTCGCCCGCAAAATACGGGTAATATCCCATTGTCCCAAATTAAGCTGCAATTCCCTTTCCCATTTACCCCGGAGTAAATGGTAGTCCTTGGCCGGTAGTAAGTCTTGCATGAATGCTGGACACCGAGAGGGACACTCCCTCCTCCCAGGCGAACAACTCCCGCAGCCTGGCCCCCAAATGCTTGCTCAATTGTGCTATGTAAAGGATCCCACATAATGCTCCACTTGATGGCATGCAAACTGCGCCCCCAAGGTCTCTCCCACCATGGTCAACAAATCTGCACGGGCCAACAGCTCCCCATCTGCCCCCAAAAGATGTTCTAATCGAGAAACCCCTCTCTCTCCCCAAAATACGTATTCCCTTGACTCCCTACCTGGAGGAAAGGCTGGATTACCCTGCAAAGGCAAAAGATCAGTGACTGTCGGATCCCCCTCCCCGGACTCACACTAGCCAACGCCAGGCTGCTTGCAAAGCACAGAATAACACACTAGTTCTGAGAGAAGATGGCAGTGCCTTCCGGGGACTATGGAGTAACGCAAATACATAAAAGGGAGCATAAAACTCACGTTCCATCTGAAGAGGAGTGTAGCTGTCAAATTCACCCAGTACCCCAAATGGTGAAGCAAACACGCATAATTATAAACCCGAACATCCGGTAAGCCTAACCCCCTTCCGGCCAATTCTCCAGTAGCTGAGACAACTGCAATTTCGGTTTCTTGGCCGCCCAACAGAAACGAGTAACCCCTTTATAAAAGATGTGCAAATCTTTCTTCGTCAAACACAATGGTAGACTCTGCAACATATACAGCCATTTGGGAAAGATAAACATCTTAACCAAACAAATGCGCCCCATCACAGAAAGGGGCAATGCCCACCAAGTATCCAGCAAGAGCTCCGCCTGTTGCTGAAGCTTGTCCACATTAAGGCGATATAATAGGGAAACCTTCTTAGTCATCAGAGTCCCCAAGTACACAAACTGCCCTTGCGCCCAGGTCAACGGAAACCCATTCCCCCAAAGGGCCTGAACCGCTCCCAAGGATGCTAACGCTTCTGATTTGTCCAAATTTAAGCAAAAACCTGCCTAGTCACCATATTCTTTAATCAAATCCAATAAGGCCGTTAAGGAAGGCAAAGGATCAGCAAGGTGTACTAAGATATTATATGCAAATGCCGATAAGTTGAAGGTAGTAGCCCCAATATAGAAGGCAAGGCGTGGATATCTCGAATAAGGGGGTCTAGGGTAAGCACAAATAATAATGGTGACAAGGGGCAACCCTGTCTCGTCCCCCTGTAAATCGGGAACCGGTCCGTTTCAAAATCTTTCAACACTAATTTAGCCTGTGGCAGGGCATACAATGCTCATACTGCCAATTCAAAAAAACCATCAAAACCATAGGCTGTTAAAGTATCAAAAATAAAATCCCACCGCACCCCTATCAAACGCCTTTTCGGCATCATAACTAACCAGCACAGATGGGAGATTGCTTGCCCCCCGCTGTTCCAAAGACAAAAGCAATTTTCTTACATTTTTAGCTATTTGTTCTTCCTTTCACAAATCCCACCTGAGCTTTGTGGATAAGGGAGGGCAGCACAGTTGTCATCCGATTTGCCATCATTTTTGCTAATAATTTTACCTCGGTATTTAATAGTGAAATAGGACGATAGGAGCCCATTTTTGGGGGGTCTTTAATCGGTTTAGGTAACACCAAAATGCGGGCCATATTCAAACCCTCCGGTAGAGCCTCTGCTCCAACCATATTAAACATCCGAACTTGCGGCTGAATTATCTCCTCTCCTAGAATTTTATAAAATTCAATGCGCATGCCATCCTGCCCTCCCCATTGCCCAATACACTTCCTCCGGTGATATTGGCGCATTCAGATGCTCCTTGTCTTTCTCTAAGATACGGGGCAATGTTATCCCATCCAAATAGGGGCCAGCCGATACTCCCTCCTCGGACGGGGGGGGGCATAGAGATCCTTAAAATAGCGAAAAAATATTGCTCTGATCTCTGGATCAGTTGTAACTCTCTCCCCCCGCTCATTCCTCCTGGCCTGAACCCTGCGTGGGCACGTCCTGGTTGAAACCAGGCGGGCCAATAGTTTCCGCCCCCTTATTCCCATATCTATAAAGCTTGTACTTATAGTAGGCGAGGAATTTTCGCACCCGCTGGTGCAGTAGAGAATTGAGGGCCACTTGATATTCAATCATCTCCTGTCTGTGCGTGGGGTTGCCAGATGAGCCGTACCGTCTCTGGGCCCTAGCTATGTCCCTCTCTAGCCACAGAATTTCCCTATCGCGAGCCTTTTTCACATGACTGCTGTAACTAAGGGTATCCCCCTCAACACCACTTTAGCAGCTTCCCAGAATAAAACGGAGCCCCCTTCCGCGTGAGCATTATGCTGTTTATATTCTTTCCACGAACCCAACAACCTCTCATTATATTTCAGATCCCCATACAAAGCAAGCGGAAACTCCTATCGCCACACCCTTGAAGACCCCCTCCTTCCACCACACAGAAACCCAGGCGTCACCCAAATATAGTCTATGCGGGACTGAGTACCGTGCACCCTGGACATGTAGGTGTAATCCCTCTCAACGCCATGCAGCACCCTCCAGTTGTCGATTAACTCCAGATTGTCACTAAATTTTTGGGAGTTCCCTCTCCCCTATCCAACATAGAGCCCCTCCCGGCCCCATGTAATCCAAACTAGAATCACAAACTGCATTAGTCTCCCCCCATAATCAGGGAGACCTGGGTGTAGGGCGACAGCAAGCATGTCAATGTAGCATAGAATGCCGGTCACTTTCATTAGGAGCATAGACACAGCAAAATATCATGTCCTGTTGCGCGATCATCCCCCGACAGAGCACAAATCTGCCCTCCCCATCCCTAGCCAAAATTTGCAGATTTTCAATGAGACCCTTATAGAACAGGATCGCCACTCCCCTATGTTTCATCTGCACTGAGGCCGCTACACACTCCCCTACCCACCACTGTTTCAGCTTTGCATACTCTATATCGTTTAAATGTGTCTCCTGAAGGAACGCCACATCCACTTTGTGACGCTGCAACTGTTGTAAAATTTTGGAGTGCTTAAGGTTCCAGGTTACCAAATTAACAAGGATCCACAAGCATCAACCACTCTGCATACACCTCCACAAAGATCTGTGCGGCCCAGCCACCCCAGGCCCCACCAGTGGATCAGTCTACCACCTACAGCCAAAGAGGGGCAGAGAGTACCAACCCCCAAAGAACCCACTTCCCCTCCCCCAAACCCTTCCCCAACACCCCTCCAACCCCCCAGCCATCCCTCTAATTCCCCCTCCCTCCAATCCCCCTCCCTATTCCACATCTCGAGATCAAACCAGACCGTGAGATCCCTCCAAGAGAAGAAACAACACCACCCTTTCCGGCCGCCCCCCTAAACTTACACAAACCGCCCCAAAGAAACTGAACATTACATACTAGACTCCCTCCCCACATAAGAAGTTGCCTCCGCTGAGGCAGACCAGAGGTCCATCTTGCCCAGCGGTCCGCTCCTGTGGCGGCCCATCAGGCCCATTGCCTGAACAGTGGTCCCAGACTAATTTTGTAACTTACCTCTGATCCTAACCCTAAACCTACCTCCACTCCTATCTGTACCCCTCAATCCCTTTGACCTCCAGGTACCTATCCAAACCTTCTTTGAAGCCCTGTAGCGTGCTCCTGCTTATCACATCTTCCGGTAGCGCGTTCCATGTATCCACCACCCTCTGGGTGAAAAAGAACTTCCTGGCGTTTGTTCTAAACCTTTCCCCTTTCAATTTCTCTGAGTGCCCCCTTGTACTTGTGGGTCCCCATAGTTTGAAAAATCTGTCCCTGTCTACTTTTTCTACGCCCTTCATGATCTTGAAGGTTTCTATCATGTCTCCTCTAAGTCTCCGCTTTTCCAGGGAGAAAAGCCCCAGCTTTTTCAGTCTGTCAGTATATGAGAGGTCCTCCATACCCTTTATTAGCTTAGTTGCTCTTCTCTGGACTCTCAAATACCGCCATGTCCTTCTTAAGGTACGGCGACCAGTACTGGACACAGTACTCCAGGTGCACGATTGCACGATACAGTGGCAGGATGACTTCCTTCGTCCTGGTCATGATACCCTTCTTAATGATACCAAACATTTTGTTTGCTTTCCTTGAGGCTATGGCGCACTGCGCCAAAGCCTTCAAGGTTGTGTCTACCATCACTGCCAGCTCTCTTTCAAGGTTGCTCACCCCTAGCGGTGATCCCCCCATTTTGTAAGTGAACATCGGGTTCTTTTTCCCTACATGCATGACCTTGCATTTCCCTATGTTGAAGCTCATTTGCCACTTTTTGGCCCACTCTTCCAGCGCTGTCAGATCTTTTTGGAGATCTTCGCATTCCTCCATGTTATTAGCCCTGCTGTATAGTTTGGTGTCATCTGCAAATTTAATAACCTCACATTTTGTCCCTGCCTCTAGGTCATTAATAAATATATTGAACAGGAGCGGTCCCAACACCGACCCCTGTGGAACTCCGCTCGTGACCCATTGCCTGAGTAATGGCCCTTTACTCCAACCCTCTGTTTCCTGTCCACCAGCCAGTTTTTAATCCATCAGTGGACCTCCCCTTGCACCCCGTGGTTCCATATCTTCCTTAGCAGTCTTTCGTGTGGTACCTTGTCGAAGGCTTTTTGGAAGTCAAGGTAAATGATGTCTATGGATTCCCTTTTATCCACCATGCTGTTTACCCCCTCAAAGAAGTATAATAGGTTCGTGAGGCAAGACCTGCCCTTACAGAAGCCATGTTGGCTCGACTTTAGTAGCCCATGTTTTTCGATGTGTTCCCAGATGCTGTCTTTAATCAGCGCTTCCATCAGGGTCATTCCATGTCAAGTGATCAGATTCTTGGAAAGTGCCCTGCATGACCATCACGGATTTTGATGAAACTTCATATGCAGAGTCCACCATGTCTCAAACGAACTTTGGTAAAGTTTTAGTTTCACCTGTGGAATATTTGTGGAGATATAGCCATTTGTTTGACCCCATACCACAATGAAATACAGTACAATGACATTCTGACAACTTTGAGACACAATATCTCCCGAGCTGTGTTTCCAAAAAAACTGAAACTTAGCTACCCTGCACAACTTTTTGAGCTCTGTTCATTGCCGAGCACTGATTGAATGCCTGAATTACAGTAAACTTGGCCGAAAAAATTAGTGCTCCAAAAAAAGTCAAAGTTTGACATTACTTAGCTCCCACAATAATTGAGTAATAAATGCGAAATTTGGCGCATAATGTCTCAGTACAATGTTGTTTTCAAAAGTACAATTTCAACCTCCAAGCTCTTTCCATTAGTTTACAAATTAAGTGTAAAGTTGCTAATTTGTGTAAAAAGGCCAAAAATAGGGTATTTTCAGCCTGCTTTTATAAAAAAATACCTTTTAGAAACTCTTTCAAATCATTCTCATTAGAAAGAGCATATTTCAAACCCCCTAGAAAAGTGAACTTCATTTTTCAACGCAGGTTAACCCTTTCAGGACCAAGGGACATATTTGTCCCATAACTTTAAAATCCTATAAATTTTGATTGGGATAGTCTACAGTTCTAAATTTGATATGTACGGATTCCATATGATACTGCCTTTATGTAAACAAACTGGTTCCGACATTCATTCATTAGCGTCGTTGCCAGATTGACGAGAAGATTCACTTGCCACACTGTCCATAAGCCAGAAGTGTGATTTAAAAAATAAAAAAAAAGATATTTCACAAAAAAAATCAATTTTTTGGCATCTGCAAGCCCTTTTTACCATAAAAATGTCGTCAAAACCACAAAAATTGGCCTACAATCCTTATGGTCCTGAAAGGGTTAACAATGGCTGAAAAAGGGGGACAAAATTGGGAGACGTTGCCACGGCAACAACCTCTATTTCAACATAGTTCTGTCATTTTTAAAGTTACAGTTTTGTATTGACGTAGTATTACTACTACTCTATTGCGTTGGTCCATGGTGACATTGTCACTACCAGTTCAAGAGTTTGAACTGGCAACTCCATCGCCATAGGGGTCACGCCCGATAGCTGTGCAATACCAGCCACGGGTGGGCCACTTCGTCCAGGTTCCCAAGCCTGGCATTTGGTTTCTTTGTCAAGGTTCCAAAGCCTTTTGTTGGTATCTTTCTGGTTCCAAAGCCAATGATTAGGGTGTCTTATCCTAGGTTCCCAAGCCTAAATTGGGTATCTTATATGGTTCCCAAGCCGAAGTGAAGTCCACTTTGATTTTAACTGCCAGCAATCTTTATAACATTCTGTTAAATTTTTGAGCCACTTTCTTCAATGCAGTTTCTGGAAATTGATATTGGCGGCCGGATGATGTAACTGAAGGGGCACAAAGCATGCAGATGAGGTGTTGCTCTGGAACCCAACAAACGTCTTGCCTTTCTGGCCAATAAAACGAATGAGCTGGACCGTGAGGATGCATAAATTTATGCATCATTTTGTTCAATTGAGACTTCAACAACGTTGCCTATCCACCATTGATTATCGTAAGTACAGGCAACGTAGCAACCAGGAAAGATTTCGGACACTTTCAAATTTGGAATGGCAGTATCAGAAATTTTGGCAACAAAATTTATTGTGTCATTTGAAACTTTGCTGACACGAACCGAGTTTGAGTCGACTGGTACAAATTGGTGGTGCTCTCTGGTACCGGCTACTGTGCTGCTTTCATGCCATCTTTCTTCTTGAAACTTTTTGCTTTCTTCAATTTCTTCTTTTGGAACATAAATGTATTTAATTCCGTGTATATTTTAGTCACAAAAGTTAAATAGATCCTTTGGCGTCAATATTTGATCCGTTGATGGTCTTTGGAGGCTAGCCCGGGCAGCCAGTCGTTTAGTTGTTCTACCAACTCCATCGCAGGGTGATTTTCCGTGGCTAGTTCAAAAAAAAATTCCATTCAGTCTCAATGTTGAAATCATTTCTGTGATTGCACAAATTCACAAAGTTCTTTTAGTTTTTATATTGTGCAGCTGAGCCGTCACTGAAGTAGTATATTTTGGTAATGTTTGTTTGAGTTACCAAAAATTCGATCAACTTTTGAATAAACATGTGTACAGATATCGTATCATGTTGCATATGATCAGAAATAATGCAACAGTTTACAACTTGCAATGTGCCCACTTCATTGAGGTAATATGCAACAAAAGGATGTACCGTAGCTTGGGCGGCATCCTGTACAACAAATGAGTAATTTTCAGTGAAATCCATCAAAACGATCATTTTCCGTTTCTTTTAAGCCTGTCTTCAACATCTTCAAATATTCACTTTGATGTTTTGAAATGAAATGGTGGCTTGTCAACTTCCAAATCTTGCTTGCAAGTCTTTCAATAAAGTTGTCCATGGTTAGTACGCTTGTTTCTAATGTTTCACGGTCAGCGTGAACCCATTGCTTAAATTCTATTGATTCTTCTGGATCTAAATCCTTGAATATTTCTTCCAGGTATGCTGTTAGTGCTTCTTCACCAGGGCATTTTGACATCGTTGTAGCATACAGTCCTTGACATTTAGGTCGCACACAGTTTTTTCCATAAGAACTATGTAGTTCTCTTTGACATTGGCGCCTTGTAGCATGAGCTTTACATTTTGATGTATCGTGCAGACACACACGGAGTGTGCACCTGATGCACCAACGGTTACACACCACTTTGGCCTGAGCTCACATAATTTGGAAAAACCAATTTCAGTTCCGTATTTGTTACAGTACGCCACGTACAGCTCTTTTAAATTACACAACAGTAGCCGCTTTTGCTTTTGTACTTTTAAACCATTGAGGCGGACTGAAATGCAATCTTTTTTGCCAGGACATATTCTGCTGAATTCATCGTCTTCGTAAAAATCTTGAACTCTATTTGCAATTTCTTTTGGAAGGGACTTGCCAATTTTTGCATCAGGTATAGAACAAATGCCTTTCTTTACTTTTTGGGCTGTTCTGACCATGCGCTCTGAAACGCCAAACTTCATTGCTGTTTCCTTTATTGACCAACTTTTTGGGGCCATCGTCAATAATTGAATTTTCATTGACCTGTTGGATATTGCAATTTTCATTTTCATTTCTTCAATGAGGTCAGTGTAATCTTCACATAACTTGCATTCTACAGACTGACGAGACGGCCCAACTTCTTCAGCTGAAACTCCAGCAGCAGATGTAATCTTCTTGGCTATCACATTCTGCATACATTCAATTTTTCGTATCACATAACTGTCTTTATCTCTACTAGCTAACCTTCGAATTTTCAATGGAGAGGTTCCTAAAGCAGTCAAGCTTTGATCAACTGCATCGGAGATGCTGATATCAAAATCGTCTGAAGATGAAGATGCTGCAGTAGCTTCACTCATTGAAACGTATTGGGCTTTGCACCTACTGCAAAGTTTCTGACCTGGCTTGATATTTATTTTTGCCACTTTTCTAAAATCATTAGACATGGCAAGATCGACTTTTAACAATCCACTTTGAACAATGTGATTTTTCTTTTCAAATGGATTACAACACGATGTTTGCTTTAATTCGTATTTGTCGAGATACTTTGCTTTGTGGTGGAGGCAGATTTGGTCTTTATCCATCAGTTCAACTTCAGAGCGCCGAGTGATAAGCAATTTTTCATCGGTTGACAAATTATGTAAAAAAATGAGCCCACATTTTTTAGAATAAAATGTGCCGTCATGACACTTTGACAATAATTTTTGCCCAATGGCACAGTCTGGCAGAAAAGGATTATTATTAGTCGATTCGTTGGCATCCATTTTAAACTGAATTAATAATAATGTGGATCTGAAAAAGAAAACAAGTTGTAATTTGTGATCTGCATGCAACAAAATTATCACCTCAATTTCTAGTTAGGAATAATCATTAATTAAGAACACTATAATTGTACCCAAAGCTTGAGTAAAAATAAACAGGGAAAAACAATGTGAAAAGTGACATAATTGTAAGTTGAAACGTAGGCCGTTGCCATGGTGACATCTCCCAACTTTGTCCCCCTTTTTCGGGCATTGTTAACCTGCGTTGAAAAATGAAGCTCACTTTTCTAGGGGGTTTGAAATATGCTCTTTCTAATGAGACTGATTTGAAAGTTTCTGAAAGGTATTTTTCTGTAAAAGCAGGCTGAAAATACCCTATTTTTGGCCTTTTTACACAAATTAGCAACTTTACACTTAATTTGTAAACTAATGGAAAGAGCTTGGAGGTTGAAATTGTACTTTTGAAAACAACGTTGTACTGAGACATTATGCGCCAAATTTCGCATTTATTACTCAATTATTGTGGGAGCTAAGTAATGTCAAACTTTGACTTTTTTTGGAGCACTAATTTTTTCGGCCAAGTTTACTGTAATTCAGCCATTCACTCAGTGCTCGACAAAAATTATTATTGGTAGCACTGAATAGAGCTCCAAAAGTTGTGCAGGGTAGCTAAGTTTCAGTTTTTTTGGAAACATAGCTCGTGAGATATTGTGTCTCAAAGTTGTCAGAATGTCACTGTCGTACTGTATGTCATTCCAGTATGGGGTCAAACAAATGGCTATATCTCCACGAATATTCCACAGGCGAAACTAAAACTTTACCAAAGTTCGTTTGATACATGTGGGACTTTGTGTATAAAGTTTTATCAAAATCCGTGATGGTCATGCAGGGAGCCCTTGATCACTTGACATGGAATAACCCCTCATCTTTCCCGGGACCGAGGTCAAGCTCACCGGCCTGTAGTTTCCTGTGTCTCCCCTTGAGCCTTTCTTGAAGATGGGCGTGACATTTGCTATTTTCCAGTCTTTTGGAATCTCTCCAGTTTTTAAGGATAGGTTGCATATTTGTCGAAGTGGCTCAGCTATTTCGTTCCTCAGTTCCTTGAGTACCCTTGGGTGAATGCCGTCCGGACCTGGCGATTTGTCGCTCTTTAGCCTGTCTATCTGCCTGAGGACATCCACCTTGCTCACCTCTAGTTGGACCAGGTTTTCATCCTGGTCTCTCTTTACGATCTCCTCGGGATCCGGAATGTTGGTTGTATCCTCCCTCGTGAAAACTGACGTGAAGAACTCGTTTAACCTGTCAGCTATCTTCTTTTCCTCTTTTACTACTCCCTTTCTGTCTCCATCATCTAAGGGTCCCACTTCCTCCCTTGCTGGTTGCTTCCCCTTGACGTACCTGAAGAATGATTTGAAGTTTGTTGCTTCCCCCGCCAGTCTCTCTTCATATTCTCTTTTCGCTTTCCTAACCACTCGGTGACAGTCCTTTTGGTGTATTTTATGTTCCTTTTGGTTGTCCTCTGATTGGTCCTTTTTCCATTTTTTGAATGATGCCTTCTTGTCACTTATCGCCTTTTTCACTGCATTTGTTATCCACACTGGGTTTTTTGTTCTATTTTTTTTTGCACCCTTTCCTGAATTTGGGGCCCACAGGTTTTGTGCTTCATGCACCGTGCTTTTAAGTAGGGTCCAGGCTTTTTCTACGGACTCCATCTTCCTTGCAGTGTAGTTGAGTTTCTTTCCCACCATTTTCCACATGGCATCATAATTCCCTTTCTTGAAGTTCAGTGTTGTCGTCGTAGTTCTTTTCACCTTTGCTGATCCAATTTCTAGCCTGTACTGGATCGTGTTGTGATCGCTGTTTCCTAGTGGGGCTAGTACCGCCACCTCCTTAGCAGGTCCCCCTAGTCCGTTGAAGATTAGGTCAAGAATGGCATCTCCCCGTGTTGGTTCCCACCCCTGAGTTCCACCATCCACTCAGCCATTATCAAACATCCACTCCAAGAACCCACAGCCCTCCCTCCAGGAGGTGCAGGCAAAACCAACATTTGAGTCCAACTGTCTATACACTTCTCACGTAGGCGGTCCTGCCTGCTCGTTGCTTGCAGTACTCCTCGCTACCACTCCTCGGGTCTGACGCCGCCATCCAGAAGCACACCTCCGCCGGAAGGTTAGGGGCACCCAGATCTTTTAGCATGCCCATGCCTTGGCTACTGTCTGGACTCGCTTGGTAGTGCTCCCTACCATCAAGGCCAAGGCAAAGAGATGGAGCCATCGATAGCGGAGGCCCTCCCTCTGAAAATAGATGGTCACAGGCTGCATGTTTTTGCACTTCCGCAAGTGACTGCTGTCACATCCTGATAGATGTCCACTTTGAGAGCATTCCATTTATAATCAAGCTGCTTCTGCGCTGCATGGAAAATCACCTCTTTCACCTGTGGGCTCTTTCTATATCAATTTCTGGCACTCACCCCTCTCCTACCAAAGAACTGATGAGAATATCAGCATAAATGTCCAGCACAGTCTGTCGTGCGTCCTTATAAGCACTTTTTTGGGGCACCCCCCGGATCCAGTAATTACACCACCGGGACCTGTTTTCCAAATCTTCCATCTTATCCCAGATTGTCTGCTCCTCTGTCCGCACTCCCTCCACAGCCTGTTGCATCTCAATCACATCCTCAGTGATAGTATTCATGTAGGCCTCCAACTCATTGTGCCTTTTGATTAAGTCCACCAATTCCTGTTTCAAATCTGTCACCACTTTGGTAACATCATGGTGCAGCGTTTGCATTTCGGCACGAATGTCCAGGAGCAACTCCCGAATCGTGTCCGGCGCTTTTTGGGAAACCTCCGGCGAGTGGGCCTCGCGCCTTGCACGCAGCTCCACACTGCACCCCGGGGCATCTGCCAACTCTGACATCTTATTTGCCAGGAGTGAGCCTGCTCCTGCCGTTTACTGCCCTTACGGCTTCTTCCCAGCAAAGCCATAGTTCTCTAACTTGCAGCGGGTGGTCATCATACTGGTCCTGCAACCAGCCGCGCTTGTTTGGGGCCAATTGCGGGCGGTTTCGCTGCTTTTAATTGCGGCTCCAACTGAGCTCCGGTTAGAGCCGTCCGAGCATGGCGGTGATGTCACTTCCTCTCCCATCAAAAAGACAGTTTAGAAATCGCGGCCACAAAGATAAGGGGCAGGGAGGAAGTAGGGAGACTCTGCCGCAGTAAGGAGGGCGGGAGCGCGATAGGTGACCTCGCGCGTTCCCTCCCTTAACTATGGGGACAAGGCCATTCACCGCTCCACAGGGTTGTGAATGGCCTTGTCCCCGTAGCCACGGTGAACATAGTTTTTTGCCCACTGTTTTGGCAGGTTACCTGAAGTTAGCCGCGGGTAACAGCCACTGTGAGATTCTCTAATTGAAGAAGGAATCAGCTAGGTCTTGTGCCGAGATTTTGTTGGTGTGGGTTACAGATTCTTGGTTTGGTGGGGAAGTCAGTTGTCATAGTTTTTTGCTGTTGGTTGTTTTGCTTCCTAGTTTGCTTGCATAGTAGTTTTTTGTGGTTTCAGATATAGTGACCTTATATTTATTTATTGCTGCTCCCCACTGTGTTCTGTGCACCGTTTTATTTTTCTCCATTTCTTCTCTAGACTCTGTAAACCAGGGTGAAGTCTGGTTTGATTTTACTTTGCAAGGATGGAGGGGGTTATGGTGTCTAGGGTATTGGTTATGGTTTTGTTCCAACTGATTATCATTGAGGTGGTGTTATTTGTGGAGGGGGAGAGAGATTCTGACACCATGTTCCAGAAGAGATCTTGTCTTGTTTTCCTGTGAACTAGTCTTATGTCTTTGGTGCCTTTGAAGTTTAAGTCTTTGTCATTTAGGTTTAAGCAGAATTTCAGGAGAGGGGATCACGTGATGCAGTAAGCAAGGGCAGTCACACTCTGCCTGAGCTTCCAGGCCCCGAGTCGTTTACTTGCCTTCATATCACAGCTTGGACTATCGGGCGATTTACATGCAATTCATTCCAGCGGGATCAGTGCATGGTGCCGCGGTGCTCACCATGGCCATGAAATCTACTAAAAAAGACTGCGAGCGTCTGAAGCCAGCCAAGGACAAAATGGCGCTGGGCTCTAGTATGGAGGTGAGTCAGCTGTCCCCGGAGGCAGTAACTACAGCGATGCAGCCTAGTTTAGACAAGCTTTCTGCGCAATTACAGAAGCTTGATGATACCCTCACGGACACGGCCAGACACACCAAGGAGCTAGACTCACATGTTTCCCACCTAGATGACGCACAGAGGGGAACAAGCGACAGCTATTCAGACCTTACGGGACCTTACTTGCACTCAGGCTGAATGATTAGAAGATCTAGAAAATAGATCCCGTAGGTCGAACTTACGTTTCCTGGGGATCCCGGAGACTGTGAACTGACCCTCCATCATGTCTACGCTTGAGGACTGGCTATGGGATCAGTTTCCCCTGCGTGAGGATTTGGGCCCCATCCGTTTGGAGCGGGCACACCGCTTGGGCAAGGAGCTGAATCGTGAAGCGCGCCCACATATGATCATCACCAGAGCATTATTTGGGTATTATCAGATAACGTCTCCTAAACCTAAAGGTATGTCGGGTTTTGTAGCCCGAGTGATGATGTTGGGCAAAAAAGCCATTTTGACTCATTGGCTGTCCACTGACCCCTGACTTATAGTCACTGGAGCTCTTTAATGCTCGTTCAAGCTTCCTTGGAGCATAGACACTTTGCAGCATTGGATGGTGGTCCGGGACATCGTTTTCAGTTAATTTGGGAACACTTTTGGATGGATCTTACTCCTCATGCCAGAAGTCGTCTTTTGAATGTTTGATTTAGCATTGTGAATGTTTTGAACTCTCACACTTTGGATTTATAAGAGGGTATGGAAGGGTGGGGGGGGTAGGTGGTTGGGGATTATAATGTGCGGATTTATATGAAAATTGTTCTATTTTGCCATGTTTGAATGCTTGCACTTTGTTGAATAAACATATTTTACCATAAGCAGAATTTTAGGAGAAAATTATCCGTCCATAGGACAGGGGGCCATTTGGTGTTGTTGACCAGATTTGAGAGGGAAGATTTAAACAGATCTAAGGTATGGCATTTTTCATGGGTGGGGCCTGAGGGTATGATTGTGATTTGGCAGTCTTCAAGTAGAGCCTTAAGTTTGGTAACTTATTTATTCGCTTCTGATTCGAGGGGTAGGTTGATATCACTGAGTATGATTAGTTTGTTGTGTTGGCAAGTGAGATTTGTTATTATTTCCATCATTTTGGAGCTAGGTGGTCTGTAGAGTAGAATTCCCACATTCTTGTGTGCGAAGCTGTGCTTGCTTTCAAGCATGCAGGTGACGTGATATATTCTAGATCGGATTGGGAGTTTGAGTCTGCCTCGGCGACGATAGTAGAGTTTTTCTAAATAATTGCTAGGCCCCTTCCTTGTTTGAGTTTCTGGGAAGATGAAATATGTTTATTTTAATCCTATTGATAAAGGTGAGGGAGTTTGGGAATTCTGAGGTCTTTTAGCCATGATTCCATGATGAATGTCAGGGCAATATCATTGGATGTGATTAAATCATTAATGAGGAATAGTTTATTTACCACTGATCTTGTGTTAACATACATGCAGGGGACAGGGGTGAAGATTTTATTTGGTTTTGGTTTTCCTGTGCACTTGGTAGGTAGTAGGTTGTTGGGGGGGTTTAGGGATTGTATGTTTTCGGTATCTGTTGTGATTGCATTTGCTCCATAGTATAGGAAGGATGTGCCTATTTTTTTCCACTCTTTCATCAATTGATTATGGGGTTTTGGCAGTTGGGGTCTTTGATGCTTGGAGTTCTATGAGGGATTGATGTTATTGCTGGGGTATATGTTGTGCAGGGCTGTAAGGGTGGAGAAACATAGCAAAGGAAGTAGAGGGATAAGAGGGGACTTCATCATGAGGGTAGGAAAGTGTGCTGTCTGGGTGAGAATTAAGGAATTGTGTGCTCTTTCTTTCTTGTGAGGTTAGGTATTTTCTAGGTGTAGGCTTGGTTGTTGGTTGCGGCTATGGAGCCGGTGGTTTGTATGGTGTGTGCGAGGCTATAGTGTCTGTCTGAGTTCTTTTACTTTAGTTCGTCTGTATTCTTAGTGGTTTTGTTGTCTGTATTCTTGTGGTTTAAGAACATAAGCAGTGCCTCTGCTAGGTCAGACCAGAGGTCCATCGAGCCCAGCAGTCCGCTCACGTAGCGGTCCATCAGGTCCAGGACCTGTATAGTAATCCTCTATCTATACCCTTATATCCCCTTTTTTTCCAGGAAACCGTCTAATCCCTTCTTAAACCCCAATACCGTACTCTGTCCTATCACACCCTCTGGAAGTGCATTCCAGGTGTCCACCACCCTTTGGGTGAAGAAGAACTTTCTAGCATTGGTTCTGAATCTGTCCCCTCTCAATTTTTCCGAATGCCCTCTCATTCTTGTAGTTTTCAAAAGTTTGATGAATCTGTCCCTCTCTACTTTCTCTATGCCCTTCTTTTTTTGGTTTGAAACGTTTTTTATTAAGAAGCAAACAGACAGACAATGCCAATACAACCAAACAGTGTCAAAGGACATAGCAAATACGGTACATAGTCCAACTCAGAAAGGCTAGGAAGGGCAGAGGAGACAAGAACAGAAAATACCAGCCAATCAGAATGAGCAACAAGCCCCCCCCTCTCGACCAAGAAACCAGCCAGCACCCAGCAGGACCCAGGACCCACAGAAAATCCATGGAGAAGAACCTGGAAAAAGCAACACAATCTGGCCGCGTACTCCTTTTATTACCCCAGAAAAGAAAACCCCTACAACCATACCAGACGGAAACCCCACCACCCGGTCCACTACACCCCCCCATCCCCTCCCCCCTCAGCAACAGGAGAAAGAAAGAAAGAATAAAGAAAAACAAGGAGAAAAGAAGAAGAAAAAGGAAGAATTAAAGAGAAAAGAAAAAAAAAGAGGAAACAAAGCAGCATCATTGAGAAGCAGCAATATCAGCAAGGACTTGTTCCCAGAGAGACCTGTACAGCTGAATCGGCCCCTCCAAACCCCGCAGCTCCCAATGGGCCACTTCCCGAAGTGCCCGCTGCCACCCCACCAATACTGGGGGTTCTACATCTATCCATTTGCGGAGTACACCCCGTTTGGCTACAAGAAGGGCAACATAGACAAAACGCCACTGGGTAGCAGTGAAGCTCTGATCCAAAAACTCCACCTCATGGCCCAAAACTAAAATACAATAAGACCACTGGATCTGGACAAGGAAATCCAAAACCCCATTCCAGTAATCACTCAAGGTCGGGCATTCAATGAGCATGTGAAGTAGAGTCCCAGATGCATGCGCACATTTCGTGCAGTCCGCAGAGTCCCATAAACCAGCCTGCAGTCCCCGGAGCCGGGTAAAATAGGTACGATGAAGCAATTTAAACTAGAGTTCCTGCAGCTGTGCACTACGGACCCCCGTGGTGACACTGGAGAAACAGGCCTGAAGCTCCCCCGAGGTAATGTCCTCCCCTATCTCCCCAGACCACTTTGCCACCAGTCCGGGCATCAGAGTATCCACCCTCTCTGCCCGTGCAGTCCGGTACCAAAAAGATAAAGAATTGAGAGCAGAGGGGAGGGACATGAAGATCTGGTCCACCCATAAAATAGAGCCACCCCCCGGGTGACGGCGGAGGTTGGCCATGTAGAAGTGCCTCAACTGGAGATAAGCAAAAAAGGGCATGCGAGGCAAGACCCAGTTGGTGCAAAGAGTATCAAAGGAGGGAAAAATAAAAGGAGCAGAGCTCAGCGTAGACACGTGACCCATGCAAAAACAAGAACCGAACCACGCCTCAACTCCCCCCATAGATCCTACACCCGGGGGAAAGTCAGGACTATGGCTGATCAGCTGAAAAGCCCAGTTACCCTGACCCTGACCGATCTGATGTTGCCACCACTGTAGCGCCCTGCATAAAGGAGATAACCAGACCAAGGCAAGACCCACTTGGGGACGTCTCCATTGAGGGCAAGTCAAGCATGCTAACGCTCTGAAGGGAGCCGTCCAAGAATCAAACAAGCCCCTTGGAGCAAAACGATATCCATCTGTAAAGAGCTCATGGATCCAGCGCATCAGGGCGGCTACATTATACAAATGCAGATCCGGCAGAGCCATCCCCCCTCTATCGCAACTCTGAGTAAGCGTCCACCAGCTAATTCGTGGCCGTCTATGATGCCAAATAAAGGAACCAATAAAAGACCGGTAGGAACGTTCATCCACCGCCTTAATCCAAAGAGGGATCATTTGTAAGGGGTAGAGGAGCTTAGGGAGCAACACCATCTTTACAAGAGCAATTCTACCACCCAGAGAGAGAGGCAAGTCCCCCCAGCGCGCACAATAGTCCTGCAAAGTTTTCAACCGATCGGAGATGTTGCGACGATAAACAGTGGGCCAATCCGCACTAAGGAAAATGCCCAAATATTTAAGTTCCTCACTAGCCCACCAGAATGGGAAACTGAGATCCGAGCACGAGAGACATGGGGAGGAGACCAGCAAGGCCTCCGACTTGCTGAAATTGATACAGAGACCCGAAAACGCACCAAACATCCCAATAAGAGTAGTCAAACAGGGAATCGACTCCTGTGCCCTGCTCACAAACAGCAACATATCGTCCGCAAAAAGAGTAATTTTGCATGCCTCAGTGCCCACCTAGAAACCTGAGTTGTCGGGACAGGTCCGAATTTTGTGGGCAAGGGGCTCTAAGGATAGAAGAAACAAAAGCGGAGATAAGAGGCAACCCTGCCGTGTGCCCCTATACAACAAAAAAGACTCCGTACGACACTTATTAATGAGTAGCTGGGCCTTGGGAGATGTATAGAGATGAGTTATCCACTGATGAAAGGGCCCAGAAATGCCGAATTGTGGCACTAACCAAAAGAGATAAGGCCATGTCACCTTGTCAAAAGCCTTTTCCGCGTCCAGGCTAGCCAAAAGCTCATCACCCTCTCTACCCCTACCCTCCCCAAAGGCCACCAACGCCCGCAAGATATTGGAAGATACAAAATGTCCCGGGACAAAGCCGACCTGGTCAGCATGGACCAGATGGGGAATCACCTGTGCCAGCCGATGCGCTAAAATCACTGTGAGTAGCTTCATGTCCTGATTCAATAAAGAAATAGGCCAATAGGAGCCCACCAACTCCGGGTCCTTCCCCGGCTTCGGCAAAACCACCACATGGGCATGGCTTTGAGTAGGGAGAACACGACCAGAGCTCTGCATGTCAGCATACAGGGTCGCCAATGCCGGCCCAACCTTAGGTTTCAAGATTTTATAAAACTCTGGCTCCATCCCATCCGGCCCAAGGGCCTTTACCAGTTTCAACATCCCCACTGCCGTATGAATCTCATCACACGAGATAGGTGCATTTAAAATGCTTAACTGTTGGTCCGACACCTGAAGTAAACCAAGATCTCGAAAAAAGAAATTACGCGCTTCCAGATCATAAGGGCCCGGCCCATAGAGATCCTGGTAAAAACGAACGAATTGGTCCTGAATCTCTGCCTCCTCCGTGTGAATAGTGTTGTCACTCACCCGAATGCGGGAAATACGAGTAGCCCTAAGAAACGGTCTCACCAGATTAGCCAACAATTTGCCCACCTTATTTCCCCATTGATACAGTTGGAACTTATGGTCAAATATATTTTATTGAGCAAGCAAGAACACAACATAGTAGCACAAAGTACAAAAACAGCTCAAAATTTTGGTTTTTGAAACAGTCCCCAAAAGAACCACCACCCCCAAACCCCCCCCCCCCCACCATACCCACCCCTGGGTCCTCCTTCGAGCCCAAAGTAACAAAGAATTGAATAACAAACTATACAAAAAAGGCACAAAAGGGAAGTACAAACAAAGCATCAATTAAGTATCCGGCTACGAGCCAGAGGGGTCAAAGTATTCCAGAAAGGTTCCCAAGTGGTCTGGATACAGTTGGAACTTATAAACAGAGCTCGTTCGGTGAAAATAACATCGATTTGTTTACGCAGACTCAATTATTCAGCGCGATTAGCCTCCGAGGGCTGTACATGCAGGGCGCTCCGACACAAGCGCAACTGCCGAGTGAGAGACACCAAGGCCGCATCACGACTCCGGCGCTGCTTAAAAGTATAGGCGATAATCTGCCCCCTAAGAAATGCCTTAGTAGCTTTCCAGAAAATGGTACCCGAGACCTCCCCCCCCCCCGTTAGTTTGACAATAAAAGTCCCATTCCGCTGTGAGGTATGCATGAAAAGTTTTATCCAAGTAAAGTGAGGGATTTAGACGCCAGATACGATTGTGAACTGGTCCCTGCCAATGTAAAGTGAGGGAGACCGCAGCATGATCACTAAAGGGAACATCCAGGATATGTATGCGTACCACCCGACCAATAGCCTGTGACGGCAGCAAGATATAATCCAATCATGAGTGTGTATGATGCGCCCCAGAATAAAATGTAAAATCTACTTCCCCGCGATGATGAGCCCTCCACACATCAATCAGGCCCAATTCGCTCATCAGAAAATTCACGCCAATCTGCTCGTCTCCCCGCACTGTCCTTGGAGGTTTACAATCTAGGGTAGGGTCGCTAGTAATGTTAAAATCCCCGGCCAGAATAGGGTCATAATTAGGCAAGGCCAACAGATGAGCCAGCACAGTGGAAAAGAACGAGTGAGCGTATACATTTGGGCCATAGATATTGCACAAGACCACAGGTCAATCCTGAAGGGTGCCAGCCCAGAGGACAAAACGGCCCTGAGGTTCCACAATAGTCTTGTGTCAGACCGCCACCACTGCCTTATTGACAAGGATAGCGACACCTCTCTGCCTAGAATTATAGGAAGAGTAGATAGCCTCCCCCACCCAATCCCTCACCAATTTGGAGTGCTCACTAGAAGTAAGGTGCGTCTCCAGTAAAAAGGCTACCGATACCCACTCTCTCTTCAGAAAAGACAGCACCTTCTTACGTTTGATGGGAGAATGGAGACCAGCCACATTAAGAGTAATATAAGTCAGGTCAGCCGTAGCCATTAGAACTGCAAAGATGAAGCAAAAAGGTAAACATTGTATAGATGTCCCAGGAGGCCTCCCAGCTGAGCCCCCCGGGAGAGGAAAAGGAAAGAAACTCCCAGTCGCTGAGAGATGCCCACCCTCCACCCTCCCCCAAAGAACACTCCAACCACCAAGCACCCGTCTCAATCACCACCACACATCCCACCACAAAGGCATTCTTATCCCGCACCCAATCCCCCATCCCCCAACCTCACCCTCAACAGCCCCCCCGAACTCCACCATGTGAAGTAAAAAAACCACCCAAGAATACCTGCACTCATCCCCCCCCCTGCTCCACCCAAACAGAGAATAAGGGAAAAGAAAGGACCCACAGAAAATCCCGCAAGACCATACAACTATCAGAAAACCCCCAGGAAATAGACCCAGCAGAATGTATACAGGCATGGAGACCACACAGAGAGATAAAAAAAGAAGTGAAAGGAACAAAAACATGAGCCCCAAAAGTATCAGGGCAATGCAAATGTACATCAGCTAATAAACTAATAAAGCCGCTTCCACCCCAGCAGGCGGGAACCGAAATGGGAGGCATCCCAGCGTACTCATCCGGAAAGGCCAGAGATGAACCAAGCTAGCCCCCCAAAGTCCATCCCAGCTCCACAGTGAGGAGCAAGGCTCAGAAACCAGCCAAATAGGCAGTAAACAGGTCCTGTCAGGCAACAGGGCAGCCAAGATACAACGCAGCTCAGTCAACTAATCGCCAGCAGGCAAAGCTCCAGGCAGGGTCCAGAGAGAGAAAGGAGAAGAATGGTAGTAGCACTACCTGCAGCTCCTCCGAGACCCAGTGCCGCCCAGAGTAGAAGTTGACAGACCCCGGCACCAAGGAGGAAAAAGTTACAGCAGCTCCCGTGATGCTCGACCCTAAGGGAGGGCTCACGGAGCCGCTGCGTCCCGCAGACCCTCCGGGTAGGTCTTCAAGGCCTCCAGGTTGTCACAGAGATGTGGTCCAGAGGCTGCCTGAATAATGACCCGTGCCGGGAACAGAACAGTGAAGCAGACGCCCCGATTTCTCAACTCAGTGCAGTAAGGGGCTAAGGCACGTCTGCTAGCTGCAACCGCAGGCAAGTAGTCGTTGAAGAGCAGTAGCTTCTTGCCCTCATGCTCCAACGATCCAGCCTTCCGATACAGGGCAAGAATTTGATCTTTAATCGCGTTCAGGAAGCAGGCTGTCACAGGGCGCAGTCTGGAATCACCCCGACGGAGGCCACCAATGCGGTGGACCCGCTCCACCACCACCTGCGGCCCGGCCAAATCCAGGCCCACCTGCTCTGGCAGCCATCTCTCCACTAGCTTCCACAGGTCAGGGTCACGAATGCTCTCTGGTAAGCCCAAGATCCTCAGATTATTACGACACCCGTGGTTCTCCTGGTCTTCCAAGCGGGCTTGGAGGGTGGTGCATTGAGTTTCCAGGGCTCTGATGCGAGCAGCATCCTGAGTACCTCGATCTTCCTGTGCAGATACCCTGATTTCCAGCTGAGAAAGCTGGGATCCGTGCCGCTCCACGCTATCCTTAATATCATCCATGGACGCCTGAAATTTGGTCAGCTTGTCATCAATGAGTGCCGATAGGTGTCTCAGGAGCTCCCGCAGCGTTTCTTCTTGCAGAGCCACTGTCGTTCGCGCCCCAGGCTCCTCCGACGCCATCTTTGGGGAAAGCGTGGTCTGCTTGTAGCGGGGTGGCCGTGGGGCCTTAGCGGGCATAACACAACCGATACGCCTCAGCACACTCCGAATTGCACACCCTCCAATGCCTGCAGGTAATCGGCACCAGGTAAGCCAGCGCGTGCCCTGAAGAAGGTCTGACCAACAAAAAGGGGCAATTTAGAGCAGGGGGAGGTCGGAACTCAGGCAAAGAGCCACCGCTCAGCAGCGCATCATCACGTGACCTTCTCTATGCCCTTCATGATCTTGTAAGTCTCTATCATGTCCCCTCTAAGCCTCCTCTTTTCCAGGGAAAAGAGCCCCAGTTTCTCTAATCTTTCAGCATATGAAAGGTTTTCCATACCTTTTATCAATCGTGTTGCTCTTTTCTGAACCCTCTCGAGTATCGCCATATCCTTCTTAAGGTACGGTGACCAAAATTGGACGCAGTACTCCAGATGCGGGCGCACCATTGCCCGATACAATGGCAGGATAACTTCTTTCGTTCTGGTTGGAATACCTTTCTTGATAATACCAAGCATTCTATTCGCTTTCTTAGAGGCCGCTGTGCACTGTGCCGACGGCATCATTGTCCTGTCCACCATCACCCCCAAGTCCTTTTCTAGGGTACTTTCACCCATTACCAGCCCTCCCATCGTATAACTGTACTTCGGGTTTCCGTTTCCTACATGCAAGACTTTACATTTCTCTACATTAAACTTCATCTGCCATTTCGTTGCCCACTCTTCTAGTTTGTTCAGATCCCTTTGTAAATCCTCACAGTCCTCTTTGGTCCCAACTCCACTAAATAGTTTGGTGTCGTCTGCAAATTTTATTACTTTGCACTTCGTCCCTGATTCTAGATCGTTTATAAATACATTGAACAGCAGCAGTCTAAGTACCGACCCCTGCGAAACACCACTCGTGACCCTCCTCCAGTCCGAGTAGTGGCCCTTCACTCCTACCCGCCAACCAATTTTTGATCCATCTATGTATTTCTCCTTCCACCCCATGGTTCTTCAGTTTCTGTAGTAGGCGGTTATGGGGTACCTTGTCAAAGGCTTTTTGGGAAATCTAAGTATACGATGTCTATGGGGTCCCCTTTGTCCATTTGTTTGTTAATTCCTTCGAAGAAGTGCAATAAGTTCGTTAGGCATGATCTTCCCTTGCAGAAGCCATGTTGGCTTGTTTTCATCAGTTTTTTCCTTTCTAGATGCTCATCAATGCTGTTTTTTATCAGCGCTTTCGCCATCTTCCCCGGAACCGAAGTCGGACTTACCAGTCTGTAGTTCCCCGGGTCACCTCGCAATCCTTTTTTAAAGATGGGCGTAACATTAGCTATCTTCCAATCCTCCGGGATCACGCCTGTTTTCAGGGATAGGTTACAAACCTTCTGTAGTAGTTCCACTATTTCCTCCTTTAGTACTTTCAGTAGATTCCGTCCGGGTAGATTCCGTCCGGGCCCGGAGATTTGTCAGTTTTTAATCTATCTATCTGTTTGCGTACGTCTTCAAGGCTTACCTCCAAGGATGTTAATTTTTCAGTTTGATCTCCTTTGAAGATTTTTTTCAGGTTCCGGCACGTTGGATGTGTCCTCTTTTGTAAATACTGCCGAAAAGAACATGTTTAGTGTATCCGCCACTTCTTTTTCCTCCTTCACCACTCCTTTCCTATCTCCTTCATCCAACGGTCCCACCTCTTCCCTTGCCAGCTGCTTCCCTTTAACATATCTGAAGAACAGTTTGAAATTTCGTGCTTCCCTGGCTAGCCTCTCTTCATATTCTCTTTTTTCTCTTGTAACCACGCGGTGACATTGTTTTTGATGCTTCCTATGCTCTTTCCAGTTCTCCCCAGTTTTGTCCTTTTTCCATTTCCGAAATGAATGTTTCTTGTCTCCTATCGCTTTCTTCACTTCTTTGGTTATCCACACCGTGTCTTTTGTTCAGTTCTTTTTGAATCCTTTTCTAAATCTGGGGATATACAGATTTTGTGCTTCGCTCAATGTGTCCTTGAATAAAGACCAGTCTGCAATTTCTTTGTGCTGTTCCTTTGAGGTGATGCGCTTATTTGCTGCAATCAGTCACTGCGCAAAGGAGCGTGCGCTTTAGGCGTCATGCCAAGCGGCGATGTGCTGCTAGGGACGTTGCCCTGGAAGGGGCATTGGGAGGCAGAGCTCGTTTCCCCCGCACTTCCCTACTTCCTCCCTTGCGGCCGATGGTCTGGCTTGGGCTGAGGCAGCTCCCGACAACCACGTAGCTGCCCTGAAGAGAATTCAAAAGTTGCACTGCAAGGGGCGTCGGGAGGCGGATCTCATTTCCCACACTCTTCCCTACTTCCTCCCTTGTGGCCAATGGTCTGGCTTGGGCTGGGGCAGCTCCCAACATCCACGGAGCTGCCCTGAAGAGTGAAAATTCAAAAGTTGCACTACAAGGGGTGTCGGGAGGCGGAGCTCATATGCCATGCTCTTCCCTACTTCCTCCCTTGCTGCTGATAGTCTAGCTTGGGCTGGGGCAGCTCCCGACAATCAAAGAGCAGCCCTGAAGAGTGAGAATTCAAAAGTTACCGACATATTGGGAATTGTTCTATGTGTGAACAAATGCTGGAAAGTAATATCTTTGAACATCCCAAAACTCAGATGAAGTATGAATTAAAATTTAATTCAACATGTAGATCCAGTGGAGTAATCTATTGCATCCAATGCCCTTGTCTATTGTTGTATTGTAGCGTGATACCACCCTCCGTACACCAAATGGTCTCTCTTTTCCTTTCAAGGTTTAATAAGTATAGTAATTGCATCCTTAGTAGAACGTGTGCTTTTATCTTATATTCTCAATTATTATATTTAAGTTGCTTGAAATTATGGACTTAAAGTAAAAATGATTTCTAACTGGGATTCGTCTAGGTGCTGTGCTGAAAGCACAATTACAAAAATTTGACTGGGTGTGCCAGTGAAAGGACAAAAGGCATGGCCAGACAGATGCAACTAAGGCTAATACTCAAAAGCATGGACCCCTGCCCCCCTCCCACAAAGTCTGCAAGAAAATCTCATCATGACATCACCGGGATAAAGACTGCCCTGCTCTGTGATGCACTGCTATATGATTGGATGTGAGATAGAGACTGCTCCTGAGTTTTGATGCCTCCTAAGAATCCCCCCCCCCTCACATCTATAAAGCCAGAAGATCCCAATGCTTCTGTTTTTCTCTCTCTCCATCTTCCTTCGGACCAGTGCTGGATCAAGCTGCAATCTCTGCAAACATGTGCTTTTTCGGGCCTATCATGCAGCCTTGTAAGGACTTTTCAGCCAGCATTTGTGATAACTTTGAATCTTTAATCTTAGAAAAATTTTGTCTGTGTATTTCTGTTAATTCTTTGCTTAACGATCTTATCTGTAACTACGGCTCTGCCGGCTTGGTTTTTAAAGCTTTTAAATAAATGTGCTGGATCTTGGTCCTTGAATAGATATTCATATATATTTAATTATGGTTACAGAGCTAAGTTTTAATCAAGCAAGCTAACTTTCCCCAAATTAATAGTTCTTTATAATACATATTTCTCTAAGCCAGAGAGGGATGTGTATTATTGGTTAAGTTCTGTCCATGTGATAATTTTTATAACTTTTTTCCCCAAATATTTTTATTAATTTCATAAGATAAATGAACAAAATGTACAAATATTAAATAAAACAAGAAACAAATCATATGTACAAAACAATAAATACAAATATGAAATAAGCATAAATCAAACATAAAACATATAAACAATAAACATATTTTAATGGTGGAGAATGTGCAGGCAAAAATAGTGGACAAAATTTATTTTCTAAGAGTTAAAGTAAAAATGGTTATTATTGTGCTGCTTAGTGCTGTAAAGGAAAATAGGAAAGTATTGGGAATTGTATCGTGTTGCTTTTAAAAGTAATTAAAAAGGTATTTTTGTGCTTTAAAGAAAATAAGGAAGTATTGAAATTGTATTGGGCTGTTGTTTTTTATGAAAATCTTTACCGTTGGTGCCATGTAGACCCAGCTTTCCCTGGTCTAATCTACTACTGTTAACTGTTTATATCCATTTTCCAGTCAGCCTGCATCCTGGTGAACATATATTATGAAAATATATGGGAACTGATGCTTGACATCTCTATTCTCCTCCTTAAACTATATTTTTCCTAATCTTCCATCCGGTTAACGGCTGGCGCACACTTTTGCCTCAAAGCTACCTTTCTAAGCCTCTCTTCTCCAAAAAGGAGAGCAATTCTAAATATACCAAGCTTTACCCCAGTACTAACGAATGAATTAGGGAAATTCAGGGTATAAAAATGTTCTGGCATAAAAAGAGCTGATTCTGCAGCATATGCTGAAGGCACCCCACAGACACCCTCTATTTTAGGTGTAGACAATCCCACCTTATTCAGGTAGTGTGTAGTGTCATCTGGGCCTAACTCATTGTCTTCCTGTGTATCGGATGACATAGCATCCATCTACGATGTGGAATCTAACTTTCAAACATATTGCTCATTGTATTCTGTATAGTCAGAGCGCAAAAGAAATGCAGCTTGTTTTTGCTGAATTAAAGGAGAAACTAGAAGCCAAACAGAAAGAATGTGCCTTATTGGAACAGAAAAAGGAGTTCTTAGCAACACAAAATTCTTGCTTATGGTACCAGTCAGACTCTTTAAAAGAGCATGTCCAAAAGCAAATAGCTCAGGAAGGTCAAATGCAAACACACATTGCAGCTTTAGAAATACAAGCAAGCCAGGTTCCAGGTTTAAAACATTTAGTCAGGGAACTCTCATTGCAGGTCCCCACCCGAGATGAAAATGCAGACCATGCCCATTGCCAAAGGGAAATACAAGGCCTAAAACAAAAGCTTCAGGACTCCCATTTACAAATTTCAGCCATCACTGGGATTCCATACATGCAGTCAGATACAAATAGAGCTACAATTAAGCCTGTGTCCACCATGATAAAAGTATCACAATCCCAGGCTTTGGCAGGAGGGACGACCCAGATGGTTAGCTTGCAGCCCTTATCCCAAACAGATATGGAAGTCATAGCAAAGCAAGTAGGCAATATAGACCCTATAATTTTCCCCGTGCCTGTGTGATACTGTGAAAATTACAGCAGGATGAGAAACTAGACGCAGATGAATTAAGATTCTGCGCCTCTGTATTAGACCAGAGCAGATGAACAAGGCAATTAATGTAGCCAAACAAGTGGGATTCTCTTTGATCCACTTAGCCACTGCTTTTTGTGTCTCCTTTGCTGTAAGAACGTTCAAGGCTCAAAGTGCAAGGATCCAACAAGATAAAAATGAAGGAATAGAAGATTATGTCCGTAGAGAAGTTCTATTACTAATAATGACTGGGGTAGAGGTCACGTGATGTGCTGAGCTGGGAAGGACATGACTGACTCGTGCTCCGGGGCCTTAGGTCCTTTCTTACCCTAATATTGCTTCAATCCTTACTGCTTCAAGCATTCGCGGTAGAAGTGGTGTACAGACAAGTTTGTCCACCCTATTAGTCCGACGAAGAGTAGGAGAGCCACCAGGTCTGACAAGGAGGTCATGCGTTCAACTAAACTTGACACCAAGATGGCGACCGTGGAGTCAGACCGCGCTACTGCTCACTGCTGATCACATTGAAACTCTCCGCATTGGTGGTACGAGCATTAGATGCTCATTTTGACCAGCTTTCGGGACAGCTCACCACTCTGGAGAATTTGCTTGCTGATACCACGCGGCGCACCGGAGACCTGGAAAACCGAGTCTCCATGGTTGAAGACGCCCATGCTTCTTCCTCTGTGGAACTGGTTTCACTTTGGAAACAAGTGAAATGCCAGGCGGACAAACTCGACGATCTTGAGAACTGTTCCCAGAGAGATAACCTACGGCTAGTGGGTCTCCCTGAAATGGTATCTAATTCGGGAGTTCTCTCTCGGGTGGAATCCTGGCTTCGGAAGGAATTCCTGCTGCCCGCGGGTATGGGAACGCTGACATTGGAGCGAGCACACCGTTTGGATATACTGCGTGAGGACCGCACAAGGGCTCAAGTGGTCATACTGAAGATACATCACTATGCTCATAAGGCGGAACTGATGTGCCAGTATAAGCAGCGGCGGAATACTTTAACATTTGATGGGGAACCTATCCGGTTTTTCCAAGATTATTCTCCCTCTCTTCAGGAGCGCTGAAGGCTTTTCTCCCCCCTGTGTTCTACACTCTCAGCTAAAAAGCATCGATTTATGCTATTATACCCAGTGCTACTAAAGATCTGGATGGGCGCCAGGTGGAGGACATATGACTCCGTTGAATCAGCTCAGGCCTTTGTGGACTCTCTATTTGCTGAACCGAGCACCTCGGCTGCATTGTAACCCTGAACTGCTGTGTTGCTGGGGTTATTTAGCGCCTGTTTGCTAGTTTGCTGAGGTTCACTTTTGGGAGCTGGGTATTGTTTTCTTTTGTGAGGGATTGTGTCCGGCTTCCCTATTTGGGTGTATGGTAAGGTATGTTTGTATGGTTGCTGAGGGGTTTCAGGTGGGATAATGGGTAGCCATGTGTGAATTGTGTGTGGAGCGTGTGGTGGGGCTGGAGAGTGTTCTTTTCTTGGATTTTTAATGGACTGTGTGTGACGGGTCTACTCAGCCCCTGGGCTTTTCCTGTAGCACTCATCCGTGGGGCCTGCGATCAGTCTCCCTATGCTGATCCTTCCAATTTGAGTTTCATGTTTGCTAATTTTTATGGGGATCTTTTGGGTGTACCGACTCTATATTTGTCTTTGTCTTTTTGCTTGGCTTGAGTTGGGGTTCTTGTTATGTGACTGGGGTTGTGGTGGATGTTGAAGGGCCTTTGGTTTTAATTCTCTGTTCCAGTATTTTGGTTCCTTGGGCTGGGTGAGTGGTGTATTTGAGTTAAGGCGTTTGTGGTTGTTGGGGCTTGCAGGTATTCCTTCTACTTCCTTTTAGTGTTTCTTTGGATGGGTGGGGGAGGTCTGGGGCCCTGTTCACATTGAAGTGGATCTCCCTTGATCTGCTGTGCATTAGTGGAGTGGGTCGAGTTTTTGTGAAAGGGGCTTTTTGGGGGTGATGGGTTTGGAAGAGATTGGGGATTGGGTTGTGGAGGAAAAGGGGTTTCTGGTAGGTGGGGGGTTGGGTTTGTGGGTTGGGATGATGGTCGGGGGGGGGAGGGCCAGTCCTCCTTCAATTTTTATGTTTTTTTGGAATATTGTACTGTTTGTTAAGTTTCTTGGATTATGCATTGCCTATTGCACTAATGCCTTAGGGGGTGGCTGGGCTCCTGGGGTCAATGTTCTATCCTTTTAGACTTACATCCTGGATCGTAGGGGGCATTACCTCACAGGTCAAGTGGTCTAAAATTTTAACGGCTTTGCAGCGCTATCATTCGGACATTGCATGTTTACAAGAGACTCGTTTAACGGATGCAGAACATATTAAATTGCGTCGCTCTTGGGTGAGGGAGGTCTATTTCGCTTCCTCTCCAGGCCATCATGGTGGTATAGCCATGTTAATCCGTAAGTCTTCACCGTTTGGAGTTCAGATCCTTGATAAGGCTGTTGATGGTCGCTACCTTCTTTTACATCTTATTTTTGGTGACCAGCGCTACCTTCTTCTGGTAGTTTATGGCCCCAACTTGTCTGAATCTGCCTTTCTACAGAAGTTAACTCAGCTTTGCTCTCGTTACTCCGGGGATCCACTTCTTCTTTTGGGTGATTTTAATTTAGTCATGGACCCCGCATTTGATAAGTCGAGTACCTCTTCTACTTCCTTGGGAGCCAGAGGCCGTCTTTCTGATTTTTGTGATACTCTTTCGGTGGTGGATCCTTGGCGCCTGCTCCATCCTGAGGTTCGGGACTATACTCGCCTCTCCTGGGCTCATAACACTTGTTCTCGGATTGATTATATCTTCATGTCTTCGGTAGTATTTCCTTCTGTAGTTTTGGCGCATATTGGTCCTTTGAATATTTTGGATCATACGCCCATATGGGTAGATGTCCATTTGGCAGCTGCCTACTTCCGTTCGCCTTTTTGGCGATTTCCATTTTATCTTGCTCATGATGTAGAATTTCAAAACTTTTTGCAGACTCAGTGGGATGACTATTCCACCAATAATGCTCCTCATGTGGATGATCCAGTGTTGTTTTGGGAGGCTGCTAAAACGGTGATTCGGGGACACATTATTTCTTTTTTTGTGTGCGAGAAACAAGCGTATCCATAAGGGAATAATCACCTTGGAACAGGCCTTACATATTGCCAAGCGGTCCTTTCATTCTGCCCCATCGATGGAAACTTGGGAAGGTTATTTGTCCACTCAGGAGGTTCTCAATTCTCACCGCTTTGGTAATAAGCCCAGGCACCTTATGACGCGCTTAGTGCATACTGAAAACAGACGGAAACCGATTTTGACTCCTTGTACCACTGGTAGGGGCAGGGTTATTCGTACGTCAGATATCTCAGGAGTGCTCTTTGATTTCTTTCCACAGCTCTATAGCGCTCCTGAGGATGCTTCTCCGACCTTGTTGGCGGACTATCTTCAGGGCTTCCTCACCTTCCTGAAGATGTCATTTCCTCTCTCGACAGTCCCTTTCGGGCAACGGAATTAGAATCTGGTATTAAGGCTCTTCGTTCTGGTAAAGCCCCAGGCCCCGATGGTTTCTCAGGAGATTTCTATCGTATTCTTTCATCCCATCTTTGCGGTCCCTTGCTGGCTTATTTCAATACAGCTATCGCTCAAGGCTCCTTTCCTCGCTATGCTAATGAGGTGCTTATAACACTATTGTTGAAACCTGGCAAAGAAGCTGATGTCCCAGGCTCTTATCATCCTATATCTTTGATTAACATTGATCTTAAGCTTATTTTTCGTATTTTAGCTGACCGTCTTGCTCCTCATCTCACCAAGCTTATCCATGAGGACCAAGTGGGCTTCGTTCGAGGTCGCCAATCAGTCTGTAACGTCCATAAGGTCCTCTTTGCACTGTCACATTGTCAATATCATCGTATTCCCGCTTTGTCAGTTTGGACACCTCCAAGGCCTTTGATAGCGTTCACTGGTCCTTTTTGTTTTGGACACTTGAGTATGTTGGGCTGGGAGGCTTCTATCTGAAGGTCGTGGGTTCTCTCTACTCTAACCCGTGGGCCTCTTTATTGGTTAACTAGTGTTAAAGCCCGTTACATTAACGGGTGCTAGAAAGCAGCCTCCTTTCCCTCTCCCCCTCCAGTTCCTCCCTGTCTCTCTGTGGCCCCCTTCTGTCTCCCCTCCCCCAAGCAAAACTGTCTGCCTCCCAACACACCCCTCCCCCCAAAGCAGCCCCCTTTCCCTCTCCCCCTCCAGTTCCTCCCTGATTGTCTCTCCGTGTCCCCCCTTGTCTTCCCCCACCAAGCAAAGCTGCCTTCCAGTACACCCCTCCTCCAAAGCAGCCCCCTTTCCCTGTCCCCTCAGCCCCCTTTCCCTCTCTGACTGTCTCTCCGTGGCCCCCCTTCTGTCTTCCCGCCCCCCCAAGCAAAGCTGTCTGCCTCCCAGCACACCCCTCCCCCAAAGCAGCACCCTTTCCCTCTCCCCCTCCAGTTCCTCCCTGTGTCTCCGTGCCCCCCTTCTGTCTTCCCTCCCCCAAGCAAAGCTGTCTGCCTCGCAGCACATCCCTCCCCCAAAGCAGCCCCCTTTCCCTCCCATCCTGCGGTGTGGCCGGCTCCCTTAGTCCCTTGCCGCCCCCTTCCTGCGGTCCCGACAAACATCCTTACTCCAGCAGGGGCCGCAGCACTCTAAACACGCTGCTTTGCGGCCTTATACTGGCCTGATTTGCTCCCGCCTACTGATACTTTTGCCTATATGCAAATTCAACATTATCTTAATTCCCTGCCCTTTAACTCACTCAAAGCCCCCTGTCAGGAGTTGTTATCTACGGCCTTTACTATTGGCTCTCAACTCCCGGCTCCTCTTAAATTTCACCATCGTCATTTGAAGGATGAGTCCTCCTTGTTCGATCATTCTAGATTAAGGGATGCCTGGACACGTGACCTTGGGGTAGACTTACCTGATGTGATTTTGCAAGCTGTTCGCAGGTTATCTACTTATCATAAATATACCGCTTTTTGGGAACAACACTATAAATCGGTCCTTTGATTGTACATCTCTCCTAAAAGGCTTATATCTCTGGCTTTAGGGAGTCAGCTGCCTGCCCACGATGCCAGACATCTGAGGCAGGTTTGGGAGATATGTTTTGGACTTAACCAAGCATTTGTTCCTTTTGGGATGCTATTTTTCTCTTTGTGGAGCGCATTTGGAACATAACTATACGCCGCTCTCCCTTGTTCTTATTTGGAGCTGTCCCCCACTATTCCCCCCGTAAACGGGGGGTTGCAGCTTTCCTCAAATGGACGATTCTTCTTGCATTGAAATGCATCCTGCTTAAATGGCTTGATCATGAGGTGCCGGACTACTCTCTTTGGCGGTGCCGGATGATTACTCTTCTGCTATGGGAACGACAAGATGTTTTAGACTTTTCCTCTCTCCCGGTGCGCTCTTTTCAGTGCACTTGGGAACCCTTTTGGACTACTATGACGCCTTTGGCGCATAGCCGTTTGCTTAATTGTTGATGCATTTTCCTCCTGCTGTATTTATTTTATGTGTACTGTTACCTTTTCTGTGGTACTACTGCTGTACATCCAGGGTGTTTTATTTGGAAGGAGGGCCGGGGGGGAGGGGACTAGTTTGGAGGGTTGAGTAACTGGAAGTTGGAGGATTTTTGATATACCTTGAGCTTGTTTTGCCGTTCTCTCTGCACTGTTGTATGTTTACTTTTTGAGCTAAATAAAATATATTTGACCATAATGACTGGGGTAGCTGATGAAAGAGATCCACAAGACCTAATACCAGAAGATCTATTAGATCTTCTATCTTTAACTGTTAAAAAGAACCGCTTTTAAGAAACGACCCTCCTCCCCTCTTCATTCTCTCCCTTCCCCTACCTCCCTTTTATTTTCATTTTGACTTCAATATAACTGTGAATCTTCCCCTCCCCAGTGCCTATTGTATCAACTCTGTCTGTATCTTTGTCTTTGTCCAGTTGTTATGTTACCCTATTTTACTTTTTCAAAATTTTTATGTTTAAATCATTTTTATTGAGCAATCAAAAGCAACTAAAATTAATACAAATATCTATAATTCAATAAAATGCACATAAAAAACAACCAAGAACAAGCTCAATTTCAACCCCCCACCCCAACTTCTTCCAGGTAAATACATAGTATGCGTACCAAATAAGTTACCTTTATATACAAAATTGTGTATTGGTCAAAATCAACCGAAAGCACAAAATCACTATAACACAAACCATATTCCAAAAACCCAGAGAAGAACCCCCACACCCACCCAAAAAAAAGGCATGCATCAGCATGAGAGTAAGCACCATGGGGAAGACAAGGAAGCAACCCCCATACAATCAGACATTCAATACATGGCTATGTGCATACCCAGTTAAAGAGGCCCAAAAAGGCTCCCAAATTAATTGCAAGTGACGTCCCCTAACAGAATCCATGTCAGGAATGTCCAAATGTTCCATCTAGAGTTGGGAAATCATCAAGGATCTCCATTGCGATAAGGTAGGAGGATGGGTTGCAAACCAATGAACCAAGATAGACTTTTTCCCCAAGAATAGTGCGTGCTTCAAAAAATGATGAAAGCCCCTCGGAACCGGATTAGTCAATATGGAGTTGGAAAACAGCATCTTCGGATGTGGCAAGCAGTGAGTATTCCACAATGTTGCAATATGCTGATGAAGAAGCTTCCAAAATTTCAACACAAAATGACAAAAGTAAAACATGTGCCCCAATGTAGCATTAACTCTCCCACACTTAGGACAACAAGAATCTGAACGAAGGGTAGCACGATAAGCCCTAAAAGGAGAAATATAAATACGCATAAGCAGTTTATATTGCAATTCAAACAAAGGGATAGAAGCCCAGGGCTGCCTAAAAGACTTCAAGGTAGTTTGCAGTAAAGCTACTGAGACAGAGGTCCCCAAATCAACAGACCACCGCTCGCTCAAAGAAGCAAAGTCATCCAACAAAAATCTGTGATGGAAGCGCAAAGGAATCATTGATTGTGCCTCCAAGCACAGCACTTCTTTCAATGAGTCAAAAACGGTCTTAGTAAGGGTCACAGATGGTAAAGAACGGACATAATGTTGCAATTGCAAATAAGGAAAAAAATCCTTAGGGAGGAGCCCAAACTTTTAAACCAGATTCGGATAGGATCGCATCCATCCATCTGAAGTAAGGACATGATGCAAATATACCAAACCTTTATCAAACCAGGGGTCAAACAAGGACATCTCCATCCCAGGTGGAAATTGCGGATTACCTTTGATCGTTAATAAAGGGGAACTGACAGGAGAAATTTTCAAAAGCATACAAGTCCATTGCCAAGCCTTAAAAACTGAATAGTAAATAGGGTATTGAGACAACACAGTCGACACAAACTGGTCAGAAGCATGTAAGAGAGTACTAACTGTATATGGAGCAAGGAGTTCCAACTCCACAGAAGTATTAGAAAAATAGGAAGTTCCTTTATACCAATCATTTAAATGATGTAATTGACAAGCAATAGCGAAATTATTGAGATTAAGCAGAACCAAGCCTCCCTTATCCTGAGGCATAATAAGAAATACGAGCACTTTTACCTGCCCACAAAAAACGCTGAACCGCCCTACAAAGACGAAGATGATAATCAGAAGAGCATAGCAAGGACAACATATGAAAAACATATAGCCATTGTTGGGACTATAATCATATTATATAGTTCTATACGCCCCATCAAAGTAAGGGGGAAAGACTGCCACACTCGTAATCTAGATTCTGTAGACTGAAGTAGCGGCTCCAAATTAAGTAAGGACAAATCCGACAAAGTCCCCAAAAGCCAAATTCTCAAATACTTAAGTTTGCCCACACAGCCCATTTAAGAGGAAATGGGCCCTCCCAATCAGTCTGCAATGACGAAGGAATCGCTAAAACTTCAGACTTATGAGCATTCAAATAATATCCAGAGTAAAAACTAAATTCCCCCAGGACCCCTAAAGCATGATGCAAAGAATATTGTATCTGAGTGAGAACCAAAAGGATGTTGTCTGCAAAAGCCAAAGATTTTATCTGAGCTGAATGAAACTGAACCCCCGCCACATCTGGATCATTCTGAAGA
Organism: Geotrypetes seraphini; assembly: GCF_902459505.1. Classification (NCBI taxonomy): domain Eukaryota; kingdom Metazoa; phylum Chordata; class Amphibia; order Gymnophiona; family Dermophiidae; genus Geotrypetes; species Geotrypetes seraphini. The sequence goes on along the minus strand of NC_047087.1, from coordinate 162,863,013 downwards.
GTACGCAACAAAGGTTCCAGGTACAGCAAAAACAACAGGGGCGAGAGAGGACACCCCTGTTTTGTCCCTCTACAAATTAGAAAAGGATCGGTGACAACTGTTAACTAAAATGGCCGCCGATGGAGACGAATAACGCCTGACGAAACCACCCCTGAAAACCCCATATAATCTAAGACGCAGAAAAGGTAAGACCAATTAACCTGGTCAAAAGCCTTCTCCGCATCCAGCCCTACTAACAGTAAAGGTTCCTTAATTTGGAGACAGTCAGCTATAGACAACAAAACCTTCCTAACATTAAGCACAGACTGCCGTCCCCGCACAAAGCCCACCTGTTCAGGACAAATATAATGTGGCAAAATCTGGGCCAACCGAGTAGCCAATATCCGAGACAAAATTTTCAAATCAATATTTATGAGAGAGATTGGACGATAGTAATCAGGACGATGGGCAGGTTTACCAGGTTTAAGAAGTAATATAATCAAAGCTTGATTAGAATATGCGGGAAAACCACCCTTTTCAAGGCCAGCTGTATAATAATCTATCAACAGTGTAGGCACCAAGGACCTGATTCTGAAAAGTGCCGTCCCGATTTTAGGCAGCTATAGGCGTTCTACAGCTGTCTAATCAACCAATCGGGATGCACGTTTTTTAAAAAAATGCTCCCCAGGCAGGTCGCCTATATTAAAGGTGCCTCCGGGAGAGCCTTAGGCGAACCTAGGCAGCCCTATGCGTCTCCCTAGTAGAGGAAGAGACGCTTAAAATGTAGGCCAGCAAAATATTGGCCTACATTGTAAGTATAGCGGCCGCGGCTGCCTGTCCGATCACCGGTAGGAGGGTGCTGAACCACTCCTGCCGGAACGCCGCCCCTCCAAACTCACAATCACCGGCAGGAGGGTGCCCAACCCCTCCTACCGGAAAGGCGGACCCCCTCTGGACCCCCCATGCTAACGACCTCCCCCCCAACTAACCTTTAAATGTTGGTCAGCTGGACGTGTCTTGCTGCCGTCCAGCCGACAGGCCCGCCTCGTCAAAATGAGACGGGCCTGCCCCTTCCCAGCCCATCCCCGCTAAGTCTAAGGCCTGATTGGCTCAGGCTCTAGAAGCCTGGACCAATCAGGCCTTAGGCATAGCAGGTCCGCCCATCCCCACTAACCCTAAGGTGTGATTGGCCCAGGCTCGTAGGCACCTTTCCCTTTAATATATCGAAAGAACAGCTTAAAGTTTTTGGACTCCTTGGCTATTTTTTCTTCATAGTCTCTTTTGGCCCCTCTTACTGCCTTATGGCACTTGCTTTGATGTTGTTTGTGCTTTTTCCAGTTTTCTTCCGTTTTTGTCCTTTTCCATTCCTTAAACGGGGACAGGGGAGAAGTATGATTTAAAATATGAAACAATTTGACGTATGCTCTTATGCTGTTACTGGGGTTCATAAGAGTCCAGGGCCTTGGTATGGTTGGTTACATTTTCAAATTTAGAGGGAGATTGGGGGGGGCTTTAGCTTTACTTTGTTTTGAAAAATGTATGATGGTTGTTTCACTATATTGACACTGTTTGATTCTTTTCTTGTACTATACTGTGTGTTGCAAATCTTAGTGGATACCATCAATAAAATCAAATCTTACTGATACCATCAATAAAAATGGTTTCAAATTAAAATATTAAACAACTTGCACAACCTCGTATGTCATTTACATGATAATTTGCCCGTATCCTAGGATGTATGTGGGTCAAGTGTGAGTTTAGAACATGAATTACCAAACACAACAGCTGCCTAGTGCATAATAAACTACAATCCCCTCTGGTGAAGCACTGTTTAGAATATAATCACAGCTTTGACAAGTTACGTTGTAGTATCATCAACCATATCCCAGAGGGTTTTTATGATCATAGAAAATGTTTAGCCCAAAGGGAACAATTTTGGATCTACAAGCTACATAGGAGCTTGAGGGACTCAATGTTAAATTGGAATGGAACCAGTTCTTTTGATCTTTAGTGCTAGGAAGTTCTTTTTCACTCATGTGGTGGACACCTGGAACGCGCTTCCAGAGGACGTAATAGGGCAGAGTACGGTACTGGGGTTTAAGAAAGGATTGGACAATTTCCTGCTGGAAAAAGGGATAGAAGGGTATAAGTAGAGAATTACTGCACAGGTCCTGGACCAGTTGGGTCGCTGCGTGAGCGGACTGCTGGGCACGATGGACCTCAGGTCTGACCCAGCGGAGGCATTTCTTATGTACCTTTGTGGACTATTAGATTTTGGTCAAGTCACTCAGATTATTATTTTTTCATTCTGCTTCATGTGCTGTGCAGTAAGCAACATCAATTTAGAATTTTTTTTAGCGCACAAGATGTTAGCACGTATACTTCCGGGTTCAGACGTCACACTTCTGTGCTTGTAAAACAAAGCCGTTAGTTTGTTTTGGATTTATTGCAGTAGAGGGAGTTGCGTTGGATTGTGCTCCCATGGTGAGGTGTGCGCAGCTTCCATTTATGCTGAATTTTTTAATAGAAACTTTTTACACAAATAAAGAGGATTTAAAGATCCATTTTTCTAAACAGGATTGTGTAGAGACACACTTGACTGTGCTCCGACGGAGGATTGACTGGCGATTTTACCCTGAGGCAGCATGAATTTGTGAAACGCTGGCCATCATTGAACATAAGAACATAAGCAATGCCTCTGCTGGGTTAGACCTGAGGTCCATCGTGCCCAGCAGTCTGCTCACGCGGCGGCCCAACAGGTCCAGGACTTGTGCAGTAATCCTCTGTATCCCTCTATCCCCTTTTCCAGCAGGAAATTGTCCAATCCTTTCTTGAACCCCAGTACCTTACTCTGCTCTATTACGCCCTCTGGAAGTGCATTTCAGGTGTCCACCACACGTTGGGTAAAGAAGAACTTCCTAGCATTCGTTTTGAATCTGTCCCCTTTCAACTTTTCTGAATGCCCTCTTGTTCTTTTATTATTCAAAAGTTTGAAGAATCTGTCCCTCTCTACTCTCTCTATGCCCTTCATGATCTTGTAAGTCTCTATCATATCCCCTCTAAGTCTCCTCTTCTCCAGGGAAAAGAGACCCAGTTTCTCCAATCTCTCAGTGTATGAAAGGTTTTCCATCCCCTTTATCAGACGCGTCGTTCTCCTCTGAACCCTCTCGAGTAACACCATGTCCTTCTTAAGGTACGGCAACCAATATTGGATGCAGTACTCCAGATGCAGATGCACCATCGCCCGATACAATGGCAGGATAACTTCTTTTGTTCTGGTTGTAATACCCTTCTTGATTATGCCTAGCATTCTGTGTGCCTTCTTAGCGGCCGCTGCACACTGTGCCATCGGCTTCATTGTCATGTCCACCATTACCCCCAAGTCCCTTTCTTGGGTACTCTCATTTAATAACATCCCTCCCATCGTATAGTTGTACCTCGGGTTTCTGTTTCCCACATGTAATACTTTACATTTCTCAACGTTGAACTTCATCTGCCATCTTGTCACCCATTCCCCTAGTCCGAGTAGTGGCCCTTTACTCCTACCCTCTGTTTCCTACCCTCTGATCTATCTATGTACGTCTCCTTCCACCCCATGGTTCTTCAGTTTCCAGAGTAGGCATTCATGGGGCACCTTGTCAAAGGCTTTTTGGAAATCTAGATATATGATGTCTATGGGGTCTCCTTTGTCCATCTGTTCCTTCGAAGAAGTGCAATAAGTTCGTTAGGCACGATCTCCCCTTGCAGAAACCATGTTGGCTGGTTATCAGAAGTTTGTTTCTTTCAAAATGTTTATCGATGTTTTCTTTTATCAGGGCTTCTGCCATTTTCCCTGGAACCAAGGTCAGACTCATCGGTCTGTAGTTTCCCGAGTCACCTCTTGATCCTTTTTTAAAGATGGGCGTAACGTTGGCTATCTTCCAGTCCTCCGGGATCATGCCTGTTTTCAGGGATAAGATTGCAAATTTGCTGCAGTAGTTCCGCTATCTCCTCTTTTAACTCCTTCAGAACCCTTGTATGGATTCCGTCCGGACCAGGGGATGTCAGTTTTTAGTTTTTCTATCTGCCTGCGTACATCTTCAAGGCTCACTTCCATGGATGTTAATTTTTCTGCTTGATTTCCATTGAAGAATTGCTCAGGTTCCGGTATGTTGGATGTGTCTTTGTTTGTAAATACAGACAAAAAGAACATGTAAAGTCTTTCTGCCACTTCTTTCTCCTCCTTCACCACTCCCTTCCTGTCTCTGTCATCCAGCGGTCCCACCTCCTCCCTAGCCGGTTGTTTCCCTTTAACATATCTAAAGAACAGTTTGAAATTTCGTGTTTCCCTGGCTAGCCTCTCTTCATACTCTCTTTTGGCTTTTCGAACCACTCGGTGACATTCTTTTTGATACTTCCTGTGCTCTTTCCAGTTCCCCTCAGTTTTGTCCTTTTTCCATTTCCTGAATGAATTTTTCTTATTGCCTATCGCTTCCTTCACTATTTTAGTTATCCACGCTGGGTCTTTTGTTCGACTCTTTTAGCACCCCTTTCTGAATATGGGGATATACAGATTTTGCGCCTCGCTCACTGTGTTCTTGAGAAAAGACCAGGCATGTTCTATCGTTTGCCATTTTTTGGAAGTGTTCCTAAGTTTCTTCCTTACCATTTCCCTCATTGCTTCGTAGTTTCCTTTCCTGAAGTTGAAAGTTGTCGCTATGGTTCTCTTTCCTTTCGGTATTTCTACCTCAACCTTGAAATTGATCATGTTATGATCGCTGTTTCCCAACGGTCCCACTACCTCTACTTCCTTCCTTAACCCATTTAGGATTAGATCCAGAGTGACATTTCCTCTCGTTGGTTCTCTAACAAGCTGCTCCATGAAACAATCATGTATAGCCTCCAGGAATTCTGTCTCCCTAGCACATTTTGAGTTTCCAAGACTCCAATCTATCCTGGGGTAGTTGAAGTCTCCCATAATAACCGTGTTACCGCTTTTGCATTCTCGCTTCATCTCGGCTTCCATTTCTTCATCGATATCTCTGGTTTGCCCGGGTGGACGATAGTATAGGCCCATCTTTATTTCAGGCCTTTTCCTTCCCGGTATTTTAACCCATAGCGATTCCAGCTGGTTGGTCGTCTCTGCTGTGTCCATTTTTGTCAATTGTATGCTTTCTTTTATGTACAGGGCTATTCCACCTCCTTTCTGTCCTGACCTGTCCTGGCGATAGAGCTTGTACCCCGGCAGTGCTGTTTCCCATTTGTTTTCTTCATTCCACCACGTTTCAGAGACTCCAATGATGTCTATGTCCTCTGCATTGGCCATGGCTTCTAATTCCCCCATTTTGTTTCTTAGGCTCCTTGCATTAGTATATATGCAATTTAGATCCTGGTATTTTCTTGTCTTCATTTCCTTTCCCAGTGCTTTGGTCTTTAGTTTCTTCTCTTTTGTTACAATCCTTCTAACCTCCTCTTCTGGGTTAGTCGACTCCTGCAATTTGTCCATTGTTTCTTCCCAGCCTTTTTTCCTCTCGGTATTTTCACGGATACCTTCTTCCGAATCGTCGACACTTGGTCCATTGTCGGCTTTCCCCTTCTTCTTAGTTTAAAGCCTGTTCTATTCCTCTCCTGACATTGTTTGCTAGAAGTCTTGTTCCCGCCGCGCTCAGATGCAGTCCATCTCTCCTGTAGAGCTTGCTCTTGCCCCAGAACGTTGTCCAGTTCCTCACGAAGTGGAACCCTTCTTCCTCACACCATTTCTTCATCCAATCATTTATTGATTGTAGTTCCTCCTGCCTTTTCACATCTGCCCTCGGTACCGGTAGGATCTCTGAGAACGCTATCTTCTGGGTCCTCATCTTTAGCTTCCTTCCCAGGATCTTGAACTGTTCTATCAGCGTGCTTCTTCTGTAGTCCCTTCTGCTGACATCATTCGTCCTGATGTGGATCATTACTGTGGTCTCTTCCATCTCCGCTCCTTCCAGGATCTTTCCAATTTTGTCCACGATGTCCTTGGTTCTTGCTCCTGGGAGGCAAGTCACCAGTCAATCCTCTCTCCCTCCTGCTATGTGGCTGTCCACATGCCTCAGGATCGAGTCTCCCACTAGGATTGTTGACTTTCCCTTCTTTAGGTTTTGCTTCGGTCTCAGGTCAATGTCCCCGGTGTGTTTTGCTGCTTCCTCTCCTGGGCATCGACTAGCCATTTTCTCCCCCTCGTGCAATGTTCCTCTGTGGGTGTCTTCTATGAGGTCATCTGCTTCTTGTTCTCCCTTCCATGTTGGTATAACTTCATCGTTCATCTGAAGTTCGTTTTCTTCCACTCTCCTCCTGTAGGCTTCCTCAATTAATTTCTCGAGTTCCCTGACCTCCTCCTCAATGTGTCTCTCATTCATGAAGTATATAGCTGTCCTAATTGGGTCTCTGTAGTGTGAATCCTTCTAGCTCCTGTATCTTGTCCTCTAGTCGTTTTATTTCCTTCTTCAAGCTTTCCAGATCCTGGCACCGACTGCATACATATGACTGTCTCCCCAAGGGTAGTCATACATATGACAGTCTGTGCAGAACACTGGAAAGCTCATCTTCTGGTTTCCCTCTGCTTCTATTGTCGTTCTCTCTCTCTCTTTTTCTGCCTGCTGCTGGTGTCCTCTCTCTCTGCCTGCTGCTGGTGTCCTCTCTCTCTCTCTGCCTGTTGTTAGTGTCCTCTCTCTCTCTGCCTGCTGCTGGTATCCTCTCTTTCTCTCTGCCTTCTGCTGGTGTCCTCTCTCTCTCTGCCTGCTGCTGGTGTCCTCTCTCTCTTTCTCTCTCTCTCTGCCTTCTGCTGGTGTCCTCTCTCTCTCTCTCTCTGCCTGCTGCTGGTGTCCTCTCTCTCTCTGCCTGCTGCTGGTGTTATCTCTCTCTCTCTGCTAACAAATTGGCTAACACAGTAATAAAGGATGAATTCAACTATCTTGATATTGACTAGGTAAATGTATCATCAGGGAATGCTAGTGAGCTAAAATTCCTTTATGAAATCAAGGAATGCTTTATAGAGCAATTGGTTCAGAAACTGACAAGAGGTGAAGCAATTCTAGATCTATTTTTTAGAGGAGCACACGAATTGGTAAGGGAAGCAATGATGCTGGGGCTTCTTGATAACAAGTGATCATAACATGATTAGATTTCATATAATTCCTGGAATAGGTTTACACATGAAATCCAATATAATAGTATTTTACTTTAAAAAAGGAGATAACATGAGAATGATAAAAAAAAAAAAAAGAAACTTAAAGGTGCAGCTGCAAAGGTCAAAAATATACATCAGGTGTGGAAAATATTTAAAAATACCATCCTGGAAGTCTAGACTAGATACATTCCATGTACTGAAAAAAGAGGAAGGAAAACCAAACAGCAGCTATTAGAGCCAAAAGAGAATCCTTCAGAAAGTGGAAGGAGGATCTAACTGAAAATAATTATAAGCAGCAAAAGGAATGTCAAGTCAAGGCGCTAATAAGGAAGGCGAAGAGAGATCTTGAAAAGAAAATTGTGCTGAAAGCAAAAACAGACAGTAAAATCTTTTTTAGGTATATTAAAAGCAAGAAGCCAGGAAGAGAACTGGTTGGACTGCTAGACGACTGAAGTATAAAAGGTCTCTCAGGAAAGACAAGGCCATAGCGGAGAGATTAAATGAATTATTTTTCTCTATCTTCAATGAGAAAGATGTGGGGGAGTTACCGGTGCCAGAAATTGTATTCAATTCTGGGGGCATGGCTTGGAAGCCTAACATGGTAGAAGTTTAATCAGCGAGCTCCGTACCTCCGAAAAACCTTTGATATATTATGGTACAAAAAAATTAATTAACTCGTCTTCGGCGCGTCAAACAAAAAATAAAATCGGCAGTTATGGGAGGAAATACGAAGAGGATTAAAGCCGACTTGCCGACTCCCTCTAGAGTGCTGTTACTGCCAGAAGAGGCTTCAGACAATGCAGGCATTATACCAGAGCTGAAAACTATAATGCTGGAAATAAAAGAGGAAGTAGCCAACATCACTATGAAAATGGAAATCGCTAATGCTCGGGCAGTACACATTGAAGAGAGAATAGAAAAAGCAAAAGAAACTCTAATGCAATGTAAGATGGATCATCAGTCAATTAATCTTATGGAAAAAATAACTGAAAATAGGTCTAGAAGGAACAATTTAAGAGTTTTAAATTTACCGAAAGGTTTGGAGGGGAAAGATACAATTTCCTTTTTAGAAGGAATTATACCTAAAATAATACCAATAAGCCCACGGTTTCTGTTAGAGATAGAGAGGGCTCATAGAACCCCTGTAAAGTCCAATACAAAGGGGATTCCAAGGCTGTTAATATTCAGACTAATGTGATACCAGCAGGCTATAGAAATTTTAAATTTGGCCAAAGCAAATAAAGACATAGAATATAAGGGGGCAAAATTAATATTTAGTCCTGATTTTGCTAAAGCTATGGCAGAAAAAAGAAAAAAATTCCTACAATTAAGATCTAAGCTAAAGGAGTTAGAAGCAAGGTACGGTCTTATGTACCCTGCAATAATGAAGATTACAATAGAAAACAAGACTTACCAATTTGAAGAACCAGAAGAACTTATTGAATTCCTTAACCAACAAAAAGAACCAATAACTCTGTGATTTAAGATAATATAAAGGGGAAAAAAAAGGAAAAATGGAAATGGCACAATAGAATTGTAATAAGGTATTATTTTAAAGCAAGCAACTAAGGGAGAAAGGCTGGAATAGATTATTAAATAAGCCAAAATATAGATATAGATTGGCAATATTATTTAAAATAAATTTAGATTTAAATCTAATTGGTGAACATTGGGAACAGTATGAAAGGAGACATATAAAGTTAAGTTGTGAAGTACTGTTATAAATGAAATCGGTGATCAATTAGAAATATCTGTTCTTCGGTATCTGAGGATATGATATGGTTTGAACAGCGCTTTTACTGATTGCCAAAGTACTGATTATAGCAATGTACTGACAAAATATGAGTGAAAATTTACAATATCTGAAGAATGGGATGGTTTGAACTGTGTTTTAGCTGATTATAAAGAAATATTATCTGTTAAAAGGAAAAGGATATTGACATGACTACAATATAGTGCTGAAAAGGCATGAGGAAATATTTGATACCTGAGGAACCGTATTGTTTGACCTGGCACTTTTTACTGAATACAAGGAAATATACTATAAGAGGGAATAGAATAAAGATTTGATTACAACATTGTATTGATAAAACACGAGGGAAAATCTACAGTATTTGAGAATGGAATGGTTTGATTGGCACTTTTACTGATTGCAAGGAAATTTCATCTGTAAGAAGAAAGAAGGCTAAAGAATGGATTGTAACACTGTACTGACAAACATGAAGGAAAATGACAATATCTGAAGAAAATAATGGTTTGAACGGCGCTTTTTCTGTCTACAAAGAAATATATGACATGACTACAATATTGTACTGAAAAAGCATGACGTGAATACATTAAAATACTGAAAAGGCATGACATGACTACAATAAAGTACTGAAAAGGCATAAGGAAAATCTTCGATATCTGAGATCAATATGGTTTGACTTGGCACTTGAAGATAGAAGGCTAAAAATTTGACAACAATAGTGCATTGTCAAGACATGAGGGGAAAAAATTCATACTGAAGTAAATCTCTTTCAGTACTATTTTTGATATTTGAGGAGCAATATGGATAACGCTTTTATTAACTGATGAGAAATGTCATAAACATGAACGCAGCGAAATGATAAATACAAGATAAAAGAAGCTCAACAATGGAATGGATGTCATTAAATGAATATTCCTTACTGAAAAGAATTATGTTCTTATGTTCTTATAAAAATAAAATGAATAGGATATGTTTAAGATATAAAGTGGGAAAATTATAATTAAAGGAATAAGAACATTTGAAAAGTTAAATCTGAAATATTGAAGTATTGAAGTTTGCATATAGATGGATAGTTTAATTTAAAAGTTTAATTTATTGAAGGAATTCTTTATTAAGATTTTATTATAAGAATAAAAAGTCCAAATGTCTCTTAACATAAGAATTTAGATAATGGAGGAAGCCATAAAAGAAAAGAAGGACTCTTTCAAAAAATGGAAATGCATAAAGACAACCGAAGCCAGGAACAAACATAAAGATGATCAGAAGAAATGTCACAAGGCGGTGAGGGATGCCAAACAGGATTATGAGGAAAAAATAGCCCAGGAGGCCAAAAACTTCAAGCCCTTCTTTAGATACGTGAAAGGGAAAAAACCTGCAAAAGAGGCAGTGGGACCCCTGGACGACCAGGGAAGAAAAGGGTACATCAAGGAAGATAAACAAATCGCAGACAAACTAAATTCCTTCTTTGCGTCTGTCTTTACGAAGGAAGACACCTCAACAATACCTGAAGCGGAGAAAGTGTTTCCAGGAGAAATAGAAGACAGCCTCACCACAGTTGAAGTGGACTTAGACCAGATATACTATCAGATCGACAAATTTAAAAGTGACAAATCCCCTGGACCGGATGGAATTCACCCGAGAGTCTTAAAGGAATTGAAGGTTGAAATCGGAGAGTTATTGCAAAAACTTGCAAACCTGACAATCAGAACTGGACAGATACCGGACGACTGGAGGATAGCGAACGTCACGCCAATTTTCAAAAAAGGATCGAGAGGGGAACCGGGCAACTATAGGCCTGTGAGTCTTACGTCGGTCCCCGGCAAGATGGTTGAAGCACTGATCAAGGATAGCATAGTCCGGCACTTGGACGCACACGACTTGATGAAACCCAGTCAACATGGATTCAGGAAAGGGAAATCGTGTTTGACGAATTTACTCCAATTTTTTGAGACCGTGAACGAGCAAATTGATAGTGGGAAGCCTGTGGACATAATATACTTGGACTTCCAGAAAGCGTTCGACAAAGTTCCACACGAAAGACTTCTCAGGAAACTACAAAGCCATGGCATAGAGGGAGATATACAAAGATGGATAGGCAAATGGCTGGAAAACCGAAAGCAGAGAGTGGGCATAAATGGGAAGTTCTCCGACTGGGAGAAAGTGACTAGTGGAGTACCCCAGGGCTCGGTACTTGGGCCGATCCTTTTTAATATTTATATCAATGACCTGGAGGAAGGAACATCCAGTGAGATCATCAAGTTTGCAGACGATACAAAACTATGCCGGGTGATCAGATCGCAGGAGGATAGAGAGAAACTCCAGAGCGACTTGTGTCGGTTAGAAACATGGGCGGAGAAATGGCAGATGAAGTTCAATGTGGAGAAATGCAAGGTAATGCATTTAGGAAATAAGAATAAGGAATACGAGTATACAATGTCAGGTGCAACTCTGGGGAAGAGTGAACAAGAAAAGGACCTGGGTGTACTGATAGATAGGACCCTGAAGCCGTCGGCACAATGCGCGGCAGCGGCAAAGAAGGCAAATAGAATGTTGGGCATGATAAAGAAAGGAATCTCGAGTAGATCGGAGAAAGTTATAATGCCGCTTTATAGGGCAATGGTCAGACCACACTTGGAATACTGCGTCCAACATTGGTCTCCCTACCTAAAGAAGGATATAAAACTGCTGGAGAGGGTGCAGAGACGAGCGACAAAACTGGTGAAGGGTATGGAGAGACTGGAATATGAGGATAGACTTATAACACTAGGATTGTTCTCCCTTGAGAAAAGGAGACTGCGTGGGGATATGATCGAGACCTTCAAAATACTGAAAGGAATCGACAAAATAGAGCAGAGAAGATTATTTACACTGTCCAATTTGACACGGACTAGAGGACATGTAATGAAGCTAAGGGGGGGCAAGTTCAGGACTAATATCAGGAAGTTCTGCTTCACTCAGAGGGTGGTTGACGCCTGGAAAGCCCTCCCAGAGGAGATTATTGCGGAATCGACCGTCCTAGGCTTCAAGAGCAAACTAGATGCATATCTCCTTAAGAGAGGCATATAAAGATATGGTGGACTATAAATTACGCCAGGTGTACACCTGGCAGGGCCTCCGCGTGTGCGGATCGCCGGACTTGATGGACCGAAGGTCTGATCCGGAGATGGCAGTTCTTATGTTCTTATGTTCTTATGTTGGAAAGGAAGATATACAAAGTTTTGGATCAAATTGTTTTGGACCAAATCAAATTGAGACTTTGAACAACAATTTATTAAACGGAATGGATTTTACAACATATTTAAAAATAAATTATTTTATATTATATATGATGTAATTCAATTTCAAAAGAAAAGTAGGCTTTAAATTTATGATAGGGGAAATATATGATTTATAGGGATTAAAATCAAATAAATTTAAAGATGGAAAAGAAAGTATTAATTAATTGATGTTATTAAATAATTATCAATTAAAATAGAATATAAGGGGATCAATTAACATGTCTGTTAAGGGTTCAACTATTTTTAATAGATTCTATATACAGGGTACTTATATTTTTCACCATAAAGAATTTGCAATATCTATTTGGTTATTACAGTGGTACCTTGGATTACGAGCATATTCCGTTCCAGGAGCATGCTCGTAATCCAAAATGCTCATTTATCAAAGCGAGTTTCCCCATAGGAAATAATGGAAACTCACTTTGATGCGTTCCCCCCCCGAGAACCAGCATTGCTCCCCCGAAGGCCCCCCTGCGATCCGGCACGCCCCCCACGATTCGGCACCCCCCGCTATGATCCGGCACCCCCCACACGATTGGGCACCCACCCCCCGACGCGATTGGGCACCCCCCACCACAATCCGGCACCCCCCATGCAATTGGGCACCCCCCGCCACGATCCAGCACCCCCCCGCTTCTTACCCTCATCTGAGCACCGGCATGTCCTATGCTTGGTTCCGGTGCCCGAAGATCGGCCTCCTCTTCTGCTAGGCCTTGAGCATGCTCAGATGCTCAAGGCCTAGCAGAAGAGGAGGCCGATCTTCGGGCACCGGCACCAAGCACAGGACCTGCCGGTGCCGGTGCCCAGATGAAGGTAAGAAGCGACAGGGGGGTGCTTAATCGCGGTGGGGGGTGCCGGATCATGTCGGGGGGGGGTGCCGGATCGCGTCGGGGGATGCCTGATCGGGGGAGGGTGCCAGATTGCGGGGGGGAGTGTGCCGGATTGCAGGGCGGGGCGCTCGTATATCGAGTCATGCTCGGTTTCCGAGGTACCGATTTTGCAAATGTTTTGCTCATCTTGCAAAACACTCACAAACCGGTGCACTCGTAAACCGAGGTACCACTGTATACATTGGAGATTTCATGATATTAATTGAAATATTTTCATATAGTACAATTAATTAAAAATGGATTGAGATTTCCAAGTTATAATAGAAAAGATGTAAATTAAATAATTCGTAAATGTTCTTTAAAATTAATTAATTTGAATGTTAATGATGATTTATTTAAAAAAATTTTAATCAAATATTGTAGGGATATACTTTATATATTTACAATCAATATTACAATATGAATGTGATAAAATGTTATTAAAAATGGGAAATTCTTTTAGATAAGGTTTAGGGGGGAGCTCTGGGGGTTTAGCTTCACATAAAAACTTCCAAGCAGTCAAGATTTGCATGGGAGGGAAGAGAGAGGGAGGGGGGTAAGTGGCTAGGGAAATGGTATATTATTGATTTATTGAAAAAAAGGGGAATTAATTGGAATATATTTTAGAATATCAATACATGAAATCAAAAATGATAGTTAAATTTTATTATTTAAATGTTAATGGCCTCAATCATCCAATTAAAAGAAAGAAAACCCTTAGTTTCTTTAAAAACAAGAAGCTGATATATATTACATTCAAGAAACTCACCTTTCGGCAATTGAATCATCAAAGTTAGAGGGGGATTGGGTGAAACATTGTTATGTTCTGGCCAAAGGTAAAAAAGCAGGAGTAGCCATTTTAATAAATAAGAAATGTGCTGGTAGCTTTAGATTAATTTCTGCAGATATCTTGGGAAGATGGGTTCAAGTGTGCATGAACTTAGGGAATGATACCTTGACGCTTGTTAATATTTATGCACCTAATTCTAGTCAAATGGAGTTTTTTAAATCTCTTCCAACAGTTGTTTTTACCACTGGCTACATCTAAATTGATTATGCCTGGGGATTTCTGTAGGAATGCCACAAAAGAAACACACACGCAATCTTAGAATCGGGAGGAGGCGCTAGTAAGGGCCAGCTCCGAGTCCCTATTTATTATGCTTCTAAGCTAATGACATTATAGTAACTCTCTTGTTTACAAATCTCATGATTGGTGGGTACAAAGGTACATGGTTTTACATTGGTGGATACAAAGATATGTACATACTTTTTACTTCGTGATTACCTCGTGCTTTTACCTCGTGATCATCCTCCAACTCAGCACTTAAACAAGGGCCTGATTAACACGTGGACAGGGCCTGTGCAATGCCTGTCAGCTGATGTCCTTACCAAATAAGGACAGCTCAAATAAGATACGCATGTGACAGTCCAAAGGTTATAATGCATGCTCCTTAGCCTTAAGCTGTAGGCAAAGTCTGATTGTTGCCCATATAAGGGATGCTTATACAAGATAAGGAAAAAGGGTAAATGTGTGTCAGGTTAATATGTGACAAAAGTCTTGTGACAAGATGCTAGTATTTTTCCTTTACTTAGAATGGCTGCATGGCAAGAAGGGAAAGGGAATGAAACACAGGTTCCTCAGATCCAAACACAGGCCTAGATCCACACATAGGCCTAGATCCGCACACAGGGCCTAGGTCAGTGTGCCGACTTGGCTTGCTTTCAGAACCGCCTGTGTGCTGACCCTGCCATTGTTCTGATGCCCTGGATCAGAACTTATCAGATCTCCATCCCTACAGATTTCAATGTGGTTATGGATCTTTTGATTGATAAAAAACTAAGTAGAATAATTAAATCATTAGGTGTGGATAATTTAGTTCAATCTTGTGGATTGAAAGATATATGGAGGATATTACATTTTAATGATCAGGAATTTTCGTTTTATTCACAAGTTCATAAATCCTTTTCAAGAATATATTATTTTTTTGTGTTGGATACTTTAATCCAGCAAGTCACAAAAGCAATCATTGATCCGATTATATTTTCAGATCATAGAAGAGTATGGATAGAATTACAAATGACAGATCAAGATTATAGTAGACCTGTATGGAGATTCAATAATGCTCTGCTAGCTGAAGATAACTTTATTGAAGAAATACAACAAAAAATGAATATTTTCAATTAAATACTTCAGAAGAAATCTCTATAGAAACTCTATGGGATGCTTTTAAAGCTACTATGAGAGGGCATATTATTTCATTTTCAGCTCATATAAGGAAAAAGCTTAACTTAGAGTTCGCTAACTTGGAAAAAAAGATTAAAGATTTAGAATTAAAATTGGCTTTAAAATGGGAACAAAACACGTTGCAGGAGTTACTAAAAAACAAATATAAATATGAGATTTCTTTTAGAATAGCTAAAAAAGAGTTATTTTATCAGCAAGCACTGTATTATAATTCGAATAAGGCAGGAAGAATGTTAGCTAACTATCTTAAAGCAAAGAAAAACAAAGTAAAAATTGTAGCTATAATTAATAACATTTTGGAACAATTTTTGAAATTTTATAAAGCATTATATTCTTCCGAGCTTGATTCAAATAAGAAAACTAAAGATGAATTTTTAAAATTAATTGAAGGACCTAAAATTCCTGATCATTTAAAAGAATCTCTTGAAAAGCCGATTACATTGAAGGAAATACAGGCTGCATTGAAGTCCGTTAGAGTAGGATCTGCTCCAGGAGGTGATGGATTTACTGTTGAATTTTATAAATCATTTCAAACCACATTAATACCCCAATTATTAAATTTATATCAAGATCAATTGATTAATGGTTGTATTACAGGTACTATGGCGGAATCTTTAACTATTGTATTGCCTAAGCCAAATAATGATCCTTCTTTGGTCTCAAACTATAGGCCTATTTCATTGATTAATGTAGATGGGAAATTGTTGGCAAAAACTTTAGCTATGAGATTGGCTAAAGCTCCCAGAATGCACCAGACAGGGTTTGTTGCTCAAAGACATTAGAAACATAGAAACATAGAAATAGATGGCAGATAAGGGCCCACGGCCCATCTAGTCTGCCCACCTTAATGTCCCTCCCCTACCTTTGCCCTGTGAATAGATCCCATGTGCCGATCCCATTCTTCAAATAACACCAGACTGGCGTTTCACATGTTAAATTTATCAAAAAATTTAAATGATCCAGCCTTCTCTATGTCACTAGATGTAGAGAAGGCCTTTGATCGTGTGGAATGGACTTTTATGTACCAATGGAATGGTTTGGAATTGGTTCAGGATTTATACAAATGATTCAAGCCTTGTATAGTTCCCCTTATGCTAAATTATATATTAATAACAATTTTTCAGATCGTTTTGAATTGTGGAGGGGTGTTAGACAAGGATGTCCATTGTCTCCTTTACTGTTTGATATTGTATTGGAACCCCTATTATTGGCTATACAACAATCAAAGGAGATTCAGGGTATTCCTTATTCAGGTCGGGAATATAAAGTTTCTGCTTATGCGGATGATATTTTGCTTCATTTGAGGAATCTGGAATATACCATTCCACACTTATTGGAATTGATAAATAAATTTGGGGAAATATCAGGATATAAAATAAATTGGGATAAATCAGAGATTCTTCCATTAAATATTCATTGTCAAAAAGGATTATTTGATTTGTTTTCTTTTATATGGAAAGATGAAGGCATTAAATATTTAGGAATTCGGATTCATAATACAATAGAAGAAACGATGAAGATAAATTAAAAATTTTTATTGACAAAGGTTACTACCCAATGCATCTGTGTCTTGGTGGGGGAGAGTTCAAACTGTTAAAATGATGATTTTGCCTGTAGTTTGTTATCAAATGAGTGTTACCAATTTATTTTCAGGGGTCCTTTTATAAGAAATTAAATAGTATTCTAACAAAATTTATTTGGCTTGGGAAATCTGCAAGAATCGCTATGGTATCTTTACAAAAGCCAATTGATGGTGGGGTAAATTTTCCCAACTTTTATAGGTACCATCAAGCCTATATTATGCGTCAAGGTATGTACTGGATCCTCCCTGAGCTCATGAAAGAGTTTCCAGATTGGTTGACGTTGGAATGGCAACTCATATTTCCATTGAGATTGAGTCATGTCATAAGTATCAAAATGCCTAGATTATACAAAGATCACAGAATATTAATAGACTAGTCTTTAAGCCCGTTACATTAACGGGTGCTAGAATACTGTTCACCCTCTATGTTGCCCCTTCCTTTCACTGCCCTCTCTTCTCTTTCTATCTCTCTCTTTCTCTCCCATATGGCCTCTCTCCATCTCCTCCTTCCTTTTGCCTTTGTCTGGAATACCTTCCTCCAAGCCATTCTCTCCCCCTCTGCTCCCTTTCCTCATTTAACTACTTCATTGGGCAGCAGCAGCATTCACAATTCATTGCTGTTGCTGGCTTCAGGTCTTTCTCTCTGGCCGGTCCTGTCTTCATGAAAACAGGAAGTAGGCAGGACCGGCCAGAGAGGAAGGCCTGAAGCCAGCAACAGCAGCGAATTGTAAACGCTGCTGCTGCCTGAAGCACCCAAGGCAGACGCTTCTCTCCCCTCCCAGCCCAACCCCCGCTGACTCTGCGACCCTCCTAGAAAGACTTTAATATCAAACCTCCCTCCAGCGTTGGCAGTCGCTGCACGTTAAACAGGCTTTCTTCTGCCGTTGAGGCTCTCTGTTGCGTCATTGATGACGTAATCAGTGACGCAGCAAAGGGACTCAACTGCAGGAGAAAGCCCGAAGCACCCTGTTTAACGTGCAGCGAGTGCGAATGCTGGAGGGATGTTTGTACCGGTGCAGAAGCGATATGTCTCTCCCCCTCCAGTACCTGTGCAGCACTTTGCTGCGGCGCATCCTCCCATGGGGGGGGGTTGCACAGTGGGAGCGGGTGAGAGCGGTGATCTCCAGTTGGGGGGAGGGGGGTGAGAGCGGCGATCTCCAGTTGGGGGGGGTTTGCACAGTGTGAGCGGGTGTGAGCGGTGATCTCCAGTTGGGGGGGGTTTGCACATTGGGAGCGGGTGTGAGCGGCAATCTCCAGGAGGGGGGGAGAGCAGCGATCTCCAGTTGGGGGGGGGGGGGTTGCACAGCGGCTTAGAACTTAAAAAATAACTTTGTCCACAACATTACCTTGGGGTCTGCTGAACTTAAAAATTAATTCTTTGTGAACATTAGTTTGGGTTCCGCGAGTGTGTAGAACCCTGGTGTCCGATCGGGTCCTGTTTGGTCTGCCACTGCCTGGAGGAATTGAAGAGCGTGTAGGGCGGAAGCGGGAGGTGGGGCCTCAGCACCGGCTGGGCGGCTCGCACCACCGGCCCCGAGGAGCTCGAGGCCGGTGCCGGACATGGGGCCCCCAGGAGCTCGAGGCCGGCGGTGGGTATGGCTGGCGTGTCATGGTGGAGGAGGAACAGAGTGCGGTGACGTAAAACCCGCGCATGCGCAATCGTGTTTCCGCAACGGGATCAGGGAACACGATTTTTTTAGTGTGCATGGGCATCCTACCATTTTATTATATTAGATACATGGAAAACATTAAGATATGTTAATGATTTAACACCTATTTCAATTTTTAAATCAACATATCAGACTATATGGCTAAACTCCAAGATTAAAATTGGTGGTTATAAGATCATCTGGAAATATTGGATAAAGGCAGGCATACGTACTTTAGATGATATTATTTCTAATGGTAGGTTGCTTGATTTTTCACAATTGCAACGTAAATATGATCTTAATAAACCACAAAATTATAAATGGTTGCAATTGAAGCAAGCCATTCAGGCAGGGTTCCCTGAATGGAAAAATCTTAGTGATAAGTACAGTTTGCCTTTCTTATGTTTTCAGGTAGACTTTCTGGGTCACCAGGCTGCAAAATGGTATAAATTGATATCTGGATTTATGAATAAAACCCCCAAAAATGGCTTTCGGGATATCTGGAGCATTGAGATTAAGCATTAAATTACTGATTTTCAATGGCCACGAATTTGGTCTTGGAGGATGAGATGTACAGTGTTGGCATCTATGAGACAAATTTGGTATTTTCTGTTACATAGAACATTCTGAAACCCGATGCATTTACAAAAGTTAGATTGTTCTAAGTCTAATAGATGTTGGCACTGTCATCTTGAAGCTGGTACATTGGATCATTTATTGTTCTTTTGTCCTCTAATACATAACTTTGGAAAGGTATTTGGAGTCAAATTAATAACTTACTAGAGAATCCAGTAGCGCTTTCATATGATACAATATTATTTGGTACATCAATGAGGGCAAAGAGCCAAATATCCTCTAAAAACAATAAACTTCTACTCATAATGACAGGAGTTGCCATTCAACAAATTACAAAAAATTGGAAAAACTATGGTGGAATTCATTATGCCATATCTTTAAAATGGAAAGAATATTAGCTGTTTAGCAGGGATGTTATAAAAAGTTTAATGTTTGGGAGCCATTAACAAATTATTGTAAAGATTGATTATATCTAATAATTTAATTTTACCCCTTTTAATTATTGAAGCATAGGGTGGGAGGAGGGTGGGTATAATTTTAAGGTATATGAAACTAGGATGTTTATATGGGAGAAGGGAGGGAGGGAAGAATTATTTTATGATTCAATATATGTTTGATTAATAAGTGATATTAAAGTGTATATGATGGTATTTCTAATCACTTGTTGAAAGTTTAAAAATGAATAAAGAATTTATAAAAGTAAAAAAAAAAGAAATTGTATTCAATTCTGATGAATTAGAGAAACTCATACAAATCTCTGACACTGGATGATGTAATGGGTCAGTCTGACAAATTAAACAGTAGAAAATCACCTGGACTGGATGGTATATATATCCCAGAGTGCTGATAGAATTGAAAAATTAACTTGCAGAACTATTGTTAGTAATTTGTAATTTTTTCTTTTTAAAAAAAACCCTCAGCATAGTACCAGAAGACTGGAGGGTGGCTGTGACGCTGATTTTTAAAAAGGGTTTCAGAGGTGATCTGGGAAATTCTATACCGATAAGTCTGATATCAGTCCCGGGCAAAATGGTAGACTATTATAATGAACAAAATGACAGAACATATACATAAGCATGGATTAATGCGAGAAAGCCAATGTGGTTTTCGTCAAGGAAAATCTTTCCTCACCAATCTACTGCATTTCTTTGAAGGGGTGAATCAACATGTAGATAAAGGTGAATCGGTTGATAATGTGTATTTGGATTTTCAAAAGGCATCTGAGAAAATACCTCATGAAAGACTTCTGAGGAAATTAAAAAGTCATGGGATAGGAGGCAATGTCCTTTTATGAACTGAGAACTGGTTGAGAGAAAACAGAGTGGATTTAAATGGTCAATATTTTCTCAATAGAGAAGGGTAAACAGTGGGGGTCCCCAGAGGTCTGTGCTGGCAATGCTGCTTTTTAACATATTTATCAATGATCTAGAGATGGGAATAACTAGTGAAATAATTAAATTTGCTGATGACACAAAGTTGTTAAATCGCAAGAGGACCATGTGAGACTGGAAGAAAGACCGTCAAAATGGCAGATGATGTTTAATTGAGCAAATGCAAAGTGATGCATGTGGGAAAGAGGAACTTGAACTATAACTAAGAGATATTTGGTTCTGTATTAGGAGTCACTGCCCAGGAAAAGGATCTAGGTGTCATTGTTGAGGATATGTTGAAACCCTCAGTTCAACGTGTATATTTTAGTCACGTGTATATTTAATATATTTTTTCTTCGTATTTTAGATACATGTTTTTAAAAAAGCAGTACACTTCTCCCTCCTTATTCGCTGTGATAGGGGATTAACAGAACCGCAAATACAGAAAAGCTGCAAATAACTTTTTCAACGTACAATTAAGAGTCAAAAGCTCCAACAAGAAAAATTGTTTGGCACCGGTATGAACACAGATGACATCTCAACCTTCAACATCAAAAGCATCGACGTCGGTCTCAGGGGATATCGCTCCATCAGGTAAACCAGCTAAACAGCTGCCAGCTTCCCAACAGGTCTTGCAGGTCACCATTGGATCGAGTCCCTTGATGTCGACCAAGCGACGACCGTCCTTATGTCTGGCCTCTCCTACATAGAGGTGTGCATCATCTTCACGGTCACCCTCGCCAAAGACAGACAAGGCACCGATGGTACCAGCAGAATGTCAAACGGTACCGGTGCACTTGTCAGTGACATGTTCAAATTTCTTGCTCTGACACCAACTCCATTGGTATGGGCCCAGCCTGAGCATAAGACTACCAGGTTCTGCGGTACCGATACTGGATCTCCTGTACCATGCTAATGTTTCATGCATAAAAACAGCGTCTCTCATCACTTATCTCGTTCTCCATCACGGTGTTGATCCAGTTCTTACAGACATCAGCGTTTTTCTTCATCCTCTCGACGATCCAAGTCCGCTCAACACCTTTCATCCTCAGCTACTTTGAAGCGCAAATACCGCTCTTCTAAGTATAAAAGGAAGTCACATCATCAGACCGACACTGGACTCGATGTCATTGGTCCCGACGCACTCTATCTCCCCACGATCCAGTAAAGTGAGCGGAGATGGCCAGATAAAAATATCCAGAGTGAACGGAGACCAGTGCGAGCCCATGGTTTTAACATGCGGATTTAAAGTGTTCTGTTCCTGCACTAGCATGTTCTGTTCTTGCTGCACTGAACGGATTCCTTTTAAATATGTCCACTCGTAGAGCCAACAAGCAGTAAACTCCCCCTTTATTTTAATCTTGCTTCTGCAAAGGGCAAGCGCATGCGCAAATCTCATCTACAACCAACATGGATAATCTGTGCATGTGTCTCGATCACTCTACAGCGATCTGTGGGAACTTCTGCGACTACCAATACATGGTATTCTCAAAGACTCTGCATAAGAACTGGGAGATCCCTACTTACCATTACTGTAGCTCCCAAAAAATTGGACTCTTTATACATAATTATCTCTTCCCCTGGTTTTGACAAAGCACAACTTCAGCATCAGTCCCTGATGGTAGAGTCAACTTTGAAAAAAATCTATCCCATCCAGGGTTTATGCCTCAGTGCCCCCGGGATGTGAAGGGCGCACTATGGAAAAGTTTGACCGTCGCCTATACCAAAACTCTATGTTGGCTAACAGAGTCTTAAACTACAATTTCTATATTTCCTGCTGTCAAACATCTGGTTAAGAAATTGTCCTCTTTTGATATGTACATTCCTTCACAGCAATTACAGGATTTGCCCTGGCTAGAAGGTATATGGCGAGATTGGCTTATGCCTTTGAATTGTCTTCCAGGGCCTCAGCTATGTCAGTGGCAATGAGACATCTAGCATGGGTCAGAGTCTCCGATATGGACATCAACCTCCAGGATAGATTGGCAAACATTTCATGCTTGGGTGATGAGCTATTTGGTGATTCTATTGAAAATGCTAACCAAAAGCTCACTGATCATGAGAAACATTGAGATACTTTGATTAAATCCAAGCCTAACTTTTCCTATCAGAGGCGTTTTTCTTCCAAACCTGCTACTCCTACTAGACCACATCAAAAGAAACAGAAACAGCATCCTCAAAAAATCCAGGCTGCAGCTCCACAGAAGCCTGGTTAAAATTTTTGATGTGCTTCTCAAGAGCATAGCAGCTGTTCCTTTATCCCAGCCTCTCTCTCAACCCATCAGAGGACAGCTTCAACTTTATTAATCTCGCTGGGAACTGATTACCACAGACCTCTGTGTACATAAGCACATAAGCATGGCCTCTGCCGAGTCAGACCATAGATCCATCATGCCCAGCAGTCCGCTCCCGCGGCGGCCCCCCAGGTCAATGACCTGTAGTGATCTATTACTCAAGAGCATTTTGTCTTGTATAGTAACCCTCTAATTGTACCCCTGGATTCCCTTACCCCTCAGGAATTCGTCCAATCCCTTTTTGAAACCCAAAACCGTACTCTGCTCAACCACCCCCTCTGGAAGCGCATTCCAGGTGTCCACCACCCTCTGGGTGAAGAAGAACTTCCTAGCATTTGTTCTAAACCTATCTCCCTTCAATTTTTTTGAGTGTCCTCTAGTTCTTGTTGCCCCCGCCAGTCTGAAGAATCTGTCTCTCTCTACCTTCACTATACCCTTCATGATTTTATAAGTTTCTATCATATCCCCTCTAAGTCTCCTCTTTTCCAGGGAAAAGAGCCCCAACTTCTCCAGCCTCTCAGCATACGAGAGGTTTTCCATGCCCTTTATCATTTTTGTCGCTCTTCTCTGGACCCTCTCGAGTATCGCCATATCTTTCTTTAGGTACGGCGACCAGTACTAACAGTTATTCGAGAGGGATACTCAATTCACTTTATCAACATTCCTCTGGATCATCTTCCAAAAGAACCTTCTTTTCATCCTCAGCAAGATGTCCCTTCTTCTTCAGGAGATAGAAACTCTTCTTCTCAATGCCATCGAGAAGGTTCCTCCAGGACAGAGGAACCGGGGGTTTTACTCCCAGTGGCGTACCAAGGGGGGGGCGTGGGGGGAGGTCCGCCCCGGGTGCCAAGCCCTGAGGGGGTGCTCCCGGTCCGGTTCTCCCCCCCCTGTGCCGGGTGTCGCGTTTGGAAACAGCCTGCAGCAAGATCGCGATGCTAGCGATCTTTGCCTGCTTCGGCTGTTTCCTCCGCCACGGTCCCGCCCCTCCTCTGATGTCAGAGGAGGGGCGGGTCCGCGGCGGAGGAAACAGCCGAAGCAAGCAAAGATCGCTGGCATCGCGCGATCTTGCTGCAGGCTGTTTCCCCAGGGAAATGAAGTGTGGAGGCCGGGGGATTAAGCAGTGCTTCGTGGTTGTGGGGCCGAGCGGTCCTTCGAGGTAGTGGGGGGGGGGGCAGCAGGCCTTCAGGGTGGGGCGGGCAGGCAGACCTTGTTGAGGGGGGGGAGACAGGCCTTCAAGGGGGACAAGCAGGACTTTGGGGGGGACAGGCCGTCGGGGGGTGCAGGCCTTTGGGGGGTACAGGCCTTCAAGGGAGGGCACAGACCTTCAAGGGGGGGACAGGCAGGCAGGCCTTCAAGGGGGGGACAGGCCTTCGGGGGGGGTGCAGGCCTTCGGGGGTGGTGCAGGCCTTCAAGGGAGGTGTAGGCCTTTGGGGGGGGGTGCAGGCCTTCAAGGGGAACAGGCAGGCAGGCCTTCAAGGGGGGGACAGGCCTTCGAGGGGGGGACCGGCCTTCGAGGGGGGATGCAGGCCTTGGGGGGGATGCAGGCCTTCGGGGGGGTGCAGGCCTTCGGGGGGGCAGGCCTTCAAGGGGGGGACAGGCCTTCAGTGGGGCAGGCCTTCAAGGGGGGGAACAGGCCTTCAGGGGTGGGATGCAGACCTTTAAGGTGAGGACAGGCCTTCAGGGGAGGGGGGGCCCTGGTGTAGAAGTACACGGAGGGAAGGGGGAGGGGTTCAAAGAGACGTGCATATGCCGGACTTTGGGTGGGAAGAAATAATGGGTCTGAAAATAGAGGAGAGAGAGATGATGGACATGGGTTTTAGGGAGAGAAGGAACAGAAAAGGAGAGAAGTTGGACACAAGGGATGGTGTGGAGGGGGGGATAGAGATACTGGTTAGAAGGGTAGTTGGAAAAAGAAAGGGAGAGATGGTGGACCCTGGGGTGGTGGGGAAGGAGGGAGAGCTGCTGGATGAAAGGGTAGTTAAGAAAAGGTGGATCTGTGGAGGGAGACAAAAAAAGGAAAGATGCCAGACATCCGGGGGAGAGAAGGGAAATGGAAGGTGAGGACAGAGATGGCAGATGGATGGTTAGCATGGAGAAAGAAGAAAGAAGGAGACCCTGGCAAGCAAGTTATCAGAAGACAACCAGAGCCTTGGACCAACAAGATTTGAAAAATAACCAGACAACAAAAAGGTAGAAAAACTAATTTTATTTTCTGTTTTGTGATTACAATATGTCAGATTTGAAATGTGTATCCTGCCAGAGCTGGTGTTAGACCACAAACGTGAGCTAGGATTTAACAGAGAGAGGAAAAGTCCTTTTTGTTTCTTTATTTTATTTACACCACAGCGTCAGTGTGGTTAGGAGAAGCCAAAGGGGGGGGTGAAAAAGCTATAAAATAAACCCACCAGGATGTTTGAAAAAAAACACCCAATTGGGCAGGAAAATCGAATCGATAAACCAATTCAATAGGCTGAATCGAATTGAAATTTTTTTTCCTGAATCTGGCAGCACTAGTTTGTGCTACTGTCTTAGACTTTAGGACCTGGGATTGGGGAGAGATGGCATCCTCAGTACTTTATAATGCAAGTGAAATGAGGATTTTGTCAGATTTTTGAAGGGTCTGCACTCTGCAGAAGAAAAATATTGTATAGGCCAGGGACATGAGACAGCAGGAAATGGGAACTTTTCTTCCTTCTATTTTTGAGAATGGAAAGGCTGAAAATGTCAGAGTTCAGTTAAAATATGTGCTTTATAAGAAAATATAATAATGTGTTTTATAAAGTTTATAGCATTGCTGGCCTACCCGGTGAGGTGTTCCTAGTGGTGGTGGTGGCAGCGTGTCAATGTGTTGAGAGGAAGAGTGATCTGGGAAATTCTGCTGAGTAAACTCCGGGCCCATTTCCACCCCCCAGTTAGTCCACTCCACTGGTTCACACACTGAGTGGGTCTTTGGGTGTTGTTCCTGGATAGTTGTTTTGGGATCTCTTCCAGTGGTTTGTCAGCATCTCCTTCTGGTCCAAGGAAGGAAACTTTATTAACCTTAGCACTGACCTACAGAATATGTTTGTAACAGCGCTGCTTGTGTGGCATTAGTCTATGTAGTGATCGAAAGAAAAAACCAGACCTTTGCACATTTTTGCACTATATGGTGGGTGTATGAGGAGATTCACATTTCCTGCACAGCTAAGTCCGTGTGAAGTTACCTTGTGCTGTATTTGACATCTAGCAAAGTCTCTGTTTGGAAGGAAAGATCTCAGCTTAAAAATGAAGTGGCCAGAAGTTATGGTAAAAGCAGATAGCGTAGCTGGTTTTAAGAAAGGTTTGGACAAATTCCTGGAGGAAAAGTCCATAGTCTGTTATTAAGACATGGGGGAAACATCTGCTTGCCCTGGATCGGTAGCATGGAATGTTGCTACTCTTTGGGTTTTGACCAGGTACTAGTGACCTGGATTGGCTTCCATGAGAATGGGTTACTGGGCATGATGGACCATTGGTCTGACCCAGTTAGGCTATTCTTATGTTATGTTCTCATCTGTAGGGGCCTTTGTTTTCACTTCTTATTTTAATGTATTTTTTTATGAGAAATTATCAGTGTTTTCTACAATGGGAACATAAATGGAAGAGAATTAATGTGTGTGGAATGGGGGGGGGGGGGTAACTAATTTCTTCAGCTAAATAATTCAATCTACCTCAACCAGACATAGGAGAACTCATGCACCATTCACACACCCTCCAACCAAAAACGTCAAAAGAAAAAAACAGTTCGACAACCTCCTAGCCATTCGAGCTGCAACACTCGACCCCCCAACTCTACAACCTATTGACCTCGACCACAAACTACAAAACCTTCAAAAAAGAAATAAAAACCTTTCTATTCAAAAAACACATAAAACCGAACTAACACAATCAGAACTGTCCCAAGCATCACCTGCAACTACTCCATATGTACTTCTGATGTCATGACAATTCAGACATAATTTATGTTATGTTTGGATTAATGATTACATATATGAGGTTCAATAAAATAAAATTTTCACTGCCTGTTTCTATTATGACCATTTATTCAGTTTCATGGTTATTACAAAAAATATTTTTTACATGGGGGGGGGGTGTCAAAAAATTATGGGCGGGGGTGCCACATACCCTAGGTACGCCACTGTTTACTCCCCAGTATTTTCTTGTTCCAAAGACGGGAAGACTTTGTCCAATCTTGGACATCAGGGGTCTCAACAAGTTTCTAGTGAAGGAAATGTTTCAGATGTTATCCCTGGCAACTTTATATCCCCTCTTAGATCGCAACAACTGGCTATGCTCCCTGGATCTGAAAGAAGCCTACACTCACATTCCTATACATCCAGCCTCCAGACGAATCCTCAGTTTCCAGGTAGCTCATCACCATTATCAATACAAAGTACTACCCTTTGCCTTATATCCTCTCCCAGAGTATTCACCAAATGCCTAGTGGTAGTGGCAGCAGCACTATGGTCTCAGAGCGTTCAAATCTTTCCTTACCTGGACAACTGGCTGATCAAGGACCTTACCTTGCAAGGGGTAACAGTAGCGACTTGCATGACAATTCTCTTCCTTCAACAGTTGGGTTTCAAAATCAATTTTCCCAAATCTCAACTTCAACCATCTCAGAAACTACAATTCATAGGAGCTCTGCTCGATACTATTCATCTCAGGACATTTCTACCAAAGCAAAGACAATTTGATTCAGCTTTGCACTCAGAATTATCTGCCATCAATCTCAGCCAGACAATTGATGGTACTCCTGGGTAGCATGGCATCCATAGTACATGTTACTCCATTTGTGAGACTTCATCTCAGTATACCTTAATGAACTCTCACATTTCAGTGGTCTCAAGCATTTGATCTACTCACTCAACAAATTAGTCACTCCTTTGCTTCAACAGTCGCTGCAGTGGTGGATGAACTCTTTCAATCTGTCCAGAGGATTTTTGTTCATACCCCTCCTCATCAGAAAAGTTATGACCATGGACTCATCCATTTACATTTGGGGAGCTCATCTGGACGGTCTTCGTAAGCAAGGTCACTGGTCTTCCCAGGACCACCTTTGTGATATAAATCTGTTGGAACTCAGAGCGATCTACAATGCTCTCAGAGCTTTTCAGCACATTGTGACCAACACCGTCCTTCTTATCTGCATGGACAATCAGGTTGCGATATATTACATAAACAAACAAGGAAGCACGGGGTCCCTTCATCTTTCTCAGGAGGCCCAGATTTGTACCTGGGCCATTGCTTGCAATATATTTCTGAAAGCTATATATATATTCAAGGGGAAAAGAATTCTCTTGCAAACTCAGCAGGTTTTTTCAATCACACAAGTGGTCACTCAGTTCTGC
The DNA here is from genome assembly GCF_902459505.1 of Geotrypetes seraphini. Classification (NCBI taxonomy): domain Eukaryota; kingdom Metazoa; phylum Chordata; class Amphibia; order Gymnophiona; family Dermophiidae; genus Geotrypetes; species Geotrypetes seraphini. Next base: position 162,834,911 of record NC_047087.1, on the reverse strand, counting down.
AGCCCTGCATCACATCTTCTCTCAGTGGGGGACTCCAGATCTGTTTACATCCCCCCACAACCACAAGATGCCCCCGTTTTGCTCTCGGTAGTACTTTCCTCACTGTCTGGAAGCGGATGCTTTTCTATTGGATTGGGCTCACAAGTTTCTCTATGCTTTTCAACCATTCCCTCTCATTCTCAAAACGCTTGTCAAGCTCAAGCAGGAGTCTGCCACTATGATCCTTATAGCTCCTTGGTGGCCCAGACAGTCCTGGTTTTCCCTGCTACTTCAACTCAGTGTAAAGGAACCAATACCTCTTCAAATTTTCCTGTCTCTTCTCACACAGAATCATGGATCTCTTCTGCATCCCAATCTTTCAGCATGGCACCTGACAGCTTGATACCTCTCAGTCTAACATTTGCTGACCTTCATCTTTATCAGCCTGTCAGACTAATCTTGGAAGCATCCAGAAAACCGTCCAAGCAGCAGTGCTACCAGAAAAAAATGGACACGGTTTTCCACCTGGAGTGTTCTTCATCATCACAAGGCTAAATCCACCTTCGTCAAGCATTGTTAAGCATAGTAAGACATTGTTAAACATTGTAAGCATTGTTAAGCATTGTAAGGCACTGTAAAGATTTGCTAAGCACTACTAAGCATCACTAAGCCTGATTTGCACGATTTCCCTGCCCCCCCACTAAACCCCCCCCCAGAGCACCACAAACACTCTTCAATACCTCCAATCCCCCCCCCCTGATAGCGCGATGGACCTGCCAAATTCGCATCGATGCACACTTCTACTCCTACTCTACCTTATCTGCATCAGAATCTGCACCATCAACTCACTACATTCTGCTCCGATCCCTATTTTCTTTTTTTTTAAAATTATTTATTTATAAATTTCAAATTAACAAATCAAGATAAATCTTGTACAGAAAGTGATTACATCAAAAGAACAAATGAAACCTCATAAATTTACATAGAAATCACCTATTTTCTACTCCTCATACCGAACGATAAAGACCAAACACCCAACATTCCCACCCCACTCACCGTACAACTACCCAGAGGTTTGCCCGCTCCCGGGCCCCCCTCAGCCCCCCCACAAATCAACCCAGCTCCACACTAAAAAACAACGATCAATAAAAAAACTAGCTTACTCCCATTACTATCCAGCTGACCATGCTCCATTCCAGACCCTTCAAGGTTTCTACCTAAACATAAGATCTATGAGAAACAAATCCATACTGATCAAAGATTGGCTGATTGAAATTAACCCTGATTTCGTTCTATTCACAGAAACCTGGCTGCTATCAGACAACGACATTATCATCAAAGACTGTCTTCCCCCAGGCTTCAAAATACTCTCCCTAGCCAGAACCTGAGGTAGGGGGAGAGGATTAGCAATTATCTTTAGAGACTCCCTGAACTGCTCCATACTCAACACCAAATCCTCCCCCAATCTAGAATTGTTATCGCTATCTATATCCGCAAAGTCCCTATCCTCCTCCCTAACAACTACTTTGTTTTATGTCCCACCAAAAAAATGGAGCCTAGCCAAAGAAGACTTTGCTGAATTAGTACTCACTAGCTCATTAATAAGCCCATACAACCTACTATGCGGAGATATCAACATCCACCTAGAGCAAACAGACCAGCCAGAAACATCAGATCTCTGGCTACTTATCTCACAACTAGGCTATTTCACATCCCCTCCAGTCATAACCCATCAAAAAGGCCATCAGTTAGACTTGGTGACATTCTCCTCCAAAGAACCAACCAATCCCAAAATCTGCTGGAAACAAGACAACTGGACAGACTCCCTATGGTCTGATCACAGACTATGTAACTTTACTATCAACTGCCAACAAAAGACCAACATAAATTATAAAACAAGAAACAAAAAAACTCACACGACCAGAGGCAAGATAGACCCGGCCGAATTCTGGTCCCACTATGAGATTATCGCAAACCAAAACGAAGAAACGGATCAATTCATGACCTCTTGGACTAAAGACAGCACAAACATCCTAAATGAAATAGCCCCCATTAAAACCCACAGAATAAGAACCGCAAACCTAGAGGGATGGTTCGACCCAGAACTGCTACTGGTAAAGAGAGACCTAAGAAAATCAGAAAGACTCTGGATTAAACATGGTACTCAAGAGCACAGAATTGCCTGGAGAACAAAAGTAAAAAATTACAAAAACCTCACCTATGAAAAGCGAAAAAATTTCTACGCTCAAAAAATTGGAAACATCTCTACCAACAGTAGTAGCCTTTTAAAACTAGTCAACGACCTATACAATCTCGAAACACTCACCAACGTCCGAGAAGAATCTACACTAACCGCAAACACCCAAGCAGATTTCTTTAACTACAAGATACAAAAACTAAAAGCATCGATAACCCCCCCAGCCAACCCCCCCGGGCACTTTCCAATTCTCCTTGACACCGACATAACCAAACCCGACCTAGGATCCAGAACCGATCTAAATTGGAACCACTTCACAACCGCAGACTGGCAAACTTTTAACAAATACTACAACAAATACACCAATTCCCATTGCAGATTAGACACCTGCCTCCCAAACGTAATGAAAACTGCCCCGCTCCTCTTCAGAGCCAAATTGCTGACATGGATAAACTTTTTACTATCCACAGGAAATTTCCCAATAGAGCAAGGCCAGATCATGATAACTCCTATCATAAAAAACACAAAAGAACCATCTAACGCCCCATCTAATTACAGACCCATCGCCAACATTCCGCTAGTCACCAAAATAGCAGAAGGGATGGTAAATGCTGAACTCTCTACATATCCATATTGGACAAAAAAAAAAATTTCTGGGGCCGCACAAACACTAACACTAGCTGATGAGCAAAAAAAAGGTTGAGCAGGTCCCAAATTTGCAATCACTAATATAGAAGATGTACATATCTAATAATAAACCTTCATTAAAAGGACACTGTGGAGAGGAACCCAAAAAAGCAGTAATGCTTATCCTAAGTGATCCTCCACGTGCACCGCTGACAGTGGGAGCAGCCACAGGCTTCCACATCCCCACTCTGATGAGCAGGGATGCATGCTCCTTGTTCTCCCATTCACTTTCTATTACAGCTACGGTGAGCCTCTTCAGAGGTGAGCCTCATCAGAGCGGGGATGCTGAATCAGCTGTCAGGAGCGCATGTGGAGGATCGTTTAATCAGGGTAAATATTACTGCTTTTTTGGGCCTCCCACTTTGAGCTTAGGCTCCCTCAAAATGAACATCTCCCCTGTTGTAGCTAGTAGGGATCCACAAGCCTCACCAACTGACAGCCACCTCTTCCCCCTCCAACTTCCAAAGTTCTGCAGCTGGCAGCAACATTGCAGAGCTGTTGCCTTCCCTCCTCCCTGCCCCCCCCCCCCTTTGGCTTTCATGCATGCATGAAAGCAGGGGCAGCTTGAGGATGTTGCCATTGGTTGCAAAGCTTGGAGATTTTGAGTTGCCAGACTGGAGGAAGATGTCTTCAGTTGGCAGGGCTTGGGAATCCCCACTAGCTCAAGTATTTATAAATTTCACTCAGGCAGGGAGAAACTTTGGTGCCCATCCACTAATTTTGGGCTCCAGTCCCTCCTCAAAATCAGCTGTATATGACTATGCCACTGAATACAAAAATAATTGTGATGCACATATCCCAAAGCTAACATATTCCAGTTAATAAATTCAAAATAAAACAATTTTTTCTACCTTGTTGTCTGGATGTTTTGTTTTTTTCCATCATGGTCCCAGTTTCTCTATCTTCAACTAATTCTCTTTCCAGTGTCTGCGGTCTATTTTTTCTCCTCTTCTCTCGTTCCATTTCCTTCTTATGCCTGTCCAAAGTATTGATTTTTCTTTTTCAGCTTTCTTAACTTTTCAGCTTTTTTAACTTTTCTGTCCACTCAAATCTTGCTTTTTTTCTCACCCTTCTTTTAAAATGTTGAGTTACCTCTCAATTTTCCATCTTCTCTCAGTCCCTAGCTCTCCCATTTTCCATCTCACTCCTTTCACAGCCTTATTCCTCTCTATCTACTCTCCATTACTACATTTCTACCACTGTACTCACTTGCTCTCTCACTCATCTTGTCATCTCCCTTTTGACCTCATCCACATGGCTCACCACTTTAAGAATCTACCTCCCTCTCTCCTCTGGTCAGGCTATAACTCCCTGTCCCTTTCTTTCCATCTCCTAGCATCTTCTTATCCCAGCTCTCTTCCCTCCTGCCCTCCCATGGGTCCATCTCTGCTCATCTATCCCCATGATCCAACATTTTGCTCCCTCTCTTTTCTGTTTTTCTTCTTCCCTCCTCCTTTGATGCTGAACAATGAAATGGAGGGAAAAAAAAGAGATGCTGCATCTCTCTGTCTTCCATCCACAGGCCTAACATTTCTCTCTCCCTACCTTCCATCCCAAGATCCAACTTCTCTCCCTTTCTCTTCCCAACTTCCCTATCCCATCTCTCCCCCTGCCTGCCTGCCTCCCTTTTCCAGGTCCATTTCTCCCTTTCTCTTCCCAATAGTTCTCCCTTCAAGTATCTCTTTTCCTCTTCCTCTACACCACCCAGGTCCAAATTCTCAGACCATTGCCCACCATTTCTGTTTTTGGCCCCATAAGCTCTCCCCCCATGCCCAATCTAGAACTTCTTTTAATACAAGTCCAGGAAGCTTCCTCAGCCCAGTATGTTCTCCCCCTTCTCTCCGCGCCCATGCATCTCTACCTCACTCCTCTCCCACCATCATGTCGAATAATCCTCTGCCCAACAGTTCATCTCCCCATGTGCACCATCTCTTTCCCTAGACAGACACCCAATTCTCCCTTTCTATTTTCTCCCTCACCTCAGCATCTCTTTCCCTTACTCCCTCCATTCTATCATCCTATGGCTCATGCTCCCCTCCCTCCTAAGTTAAAAAAAATACCACATAACTTGTAGAAGTGGATTTTACACAACAGCAGGTCCTCTTTCATGTTTAAGCATGGAATAAATCAGCATTGAGATTTTGCTTGAGCAGTACTGTAAAAAGCCCTTGTTTCTGTTGTTAATTGTGCAAGGCATGGTACTTTGTATTTTGGGGAACCATTATATCTTGTAATCTAATATGTGATAAATATAAAGAAACCAAGCAAATTCGGCTAGTAATATAGGGAGAGGACACCTCTCACCATAAACTCGGGAGAGAAGGAGATGGAAGAAAAATCTTATTGTGACTCTGTTTCATTCAATATCCACAGATTTCCATATTTGTGGATATTGAATGAAACAGAGTCACAATAAGATTTTTCTTCCATCTCCTCTCCTGAGTTTATGGTGAGAGATGTCCTCCTCTCCCCATATTACTAGCCAAATTTGCTTGGTTTCTATTTAAGTTTGCAGTAGTTTCAGGTTGTTTTTTTTTGCCTTTGTGGTAAGTATAAAGAGCCTTCCCTATATATTTATTTAACCATTATTTAAATTGTAACTTTTCCCCTATATTTTCCTTTTGTTTCCAGTTTTGTCAAATTTGTCATTAACCTTGTTAGTATTATCTTTTATGATTTTGTTTTTATATTGTAATTTTATCATTATGTACATCGCTTCGAATTTAGATGAAGCGATTAATCAAATCTGTATTAAACTTGATTGTGGAAAATCTTTGTTCATGGCAAGTTGTTATTCCTGGTATCATAAGTACCTTCCTGTTGGTGTTGTCTTGGCAGGTCCAGCATTGGGCTCCCTTGCTGCAGTCCTCCGCGTGCCGTGTTGGTTCCTCGCGAGCGATTCCATCTGCTTCGAAAGCCTTCGCACATTCCCTTCTTTCTTTGCCTTTGGCTCCCTTGCTGCAATCCTCCGCGTGCGTCAGCTCCTCGCGTGCGATTCATGGCTGCTTCAAAAGCATTCTCTTCGACGTCATGACGTCAGAGGGAACGCTTCTGACACAGCCACAGATCACACGGGAGGAGCCAACGCCGCATGCAGAGGATTGCAGCAAGGGAGCCGACCATAAAATAAACACTCGCCGGGAGGCAAAGAAGAAAGGGAATGCAAGAAGGCTTTTGAAGCAGCTGTGAATCGCTTGCAAGGAGCCGGCCAGAAAACTAAATACCCACTGGAGAGAGTCACAGAGGAAGGGAGGGAGAAGCTTGGGCCGCACGAAACTCCTTGCTGGGTCGCGGGTTGGACACCCCTGCATTATATGAAACTAGGGAGTCCCACATGTGAGAATATGCTGCCTGCTTGTCCTGGGATAAACCACAGTTACTTACTGTTAACAGGTGTTAACCAGGGACAGCAGGCAGATATTCTCACAACCTACCCTCCCCTGGTTGGCTTCTTAGTTTGCTTAACAAACTGAGCTGCAACTAGCTTTGGGTGGGAAGGCACTCGCGCATGCACGCTGCAGGCAGTTTCTTTCTCAAGTTCTTAAAGTTGCGCTGCACTTTTAAAGCTATCCGTACCAGGGCTCCGTGGATGACATCACCCACATGTGAGAATATATACTGGCTGTCCCTGGATAACACCTGTTATATAATTAACTATGCTTTCTAACCCTACGGCAATATCGCTCACAAACATATTGAACAGAATCAGCACCAGCATTGATCCCTGAGGCACTCCACTACTCACATTTCCCTCCTCTGAGCAAATTCCATTAACCTCTGTCCACCAATCAGTTTCTAATCCAGTTCACCACTTTGGATCCTAACTTCAGACAGTCAAATTTGTTCAAGAGCCTCCTATGAGGAACCATGTGAAAGGCTTTGCTGAAAACTAAGTAAATTATATCTAGCACACTTCAATGATTCAAAACAATTATAGGTGTCTAACCAGAGTACGATATTGTGTTTACATGTAATTTGTTTAGGGATCTATAGCAGCTTCACTTGTTCTTTTTTATTTTTTTATAGTTTTAATTAAAGTTTTAGGTATACATTCAACATCACAACAGCAAACTATGACAACAGCAGAACCAGAAAGGTGTTACATGTTGATCCTTCACAAAGACCTAAATGATCCAAACCCCGCACCAAAGACCCCCCTGTCCGTCCCCCCTCCCCCCCCCACACACACACCAGTATCAAAAGTTCAATAGCAAACTTCTAGCTCTATGGGACAGTCCCTCCCAAACAGGAGCCTAAATTCTGCGAAACTTCCTCCAGGGACCAGGACCACTCCATCGAACATCCAGATAATCAAATTTTAACAAAGTAAAACACTTCATTTCTCCACATGGTAACAGTGGGCTCTTCAGCCTGACGCCACAATAGAATACATTTCCGGGCCAGTAAAGAGGCTTTCTGCAGTAACAAATTTCCCCCTCTTGACAAACCCAGGGTGACAACCTGAGAAAAGAGCAGAACATCCGCCCTCAATAGAATCCGCTTACACAATACAGTTTGTAAATATAGCGAAACAAAAGACCAGACTGTCTGGATACGGTCACAAGACCAAAACATGTGAAGTAAACCAGCAGGGGTGGACTGGCACTTAGGACACCGAGCATGAGAGGCATACCCAGAAATGTAAATCCGGTAAGGAGACACATGGAATCACAGAAAAAACTTAAAGTGCTGCTCCTGCAGCACTATGGAATGGGACAGCCGAGGAAGATGTTTCATAAGAAGACGAATACTATCCCCTGTAACCTGTTCAGAAGAGGAAAGATCCTGGTTCCACACAGCAACTACAACCTCATAGTCCCAAGGGGTATTAAAGCTACCCAAACTGGCTTGATGGAAGGATAAACTGATCCGGATCGATCTGGACAAAGTCAAGGTCTCGCACACCATGTCCACCTTGTCTTCATTCAAAGTAGCAGCATCCAAAGATAAAAGATAATGGGACACCTGGGGTAAAAGAGCTAGTCTCTAGCCTCCAAGTGACCCCCCGCCTGTAGATCCTGGAAAGAACGTGGCACTCCCTCTGCGGACACTAAATCACAGACATAGCAAAGTCCCCTAGCACTCCAGCGCTGCAGGTTAAGTTTAGAAGTGTCAAGATCCAGGTTTCGGTTACCCCACAGAGGCAGCAGAATCGTGGAGGTAAAAGGCAAAACGCATATGTTTGTTTACACAGCCATTACCAACATTGTCGCATAGATCTCAGCAAAGGATGACTCCTAGTTGGAAAAATCCAATAAGGGTGCTTAGCATGAAGATAATACAGCAGGGGAGTGAGAGCCATCAGTTGCTGCTCCAGAGATACGGGTGTGTAAAACTGTGTGTTCTGTATCCAGTCCACCAGGTATCGAAGAAGACAGGCAATGTTGTATCTCCTCAAATCCGGCAGTGCCAGTCCCTCTCGCCCCACAGATAGAGATAATTGAGCTAAAGTCATATGGGGTTTTCTGTTCTTCCAAAGATATTTAAATCCTTATTAGTAATATACAGAGGAAAAGTCTGCAACACATATACCCACTTAGGGAACAAGACCATTTTGTAAAGGGCAATATGACCCCTCAAGGACAGAGGAAAGCGAGACCAAAGACCCAAAAGATCCCTCATCCTGCCCAGTAACACAGTAAAATTTTTCTTGTAGGCCTGAGATAAATTGCCAGTGATATATACCCCCAAATATTTATGTTTGTGTGCCACCTTTCACAAGGGGAAGGGAAGTGTCCAGTCTGCATAATCATACCCAATTGCCATGGCCTCCGATTTGTCCAAGTTTAATTTCAAGCCGGACACCCGCCCATGAGTACCAACAAACTGCAGCACCCTCTGAAGAGACCGACCAGGCTGAGTCAAAAGGAGCAAAATATCATCTGTGAATGCCAGGCAAAGTACCTCTTCCCGCCCCACAGACAGCTCCGAAAGCAACCCATCCTCACAAATCTGCCGCAATAAAGGCTCCAAATATAAAATAAACAATAAAGGGGAAAGAGGACAACAGATACTCCCAATCCACACAATCAAATGCTTTACTAGCATCCAGACTAATCAGGAGGCCCGGAAGGGAATGAGACGCGCTATGGCCCAGGGTCGCCATCACCTTCCGAACGTTCCAAACCACCTGTCTCTCCCGTACAAACCCAACCTGGTCCGAATGAATCAGATTAGGCAGAAAACCAGATAAGCGGTTAGCCAAAATTTTAGCCAGGAGTTTTAAGTTTGTAGTTAATCAATGAAATCAGTTGAAAGGATTCAACATAAGCCGGATTTTTCTCGGGCTTGGGGGATCAACACAATGTGGGCCCGGTTAACATGAGCGGGCAAGGTCCCGTTAGACACCACCCGATCAAAATAGGCCTCCAAAGAACCAACTATACGTTCCAACAAGATTTTATAAAATTCAGAGGAAAGACCATTGGGTCCAGGGGCCTTAGAAAGTGGGGAATCCTTTATAACCTGCCTGATTTCCAAAGCCTTTAGAGGAGCATGCAAAAACTCCCAAAACCCCAGGCAAGTGTAAAGAGTCCAAGTAAGAAGCCAAATCTTCCAGGGATGAAGGCCTTCTAGAAAAAAAACGCACTCCCCTTTCAAACCCTCCCCCCCCCCGGTTCAAAGAAGTAAAACAGACAAAATTATACGATGGCCTCTTGGCCACTCGAGCCGCGAGACTGGATAACCAGATCTCTAACCTTTTGATAACCACCCCAGACTATAAGTTATTCAGAAAAGAAATAAAGACTATACTCTTCAAGAAATTCCTGAAACAACCCTAACTTCACTTACTCCCCCTCCACCCCCTCCCTTCTCCCAACTCACTGAAACTACTTGACCCTCTCTGTACACCTCTACTCCATTTTTTACTTCTTGACAAATGACCTTATTGCTTACAATTCTACAACTTTTCTTCTCTACTCTAGAAATGACATTTGTTCTTCCATTGTAACCCCATTAATAAATCTTTTGTAAGTTCCCGTTCTTTCTAGCAAAGGATGAGGAATTTCGTACATTCCTGCAGGCTCGCTGGAAGGATTTCTCTAATGATAACGCCCAACATATGGATGATCCTTTCTTGTTTTGGGAGACCGCTAAGATGGTACTTCGGGACAAATAATTTATTTTATGAGTGCCCGCAACAAACGTATTCATAGGGGCACCATTAACTTGGAACGGGCTTTGCGAGTGGCAAAGCGGTCGTTTCAATCGAATCCCTCGCGGGAGGCTCGAGAACGCTATTTGTCTACCCAAGAGGCTTTAAATTCGTTACTCCACTCCCGTTCTCAAAAATGGGTGGCTTTCCATAAACATCGCTTTCACCGCTTTGGAAATAAGCCTGGGCGCCTTATGGCACGAATAGTGAAAGCAGAGACTGGACGGAAACCGATCCTGTCTCTTCGGACCCAGGGTGGGGGTGTGGTGACCGATACGACTGCCATTTCCTTGGTTCTCTTTGACTTTTTTAGTCAGTTATATGAAGCTCCTGAGGATGTTTCTCCAAATTTATTGTCGGACTATCTTCAGTCCTCTGGCCTCCCTCGATTGCCGGGGGATGTAGTGTCTTCCCTCAATAGTCTGCTTCGAGCGGCTGAATTGAACTCTGCAATCAAAGCTCTTCCCTCTGGTATGGTGCCGGGCCCGGATGGCTTTGCGGGAGACTTTTATCGCATTCTTTCTTCCCATATCGGTGGTCCTTTACTGGCTTACTTCAACGCTGCTATTACTCTGGGTTCTTTTCCGCGTTACGCTGAGGCTTTGATCACTTTACTGTTAAAGCCTGGCAAGGAGGCTGATTCCCCGGGCTCTTACCGTCCCATCTCATTGATTAATGTAGATCTCAAGCTCTTTGCTCGCATATTGGCCGATTGTCTTGCCTCTCACCTCCCTAAGCTTGTTCATGATGATCAGGTCGGGTTTGTCCGGGGACGCCAATCAGTTTGTAATGTCCGCAAAGTTCTTTTTGCCCTTGCTCACTGTCATTCTCATCAGATCCCGGCTTTGTTTGTCAGTTTAGATGCATCTAAGGCATTTGATAGTGTCCACTGGTCCTTTTTGTTTCGTACTTTGGAACATATTGGGTTGGGGGGCTTTTACCTTCAGGCGATCCACTCTCTTTATTCTAACCCGAGAGCTTCGCTTCTAATCAATGGGACACGCACGGATTCCTTCCCCATCCTTCGTGGTACTCGGCAGGGTTGCCCCCTTTCTGTTTCTTCTCTCTTTAGAATCCTTGCTTTGCACTCTTCGGGGTTTGCGGCAGTTCAGGGCCTCTGTGTTGATGGGGTGGAGTTAAAGACCTTAGCCTTTGCAGATGACATGTTTTTGATTCTTACCAGGCCCGAGGATTCTTTACCGAAGGCTTTGGACCTCATTTCAGAATTTAGTTTTTACTCTGGCTTGTCTCTTAATCTGGATAAGTCCTTTGCCATGCCTTTTCCCCCTGAGTTGTCTGCTAATTGGAGGGGTGTCTTTCCTCTTCGGTAGGCTGACACCTCTTTGAAATATTTGGGTGTCTCTATTCCGCAGGATTTAAGTAGTCTGTATCGCTTGAACGTGGAACCGTTGTTTAGGGCTCTTCAGAATAAACTACAGTTGTGGGGAACTCTTCCTTTTACACTTTTTGGTAGGGCTCATCTTTATAACATGCTGATTGTCCCCTGTTGGCTCTATGTTTTTCAGGTTCTTCCTCTTTATTTGACCTCTTGAGATGAACGCCGCCTCACGAGCTTGGTTCAGCGATTTCCCATTTATAGGGAAGCGACCTCGCTTGCCCTATAAATGGGCGTCGTCACCGTGGTACAAGGGGGGCTTGGGGTTATTGAACATTCGATACCTGACTATTGGATGTGGCATGCACCAAGTCAATGATTTCTTCAGGGGTACTTCAGAGTTTTCTAATACTTTTTTGGAGCTTTCCTATTTCCGCTCTATTCACTTTAGCGCATATCTTCATTCTCTTCCTTCTCTCTTGCCTGAATCTCTCTCTATGAAGGTGCTTCACCGTCCCTTGCTGAAGGTTTGGCACTGGCTCTGTAAATACCATACTCTATCTGCTTCTGTTACTCCTTTTCTGCCTATCCGTTTTAATAGTTCCTTTTTGCCTGGGATTGATGGCCTCAGTTTTGCTCAGTGGGAAGCAAGGGGTATTCATTATGTGTTTCAAGTGGTTGCTGATGATGGTGCCCTGAAGCCTTTTGCACAGTTGCGTGATGAGTTTGATCTCCCCTCCACTGACTATTTTGCTTACATGCAACTTCATTATATTTCCTCTTTACCCTCTTCTTCTTTGCAAGCTTCATGTCATGAAATGCTGTCTACAGCTTTTACCATCGGCTCCCAACTTCCTGTTCCCCTCAAATTCAATCATCGCCACTTGAAGGATGAATCCCCCTTGTTTGATCATTTAAAACTGCGAGATGCTTGGGCTTGTGATCTTGCGGTGGAATTGTCTGATGATGTGCTTTTACAGGTTGCCTACATTTCGAAAATATACTACTTTTTGGGAGCAACACTACAAGTTGGTCTTCCGTTTGTACATTTCTCCTAAGAGGGCATATCTATCCAGATTGTGTGAGTCTGCTACTTGTCCTCGCTGTCAAGCTCCGGAAGCGGGCTTGGGACATATGTTTTGGACTTGCCCTAATGTTCAAGCTTTTTGGACTGCTGTTTTTGTTTTTGTGGAGAGCATTTGGAAAATTACCATTCGTCGCTCCCCTTTGCTCTTATTTGGAGTTGTTCCCCACTATTTCCCTCGTACAAGGGGAGTTGCAATGGCTTGAAGCCGATGCTCCGGACTATTCCCTTTGGCGCTGTAAGATGAATACTCTCCTGATGTGGGAAAGGAGGGATGTGACGGACCTTTCTTCTTTCTCAGGCCGCATCTTTCAGCGCACTTGGGAACCGTTTTGGACAACTATGACTCCACTGGCTCGCAGTCGTTTGCTTAACTGTTGACTCGTTGTTTCTATTCCATTTTGTTGCACTTGGCATACCTGTCTAATTTTGTGTTTTTCATTGGTAATTTTATGCTTGAAAGGAGGACCTGGGGGGATGGGGATTTTTTTGGGTGGGTTGGGGATGGGGGAGGGTTATTGGGTTTTGTAATTTGAAAATGTTGAGCTTGTCTACACTTTGATTGTTATCCTATTTATAGTCAAATGTATTTTATTGAGCAAACAAGTGTTTTTGTTTGCTCAATAAAATACATTTGACTATAAATCTTTTGTAATCCACCTTGAACCGCAAGGTAATGGCGGAATAGAAATCTCTAATGTAATGTAACGTAAAATGGCGAGAAAAAATATCAGCGTGATGATCCCAGTCCATGATGAAAGAATTATGCTGCAAAAGCCCCTTACAAAAGTGGGGACCCTGCCAGGGATGAACTAAGCGGGCCAACAATTTACCAGAATGATTCCCATATCTATAAAAACAATGTCTGTAAAATTGAAGGGACTTCAATGTGTGCTCATGAAGTTTAATCTGTAAGGCCACCTGAGACACCTAAAGATAATCTCTATCCACTAGAGACTCCTGGAAGCAATCCATTGACACTTACAGGCTTCAAAATTATGCTGCAAATAGAGTAATTCCCGCGAATGTTCCTTCCGCTTCCAAGCCAAATATGCAATAGTTTCCCCACAGAGGATTGCCTTGGCAGCCTCCCACAAAAGCGCTGGGTCCAACACAGAAGGAGCATTATCCTGCAAATATTGATCCCATTTCTGAAGAAGATATTCCCAGTAACGGGGGTCCCAATAAAGATAACGAGGAAACTTCCACTGACCAGGCGCTGTCCCCATTTGGACACCCTGAATCTCCACCAAACACTAAAGCATGATCAGAGACGGTTCGGGTACCAATTTCCGCCCGAAACACCTGGGGAAAAAAAGAGGAAGATACCAGTACATAATCTATCCTGGACATAGTAGGATGAGCTCAGGCTAAATGAGTAAAATCCTTATCCATAGGATGATAAAGACACCATACATCCACCAAATCCAAGACCCGAAAAAACTGGGCAAAGCCATGCGCCGGTCTGTGATCTGTAGGGGAAGCCCCCCCAAACGATCCATATCCAGGTTGAGGACCACATTGAAGTCACCAAACAGTAGAAAGGGGAGATGTGGAAAGGTGGCACACAAACCAATAAGCTGTTGAAAAAATTACATGTTAAAGACATTTGGGGCATAAATATTAGCAATCACTATTTCTTGCTCCTGCACCTCCAAATGAAGGAACAAGAACCGCCCCCCCCCCCCCCCCCCGATTTTTAACAACCTTATGAATAGTATAAGGAAGAAATCTGCTTAAGAGGATCGCCACTCCTGCACTATGAGTAGTGCCCGAAGAATAGTAGACTGCCTTGACCCAACCCCGAGCCAATTTATCATGCTTACTATCAGATAAATGTGTCTCCTGGAGACAAGTAATATTCATATGTTGTTTCTTTAATAACTGTAAATTTTTTTGAGTGCTTTACCGGTGAATTAATGCCCACCACATTCCATGAGCAGGCCTGCAAGGTGGACTCACCCAGTATACCACAGACTAAAGGCTGATACCAAGATGAGCACCCAGGGATCCTGCGCCCTGTCCTCTCTAGACCCCCAAAGACCAAAAAGGAACCCCACTAATCCCACCAAATAAACCTAACCCTGACACTGGAGTGCAGAGCCTTCCCCTTCCATAACCCCCAAAACCCAAACCAATAGGGTCCCCCACTTCACAGCAAACGTCCCAATCCTCTCCCCTGTGCAACGTAACAAGTAACCAGATAACCAGTGTACAGAACCCCCCACCATCCAGAACTCCGCCACCCCACTCAGTACATTCCAGTCCTGCAACCCCCAGACAGACCCCCAAATTGGTCAACCACCAATAGGCACCATAGGCAGGCAGCCCCAACTCACACCAGGCAAATAAACCATTTATTCATCACCACAAACCAAACAAATCAGGTTTCATGAGTCCCCTGCTGAAACGTCCCCACATCCCTGTTGTGGGCGGCGATCTGCCGACGGGATAATGATGCCCAGCGTGTTAACAAAAGTGAGGGCCTCAGCTGGGGAGTCGAAGATCTGCATTCTACCCTCTCGCTAAATCCAGAGACGTGCTGGTTACTTGTTCTATTTAACCAGCAGTAGTTATACTGGTGTTCTAGGTCCCAGTCTAATATTTTTTTGTGCTGCCTAGTGTTCTTGTCGCTTGATTTATATGACAGGTTTGCTATATATATGCTGAGCTGTGATTTTTTTTTTCCCAGTTTTATCTTTCAGTGTGCTTGGTAAGAGAGTTTTTTTTAAATTGCTATTGCTCAGATGACATCAGAACCAGAATATTTTTGCATGGTTATTGCCAAGGAGAAATGTCTTACCTGCTGTTGAGGGGAGACTGGAATTTTGTGGATGCAGAACATGTTTACTTTTAACTCTCAAAAACTGCTACACTGTTAGATCAAAATATCCTTGAAATATTTAAGGTAGTTTTACAAAATTAACTACAGTATATTTTGTTTTCATTGTTCATGTTTGTAAATATTATATCAATTTTTGTTACATTACACAATTTTTATTCTAGGTTATGCATTCAACTTTAAATATTTATATGAATCAGAGAGACAGCAGTTTCATTTATTAATAGAAAATTTTATAATCTGTGCTGTATTCTTCTGTCTTCACCCAGCTACTTCATCATATCAGACTGCCAAAATTTTAGGCAGAGAACAATGTGGTATCAAATGTGTAAGTGCTGAGAAAAACAAGGATTAGTCCAAGATTTGTACATAATGTGGCAAAATTATATAACTGTTAAGTATTCTTATTAACCTAAATTAAATATATGAATTTTTTAAAGTATACATACATACCAACTTCCTTTCTTTCCACAAATGAAGTATTGTTTTTCTAGGAGAAAGCTCACATCTAGTCCTGGCCCCACCCCCCAGTTTTACTTTGATTTTGCCTTAAATTAGATGCGAGATGGGGAGGAAGGTGATGAAGAGATGCTAAGGGAAAGATGATTGCCATCAGACTCTACTGGATTAAGTTTCATATACTTATCCAGAGCAAAAACACAAACAAGGTCCACCGAGATAGTTCCACAAAAACAACAGCAAAGCAAAAAAACAAAAAGCATGTAAAACAATCTTGATATACAATTTATTTGAATAATGGTGTAGAGATGTGTGCAATAAAATGTACAGTAAAATGTATAATAACAAAGGACACAATGTAACTGTGGCATAAACCCAACATAGGGCCATGTTTCGGTTGAAACGATGACCTTCTTCCGGGTTCTTAAAATGAACAATGTTATAAAACACGAATAAAAAAAAGTATATATATGAGGGTCATTTCATAAATAATGCACAGATTGACAACATTGGGGAGCGGATGATGCAATTGCAGTAAACCTTCAGGGCTTGAAGCAGCAGGACATGTGCTTAGGAGCTCAGTAGTGTACATAGTGTGGCTGTGACGTGTGGGAAATGGAGGCTGCAGGTGTCTCGGATACTGTGTCTGTTGACGATCAGAGGTCGTACATTAAGATTGAAACTCTATGTAGCAAAAACCCAACAAATTCACAGTGTGTTACAAGAAGTTTGTGGTGAGTTAACAGTGGACTGAAGTAGTTTCTCGGTGGGCAACTCATTTTCGGAGTGATCGTGTTAGCATAGATGATGATGCAAGACCAGGAAGGATGAAATCAACAACTGATGAACAATGTGTGAAACTCATGACTGATGCTCTTGAACAAGATCGTTGTGCAACATGTGAGGAACTTTCTGAAACCACAAAGATTCCACCGACATCAGTATATTGAATTCTGACAAATGATTTAAAAAAAAGAGAAAAATTTCTGCACGATGGGTCTCCCACTTCTTGACTGCTATAGAAGCAAAATTTAACAGTATTACTTATGTGTTCATGAAAGGAGAATTTATCATCAATAATGACACCAAGTATTTTTAACGATGTTACTAAATCCAGTTGAATGTTGTTAATGGTGAAGGGAGTACTCAAGATTATGCCGTTTCCACGGGAAAAGTAAAGCTTTTGTTTTTTGTATATTTAAAGCTAGCATGTTGGAATTAAGCGATCGACCTATTGGGCACCCATGGTCTACGTGTTCCACAATTTTATTTTTATAATTGGTTCCTCCGTTTTGCCCGACACTGAAGTCAGGCGTACCGGTCTATAATTTCCCAGATCTCCCCTGGAACCATTTTTATAAATAGGTGTAACATTGGCTACCCTCTATTGGTCAGGTACGAGCCTAAATTTGGCTTCCAGAACCTCCCTACTACACTTCCCTATGTCATTGTACCAAGACAGCAGGTTTCTCCCCAGTACTGTCTAAAATCGTATCTAAGTGACGTTTGAGGTCTGCCACCTTCGCACCAGGCAGGCAAGTAATTAAGCAATCCTCACGTCCACCAGCCACCCAGCAATCTACATGCCTAATGATCAAATCTCCCACTATAACGGCTGTCTTAACCCTTCCCTCTTAGGCAGAAGCCCCTAGAGAGACATCCACAGTGAAAAAGAACATTGCATCCCCTGGTGGGCAGGTCCTGGCTACAGGGTTGCCTTTACTTCACCAGTGTGATGCTCTCCTTTTAGAAGACCTCCCTCCGAGTGAGCTGTTTATATATATCAGCTGGGCTTTTATTTCTGGTGTAAGCTGTTTTTTATCCCATCTAGGTAAGCCATCGTTTTTATTAATGTTTTTATTATTATATGTCTTTACCATATAGTTGTTTTAGAGTTCTAAATTTTATTGATTTGAAAAATATTTAACAAATCCACAGAAGAGAACATACGCTTTAAAAAAAAAAAAAAAAGCTCGTAAATTCAAACATAACCAACCATAGCATAGGTTATTTGAAATGTCACATAAACTATGTTATAAAAACACCCAATCCCACCCACCCCATATCCCTAATGCAGAGAGTGACACACATACCAACATTAACACATTACATTACATTAGGGACTTCTATTCCGCCTATACCTTGCAGTTCAAGGCGGATTACAAAAGAGCTAACTGGACATTTCCAGTGAAGTTACAACAGTTATGGGTTGTTTTTTTTGGTTACAAGGGAGGAGAGGTAGCTGGATTAATTCCAGAAGAACTTGCAAATTGGATATTAAATTGACTGTACGTTACTGTGTGATATAACAAATAGATTACAGTTAGAGTACAAATAAGATTACGTTACATTTCAGGGATCTGAATACTTGGTTGGTGTTTTGGGGAGGAAGAGATTATTTAAGTGGAGGTTTTGGGGGAGAATTTATCTAGGAGGAGGGGGGAAGGGTTGGGTTAAGATATCTGGATAAATTTTTTGAAAAGTAGGGTTTTGATTTCTTTTCGAAAAGTTTTGAAGTCGCCCGTTGCCGTCAACAGGTTGGAGATGGAGTGGTTAAGTTTTGCTGCTTGCGTCGCCAGAAGGTTATCAAACATCTTTTTGCGCTGAGTGCCCTTGAGTGGAGGGAAGGCAAAAGGGTTCGGAGTTCTTCTTTGTCTTGAGGTGAGGATCTGGTTTAGGCGGTTGTTTAGATAGGGGGGGCGGAGCTGTTTAATGCTTTGAATAATAGACAGTAGAATTTGAATTGAATTTGTGCTTGCATAGGTAGCCAGTGAGAGTCTAGGAAGGCAGTTGTAATATGATCATATTTTCTCAGGGAGTAGATCAGTCTGAGGGCAGTGCTTTGTATAGTCTGAAGTTGTTTTATCATGTTGGCAGGACAAGGTAGAAAGAGGGAATTGCAATAGTCCAGTAGACCTAAGACTAGGGATTGGACAATTAGCCTGAATTGTGCTGGGTCGAAGAATTTTCTTATTTTACGTACATTTCTCATAATTAAAAAAGCTTTCTGGGATGTTTTATTGATTTGGGACTGCATTGTGCAGCATCTGTCTATCGTTACTCCTAGGAGTTTGAGTTCGGGCTGTATTGGGTATTTGGTGTTTTTAATTTTCAGTTCTGTAATGGTGGGAGTTTTGGCCTTTTCAAGCAGAAGGAATTTTGTTTTATCTGAGTTTAATTTCAGTTTGTGGTCTACCATCCATTTTTCCACTGCATCTAGGGTTATTTCCAGTTTTGCTGTAGTGGTGGGCTCTGATGGGTCGAAGGGGAGGAGTATGGTGATGTTGTCTGCGTAGCTGAAGGATGTAACATTTAAGTTATCTAAAGTGGCTCCAAGGGAGGAAATAAAGAGGTTGAAGAGTGTAGGTGATAGAGGTGATCCTTGTGGAACTCCGCATGGGTTGGACCATGATTCTGATTTGATATTATTGGACTTTACCCTGTAGGTTCTTGATTTGAGGAATCCTTGGAACCAATTGTAGACCTTGCCTGAGATCCCAATGGCGTCAAGTATCTGTAGCAGTATGGAGTGGTCGACCAGGTCAAATGCTGCGGAGAGGTCAAGTTGGATTAGCATCATCTTTTTGCCTGTGCTAATTTGCTGTCGAACTGTGTCTAGTAGTGTTACAAGTAGTGTTTCTGTGCTGTGGTTGGTTCGAAATCCTGATTGTGAGGGGTGAAGTAGGTTATGGTCTTCCAGGTCGTTGGTGAGGTATTGTGCAACTAGACCTTCTATTATTTTAACGTATATTGGTATATCTACATACTCTTGTATGGTTAACCATATCTTATGAAATTTAGCTTTCTTGCCTCTTTTCTCCATAATCACAGCCTCATATTTTCCAGTCAGACATACACAGTTCCACCAAAACTGAAGAGATAATAAGGACGCATTCTTCCACATTTTCAAAATGGTTTGAATTGCTATCGCAGTAAGAATTGCTATTAACATTTTTTGATTAGTTATATTGATGGGAGCTTGAAAACTTTTAGAAATAGCTCCAGCATACATTAGAGGAACATCTATGTGTAATAACATCTGAACATGACTCCATACCTGTTGCCAGAAATCATAAGCTTTAGGACAATAGACTATATGATCTAATGTTCTCTTCTCACAGCAGCAGGACCAACACAAAGAAGAACATTCAGAGTTGAACTTGTTTAGTTTAACAGGAGTCCACAACACACGTCGAATCACAAAAATTAGTGATTGTTTCATAGAAGCAGATTAAGAGCAATGAAGTTGCTTAATATAAATTTCCATTGTTCATCAGTCAGAATAATATTCAATTCAAATGACCATATATCATGCAGACCTATGTTTCGTTTTCACTTTTCCAACTGTACTAATATTTTGTCCGTTAGATGCTTCATGACCTAAACCCATAATTCTTTTACACAATGGAAGTATGCTTAGTTCAGACAGCACCGATATTTTTGAGCAGAAGTTAGCATGCCAAAATTGTAGCCATTTAAAGCTATGAGAAAATCTAATGTGATGACTATTACGAAGTTCTGAGAAAGTTTTCTAATTACCTGATTGTAGTTTATCTGCCATAGTATATATGCCATATTCCATCCATTCCTTTTATATAATACGCATACCATCAATCCAGATATTCACATTTCTCCAAAGGCACAAGTTTGATCTTCCAAAAGGAATTTCCAGCTGAGAATCAACTTAAATAAGCATCCTTTGAGTAGATCATATAAAAGGGTTTAATTTCAAGTTTTGCGAGAGTATAATTCCAGTTGTGTACCGGTGCTCCGTGGATGATGTCACCCACATGTGAGAATATGCTGCCTGCTTGTCTTGGGATAATGATATATAAATAAAGGAATGATACTGAAGCAAATTTTGGGTTACTGGAAACAACGGTTTTATATACCGACTCCACAGTCCTGCTACTAGCTTGCCTTCCCTGTTACTGATGGTATTATGAACACTATAATACACTTCATGGAATTATGTACAAGATCAAAATAATGAATGGCAAAATACACAGTATTTTGGAAATATACAGATAAATATTAATACTTAGCTTGCCAGTGCAATATCTTCTTGTTGGCCATGCAAACAGTGATGTTCAGCAGCACTAACAAAAATCCACAAGTCATGTATCAAGGACCTATTTAGCACTAAACAAAGCAATGGGTACTAGATCAATAAACCCTACTGAAAAACTAAAGAAGCCAGATCAGTACAAATCCATGCTGCAGAGTTAATTCTAGCAGAAAACCATGTCTCTTTCACATATACAAAATGGGATAGAAAACTAACTAACTAAAGGCTCTCACCCAGTATAGAATACCATATATACTTGAATATAAGTCGAGACCTCCATTTTCCCCCAGAAAAGGAGGAAAAATGGTTGACTCAAATATAAGATGGGACTTAATATTCAAGTGCTATGCCCTGGCAGGATCTGCACACAATGTCCCTTCCCTCATGCCCTCCCCTGCCAGGCTCTGAACTGAGCCCCCCTCACTCCCTGCCAGGCTCTGCACCCTGTCCCACCTTTCTTCCCTGTACCATCTTCCACCTCTAGTTGTAGGCTGGGACAGAAGAGATCCCTTCCGTCTTCTGTCCGATACTAACAATTACCCCCCCCCAGTGTTCTCCCCAGTAATTTTTTCCAGCCGGGTGGGGCGGGTTAGAATAGGGTCATTAAATCCAGTGGCGTACCTAGTATATATGATAGCCAGTTCTGATCATTTTTAACAACCCCCTCCTCTATATAAAAAGTTATTTTTAGTAATAATCCACGAACCACACAACAAGGGTGCACTTAGGAAAAGGTAGCATCAGAACACTGCAGTGAGCACTAGAACACCAACACACAAATTGTAAAACTAAACAAGACAGATCCTGCACAGTCAATTGATTTTGTACAGTCAATGCTAACAGAAAACCATGTTCTTTTCATACAGAACACAAAAACACCCTCACCCAATATGGAATAATCACAAATTTAAAAAAGAAATATCTAGACAAAAGTTAAACTATTGCAACACCACAGAAAGTGACACGTCCCCTAATACTGTGCAAAATATAAAGACAGTAGATATAAATTTGAAAAAACTGATACATAACAATCGCCTCTTAAAAAATTTACAAATAGAAATAAAACAAATAACGAGAAATAAGAAAATACCATTTTATTGGACTAATCCATTTTCAATTAACTTTCAGAGGCCAAATCTTTCTTCAAGACAGTAGTACAGTATACTGTTGTTATTGTATCCTGTCCTGACCTGAGGAAAGGGGTTTAGTCCAAAAGAAATTGCCTTATTTCCATTTCCTATTTATGAAGTTTTACCAATACAGTTACAATACTACTTGATTCTATGTAAAGCAACAAAAAAATTCTTTCTACCTTTTGTAGTTTGCTTTAATCATCTTCTTTGCTCTTTTCTTTCTATACAGCGTTTGTCCTCTCTCCCTTCTATGCAACATGCCCTCTATCTTTGCCTTTTCCACCCAGACTCTGCTCTCTCTACCCCTTCCATCTATTGTCCACCTTCTCTGCCCTTTCCATCCAGTGTCCACCCTCTTTCATATGACATCTTCCCTCTTTTTATGTCGCTTCAATAAACTGTATATCCTGTGCCCTTTCTCTCCTTTGTACATGATTAATTTCAGCTTCATCCCCTCTCCATTTTTCCGTCTCTACTCCCTCCCCTATGATCTGGCATCTCTCTTTTCTCCTTTCCTTCCTTCATTCCCACCCCCCATGCCCTGGCATCGCTCTCTTCTTCTATCTCTCCCTCTCTGCTCTGGCATCCTCTCCTTCCTTTCCCTCTGGTCTGGCATTTGTTTCCTTAGTTTCCCTTCCCTCCCCATTGCCCTAGCATCTCTCTCCTCTCCCCTATCTAGCATCTCCTCTCCTTCCTTCCCGTCCCTCCCTCCCTTTCCCTTGGTCTGGCATCTGTCTCCTTCCCCCCATGCCCTAACATCTCTCCCTCCATGGCCTAGTATCACCTTTCCTTTACTTACTCCCATGGTCTTGGCATCTTTCCTCTCCTATCCCTTCCTGGTCTTCCTTCTCCCTCCCCAATTGGGTGCAGCAGCAGCATTTCTCTTCCCCCTTCTCCTCCTCCACCGCTCTTCTCCCTTCCCCCATCCACTCTCCTCCTCCACTGCTCTCCCCTCACTCCTGCTGCAGCTTTCCCTCTTCCATTTTAAGCACATCAGCACCTCTCCCTCCACTCCTCTCTACTTCCGTTTCCCCCACCGACTAGCTGCAGCATCTCTCCTATCCACCGCCAGGGCCCAGCACCTTTCCGACTAGCAGGGCTCCTCTCCCTTCCCTTTCCTTCCTCTCTGATTACAAGCAGTACCTTACCCACTCACCTCCCAGGTCTAGCAGCACCTCTCTTTTCCTCGCCTCCTATCAGCACCCCTCCCTCTTATTGCCCAGGTCATTGGCATACCCCCCTCCCATTTAACAGGTTCTCACCGGCTTAGGGATTCCCCGGCCTGACTCGGCACAGCCTGAAGTTCTGTGTTCTACTCCGGCCAAAGAAAAGAAAAAAAACCCTGAAAAACCAGGCGATTTTTCAAACCCTCCCCATAACACTAGCCTGGACTAGCAGCAGCACCGCTCTCTCCTTATTGTAATTTGCCTGTTGCCATAGCTTTAGTGAGTTAATTCCCTCCAGCAGCCTTGGGGCCTCTGCTAGGCCATCCCGCCTACGAGGAAGAAGGAAGTTGCATCATCAGAGGTGGGGCAGCCTAGCAAAATCCCCGAGGCTGCAGAAGGGAATTGACTCGCTAAAGCTATGGCAGCTGTCAGGCAAATTACAAAAAGGATAAAGCAGCCTGGTTTTTCTTTAGCCATAGTCGAACACAGAACTTCAGGCTGTACCAAGTCAGGCTGGGGTTTTAAAAAATGTTTCAGTGGCAGCATCGGCAGCAGCAGGATTCACGACTGCGACGACAGCCGGGTGCTCACCTAAATTAGCCGGGTGGAGCACCAGGCTAAAATGCACTAGGGAGAACACTGCCCTCCTCCTCCCTCTGTCACGTACCTTTTCCCTGGTGGTACAGCGGTGTATCCCGCGCTGAACCTCTCCTGCTGATCTTGCAGCCAGCGGCACATTTAGGCTGGCATGCAGAAGCGAACTTTTCAAGCTCCCACCCGGCCCTGCGCCACTCCCTGAATTGCTGCTGCAAAAGTCAAGAGAACCGTGAATCCCATGAGAACTGGCAGCAACATTTCAGGGAGCAGCGCAGGGCCGGAGCTCAAAAATCTCGCTCCTGCTTGCCGGCCTGGATGCGCCATATATAGGCCTGGTTTGGCGCAAACTACACAGAAGCATTAGCAGGGCGTGACAGAGAGCTTTCTAGTCCTGATCAGAGGGTCTTATATACATGCAAACAAATTTAAAACTTTGAAAAGTCAGGATAATAAACAAAAGACCAGGAAACCGATATATAGCATAGGAAAATGGAAATTCACTATTTGTGTGAGGTGTTAGGTGGGGCAGGATCATATGGAAGTCAGGTACCTATATGTGTATAGATAATAATACATAGAGGTATTAATGACTCTATTTTGTATTAATCTGACTTCTATATGCCTGCTCTTTGTTTAAAGGATTTGCGCCAAAAGATTCTCATTGCCTAATTGATAACAGATGTTCTTGAGTTGGTTAGCTTGATTTTACATTCCAATGCTGGGTATAGAAGAAAAGCTTTCTTGTATTAAATATGAATAAAATATGTGGTATGGATCTATGAATGTTTGGGGCCCCGAATGCGAATGAATGTATGAGAATGTGTTTTGATAATGTGTGTGTAAATGTATGTTCAAACATGAGAATTGGTTTTGAAAACATATTTTATATATTTTAAACCTAAAGAAGTTCTGAAAAGTATCACATCTGTAGTTTAACCTAACTGACCTTTCAGCTAGCCTACCATAGAAACTTGTCAAGGGAGGGCTGTTCAGCCCACAAAGCAATTTCCAGTAGGAGAGGTTATATGGGTTTTGTGTGTAACAGTGAAATTTGAAGCTGTCAGCGTTACTGAGTTTTGGTCAGAAGGCTGGTCTGATTTAAACTTTTTGAGAATTACAGTGTTTATTGGATATGTTATAATGTGTTGTGCATTCAGAAATTGATGTAAACAAAAATTTGGTATAGAAAACTTTTCTTGGAGCTTGCAACTATGTAAAAGGAATTTCTTTGTTCAAAAAACCTAAGGACAGTCTCTGTTGGCTATTTGGTTGACAGGAATGATGTCATACGGGTCAGTGTGAAGGTATAAAGGAATGCACCAGTATAGACTTCTTTGAGATCATATTTGCCAGGAGAGATGTACTTTGACATGCCTGTCTTTATATGATGTCCTGTACATGTTACCTAGTGAAAGATGCTGATGTCAAAGCTAATAAAAAAAATAATCGATTGGAAAAGATGTGTGCAATTGTCATTATTCCCAGGCAACTAAGGGCAAGGTTTGGTAAGTTACCCTGCTCAGCCGCTGGCTGCGAGATCGGCAGGAGGGGTTTCAGCACGGGTTATATCGCTGGACCACCAGGGAAAAGTTACATGAGGGAGGGAGGAGGAGGGGGATAGTTATTGTTTGTATTGGCCAGGATGGGAGGGATCCCTCCTGTCCCAGATTAATGGCAGGCCTGCAGCAAGTCCAGGAGTGTCGGGTGGTCACTGGGTAATGACCCGAATATAGGACGAGACCCCCATTTTTGGCCCAAAAATCTCATCCTATATTCGAGTATATAAAGCAGGGGTGCCCAATACTTCGATCGCGATCGACAGGTCGCTCGCTCAGGCGACCCCAGTCGATCGCAGAGCGGGTTCCCTTTTCCCCTTCTCTTTTTTGCCCTCCTGACTGGCCCGCCTCTTGAAGAACACCAGCCAATCAGAGTGCTGGCAGGGCGGGGTGAACGTCGGTGGCGTACCAATGGGGGGGGGGGCGGTCCGCCCCGGGTGCACAGCCGGTCAGGTCCGGGTCCTCCTGCCCTTCCTTTCCCCCAGTCCGCGCTCGGGGCTCGCGCCTGCCTGGTCCTGTGCCGCTGCCCAAATGGTGCTGTTGGTTCTCGTGAGACTCGCAGGAGTTGACTGCACCATTCGAGCAGCGGTGCGGGACCAGGCAGATGAGCTCCGGACTCGCGTCTGGATTTCACTTCCGGCGCAGAAGGGGGAGCCAGCCGAGCTGACACCATTCACAAGCACCGAGCACAAGACCAGGCAGGTGCGCTCAGGGCTCACACCTGCCTATTACCACTGCAGCAGATGGGGACTTAGGTAGCTGTCCAGCAGGGACCACCCGCTGAGTAAAGAATAACTTCCTAGCATTTGTTTTGAATCTATCCCCTTCTAATTTTTCCGAATGCCCTCTTGTTC
The DNA here is from genome assembly GCF_902459505.1 of Geotrypetes seraphini. Classification (NCBI taxonomy): domain Eukaryota; kingdom Metazoa; phylum Chordata; class Amphibia; order Gymnophiona; family Dermophiidae; genus Geotrypetes; species Geotrypetes seraphini. The sequence continues at coordinate 162,808,797 of NC_047087.1, read as the reverse complement.
TTTTATGTTTTGAAAGTTTGAAGAATCTGTCTCTCTCCACTTTCTCTATGCCCTTCATGATCTTGTAGGTACTGGGGGTACGTAGGGAGATGATTTAAGGTACTGGGGGCATGGGGGATGGTTTAGGGTACGAGAGGGGTCTGCCTGTCACTAGGCCTGCCTGCCTGCCCTGTGCCCTGTCCCTGCCTAGCGGCAGTGGTTTGAGGGAGGGCAGGGAGACAGAAGGAAAGAAGGGAAACAGAAAAAAGAAAGGGGGCATGAAGAGAGAAAAAAAGAAAGGGAGGCAGGGAGAAAGAAAGGGAAGGGAGAGAAAAAGAAAAAGTTGGGGGAGGGAATGAAATCTGGAGGAGAGGAAGCATACAGGCTGAAAGAAGGGAAGAAAGATTGGATGCACAGTCAGAAGAAGCCAGAGACTCATGAATACCAGACAACAAGGTAGGAAAAATTATTTTATTTTAAATTTAGTGATCAAAATGTGTCTGAATTTATATCTGCTGTCTATATTTTGCACTATGGCCCCCTATTACTAAACCGCAATAGCGGTTTTTAGCGCAGGGAGCCTATGAGTGTTGAGAGCAGCGCTGGGCATTCAGTGCAGCTCCCTGTGCTAAAAACTGCTATTGTGGTTTAGTAAAAAGGGTGGGGGGGTGTATTTGTCTATTTTTGTATGGTTGTTACTGAGGTGACAGAAGTGAGCCTTGAGGACGTTCGTAGGCAGATAGAAAAACTAAAAACTGACAAATCCCCGGGTCCGGATGGCATACATCCAAGGGTTCTGAAGGAATTAAAGGAGGAGATAGCGGAACTACTGCAGCAAATTTGCAACTTATCCCTGAAAACAGGCGAGATCCCGGAAGATTGGAAGATAGCCAACGTTACGCCCATCTTTAAAAAGGGATCAAGAGGTGACCCGGGAAACTACAGGCCGGTGAGCTTGACTTCGGTTCCGGAGAAAATGGCAGAAGCACTGATAAAAGAAAACATCGATCAACATTTTGAAAAACATGAACTTCTGATAACCAGCAAGCATGGTTTCTGCAAGGGAAGATCGTGCCTAACGAACTTATTGCACTTCTTCGAAGGGATCAACAAACGGATGGACAAAGGAGACCCCATAGACATCATATATCTAGATTTCCAAAAAGCCTTTGACAAGGTGCCCCATGAACGTCTACTCCGGAAACTGAAGAACCATGGGGTGGAAGGAGACGTACATAGATGGATCAGAAACTGGTTGGAGGGTAGAAAACAAAGGGTAGGAGTGAAGGGTCACTACTCCGACTGGAGGAGGGTCACGAGTGGTGTCCCGCAGGGCTCGGTGCTCGGGCCGCTGCTATTTAATATCTTCATAAATGATCTAGAAACAGGTACGAAGTGCGAGATAATAAAATTTGCGGACTACACCAAACTATTTAATGGAGCTCGGACTACAGAGGACTGCGAAAAGTTGCAAAGGGACTTGAACAAATTAGAAGAATGGGCGGCGAAATGGCAGATGAAGTTCAACATTGAAAAATGTAAAGTATTACATGTGGGGAGCAGAAACTCGAGGTACAACTATACAATGGGAGGGATGTTATTGAATAAGAGTACCCAGGAAAGGGACTTGGGGGTAATGGTGGACATGACAATGAAGCCGTCGGCACAGTGTGCAGCGGCCGCTAAGAGAGCGAATAGAATGCTTGGTATAATCAAAAAGGGTATTACAGCCAGAACGAAAGAAGTTATCCTGCCGTTGTATCGGGCGATGGTGCGCCCGCATTTGGAGTACTGCGTCCAATATTGGTCGCCGTATCTTAAGAAGGATATGGCGTTAGTCGAGAGGATTCAAAGGAGAGCAACACGTCTGATAATAGGTATGGAAAACCTGTCATATTCTGAGAGATTGGAGAAGCTGGGTCTCTTTTCCCTGGAGAAGAGGAGACTTAGAGGGGATATGATAGAGACTTACAAGATCATGAAGGGCATAGAGAGAGTAGAGAGGGACAGATTCTTCGAACTTTCGAAAAATAAGAGAACAAGAGGGCATTCGGAAAAGTTGAAAGGGGACAGATGCAAAACAAATGCTAGGAAGTTCTTCTTTACCCAACGTGTGGTGGACACCTGGAATGCGCTTCCAGAGGACGTTATAAGGCAGAGTACGGTACTGGGGTTCAAGAAAGGATTGGACAAATTCCTACTGGAAATGGGGATAGAGGGGTATAGATAGAAGATTACTGCACAGGTCCTGGACCTGTTGGGCCGCCGCGTGAGCGGACTGCTGGGCACGATGGACCTCGGGTCTGACCCAGCAGAGGCATTTCTTATGTTCTTATGACAGAGCATAGAGTCATCTGCCTTGACCTCTTTGAAAAAACCTCGGAATAGGAATGATAATTAACATTTTTTCAGCGTACAGTGTGCTTTGTGGTTTTTTTTTTAAATTTTATTGTTGGTAGATCATTTTGACTTGGTCATTTTAAAAGTAGCTCACAAGCCCAAAAAGTGTGGGCACCCTTGATATACAGTAACTAACCACAAATTAAAAATAGAAATATGTAGACAAATATTAAACTGAAAACCCCAAGAAGCCACAGTGCAATGCCAGAAAGAGATGAATGTCCCCTTGTACTGTGTAAAATATAAAGATAGCAGATGTAAATTGCAAAAACTGACATATTCCAATCAATACATTATAAGTTAAATTCAAACAAAACAAAGTGGAAAATAAGATACAATTTTATTGGACCAAATACATTTTTCAATTAGCTTTCAGAGGCCAACACCACCTTCCACAGGTCAGGACAGTACACTGAACTGCTTTTATGGTTATATTAATCTGACAAAAGTGTTTGTCTCCAACAGATATTCAAGAGTATTAAAATTAGTCCAATAAATATCACCTTATTTCCATTTTCTATATTTATAAATGTTAAAATACAGCTACTACACTACTTTATTCCATACTAACAAAATTCATAGGTTCTACCTTTTGTGAGCTAGCCATTTACTTTTTCTAATTGGGTTGGCCTCAATCAATGGATTTTGATTTCCTCGGCTTCTCTCTTGCCAAGATTTCCTATCCATTTGTCATTTTTCTCTCCTTTTAGCTTTTTTTCCCCCAATTCATTTTTCTGCCTTTGTCCAGATTTAATTCTTTCCTACTGTACACAGTCTTCAATTTTCCTGTTTTTTTAAACAGTGTTTACCTACAGTTTACATTTCTTTCCCTTACTCTGGCTCTATTTTACTTCCTCTTATTTCTCGGTCTTGCCCCATTTTCATCCAGCATCTGCCATTTCTCTCCCCCACCCCCATTTCCTTTGAATACCCTCTTTTTTGGTTTCTTCCATCCAGTGGCTGCCTTCTCTTCCTCCCCAGCATCTGCCCATTCTCTTTTCTCTTCTATCCAGCGTCTGCCTCTCTCTTTATATCCAGCATGTCTTCTGTCTCCCCGCATAATCATCCAGCATCTGCCCCTCCTCTCCTTCTATCCAGAGACTTTCTCCCATCCCCAGCTGCTATTATCTTGGAGAAATAGCAGCAGTGGTGGCAAAATAATGAAAACTATCATGGGGTCACTCTTCATCCTAGCAGGTGTTGGTTCTGCCCCCCCCCCCGACATACCTTCCATTTCCATTTGATGCATAAAATATAAACTACCACTAGGAGTTCAAAGTAATTACAATTTTAAATAGTTTTAGATCTTCAAGTGATTATGAGATTGTCTCCCAAAACTACCTGGCTAAAAGATGAGATCATTGTAGAAAAAACAGCACTGGGTAAACAGAAATACTGTACTGTCAAAGTTATTAAAAAATGAAAGCACATGTACTGATTCTTAATGTACAAATGTGTTAGGTGCATGATGGAGTGTAAACAGCTTCTGTGCCCACAAGTGCTAGTGAATATCCACAAAATTTGCATTGAATTCCCTCCTTTCCACGTTGTGCACTTACTATTTGGCTCAACCACTGTGTGATTTTACTGTAGTAGCATTACTTTATCTACATGTTTCCATGACATATGATCCAAAAACTAGATGCCTCTTTATGGAAGCTATATATGAATTCAATTTAAATAGTAGCTTTTATCATCTTCCTTTACCAAGAATGCAAAGCTGTAAACAAGTTTAAGGCCAATAGATTACAAAGAAATAATAATGTATATTGGTACTAGATATGTCACATAGATGTGTCACATAGGAAAAACTTATATCGATAAATCTTGCACTGTAACTGTCAAATTTATCCTTTAAGCTGTATATTATGTATATTGGTATTAGATCCCTAGTATGTGTCAAGTCAGGATGTAACTTGTATTGAAAAACCTTGCTCTGTAACTGTGGTAAATTATAACCTGTAAACTCTATACCCATCAAAAGTGTGCAGGACTTTGGCATGCCGACAATGCCACCCTGACATTTGCGCGCAGAGACAAGTGTGCGCCACCCACTATGGCTTCAAAATGCCTTCTCGTTTGCGCTCTGGGAGGGTTGGGGGGAACCTCCCCAACACAGTTGCACTCCTGTTGAGGGGTGTGTGTTTAGGGGAACCCCCAAAGACACTTAAAACTTGCGCTCTCCTCCAAAAACCTTCCCATTTCCGCTCTTTCACTTTGAGGGGAAGTGTTGGGGGGGGGGACTACAATTCCGCTCTCTGCCGATGCACTCGATTGCTGCAACCCCCCATATACTTACAATGGTGCCCCAAAAATCCCACTCCCTTCATACATGCACTTGTCGCGGAGCACATTTGACAGAGTGGAATTGTAGGCATACCAATGTCCTCCGTGCTATTGATGGTGTACCACGTATATTGGTATTAGATCCCTAGTATGTATTGAATTAGGATAAAATTTGTATCAAAAATCTTCTACTGTAACTGAGGCAAATTCTAACTTGTTAACTGTATATTATGTATGTTAACCTTTAACCAGTTCCGAGTTCTTTGGGGAGAAGAGTATAGAAAATGAATTATATAAATAAAGTTTGCTTTGCAGAACATGATCTGTCAAGTAATCAAACAATTTTTCAAAGTGCTATGGTAGATCACCAGCCATAGCTTTACTGATTGACCGTTTCCTTCCACTTTATCAAAGAACTAATAGTAGAAAAATGTGTAGAGGGTTGCTTTAAGTATTTCTCTACATTAAGATACTTAAAAAAATATAAAAAAAATAAGAGAAGGAAGAGATTAGGATAGCAGTTATGTACCAATGAAAACATTTAAACATTTAGGAAATGTCAGATTTTATTGTGTGGCATTTGAAACATCCAAATCGATCCAAGCGCAGGGCTGTTAGAATGCAGTGGCTACTGCTGCTGCTTTCATTCCTTATTCTCACTTCTTTGGATTACTAGAATACCTTGTTGATATATAAAAAAAAGCAAGAGAAGAAAAATAAAGACAATCCTTTTTTCAGCTATTTTTTCTGCAAGGCATGCTGGTACAACTCAAACTTATTTGTCAAATGCAGGCTAAGTTCCCTTCCAAAGATCATGCACAAGGATACCATCAACTGACACATAGGAAACATTGCTGAGTGGCAGAAATCACAGGTCACTTTGCATGTCCATGATATTCTTCCTTCTTTTCTATGTGTATGATATTTGGAACACTCAGTGGATGTGAACGGTATCAATTAAGAGGGAAAAGAGAGAGGGAAAGAGTATGTCCGGCACTGGGAAAAACTCAGCCAAAGTTGTGCAGTGCTAGTCTGAATATATCATTAGTGCACACCCATGCGTCATTGATGTTCTTCAATAGAAACAGCTGGTGGAATCCCATGACTGGATCCTCATCTGCCTGCAAGAAAGATTAAAAACCATAATTAGCTTCTCAAAAGAAAAGTTTTCTAGCTTCTATTTTTATGACAGAAAAAAATGCAACTAAGAAAACAATAAAAGGAAAGATTAACATAATAAGTTAGTATGATCTAAAGCAGTGTCTCTCAAACTGTGCCCCAGCATAGTGGTGTGCCCCGAAGAGATTCCTGGTGTGCCATGAGAGATTCCAGAATTTTACTTTATTTTTAAGGTAATATATAGAAATAAAACAAAAACCAAAGAAAAAAGTAATATCTTTTTTATTAGACTAACTCAACGCATTTTCTGAGCTTTCAAAAGCTTTTCAAAGCCTTCTTCAGATCAGAAATAAGTAAACGTTGACAAATATCAGTATATAAAAAGGAAAACATAGGAAGAAGGGGGATGGGTGGGTAAGGAGACAGTCAAAGCACTGTGTCTCCTGCTTACCCACTCATCCCTCCCTCTTCCTGTGAAACTATCCCTGAAATGCTTTCATGTTTTCCTTATATGAACTGATATACTGCAAAAGCTCATCATAAAATGCATTGAGTTAGTCTAATAAAAAAGGCATTACCTTATTTCCTCTGTTTTTTTATTCTATTTCTATATACAGTCATGTGAAAAAATTAGGACACCCCATGAAATATTCAGTTCTTTCTTAAGAAATGTTTACATTTCGATGTGAAATCTTTTATTTTAATCTTTGAAAAAGAAAGTGATGTAATTGCAGGTAAACAACAAAAATTTCCTTGATTTACTCATGAAACAAAAGATATCCACAAAAAAGTGTATTCTAATTGAGGAATAAATTAGGACACTCCAACATATCCTCCCACTTAAAGTGGCTCAAATCACAGTGTACAAGTGGAGGACTTTCCAAACAACTGCCAAAATGTCCAGGTTGGCCGTCCAAGCAAGTTGACTCTCAGAACAGACCGCAAGATGCTAAAAGAAGTTTTCAAAAACCCTAAAATGTCATCACGGGATCTACAGCAGGCTCTTGCTACTGTTGATGTGAAAGTGCATGCCTCTACAATCAGAAAGAGACTGCACAAATTTAACTTACATTGGAGGTGTGCAAGGGGGAAACCTTTGCTCTCTAAGAGAAACATCAAGGCCAGACTGAAGTTTGCCAGAGAACATAAGAACATAAGCAATGCCTCTGCCGGGTCAGACCCGAGGTCCATCGCGCCAACAGTCCGCTCACGCGGCAGCCCAACAGGTCCAGGACCTGTGCAGTAATCCTCTATCTATACCCCTCTATCCCCTTTTCCAACAGGAAATTGTCCAATCCTTTCTTAAACCCCAGTACCGTACTCTGCCCTATTACGTCCTCTGGAAGCGCATTCCAGGTATCCACCACCCGCTGAGTAAAGAAAAACTTCCTAGCATTTGTTTTGAATCTATCCCCTTCCAATTTTTCCGAATGCCCTCTTGTTCTTTTATGTTTTGAAAATTTGAAGAATCTATCTCTCTCTACTTTCTCTATGCCCTTCATGATCTTGTAGGTTTCTATCATGTCTCCTCTGAGTCTCCGCTTTTCCAGGGAGAAGAGCTCCAGCCTCTCCAATCTTTCAGTGTATGAAAGGTTTTCCATGCTCTTAATCATTCGTGTTGCTCTCCTCTGGACCCTCTCAAGTATTGCCATATCCTTCTTAAGGTACGGTGACCAATACTGAACACAGTACTCCAGGTGTGGGCGCACCATCGCCCGATACAACGGCAGGATGACTTCTTTTGTTCTGGTCGTAATACCATTTTTAATAATACCCAACATTCTGTTTGCCTTCTTCGCGGCTGCTGCGCATTGCGCCGTTGACTTCATTGTTGTATCCACTAGTACACCCAAATCTCTTTCAAGGTTACTTTCCTCTAATACTAATCCCCCCATTTGGTAGCTGAACATCGGGTTTTTTCTCCCTATATGCATGACTTTGCATTTCCCTACATTGAATTTCATCTGCCATTTATTCGCCCACTCCTCCAGTTTGTTTAGGTCCCTTTGTAGGTCCTCACACTCTTCCGTAGTTCTAACCCTTCTACAGAGTTTAGTGTCGTCCGCAAATTTTATAACTTCACAATTCGTCCCCGTTTCCAGGTCATTTATAAATATATTGAACAGCAGCGGTCCAAGTACAGACCCCTGCGGAACTCCGCTCGTGACTTTCCTCCAGCCCGAGTAGTGACCCTTCACTCCAACCCTCTGTCTCCTGCCTGCCAACCAGTGTTTGATCCATCTGTGTACGTCCCCTTCCACCCCGTGGTTCCACAGCTTCCTAAGTAGCCGCTCATGGGGTACCTTGTCAAAGGCCTTTTGGAAGTCAAGGTAAATGATGTCTACAGGTTCCCCTTTGTCCAACTGGCTGTTTACCCCCTCAAAGAAGTGCAGTAAGTTTGTTTGGCACGATCTTCCCTTGCAGAAGCCATGTTGGCTCGCTTTCATCAGCCCATTTTTTTTTTTGAGAGAACATAGACAAACACCAGGACTTCTGGAATAGTGTTCTATGGATAGATGAGTCTAAAATTGAATTATTTGGACACCAGAAAAGAGGACATGTTTGGCGTACACCAAATACAGCATTTCAAGAAAAGAATATCATACCAACTGTGAAGCTTGGCGGTGGAAGTGTCATGGTTTGGGGATGCTTTGCTGCAGTAGGACCTGGCCAGCTCACTATCATAGAATCCGCCATGAATTCTACCGTGTATCAAGAGGGTGCTTGGGGAACATGCGAGACCATTTGTAAGAAAATTAAAGCTGAAGTGGAACTGGACCCAGCAATACGACAGTGACCCAAAACATTCTCGTAAATCCACCAAAAACCGGCTGAAAACTAAGAATTGGAGAGTCCTGGAGCAGCAGAGTCAAAGCCCTGATCTTAATCCCATTGAGATAAAGTAGAGTGATTTGAAATGGGCTATACATGCAAGAAACCATAAGAACATAAAAATTACTGCTGCTGGGTCAGACTAGTGGTCCATCGTGGTCGGCAGTCTGCTCCCACATCGGCCCTTAGGTCAAAGAACAGTGCCCAAGTCTAGCCTTACCTGCGTACGATCTGATTCAGCAGGAACTTGTCTAACTTTGTCTTGAATCCCTGGAGGGTGTTTTCCCCTATAACAGCCTCCGGAAGAGTGTTCCATTTTCCACCACTCTCTGGGTGAAGAAGAACTTCTTTACATTTGGACGGAATCTATCCCTTTTAACTTCAGAGAATGCCCTCTCTTTTTCTCTACCTTGGAGAGGGTGAACAACCTATCTTTATCTACTAAGTCTATTCCCTTCATTATCTTGAATGTTTCGATCATATCCCCTCTCAGTCTCCTCTTTTCAAAGGAGAAGAGACCTAGTTTCTCTAATCTCTCACTGTATGCCAACTCCTCCAGCTCCTTAATCATTTTGGTTGCTCTTCACCCTGCTCACTGCCTTCTACAGCCCTCAGTGTGCTCCACCTTAAGTTGTTATCTTTGGGACTGTCTAATTCTATCTCAAAGAAAGACTGAACTTTTCTTCTCAATGCTTTGCTGCAGGAGTTTCTCATCATTGCCTGCTTACAGGGTTTAACCACAACGGCTCTGTTTAGAGCATTTCATCCAGGCACTGAGAGCCTGCCTGCCTGCTAGCTGAATCAGCTGACTGCTGTCATTATCGGCAGCTGCCTTTAAAATCAACAGCCTCAACGGCATGCTGCCGTTTGGTGTGCTGTCAAAGGCGGGTGCGCCTTAGCTCCGCCTTTGCGAAGTGACTGGAAGAAGCAACAAGAAGTTAAAGTTCCTTTTGTATTTTATAGACTTTGGGTCTTGTTCTACATTATAAGCATAGGGGCTAGGGTAATTACTTAACAGTGGTGAAAAGGGCATAATAATTAAATCTCTGGTGAACCTAGTCTTCTCTAATTGATTGATCCAGATCTTTAATGCTTTTACCAATTCTTAATTAATTACTCCTACAGTTTTAGCACCATGGCACTTTTTATAAATCGTGCGATCATATTATTACTTTTTTATCTAATCAGTTTTAGGAATTGGCCAGATGTTATGTCTTATTCTTTTTCTATTCCTGTACTATATACAACGACTCGACCTGTTAAGATAGAAACATAGAACATGATGGCAGAAAAGGGCCACGGCCCATCTAGTCTGCCCACACTAATGGCCCTAACTACCTCCATGAAGAGATCTCACATGCCAATCCCATCTTTTCTTAAAATCTGGCACGCTGCTTGCCTCAATTACTTGTTGTGGAAGATTATTCCAGCGATCAACCACTCTTTCGGTGAAGAAATATTTTCTGGTGTCGCCATGAAATTTCCCACCCTTGATTTTCAATGGATGCCCTTTTGTTGCCATGGGCCCTTTAAGGAAAGAGAGATCCTCTTCCACCTCGATACGGCCTGTGACATATTTGAACGTCTCAATAAGGCCACAAACGATTTTACATCGCTATTTACATGATTATATCGAATCAGGCCCATTTCGCATACCAGTTTTGTCTGTCTCCCGCCGACCTAACAACTCTTACATTAAAAAACGAGTACTAAAAAACTTGATTTATTCTAGTAGTATTATAATTGATTCCCCTAGTTATCAAAAGTTTTGTTGCTCCTATCTAAACATACAATCTTTGAGAAACAAGTCATAGTTGATCAGTCTGGTTGAAAGATTCTAATTTTGATTTTGTTTTGTTTACGGAAACATGGTTGACATCAGACAGTGATATTATTATTCGAGATTGCCTTCCATCAGGTTTTAAAATTATATCTTTGGCTTGAGTTCAGGGAAGAGGTGGAGGATTAGCTATTATTTTAAGAGTCATTAAATTTTACTGTTTTAAATTCAAAATCCACTTCAGACTTAGAAATTTTATCTTGTAAACTAACTTCAAATAATTTAACTGATGCTTTAATAATCAATCTGTTCTTATTCCTCCTAGGAAATGGAGTCTTGCAAAGAATGACTTTTATGAGTTCTTGCTCTCAAATTCAATTGCAGGCTCTTATAACTTATTAATTGGTGATATTAATATTCATCTTGAACAGATAGATCAAACTGATATTAAAGAATTTTGGTCATTTATTTCATTAGGTTTGGTTTTTTTAAAGCATCTCCAGTCAAGACTCACCAAAAAGGTCACCAGCTAGACTTGATTACTTTTTCTTCTAAAGTTTCAGTCAATCCTAAGATTTGCTGGAAGCAAGCTAAATGGTCTGACTCGTTCTGGTCAGACCACCGACTATGTAATTTTGAATTTGACTGACAAATAAATACCCAATCAAAAGTTAAAAGAATTAAGAAATTTCAAGCTAGCAGAAGCCTGATCAACCCAGTTGAATTTTGGTCTCGCTTTGATACACTTCCAAATCAAGATAGCGATATTGACGATGTGAATTCCTGGTCTGATATTAGTACCCATATTTTAAATGAAATGGCCCCTATTAAACTGAGAAGAAAGACACAGAAATCTGGATGGGAGGTATGACAGACTTGATATTGGTAAAAAGGGAAATCAGAAAATTGGAAAGACAGTGGTCAAAATCGGGAACTATGGAACATAGATTAACTTGGAAGACAAAATTAAAAGAACATAAAAATTTGATTAAGGAGAAACATACCATCTTCTATGCTCAAAAAATCGGCAATTCCTCTACTAATAGTAGTGCTCTTTTTAATCTGGTTAACGACCTCTATAATATAGAGGCGTTTACTGGCTCCACGGAAGAACTTTCCCTTTCTGCTGATGTTCTGGCTGATTTTTTCAATATGAAAATAAAAAATTTGAGAACTTCTCTAGCAGTTCACGTTAACAATCATTAGTATTTTCCAGTCCTTCAGTGTTTAGTGGACTCTAGAGTTGACATGTATTGGAACAATTTTACAGCCTTCAACTGGCAAACCTTCTGTAAGTTCTATACTAAGTATGTCAACTCCTACTGTAGGTTTAACAGTTGTCCTCCGAATGGCATGAAAGTTGCCCCTGTTACTTTTAAGGCCAAATTGTTTAATTGGGCTAACTTGTTATTATCTAATGGGACTTATCAGGAAGTTCTGTTTCACGCAGTGAGTGGTGGACACCTGGAATGCCCTCCCAGAGGAAGTAATTGCAGAATCCACCGTTCTATGATTTAAGGGTAAACTAGATGCACATCTCCTTAAGAGTAGCAGAGTGATACGGGTAAGGGTAAATTAGATGAACATCTCCCTTGAGAAGCATACAGTGACATGGGGACTAAAACTATGCCAGGGTACACCTGGCGGGGCCTCCGCGTGTGCGGATCACTGGACTTGATGGACCCAGGGTCTGATCTGGAGATGGCAATTCTTATGTTCTTATGTTGACTTTCTCAGATGAATTGGGTCAGATTTTGATCACACTGATTATTAAAAATTCTAAAGAATTTACTACCTTACCTTCCAACTACAGACCTATTGCTAGTATCCCTTTGTTTACTAAATTGTTGGAGGGTCTGGTTAACTCAGAACTAATTATTTACTTGGATAAGTTTAATAAATTACAAGATAGCCAGCCTGGGTTTCAGTCAGGTTTCAGTACTGAAACTGTCATGGCCTCTCTGCTGGATACCCTTCATTTGTTGTTCAGTCAAGGTTCAAATGCTTTGATTTTGCAGTTAGATCTGAGCAGTGCTTTTGATCTGGTGGATCATACTATTCTTATTGACTGCTTGGAATCCACTGGTATCTCAGGAAAGGTATTAAACTGGTTTCAAGGATTTTTGGGTAACAGATCATACCAGGTGTTTATGGACGAAAGTCTTTCTTATTGTTGGAAAAATCAATGTGGGGTTCCACAAGGTTTGCCTTTATCCCCCACTTTGTTTAATATTTATTTGGCTTCACTGGGAAACCTTTTCTATAATTTGTGGATAATTTTACTGCTAACTTGTCTGACAGTCAAGATCACAAATTTTTTAGCAACCATCCTAAATCAGATTGAATGTTGGATGATTGCTTTTAAATTGAAACTAAATCCAGAAAAAACTAAATTTTTTCTTGCAACCCCCATGATAAGATTAAAGAAACATTGATACACTTGAATAGCCTTGACTATACTATAGAACAGTCTATATTATTGAAGAAACTAGTGTTTAAGCCCGTTAGATTAACGGGTGCTAGATGACCGCCTCTCCTGCTTTTGAACCTGGGCAGGGGCAGAGGCAGAGCCGGGGCGGGAGGGAGTGACGGTGGGAGAGCAATTTCAAAGCCTCGGCAGCGGCGGCTCCTTGACCAATCCGCGCTTACAACGTCCCCACACTCGCGGTCTGGCTGGCTCCCCCACCAAAGCCCTTCGCAGCGGCAGCCCCTCCCGCATCCGTCCCCGCGTCCCAAGCCTCTCCGAAGGCCGGCTCCCATGAAAATGGTACCCCTCTGTCCAAAGCCGCGGCGGCAGCCTCCCTCAAGACACATTTCAAATCTGACATATTGTAATCACAAAACAGAAAATAAAATTATTTTTCTTACCTTTTGTTGTCTGGTCATTATTCATATCATGTAGGGGTCCCAGGCTATGGTTGGCTTTTGATAACTCGCTTGCCAGGGCCCCTTCTTTCTTCTTCCCTCCCTCCATCCCTGCAGCTGAAGACAGGCACCTTCCCCCAGTGGTCTGAGACAGGAGGGAACAGTTAGGAGAGGGTCTGAGGGCAAAGAGGGGCTCAACAGCGCACAACCACCTTCCTTCCCTCCCTCCATCAGGTGCAGTGAATCCACCAATGTTAAAAGGAGCCGCGTCAAAATCGGAGGCCTGCCACTGCCGTAGCACTTTCCCCTCTGCCTTGGTCCCGCCCCTTCTCTGACATATGGAACTGCAGCAGAGGGAACGTGTTACGGTGGCGGCAGGGCTCCAATTTCAAAGCAGCTCCCTTTAACATAGGCAGAGCTGAACTGTACCTGATGGAGGAAGGGAAGGAACGGTGAGGCAAATTTCGGCAACGGCAGGAATTGTTTGGTGGGCCAAGCACCGTGAAACTTTGTTTCTTAAGGCAGCCCCGGTTGTTTACTTGGATTCAATGTGAACCAGGTGAGGAAGGCCGCTGCAGGCTCACAGCTAGGTAGGGGGACAACAATGGCGCTTATGCTCAAGCCCCCGCCGCAGCTCCTCTCTCGATCCTGGTGCGTTTCGAGAGAGGAGTCGTGGCGGCGGTTTGAGCATAAGCGCCATTGTTGTCCCCCTACCTAGCCGCGAGGCTGCAGCGGCCTTCCTCACCCGGCTCTCACGGCTGGCGAACCCTAATGCTGACATTGAATCCAAGTAAACAACCGGAGCTGCCTAAAGAAACATGGTAATCATATTCTGTCCTGAAAGCCCCCGCCGCAGCTCTTCTCTTGATCCTGCTGCAGTTTGAGAGAGGAGCCGTGGCGGCAGCTTGAGCATAGTGTACAGTGAGAGCCAGGGGCGCGCATGCGCAGTCGTTTTTCAGCGACGGATCAGGGAACACATTTTTTTAGTGTGCATGCGCGCCCTATCATTTTATTATATTAGATGCTTTGCTGTGCTCTGGAAACTTTGCACTATTAAGAAATACTTTGATGAAGCTTCATTCTGTCTGTTAGTGCAGTCATCCGTTTTAAGTATTCTTGATTATTGTAATGTTATTTAGATGGGTGCTTTTAAGAAAATTGAGAGTGGTTCAAAACACCGCAATTCGATTGATCTTTGGATTGAAAAAACTGGGAGCATATTACACCATATTATTTGAAACTCCACTGGCTGCCAATTTGAGGCCAGAGTTTTGTTTAAGATTGCTTGCATTTGTTACAAATCAATTTTTGGTTTGTCATCTGGATCCCTTTTTTCCCATTTTTCTTTGAACCACCCAAATAGCACAGTTACTTACCGTAACAGTTGTTATCCAGGGACAGCAGACAGATATTCTCACACATGGGTTATGTCACCGACGGAGCCCCGCAGCGGACAGCCTCGAAAGCAGACTTGCTTGAAGATCTTTCTAAGAGCTTCCGAGTGCTGCACCACGCATGCACGCTTGCCTTCCCGCCCGAACTAGGGGGCGCATCTCCTGTGAGGATCCTCAGTTCAGATACCTAGCTAAGAAGTCAACCAGGGGAGGTGGGTGGGTTGTGAGAATATCTGCCTGCTGTCCCTGGATAACAACTGTTACGGTAAGTAACTGTGCTTTATCCCAGGACAAGCAGGCAGCATATTCTCACACATGGGTGACCTCCAAGCTAAGCAAAAAGGGATGGAGGGAGTGTTGGCAAGTTAAGAAAAAAGATTCTGCAAAACAGATTGGCCAAAATGGCCATCCCTCCTGGATAAAGTATCCAGACAGTAATGAGAGGTGAAAGTATGAACCGAGGACCAAGTGGCAGCCTTGCAGATTTCCTCAATAGGAGTAGATCCGAGGAAAGCTATAGACGCCACCATAGCTCGAACTTTGTGGCCCGTCACTCGACCCTGCAGAGGAAGACTAGCCTGAGCATAGCAGAAAGAGAGGCAAGCAGCCATCCAGTTGGAAATGGTACGCTTCGAGATGGGACATCCCAACCTATTCGGATCAAATGAGATGAAAAGTTGAGGAGATGTTCTGTGAGGTTGAGTGCGTTGGAGGTAGAAAGCCAAGGCACGTTTGCAGTCCAAAGTATGAAGGTTTTGAAAAAAATACCGGCAGAACAATAGATTGATTGATTGATGTGAAATTCTGAAACAACTTTAGGCAAAAATTTAGGATGAGTACAGAGGACCACCTTGTCATGGTGAAAAACTGTGAAAGGTGGGTCCGCAACCAAAGCTTGTAACTCACTGACTCTTCGAGCAGATGTGAGGGCAATCAGGAATACAGCTTTCCAAGTGAGATACTTGAGGTGAGCTTTGTCAAGTGGTTCAAAAGGAGGCTTCATCAGTTGAGCCAAAACAACATTAAGATCCCAAACCACTGGAGGCGGTTTAAGTGGTGGATGAAGATTAAAAAGTCCTTTCATAAAGCGGGAAACCACGGGATGTGCAGAGAGAGGTTTCCCTTCAAGAGGCTGATGAAAAGCAGCAATAGCACTGAGATGGACTCGAATAGATGTAGATTGAAGTCCAGATTGTGACAAGTGAAGCAAATAGTCCAGAACAGATGCCAAGGAGGAAGACATTGACTGCAGCTGACGTGTGGAACACAAAGCAGAAAATCTAGTCCATTTCTGGCCGTAACACTGTCGAGTGGACGGCTTCCTGGAAGCAAGTAAAATATCTTGAACAGACTGAGAAAATTGAGAAGAGTCTGTTATGTAGAAAGGTACCAAGCTATCAAGTGGAGAGACTGCAGATTGGGATGAAGCAAGGACCCTTGACTCTGAGTTAGCAGAGAAGGAAAAACTGGCAAAAGTAAAGGCTCTCTGGTGCTGAGTTGAAGTAGAAAGGAGTACCACGGTTGTCTGGGCCACCGAGGAGCTATCAGAATCATAGTGGCGCATTCCGTCTTGAGCTTGACAAGAGTCCTGAGAATCAGTGGGAATGGAGGGAAGGCATAAAGAAACTGATTCCTCCAGTCCAGGGGAAAAGCATCTGCTTCGAGACGTTGAGGAAAGTAGATGCGGGAGCAAAACTGAGGCAGTTTGAAGTTGAGGGGGGACGCAAAAAGGTCTATCTGAGGGGTCCCCCAATGAGCAAACACTTGACGAAGTGTGGGGGAATTGAGTTTCCATTCGTGAGGTTGCAGAAGATGACTCAATTTGTCCACCAGACAGTTGTGTTGGCCTTGAATGTAGACAGCTCTGAGAAAGATGTTGCGATGAATTGCCCAATGCCACAGCCTCAGAGCCTCCTGACAAAGGGAGTGAGAACCCGTCCCTCCCTGTTTGTTGACATAATACATGGCCACCTGGTTGTCCGTCTGGACAAGAACCACTGTGTCGTGAAGAAGGTGTTGAAAAGCTTTGAGAGCATTGAAAATCGCTCTGAGTTCCAACAGATTGATGTGACACCGACGATCTGTTGAAGTCCACAGCCCCTGAGTACGAAGACCATCTATGTGGGCTCCCCATGCGTAAGTGGACGCATCGGTTGTGAGAACTTTCTGATGAGGAAGATTGTGGAACAGCAAACCTCTGGAAAGATAGGAAGAGAGCATCCACCAGCGGAGAGATTTCTTCAACAAAGGAGTTACTATAATTTGTTGAGAAGGCGGGTCCGTGGCTTGTTGCCATTGAGATGCCAGGGTCCACTGAGGAATGCAAAGGTGTAGTCTGGCAAAAGGAGTCACATGAACCGTAGAAGCCATGTGACCGAGTAGAATCATCATTTGTCTTGCAGAAATGGTTGGAAGACGAGACACCTGCTGACAAAGCCGAATGAGGGCATCTCGATGTGATAGTGGAAGATACGCTCTCAAGCTGACAGTATCCAGAGTCACGCCAATGAATTGGAGAGACTGTGACGGGGTCAACAGACTTGGGAAAGTTGACATGGAACCCCAGACCTTGAATGAATGTAATAGTCTGTCTGGAAGAGAGGGGGCCTTGATGAGCCAGTCGGTCTAGGTATGGAAATACATGAAGACCTTGAGTGCAAAGAGCTGCAGCCACCATGACCAGACACTTTGTAAATACTCTGGGGGAGGCTGCCAAGCCGAAGGGAAGGAGATGGAGATCTCCCACCTTGAATCTGAGGTACTTGCGAAAGTCTGGATGAATATGAGTGTAAGCCTCTTTGAGATCCAGCGAGCACATCCAATCTCCCTGATCCATAAGGGAGTACAAGGTCGGCAATGAGAGCATGCAAAATTTCTCTTTGACCAGAAATTTGTTTAGGGCTCGGAGATCCAGAATGGGTCGCAAGTCCCCCATCTTCTTTGGAACAAGGAAGTAACGGGAATAGAAACCCCGGTTCCGTTGGGAGAGCGGAATCTCCTTGACCGCTCGAAGGCGAAGAAGAGCCCGAGCTTCTTGAAGAAGGGGAAGTTGTGAGGACCTGGAAAGACATTCTCTTGGAGGGTGATCTGGAGGAACCTGAAGCAGGCGTAGAGAGTATCCCTCTAGGATAATGGTCAGAACCCAGAGATCCGAAGTAATGTTTTCCCATTGGGAACAAAACTGGGAAATACGACCTCCAATGGGTAGAAGAGAATTTGGATGCAGGGAGGTTGGAATGCTCAAGGTGGGAATGTCAAAAAGACTGAGCCGGCTTGGTGGCAGCAGGAGTCTGAGCTTTCTGTGGACGCCGATGTTGTTGAGGGCGTTGAGGAGGAGGTCTGGAAAAAGCTGGCGTTGTCTTCTGAGGATAACGACGGGGCGGTTGTTTGTAAGCCTGAGCAACAGGAGTCTTGGGCTTGGATCGAATCAGAGAAGCAAAAGAGCGCTCATGTTCTGAGAGTCGCTTGGTGGCAGCTTCAATGGAGTCGTCGAAGAGTTCATTCCCCTGACAGGGCAAGTTGGCAAGACGATCCTGCAGATTAGGGTCCATGTCGACTATGCGGAGCCAGGCAAGGTGATGCATGGCGACCGCAAAAGCCGACACACTGGACAAAAGTTCAAAAGCATCATAAGATGCTTGCAACATGAAAAGTCTCAATTGTGAAAGAGTTTGGAGGATTTGTTTAAACTCTTGGAGACGTGGCTTGGGCAGGTCCGTATATAAGGACGGCAGCAACTTCAGGAAATGATTGAAGTAGGTGGTGAAAACATAGTTGTAATTGAGAATCCTGTTAGCCATCATGGAACTTTGGTATAATCGACGGCCAAACTTGTCCATGGTCCGACCTTCTCTGCCAGGTGGAACAGCTGCAGAAAGTTTAGACGGGTGAGCTTTCTTCAGGGAGGACTCCACCACCAAGGATTGATGGGATAATTGAAACTTCTCGAATCCCTTACATGGGACAGTGCGGTATCGAGACTTCATCTTAGAAGGAATGGAGTTTCCATATTTCTCATGAAGGTTTGCTTAAGGACTGGAGTCATGGGCAATCTAAAAGTCTCCTTAGGGGGATGCGGTAGCTCCATGTCAGCCACGTATTCCGGTGTGTATTTGGAATCTGACTGTAAGTCCAAATGGAGAGCCTGCCCCATATCGAAGACAAACTTGGCGAACGAAGAAGACTTTGAGGCCGAAGCATCTTCAGGGGAGGCAGAACGGGACTGAGGAGCCACCGAGTAGGAAGGCGAAGCCTCCCGAGAGTATTGAGGTACAGGCTCCGACTCCAAGTGTACCGTGATGGAAGAAGCCCCACTACTAGTCTGCGCTTCAAACTCCTCAATGGCAAAGTTCTCGGGGTTCGAGGCATGGAATGCATCGACGCAGGAGGAGACGAGTCCCATAACAGAGGCCTCGATGGAGGAGTCCCCGATCTCGACGGTCTCGGAGATGGAGGGGACAAGGCACCACGAGGATGAGATCGATGTTTTAACCTTGAAGAAGCCTCGGTAGTCTTAGGGAGTTTGGAAGCCAGGTGCTTCGAGTACCTCGATCGATGTTTCAGACGAGGCAACGAAGACATCGAGAAAGGTTCCGGCGAGTGGTCTACTGGAAGCATAGTCGAGGACGGAACCAAGTGAGCTACAATCGAAGAGATTTGAGTAGTTAAGATCGACTTTAACATATCCTTAAACATGGGCACCGAGACAAAAGGGTCAGATCTCGTGGGTGCTGCAGTGCGCTCCAAGGAGGGCGACCTTGAATGTGAGTATTCCCGAGACTTGAAGGCATGCTTAGCTGGAGGTCTCGACGAGGTAGGCAAACCCGGGGTTATGGATTGCGGAGGCAGAGGCTCCGGTGGCTTCTTAGGGATGATACCTGAAAAAGAGGCAGGAGACTTACCCACAAGAGCAGACTTCGAGGAAGGACTCGATGAGGCCTTCAAGACTGAAGACCCTGAGGTCTTCGAGGTCGAGGCTGGCACCGGGGCGGAGGGCGAGGTCTTCAAGCCCGAAGCAGCCTCCGAGGTCAAGGTCTTCGAGGCCGAGGCCATCGTCAAGGTCGAGGCCAAGGTCTTATCGGGTTCCATGATGGCGAAGAGCTGAAGAAACCGGTCACAACGGCGGCGAAAAGCTCGAGGCTGCAGGGTCAGACAGCGCACACAATCTTCAGGGCGATGACTGTCTTCCAAACAAACCATACACCGACTATGAGGATCAGTGATGGAAATCATCTGGCCGCACTGATAATCTAATCTAATCTAATCCTTAGGTTTGTATACCGCATCATCTCCATGTTCGTAGAGCTCGACGCGATTTACAGTAGGAGAAATAGGAAGGAACTACAATAGAGGGTTAGAGGTAGAAGTGTGAAGAACCCGGTTAAAGGCCGGGACATAGAACAAATAAAGTCCGTACCGCAGGAAGGTGAAGGGTTGGGCCTAGGCCCAAAGCCCTCGTACCCGACGGTAGACGAGACGAAACAAAAGGAAAATATTTTTTTTTTTTTTTTTTAAAAAGAAAAACCGATAGCAAATAACGCGAACACAGCGACTAAATCAAAAATCCAGCCGCGGTGAAGAGAAGGCACAACGCTGCAGAGCTAAAATGAACAGGTCTTCTCGGCTCTGCGGAAAACGTTGAACTGAGGATCCTCACAGGAGACGCGCCCCCTAGTTCGGGCGGGAAGGCACACACGCATGTGCGGTGCAGCACTCGGATGCTCTTAGAAAGATCTTCAAGCAAGTCTGCTTTCGAGACTGTCCGCTGCGGGGCTCCGTCGGTGACGTCACCCATGTGTGAGAATATTCTGCCTGCTTTTCCTGGGATAAAAAGTTATACGCAGTTTGTTTACATTTCCTTCCGCTAAATTATGTTATTACAAAAGATTTCTGGAGACAACTCTATCTTTTCAAGTTGCCAAATTGAATGATTGGTTTGGTAAAATTATGCTAGGATCCTCTTCTTATCTTGATTTTAGAAAACTGTTTGAAAAATTTGTATCCTAACTGGTTGTTTCGTTTAATAATTCTATGCTTCCATCAAGTAATGTATCTTCTTTTAAATTGTATTTTTACTGTATGGTTGGTTCTTATTTGTTGTAATCCACTTAGAACCATTCTTTTAAATTGCATTTTTCTTTTAAATCACATTTTCTACTATAGGATCAATTCTTATTTATTGTATTTTGTTTTGAATTGGTTTTTCCTTTTAAATTGTACTCTCCAAGTGCTGTATGATTGTGCTTATTTGTTGTAAACCGCTTAGAACCATTTTTGGTTAGGCGGTATATAAAAATAAAATAATTATTATTATTCAGTAGAATGGTGCTGCCCAAAACCTGTTTGGTTGGGATGTAAAACCTTTGTTTTTTCCACAGATTCCAAGGTCTGAGAAAAGACTTTTTTCTGTGAGTTTGGCCAAAAATGGAAAACTAGCTATTGGACGATAGTTGGTTGAAATGGATGAGATTATCTTGTAATCTTTGATAATTGGGAAAATTGTAGCTTCTTTCCAGGCCTTGGATACTAGACAAACTGGTTTTAACTAGATCATGAATGTGAGTACCAAAGATAGAGAAAAATCTTTTTAGAATCAGTGGGGGAATTGAATCTGAATGAGAACCTTTAAGATTCATAGTCATCATTGTTCGTTGTATATCTACCAATGAGGGGATGGAGAAACGCAAACAGGTCGAAAAGGATAGGTTTGAGTATTCTTCCTTTCTGAATGAAAACTTTCTATTAGCCTTTCATGAGGAACTTTGTCAAAAGCTTTCTGAAAATCTAGATACACTATGTCAAACCTTTAATCACACCTTCAAAGAAATGCAGCATATTGATGAAGTAAGACCTCCCTTGGATGAATTCATGCTGACTATGTCTGTCTAAGTGTTCCGTAGTTTTATTTTTCATGGTTTGAACTATTTTTCCTGACACTGAAGTCAGGCTCAGTGGTCTGTAATTTCTCAAATCACCCCTGGAATCCCTTTTTAAAAATCAACATAAGATTAGCCACCCTCCAATCTTCAGGTACTACAGATGATTTTAGCTACCTTCTTTCCTCAAACAGTACAGATAAAGTCTATCCATTCCAAAGTCAATAATGAATGCTGATCTGGTTCACTTTTTCCTAGTCACAAACTTACATTTAATTCCATATTCTCCCCTTTCCCAGTAAATACTAAAGTTCAACCCTACTCCTGCCACATGACAGAACTGATTAAAAAAAAAAAGAATAAATAAAACTCTGGGAAACAGGCTCTATAGTTACAGTTCAAACATATTCATTGGTACAGTGGTGTAGTAAAGGAGGGGGGTGGTCCACTCTGGGCACGGCACCCCTCCTCCTCCCTTTGCCGTTCACGTACTCCTTGCCTTTCCCCGTACTTTTTATACTTCCTCAGTATGTGGTTGCTGCCCATGTTGGCATTGGCACTCTTGGACATCACTTCCAGAACCTGCACCTTGGAAGTGACATCAAAGGGCGAGCCAACACCAACATGGGCATGCTGCTCTCGCTGGAGAAGTTAAAAAGGTATGGGGAAAGTGAAGGGAGGGCACACATGCAGCAGTGGGGGCAGGGAAGAGAATGGGGGAGGGGTGCCACCAACCCAGGCGCCGCTCACCCTTACTATGCCTCTGCATTTGTACTATAAGCATTCAAAATTATATTACTTTACATACTGAAGATCTCTCATGTACCTTAAAAAGCATGCTACAGTATTTCTTTGCAATTAGAGATGCTCTTTTAGTGAGATTTCATAAAATAAACTTAATATTCACCCTTTTTATGGTAAAAATATTTTACTAAAGCTTCACTGTAGATACCTTATAAACCATGGATGTTATACTCAGATTTAACTGCCATTAATAATTAAGTCCTATGCAAGGTTAACATGCCACAAAATTCACATCCCTTTAGAAAAAAAAAAATTGATTCACAACCAACCTTTTATTGATAAGCCTATTTGCACAGCTTCTCAAAAAATTTTTTTTAATCATCAGCCCATGAGGAATCCTTCTCTTGGTGTTCAGGCCCCAATGCTCAAAGCTCCAAAAGCATGGTATTAAATAACATGGCATGAGCAATTTTTCTTTATCAGGTGAGGCTCAGCACAACAGCATGCAAATTATATAAGAACATAATAGCCTTACTGGATCAGACCAATGGTCCAGCTAGCCTAGTATCCAGTCTTCACGGAGGCCAATCAAGTTACAAGTACCTGGCAAATGGAAGCAGCATTCCATATCACCGATCCAGGGCAAGCAGAGGCTTCTCCCATTTTTTGCCTCAACAGCAGTTATTTGTGCATGCTATTTGTGCAGAACAGCACCGGCAAAAGAGGGATGAACTGTGCCTGGCGTTGGCCTCCCCTATCATACGTGGATTCTGTGCAGTGGCTACTGTTGCCTTAATGATTTGGATAAGCTACGGGAGAAGAATGGACATCTACTAATTTATTTATTTTTCATCATCATCTTGGGTGACATGAATTTGAAGTATTAAAATTGGGTTGCACTACATAAGTTTGGGAAGGACTGAATTTTAAAGCAGAGAAAGTTAAGGATTGAGGACATCACACTGCGAGAAGCATTATGAGAAACTCATCTTCCCGTGGCACTACATTTACCCAAGTATTGTTCACTTGCATATTAGTCTTGTTTGGAATTGATGAGAGACTGATACTCCTGAGTTAGGTTGTATTCCCCTTAAATGTAGGCTCAGTAGGGACATAAGTAGGTAAAAGACAGTTATAGGATATGGCTAGGTTTCTTTTTTTTTTTTTTAGGGGCACAGCTGCTATGCATATGTTGTGTGAGCTCACAACACAGACACACACACAACAGCTACCTGCAGCTCCAGAGCTGCCAAAAAAATTTCAAAAAAAGAGGGATAGGGGGACCTTCCCTTTAGTGCAGGGATGTCAAAAGTCCCTCCTCAAGGGCCACAATCCAGTCGGGTTTTCAGGATTTCTCCAATGAATATGCATGAGATCCATTAGCATACAAATAGATCTCATGCATATTCACTGGGAAAATGCTGAAAACCTGACTGGATTGCGGCCCTCGAGGAGAGACTTTGACACCCCTGCTTTAGTGCATCACAAGGCAAACTCATTAGAATACTAATGAGCTCCTTGTGATGCATTTGCACAGGGTTCTCAGTAGCTGCTACGAGGATCAGTAGTAGCCACAGAGAACCCTTTTGTGCATCAGGAGGAGAGTTGCCATGTCAGTAAGACTGCTTTAATTAGTCTTACTGGCAAAGAAACCTTTTGAGCATCGGGGTCTCCGGGATAAATGGATGGCTACTTCTTTAAACCAACCAATAAGTTATCTTGTCTCAACTGCCCCTCCTACTGAAGGGACACGCATGAACCTTGGTAATTTTCCTTAGGCATATGTTGTTTAAAGCTTTAAAGCCAGACCCTGTTTGTCTTTCCTTCTTTGAAGAGAGTACAAGGACAAGCCATATTTGCAAACAGCTATAGATAAGAAAAAAGCTCTGCTGACCACAGCACCTTTTGTGGACTTCAGTCTTGAGATAGAAAAAATGCTGATGTCTTTAAAGTTTCATGTGACCTGTGTCCATATATGGTTTGTGTTTATATCACATGCTGACATCACTGATTCATTTAGAATGATATAAAAGATGTGAAGCTCATAATAAAATTTGGACATGTTTTGGAGATCATTTCTTGCCTCTACAATATGTCCCCGGGTGCACCTGTCTTCCAAATGGCAGAGAAAGTATGGGGCAGGAATTGGGACCTAATCCTTTTCAGTTGGGGGGCACGTCCACGATGGGCAGATGATATCACCAATATTTTGTGAGTATTTCTGAATTTTTTTCTGTTCTTTAATACTCACTAGGTAGTGGTGACCTGTACCCACCCCTTATTTTAAGTTCAAGCTTTGGGTTCTATTATGGAGTTTTTTGGGAAAAATCTCGGGGTACTTTCGGTAAGCGCCTCTCGTGAATATATGCAGCTGCCATTCTTTCGGGAAGAATGAAATTATTTATAGAACCCCCCTGCCCACTCTGTCATTTGTAAGGTTAAAACTTTTATAGAGTATAAGATTTTATTGTCTCTTATTACTGTACCTCGCTTATAAGGTAAGATAAGCGAATATTTTTGCATTGTTATATTGTTTTTGTAATGAGTCATAAAGGCACTTAGGATTCTCCTAGACCAGGGGTCTGCAACCTTTAAGACATAAAGAGCCACTTGGACCCGTTTTCGAAAAGAAAAAAAAACTTGGAGCCGCAAAACCATTATAAAACAAATCTAACACTGCATATATTGTTTCTTATCTTAATGCTATATACAGGATCACTAAATTGAAAATAAAATCATTTTTCCTACCTTTGCTATTTGGTGATTTCATGAGTCTCTGGTTGCACTTTCTTCTTCTGACTGTGCATCCAATCTTTCTTCCTTTCTTTCAGCCTCCTGTATGTTTCCTCTCCTCCAGACCTCATTCTCTCCCCCAACTTTTTCTTTCTGTCTCCCTGTTCCCCCTTCTTTCTGTCTCCGTGCCGTCCCCCAAGCCACTCGGTTTGCTGCCACCGCAATCGGGGAACAGCCCCCAAGCCACCGCCGTCCCAAGCTTTCCCTGCAGAAGTGTTGCGCTGACCAGCATTCCGCTCCCTGACGTCAATTCTGACGTAGGAGAGGAAGTTCCAGGCCAACAAGGCATTTCTCCTCATTCCATCCAGCCTGAGCCCCATCTCTCCTTGATCCAGCATTTCCCTTCTGTGTCTGTCAGAATTACCATTCCACCTATTTTCCAGCATCACCCTTCTTTGTGTCCATCTCACCTATATCCCTATCTCACCACTTTTTCAGAATCTTCATTTGTCTCTGTCCTTGTCTTTACCCCATGTTCACCATTTGCCCTTTCAATGTCTTTATCTCC
This sequence comes from Geotrypetes seraphini, assembly GCF_902459505.1. NCBI lineage: Eukaryota > Metazoa > Chordata > Amphibia > Gymnophiona > Dermophiidae > Geotrypetes > Geotrypetes seraphini. The sequence continues at coordinate 162,783,222 of NC_047087.1, read as the reverse complement.
CCCCCCACTTTTTCAGCATTACTTCTATGTCTCTATTTCACCTCCTCTTCATGTCCCCTCTGTATCTCTATCCTTATTCAGTAGGTCCTGCTTACCCTTTCTCTTCTTTGTGTCACTATCTCCATTTTCAGCTTCCCCCCCCCCCCCTTTTCCTTTGTTACTACACCCTGTAGCTAGAATCTTTCCACCCTCCCTCCACTCCGGCCCAGCCCAGTATGAAATATTTCCTTTTGTTTCCCTCCCCTCTCTCTCTCTCTTCTCCTCCCTCACCCACGAGTCCTGCATCTGGCCCTCTCCCTTCTACCTGCACCTGGCAACACCCCCCTGCTCCGCGGCTCTCTTCAGCAACTCGTCAGCAGCAGTGATCAAGACAAGCTGCCGACATCGAGGCCTTCCCTCTACGAGTCCCGCCTTTGTGGAAAAAGGAAGTTGAAACAAGCGGGACTCGCAGAGGGTAGGCCCCGACGTCAGAAGCTGCTGCTGAGTTGCCGAAGAGAGCCGCGGAGCAGGGGATGTGGCCGGAAGCAGGTAGAAGGGAGAGGGAGATAGGAAGGCTGTAGATCTCCGGAGCATGACACCGACCCCGGCCAGGATGACTTCTTTTTCAGGCACCTTACAAGTCCAGCGTCGCAGGGGAAATAGCCATGCTGAGCGGTGAGCTCAGCACTACACAGATGAAAGCCTTGCTTGCTGATTGGTCCGGCGGGGCGGGGCCGCCGGACCAATCAGCAAGCAAGGCTTTCATCTGTGTATGTGCTGAGCTCACTGCTCAGCATGGCTATTTCCCGCCGCGACGCCGGACTTAAGCTGCATGCCTGCGTGACACACTACCGGAGCCGCAGCAAAGGTGGAAAAGAGCCGCATGCGGCTCTGGAGCCGCAGGTTGCCGACCCCCGTCCTAGACAGATGAGACTTGTACAGCTGTGTATGACATTCTTCCTTCAGCTCACATCTTTCTGTGTCATCAATCCTTTCCCGTATATGTTTGCACTGTTTATATGAACACTGAGGTAGGACGTGCTGTTATGTGGAATGAATTGAAAGCGCTGTTTGAATCAGTCTAAGATCTTTCCCTTGTAGTTTGTACACAAGCACTATTTCTTGTCTTCCTTTTGATCCTGACTAATTTTGTGCGTTTCTTCTACGGCTGCTTCCTTTGTGTTCTGTGCTGGATCATAAAAAAAAAAAAAAAAGAAAAAATTCCGTTTTAGAGGCTTTCTTTCTTGTGCGGAGCAAAGCTAATGTTTTTTTTTCACTGATCATCTGGCTGTCTGCCAAAAGACAAATTTGCACGTTCTGTTCTTTGCTTTCATTATCAGGGTCCGTGCATGAATGCTTTTGCCCCTTCCCCCAGACTTCTCTGTTTGGGCTTCCACTGACCCCCTATAGTGTTTCTTTGAAGTTACTCATTCTTGTTTTTATCAAGCAGTACAGTGAGAATCATGATTCCACTGCTTGTTACTGTTGTCAAAGCTGATGGCATTCCCCATTTCGTCCTAGATTTTAGGGCTGTTTTCTTATGTTTCTTCCTCTCCTCCATTCCACTGGCAGCCAATGTTTTTTTTTTCTGTCATTGTCCTAAAGAATGTTTTATTTTTGTCCCTGTTGGTGAGGCTTTTCAGCTCTTTTTTGCCTTCACCTTTATGCAACAGTATACCTGGTGTGGAATGCCCCAGGGCTATGTTGACTCCATTGTCCTTCGGGCTATTCTACAGTCATGCACTGCCCCTCATGGTCCTGTCCTAATGTTTTACCTCTTTTTGTGTTCCATAATTCAGGAGACCTGTCAGGCTGATAGTTTGCATCTTTTATAATGGTTGTCTGTGTGTGGTCACAAGGTGTCACGAAATAAACTGCACTGGTGTAAATCTGAAGTGAAATACCTGGGTTTTGTCCTGTCTCATGGTCAGAGGAAAATCTGCACTTTCCGCACTGCTGCTGTTCTGGGTCTGCCCCGCCCAGCTACCAAGAAAGACATGCTTACTTTTCTTGCTATGATTGGTCACTGCCGCCAATGGATCTCTGCTTGTTCCTTCTATGACCAGATTCTGAGACAGACCCTGGTTTCTGAAATGACTGCTCTTATCAGATGGACTCATGAAATGTTGGACATTTAAGATGTGCTTTGGTTTCTAGCTGAAGTCTGGGTTTTCCTGCTTATGCCCACATGTTTTATCTCTTTGTTTGGGACTATTGTAACACCATGAAGGGAGAACATGGCGGTAAGTTACGCTCTGTTGCCTTTTTTTTTATAGTCACTCCTGTTCAAGAAAGCCCTGGCTGCTTGTGCTATGGTGGTAGAGATGGTTACTCCTCTGACCCTTGGTCACCCCATTACCCTTCACACTTTTCACGATGTACAAGCCCTTCTTTTAAATGGGCTCCTGGGTCTCACGGGTGAATATTCTCTTCCTCTCTTTTTTCACAGCTTCAGTCCTTTGTTACCCCCCCCCCCCCCCCCTCTGAACTTGATGCCTGGCGTTTGGCAGGTGCCCAAAGCTGCCCTTTTGGACGGACTTTGGTGCAAAGAGGGGAAACCCTGGATACCGGCTGCTAGCTCTTCCTTATTCATTGCCCAATATCATGGCATTGGTTATCGTAGTGCTCGCTTGACATTTTAACTTCTTGCTAGTGATATTTTCACTCTTGACCTTTTGCTCCTTGATACAGATATATATAGCTCGATAATTACAGCTGGCACATTTGTGACTTGAAAACAAATTGGAAAACACAATTCCTTTCTAGTGTTTTAGCTGAAATTAGGATGTTGCTAATTTAAAATGTGTTTTCCGGATGTATACATAGCCATCCCAGATCAGTTTTGGCACAGATATTTCTAATGTTTTCCAAGGGTCCTCTTTATCACTGCAGAGAAAGAGACGCTCCAAAGAGACATTAGCTTTATGCCTTTTTCCAAATATAAGATGGTTATGATATACATTATTTGTAGTTTTGGTTTTTTATATCAATGTGTTTATTTGCAGAGTTAAATTCAGCCCTGCACACTTGACAGATGGAGTAATAGATCCACGCTTAAAACTTTATGTTTTGTCTGTGTCATGTCTACTTGTTTTAATTTAGTGGGTACCCCAGGATATATAACATTGGCCATTTCTAGAGCTCTTTTTCCACTTCTTACTAGCCTAACTGCGCAATGTTCTTTTACTTATAGCTTTTATATTCTGAATATAGTTTAGTTAAGGGTTATATATTTAAGAAAAAGCTTTATTTTATACAGCGTTTATTTCGTGGTGTTCCCTACATATGATCCATTCAATATACATTTCTGAATACATTCAGTACATCAGTATGGTCTCTCTGAAGTGCATAATAGTTATATGCAGCACGCAAAAACATATCTTTTTGGATTGTTCAATTAAGAACCTTAAGTAACTGAGTATTGTCTCTCTTTTGCCATAGCTATATCAAGTAAATGAATTGGTATTGTTACATGTTGCCACATTCAGTACAGGCAACATGGTTTCTTTCTCGTTTTCTATCTCTTATTTGGATCACATTGGAGTACAGCTGCTGAATGATATTTGGAATGCTTTTCAAGCATTTCTTTTCAAGTATCTCTTTCTGTATGCACAGACATCTGGCTGCTCTCCCTTTGAGATTCTCACGGGATGACCTTTCCCCGCCCCAAGGGTAGATTTTCCCTTGATACAGGAGGAATGCGTCCAAAAGCTAATTGAAATATTAGGGCTTGTTCAAAGAAACGTGTCTTGCACTTCTCCTTTCTCTCCACAGATTCCTACCCATTTTTTCCAGCCTGGTGATTGTCCAGAAGCTTTCCAAGGATCGGAAGCAGACGGATTTCTCCTTTGGCCTTCCCACTACTGTGATCGTTGTGACCAGGCCCGCTGCACTCACTGAGGAGTTTCCTGTTTGGATCCACGCAAGTCGCTTGAAGAGGGTTAACCTAAAACCCCAGAAGCAAGTCTTCCCTGCGCAGATTTCACCTCCTCCAGTGGAACATGATGATCTCATTGCAGCATTCTACCAACTTTATCATTCTCTTACTGGCAACGCTGCTGCTAGTTTTTCTCCCTGTATGGATCATTTCTAACTGGGTCTACAGGGATGATGTGTTCTGGGTCCACGACACTTTCTGCCCATACCCATCTGTAAATGACACCCCTGCTGTAAACAGCACCCCCGGCATCTCTTTGCGAACACACATCAAGCTGGACTACTCCCTCGCAAAGGCTGTCCTTCAATTGGAATCCAGAAAAGACAGACAGTACCTTTTGGTATAATTCCAGCAGTGTGCAAGTTGCCACCTTCTCCTTTGAGTATTGTGACATTGTGGACTGTTCATCAATTGATATCCCAAGACTGTGCCATTGGTCCTCAGAGATTCCTAAAACTAAAGACATATGTATATATATATATATATATATATGTTACTGACTCACGTTGGGGGGATAAGTGTGCATTCTGGGGAGCGGTAGGGTGGAATATTGATACTGACTGGGCTTATTTACCAGAAAATACTCTGAAAAAAGGTGGACCAAAAATGGTAAATCACTGCTTACTTGTATGACCTTTCATAAGGTTGGAAACTGTTATAGGAAAAATGTTCCTGCACAAATTATTAAGCTTTCTCTTACTATTGACAACCCTAGACCTATTGATGAAGGTATGTAGATTATAGAAATGTGGTTTAAGGGTGGGTCTAGCTATCCGACCCATCAGTTTTCTTACGGGATCTATCTACCTCCTCTAATTTTACCTATCCCCTTTGTGCACTGTGGTGTTCTAAATACCCTTTGTTGCCAGGACAGCAAAAGCTTGATATTGCCGTTACCATCTATAAGGGCAATTACACATGTCATGTTTCTAATCTGACACAGGGTAGTTTTGTAGGTAATTTACCCCCAGGTTATTGTTCTGTCTTGGCTCATAGGTATGCCCTATTGTTGCTATATCAGATTTTCAACCTAGGTGATATTTACTGGCTTTATGGAGACTTTTGGCTCCCTGTTAAGCTACCCAGCCAGTGCACTTTAGCTAAGGTTACCATGCTCCTGCATATTTTTCTGAAAGGCATCCTTCCTATTCACATGGTTTTTCCTTTTATTTGTCTCGATATAAATCTGATCGCATGTATACATAGATGCTATAGGAGTCCCAAGAGGGGTCCCAGATGAATTTAAGGCCCGAGCTCAGGTTAAGGCTGGGTTTGAGTTCCTTATTCCCTTTATTACTATTAATAAGAATGTTGATTGGATTAATTAAAATTATTATAATCAGTAGCGCTTTGTGAACAACTCTAGGGACGCCTTGCAAGGTATTACTGATCAATTAGGCTCCACTTCTCAGATAAGAACATAAGAAGTTACCTTCGCTGAGTCAGACCAGAGGTCCATCGCGCCCAGCAGTCTGCACCCGCGGCGGCCCACCAGGCCCATGACCTGTACGGTGATCATTGTCTGAACCCTTAAATCCCCTTGGTCTCTATCTATACTCTCTCTATATCCCATCTCTACCTCTATCTGTATCCCTCAATCCCCCTATCTTTCAGGAATTTATCTAATCCTTCTTTAAAACCCTGTAGTGTACTCTGTCCTATCACAGCCTCCGGCAGTGCATTCCATGTGTCCACCACCCTCTGAGTGAAAAAGAACTTCCTAGCATTGGTTCTAAACCTGTCCCCTTTCAGCTTCTCCGAGTGCCCCCTTGTACTTGTGGTCCCCATTAGTCTGAAGAATCTATCTCTGTCTACCTTCTCGATACTCTCATGATCTTGAAAGTCACGATCATGTCTCCTCTGAGTCTCCGCTTTTCCAGCCTTTCTAACCTGTCTGCATATGAAAGGTTTTCCATGCCTTTTATCATTTTCGTCGCTCTTCTCTGGACCCTCTCAAGCATTGCCATGTCCTTCTTGAGGTACAGCGACCAATACTGGACACAGTACTCCAGGTGCGGGCGCACCACCGCTCGATACAGCGGCATGATGACTTCCTTCGTCCTGGCCCTAGCTATGATTCTAGCTGGAAAATTCTCCTCACTACTTTAAGCTGTTGTATTTTTCTTTCTGACAATATAGGTCCTACTATGGCCATTCAGAAATTAGCAGACCTCTTTGCTGAGCTCAAATGTAACTCTGATTTATCTAATTCTTGGGATCAACACTTTAGTTGAATGCAGGGTTGGGTAAAAGACCTTTTTATTGTTATAATCTCTATTATTATCTGCACTCTTGTTTTTGACTGCTCATGTACTGTGTTATTCGTATTACAGCTCCTAAAAAACCCCTCCTCGAGAGACATATCTAGAGTATCACTCCCTTCCAGCTCATGCTGTGTATTTATCACGTCATTTTCATGACGTAAGAGGGGATTGAAGGGACACGTATCATGAACCTTGGTAATTTTCCTTAGGCATATGTTGTTTAAAGCTGTAAAGCCAGACCCTGTTTGTCTTTCCTTCTTTGAAGAGAGTACAAGGACAAGCCATATTTGCAAACAGCTATAGATAAGAAAAAAGCTCTGCTGACCACAGCACCCTCTGTGGACTTCAGTCTTGAGATAGAAAAAATGCTGATGTCTTTAAAGTTTCATGTGACCTGTGTCCATATATGGTTTGTGTTTATATCACATGCTGACAACATTGATTCATTTAGAATGATATAAAAGATGTGAAGCTCATAATAAAATTTGGACATGTTTTGGAGATCATTTCTTGCCTCTACAATATGTCCCCGGGTGCACCTGTCTTCCAAATGGCAGAGAAAGTATGGGGCAGGAATTGGGACCTAATCCTTTTCACCTACCACTGAACAGAGGCCCTAAAGCATCCTGACACATGAAGGAATCACAGGATGATGCAGAACATTACAAAGCTTTTTTTACCCACCATAAAAATTGTACTTATCATAAGAACAAAATACCCAGGAGCACCATCAACCCATAAGGCAGTGGTCTCAAACTCAAACCCTTTGCGGGGCCACATTTTGGATTTGTAGGTACTTGGAGGGCCGCAGAAAAAAATAGTTAATGTCTTATTAAAGAAATGACAATTTTGCATGACGTTAATCTCTTTATAGTTTATAAAACTTTCCTTTAACAGTTTTACCTTATGCAAAATTGTTATTTCTTTAATAAGACATTAACTATTTTTTCTGCGGCCCTCCAAGTACTCTATTTTTTCTGCAGCACTCACATTTAAAGTTTAATATCTTTTCTTTCTCAAAAGTGGCACATTTCAATTACTAAATTGAAAATAAAATCATTTTCCTACCTTTGTTTGGTAATTTCATCAGTCTCTGGTTGCACTTTATTCTTCTGACTGTGCATCCAATATTTCTTCCCTTCTTTCAGCCTCCTGCATCCTTCCTCTCCTCCAGACCTCATTCCCTCCCCCAACTTTTTCTTTCTTTCTCTGTCTGTCTTTCTCTGATTCCGTGTCCCATTTTTTGCTTTGTTTCTGGCTCCCTGTCCCCCCCTTCTTTCTTTCTTCCTTCTGGCTCCCTGTCCCCCCCTTCTTTCTTTCTTCCTTCCTGCCCTCCCCCATGCCACCGCTGCTGCTGCTGCACCATCGGGAACAGGCCGAGATCTCCACGGGGCCGACCAACTCTCGCAGCCCGACGTCAATTCTAACGTCGGAAAGGACATTCCGGGCAGCAATTGGCTAGCCAGAACGTCCTCTCGACGTCAGAATTGAGGTCGGGCGGCGAGAGAAGCAGGGAGATCAAAGAGCATGGTGTCGGCCTGTTCCCCAATGGCAGCGGTGAGAAGGGAAGGTAAGCAGTTGGGTACCCCTGCTCTAGACGAGCCGCGAGCCGCACTCTAGGAAGAACAGTGGAGGGTGACCAGCTGTGCAGACCGCCCCCCCCCCTTGGTACGCCACTGGAGCAGCAGCGTGTCTGGCCGGCTCATTCCATTCAAAGCCGCGTGTGACAGCTCCTTGAGAGATCCGCACCTGCGTCTGAAGCCTCTCTGATGTTGTGATGTCAGAGAGGCTTCCGATGCAGGAGTGAATAGCGCAAGGAGCTGCCAACCCACGGCTTTGAATGGAACGAACCGGCCAGACCCGCTGCTGCTCCAAAAGGAAGGGAATGATCCAGTCCAGACTGCGGGCCGCAAATAAAATTTGGAGAGCCACATGTGGCCCTCCACTTTAACAGAGTTCTTTTTTTCTCCTTTGCTATCTTTAATATTTCTAACACTTGTGTATGTCGTAGAAGCTTTAAAATTATGGGCCTGGGTCCAGTAGCAGTATTTTTCCTACTGGATGGGATTCTATGAGCCCTTTCTATTTCCAATAGTGGAGAAAACGGAATTGCCAGCACTTTAGGAATAAGGTCTTTTAAGAAACCTACCATTTCCTGTCCTTCAATATTTTCAGGCACTCCCAAAATCCAAAGATTATTCCTTCTCTCTCGGTTTTCCAGATCTTCCAGCTTTTTGGTTAAATTAAGGATAGCATTATGATCCTTTTGAGCATAGATCAGCTGTGCTTCACAACTTATATTCTCTGCTCACAATTATCCAAACCTAATATTAGATATTTGAATTTGCTGATTTAAATTTGGCACCTCTTCCTGAAGTGAAGTTAATTTTAAGGAGTTGTCATGGAGATCACGTGATGCTGTGAACTGGTGAGCTGCACTCAGTGCCGGCTCCAGTGCCCTACTCCTTACTTTGATTACTTTTGGGGATTCATTTTGTGGATTTCGATTGCATCTTCTTCCGTTGCCTTTGGTGAATCTATGGACAAATACCTGGCGAAATCCTTGCCTGCGATGTCTTCTAAATCTACCAGAAAAGAGTGCGACAAGGTGAAGTCGGGGAGAACAAAATGGTGGAATCGCCTCGTGCTGCGAGCCCGATCTTTACGGCGGAGATGATGGCAGAACTCCAACAGGCTGTTCTTCAGGCATTGGGCCCGCGAATGGAGCTTATTTCTTCCCAGCTTAACAAGCTTGAATCGCTTTTGGAGGATCACACTACCAGGGTCACAGAATTAGAGGCCTGCGTTTCTTCGGTGGAAAATGGGGCAATGGCCATGTCGACGGAGGTAACAGCCTTGACTACTCAGCTGTGTCAATGCCATGATCGGATTGAGGATCTAGAACACAGATCCCGTCGAGATAATTTACGATTTGTTGGCTTACCTGAAACGATTGCTGACTCGGTTCTTCTATCGGTGGTGGAATCCTGGCTGGCCAGCAAATTACCCATGCCGTCATCTTGGGACCGGCTCGTTTTGTGAGCCCTCGTTCCAGTGCAGATCAAAGACCCCGGGTGGTGATTGGTAAAGTCCACAATTACCGACACAAGGTGGAAATACTCCGGGAAACAGGAATCGTTGGCTTACGAGTCCACCCCGGTGAGGATTGGTCAAGGCTACTCTGCGGCCTTAACGGAAAAAAGGAGAGCTTTTCATCCTATCTGCTCTAAGTTGGTGGAGCAGAAACACCGCTTTATGTTTCTATATCCAGCCGTTTTAAAAGTTCACCATGACGGCAAGTGTCATGTATTTGACTCAGTGGCTACCGCGGAGATTTTATTAATCGATTGGAAGCCCCCTCCTCTTTACCTACTTGACTGATTCAAACCTTTTTTTGTTTTTCTTTTTCTTCGTATTTTCTGGACTACTTCCCTGGATGATCTACATGCATGTCTTATCTTTGTATTTACAATTTGTATTCACCTTATTATGGGGTAGGGCACTGAGGGCATCAGTAGTGTGATCTGCCCTCCCTTTTATCAGTATGACATTGGGTTGGATGTATGCTTGGTGGGGGGGAACACGATAGGGTTGGGGGGATGGAGAGGGTTGGATGGTTGGTCGGGGTGGGAGGGTGTTTTTGAGGGACTGGGAGTTGGGTGGATTTTGTGGGGTTTAATTTTTGTTTATTCCAGTGTGTCTAGGGCAATTTACCTTTTGTTTGGTGATGGTTGCAACGCAGGGTTCTGCACAAATTCTCTTGGGCGGAGGCTGAGCTCAAGGGATATCCCAGAGTGTGTTGTGAGTATACGGTGAGTGTGTGTGGTACTGAGTGAGAGGACATTTCGAATTCTTTCTTGGAACGTATGTGGTATCTCCTCTCATGTGAAGGGTACTAAACTTCTCCAGCGCCTTCGATACCATGGGGCTGATTTAGCTTGTCTGCAGAAAACGAGATTGACCGATGTGGAACATGCTAAATTGCAGAGAAGCTGGGTGGCCCAGGTATTTTGTACCTCTTCTTCTCACTAGAAGGCGGGAGTGGCCCTTCTAGTCCGTAAGGGATTTCTTGGTAGAGTGGAGCAATTGTATAAGGATACTTCTGGTAGGATATTGCTTTGTAAAGTCACTATGTTGGGGCAATCTTTTCATCTTTTGATGGTGTATGCTCCTAATCACTATGATCATGATTTTTTCACTTCTTTGACTCAACTTGACCTCCGTGATCCGTCTCTTCCATTGATTCTCTTAGGGGACTTAAACCAGGTATTAGACCTGGTTTTAGATAGAACAGGACCGGGTACGTCTTCCTCACCTACCCTGACCAAGGGTATTCCTTACTTGTGCGATACTTTGGATTTGATTGATCCTTGGCATCTTTTACATTCTACTGAAAGAGACTATACCCATCAATCTAGGGCCCATTACACCCTCTCCAGGATTGACAATATTTTGACTTCTAAGCATTACTTTCCTCAGGTCCACTCTGCAGTGATAGGCCCACTTTCTTTGTCTGATCATTGGCCTATTTGGGTAGACTTGCTTAGATCTGATGGTCCTTTGGTGTGGGACACTTGGAAATTTCCCTCCTATTTGGCAAAAAACTCAGATTTTACCCATTATTTACTCAAAAAGTGGGAGGACTACGTATCCTTTAATGCTATACATAAGGAAACTCCATTACTATTTTGGGAAACGGCCAAAGTGGTCCTTCGGGGAGAAATAATCTCTTATATGGTGGCCCAGAGAAAACGGTTGTCCCAGGGTTTATTACGGTTGGAGGGGGACTGTAGGCGACTTAAGAACATTTAGATAACTCACCCGTGCCCTTGCTCGAGTGAAGCCTGGACTGCGGCTCAGGCTTCTCTGAACACTCTACTTCACGAGCGTACCCAAAAGTATCTCTACTTTACTAAATCCCATTACTATAAATATGGTAACAAGCCGGGTCGCCTTTTGGCGGCGCTGACCAAGCCTAAGTGGCCTAATCATTATATTCCTTACCTTCACCTTCCTTCTGGGGGGGTGGGGGGTGGTGACTACTACGCCGGATATTAAGGAGGGGTTTTTCCAATACTTTAAAGCCTTCTACTCCTTGAGGGATAGCTCTGGGGGCCCTGATGTGGGAGATTATCTGGCAGATGCAGGGGTCCCTCGACTGTCTTCTCCTTTGCGTCATCAATTAAATCGACCCATTCAGGGGAAGGAGATTCAAGTAGCAGTAAATCAACTTAAAAATTGTACTTCTCCTGGCCCAGATGGATTCTCCCCAGAGTTCTATAAGATTTTATTTTCGTCATTATGTGGCCCCTTGGAGGCTTATTTTTCTGCGGCCCTTGAGTTCGGTGGGTTTCCTCTTGGAGCGAATCACGCTTATATTACCTTAATACCTAAACCAGGGAAACCGGACACTGATCTTGAATCTTATCGTCCTATTTCGCTGTTAAATGTGGATCTTAAGATTCTAGATAAGATTTTGGCCAACCGGTTAGCGCATTTACTACTGACCTTGATTGTCCCTGAACAGGTAGGTTTTGTGAAACATCGCCATTCTGTTTTAAATGTTCGCCGGTTGCTCACTGTAATACAGCGCACACAGGATGCGGCCCTTCAGGGGTTTTTGGTGAGCTTGGATGCTGCTAAGGCCTTTGACCAGGTCAACTAGCACTATCTTTTTTAGGGGCTCCTATATATGGGCATTTCGGATTGGTATTTGGACATGGTTCGGCTTTTATACAAGCATCCTACTGCCTGCGTCCTGGTCAACGGCCATCGCACACCTTCATTTCTGATCGCACGTTGCACTAAACAAGGGAGTCCTCTATCACCCCTTTTGTTTCTTCTCTATCTGGACCCTTTTTTGCGCACTTTACAACGTGATGATGAATTGCAGGGTCTGCCGGAAGGTGCCTCACAGTTACGTGTGTTGGCATTTGCGGATGACCTTCTGTTGACTTTAGGGAACCCACAGAGATCTCTTCCTCGAGCCCTGGAACTTCTTGATGAGTTTAGTATGTATTCAGGCCTGGTATTGAATGCTCAAAAATCCTTGGTATTGGGGCTTTCCCCAGATGTGCAACGCACATGGCAGGGGCCTTTTCCTTTGGTCTGTGTTCCGGGGCGACTGAAATATTTTGGTATTTACGTCTCTCCGGATCTCTCCCAACTTTCTTCTTTGAACCTTGTTCCTCTATTGACCATCACCAATCAAAAATTGCAGAACTGGCAGATTTACCCTCTTTCATTTATGGGGAAAATAGCATTGTATAACATGGTCTTGGTACCACAGTGACTTTATGTCTTTCAGATGTTGCCATTGCTACTTTTCACCAACGATAAGGAATTGGGCACCTGCTTATGTCGCTATTTTTGGAATGGCAGGAAAGCGAGATTGTCACTGTCTGCCTTGCAAAGACCTAGAGACCAGGGTGGTTTGGGACTACGCAGCTTGAGGATGTTATCTGTGGCATGTCAGATGAGACATTTGAATGACTGGTTCCGGGGGATGAGTCATTTTTCAGCTACAAGTCAAGAACTGTCTCTCTGTAGCCTATTTCATTTCAGTTACTTACTTCATGTGAAGCGCTTGCCTCCAAGGACCTCCTTTGCTAGAGACTTACTTTTGTTGCCTTTGCGTCGTGTTTGGAGGATCCTGTGTCAACGGATGTGTATCCCATATTATGTGACTCCTTATTTACCATTGCAGGGAAATGGAGACTTTGTTCCGGGGATGCCTCCAGTGGAGCTGGCAGTATGGAAGGATGTTTCTATTCCATATCTTTTTCAATTTGTCCATTCGAATGGTTCATTATACACTTTGGAGGACCTCGTTCGGGAACATGGTTGGATTGCTTCTAATTGGCTCCCTTACGCTCAGCTTTCTTACTATGTTCGTTCCTTGCCACAGGATTGCCTAACGGATAGCCGAATGGAAACTCTTTCTGAGGCACTATGTCTGTCAGCTCAGACGTGGATCCCTTTACGGCACAGGTGTCAAAGTCGGTCCTCGAGGGCCGGAATCCAGTCGGGTTTTCAGGATTTCCCCAATGAATATGCATGAGATCCTATGTGCATGCACTGCTTTCAAAGCATATTAATTGGGGAAATCCTGAAAACCCGACTGGATTCCGGCCCTCAAGGAGGGACTTTGACACCCCTGCTTTACGGTATCATTATCGTTATCTTCAGGACTCTTTTGATGAAATGCCCTATGCTCACTACGCATCACAATGGACTTTAGATTTGCCTTGTGAGGTTACAGACCGCATGATACAGAAAGGAATTCATCGGGTGGCTAAATTGACCCCTAGAGTGAATTTGATTGAACTGACTTACAAATTTCTGTTTCATCTCTACAGGTCTCCGGCGTATTTGTTTCAAGCTGCTCTATGTGCTTCGGCTGAATCCTTAAATGTCATCATTCTCCTGCTACTCTTGGACATTAGTTCTGGACCTGTACAAAGATACACACCTTTTGGCAGCAGGTCCATCAGCATATTGTGGTCATGTGGAATTACAACTATGTGCTTGGCCCGCTTCTGCTGTTTACTGTAGATGTTCTTCCAAGACCTTCTCCAAAGGGTTTCAGGGGCTTTTTGGAACGAGCAATTTTGTTGGGCAAGAAAATGATACTTCATTGCTGGATATCCTCTAATTCTCCGATCTTGTTTCATTGGTGCACACTGATGATAGAATTGGCATCCATGGAACGACTTTGAGTATCTATTGTTCTTGTTGGGAACCCTTTTGGAACACCCTGACGCCCAGAGCCCGTAGTCATTTGTTGAATGTTTAAATATTTTTCTGTTTTCGACACACTGGAATGGGGATTGTGGGTTGCTATTGTTCAGTTTGGGTCTTTGGGAGAGGGGATGGGTGGGTGGGTTTCAGGTTGACATGGTGAATTCTGCTAAGATTGTTGGTACTCATTTTTGTGCTTTGTACACTGTGTTATTCTGAACTTGTTTGTTTTCTTGAAAATCAATAAAACATATTATTAAAAAAAAAAAAAAAAAAGGAGTTGTCATCAAGCTTTTTGGAATTATCTTCCATCATTACATGTAAATTATTTATTCCTACCCTCAGCTGTTCAAGGATATCCATAGAATCTTCAGGCAAAGGCATTTTAGATGGTGTTACTGGGTTTGGTTTTGATCTTTTATTTTTTCCATCTGCAGCAAAAGCAGTATCCAGTGTAATTTGTTTTCTTGAAGCCATCTGAAATCACTTTGGGATTCAAATAATCATAAAATCTTTAGTGAGAATATCTAGGGAGAGGAGCTCTGCACTCAAACTGCCACCTTCCTCGCCTCCAAGTTCCGGAATCCTCATCTTCTATAATAAAATCCTTGGTGTATTCCCTGACAGCATGCTGTGTCCCTCCATGCCGCATTCCATTATCGAACATGGAGGTAGGGAACATGCCGGCGACTCCCCCCTCCCGCTCTCACTCACCAACCGCTGCCGCTGCTCTTCTTCAAAGTAGCCTGCTGAGGTTCGCGGCCAGCTGTACCAAACTTCGTGGGCCGCTCTGCACCTCGGTAGCACATTTCCTCTGACGCATGGGATCGCATCAGAGGGAACGTGTTATTGACTTGCAGAGCGACCTGTGAGGTTCATTACAGCCGGCCGTGATCCTCAGCAGACTGCTTTGAAGAGGAAGGCAGATGCAAACAGACCAGGAAGCCAGATGCTGGACAGGGGGAACAGGTACATAAGCACATAAGCAATGCCTCTGCCGGGTCAGACCTGAGGTCCATCGTGCCCAGCAGTCCGCTCACGCGGCGGCCCAACAGGTCCAGAACCTGCGTAATAATCCTCTATCTATACCCCTCTATCCCCTTTTCCAACAGGAAATTGTCCAATCCTTTCTTAAACCCCAGTACCGTACTCTGCCCTATTACATCCTCTGGAAGCGCATTCCAGGTGTCCACCACCCGCTGAGTAAAGAAAAACTTCCTAGCATTTGTTTTGAATCTATCCCCTTCTAATTTTTCCGAATGCCCTCTTGTTCTTTTATGTTTTGAAAGTTTGAAGAATCTGTCTCTCTCCACTTTCTCTATGCCCTTCATGATCTTGTAGGTCTCTATCATGTCTCCTCTGAGTCTCCGCTTTTCCAGGGAGAAGAGCTCCAGCTTCTCCAATCTTTCAGTGTATGAAAGGTTTTCCATGCCCTTAATCATTCGTGTCGCTCTCCTCTGGACCCTCTCAAGTATTGCCATATCCTTCTTAAGGTGCGGTGACCAATACTGAACACAGTACTCCAGGTGCGGGCGCACCATTGCCCGATACAACGGCAGGATGACTTCTTTTGTTCTGGTCGTAATACCATTTTTAATAATACCCAACATTCTGTTCGCCTTCTTCGCGGCTGCTGCGCATTGCGCCGTTGACTTCATTGTTGTATCCACCAGTACACCCAAATCTCTTTCAAGGTTACTTCCCTCTAATACTAATCCCCCCATTTGGTAGCTGAACATCGGGTTCTTTCTCCCTATATGCATGACCTTGCATTTCCCTACATTGAATTTCATCTGCCATTTATTCGCCCACTCCTCCAGTTTGCTTAGGTCCCTTTGTAGGTCCTCACGCTCTTCCGTAGTTCTGACCCTTCTACAGAGTTTAGTGTCATCCGCAAATTTTATAACTTCACATTTCGTCCCCGTTTCCAGGTCATTAATAAATACATTGAACAGCAGCGGTCCAAGTACAGACCCCTGCGGAACTCCGCTCGTGACTTTCCTCCAGCCCGAGTAGTGACCCTTCACTCCAACCCTCTGTCTCCTGCCTGCCAACCAGTGTTTGACCCATCTGTGTATGTCCCCTTCCACCCCGTGGTTCCACAGCTTCCTAAGTAACCGCTCATGGGGTACCTTGTCAAAGGCCTTTTGGAAGTCAAGGTAGATGATGTCTACAGGTTCCCCTTTGTCCAAATGGCTGTTTACCCCCTCAAAGAAGTGCAGTAAGTTTGTTTGGCACGATCTTCCCTTGCAGAAGCCATGTTGGCTCGCTTTCATCAGCCCATTTTTTTCGATGTGCTCACAGATGCTGTCCTTTATCAGTGCTTCTACCATCTTGCCTGGAACCGATGTCAAACTTACTGGCCTATAGTTTCCCGGGTCTCCTCTTGACCCCTTTTTAAAGATAGGTGTAACATTTGCTATCTTCCAGTCCTCCGGTATCTCTCCAGTTTTCAAGGATAGGTTGCAAACTCATTGGAGTATTTCCGCTATCTCATTTCTTAGTTCTTTTAGTACCCTAGGGTGGATTCCGTCTGGGCCTGGTGATTTGTCGCTTTTCAATCTATCTATCTGTTGGAGGACATCCTCATGGCTCACCTCTATTGCCGACAGTTTTTCTTCTTGATCACCATGGAAGATCACGTCGGGTTCTGGTACAATGGATGTGTCCTCGCTTGTGAAGACTGACGAGAAGAATTTGTTTAACCTGTCAGCTACCTCTTTTTGCTCCTTTATTACTCCCTTTTTATCTCCATCATCCAACGGTCCTACTTCCTCCCTCGCCGGTTTCTTCCCCTTAACATATCTGAAGAATGATTTGAAGTTTTTTGCCTCCCTGGCCAGTCTCTCTTCGTATTCTCTTTTCGCTCTCCTAACCACTTGGTGACATTCTCTTTGGCCTTTCCTGTGTTCATCCCAGTTTTCCCCAGTCTGGTCCTTTTTCCATTTCCGGAATGATTTTTTTTTTGTCTCCTATCGCTTTCTTCACCTCATTGTTTATCCATGCGGGGTCTTTTGTTCGGTTTTTTTTGCACCCTTTTCTAAATATGGGGATGTACATATGTTGTGCTTCTTGCACTGTGCCCTTGAATAGAGACCAGGCTTGCTCTACAGTTTCTGTTTTCCTTGAGCTGTTTCTAAGTTTTTTTCTTACCATTGCTCTCATAGCATCATAGTTCCCTTTCTTGAAGTTGAGCGTTGTCACTGTGGTTCTTTTCCCTTTTGTTGTACTTATTCCTAATTTGTACTGTATCATGTTGTGATCACTGTTTCCTAGTGGCCCTACTACTTCCACTTCTTTTGCAGGTCCCCCTAATCCATTGAGGATTAGGTCAAGAGTGGCATCTCCTCTTGTTGGTTCCTTGACAAGCTGATCCATAAAGCAGTCCCTCACAGCCTCTAAGAATTCTGTTTCCCTCGCACAGTTTGAGTTTCCAATACTCCAGTTTATCCCGGGGTAGTTGAAATCTCCCATTACTGTCACATTCCTGTTGTTGCCTTCCCGCCTCAATTCTACCGCCAGATCTTTGTCGTTTGCTTCCGTTTGTCCAGGTGGACGATAGTATAGACCCAATCTTATGTCAAGGCCACCTTTTCCTGGTAATTTGACCCATAATGACTCCAGTCCTTCCGCCTTTGGTTCTATATCCACTCCGGACGAGGGAATGGTGTCTTATGTATAGTGCAATTCCTCCACCCTTCTTGTTGGTCCTGTCTCTTCTATAGAGTTTGTACCCTGGCAGCACTACGTCCCATTGGTTATCCTCGTTCCACCATGTTTCCGTGATTCCAATGATGTCTAGGTTTTCTTTTATGGCTATGGCTTCTAATTCTCCCATTTTGGACTTTAGGCTCCTTGCATTAGCGTACAAGCAATTTAAGTCCTGGTCTTTTCTTTTCTCTGCTGGTTTTACATGTGTTTTGCTCCCCATACCATCCCCTATTTGGGCTGCCGGTCCCTCATTTCTGTTCCCTTCTTCCTTATTTTTTGGTGTATCTTTTCTGTTCCTTTGTTCCTTATTTTTTGGTGTATCTTTTTCGTCTGCATCCTGATTTCCTGATCTCTCCTGTTCCTCTAATTTTATCTGATTGTCCTTTTTGTTGGTCAACAGCTTCTGTTGTTCGTCTCTTGCCTGTTCCCAGCATTTTTCCCTCTCAGTATCTTCTTTGGATACTCTTGTCCGAACCGTCGACGTCAGGTCAACTATCGGCTTTCCCCTTTTTCTCAGTTTAAAGCCTGCTCAATTCCTCTCTTGACGTTGTTTGCTAGCAGTCTCGTTCCTGCCTTGCTCAGGTGTAGTCCGTCCCTCCTGAAGAGCTTGTTCTTCCCCAAAAAAGTTGTCCAGTTCCTTATAAAAAGGAATCCTTCTTCTTCGCACCATCTCCTCAACCATGCGTTTATTGCTTGTAGCTCGGACTGCCTCTTCACGTCTGCCCTCGGTACTGGCAAAATCTCTGAGAATGCTATCTTCTGTGTCCTCAGCTTCAGTTTCCTTCCCAGGATCTTGAACCTGCTGTAATTTCTCCTGTTGACATCATTTGTTCCCACATGGATTATCACTGCTGTCTCTTCTGTTTCTGCTCCGTCTAGGATCCTCTCGACTCTGTCGGTGATGTCCTTCGTTCTTGCTCCTGGGAGACAGGTCACTAGCCGATCCTCTCTCCCTCCTGCTACGTGACTGTCCACTTCTCTCATGATTGAGTCTCCCACGACGACTGCAGATTTCCCCTTCTTCAGCTTCCTCACAGGTCTCAAGTCTGTATCCTCGGTGTGGTTTAGCTCTTCTCTTTCGGGGCACCCGCCAGTCTTCGTCGTCTCTGCTTGCACGACTCTTCCATGCGATCCTTCATCCTCGGCGTCTGTTGGCCCCTGTCTTCCATCTGTTGGCCCATGTCCTCCATCTTGTGTAGCTGTAGCTTCCTCGCTCCAGTGCTGCTGATGTTCCTGCTCTTTTGCCTGCCTGTAGGCCTCCTCGATGAATCTTTCGAGCTCCCTTACTTGCTCCTCGATGTGGCTTTCTCCTGCGGGGTCCTCAGTTGTCTTGAAAGGTGCTTCTGAGATGTAGAGTCCTTCTGCTCTTGAAACCTGCACTGCAGTCTACCAACTTCCTTCTTCAGGCTTTCCAGTTCCTGACACCGACTGCATATGTATGCCTGCCTTCCCGAGGGAAGGTAGTCATACATGTGACACTCTGTGCAGTACACTGGGAAGCTCCTCCGGGTTCCTGCTGCTTCCATTTCTCTTTCTTCGGAGTCCACTAGATGTCCTCTCCCTTGTCTTATGTTCTTATGTGTGCGGGCTCTGTGCTCTCTCCTGTGTTTGGCTCTTTCCTGTCTACTTCTTCTGCCGCTTTTTGTATTGGTGGGTCTGTTAGCCTCCCTTGGGCCTCTTTCTTGTCCCCGAAGCCTGCTTCTTTATCCTTTGCTGTCTTGTGTGTGTCTTATTGTGTGTTTTCTTCTTGTGCGTGTGCTCTCCCTACATGTGTGCTCGCTTCTTCCTTACCTGGTGTTCTGAAGTCCTTGGCTGTCTTTTCTCGACCCTTCTCAAGGCCCTTCGCAAAGGCGCTCTCGCTAAGGCGTCACCGCGCGCCGAACGGCCGCGCGCCGTTGGCTCCCTTCCTGTTAAGGGGGAGTCGGGGCGATGACGCTGCTGACGTGGAGGGGGTGGGCGGAGCTTCCTCTCGCCACTACCCGCTCCTCTCTTCTGCCTCCTTCAAAATGAAAGAAAAGAAAAACTCTTCCGGCTTCTCTCACCGGCTGTTTCTCCCCTGCCTCTGCTGCTTCTGCTCCTCTCCTCGCGGCTGCTAAAGTGGTCTTCGCGCCCTGGCTCCCTTCCTGTTAAGGGGGAGTCGGGGCGATGACGCTGCTGACGTGGAGGGGGTGGGCGGAGCTTCCTCTCGCCGCTACCCGCTCCTCTCTTCTGCCTCCTTCAAAGTGAAAGAAAAGAAAAACTCTTCCGGCTTCTCTCACCGGCTGTTTCTCCCCTGCCTCTGCTGCTTCTGCTCCTCTCCTCGCGGCTGCTAAAGGTAAGGGATGCTGCTGAAGAGGGGGAGCAGGGAAGAGGTGCTGCTGGACAGGGGATGAGGTAACAGGAAGGGAGGCGTGCTGCTGGACGGGGAGGTAACAGGAAGGGAGGCCTACTGCTGGACAGGGGGAGCAAGGAAGAGGTGCTGCTGGACAGGGGGGAGGTAACAGGAATGGAGGACTACTGCTGGACAGGGGGGAGGTAAAAGGAAGGGAGGTGGTCTACTACTGGACAGGGGGGCAGGGAAAAGGTGTTGCTGGACAGGGGGGAGGTAAAACAAAGGAAGAAGGGCTGCTGCTGGACAGGGAGAGCAGGGAAGGGGTGCTGCTGGATAAGGGGGAGGTAAAAGGAAGGGAGAAGGGCTACTGCTGGACAGGGGGAGTAGGCAAGGGATGGTGGTGGACAGCCAAGGAAAGAGACAGAAAGACAGATAGAAAGCGGCCAAGGAGAGAGAGAGAGAAAGAACGAAAGAAAAAGACAGACACACACATCTATTCTAGCACTCGTTAATGTAATGGGCTTAAAGACAAGTATAAATATAAAATGGCAAGAGGCTGAGTTGTCAATTTTTCCCGACTATGCAAAGGCCACAGCTGACAGAAGAAAGCTATTTTTGGCACTTCGCCCCCAATTAAAACAATTGGGGGCGTTATATGGATTATATTTCCTGGCCACAATGAAAGTTACACACTGCAATAATACAAAATATTATGAAGATCCACTGAAAATACAAGAATATATTGATCAACAAATAAATGGAATGTCCTAAAGACTGGATGAGGTGATTTAATACATATTATGCTTTACTTTTTATTAAGATTTTAAAGTGATAAAGAATTTTTTTTTTTTTTGCTGCAAACTGTTTAATCCGTTACAATTTGAACTGGGTTCTCTAGTTCTCTTACCAGTAAATCTGAACACTCTAAAGAAGGAAGAATGATCATTATCAAAACGAGGTTCGAAACGCTGAAAGCTTCAGGTGCACCTTTGATATCCGGCGGATGTGCAGACCAAGTGACGTCAACGTGCTGAGGATTAGATAATTCCTGGAGAGCGGTATGTAAACGGACACTGACTTTGGATTTCATGTCTGTGGTCAGTTGCTGGTTTCGCTTCCGGGTTGGACTCCGGATGTGCTGCCCGAAGTGATGTCCTTTGGCCGAATTATGCTGTTCCGCTATTGCGGTCTGGCCCGGGCTTTCGGCCGCCCCGTTGCTGCTTTGCAGCAAATATCTAAAATATATTCTGGAAGCAGAAAAGTTTGTGTTCCATCTCTTTCATCCTTCTGGAGATTTTATAATGTTGATACCCAGCATTCTATACAATGACTGTGATCCCATTGCTGAATAGAGATCTGGTCCTGTGGTAGCAGTAGCACCAGCATCATGGTACAGTGGCAGCAGTCCTGGGTCAGCATGGTCTGGCGGCAGGCAGGACAGAGCACAGCAGTGCTGAACAGGATCCTGGAATTGAGGCCAGTCTTGTGACTATGACGGCGATGGCAACAGTCAGGACTAGGAGGCACTCCCAGACTTGGCTGATCAGAGCGCCAGGGGCAGCGGGCTCAGAAGAAAGGAGTTCTATCGCCTTCACGATACTCAGACACGAGGTGAAGATCGACATCAGTAAAGTGGAGTCAGGCAACATGAAAGATGATTGGGATTTCCTACCTCCCAAGCAGATCAAGGATCTTGATGCCAGGAAGCCAGAGGACTGAGACAAGCGGGCCATGATTGATGATTCAGAGGATACAAAGTCAGAGGATTGGGACAAGCCTGAGCACAATTCTGATCCTGATGATGTGAAACCAGAGGTCTGAGATGAGGAAATGGACGGAGAAGGGATACCTTATATGTTTCAGATCTCAGAGCATAAGGGTGAATAGTATCTGACTAATAGCATGTATGAGCATACTTATTTAATAAGATTGAGGTCAGGAATTCTAATTTATGTGGAGTTACATAAGTCGTTGGTATTAATTGATATTTTATTTTCTTTAAAATATGCTTTATAGAGTAAAGTTCTATATAACTTAACTTATTTCATTATTTAATTTACTATATTTTTCATTCCATAAGATGCACCTGACCATAAGACACACCCTAGATTTAGAGGAGGAAAACAAGAAAAAAAAAATTCTGAACCAAATTCTCCCTGCCAGGCTCTGTATCCTGTCCCCCACTTCTGGTGGTCTAGTGGTAGGCCGGACAGACACAAAGCAGGCAAGCCTAGTGGCAGGCAGGCAGGCCCCATACCCCCCACGTATCCCCCAGTACTTTAAATAATCCCCCATCCCCCCATGTGCCCCCAGTACCTTAAATCATCCCCCCCATACATTTAATCATACCTCTTGTACCTTTTTAATCATATTCCCCTGTACCTTTAATCATAGCTCCCCTTGTACCATTTTAATCATAGCCCCCATATCTTTAATCTTAGCTCCCCCCTTTGTACCTTTTTATATCATGCCTCCCCCCCCTTTGTACTGGTATCTTTTTATTTTTTAAACCCGTACCTTTTTTACTTTTTCCTTCCCTCCCTCAATGGCTTCGTATTATTTTTGAGCAGCAGGCGCATGAGTCGGGAATACGGAGGTCTTGTGCGAGCTTTCCGCGTTCCCACCTGACCCCAAGCACTTTCTGAATGGCTGCCAGCAATTCTCGCGAGTCCCGTGAGAACTGTCGCCAGCCATTCAAAAAGCGGCGCATGCCCAAGTGGGAGCATGTAAAGCTTGGCCCTGACCGCCGCACTCCTGACTTGTGTGCCTGCTGCCCAAAAATAATACGAAGCCATCTAGGGAGCGATATACGCTAGACCACCAGGCTTGGAAAAGGTATGGCAGCGGTGGCAGCGACAAAAGCGGCGGGGGGTTTCTTTTGTAATTGTACAGGACTGTGCCTGGTCTCTGTCAAGATTCAGCCCTTCTGCGATTCACTTCTTCACCAGCCTGCCATCTTCCAGGGTTGTACTCAATTGCTACTGCGGATATTTCAGTTTCTTTTGCACACAATCACGATTAAGTTTTGCACATTTACTCCATACACTTTGCCTTCCATTTCGGCTTCATCTGCACACCTTCAGTGCTGTTAAGTTTTCACCTTAGCTCATAAGAACATAAGAAGCGCCATCTCCGGATCAGACCTTCGGTCCATCAAGTCCGGCGATCCGCACATGCGGAGGCCCTGCTAGGTATACACCTGGCTTATTTTATAGCCAACCATATCTTTATATGCCTCTCTCAAGGAGATATGAATCTAGTTTGCTTTTGAAGCCTAGGACTGTCGATTCCGCAATAATCTCCCCTGGGAGAGTATTCCAGATGTTAACCACTCTCTGTGTGAAACAGAACTTCCTGATATTAGTCCTGAACTTGCCCCCCCTTAGCTTTATTTCATGTCCTCTTGTCCGTGTCAAATTGGACAATGTAAATAATCTTCTCTGCTCTATTTTGTCGATTCCTTTCAGTATTTTGAAGGTCTCGATCATATCCCCACGCAGTCTCCTTTTCTCAAGGGAGAACAATCCCGGTGTTTTAAGTCGCTCCTCATATTCCAGTTTCTCCATACCCTTCACTAGTTTAGTTGCTCGTCTCTGCACTCTCTCCAGCAGTTTTATATCCTTCTTTAGGTAGGGAGACCAATGTTGGACGCAGTATTCCAAGTGGGGTCTGACCATTGCCCTATAAAGCGGCATTATAACTTTCTCCGATCTACTCGAGATTCCTTTCTTTATCATGCCCAACATTCTATTTGCCTTATTTGCTGCTGCAGCGCATTGTGCCGACGGCTTCAGGGTCTTATCTATCAGTACACCCAGATCCCTTTCTTGTTCACTTTTTCCCAGAGTTGCACCTGACATTCTGTACTCGTATTCCTTATTTTTACTGCCTAAATGCATTACCTTGCATTTCTCCACGTTGAACTTCATCTGCCATTTCTCCGCCCATTTTTCTAACCGACACAAATCGCTCTGGAGTTCCTCACTGTCCTCCTGCGATCTGATTGCCCGGCAGAGTTTTGTGTCGTCTGCAAACTTGATGATCTCACTGGATGTTCCGTTTTCCAGGTCATTGATATAAATATTAAAAAGGATCGGCCCAAGTACCGAGCCCTGGGGTACACCACTAGTCACTTTCTCCCAGTCGGAGAACTTCCCATTTATGCCCACTCTCTGCTTCCTGTTATCCAGCCATTTGCCTATCCATCTTTGTATATCTCCCTCTATGCCATGGCTTTGTAGTTTCCTGAGAAGTCTTTCGTGTGGAACTTTGTCAAATGCTTTCTGGAAGTCCAAGTATATTATGTCCACCGGCTTTCCACTATCAATTTGCTTGTTCACGGTCTCAAAGAATTGGAGTAAATTCGTCAAACACGATTTCCCTTTCCTGAATCCATGTTGACTGGGTTTCATCAAGTCGTGTGTGTCCAAGTGCTGAACTATGCTATCCTTGATCAGTGATTCAATCTAGAAAATGACACGGTGGCGGTTTACCCGCGGCCACCGCATTTTAGCCGCGGGTCACCCGCCGAAAACGGGGAAGAAAACTAGCAGTTGCTGCGGCGACGGGGACAAGGCCATTCACCGCCCGCGGGGCGGTGAATGGTCTTGTCTCCGCAGTGAGGTATCAAGGATCGCGCGGTCCCCGCAGCCACCGCCCGCCCGCCCGTAGCATTTAGCCAGCTCCCTCCCTCCACCTCACCTTAAATTTCGAGTTTTCCGGCTTCCTTTTTTCCGAGCCGCACGTGTTCAAAAATCCGTGCATGCACGGCTGCGCGAGTCAATCAATCTTCTCCTCTGACGCAACCGGAAACAGGAAGTTGCAGGAGAGGAGAAGTTTGATTGACTCGCGCAGCCGCGCGTGCACGGATTTTTGAACACGTGCGGCTCGGAAAAAAGGAAGCCGGAAAACTCGAAATTTAAGGTGAGGTGGAGGGAGGGAGCTGGCTAAATGCACGGCTTTTTGAACGCGTGCGGCTAGGGAAAAAGGAAGAAGGCAAACTCGGAACGAATATAAGGTGAGGTGGAGGGAGGGTGGGGGCTGCTGGACCATTCTTCATTACTTTGCCATACTAATTCCATTCTATGTTAGGTGCCACGGACTCAGATTCGAGTCCTAGCGATGATGAGTTAAAGATCCCAAAAGAAGCCAACTTCTAAATCCAGTGGTTAGAGCTACACTACACTCCTTGTGACCCTGGGCAAGTCACTTAATCCCTATTGCTTCTGACACAATGGGCAGTTCCAAAGACCAAGACTGGCCAGTGTCAAAGACAGGATGCTGAGCTTGATAGACCCTTAGTCTCCACTGTTTTTAGTGATCAACAAAGTTCTATGTTTCTATAATCACCCTAATTCTGTTATCATTGGACTAGATATTCAAAATGATTTAAATGGCCAGGACAGGCTCCTGGCTGTTCAAATCATCTATCCAGGGCTAACCAGGCATTTTCAATCTTCATGTTCAGCCCAAATGGTGTCACACAATTCTGCAAAAATACCCAATGTTGTTCCTCATAATTTAAATATTGCTCATAGAAGGAACAACATTGGGTATTTTTGCAAATGGAAGTTGGAGGGTTAATTCCCTTGAAACAGCCAATTGAGTGAAACATGAATTCATGCTGGGACACAAGATAGGTTGAATTTGTTTTGAATTTAAAAAGAAAAATGATCAATGAAGAATACTATAATGACAAGAAAATATAATGATAAAACAGCAACTAATTTTGCCTATTTTTATATATTAAAAAAGTACTACATAAGGTGAATGTCCATATTGCTGTCTGTTGTTCTGCTGAGCACTGGCATTGAAACAGCAAAATGCATTTATTGCATACTTGTCCTCTGTCGGAAACATTATGGTGGTATATTAGTTGTGTTAATAAAAATTTATAAACAAAGCCCTGCCAGCTGAACATCTCTCTCTAGTTCAGCAGCAGGAACTTTGATTTATAAGAATGGAATACGCTAAATATTAGAGTACTAAGGCTTATATGGATGCTGCGGGGACGGTGACGGGGCGGTGAATGGGATGGCAGTGGCGGTGACGGGGCGGTGAAAGGGATGGCAGTGACGGTGATGGGGCGGTGAATGGAATGGCGGTGACGGGGCGGTGCAGAGGATGGTGGGCCGGGGACGGGGCGGTGACGGGGACAGATTTTTTCCCCGTGTCATTCTCTAATTCAATCATCTTGCCGGGGACAGACGTAAGACTCACAGGTCTATAGTTGCCTGGTTCTCCTCTCGATCCTTTTTTGAAAATTGGCGTGACGTTCGCTTTCCTCCAGTCGTCTGGTATCTGACCAGTTCTGGTTGACAGGTTTGCAAGTTTTTGCAATAACTCTCCGATTTCAACCTTCAATTCCTTCAAGACTCTCGGGTGAATTTCATCCGGTCCAGGGGATTTGTCACTTTTAAGTTTGTCGATCTGGTAGTATATCTGATCTAAGTTCACTTCAACTGTGGTGAGGCTGTCCTCTATTTCTCCTGTAAACAGTTTCTCCGCTTCAGGTATAGTTGAGGTGTCCTCCTTCGTAAAGACAGACGCAAAGAAGGAATTTAGTTTGTCTGCGATTTGTTTATCTTCCTTGATGTACCCTTTTCTTCCCTTGTCGTCCAGGGGTCCCACTGCCTCTTTTGCAGGTTTTTTCCTTTTCACGTATCTAAAGAAGGGCTTGAAGTTTTTGGCCTCCCGGGCTATTTTTTCCTCATAGTCCTGTTTTGCATCCCTCACCGCCTTGTGACATTTCTTCTGTTCATCTTTATGTTTGTTCCAGGCTTCGGTTGTCTTCGTGCATTTCCATTTTTTGAAAGAGTCCTTCTTTTCTTTTATGGCTTCCTTCACCTGTATGGTAAGCCATGCCGGTTCTCCTTTGCCTTTAGTTCTCCGATCTTTGGAAATCCTCGGAATGTAGAGATCTTGTGCTTCTGCAATAGTATTTTTCAATAGGCACCATGCATGATCTACTGTTTCAAGTTTGTCCACCATCTTCTCGAGTCGTTTTGTTACCATGGCTCTCATGCAATCGTATTTACCCTTTTTAAAGTTTAAGGTGGTGGTTAAGGTTTTGGCATGTTTCCCTTTCCCGATGTCAAGTTTAAAGTTGATTACATTGTGATCACTCGTTCCCAGTGGAACCATGACTTCTACTTCTGGGGAGTCGGGGCGATGACGCTGCTGACGTGGAGGGGGTGGGCGGAGCTTCCTCTCGCCGCTACCCGCTCCTCTCTTCTGCCTCCTTCAAAGTGAAAGAAAAGAAAAACTCTTCCGGCTTCTCTCACCGGCTGTTTCTCCCCTGCCTCTGCTGCTTCTGCTCCTCTCCTCGCGGCTGCTAAAGGTAAGGGATGCTGCTGAAGAGGGGGAGCAGGGAAGAGGTGCTGCTGGACAGGGGATGAGGTAACAGGAAGGGAGGCGTGCTGCTGGACGGGGAGGTAACAGGAAGGGAGGCCTACTGCTGGACAGGGGGAGCAAGGAAGAGGTGCTGCTGGACAGGGGGGAGGTAACAGGAATGGAGGACTACTGCTGGACAGGGGGGAGGTAAAAGGAAGGGAGGTGGTCTACTACTGGACAGGGGGGCAGGGAAAAGGTGTTGCTGGACAGGGGGGAGGTAAAACAAAGGAAGAAGGGCTGCTGCTGGACAGGGAGAGCAGGGAAGGGGTGCTGCTGGATAAGGGGGAGGTAAAAGGAAGGGAGAAGGGCTACTGCTGGACAGGGGGAGTAGGCAAGAGATGGTGGTGGACAGCCAAGGAAAGAGACAGAAAGACAGATAGAAAGCGGCCAAGGAGAGAGAGAGAGAAAGAACGAAAGAAAAAGACAGACACACACATCTATTCTAGCACTCGTTAATGTAATGGGCTTAAAGACAAGTATAAATATAAAATGGCAAGAGGCTGAGTTGTCAATTTTTCCCGACTATGCAAAGGCCACAGCTGACAGAAGAAAGCTATTTTTGGCACTTCGCCCCCAATTAAAACAATTGGGGGCGTTATATGGATTATATTTCCTGGCCACAATGAAAGTTACACACTGCAATAATACAAAATATTATGAAGATCCACTGAAAATACAAGAATATATTGATCAACAAATAAATGGAATGTCCTAAAGACTGGATGAGGTGATTTAATACATATTATGCTTTACTTTTTATTAAGATTTTAAAGTGATAAAGAATTTTTTTTTTTTTTGCTGCAAACTGTTTAATCCGTTACAATTTGAACTGGGTTCTCTAGTTCTCTTACCAGTAAATCTGAACACTCTAAAGAAGGAAGAATGATCATTATCAAAACGAGGTTCGAAACGCTGAAAGCTTCAGGTGCACCTTTGATATCCGGCGGATGTGCAGACCAAGTGACGTCAACGTGCTGAGGATTAGATAATTCCTGGAGAGCGGTATGTAAACGGACACTGACTTTGGATTTCATGTCTGTGGTCAGTTGCTGGTTTCGCTTCCGGGTTGGACTCCGGATGTGCTGCCCGAAGTGATGTCCTTTGGCCGAATTATGCTGTTCCGCTATTGCGGTCTGGCCCGGGCTTTCGGCCGCCCCGTTGCTGCTTTGCAGCAAATATCTAAAATATATTCTGGAAGCAGAAAAGTTTGTGTTCCATCTCTTTCATCCTTCTGGAGATTTTATAATGTTGATACCCAGCATTCTACACAATGACTGTGATCCCATTGCTGAATAGAGATCTGGTCCTGTGGTAGCAGTAGCACCAGCATCATGGTACAGTGGCAGCAGTCCTGGGTCAGCATGGTCTGGCGGCAGGCAGGACAGAGCACAGCAGTGCTGAACAGGATCCTGGAATTGAGGCCAGTCTTGTGACTATGACGGCGATGGCAACAGTCAGGACTAGGAGGCACTCCCAGACTTGGCTGATCAGAGCGCCAGGGGCAGCGGGCTCAGAAGAAAGGAGTTCTATCGCCTTCACGATACTCAGACACGAGGTGAAGATCGACATCAGTAAAGTGGAGTCAGGCAACATGAAAGATGATTGGGATTTCCTACCTCCCAAGCAGATCAAGGATCTTGATGCCAGGAAGCCAGAGGACTGAGACAAGCGGGCCATGATTGATGATTCAGAGGATACAAAGTCAGAGGATTGGGACAAGCCTGAGCACAATTCTGATCCTGATGATGTGAAACCAGAGGTCTGAGATGAGGAAATGGACGGAGAAGGGATACCTTATATGTTTCAGATCTCAGAGCATAAGGGTGAATAGTATCTGACTAATAGCATGTATGAGCATACTTATTTAATAAGATTGAGGTCAGGAATTCTAATTTATGTGGAGTTACATAAGTCGTTGGTATTAATTGATATTTTATTTTCTTTAAAATATGCTTTATAGAGTAAAGTTCTATATAACTTAACTTATTTCATTATTTAATTTACTATATTTTTCATTCCATAAGATGCACCTGACCATAAGACACACCCTAGATTTAGAGGAGGAAAACAAGAAAAAAAAAATTCTGAACCAAATTCTCCCTGCCAGGCTCTGTATCCTGTCCCCCACTTCTGGTGGTCTAGTGGTAGGCCGGACAGACACAAAGCAGGCAAGCCTAGTGGCAGGCAGGCAGGCCCCATACCCCCCACGTATCCCCCAGTACTTTAAATAATCCCCCATCCCCCCATGTGCCCCCAGTACCTTAAATCATCCCCCCCATACATTTAATCATACCTCTTGTACCTTTTTAATCATATTCCCCTGTACCTTTAATCATAGCTCCCCTTGTACCATTTTAATCATAGCCCCCATATCTTTAATCTTAGCTCCCCCCTTTGTACCTTTTTATATCATGCCTCCCCCCCCTTTGTACTGGTATCTTTTTATTTTTTAAACCCGTACCTTTTTTACTTTTTCCTTCCCTCCCTCAATGGCTTCGTATTATTTTTGAGCAGCAGGCGCATGAGTCGGGAATACGGAGGTCTTGTGCGAGCTTTCCGCGTTCCCACCTGACCCCAAGCACTTTCTGAATGGCTGCCAGCAATTCTCGCGAGTCCCGTGAGAACTGTCGCCAGCCATTCAAAAAGCGGCGCATGCCCAAGTGGGAGCATGTAAAGCTTGGCCCTGACCGCCGCACTCCTGACTTGTGTGCCTGCTGCCCAAAAATAATACGAAGCCATCTAGGGAGCGATATACGCTAGACCACCAGGCTTGGAAAAGGTATGGCAGCGGTGGCAGCGACAAAAGCGGCGGGGGGTTTCTTTTGTAATTGTACAGGACTGTGCCTGGTCTCTGTCAAGATTCAGCCCTTCTGCGATTCACTTCTTCACCAGCCTGCCATCTTCCAGGGTTGTACTCAATTGCTACTGCGGATATTTCAGTTTCTTTTGCACACAATCACGATTAAGTTTTGCACATTTACTCCATACACTTTGCCTTCCATTTCGGCTTCATCTGCACACCTTCAGTGCTGTTAAGTTTTCACCTTAGCTCATAAGAACATAAGAAGCGCCATCTCCGGATCAGACCTTCGGTCCATCAAGTCCGGCGATCCGCACATGCGGAGGCCCTGCTAGGTATACACCTGGCTTATTTTATAGCCAACCATATCTTTATATGCCTCTCTCAAGGAGATATGAATCTAGTTTGCTTTTGAAGCCTAGGACTGTCGATTCCGCAATAATCTCCCCTGGGAGAGTATTCCAGATGTTAACCACTCTCTGTGTGAAACAGAACTTCCTGATATTAGTCCTGAACTTGCCCCCCCTTAGCTTTATTTCATGTCCTCTTGTCCGTGTCAAATTGGACAATGTAAATAATCTTCTCTGCTCTATTTTGTCGATTCCTTTCAGTATTTTGAAGGTCTCGATCATATCCCCACGCAGTCTCCTTTTCTCAAGGGAGAACAATCCCGGTGTTTTAAGTCGATCCTCATATTCCAGTTTCTCCATACCCTTCACTAGTTTAGTTGCTCGTCTCTGCACTCTCTCCAGCAGTTTTATATCCTTCTTTAGGTAGGGAGACCAATGTTGGACGCAGTATTCCAAGTGGGGTCTGACCATTGCCCTATAAAGCGGCATTATAACTTTCTCCGATCTACTCGAGATTCCTTTCTTTATCATGCCCAACATTCTATTTGCCTTATTTGCTGCTGCAGCGCATTGTGCCGACGGCTTCAGGGTCTTATCTATCAGTACACCCAGATCCCTTTCTTGTTCACTTTTTCCCAGAGTTGCACCTGACATTCTGTACTCGTATTCCTTATTTTTACTGCCTAAATGCATTACCTTGCATTTCTCCACGTTGAACTTCATCTGCCATTTCTCCGCCCATTTTTCTAACCGACACAAATCGCTCTGGAGTTCCTCACTGTCCTCCTGCGATCTGATTGCCCGGCAGAGTTTTGTGTCGTCTGCAAACTTGATGATCTCACTGGATGTTCCGTTTTCCAGGTCATTGATATAAATATTAAAAAGGATCGGCCCAAGTACCGAGCCCTGGGGTACACCACTAGTCACTTTCTCCCAGTCGGAGAACTTCCCATTTATGCCCACTCTCTGCTTCCTGTTATCCAGCCATTTGCCTATCCATCTTTGTATATCTCCCTCTATGCCATGGCTTTGTAGTTTCCTGAGAAGTCTTTCGTGTGGAACTTTGTCAAATGCTTTCTGGAAGTCCAAGTATATTATGTCCACCGGCTTTCCACTATCAATTTGCTTGTTCACGGTCTCAAAGAATTGGAGTAAATTCGTCAAACACGATTTCCCTTTCCTGAATCCATGTTGACTGGGTTTCATCAAGTCGTGTGTGTCCAAGTGCTGAACTATGCTATCCTTGATCAGTGATTCAATCTAGAAAATGACACGGTGGCGGTTTACCCGCGGCCACCGCATTTTAGCCGCGGGTCACCCGCCGAAAACGGGGAAGAAAACTAGCAGTTGCTGCGGCGACGGGGACAAGGCCATTCACCGCCCGCGGGGCGGTGAATGGTCTTGTCTCCGCAGTGAGGTATCAAGGATCGCGCGGTCCCCGCAGCCACCGCCCGCCCGCCCGTAGCATTTAGCCAGCTCCCTCCCTCCACCTCACCTTAAATTTCGAGTTTTCCGGCTTCCTTTTTTCCGAGCCGCACGTGTTCAAAAATCCGTGCATGCACGGCTGCGCGAGTCAATCAATCTTCTCCTCTGACGCAACCGGAAACAGGAAGTTGCAGGAGAGGAGAAGTTTGATTGACTCGCGCAGCCGCGCGTGCACGGATTTTTGAACACGTGCGGCTCGGAAAAAAGGAAGCCGGAAAACTCGAAATTTAAGGTGAGGTGGAGGGAGGGAGCTGGCTAAATGCACGGCTTTTTGAACGCGTGCGGCTAGGGAAAAAGGAAGAAGGCAAACTCGGAACGAATATAAGGTGAGGTGGAGGGAGGGTGGGGGCTGCTGGACCATTCTTCATTACTTTGCCATACTAATTCCATTCTATGTTAGGTGCCACGGACTCAGATTCGAGTCCTAGCGATGATGAGTTAAAGATCCCAAAAGAAGCCAACTTCTAAATCCAGTGGTTAGAGCTACACTACACTCCTTGTGACCCTGGGCAAGTCACTTAATCCCTATTGCTTCTGACACAATGGGCAGTTCCAAAGACCAAGACTGGCCAGTGTCAAAGACAGGATGCTGAGCTTGATAGACCCTTAGTCTCCACTGTTTTTAGTGATCAACAAAGTTCTATGTTTCTATAATCACCCTAATTCTGTTATCATTGGACTAGATATTCAAAATGATTTAAATGGCCAGGACAGGCTCCTGGCTGTTCAAATCATCTATCCAGGGCTAACCAGGCATTTTCAATCTTCATGTTCAGCCCAAATGGTGTCACACAATTCTGCAAAAATACCCAATGTTGTTCCTCATAATTTAAATATTGCTCATAGAAGGAACAACATTGGGTATTTTTGCAAATGGAAGTTGGAGGGTTAATTCCCTTGAAACAGCCAATTGAGTGAAACATGAATTCATGCTGGGACACAAGATAGGTTGAATTTGTTTTGAATTTAAAAAGAAAAATGATCAATGAAGAATACTATAATGACAAGAAAATATAATGATAAAACAGCAACTAATTTTGCCTATTTTTATATATTAAAAAAGTACTACATAAGGTGAATGTCCATATTGCTGTCTGTTGTTCTGCTGAGCACTGGCATTGAAACAGCAAAATGCATTTATTGCATACTTGTCCTCTGTCGGAAACATTATGGTGGTATATTAGTTGTGTTAATAAAAATTTATAAACAAAGCCCTGCCAGCTGAACATCTCTCTCTAGTTCAGCAGCAGGAACTTTGATTTATAAGAATGGAATACGCTAAATATTAGAGTACTAAGGCTTATATGGATGCTGCGGGGACGGTGACGGGGCGGTGAATGGGATGGCAGTGGCGGTGACGGGGCGGTGAAAGGGATGGCAGTGACGGTGATGGGGCGGTGAATTGAATGGCGGTGACGGGGCGGTGCAGAGGATGGTGGGCCGGGGACGGGGCGGTGACGGGGACAGATTTTTTCCCCGTGTCATTCTCTAATTCAATCATCTTGCCGGGGACAGACGTAAGACTCACAGGTCTATAGTTGCCTGGTTCTCCTCTCGATCCTTTTTTGAAAATTGGCGTGACGTTCGCTTTCCTCCAGTCGTCTGGTATCTGACCAGTTCTGGTTGACAGGTTTGCAAGTTTTTGCAATAACTCTCCGATTTCAACCTTCAATTCCTTCAAGACTCTCGGGTGAATTTCATCCGGTCCAGGGGATTTGTCACTTTTAAGTTTGTCGATCTGGTAGTATATCTGATCTAAGTTCACTTCAACTGTGGTGAGGCTGTCCTCTATTTCTCCTGTAAACAGTTTCTCCGCTTCAGGTATAGTTGAGGTGTCCTCCTTCGTAAAGACAGACGCAAAGAAGGAATTTAGTTTGTCTGCGATTTGTTTATCTTCCTTGATGTACCCTTTTCTTCCCTTGTCGTCCAGGGGTCCCACTGCCTCTTTTGCAGGTTTTTTCCTTTTCACGTATCTAAAGAAGGGCTTGAAGTTTTTGGCCTCCCGGGCTATTTTTTCCTCATAGTCCTGTTTTGCATCCCTCACCGCCTTGTGACATTTCTTCTGTTCATCTTTATGTTTGTTCCAGGCTTCGGTTGTCTTCGTGCATTTCCATTTTTTGAAAGAGTCCTTCTTTTCTTTTATGGCTTCCTTCACCTGTATGGTAAGCCATGCCGGTTCTCCTTTGCCTTTAGTTCTCCGATCTTTGGAAATCCTCGGAATGTAGAGATCTTGTGCTTCTGCAATAGTATTTTTCAATAGGCACCATGCATGATCTACTGTTTCAAGTTTGTCCACCATCTTCTCGAGTCGTTTTGTTACCATGGCTCTCATGCAATCGTATTTACCCTTTTTAAAGTTTAAGGTGGTGGTTAAGGTTTTGGCATGTTTCCCTTTCCCGATGTCAAGTTTAAAGTTGATTACATTGTGATCACTCGTTCCCAGTGGAACCATGACTTCTACTTCTGTTATCGGTCCGGTGAGACCATTTAGGACCAAGTCCAAGGTGGCGTCGCCTCTTGTCGGCTCTTTTACCATTTGCTCCAGGAAGCAATCCCCTAGCACCTCCAGGAACTTGGCCTCCTTGCCGCAGTTGGAGGCTCCTAGTTTCCAGTCTATTCCTGGGACATTGCCTGTCTTGCATACTTGTTTGATTTCCTCCATCATTTCTGAGTCAGTGACCTCCGCCTGTCCTGGGGGACGATAGTAAAGGCCAAATTTTGCTCTATGCACTGTTGCCCGTTACACTTTCTTCTGCATATATTGAAGTAATGTTGTTTACTTTTGGGTGGAAAAAAAAGTGCATCTTATGGAGCAAAAAATACGGTAGCTAAGATAGAAATTGAAATATTTATCTTGTTTATAGACTTGATAAAAGTTAGATAATTTAAAAGGGAAAGGAAAAAAAAAGGATACAATAAAAAGAGGGAAAATGCATAAATAATATGAGTAGACAGTATGAATGTGTGTGAATAATAAGGTTTGTTGGCTTTTGGGTAATTCCGAAAGCAATTAGAAATACTTACAACATTTTTCATGATATCAATATTACCAAGATAAAGAAGCATGTTTAATCTTGAGTATAAAGGAGAACCCTAGGGTCCGGTTGTGTAAATTTCTCTATAAAATAATTTTGAAGTGGAATAACTGGAAATTTAGGTTTATATGTAGGGGAAAGTATGAGTGGTGAATGAGTTAATATGGAGGTGGGTAAGAATGGTAAGATAATTGGTTTAGTTTTTGGAATGAATGGTGAATGAATTTATATAAATTTTAGTAAGAATTTTATTGTATTCATGAATTTTGATTCTTTTGGCATTGTAATGATGCATTTAATAAGAGTTAGATAGTTAAAAGGATATTAAAAAGAAGAGGGAAAGGTATGAATTGTGTGATAGTACGTTGAGTATATTTATGAAAGGGATGCTTAAGGTATAGTGAATATTTATTTCTACTATGGTTTTAATTTTATTCAATGTATTTCAAAGGTTTACCACTACTAGAACATAATTTGACAATTGATTAATATTGAGGCAGTAAATAGTTTAATGAATTTTTAATTACTGAAGGGGATATAGAATGGTCATCAGAATACTAAGATACTTATTAATGAAATACCTTACTTAAGGGAATTTGTTGGGAGAATTTATAGAGTGTCTAGGGAGGGTGGTCACTAGCAATCATGAACGCACCAAAGTTTATGAGGTACTATATGGGGGGATTGGGATGGGGTTTATATTGGGTCATTGGATGTGTGGGAAAATTATCTTGTTATATGCTTAAAGGGAAAATAGTAGAACATTTAAGAACATGGTATAATCAATTAAAATGGCTTTAAAAATATTTTACTTGAACATCAATGGGCTCAATCATCCAATTAAAAGGAAAAAAACCCTTAATTTCTTAAAACAGCAGGGAGCGGACATATACTTTATACAGGAAACTCACCTATCTGCCGTTGAATCGAGAAAGTTGGAAGGAGGATGGGTTAAACACTGTTTTTTTTTGCTCCTGCTGTAGGAAAGAAGGCTGGGGTGGCCAAACTGGTAAATAGAAAATGCCTTGCAACATTTAAAATACTATCAGCGGATCCCATGGGTCGATGGATACAGGTGTACATAAGCTCAGGGAAAGATATCCTGATACTTTTTAATGTATATGCCCCTAATTCGAACCAAGCAGAATTTTTCAGGACTCTTTAACAGTTGATTTTACCACTGGCTTCTTCTAATTTAATAGTAGCTGGGGACTTTAATGCTGTTATAAATCCAATGTTGGACAAACAAAGTAAATAAAATCAATGGGCTTAGATAATCTAGTGCAGACTTGTGGTTTGAAGGATATATGGCAGATTATTCATTTTAATGCTCGAGAATTTTCTTTCTGCTCCCATGTACATAAATCATTTTCAAGAATAGATTATATTTTTATTTCGCATCAATTAATTCAGCAGATTACAAAAGCCAGCATAGATCCAATCATTTTATCAGATCATGCTGGAGTTTGGATCAAATTTAATTTAAGAGAACATGATTCTAATAGATCTGTATGTAAATTCAATAATACATTGCTTGCAGATTCAAACTTTCTTGCAGAATTTCAACTAAAAATGAATTAATATTTTCAAACTAATGTCTCAGAGGAAATCTCTTTAGGACATTTTTAAAGCTACCATGAGAGGGCAAATCATTTCATATTCGGTACATGTTAGAAGACAACTTAAAATTGAATATGCTAATTTGGAACAAACTATTAAGGATTTGGAGTCAAAATTGACCTTACAGGCAATCTTAAAAGCAAAATATAAATACAATGAGATTTCCTCTCAAATGGCAAGGAAACATTTGATTTATCAACAGGCTCTGTACTATGGAAACTCAAATAAAGTGGGAAGATTATTGGCTAACTATCTTAAAGCAAAAAAAAAGAAAAGTAAAGATTGTGGCAGTTAAAGATGAGAAGGGTGAAACTCATTCTCAAATTGGAGATATTTTAAAACAAATTTTGAGCATTTATAAAGCCTTATATTCTTCTGAGCTTGAGGGTTTAGAGTTCTTAAAATTAATCAATGGACCAAAACTTCCTGACAATATAAAAAGAGGTGCCTATATCACTGAAAGGCACTTGAGGTGCCTATATCACTGAAAGAAATTCAAACACCGTTGAAGTCCCTTAGAGTTGGATCC
Organism: Geotrypetes seraphini; assembly: GCF_902459505.1. NCBI lineage: Eukaryota > Metazoa > Chordata > Amphibia > Gymnophiona > Dermophiidae > Geotrypetes > Geotrypetes seraphini. The sequence continues at coordinate 162,746,069 of NC_047087.1, read as the reverse complement.
GCTCCAGGTGGTGATGGATTTACTGTACAGTTTTATAAATCATTCCAAATTGTACTCTTACCCCATCTATTAAATCTATATCAGGCTCAATTGATTAGAGGTTGCGTTACAGGTACTATGGCAGAATCTTTAACTATAGTTTTGCCGAAGCCAAATAAAGATCCTATGTTGGTTTCAAATTACAGGCCTACAGTGTTCTCCCCAGAAATTTTTTCCAGCCAGGTGGCATGAAAAAGTAGCCGGGTGGGGCGGGATGGGGAAATTTGGTGGTGGGGAAAATTAACTCCCACTTTTACTAAGGTGTGCTAGCGTTTTTAGTGAACGCAAACTCCCGCGCTACGTGGGAAAACTAATGCCAGCTCAATGCTGGCGTTAGCGTCTAGCACGTGCAGCAATTCTGCACGCGCTAAACGCATGCTAAAACCGCTATCGCAGCTTAGTAAAAGGAGCCCTAAATGTGTACTATTTTTATTAATTATTATTTTCCAATGCTCAATGACTTCCTTTTTTAAGGTTTGACATTTGTGCCAGAATATTTTTACTAAATTTAATAAGTAACCACTTCTAGAAGGGAATATATATTTGCCCTCTTTCAAATGGTATAGAGGTTTAAAAAAGGGAAATGCGTTAAGTCATTAGGTTCAATTTACCCATTTATTTCTGCATGAATTTAAACAACAACAAAAAAGATAAATATAGCTTATCCAGTCATACAAATGGCTCTACAGCACCTCTAATAATGTTTTGATCACTAGGTTCTTTCCTGAGGTCTCACTGAGGATATGAAATAGATGCTATCCCCACTTCCAGACTTCTTCCACATAATTTATGGAGAGGTGTTACTGAGCCTTGAAGGAGACCTGTGTGATTGATATTTATCTGCTACTTTTTTATTTTGCTGCAGTGCAAAGTGAGAGCTAGGGCAAAAACAGTTTGGGTAAAGATGCAGGTAATAATTAGCAATGTATTAAATTTTTTTTTTTTTACTGGCCCAGAACTTCCTCTTTGATGTCAGAATTGACATCAGAGGTGAAGTCTTGTGAGTCTGGAGCTTGTACGCGCCTGGCCTGGCTCGGAGAAGCAGGAAGAAAAAGATCGCAAAGGCAACACGATCGACTCACATTGCCTTTGCAATTTACTGGTCAATCGTGATAGACCATTTGGGCACCCCTGCAGTACAGTATACTGCTGTTATGGTATCCTGTCCTGACCTGAGGAAAGGGGTATAGTCCCCCCAAAAAAATTGCCTTATTTCCACTTCCTATTTATAAACTTTAATCAATACAGTTACAATACTACTTGATTCTATGTAAAACAAAAAAAATTTCTACCTTTTGTAGATTCTGCTTTAATCATCTTCTCTTTGCTCTCTTCTTTCTATTCAGCGTTTGTCCACGCTCCCTTCCATGCAACATCTGTCCTCTCTCTTTGCCCCTTCTAGCCAGTCTCTGCCCTCTCTCTATCTCTACCCCTTCCATCTACTGTCCACCCTCTCTCTGTCCCTTGCATCCACTGTCCACCCTCTTTGCCCTTTCCATCCAAAGTCCGCCCTCTCTCTCTGTTCCATATGGCATCTTCCCTCTTTCTATGTCCCTTCAATAAACTGTATATCCTGTGCCTTCTCTCCTTTGTACATGATTCATTTCAACTTCACCCCCTCCCCTATGCTCTGGCATCGCTCTCTCTTCTTCCTTTCCTTCCTTCCCACTCCACCCCATGGTCTGCCATCTCACTCCTTCCCTTCTCTTCCCCCAGACCTGGCATCTCCCTCCTATCTCTCCCTCTCCCTCCTTCTCTGGCACCGCCTCTCCTTTCTTTCCCTCTGGTCTGGCATTTTGTCTCCTTTAGTTTCCCTTCCTTCCCCCATGCCCTGGCATTTCTCTCTTCTCCTTTTCTCTCCTTCCTTCCTTTCACCTGGTCTGGCATCTGCCTCCTCCCCCTCCCCCCATATGACCCGATATCTCTCCCCCCCTCCATGATCTGGTAGCTCCTTTCCTTTCCTTCACTCCCATGGTCTTGGCATCTCTTTCCTTCCCTCTCCCATCCCTGGTCTTCCTTCTCCCCTCCCTCCTCCCCAATTGGGTACAGCAGCAGCACTTCTCTTCCCCTTCCCAATTGGGTGCAGCAGCATTTCTCTTCCCCCTCTCCCAAAAAATTGGGTGCAGCAGCAACATTTCTCTTCCCCCTCCCCTCCCCCAATGGATTGGTTTGGTATTGGTTCCGGGTTTGTACAAATGATTCAATCCTTGTATAGTTCTCCTTCTTCTAGATTATATATTAATAATACTTTTTCAGAAAGTTTTCGTCTGGAGAGGGAAGTAAGGCAAGGGTGTCCATTATCTCCTTTGCTGTTTGATATTGTTCTGGAACCCTTGTTATTGGCTGTTCAACAGGCAAAAGGGATACAGGGAATTCCTTATGCAGGTCGGGAATACAAAATTCTGCGTATGCAGATGATATTTTGCTTCATTTGAGGAATCCTGAATCTACCATTCCACATCTGCTAGATCTGATTGACAGATTTGGGAAATTTTCAGGGTACAGAATAAATTGGAGTAAATCAGAGGTACTTCCCATTAAATGTACATTGCCAAAAAGGATTATTTGACACGTTCCCTTTTCTTTGGAAAGAAGAGGGTATAAAATATTCAGGTATTTGGATAAAAAGTACATTGGAAGAAACTATGAAAGTAAATGAAAATCCTTATTGCTAAAGGTCACAGAAATGTGTGAGCAATGGAACCCCGTACATCTGTCTTGGTGGGACAGAGTTCAAACAGTTAAGATGATGATTTTGCCTGTGGTCTGTTACCAGTGTTTTTACAGGGATCTTTTTACAAAAAGACAAATAGTATTCTTATCAAGTTTATTTGGATGGGGAAAGCTGCGAGAATTGCTTTAGTTTCTTTACAAAAACCAAGTGTGGAGGGAGGGGTAAATTTCCCAAACTTTTATAGGTATCATCAAGCCTATATAATGTGTCAGGGTATGTATTGGATCCTCCCTGACCTCATGAAAAACCTTCCTGATTGGTTATGGTTGGAATGGCAGCTCCTGACTCCACTGAGATTATGTCACATTTTAAGTATCAAGTTTCCAAGATTATATAAGGACAACAGAATTTTGATGGACACATGGAAGACATTAAAGTGTGTCAATAATTTAACACCCATTCCAGTACATAAATCCACTTGTCAGTCCCTATGGCTGAACTCCAAGTTTCAAATTGGCAGGTTTAAGGTCATTTGGAAGCATTGGATGAAGGCAGGCATGCGAACTTTGGGCGATGTAATGTCAGATGGTAAACTGCTTGATTTTTCATGACTGCAACATACATTTGGTCTTGCTAAATCCCAAAATTATAGATGTATGCAGTTGAAGCAGGCCATTCAGAAGAGGTTCCTTGAATGGATAAATCTTAAAAATCAGTATAGTTTGCCAGTCTTATGTTTTCAGGCAGACTTCCTGGGACACCAGGCTGCTCAGTGGTATAAATATTTGGATTTTTGAATAAGAAACCCAAAACTGGTCTTCTTGACATTTGGAGCATTGAGATAAAGCATCAGATTACTGTGTCTCAATGGCCACGAATCTGGACTTGGAGGATGAGATGTATGGTGTCAGCATCTATGAGACAAACATGGTTGTTGTTTTTTAATTACATAGAGCATTTTGGACCCCAGTTCGTTTACAGAAATTAGATAGTTCAAAATCTAATAGATGCTGGCATTCTCATCTTGAAGCTGGGACTTTGAATCATTTACTATTTTATTGTCCCTTGATACTAAATTTTGGAGATCCGTTTGGGATATTAGAAAATCCATTGGCATTGACATATGATACCATCCTATTTGGTACGTTAATGAGGGCTAAAAGCCAAATATTTGCCCAAAATAACATACTTCTCTATATGATAGGGGTTGCCATACAACTCATTTTGAGGAATTAGAAGAACTGTGATAGATTAAATTACACTTTCTGGTGGGAATCTCTCTGTTATACTTTTAAAATGGAACGTTCAATGGCCGTACAACAGGGACAGTATAAGAAATTTATGGATGTTTGGGAACCATTGACTAAGGGCTCCTTTTACGAAGGTATGCTAGTGTTTTTAGCACACGCACCATGAAAATCTACCGCCTGCTCAAAAGGAGGCAGTAGCTGCAAGTGCGCGCTATTCCTCGTGTTAAGGCCCTAGCGCACCTTCATAAAAGGAGCCCTAAGTTCTGTAAGGAATGATAATTGATTTTATTTTATCAACCCTTAAGCATACACATCCAGGGTGGATGGGAGGGTTTTGCATTGGAATTTCATTCGGGGAATATATGGAGGTTTCCTGTAGGTATGTACTTTTTCTGATTATTTGATGGGGGTGGGGGGAAATGGTTGTAAATTAATGTCTAAGTTAATGTGCATTTCATGTCAGAGGAGGGGCAGGGCTGTGGCAGAGGGAAAGTGCTGGGAGGCCAACGGCAACCTGCTAGGATCGCTATGGCTATCTGGCGATCCTCTGCAGGCTACTTTTATTTTGTTTACATCACAGATGGTAGTGATCAAAATGGTGACTAAGAAGAACCTTAGTTTCCCCCTTTTACTAAACTGCACTAGCAGTTTTTGGTGCCGGGAGCGTTGGGAGCAGCGTGCAGCATTCAGCATGGCTCCCGGCACTAAAAACCGCTATCGCGATTTAATAAACGGGGGCACTGTGAAGAGAGAAAATGGCATCGGACAGCAAAAAGTTTTTCATGAACGGTGACTTTAGTTTCAAGGACAAGACAACTGTTTTCAAATACTGTGGTAAGTATTTTAAATACTATTGAAACCTCATTACAGTGGTTGGGGGATTGGGGATGCTAGCATTTAGGGGGACTGGGGAGGAGAGGTGGAGGAAAAAGGAAGTTTTCTCTGTAGAGAAGACAGTGGGAGCGATCTAGATAGAGGAGAATTGAATGACAGAGGGGGAATAAGAAAGGAGAGGATAAATGATTGAGCTGTTTGGAGAATGATGAGTTGGAAAGTCAGGAATAGGGAGACAGATGAGTAAACAGAGCTTTACAGTTGTTGCAGTTACTATGTCTAGGTATGGTGAGCTAGAACAGGAGCAAGAGCAGGATGTGACATCACTAAGTATAACAAAAGGAAGACAGCATGAAAGAAAGAGGGAGGTGATGAGAAAAAGGAAAGATGCCAGACCTCGGGGGAGGGAAGAGAAACATGATTTGAATAATGACCAGACAACAAAAAGTAAAAAAAAATAATTTTATTTTCTGTTTTGTGATTACAATATGTCAGATTTGAAATTTGTATCCTGCCAGAGCTGGTGTTAGACAGCTGGCGTGAACTAGGACCTAAAAGAGAGAGGATTTTTTTTACATCACAGAGCTGGTGTGGGGTTGGAGAGGTGTAAATCTATACTTCTACTAAGACTAAGGGGTCCTTTTATTAAGGTGCATATTTAGCACGCACTAAATCGCTTAGCGTACCTTAATAAAAGGACCCCTAATTATCTTAATAAAAAATTTGGCCCGCATCTTAGCCTATGTTTTAGATTTCAGCCCCTTATGTGATTGAGTTTTATACCCCTGCTCTAGACCAATTGACTGTCAATCCTTGCAATTTGGTCATTGTTGGGAAAGTAATGTTGCAACTTTACTGTATGCATTATGTAAATACTGAGAAAAGCAAACTTATCAGGACAGAAAGGAGGTGGAATAGCCCTATACATAAAAGAAACCATACAATCGACAAGAATAGACACAGCGGAGACGACCAACAAGCTGGAATCGCTATGGGTTAAAATACCAGGTAGAAAGGGACATGAAATAAAAATGGGCCTATACTATCGTCCACCTGGGCAAACCAGAGATATTGATAAGGAAATGGAAGCTGAGATGAAACAAGAATGCAAAAACAGTTGCACAGTTATTATGGGAGATTTCAACTACCCCGGGATAGACTGGAGTCTTGGAAACTCAAAATGCGCTAGGGAAACAGAATTCCTGGAGGCTACACAAGATTGCTTCATGGAGCAGCTTGTTAGAGAACCGACAAGAGGAAATGCCACTTTGGATCTAATCCTAAATGGGTTAATGGGACCTGCAAAGGAAGTGGAAATAGTGGGACCATTGGGAAACAGTGACCATAACATGATCAAGTTCAAGGTTGAATCAGGAATACCAAAAGGAAAGAGAACCACGGCGACAACTTTCAACTTCAGAAAAGGAAACTATGAAGCAATGAGGAAAATGGTAAGGAAGAAACTTAGGAACACTTCCAAGAAATGGAGGATGGTAGAACATGCCTGGTCTTTTTTCAAGGGCACGGTGAGCGAGGCGCAAAATCTGTACATCCCCAGATTCAGAAAGGGGAGCAAAAAGAGTTGAATAAAGGACCCGATATGGATGACTAAAATAGTGAAGGAAGCAATAAGTAATAAGAAAAATTCATTCAGGAGATGGAAAAAGGACAAAACTGAAGGAAACTGGATAGAGCACAGGAAGTATCAAAAAGAATGTCACCGAGTGGTTCGAAAAGCCAAAAGAGAGTATCAAGAGAAGTTAGCCAGGGAGACTCGAAATTTCAAACTGTTCTTCAGATATGTTAAAGGGAAACAGCCAGCTAGGGAGGAGGTGGGACCGCTGAATGATGGAGTCAGGAAGGGAGTAGTGTAGGAGGAGAAAGAAGTCGCGGAAAGACTGAACATGTTCTTTTCGTCTGTATTTACAAACGAAGACACAACCAACATACCGGAACCTGAGCAATTCTTCAATGGAAATCAAGCAGAAAAATTAACATTCATGGAAGTGAAGATGTGCGCAGGCAGATAGATAAACTAAAAATTGACAAATCTCCAGGTCCGGACGGAATCCATCCAAGGATTCTGAAGGAACTAAAGGAGATAGCAGAACTACTGCAGCAAATATGCAATCTATCCCTGAAAACAGGCGTGATCCCGGAGGATTGGAAGACGGCCAACATCACGCCCATCTTTAAAAAGGGATCAAGAGGTGACCCGGGAAACTACAGACCGGTGAGTCTGACCTCGGTTCCCGGAAAAATGGCGGAAGCACTGATAAAAGAAAACATCGATGATCACTTGGAAAGAAACAAACTTCTGATAACCAGCCAACATGGTTTCTGCAGGGGGAGATCGTGCCTAACCAACTTACTACACTTCTTCGAAGGAATTAACAAACAGATGGACAGAGGTGACCCCATAGACATCATATACCTTGATTTCCAAAAAGCCTTTGACAAGGTGCCCCATGAATGATTACTCCGGAAACTTAAGAACCATGGGGTGGACGTACATAGATGGATCAGAAACTGGTTGGCAGGTAGGAAACAAAGGGTAGGATTGAAGGGACACTACTCTGACTGGAGGAGGGTCACGAGTGGTGTTCCGCAGGGCTCGTTGCTCAGGCCGCTCTTATTTAATATATTCATAAATGATCTAGAAACAGGGACGAAGTGTGAGATAATAAAATTTGCAGATGACACCAAACTATTTAGGGAAGCTCGGACTAAAGAGGACTGTGAGGAATTGCAAAGGGACTTGAACAAACTAGGAGAATGGGCGACAAAATGGCAAATGAAGTTCAACGTTGAGAAATGTAAGGTATTGAATGTGGGAAGCAGAAACACGAGGTACAACTATACGATGGGAGGGATGTTATTGAATGAGAGTACCCAAGAGGGGGGTAATGGTGGACAGGTCAATGAAGCCGACGGCACAGTGCGCAGCAGCCGCTAAGAGAGCGAATAGAATGCTAGGTATAATCAAGAAGGGTATTAGAGCCAGGACGAAAGAAGTTATCCTGCCACTGTATCGGGCGATGGTGCGCCCACACCTGGAATACTGTGTCCAGTTTTGGTCGCCATACCTTAAGAAGGATATGGCGTTACTCGAGAGAGTTCAGAGAAGAGCGACACGTCTGATAAAAGGGATGGAAAACCTTTCATACGCTGAGAGATTGGAGAAACTGGGTCTCTTTTCCCTGGAGAAGAGGAGACTTAGAGGGGATATGATAGAGACTTATAAGATCATGAGGGGCATAGAGAGAGTAGAGAGGGACAGATTCTTCAAACTTTCAAAAAATAAAAGAACAAGAGGCCATTCGGAAAAGTTGAAAGGGGACAGATTCAATACAAATGCCAGGATGTTCTTCTTTACCCAACGTGTGGTGGAGACTTGGAATGCGCTTCCAGAGGACGTTATAGGGCAGAATACAGTACTGGGATTTAAGAGAGGATTGGACATTTTCCTGCTGGAAAAGGGAATAGAAGGGTATAAATAGAGGATTACTGCTCAGGTCCTGGACCTGTTGGGCTGCCGCGTGAGCGGACTGCTGGGCAAGATGGACCTCAGGTCTGACCCAGCAGAGGCATTGCTTATGTTCTTATATCCTCAGTGTGTTAAGTCTATGACAAATACCCCTTAAATTATGATGTATGAGAGAGAATTTTTTGATAATAAAAACCTTCTTAACTTAGGACTTTATATTTTTATAGGCTGAGAGACCTCAAGTGTTCACGGCTGTCTGTTTTTGGAACTAGTTCTATCAGAACAGCCTGTTGTGACCTATAATTAGTCCCTTTCTTTTTATAGTTAACACTATTGTCTTTTTATTATTTTTCTTATCTTCTTTAAATCTTATTTACTAATTCATATAGTGATGGTGATCTATCAGATACTACGCATAACAAAACTAACTTGAGCTTCATCAGGAGATTTTCAATTGTTAGATTTTTTTTAAAAAAATATGTTTATTAGCGATCGTAACACAGGCCGTATAGGCAACCAAAAGTACAGAGGTACAATGCGCTATGCAGTTACAAATAGTAGGAGAAATGCAAAACATTCAGTATACAGGAAAATATTTGTGGTATCCAAATACAATCCTGGTGCAATCAACAATTTTAATATATAAAAATCCTCCCCAATCACAATTCACTTTCACAAACCTCAAGCACACCATCCAAATCTCAACATGCACACACCATACTTACCCCCTCACACATTTGGACACTCACCCCGCCATCCTCTAGGGAGCAGCCCTATAGATCCCAGGAGAAGAAATAGGGATAATCAAGATGGGTAGTCGGACTGCTCCGTCTGAGCACTGGAAGACAGTAATAAGGCAGCCTTCAACAGGCCCACATAGACTGATGGTCCACCCTCTCCATATTGGGAGTATGTTGTAGTTCATAGCGAGCCACTTGAGCAATCCTATTGAGCCAATGAGAAAAGGAGGCTACCTGATCGGACATCCAATGGTGCAAAATTAGTTTTTTCACCACCAGGACTGACATGTAAATGAATTTCCTCTGAGGGGAGGAAAAACCCGCCTCCATCAGTCCCCCCTAATCTCCCAGCAAGGGCATACCATAACGCCGTGGACGGGCACTCCAGAAAGTGATGAACAAGTCCCCGAAGAGTGATGACATTTAGTACATAGATCCCCCTCCCACAGTCTCATTGTAGCCCCTCGTTTCCTAGAGATATAGGCCCTGTGGAGTATCTTAAACTGCATCTCCTGCAGTTCCATAGAGCTGCCCATGACCTGAATATTACATTACATTACTGATTTCTATTCCGCCATTACCTTACGGTTCAAGGTGGATTACATAAGAATTGTTATGATGCTATGAAATACATTCTGTGGATTACATGAGAATTGTGAAGATACTAATAAATGCCTAATGAGAGATTTGAATATTTTTTGATTTGCTATGTAGACAGTGTTTTGGGTGAAGCTTGGGGCGGGTTTAATGTATTTTTTGAAGAGTGGGGTTTTTGTTTCTTTTTTGAAGGTTTTGTAATCTGTGGTCAAGGATAGCAGATTTATGAGTTGTCTGTCCAGCTTTACTGCTCTGGTGGCTAGTAGGTTGTCGTACATTTTTCTTCGTATAACATTTTTGATAGGTGAGTGTGTGAATAGTGTGTGGGTTCTCCTGTGTCTGGTTGAGGTAGATTGAGTTAGTCGATTGTTCCAGTAGGTTGGGCTGTCTCCATTTAAAGCTTTAAATAGTAGGCAGTGGAATTTGTAGTGTATTCTTGCTTGTATTGGAAGCCAGTGTGAGTCGTGGTATGCTTCTGTGATGTGGTCGTATTTTTTTAGCGAGTAGATGAGTCTTAGGGCTGTGTTTTGTATAGTTTGTAATTGTTTTTTTCATGGTTGCTGGGCAGGGGAGAAATAGTATGTTGTACCAAAAGTTGGAATATGGCCAAACAAAGCAAGGAACTCATGCAGATCACCCAGAAAATCCAGCTCCCCCCGCCAAACAGTTGCAACTTTATCGACAGGACCCAATGGCAAGGCCGCCCTCAACACCTGATACCATGTAGAAAGTTTATTCAGGGCAGGTGGTATCAATAAAAATTGGGTGTCCAAGGGACCACAGAGCCAAGCGTCTTCCCATTGCTGCTGGTAGGGAAGTATAGTAGTGGTGGACCTGAAGATATGCCCAAAAATATTTTGTCGGCATAATCCACTGCTGCCGAAGCTGGGCAAAGGTAGGGAATACTCCCACCCCCCCCCATTCCCATATGTCTCGCAAGTCGTACACCCCCTCTGCTCCCAATCCCTGAACTAGGAGGGGCCCATCCCCAGGAGGAAGGCAAGGTTACATTACATTAGGGACTTCTATTCCGCCTATACCTTGCAGTTCAAAGCGGATTACAAAAGAGCTAACTGGACATTTCCAGTGAAGTTACAACAGTATTGGTTGTTTTGTTTTTTTTGTTACAAGGGAGGAGAGGTAGCTGGATTATTCCGGAAGAACTTGCAAATTGGATATTAAATTGACTGTACGTTACTGTGTGATATAACAAATAGATTACAGTTAGAGTACAAATAAGATTACGTTACATTTCAGGGATCTGAATACTTGGTTGGTGTTTTGGGGAGGAAGAGATTATTTAAGTGGAGGTTTTGGGGGAGAATTTATCTAGGAGGAGGGGGAAGGGTTGGGTTAAGATATCTGGATAAATTTTTTGAAAAGTAGAGTTTTGATTTCTTTTCGAAAAGTTTTGAAGTCGCCCGTTGCCGTCAACAGGTTGGAGATGGAGTGGTTAAGTTTTGCTGCTTGCGTCGCCAGAAGGTTATCAAACATCTTTTTGCGCTGAGTGCCCTTGAGTGGAGGGAAGGCAAAAGGGTTCGGAGTTCTTCTTTGTCTTGAGGTGAGGATCTGGTTTAGGCGGTTGTTTAGATAGGGGGGGTGGAGCCGTTTAATGCTTTGAATAATAGATAGTAGAATTTGAATTGAATTTGTGCTTGCATAGGTAGCCAGTGAGAGTCTAGGAAGGCAGTTGTAATATGATCATATTTTCTCAGGGAGTAGATCAGTCTGAGGGCAGTGCTTTGTATAGTCTGAAGTTGTTTTATCACACAAAGGCAGCATCACTGATGCATCTGGAGTTTTCAGCTGCTTTCTCCGCCGCCACCTCCATGCTAACCGAAGTGGCTGCAGAAGATGCAATTTAGGGGATTCTCCCGGGACCGCCAATGAGTGCATATGTAATAAGGCCAAAAAAAAATGCAGGGCACACCAAGAAGCGAGCCACCCACCTGGGGAGTACTGAAAATGACCCGTCCACACCTCATGGATAAAACGAAATAAAGCCGTGACATTGTAAAGCCGGATATCTGGGAGATTCAACCTGCCCCATGGCCTATCCAACACTAGCTTGTTATAGATAATGCGAGCTCTTTAGTAGCGCCAAATAAACATAGATATAATGCAACAGAAGACCTTCTCATCACCCGTGGTAATCCAAACAGGGAGAGTCTGGCAATGGGTACAAGAGTTTCGGCAGCAAAACCATTTTAGTCAAAGCCACCCGGCTCCATAATCCCAGCGGCAGTTCCTTCCATCGGTTACAAAGATCCTTGATTTGATCAATGCGACGACGGACATTATATTGATACATGAGGGAGAAATTGGGACTCAAATACACCCCAAGGTACTTCATTGGCCCCCGGTATAGAAAGAGTCGAATGCCAGGCCTCCCAGGCAGTGGTATCCAAGGGCAAGAGCTCAGACTTTACACAAATGACTCGCAGGCCAGAAATACTGCCAAAGGAGCGAACCACCCCTAGCGCGCTATCCAAGTCCACCTGGGGTCTATCCAAATAGAACAGGATGTCGTCAGCAAAAAGATTAATACGACTCTCCCTATCTCCGATCCTAATGCCCTGGAGGTGGGAGTCATCTCGAAGTTTGACCACCAAGGATTCAATGGCCAGCACAAAGAGAAGAAGTGACAGGGGATATCCCTGCCTGGTCTCCCTGCCCAGCGAGAATGGATCCATGAGTCCCCCGTTCACCAGCAAGTGGGCCTGTGGCCTAATATAGAGACTACAAATCCAGTCATGTATGCCGTCTACCAGTCCAAATTTCTGCAGGATCCAAAAAGCAGTTACTTACCGTAACAGGTGTTATTCAGGGACAGCAGGCAGATATTCTCTACATGTGGGTGACTTCATCCACGGAGCCCCGTCGCGGACAGCTTTTCAAGCAAACTTGATTGAAGATCTTAAAGTTTGTTAGTGCTGCACCACGCATGCGCCTTCCCGCTCAGCTAGGGGGCGCATCTCCTCAGCGTGGCCTCAATTCAGATAGCTAGCAAGAAGCCATCCAGGGGAGGTGGGTGGGTTGCGAGAATATCTGCCTGCTGTCCCTGGATAACACTTGTTACGGTAAGTAACTGTGCTTTATCCCAGGACAAGCAGGCAGCATATTCTCTACATGTGGGTGACCTCCAAGCTAACCAGAATGGGACGGTAGGAGAGTTGGCAATTTAGGAGAACAGATTACGCAAAACTGACTGGCTGAACTGGCCGTTGCGTCTGGAAAAAGTATCCAGACAGCAGTGAGAGGTGAAGGTATGAACCGAGGACCAAGTGGCGGCCTTGCAGATCTCAATAGGCGTGGATCTGAGGAAAGTGACAGGCACCGCCATCGCTCTGACTTTATGTCCCGTGACCCGACCCTGCAGCGGGAGACCAGCCTGAGCGTAGCAGAAGGAAATACAAGCAGCTAACCAGTTGGACAGGGTGCGCTTGGAGAAAGGACGCCCCAACCAATTCGGATCAAACAATATGAAGAGTTGAGGAGCCGTCCGATAAGCTTGAGTGCGTTGCAGGTAGAAAGCCATCGCCCTCTTACAGTCAAGAGTGTGCAGTGCCACTTCTCCAGGATGAGAATGAGGCTTAGGAAAAAACACAGGAAGAACAATGGATTGTTTGAGGTGGAAATCCGAAACCACTTTAGACAAGAACTTAGGATGAGTACGAAGGATCACCTTGTCATGATGAAAAACAGTAAAAGGCGGGTCCGCAACCAGAGCCTGCAGCTCATTGACTCTGCCAGCAGATGTCAGGGCAATCAGGAACACCACTTTCCAAGTAAGCTCCTTCAAAAGAGACTTATTGATGGGCTCAAAGGGAGGTTTCATCAACTGAGCCAGGACCACATTCAGATCCCAAACCACTGGAGGAGGCTTGAGCGGAGGATGAACATTGAAAAGGCCCTTCATAAACCGGGAAACCACCGGATGTAGTGAGAGTGGTTTCCCATCAAGCGGCTGATGAAAAGCAGCAATCGTGCTGAGGTGGACTCTAATAGATGTTGATTTGAGACCAGACCGAGACAAGTGCAGAGATAATCCAGCACGGAAGACAAGGAGGCAGACAGTGGCTCCATGCAATGCGTAGCACACCACTCGGTAAATCTAGTCCATTTCTGGCGAGTGGAACTCTTCCAAGAGGCCTCGAGAACTTCCTGAACAGACTAAGAGAAATGGAAGGAGGTAATCACGTCGAGAGGAACCAAGCTGTTAAGTGTAGAGACTGCAGATTGGGATGCAGCAGCGAACCTTGACTCTGAGACAGCAGAGAAGGAAACACAGGCAGAAGCAGAGGCTCCCAGACACTGAGTCAGAAAGAGAACCACGGCTGTCTGGGCCACCGAGAAGCTATCAAAATCATGATGGTGCGGACAGACTTGAGCTGGATGAGTCTTCAGAATCAGAGGAAATGGAGGGAACGCATAGAGGAACAGGTCCGTCCAATCGAGAAGGAAAGCATCCGCCTCGAGACGATCCGGGGAGTAAATCCTGGAGCAGAAATGAGGCAACTTGTGTTTGAGGGGGAAGGCGAACAGATTTATCTGCGGAGTCCCCCATCAAGCAAACACCTGTCGCAGAGTGGAGGAGTGTAGCGTCCATTCGTGTGGCTGGAGAAGGCGGTTCAATTTGTCCGCCAGGCAGTTCTGCTGGCCCTGGATGTAGATCGCTTGGAGGAAGATATTGTGACGTATCGCCCAATCTCAGATCTGTAGAGCTTCCTGGCAAAAGGGACAGGGATCCTGTACCCCCTTGTTTGTTGACATAATACATCGCCACCTGGTTGTCTGTCCGAACCAGAACCACACGATCTTGAAGCAAATGACGAAAGGCCTTCAGAGCATTGAAAATGGCCTGAAGCTACAGAAGATTGATGTGATAACGATGATCGGCGCTGGACCAGAGACCTTGAGTACGTAGACCGACGAGGTGAGCCCCCCAGGCGTACAAGGAAGAGTCAGTTGTAAGGATCTTCTGCACGTGAGGCCCGTGAAAGAGGAAACCTCTGGAAAGATTGGAAGAGAGCATCCACCAGCGGAGAGACCATTTCAACAAAGAAGTCACCGCAATGTGTTGAGAGGCGGGATCCCGGTCCTGTCTCCACTGGGACGCCAGGGTCCATTGAGGGGTGAAGCCTGGCGAAAGGAGTCGCACGAACGGTGGAGGCCATGTGCCCCAGCAGGATCATCATATGCTTGGCCGAAACTGTCGAAAGAAGGGAGATCCTCTGGCATAGGTGAACATGGGCATCCTGTTGAGGCCGAGGCAGAAAAGCATGGAGGCGAACCGTGTCCAGCACTGTTCTGATGAACTGCAGAGACTGAGGGACACAACTTGAACTTTGGGAAGTTGACCTCGAAACCCAGACGCTGAAGGAATATAATAGTCCGTTGGGTCGCTGCAATAACCTCCGGCCTGGACGGCGCTTTGATGAGCCAGCCGTCGAGGTACTGAAGACCTGAAGACTCCGCGTCCGCAGGGCCGCCGCCACGAGGCACTTCGTGAAGACCCTTGGGGAGGATGCGAGTCCGAAAGGGAGAACTCGATACTGTAGTTGGAGATTCCCCTCCCGAAATCTTAAAAATCTGTGAGAGGCCGGATGAATTGGAATTTGAGTATAGGCCTCTTTGAGATCCAGTGAGCTTAGCCAATCCCCCTTGTCCATCAGGGGATACAAAGTGGGAAGAGAGAGCATGCGGAACTTCTCCTTGACCAGAAATGTGTTCAATGCTCTGAGATCCAGGATAGGGTGAAGGTCCCTGGTCTTTTTGAGGACTAGAAAATACCGTGAGTAGAACCCAGTGCCCTGCTGGCACAAAGGGACCTCTACCACCACCCGGAGGCGAAGGAGGGCTTGAGCCTCTTGAAGAAGAAGGGGAAGTTGCAACCTGTTGGAAAGACACTCTCTTGGAGGCAGGTCTGGAGGAACCCTCAGGAACTGAAGGGAGTAACCTTCTCGGATGATGGAGAGAACCCTAAGGTCCGATGTAATCAGCTCCCACTGGTGACAGAACAGGCTGAGATGATCTCCGATGGGTAGAGGAGAAGGCGAACGGGGGCGGCATGCTCAAACCAGGATAGTCAAAAAGACGGCGTTGGTTTAGCCGTCGCAGGGGCCTGACGCTTTTGGGGGGCTCTCTGCTGCTGCTGCCACCTAGGCGGCGGCAGGGAAAACGCCGAGTGGACTCCTGAGGAAACCGCCGTAGTGGCAATTTGTACGCCTTAGGAGGAGGAGCCTTCGCCTTCAGTCTCACCAAGGAGGCGAAGGAACGTTCATGTTCGGAGAGGTGTTTGGTAGCCGCCTCGATGGAGTCGTCGAAGAACTTGTTGCTCAAGCCCAGGAGATTCGCCAGATGGTCCTGCAGATTCGGGTCCATGTTAACTATGCGTAGCCAGGCCAGGCGATGCATGGCTATCGCAAAGGCAGTGACCCTCGAGGATAGTTCAAAGGCATAAGTAGCCTGGAGCATATAAAGGCGAATCAGCGACAGCGTATCCTGAAGCCAGCGGAATTCGGACCGGCGGTGGGCAGCCAAATCATCCTGGATAGATGGCATGGATTTGATGCAGTGCTTGAGATAGGATGTGAAATTGAAATTGTAATTCAGGACCCGGTTTGCCAACATCAAATTCTGGTACAGGCGCCGGCCGAATTTGTCCTTCCCTGCCCGGCGGGACAGCTGCGTAGACCTTGGAGGGATTAGATTTTAAGAAGACTCCACAACCAAGGACTGGTGGGAGAGCTGAGCCTTTTCAAACCCCTTGCATGAGACTGTCCGATAGCGGGATTCCATCTTAGACGGTATGGCAGGAATTGCAAGCGGCGTCTCCTAATTCCAGAAGAAAGTCTGTTTTAAGACTGGATTCAAGAGTAGACACAGCGATTCCCTCAGTGGATGAGGAAGTTCCATCTCCTCTAAATACTCCCGGGTATATCTGGACCCATGTCCATCACGAACCTGGTGAAGGAGGAAGTCTTGGCAGGAGAGTGCCCTTCCAGAGGCGAAGAGGATCTGGACTTCGTGGTCGCAGAGAAAGAGGAAGAGGCCTCCCTCGAATACTGCGCCGGCACGTCAGTGTTAACAAGCATGGACGCCGAGGAAGCTCTAAGAGACAGGGGAGGCGTTGACGAATGCTTGCGTTTAACCTGCCTAGAAGGCGAGGACCCTGGGGTCCGAGGGAAGGAAACCCGGGGAGCAACCCTTGGCGAGCCCAGGGAGAAAGAGACCTTCCGACGTGGCTGCGAGGAGGGAGTCCTCGACTCGCCTCAGAGACCGAGGAGGTACGGAAGACAGCCGAGGTCGAGACTCAAACTCGAGGAGGGCCGACTCCTCGATGGACCTCAAGGCTTGAGGCCCCGGAGATCTACCCCGCCTCGGAGGAGAGTCTCTAGAATGTTTAGCAGACCGCCACTTCGAAGGCGAGGCACGCTTGGAACGGTGCCTCGATCGAGGTCGGGCAGCCGGAGAAGTCTGCCTCGAGAGAGCAGGTGAAGAATCACTCGAGGACAATCGGCAAGAGCGACGAGGCTTGTCTCGGGCTCCCATGGCGCGACGCTCAGGTTTGTTTACAGGGAGCAGAGTCGAGGCCGGGGCAAGCTGGGCTAAAACAGAGATCTGCGTGGTCAAGATAGACTTAAGCATGTCCTTGAACATCGACACCGAGACCAATGGATTTGGCCGGATTGGTACAGCAGTGCGCTCCAACGAGGACGACCTCGAGGTAGAGTATTCCTTTAACTTGGAGGCACGCTTGGGAGGAGGTCTTGTAGAGGCAGGAAGGACTGCACTCACTGCCTGGGATGCCAGAGACTCCGTGGAAGGTTTCTTCGGTAGCGGAGCTGAACCTGAAGGAGGAAGAGGAGACTTACCCGAGGACGAGGCCTTAGCAGCCGAGGCCTTCGAAGCCGAGACAGACTTGCTCGGGGCCGAGGCCGTTGAGGTCGAGACCAGGGTTGAGGTCTTGACAGCCGGCTGATCCATGGCACCGAAGATCTCAGCAATCTTGGCCCACCGTCGTCGAAGAGCCCGAGGTTGGAGAATGGCACAACGCGGGCAAGAGTCGGTAAGGTGGTCAAAACCCAAGCAGATGATACACCAACAATGCGGGTCGGTAATAGAGATCACCCGACCGCACTGTGTGCACTTCTTAAACCCGGTAACAGGCTGTGGCCGCACGAGGGATAAGATGTGGCTGTGGCCGCACGAGGGATAAGATGTGGCTGCGGCCGCACGAGGCCAGGCGGCCAGATGAAAACCGGGATCCCCCGGTCGAAATCGGTCAAAGGAAAAAATAACAAAAGACTTAAGACGCGTTGCATAGCGACTCCAATCGAAGAAAAACAACAAAAGAAGCTGCGGTGCAGGAAGGCACATAGAATTGAACGCAGAGAAGAGAAACGGGGCTTTCTGGCTCCGCAGAAAACTAAGAACTGAGGCCATGCTGAGAAGACGCTCCCCCTATCTGAACGGGAAGGCACACGCGCATGCGCCTTTAATATCTTTAATATCTTCAATCAAGTTTGCTTGAAAAGCTGTCCGCGACAGGGCTCCGTGGATGACGTCACCCACATGTAGAGAATATGCTGCCTGCTTGTCCTGGGATAAAAGATTTTGCCAGGATATACTATCAAAGCTCTTCTCCCTGTCCAGATCCACTACAGCCGATTTACTCCCAGTCCCTTTCCTCGGCCCTGGTGAGGTTCATGGAGGTTCACCTGGTCTTCATAAGAACATAAGAACATAAGCAGTGCCTCTGCCGGGTCAGACCACAGGTCCATCCTGCCCAGCAGTCCGCTCCCGCGGCGGCCCAAACAGATCACGACCTGTCTGAATCATCTGAAGGGGCTCCCCTGCCACCTTGGCCTCCCAATTTGGTCCTGCCTTCCCATCGAAGTCCCAGCCCTCCGGTCCTGCACATGCACGACCTGGTTGGTTTATACTCATTACCTGACAAACTTTCTATACTTTTGTTACATCCCAGCTCCTCCCTCAGTATCCCATGATCCCTTTATCCCTCAGGAATCCGTCCAATCCCTGTTTGAATCCTTGGACCGTACCCTGCCTGATCACTTCCTCCGGTAGCGCATTCCAAGTGTCCACGACCCTCTGGGTGAAAAAGAACTTCCTTGCATTTGTTCTGAACCTATCTCCCTTCAGTTTCTCAGAATGACCCCTTGTATTTGCTGTCCCCTTCAGTCTGAAGAATCTGTCCCTATCCACCCTCTCTATGCCCCTCATGATCTTGAAGGTCTCTATCATATCTCCCCTGAGCCTCCTTTTTTCCAGAGAGAAGAGTCCCAGCCTATCCAGCCTCTCGGCGTATGAGCAGTGTTCCAGCCCTTTTACCATTTTCGTTGCTCTCCTTTGGACTCTCTCGAGTACCGCCATGTCCTTCTTGAGGTGCGGCGACCAGTACTGAACGCAGTATTCCAGATGCGGACGCACCATCGCTCGATACAATGGCATGATGACTTCCCGTGTTCTGGTTGTTATGCCCTTTTTTATGATGCCCAGCATCCTGTTGGCTTTTTTCGAGGCTGCTGCGCACTGTGCAGATGGCTTCAGTGATGCATCCACCAGCACACCCAAGTCTCTCTCGAGTCTGCTGTCTCCCATCAATACCCCCCCCAATTTGTAGCTGAACAACGGGTTCTTTTTCCCTATATGCATGACCTTGCATTTGTCCACGTTGAAGCGCATTTGCCATTTGTTTGCCCAGTCTTCCAGCTTGTCCAGGTCTCTTTGTAGGTCCTCACACTCCTCCCTGGTCCTAACTCTGCCGCACAGTTTGGTATCGTCTGCGAATTTTATAACCTCACACTTTGCCTCCTTTTCCAGGTCATTGATGAATATGTTAAAGAGTAACGGCCCCAGCACCGATCCCTGTGGCACACCGCTCGTGACTCCCCGCCAGTCAGAGTATTGACCCTTTACTCCAACCCTCTGCAGTCTACCCGACAACCAGTGCTTGATCCATCTGTGCACATCCCCTCCCACCCCGTGGTTCCAAAGCTTCTTAAGTAGCCTTTCATGTGGCACCTTGTCGAAAGCCTTCTGAAAGTCGAGGTAAATGATGTCTATGGGCTCCCCTTTGTCCATCTGACTGCTTATTCCCTCAAAGAAGTACAGCAGGTTCATGAATTAGGAGTGGGTGAAAAGCATTCAAACGGCGGGCCAAGATTGCAGCCAAGAGTTTGGTATCTTGATTGAGCAGGGAAATTGGACGGTACGATCCCACCTGAGCAGGTTACTTCCCTGGTTTAGGCAACATGTGCCAAATTCTGTTGACCAAGTCCCTTCTCCGAATGCAGCGCATTATAAGCGTCCCCCAGCGGGGCGGGGATCAAATCCTCCAGGATTAGAGCTTTAAAGCTAATCCTCCAGATTAGAGCTTTAAAGCTCACGAAGGCACCAGGTCCAGATGGGTGCGGACCAGAATACTATTTCTGGTCTGAACCCGTCTGGACTTGGTGCCTTCGTGAGCTTTAAAGCTCTAATACCAGCCTGGATTTCTACCTGCATGACCGAGGTATTCAGGATTTCTAAATGATCCGCCTGCAGTTGAGGCAATGCAAGATTGTGGAATAAGTCAGTTCTATCTCGGTCAGACAACGCTTGGTGCGAATAGAGTGTCTCATAGAATTTAACAAATTGTTGTCCAATCTCATCCTTTCGCGTATATAGAAGTCCCCTACTATCGTTAATGGACAAGATTACCTGATGCTTCCGTGATGGATGCACCAGATTAGCCAGAAGCCGTCTTCCCTCCCCACCTGTATAACTTATCTTGCAGGAATTTATGTATATGTTACGGCAGGTGTTTATGAAACAAGACTGCCACTCCTCTCCGTCTGGAGTTAAAAGAAGAGGAGCAAACTTCCCCTACCCATTCCCTGCGCAGTTTGGCATGCTCCGCTGCAGAGAGGTGGGTTTCCTGGACATAGGCAATATCAATGTGATGTTTTTTGAACCAATTCAATAGTTTCTTTCGCTTAATGGGAGAGTAGATCCCATCCACATTGTATGTTGAGATTTGAAGCTTAACCATGATCAAAAACAGTGCTTGATGGGTAAACGTGGATCCCTGAAACATATACTGAGAGAAGGGGGGCCTCCCAGCTAAATGCCCTTCCCTGCCCTAAGCAAGTCCCCTGCAGAACAGACAGACAAGAAGCAACCCCCTCACCACCCAAGTCCAAGCCGGGATGCAAGGGCAGCACGAATGTAGATAATGGGGCACTCCCAACACACTTCTTCACAACTCCCCCCCCCCTGACACAGCCAGACACCCCTCCAGTCATACCACTCACACCACCATCCACACACCCATTCCCCTACCCCTGAGAAAACTCTCCCAGGATACCACCCCAACCCCAAACAAGAAAAAAAGAAAACCAGAACAGGAAAAAAAAAAAGAAAAATCCCCATAAGGGAAAGCAGTTAGCAAGAAAAATACGGATCATGGATCCGGTGTATCCGTGACCTGAGTCTCACAACATAGCAGAAGATTCCATAACAGTATACCAAATACGGTCCTCTGGGGATGCAGGGCACC
Organism: Geotrypetes seraphini; assembly: GCF_902459505.1. Lineage (NCBI taxonomy): Eukaryota > Metazoa > Chordata > Amphibia > Gymnophiona > Dermophiidae > Geotrypetes > Geotrypetes seraphini. The sequence goes on along the minus strand of NC_047087.1, from coordinate 162,724,885 downwards.
AAACCGCTGGTGCACCAAGAGTGGTAACAGGTCCTTGCCCCTGGATCCTCCGGCCAGGTGGAAACGCATGGCCTCACTGCTCAGTCGCCCCCCAGCAGGTATTTGGGCAGTGGTCTGCATGAACCCCCCAATGCAAGACATCCTGAACGTAGACCATAGAGCTCAAAAGGGCTCCAGTGCAAAGGAGTGGCATGAGAAGAGGGCTGGGCTGCGCCATCAAACCAGCAAGTCAACAAGCCACAGGAAAGCAGCACAAAAATCAAGGAGAACAGCAATGCCCCCGACTTGGAGCGCCACACCACAGCCGCATGATCCTCTCTGCGTTCTACAGGGACACCAGTAGCGTTGATGGTATCCAAGAACCGTTGCGCTTCCACTTTAGACGTGAAAGTATGCACCTTGTCCTCCCACCAGATCCGCAGGCCAGTAGGATAAACCAAGGCGATGGGTGCCATTTCTCATCTCTGGGAAGAGATGTGTGCTGAATAATCATTGAATAGGAGCAGCCGTTTTCCTTCAAACAGTACACTGCCAGATGAACGGTAAGCTTTTAATGGCATTTCTTTCTCCCGCCAGTCGACATAATGGGCTATAGCCGCTCTAGGCTTAGGGGCAGTCCCCGAGTTGGTTCCCAGCCTGTGCGCTCGTTCACATGCAAAGGTCGTTGCCGTGGTCGCCAAGCCCAGGTGTTCCAGCAACCAAGACTGGAAGAACTCATAGAGGTCGCTGGTATTCTGTTGCTCCAGGAGCCCTACAACTCTCAAATTGTTGCGGCGCTGGCAGTTCTCAGTGTCCTCCAGTTTTTCCATAAGGGCTGCCACCTGTAACTGCAGGCTCTCCACCTGCTCCTGCACTCGTTGGGCCTCATCTTCTCTAGCGGAGATTCTCTGTTCCGCTTCCGCGGTCCTCTGAGCATGGGCATCAAACTTTTCATTTATGCCCTCCACCACCGATTGTAACTTGTTGAGGTGGTCCTCCAGGGCGGTGGTGATGAGGCAGGATATCTCCTGGGCTCATTCTCCCAGCTCCAGAGGCGCAAGTGCTGGAGCCGCCTCCATCTTACAGTCTGGTGTGCTGATTTGGCTCTTAAGAGATTTTGCAGGTCTAGTGGGCATACCGCAGCCCCTCTGGCACCAAAAAAAGTGCTGGACCCCACAGCAGTCGGTAAACTCCCCAGGCACTTCCAGGAGAGCCCAATTCAGGTGGTATGGAGATGTTTAAAGCAGGTTTTTTGAGGTTCGGATCGGAGCCCAGCAGCGCATGTCTGTTCACAAGTGCATCACGTGACACCCCCCCCCCCCAATTGTTAGATTTTTAATACTCATTCCTTTTAGCCGTCACTGTTTAAAAAGAGAAATTCTCTAATATATAAAGCTGAACTGGTTTAAGCTATATGGAAACCCGAGCACTTTCAATATAGTTCCCTTCCTTTGAATGTTTAACGGGAAACCTATAACATTCATATTACATTTACTTTACGTTCTAACGATTTTGACATTCAAAATTAAATCAAATTTAATATAATATAAATACATTTAGAATTAATGTCCTTTCAAAAGTTAGCCTTTTAAGTTCATGAAACCTGCACCTAACCTAAAATTACGATTAGTATATCAGAACATAGCTGAATTGAAATACATTAAACAAAGCTACTTACTATTGCTGAATGATCCAATTCTTATAGAATAAATCCTTCAAAGAGGAAGCAACCTTCCTCGTTAGCATTTTGGATTGATTTACAAGCGAATTTCAATATGGAGACGTCTGCATTTTAAAGTCCTCTTCCTTATGCACGCTCCTACGTGATGACGTCAGGGATACCTAGGCATCCTTGGATATTGTCAAGCCGGTAGAGAACATTTTTAGAATCTATAAGCTACCTTTTTACGGAGCTTTTAAATTCAAATTGAAATTAATGTGCACATTCTACTGTCGTGGGTTTATTTTTATATCAGAAACACTTGGGGCTCCTTTTACTAAGCTGCGCTTGCGGTTTCAGCGTGCGCTAAATTGCCACACATGCTAGACACTAACGCCTCCATTGAGGTGGCGTTAGTTTTTTGGCATAGTGCAGGGTTAGCGTGCGCTAATCTGCAGCACATGCTAAAAATTCAGTAAATTAGAAATGTAATAAAATAGCTAATCTTCTTGACTATTCTACATATAATGCATTCATATTAAATATTAAATACATTTTAAATACATTTTAGATAGTTTTAAAAGCCAAAGCCTAACTTTAAATTTTATATATTTCAATGGGCGTACTTAATTTAATTGAAGACTCAAAATATGAGCAATGAGTTTAAAAATGAATTTAAAAAAACGTTTGGCAATTAATCATGCTATTAAGGCCTTTAGGATATAGACTCTTGAGATGGTAAATCCATCTCTGCTCTACTTGTAAAAAAATTTTCCCCCTATCCCCTCCTCTTATGGATTCCTGTATTTGGTCAACGACCTGACATGTTAGTTGTTCAAATGTATGTTGATATTGCATGCAGTGGCTACTAAAGGCGTCTCTTTGCAATGCAGATGTAAACAAGACTTTTGCTCGGCCATACGGATCCTAAATGGTCTAGTTGTTTTGCCCACATAGATTTTTGAGCACAGACATCTATCATGTAAATCACAAAATCGCTTTTGCAATTAGTTTTATGCTGTAACTGGTATGTTCTGCCATTCGTCGGATTAACAAAACTTTTTCCGGTTATGGTAAGAGAACATATCTGGCAATTGCCACAAGTCGAATGTTGTCCCGCATACAATCTCCATTGTCTATTACCATCTGGTTTGATGCTTAATAATTCTTTTAGGTTGCGTGTTCTTGTATATGCTACCCTAATTTTTGGGTCTTGAAAAAAATGGAGATTTTTGAAAAATGCGCCAATGCTTTCGAATATCTGTAATTTCTCTTTTTTTTTAAATTCTTTATTCATTTTGAAAACTTACAGCAAGCGTACAGGAATATATCATTAGTAACAACAATAACACTTGTAATTCTCATATAATTCTAAAAACATAAAAATTATATCCCGTCCCACCCACCTTCTTTCAAATATTATAATCAATTATATCATAAATATAATAAACATATAATTTAGTGACATTTCCAGAAAAACTTCCCCCCACCCCCCCTATGTGTACATATATTCATCCAAGGAAAATGATGTTTACTCATTACAATATCGTTCCAATGGCCCCCAGATCTTTATAAAATTATTATAGTTCCCTTTCTGTATTGCAATTGCTCTTTCCATCTTAAAAATATGGCATACCGAATTCCACCAAAATGTATAATTAAGATTAGTATAATTTTTCCAGTTATTGGTGATATGCTGAATAGCAACCCCAGTCAAGATTAATAATAGTTTGTTATTATGTGCTGATATTTGACTTTTTCCTCATAGACATGCCAAACAGAATAGTATCATAGGATAATGCAACATGGTTTTCTAATACAGTGGTTTCCAACCCTGTCCTGGAGGACCACCAGGCCAGTCGGGTTTTCAGGATAGGCCTAATGAATATGCATGAGAGAAATGTGAATATAATGGAGGTGTCAAGCATGCAAATCTGCTCCATGAATATTCATTAGGGCTATCCTGAAAACCCGACTGGCCTAGTGGTCCTCCAGGACAGGGTTGGGAACCACTGTTCTAATAGACAATTTACTTGAGTCCAAATTGAATTCAAGTTTCAAGTTTATTATTTCTCTTGATTAATCGCTTAATCAAATTCTAAGTGATGAACAATTTAAAATACATTCAATGAGAGACAAACAATACAAACTTTAAATAATAACATCGGGTAAATGACTAATAAATTATTCTCATTACACAAGGTAAGATAGGGTTTTGAAATACAATTGATTAAAGAAGAGCAAAACAAAGGAAAAGTGCAATAGGGAAACAAATAACGATAAAACATAAAATAATAAAATCACTGGCCTTAAAATTGTTGCATTAAATATTAAAAGCATCATTAAAAAGAAATGTTTTTAGATTACTTTTAAATTTTCCTAAATCCTGCTCCTTTCGTAAGTAAATTGGAAGAGTGTTCCAAGTCTGTGGAGCAGTTACCGAAAAGATAAACTGCCGTCTGGTATTAATAATCTTAAGTGAAGGAATGGTCAATAAATTTTGCTCATTAGATCTTAAGGTTCTGCTTGGGTGATATGGTATTAATAGCTTGTATATGAATACTGGAGTCTTATAGAAAAGAGACTTAAAGATAAGCAAACAAAGTTTATATGTTATCCGATGGATAACTGGAAGCCAATGTGCATTTTTTAAAAGGGGTGTAACATGATCAAATTTTCTAGATTTAGTGATGAGTTTAATGGAAACGTTTTGAATAATTTGTACAGGGACAATGGTAAATTAAATGATCAAGTGTCCCCACTTCCAGATTATAATGCCATCATTTATTAGACTTAGATCTAACTTTTGTAAATGAACAGGGGTCCAAAACGCTCTATGCAACAAAAAGAATCAAGTTTGCCTCATAGATGTTGATATTGTACATCTCATTCTCCAAGACCAAATTCGTGGCCATTGAGATGCAGAAATTTGCTGCTTAATCTCAATGCTCCAAATGTCTCTAAGACGGTTTTTTATTCATATATCCAGATATTAATTTATACCACAATGCGGCTTGATGTCCCAGGAAGTCCGCTTGAAAACATAGCAACTCTAGACTATACTGATTATTCAATGTTTTCCATTCAGGGAACCCCACCTGAATAGCCTGCTTCAGCTGCAACTTTGTGATTTATTAAGACCAAATCTATGCTGCAGCTGTGAAAATTCAAGCAGTTTACCATCTAAAATAACATCATTCAGAGTTCGAATACCTGCAATAATCCAATTCTTCCATAAGATTTTAGATCCGCCAATTTGAATCTTGGAGTTTATCCATAAAGATTGATTCGTTGATTTACTAATTGGAATAGGTGTTAAGTTACTAATGTATCTTAATGTTTTCCATGTATCAGATAAAATTCTGTTATCCTTATACTTTCTCGGCATTTTAATACTAGGAACATGAACTAGATTTAAAGGAAAAAAGAGACGCCACTCCAAATATAGCCAATCCGGGGCATTATCTATGAGTTCTGGGAGGATCCAATACATATCCTGACGTAAAATATAGGCTTGATGATACCTATAAAAATTTGGAAAATTTACCCCACCCTCCTTAATTGATTTTTGAAGATGAGGGTGGTGTATATATGAAGGACAATTATGGAGGCCACTCCAACAAAACATAAGATGTGATGGTAGTAAAGATTACAACGTAAATAATATTAGTAACTCACTTCTTAGCAATGCAACAAGAAGTAAAACAAAATAAAAAAACTATACAAAAAAAAGGAGTTTACCACTGAAAGATAGCTGGAAAGCAATGACCACAAATGCTCGCGGTCTATGCAACATTTTCATGATCTGCAAGCCCTGATATTAGAGGCAGACCCGGATATTGTCGCTATCACAGAGACATGGTTCAGTGAATCCCATGGATGGGATGCAAACATACTGAGATATAATCTTTTGAGAAAGGACTGAGATGCTCAAAAAGGTGGAGGAGCAGCTCTCAGATTGATATCCAAGCGACTGAAATGCAAGGGACCTGGGGAGAGGAAGAAGCGATATGGATCATAAGAACATAAGAAATGCCGTTGCTGGGTCAGACCAGTGGTCCATCCTGCCCAGCAGTCCGATCACGCGGCGGCCCTCAGGTCCAAGACCAGTGCTCTAAATGAGTCCAGCCTCACCTGCGTACATTCCAGTTTAGCAAGAACTTGTCCAACTTTGTCTTGAAACCCTGGAGGGTGTTTTCCCCTATAACAGACTCCGGAAGCGCGTTCCAGTTTTCCACCACTCTCTGGGTGAAGAATTTCCTTACTTTTGTATGGAATCTATCCCCTTTCAACTTTAGAGTGCCCTCTCGTTCTCCCTATCTTGGAGAGGGTGAACAGAATTCTAGGGATAGGCCAACCCAACCTATGAGAAACAAAGGGAATGAACAGGAGAGAATAAGTTCTGCATGATTGAGTTCCTTACAATAGAAAAGTCAAGATTCATTTGCAATCCAAGGTATGAAGAGTTCTCCCCCAGGATGAGAACGGGGCTTTAGCAAGAAAGGTAGAAGCACAACAATGAAATGGATATTACATTCCGTGACCCCCTGTTGCCCAGAATAAAGGAGGGGTACAGAAAGAATACTGTATCCTGGCAAAAAACTGTACAGGGTTGGTCTCACCACTATTCTGGAAGTCCAATCCCGCTATATGCAGAAGTGACAGAGATGACAAAGACCACCATCAAAAAGAGAAATTTAAGATCAAATGAAGAGTCTAACCGTTTGGTGAGAACCAATGGAAGATTACAACCCACCGGAGACTGGTGGAGGTCAACAAGACCTACTACAAAGCTGTAAACCAGAGGATGAGCTTGTTGTTGACTTGAACATGGTAAATACTCACAACCCTAGGCAAATTCTGACTGAAGTGAGGCGAAGAGCTGGGTGAGAGAGAGGAAGGAAAAACTCCCTAAAGATACAATTTGCATAAAAGCTTGATAAGAATAAAAACCTAAAACAGAAAAACCATCTCTGCCACTCCTTACAGCGGTGCTGTAAAGAAGGTTGTCTGGACACTACTAAAATAGTTTGGTAGGATGAGAAAAGAGCAGCGTCTTCTAAGGCCACCACGAGAGGCCCCAATATGTAAAACAGACTGTTGACTCTTGAGAGAAAGATCTTTATCAAGGTTGAAACAGAAAGAACAACCACAGCTCACTACACGAAGCATGGAGGTCGATTCCTGCTGAAGTGGAATGAGCAAATTGATAATGAGAGGAATTGAAGGCCCTGCCCAGAGGCAACGCAGTTATCATGGGAGACTGGAACCTAGGCACCTCCTGCTGCACTAGGGAGACCAAGTTCCTGGATACTGTAGTCTATTGCTTCCTGAAACAACTCATCAAGGAAAATACAAGAGGAAATGTAATTCTGGACTTAATTCTAAATGGACTGCGAGGACAGGCACAAGGTGTAGAACTAGAAGGGACTCTGGGAAGCAGCGATCACAGTATGATCCACTTCGACCTGGATGCAGGTGAGAAGCATCGGTTCAAAAACACAGCCACGGCGCTGAACTTTGAGGAGTAGTGGCTCGTGGCCAGCAGGGGGTGATGTTTATGGGATGGTAATGGAATGGATGTCAGAACATAATTGTGCAGTAATTTTTTTGTGGAGTTTTTCTACAAAAGCGCCTGTTTTTCGTATGATTCTGGGTAATTCTAGTTAGACAAACATATGTGTCAGTTAGGGACACGCCCAGTGGAAACGTACGAAAAAAGGGTGAATAAAAATCTGAATTATATGTAACTAAAGCCAGAAAAACACACTATAGATTAAAATAAGGGAAAGAATGGTGTTCTTTTTATGCACTTTGATGCTAGGCTAGATCATGGAAGAAATCATGGGGGTTACATGGAATCCATTTTGGGTTCTCTGTTTGTACTATATCTGTCCTGTCTTTGGACACCATTTTGGGCCAGTGACTAGTTTCTGTCTTCTTTGTCCTCTCTGAGTTTTTCCCGCTCTCAGCAGCGTGGTGTTAATTAATACCACATGTGCTTGCTTTAGACTGGTAAAGAAAGATAACGTGTCCCAAACTGAATTAGATATAGTTTTGAATGAATTAATGGATGGAGGCTTGGCCAAGCAAGTGCTGGAGTGTATGTATGACTGTGTATTTTGAACAAAAGCATAGGTTTTGGAAAAAACATATTAATATATATTTGCAACCTAAAGAAATCCTAAAGCAGCATCTGGGAGTAATTTAGTCAGAGACTACTCCTGCTCTTTGTGTGTGAGACTGTCAGCTTAGGAGGAGAGGGGGAGACCAGCCCCTCCTCCTCCTGTAGGCTAAGGCTATATCATTTGAACCTGTCAGATTCTTTTCTTTTCCTCCAAGGCTTAGAACTTTTCAGCATCTTTTTAACAAATAATTTCTCTTAATATTTATATTCAGAAACGACTATAAGCAAACAAATGTACTGTTCTAAAACTTTGTCTAACTTTTAAACGTGGAGGAATTTTTCTTTGTCCAACTTTTAAGACCACCCATAGAATTGTTATTGGTTGTTATGCTGATGATGTCACGAAAAGCCAACAGTATATAATAGAAAATCTGGAGCTATTAAAACGAGAGCGTTATTAGAAGGCCAGCATTTGGCCACTATAACGATCTCCCATTAGCGCAACTGTTAAGCAATTATGCTTGATTCTTTTGATCTCATAATGGAAAAATAGAAACAATAATTCAATAAATCTTAATTATAATTTTGAAAACCTTGCAGTGGTGTCATTTTGCATGTGTTATTATTTTCAAACCTAAGCTTTCGAAAAGGCGTCGATGTCCCTTGCTCAACTTCCGAAAAGGGAATTACAAAGGGATGGTGGGGAAGAAGATTAAGAAAAGGATAAGCACTGTAAAAACACTAGAGCAAGCTTAGTCCCTTTTTAAGGACACAATCACCGAGGCGCAAAATCTATATATACCACATATCAACAAAGGATCCAAGAGGAAAAAGAACAAAGAACCAGCGTGGCTCACTGTAGAGGTGAAGGAAGTGATCAGAGACAAGAAAACTTCGTTTAAGGAATGGAAAAGGTAAAAAACGGATGAAAACTGGAATAAGCACAAACAATACCAATGCAGGTGCCAACATAAGACGGTAAAAGAGGCCAAAAGAGACTACGAAGAAAAAATACCCAAAGAGGCGAAAAAGTTCAAGTCATTCTTTCAATATATTAAGGGGAAACGACCCGCGAAGGAAGTGGTGGGGCCAATGGATGACCGTGGAATAAAGGGAGTGCTAAAGAAGGACAAAGAAATCGCCGACAATCTGAACACATTTTTTGCATTTGTATTTACCGAAGAGGATATACACAAAATACTGGAACCCATCAGGCTATATGCTGGAAATGAAGACGGGAAACTGACAGGGTTGATGGTCAGTCTAGAAGAGGTATGCAAGCAGATTGATAGGCTTAAGAGCGATAAATCCCCGGGACCGGATGGCATCCATCCAAGGGTCATCAAGGAACAGAAAGGGACTATAGATGAACTGCTTCAGCTAATAGCCAATCTGTCAATCAAATCGAGAAAGATTTCGGAAGAATGGAAGGTGGTGAACGTTACGCCAATCTACAAAAAAGGTTAGAGGGGAGATCTGGGAAACTACAAAACGGTGAGCCTGAGCTCGGTACCAGGAAAGATGGTAGAGGCACTGATAAAGCACAGTTACTTACCATAACAGGTGTTATCCAGGGACAGCAGGCAGATATTCTCTACATGTGGGTGACGTCATCCACGGAGCCCCGACACGGACAGCTTTTCAAGCAAACTTGATTGAAGATTTCAAGTTTGCTGGTGTCGCTCCACTAGAGGGCGCATCCCCTCCTCATGGTCTTCAGTTCAGATAGCTAGCAAAGAAGCCAACCCCGGGGAGGTAGGAGGGTTGCGAGAATATCTGCCTGCTGTCCCTGGATAACACCTGTTACGGTAAGTAACTGTGCTTTATCCCAGGACAAGCAGGTAGCATATTCTCTACATGTGGGTGACCTCCAAGCTAACCAAAAAAGGGACGGAGGGAAGTTGGCAATTTAGGAAAACAGATTACGCAAAACCAACTGGCCAAACCGGCCGTCCCTCTGGACAAAGAATCCAGACAGTAGTGTGAGGTGAAGGTGAAGACCAAGTGGCAGCCTTGCAAATCTCAATTGGCGTGGACCTGAGGAAAGTGACAGAAGCCGCCATCGCTCGGACTTTATGTCCCGTGACCCAACCATGCAGCGAGAGACCAGCCTGAGCGTAGCAAAAGGAAATACAAGTAACCAACCAGTTGGACAAGGTGCGCTTGGAAACAGGACGTCCCAACCAATTAGGATCAAAAGACAAAAATAATTGAGGAACCTTCCGATGAGACTGAGTGCGTCAAAGATAGAACGCCAACGCCATCCTACAGTCAAGAGTATGCAGCGCCATCTTACCAGGATGAGAATGGGGCTTAGGAAAAAACACCGGAAGAACGATAGAATGATTAAGGTGAAAATCTGACACCACCTTAGGCAAGAACTTGGGATGAGTGCGCAGGACCACCTTGTCATGGTGAAAAACAGTAAAAGGTGGGTCCGCATCCAAAGCCTGCAGCTCACTGACCCTGCGAGCACAAGCAGGAAGATCACCTTCCAAGTAAGGAACTTCAGATGAGCTTTGTCCATGGGTTCAAAGGGAGGCTTCATCAATTGAGCGAGGACCACATTGAGATCCCAAACCACAGGGGGAGGCTTGAGAGGAGGATGGACATTCAAGAGACCCCTCATGAAACGAGAAACCAAGGGGTGGACAGACAGCGACTTCCCATCAAGCTGCCGATAGAAGGTGGCAATCGCATTAAGATGGACACGAACAGAATTGGTCTTGAGGCCAGACCGAGACAAATTACATTACATTAGTGATTTCTATTCCGCCATTATGAAGCAAATAATCCAAAACCGAAGACAAAGAAGCAGACAAAGGTTCCACGTGACGAATCTAGTCCACTTCTGGGCATAACATTGTCTAGTACAGTGATTCCCAACCCTGTCCTGGAGGAACACCAGGCCAATCGGGTTTTCAGGCTAGCCCTAATGAATATGCATGAGAGAGATTTGCATATGATGGAAGTGATAGGCATGCAAATTTGCTTCATGCATATTCATTAGGGCTAGCCTGAAAACCCAATTGGCCTGGTGTTCCTCCAGGACAGGGTTGGGAACCACTGGTCTAGTAGAAGCCTTCCGGGAGGCTTCCAGAACATCCCGCATCGACCGGGACAACCCCAAGGAAGGTGTCAAGTGGAAAGGAACCAAGCCGTCAGATGAAGAGACTGCAGATTGGGATGCAACAGCGAACCCCGACTCTGAGACAGCAGAGAAGGAAACACAGGCAGAAGGAGAGGATCCCTGACACTGTGTTGAAGAAGCAAGGAAAACCAAGGCTGCCGAGGGGCTATCAGAATCATGGTGGCGCAGGCAGACTTCAGATGGACAAGAGTCCTCAGAATCAACGGGAAGGGAGGAAATGCATACAGGAACCTGCCCATCCAATACAAAAGGAATGCATCGGCCTCGAGACGGTCCGGGGAGAACACCCTCGAGCAGAACAGAGGCAACTTGTGATTCAGGGGCGAGGCAAAGAGATCTATCTGCGGAGTCCCCCACCGAAGAAATACTTGTCGCAGAGTCTGGGAATGGAGCGACCACTCATGCAGCTGTAGAAGGCGGCTCAACTTGTCCGCCAGACAGTTGTGCTCACCCTGGATATACACCGCTCAAAGAAATATGTAGTGGCGGAACGCCCAATTCCAAAGGCGAAGAGCTTCCTTCCAAAGAGACAGGGAACCTGTACCCCCGTTTGTTCACGTAATACATCGCCACCTGGTTGTCCGTGCGTACCAGGACCACCCGATCCTGAAGCAGATGTCGGAAGGCCACCAAGGCATTGTAAATGGCCCGAAGCTCCAACAAGTTGATGTGACAACAGCGGACTGCACTTGACCAAAGGCCCTGCGTACGCAGCCCGTCGAAATGCGCCCCCCAAGCATACGCCGAGGAGTCCGTCGTGAGGACCTTGTGATGCGGAGGATCGAGAAAGAGCAAACTTCTGGAAAGATTGGAAGAGGTGGTCCACCAACGGAGCGAGGGTTTCAAGGAGGGAGTCACCGCAATGCGATGAGAAACGGGATCACGATCCTGCCGCCACTGAGAGGCCAGAGTCTACTGAGGGACCCTCAAATGCAGTCTCGCGAACGGTGTGACATGCACGGTGGAGGCCATGTGTCCCAAGAGGACCATCATCTGCTTGGCCGATACCGAAGTCCACAGGGCAACCTGCTGGCTCAGCCGCACGAGCGCGGCCTGCCGAGGGGGAGGCAGGAATGACCGGAGGCGAACCGTGTCCAGCACGGCCCCGATAAACTGAAGGGACTGAGAGGGGCACAACTGAGACTTGGGGAAGTTCACCTCGAACCCCAGACGTTGGAGGAAGGTAATAGTCTGACGGGTAGCTGAAATAACCCCTTCCCTCGTCGAGGCCTTGATCAACCAATCGTTGAGGTACGGGAAAACCTGAAGGCCCATCGACCGCAGAGCCGCCACCACCACGAGGCACTTCGTAAAGACCCGCGGGGAGGAAGCAAGCCCGAACGGAGGGACCCTGTATTGCAGATGCAGGTCCCCGACCCGAAAGCGCAGGAACCGGCGACAGCCGGATGAACTGGCACGTGAGTATAGGCCTCCTTCAGATCGAGGGAACACATCCAGTCACCCTCGTCCAGCAACGGATACAAAACAGGAAGCGAGAGCATCCGGAACTTTTCCCGAACCAGGAACTTGTTCAGCTTCCAGAGGTCCAGGATAGGACAGAGGTCCCTGGCCTTTTTGGGGACCAGGAAGTACCGGGAGTAAAACCTCCGCCTCCACTGAGAGGGGGGGAACCTCCTCCACAGCCCGAAGACGAAGTAGAGCCCGAGCCTCCAGGAGGAGTAAGGGAAGCTGCGCTCGCTTCGAGAGAGACCCGTCGGGTGGATTGTCCGGCGGCGACTCCCGGAAGTTCGGCAAATACCCCTCTCCGACAACGGAGAGGATCCACGCATCCGAAGTGATGTGGGTCCAGGCCAGATACAACTCCCGGAGACGGCCCCCGATAGGAAGAGGGGCGAGGTCCGAAGCGGAGGGGGCCCGCCCCCTTCCGCTCAGCCAGTCAAAAAGATGGCGCAGGCTTAGACACAGCAGGAGTCTGAGGCTTAGGGGGAGCCTTCTGCTGCCGCTGGCGAGGAGGAGGACGAGAGAAGGCAGGTGTAGACTTCTGCGGGTACCGCAGGGCGGCAGCTGATACGCCTTCGAAGGAGTGGGCTTCGGCTTAGGGCGCACCAAGGACGCAAAGGACCGTTTGTGCTCCGAGAGGCACTTAGTGGCCGCCTCAATCGAGTCGTCAAAGAGTTCGTTCCCCACACATGGGAGATTTGCTAAGCGATCCTGAAGGTTGGGGTCCATATCAACAATGCGAAGCCACGCCAAAAGGCGCATGGCAATCGCAAAGGCGGACACTCGAGAGGAAATCTCGAAGGCATCGTAAACAGCATGGAACAAATGCAGATGAAACTGCAAAAGAGAGTCCACCAGCAGCCCAAACTCTGCACGATGAGAGGCGGGCAAATCACCCTGAAAAGCAGGCAAGGACTTGACCAGGACCTTCAGATACGAGGTGAATGTGAAGGTATAGTTCAAGATCTGATTGGCCATCATGGAATTTTGGTAGAGGCGTCTACCATACTTATTCATGGTCCTCCCTTCCCGGCCCGGCACGACAGCCGCGCAGACCCTAGAGGGATGAGACTTCTTAAGGGAAGACTGAACCAGCAAAGACTGGTGCGAGAGCTGCGCCTTCTCAAACTCCGAGTATGGAATAGTCCAGTATCTAGACTCCATCTTAGACGGAATGGTGGGGACCGCATAAGGGGTCTCCAAATTCCGGAAGAAAGCCTGGCGCAGAACCGGATTCAAAGGGAGCCGCAAAGACTCCCGAGGAGGACAAGGGAGGTCCATTTCCTCCAGGAACTCCTTGGTATACTTGGAGTCGGACTGGAGGTCAAGATTGAGCGCTCTCCCCATCTCCTGGACAAACCTTGTGAAAGAAGATGGGCGACCCTCCGACCGGTCCTCAGGGGGGTGGTCGAGCGAGACCGCAGCGCCGTCGAAAAGGAGGGCGAAGCCTCCCGAGAGTAGTGAGGTGGCCTATCAGTGTCACCACGGCCAGAACCCCAGGATGATCCAATATAGAAACGCGGCGGGGTCAAGGACCACCTGCGCCTCGAGGACGCCCGAGGCGAGGACCCCGGGGTCCGAGGCCTGCCACAGAGGCGACACGCCCCGGCCTCCCGGGGCAGAGCCCCGGACCAGGCCGGCAACTTAAACAATCGGGAGTTGAACAAGGACAACTCAGAGACCCAGAGAGCCTCGGTCCAGTGACCCGGAGACCGGCCCCGCCTCGGGGGGGAGTCCCGGGGCCGCTTCGCCAAGCGGCGAGACGGGGTCGAGGCACGCCCTGATCGGCGCTTCGACCTAGGTCGCCCCGAAGGTCAGGAATGCCCCGAGGCCTGAGGCGAGGAGTCTGAGGAAGAAAGACGCAGTCCGACGCAGCTTGCCCCTAGGGGCTTCGACAGGATGCTTAGGCTGGTCTACCGGCTGCGAGGTCGAGGCCGGAGAGTTCCGAGCATATCAAGGCCCGCAGCATATCCTGGAACACAGGCACCGAGACCATCGAAGGCCTATCAGGTGCAGCAGTGCATTCCACCAAGGGCGACCTCGAGGATGAGTATTCCCTGGAGGCAGAAGCACGCTTGGAGGGCTTGGACAAGGTCAGGGGAGCACACTCCCACCATGGACGGCCGGAGACTGCGAGTCTGGTTTCCTAGCCAGCGCTGACCCTGAAGAAGGAAGAGGGGACTTACCCGGAGCCAAAGTCTTTGAGGTCGAGGCCGATCCCTTCGAGGCCGAGGTCTTCGCTGGGGCAGAGGTCTTCGAGGCTGACGTTGAGGCCAGGACCGAAGTCGAGGCCAAGACCAGAGCCACCGGCTCACCAGCAAAAAGTTCAGCCATGCGGGCCCGACGACGACACAGGGCACGAGCCTGAAAAGTAGCACACCTGGGGCAAGCGTCGGTCGGATGGTCAGCCCCCAGGCACAAAATACACCACCGATGCGGGTCGGTGATCGGCAACAGCCGACCGCACTGGGTGCACTTATTAAACCTGGTAAGAGGCCAGGACATAGAGGGAAAAAGCGGTTGAGCAAGGCCAGGCGGCCACAGCAACCCGGGAGCCCCCGGATGCCGAAGGTCGAAGATCTTTTTTTTTTAATGAAAAACCCGAAGGCAAAAAGGCGCACAGCAACTCCGAGAGAAATAAAGAAGCCGCGGTGCTAGAAAGGCACGAAAACACGGAGAGAAAAATGACAGGGCTTTCTGGCTCTGCGGAAAACTAAGAACTGAAGACCACAAGGAGGGGATGCGCCCTCTAGTGGAGCGGGAAGGCACACACATGCGTGGTGCAGCACCAGCAAATTTGAAATCTTCAATCAAGTTTGCTTGAAAAGCTGTCCACGTCAGGGATCCTTGGATGACATCACCCACATGTAGAGAATATGCTGCCTGCTTGTCCTGGGATAAAGGACCGCATCATTGATTACTTTGACAGACACGATCTGATGAGGACCAGACAGCACGGTTTCAGTAAAGGCAGATCTTGCTTGACGAACTTGCTGCACTTCTTCGAGGGAGTAAACAGGCAGATAGACAAGGGCGACTTTGTCGACATTGTATATCTGGATTTTCAGAAGGTGTTAAAGTTCCACATGAACAATTATTTCGGAAAATTGCATACCATGGAATCGAGGGTGAAATATGTGGATTAAAAACTGACTGGAGCATAGGAAACAGAGTGGGGGTAAATGGACAATTCTCAGACTGGAAGAGCGTCACCAGCGGGTTGCTGCAGGGCTCGGTGTTTGGACCCGTGTTCAACATCTTTATAAATGATCTGGACATTGGTACGAAGAGTGAGGAGATTAAATTTGCGGACGATATGAAGTTATACAGAGTAGTGAAGACATAGGGGGGATTGTGAAGATCTGAAACGTGACAATCAAGCTCGAGAAATGGGCATCGACATGGCAAATGAGGTTCAACATAGATATGTGCAAAGTGATGCATCTCGGGAACAAAAATCTCATGCACGAATACAGGATGTCCGGTGCGGTACTTGGAGAGACCTCCCAGGAAGGGCACTTGGGAGTTCTGATCGAGAAGTCCATGAAGCCATCTGCACAATGTGCTGCGGCGGCGAAAAGGGCGAACAGAATGCTAGGAATGATCAAGAAGGGGATCACGAACAGATCAGAGAAGGTTATCATGCTGCTGTACCGGCCATGGTGCGCCCTCACCTGGAGTACTGCGTCCAGCCTGGTCACCATACATGAAGAAGAACACGGTACTACTCGAAAGGGTCCAGAGAAGAGCGACTAAAATGGTTAAGGGGATATAGGAATTGCTGTACAGTGAAAGATTGGAGAAGCTGGGCCTCTTCTCCTTTGGAAAGAGGAAACTGCGAGGGGACAATGATTGAAATATTCAAAATACTGAAGGGAATAGACTTAGTAGAGAAAGACAGACTGTTCACCCTCTCCAAGGTAGGGAGAACGAGATGACACTCTCTAAAAGTTGAAAGAGGATAGATTCTGTACAAATGTAAGGAAATTCTTCTTCACCCAGAGAGTGGTAGAAAACTGAAACGCTCTTCCGGAGTCTGTTATAGGGGAAAACACCCTCCAGGGTTTCAAGACAAAGATGGACAAGTTCATGCTAAACTGGTGAGACTGGACTCATTTGGAGCACTGGTCTTGACCTAGGGGCGCCGTGCAAGTGGACTGCTGGGCAGGATGGACCACTGGTCTGACCCAGCAGCGGCAATTCTTATGTTCTTATGACTGGTCCAAACCATCCAGAGAGGCAGACATTGCTAGACGATGAGGAAATATTCTCTAGAACAGGGCTGCCCAAGTCCGGTCCTCGAGATCTACTGGCAGGCCAGGTTTTCAGGATATCCACAATGAACATGCATATGAGAGATTTGCATACCAAGAAGGCAGTGCAGGCAAATCTCTCTCATGGCGGAAGCGGCTAAGAGGTGTGAGGTGTTCTCGCTGCAGGGGGGTTGAAAGCACCATGAAGGTAAGGGGCAGGGAGGGAGAAATGGAGGAAAGGTGGGGTGGAGAGGGACAGATGCTAAAGGGAAATGGGGAACAGAGAGTGGGGAAGAGAGATTGGGAGAAGACGCTGAAGTGAAATGGGGAAGACAAAGTGGGCCGAAGATGCTGAAGGGAAGAAGACAGATGCCAAACTATGGGGGGAGCGGAGGGAAGAAGATGGGTGCCAGACCAATTGGGGGGGGGGGGGGTGAAGGGAGAGGCACAGTAACAGAGCAAATGGAAGATTACATTACTGATTTCTTTCCGCCTCAACCTTGCAGTTCTGGGCGGATTACAAAAGAGACAACTGGACATTTCCAGGATAATTACAGAGAGAATTCTGGTCATTTCCAGGAGAAGTTACAAGAATAATGGAGCTGTATATTTCAAGAGCTACAAGATGTTGTACAAATAGGAAATAGTGCAAGTCCAGTATATATACTGTTAGGGAAGCAGTTGACATGCTTGAGGCTAAAGAGAAGGGAACTGGTGAAGAGGGGGGAGTTGCGTTGAGGGGAGTCCGGTTGGGGTTAAGCCATCTGTATAAATTTTTTGAATAGGTGGGTTTTGATTTCTTTGCAAAAATATTTGTAGTCGTTTGTTGTTATCAGCAGGTTGGAGATAGTGTGGTCCAGTTTTGCTGCATGCATCGCCAGCAGACTGTCAAATATCTTCTTGCGCTGGGTGCCTTTGAGTGGGGGGTAGGTAAAAGGGGTCTTAGTTCTTCTTTGCCTAGTGGTGGCATTTTGGTACAGGCGGTTGTTTAGGTAATTGGGGGTTGTGCCATTTATTGCTTTGAATAATAGACAGATGCACAGAGAAGACACAGTGGATGGAAGGAATTGAATGAGAAGATGAGGAAAGCAGAAACCAGACAACAAAGGTAGAAAAAAAAATTATATTTCTTTTTCTGCTTTAGGATAAAGTAGTATATTAGTTGTGTTGATAATAATTTGTAAACAAAGCCCTGCCAGATGAACATCTCTTTCTCTAGTTCAGCAGCCAGAACTTTGATTTATAAGGAAGGAATAAGCTAAATATTGCAGTACTGAGGCTTGTATGGATGCTGCGGGGATAGTAGTCGCAGGGACAGGGACGGTGGTCGCGGGGACGGGGGCAAATATTTTCCCCATGTCATTCTCTAGTCTATGATACACAAGTTGCACTGTTATAAATTTCACATGACAGCATATACAACAGATTTTGGAGCACTGCTTATATAGGAAGACTACAGCTTGCAACCTATGAATAGGCAGTGCAGCATTAGATGTTATGGAGGGCTATCTTGAAGACCTCGTTGGTGCACACCCATGAATAATTAAAACTTTTCAACATAAGTCTGCTGAAAGCCTAGAATTTGATCTTCATCTGCCCGAGTAGTACGATGAAAAGCAAAGTGAGAAAAGGAGAAAAAAAAATCATCAAGTTAAACTTCAGGTATGGTGTAACAGTATACAGAACAAAGGAAAAAACTGCAGAAATGGTGTACAAGACGCCAAGTCTTTAATAGACATGCATTAAAAATAAACATAAGAACATAACAATTGCTGCTGCTGGGTCAGACCAGTGGTCCATCCTGCCCAACAGTCTGCTCATGGGGCGGCCTCCAGGTCAAAGACCAGTGCTCTAAATGAGTCCAGCCTCACCTGCGTATGTCTCAGTTTAGCAGGAACTTGTCCAACTTTGTCTTGAAACCCTGGAGGATGTTTTCCTCTACAACAGACTCCAGAAAAGCATTCCAGCTCTCCACCACTCTCTGGGTGAAGAACTTCCTTACGTTTGTAAGGAATTTATCTCCTTTCAACTTTAGAGAGTGCCCTCTCGTTCTCCCTATCTTGGAGAGTGTGAACAGTCTGTCTTTGTTTACTAAATCTATTCCCTTTTGAATGTTTCTATCATGTCTCCTCTCAGTCTCCTCTTTTCAAGGGAGAAGAGGTCCAGTTTCTCCAATCTCTCACTGTATGGCAACTCCTCCAGCCCCTTAACCATTTTAGTCGCTCTTCTATGGACCCACTCGAGTAGTACCGTGTCCTTCTTTATGGGTTGTAAGACCTATTCCTGCATTTTGAGTATTTAAACACCGAGGATGTGTGCCGCCGCCATCTTGCTTGCACAAGTTTTGTATTTGGAGTCGGATGACAGCGGATACCTCGGTAAGGTTGTTTATTGTTATTTTGATTGATTATTTTAGTAATACTTGAAAAAAAAAGGGGGGGAGCAGTATATGAATAGAAACTTAACGGCTTCCTTCTTTTTTAATATGTAGGGAGACCCTTGATAAAGCTTAATAACGCGAAACATGTCGGGTCTGGCTCCCAGGTTGGTGGACACAGAGATAAGTACACAGTATTATAAATAAGTAAATAAAAAGAGAATTGCACATAGCACTTTAAACGCACATTGAAATATATTTAAAATTATTTATGCTTCAAATATTTACGAATGCGGAATAGCCAATGATTAAGGTTACCACGTAATTCTCCCCGCAGGTGCAAATGGTAAAGCGGTGGAGTGGTGGGACTGAGGCTTCCACATACAGTTATTGAAGAATTTTTTAAGAGGTTTTGAATATCTAGTCCTTGCTTGGTGGTATACTACTTCATTATTTGGACTGATATATAAGTTAAGATACCATAGCCATTTATTGATGTGCAGTACTGAACTAAGGCATACAGCCCTAAACTTCCACACTCTTTTCTTCGACTGAAGAAGCGCCTGACCTTCAAGTTCTCTACTGATGCCAAATTCATCTAGGGCTGATCACAGCGCTATAAGATCAGATGGAAATGCTTTCCGTGAGAGGGACCATTCTCCCAGGTCCAGGACTTGTCAACTGAGGAAGTCTATCGACTCTGGCCATGTGTGCCACTGAGTCAGAAGATGTAACTCCACCTAGGGAAATACCATGCGAGCCTCCTGGCCCAAGGGAGCGCTTCTTGTACGCCCCTTGATCTAATCTAATCTTCCATTTGTGTGTCGCTCATACCTATTCAGGCTCTAGGCGACTTACAGAGAGGGGTAATGGGGCATGAGGGGAAACTTGGAAAGGAGGCCTTGTTTGAGGGGATGGAAAGGAGTGGAGCAGGAAAGGCTCTGTTGATAGGTAGGAGTAGTTTGATGCGTCCAGAATATGATGAGGTTAGGTTGATGAGAACACTCGCACCGCTTTTCCTTCCAGAGTGGGCTGGAAGCCGTAATGCCAGGCAAATCGTCTGAAGCTCCAAACAACGGATCGATCAACACCATTGACGACTCTACTGCCCCTGAATGGAGCAGTATCCTTAGAAATCACCCCAACCTGACAGGCTGGCCTCCGTCATAAGAGTTAACCACTCTAACATCCGAAGAAGCTTGCCCTGGCAGAGAGTCTCCCCCTGAAGCCACAAGCGCAGATTTCTGCACGCTGCTTCCATCTAGGGGAGTGACATATGAAAGGGATGACATTGGAAACCTGTAGAGGGTGCATGTGCACAATGGCCCAGGAGACTGCCTCCAAGGAGGCTGCCATGGACCCCAGAACCTGCAGGTCATACCAGGTACATGGGAGTTAGAAGGTTCAGGAGATCTCTGATCTGCAGCCAAAGTTTTGGACTGTGTGACTTGGGAAGAAATATACGACTCTGCCAGGTATCAAAGAGAAGACCCAGATACTCCAAGGTCTGAGACAGTGTCAACTGCCTATTTTTGAAGTTGACAATCCAACCCAAGATATGTAGCAAAGACCACTGTCTCCACCTTTTGGGTGCCCTTATTTCAAGATGGAGCCCGGATAAACCAGTCATCCAAGAAAGGATGGACCTTGACACCCTGCCTTTGGAGAAAACTACATCACCTTGGTGAAAGTGCAGGGAGCTGTCTTGAGCCCAAAGGGAAGAGCTGCTCACTGGAAATGCTGTTGCAGAACTTGGAAACACAGAAACCTGTGATGCTCTGGAAAAATTGGAATATGGAGGAAAGACTCTGAGAGATCCAAGGATGCTAGAAACTCCCCAGGAGAAACAGCAGCAATGTCTATGCATAAGGTTTCCATTCAGAAATGAGGAATCTGCAGGAAGCAGTTGTCCAACTTGAGATCCAGAACGAGCTTCCAGTCCTTCTGAGCCGTATTTTTGAACAATTCGTGTTCTGGAACGGGTTCTAGTGCTTGGATATCCAAGATACGCTATAAAGTAGTGCGGACCTCCGACTCCTTTTCCGGCCAACCTGCCAGCGCGTCTAGAAACAAATCCAGAGGCAGGCAAAATAAATCTATTTTGTGACCCTCCCTAATGATGTCCAGCACCCATTTATCCAAGGACATGCAAGTCCACACCTGGTAAAACTGAGCAAGGCGGCCCTCTGTAGGGCTGTTTAGGAGCAGTAGCTGCCCAGGATCCGGATGTCTAAGGACATCTGGAATTGGAAGTGTCACGGGGACTTTATCCCTGGGAATTTCTCTGGGAGGAAGATCTGAGGATCCCTGACAAAAACCGCAGGAGGGACGAAAATTAATACCATCCCCTCCCAAAGTCCGGTGAGACTTGTTCACAGGGAGAGACTTAGGGCAGCAATTAGCAACATTCGCCATGAAGCCATCCAGGCCTTTCCCAAAAAGAAGCTGACCCATAAAATGAAGTTTGCTTAAAGTGGCCTTAAATGCAGCATCCCCAGCCCAACGATGGGGATGCTTAGAGGCTGGCAAGCAGACACCGCAGTAGCGGTAAGGAATGAGATTATAAAGGGCATCTGCCACATAAACCACACCGTCTAGCACTAGCTGGGGACAGACATCCAGTTTGCCCATCAGTTGTGCTATACATGATCTTCGTTTCGGATGCTGAAAAAAAATCCAGGCTTGTAATTTGGAAGGATTTTTAATTATTTGCACCATTTCTAGCTCAGAGAACCCAGTTGTCTTGGGTAAAAAAAGGTCAAACATTAGTAAAACCTTCAGTCTCGCCATCCCACAAGAGATATTCCAGCACAAAAACTGTACACTAGCTACTTCCTTTGAACTACAGTATAAAAACCAATTTTGATTTGGAGTGAGTGGTATTGTAGAGTTTCAAGCTTTTTGAAGATAAATTTAAAGCCCTGCTGTCTTGATTGAGATGCTTTCCTGATAAGAGTTCTTTTTAAGAAAAGGGGTACAGCTTTAAGAAATCTGGTGCCTTCAGCATATTGAATTAACTTTTAAGTGGTAATGAATTGAACCTGAAGAATTTTAAGGTCAAAATTAAACCCCCTTAACACTTCTCTCAGATTCTCCATGCTGCATAATACATTGCAAGCCCTTCTTTCACATTTTCATGAAGACTTGAAGCCATTAGGGTATGAATGTTAAACTGTCATTGTAAATAATAATAATAATAATAAACTTTATTTTTGTATACTGCCATACCAATGAGTTCTAGGCGGTTTACAACATAAAAAGCTGAACAATCAGCAATCATACAAATACACCACATATACATATCATAAATGCAAGACTCTTGATGCAGTTTCAAACACTCATCTGATTACAAAATTTTCATACTTTACCCTTCCCTTAAAGGTTATGAAATTTGTTTTGCCCTAAGGAAGATAGTCAATTTTATATCCATGTTCCAAAATAGTATAGAAATAGTCAAACAAAGAATAAACTATATGGTACTCTAGCAAATCATTCTGATAAATTTGGCCCACCACAAGATGTGTTATATAAATGACTTCAGAAATACAAGAAACAAGTCTTAATACTCAAAGCCATTTTGGAAGGGAGATTTGACCACATGGTGGTGCAGGCGCTATTTATCAAATCCTAGTCCAGACATTTTTTTGATGGTCATCTTCATGACAAAGGATGACTAAGACCATTCTGCTTGATTCAAGCACACAAAAAATCTTTACCACTTTTACTTAATTGCAGTTATGTCCATTTTCTCTCCCAGCATATACAAGGGGGTACTGAAAAGTTCTCAGCCCAATCAAGAAGGAATGTGGAGCCATGAAACTTTCATGTTATTCCACATATTCACCCCTATTGGCACATTATGCCTCAAGTTTCTGTAATTCTTTCAAAAATACTCTGATGTCTGGTCACTGAAATACTGCTCTGTTGCTGCAATCACCTTCAAATCACACAAAAATTGTCACCCTTTCAAACTCTTTTGAAACAGAAAATAGTCAGATTGTGCAAATCACTGAGTAGGGTAGATGGTCTATGCACTGAACCCCCAACTGCATCAAAACATCCATCTTTGGCTAGCCTTCTGAGCAGGTGCTTTGTCTTCCAAAAGAGAACTCTTTTCTACAGTTACCTTCTCCTTTCTTCTTCAATACCTCGTTTAATCGGCATAGCAAGTTACAAGTAGTATTCTGCATTAACTGTCTGGCCCCTTGGAAGAGATAGTCATTACAACACCTTCAGGATCCCAAAATACTGTGGCCATGACCTTTCCTGCTGACTTCTGGGTCTTGAATTTCCTTGGTCTTGGAGAACCTGAGTGCCACCACTGTATGGACTGTTTTGTCTCAGGATCACTTGGTGTAAGTAACCACGTTTTATCAACAGTAAATAGCTGTCCCAAAAAGTTGGCACCAGCTTGCTGAAATGCTGCAAAAACAACTTG
The DNA here is from genome assembly GCF_902459505.1 of Geotrypetes seraphini. Classification (NCBI taxonomy): domain Eukaryota; kingdom Metazoa; phylum Chordata; class Amphibia; order Gymnophiona; family Dermophiidae; genus Geotrypetes; species Geotrypetes seraphini. The sequence continues at coordinate 162,701,439 of NC_047087.1, read as the reverse complement.
GAAGTGTCCACTTAATGTCGTTTCTCATCAACATTCAAATATTTGGGCACCCACTTGGCTGATAGCTTCTGCATACCCAGCTGCTTGTGGCTTATACATCCAACACGTTCCCTGGATATCTGTAGAGCCTCAATTGTTTTAGTCGATATTCGCCAATCTGCCAAAATCAGGTCATAGACATGGCCTCTCAGATCTTGCAACATCGTCCGTCTCAATCTCCACCCTGAATGTTTGCACAAATACTTCTTCACTGTGGAGTATGATGGGCATTTGTCACTCAATGATTGCTTCATACATTCATGAATTTCCTTTGGAGTTTTCTTCTGAAGGAATAGGAACTTTATCAAGGCTCGGAGTTCCACACTAGAAAATTACACACTTTTCGTTCACATGGTTCAATCAATGATCTAACGCAATGTCAAAATATAGCATTACAATTCTGCAAACTAGCACTTTGCAAAATAAAATAACACACTTCAGCTAGTGTGGCAAAATAATGCTGAGAATTTATAAAGTTGGTTAGGCTGAGAACTTTACATTACCCCGTCGTATATAACATTCTAGAGACAACTGCATACAATTATACTACTGAAAATTGAATAAATAAATACTACTGATGAGAAAAAAGGCAGTTAAGTATCTAAAATTCTGTACCTCCGTGGATTAATCTTTCTATGGTTTACTTGTTATATAATTTACTCCTGGCCCCTACCTTCACAATTCAAAGTTCCCAGTAAAGGCAGTCCCCGGATTAAGAACGAGTTCCATTTTTTTTAAACCATTCTTAAGTTGAATTTGTATGCAACTCGGATCCTGTACAGTACATAGTCTATAAAAACATTAAAGAGAAAGTCCTCAAAATAAAGTACTGAAGTTTAAATAGAAAAGATAGGAGATTTACACTTACTTTTGTTCTTCATCTGTCCCAATGTTCCCTCTCCACCACATCCAACATTTCTCCCACTCATCTCTCTCTTCCCCATACATCTGTACTTCAAGCCTCTCCCACCATCATGTCCAATATTTCTCTCTCACTCCCTATGCCCAACAATTCTTCATTGTCCCATGTTCACCATCTCTTTTCCTCTCACTCATGCCCAACAATTCTCCCTTTCTATTCCCTCCCCACCTCAGCATCTTTCCCTCACGCTCTCCTTTCTTCCATCCTTTGTCCGAAATTTGTGCTCCCTCCCTTCCTTCTGTGTCCCAACACGACCCTGCTTCTCCTTTCCGAGTCCCAACACAACCCTCTTCATCCCAAATTCGTGCCTCCCTCCTGCAGGTGTCTACCTTTTTTAGCCAGCTCTCTTTTCCCAGCCGCACTTCTCTTCGCAAAGCCACAATAATCTTCTTTCTGGTAGGCGGGTACAGAAGTCTTGACAAGTGGGGGTACTGAAGCCTTGACAAGTTTGTATAGAAAGAGTTAAATTTTCTTCAGCTCCACCTCTTGATCAGGGATGCACTCCAGCTACTCCTCAATTTGTACCAAAGCACTAAGAGAAGAAATAAACAGGAGGAATATGGGGATTCTCGCCAACATAGCCAATTCTGTTATTTAAATACTGTTGAGAATCAAATCAACTTCAATATAAAATAGTGAACAAGCATGATACAAAATATGTGAGACCAAAAAAATCCAAGCTGGAACTAACAAGCCACTTACTTCAGCACAACCAGCACTAACGCTTATACAAATCCCACAGGTACTCCTATGATAGTATCATTGAGAAGTTACAACGCTCTTCAAATACTTCTGATAGCTAGTATCCAAATTCTGGATACATTAAACCTGTCGTCAGACAGAAAGCAGGCTAAATGGAAATCTGACATGGTGGGTCATCAAGATTCCTGTACCCTTCTACCAGAAAGTACAGTTACTTACATTACATTAGTGATTTCTATTCCACCTTTACCTTGCAGTTCAAGGCGGATTACATAAGAATTGTTATGATATTAAGAAGTACATATTGTTAAGATATTAAGAAGTTCTTTAGGAATAGTTTGAACATTTTCTAATCTGCTAAGGAGTAGTTGGTAATTGCAGGTGTTATCTGGGACAGCAGGCAGATATTTTCACATGTGGGTGTTGTCATCCACGGAGTCCAGTACAGACAGTGGTAAAAGTGGATTACCTTCTGTTTTACTAAGGTGCACTAAGCATTTTTAACGTGCGCTAAACGCTAACGGGTCCATAGACGAACATGCACGCGTTAATGTTTAGCATGCGCTAAAACGTTTGGTGCACCTTTGAAAAAGGAGCACTGTTTTTAGAAACTTCATGACTGTCCGCAACACGCATGCGCAAGTGCCTTCCCGCCCAACATTGGCTTTTAGCACCTCAGTTCCATAAGCAAGCTAAGAAGCCAACCAGGGGAGGTGAGACGGATGTGAGAATATCTGCCTGTTGTCCACGGATAACACCTGTTACGGTAAGTAACTGTGCTTTATCCTAGGACAAGCAGGCAGCATATTCTTCCATGTGGGACTCCGTAGCTTACTGAAATGGGATGGAGGGAGTTGGCTATTAAGAAAATTAATTCTGTAATACCGCTTGGCTGAAACAACAATCTCAAGTTATGATGAAATATTGCGTACAGTAAACCCCTGCTTAATCGCAATTCAGAGTTCGCGTCCCTAGTCATTCGCGGTTTTTTCTTGACAATTTATTTAGAATATATTACATTACATTACTGACTTCTATTCCGCCTGTACCTTACAGTTCTAAGCGGATTACATCAAAAAGTTAACTGGACATTTCCAGGAAGATTACAATTAAAAGCGTTGGTGACTAATTCAATTTTGAGGAGAGGTTACAAAGTGGGACAATAAGGGTAACGCCAGAGGGAGCTGGATGCTGAGTGGATGCTGGTTACATTGTTGAGTGGAAGTGGAATATTACAGGTAGGGAGAAGGGAGGAAAGCATGGGGGAAGAGGGGGGTTAGGTCATCTGGATGAATTTTTTGAATAGTAGGATTTTGATTTCTTTTCGGAAAGCTTTGAGGTCTGTTGTTGCTGTCAGCAGGTTGGTGATGGAGGGGTCCAATTTTGCTGCATGTGTTGCTAGTAGGTTGTCATACATCTTTTTGCGCTTAGTTCCTTTGAAAGGGGGGTAGGAGAAGGGGGACTGGGTTCTCCTTTGTCTGGATGAGAGGTTCCTGTTTAAGCGGTTGTTTAGGTGGGTGGGAGCCGTTCTATTTAATGTTTTGAATAATAGGCAGTATAGTTTGAATTGGATGTGGGCTTGTATAGGAAGCCAGTGTGAATCTAGGTAGGCGTTGGTGATGTGGTCAAATTTTCCAAGAGAATAGATCAGTCTGAGGGCTGTGTTCTGCACGGTCTGTAATTGTTTTATTAAGTAGGTGGGGCAGGGAAGGTAGAGGATATTGCAGTAGTCCATAAGACTTAGGACTAGGGATTGGATTATGAGTCTGTATTGTTCTTTGTCGAAGAATTTTCTAATTTTGCGCATGGTAAAGAATGCTCTTTGAGTGGTTTTGTTGATTTGCACCTGTACAGTAATTCTTATTTCTTACTGTCATTACAGAAACTTCCTGACACTATACTCCTGATCGCTGCCTCGTTCTTCTTTATGTACTGTACGGTCGTTGTTTCTTCATGGTAGCAAGGAAGGTTTTACATGTCTGAATTGCAGCATTGATGCCATTTGTATTAACTTTGAGAGTCCGAACCATACTGTATAGGGATCCCATGCTTCAATCATCCCTTGAGAGCTAAATTTACATATACAAAATGTTTGGAAGCACAGTGGCCAATCATGATGATTGAAAAGGTTTGGTGGGATGTTTGAAAGTAGTCAGTCAGAGTATAGCTATCTCAGTGTTTCACGGACTAGTGAAAGCCCTAAGATGCCACCAATACACCCTGCACCTTCAAAGGCCTATGGCAATGACCCAAAGCACCACAGAAGCACAATGATAACCAAGTGTGACACTAATGATGGACGTGATGTTGCAAGAGGGTGAGGTACAAGAGGTGTTGAAAGTTGTGACTATAAAACCTTTAGTAAAAGATAAACTTGGAAATAATGTGATAAGTAATTTCCGTTCTGCAGCTTCACTGCCCTTTTTGGGAAAGGTTCTGCACAGACTTGTGTATTTGCAGCTGGATAAGTGAAATATTAGACTTGACTGCAAGCATGATTATGTTATTTTAAAGCGACACAGGACAGCACTTCATCACACAAGCACTTTATTTATTTATGTGTTCAAATATGTTTTATTGAGCTCAGCAAAAACATCAAACAGGAAACAAACCAAGTACAAACAAGCTCAGCATTTTAATAACAAAACCCATCTCCCACAGATCACGTCCCCCCCAATAAACCCCCCCACCCCAACACAACCCTTCCCAAAATATCGCCCCCCCAGGGTCCTCCTTCCAAGTTCATTACACCCATAGAAAAACAGAAAAGGATTAGGCAAACCCAGGTGCAACAAAATGAAACAGAATACAGGGATTCAACAGTTCAACAAGCGGCTTCGAGCCAGCGGGGTCATAGTTGTCCAAAATGGTTCCTAAGTGCGTTGAAAGGTACGGTCTAGGAGAGAAGAAAGGTCCAGCACATCCCTCCGTTCCCAAATCAAGAGAGTAATCATCTGACATCGCCAAAGAGAGTAATCTGGAGCAGCATCCTCAAGCCATTGTAGCAAAATACATTTCAGGGCCACTAGGACAGTCCATTTAAGGAAAGCAGCAGCTCCCCGTTCACGAGGGAAATACTGAGGAACAGTTCCAAACAATAACAAAGGGGAGCGGCGAAGGGTAATTTTCCAAATGCGCTTCTCAAAGACAAAAACAGCATTCCAAAAAGCTTGAACATTAGGGCAAGTCCAAAATATGTGTCCCAAGCCCGCTTCTGGAGCTTGGCATCAGAGACAGGCAGCAGTTTCTTGAAGGCGGGATAAATAAGCCCTCTTTGGAGAGATATACAAACGGAAAACCAACTTATAGTGTTGTTCCCAAAAGGTGGTATATTTTTGAAAGGCAGGCAACCTACGGACAGCCTGCAAAAGCACATCATCCGGCAATTCCACAGCAAGGTCACAAGCCCAAGCATCCCGTAATTTGGAATGGTCAAATAAGGGGGACTCATCCTTCAAATGGCGATGATGGAATTTAAGGGGGACTGGAAGTTGGGAACCAATAGTGAAAGCCGTGGACAGCAGCTCGTGGCAAAAGACTTGCAAAGAGCTAGAGGGTAAAGAAGAAATGTAATGGTGAATTTGCATATAAGCAAAATAATCAGTGGGGGGGGAGACCAAATTCCTCTTGCAACTGTGCAAAAGGCTTAATTTTGCCATCATCATCAACCAAGTGAAATACATAGTGAATTCCCCGGTCCATCTATCCCAGGTAAGAAGGAGCTATTAAAGCGGATAGGCAGAAAGGGAGTTACAGATGCAGAAAGAGCATGGTATTTACAGACCCAGCGCCAAACCTTCCGCAAGGGAAGGTGGAGCACCTTCACAGAGAGAGATTCAGGCACAAGAGAAGGAAGAGAGTGAAAATATGCACTAAAGTGAGTAGAGCAAAAACAGAAGAGTTCCAAGGAAGAGTTAGTGAACGCTGATGTACCCCTAAAAAGATCATTAATGTGGCGCATGCCACAACCAACAGTCAAATAACGAAGGTTCAATAAACTCAATCCACCCCTGTACCACGGAGCTGCAGCCCTTTTATAAGGCAACGAGGCCGCTTCCCAGTCCAAAGAAATCTCTGAACCAAGCATTCCAGTCGTCTCTCATCCCGAGAGGTCAAATAAAGAGGAAGGACCTGAAAAACATATAGCCAACAGGGGACAATAAGTATGTTATAAAGATTCACCCGACCTAAGAGCGAAAAGGGAAGAGTTCCCCATAACTGTAGTTTATTCTGAAGGGCCTGGAACAACGGTTCCACGTTCAAGCGATACAGACTAGACAAGTCTTGAGGAATGACCCCCAAATATTTCAAAGTAGAATCAGCCCAACGAAGAGGAAAGACACCCCTCCACTTGGCACGTAACTCAGGTGGAAAAGGTAAGGCCAAGGACTTATCCAGATTAAGAGACAGACCAGAATAAAAGCCAAATTCAGAAATTAGGTCCAATGCCGTCGGTATAGAATCTTCAGGCCTAGTGAAAATCAAAAACATATCATCCGCAAATGCCAAAATCTTTAACTCAATCCCATCAACATGAAGGCCCCGCACTGCCGCGAATCCCCGAAGAGTACACAGCAAAGATTCCAAAGAAAGAAGAAACAGCAAGGGGGAAAGGGGGCAGCCCTGCCGGGTTCCGCAAAGGATGGAGAAAGAATCCGTGCGGGTCCCGTTGACTAGAAGTGAAGCCCTCGGGTTAGAGTAAAGAGAACGTATAGCATCAAGGTAGAAACCGCCCAACCCAACATGTTCTAGGGTACGAAACAAGAAAGACCAATGGACACTATCAAAGGCCTTAGAAGCTTCTAGACCGACAAACAGAGCTGGAATCTGGCGAGTGCATAGAGAACCTTGCGGACATTACAAACTGATTGACGTCCCCGGACAAACCCGACTTGATCCTCATGAATAAGCGCAGGGAGATGCGGAGCAAGACGATCAGCCAACATATGGGCAAAAAGCTTTAGATCCACGTTGATCAAGGAGATGGGACAATAGGATTCTGGGGAGTCTGCCTCCTTACCAGGCTTCAACAATAAAGACATAAGGGCCTCGTTAGCATAACGCGGAAAAGAGCCTTGAGCAATAGCAGCATTAAAGTAAGCCAACAAAGGACCACAAAGATTAGAAGAAAGAAGTCGATAAAAGTCTCCCGAAAAGCCATCTGGACCTGGGGCCCTATCAGAGTGGAGAGCTTTGATTGCAGATTCCAATTCAGCCGCCTGAAATGGGCTATTAAGAGAAGACACTATTTCCTCTGGCAGGCGAGGAAGTCCAGAAGACTGAAGATAATCTGTCAATAATTCCGGAGAGACATCATCGGGAGCATCATATAACCGGCTAAAAAAGTCAAAAAGAACCCGGAGATATCAGATGTATTGGTCACCACCCCACCACTCTGGGTCCGAAGAGATAAGATCGGTTTCCTACTAGTCTCAACTTTAACCATGTGGGCCATGAGGCGCCCAGGCTTGTTGCCAAAACATTGAAAATGGTGTTTATGAAAAGCCATCCATCGTTGGGAACGAGAATGAAGTAGCGAATTTAAAGCCTCTTGGGTAGACAAATAGCATTCTCGAGCCTCCCTCGATGGATTCAATTGAAATGACCGCTTAGCCACTCGTAAAGCCCGTTCCAAATTAATGATTCCTCCATGAATACGCTTGTTGCGAGCACTCAGAAAAGAAATAATATGTCCCCGAATCACTGTCTTACCTGCCTCCCAAAACAAAATAGGATCATCCATGTGTGGAGCATTATTAGCAGAGTAATCCTCCCATTGGGCCTGCAAAAAGGTTTGAAACTCCTTGTCATGAGCAATATAGAATGGGAACCGCTAAAATGGGGTCTGAATATACGTGGCATCCAGAGAAATATCCACCCAAATCGGAGTATGGTCCGAAATATTCAGGGGGCCGATCTTGGCCGACTGGACTGAAGGGAACAACGTCGAAGACAGAAAAATATGGTCTTTCCGGGACCAGGTACCATGGGCCCGAGAAAGATGCGTATAATCCCGAACCTCAGGATGGAGAAGTCGCCAAGGGTCTACCACAGAAAGAGTATCACAAAAATCAGAGAGAAGGCGACCCTTAGCCCCCAAAGAGGCAAGAGAGGTTCCAGACTTATCTAAGTCAGAGTGCAATATCAAATTAAAGTCCCCCAAGATAAGAAGTGGATCACCAGAAAAACAGGAGCAAAGCTGAAGCAACCTTTGCAAAAAAGCCAATTCCCCCGAGTTAGGGCCGTAGACCACAAGTAAAAGCACCCAAGGTGAGGCGCAAAAGCAAAGATCTACCATCAAGAGCCTTATCAAAAACCTGCACTCCAAGCGGCGAAGATTTGTGAACTAATACAGCAATGCCGCCATGGCGGCCTTGAGAGGAAGCAAAATAAACCTCATCCACCCAGGAGCGGGCCAATTTAAGATGTTCCACGTCAGTCAGACGAGTTTCCTGTAAACAAGCAATATCCGAGTGATAACTCTGCAAAGCAGCTGATATTTTGGACCGCTTTATCGGTGACGTAATGCCCCCAACATTCCAAGAGGTAAGTCTAAAAGGGGTACTCAGGTCAGAAAAGTAAGATAGGAGCAACTCAGAAAAGACAGAAGAAAAATATGGAGACTACCCCAGGGGCCCAGCCATCCCCCAGAGCAGTAATGCCAAACCAGCAGGAAAACCTGAAAGAGAAAACAAGAGTAATGCAAATACAGAAAAAACAAAGTATACATAATGAAGGAGGACCCCCCACCCCCACAAACCCAACCCACCCCCACCCACCCACCCCAAGCCCCCCAAAAAACCCAACCACAAACGCACACCCCAGCCTGCAGACTTGGAGTGCAGAGTAAGTCACGCAAGGATGTGAATAGGGCCCCCAGTCCCCCCCACCCCGCCCAACCCAAAGAGCTTAGCAAACCAAAACCCCCCCACACTAATTTAGCCACCCACCAGCCACCCCTCGCCCTCCCCCACCCAACCTCCCAACACAAAGGTGGAGACCAAGGCTCAACGGCTCTAAGATGCCTCCATGGAGTTCCAACAAAAAGACCCCAGCCAGAATTGGACACGAGAACACTCACTCTCCTTCCCTACAATGTCCCACACACAAAAGGGCCAACCAGGCTATCCTAAGACCGACAGCACCAGCCTAAAATGAGACACAAAACCCCACTCACCCCAACAGACAGGGCTCCCCTCAAGAAAACCCTTCCCAGTCAAACAAACCCAAACAGGCAACCCCCTGCCACAATCAAACCCCCCAAATAAACCCCTAACAGAACTTCTGGAAACAAGCAGTGCAATGAGGGCTCATGGAGTCCACAGGTAACCCCAGTCCTCCAAGGGTCTGGCACTCCCAGCATGGCGGCAAGAGATGTCCATGACAACTGAAGCACACCACTGCCACCCGGCTCCACCCCAGACACCAGAGGAGAGAAAAAACTCCTGCAGGAGGGCCGAAGACCCACGTGCAGTCAGAATCCAGAAGAGGACCCCCCTCAGGGGCCAACATCAGTCCATAGCGAAAAAACAACTACAAGAGGGGAACAGCAACAATGATGCCCTGAACCTCACGGGGTCGATGAAGGGCCAGTCTCCCCCCGGAAGGGCATCCAAGTAGGCCTGTGCGCCCTCCGCTGAAGTGTAGCTCTTCCACCCGGTAACCATCCAAATCCTCAGAAGTGCAGGATAAGAAAGTTGGAAACGCTGTTTGCGCTCATACAAGGCAGAGTAAACCCTGGAAAACCGACACTGCCGCTCCTGTAAAGCAGGGGAATAGTCCTGGAACAAACGGACTGGAGTCCCCTCGTAGGTAAGTGTTGCGTTTCTTCCGATAGTGTCGCATAAGTTCAGCTTTATGCGATGAGTTGAGGACATTGAGAATAGTGACCCGAGCACGGGTATGATCCTCAGTCCGCCTGCCTAGGCAGTGAGCTCGCTCTAGCCGTAGGGGCCCCTTCCAAGCAGGGAGCGGCAACTCTGCCTGAAGCCAGAACTCCAAGGTGGTATCAGACTAGAATCCGGAACCACCTCCGGCAGACCGATCAGACGCAGATTATTGCATCTCGAACAGTTCTCCAAGTCCTCGAATTTGTCCTCCTGGCGCCGAAGCAGTGCTTTTAAAGAGGTCCGCTGCAGAGGCTGAGTGGGCTTACTCCACATGCGTGACGCGGGTCTCCAGCTTCCCGGTTCGTCGGGTGGTATCGGTTAGGAGGGATTCCAACGAGGTAAGCTGGGTGGAGAGCTGATCGAAACTGGCGTCCAAAGCCCTCACCACCGAGGCAGACAACGCCTCGATGTGTGTCGCCGATAAGGGGAGCGCGGAGCGTCTCTGCTGCCACCGCCATCTTTGATTCAGCCTGCGAGGCTCTCACCTCCCGATCTTTAGCAGCGTGGTTTCATTTTCCACTTATGGCAGGGCTACCAGACTGGAGGTGCCGATCCATGCAGCATACGATCCAGAAACACAGGTTCACATAGGAGATCCGAAGGTAGGCAAGGCGTGGAGGGACCCAGGGCCCCGGAGCTCGAGCAAGCACATCTTGCTCGGCTCAACACATCACGTGACTCTCACTTTATTTATTTATATGCTGGCCCTGAATGTAGACTGCTCAAAGAAAAATGTTGCGGCAGACAACCCAATCCCAGAGCCTCATCGCCTCCTGGCAGAGGGACCAAGACCCCGTGCCCCCTTATTTGTTGATATAATACATGGCAACCTGGTTGTCCGAGCGAACCAGCACCACATGGTTGCGAAGCAGGTGACAAAAAGCTTTCAGAGCGAGGAAAACTGCCTGAAGCTCCAGCAGATTGATGTGACAAAGGCAATGGACCAGAGACCAGAGACCCTGAGTGAGAAGACCGTCCAGATGAGCTCCCCAAACAAAGGCAGACGAGTCTGTCGTGAGGACCTTCTGCGGGGAAGGAGCATGAAACAGAAAACCTCTGGAAAGATTGGAAGAGAGCATCTACCAGCGGAGAGACTGCTTCAATAAAGGAGTCACGACAATGAGTTGAGAGACAGGATCCCGGTCCTGGTTCCATTGGGAGGCCAGCATCCACTGAGGAATGCGGAGGTGAAGTCTGGTAAAAGGAGTCACGTGAACGGTGGAGGCCATGTTGCCGAGCAGGACCATCATGAGTCAAGCCGGGACCGAGGACAGAAGGGCTACCCGCTGACACAAGTGGACAATGGTTTCCTGATGAAGGTGAGGCAAGAAAGAGTGGAGGCGAACCGTGTCGAGGACCGCTCCGATGAACTCGAGAGACTGGGACGGACAGAGATGAGATTTGGGAAAGTTCACCTCGAATCCGAGACTCTGAAGGAGGCAAATGGTTAGATTCGACGCTCGCAGAACCTCCAAGCGAGAGGACGCTTTGATCAACCAATTGTCGAGGTAGGGAAACACTTGCAGTCCCAAAAGACGCAGGGCCGCCACTACCACTACCAGGCATTTCATGAAAACCCTAGGAGAGGCCGCTAGGCCGAAGGGAAGAACACGATACTGGAGGTGGAGATCCCCATCCGGAATCTCAGATACCGGCGCAAGGCCAGATGGATCGGAATGTGCATATACGCCTCCTTGAGGTCCACCGAGCACAGCCAATCCCTCTCCTCCATCAAGGGATACAAAGTGGGAAGGATGAGCATTCTGAACTTGTCCTTCACCAGAAACTTGTTCAGAGCCCTGAGGTCCAGGATCTGACGCAGATCTCCGGTCTTCTTGGGTACCAGGAAGAACCGGGAATAAAACCCCGTATTCCACTGAGCCGGAGGAACCTCCTCGACCGCCCAAAGGCGAAGGAGGGCCCAAGCTTCCCACAGAAGAGGCAGATGAGACATCGCAGAAGGAAACTCTCTTGGCGGAAGGTCCAGAGGTATGTGACTGAAGTGAAGGGAGTATCCTTCCCGGACAATGGAAAGGACCCAACTGTCGGTGGTAAGACTTTCCCACTGTGGATAGAAATGATGAAGACGACCCCTGATGGGAAGGGGGGAAGGCTCCAGAAGGAAAGGAGCTAGCAGGCTCGGCAGGAATTGTCAAAAAGACAGCCCAGGCTTCGCCGGAGACAGCGGCTGGGCCTTAACTTGACGTTACTGTTGCGGCTGAGACCGCTTCGAAGGCGGCCAAGAGAACGCAGAAGTAGATTTCTGCGGATACCTCCGAAGAGGAATTTTGTAATGCCGCGCCGGAGGAGTCTTCGCCTTAAGTCTCACCAGAGAGGCGAAGGACCGTTCGTGTTCCAAGAGGTGCTTGGTGGCCACCTCAATGGAATCGTCAAAGAGTTCATGACCTACACAAGGGAGATTGGCAAGACGATCCTGGAGGTTCGGATCCATATCAACGATCCTGAGCCAGGTGACACATGGCGATCGCAAAGGCCCTCGAGGACAACTCGAAAGCATCGTAGGCCGCTGAAACATATAGAGGCGGAGCTGGGAGAGAGTCTCCTCAAGAAGACAAAACTCCTGATGCCGCGAAGCCGGCACATCCGCCTGAAAGGAGTGGAGGGCTTCCACACAGAATCTGAGATAGGACGTGAAGATAAAATTACAGTTGAGGACACGGTTCGCCATCATTGAATTTTGATAAAGACGGCGATCATACTTGTCCATCGTACGTCCCTCCCGTCCCGGAGGGACAGCAGCGTACACCTTCGAGGGCTTGGTCTTTTTCAAGGAGGACTCAACCACCAAGGATTGGTGAGAAAGCTGAGAATTTTCAAACCCCTTGACCGGGATCGTCCGGTAACTGGATTCCAATTTGGAGGGAATGGCCGTAACTGTATAAGGTGTAGTGGAGTGCCCCAGGGCTCGGTTCTTGGGCCTATTTTGTTTAATATTTTTATAAACGATCTTGAGGAGGAAACAACTTGCAATATAATAAAGTTCGCCGATGATACAAAATTAAGTCGGTCGGTTGGCTCTCAAAGGGACTGCGAGGAGCTTCAGAAGGATCTGAGACAGCTGGAAACATGGGCGACAAAGTGGCAGATGAATTTTAACATAAATAAATGCAAGGTGATGCATCTAGGAAAAAAAATAAAGAACACGAGTATAGAATGTTTGGAGTAACATTAGCAAAATGCGAACAGGAAAGGGATTTGGGGGTACTGATTAGCAGAAACCTGAAGCCATCGGCGCAATGTGCGGCGGCGGCGAAGAGAGCAAACAGGATGTTGGGCATGATTAAGAACGGGATCACGAATAGATCGGAAGAAGTCATAATGCCACTTTATAGAGCAGTGGTCAGACCACACTTAGAATACTGTGTCCAACATTGGTCTCCTTACGTCAAGAAGGATATAACTATGTTGGAGAAGGTGCAAAGGCGAGCCACGAAACTAGTCAAAGGAATGAAAAATTTGAGCTATGAAGAACGTCTCAGGAAACTGGGACTGTTCACACTCGAGAGGAGAAGACTGAGAGGCGATTTGATAGAGACTTTTAAAATATTAAAAGGATTGGATGAAATAGACCAAGAAGCAGCATTACTAACATTTTCAGATGTGACACGGACAAGAGGTCACAGCCTGAAACTGGGTGGCAGCAGATTCAGGACGAATGCCAGGAAGTTCTGTTTCTCACAACGAGTGGTGGGCGCTTGGAATTCTCTTCCTGTTGATGTTGTGGCGGAGACTACTCTTCGGGGTTTCAAGCACAAGTTGGATATACACCTTCTTGCAAATCATATTGAGGGATACGGTAATTTCAGGCTTTCATAATAGAGAACCTAAATGGGCCACCGCGTGAGCGGAGCGCTGGACTTGATGGACCTCGGTCTGATCCGGTGAAGGCATTTCTTATGTTCTTATGTGTCTCCAGGTTCCGGAGAAATGTCTGCCGAAGAACCTAATGCAGAGGCAAATGGAGCGCCTCACGAGGCAGATGAGAAACACCCATTTCTGCCAGGTATTCCTGGGTATAACGGGACTCAGACCGGAGGTCCAGATTCAGGGCCTTACCCATGTCAGAAATGAAATGAGCAAAGGAGGAGGTTCTAGAAGAAGACGACTCATCCTCCGGAGGGGACCCCGATCGAGATCTGGGGGCAGCAGAGAAAGAGGGAAAAATTTCCCTCGAGTAGTATGCTGGAGCTTCGGAGTCTCGCGAATGGGAGATCGAGGAGGCTCAACTAAACCGCCTCGGAGGCGTTGAGGAACGACCCTGGAAAAGGTGTATTGGGGAGGATCCCGGAGTCCGAGGCACTAGCTTGCGCAGCCTTGGTGAAGATGGAGTAAAGGAAAACTCCCCTAGAGGCCTCGAAGTGGACCCCTGGGAGGCGCCCACCAGCTTCGTCGGGGAAAGCGAACCAGCTTCCAATTCCAAGTCAATAACAGTAGCCGAGGTCTTCGCAGTTTCTTGGAAGGGGCGTGCCTCAACAAAGTAGAGGACGAAAGACGGGCCCCCTTCCGGGACCCTCGGATAGTCACAGGCCCCGAATTGGGGGATGAAGAATCGTTCGAGGTGACTCTGCGAGTCTTGCGGGCACAGCCCCTAGACCCAAGAGGAGGACGCTCAGGCTGGTCAGACTGGGACTGAGTTGAGACCGAGGTCAGAGGCGTCGAGGTCGGGATCAGTTGGCTCACAACTGAGGAAAGCTGCGTAGTAAGTATAGCCTTAAGCATGTCCTCGAACATAGGCACCGAGACCAAGGGAGGTTGGGTTGGAGGTGAAGCAGTGCGCTCCTTCGGGGGCAACCTCAAGGAAGAGTATTCTCTACATGAGGAGGCACGCTTTGTATGAAGTCTTGACGAGGCCGACAAGGCAGCACCCACATGAGACTCTGAAGTAGGCTTCTTTATCGGCACACCTGAGGAATAAAGAGGAGCTTACCCGAGGCTGGAGTAGCAGGAGGAGCCGAGGTCGGAGCCCTCGAGGCCGAGGGGGACTTCAAGGCTGAGACACCCAACGACGGTGCTGAGGCCGAGCTCGAGGCCTATCCTGCTGGATCCATCAAGCCAAAGAGTTGGAGAATAATAGCCAATCTCCGACAAAGAACCCGTGGTTGCAAATGACTCAGCGCGGTGCTCCGCACCCAGGCATTCCACACACCAACGATGGGGGGTCGGAGATGGAGATCACCCGGTTGCACTTCCTACAGTTCTTAAACCCGGTACGAGGCCGGGAAATAAGAAAAGCGCAGCCAGGCGGCCAGAACAAGACCGGGAGACCGGTTCAAAGAAAACTAAACGAAAGAAAATAAAATAAAGACGCAAGCACAGCAACAAACTTGAAAAAAAAAACCCCAAATAAGCCACGGTGCAAGAGCGACAACGAGACCATGCGAAGCAAGGGAGCAGTGCTTCTGGCTCCGCGGAAAACATAGAACTGAGGCCATGCTGAGGAGACGCATGCCCTAGGTCGGCCGGGAGGGGCTCTCGCGCATGCATGGTACACTTGCAAGCTTGAAGATCTTCAAGCAAGTTTGCTTGCGAAAACGTCCGCTAGGGGGCTCCATAGATGATGTCACCCACATATAGAGAATATGCTGCCTGCTTGTCCTGGGATAATATACTTTATGGAAGGCAGGGAACAATAAAGTGCTCCAAAACTATCGTGGTCTGAACTGCATTAGCAATGACCTGGTGGTGGCACTGAACACTTTAATTTGTAAAGCAGTCATTTGGTCATGAAATGAATATTTAATATAAGAAAATTGTATTTTGAATGAAAGTGGCACTATTGTTAGTTGAAAGATTGAAATTAGAGTGCCTATAAGTATAAATAATGGTTCCCATAGGTGATTTGTTTAAGTATCTCCAGGATCATGGAATTTTAGATGATTACCAGTACGCTTTTGGAAACATCACAGCACTGAGACCCTACTGATGTTGTTGGTGGATGAAGTACGAAGTGGTCTTGACAATAGGAAAGAGTATCTGGCAATATTTCTTGATGTATCGGCAGCATTTGACAAGTTGAATCATGTTATTTTGCTTGATAGACTGAAAGACTGTGGAATTGGAGTAGTTTTAAAATGGTTCTCCCCCTTCTTGCGGAATAGGCAGCAAGAAGTTTTAGTGGATGGTGTATTGTCCCACCGGCAGAAAGTTACGATGCTCAGCCCTGTTAGCTATTTTGTTTAATCTCTATCTCATCCCCCTCTGTAGATTGCTGTGGTCCATGCAGGTCTCTTATCAGCGGCTGCAGAGGGTGATGACAGAGATTAATAGTTAGATGAATTGTAACAGATTGAAATCGAATGTTCAGAAAACAAAGGTTATATGTTTTGTTCGTTCATAGGGATATGCTCTTCCTGATAAAATCGACCTATTAGGCACTATTGTTGCAATATCCACAGAGATAAAATATTTAAGGGTTTTACTAAATTCTTGTCTGATGTTAAGGGCGCATGTATGCGCAGTGGTAAAAAAGGTATTTTTAAAATTGCATCTGTTGAACAGTTTGCACCCACATTTGTCTACCTCTATGTTTAGGACTGTCTTGCAGACTGTGGTATTATCATGCTTAACTACTGCAATTTGGTGTTTCTGGGTATACCTGCATCAGCACTGAGTACACTGCAGGTAGCCCAGAACGCGACTGTTCGAACTCTGTTTCGATTAAGAAAGAGTGATCATGTGACAGAATGCTATATATCTTTGTACTGGTTAAAATTAGAACATCAAATCCTTTATAAATTACTAATCATGGTGCAACTTTGTATATACAATAAGGCACCAAAACATTTGATGGATAGCATTCTGCCATATGAACCACAGCATATGTTGCGCTCGGTGACTCACGATGACCTACATCAGGCCTGCACAACTCAAAAATGATCCGGGGCGGAAATGAAGTCAGAAAATGTAGTGAGGGCCGCAAGTAGTGGACACGGCTTAAGGCACCCGGACGTTGCCATGATGACATCATACGCATGCATGACATCATCACGTTGACATCCGCGCATGCACAGAGGCTTTCCAGACAGGCCTTAAGACGCCAGAAAGGGGTGCCAGCAAGGAAGAGGGCAGGAGAGGTACTGGTGACAGCTGATTGCCTACAGCAGTGTTTCTCAACTACTGTATTTCAAGCTTACTCCCAACCACAGACCTCCCAAGCTCTGCTCTAAACCCACCAAGCTGTGCCCCAGATCCTGCTCCTTTACTAATTGTAATGCAATTTTTTCCTTTCGTTTTTCATATACACACAATTCACACAGCAGATATAAATTCTCAAACTGACACATTTCAATCACTAAATTGAAAATAAAATAATTTTTCCTACCTTTGTTGTCTGGTGATTTAATTAGTTTCTGGTTGGACTTCCTTCTGACTGTGCATCTAACATTTCTTTCACATTCCAGCCCCATCTCCTTTAGGTCCAAGTCTCTATCTCTTTTCCCTCTGCTTACCCTCCCCAGATCCAGTGTCAGTTCTCCTTTGTCCTTACCACCACCTTTGTTCCAGGTCGCCCTCCTCTGTTATGATCTTCCATCTCTCTGTTCTTCCTCAAGGTCTCTTCCACTCTGCCTGCACCTCCCATAGTCAAGCATCTGCCTCCTTACTCCTTTGGTCCTGTCTTTCTTCTGCTTACAACCCCTCACCCCTAGCATTTGTTCTCTTTTTCCTTTGGTCCTATCTTTCTTCTGCTTACAACCCCTCACCCCTAGCATTTGTCCTCTTTCTCCTTTGGTCCTGTCTTCTGCTTACAACCCCTCACCCCTAGCATTTGTCTTTCTCTGTTTCTCCTTCCTTCCTCCCTCCCTGGTCCAGAATCTTTCCACCTCTCTGCAGACTCTCTCTTTCTTCCCTCTATACACCCCCAAGTCCAACATCTGGCCCCCTCTCTTCTGACTCCCCTTTATTTCAGGTTTCTCCCTCTCTCTATCTTCCTTCTGCTAACATTTTGAATCCTCCCACCTTTGATTCAGGTATTTCTGTCTCTCTCACTCTCTTTGTTGTCCCCCTCCCCAGGGCCTGGCATCTTTCTCTCCTCAGTTCAGGGTGTTTCTCCTCTCTACCTCCTCTAGTCCAGCATCTGCCCTGCCTTTCCCTGTCTTCAAGTCTATTTCCTACCCTCCTCAAAGTCCTTTTCTGTCTCTCTCTTCCCATTCACCCCCCCTCCCAGTGTCCTGATCCAGCATCCCACTGGGGTACTCGCAACGGGCGGGGCCTTACTTCTGCTGCTTCCCGCACCCAGCGAGAGGTCGTCTTTCACAGTCCGCCGCTAATTACAGCAACCTGCAGAGCGAACCTAGCAGGCTGCCATTGGCCTCAGAACCACTTTCCCTCTGCCGCGGTCCTGCCCCTCCTCTGATGTCAGGGGCGGGACCGCAGCAGATGGAACTTGTGCGAAGACTGACAGCAGCCTGCTAGGTTCGCTCTGCAGGCTGCCGTAATTAGCTTGTTAGTCCTCGAAAGCCACCTTTTAAAGGCGAGACTAGGAAGGAAGAGCAGGAGCAGAAGAGTTGAGTGAGAGCCGGGCCGGGCCGAAGTGAGAGCCGTTTTGGGCCGCATGTTGTGCAGGGTTAACCTACATATTCCGACAGTGAAACAGCTGCAGCTAGCTGTGTCTAGAGCTAGCATATTTTCATATGTGGTCCTCGGGAGTGGAATAAGTTTTTGGGATAATTACGACAGCAAACAAGTTTGAGTAGTTTTAAGAAAATGTTGAAGAAATACCTCTTCTGTAAGATGAAATATGGGACTTTATTTATAGTTTTTTGATGCGAGGCGCTGGTAGCCTCTTTGTAATTTTAGGAAGCTTTACATTATCACTATTATGTTTTATTCATGTTCGATTTGTTGTATTGTATGTGATTCCGTTTGTATATGTACTCTATTGTGACCCGCCTTGGGAAAGGTGGGGTATAAATAAATAAATACAAATGTATATGTTATTCCGTGACTTCTGTTGTCCAGAATAAATAAGTACAGAAAAACTACTTCATCATGGTTAAAAAACTGTATGGTTCAAAAAAAGGGACCAAGTTTGGTAAAAAACAAGTTGAAGATCCCAAATCACTGCAGACCGACTGCAGTTTGTTGACATGAACATGGAAAATACTCATAAACCTAAGGCAAACTCTGACCGAAGTGAAGCGAAGAGCTGAGTGGGAGAGGGGTAGAAAACTTTTCCCAGAAAGAAGATATAAACTAGGATAAAAGCTGATAAGATAGAGAGTCTAGAACAATGAAAACCATCTCCACCACTTCTCACTGTGCTGCTGTATAGAAGGTTGTCTGGACGCAGCCAAGAGAGTCTGGTAGAAAGAGAAAACCAGTGTCTGCTAAATTCACCCCGGAAGGCACTAAGATGTAAAACAGACCTTCGATTCTTGAGATAAAGATCTTTGACCATAGCTGAAATAGAATTAAGAACCATGGCTGTCTGGCCCACTAGGGGCTACAAGAAGCATGGAGATCGATTTCTGCTGAAGCTGAATTAGCGAATTGATAATGAGAGGAAGTGGAGAAACTGCATAGAGGGACTGGTCCGTTCCATCTAGGATAGAGGCAGCCATTGCTAGATGATGAGAAGAATATTGTCTAGAACAGGAGTGCCCACACTTTTTTGGCTTGCGAGCTACTTTTAAAATGACCAAGTCAAAATGATCTGCCAACAATAAAATTTACAAAAAACACAAAGCACACTGTATGCAGAGAAAATGTTAATTATCATTTGTATTTGGGGATTTTTTTAGAGGTCAAGGCAGCTGACTTTAAAATATGCAATGTCACCTCAGTAACAACTATACAAAAATAGACAAATATACCTCCTCCTCTTTTACTAAATTGTGATAGCGGTTTTTAGCACAGGGAGCTGCGCTGAATGTCCTTCACAGCTTCTGACGTTAAAAACCACTATTGCGGTTTAGTAAAAGGGGGGGCCATTGTCCAAAATATAGACAGCAGATATAAATTCTCAAAACGGACACATTTTGATCACTAAATTAAAAATAAAATCATTTTTCCTACCTTTTTCTCTGGTGATTTCATGAGTCTCTGGTTGCACTTCCTTCTTCTGTAAATCCAATATTTCTTTCTTTCTGTCTTTCTGCCCCCCTCCCCTTTTCTTTCTGTCTCTCTTTCTCTCTCCCCTTGCCCCCTCTTTATTTCTGTCTGTCTTTCTTTCTCTCTCCTCTGCCCCCCTCTTTATTTCTGTCTTTCTTTCTCTTTTCCCCTGCCTGCCTGTCTTTCTTTCTCTCCCTGCCCCCCCCCCAAAGCCATTGTGCTGATTTTTTCACTTCCCAGATTCTTTCTCTCTTCCTGCCACCCCCCCCCCCGCCGAAGGCCTGCCTGCCCCCCCGAAGGCCTGTACCACCACCCCTAAAGGCCTGAACTACCCCCTGAAGGCCTGCACCCCACCCCTGAAGGCCTGTCCCCCCTCGAAGGCCTGCACCCCCACCCCTGAAGGCCTGCCTGTCCCCCCTGAAGGCCTGCACCCCACATCCCCCCTGAAGGACTGCGTGTTTCTCCCTGACCTCCCACACATCCCTTTACTTAATTCCAGCAGGGAGCAGCCTGCAGAGAGGATTGCCGGTACTTTAGTGATCCTTGTAGGTTGCCATTGGTCTCAGGAGCTGTCTTCCCTCTGCCCCGATTCTGCCTCTGACGTCAGAGGAGGGGCGGGACCGCGGCAGAGGGAAGACAGCTCCTGAGGCCTATGGCAACCTACAAGGATCACTAAAGTACCGGCGATCCTCTCTGCAGGCTGCTCCCTGCTGAAATTAAGTAAAAGGATGCGTGAGAGGCCAGGAGAAAAGCCGGACATCACAGCACTTCCTGACTGACCCTCCCACCTCACCCTCTAAAGCAGGAGCGGCAGTGGCCGGCCAGCAAGATGCAGTGCAGCTGATCCTGCTTTAGGGGGCGAGGGGGAAGGGTCAGTCACCGAATCGAATCAATTCACCTGAAATGAATCAGTGAATCGATTCGAATCGGGCAGCACTATTCCCAACCTTGGCACTTACCACAACAGGCGGCTTGAACAGGCAACAAACGGCCGAGGGCTGGATGCGCTTTTCCTGGTTACCCAAACACTTGCACACCGCTTCTGTTTCACGTAGTAGGCGCTAAGCTCCATCCCCCGAGGACCTTCTAACCCCACCCTTTCAGCACTTTGATTGGCCGGCGTTCTCCATGAGGTGGATTAATTGGACGCCGGTCAGGAGGGGAAAAAAAGACAAGGGGAACCACATGGTTCAGCGATCGACTCCCATTGCCTGAGTGATCGACCGGTCGATCGCGATCGATGTATTGGGCACCCCTGGTCTAGAACAAAATGGCAAGTTGTGATTGAAGGAGGACAGGAAAAAGGGATATATGTTGATAATTTCTTATGTCCAATGTTCTCGGTCCCTTGACAGAGAGCCAGAGAACTAGAATCTTCTGCTGAGGTATAGAGTATAGTGCATCTTCAGCGACTCAGCAATGAAGAAGTTGAGATGAGTACTCCCAAGTACAGAAATTATCTGTATGTTAAAAACAAAAATGAAACAAATTTCAGAGACTGAATGGAAAGCCCAATAGGAACAAGTCTGGAATGTGCATACTGACTTTAAAATGCATAAATGTCCAATTACAGACTATATAGGAGAAGCGATCAGTCCAGAGACTATGGCTGAAATAAGCTGGAGCAAAAGAAAAAACATCCTAAAAAGGATATAGTGGCCTCCTCCTCCCCTACAGCCACTCCAAAACTTCTGGGCCCTTTAGAATAAAAAGGAGATGAAGTAAAAGGTTTTATGAAGAATGTTCATTAAAGAACAGGTATAGGGAAAAAAAGACTTGAAGTAAATGGGTGCATTCTGGAAGATACTGCCTGAGCATTGATGGTACATTGGAAGGCACACTTCAAAAAAAATCTTGATCTTGCTTCAAAAATAATGCAGTCCAAGATTCTGATATGGCGGAAATCTAACTTACAGGCTCTATACCAGTGTTTTTCAACTTTTTTACACCCATGGACCGGCAGAAATAAAATAATTATTTTGTGGACCAGCAAACTACTAGGACTAAAATTTAAAAACCCCGTTTCCGCCCCATCTCTGCGAGCTCGGTCACCTCAGTAACTATAGAAAAATAGACAAATATAGTGCAAAATATAGACAACAGATATAAATTCTCAAAACGTTTTGATCACTAAATTGAAAATAAAATCATTTTTCCTACCTTTGCTGTCTGGTGATTTCATGAGTCTCTGGTTGCGTTTCCTTCTGTCTGTGTATCCTTTCTTTCATTTCTTTCTTTCTGCACTCAGGCCCAAGAATTGTCCCTTTCTATTCCCTCCCTCTTTCCTTCCAATGTCCTTAGTGTCCTCGGTGCCTCCTTCCCATGTCCTTAGTGCCCCCAGTGCCTCCTTCCCATGTCCTTAGTGCCCCTTCCTATGTCTTTAGTGCTCCCAGTGTCTCCTTCCCATGTCTTTAGTGCCCCCAGTGCCTCCTTCCCATGTCTTTAGTGCCCCCAGTGCCACCTTCCCATGTCCTTAGTGCCCCTTCCTGTCTTTAGTGCCCCCAGTGCCTCCCTTCCTATGTCCCTCTCACTGCCTTCCAGACTTTGTCCCACCCCCACCCCAAAGCCAGCCAGCCTGCCTGTCAACCTCCCTGGCCAAAGCCAGCTTGCTTGCCTGCCAACCTCCTTCCCTCCCTGCCACTCAAAAAAAAAGCCTCCCTCCTTCCTTTCCCCGGTCTGCTGCTCTCTTACCACCCCACTGCTGCTGCTACTGCTAAAGCCGACAGTGATTGGCTGGCCCAGAACGTCCTCTCCAGCGTCAGAATTGACGTCGGAAAGAAGACTTCCTGTCTGCTTTAGCAGCAGCAGGGCAGTAAGATAGCAGCGGACCGGGTGAAAGGAAGGAGGGAGGTTTTTTTGCACGACAGGTAGGGACAGGAAATGATCGCTTGTCCCGTTGTCCCCGAGCACAGCTTCGGGACGCTGTCCCTGAAAACGGAACATTTCGGCATCCCGAAGCTGTGTGTGGTCTGAAAACGGGACCTAGGTTCACCTTAATCTTGACGGCCCTGCGCGGACTGGCAGAAATTTCCTGCAGACCGGCGTTTGAAGACCAGTGCTCTATATCCCTGCTACATCCCGTCATTGTCCTTATATCAATGTATCCAAGCAACAGGAAAAAAAGCCACCTTATAGGCTCTACACCCCATTGTGAAATCCTGAAGCAGTTGCAGTCTGATTGATGTGTGACAATTTGTGGTGTTCTTGCTGAAAAACATATGGAGGAATCCCACTTTACAGAATCTACACCAGTGTATCACAAACTGTGTGCCGCAGCACACTACTGTGCCTGAGATTTTAAGTATGCCGCAGTACACTGGGCAGGAAGAGAGACGCTGGCATGAGCCAACTTGCAACTTCCTGCCTTCTGCTGCCAATAAGAAGAGGAAAGCAGGAGTATCGGCAGCAGAAAGCATGGAAGTTGTAAGTTGGCTGACGCCAGCGCCTCTCTTTCTGCCCCTGTATGCCGCGGCACACTCAAAATCAGGAGACGAAGAGAAAAACAGGAGTCCCGGCAGCTTCTCTCCACACCCCCAGACCAGCAGCAGCAGCTCAGTGTGATTTTTACATAGTCACACAGCTGCCGCTAGCATTAGTTAGGCAGGTCCACTTAGATGATGAGAGGCAGGCTGGTCTAGCAAAAACCCCGAGGCTGCCTGATGAAACTGAGTCTAAAACTAATGCTAGCGACAGCTGTGTGACTAAGTTAAAATCAAAAAGTGAGCTGCCGCTAGCCTAGAGAGAGGAGAGGTATGCTGGACAGGGAAGGAGAGAAGGGAGAAAGGGTACTGCTGAACATGGGGAGCAGGGAAGGGAGAAGAGGTGCTGCTGGACCTGGCAGAAAGGGAGGGAAAGGAAAGGTGCTACACACTGGAGGAGAGGGTGAGATGGTGCATGGGGAGAGAGCATGTTGGGTTGGGGGTTGGAAGGAGGGATGCCACTGAGGGAAGAGGCAAGAACAGAGAGAGAAAGCGTGCAGGAGGCAGAAAGTGTTGGACTCATGGAGAGGGTGAGATGTATGGGGAGGACAGAAAGGAAGTAAGGAGAAATGTTATACTGGGGAAGGTGGAGAGGGCAGAGAGTGAAAAGTTGGATTCTTGGAGGGAGAGAGAGAGATGTTGTTTGGTTGAGGGAAGGAGGACCAGAGGAGAAGCATGTAGGAGGAAGAGAGAAAAAAATGTTGGACTGGTGGAAAGGAGGGATAAATGTTGGACTAGGAGGGAAGGCCAGAAAGGAGGAAGGGAGATGGACTGCAGGGGTCAGAAAGGAGGAAGGGAAAGAGAAATGTTTCACTGGGGGGGAAGGAGAGAGATGTCAGACCATGGAAATAGGGAAGGAAGGAGAAAGAGATAAGAAGGGAAGGGAAGGGAAGACATGGAAAAGTAGATTTTGAGAAGAAAGCAGAAAAATGGAAAAATTGAATGCTAAGTTAATGCCAAAGATGGATGCAAATTTGTTTCCTTTAGAAAAGTCAAGGATAATAAATATCAAGG
The DNA here is from genome assembly GCF_902459505.1 of Geotrypetes seraphini. Lineage (NCBI taxonomy): Eukaryota > Metazoa > Chordata > Amphibia > Gymnophiona > Dermophiidae > Geotrypetes > Geotrypetes seraphini. The sequence continues at coordinate 162,677,323 of NC_047087.1, read as the reverse complement.
TGGAAGTCAGAAAGAAGTTTATTTTAATATATTTTTATTGAGAATTTTCAAAATGGAACAACAGTAGCCAAGTCACAGTTCAGCACACCAAACAGCTAATCACCAAATATCTGCACAAAAGAACCCCCACCATGTGAAGTAACCACCATCTAATCCTCTACAAAACTCCCCCCACCCCCCATACAGGTGAACAACAAAAGCAAAAGAAAGGACTCTCAGGTATAAACAAAGCCAAGGAAAAAGAAAAAAAAAATTTTTGTTCAAACTGACTGTTTCCAAGTTAGATAAGTATCCCAAACCTTATGATAAAAAGGCAGAGTATGACGATGAGTAGCCATCAACTTGGACATTAACTGCAAATAGTCCAAGTGGATACAGATGCGCCTCATAGCCAGAAAGAAGTTTAAATATAACAAAACGAACTGACTTCAATGGAAAACTGTCTATATAAACAACTGATCACTCTCTATAGACAGTTTTCCATTGAAGTCAGTTTGTTTTGTTGTAAAGATGGATGCAAGGCAGAAAGTGAAGACGGAGAAAAAACAGTCAATGGACAAGAAGGCCCTGGAAACAGTTAAACGCACAGAAAAATAAAGTCACCAGACAGCAACGATAGGGAAGATGATTTTATTTTCAATATAGTGATTGAAATGTGTCAGTTTTGAGAATTTATATCTGCTGTGTATATTGTGTGTATATGAAAAATGAATGAAAAAAAATTGCATTACAATTAGTAAAGGGGGTGGGATCTGGGGAAGAGCTTGGGTGGGTCTAGGGTGGAGTTTGGGAGGTCTATGGTTGGGGGTACCTCAGTTTTTTGTTATACTTCCCTGCTGGCATGCTCTACTGGTATTTCAGGGCCTCTCTGGAGGGCCTCTGTGCTTGCAAGGATGTCAGTGTGATGACATCAGGCATGCGTGTGATGTCATCACGGTGATGTATGTGCACTTCTGGGTTCCTTGAGCCGTGGTAACTACCTTTAGTGTGCCCCGGCTCGAGAAAGTTTGAGAGACACTGATCTACACTCATGTTAAATTCCCTTCTTAGTGGAGTCCAGGTAATAGGAAAAAAATCCACCTTACAGGCTCTCTACATCCATGTTGGATTTCCTAATAACGTGAGTTTGTGCAGCAGAGATGATAAGAAATATGAAGTATAAATACTGCTGGACATTAAACTTGAAATGGAGCCCGTGACGCAACCAACTTAATTTTTTTTTTTTTTTACAGTAGGTGGCTACTGTGAGAAGTCATGGGTCAGTTGTTATGAGAGACCAACGTTAATGCTATAGTTAAGGCAAGCTCCCATTGAACTAGAAGAATTGGCAGAGTTATAACCAAGTGCCAAAGAATCAGTCTAAGGCCACTAGGCACATTTGCTGCTATTATGGAGGCTGCTCAGAAATAGAATGTATAGAAGGAGAATGTCTCCGATGCGAAGGAGGTTGTTTAGTAGATTTCCTCAAAGAAAAAGACTTAGACTTCGCTTTATTGAAAGTATTTCAAGTCTGCTCATGTTGAGCTAATTTTTGCGCAGGAACCTCGATGAGCTCGCCAAAAAGCTCCTTCCCTAGGCATGGAATATTGGCCAATCTATTTTGGAGATTGAGGTCTATATATCAGAGAGTCTGAGCCAAGTTAGGCATCTCATAATTAAAGAAATAGCCGACGCTCTGGAAGAAAGTTGAAAAGCATCAGAGTGATCTTGGAAGAAACGGCGCAGTCTGTGACAGAATATGTATAATCTGCTGAAATTCCAGAAGATGCTCTGAAGGAATGTATTGCTCAAAATCAGTCAATCATCCGGGTTGACTGATCATCTCCTCTCGTAATTCTCTTTTTGAGCCACTTAACAAATTTGTAGATTATTTTTTGAGAGAAATTGTCATGTCAAGTAAATCATACATAAAAGATACAGGACACTTCTTACGCATTTTAGGTGATACACCCATTGATGGTTCTCCTTTTGTTATGGTTACGTTTGACGTAACTTCACTCTATATTTCCAATCCACAGGATGTGGCAAATCAAATTGCGAAAGCAGCACTCGAAGCATTACCAAGACTACATTTAATACCCTCTGACTTCTTGATAAAATTGCAAGACTTGCATTGAAAGAAAATTTTTTCATGTTTGAAAATGAGTTATATCTACAGATTTCTAGCGTTTCGATGGGCGCTATCTTTGTGCCATCCATCGCCAATTTATACATGATAAATTTTGAAACTGAATGGATAGATAAGTCACCTTTTTCTATCAATATTTTTAGTTGGCACAGATATATTGACGACATTTTTGTATTATGGAAAGGGTCCATAAAAGAATTAACATTTTTTTTTAAATGGTTGAACTCATGTGACCCTCTTTTAAATTTCACTATGACAGTGTCTGAAACATCTATCCATTTTCTTGATGTAAACATAACAGTCTTTTTTAAGAATACAAACACCTTTTTGAGTTTTGATAGTAGCCACCCTAAGAAGTTAAAAGAAAGTTTGCCATTTTTGCAAATGGTTAGGATGAGACGCAACTGTACTAACATCTAAGATTTCAAGAAACAATCTGCTGAACTCAAAACAAAATTAATAGCTAGAGGTTTTCCTAAATCTGTAGTACATAATGCATGCAGAAGGGCTAAATTCATCAACAGAGATCATTTGATATATAATTGGAGAATGAACAATATGGAAGATGATATTGAAACCTTAGTGCTTAGATATTGTTCTAAAAGTAGATCTTTGGTTGAAATTTAGAAAAATAATTGGGAAATTTTAAATTTGCATCCAATTTTCAATAATAGAAAATTGAGAATTGCATTTTCACATTAGAAGAACTTAAAAGGTAAAATTATGTCTTACCTGTTAATTTTCTTTCCTTTAGAAGCAGCAGATGAATCCAGAGACAAGTGGGAACAGCTCACATCGACCAGCAGGTGGAGATAGAGAAACTTGATTAACAGTAGTTCTTATAGCCTGGAGTTCCTCCTGTTGAATCAGTTATGCACTTTGCCCAAGCATCCCGAGAAATGACTATGAGCATCCCAAAAAAAAAACTTCATTCCAGTCTTAAACTTCCAATCAGAAATGCAAGAAAACCATCACCAGCGACACCCTAATTGAACCTAAAAACCCAAAAGACCAACAGAGAGACCACCTGGGTGGGGCTCTGGATTCATCTGCTGCTTCTAAAGGAAAGAAAATTAACAGGTAAGACATAATTTTACCTTCCTTAGCAAAGCAGCAGATGAATCCAGAGACAAGTGGGATGTAGCAAAGCAAACTCAAACTGGGTGGGAAGCCAAGGTCGCCTCTGCAATCACCGAAGCACCAAAACTTGCCTCCGCACAGGCCGCCACGTCCAGACGGTAATGCTTTGAAAAGGTATTCCCAGATGACCAAGTAGCCGCCCGGCAAATTTCCTCCAAAGACATACCACCGGACTCCGCCCAAGACGTTGCCAACGCTCGAGTCGAATGAGCCCGAAGTTGCTCCGGAACTAACTTCCCCGCCAACAAATAAGCCGAAGCAATAGTCTCTTTGACCCAACGAGCGATGGAAGCTTTAGACGCAGCCATACCCTTGTTTGTACCTGCAAATAATACGAAGAGATGATCCGTCCGGCGAAAGTCGTTAGGCACCCCTAAGTAATGTAGAACCATACGGCATACATCCAGTAGACGCAACAACGAGAATCGCGTCCCCCAATCCTCTTTCCGAAAGCCCGGAAGGAATAAACTCTGGTTTATGTGGAACGAAGAAACAACCTTAGGAAGGAAGGACGGCACCGTCCGCACAGATACTCCCGCATCCGAAATACGCAAAAAAGGTTCTCTGCAAGAAAGGGCCTGCAGCTCCGACACTCGTCTTGCAGATGCCATAGCCACCAAAAACACTGTTTTCAATGTGACATCCTTCAAAGTTGCCGCAGACAGAGGCTCAAACGGAGCCGCTTGCAACCTACTAAACATAGAAACATAGAAAGATGACGGCAGAAAAGGACAAGTTTAAGATTCCACGCTGGACAGGTGCGCTTTACCGGCGGGCGGATATGGTGAACCCCCTTAAGGAATTGAACCACGTCCGGGTGTGACGCGAGCGTCGAGCGAGACACCCGGCCCCTGTAACAGGCAATGGCCGCTACCTGAACCTTTAGAGAGTTATAGGCCAATCCTTTAGATACGCCCTCCTGCAGAAAAGAAAGAATAGCCGACAGAGACACCTGGAAGGGCGCAATACCATGCGTTCCGCACCATGCCTCAAAAAGTCTCCAAATTCTAGCATAGGAGGTAGAAGTAGAAATCTTCTTAGCTTGAAGTAGAGTGGCAATTACCTGCTCCGAATATCCCCTCTTTCTCAGCCGCGACCGTTCAATAGCCAGGCTGTAAGACCAAATTGGGCCGGATTTTCCATGGAGATTGGACCCTGAGTCAGCAAGTCCGGAGCTACCTGGAACGTTAACCGCTCGCCTGCTGAGAGTTGAATTAGATCCGCGTACCATGGTCGACGCGGCCAATCCGGAGCCACCAGGATCACCCTGCCCTGAAAGAGAGAGATGCGGTGTAACACTCGACCTATCATCGGCCAAGGAGGAAATACATACAGAAGGGAATTCGGAGGCCAAGGGAGAGTTAACGCGTCCACCCCCTCCGAACCCCTTTCCTTTCGTCTGCTGAAGAACCGAGGCAGCTTTGTATTGCGAGATGAGGCCATGAGATCCATCTCTGGAAGCCCCCACCGAAGGACCAGCCGATCGAACGCCCGAGGAGATAGCTCCCATTCGCCTGGATCGAGAAGATTCCTGCTGAGGAAGTCCGCTTGAACATTTTCGTGACCCGCAATGTGAGCCGCCGACAGAAGAGGAACATGCACCTCCGCCCACCGAAACAGCATCATTGCTTCTTCGGCTAACCGAGGACTCCGGGTACCCCCCTGACGATTGATATATGCCACCGCCGTGACACTGTCTGAAAAGATCCTGGTCGGACGGTCCTGAATCAGGGACTGAAACGCCCGAAGCGCAAGCCTTATAGCTCTCAGCTCTAGCAAATTGATTGAACACTGGGCCTCCTTCGAAGACCACACCCCCTGTACGGAAGCTTGCAGGCACTGAGCCCCCCAGCCTAGAAGACTGGCATCCGTCGTAATAACGACCCATTCCGGCGTTGCTAGCGGCATGCCCCGGAATAGATGGCACTCGTCTAGCCACCAGAGCATACTGAGAGCCGCTCGAGGACTCCACTGGAGACGGAGATTGTAGTCCAGAGATGCCGGTGACCATCGAGAAAGAAGCGACTTCTGTAATGGCCTCATGTGGAACCGAGCCCAGGGAACCACCTCCAGAGCCGCCACCATCGAGCCCAGCACCTGTACATAATCCCAAACCCGAGGTCTGAGCGCCCCGAGAAGACCCCGAATCTGAGACTGCAATTTCTCTCCCCGTTCGCGGGGTAGAAACACCATCCCCAGACAAGTGTCGTACCTGACCCCCAGATGCACCAAAGACTGGGACGGGGACGGGGACAGAGAACTCTTGTGAAAGTTGACGATCCACCCCAACGACTGAAGGAGAGAGATTACTCGTTGAGTCACCGCCAGACTCTCCTGCTTGGAAGAAGCGCGGATCAACCAGTCGTCTAAGTAAGGATGCACCCGAATTCCTTCCTTGCACAGAAAAGCTGCCACTACCACCATCACTTTTGAAAAGGTGTGGGGAGCCGTTGCCAGGCCAAAGGGCATTGCCCGAAATTGATAATGCTGGCCGAGGATCGCAAACCGCAGAAACCGCTGATGCGGAGGCCAGATCGGAATATGGAGGTACGCCTCCTTGAGATCGAGGGACGTAAGGAACTCTCCCGGCCTTACTGCCGCAATCACCGACCGAACCGTCTCCATACAGAAATGGCGAACTCTGAGAAATTTGTTGACACCTTTGAGATCCAGCACCGGCATGAATGACCCCCCCTTTTTGGGTACAATGAAGTAAAGGGAATAGATCCCGCGGCCCACCTCTTCCGCCGGCACCGGCACCACCGCCCCCAGTTCTTGGAGCACTTGAAGAGTTAAGCGGACCGATTCGCCCTTGGCCGCCCCATTGCACGGGGACACCAAGAAAGACTTGTACCCTTCTTGAATAATGTCTAACACCCACTGAACTGACGTGATTTTGGCCCACTCCGCCAAAAACGCCGACAGCCGTCCCCCTAAGGGAAAAGGGAAGGGAGCCAAGACCCCATCATTGTGGAGTGCGATTAGCTGGGGTACGGGCTGACAGACCTGAAGGAGGTTTCGTCGTACGAAAGGAACTCTTCTGCTGAAACCTCGGTCTCGAAGAAGAGAAAGAACCAGATGCGGAGCTGAAGAATGGTTTACCGGCCCTGAATCTCCTAACATCCCTGAACCGGGGCCTAGACGACGAGGACTTCAAAGGGGGCCTAGGCCTATCTTCCGGTAACCGCTGTGTTTTGGTATCTCCAAAATCCTTCACCAATTTATCTAAATCTTCCCCAAACAACAAACCCCCTTTAAAAGGGAGTTTCACAAGCCGAAGCTTGGATGCCGCATCTGCCGCCCAATGACGGAGCCATAAAGATCTGCGAGAAACAACCGAAAGCGACATCTGCTTAGCAGAAGCGCGAATAATATCATATAAGGCATCAGCCAGATAAGCCAAACCCGACTCCAAATCAGCCAATTCCGAAGGGACAGAACCCCCGGACTCCATCACATTATCCACCATCACCTGAGACCACTGTAGACAGGCTCGCGCCGCATAAGAGCTGCAAATTGCAGCCTGTAAAGTAACCGCAGCCACTTCAAAGGATAATTTCAGTGAAGATTCAATCTTCCTATCCTGGGCATCCTTCAACGTAACTCCCCCTTCCACCGGCAAGGTAGTTCGTTTGGTAACTGCGGCCACAAGCGCATCCACCCTGGGCAATTTAAACTTCTCAAGTTCGGTCGGGTCAACCGGATACAAAAGCCGCATGGCCTTCCCCACCCTTAAACTGGCTTCCGGCGTATCCCATTGCACCGAAATCAGCTCCTGCATGGCTTCATGCACCGGAAACGACTTAGGCGGCCTACGAGTACCTGCCATAAGAGGGTTTCCGACACCTTAGCATCTTCCTGAGAGATGTTTAACCCCTGTAATGCTTTTGAAATTAAGGAAGAAAGCTCTTCTCTATGAAAAAGACGGAGAGCGGAAGGGTCATCCACTTCCCTACTCGGGGGATCCTCCGCTTCCCAATCAACTACCTCACCTTCCTCTAAAGACTCCGGAAGAGAAAAAGGGGAAACTACAATAGGATCCCCCTCGTCCGCAGTCGCGAGTCTGCGCTTTTTAATTACCGGTGACTTCACTGGAGAAACAACCTCACCAGCAGTCACACCAGCCTCAAACTTATGGAGAACTGCAGAGGTAGAAGGCACAGGCAGGACCGGAAAGTTCACAGGGACCGGTTGAGCAGGCTGAAAGCTCTGCAACATGAAAGCCCGGTGCATAAGCATAATGAATTCAGGAGTGAACGAGCCCAGGCCAACTGCCGCCGAACTATCCTGTTCAGCGCCGGAGATCGGAGCCGCTGCTTCCTCTAGCACATCCGCCTCCCCACCCGCTGCCGACCCCCCCACAGCCGCGGAAGAGTCCCGCTGCAAGCCCGAGTCGACTACGAGGGGCGGAGAGGTCGAGCGCGCCTCCCGAACGCGGGAAATGGCAACGTCACACGCCTGTAAAAACGAATCTTCAGCCGGTGTATCTAAACAACCAGCTGAACAAAACCCCGCCAGTGTCCGACGCTTCCCACAGCGCGAACACCGCTGACGAGACTCCGCTGCCATTACTCGGTCTGGCAAAACAGCAAAACTATTTTACATGGCGAAGCCGACGACGCCCTCCCAACCTAACCGGCACTCGAGCCGGAAGCAAGTAAACTGAAAGTACTCACCACACTCTCAACCCGCTCCCACTGAAGCAAGGAAAAAGCCGACTCAAAACGGCACAGCTCAGCATAGGAAGGAGGGAATGGTGTTGTGGTTTTTGTTTTTTTTTTTGGTTTTCAACTGGAATGAAGAAAAAAAATAAACACCGCAGAGAGCCAGGAAACCCCTCAATCAATCGGAGGGGAGGGTGGAGAAGGGACCTGGGAGGGCCCAGGTGTAGCTCCTAAAGCCGGCACCACTTAGCCAGGCACCCCGGTCCTACTGAAGAGCCCTAGGCTCAACAGAGGAGTAGAAATGAACACCCGGCACCGGCAGAATCCAGGAGCTAGAGAGATAGCTCCACCCCTGCTGGGAGATAGAGCAAAACTGATTCAACAGGAGGAACTCCAGGCTATAAGAACTACTGTTAATCAAGTTTCTCTATCTCCACCTGCTGGTCGATGTGAGCTATTCCCACTTGTCTCTGGATTCATCTGCTGCTTTGCTAAGGAAGAAATATTATGCCCATCCATCAAGAAGAAAAACTTTTAACAAGCCATGAAGGTACAGTCTAAGGCCATTGCAGATGTGGAACTTGTAATATTAGTGAAGTTACTTTGCAATGTAAAGATTTCCTGAATCCCAATGATGGTGTTTAATATGAACTAAAAAAATTTACGAATTGCAAGTCAGCTTTCATTGTTAATGTCATCTTATGTCCAAGTAACAAAATATACGTGGGAAATGTCCTCACATGATTTAAGGACTAGGATGCGGGAACATAAATCTAATCTTAAATGTGAAAGAAGTTCAAAAGTAATGTGGAGCATTGTAGTTTAGAGAATCATGAATTTAAATATCTGCATTGCTTTGTAATTGATCAAGAGCCTAAAGTTACTAGGGGCGGTGAAAGAATCAAAAGATTGAAACAAAGAGAATTACGTTGGATAATGAAATTAAAACCATACACCCTAATGGACTGAATAACAATTGCGATTGGGCTGTGTTCTTATGATGTTTTTACTGAAGATAAGTTCTGTATTTAGCATGAATGGAGCTGTTATACATCTATCAGATTCTTAAATGTAATTTAACATCAATGCGCATGTGCTAGAGTCTTTTGACATATAAGCGCCATGATTGTTGGAAAGTAAGTGTTTCTATTTTGAGCTAGAATGATTATCTATACCTTTTTACTTATGTTTTTTTTATGTCTTTGATAGAAAACCGACTGCTATTCCTGATGAAGCCGTATTGATAACGGTGAAACGAATACCATTGAGACTGTTGGACAATGTAAATCTAACTGTTTAAGCTACGAGCTATATGCCATTCCAACAACCAAGCACGAAAGCAAAGATAAGTAAAAATCTTTTTGCTTGCTTAAAAAGCCATATGAACAATGTAAAAATGAAGGATTAGCAAGCAGTTAAGTTAATTCCAGTGGTAAAGTATGTCTGATTTTTCTGGAAGGTGTAATTTTTCCATTTAAGGAGCGTATAGTATGCAAGAAGTTGATTTTTGTGTAAAAGAAAAGATAACATTTTTTTCTATAAAATAAATAAATAATTTAGAAAAAAAAAAAAAAAAGCAGCAAATAAGTCTGAAAAATTAAAAAAACATAATTAATATTTATATATTTATTTAAATTATACTGCAAGAATTTCAGCTTTAGCATTTGAGGGTGGGTCAATGAAAGACCCATGTGTCTAAGGCAGGGGTCTCAAAGTCCCTCCTTGAGGGCCGCAATCCAGTCGGGTTTTCAGGATTTCCCCAATGAATATGCATGAGATCTATGTGCATGCACTGCTTTCAATGCATATTTATTGGGGAAAACCTGAAAACCCAACTGAATTGCAGCCCTCAAGGAGGGACTTTGAGATTCCTGGTCTAAGGTGAAAACAAGACACTTCTTCCTACCTTGGCTAACCTCGGTAGTTTACTTTGTGAGGACCTAAGATTATTAGTGGCAAACTCCAATTTTTCACATTTTGCATTTTGGAGGTACAAAGACATGTAGAAAGCGTAAAGCACAGTTACTTACCATAACACATGTTATCCAGGAACAGCAGGCAGCATATTCTCACATGTGGGTGACGTCATCCATAGAGCCCCGGTACAGACAGGTTTAAAAGTGCATCGCCACTTTAAGAACTTGAGAAAGTCCACGAACCGCCTGCACTGCGCATGCGCAAGTGCCTTACCGCCTGACACAGGCTCTCAACTCCTCAGTTCCATAAGCCAGCTAAGAAGCCAACAAGGGGAGTTGGTTGGGTTGTGAGAATAGCTGCCTGATGTCCCTGGATAACACCTGTTATGGTAAGTAACTGTGCTTTATCCCAGGATAAGCAGGCAGCATATTCTCACATGTGGGACTCCCTAGCTTACTACAATGGGATGGAGGGATTGTTGGCCATTAAGAAAAATTTTTTTGCAATACTGCTTGGCCAAAGTGACCATCCCATCTGGAATAAGATGCCAGACAGAGGGGAGGGATGTCACGTGATGCAGCCTGCTTAAAGGGGTGTGTGTAAGGACAGCTCCGATCCCACATAGCTTAGATCTGCGTTATCTGCTATTTCTGTATCTCCCCGAGACATTTTCTGCTCGATTGCTGGGGGAGGGCGTCTGATTCATTTGGGAGCTTTTAGTCTCGGGTAGCAGTACCGTGCATGCCTATAAAATCAGTGCGAAGATCCAAGGACAAGCACCCTTCAACTCCCCCCAAGATGGCAACACATGCCACGTTCACAAACCCGGCCGGAGACTGGATCACCGACATCACAAAATCAGTATCGGCTGCCCTGGTGGACCGGCTTAACATAATACAATCCGCAGTTGATGAGATGAACGAAAAGTTACATAGTAACATAGTAGATGACGGCAGATAAAGACCCGAATGGTCCATCCAGTCTGCCCAACCTGATTCAATTTAAATTTTTTTTTAATTAAATTTTTCTTCTTAGCTATTTCTGGGCAAGAATCCAAAGCTTTACCCGGTACTGTGCTTGGGTTCCAACTGCCAAAATCTGTTAAGACTTACTCCAGCCCATCTACACCCTCCCAGCCATTGAAGCCCTCCCCTGCCCATCCTCCACCAAACGGCCATACACAGACACAGACAGTGCAAGTCTGCCCAGTAACTGGCCTTGTTCAATATTTAATATTATTTTCTGATTCTAAATCTTCTGTGTTCATCCCACGCTTCTTTGAACTCAGTTACAGTTTTCCTCTCCACCACCTCTCTCGGGAGCGCATTCCAGGCATCCACTACCCTCTCTGTAAAGTAGAATTTCCTAACATTGCCCCTGAATCTACCACCCCTCAACCTCAAATTATGTCCTCTGGTTTTACCATTTTCCTTTCTCTGGAAAAGATTTTGTTCTACGTTAATACCCTTCAAGTATTTGAACGTCTGAATCATATCTCCCCTGTCTCTCCTTTCCTCTAGGGTATACATATCCAGGGCTTCCAGTCTCTCCTCATACGTCTTCTGGCGCAAGCCTCCTATCATTTTCGTCGCCCTCCTCTGGACCGCCTCAAGTCTTCTTACGTCTTTCGCCAGATACGGTCTCCAAAACTGAACACAATACTCCAAGTGGGGCCTCACCAATGACCTGTACAGGGGCATCAACACCTTCTTCCTTCTACTGACTACGCCTCTCTTTATACAGCATCCTTCTGGCAGCAGCCACTGCCTTGTCACACTGTTTTTTCGCCTTTAGATCTTCGGACACTATCACCCCAAGGTCCCTCTCCCCGTCCGTGCATATCAGCTTCTCTCCTCCCAGCATATACGGTTCCTTCCTATTATTAATCCACAAATGCATTACTCTGCATTTCTTTGCATTGAATTTTAGTTGCCAGGCATTAGACCATTCCTCTAACTTTTGCAGATCCTTTTTCATATTTTCCACTCCCTCTTCGGTGTCTACTCTGTTACAAATCTTGGTATCATCTGCAAAAAGGCACACTTTTCCTTCTAACCCTTCATCAATGTCACTCACATACATATTGAACAGGATTGGCCCCAGCACCGAACCCTGAGGGACTCCACTAGTCACCTTTCCTTCCTTCGAGCGACTTCCATTAACCACCACCCTCTGGCGTTTGTCCGACAGCCAGTTTCTGACCCAGTTCACCACTTTGGGTCCTAACTTCAGCCCTTCAAGTTTGTTCAACAGCCTTCTATGAGGAACTGTATCAAAGGCTTTGTTGAAATCCAAGTAAATTACATCTAGCATATGTCCTCGATCCAGCTCTCTGGTCACCCAATCAAAAAATTCAATCAGGTTTGTTTGGCACGATTTACCTTTTGTAAAGCCATGTTGCCTCGGATCCTGTAACCCATTAGATTCAAGGAAGTACACTATCCTTTCTTTCAGCAACACTTCCATTATTTTTCCAACAACTGAAGTGAGGCTCACCGGCCTGTAGTTTCCTGCTTCATCCCTGTGACCACTTTTATGAATAGGGACCACATCCGCTCTCCTCCAATCCTCAGGAATCACTCCCGTCTCCAGAGATTTGTTGAACAAGTCTTAATAGGACTCGCCAGAACCTCTCTGAGCTCCCTTAGTATCCTGGGATGGATCCCGTCTGGTTTTTATGCCGATGAGATTCTCCACCTGAACACCTTAAGCCACAGCTGTGATGGTGGGAGGGCTTTGTCTGAGGCTTTTCCTCCCAGTAGAGCCCCGTCTGACTCATGTTTTAGTTCTTTATACCTTCCACATGACCTCTGTGAATGTGTTTATTGTAAAAATCTTTAGTGGGAAGTTCACTATTTCTGAGTTTTCAATATATTACAGTCACATTTTCACTTCAACAAGCTCTACAATAATGGATGAACTCTTCCAATCTTTCCAGAGGGTTTTCACCTCCACATCAGAAGGTTCTGACTATAGATTCGTCCACCTACGTTTGGGGGGGCTCATCTAGACAGTCTTCTCACTCAAAGTCACTGGTCTGCTCAGGACCAGCTTTGTCATATCAATCTCTTAGAACTCAGAATGATCTTCAATGTTCTCAAAGCTTTTCAGCACATTGTAACCAGCCACATTCTCCTAATTTGCATGGAAAGTCAGGTTGCAATGTGTTACATAAACAAGCAAGGAGGCACGGGTTCTCTTCATCTTTGTGAAGAGGATCAGAAGATTTGAAAATGGGCGATTGCTCGCAACATATTTTTGAAAGTAGTATACATTCAAGGGGAACACAATTCTGTTGCAGACAGACTCAGCAGGTTTCTTCAGTCACACGAGTTGATGCACAACTCTGCAGTTCTGAATCACATATTCTCTCTCTTGGGGACTCCTCAGACCTGTTTGCATCCTCCCAATCACAAACTTCCCCAGTTTTGTTCCAGGCAGTGCTCTCCCCAATGTCTGGAATCAGATGCGTTTCTTCTGGATTGGACAAACAAGTTTCTTTATGCGTTTCCTCCAATCCCTCTCATCAAGACACTTGTCAAGCTCAAACAAGAATCGGCCACCTTGATTCTTATAGCTCCTCGATGGCCCAGGCAACCCTGGTTCTCCCTTTTTCTTCAACTTAGTATCAAGGAACCAGTCCCTCTTCCAGTTTCTCCATCTCTTCTCACACAGAGTCACGGATCTCTCCTGCATCCCAATCTTCAATCATTACACCTGATATCTTGGTACCTTTCAGGTGTGTAATCCAAGTAAGAAAGTGCCCATTCATACCATTCTCTTGCAACACCCATAAAAGGTGCTGCCAGGAAATACTATCAAAAGCTTTTTCCATATCAAGACCAATGATCACGGAAGTGCCACCCCCACCTCTATGCTCATGAAGTGCCGTTAATGCCTTAAGGAGATTCATAGACGCATAACGCTGTGTAATGAACCCCACCTGATCTTCCCCAATGAGCCGGGGCAGGAACATACTCAGCCAGATAGAGGCCAACAACTTGACATCTTGGTTCAATAACGAGATTGGGCGATAGGACCGACCTGAGTGGGATCTTTATCAAAGTAATATGAGCTAAGTTACACCGGAGGCCCGAAGCGATAGTGGAAAAAAAATTAAAGTAGGTCCCCAGGGGCTGGGCAAGAAGATCAGACAAAAGTTTATAACATTCTGGGTCAAACCCATCGGGGCCCTGAGACTTGGTAAGATTCAGCTTCTTAATCCCCTGACGGATTTCCTCCAGGGAGATAGGGACATTCAACTGCTCCGCCTGGTCCTCAGAGAGCTGCGGAAGATGAAGGCCCTGGAAAAAACAATCCCGTTCCTCCTTGGCGAAATCCCTCTTCGCATAAAGAGCGCTATAGAACTCTACAAATTGCTCCCAAATTTGAGCCTCCTGAATGAAACGCACCCCCTGAATGATTTGTTATTTCCGATAGGGCCGTACAAAGTTCGCAAGGAGCTTGCCCACCTTATCCTCCCCCCAACTGATAAACACGAAATTTCTGGTAGTAAATGTCTTGGTGTGTTCGTTGATCCAAGATATCGTTAATCTGAAGACGAATAGATTTAATTTGCTGGCCTTCTGACCTCACCAAACTCACCTGGTGCCGCCTGTGCAACGCCACCAGTTGCACCGAAAGAGCAAGAAGTTTCTCCCCCTGCTGTTTCTGTTTAGTAGCAACATATTGGATGATATGACCCCGCAATACCGCCCTAGAAGCATCCCAAAATATCGCTGGATCCACATCCGAAGGGTTATTATGCGAGTCATAGTCCAGCCATCGGGTCCGCTGGAACGCTTGGAAATCCCTATTAGAATATAAGGCTATGGGGAATCGCCAGGACTGTTCCCCTTGCTGATCCGTGATCCCCATGGTAAGAACCACCGCCGAAAGGTCCGAAAGTGATGTGTCTTCAATAGTGACTTTATCCACCTGTGAAAAAAAGAGTATGCAACATCAAAACGTAATCCAGTCGAGAATACATAGTGTGAGGGTTAGAGTAGAACGTGTACTCTCTTTCAAACGGATGAAGGATTCTCCACGCATCCAGCACTTCGAGATGGTCACAGAGGAAATTCACCCCCCTCTGAGTGAAATTCGGAGGCCGCAGCTTGGCAGGAGAGCAGTCCAGAGTGGGGTCAGCTGTGATGTTATGTTCTTATACATAAACGACTACTTCGGAAAATTGCGAGCCATGGACAAAACTTGGACTAGAAGAGCGTCACCAGCGGGGTGCCGCAGGGCTCGGTGCTTGGACCCGTGCTCTTCAACATCTTCATAAACGATCTGGACATAGGTACGACGAGCGAGGTAATAAAATTTGCGGATGATACAAAGTTATTCAGAGTAGTGAAGACGCAGGGGGATTGCGAAGATCTACAACGTGACATAATCAGGCTCGAGGAATGGGCTGTGACATGGCAGATAAGGTTCAACGTGGACAAGTGTAAAGTGATGCATGTTGGTAACAAAAACCTCTTGAACAAATACAGGATGTCCGGAGCAGTACTTGGAGAGACCTCCCAGGAGAGGGACTTGGGAGTTCTGATCGACAAGTTGATGAAGCCGTCCGTGCAATGTGTGGTGGCGGCGAAAAGGGTGAACAGAATGCTAGGAATAATAAAGAAGGGGATCACAAACAGATCAGAGAGGATTATCATGCCGCTGTACCGGGCCATGGTGCGCCGTCACCTGGAGTACTGCATTCAGCACTGGTTGCCGTACATGAAGAAGGACACAGTACTACTCGAAAGAGTCCAGAGAAGAGCGACTAAGAAGGTTAAAGGGTTGGAGGAGCTGCCGTACAGCGAAAGACAAGAGAAACTGGGTCTCTTCTCCCTCAAACAGAGGAGATTGAGAGGGGACATGATCGAAACATTCAAGGTACTGAAGGGAATAGACTTGGTAGGTAAGGACATGTTGTTCATCCTCTCCAAGGTAGGAAGAACGAGAGGGCACTCTCTAAAGTTGAAAGGGATAGATTCCGTATAAACGTAAAGAAGTTCTTCTTCACCCAGAGAGTGGTAGAAAACTGGAACGCTCTTCCGGAGTCTGTCATAGGGGAACACACCCTCCAGGGATTCAAGACAAAGTTAGACAAGTTCTTGCTGAACAAGGACGTACGCTAGTAGGGCTAGTGTCAGTTAGGGTGCTGGTCTTTGAACAGAGGGCCGCCGCATGAGCAGACTGCTGGGCATGATGGAACAATGGTCTGACCCAGCAGCGGCAATTCTTATGTTCAAGTCCCCACCAACAATCAGTTGATATTGTGCTATTATACCCAAAAGCCCAGAATAAAATTTATGACTATTAACATTCGGAACGTAGAGGTTACAAAAGAGGATCTGAAATCCCCAGTAAAAGTACATAACAACTCTCTTTATCCCGTATGGTCTTATGAATATGTAATGGGAATTGTTTATGTATTAGAATTGCCATCCCCCTCTGTCTGCTATTATATGCAGAATAGCTCACATCTCCCACCCAGTCTCTACGCAGCTTCTCATGCTCAGCAGCAGTTAAATGGGTTTCAACGTGGTGTTGCCTAAGCCAAGTGAGAATTTTCTTACGCTTTATTGGAGAGTGGATACCATCAACATTAAAGGTAGCTGCAGTCAAGTTAACCATAGCTGTTAAGCAAAAAAAGCCACCACTGTACCCAGAGGGTGATGAAAACAAAATAACCCAGAGAGCAGACCCCCCAGTTAGGTCCATCTCCAGGGGAAAAGAATAGAAACGACCGCAGTGCCCCCGCAGTCCCTCCAATCTCCCTTCTGCCAAAAATCCTACACATCCCCCTCACCCCCAGCCCCCCAACCACATCCATATCACCCACCCACACACACAGCTACACCCCTCCCCCTCAAAAGTCCACCCCTGGACTTCCACTTTCCCCATTCCAACAGAAACTGAATGCACTCACCCTCCCAGCACCTCCCCCAGCCCAGTGGTCGGCAAATTGCAGCTCATTAGCCACTTGAGTGCAGCTCGTGGCTCGTCTAGAGCAGGGGTGCCCAACCTGCTTCCCTTCCCTTCTCACTGCCCACCCCCAAGCCAACGCTATTGGGGAACAGGCTGCCACTGCCGCCATCGGGGAAAAGGCTGGCATCGAGTTCTGAACTCTCCCTGCTTCCCTTCCCCGCAAGGCCAACGAACTCTGAGAGGACGTTCTGGGCCAGCCAATCGCTGCCTGGCTGGCACGGAACTTCCTCTCCGACGTTAGAATTGACGTCGGGTGGTGAGAGTTTGTTAGCCCTGCGGGGAAGGGGTGGTGAGAGTTTGTCAGCCCCGCGGGGAAGGGAAGCAGGGAGAGCTCAGAACTCGGCACCAGCCTGTTCCCCCATAGCGGCAGTGACAGCCTGTTCCCCGGTGGCCAGAGGGAGGGCAGGGAGAAAGAAAGAAAGAAAGAAAGAAGGGAGACACACAAAGGGGGCATAGAGAGAAAGAGAGGAAGAGAGAGGAAGAGAGAAAGAGAGAAAGAAAGAAAGAAAGAAAGGGGGCATGGAGAAAAAGAAAGACAGACATACAGAAAAAAAGGAGGCATGGAGAGAGAAAAGGGGGCAGGGTGAAAGAAAGAAAAAGTTAGGGGAAGGAATGAGGTCTGGAGGAGAGGAAGCATACAGAAGGCTGAAAGAAGGGAAGAAATATTGGATGCAGTCAGAAGAATAAAGTGCAACCAGAGACTGATGAAATTACCAAACAAAGGTAGGAAAAATTATTTTGTTTTCAATTTAGTGATCAAAATGTGTCCGTTTTGAAAATTTATATCTGTTGTCTATATTTTGCACTATGGCCCCCTTTTACTAAACTGCAATAGCGGTTTTTAGCACAGGGAGCCTATGAGCATTGAGAGCTGGGCAGAGCATTCAGCGCAGCTCCCTGTGCTAAAAAACGTTATCGCGGTTTAGTAAAAAGGGAGGGGGTATATTTGTCTATTTTTGTATAGTTGTTACTGAGGTGACATTGCATAAAGTCATCTGCCTTGACCTCTTTGAAAACCTGCAGAATATAAATGATAATTAACATTTTCTCTGCGTACAATGTGCTTTGTGTTTTTTAAATTTTATTGTTGGTAGATCATTTTGACTTGGCCACGAAGGTAAGGGGAGGGGAGGGAGGGGAGCTGCTGAAAGACATCTAGTAATCCTTGCAGGCTTGAGTGTGCAGGGAATTATTTTTGTAAAATCATGTTTTGTTATGTGACTGGCATTATTTAGACTTTAATTTCTATGAATGAATAGAATGAAAATGATATAAAATTGCTTGCTTGCTCTTATGTGCATGCGCTGAAGGGAAGAGGAGAGAGAATGGGCTGAGGACACTGAAGGAAAATGGAGAAGAGAGAGTAGGGAGAAGATGCTGATTTATAAATTGACAATTGTACAGAATATTGTTTCTTTTTATACTTTAATATAATAATAAGTTCAGTATAAAACTATTTGAGGCTTGTATGGATGGGATAAGGTGGTTTGCGGGGATGGGGACCGAGCTCAATGGGGCGGGGACAGAGACAAATTTTTTCCCCGTGTCATTCTCTAGGCTCTGCCACGAATTGATTTCGACTATGTGCAGGCAAGCATGATGTCAGTCGGGTTGACATAGCTGTCATAGCGCAAGCGGGCACGGGATATGGCTCTTCAAAAAATCTTAATCATTGTACTGCTGATTTTGGCTCTTTTGACTAATGTGTTTGCCTACCACTGCTCTAGATGAATCCAAGAAAAGAAAAAATCCCTCCCAAGCCATAGGAACCCCCTATCCAGTCCCGAGTCATCCCATATCCGCTGAACTACTACAGAAGAAAACCCTTACCCCTAGAAAAGAAAAAAAATATCTACCAGGTCTACCAGCCCCAAACAGCTTCCAGAGGCCTGCCCAAGAACAATAATCCTACCAGCTGCCCCTGCCCCACTCCTCCACCACCCACCTAACCGTTATATACCCCCCTCCCCCTGTTATAGTCCCCAACAAAAGAAAGGAGAAAAGAAAAAGTTAGATGAATCTTCTGGGTCATCTAATAAGCCAAAAAGGGTCCATCAGAACTAAGCAGTGCTAAAAAAAACAGTAGTTTAAGAATACAAAAGCATAGATTATTACAGAGAAGTAAGCTGGCCGGAACAGTGAAGCAGCAGGGCAGGCAGACAAGGCGGGACACAGAGTCACCCAAGAGCACATAGAGGATCGGGCCCGCTGGCCTATCCCCCGAAGCTCAAATGCCGACATGCACAGCAATGGCAAACAGCACCCATCAATCCCAAGCCTCCCCTAAACCCGCTAGATAATCCAGCAACAACAGAAATTGAGGAGGATAGAAAAAGACAAAAAAGTGGGAGGGGATTTCTGCTCCAAGAAACAGTGTCCCCCACTATAACTTCAGGTAGAATCAGAAACAGGCTGCGCAGGCCATGAGCAAACATGTGGCGGACTCTACCATGATTCTATAGAAGAGAAAGAGGAAAGTACGAAGAAAGAGCAGAGAAAAACAGAGGCTAGCAGAGTCTCGAGTCATTGCACAACCAGAAGAAAGGACAAATGACCAATAGGAGGGAAAAAAAAAGAGAAGAGTAAAATGATTAATAAAAAACAGCTAAGAGGTATGAAACAGAAATATTCTAGGAAACTGGGCCACACCGCTTGTGACAAGCACCAAGGAGCAAGAAACAAAGTCCAAACCCGCAGACAGTTCCATCATGCAACGTCAGGGATCCCAGGGACCACATAGGCGAGGTAGTCATCCCAGCAAGCCCTCCAGGAATGTGTGAATCTCTGTCGGAGTAGTGAAGTATAATGCCCGATTCTCATGGTGCACCTGAAGTTTGGCCGGGTACTATACAGCAAAGCGCAGCTGTTTATGATGGAGCTGTGTGCAATACGGGGCCATTGCTTGGTGTTGTCCTGAAACCTGGGGAGAGTAGTTTTGAAACAGGAGAAGCTGCTGGCCCTCATAGGAGATGCCTCCCTTCGACTTGTAGCTGACCATAAGCTGGTTCTTGTCGGCAAAGTTAAGAATACGGGCAATCAAGGGTCGCAGCTTACGATCCCCATCCTGGCGCACCCCGATCCGGTGCACCCGCTCAACTAGCAGAGAAGCACCTCCCCCCCCCTTCTATCCATACCCAACTACTTGGGTAATCAAGTTGAGACCAGGGTGTGTAGATCTGCTGCCGTAAGAGATTCAGGCAAACCGATAAGCCAAATATTGTTGCGTCAGCTCCAGTTTTCAAGGTCCTCAGCTCTGTCCTCCAGCCGATGGCATTTTTCCTCCAGGGTCTGGGCATCTGCCTCCAGAGCCACAGTGCAGTCCTCCTGTGGCGACACCCGATCCTGTTGTAAGTGAGTAGTCTGCCACTCTACCATGTCTTTCAGACCATCGACCGTGGATTGAAATTGAGTGAGCTTATCATCCAAAAAGGCTGCAAGATGTTTCTTCAGCTCTTCTATTCCGTCGGCTTGCAGCATGATTGTCGGGCTGGGTTGCATGCGCTCAGGAGGAGTTTGTGCCACCATCTTAGCAGGGGCTCGAGCCGACATAACTCAAAACCCCGACAAAAATGGTATCGGCGGGTAGCCTATGACTTGCCCCAGCCGGTGGGAGAGGATACAAGAACTCAAAGTAGAGATTAAATGGGAGAGACCAATAAAACGGCTCCGGGTTCAGGAGAGGTGCTCAGGCACGTCCGATCAGGCTGAGTGCATCACGTGACCCCAGACCGTTCTATTATTTGGAGGCTCATGGGAATGAGTAACCACGTGTCCGTCCAGCCGTCCAAAGGTGCGCACAACGGTTGGGGCACAAATTTGATGTCACTTCATGGGATCTAGAACTGCCTCAGAGGGGAGACTGCGAGGACCAGGAGTGCGGTGGAGACCCATGGAGTAGAGCCAGACACCGGGAAGAGTGCCAGCTGGTGGAGAGGAGTGTGACCTGACGAGGAAGGCAGAAACAAGTGAAGGACTGAGTGTGGGTGGCTACAAACCCAAATGTGCAAAAAGGCACAGATTCATCTCTCGCTTTGGTAACTTATCCAGGCAGAGGGGTGAGGTGGATGGATGCAGGCCGAGCCGGGGGGAGGAAACCTCTGGTAAAAGAGATTGCACTTGGGTTTCTTTTTGTTTGTGCTTTTCTGTTTCAGGTCAAGGATGGATCCACACCAGCTGACCGCAGCATTAGCTGCTGGACTTCAACAATCCTCGGAGGATATGAGGGTGTACATGAAGGCCAATCATGAAATGTGGCAGGCAGGACAAGATGTGGCTCAGCGACAGCATGCTGATCTCTTACAGACTATGCAGCTGTGGATGACCCAGTCGCAAACTTTCATGCAAGCTACTCTGCCGGGAGTTGATGGAGGAGCCAGCACGGGTACAGGGACTGCTACCATGCCAGGGCCGGTAGGACTATTTTTTTCTCAACCAATAACTTTATGCAAGCTGAGTCCTATGGACGCTGTGGATGATTTTCTTGCTGCGATTGAAAGCACAGCTGTGTCGGCTGAGTGGCCAGCAGCACAGTGGACTTCAAGACTAGCGCCCTGTTTGGCGGGTGAGGCTCTTGCAGCATGCCACACTATTAAACCAAAGGAGGTAGTAGACTATAATCTGGTTAAAACACATATTTTGGACTCTTTAGGCTTCACTAGAGATATACAGGCAGCAATTTAGAGCTGCTTGGTTAGGGAACCGGGAGAGGCCAAAAGCACTGCTTCAACGGCTCAGACGCCTAGCTGAAAGTTCGATGCAGCCCTGTCTAGCGGACCCAGCTGCCATGTTTGCTGAATTGTTGAAAGAACAATTTGTTGAGGCTGTTCCTAGAAGCATGCAAGGTTGGATCCGCAGACAAGGAGGACCCTAGGTCAGGTTGTGGAAGCGGTCGAAAATTATCTGGATGCTGCTGTCCCCAACTCGGTAGGAGGTGGGGAGGGACCTGTGAGGGGGTCAAAAGACAGTGGAAGGAGATATTCTTTTGCAGGCAGTCCTAAAATCCCCAATTCCCGGAATAAGGTGGGTGCTGAAGGGGGAGGAGTAGGGACCTCCCCGAGAACTATCCGTAGGTGTTACAAGTGCGGGCAGAAGGGACATCTGCAGAAACACTGTCCCAGAGGACCAAACTTAGTAGCATTACATTGCAGCTCACCCACCGTGGACCCCGAATACACTATCCCAGTATGGGTGGAAGGGTACCCTATGCAGGCCCTGTTGGATACGGGCGCCAACCAGTCCATGATGGCCCGTCACTGTTGGGAGAGACTATCCGGGGGGGCAGTCAATTCCATGGGGGGAGGAAGTATGCATATGCTGTGTGCATGGGTCCCTCATGAGATACTCAGTGAGGCCCATTAAATTAGACTATGGGGAAGGGAGTAGCCATTCTGACCCAAGTACCCTGTGACCAGATCCTGGAGAGTGACTGGGAAGGGTTTGCTGAATGTATTAAGGCCAGGGGAGGGCTGGTGGCTACTAGGTCCCAGAGACCCCACCTAGGTGATGAAATTGAAGAAGCCCTAGGGGAGACCTTTCCTTTTGAGGAGGGGGTGGTAGAAGGACCCACGGGAAGGGCCGCTAAGCACCCCAGAGGCCAACAAAAGAATCAGAAACTACGGTGGGACAGGACCTGAGGCAGGCCCAATCCCGGAATTATATGCCTTGGCTTCCCCGGGAGGTGTTAGAATTATTTCCCTCGTTTAAGATGGAGCAGCAAAATGACCCTTCCTTACAGGAACTGTGGCAGCAGGTAGGACACCCTGGGGAGCCGGGGGTCCAATATATCTCTAATGGTGGTCTGCTATACTGGACGGCAGGGAAGGAGGGGGCTAAGGGGGTTATGAATCAGCTGGTAGGGCCAAAAGGGTTCCGGGAGACTGTGCTCCAGGTAGCTCACGATCACCCCACGGCTGCCCATAAGGGGGCGGAGGCAACCCAGGTTAGGTAATTGGCCGATTCTTCTGGCCAGGTGTGGGCTAAGACGTGCAGGAGTTTTGGAGGGCTTGTTCCTTGTGCCAGAAGTTGGCCAGAGACCCAGCAAGGTACCCTAATTCCCTTGCCCGCGGTAGCTAAACCTATGGACAGGTTAGGGATGGATATCATAGGCTAGCTGGTCAAAATCCCTCCTCGAGGGCCGCAATCCAGTCGGGTTTTTAGGATTTCCCCAATGAATATGCATGAGATCTATTTGCATGCACTGCTTTCATTCTATGCTAATAGATCTCTTGCATGTTCATTGGGGAAATCCTGAAAACCCGACTGGATTGTGGCCCTCGAGGAGGGACTTTGACACCCATGCCCTAGAGGATATTGTTACATTCTAGTGGTGATGGATTTTGCCACTCGCTTTCCCCTTAAGGTGTATCACCACCAAGGCCATAATCCCTGAATTAATTAAACTGTTCTGTGTGATGGTATTACCTAGAGAGATACTCACTGTCCAAGGGAGTAATTTTCTCGTGGGAGATATGAAGGCCCTATGGGAGGCCTTTGGGGATTCGCCCCATCCGGACCTCTGCATCCATCTCCAATGTAACGGGATGGTAGAGCGGTTTAACCAAACCTTGAAGAAAATGCTTCAAAAGGGAGGGAAGGAAAATCTCAACCACTGGGATCGTCTGCTATCCTTTGCTCTGTATTCAGCTAGAGAGGGTTCATGAATCATTGGGGTCAGCCCCTTTGAAATGATGTTCATCAGAGCACCCAGGGGGTTATTGAATCTTTTAAAAGATACATGGGACCCTCCAGAAGTAGCGCCCACTAATGTGCTCTCCTACTTGGCTACCTTAAAACAACGATTAGGCAGAGTCAGGGAGGAGGGCCAGAAACACCTGCAGGTGAGCCATGCTCATCCAAAGTACTATTATGACAAGGGAACAAAAGAAAGGTAGGTGGAAGTGGGGCAAAAGGTGTTAGACCCCCACAAATTTCTAGCCCAATGGAAGGGGCCCTTTGAGGTAATCCAACAGTTAAATACCGTGGACTATGTGGTCCAGGATAATAAGGGCAGGAAACAGACCGACCATATAAATGTGCTGAAGACCTGACAAGAGAGAGAGGCGCTGACCTTATGGACTCCGCCAGATGAAGAGGACTTGGGTCCACAGGTGGAGAACATGACCAAGGATGAGAAGGTGAACATTGGGGAGGACCTTAATGTGAGACAGTGCCTAGATATAGAGGAGTTAATGAGGGAATTCCATGATGTAATTTCAAGTCAGCCTGGGTGTACACACCTGGTGGAATATGATATCCAGACACCTGCCGTAAAGACAGTGAGGGTGAGACCCTATAGAATCTCTGAGGAGCAGGGCCGCATGGTGCAGAGCTTAGTGGAGGAAATGCTTAAATTAGGGGTAATCGAGGAGCCCCTGGTGCAGCCCCTTTGTCATTGTCCTGAAAGCAGACGGATCACCCCGGTTTTGTAAAGTAAATGAAATCTCCACCTTTGATGCCTTCCCCATGCCCCGAGTAGACGAACTGCTGGATCGTCTAGGTACAGCCCGGTTTCTGACTACCCTTGATTTTATCAAAGGGTACTGGCAGATACCTTTAAATAAGGATGCCCGACCTAAGACGGCCTTTCAAACTTCCCAAGGGTTATACCAACTTAGGCAGATGCCATTTGGCTTCCATGGCGCCACTGCTTCCTTCTAAAGAGTAATGAACGAAGTCCTGAGGGGGCAAGTAATCCCCAGAATAGGGTTGGAGAGGAAGTAGCCATGGAGATACTGTTAGCCAAGCAAAAAGGTTGGAAACTGTAAATGTTTTTCTTTCAACTTTAAAAGTGAACTGTTTGTGTACTATGAAGACTTGCTGTGGCTCTTACCTAGTGGGAGAAGGGAGAGAAGCACGGATATCTCTGCAGTACAGGCTGAGGGAAAACGATCCAACTGGGTGATTACTGCTATCTCCGTTTTCTCTAACCTGAATCCTTATCTGATAAAGCCATTAAGGACTAGTGCCCGAATCCTTATCTGATAAAGCCATTAAGGACTAGTGCCCTGCACAAAGCCTAAGAAAGAGTTACACTGTGAAGCTTTTGTTTTGAATAAGCTCTAATGCCTATCCCGTTCTGGGAGAGACACTTGTAAAACCCTGCTTTCAGCAGAGAGAGAAGGGAGAGACCTCTGCTAAAGCTGTTCCAGTTTGCCCTAGAAACAAGATTTTTTTTTTCACAAACTACATTTCAAAGTGATTACACTTCTCCCTCCGTATTTATGGGGGATGCAGGCAGAACATAGTTGTGAATACCGAAAAACCACAAATAACTTTTTGCTTATTATTCACGTTTTTCTGGTAACATAGACCTGAAAAACCTAATAAACAGTTAATAACCCAACCTGCGATTTGCTCCATACAACGTCGGGAGCAGCGATTTCCTTCAGGAACCACCAGAAGCAGCGATTTCCTCCCTGAACCACCGGGAGCAGCAATTTCCAATGTGAAAAGCCGGGTTCAGTGACGAAAATTAGGGGGCAGAATCAGCAGTCGAAAAATCATGAATAAGCGAAACCGCAGATACGGAAACTGTGGATACGGAGGGAGAAGTGTATTTTGTCCTGTTAGAAAATGAAATTGATTATGTTCTTATGTAAAAGATTACGGGCATTCTCCACAGCACTGTTTGTGGTCAAGTTCTATTTTTTTTTACAAGAAAAATAAAGAAATTGCTGAATTTAAGCCTTGGACCGTTCTATTATTTGGAGGCTCATGGAATGAGTAACCACGTGTCCATCCAGCCGTGCGCGCAACAGCTGGTGGCACAATATTGATGTCGAAGTCTTCAACGTCGATGGCTGTGGTGTCTTGTAAGTATCCAAGCTTGTCCCAAACAACTTCTCCTGTTGAAGTTTGCGGCTCTTGATGTGTTCTGCAGGGTAGAACACAGAGCGTAGTATTCTACTCGATGTTCAGGCCCAAGACACTGTAATACCAACTATGTGGGTCGGTGATAGAAATTGGCCTTTGGCACCTGTAACACTTTTTGAAGCCCGTTAACAGCCTGGATATGGACGGAAAGACGTCAGCCAAGTCAAACTCAATGGCTAAGAGGAAAAAATGAAGCCCTCGACGACAAAAGCTGTAAGGAAAAGAAAAAAAGACTTCTCTTTAATTTTTTGAAGAAATATTTAAAAGAAAAATGCGTGAGCAGGAAGGCAAGTGGCAAAAAACTGAACGTTCAGAGACACGACTTCTTAGCTTCGTGGAAAACTAAGAACTGAGGAGCAGCAAGCCTACGTTGGGTAGGAAGGCACTCAGGCATGTGCAGTGCAGGCAGTTCACGAAATTTCTCAAGTTCTTAAAGTGGTGATGGACTTTAAAACCTGTCCATACTAGGGCTCCGTGGATGACGTCACCCACATGTGAAAATATGCTGCCTGTTTGTCCTGGAATAATTAAAGATTCTGTTCAACAGCATAGAGTTTTGATAAAGGCGACATCCAAACTTCGCATCCTGGAGGCAATGAGACGAACTTTGGAATTAAATTTTTTTGAGGGTCGATTCCGCTAATAATGAATGATGTGAAAGTTGTGGACTTATCAAATCCTGGAGTAGAGAATTCTGTAAAGTGAGCTCATCTTTCAAGGAGCAGTCTTGACAGATAAGGGCATCTTCCAATTTTTGAAAAGGTTCTGTTTAAATATTTCATGCAATGGAGATCTTGGAAGGCCCATTAAAGTTCAATATATTTTGAAATTCAACATTTAATGAAGCATCAGTCAAAGAGACAAATCTTTGCAGAACTGGTTAATGTAAGCAGCAAAGGAGAATTCTTCAGAAGAGGATCTTCGTTTGGGAAGTGCTGCACCAACAGAGTCTGGCTCAGAAAAGGAAAACCCACAATGAGTCAGACTTCGAATCAAAGAAAACTTGGGGGGGGAAAAAGTCTAGAAGCAGCCCTGTGATGTTTTTGATACCGACCCAATGAAGAGGATTGATGAACTTCCTGATGTCTCTTCAAAGGAGGAGGTCGATGGAAGGAGGAACTTCAATATCTTGGTCTGGAACACCCCACAGAAGACTTACTGCCTGAAGCAGCAGCTCAAAATTTCAAAGGGGAGAGTGTTATTGAGAAGTACAAGAACTTCGATGCGAAGATCCATGCCTGGAGAAAGATCAGTGTTGAGAGATAAAAATATGACACCTCATAGAAGATACCTGAGCAGTATATTGATGCTCCAAAATTAGTGGTATCGGCACCTTGATGCCTTATAGTGGTATGTTCAGGTTGGGCCAGTACCAAGGGAGTTCATTGTCTGCAACGCCCCACAGAAGACTTACTGCCTGAAGCAGCAGCTCGAAATTTCAAAGGGGAGAGTTGTTGAGAAGTACAAGAACTTCGATGTGAAGAACCATGCCTGGAGAAAGATCAATGTCGAGAGATAGAAATATGACACCTCACAGAAGATCCCTGAGCAGTATATTGATGCTCCAAAATCAGTGGTATCGGCACTTTGATGCCTTACACTGGTTTGTTCAGGTTGGGCCGGTACCAAGGGAGTTGATTGTAGGAGATGCATGCATTAGTGTTGCTCTTTCCCAAGACAAAATGAGGCACACCTTTGTGAATTTCAAATGATATAAAATGTCACAAAACAAAAATAATTTTCAGTAAGTGAAAGGGGTATAGGATATCAAATCAGCAGATCAACAAAAAATGCTATTTTAAAATATATGAAAATCATAATAAGGACTACATTTCTAACAGAGCCTGAAGAAAAGAGTGAATACTTAAGGGGAAAATCAATAGATTGCATAGAATTTTTTTTTTAAATGCAGCACATAACAGGAATATGGAGTAAAGATGGTATTTTCCAGAAAGCTTGAATTTCATTCTACTTTAGTTACCACACCTGATCCATGACCTACTTGAATGAGATATAAGCCTTCTGGTATTTCGGAGAAACTTGCTGTACTTGACTAGGTAATGCTGAATAGATATAACGTTTTACCACTTCCTTTATATAAACAGAACTCATACACTTAACATAAGAGCAATGCACATTAATCACCCCATTTTACAAAACCACTATAGTGATTTTTAGTGCAAGTCTGCACATTGAATGACCTGCACTGCTCTCGATGCTCATAGGAACTCAGTGTCAGAAGCACTGCAGAGCATTCAGCGCGCCAACCTGTGCTATAAACTGCTATTATTAAGAATTTTTTTTATTAAGATTTGATCGCTTATCTTATCACGGTTTTGTAAAAGGGGGGTAAGTTATAACAGTCCAGGAAAAGAATCTAAAAGTTAGAAGCTTTCATATTGTAACTGTGTGACTCAGACTAGACCACCCTGTAAATAGGTATGGTATAGGGATGGATATACACCAAGGAAAAACTGACTGGGAGATCAGACGTAAAATAAACAATTCTGAATTTCAGAAGTAAAATCACAACTATCAAAACTCAAAAAGTGTATATCAAAAGAAAAACTTTTTGTATATAAATATAACAAGCAACTCCTCAAATAAAAGTATGTATTTCCAAAGTGAATGCTCAGTTCAAAACACCAAATCCTCTCAAGATCAGCATCATAATCTAATGTTGAATCAAGACATCATCGCATCCACCTGCCTGCCCTAATTATTGTTTGTGAAAATCTGACTGTTTGAACAAGTCTATGAGCACTTCAAAAGTATGTACAAACTCGTAATATATATAAGATGTAAAACTGTTACTTGGCTCAAAATGAAAACATTCACTGGGCAGCTTCCGGCGGGGTAGGTATAGAAGAGATGTTGTCAAATGGATCGCTGCTGCTGAGACCAGAACCCGTGATGAAAAAAATGTGATGAAAATCCCAAAATTAGCAAAACCAAAAACAATGTCCCCAAATCAGAAAAAGATATGTCTACAACTGTCCATAACTTCCTATGGGCTTCCTCTTGAGAGGATTTGGTGTTTTGAACCGAGCATTCACTTTGGAAATATATACTTTTATTTGAGGAGTTGCTTGTTATATTTATATACAAAAAAAAATTTTCTTTTGATATACACTTTTTGAATTTTGATAGTTGCGATAGGGATGGATATGACAATACATTGTTTTTGTATGATGATTTTGCATAACCTATGAATTAAGCTATGCTGAAGCAAAATTGTTGGGCAAACTGGATGGACCATATAGGTCTTCAGCTGCCATCATTTACTGTAATTTCTACACAGAAGGGTAGAGGAAGGATGACAATATATAATCTCAGAAATTACCTTAAGCTGCCCCACTACCATACTGAGTATACAACTGTCAGGTGTGGGTTGATGGTCTTGTGCTGTGATGCTGTGCTGGATTTTTTGAAAAGGAAGATTCTACAAGAAAAGAAACACAAATGGAACTAAACAGCAATTTTTCATAACCCTCTTCCACCCAAAAAAATCTACTTGTGAGTACACAATCCCTTTACAAAAATGAAATCTCACTGTTATTTCCTATTATATTTGAGCAAATATTTTATACCACCATTTAATAGCCACAGCAAAAATCAAATCATTGTGGATAAGAAAAAACTCTTGATATCAAAACTTCCAAATTTAATCCCAGTGATTATGTTTAATTATAAATTGCTACCAGCACAAAAAAAGGAACTACAAATACACAAAAAGCCAATTACACCAAAAAGAAATGCATAAGGCTGCAGAGCTGGGACTTAATGACACGACACTATTAGTGTTTCAGACTTTGGCTGGAGTCTTAAAATTATCTATCATATGATTCTCCTATAGACTAAGTTGTCCAAGTATAAAATGCCACCACTACCAAAATCTGATTCTCTTAAAAGGACAAAACACTGACAGTGTTGGTTCATTGATGAATAAAGAACTTTAAGGCCCAGATTCTCTAAATAGAGCGACTCAAATTGCTGTTGGCCAATTCTCTAGCCGATTTTCAAACAGCGATTGATTCACTATCAAGTTTGCATGCAAATGATTTGCAAAGAGGTGCACATCATTTGCATGCAAATTCACCAACTTAATCGCTCAGTGAACAATTGAGTCGGTGCAGAGTCCCGACAGTAGTGACAGGAGAAGCAGCCTCCTGTCACTACTGTCAGGGTTTCTACCGGGTTTTCTTTAATGGCACATATTTTGCATATATTACACACACAAAATATCTGCCTTAAAAAAAGCCCCCCCCCCCAAAAACACACAGTGTCCCCTCCCGCCCTTCTCAAACCAAAAAAAAAAAAAAAATGGCAGGAGGAATGCCCACTCCACTCCTGCCATTGGGCCCGCCCACTCCCTCCTGCCATCGCGTCACATCTGGTCC
This sequence comes from Geotrypetes seraphini, assembly GCF_902459505.1. NCBI lineage: Eukaryota > Metazoa > Chordata > Amphibia > Gymnophiona > Dermophiidae > Geotrypetes > Geotrypetes seraphini. The sequence goes on along the minus strand of NC_047087.1, from coordinate 162,647,216 downwards.
CCCCTGCCTCCCTCCCATACTTTTAAGTCAGGAGCAGGAGGGGTGCTCAGTCCCTCCGCCAGCCACCATCAGCAATGCGAGCTTTAGGCCCCGCCCCGGTATATCACGAGTGTCCTCAGATGGGTCCCAAAGTGACAGGCTGGATCAGGAACTGGTTGAGTGGAAGGCAACAGAGGGTAGTAATCAATGGAGATCGCTCTGAGGAAAGGGATGTTACAAGTGGTGTGCCACAAGGTTCTGTCCTTGGGCCTGTTCTTTTTAACATTTTTATAAACGATATTGAACGGTTGTTGGGTAAGATTGCCTCTTTACGGATGATACCAAAATCTGCAATACAGTAGACATGCCGGATGGTGTGAACAACATGAAGAAAGATCTGCCGAAGGTTGCAGAATGGTCTGAAATTTGGCAGCTAAAATTTAATACTAAGAAATGCAAGGTCATGCATTTGCGCTGCAAAAACCCGAGGGAATGGTACAGTTTAGGGGATGAAGAACTTATGTGCACGACAGAAGAGTGGGACTTGGGTGATTATATGTGATGATCATAAGATGGCCAAATAGGTTGAAAAGGTGATGGTGAAAGCTAGAAGGATACTAGAGAGAGGTATGGCCAGTAGGAAAAAGGAGGTGTTGATGCCCCTGATTTTGGTGAGACCTATTTTAGAATATTGTGTACAATTCTGGAGACATCTTCAAAAAGATATAAAAAGGATGGAGTTGGTCCAGAGGAAGGCTACTAAAATGGTATATGGTCATCATAAGGCGCATGGAGACAGACTTAAAGATCTCAATCTGTATACTTTGGAGGAAAGGCGGGAGAGGGGAGATAATAATAGAGACGTTTAAATACCTATGTAATGTAAATGTGCATGAGTCGAGTCTCTTTCATTTGAAAGGAAACTTGGCAATGAGAAGGCATAGGATGAAGTTAAGAGGTGATAGGCTCCTGAGTAATCTAAGGAAATACTTTTTTACAGAAACGGTGGTAGATGCATGGAAGCGTCTCCCAGAAGAGGTGGTGGAGACAGAGACCGTGTCTGAATTCAAGAAGGCCTGGGATCTCTCAGAGAGAGAGAAAGAGATAATGGTTACTGTGGATAGGCAGACTAGATGGGCCATTTCGCCTTTATCTGCCATCATGTGTCTATGTTTCTCTGTTTCTATTCTACCACAAGGGATTGGGCTGTCAACTGCAGACCGCAGTCTGCTTTTTCTCTACACAGGCTAAGCTCATACTGCAATTGGTAAACTCCAAGCACCAAATATATTGAATATTAGCTGAAAACCACCAAGGAAAATAAAGAAAAAGGAGAACAGTATAGAAACATTCCTTCCGGCTCGCGTGTAAAAGGGAAAAACTGTAGATGGCAATAGAGCTCCTAGTGAAGTAAGAGTATCACAGAAAAAATCCAGAGTGGATTTCTGGAACTGCTTGTGTATATCCCGTCTGTCCAGAATGACACACCTATTGCAGTAGAAAAAGAGATTAGATTCTTACCTTGCAAATATATTTTCGAGTAGATAGGTGTGTCATTCTGGACGGACAGGTAATATTCCAGTGCCCATGAGCCGCACAAAAGGAATCCACTCTGGTTTATGATCCCTCCTATTTCACCAGAGGGCTCTGCTGCCCCCTTCAGTAATGCTCCAAAGCAGGCAATAGCCCCTTCTAGAAACACATGAGAAGGAGGCATATGGGGAAAACCCCAAAGAACAAGTCTGTTCTGCTCTATAACAAACATATTAAACAATGAACAACCAATGCAGCAAAACATTCATGCCAAACAAACATTAAAGGACCATAAATAGTACTTCAATGTGTCCTAGCAACAGACTATTTTTCATACTCTTAAGGACTGACTGGACTCTAACCGACAGGTTTGGATATGAACATTCTGATAGTAGGCAGGAATTAAATGATAGAACAGGGGTCCAAAATGACACCTATCTACTAGAAAAGATATTAGCAAGGTAAGAATCTAATCTCTTTTTCTAGTGCAATAGGCATGTCATTCTGGACAGACTGGATATACACAAACAGTCCCAGAAATCTAGGCAGCTCATAACACTGAGGACCCAAAAACAGAGCCCTCCCTTGCCACTACATCCACTCTGTAAAACTTGGAAAATGTATGTAGAGTAGATCAAGTTTCTGCCCTACAAATCTGCCCACAACAAAGCCCGCTTCTAGTGGCATGTACCCTTATAGAAACAATATATGCTGATGAAATAAGCAGGGCAGATCAGAAAGACTTTTTCAGACTCGTGTGAGGCAAAGTAAAAAGAAAAAGTATTTTTTTTTTTTTAAACAGAAAATAAAAGACAAAGGAAAATAAATGAAAGAACTGACAAAAAAGTCATAATCCGCGAGAGCAGGAAGGCAAGCAATAGAAAAAAATTCAACAGTGTTGAAAACGCGTCTGACTAGCTCCGCGGAAACTAGAAAACTGAGGGACTGCGTGCCTATGTCGGGCGGGAAGGCACTCGCGCATGAGCGGTGCGGGCTAATCGCGAACTTTCTAAACTTAAAGTTGCAATTAACTTTTCAAGTGTCCGTACCGGGGCTCCATTGGTGACGTCACCCATCAGTGAGAATATGCTGCCTGCTTGTCCTGGGATAAACAGGAAGTTGCATCAGAGAAGAAGTTTAGGACAGTCTCACGTGACTTGATGAAGGGCTCGGGCAGCTCAGAGACAAAAAAATAAAAATCATCAGCTAAGGTGGGAGGAAGAAGGAGGGAGATGCCAGGACCACTACATCGGGAGGGAGAGGGCTGCTGGATTGCACGAAGGGCGCTGAAGGGAAGTGGGGAGGGGAGAGAGTGGAACAGATTATGAAGGGACATGGGGAGAAGAGAGCACATACTGGATGGAAGAAGGGGATAAAGAAAAAAGGCACATGCTGGATTGGGGAGACAAATACCAGATCTGAGGGGAGGAAACGAGGAGTGAGATGCTAAAAACCACCTGGGGGAGGGAAAGAAAGATGGAAGGGAAGAAGACAGATACCAGACAGAGGGAGCAGAGGGAAGATGGGTGCCAGACCAATGGTGTGGGGACGGGGGGGATGTGGAAGGAGAAATGGAAGGGAGAGGCACAGTAACAGAGCAGATACCATATGGAAAAGGTAGAGAGAAGGCAGACAGTGGATAGAAAGAAGAAAATGACGAGATGAGGAACTTAGTCAAACAGAAAAAGTCTTTTCAACCAATGATAAAGTCTTTATTGAAAAAGTAATGGTCCCAACAAAAAACACCTTCCTCAGGGGACACTATTGAGAGATATATAACACATCATAAGGCATAAATCATATACATTTAAAATCATAAGGCATAAAGAATGTACATTGATAAAACAGCATTTAAAACATGAAATAAAAAGGCATAACCATGCAAACTATATTAAAATAAAATATATATGAGGCTGATGTCATGAGGCTGAAACTACTTAGATGAAACATGAATAAAACCAAGAAACAGAACCATATCTGAGAAAACAACAAACATGCTAAAACCATGAATAAAAAGTGTACAAGAAACATTAAAGTGAATCTAATAAGGGAGAAATAGATGAAACCCAAATAAAACAAAAAAAAAAGATAAAAACCAAATGGAGCCATGTGTAAGAATGAAAGTGCTATGTGCTTAAACGTGAATGGACAACGGGGAGATGATTAATTAACTAAAATCAGAAGAAGCACAATCCACAACAGAGTGAACTCTAAAAAATCTATGAGATGGAAGGACTATGCGAAAGCCAGACGAAGAGAGACTGTAGAAGATTCAACGGACCAAGCAAGTAACTACAGTACCTTGAGCTGAAAGATGCTGAAGGCTAAAAACGCTGAAACCAAAGAAAATAAACAAAGCAACATCAGGGAAATGTAGAACATGCCAAAACGCTCAAAACAGAGGAGTAAAAAATGAAAAGATAAGATAAAAATAAAACTAAAACCTTACTGTCGGTAATCAGGCAGCAGCGTGCAGACGCTATAAAAGCAGGAAAGCAGAAACCAGACAACAAAGATAGAAAAATATTTTATTTCTTTTTTGTTTTAGGACAGTGTATCGCAAACTGTGTGCCGTGGCACACCAGTGTGCCTCCTGAGATTTCAGGTGTGCCGCGGTACACTGGAGAAGAGGAGAAATGCCAGCGCCAGCTGACTGTCTACAGGACGTGCCTCTCGCAAAGAGAGGCACGTCCTGTAAGCAATCTCCTGACGCTAGCACCTCTTCTCTCTGTCGGCCCTTTTCTCCAACTCTTCTCTCGGCTCAAGGCCCGTTTGAAGGGCCTTTGCGCATGCGCTGACGTCGGCACGCTGATGTCACGCATTCATGTGACATCATCATGCCAACACCAGTGCATTTCCGGGTATCTCGAGCCAGGGACATTAGGTTTAATGTTCCCCGGCTTGAAAAAGTTTGCGAGACACTGCTTTAGGATAAAGTAGTATATTAGTTGAGTTAATAAACATTTATAGACAAAGCCCTGCCAGCTGAAGATCTCTTCCTCTAGTTCAGCAGCAACCTTGGAGTTGTCTTCGATTCTGACTTCTCATTTTCTACACACATCCAACAAACTGCCAAGGCCTGTCGCTTCTTTCTCTACAATATCACCAAAATTTGCCCCTTCCTCTCTGAGCACACTACCCGACCCTTGTCCACACACTCGTAACCTCATGCTTAAGATTACTGCAAGCTACTTCTAACTGGTCTCCCGCAGTGCTGCCTCTCTCCCATGCAATCTGTGCAAAACTCTGCTGCACGATTCATCTTCTACCAACCTCGCTACACTCATGTCACCCCTCTCTTTAAATCACTTTACTGGCTCCCTTATCCACCTTCGCATACAGTTCAAGCTCCTATTGTTGATCTACAAATATGTTCACTCTGCTGCTCCTCAATCTCTCTTCTCTTTTCTCTCCCCTTATACACCTCCCAGAGAACTCCATTCTTCAGATAAGCTGCTCTTAGCTGTACCCTTCTCTACTGCCAATTCAGACTTCATTCCTTTTATTTAGCTGCCCCCTATGCCTAGGATAAGTTACCTGAGCTTGTCCACCAAGCCCCTTCCCTTGTTTAAAAAGCAGACTGAAAACCCACCTTTTTGATATAGTCTTCAATCCATAACCCTAATCCCCACTGCCCACCAACCCAGCCAGAAAATTAACTGTTCCCTTTAACTGTATCCATGACATCCTGTTTTGTTTGTGTGTTTCACTGATGCTACCTCAGAAAGCTGAGAAACAGCATAATTTCAATGAATCCTCAGAGGCCAAGATAGAGGCAACATAGAGGCGACGTGCGTAACACCTGAATCCTTTACCAATTATTCCTCTCTTTGGGAAATGCCACATTCAAAGTGCAAGGATAGTGTCCAAGCTGATCCCATTGTGGTTAGGATATCTACCCAAGCATAGTGCTCAATTTTGGATTTTACCGCTGCCCCTACAACCTTCCGACGAATACCTAGAAGAATACCCAAGCTGTCTACACCCGGAGGAGAGGTTGAAATCTTTGAGCTGGAGGTATTGCTCTCCCCTTTAGGCACTGTTCCACCACCCCACCCTGCTGGGGTTGCGGTCCTGCCAGAGGAGCCCTGCATGGAAACAGTCAGGGGAAATCCTAGATCAAGGGACTGGGCTTGCGATGTTTCAAGCAAAGCAGGAAGATTTGAAAGCCAGCTTGAATGCTGGCCAGGGAACAGCAAGACCAGTGGTGATTACCCTCGAAGCAATTTGGGATGAACTCGAGAGACTGAACTCTTCTGTGTCCAGGTTTTCTCTACAATTTGCTAATCTTTTAAGTACTATCGACTATCTTGCAAAGTCGCTCAAAACTACTAAGGAAGAATTTGTTAAGGAAATGAAACGCTTTTTGTTTTTGTTATTTATAGAATTGTTCATTTATTACAACAAATAAAAGCTATAAGCAATTACCGTATTTTCACATAGATAACGCGCACCCGTGTAAAACGCGCACACGGGTATAGCGCGCATAAAACACACATTTATGTTCAGAAATTTTTATATACCGCGCACACCCATATACAGCGCATGCTGCCCGACTCTCCCGTCGCCGCCTGACTCTCCTTTCGCCCGCCCCGACTCTCCTCTGGCCACCCCGACTCTCCTTTCGCCCGCCCGACTCTCCTCTCCCCCTTGAAGTCCTGTCCCCACCCTGAAAGCCTGATGCCCCCCCCCCGACGTCCGATTCACCCCCCCCCCAGGACCGCTCACACCCCCACCCCGAAGGACCGCTCGCAGGCACCCGCACCCCCACCCCGAAGGACCGCTCGCAGGCACTCCCACCCGCACCCCCACCCTGAAGGACCGCTCGCACCCCCACAGCCTCCCGACCCCCCATCATGTAGAAGCTCCTACCGGTGTCCTGCTGCTTCCTCTTAGCGGTCCCGACTCCCCGACACGATCGAGGCAAGAGGGAGCTCAAGCCCTCTTGCCCCAGCCAACCGCAGCACCCCTGACACGATCGGGGCAAGAGGGAGCTCAAGCCCTCTTGCCCCAGCCAACCGCGGCACCCCCAACACGATCGGGGCAAGAGGGAGCTCAAGCCCTCTTGCCCCCCCGACTCCCCGACACGATCGGGGCAAAAGGGAGCCCAAGCCCTCTTGCCCCGCCGACTCCCCAACTCCCCGACAATATCGGGCCAGGAGGGAGCCCAAGTCCTCCTGGCTCTTGCCAACCCCCCCCCCCCCCCGCTAGTTGTTCGGGCCAGGAGGGAGCCCAAACCCTCCTGGCCACGGCGACCCCCTACCCCCACCCCGCACTACATTACGGGCAGGAGGGATCCCAGGCCCTCCTGCCCTCGACGCAAACCCCCCTCCCCCCAACGACCGCCCCCCCCAAGAACCTCCGACCGCCCCCCCAGCCGACCCGCGACCCCCACGACACCCCCACCCCCCTTCCCCGTACCTTTGTATAGTTGGCCGGACAGACGGGAGCCAAACCCGCCTGTCCAGCAGGCAGCCAACGACGGAATGAGGCCGGATTGGCCCATCCGTCCCAAAGCTCCGCCTACTGGTGGGGCCTAAGGCGCCTGGGCCAATCAGAATAGGCCCGGGAGCCTTAGGTCCCTCCTGGGGGCGGGGCCTTGGGCACATGGTCGGGTTGAGCCCTTGTGCCTCAGGCCCCGCCCCCAGGTGGGACCTAAGGCTCCCGGGCCTATTCTGATTGGCCCAGGCACCTTAGGCCCCACCAGTAGGTGGAGCTTTGGGACGGATGGGCGAATCCACCCTCATTCCGTCGTTGGCTGCCTGCCGGACAGGCGGGTTTGGCTCCCGTCTGTCCGGCCAACTATACAAAGGTACGGGGAAGGGGGGTGGGGGTGTCATGGGGGTCGGCCAGGGGGGTCGCGGGTCGGCTGGGGGGGCGGTCGGAGGTTCTTGGGGGGGGCGGTCGTTGGGGGGGGGGGGGTTTGCGTCGAGGGCAGGAGGGCCTGGGATCCCTCCTGCCCGTAATGGAGTACGGGGTGGGGGTAAGGGTGTCACCGTGGCCAGGAGGGTTTGGGCTCCCTCCTGGCCCGAACAACTAGCGGGGGGGGGGGGGGGTCGCCAGGGCCAGGAGGACTTGAGCTCCCTCCTGGCCCGATATTGTCAGGGAGTTGGGGAGTCGGCGGGGAAAGAGGGCTTGGGCTCCCTTTTGCCCCGATCGTGTCGGGGAGTCAGGGGGGGCAAGAGGGCTTGAGCTCCCTCTTGCCCCGATCGTGTCGGGGGTGCCGCGGTTGGCTGGGGCAAGAGGGCTTGAGCTCCCTCTTTCCCCGATCGTGTCGGGACCGCCAAGAGGAAGCAGCAGGACACCGGTAGGAGCTTCTACATGATGGGGGGGGGGGGTCGGGAAGCTGTGGAGGTGCGAGCGGTCCTTCAGGGTGGGGGTGTGGGTGCGGGTGGGAGTGCGTGCGAGCGGTCCTTCGGGGTGGGGGTGCGGATGAGCGGTCCTTCGGGGTGGGGGTGCGAGCGGTCCTGCGGGGGGGGGGGGTGTGAATCAGACGTGGGGGGAACTATGTAAAAAAATTTTTGTACAACGCGCTCATGCGTATAACGCGCAAGGGTGTGCGCGGTACGTAAAAACCACGTATAATGCGCGCATTATATGCGAGAAATTACGGTACTCAAAGTTTAAAAAAAAAAGAGAAATCATACAACTTAAATTATGTAGCCCACATCATTGGGGCTGCTGTTACCCAATGGAGAAATCACATAAGTAAAAAAAATAATCCAGTGGTTTGAAAAAATGTGATATTAGAAGAGATATTAGAAATCACATAAGTAATAAAAATAATCCAGAGATTTAAAAAGAGGTGATATTAGAAGATAAAGAAAGGATAATTACCTGCCTGTCGATATGTGTTTATATATATCGACAGGCAGGTAATTATCCTTTCTTTCTCTTCTAATATCACCTCTTTTCAAACCTCTGGATTAGTCCAAGGTAAATTATCATATTTAGGGTTATCTTGTAAAAATATCTCCAACTGAGATGGATCAACAAAAATGTATTTATTGTTCTCATATGTCACCAAACATTTGCAGGGAAATTTAAGGAAAAATAAAGCTACAGCCAGGACACGAGTCTTGAGCTGTAGGAACTGTTGTTTGGAGACATCTGGGAACACATTTATATTTTGCCCACAGAGCAAGGCCTGTTTATTTAGGAAATAAAGTTTAAGAACAGCTTACTTCTTCAGCTCAGTTTTGAAGATGATCAGCAGTGTTGCTCGTTTAGCAATATAATCTTTTGATGACTCCAAAAATTGTGACATATTCAAGTTGTCTGGAGATACAAGCTGATCTATTCCTCCCTCTTCTGATACAACCTTGGAGCGCCTGGGGATGTAATACAAATTATCTGGGAGAAATCCTTCTGCCAGAGTATAGTGAAGAATATCTTTTAAATACATCCTCAGAAGCTCCATTGGAGACATATAATGAGATAAAGGAAAATTTAAAAAACAACGATTCCTTGATCTATTAGCATTTTCCATTTTTTCCAACTGTAGATGTATTAAAGAATTATCTTTCGGACTGGATGTAACACAGGATTGATTCACAGATACAGATGTTTATACCTTATCAACTCTTCTCCATTAAATCTAACTGAGTTTCCTGTTCAGTCACCTTCTTTGTAATTTCAATGGAAAATTGGCGAAGCTGATCAACCATGTTCTGTAGTGAGCTCTCTATTCTGTTTACCACTGCCCAAACTTCTTGTAATGTAATAAACTTCTCTCCCCCATCTAAGAAAGTTAACCAAAATGAAGGTATTTGAACAGGAGTTAACACTGTAATAGGTTTCCCTGGTGACATTGAGGCTGAGTCCAAATCAGTTAATTTAGGTGAAGCTAGTTCCACTTCAACTTTGGGTGTAGAACCAGTTTTCTCCTGCAGACTTAAGGCAGATTGAGGTGGAGGCAAAGGTTCGCCAGAGGAGAGCGAGGCAGAATGGGACTGAAAATCAGTCTTACCTTCCAAAAATGTTGCCGAAGTAGGATATAGGTGGCGATCCATCAGTCCCATAACCAGCCTTCCTTTTTCCCATTTTTTCCCCCTCGTTCCGTCTCATTGCTCCTTGTGGCTCCAAAAAGGCCTCAAAACTCACAGGTCTTTTAAAGTTGGGAGAGAGGACCTCCCCTCCCGATTCCGATAGCCGTCAGAGGGTGACCACAGGGACACCTGCCTGCAGATTTTTTCCTCCTTACGGGTAGTGCAGCAGCCCTCTCACTCAGCAGCTCACAGGCCTTTTAAAGTCAGGAGAGAGGACCTCCACTCCCAATTCTGACAGCCATCGGATGGTAACCGCAGGGATGCCTGCCTGCAGATTTTTTTTCCTCCTTGCGGGTAGTTCAGCAGCCCTCTCACTCAGCGGCTCACAGGTCTTTTAAAGTTGTGAGAGAGAACCTCCCCTCCCAATTCCGACAGCCATCGGATGGTAACCACAGGAATGCCTGCCTGCAGATTTTTTTCCTCCTTGCAGGTAGTTCAGCAGCCCTCTCACTCAGCGGCTCACAGGTCTTTTAAAGTCGGGAGAGAAGACCTCCTCTCCCAATTCTGATAGCTGTCAGATGGTGACCGCAGGGATGCCTGCCTGCAGATTTTTTCCTCCTTGCGAGTAGTGCCCACCCACTAAGGAGACCCAGACTAAGGAGAATACAGATCCCATTCTCCTACCCACCACTCAAGGGCATTCAACCCAAGAAGATGTATGACGGCTTCCTAGCAACGCAGGCGGCGAAGCTAGACCCCTCCATTTCTATTCTGTTGACAACCACATGTGACTTTAAATCTTTTCAAAAAGAAATTAAAACTCTGTTATTCAAAGAAACTATCTTGTCCACTTATCCCCCCTCCTCCATAACATCTCCCTCCCTGCATAATCCACCATATAACCAACCCTAATCTACTCCCTCCCTACAAGTTTCCTCAAATGCCCCCCCTTCCTTAAATTTATCCTCTTAGCCTCCACTCCCTTAAATTTACCCTCTTAGCCTCCACTATGTATCTAACCCTATCTCTTATCCTAGCCTCTCTATATATCTTTCCTTAAAATTTTTAACTTCCTGGAAATGTCCAGCCATCTTCAATTGTAATCCACTTAGAACTGCAAGGTACAGGCGGTACAGGGGTGCCCAATAGGTCGATCGCGATCGACCGGTAGCTCGCCAAGGCAAAGTGAGTCGATCATCCAGGACTCCCTTTGCCTTGGCGATCTATCGGGCCGATCAATCTTCCTCTCCCCGACGTCAATTCTGCCATCGGAGAGGAAGTTCTGGCCAGCCAATCGCTGCCTGGCTGGGCGGAACTTCCTCTCCGACGGCAGAATTGACATCGGGGAGAGGAAGATTGATCGGCCCGAAGCAGAGAGAGCATGGGGCGGCGGCGGCTTTGGGGCCTGTTATCCATTGGTGGCATTTGGGTCCTGTTCCCCGATGGCAGTGGCAGTGGCTTGGGGAAGGGCAGGGAGAAAGAAAGAAAGAAAGAGGCGCAGGCAGGGAAACAGAAGGAAAGAAGAGAAACAGGAAAAAAAGAAAGGGGGCATGAAGAGAGAAAGAAAGAAAGGGCAGGGAGAGAGGAAGAAAAAGTTGGGGGAGGGAATGAGGTTTGGAGGAGAGGAAGCATACAGGCTGAAATAAAGATTGGATGCACAGTCAGAAGAAGAAAGTGCAACTAGAGACTCATGAAATCACCAGACAAGGTAGGAAAAATGATTTTATTTTAAATTTAGTGATCAAAATGTGTCTGAATTTATATCTGCTGTCTATATTTTACAATATGGTCCCCTTTTACTAGTGGTTTTTAGCGCAGGGAGCCTATGAGCGTCAAGAGCAGCGCTGGGCATTCAGCGCAGCTCCCTGCGCTAAAAAATGCTATTGTGGTTTAGTAAAAAGGGAGGGGGTGGGTATTTGTCTATTTTTGTATGGTTGTTACTGAGGTGACAGTGCTAGAGTCATCTGTTTTGACCTCTTTGCAAAAACCCCGGAATAGGAATGATAATTAACAATTCTATGCGTACAGTGTGCGTTGTGTTTTTAAAAATTTTTATTGTTGATAGATCATTTTGACTTGGTCATTTTAAAAGTAGCTCGCGAGTCAAAAAAGTGTGGGCACCCCTGCTCTAATGTAATGTAATGTAATGTAGTGCAGCAGCCCTCTAAACAAGTTAAAGAAAGTGTAGTAGAGGTTCAAGCAGTAACTAATAATTTAGTTAAAGAAAGAATGGTCTTGACTAGGAACAACTAGAAAATTACAACCGAAGATTAAATATTCGATTTTTGAATTTTCCTAAATCTTGTGGTGTAGCTCCTATGGATATTCTGAAAAAATATCTGATAGAAATATTAAAAATTTCCCCAGAGCATATACCTCCAATAAACTGTATATGTTATTTGCCTATTAAAAAAGCCATGGGAACTATGCCAGAGATACAGCAGAAAGAAGATACATATTTAAATATCACCAAACTGTTGGAATCCATACTTTCGGAAAACATAGAAAGGGCTACTTTATTGATATCTTTCGTATTTGAACAAGACTTGAATGCAGTCATGAAATTATTTTTTCGTAATTCTCAATCCTTGTTCCATGATAAAAAAAAGTGTGGTTGTTCCCCGATATTACTAACTACACAGGTGCGGAGGAAATTATTCCTTGCTATGCAAAATGAAACACTAAGGGCTCCTTTTACTAAGGTGCTCTAGGGCTTTAACGCATGGAATAGCGCGCGCTATATTGCAACGCGTGCTAGACCTTAATGCCAGCATTGAGCTAGTGTTAGTTCTAGAAGCAAAGCACACGGTGTAGTGCGCAGTAATTCCCTGCGTGCACTAAAAACACTAGCGCACCTTAGTAAAAGGAGCCCTAACTCTTGGAGCAACTATTTTACTTGTTTATCCATGTAAATGTTTAGTAAAGTCTCTGGGAGTTAAATATGTTTTCTTCACACCAGATCAATTACGATCTTTTTTGGATTTGAAGACCCTGGCAATGGGAAAAGATCAGAGAACAGTAGTTGAAGATTAAGGAATTTGCTGTTAAGCCTACACTTCTCCCTCTGTATTCACAATGATAGGGGATTAACAGACCCGCGAACACAGAAAACCAGTGAATAACTTTTTCATATGTTATCCGTGGTTTTCTATTAAAAACCCTCTTGAATATGGTGAAACCACGATTTTCTCTGTAAACGCTGGGAATCAGCTATTTTCTCTGTGCACGCTGGGAATCGGTGCTTGGAAAAAAACACGCCAAAATTTATCTCTGCAACCATGGCTGACGTAATTAGGGGGGAAGGAGCCAGAAATAAAAAAACTCACGAATAATCAAAATCATGAGTGCAGAAACCACAAATACGGAGGGAGAAGTATATTTTTTGTTAATTTTGTTTGCATTTTTGAGTCTCCTCTAACTATTATATCCTCTCCTCACAAGTGGTGGTCTGAGGAAGATGTTTTAATTTTTCTTTATGATGTTTAGCAATAAGGCTGAATTTTCTAGCTTATATTTTCTAATTGTTTTTTCTTGTACAAGAGGATTCTTGTGTGTAATATCTGAAATTAAATAAATAAAAATAAAATAAAATTAAAAAAAACTATGCATCTCGGTTTCAATGCCGGTTCCCAGAGCATCTTTAGACACTTTATCAGCATTTGACATGTGTTAAGCTTAGAGATTTAAGATACCTCCAGATTGTCATGGTCCCAGTCCCAACTTTCCCTCTTTTTAAAACTGTAGATTAAGTTTGCTTTTGGTATTTGTGCCTGAACACTTTGAATTTGCTTTGACTTTTGTTCACAGATTTCACTGAAATTATGATGTTTCTCGGCTTTCTGAGGTAGTGTCAGCAAAACAGGGCTCTTGTCAAATCTGGGTCTATTCCTACTGTTACTTCACTAAGCTAAGTGGTTTTTGTAATTGGTTATTTGTTGAAGTACACATTTATGAAGATCTTTAAAAAATATTGTTTGTCTGTTAACCACTGATACAACAAAATATTTTTACTGCATGTGCCCTGTGAACTGGCATTCTATAAGCACTTGATATAAAGCTTATGCAATAAAGCATTTGTGATACAGCATTTATGTGGGGTTGCTATTAAAGTAAAGATGGATGCAGGGCAGAAAGTGAAGATTATGAGAAAAACAGTCAATGAATAAGAAGGCCCTGGAAATAGTTAAGAATACAGAAGGAAATGCAACCAGAGACTGGGAAAGGATGATTACAAAAATAAAATCACCAAACATCAAAGATAGGGAAAATGATTTTATTTTCAAATTAGTGATCAAAATGTGTCAGTTTTGAGAATTTATATCTGTTTTCTATATTTTGCACTATATTTGTCTATTTTTTTATAACTGTTACTGAGGTGAATTACATATTTTAAAATCATCTGCCTTGACCTACTGAAAAAAACAGAATGTAAATGATAATTCATCATTTTCGCTGCATACACAGTGCTTTGTATAGTTTAATTTTGTGGTTACCATTATGTATTGTTAATAAGATTATATTGTGTGTATATGAAAAATAAATGGAAGAAATCACATTACAATTAGTACTATTATAGGGGTGGGGTCTAAGGCAGAGCTTGAGCAGGGGTATTCAATAGAGAATGACACAGGGAAAAAAATTGTCCTCATTTCCGCCCCGTGAGCTCAGTCCCCATCCCCACTAGACACAGTCCCTCCTCCCTTCCCCTCACCTTCACTGACGATTTTTATTTTTTTGTCTCCAAGCTGCCTGAGCTTTTTTCTTTTAAATATTTTTTTTATTAGCAAAATACAATGCAACACAAATCACAAGAGCAGTGCTGAAAACAACTCCACAAGAAAACATTGGAGAATACCAATTACATCAAGATCATATAGTCAGAAACTGAAACATTCAAACAGTCAGAAATTGAAAAATATGAAAGAAGAACCAACCCAGTGGATCTGATAGAGCACAATAAAAAGAAAAGAAGAAATACAATAGCAGAATCACGTTCCCTTAAGCTAGGTTTTTGTTTAAGCACCAATCCCACTACATAAACAAACCATAGAAAAAGAAATAAATTCCCCCATTCCCTCCCCTCTCATATCCTCATCCTCAAATACATGTAGAGAAAAAGACAAAAAGCTTGCAAGCCACAACAGAACGGGCCAGATCCCAGGATACCTACCAGCTAGCGCAGCACTAACAGGAATCCATAGGAAAAGAACTCCAAAGCGAGCGGTAGGCGCTAGAAGCAAGGCTTGACAAACCATGCAGCCACTGTGCTTTTCTTCAAGGCATGTGAGGCTGCCCTAAACTTCTCCTCTGATGTAACTTCCTGTTTCTGGTTGCGTCAGAGGAGAAATATTAAGCAGCAGTGCGTGACTTGTTTAAAGGCTTGGGCAGCACCTCGGAGACAAGAAAAATGAAACGCCAGCAAAAGTGAGGGAGAGGGAGATGTCCGAATGGTGGTGATCCGCGCAATCGGTGACCGTACACGTTCCTTCACTTGATTGCGGAGACAAGGCCATTCACTGCTCCACGGGGCGGTGAATGGACTTGTCCCCGTACCCTCAGCAATCACTTTTTTCTTCCTGTTACAGCGGGTTACCGCGGGTAACAGCCACCATGTCATTCTCTAGTACTCAGTTGATATTCGTAGACTTAAGGGGTACTTGGCTTGAAGAAGTTGAGAAACATTGCACAATAGGAGGGGAGAACTAAGGTTGCAAATCCCTACGAAGCAGGAATAAAGAAATAAGGAAATGAGGGGAAGATCTGTTCCTTAATAATTCACAGAATACAATAACTACAGAGCAGAGGAATGTGGTCTAGTGGTGTGTTTACTTTCAAGAAAATTGCAACTTGGAAAGTTCATAAAAAGCACAGTTACTTACCGTAACAGGTGTTATCCAGGGACAGCAGGCAGATATTCTCTACATGTGGGTGACATCATCCAGAGCCCCGTCGTGGACAGCTTTTCAAGCAAACTTGATTGAAGATCTCAAAGTTTGCTAGTGCTGCCCACGCATGCGTGCCTTCCTGCTCCATTAGAGGGCGCATCCCCTCCTCGTGGTCTTAAGTTCAGATAGCTAGCAAAGAAGCCAACCTCGGGGAGGTGGGAGGGTTGCGAGAATATCTGCCTGCTGTCCCTGGATAATACCTGTTACGGTAAGTAACTGTGCTTTATCCCAGGACAAGCAGGCAGCATATTCTCTACATGTGGGTGACCTCCAAGCTAACCAAAAGGGGATGGAGGGAAAATTGGCAAGTTCTGAAAACAGATTACGCAAGACCAAACTGGCCGTCGCGCCTGGAAAAAGCATTCAAACAGTAGTGAGAGGTGAAGGTATGAACCGAAGACCAAGTGGCAGCCTTGCAGATCTCAATAGGCGTGGATCTGAGGAAAGCGACAGACGCCGCCATCGCTCGGACTTTATGCTCCGTGACCCGACCTTGCAGCGAGAGACCAGCCTGAGCGTAGCAGAAGGAAACACAAGCAGCCAACCAGTTGGATAAGGTGCGCTTGGAAACAGGGCGGCCCAACTGATTAGGATCAAAAGAGATGAAAAGTTGAGGAGCCGTCCGATGAGACTCGGTGCGTTGCAGGTAAAAGGCTAACGCCCTCTTACAGTCAAGCGTGTGAAGCGCCACCTCACCAGTATGGGAGTGGGGCTTCGGAAAAAACACAGGAAGAACAATGGACTGGTTGAGGTGGAAATCTGAAACCACCTTAGGCAAGAACTTAGGATGAGTGCGAAGGACCACCTTGTCATAATGAAAAACAGTAAAAGGCGGATCCGCAACCAGAGCTCGCAGCTCACTGACTCTGCAAGCAGACGTGAGAGCAACTATAAGAGCACCACCTTCTAAGTGAGAAACTTCAGAGGAGTCTTATCAATGGGTTCAAACGAATGTTTCATCAATTGAGCTAGAACCACATTAAGATCCCAAACCACCGGAAGGGGCTTGAGTGGAGGATGAACATTGAAAAGGCCCTTCATAAAGCGGGAAACCACCAGATGGACAGAGAGCGGTTTCCCATCAAGCGGCTGATGAAAGGCAGCAATCGCACTGAGGTGGACTTGAATAGGTGTCGATTTGAGGCCAGACCGAGATAAGTGAAACAGATAATCCAGCATAGAAGACAAGGAGGCTGAAGGTGGATCCATGCGGTGTTGAACACACCACGCCGCAAATCTTGTCCATTTCTGAGAATAGCATTGGCGGGTGGAGCCCTTCCTAGAGGCCTCAAGAACATCCCTCACCGACTGGGAGAAACCTAAGGAGGGAGGCACGTGGAGAGGAACCAAGCTGTTAAGCGTAGAGACTGCAGATTGGGATGCAACAGTGAACCCCGACTCTGAGACAGCAGAGAAGGAAACACAGGTAGTAGCAGAGGCTCCCTGACACTGAGCTGGAGGAGCAGGGAGAACCACGGCTACCCGGGCCACCGAGGCGCAATCAAGATCATGGTGGCGCGGACCGATTGAGATGCACCAGCGTCCTGAGAATCAGAGGAAAGGGAGGGAACGCATAGAGGAACCCGTCCGTCCAATCTAGCAGGAAAGCATCTGCCTCTAGACGATCCGGGGAGTAAATCCTCGAGCAGAAACGAGGCAACTTGTGATTTAGGGGCGAAGCGAACAGATCTATCTGCGGAGTTCCCCACCGAACAAACACCTTTCGCAGAGTTCGAGAATGGAGGGACCATTCGTGCGGCTGAAGAAGGCGGCTCAACTTGTCCGCCAGACAATTCTGCTCGCCCTAGATATACACCGCCCGAAGGAAGATGTTGTGGCTCAACGCCCACTGCCAAAGACGAAGGGTTTCTCTGCAAAGTGACAGGGAACCCGTACCTCCTTGTTTGTTCACATAATACATCACCACCTGGTTGTCCGTACGCACCAGGACAACAGAATACTGCAGCAAATGACGAAAAGCCACCACGGCGTTGTAAATGGCCCGGAGCTCCAGCAGGTTGATGTGGCAGCGGCGGTCCGCACTCGACCAAAGACCCTGGGTCTGAATGCCGTCGAGGTGCGCCCCCCCAAGCGTACACCGAGGAATCCGTCGTCAGAACCTTCTGATGCGGGGGTACGAGAAAGAGCAAACCTCTGGATAGATTGGCAGAGCTGGCCCACCAACGGAGCGAGCGTCTCAAGGAGGGAGTCACTGCAATGTGCTGAGAAGCGGGATCCCGATCCTGCCGCCACTGAGACGCCACTGAGGAACCTGAAGATGCAACCGGGCAAATGGCGTGACGTGAACGGTGTCTCAGGAGAATCATCATCTGCTGGGCCGAGACCAAATCCCGCTGAGACACCAGCAGACTCAGCCGCAGGAGGACAGCCCGTCGAGGTGGGGGCAGAAACAACCGGAGGCGAACTGTGTCGAGCACAGCCCCGATAAACTGCAGGGACTGAGAGGGGCACAACTGAGACTTTGGGAAATTGATCTCGAACCCCAGCCGCTAAAGGAAGATAATAGTCTGACAGGTCACTGAAATAACCCCCTCCCTCAATGGGGCTTTGATAAGCCAATCGTCGAGGCAGGGCCGCCGCGACCACCACGAGGCAATCGTGAAGACCCGTGGAGACGAAGCAAGTCCAAATGGGAGGACTCGATACTGCAAGTGGCGGCTTCCCACTTGAAAGCGAAGAAACCGCCGAGAAGCCAGATGTATCGGGATGTGAGTGAAGGCTTCCTTCAGGTCCAGGAACACAACCAGTCCCCCTCGTCCATCAAGGGATACAAAATGGGAAGCGAAAGCATGCGGAACTTCTCCCGAACCAGGAACTTGTTCAGGTTCCGCAGATCCAGAATGGGACGAAGGTCCCCGGTCTTTTTGGGTACCAGGAAGTACCGAGAATAAACTCTGGAGCCCCGTTGGCAAGGGGGAACCTCTTCCACAGCCCGCAGGCAAAGGAGGGCCCGCGCTTCCAAAAGAAGTAGAGGAAGTTGAGCCCTGTCGGAAAGAGACTCTCCAGAAGGTATGTCTGGAGGCAAAGCCCATAAGTTGAGGGAGTACCCCTCCCAAATGACGGAGAGAACCCAAGTCTGCAGTGATCTCCGCCCAACGCTGATAAAAGATGCGGAGACGTCCCCCGATGGGTAAGGGGGGAACCCCCAAGGCAGAAGGGGCCAGCCCCCTCCTGCCGGGCCAGTCAAAAGGACGGCTGCGTCTTAGGCGCCAGCAGGGGTCTGAGGCTTAGAAGGAGCCCTCTGCTGCTGAGGACGCCGAGGCGGAGGGTGAGAAAATGCCGGCGTGGACTTCTGCGGATACCGCCGGGGAGGCAGCCGGTAGGTCTTGGGTGGAGCGGGTTTCGCCTTAGCCTGGACCAAGGAAGCAAAGGAGCGTTCATGTTCGGAGAGGCGCTTCGTGGCCGCCTCGATGAAATCATCGAACAGCTCATTCCCCAAGCACGGAAGATTGGCCAACCGGTCTTGCAGGTTGGGATCCATGTCGACAATGCGGAGCCACACCAGACGACGCATGGCCACCGCGAAGGCCGAGACTCTAGACGATAGCTCAAACGCATCATAGGAGGCTTGGAACATATACAGCCGAAGCTGCGACAGTGTATCTACAAGAAGGCGAAACTCCGCACGGCGCGCAGAAGGCAAGGCGTCCTCGAAAGATGGCAGGGTCTTAATGCACCACTTGAGATAAGCGGCATAGACCTTGGACGGGTGAGACTTTTTAAGGGTAAACTCCACGATCAAGGACTGGTGAGAAAGCTGCGCCTTCTCAAACACTTTGCAAGGTACCGTCCGGTATCGAGACTCCATCTTGGAGGGAATAGGCGGAATAGCGTAGGGAGTCTCCAGATTACGAAAGAACATCTGCTACAACACCGGGTTCAGGGGCAGCCGCAAGGATTCCCTAGGGGAATAGGGAAGCTCCATCTCCTCTAAATACTTCTTGGTATACTTGGAATCCGACTGGAGGTCTAGGTGCAAGGCCTTTCCCATATCCTGAACAAATCGGGAGAAGGAAGAGGGCCTGTAAGAGCGATCCCCAGGCTTACGCCTCGAAGTCCCCGGAGGGGAGGACCTCGGGACATGGCCCACCGAGGTCCGATGACAGCGCCCCGGGAAACCGCGGCCCGAAGACAAGCCTTGAGAAAAGGAATCCGGGTCCTCCGAGGTTGGCTCCTCCCGGATCGGGGTATCCACCTGGACCGGCGACCTCAAAAGACTTGGGTTGGACAGAGAGAGGGCCGAGGCCTTGATGGAGCCGGTAGTGCGAGGACCCGGGGACCTGCCCCTCTTTGAGGCCGGCTCGAGGGAGAAACATGCCCCGATGGAAGAAGCGAGGAATCAGACGAGGACAGCCTCCGAGAATGTCTTGCCTCGAGAAAGAAGTAGGGAGATTGTGGATGCCTTTCAAGAGGCTCTGCTCAGACAAATGGTGACGGAACCCACAAGGGAAAAAGCGATATTGGATCTGGTCCTCACAAATGGAGAGAGTATCTCTAATGTTCGAGTGGGTGCTCACCTGGGTAGTAGCGATCATCAAACGGTTTGGTTTGATATAACGGCTAAAGTGGAGAGCGGCCTCACGATACTTGAAGTCCTAGATTTCAAACGTACGGACTTTAATGCAATGGGAAAGTACCTGAAGAAAGAGCTGTTAGGATGGGAGGACATAAGAGAAGTGGAAAGACAGTGGTCTAAGCTGAAAGGAGCGATAAAAATGGCTACGGACCTTTATGTGAAGAAAATCAATAAAAACAAGAGAAAAAGGAAGCCGATATGGTTCTCCCACCTAGTGGCTGAGAAAATAAAGGCGAAAGAGTTGGCGTTCATGAAATATAAAAAAACCCAAGAAGAGGAGAGCAGTAAGGACTACAGGGTGAAACTGAAAGAAGCCAAGAGAGAGATACGTTTGGCGAAGGCACAGGCGGAAGAACAAATGGCTAAAAATGTAAAAAAGGGAGATAAAAATTTTTTCAGATATATTAGTGAAAGGAGGAAGATAAAAAATGGAATTGCTAGGCTAAAAGATGCTGGGAACAAATATGTGGAGAGTGATGAGGAGAAAGCAAATGTGCTAAACAAATACTTCTGTTCTGTGTTCACAGAAGAAAATCCTGGAGAAGGATCGAGATTGTCTGGCAAAGTTACACGAGAAAATGGAGTAGATTCTGTGCCGTTCACGGAGGAGGGTGTTTATGAACAACTTGAAAAACTGAAGGTGGACAAAGCGATGGGATCAGACGGGATCCATCCCAGGATACTAAGGGAGCTCAGAGAGGTTCTGGCGAGTCCTATTAAAGACTTGTTCAACAAATCTCTGGAGACGGGAGTGATTCCTGGGGATTGAAGGAGAGCGGATGTGGTCCCTATTCATAAAAGTGGTCACAGGGATGAAGCAGGAAACTACAGGCCGGTGAGCCTCACTTGTTGTTGGAAAAATAATGGAAGTGTTGCTGAAAGAAAGGATAGTGTATTTCCTTGAATCTAATGGGTTACAGGATCCAAGGCAACATGGCTTTACAAAAGGTAAATCGTGCCAAACGAACCTGATTGAATTTTTTGATTGGGTGACCAGAGAGCTGGATCGAGGACATATGCTAGATGTAATTTACTTGGATTTCAGCAAAGCCTTTGATACAGTTCCTCATAGGAGGCTGTTGAACAAACTTGAAGGGCTGAAGTTAGGACCCAAAGTGGTGAACTGGGTCAGAAACTGGCTGTCGGACAGACGCCAGAGGGTGGTGGTTAATGGAAGTCGCTCGAAGGAAGGAAAGGTGACTAGTGGAGTCCCTCAGGGTTCGGTGCTGGGGCCAATCCTGTTCAATATGTATGTAAGTGACATTGCTGAAGGGTTAGAAGGAAAAGTGTGCCTTTTTGCAGATGATACCAAGATTTGTAACAGAGTAGACACCGAAGAGGGAGTGGAAAATATGAAAAAGGATCTGCAAAAGTTAGAGGAATGGTCTAATGCCTGGCAACTAAAATTCAATGCAAAGAAATGCAAAGTAATGCATTTGTGGATTAATAATAGGAAGGAACCGTATATGCTGGGAGGAGAGAAGCTGATATGCACGGACGGGGAGAGGGACCTTGGGGTGATAGTGTCCAAAGATCTAAAGGCGAAAAAACAGTGTGACAAGGCAGTGGCTGCTGCCAGAAGGATTCTGGGCTGTATAAAGAGAGGCGTAGTCAGTAGAAGGAAGAAGGTGTTGATGCCCCTGTACAGGTCATTGGTGAGGCCCCACTTGGAGTATTGTGTTCAGTTTTGGAGACCGTATCTGGTGAAAGACGTAAGAAGACTTGAGGCGGTCCAGAGGAGGGCGACGAAAATGATAGGAGGCTTGCGCCAGAAGACGTATGAGGAGAGACTGGAAGCCCTGAATATGTATACCCTAGAGGAAAGGAGAGACAGGGGAGATATGATTCAGACGTTCAAATACTTGAAGGGTATTAACGTAGAACAAAATCTTTTCCAGAGAAAGGAAAATGGTAAAACCAGAGGACATAATTTGAGGTTGAGGGGTGGTAGATTCAGGGGCAATGTTAGGAAATTCTACTTTATGGAGAGGGTGGTGGATGCCTGGAATGCGCTCCCGAGAGAGGTGGTGGAGAGTAAAACTGTGACTGAGTTCAAAGAAGCGTGGGATGAACACAGAAGATTTAGAATCAGAAAATAATATTAAAGATTGAACTAGGCCAATTACTGGGCAGACTTGTACGGTCTGTGTTTGTGCATGGCCGTTTGGAGGAGGATGGGCAGGGGAGGGCTTCAATGGCTGGGAGGGTGTAGATGGGCTGGAGTAAGTCTTAACAGAGATTTCGGCAGTTGGAACCTAAGCATAGTACCGGGTAAAGCTTTGGATTCTCGCCCAGAAATAGCTAAGAAGAAGAAAAAAAAAAAATTTTAAATTGAATCAGGTTGGGCAGACTGGATGGACCATTCGGGTCTTTATCTGCCGTCATCTACTATGTTACTATGTTACTATGAGAAACCTCAACGCGACGCTCAGGCTGGTCCACAACTTACGAGGTCGAGGCCGGAGCAAGCTGAGCCAACGCCAAGGAGATGATAGCCTTCAGTACCTCCTCGAATATCGGTACCGTGACCATATTTGGCCTGGCAGGTGCAGCAGTGCATTTCACCAAGGGCGACCTCAAGGATGAGTATTCCCGTGTGGTGGAAGCACGCTTGGAGGATTTGGAGGGTGGTCTCGTCGAGGCCGGCAGGACTACACTCGCCACCTGGATGGCCAGAGACTCCGAGGAAGGTTTCTTTGGCAGCTGAACTGAACCTGAAGGAGGAAGAGAGGACTTACCCAGAGCCAAGGTCTTCGAGGTCGAGGAAGACTTGCCCGGGGCCGAGGACGACATCGAGACCGAGGCCGAGACCGGGGTCGAAATAGGAGCTGCCTCCATGGCAAAGAGCTCCCCAATCCTGGCCCTAAGGCACCGAAGAGCCCGAGGCTGAAGGGTGGCACAGCGAGGGCAGGAGTCTGAGGGGTGATCCGCACCCAAGCACAAAATACACTTGCGGTGCGGGTCTGTAATCGAAATAACCCGACCACACTGTGGACACTTCTTAAACCCGGTAAGAGGCCGGGACATAGGTCACAATCGGCCGCAGCCACTCAAGGTCAAGCGGCCACAGCGAACCGGGAGCCCCCAGTTGCCTAATTCTGAAAAAAACAAAAACAAGAAACAAAGGCAATTAACAATGCGCACAGCGACTCCCGATTAAAACAAAGAAGCCGCGGTGCTAGAAAGGCACTTAGAGAACGCAGAGAAGAGAGACAGGGCTTTCTGGCTCCGCGGAAAACTAAGAACTGAAGACCACGAGGAGGGGATGCTTCCTCTAGTGGAGGAGGAAGGCACGCATGCGTGGGCAGCACTAGCAAACTTTGAGATTTTCAATCAAGTTTGCTTGAAAAGCTGTCCGCGACGGGGCTCCTTGGATGACGTCACCCACATGTAGAGAATATCTGCCTGCTTATCCTGGGATAATAATCTATTGCCCTAATAGGAAACAAAATATTTACAGGGAAAATGCAACTAAAAAGTAGTCATCAAATTTATAACATTGATAAAAAGTTAAAAAAAAAATAATAATTTTTCCACCCAAATCAAGTTCACCTAAATACATCTAAAGAATAGGTACTTTCTCCCAAAAAGGGAACATTTCTAGCCAATAAAGACTCAGTTTTGATATTGTCCTGAGGAAAAACAAGTCACTTGTTTGGCAGATCTACCAGCATATCTATTTCAGAAGAATCCATGAGCCTCTTACCTCATCTAGTGTCTGTTTCAGTCCTTTAAATAGTGGGTATGGTAGTGTCTAGAAATTTCAAAACAGTTGTCAAAGAAGTATGAAAGAGGTCTTTCAAGCCCAACAGTCCAAAGACTGGAAAGTTCAAAAACCTCAAGTTTAAATTCTTGTTTATATTCTCTAGTTTTTCTAGATTCTTCATAACTAAAGTTTTATCTCCCACCTGGGAGCAACTGTAGTAGTTTTAACTTCTGGTTTTTCTACCTTTTTAATCCTTGAAATAATTATTGCAACTTTACACTTCAAGAAAAATTTTTAAGAAATTATTCAAAAAATACAACTGTTTGTACAAGAACTTGGAATAGTGTGATACTATGAATGTTAGTAATGTTTTAAGACTCCAGTATAAAAAGAGATTACCTTGATATCTTTTTCAATAGATAGAAATGATATGCTGAACCAAAGGGTTGTCAATGCCTGCCTGCAAGAATTCTGCAGAAAATGTCAATCACAGCTTTTCAGCTCCTTCCAGTCTCTACTTCCTCCTTCAGTTCAAACCAAAGCCAGTGATAGCCCTACAGAAGACAGGAAAAGGAGGGGTATGGGGAATTCCTCAACACCACGTGTCTAATCTGCTCAGATTAATTTTTAAGCAATCACTGGACGAACAGTAATGTAGTGAAAACATTAAAAAGCTTCTAAGAGGGGGCTTGGCTCGACAGCTCACATCAATGGATGGCTGATCGTGAAGCTCCTCCATCCAGGCTGCTTTTCAGATTATTTTCATAGTCAATTTGGACTTATTTGTTCCTCAAGATAGGGGATACTGAAATATATGATGACTACTTAAAGGCAATCCAAAATTGATTCAGCTTTTATGGCAGGAGGAAGTGCAAAACGGCAGAAAGCAGATCCAGTTACTCCCTCAAAAGTTCCACTGCCCAAAGATGGTGTGGACAATGCTGAGATTTTGGCAGAGCTGAGGAAAAAGAAAAGATGTGATAGTAGTAAAGACTGCAACATAAACTGCAATTCATTTCTTAGTATTGCAACGGAAAGTGAAACGAAACAAAAATCCATACGAAAAAGGAGATTATCGCTGAAAAATAGCTGGAAATCGATGACCACAAATGCTCGCAGTCTAAGCAACAAAGTTCATGATCTGCAAGCCCTGATGTTAGAGGCAGATCTAGATATTGTCGCTATCACAGAGACATGGTTCAGTCAATCACATGGATGGGAAGCAAACATACCGGGATATAATCTTTTTAGGAAGGACAGAGATGGTCAAAAAGGTGGAGGAGTAGCTCTCTATGTAAAGATCAATATCCAAGCGACCGAAATGCAAGGGACCTGGGGAGAGGAAGAAACGATGTGGATCGCTCTGAAAAGAGAAGATGGAACTTCTTTTTTTTTTTTTTTTGTCAAGGTTTGTTTATTGAAATTTTTTCAAGATACAAAATATGGATGAATATAACAAAACATAGTGAATGAGAGGTACAATCCAACAGTAAAATGAGCAAGTGCATATTTAGGTGGTGATATGATATTCCGTCAGTAAACATCGTATAAACAAAGTAAGAGTGCACCTTATATCTAATATTAGCATCCAGAAGAAGTATTAGCAAGTATGAATCAAAGTGAAATAACAAAAATGTCATACATCAATGTAATCTGAATAAATAAAGCATCCTCTACGAAACAATATATAAATATAACACAAATAGTTGTGATAGAAATGATAAAAATTAAATAAAAACATTATTATATGGAAGCAAGGATATCAAGATTGATTGGGACGCAAATATAGTTTTAATGAATTCCATTTGGTTTGGGAATGGAGAAACTTGTTAGAGGCCTTAGCTAAGTATGTTTCAGACCGGTAAGTAAGGCAAACCAAGTTCCACCATTGAGAATATGAGGCTTTAGATAAGTCTTTCCATGAAGACAAGAGAACCTTAAGGGCTAGGGAGAGTAAAAGGTCCAGCAGGAAATAATCTGAATCAGGTATTATGTCTTTTAATGAGAAAGACTTCAGTAGAAGCATTTGATATGTCAAGGGAATATCTATATGAAATATAGAGCATACCGTACCCCACACGGAGGACGATGGAACTTCTATCTACAGGGGTGTAGCCTATAGACCGCCGACTCAATCGCAGTAAATTGATAAGGAACTGATTGTGGATATCCAAAAGTTTGGAAGGAAAGAGGAGGTTCTGATGTTGGGAGATTTCAACCTGCCGGATGTGGACTGGAATGTTCCGTCTGCAGAATTGGAAAGAAGTAGGGAGATTGAGGATGTCTTTCAAGAGGCTCTGCTCAGACAAATGGTGACGGAACCCACAAGGGAAAAAGCGATATTGGATCTGGTCCTCACAAATGGAGAGAGTATCTCTAATGTTCGAGTGGGTGCTCACCTGGGAAGTAGCGATCATCAAACAGTTTGGTTTGATATAACGGCTAAAGTGAAGAGTGGCCGCACGATACTTAAAGTCCTAGATTTCAAACGTACGGACTTTAATGCAATGGGAGAGTATCTGAAGAAAGAGCTGTTAGGATGGGAGGACATAAGAGAAGTGGAAAGTCAGCGGTCTAAGCTGAAAGGAGTGATAAAAATGGCTACGGACCTTTATGTGAAGAAAATAAATATAAACAAGAGAAAAAGGAAGCCAATATGGTTCTCCAACCTAGTGGCTGAGAAAATAAAGGCGAAAGAGTTGGTGTTCGTGAAATATTAAAAAAACCCAAGAAGAGGAGAGCAGAAAGGACTACAGGGTGAAACTGAAAGAAGCCAAGAGAGAGATACATCTGGCGAAAGCACAGGTGGAAGAACAAATGGTTAAAAATGTAAAAAAGAGAGACAAAAATTTATTCAGATATATTAGTGAAAGGAGGAAGATGAAAAATGGAATTGCTAGGCTAAAAGATGCTGGGAACCAATATGTGGAGAGTGATGAGAAGAAAGCAAATGTGCTAAACAAATACTTCTGTTCTGTGTTCACAGAAGAAAATCCTGGAGAAGGACTGAGATTGTCTGGCAAAGTTACACGAGAAAATGGAGGAGATTCTGCGCCATTCACGGAGAAGGGTGTTTATGAGCAACTTGAAAAACTGAAGGTGGACAAAGTGATGGGACCAAACGGGATACATCCCAGGATACTAAGGGAGCTCAGAGAGGTTCTGGCGAGTCCTATTAAAGACTTGTTCAACAAATCTCTGGAGACGGGTGTGATTTCTGGGGATTGGAGAACAGATGTGGTCCCTATTCATAAAATTGGTCACAGGGATGAAGCAGGAAACTACAGGCCGGTGAGCCTCACTTCAGTTGTTGGAAAAATAATGGAAGTATTGCTGAAAGAAAGGATAGTGTACTTCCTTGAATCTAATGGGTTACAGGATCCGAGGCAACATGGCTTTACAAAAGGTAAATCGTGCCAAAAGAACCTGATTGAATTTTTTGATTGGGTGACCAGAGAGCTGGATCGAGGACATATGCTAGATGTAATTTATTTGGATTTCAGCAAAGCCTTTGTTACAGTTCCTCATAGGAGGCTGTTGAACAAACTTGAAGGGCTGAAGTTAGGACCCAAAGTGGTGAACTGGGTCAGAAACTGGCTGTCGGACAGACGCCAGAGGATGGTGGTTAATGGGGAGAGGGACCTTGGGGTGATAGTGTCCGAAGATCTAAAGGCAAAAAACAGTGTGTCAAGGCAGTAGCTGCTGCCAGAAGGAAGATGGGCTGCATAAAGAGAGGCATAGTCAGTATAAGGAAGAAGGTGTTGATGCCCCTGTACAGGTCATTGGTAAGGCCCCACTTGGAGTATTGTGTTCAGTTTTGGAGACCGTATCTGGCGAAGGACGTAAAATGACTTGAGGCGGTCCAGAGGAGGGCGACGAAAATGATAGGAGGCTTGCGCCAGAAGACGTATGAGGAGAGACTGGAAGCCCTGAATATGTATACCCTGGAGGAAAGGAGAGACAGGGGAGATATGATTCAGACGTTCAAATACTTGAAGGGTATTAACGTAGAACAAAATCTTTTCCAGAGAAAGGAAAATAGTAAAACCAGAGGACATAATTTGAGGTTGAGGGGTGGTAGATTCAGGGGCAATGTTAGGAAATTCTACTTTATGGAGAGGGTAGTGGATGCCTGGAATGCGCTCCCGAGAGATGTGGTGGAGAGTAAAACTGTGACTGAGTTCAAAGAAGCGTGGGATGAACACACAGGATTTAGAATCAGAAAATAATATTAAATATTGAACCAAGGCCAGTATTGGGCAGACTTGCACGGTCTGTGTCTGTATATGGCCGTTTGGTGGAGGATGGGCTGGGGAGGGCTTCAATGGCTGGGAAGGTGTAGAAGGGCTGGAGTAAGTCTTAACAGAGATTTCGGCAGTTGGAACCCAAGCACAGTACCGGGTAAAGCTTTGGATTCTTGCCCAGAAATAGCTAAGAAGAAAAAAATAAAAATTTAAATTGAATAAGGTTGGGCAGACTGGATGGACCATTCGGGTCTTTATCTGCCTTCATCTACTATGTTACTATGAATATTAAGCAAATGATAACAGAAGTAAAGGAGGAGGTGGTTAGTGTGAGACAGCAGATGGAGATCGCTACTGTCTGGGTAAACCTGCTAGATCGCAGGATGGATAAGATGGAGGAGGGACTTGTGAAATGTCAGAAGGAAAATAAAAGTATTGCAGCAATGGCTAAGCAGCTGGAAGATCAGGAGAATAGGGCCCGTAGGAATAACATCAGGGTCCTAGGGCTAAAGGAAAATTTTGAAGGAGCAGATCCTGTTTCATTTTTGGAAGAATTGATACCAAAATTACTGCCAGTGAAGTATAAATTTCCGTTTGAAATTGAACGTGCCCACAGGATTCCAGCAAGGAGAACTGACAGTCAAATGGGCTCCAGACCAATAATCTTCCCTGTGTTAAGATTTCAGCAGGCGCTGGAAATATTGAGACTTGCAAAAGCAAACAGAAATTTACAATTTAAGGAGTCTAAACTGTCATTTGTGCTAGATTTCACAAAGATGACAGCCAGCGTAAGGAAACAATTTCTGGCTTTGAGACCAAAATTAAAGGAACTTGACATCAAATATGGTCTTTTTTACCCTGCCACAATGTAGATTATTCATGGAAGTAAAACTTTAAATTTTGACGATCCTGGAAAGTTGGAGGAATATCTGGCTCAACATACAGAGCAGCAAACGGAGTTGATGTCTACATAATATGGAGTGTCTCAACTGAATGCTGAAGAGGAGGGACTACAGGAAACATTTTTTCAATTTCGTAATGTGAAGTGGGAGGTTTGCATCAGGAGTGTTTGGTGTTCACAGTGTATAGTTGAGCAGAAATGTTTTTATTGAAATTTATAGTGAATTTATTTAGTTCTTGACAGTTGAAATTTGCCAGTTTTGGAATGGAATCATCTCAGTATTGTTTATTATCACCTGACTGGAGGAAAATCGGCATGTGAACGGCCTGTTGTTGCATGAGGTTGCATAAGGTGGGGCTAAGTGATTCAATGTCGAATGCAATGGTTTGGTTTTGTTTTTCTAAAATGCACGGAAAGAAGTTTTGATAAGAAGAGGTTCTGCCCCTGATGGACTCAAGTAGGAATGATCGACATGGATGGGGTAGTGATATATACTGGATACTTATCTTCTTCAGCGATTGTTATGCGGCTCATGAGAAGAGAGGGGGAGTAGATGATATGTACTGAAATTGGCCTGCAATGACGTTCTGTGAAAATCAGACATCATTTTCATTCTAATACTAGTTTAAAGTTGAGTATATATATATATAAAATGTTTATTTAGAAATGATAAGATAAATTTTATGGTTCAAAGCTAGTATATTGGATACTGTTAGGCTGCAAAATGTATTAATGCTCATAATTAGTTTTTATTATGGGTAGAAGATATAATGAGTTATGATCTAAAGTAGAAATATGAGTGTTATATTGTCAATACTATTGATTGGAATATATTGATTTGATTCTGTGTATCATTTTATTATTACAGGAACTTGATATAGAGATTATTTTAAGTAAATAGAAATAATTTTTTTGAGATGGTTACAGATAGTGATTAGTTAAACATAAGCTGGCATTATAGTATCATATTATTTAATGGATTTCAAGTATTGATAAAACTTGGGTCTGATGAGATCATGTTAAAATGATATTATAGGATTATTATATATGAAGTCAGGTTATTTATTAATTAATGAGTATGGTTTTAAAGGAAAAAAATGGAAGTAAGTTAGTTCAAACAGTATTGTTGAAAGCATATTGATAGAGTCTAAGGCTTATTTTATATTAGCTGAAATTTATTATGATGAATTTTATTTATTATTTAGTAAAATTTGGGGAGGCATTTAGGATAAAGGTTCTGTTAGATAGGTGGGAGTAATATATGAATTTAATGTATTTGAATGGAATGAGGATATAAAACGGTAAAATATTACATGTTATCTATAAGGATATATTTTATTAATGGGAGTTTATTATGTTTTTTATATATTATCTTGGATGATTATATGATTACTGTATGTTTGATGTGATGTATGGAATAAGGATACCTGGGTGGGGGTGTCGACGGTTGTCTATATGGGAGCTTTCAAGCAGTACAATAATTTTATGGGGAGGGTAGAGGGAGGGGAATGGGAGTTTAAGGAGGGCATGGTAGGGGGGGTTAGATTCTATGTTCCAGGTTTTAAAATTAGGGAAAAGGAGTATTTATTGAAAAATCAGATTTGCGATATTTGTTGTGGGTCATGTGCTATGGAAATGGAGGTTAAAATATATTCATTAAATGTTAATGGCCTTAATCACCCAATTAAAAGAAAGAAAACGCTCTCATTTGAAACAATAGAATGTAGATATATGCTATATTCAAGAGACACATCTATCAGCCATAGTCAATGAAATTAGAAGGGGGTTGGGTGAAGCATTGTTTTTTTTGCCCCTCCTGTGGGAAAGAAGGCTGGGGTAACTATTTTAGTTAATAAGAAATGTACAGCTATGTTTAAAATGATTGCTGCAGATCCCTTAGGCAGATGGTTGCATGTGGAGATGAGCATGGGAAATAATACGCTGGCGCTTTTTAATGTATATGCCCCTAATTCGAATCAAATTTAATTTTTCAAAGCTCTGCAAAAGTTGGTACTAATTTAGTAGTGGCTGGGGATTTTAACGCTGTTATGGATCCACTAATGGATAAAAACCTAGTAAAATTATGAAATCATTAGGATTAGATAATTTCGCATAGTCTTGTGATTTGAAAGAATACCACCAGATCCTCCCACAAATTAAAACTATCATTCCCCTCGCTAAAAGGCATTTCCCACACAGGAAAGCTAGGGACCTCCCTTCACTTCAAAATCACTGAGCTCTGGAACAACCTTACCTCCCCTCTTTGGAACTTGAGCTCTCTCCACGTTTTCCGCAAACATCTGAAAACCTGGCTTTTCTCAAAAAATGTAAGTCTCCCTCCAACTTAGGAATCAAGGAAACACTTATATCTTGGCATCCCAAGTCCTCTAAATTTTCTTCACACTTCTACCTCTAACCCTCTGTTGTAGTTCCTTCCTATTTCTCCTATTGTAAACTGCGTCGAGCTCTACGAACGTGGAGATGATGCGGTATACAAACCTAAAGATTAGATTAGATTAGATATATGGCGGATACTTCATTTTAATGAGCGGGAATTTTCCTTTTGCTCCCATGTTCACAAATCATTTTCAAGAATAGATTATATTTTCATTTCGGATCAATTAGTTCAGCTGGTAACACAAGCCTCCACAGATCCAATCATTTTGTCTGATCATGGAAGGTGTGTGGATTGAATTTAAAATTGCTGAACACGATAGTAGTAGACTTGTATGGAGATTTGATAATACATTACTTGCAGATTCAAACTTTCTTGAAGTAGTTCAGTTAAAAATGAATGATTCTTTTCAAATTAATACCTCAGAGGAAGTCTCTATGGAAACCTTTTGGGATGCTTTTAAGGCAACCATGAGAGGACAAATTATTTAATATTCAGCATATATTAGGAAACAGCTTAAAAGAAAATTTTCTAATTTGGAACAGGAGATTAAGGTCTTGGAATCAAAATTGATTGAAAAATGGGAACAAATTACTTTACAGGCACTTTTAAAAGCTAAGTGTAAATATAATGAGATTTCTTCACTATTAGTAAGGAAAGAGTTTTTTTTCTCAGCAGACCTTGTATTATGGAAACTCAAATAAGGCAGGAAGTTTATTGGCAAATTATCTTAAAGTGAAAAAAAGAAAGACAAAAATTATTGGAATTAAAAATGAGAAAGGTGATTTTCTCAAATTGCACCTATATTATAACAATTCCTTAATTTTTATAAAGCTTTATATTCTTCTGAGCCTTATTAAATAAGGAAAAAGATGGTTTAGAATTTTTAAAATTAATTGAGGGACCAAAAATTCCTGAACATCTTTTTATATGTTCAGGAATTTTTGGTCCCTCAATTAATTTTAAAAATTCTAAACCATCTTTTTCCTTATTTAATAAGGCTCAGAAGAATATAAAGCTTTATAAAAATTAAGGAATTGTTATAATATAGGTGCAATTTGAGAAAATCACCTTTCTCATTTTTAATTCCAATAATTTTTGGAAGTTTGGAAGAGCCTATATTGCTAAAAGAATTATAAACAGCGTTGAAGTCCCTTAGAGTTGGATCTGCTCCAGGTGGTGATGGGTTTACGGTAGAGTTTTATAAATCATTTCAAAATACTCTTTTACCACATTTATTAAATTTATATCAGGTTCAACTAATGGTTGCATTACAGGTACTATGGCAGAATCTTTAACTATAGTTTTGCCAAAGCCAAATAAAGAACCTATGTTGGTTTCAAATTACAGGCCTATTTCTTTAATCAATGTAGATGGTAAACTTTTAGCTAAGATATTGGCTTTACGCTTGGCTAAAGCTCTCCCTTATATCATTGGTATGCACCAAACGGGGTTCGTTGCTCAGAGACATTCCTCAAATAACACCAAGCTAGCTTTTCATATGTTAAACTTAACAAAAGCCTTGGAAGATCTGGCTTTCTCTGTATCCTTGGATGCAGAGAAGGCCTTTGATCGGGTGGAATGGACCTTTATGTATCAAGCAATGGATTGGTTTGGTATTGGTACGGGATTTATACAAATGATTCAAACTTTGTATAGCTCCCCTGCTGCTAGACTGTACATTAATAACAATTTTTCAGAGCGTTTCTGTTTGCAGCGAGGGGTTAGACAGGGTTGTCCTTTATCTCCTTTGCTTTTTGATATTGTATTAGAACCCTTGTTGTTAGCTAATCAACAGGCAAAGGAGATACACGGTATTCCTTACACATGTCGGGAATACAAGGTCTCCACTTATGCAGATGACCTATTGCTTCATTTGAGAAATCCTGAAACAACCATTCAACATTTGCTGGAATTTAGAGAGAAATTTGGGAAATTTTCAGGATACAAAATAAATTGGAGTAAATCAGAAATTCTTCCACTAAATGTACATTGTACAAAGGGATTATTTGATTCATTTTCCTTTCTTTGGAAGGAAGAGGGAATAAAATATTTAGGCATTTGTATTAAAAATACGCTAGATGAGACAATGAAAGTGAATGAAGTTTTTATTGCAAAAGGTTACAGAAATGTGTGAACAATGGAACCCATTACATCTATCTTGGTGGGGGAGAATTCAAACTATTAAAATGATGATTCTGCCTGTAGTTTGTTACCAAATGGGTATGTTACCTGTGTTTTTTCCGGGATCCTTTTATAAAAAATTGAATAGTATTCTTATGAAATTTATTTGGCTGGGTAAAATTGCAAGAACTGCTCGAGTATCTTTACAAAAGCCAATAAAGAACATAAGAACATAAGCAATGCCTCTTCTGGGTCAGACCAGAGGTCCATCTTGCCCAGCAGTCTGCTCACACAGCAGCCCATCATGTCCAGGACCTGTATAGTGATCCTATATCTATACCCTTCTATCCCTTTTTTCTTCAGGAATTCATCCAATCCCTTCTTGAGCCCCAATACCGTACCCTGTCCTATCACATCCTCTGGAAGCGCATTCCAGGCATCCACCACCCTTTGAGTGAAGAAGAACTTCCTAACATTGGTTCTGAATCTGTCCCCTCTTAATTTTTCCGTATGCCCTCTCGTTCTTGTAGTTTCTGAAAGTTTGAAGAATCTGTCCCTCTCCACTTTCTCTATGCCCTTCATGATCTTGTAAGTCTCTATCATGTCCCCTCTAAGTCTCCACTTTTCCAGGGAAAAGAGCCCCAGTTTCTCCAATCTCTCAGCATATGAAAGTTTTTCCATACCTTTTATCAATCGCGTTGCTCTTTTCTGAACCCTCTCGAGTATCGCCATAGCCTTCTTAAGGTACAGCAACCAATATTGGACACAGTACTCCAGATGCGGGCACACCATTGTCTGTTACAACGGCAGAATGACCTCTTTCGATCTGGTTGTAATACCTTTCTTGATAATACCTAGCATTCTATTTGCCTTCTTAGAGGCCGCTGCGCACTGTGCCGACAGCTTCATTGTGTTGTCCACTATTACCCCCAAGTCCTTTTCTTGGGTACTTTCACCCATTACCAGCCCTCCCATCGTATAGCTGTACTTCGGGTTTCTGTTCCCTACATGCAAGACTTTACATTTCTCTACATTAAACTTCATCTGCCATCTCATCGCCCACTCTTCCAGTTTGTTCAGATCCCTTTGCAATTCCTCGCAGTCCTCTTTAGTCCCAACTCCATTGAATAGTTGGTGTCGTCTATGAATTTTATTACTTCGCACTTCGTCCCTGTTTCTAGATCGTTTATAAATACATTGAACAGCAGCGGCCCGAGTACTGACTACTGTGGAACACATGGAGGGTGGAGTATATTTTCCTAATTTTTATAGGTATCAATCTTATATTATGTGTCAAGGTATGTATTGGATCCTCCCAGAACTCATAGATAAGTTCCCAGACTGGTTGACGTTGGACTGGCAACTCATATTTCCTCCGAGATTAAGCCATGTTCTCAGTATCAAAATGCCTAGGTTATATAAAGAAAATAGAGCATTAGTAGATACATGAAAAACATTGATATGTTAATAATTTAACACCTATTTCAATATTAAAATCAACATATCAGACCCTATGGCTAAACTCCAAGATTAAAATTGGCGGATTTAAGGTCATCTGGAAGTATTGGATGAAGGCAGGTATACGCACTTTAGATGATTTTATTTCTAATGGTAAGCTGCTAGACTTTTCACAATTGCAACACAAATATGGTCTTAATAAATCACAAAATTATAAGTGGTTGCAATTGAAGCAGGCCATTCAGGTAGGGTTCTCTGAATGGAAAAATCTTAGTGATCAGTATAGTTTGTCGTTCTTATGTTTTCAGGTGGACTTTCTGGGTCACCAAGCTGCTCAGTGGTACAAATTGATATCTGGATTTATGAATAAAAAACCAAAAATGGGTCTTAGGGACATTTGGAGCATTGAGATTAAGCATCAAATTACTGCGTCTCAATGGCCACGAATTTGGTCTTGGAGGATGAGATGTACAGTGTCAGCATCAATGAGACAAACTTGTTTTTTTCTGTTACATAGAGCATTTTGGACCCTGGTTCATTTACAGAAGTTAGATAGCTCTAAATCTAATAGATACTGGCACTGTCATCTTGAAGCTGGAACATTAGATCATTTTTTATTCTGTTGCCATACAACAGATTACAAGCAATTAGAAAAACTGGAAGAGACTTAATTACAGTTTTTGGTGGAACTCTGTCATATTTATAAAATGGAGAAGATAATAGCCACACAGCAGGGGAATTTTAGAAAATTTCAGGAGATTTGGGAGCCATTAACAAAATATTGTAATGATTGAATACTTCTTTTTCTTTTTTCCCCTTAAAAATACATATCCAGGATGGGGGGGGAAGGGTTTTTTATTGATCTGAACATTAAATAAGGTATATAAGAATGGGGTTTATGATAGGTTTTCTGGAATTTTAAGAATGTAATTGATTAGGGGGGAGGGGGAATAAAGTCAGATATAATGTTTAACAGAATATTAAGTGTTGTATTTGAATTTTAAATGCTATAAAGCAATGTTACTTACCGTAACAGTTGTTATCCAGAGACAGCAGGCAGCTATTCTCACTAATGGGTGACGTGATCCAACGGAATCCTGATGCGGACGTTTCTTTAAAGAAAACTCAAAATTTCGAGTCGCCCGCACCGCGCATGCGCGAGTGCCTTCCCGCCCGATGCACCGGGCATGTCTCCTCAGTTCAGCTAGCTAGCAGAGAAGCCAACCCAGGGGAGGTGGGTGGGACGTGAGAATAGCTGCCTGCTGTCCCTGGATAACAACTATTACGGTAAGTAACATTGCTTTATCCCAGGACAAGCAGGCAGGTATAGCACAGTTACTTACCGTAACAGGTGTTATCCAGGGACAGCAGGCATATATTCTCACATGTGGGTGACGTCATCTACGGAGCCCCGGCGCGGACAGCTTTTCAAGCAAACTTGATAGAAGTTTCAAGTTTGCACACTGCACCACGCATGTGCATGCCTTCTCGCCCACTAGAGGGCGCATCCCACCTCGTGGTCCTCAGTTCCATAACTAGCAAGGAAGCCATCCCCGGGGAGGCGGGCGGGTTGTGAGAATATATGCCTGCTGTCCTGGGATAACACCTGTTACGGTAAGTAACTGTGCTTTATCCCAGGACAAGCAGGCATGATATTCTCACATGTGGGTGACCTCCAAGCCAACCAAAAAAGGGTAGGTGGGAGGATGGCAAATTATGAAAACAGGTTACGTAACACCGACTGGCCAAACCGGCCGTCGTTTCTGGACAAGGTGTCCAGACAGTAATGAGAGGTGAATGTATGAACCGAAGACCAAGTGGCAGCCTTACATATTTCCTCCATTGGAGTGGATCGGAGAAAGGCTATCGAAGCTGCCATTGCTCGACCTTGTGCCCCGTGACTCGACCCGGGGGAGGAAGGCCAGCCTGAGCGTAGCAAAAGGAAATGCAAGCGGCCAACCAGTTAGACAGAGTGACCCGAGGACCAAGTGCCAGCTTTACAAATCTCCTCAATCAGTGTTGATCTGAGGAAGGCTACAGAAGCTGCCATCGCTCTGACCTTATGGGCTGTGATTTTTCTGTCAAGGGGCAATCCAGCCTGGGCATAGCAAAATGTGATTCAAGCCACCATCCAGTTAGAGATGGTGCGCTTGGAAACAGGGCGTCCCAACTTGTTCGGATCAAAGGAGATGAAAAGTTGAGGAGCAGTTCTGTGAGGCTTGGTGCGTTCTAGGTAGAAGGCTAAAGCACGCTTACAGTCCAGAGTATGCAGGGCAGATTCTCCAGGGTGAGAATGTGGCTTCGGAAAGAACACTGGAAGCACAATGGCTTGGTTGAGATGAAATTCTGAGACAACTTTAGGAAGGTATTTCGGGTGCGTGCGGAGAACCACCTTGTCATGATGAAATACTGTAAAAGGTGGGTCCGCAACCAAGGCTTGTAGCTCACTGATTCTTCGGGCAGAAGTGAGGCCAATGACAAACACCACTTTCCAAGTGAGATACTTCAGGTGAGCCTTGTGAAGAGGCTCAAATTAAGGCTTCATAAGTTGTGAAAGAACAACATTGAGGTCCCAAACCATTGTAGGTGGTTTGAGTTGAGGATTGACATGGAACAGTCCTTTCCTGAATCTGGAAACCACAGGATGAGCAGATAGAGGTTTCCCTTGAATAAGCTGATGGAAAGCAGCGATTGCACTGAGATGGACTCGTATCGAGGAAGACTTGAGGCCAGAATGAGACAGGTGCAAAAGATAGTCCAAAACTGAAGACAAGGAGGAGTGTTGAGGCTCCTGGCACTGAAAGACACACCAAACAGAGAATCTAGTCCATTTCTGGTGGTAGCATTGTCTGGTAGCGGGTTTCCGTGAAGCTTCTAGGACGTCCCTCACTTGTTGGGAAAACTGTAGAGGGGTCACATTGAGAGGAACCAAGCTGTCAGGTGTAGAGACTGCAGGTTGGGGTGAAGCAGAGATCCCTGATGCTGTGTAAGCAGAGATGGAAAAACTGGCAGGAGGTATGCTCCCTGCTGCTGAGTTGGAGTAGAAGGGAGTACCAAGGTTGTCTGGGCCACCGTGGGGCAATCAGGATCATGGTGGCATGGTCTGACTTCAGCTTGACTTGAGTCTTTTGGATGAGAGGAAATGGAGGAAACGCATATAGAAAGCGATTCGTCCAGTCCAGGAGGAATGCATCTGCCTCGAGGCGCTGAGGGGTGTAGATCCTGGAGCAGAAGTGAGGCAGTTTGAAGTTGTGGAGGGCTGCAAAGAGGTCTATCTGAGGCGTCCCGCACAGAGAGAAGATATGATGCAGGTGCGTGGAGTTAAGGGTCCACTCGTGAGGTTGCAGAAGACGGATCAGGCTGTCTGCTAAGGCATTGTCCGCCCCCTGAATGTAGACCGCTCTGAGGAAGATGTTGTTGCGAGTCACCCAATCCCACACTTTCAGAGCTTCCTGGCATAGGGAAGCCGATCCCGTGCCTCCCTGCTTGTTCACGTAGTACATGGCGACCTGGTTGTCTGTGCAAATGAGGACAACCTGGTCGCGAAGATGTTGAAAGGTCTGGAGAGCGTTGAAGATCGCTCTGAGTTCCAGGAGATTGATGTGGCACTGGCGGTCCGTGCTGGTCCAGTAACCCTGGGTGCAGAGGCCGTCCAGGTGGACCCCCCAGGCATAAGTCGACGAGTCGGTCGTGAGGACTTTATGGTGGTGGGGGTTGGAATAACAAGCCTCTGGATAGATTGGAGGAGAGCATCCACCAGCTAAGAGACTGTTGTAGAGCAGGAGTGACTCGGATGAGGCGAGTCAGAGGGTCGGACGTCTGGGACCACTGGGACGCCAGGGTCCATTGGGGAATCCTGAGGTGAAGTCTAGCAAGCGGAATCACGTGAACTGTAGAGGCCATGTGGCCTAGAAGGACCATCATTTGTCTTGCTGAGATGGATGTGCGAGAGGACACTGAGTGGCAGAGATGAAGGAGAACATCCCTGCGTGGGGGTGGGAGGAATGCTCTGAGTTGGGTAGTATCCAGAATCGCTCCAATGAAGGAAAGAGTCTGGGAAGGTTGCAGGTGGGATTTGGGGAAGTTGATCTCGAATCCCAGGTGTTGCAGTAACCAAATTGTCTTCTGGATCGCGAGAGCGGCTCCCTGAGATGTGGAATCCTTGATGAGCCAATCGTCCAGGTAAGGAAACACCTGGAGGCCATGGCTCCTGAGTGCTGCGGCCACCACAACCAGGCATTTGGTGAAGACTCTGGGTGACGAGGACAGGCCGAAGGGTAGCACTCGGTATTGGAGGTGAAGGTGTCCCACCCTGAATCTGAGATATTGACGGGAGGCTGGATGAATTGGAATGTGAGTGTAGGCCTCCTTGAGGTCCAGTGAGCATAACCAGTTGTTCTGCTCGAGGAGGGGGTACAGTGATGCCAGGGTCAGCTGCGAAACTTTTCTTTGACCAGATATTTGTTGAGTACCCTGAGGTCCAAGATGGGTCGCAGGTCGCCCGTCTTCTTTGGAACAAGGAAGTATCGGGAGTAAAA
The DNA here is from genome assembly GCF_902459505.1 of Geotrypetes seraphini. Taxonomy (NCBI): domain Eukaryota; kingdom Metazoa; phylum Chordata; class Amphibia; order Gymnophiona; family Dermophiidae; genus Geotrypetes; species Geotrypetes seraphini. Next base: position 162,607,808 of record NC_047087.1, on the reverse strand, counting down.
CCCCTTGTTCTGTTGGTCCTGGGGGACCGGTTCAACAGCCCCCAGCTGTAACAAGGCCTGAGCTTCCTGAAGAAGAAGGGCGGTCTGGGTCAAGTTGAAGGATACTCTCTTGGAGGGTGCTCCGGAGGAGCTTGGTGGAACTGAAGGGAGTATCCTTCTTTTATGATGGAGAGAACCCAGAGGTCTGTGGTGATAGTCGTCCATCGGTGGTAGAAGTGAAGGAGGCGGCCTCCGATGGGTGGATTTACTGAGAAGGGGAGGACGATGGAGGAAATGTCCTCTTTGAGACAGTCAAAAGGGCTGGGGGGCCTTAGGTGCAGCCAGTGGCTGAGGCTTATGCTGGTGTTTCTGTGGTTGCTGTCTCTTCACAGGCTATCTGCTAGGGGGAGCCTGTTTTGGAGGGTAGCGCCGCTGGTATACTAACAGCGGGCGAGGCTGGCGAGGAGGAGCAGGCCTGGGCTTCGGAAGTAGGATGGACTGGGAGGATTGTTCATGGTCCGATAGCTTCTTGGTCAGCGCCTCGATGGATTCATCAAAGAGGTTGGTGCCAATGCAGGGAACGTTTGCGAGCCTGTCCTGGAGGTTGGTGCCAACGCAGGGAATGTTTGCGAGCCTGTCCTGGAGGTTGGGATCCATGTCGATGGTCCTCAGCCATGCCAGCAGGCGCACGGCCACTGAGCACGCTGTTGCCCGAGCCGCGAGCTCAAAGGCATCGTACGAGGACTGCATCAACTGTACCCGGAGCTGGGATAATGAGGCCAGCGCTTCTTGGTACTCGAAGTGTGCCTTCGTGTCCATGTAGGGCATAAACTTCTGGAATACCGATAGGAGGAACTCCAAGTATGTTGTGAAGTGGAAGTTGTAGTTCAGAACTCTCGAGACCATCATGGAGTTCTGGTACACTCTCCTGCCGAATCAGTCCATGGTATTTCCTTCTCTGCCAGGCGGGACGGCGGCGTAGACCTGGGAAGGATGGGATCGCTTCAATGATGACTCCACCAACAGGGACTGGTGAGAGAGTTGAGAGCTGTCGAACCCTTTGTGATGGACCTTGCAGTACCTGGTGTCCAGTTTACTCGGGACAGCAGGGATGGAGTAAGGTATCTTGAGGCATCGAGCGAAGGTCTGGTCCAGAAGCTTGTGCAACGGAAGCTTAAGGGACTCAGCGGGTGGTTGAGGGAGGCACATAGTCTCCAGGTATTCCTTTGAGAATTTGGAACCCGTGTTCAATGGTATGTCCATGTCCTCAGCCATCAGTCGGAGGAACGAAGAGGACAGTTTGTCTGCCGTTGCCTGGCTCCGTGATGGGCTCGATGAGGTCGAGGCTTCCGGGTCCGCTGGGGACAGGGATCGAGATGGTGAGAAAGACCCCATTGTGTCCTCGAGTTCTGGCATCAGTGGAGGTGAATACTCCAGGTATGCTTGTTTCCGCCGAGGCGAGGCGTGCCTGGATGAATATCTCGAGGAATGCCTCGATCGGTGTCGAGAGGTTAGCCTCGATGGACGGGGCGAGGCAGGCTTCGTTGAGGCCCACAGGTAGTGGATGGGGCTGGATGCGGTCGATCGAAGCAGGGGTTGCTGCCGTAGAGGTTCGAACCCCGTCGAGGTGATCGGTTCCAATGGAGGCATTCGCAAAGACTCTGCTCCTTGCATTGAATGAATCGGCTCCAAAGGAGGCACTCGCAAAGACTCTGCTCCTTGCATCGAATGAATCGGCTCCAACAGAGGCACTCGCAAAGACTCTGCTCCTTGCATCGAATGAATCGGCTCCAACGGAGGCACTCGCAAAGACTCTGCTCCTTGCATCGAGTGATTCGGCTCCAACGGAGGCACTCGCAAAGACTCTGCTCCTTGCATTGAGTGTATCGGTTCCAAAGGTGGCATGGGCAAAGACTCTGCTCCTTGCGATGCATGCATTGTTGCCAGACCGGACACTTGCAGAGACTCTGCTCCCTGTTGAGAGTGTGTTCCCCACTGAGGCACTGGAGGCGGCTCGACCTCGCGGGAGGCCTTCGTGTATCCAGGCTGGATTTGGGAGAGAAGCTGAGGCCCCATCGTGGTAAAGAGCTCGATGAAGTGCTTCTGTAGCATGGTCTGGAACGAGGCCGGCAAGGATGGATCCGCATCTGAAATGGGACCACCTGCGCGGGCCTCGCATTCCCTCAGAGCAGCGTGTGAGTGCTTGGACTTCAAGGCCTTGGGCACTTTCAACACAACTGGGGGAAAGGGTTGCTGGGCTACCTGACCTGAGGAGGTTGAGGAAGGCATCGCAGCAGGCGCTGGTGTCTGAGCCGGGACAAACGAGGCGGGCTTGATGAGACTCGGCGCTGCAGAGATGGAAGACTGTGGGGCTGCGGATGATGTCGAAGGCGCGGGTCCCTTTGAGGTCGAAGGCGCGGGTCCCTTTGAGGTCGACGGCTCCGTCAAGGACTCCATGAAGAGCAATTCCCACAGGACGCAACGGCGCTTGAAAGCACATGCGGTGAGAGTGGAGCAAGGCTGGCACGATTTCGGGATGTGTTCAGCCCCGAGATACCGAACACATGTCGATGAGGGTCCGTTAGCGAAAACGCGCGCTGGCACTTGTCACACTTTTTAAAACCGGTGATAGGCCGGGACATAGGCCAAAAAAGTTCTGCCGCAAGATCGAAGCCGCGGGGCTGCAGCCATGTGGCCTGCCCGGTCGAACGGTACGAAGAAATTTTTTTTTTTTTTAAACAATAAAACATGATGAAAATCAGCGATTGCAATAAATTAAAATCAAAACCGTGGACATAGAAGGCACAAGCGAAGGAACTTTGCGCAGAGTCGAAGACGGACTTCTCAGCTCCGCGGAAAAGTAAGAACTGAGGAGACACGCCCGGTGCATCAGGCGGGAAGCCAGTCACGCATGCATGGTGCGTGCGACTCGAAACTTCGAGTTTTCTTCAAAGAAGTGTCCGCATCGTGGCTCCGTTGGATCACGTCATCCATTAGTGAGAATATCTGCCTGCTTGTCCTGGGATAAATACTGTTACACTTATTGTAAGTTTTTAAAAAATGAATAAAGAATTGGGAAAAAAAAAGAAACTTCTAAGCGTAAAAATGAATGTAAGAAAAATACAAGTTAAACAAGAACATAGCAGCCTGAACATTTATGGAACACAACTATTCCTCCTTCATAATACCATAGTCTGACAGGAAAATCTTAGTTGTGTAGCTGACCATTAAGCTTGAATCAGAAACCCATCTGCTAAGCACCAATATCTGTCTTATCTGTAACTCTCTGTAATTCTCTCACCTGAGCACTGTGTATTGATGCACATTCTTGTCCATTTTGTCTTAACTAGACTGTAAGCTCTTTTGAGCAGGGACTCTCTCTTCTATGTTTTTATGTACAGCGCTGCATGTGTCTTATAGCACTATAGAAATTAGTAGTAGTACTAATAGTGACAGCAGCAAAATTGCTGGGCAGGGGGCTCAGCATTCCATCCATATCTAATAGAAAAGATATTGGGAGAGTGAATTATACCTGACTGGTGTGTAATAGAGGGACTGTTTCCTGCCCTTTGGAGAAGCAGCGCTTCAAAATTACCTACTTGATGAGATCGGAGCAGGCACCTGTGGGGACGTTGGGACCGCATCATCAGGGTCCTAGTTTCTGCTCTGAAAAAGTCACCATGATAGCAACGCGTGGCCGCAGGGTGTGGCCGGCCCCTTGGAGCCAAGAGGAGTAAGAAGAGTAAAGTAATTACAATTAAGGTTGTTTTTTCTCTCATCCATGCTATCAAGGTTAAGTTAGATCTTTTATTGACATGGGAAAGCTAAAATAAAGAGTTCTACTCCTGTATTAGTGGGCCCGATTGACCGACATTTCTTGCCGTCTAACCCAACTCCAATGTTGACAAATAACATGGACTCTATTTCTGGGGCATCTCTCAGCCCTCTAGAGAGAACTCCACCAATCCCTCCGGTGATTTCTTGTGATTTGAACCAGAGAGTTAGGTCCAATGTACCTCCTGCAGAAACTCCTGTGGAGCAAGCATCATCTCTGATTGCTCTCAGAGAGATGCCTAAGGCAATCTTCTTTCAGGAAGAAGCCTTAACTGCCCAGGAGGGAAAGGAGATACTGCAAGAAATATCTCTTAAAGATGTGTGGTTAATTAATACTCGAGTTGAGGGATTATTAAAGTCTGTTACAATTCAGCACAGTTACTTACCGTAACAGGTGTTATCCAGGGACAGCAGGCAGATATTCTTAACTGACGGAGCCCCGGTACAGACAATTTTAGAGTGATTGCACTCTAAGAACTTAGAAAGTTCTAGCTAGGCCGCACCGCGCATGCATGAGTGCCTTCCCGCCCGACGGAGGCGCGCGGTCCCCAGTTAGGATAAGCCAGCTAAGAAGCCAACCTGGGGAGGTGGGTGGGACGTAAGAATATCTGCCTGCTGTCCCTGGATAACACCTGTTACGGTAAGTAACTGTGCTTTATCCCAGGACAAGCAGACAGCATATTCTTAACTAATGGGTGACCTCCAAGCTAACAAAAAGAGGGATGGAGGGAAGGTTGGCGATTAGGAAAATAAATTTTGTAAAACAGATTGGCCGAAGTGTCCATCCCGTCTGGAGAATGCATCCAGACAATAATGAGATGTGAAAGTATGAACTGAGGACCAAGTAGCAGCCTTGCAGATTTCCTCAATAGGAGTTGATCTGAGGAAAGCTACAGATGCTGCCATAGCTCTAACCCTATGGGCCGTGACAGAACCTTCCAGTGTCAGTCCGGTCTGAGCATAACAGAACGAGATGCAAGCAGCAAGCCAATTGGATAGCGTACGTTTAGAAACAGGATGTCCCAACTTATTGGGATCAAAGGACAGAAAAAGTTGGGGAGACGATCTGTGGGGCTTAGTGTGCTCTAATTAATAAGCCAAAGCATACTTACAGTCCAAAGTATGCAAAGCCTGTTCTCCAGGATGAGAATGAGGTTTCAGGAAGAATACAGGCAGGACAATGAACTGATTAAGATGAAAGTCAGATACAACCTTAGGGAGGAACTTTGGATGTGTACACAGAACCACCTTGTCATGGTGAAAGACTGTGAAAGGTGGTTCGGCAACTAGTGCATGTAACTCACTGACCCTCCTGGCAGATGTGAGAGCAATAAGGAAGACCACTTTCCAAGTGAGAAATCTGAAAAGAGCTGTGGCCAATGGTTCAAAAGGAGGCTTCATTAAGGTGGAAAGAACCACATTAAGATCCCAGATCACAGGAGGGGGCTTGAGAGGTGGTTTCACATTGAAAAGTCCCCGCATGAATCTGGAAACCAAAGGATGAGCAGCAAGAGGTTTTCCATGAATTGGCTCATGAAAAGCAATAATGGCACTGAGGTGGACTCTGATAGAAGTGGATTTGAGGCCAGAGTCAGACAAAGAAAGGAGATAATCCAACACCAGTTCTACTGCTAGCGAGGTTGGATCATGATGATGCAGAAGGCACCAGGAAGAAAACCGAGTCCACTTCTGGTGGTAGCATTGAAGAGTGGCCGGCTTCCTGGAAGCATCAAGAATAGAACAGACAGGATGAGAAAGAAGTGAATGAGCTGAGGTCAGCCCAAGAGATACCAAACTGTCAGGTGCAGAGATGGTAGGTTGGGATGTAGAAAGGACTGCTGATGCTGAGTAAGCAGAGAAGGAAACAGTGGAAGAAGTATGGGCTCCTTGGAACTGAGTTGAAGTAGAAGGGAGAACCAGTGCTGCCTGGGCCACCGTGGAGCGATAAGAATCATGGTGGCTTGTTCCATCTTGAGCTTGAACAAGGTCCGCAACATTAGAGGTAGAGGAGGAAATGCATAAAGGAATAGATTGGTCCAATCCAGGAGAAACGCATCTGCTGCCAGACGGTGAGGAGAGGAGAGTCTGGAGCAAAATTGGAGCAGTTGATGATTGTGAGGAGCTGCAAAAAAGTCCACCTGAGGGGTGCCCCATTGAGCAAAAATGGACTGGAGAGTTATGGGATCGAGAGTCCATTCGTGGGGCTGTAGAATTCTGTTGAGATTGTCTGCTAAGGAATTCTGCTCTCCCTGGATGTAGACAACTTTCAGTAAGAAATGGCAAGCTGTCGCCCAAGACCAAATCTTCTGGGCTTCCTGACACAAGAGGCGAGAGCCTGTCCCACCCTGTTTGTTGATGTAGTACATTGCTACTTGATTGTCTGTGCAAAGTAGTAAAACTTGAGGAAAGAGGAGATGCTGAAAAGCCTTGAGGGCATAAAACATTGCTCTGAGTTCCAGGAAATTGATGTGATGTTTCTTTTCCTGGGCAGTCCAAAGACCTTGAGTTTGGAAATCGTTCAAGTGAGCTCCCCAGGCATATGGGGATGCGTCTGTGGTGATGACTAGATGATGAGGAGGCAGATGGAACAGAAGGCCCCTGGATAGATTGTAAGATTTCAACCACCATTGCAGAGACTGTCGAAGAGACGATGTCACAGATATGTGTCGCGAACAAGGATCCGTCGCCTGGGACCACTGGGTAGCTAGGGTCCATTGAGGAGTGCGCAGGTGAAGACGTGCAAAGGGGGTGACATGAACTGTCGAGGCCATGTGACCCAAGAGTATCATCATTTGTTTTGCAGAGATGGACAGCTGGGAAAGCACCTGCTGAGAAAGATGAAGAAGGGTTTGAAGGCGATTGGGTGGAAGAAACGCCCTCATGAGAACAGTGTCCAAGATTGCTCCGATGAACTGAAGCCGCTGAGTGGGGATGAGATGCGACTTGTGCAGATTGATCTCGAAACCCAGAAGTTGGAGAAAGAGGATGGTCTGGTTGGTGGCCTGAAGTACTTCCTGAGATGAAGGAGCCTTGATTAACCAGTCGTCCAGATAAGGGAAGACTTGAAGATGGTGAGAGCGTAGGAAAGCACTTTGTGAATACCCTGGGAGAGGAAGCAAGACCGAAGGGTAACACTTTGTACTGGTAATGACAGCGATTGATCATGAAGCGGAGATACTGTCTGGAGGCCAGATTGACTGGGATGTGAGTGTAGGCCTCTTTGAGATCGAGGGAGCATAGCAAGTCGCCTTGAGTGAGAAGAGGATAAAGTGTGGCCAGAGAAAGCATTTTGAACTTTTCCTTGACCAAGCATTTGTTGAGATCTCAGAGATCTAGTATGGGTCTGAGGTCCCCGGTTTTTTTGGGAACCAGAAAGTAGCAGGAGTAGAATCCCTGCCCCTTCTGATCTAGAGGAACTTCCTCTATGGCGTTCAGAAGAAGAAGGGATTGGACCTCCTGAAGGAGGAGGGAGGACTGAGGTGTGTTCAAAGCAGACTCTTTTGGAGTCTGAAAGTTGCGAGAATAGCTGTGGCGAATGATGTTTAGAACCCACTGGTCTGAAGTGATGATCTCCCAACGGCTGATGAAAATGGAAAGACGTCCTCCTATGGGTTGAGGCAGAAGGGTTGATGGTAGAAGATTGGCTAGGCCCTGGAGAATGAAGTCAAAAGGGTTGAGTGGACTTCGGTTGTGCAGGTTTCACCTGTTGCTGCTGTTGTGCACGAGGTTGTTGACATTGCTGCTGGCGTCTAGGCTGCTGAGGAGCAGATGGTAATGGTCTAGCAGAATAATGGCGCTGATAGGCCGATTGTTGGCGAAAGGGCCGGACAGGTGGAGGCTGCTTCTTGTTCTTGAGAAGAGTGTCCCAGCGAGTCTCATGTGCCGACAATTTCTGTGTGGTGGAATCGAGAGAGTCACCAAATAACTCATCCCCGAGGCAAGGAGCATTGGCAGGGCGATCTTGGTGGTTGATATCAAGCTCCGAAACCCTGAGCCAGGCCAGACGGCGCATAGCCACAGCCATCGCCGTAGCCCTCGAGGTGAGTTCAAAGGTATCGTAAATGGAACGAACCATGAATTTGCGAAGCTGCAAGAGACTGGAAGAGTATTGGTGGAAAGCAGTGAGTTTTCGTTCAGGTAAGTATTTTTCAAAAGAAGCCAGTTGCTGAATAAGGTGCTTCAAATAAAAGGAAAAATGAAAGGCATAATTACCGGATCTATTGGCAAGCATGGCATTTTGGTATAAACGCTTGCCAAACTTATCCATGGCCTTCCCCTCTCTGCCAGGAGGGACAGAAGCATAGACATTAGAGCCCGCCGACTTCTTGAGAGTGGACTCAACCAATAAAGACTCATGCGGAAGCTGAGGTTTGTCAAAGCCTAGAATTGGAATGACTTTATATAAGGTATCCAACTTGCGAAGAGCACCTGGGATGGTTAAGGGAGTCTCAAGATTTTTATAGAAAGTCTCCCTCAAAATATCATGGAGGGGTAATTTAAGAAATTCCTTTGGAGGCTGATCAAAATCCAAAGCGTCAAGGAATGCCTTAGATTTCTTGAATTCAGCCTTCAAAGGAATAGAAAGAGACTCACACATCTCCTTTAAAAAGGAGGTAAAGGAGGAATGTTCTGGCCTAGAAGAAGGTTCCCGCAGAGAAGTGTCCTCCTCAACCGAAGAAACCTCATCCTCAGAGAGCAAGGGTTCTTCAGAGTCGTCCCACAGATCAGGATCCCGTACCTGGGAAATACGACCCCGGGAGTCCGGTGTCGAAGGCTCAGTATGTCGGGTCTTGCGTAACAACTTCCTGGAGCGCAAGGAGGCGGCACCGGGAGATGTTAAAGGTTGTCGATGCCGGGACTGATCGGACATAAGTGAGGGCTCAGTTGTTTGAACAGCCCAATGAAGACCTCTCGGTTCCGCAGACAGCATGGAAGCCGAAGAGGCAGAGTGGACCGGTACCGACAGAGTGGAAGCCGATAATAGCGGCTGCTCCATGGTCGGTACCGGTGGCTCAGACCGGACCGGAACTGGAAGGGTCGGTGCCAACAGAGCAGGAAGAAGCTGCTGTAATTGCTCTTTAAGTTGGACTTGAAGGACAGCCGCAATACGGTCATCCAAGGAAGGCACCGGTATCGCTTTCTTTTTCTGCGGTACCTGCGGTGCCACTCGACGCCCAGAGGATGAGGCCGAGGAGGATGCACTCACCTCTATAGGGGCGGAGCATTTACAGGGGCGCCTCGAGGTTGGCAGGACTGGACTCTCTGCCACAGCAACAGGAGGACGCTCCAGGGAGGGAGGCTTCTTAGCCGGCTTACCTGTAGGGTGCGACGCCGTAGCGGTGTCACGCGGTGTCGATGAAGTGGGAGCCGGTTGAGAAACTGTCAACGCCTGAGTCGATGCCGACGGATCAGTCATCTCGGCACCGAAAAGAAGTTTCTGTTGACGCTGCCTGTTTTTCAAAGTGTGCTTTTTTAAAGTAGCACAACGGGTGCAGGTAGAAGTCCTGTGATCCGGACCCAAGCACTGCAGACACCAATTGTGCGGGTCGGTCAGCGAAATGAGGCGCGCGCACCGTTGGCACTTTTTGAATCCTGGCTGAGGGGGCATGAAGGTGAACACGGCCTCCGCCAAATCAAAAGCGGAGGCTTCAATGGTGACAAAAGGCCCCGCCGGGGTGAACACGAAAAAAGAAAAGAAAAATGTTTTGTTGTTTGATTTTTTTTTAAAGAGAGAGTAAGAAAAAAAGAAGATAAACTTGAAGAAAAAATACGCGAGAGGGAAGGCAAGCGAAAAGTATTTCAACGACCGTTGAAAAAAATGCATCTTCTTAGCTCCACGGAAACTAAGAAACTGGGGACCGCGCGCCTCCGTCGGGCGGGAAGGCACTCGCGCATGTGCGGTGCGGCCTAGCTGGAACTTTCTAAGTTCTTAGAGTGCAATCACTCTAAAATTGTCCGTACCGGGGCTCCGTCGGTGCCGTCATCCATCAGTTAAGAATATGCTTCCTGCTTGTCCTGGGATAAAGAATGTTACTTTTTCCCAAGAAGTAATTCAGAAGTTAGAGAATGTTGATGAGAATGTTAAAATATTGGATAAAAGATTAATAGTGAATGAAAATCATGTAACAGCTTTACAAGCATTTTCATCTTTTGCTATAAGGGATTCCCACACAGTGCATTCCAAGCTTGAAATGATGGAGAATATGTTTAGGTTAAAGAATCTTCGTTTGGTAAATTTTCAGATTACACATCTGCTGTCGGCAGAGATATTATTGAGGAAATATTTCAAGGAGATTCTTGGTTTACCAAACACAGACTCCTTACCAATTTCAAATTTATATTATATTCTGCAGTATAAGCAACAAAGTTCATGATCTGCAAGCCCTGATGTTAGAGGCAGATCTAGATATTGTCGCTATCACATAGACATGGTTCAGTGAATCACATGGATGGGATGCAAACAAACATACGGGATATAATCTTTTTAGGAAGGACATGGCGATGCTCGAAAAGGGTTCAGAAAAGAGGAACGCGCTTGATAAAAAGGTATGGAAAACCTTTCATACACTGAAAGATTGGAGAAACTAGGGCTCTTTTCCCTAGAAAAATGGAGACTTAGAGGGGACTTGATAGAGACTTACAATATCATGAACAGCATGGAGAAAGTGGAGAGGGACAGATTCTTCAAACTTTCGTAAACTACAAGAACGAGAGGGCATTCAGAAAAATTGAGAGGGGACAGATTCAGAACCAATGCTAGGAAGTTCTTCTTCACCCAAAGGGTGGTAGACACTGTAACCGAGACTGTGGTCCAACTGGGACTCCACAGCTCCACCAACTGGTTACATCAAAATAGCACAACAGCGTGTGACCTGAAATGGAGTCACCCTGCAGGACTGGACTTTATTTTGTGCTGTTTATTTTCTTGCTTCTTATGACATTTTTGTTTTGCTGCTGTTTGAAGTTCTGACAATTCTTCTGCTGCATTGATGAACTACTTACCTTTGTGAAGAAAGGAATAAAATTGAATTATTTTTCTATGAACTACAATTGTTGTAGCTTTGATTTGTGGCTCCTGTCTAAAGTCCAGTCCTGCAGGGTGACTCCATTTCGGGTCACACGCTGTCGTGCTATTTTGATGTAACCAGTTGGTGGAGCTGTGGAGTCCCAGTTGGACCACAGTCTCGGTTACATAACTTGGTGTCAGAAGTGGGATATTGCACCTCCTGCAGGACACCCAAGGAACTACAATTTGAAAAAAAAAAAAAAATAATAAGTTTTGTTGAGGACTTTGTTGTGGTTTTTTTTTTTTTGTTTTTTTTTGTGTGTTTTGCAAACACTGAACTGTTTGTGGATTGCAATTGCTGCTTGTTGGATCCTGAGCACCTGTGCAGCTGATCCTGTGACCTATCCGGGGGGAGGAGTCTGTGTGACCAGAACCGGAAGGAGGACAGATCGACAGGGAGCGGCATTCCTGTTCCAGTCGTGGTTCGAGTAGGAGCTGTGTTCCAGTCCCGAGGGAGGATCGAGCGGAAGCCAGTTCCAGTTCAGGAGCCGAGTTCCAGGAGGACCCAAGACCCAGAGGGACCAGTGGATCCTGACCGAACCCAGTTCTGGACCGGTGACAGCACGGGCGGTGCACCCAATCAGCACAAAGGCGCAGACTCATCAGTGCCTCCGGTAAGGGTACCCGGGGTAGCTGGTGAGGATTAGGTAGTGCTGGTTGGGGTGGACTGGAGACTGGGGGAGGTTATTAAGAGGGGAACTCTCTCAATACAGCCACACTTGGGTTCCTTCTCTTGTTTGTTTGTTTTCTAGGTTCTTGCTATGGAGCAGGCCCAGATTTTGGCAGCGCTGGCCGGCGAGCGGCAAAGACAGGCCGAGGAACTTAAAGGCATTCTGAGGTCCAGTGAGGAACGGTGGCAAGCCAGCCAGGACACTATGTTACGGCAGCATGGGGAACTGATGATAACCATGCAGGAGCAGGCAAAAATATTTGCGCAGATTCTTCAGCAGATGACTGCACAACCGACGAGGCCAGAGATACCGAGTATAGTATCTCCAACTCCGGTAGGATTGAATCCTCTGACAAACTTGAATCTGTGCAAAATTGCACCCGGAGACGCTCCGGACGATTTTCTTGGCTCTTTTGAGCTGATAGCGGTGGCTGCTGGGTGGCCCCAGGAGCAATGGGTATTCAGGTTGTTGCCCTGCTTGGCCGGGGAGTCCCTAGCAGCATTCCAGACCCTAGGCCCCGAGCACGCCAACAGCTACCCCACTGTTAAAGCCCATATCTTAGATTATCTTGGTTTTACCAGTGAGCATTACAGACAAAAGTTCAGGGCAACACAAATGCTATATTCAGAAAGGCCCAAGGCTTTACTCCAGCGTATCACCAAGCTGGCTGAAAAGTGGCTACAGCCTTTCCTGAATGACGCTAGGGCCCTCTTCACTGAAATTGTGAAGGAACAGTTGCTGGAGGCTGTCCCCAAGAATATTAGATCTTGGGTGAAAAGGCAAAATTGTAAAACGCTGGGACAGGTCCTGGAAGTTGCGGAAGTCTACCTTGACTCCCAAGAACCCTCAGGAGAAGGCCTAGGCACAGTACAGGGGCACACACCTAGGCAGAGTCCAGTGGAGCAGAGTAAGGGGTGGAATAAGAAACCCCCTTCTAAGGATTCGTCCTCTCCTTCACCTAGGCCTAACACTCAGGGAAGTGAGAGGAAATGTTTTAGGTGTGGAAAGGCAGGACATACTCAAAGGTTCTGTCGGGAGAGGAGAGACTTTGTAATTCACCAGGAGTCTAACAGACCAGACACGTCAGGGTGCCAGGTCCCGGTATGGGTGGCCGGGAAAAGGATAGTGGCATTGCTAGACACAGGGACTGAAGAATCCGTAATTTCACGTCAACTGTGGAAGCAGGTTGAGGCCTCACCCTTAAGGAAGGGGAAAAGGAATAGTGTGTCTGTAAGATGTGTGCATGGGGATTCTAGACGTTACTCATTGGCTAAAGTAGAGATCGAACACGGTAGAAAAAAATATAACCTACAAGTTGCTTTCCTGGATTCTTTCCCTTTCCCATTAATTCTAGGTAGGGATTGGCCAGGATGGGGGAAGTGGGTGAAGCGAATTAGACCAGTGTTTAGTAAAACCCAGGTAAAATTTCAACCGCCTCCTAAACTGGTGTTCAGAGTGCAGGTTAATGGGGGTTGGTATCCTGATAGGAAGAAGTGGAAAAAAAGACAATCTCCTTCATCTACCGGTAGACCAGGGTGGCGTCCCACACTTAGGTGGGTCCCACTGTCCGAGAGTGCTAAGGCTCCCACCCAAGTGTACTCCAAAGCGGCGGGCTTTGATATTTATGCAGCCCACGAGCAGGTTATACCAGCTAAAGGCCGGGCTTTGGTTAAAACAGATTTACAGATCTCCCCTCCACCAGGTTCATATATTAGGATCGGAGCCAGATCTGGTTTGGCATTGGAACATTCCCTTGATGTGGCAGCAGGGATTATTGACCCCGATTATAGAGGCAATATCTCTGTGCTCCTAGTAAACCAAGGAGATACAGATTACCAAGTGCAGATTGGTGATAAGATAGCGCAAATGGTGTGTGAGCGTATCTGGCACGCTAGGCTAGGACGTTGGGTGCACTTGAGGGAAACTAATAGAGGAGCGAAAGGGTTTGGGTCTACAGGGTTAAGCTGCCCAGACGATATGCAGAAGCTGGAGATGAACGCATCCCAGGGCATTAAGGAGGGTAACTTTAAGGAAAGGCTACTCCAAAAATCTGGGTGTGATGGTAACAGTAACTCTGATGAAAGTATGGTACGTCTCCAACAGGAGTTAGCTTCCCTTAAAAACAAAGTACAAGAGATCACAAACACACAGGTGTCCCGGTGGAAGGTAAAATTATGGTCTTACCTGTTAATTTTCTTTCCTTTAGAAGCAGCAGATGAATCCAGAGACTAGTGGGTATAGCTCACATCGATCAGCAGGTGGAGATAGAGAACTGATTAACAGTTGGCCTTAAAGCCTGGTGTTCCTCCTGTTGATTCAGTTATGCATGTTGCCCAAGCATCCCGAAAGGAGAATGAGCATCCACAAAACTTCATTCCAGTAGAAAATGTGCCACTCAGAAATGAAATAATACAATTACCAACCATATCCCAACTGAACAAAGAAACAAACAACCTACACACCGCCAGTGCACATGGGGAGGGGCTCTTGATTCATCTGCTGCTTCTAAAGGAAAGAAAATTAACAGGTAAGACCATAATTTTACCTTCCATAGCAAAGCAGCAGATGAATCCAGAGACTAGTGGGATGTAGCAAAGCAAACTCAAACCGGGTGGGACGCCAATGCCGCCTCCGCCAGCACTGCAGCGCCAAAACTAGCCTCCGAACGGGCCGCTACATCTAAACGATAATGCTTCGAAAAGATATTTCCCGACGACCACATGGCCGCCCGGCAAATTTCCTCTAAAGACATCCCCCCGGACTCCGCCCAAGACGTAGCCAATGCCCGAGTGGAATGAGCATGAAGGTGCTCCGGTACTTTCTTCCCTGTCAACACATAAGCCGAAGCAATAGTTTCTTTGACCCAACGAGCAATGGACGCTTTAGACGCCGCCATCCCCTTGTTCTTACCCGCGAACAACACGAAGAGATGGTCCGACCAACGAAAATCATTCGTCACCCCCAAATAATGGAGAAGGATACGTCGTACATCTAGTAGACGCAAAGACAAAAATCGTTTACCCCAATCCTCCTTCCGGAAGGATGGGAGGAATAAACTCTGGTTCACATGAAATGAAGAAATAACCTTAGGCAGGAAGGACGGCACCGTACGTACCGATACCCCAGTTTCCGAAAAACGTAAAAAGGGTTCTCTGCAAGAAAGCGCCTGAAGTTCCGAAACTCGCCTCGCCGAAGCCATCGCCACCAAAAATACTGTTTTCAGCATGACATCCTTCAAAGTGGCTGCTGACAGGGGCTCAAAAGGTGCCCCCTGCAACCTCCCAAGGACGAGTTTAAGATTCCATGAGGGACAAATTCGCTTTACCGGCGGGCGGATATGGTGAACCCCCTTGAGGAAACGGACTACGTCCGGCTGCGAAGCTAGCGTCGCGCGAGCCACCCGGCCCCTGTAACAGGCAAAGGCCGCCACCTGAACCTTTAAAGAGTTATAGGCTAACCCTTTCTCTACGCCCTCCTGCAGAAAGGCAAGAATAGCCGGCAGAGATGCATGGAAGGGCGCAATTCCCTGTCGTCCGCACCATGCATCAAAAATCTTCCAGACTCTCGCATAGGAGGCCGAAGTCGAAATTTTCTTAGCTTTAAGAAGCGTGGCAATCACCTGCTCTGAATAGCCCTTCTTCTTTAGCCTTGACCGCTCAATAGCCAGGCCGTAAGACCAAAGCGGGCCGGATCTTCCATCAAGATTGGACCCTGAGTTAGTAAGTCCGGAGTTACCTGGAACGTTACCCGATCGCCTACTGAAAGCTGAATCAGATCTGCGTACCACGGCCAACGCGGCCAATCCGGAGCCACCAGGATCACTCTGCCGTGAAAGAGAGAGATGCGTTGTAACACCCGACCTATCATGGGCCAAGGCGGGAACACATACAGAAGGGAATTTGGAGGCCAAGGGAGAGCTAACGCGTCCACCCCCTCCGAGCCCTTCTCCTTGCGTCTGCTGAAGAACCGAGGCAACTTCGCATTGCGGGATGAGGCCATGAGATCCATCTCTGGCAACCCCCAACGACGGACTAGCAGGCCGAACGCTCGAGCAGACAACTCCCACTCGCCCGGATCTAGAAGATTTCTGCTGAGGAAGTCCGCTTGCACGTTTTCGTGCCCTGCAATGTGTGCCGCCGACAGAAGCGGAACATGCCCCTCTGCCCACCGAAACAATCTCCTTGCCTCTGCGGCCAACTGCGGACTCCGGGTGCCCCCCTGACGATTGACATATGCGACCGCCGTGACACTGTCCGAAAAGATCCTGGTCGGCCTGTCCTGAATCAGGGACTGAAAAGCCTGCAGCGCCAGCCTGATCGCTTTTAATTCCAGCAAATTGATGGGCCACTGGGCCTCCTCTAAGGACCACACCCCCTGCACTGAAGTTTGCAGGCACTGGGCCCCCCAGCCCAGCAGACTGGCATCCGTCGTAACCACCACCCAGTCCGGTGTGGCCAACGGCATGCCCCTCCACAGATGCCACTTGTGGAGCCACCACTGCATGCTGCGAGCTGCTCGAAGACTCCATTGGAGACGCACATTGTAGTTCAGAGAAGCTGGGGACCAGCAAGAGAGAAGAGACTGTTGTAAGGGCCTCATGTGGCACCGAGCCCAGGGGACCACCTCCAGAGTCGCCACCATGGAACCCAGAACCTGTACATAATCCCAAACCCGAGGTCTGGCCGACCCGAGAAGTAGGAGAATCTGAGCCTGCAATTTCTCCCCCCGGTCTCGGGGTAGAAACACTCTCCCCAGAGCCGTGTCGAACCGCACCCCCAGATGCACCAAAGACTGCGACGGGGACAGAAAACTCTTGGGAAAGTTGACGATCCACCCCAACGACTGAAGGAGAGAGATTACTCTCTGAGTTACCGACAAACTCTCCTGTCTGGACGAGGCGCGGATCAACCAGTCGTCTAAGTAAGGATGTACCCGAATCCCTTCCTTGCGTAGAAAGGCTGCTACCACCACCATGACTTTGGAAAAGGTGCTGGGAGCCGTTGCCAGGCCAAAGGGCATTGCCCGAAACTGATAATGCTGGCCAAGAATCGCAAACCGCAGATACCGCTGATGCGGAGGCCAGATCGGGATATGGAGGTACGCCTCCTTGAGATCGAGGGACGTGAGGAACTCTCCCGGTCTTACAGCCGCAATAACCGAGCGTACCGTCTCCATCCGGAAATGGCGAACACTGAGAAATCTGTTGACCCCTTTGAGATCCAGCACCGGTCTGAATGACCCCCCCTTCTTTGGTACAATAAAGTAAAGGGAATATATCCCGCGGCCTACCTCTTCCGGGGGCACCGGTACCACCGCCCCCAGATCGAGCAGCACCTGAAGAGTCATGCGTACCGCGTCTCCCTTGGCCGCCCCATGGCACGGGGACACCAAAAAAGAATCTATGACGGGAGAGGCGAACTCCAACTTGTACCCTTCTTGAACAATGTCCAACACCCACTGATCTGACGTGATTGTGGCCTACTCCGCCCGGAACGCCGAAAGCCGGCCCCCTAAGGGAAAGGCGGAGGGAGCCAAGCCCCCGTCATTGTGGAGTGCGATTGGCTGGGGTACGTGTTGGCTGACCTGCAGAGGGTTTCGTCGTACGAAAGGAACCCCTCTGCTGAAACCTAGGTCTCGAAGCAGAGAAAGAACTAGATGCAGATCTGAAGAATGGTTTACCAGACCTGGATCTCCTAACATCCCTGAAGCGCGGTCTAGACGATGCGGACCTCACCGGGGGCCTAGCCCTATCCTCCGGTAAACGCTGAGTTTTGGTATCCCCAAAATCCTTCACCAATTTATCTAAATCTTCTCCAAACAATAAACCCCCTTTAAAAGGGAGTCTCACCAGCCGAAGCTTGGATGCTGCATCTGCCGCCCAATGGCAGAGCCATAAGGATCTGCGCGATACCACCGAAAGGGGATGGGGGGGTGAAGAGGATGGTAGTCCAGGGATGGGGCAGTGACAGGAACAGAATTTTTCCCTGTGTCATTCTCTACCACTGATCTAGAGCAGTGGTTCCCAACCCTGTCCTGGAGGACCACCAGGCCAATCGGGTTTTCAGGCTATCCCTAATGAATATGCTTGGAGCAGATTTGCATGCCTGTCACTTACATTATATGCAAAACTCTCTCATGCATATTCATTAGGGCTAGCCTGAAAACCCGATGGTCCTCCAGGACAGGGTTGGGAACCACTGATCTAGAGGACTGTGAGAATTGCTTAACCAATGCTTCAGAGTTCTTTAATATGACATGGAATGGCAAATGGTGCAGCAATTCAGGACTGCTGGTACAGTTCTTTGTGAGTGACTTGGTATTTTAATATTGGGAGTTATTTACTACATCAAAGTTAAGATACATAAGGGGTAGTGTGAGCGGGTTAAGTCAGAGAATGGGCCGTAAATGCTTATGCATATGTAAATATGGTTTACAAGAGTCATCTAGGAACTTGTTACTTTTGCTTTAAAGAACACCACTGATACAGCAACAAAAATACAGATTTTCCTTTTTACTTACTGATAACTTCTCAACAATAGCAGCTTTACCCTGACACTGCTGCCCTTCCCATGTAAGGCATGAGGAATCAATCTGAAATGCAGCAAGAAAAAAAATTCAGTAATTTTTTTCTAAGTTTGATAAGTCTTTCATAATTATTAACAGTTTAAGCTCTCTCCATCCCCCATCTCCCCAACCAGAGATAAAACCTTTATATTTGCCAGAAACATTTAACCATATACACCAACAGAATCGTACTAAAATAGCATATAGTGATCAGAAAAAAAAAAATTAAAAAAAATTTCAGGGTCCATTTTTATGTCATGCTGCAGATGTTTAAAAATCTGTTCATGCAATGAATGCCTCCTAATAAGTTTATCAAGAGAATAGACATACCACAAAGTATTATACAATTCCATTATACCTCCTCCACATTTCAAATGGTGTCGGCCATGATACAAATAGAGTTTGTACCTTCAAGCTAAGAGGGTACAAACTCAGATTGAGATTCCGCCAGGGAATGAAAACACCTACTGTACCTGAATGTAAACTGCTTTAGTAAGAGGGTAAATCATAAAGTAAAGGCAAAGTATATTTGTCGGCTATAATAGAAGTAACTGTGAGCAATTAAACATACATTTTTTCATATGTGTGTGTGTGATTTTTGGGCTCAGTGAGATGAATACTCAGCATAACTCTGAAACACATGGAGAGATGTTAATCAAATTTGGTATACATATGACTATCTGGAGAAAAATACTGTGCGGGTGGGAAGGGGATGATATGCAAAAATTATCTTAAACTACAGATATTAGTGTCTAACCCATAGTTTTCGGGTTCACTGAAATGAATACTGACAGTAAAGTTTTGCGGGAGCCTCGGAGGTGGACAGAAAAGGCAGGGCCTGCTGCCCTGCAAAGAAGTGCAGCACTCGGGAGACAGGAGGGTGGGGGGAGAAAAGGCAAAGCCCGCTGCCCTGAAGAAGTGCAGCACTTGGGAGACAGGAGGTGGACAGAAAAGGCAGGGCCAGCTGCCCTGCAAAGAAGTGCAGCTCAGTCAGTCGGGAGAAACAGGGCTGTTTTGTGTTGTGTATTCAGAACACATGTCTGGTAAGTGATCATTTAAATGAATTTTGGGGGGGCTTTCTTTTAGGCTTTGTCCTTTCAAAGTTTATTGCACTTTCTCTGGATTTTTGCTTTTCAGCATGGGGGGGGGTTAGCTTTTTTTAGACGGCCTGTTCCGTATTTTCTGTGTGTGTTTTATTGACTTCTGACCATATGCATATCATAGTGTACTGTTATCTAGTTTTTTAAGGGGAAATCAGCATTTAAGAATTCTTTTTGTTAGTGTGTGTATCAAAGTGTAGGACTATACAAGTGTAGAATGGAAATGAGTCAACTGATGGGTCTGAACTGAAGTAATATATAGAAGGTAAACAAAATACAATGTAAAAGAGAGAATTGGGCGTGAGTGTGTCAATGAGAGGAAAAGAGAGATGGTGTACATGGGGAATGGAAGAAAGAGGAGAATTTTTGGTCATAGGGAGGGAGTGAGGTACAGATGATAGGGAAGAAAAAGATGAGGGAGAAAGCAATGTTACTTACCGTAACAGTTGTTATCCAGGGACAGCAGGCAGCTATTCTCACTAGTGGGTGATGTCATTCGACAGAGCCCCGATGCGGACGTCTCACAAGCATACTTGCTTGAAGAAACTTCAGAAGTTTCGAGATGCCCGCACCGCGCATGCGCGAGTGCCTTCCCGCCCGATGGTCCGAGCGTGTTTCCTCAGTTCAGGTAGCTAGCAGAGAAGCCAACCCAGGGGAAGTGGGTGGGACGTGAGAATAGCTGCCTGCTGTCCCTGGATAACAACTGTTACGGTAAGTAACATTGCTTTATCCCAGGACAAGCAGGCAGGTATTCTCACTAGTGGGTGACCTCCAAGCTAACCTCAATGGGATGGTGGGAGAGTTGGCAACTTAGGAGAATAAATTCTGTAATACTGTTTGGCCAAACTGTCCATCCCGTCTGAAAAAAGCATCCAGACAATAATGAGAGGTGAATGTATGAACCGAGGACCAAGTGGCAGCCTTACAAATCTCCTCAATCGGTGTCGATCTGAGGAAGGCTACAGAGGCCGCCATTGCTCTGACCCTATGGGCTGTGACTTTACAGGGAAGGGGTAATCCAGCCTGGGCATAGCAGAAAAAAATGCAAGCCACCATCCAATTGGAGATGGTATGCTTCGAGACAGGGCATCCCAACTTGTTCGGATCAAAGGAGACGAAAAGTTGAGGAGCAGTTCTGTATGGTTTGGTGCGATCCAGGTAGAAAGCCAAAGCACGTTTACAGTCCAGAGTATTAAGAGCAGATTCTCCAGGATGAGAATGAGGCTTTGGAAAAAACACTGGAAGTACAATGGATTGGTTGAGATGAAATTCAGAGACCACTTTAGGCAGGAATTTCGGATGAGTGCGGAGGACCAACTTGTCATGATGGAATACTGTGAACGGCGGATCCGCTACTAAGGCCTGAAGCTCACTGACTCTGTGGGCAGAAGTGAGGGCAACAAGAAAAACCACTTTCCAAGTGAGAAACTTCAGCGGAGTCTTGTTGAGAGGCTCAAAAGGAGGTTTCATAAGTTGAGAAAGGATAACATTGAGGTCCCAAACCACTGGAGGAGGTTTGAGAGGAGGATTGACATGTAAAAGTCCTTTCATAAATCTGGAAACCACAGGATGAGCAGAGAGAGGTTTCCCTTGCAGAGGCTGATGGAAAGCCGCAATTGCACTCAGATGGACTCTGATCAATGTAGACTTGAGGCCAGAATGAGACAGGTGTAGAAGATAGTCCAAAATAGAAGAGAGGGAGGCTCGTTGAGGCTCCTTACGATTAGAAACACACCATGAAGAAAATCTAGTCCACTTTTGGGAGTAGCATTGTCTAGTAGCAGGCTTCCCGGAAGCCTCCAACACATCCCTCACCGCCTGGGAAAACTGGTGGGGAGTCACGTTGAGAGGAACCAAGCTGTCAGGTGGAGAGACTGCAGGCTGGGATGGAGCAGAGATCCTTGATGCTGAGTAAGCAGTGAAGGAAACACTGGAAGAAGGAATGGCTCCCTGCTGCTGAGTTGAAGTAGAAGGTTGCCTGGGCCACCGAGGAGCTATTAGAATCATGGTGGCATGATCTGACTTGAGCTTGACCAGAGTCTTTTGAATGAGAGGGAACGGAGGAAATGCATAGAGAAAGAGATTCCTCCAGTCCAGAAGAAAGGCATCTGCCTCGAGGCGATGAGGAGTGTAGATCCTAGAGCAGAATTGAGGCAGTTTGCAGTTGTGGGGAGCTGCAAAGCAATGTTACTTACCGTAACAGTTGTTATCCAAGGACAGCAGGCAGCTATTCTCACTAGTGGGTGATGTCATCCGACAGAGCCCCGATACGGACATCTTGCAAGCATGTCTTGCTTGAAGAAACTCAGAAGTTTCGAGATGCCCGCACCGCGCATGCGCCAGTGCCTTCCCGCCCGATGCACCGGGCGTGTCTCCTCAGTTCAGGTAGCTAGCCTGAGAAGCCAACCCAGGGGAGGTGGGTGGGACGTGAGAATAGCTGCCTGCTGTCCCTGGATAACAACTGTTACGGTAAGTAACATTGCTTTATCCCAGGACAAGCAGGCAGGTATTCTCACTAGTGGGTGACCTCCAAGCTAACCCCAATGGGATGGTGGGATAGTTGGCATTTAAGAGAACAAATTTCGTAACACTGTTTGGCCAAACTGTCCATCCCGTCTGGAGAAAGTATCCAGACAATAATGAGAGGTGAAGGTATGAACCGAGGACCAAGTGGCAGCCTTACATATCTCCTCAATCGGTGTCGATCTGAGGAAGGCTACAGAGGCTGCCATTGCTCTGACCTTGTGGGCTGTGACCTTACAGGGAAGGGATAATCCAGCCTGGGCATAGCAGGAAGAGATACAAGCCGCCATCCAGTTGGAGATGGTGCGCTTCGATACAGGTCGTCCCAACTTGTTAGGATCAAAGGAGACGAAAAGTTGAGGAGCAGTTCTGTGAGGCTTTGTGCGATCCAAGTAGAAAGCTAAAGCACGTTTACAGTCCAGAGTGTGCAAAGCAGATTCTCCAGGGTGAGAATGAGGTTTTGGAAAGAACACTGGAAGCACGATGGATTGGTTGAGGTGAAATTCAGAGACCACTTTAGGCAAGAATTTCGGATGAGTACGAAGAACCACCTTGTCATGATGGAATACTGTAAATGGTGGATCTGCCACTAGGGCCTGAAGCTCACTGACCCGGCGAGCAGAAGTGAGGGCCACCAGAAAAACCACCTTCCAGGTGAGATACTTAAGAGGAGCCTTGTTGAGAGGTTCAAACGGAGGCTTCATCAGATGAGACAGGACAACATTGAGATCCCAAACCACAGGAGGAGGTTTGATAGGAGGGTTGACATGAAAAAGTCCTTTCATAAATTTGGAAACCACAGGATGAGCAGACAAAGGTTTCCCTTGTAGAGGCTGATGGAAAGCCGCAATAGCACTTAGGTGGACTCGTATAGAGGTAGACTTGAGACCAGACTGAGACAAGTGTAGAAGATAGTCCAATACAGAAGCTAGGGAAACTCGCTGAGGTTCCATGGCATTGGAAATACACCAGGAAGAGAATCTAGTCCATTTTTGGGAATAGCATTGTCGAGTAGCCGGCTTCCTGGAAGCCTCCAAGACCTCCCTCACTGCTTGAGAGAACTGGTGAGGAGTTATGTTGAAAGGAACCAAGCTGTCAGGTGGAGGGACTGCAGGTTGGGATGAAGTAGTGAACCTTGATGTTGAGTAAGTAGTGAAGGAAACACTGGAAGAAGTATCGGCTCCCTGCTGCATAGTTGAAGCAGAAGGGAGAACCAAGGTTGTCTGGGCCACCGAGGAGCAATCAGAATCATGGTGGCATGGTCTGATCTCAACTTGACCAGAGTCTTCTGAATGAGAGGAAATGGAGGAAACGCATATAGGAAGCGATTCCCCCACTCCAGGAGAAAGGCATCTGCCTCGAGACGGAGAGGAGTGTAGATCCTGGAGCAAAACTGAGGCAGTTTGAAGTTGTGGGGGGCTGCAAAGAGGTCTATCTGAGGCGTTCCCCACTGAGCAAAGATCTGATGAAGGGGGTCGGAATGGAGCGTCCATTCGTAGGGCTGGAGAAGACGACTCAATTTGTCTGCTAAGACGTTGTCTTTCCCCTGAATGTAGACAGCTCTGAGGAAGGTGTTGTGGCGGACCGCCCAATCCCAGACTCAAAGAGCTTCCTGACAAAGAGGGGCCGAGCCCGTGCCCCCTTGTTTGTTGACATAATACATGGCGACCTGATTGTCTGTGCGAATAAGGACCACCATGTCGTGAAGTAGATGCTGAAAAGCTTGGAGAGCATTGAAGATGGCTCTGAGCTCCAGAAGATTGATTTGATGGAGTCGTTCCGCACTGGTCCAGAACCCCTGAGTGCGAAGACCATCCAGATGAGCCCCCCATGCATAGTTCGATGAATCTGTCGTGAGAATTTTCTGGTGGGGAGGAGAGTGAAACAGCAAACCTCTGGATAGATTCGAAGAGGTCATCCACCAGAGAAGAGACTGCCGTAGAGCAGGAGTGACTACAATGTGACGGGACAACGGGTCGGACACCTGAGTCCACTGAGATGCCAGGGTCCATTGAGGAATTCTGAGATGTAGTCTGGCAAAAGGCGTCACATGAACTGTAGATGCCATGTGGCCCAAAAGGACCATCATGTGTCTCGCCGAGATGGACGGGCGAGAAGACACCGACTGGCAGAGTAGAAGGAGAGCATCCATGCGTTGAGGAGGAAGGAATGCTCGAAGTTGAATGGTATCCAGGACAGCCCCGATGAAGGGGAGAGACTGGGTGGGCTGAAGATGTGACTTGGGAAAGTTGATCTCGAAGCCCAAGCTCTGTAGGAAACAAATTGTAGTCAAGGTCGCCGAAATGACCTCTGGAGCCGACGGTGCCTTGATGAGCCAGTCGTCGAGGTATGGAAACACCTGGAGACCCATGTTCCGGAGTGCAGCGGCCACCACCACCAGACACTTCGTGAAGACTCTGGGAGACGAGGAAAGGCCGAATGGAAGCACTCGATACTGCAGATGTAGATGTCCCACCCGAAATCTGAGAAACTTGCGGGAGGCCGGATGTATCGGGATGTGAGTGTAGGCCTCCTTGAGGTCCAGAGAGCATAACCAATCGTTCTACTCGAGGAGGGGGTAGAGAGAAGCAAGGGTCAGCATGCGGAACCGTTCCTTGACCAAAAACTTGTTGAGGACACGAAGGTCCAAAATGGGGCGCAGATCGCCCGTCTTCTTCGGAACCAAGAAGTACCGGGAGTAGAATCCCCGGTTTCGCTGATCTAATGGCACCGGCTCGACGGCGTGAAGCCGAAGAAGAGCCTGAGCCTCTTGGAGAAGAAGAGCGGTCTGCGTCGAGTTGGAAGGATACTCTCTTGGCGGGTGGTCCGGGGGGACCCGTTGGAAATGAAGAGAGTATCCCTCTCTTACGATGGTAAGGACCCAGAGGTCCGTGGTGATCGTCTCCCATCGATGACAAAAATGGTGGAGACGACCCCCGATGGGAAAAACGGGAGGAGACAGAACGAAGTCGGTTATGCTCCCTGGAAGAGAGTCAAAAAGGCTGAGTAGCCTTGGGTGCAGCCGGCATCTGAGGCTTCTGTTGAGTCTTTTGAGGAGGCTGTCTCTTTGCAGGCTGTCTCGCAGGAGGAGTCTGTCTTGGCTGATAACGCCGCTGGTAAATCAGAGGCGGCCTAGAGGGACGAGACTGCTGAGGCTTAGGCTTAGGCCGCAGAATAGACTGGAAGGACTTCTCATGGTCCGAAAGCTTTTTAGTAACAGTCTCGATAGACTCATCGAACAGATCAGCCCCCGCACAAGGCACATTAGCAAGTCTGTCTTGAAGGTTCGGATCCATATCAATGGTACGGAGCCATGCCAGGCGACGCATGGCGACCGAACAGGCCGCAGCACGTGCCGAGAGTTCGAAGGCATCGTAGGAGGATTGCATGAGCTGCAGGCGTAACTGAGAAAGGGTCGCCACCACCTCTTCAAATTCGAATCGAGCTTGAGCATCGATAAAGGGGATGAACTTGCGGAGCACCGGCAAGAAAAAGTCCAAGTATGAAGAGAAGAAAAAATTATAATTTAGCACTCGAGTTGCCATCATCAAATTTTGGTAGATACGTCTACCAAATTTATCCATCGTCCTCCCTTCACGGCCCGGAGGTACTGAGGCGTACACCTGGGAGGGATGAGATCGTTTGAGGGAGGACTCGACCAGAAGTGACTGATGAGAAAGTTGCGCCCCTTCAAACCCCTTGTGATGGACGATGCGGTATCGAGCATCCAATTTACTGGGAACTGCAGGTATGGAATACGGTGTTTAAAAACAACGCATGAAAGTCTGGTCAAGCAGTTTATGCAGAGGAAGGCGAAGCGTCTCCGCTGGAGGTTGAGGCAAATGCATGGTGTCCAGATACTCCTTAGAATATCGAGAACCAGTGTCCAACGTCACATCCAAATCATCCGCCATTTGTCGAAGGAAGGATGAAAAAGAAAGTTGGTCCGCCAGCGCCGGCCGGCGAGACGGACTAGAAGAGGTGGAAGCCTCCGGATCCAGAGAAAGCTGAGAGCGGCAAGGAGAATAGGAGGTAGATGGTTCCTCATACTCCGGTCCCTCAGGCGGGGATAAATCTGACGAGGAGTATCCCATACGCTGGATCTTCTTTTGCGGGGACACCTCCGAATGACGTGAAGAGTGTCGAGAGGAGTGTCGAGATCAATGCCCCTCCCGGTGACGGGATGGGGAGCGAGATCTTCTGTGCATCGCACGATCCCCCGAAGCCTCCAAGGAATGGATTGGACTTGATGCAGTGGATCGTAGAGGTGGTAAGGATGCGGACTCACGCAGTGCCACCCAGGTCTGGTATGGAGTGCGGAAGAACTCTTCCTGCGATGCAGTATGCCCAGGACTTCGACTATCAGGGGCTGACACAGCACTCTGCTGTCGAGGGGGCGTGATGGGCTCCAAAGGTGGCATGTTACTAAATGAAGCCCGCCTGGAAGCACCCGCCGCCCTCCGCCGATCCTCCTCGTCGAGCAGAGAGATCGTACGACGAGGAGGAGGGGGAGGGGGCGGATCGCCCCCCTGGGCCGAGCTCGGGAGGTCACCCTGAATGGAGGCGATAAGCCGAGATCCCATAGAGTGCATAAGCTCGACAAACTGAGCTTCCAGCAGGGATCGCAGCGAAGCCGATATGGAGGGATCCGCACCGAAAGGGGGTCCTCCAGCACGGTCTTCGCGCTCCTTTGTGGCCAAGTGCTTCTGCTTGCTAGCTTTAGGCACCTTGATGACCACCGGAGGGACAGCGGAAGGCAGTACCTGAGCCGAGGAGACGGGGACAGGCACCGATGCTGGACCGGAAGCAGAAGTCGGAGTGAACGATGCCGGCTTCACGATGCCCGATGCAGGGGTTGTCGATGCAGGTTTCGAACGAACTGGCGAAACCACCGTGGAAGTTGAAGCCAATGGCTCTTTGGCAGACTCCATCTTAAACATCGACTCCCAAAGTAAGCAGCGCCGTTTGAACGATCGCGCAGTGAGCGTGGAACAAGGCCGGCACGATTTCGGAACGTGGTCTGGACCAAGACACTGAAGACAGCGTCGATGCGGGTCCGTCAACGAAATCGCACGCTGGCACTTGCTGCACTTTTTAAAACCGGTGATTGGCCGGGACATAGGCCGGAAAATCGTCGCCGCTAGGTCGAAGGTGCTCGGCCTAAGCCACGAGGCCGGCCCGGCCGAACCGCCGGAAGAAATAATTTTAACTTTTTTTTTTTTTTAGAAAACTTAAAATTGAAATAAATAAATCAAATAAACAACAAAACGCGGTAGAAAAGAAGGCAAAATACTGAAATTCAGTCAGCGCAGAATGAAGTGAAACTTCTCAGCTCCGCGGAAAGAAAAGAACTGAGGAGACACGCCCGGTGCATCGGGCAGGAAGGCACTGGCGCATGCGCGGTGCGGGCATCTCAAAACTTCTGAGTTTCTTCAAGCAAGACATGCTTGCAAGATGTCCGTATCGGGGCTCTGTCGGATGACATCACCCATTAGTGAGAATACCTGCCTGCTTGTCCTGGGATAAAGAGGTCTATCTGAGGCGTCCCCCACTGAGAGAAGATCTGATGAAGGGGCTTGGAATGGAGAGTCCATTCGTGAGGTTGGAGGAGACGACTTAAGTTGTCTGCCAAGGCATTGTCCTTCCCCTGAATGTAGACAGCTTTGAGGAAGGTGTTGTGGCGAACCGCCCAATCCCAGACACGGAGAGCTTCCTGGCAGAGGGAGGCCGATCCCGTGCCACCCTGCTTGTTGACATAATACATGGCTACCTGGTTATCCGTGCGAATGAGGACCACCAGGTCGTGAAGCAGATGTTGAAAAGCTTGAAGAGCATTGAAAATCGCCCTGAGTTCCAGAAGATTGATATGGCACAGCCGGTCCGCACTGGTCCAGAAGCCTTGGGTGCGAAGACCGTCCAGATGAGCCCCCCATGCATAGGTCGAGGAATCGGTTGTGAGAACCTTTTGGTGGGGAGGAGTGTGAAACAGCAAACCTCTGGATAGATTCGAAGAGATCATCCACCAACACAGAGACTGCAGAAGAGCAGGAGTGACCTGGATGTGACGAGTCAAAGGATCTGACACCTGCGTCCACTGAGAAGCCAGGGTCCATTGAGGAATCCTGAGGTGAAGTCTGGCAAAAGGAGTCACATGAACTGTAGAGGCCATGTGGCCCAGGAGAACCATCATGTGTCTCGCTGAGATGGACTGGCGAGAAGACACTGACTGGCATAGATGAAGCAGAGCATCCAGGCGTTGAGGAGGAAGGAACGCTCTGAGCTGAATGGTATCGAGAACTGCCCCGATGAAGGGGAGAGACTGGGTCGGTTGCAGATGAGACTTTGGGAAGTTGATTTCGAATCCCAGACTCTGCAAGAACCAGATAGTCTGTTGGGTCGCCGAGATGACCCCTTGGGCCGAGGCGGCTTTGATGAGCCAATCGTCGAGGTAGGGAAACACCTGAAGACCATGGTTCCGGAGTGCAGCGGCCACCACAACCAGACACTTTGTGAAGACTCTGGGAGACGAGGACAGGCCAAATGGAAGCACTCGATACTACAGATGCAGATGTCCCACCCGAAATCTGAAGAATTTGCGAGAGGCCGGATGAATAGGAATGTGAGTGTAGGCCTCCTTGAGATCCAGGGAGCATAACCAGTCGTTCTGCTCGAGGAGGGGGTAGAGAGAAGCTAGGGTCAGCATGCGAAATCTCTCCTTGACCAGGAACTTGTTGAGAATCCTGAGGTCCAGAATTGGACGCAGGTCGCCCGTCTTCTTCAGAACAAGGAAGTACCGGGAGTAAAACCCCCGGTTGTGTTGGTCCACAGGGACCAGCTCGACGGCCCGAAGCCGGAGCAAAGCCTGAGCTTCCTGAAGAAGAAGGGAGGTCTGGGTCAAGTTGGAAGGATACTCTCTTGG
Organism: Geotrypetes seraphini; assembly: GCF_902459505.1. Classification (NCBI taxonomy): domain Eukaryota; kingdom Metazoa; phylum Chordata; class Amphibia; order Gymnophiona; family Dermophiidae; genus Geotrypetes; species Geotrypetes seraphini. The sequence goes on along the minus strand of NC_047087.1, from coordinate 162,579,152 downwards.
AGGATGGCCCGGGGGGACCCGATGGAACTGAAGAGAGTATCATAGAACATAGAAACATAGAAAGATGACGGCAGAAAAGGGCTATAGCCCATCAAGTCTGCCCACTCTACTGACCCACCCCACTAAGTCAGAGTGTTGCTCGACCCACGTAAAGATCCCACGTGGATGTCCCAGTTATTCTTAAAGTCGAGCACGCTAGTGGCTTTGATCACCTGCACCGGTAGTTTGTTCCAGTGATCCACCACCCTTTCTGTGAAGAAATACTTCCTGGTGTCACCACCAAATCTCCCTCCTCTGAGTTTGAGCGGGTGCCCCCTTGTGACTGGAAGGTCCCTTAGGAAAGAATATGTCGTTTTCCACCTCGATACGATCTGTGACGTACTTAAATGTCTCAATCATGTCACCCCTCTCCCTGCGCTCCTCTAGAGAGTAGATCTGCAACTTGCCCAGTCTTTCCTCGTATGAGAGACCCTTGAGTCCAGAGACCATCCTAGTGGCCATTCGCTGGACTGACTCAGCTCGAAGTACATCTTTACGGTAATGTGGCCTCCAGAATTGCACACAGTACTCCAGATGAGGTCTCACCATGGTTCTGTACAGTGGCATTATGACTTCAGGTTTACGGCTGACGAAGCTTCTATTGATACATCCCATCATACGCCTTGCCTTGGATGAGGCCTTCTCTACCTGTTTGGCAGCCTTCATGTCTGCACTGATGATTACTCCCAAGTCCCGTTCTTCTGAGGTCGTAGCTAGTGTTTCTCCATTCAAGGTGTATGTTCTGCATGGATTTCTGCTGCCGAGATGCATCACCTTACACTTCTTCGCATTGAAGCCCAGCTGCCATGTTGAGGACCAGTTTTCCAACTTGATCAGATCCTGCGCCATACCATCCGTGAGATCGCTTTCACCTACTATATTACACAGTTTGGCGGCGTCGGCAAACAGCACTACTTTTCCCTGAAGCCCTCGGGTCAAGTCCCTTATGAATATGTTAAAAAGGGATGGTCCCAGGACTGAGCCCTGTGGCACTCCACTAGTCACCTCCGATGTCTTAGAGAGGGTGCCATTGACCACCACCCTCTGAAGTCTTCCACTCAGCCAATCATTGACCCATGCAATTAGTTTCTCACCTAACTCCATCGATTTCATCTTGTTTAATAGTCTACGATGTGGGACACTGTCAAATGCTTTACTGAAATCCAAGTACACTATGTCCAGAGACTCTCCCGAGTCTAGCTTTCCTGTCACCCAGTCAAATAAGCTGATAAGATTGGATTGGCATGACCTGCCCCTAGTGAATCCATGTTGACAGGGATCCCTCAGATTCCTCTCATCCAATATCGTGTCTAATTTCCCTTAAGTAGAGTTTCCATGAGTTTACACACTATTGATGTAAGACTTACTGGTCTGTAATTCGCAGCCTCCGCTCTGCAACCCTTTTTGTGCAGAGGAACAACGTTGGCAGTTTTCCAGTCCAGGGGGACTCTCCCCGTACTTAGGGAGAGATTGAAGAGCCAAGACATCACATAGCTCTCTGAGCACTCTTGGGTGCAGATTGTCCGGTCCCATGGCTTTGTTAACCTTGAGTCTTGACAGTTCTCTGTAAACATCAGCTGGTGTGAACTCAAACTTCTGAAATGGGTCATCCATGCTTTGCTTTGCATCCAGCTGAGGCCCGTGCCCTGGTGCCTCGCAGGTAAAGACTGAACAGAAGTAATCATTCAGTAGTTCGGCTTTATCGGAATCAGTTTCCACATAATTCCCGTCTGGCGTTCTAAGGCGTACTATCCCGTTTGTGTTCTTTTTCCTGTCGCTGATGTACCTGAAGAAGGATGTGTCCCCTTTCTTGATGTTCTTCGCTAGAGTTTCTTCCATATGAAGTTTGGCCTCCCTGACTGCTGTTTTGACCGCTGCAGACTTTGTCCTGTATTCAACGTTTGCTTCTTTTCCCCCCATGCGTTTGTATGAGAGAAATCCTTCCCTGATGATGGTAAGGACCCAAAGGTCGGTGGTAATAGTCCTCCATCGATGATAAAAATGATGGAGTCGACCCCCAATTGGAAAGACAGGGGACAGCAGAACGGTGTCGGTTATGCTCTCTACCAGAGAGTCAAAAAGGCTGAGGAGCCTTGGGGACAGCAAAAGGCTGAGGTTTTTGCTGAGACTTCTGCGGGGGTTGTCTCTTCACTGGCTGCCTCGCAGCAGGCGCCTGCCTGGGAGTGTAACGCCGCTGATAGATCAAGGGCGGACGAGAGGGACAAGACTGAGCAGGCTTAGGCTTGGGACGAAGGATGGACTGGAAAGATTTTTCATGGTCCAACAGCTTCTTCGTCACAGTCTCAATAGATTCGTCAAACAAATCCACCCCCGCACAGGGGACATTGGCCAGCCTGTCCTGGAGGATCGGGTCCATGTCAATGGTTCGAAGCCAGGCTAATCGACGCATGGCCACGGAACAGGCGGCAGCCCGTGCCGAGAGCTCGAAGGCATCATAGGAGGATTGCATCAGTTGAAGACGCAGCTGGGACAGCGAGGCGACGACCTCCTCAAATTCAAAACGAGCTTGAGATTCGATGTAAGGTGTAAACTTCCGAAGCACAGGTAGGAAGAACTCCAAATAGGTGGCAAAATGGAAGGTGTAATTGAGAACTCGGGAAGCCATCATCAAGTTCTGGTAGATGCACCGCCCAAACTTATCCATGGTCCGGCCCTCTCTGCCCGGTGGCACCGAGGCATACACCTGGGACGGATGAGAACATTTGAGGGAGGACTCGACCAACAGTGACTGATGGGAGAGCTGGGAGCCCTCAAACCCTTTATGATGCACCGTGCGGTACCTAGCATCCAGTTTGCCAGGAACGGCAGGAATAGAGTACGGTGTTTCAAAACATCGCATGAAGGTTTGATCGAGGAGCTTGTGGAGAGGCAGGCGAAGAGACTCGGCAGGAGGATGAGGCAGATGCATTGTATCCAGGTATTCCTTGGAGTATCGGGAACCTGAGTCCAAGGTTATGTCAAGATCATCCGCCATCTGCCTCAGAAAAGATGAAAAAGACAACTGATCCACCAGCACAGGCCTGTGGGACGGACTGGATGAAGTCGACGCCTCCGGATCCAAGGAGGCTTGGGATCGACAAGGAGAGTAAGAGCCGTAGGCATCCTCGTATTCCGGGCCCGGAGGAGGGGAGACATCCGAAAACGAATACCCCACAAAAGGAAGCTTCTTCTGAGGCGAGACTGTAGAATGCCTAGAGGAATGCCTCGAAGAATGCCTGGAACGATGCCCCTCCCTGTGTCTCGAAGGAGATCTGGATCGGCGATGCCTAGATGGTTCCCCAGAGGCCTCCAAGGAATAGATGGGGCTGGAGGCCGTAGAGCGAAGAGGAGGATGGGCTGCCGCATCCCGAGCCGCATTCCACGGGCCGAGGGAGGGTCTGGCATGGAAGGGACTGAGGAAGAATTCCTCCTGATGCCCAGGGCTTCGACCACCCAAAGGCATATCCCAAACTTCTTCGCCCTGAACGGGGATAGGTTCCAGAGGCGGCATGTCACTAAACGAAGCACGCCTCAATGAACTGGAGGCCAAGCGCCGCTCCTCCTCCCCTAGCAGCGAGAGCGAGCGGCAAGGGGGAGGAGGAGGGGGCGGCTCGCCCCCCCTAGGAGGGACTGCCTGCCCAGACTGGATTGTAGCAAGCCACTTGGGCCCCATGGTAGTCATGATATCAATGAATTGAGCCTCCATGATGGACCGCAGCGAAGCCGACAAGGGGGGAGCCGCACTCAAAGTGGGACCTCCTGAACGGTCTTCGCGGTCCCGAGTGGTCGAGTGCTTAGCCTTAGAAGCTTTCGGCACTTTAATAACCACCAGGGGAATGGTCTGAGGAGGTACCTGATCGGAGGAGACTGAAGTAGGCACCGGAGCAGGAGGCAGGGTTGAAGCCGGGACGAAGGAGGCCGGCTTCAAAAGACCAGATGCAGCAGGAGCAGAAGACGACTTCGGAGGAACAGGCGAAGTGCTGGTCGAAGTTGAAGCCGAAGGTTCTTTAGCAGCTTCCATCTTGAACATCGACTCCCACAGGAAACAGCGGCGCTTAAACGCACGTGCTGTTAAGAGTGGAACAAGGCCGGCACGATTTCGGAAGATATTCCGGACCAAGACACTGCAGACAGCGTCGATGCGTGTCTGTCAGCGAAATCGCGCGCTGGCACTTGATGCACTTTTTAAAACCGGTAATCGGCCGGGACATAGGCCGAAAAAGCTCTGCCGCTAGATCAAAGGAGCGGGGCCTGAGCCACGCGGCCGACCCGGTCGAATTTCCGGAAGAAATTTTTTTTTTTTTAATAATAAACGATAGAATAAAACACACGATTAAGAGAAAAATAACTCAAAACTGCGGCACTAGAAGGCAAGAACACGGGTTCACTCAGCGCACAGAGTTGATGCAAACTTCTCAGCTCCACAGAAAGAAAAGATCTGAGGACACACGCCCGGAGCATCGGGCGGGAAGGCACTCGCGCATGCGCGGTGCAGGCATCTTGAAACTTCTGAAGTTTCTTCAAGCATGTGAAACGTCTGCATCGGGGCTCTGTCGGATGACATCACCCACTAGTGAGAATACCTGCCTGCTTGTCCTGGGATAAATGTTGTGGTGGACAGGGTACAGTATGACAGATTGAAAGGGATGCAAGAGGGAGGAATGTTGGACAGTGGTGAAGGGAATGGAGGAAGAGATGTGGCATGGTGCTGGAGAAATGTTGGGCATTGGGTTGGTGGGCAGGGGCAAAAGATGCTGCACATGGTCTGGGGGATGACAGAGGGATAAATGCTGGACCATGGTAGGAGGAACCAATGGACAGCAACAGAAGAATTTACAGAAGATGGGAAAGTGGAAAAAAGAAACCGGGATCAACTTGATGGAAAAATAAGTTTCCAGACAACGGAAATTATTGATTAAAATATGTTAGCTTTGGGAAATGTATGGAAAAATTATGTTCTTACCTGTTAATTTTCTTTCCCTTAGACGCAGATGAATCCAGAAACCAATGGGATGGCCCACATCTACCAGCAGGCGGAGATAGAGAAACTGATTAACAGGTGGTCCTACTGGCTGGCACTCCTCCTGTTTATCCAGTATAGCTCCTTGCCCAAGCATCCGTAACCATTAATAGGCATAGCACGTAAAAAACTTCTTTCCCATAACAAATTTCAAAATGCAATAATACAGAAAACAACCTGCCATAATAACAAACTGCGAAAGTTGCAAAAGAAAAAACCGAGAGACAATATCCAGAAAGGGTGGGGCTCTGGATTCATCTGCTGCGTCTAAGGGAAAGAAAATTAACAGGTAAGAACATAATTTTTCCTTCCCCAGCAACAGCAGCAGATGAATCCAGAGACCAATGGGATGTAGCAAAACAATCCTCAATCTGGGTAGGAAGCAAACGCCGCCTCCGCAACAACCGAAGCACAAAACGTCTCTACCGCATGCGCCCCCACATCCAAGCAGAAATGCGAAGAGAAAGCACTCTCGGAAGACCAATTAGCCGCGAGACAAATCTCCTCCAAGGAAAAAACCTCTGGGCCGAGCCCAAGAAGTAGCCATCGCTCCGGCGGCATGATCATGGAGTTCATTCGCCAACCGCTTCCCTGCCAGCAAGCAAGCATGAAGAATGTCCCCCTGGACCCATCGAGCGATGGAGGCTTCGGACGCCGCCATACGTTTGAGGCATCCCTTGAAGAATACAAAAAGGAAAAGCGAGCGTGACATAAAAGAAAGGATGACACCCATCTAGAAAGAAATAGTGGTACCATCCGAACTGATACCCCAAATTTCGGAAATCAGAAATAGGAATCCCCGTTGAACAAGGCCTGCAACATTGAAAACTGCAGAGCTGAAGCCATGGCCACAAGAAACCCCATGTTCAACGGCACAGTCCCAAAAGACAAGGATGAAATGAAGCCTTCAGTAAACTGAGAAGAAGTACGTGAAGATTGTACTCCAAACCGGGCTTTCTAAGAGGTGCATGAATATATTGCACTCTGTTTAGGAACTGAACTACATGAAGCTGAGAAGGAAGCGAAGAGCAAAATACCTAACCCTTGTAACAAGCCAAGAATAGCACTAAAAGCTGAAGGGATTTGAACGCCAAGCCCTCGGCAATACCCTTGTGCCAAAAAGGAACTCTGGAGTTGTTCAAATGTGAAGAAGCACCCAAGAAAGGAAAAAACCTCCAAAAGGAAGCACAAGCCAAAGGAGAAGACCTGGATAAGAGAAGAAACAACCTGCTTCGCATAACCCTTACACGTCAGCCAAGACTTTTCAAAAAGCTAGGTCGTAATACTAAAGTAGTACAAATATCCATGTTGATCAGACCCCCAGGCGAGCAAGGCCGGAGATACTAGTAAACTTCTTAGTACGGCTGCCGAAAGACTCATCAAATCCGCATAGTAAGGATGGCGCTGCCAATCCAGAGATTCTACAAATACTGTGCCCGGAAAGCAAACTCGAGGTGGCAAATCCAAGCCAACATCAGCCAGCGAAAAACACTGAAAAAGAGAAGGCAGAGGCGAAAAAGGACCCCCTCTAACTCCCACTGGCTGGGCCCACTGAAGAAGCTAGGAAGCTTAGAATTGAGACGAGACCATGAGGTCTAGGTCAAGGAGATCTCACGTCCATAAAAGGAGCTAGAATGCCTGAGCCACAAATCTCAATATCCAGGTTGCAGAAGATTACACTATTACTAACATGCACACCTTCCAGAGCGTACACAGCGCTGTACACTGTAACATACAAGAAATGGGTCATGCTCAGATTCCGCGGAGAGAAAGTCTATCCAAACTCTTATCCTGATCCATAAAAGGATCTGCCAACAGAAGACGAAGATGAGAGTCCACCCATTGAAGCAGAACAACTTCACCTGCCAACTGAGTACAACACCTACTGCCCAAGCTGTAGAGAAATACCCCCATCCTAATACTGACCAAAAGGATCCTCAGCGACATTCCAGAAGAATGATCTGAAGCTCTAGAAAGGTAGCCTGACCCTGCTCAAGAGTAGAAGAATGAACAAGTACTGAGTCGCCTCTGAAGACCAGACTCCTGGAGCTGAGGATGGAAGCCACCGAGCCCCCCAACCCGACAGTCCGGGATGGGCGGTGGTCATGAGCTAGTCCAGCAAAGGCCGAGGCATGCCTTGAAAAGAGAAAACGCGCTGAGCCACCAAATCATACAGAGCGATGCAGGAGGAGCATACCAAAAATTGGAGCCCTGAGATACCGGGAACCACCGGAACAAAAGTGACTGCTGTAGCGTAAGAAGGGGAAAGCAAGCCGAAGTTCCCAGTGGAGTCAGCAATATGGATCCTAGAAACTGTACAGAATCCCATACTCATGGTCATGGTAAGTGAAGAAGAATGCCAATCTGAGACCGAGACCCCACGCCAAGAAAGAAACACAATGCTCTCCTATATGAATAAAAACATCACCCCGATATACATATAAATAGTAAAGGAGAAAAGAGCGATGCAAATTCGAAGATGCACGTGTAAAGAACTGAGGAAAAGATACCACCCTTTTCGAGTCAGTCAAATGGCCCGACTGGAAGTCGTCTGAATCAAACAGGCAGTCAAGAAGAAATTAGATGAATCGCCTGGTAGCGCCAAAACAGTACCACAGCCCACCTCATCCAAAACGTTCATGAAGCCTCGGGTAGGCAAAATGGCATGTGCCAAAACTGAATGTGCTGCTCCAATAGAGGCAGGCAAACCTAGTGCCGATTCGAGTCCATAGAGAAAATGTAAATATACTCCCAGGGTGTCTGCAGAAATGTGTAACCCTGAGAAAATAATTCAGCAGAATGGGATCCAGCCTGCCCAATGCCCCCGTCTTGGCCACCATGCAGTAAGTGGTTCCCCAAGAACTACAAGAACCGTCCTGAGGACCAATAACACTTCAAAGAGAAACACAAAACACAGAGACTCCATGAACGAACAGGAAACCTGAGTGTTATACCCCAGCATATTACTGATAATTTTGTTCAGAATATTATATGTCTACTCAAGTCTGCTTACCTGAACTCCTGAACCTTAGTGTTACCTTGACAACATCAAATGCTTTACTAAGAACCCAACAGCCTTTCCCTAAATTCAGTTGCCTGCATACCACTCAAATAACATCAGTAAGGACAGACCTGGGTGTTACCAAAACAGAGAACAAAAGAGCAAGACCAGCCGTTTACTAGTCCCTGCAACACCTCATTAACGCCAGATGGGACCTGAATGTTATCCAAACAAAGGAACTGGCCAGGGGGGTAATTGAAATTCAGCATGCTACCGATATGAATCCACAAGTCTGTTTATCTGACATTTTGACCTCTTTGACCTGAATGTTGCCCAAACAACTTCAAAGGGACTGACCTGGGGTGTGCCTGAATCAAAGGACGCTGTTACTGCAGGACCAGCTGTTTAACTCAGCAGCTTATAAGGACGGAATTCTGCTCCTAGAATCCAGAATCCTAGCCGGCTATCCAAGACGTCAGGTCTAAAGGGGCAGACTCCTGTGTCCTACTCGCCTATCCATTGAGGGATTCCGAATGGTGAAGGGAGGGTTTACGTGAGATACGGTGATGCTAATTTATTCTTTTATATATATATATATATATATATATATATATATATATATATATATATATATATATATATATATATATATATATATATATTAAAGTGTTATTGTTTATGCTTTATATTGTCTGTGTGTTTTTCTGAGTATCTCTGATCATCCCACTTGACAGAAATTAGTGACGGAACAAATTGGTACCAGAAGTGGGGTTGATCTAATGATGTCAGAAAAACTAACTAGTCAACAAGGGGTTGAGGAGCAGGCTCCCAATCCCTCCATTCCAAATGGGAATGAAATTATGGGAACATTAATGGCCACTGAGTGGTCTGTAGAAGCAGGATTGTGTGAATCCTGTACTTTTGAAAGTGGGGATCCACATGAATTATGTGCCTCCTTACAAAAGGTGAAAATCTCAAAAGGAGAAGAGCAAGAAGTAATTTCTAGACAAGGAAGGATGATTTTGTCAGACTGGAGGAATTTGCATGAAGCTAAACAGGAATTACAATTGAAATTAGAAGAGCTGGAAAAGAAAAGGAATAAACAACAGCATGCCATTACAATGCTACAATGTCAGAATAAGTTGTTAATGGATAAGGTAGAAACCTATCAAAATGTAATAGAACAGTCAGCTATGCAATATGCACGATATAAATACAAGAAACGGAGGTGGAAAGTGAGTTACCGAAAAGTTAAAATCTTAATTTATCATCTGCCGAATGATTGGAATCCAAACAAACGGGATGGGAATATTTGGGATTCAAATTCTAATAACAGTGAGGAGGATATCTGTGTTAAAGGAGAACAGGCAGAAAGTTTAGAAGCAGAGCCTGTGAAGAGACAAAGATTACAGGGAAATCTACAAACAGGAGAAAATCTAGTTAGGGAGGATGTTACTCCACATGAAATCATGGATATGATGGCACGCTTTACACAGCAGCCTGGGGAACCACTAATACAGTGGGTAGTTCGGGTGCAGGAGCTGGGTGCAGCAGGGATTATGTTAGATGCCACAGATGCCCCTAAATTTGTTCAAATTTGTCAAGAAATAGCAGTGCAACATGCGTTGCGGAAGGATCCTTATCCTGCAAAAAATGCCCAATGGTCTTTATTAGAGATAATTAGTAGGGGTGTCACAAGGCGATATCCACTTGAATCTGATTGGCCTTCCAATGATAAAGTTTGGTATACATTGAAAGATGCACAAATGAGAATTAAGGAAGAGGCTATGAAGGTAGCTTTAGTAATAGGTCACGCTGACACATATATGTCATTACCTTTTACTGTATCCATGAGAAATAAAATTATCAGGTATGCTGCACCGGCATACAAACAGGTAATTATGACTCTGTTGATCAATCAAACAGACAGGTCTATTTTGGAAGTCTTGGAAGCGGTCCGACAGTTAGGAGATCTGGGAGACTGGGGACCACAAACTACTTTTGATAAAAAGAGGGAAGGACAATCCAATTCAAACAGGGCTAATCGAGTATCCCGAAGGGATATGTTTTTGGCATTAATAAAAGATGGGGTAAAGAGGGAAGAAATAGATGGGAAAGATACCGGGACTTTATGGAAAATGTACAAAAGTAGAGGATTAGGAAAGAAATCTATGTCTCAAGCCCAAGTAAGCAAGAGTGAGGATGTGCCAGTGCCAACTGCTCCTCCTGAGGAAACTGCTTCCACTCTTTATCCTGATTTAAAAGGGTGGAAGTGGTGGGAGGATCAATGATGTGAATACCAAGCCTCGGTGTTAGCTTGGACCAAATTAGAACAGTGTCTGCAGGTAGAGATAAATATTTAGTAGAAACCTAGGGGAGCAACAGGTACAAGCTGTAGTGGACACTGGGGTGTAGGAATATAAATATCAGGATTGGGGGGAAAATTATACAAGCAGGAAGAAAAAATTTTACAAATTTTAAAATTGGACAATTACCAATTTGGGATTAATCTATGGGATTCCTTGCCAGATATCCAAAAAGGGTTAACATGACAGCTTTCCAATGGAAACATGAACCAATGCATTTTTACTATCCCTATAGTGGAGCAATGTCCAGAACAATTTACATCCACTTGGCAAGGGAGGCAATATACATATACCAAACTACCACAAAAAATACTTACAGATGCCGAGAGGTGATAGAGAAAGCTAAACTTCCCTTCTCCCCAAAGTTAAAAACAGACTTGGGCCTTTTTGGATTTTGGAGGCAACATATTTCACATCTGGGGTAACATATGGGGTTGGTTGGACAATAAAAAAGTAGAAATATTGCTAAGTGACCTTTATAATGTATAAAGTTTTGTTAGATAGTATAAGGAAGTTGCACTCCAAGTAATTTTGCAAATGTGTCTTTTACCTCAAACACTAACATTGTGAACCACTGTACCTGCACGTAAACCTCTCTTATATGTTTTATAGATTAAAGCGTCCCTGCTTGAATTTTTATGATTGTGTGACAGAACTTTGAAATGGAAGAAAATAGAAAAGAAGACCAGTAAAACTATATAGAGCAATTAACTTAAATTTCTATCTCTCTTTCTTTTAGAAGCTTATTATCTAGACATGGTCCGGAGAACCAATTTCACTGTGCCACATTTAAAATGCTTCCAGCAATGTGACCTGATAGTGGGAATCCAATGGATACCACATTTGTTTGTGACTCTTTTGATTAATAGTGTGCTTATTTACAGATTAAATTCAACCCTGAATCATTACTGATGGAAGAAAGCATGCCGGAGCTCTGTGTTTGTCTGTTTCTGTTATGTGTTGTCTGTTTTAGCTTATGGGGTACCCCAACATTGCACATTGGCCATTTCCAGAGTTTATTCCACCCCTTCTATTAGTCCAAATGGTACCATATCCCTTTCCAAAAAAGATTCCCCCACATACCAGAAAGTATCTTATGAAAACCATGCTCACAATGATTTTATGCTATGGCTCACAGGTAATAGAGGCCATCAGCGTGCCAGATTTTGGGAATAAAGGGGACGTCCATGTGGGATCCCTACGGGGGTCAGGGCAAAGGGTCTATAGAGTGGGCAGACTTGATGGGCCTTGGCCCTTTTCTACCGTCATCTTACTATGTTTCTATGTTTCTATACAGCCCAATGATAATTTAGTTAGGGATTATATTATAAAAGGATATCTGAAGAGAAATAATTAGAAAGCTTTATACCTGGTAAAATGGTGTTCATTGGTATTTGATATTTGCTAAATAAAAAAAAAAAAAAGGTCTCTCTTTATTTAACTTACCAGGTATAAACAGTGCAGTGCACATCTCTGACATAAGTTATTTTGTTATCACATTCTGTACGTGTGTATGGTCTCTCTTAAATGACATAATAATTATGTCCAGAACATAAAAAAGGTATATTTTCTGAATGTCCTACAGAATACCTTTAAGTACATCAGTGTTGTTTCTCTTATCTCACACAAATACTACCTTACACACAAGTATTGTGTCAAATGTTATCACATTCTGTACGTGTGTATGGTCTCTCTTAAATGACATAATAATTATGTCCAGAACATAAAAAGGTATATTTTCTGAATGTCCTACAGAATACCTTTAAGTACATTAGTGTTGTTTCTCTTATCTCACACAAATACTACTTTACACACAAGTATTGTCACATGTTATCACCTTCTGTACATAAAGTGGTTTTTCTCCTTTTTCTCTTTTACCACTAGGGGGGTTTAATGTAACTAAAGCATTGAAGTTAAAAAGTTATGAGGAAATATTTTCCTTGAAAAATCACGTACTGGGAAATGTTATTACACATAGACTTTCATCCTTTTGTGATAAAATTGGTCAGCTCTGCTCTCTCATTCTGATAATTTGGCTAACATACTGGGTTAAGAGAAAATTTCAAGAGACCGAGAAGATGAAGACGCAACCAGACATACAGTGCCGTGCCATGAGGCTGTTATGTGGCACCAACTGGGGAATAGAAGTGAGCCCATATCCTGCCACTTCACATTAGGGCTGGTCTCTGGAGGTGGTGCCTGAAAATTACATGAGTGAAGGCATGTGAGTGGCATAGCAAGCCTATTGAAACCGGAGCATAGCCAGACCCTAACCAAAGATGCTAAGAAAAACGGGATACCAGATAACTGCGGTGATCGATGGTGAATATGAAGCTACCCTAACTGTATGCCATGAGTAAGAGCACAAATATAATATTAATAAGATTATTAATTTTCATGATTCCCAATACGTGATACTTTCAAGTGAAAGGCCTAATTAGCAAGAAATATTAGGGAATGCAAGAACACCAGGTTTAGCACATAAGGAAATAAATTATGAAGGGAAAATTAATTTTCCCATTTTACCTTTGCTTAAAAGTAGAATAGATACTATTGTTTCTGAAATACTGGCTGGCAAAGAAGCATATTTTGACTCCAGAGTAGCAGATGTATTTAGAAGGGAAGGTGAATGGGTGACAAATACTGTACATAATTATGAACTAACGCTACGATATGATCAGTTAATGTTATATGTTGTTAATGATATCACAAAGAATTAACTTTATCGCATTGATTTAAAAACCACATCACATTCTGTACCCTTAGATAGAAAATGGTGTAAATTTTGAAATGAAACAATGTGTCTTTAGTACTGTTGAACTTGTGATTCCTGCTAGTCAAGCTCCCTTTTCAGTATGTTTACAGAATGTTAATGTGTTGCAGTGAGCAACTGAATTTTGAAATAATAACTTGCATTCTGTGGCAAATCATATTGAAACTACCACTGCAGTGATATGGCATAAAAGGAGTTTCTTCATTTTGTACTCTATAAATTTGTTTAACTATCTTTTAACCTTTCTTAATTGTCGGACACTCTCTCCCTTAATTCGGAGGACTTCTAAATTTGGAGAAGCAAACTTGAGTATCCAGGAGTGGAATGTTATACCCCAGCATATTACTGATAATTTTGTTCAGAATATTATATGTCTACTCAAGTCTGCTTACCTGAACTCCTGAACCTTAGTGTTACCTTGACAACATCAAATGCTTTACTAAGAACCCAACAGCCTTTCCCTAAATTCAGTTGCCTGCATACCACTCAAATAACATCAGTAAGGACAGACCTGGGTGTTACCAAAACAGAGAACAAAAGAGCAAGACCAGCCGTTTACTAGTCCCTGCAACACCTCATTAATGCCAGATGGGACCTGAATGTTATCCAAACAAAGGAACTGGCCAGGGGGGTAATTGAAATTCAGCATGCTACCGATATGAATCCACAAGTCTGTTTATCTGACATTTTGACCTCTTTGACCTGAATGTTGCCCAAACAACTTCAAAGGGACCGACCTGGGGTGTGCCTGAATCAAAGGACGCTGTTACTGCAGGACCAGCTGTTTAACTCAGCAGCTTATAAGGACGGAATTCTGCTCCTAGAATCCAGAATCCTAGCCGGCTATCCAAGACGTCAGGTCTAAAGGGGCAGACTCCTGTGTCCTACTCGCCTATCCATTGAGGGATTCCGAATGGTGAAGGGAGGGTTTACGTGAGATACGGTGATGCTAATTTATTCTTATATATATATATATATATATTAAAGTGTTATTGTTTATGCTTTATATTGTCTGTGTGTTTTTCTGAGTATCTCTGATCATCCCACTTGACAGAAATTAGTGGCGGAACACTGAGGAGGAGGCAAAAGTGCAAGTATCCTGAAAAATGTTCACAACCCCCTGACCTGACAGTATAGCGACTACTCCCTCATTAGAAAGCCTGACGAGGCCTTGGAAGAAGTCAAATGAAGTGCAAAAGTTCAGTAAACGGCAGGATGAGCACTGTAGGAACTTTAAGAAGAAAGAAATTCTCCTAGGAAAAAAAAATCAAGGTTCGTAATGTAACCCATGAAAACAGTACTAACTCCATGCAACATGAACGAAATACGTATGGCCTTTAAAGGGAATACGTACTAGATGCAATCAAGATTCTGTATCTACCGTCCTTTGAAAAACAACAGCATCCTAACAGGTATCAGACAAAAGCGTTGTGACCTGCCCATATGACAGCTCCCTGTCCACGAGAAAGCTGAAAGAGCTGACAGCGGAAGAAATGATCCCCACAAAGTGCAGCAGCGGTCAAAAAACGAGCTGGAGGACAAACACAATTTCAGCAAAGAAGAAAGGAAAACTCCTGAAACCCAACTATACTCGCAATGTAGCATTGACCAAGAGGAAGACTGAAAAATAATAGGAAACTGCGGCAGCCTGCAGTAACTTTAACTGCATGCAAGGTGCTCCAAAAACCAACCGCCCCCAAAATGTTTGGGTGTTGGTTTTTTTTTGTTTGTTTGTTTGTTTTTACAGTAACCAAGGCGGCTCATGCCCCTTGAACCGCACCACAGGGACAGAAAGCAGTTTCGCAGCACTACCAGACACACTGCGCTCCCAAACTGCACCCCAACAGATAAACTTAACAGCAGAACCAGAATCAATGCTATAACGCAACCACACACACAAAGCACAGCACAGGGAAGCAAAAAGAAAACATTCAAGTTTGCATATGCTCTCTTTAGGGAGATCCTAAGAGAAAGAAAGAAAGAGAACCCCCACCAAGTACCAGGTAATCTCTAGCTGCAAACACATCCTGCAGCAATGCATCTTCTGGCCACCCTGTGCAGAGAAAAGCTGAACTGGGCAGAGGAGCAGAAACTGAATTCTCCCTCCAATATGCTCCCAGGTCTAAGATGCATGGCCACCCAGTAACTAGAAGTGCAGCAAAGAAACACTCACCAAGGCCCCAAACTCTGCATCACATCCAAATGGGGCTGTACCACCTCCACGCCTGAAACTCAAACACTAGGGAGGCCTTGTGAAAGAATAGACTACACGCTGCAGCGCAGCTAACGGAGGATCGTAAGCGTGTTCTGTGCTCACCCGGGAAATGCAACCGGGAGACCGCGGCACCCGCTCAAAGCAGCCAGGGGAAAAAACAGCCGACCTGCTGTGGCGCCGCCGACAATGGAGGATTCCAGGCGTGCTTCCACGAGCGCGGGAAAACTGATCCCCTCAACTGTCGGAAAATTACATATCCGGCGCCCCCGCCACCTCCAGAACATAACAGAAACCGCGGCGGAGCTTCCACAGAAGAAAACACGCTTGCGCTTGACTTCTGCAAGCTGAAAACCCTTTTTCCTTCAGAGCCAATGTGAGAGCCGCAACCGCCGCGAAGCCACCGCCCGTGGAACCAACCAGCGAGCGGGAACAGCCTAGGTCCTCCGACCCTATTCCTTCTCCAACTTAGAGTTGCCTCCACCAGCGCCAAGGAAAAAGTGCGTGCCCCTAGCACACGGCAAAAGCATAGCCACTACTACCTCCAGCCACACACTCGGAGGGTCCCAAGCTACTGTAAATTCCTGGTCCAAAAATAACTCGGAGGTCACCAGCACCCGAACACAGCCTCACCACCGTGACAGCTCACAAGCCCCAGCGCGCCAAATAAAAATAACACCGCACAGGACACCAAATGTCCCTAACAAACACACATCTGCGACCGAAGCTCCCCAAAACCAAAAGAAGCATACTCACAAACAGTGGTCAGGGCCCGTAAGTGCTGGTAGATGCCGATAAAAGCCGGTTGCTCAGCACCATGAGGACAGAATAACCATTCAGAAACTGTGGAGTCCTTTTTTTTTTTAAGGGAAAGAAGAAAAATAGGGACTCAGTCAAACCCTCTATTATCGGAGGGAGGGTGAGGCAGGGACCTGGGGGGGGCCCAGGTGTAACCCCTAAAGCCAGCACCGTTCAGCCGGACACCCCTGTCTCACTGAAGAGGAAACCTCAACAGGAGAAATAGCACTGATAACTCACTGAAGAGAAAACCTCAACAGGAGTAATAAGATTTCAGTCACAGCCAGAATCCAGGAACTAGATGAATAGTGACTTTCCCCTGCTAGGAGAGAGAGCATACTGGATCAACAGGAGGAGTGCCAGCCAATAGGACCACCTGTTAATCAGTTTCTCTATCTCCGCCTGCTGTTAGATGTGGGCTATCCCATTGGTCTCTGGATTCATCTGCTGCTGTTGCTAGGGAAATAGCAGATGTCTTTGTATTGTGTTCAAAAGAAAAGGAAATGCATTTCTGGTTTTATTTCTACAGTGTTGAAGTACTTGCTGACCCTTGATGTGGCTGGTGGGGATCCCCAAGCACCGCCAGCAGAGGACCTCCTCTAGAGACAGCCAGAACTCCCCTCCATCAAGCACAGCAGTCGCTGGCAACATCCATGAGCCACTGAGGTGCCAGCATCTATGACTCAGGGATGCTACTGCTGCCTGCCAAGCTTGGCAAAAGCGACCCCTGGCCAACTGCAAAGGAAGTCCTCAGCTGACAGCTTGGGGGTTCTCATCAGCTGAGTATTTCTATTTTATATTTACATTAGAGGCTCTGGTAGAAACCCATTTACAAAGTATGTATGTATTCTTCCCAATTAATATTTCCAAATTAATAAAATATCTTTGCTTATTTGTAAATGGGTCTCCACCAGAGCCTTTAATTAACTATTTCTGAAGTTTATAGGACGGGCGGGGACGGGGAGGGGATTCCTCGCGGGGACGGGTGGAGACGGAGGGGTTTCTCACGGGGACGGGTGGGATTTCTGTCCCCGTGCAACTCTCTAATTCCAGACAGTAGTGAGATGTGTATATATGAACTGAGGACCTAGTAGCAGCTTTACAGATTTCATCAAAAAGAGTGGAACGAAGGAAAGCAACTGAAGCTGCCATAGCTCGGACTTTGTGTGCTGTGACACGATTCTCCAGTTGCAGCCCAGCCTGAGCATAACAGAAGGCGATACAAGCTGCCAACCCTGAAGAAATAGTTCTTTTGGATACCAACTTGTTAGGATTAAAAGAGATGAACAATTGAGATGTTATGTGAGATTGAGCCTTTGCAAATAGAAAGCCAATGCTCATTTGCAGTCCAGGATGAGAGTGAGGCTTTGGAAAGAACAATGGAAGCACAATTGACTGAGATGAAATTCAATGACTACTTTTGGAAGAAACTCTGGATGTTTATGAAGTACTACTTTGTCATGATGGAACACTGTGAAAGGCGGGTCTGTCACCAACGCTTGAGGTTCGCTCACTCGACAAGCAGATGTAAGGGAAATGAGGAAGCCCATTTTCCAAGTGAGATATTTTTTTGTTCAAACAATTTTTATTGATGACAGGTCACAAAAAATACACCAAACAATATACAACACAGCAATGCCAGCAATTTTTACTAAATTGATGCCAAATACAACCCCTTCTCACCTCAGAACAACCCCCCTCCTAATATCCTGTCCCCCTCCCAAAATAAAATCACTCAACAGAATAAGGATCCGCCCATAATATTCACAAAACCATATACTAGAGCTCGTTAAGTACAATACTTCATCCCCTGGGATGCAATTGTGCCAAATATGGTCCCAAGATTTTCAAATAAAGTCTCTTCCCCTTCCATTTCCCATGGACATCCCTAGCTTCCCAACTGGTCAACTGATGCAATAAATTGTGCCGGTGGACAATTGGATGTCCACAATTGCAAAAATACATTTACGCATCACCAAACTCATTTTCCAACATAACTGAGTCTGAGCTGCAGGCAAAGGCCCAAATACTCTCGGGACATCCAAGACCAGCTGAGATATTGTGCCCTCAATAGTATGACAGAGAATTTTCCGCATAAATCCCACAATACATTTCCAAAAGATTCAAACACAAGGACCCGGCCAAAAAGCATGTTCTAAAGTATTGTGATCCCTCCCACACTTCATATAGATATCAGTAGCTATTCCCCCCCACTATAATATAATTGACATTGGGTATAATAACCCCGCAAAATCACCTGATAATAACATTTGCACAGCCAAGCACATTGTGTCAAGGCAGGGAGACCCCCCGAGATTAGCATGAATATCCCACTGCGACAGATCAAGGGCTAAATTATCCCCCTAACATTGGCTATAAGCTGTAAGATCTTTACAAGGCAACAAACCTCCCAATTTTTTATATAGACCAGATTCAGAGCAAATATCTCCTCTCTCTGGCGCAAAAAACTGATACAAAGTGTCACCCGTATGAGCACCCAAAAGCGATTTGTCTAAAGATGCCTAATAGTGTTTTAATTGGCAATATGCAAATCTATTGCCCCATCGGTCATCCACTTGGCCCTGAAAGACATCAAAACATAACATAACGCTTCTAAACCGCATAACCATAAGTTTGACACGGTTTACAAAAGATTATCAATGAAAATTACAAAAGAAAGCAGAATAAACTAATCAGTCAGATATTTTGAAAAAAAGATAGGTTTTCAACTGCATTCTAAAATGTTGATAAAGCAAGAAGTAAATAGTAATCGAAATTCTTTATCGTGAAAAGTGGCTTGGTATGCAAGTGTATGATCGTGAAATTTCTTGCTTGAACAGATGGAAAAATGAAAAAGGCATGTAATCTTCTAGTCTTTTTGTAGGATGCTTTAATAAATCTGTCAGCCAAATAAAGCGGAGCAGTGCCAACAGCAACTTTGTAACACAGGCAATCCAAATTAAACATAATGCGAGCCTCCACGGGAAGCCAATGTAACTCACACTAGAACCATAGATCAGTCTAACTGCTGTATTTTGAATCAATCTAAGTCTGACCATATTTGTCTTAGTGGTTTTTAAATAAATAATGTCGCAATAATTCAGGAGGCTGAGCAACAATGATTGGACCAAAAGTTTGAAAGCAGAAAACTCAAAATATGGTCTTATTGTGCGCAACTTCCACAGCATGTAATAACCCTTTTGCACCAAAGCATCTATCTGATTTTTCATAGTTAACTGCTGATCGAAGACAACTCCCAGTATTTTAATCGTTGAATCCATCATATACAGCATTGAATTTATCCTGATTGATGGCTCATAGGCAGTCTTATGAGAAGAAGCAAAAAAGAATTTAGGCTTATCATGATTCAGTTTTAAGCTTAAATTCTAGCATCCATGAGTCCATCAATTTCAATACGGACTCAATCATATGACTACTATGGGTTAAGATAGTACTACAAGGGATGATAATCCTAATGTTGTCAGCATAGCCGAATAGTTTTATACCTAGGTTACTCAACAGAAAGCCTAGAGAGGAAAGATACACATTAAACAATGTGGGTGAAAGTGGGGAACCCTGAGGAACTCCACAAGGGTTTTTCCAAATGGCAAGAGCTCACCCCCTTGCTGAAGAACATGTTCCAACCGTACAAAATCCCCTGTTGCGCCCAATCCCCAAAAGCTTTATTCTCCATACCCAGCAGAAAGGAAACATTCTCACACAATGGCAACAAGTCAGTTAAGTTGGGATCTCCACCCAACAACCGAACCAACCAAGCCCAAACTCCCTGCAACGGTGTCAAAAGAACACTGTCCTGCAAGCACCTAGGCGTGTTCCCATGAGTCAGATGCAACAAAGAGTAGAAATGATGAGAGGCATAGTATTCCCTCTCTAAGGACACCGGCGTATACCGAGACGTGGACAAAATCCAATCCCCTATATGTCGCAGAAGGCAAGTATGGTTATACAACTGAATATCGGGGAAGCCAAGTCCCCCCAACTGCTACCCTCCCCTCAATGTGGTTAGCTTTACCTTTGGTTTCTTACCAGCCCAGCAAAATCCCATAAAATTCCACTCTAAGACCCTAATATCACTGGCCTTTAACTTAAAGGGGGGGGGGGGAGTCTGCAAAATATACAACCATTTAGGTAACACCATCATATGAAGCAAACTAATTCACCCCAGGAGGAGAGTCTGCAAAACAAACAACAATTTAGGTAACACCATCATACGAAGTAAGCTAATTTGTCCCATCAAGGAAATCGGTAACTGTGTCCATCCTTCAAGCACCTTTTTGGTCCATTGATGTAAAAGATGAACATTAAGTTCATACAACCATTGAGGATCCATGGCTAATTGAACACCCAAATACTTAAAGTCCCATCAGCTCATTTAAGTGGAAACCCCTTGCCCCAAAGTCTTCGCACCTCCTCCAAAAAGGAGGTGCAAAGACTTTGGAAACCTGCATAAGCACCATATTCTGTAAAGATCTCCAAAAGATCGGTAAGAGATGTCATAGGGTCCTCTAAACTACTAAGTCATCAGTAAATGCTGCCAACTTAAAGCCCTCCGTGCCCACTGTGACCCCCTTGATAGTATGCGTAGCGGCGAGAGTAAGCTCCGCCCACCCGCACCGCGTCACCAGCGGAGCCAGAGGTCGGACACCCCCCTTAAGAGGAGGGGAGCCAACGGCGCCCAGCCGTTCGGCGCGCGGCGAAGGCGAGCGGAAAAGGCGCTCGCCTTAGCGAGAGCGCCTTTGCGAAGGGCCTTTAGAAGGGCAGGCCAGGTCACTACAACCAAGGACTCCAAGAAAGGAAGACAGCAAGGTAAGGAAGTAAACACATACACGCACACACACAAGTAAAAGGGAAGCAAACACAGAAAAGAAGGAAGGAGTAGGACCAGGAAGGACCACACATCAAAGGAACGACAGGCAAGGAAGGCACTGAAGAACAGTAGCAAGGGCAAAAGACAAGGTAGAAGCAGGCTAAGAAGGTAGCGCACACACGTACACAGAGACAGCAGTAACAAGCTCAGCAGGACAAGAAAAGGCGGACTCAAGAGAGAACACGAGCTAAAGGAGAAGGCAGCCACAGAGGGTAAGCAAGGGGCAAATAGCACAAGCGCATAAGTAAAAGGAAGCGAAAGACGAAGAAGGTAAGCAAGAGCCAGGCACAGGAGTGAACACACTAGCAAAGAGCAACAGGACTCCTAGAGAGCGGACAAATATGGAAGCGGAAGGAACCCGAAGGATGTGCTTCCCAGTGTACTGCACGGACTGCCACATGTATGACTACCTCCCCTCCGGGCAGCAGTCATATGTGTGCGGACGATGCCAGGAACTGGGGAGCTTGAAGAGCGAAGTCAGCCGACTGAAGATCAGGATCCAAGAGCTGGAGGGACTCTACATCTCCGAAGCCCCCTTCCAGACAGCCGAAGACCCCATGCGAGAGGGGTGCATCGAGGAACAAGTCAGGGAGCTCGAGAGGTTCATCGAAGATGCCTACAGGAGAGTGGAAGAACATGAGCACGGAAATGAGGAAGACACACAGAGCAGAGGACAAGAAACATCTGACACCAAGGTAGAGGATACCCATGGAGGGAACTTGCTGGAAGAAACAAAGAACACCAAGGACACAGACCTGCGACCGACACGGAGGCTGAAAGAAGGGAAATCTGCAATCCTGGTGGGAGACTCAATCCTGAGGCACGTTGACAGTCACATAGCAGGAGGGAGAGAGGATCGGCTAGTGACCTGTCTCCCAGGAGCAAGAACAAAGGACATCGTTGACAAGATTGAGAGAATCCTGGAAGGAGCAGAGACGGAAGAGACAGCAGTGATAGTCCACGTCGGGACGAACGATGTTACCAGGAGGGACTACAGCAAGAATGCACTGACTGAACAATTCAAGATCTTAGGAAGGAAACTGAAGATGAGGACCCAGAGGATAGCCTTCTCAGAGATCCTACCAGTACCGAGGGCAGAAACGAAGAGGCAGACAGAGCTACAATCAATTAACGCATGGATGAGAAAATGGTGTGAAGAAGAGGGATTTCTCTTCGTGAGGAACTGGACAACGTTCTGGGGAAAGAACAAGCTTTTCAAGAATGATGGTCTACACCTGAGCAAGGCGGGAACTAGACAACTAGCAAATAACGTCAGAAGAGCGATAGAGCAAGCTTTAAACTAAGTAGTAGGGGAAAGCCGACAGTCGACCTGGTATCGACGGTTCGGGAAACAGTACCCAGTGAGGGTACTGAGGGGAAAGATTTTGGGGAAGACCCAAGTGGCAAGCAACAGAATATGAACAAACAGAATATGAACAAACAAGGGAGTCAGATGAAGCGAGAGGGGGAAAGGATGAACATACTGGAAGGGGAAGTCAAAACAGGACTGGATGATGAGAAAGAACAAGAGGAGGACACTAGGAACACGCCACAAGGGGAAGGCAATAGGAATCTACCACAAAGAGAGGACAAAAGAGACAATACTCAGGAGTTGGCAGGCCAGGAAGGGGACAGAATGAACCAGGAAATGCAAGGGAAAAGAGAAAGGAAGGGAAAATGCCAGGACTTGAACTGCATGTATACTAATGCAAGGAGCCTAAAGAACAAAATGGGGGAACTAGAAGTCATGGCCAAAAATGAGAGACTAGACATCATAGGGATCACGGAAACATGGTGGAATGAGGAAAACAAATGGGACATAGTACTGCCAGGATACAAACTCTACCGAAAAGACAGGACTTACCAGAAGGGGGGAGGAATAGCACTATACATAAGGGATACCATTCACTCAACCACTGTGGACACAGCAGAGATAAATGCCCAACTGGAGTCATTGTGGATCAAAGTACCGGGAAGCAACGGATCTGAGATAAAGATGGGATTGTTCTACCGTCCACCTGGGCAAACTGAAGCTGAAGATACAGAAATGGTAGCCGAGCTGAGAAGGGAATGCAAGAACCCAAACACCATAGTTATGGGAGATTTCAACTACCCTGGGATAGACTGGTGTCTTGGAAATTCAAAATGTGCAAAGGAAATGGAGTTCCTGGAAGCAATCCAGGACTGCTTCATGGAACAACTAGTCGAGGCACCAACGAGAGGATCAGCGACTCTGGATCTAATCCTCAATGGGCTGAAAGGCCCCGCGAAGGATGTAGAGATCATAGGACCACTAGGAACCAGTGACCACAACATGATTCAGTTCAAAGTGCAAGTAGGACTACCTATGGGAAAGAGAACCAAGGCAACAACATTTAACTTCAAGAAAGGGAACTATGATGCCATGAGACAGATGGTGAGAAAGAAGCTCAGAAACAGCTCCAAGGAAACTCGGACTGTGGAGCAAGCCTGGTCCCTATTCAAGGACACAGTAAACAAGGCGCAAAACCTATATATACCAAGATTTAGGAAAGGTTCCAAGAAGAATCAGACAAAGGACCCTGCATGGATAACCAGTGAAGTAAAGAAAGTGATAGGAGACAAGAAAAAATCATTTCAGAAGTGGAAAAAGGACAAAACTGAAGGAAACTGGAGAGAGCACAGGAAACAACAAAAAGAATGTCACCGAGTAGTCAAGAAAGCCAAGAAAGAGTATGAGGAGAGACTAGCCAAGGAAGCAAGAAATTTCAAACCATTTTTCCGATATGTGAAAGGGAAACAGCCAGCGAGGGAGGAGGTGGGGCCCCTGGATGAGGGCGACCGGAAGGGAGTGGTGAAAGAGGAAAAAGAGGTGGCTGGTAGGCTAAACAAGTTCTTCTCGTCGGTCTTTACAATAGAGGACACATCCAGTGTGCCAGAACCGGAAAAAATCTTCAGTGGAGATCAAGAGGGGAAATTATCATGCATGGAGGTAAGCCTCGAAGACGTTCTTAGGCAGGTAGATAGATTGAGAACGGACAAAGCTCCGGGCCCAGACGGGATCCACCCGAGAATACTGAAAGAGCTCAGAGATGAAACAGCACAGTTACTGCAGCATATTTGCAACCTGTCCTTGAGAACAGGGGTAATCCCGGAGGACTGGAAGATAGCGAATGTTACACCGATCTTCAAAAAAGGATCGAGAGGCGACCCGGGAAACTACAGACCGGTGAGCTTAACCTCCGTTCCGGGGAAGATGGTCGAATCAATTATCAGGGAAGGTATTAATGAGCATATAGAAAAAAATAATCTGATGAGATCGAGCCAGCATGGTTTCTGTAAAGGCCGATCATGCCAGACAAATCTACTGCATTTCTTTGAGGGGATAAGTAAGCAATTGGACCAAGGTGACCCAGTAGACATTATATATCTAGATTTCCAAAAAGCCTTTGACAAGGTGCCCCATGAACGCTTACTGAAGAAACTGTGGAGTCACGGGGTGGAAGGGGACGTGTACAGATGGATCAAAAATTGGCTGGCGGGCAGGAAACAGAGGGTAGGAGTAAAGGGGCACTACTCTGACTGGATAGGGGTCACAAGTGGTGTTCCGCAAGGGTCAGTGCTGGGACCATTGCTGTTCAATATATTTATTAATGATCTAGAAACGGGGACAAAGTGCGAAGTTATCAAGTTCGCGGATGACACAAAACTCTCCAGCAGGGCCAGAACTGTTGAAGAATGCAAAGAATTGCAAAACGACCTGAACAAACTGAGTGAGTGGGCAAAAAAATGGCAGATCAGCTTCAATGTGGAGAAATGTAAGGTCTTGCACATAGGGAAGGGGAACTCCATGTACAGCTATACGATGGGAGGGAGGGTACTCGGGGAAGGCAGCCAAGAAAAAGATCTGGGGGTATTGGTAGATAACACAATGAAGCCAGCGGCACAATGTGCAGCGGCCTCAAAAAAAGCGAACAGAATGTTGGGCATTATCAAAAAAGGTATCACTACCAGAACAAAAGAAGTTATCCTGCCACTGTATCGAGCAATGGTGCGCCCACATCTGGAATACTGCGTCCAATACTGGTCGCCATACCTCAAGAAGGACATGGCAATACTCGAAAGGGTCCAGAGGAGGGCAACGAGGATGATAAAGGGTATGGAGAACCTTTCATATGCCGAACGGTTAGACAGGCTGGGGCTCTTTACCCTGGAGAAGCGGAGACTGAGAGGGGACATGATAGAAACTTATAAAATCATGAAAGGCATAGAGAAGGTGGAGAGGGACAGATTCTTTAGACTAGCAGGGACAACTAAAACAAGAGGTCATTCAGAAAAACTGAGAGGAGACAGATTCATAACGAATGCAAGGCGGTTCTTCTTCACTCAGAGGGTGGTGGACACCTGGAACGCGCTTTCCGGAGAGGTAATAAGACAGAGTACAATTCTGGGGTTCAAAAAGGGACTGGATGACTTCCTGGAAGCAAAGGGGATAACAGGGTACAGATAGAGGTTTACCGTACATTGAGCGAATAGGGTATGGATATTTTAGGTTAGGTAGGGAACACTTTCAGGTCATGGACCTGGGGGGCCGCCGCAGGAGCGGACTGCCGGGCACGATGGACCCCTGGTCTGACCCGGCAGAGGCAACACTTATGTTCTTATGTTCTATGTTCTTATAAATGTCCTGAATCAAGGGATCCAACGTAAGTATAAAGAGCAAAGGGTACAGCGGGCACCCTTGCCGTGTCCCTCAATATACAGAAAAAAACAAATGAGATATTTTAACATGAGCTGAACACATTGGTTTAAAGGGAGGCTTCATGAGTTTAGCAAGAACTATATTAAGATCCCAAATCACTTGAGGAGGTTTTTGAGGTGGTTTTACATTGAAAAGTCTTTTCATAAATCTGCTTACAAGAGGATGAGCAGTGAGTTTTACCCTGGACTGGTCTGTGAAAAGCATTGATAGCACTGAGATGAACTCTAATAGCAGTGGTCTTAAGGCCTGAGTTGGATAAATGTAGAAGGTAATCAAACACTGAAGATATAGAGGTGGAAGCAGCATCATGATGATGAAACGTACACCTGTGGAAAACAGTGTCCATTTCTGTTGGTAGCACTGTTATATAGACGGTTTTCTTGATGCTTCTAAGATAAGTATGACAGGATTGGAAAGATGACTGCCAGTCGACGTCATCCCGAGAGGTACCAAGCTGTCAGGTGCAATGAATGAAGATTGGGATGCACTGGTTCTCTTCATGGATACTTCTGAAACTACTCCAGCCTAAGTGACTCCATTCTCACCTTAGAAACAGCCTAAAGCCTTTGAACCCACACCATTTAACAACTCTCCTGCACTCGTATAAACCCAGCTATTTCCACCTGGACTGCACCTCATCTCCTGCCACTTCTGACTCTCTTCAAGGATACTTTGGAAAAATGCCCATCATTAAAGTATAAGCTACCTCTAGGAGATAGTCTCCACAGCCACACCATGAACTCAGCCTGGTGACATTGGTCCTAATCTCAGTCCTCCCAATCATCCCTCAGCCTACTTGTGGGGATCACATCGCAATCTAACAAATCTTATTTTTATTCCTCTCCTCCCTCGCACCTCCCTGCCCTTCTTATGTGCCCTGTGGAACGCCTGCTCCATATCCAACAAACTTACCTTCATCCATGGATTCACCAAGGGTAGGTCCTGCCAATCCAATCTCATCAGCTTCTTTGACTGGGTAACAAGAAAGTTGGACTTGGGAGAGTCTTTGGACGTCGTGTACCTGGACTTCAGGAAAGCTTTTGACAGTGTCCCACACCGCAGGCTGCTAAGCAAGATGGAATCGATGGGGTTAGGAGAGACACTAACTGCATGGGTCAATGATTGGCTGAGTGGCAGACTTCAGAGGGTGGTGGTTAATGGTACCCTCTCTAAAACATCGGAGGTGACCAGTGGAGTGCCGCAGGGCTCGGTCCTGGGTCCACTCCTTTTCAACATATTCATAGGGGATCTGACTCAAGGGCTTCAAGGTAAAATAACACTATTCGCCGATGACGCCAAACTATGTAATATAGTAAGTGAATGCAGTTTACAGAATTATATGGCGCAGGACCTGCTTACATTGGAAAGTTGGTCCTCAACCTGGCAGCTAGGCTTCAATGCTAAGAAATGTAAGGTCATGCACCTCAGAAGCGGAAATCCATGCAGGACGTACTTCTTGAACGGAGAAACTTTAACTAGGACTTCAGCAGAACGAGATTTAGGAGTAATCATCAGTGCAGACATGAAAACTGCCAATCAAGTGGAGAAGGCTTCATCTAAGGCAAGGCAGATATTGGGTTGTATCAATAGAAGTTTCGTCAGCCGAAAGCCTGAAGTCATAATGCCGTTGTACAGGGCCATGGTGAGACCTCATCTGGAGTACTGTGTGCAATTCTGGAGGCCACATTACAGTAAAGATGTGCGCAGAATTGAAACGGTTCAACGGACGGCCACCAGGATGATCTCGGGGCTCAAGGGTCTCTCGTACGAAGAGAGACTGAACAAATTGCAGCTCTACACTCTTGAGGAACGTAGGAAGAGGGGAGACATGATTGAAACATTTAAGTACCTCACGGGACGTGTCGAAGTGGAAGATGATATTTTCTTTCTCAAGGGACCCTCGGCCACAAGAGGGCACCCGCTCAAACTCAGGGGCGGAAAATTTCATGGCGACACCAGAAAGTATTTCTTCACAGAGAGAGTGGTTGATCATTGGAACAAGCTTCCAGTGCAGGTGATCGAGGCAGACAGCATGCCAGACTTTAAGAATAAATGGGATACCCATGTGGGATCCCTACGAGGGTCAAGATAAGGAAATTGGGTCATTAGGGCATAGACAGGGGGTGGGTAAGCAGAGTGGGCAGACTTGATGGGCTGTAGCCCCTTTCTGCCGTCATCTTCTATGTTTCTATGACCTCTTTATCTCTAAAAAGCTCCACCTGCTAGCACTAACTGAAACTTGGATCTGCCCTGAAGACTCTGCTTCAGCTGCTGCCCTTTGTCTCACACACGCCTCGCCCAGATTGTCATGGAGGCGGTGTTGGACTCTTACTCTCACCATCTTGTAAATATCAATCCCTTCTTCTGCTTCAATCTCACTGTTCTCCTTCCTTTGAAGCTCACTCCATCCGTGTATTTGCTCCCTGTCTCTCAGAGTAGTGGTTATTTACTGACCCCCTAACAAATCCTTCTCCTCCTTCCTCACTGAGTTTGACTCCTGGCTCTCCTTTCTTGAACCATCTTCCTCACTTATCCCTGGCAACTTCAACATCCATGCTGATGACCCTTCTGACTCCTATACATCCAGGTTTCTCGCTCTAACATCCTCATATGACCTCCAGTTGAGCTCCACCGCCCTTACTCACCAGAAAGACCACTGCCTTGACCTCGTCCTCTCCTCTAACTGCTCTATCACCAAATTCTGTCCCTCGAATCTTAACATCTCCGACCATCAGCTTTGTTAACCTTCACAACTCATCACCCTCCTCCCCAACCCCAACAGATCACTACCCATAAGTTTAGAAACCTACAGGCTATTGACCCTGACATGCTCTCTACCACAGTCTCATCTCTCCTTTCTACTACTATGTCAAACAAGTCTACCGATGAAGCTGTCCTCTCCTATAACTCCATTCTCTCATCTTCTATCGATACCCTTGCCTCTCCCATTTCCCTTCAGACGTGCCAAACCCCAGCCCTGGTTGACCCCCAATATCCGTTACCTGCGCTCCTGTGCCCGAGCTGCTGAACGTCTTTGGCTTAAATCCCACACGCTTGCTGACTTCGCTCATTTCAAATTCATGCTGACGTCCTTCCAATCTACCCTATTGATTGCCAAACAGGACTACTACAACCATTTAACTAACTCTCTTAGTGCCAACCCTCAACTCTCTACTCAAAGTGCCCCCGCCTCCCATCCCCTCTTCACTCTCCCCCAGACGATGGCAGAGTTCTTCCACAAGATTCACAAAATCCACCTTGAATTCTCAACAATGTCACCTCCCCCACAACCTTTCCGACTGTCCACTCTGTCAACCTCCCTTCAACAACCTTTACGACCCTTTCTTCCTTTTCTGAAGTTACAGAAGAAACTGCTCACCTTTTCTCCTCCTCCAAACCCACCACCTGCTCTTCTGATCCGATTCCTACCTGCCTACTCGGATCCATTGCTCCCGCTGTAATCCCTCCCATCTGTCACATCCTCAACCTTTCACTCTCCACTGCTACAGTTCCTGATGTCTTCAAACATGCTGTAGTTACACCCCTCCTTAAAAAGCCCTCACTAGTCCCTACATCCCCCTCCAACTACTGCCCTATCTCCCTCCTCCCCTTCCTATCTAAACTACTCGAACATGCTGTTCACCGCCGTTGCCTGGACTTCATTTCTTCTCATAATATTTTTGACCTGCTTCAACCGGGCTTTCGTCCTCTCCTTTCTATAGAAAATGCCCTTGCCAAAGACTCTAATGACATGTTTCTGGACGAATCCAATGGACTCTACTCGATCCTCATTCTTCTTGATCTGTCTGCTGCCTTCGACACTGTGGATCACCACCTCCTTTTCGACACGCTGTCCTCACTGGTCCTATCTCTCTTGTCGTACCTCGCGGGCCGCAGCGCATGTAACACATGGCTGCAAAATCGCAAGCCATCTGCCATGTTTAAGGCATGAATCCATGCCATCCTGTCTTGAGGTGGCCATCTGTGAAGTTTGGAGCAAAAATAAAGCTTCTAAGTCCCAAAAATATAGTTTTAAAAACTTTAAAGAAAATCCAAGATATGGCCACTGCCATTTGACAAAAAAAAACCCAAAAGGCCGTTAAAACGCCCATGAAAACGCGAAAAACGGCAAAATTAGAATTTTACAGGTGGGGGGATCAGGGCATGTAGGGAAACACCCCAAAACCCCGCTTTGAAGACACCCAAAATTGGAAAAAGCACAGTTACTTACCGTAACAGGTGTTATCCAGGGACAGCAGGCATATATTCTCACATGTGGGTGACGTCATCTACGGAGCCCCGATGCGGAAGCATTTTCAAGCAAACTTGATTGAAGATTTAAGTTTGCTCTGCTGCTCCACGCATGCGTGCCTTCCTGCTCCACTAGGGGGTGCATCCCCTCGTGGTCTCCAGTTCACCTAACTAGCCAAGGAGCCAACCTCGGGGAGGTGGGTGGGTTGTGAGAATATATGCCTGCTGTCCCTGGATAACACCTGTTACGGTAAGTAACTGTGCTTTATCCCAGGACAAGCAGGCATGATATTCTCACATGTGGGTGACCTCCAAGCTTACTGAAGAGGGATGGAGGGAAGTTGGCAATTTAGGCAAATAGATTTCGCAATACCGATTGGCCGAACCGGCCATCGCTTCTGGACAGGGAGTCCAGACAGTAGTGGGAGGTGAAGGTATGAACCGAAGACCACGTGGCAGCCTTGCAGATTTCCTCAATAGGTGTGGACCTGAGGAAGGCTACGGAGGCTGCCATCGCTCGGACTTTGTGTCCCGTTACTCGACCATGCAGCGCGAGACCAGTCTGAGCGTAGCAAAAGGAGATGCAATCGGCCAACCAGTTGGACAAGGTGCGTTTGGAAACTGGGTGGCCTAACCGGTTTGGGTCGAAGGACAGAAACAGTTGTGGGACTTTCCGGTGTGGCTGAGTGCGTTGGAGGTAAAAGGCCAACGCTCTTTTGCAGTCAAGAGTGTGGAGCGCCACTTCTCCGGGGTGAGAGTGGGGCTTGGGGAAAAACACGGGTAGGATGATGGACTGATTTAGATGGAAATCAGACACTACTTTAGGTAGAAACTTTGGATGGGTGCGGAGTACCACCTTGTCGTGATGGAATACCGTGAAGGGTGGGTCCGCTACCAGCGCTTGCAGCTCACTAACCCGCCGTGCGGACGTGAGCGCGAGTAAGAAAATTACCTTCCAAGTGAGGAATTTTGGATGGCATTTGTCTAGTGGCTCAAATGGAGGTTTCATTAATTGAGCCAGAACCACGTTAAGGTCCCAAACCACCGGGGGAGGTTTGAGAGGGGGGTGGACGTTTAGCAGACCCTTCATGAAGCGAGTGACTAAGGGATGGAGCGAGAGGGCTTTCCCTTCCAGGGGCTGATGAAAGGCCGCAATCGCACTGAGGTGTACTCGAATGGAGTTGGTCTTTAGGCCAGAATGAGATAGTTGAAGTAGATAGTCAAGGACCAGGGGGACGGGGACCGACACCGGGTCCTGGCTGTGGGAGGAGCACCAGGTTGAGAATCTGGTCCACTTTTGGGAGTAGCAGGTTCTCGTCGAGGTTTTTCTAGAGGCCTCCAATATCTCCTTAACTGATTGAGACACGGGGAGAGCAGTCAGGGGGAGAGAAACCAAGCATTCAGATGAAGAGACTGAAGATTGGGATGTAACAGTGAACCCTGACCCTGTGACAGTAGAGAGGGAAACAGAGGCAGAGGCAGTGGATCTCTGACACTGAGTTGAAGTAGCAGGGAAAACCATGGCTGGCGTGGCCAGCGAGGGGCAATCAGGATCAGGGTGGCTTGTACTGTTTTCAGGTGGACAAGTGTCCGCAGTATCAGAGGAAACGGCGGGAACGCGTACAAGAACCTTCCCTCCCAGTTGAGGAGGAAGGCGTCGGCCTCGAGCCGGTCCGGGGAGTATATCCGGGAGCAGAAGAGAGGCAGCTTGTGATTGTGAGGGGACGCGAACAGGTCTATTTGAGGCGTCCTCCACCGTTCGAACACTCCTCGTAGGGTCTGAGAGTGTAGTGACCACTCGTGTGGCTGGAGGAGGCGGCTGAGTCTGTCCGCCAGGCAGTTTTGTTCTCCCTGTATGTACACCGCCCGAAGGAAGGTGTTGTTGGAGATTGCCCATTTCCAGAGACGCAGGGCTTCCCGACAAAGGGGCCAGGACCCTGTGCCCCCTTGTTTGTTTACGTAGTACATCGCTACCTGGTTGTCGGTTCGGATGAGAACCACTCGGTCGCGAAGCAGATGTTGGAAGGCTACAGCTGCGAGGTAGATGGCCCGAAGTTCTAGCACGTTGATGTGGCAGCGACGGTCTTGTGCTGACCACATTCCCTGGGTGCGTAGGCCGTCCAGATGGGCTCCCAAGCGTACTCCGACGAGTCCGTGGTGAGTACCTTGCTGTGGGGTGGGGTGAGGAAGAGCAAACCTTTGGAAAGATTTGAAGAGTCGGCCCACCAGCGGAGCGATCGTTGCAATGAAGGAGTCACTGTCACGGGGTGGTCGATCGGGTCCCGGTCTTGACGCCATTGAGACGCCAGGGTCCATTGAGGGATTCTCAGGTGGAGGCGGGCGAAGGGTGTGACATGGACGGTGGAGGCCATGTGGCCCAGGAGGGTCATCATCTGTCGACTGATACCGAGGTCAGCCGAGAGATCCTTCGGCTCAGACTTACTAACGCCTCCAGGCGCGGAGGGGGGAGGAAGGAACGGAGGCGAACCGTGTCCAGCGTGGCCCCTATAAACTGTAGGGACTGCGAGGGGCGTAGTTGAGATTTTGGGAAGTTTATTTCGAACCCCAGACTTTGTAGGTAGGTAATAGTCTGTTGGGTCGCTGAGATAGCCCCTTCCTTGGACGGGGCTTTGATTAGCCAGTCGTCCAGGTAGGGGAATACCTGGAGGCCCTGGGAACGTAAGGTTGCTGCTACCACCACAAGGCACTTGGTGAAGACCCGAGGTGATGATGCTAGTCCGAAGGGGAGGACTCGGTATTGTAGGTGCCAGTCCCCTACTTGGAAACGCAAAAACTTGCGGTGAGTGGGGTGCACTGGGACATGTGTGTATGCCTCCTTGAGATCGAGTGAGCAGAGCCAGTCGCCCTCGTCGATCAGGGGGTAGAGTGTCGGTAGTGAGAGCATCCGAAACTTTTCCCGTACCAGGAATTTGTTGAGGCGTCTCAGGTCTAGTATTGGGCGTAGGTCTCCCGTTTTTTTCGGTACCAGGAAGTAACGGGAGTAGAAGCCCTTCCCCCGTTGGTCGGGGGGGATCTTCTCCACTGCTCTCAGGCGAAGCAGGTCTCGAGCTTCGGAGAGGAGTAGAGGTAGCTGAGTCCGGTTGGGAGGGCAATTCCTTGGGGGATTGTCCGGGGGAATGGCCCGAAAGTTGAGCGAGTACCCTGATGAGATCACGCCAAGGACCCATGCGTCCGACGTGAGTTGTTTCCAGCGAGGGTAAAAGGCTTTGAGTCGACCTCCGATGGGGAGGCGGCCTGGGACTATGGCGGAGGGGGCCCGCCCCCTTCCGCCTGTCCCGTCAAAAGGACGGGGATGGTTTGGTGGTCGCGGGCGGTTGAGACTTGGGCATGGCCCTGTGGTGGGCTTGCGGACGTCTGGGTGGGGGCCGTGAGAAGGCGGGGGTGGACTTTTGTGGGTAGCGGCGCGGAGGGGCCCTGTATGGCCTGGACGCTGGCGGTTTGGGCTTTTGCCGGACAAGGGAGGCAAACGAGCGTTCATGCTCGGAGAGGCGTTTTGTCGCCGCCTCGATTTTGAGGTATGATGTGAAGGTGAAAGTGTAGCTTTGCACCCTAGAGGCCATCATTGCGTTTTGGTATAGTCTCCTGCCGAACTTGTCCAGGGTTCGGCCTTCTCGGCCTGGGGGGACCGCTGCTGAGACCCGGGACGGGTGAGCCTTTTTCAAGGAGGATTCCACTAGCAGCGATTGGTGGGAGAGCTGTGGTTGCTCGAATCCCGGGTAAGGTACTGTGCGGTACTTGGCCTCCATTTTGGAGGGTACGGCCGTGACCATGTAGGGGGTCTCCAGGTTCCTGAAGAAGGCCTGTTGGAGTACCGGGTTAGGTGGTAAGCGAAGGGACTCTCTGGGCAGTGATGGCATATCCAGCTCCGCCAGGTACTCCTTCGAGTATCTGGAGTCGGACTGGAGGTCTAAGTCCAATGCGTGGCCCATGTCTTGGACAAAGCGAGTGAAGGATGGGCGAGATGTCCCCGGGGCCCCGTGCGGGGTCGGGGAACGAGACCTTCGTCGGGTGGAGAAGGATAAGGAGGCTTCCCTCGAGTATCGAGGTTCATGTTCTGATCCATGCTCCGAGGTTGGGGAAGCACTGTGAGAGTGTTCCGGGGTTGTCGATCTTCGGCGTCTCGAGGAGCCCCTCGGAGACGATGCCGGGGTTAGGGGTACCGATCGATGTCGGATCGGTGACCTCGATCCCGACTCCCTCGGAGAATACGTCCGAGGGGGAGTTCGGAGGATGCGCGGGTTGGAGAGTGATAACTCAGCCACCCTTAGTGGTCCTGTACGAGGTGTGGGAGAACGGCCTCGTAGAGTTGGTGAACCTCGGGCCTTCTTGGAGGTACGGCGGTTGGAGGTTTCTGTCGTTCTAGCCCGACGTTTTGCCCCTCGGCGGTCCGCGGAGGGGGAACGTCTCGGGCGTCTCGGCGAGGAGTCCGAGGAGGATGGGATGCGGCGAGGATTGCGCACCTTTCCTCGAGGTTGTTCGGTGCGAGGCTCAGGCTGGTCAGGCACATTCGAGGTCAAGGCCGATTGAAACTGGGCCATTGCAGTGGACAGCTCCGACGTGATCATCGCTCGGAGTAGGTCCTGGAAGACGGGCACGGACAGCATCGGAGGCATGTCCACTGCCTCGGTGCCCTCCACCTGGGGCGACCTCGTATCAGAGTATTCCCTTGTGGTGGAGGCACGGCCCGAAGGCTTGGAGGGCTTAGACGGGGCTGTAAGCATGGGGCTTCCGCCATGCGTCGCCGTTGCCCCCGAGGTTACAGAACCTGAAGGGGGAAGAGGGGACTTACCCGGAGCCGAGGCTTTCTGTTGTCCCGAGGACTTCGAGGTCGAGTCTCGAGGTGATGCCGAGGTATCCGGGGCCGAGGTCAAGGCCGGGGCCGACCTCGAGGCCGAGGTGGAGGGTTGGTCCAGGGTGAAGAGATCCGCCATGCGGGCTTTTCTTCGGCGGAGGGCCCGGTTTTGGAAAATAGCGCACTGGGGGCAGGAGTCGGTTGGATGAGCCGCCCCCAGACAGAGGATGCACCGGCGATGCGGATCTGTGAGAGAAAGAAGCCGCTCGCACCGGGTGCACTTTTTAAAGCCGGTCAAAGGCCGGGACATTAAATCGAAAGTAGCCGCGGCTCGACTAGCCACGCGGCCACGGGGACCCGGAAGCCTCCGGGTCGTTGAAAACGAAGCAGGAATCAAATAAAAAGGTAAGGAATTCGCGCACAGCGACTTAATCGTGAAAAAACAAGAAAAAATCGCGGTGCTAGAAGGCAGTTGGGGCAGAGCCTGAAAAACACGGCTTCTAGGCTCGCGGAAAATTTTGAACTGGAGACCACGAGGGGATGCACCCCCTAGTGGAGCAGGAAGGCACGCATGCGTGGAGCAGCAGAGCAAACTTAAATCTTCAATCAAGTTTGCTTGAAAATGCTTCCGCATCGGGGCTCCGTAGATGACGTCACCCACATGTGAGAATATCATGCCTGCTTGTCCTGGGATAACTCTTTGACTCACAGACACCACAGAGACATGTGCTGCAATGAAAGTCTATGGCAGCCTGCAATACACAGTACAAGCAAGGAGATCAGAATCTCAGGAGCTGAATAAACTGGATTTTTCAGGTCTTCTGACCACCTCACCTTCTCTGCCACCTCAGAGCACGACCACCAGGACTCCTCAGGGAATCAGGGAAGACACGCGGCGCGGTTCCAATCCCGGCGTACCTCCTCGGAACCGCAGCAGCCTGCGCTCTACCCCTTTGTGGATGAACCAGGGGAGAGATGGCTCCCGAACCTGGAGACCCGATCCAATCTGCAGACTGTCCAGAGGGCTTACTGCAATTTCAGGCTTACAGAGCACCCTCCGGAAGCAGATAAAATGTAAAATGTCTGCGATCTCCCGCCGAAGGATCACTCGCACAGAGTTGACCCACAGCACATAGGCAAACCCGCGGAAAAAAAAGACCAGGAAGTGAAAACAAATCATGAGCAGAATTAACCGATATGATACCATGCAGTGAAGCTGCAGGAACAAACTGAGCAAGACAGGAAGCTCCCAGGCAGGTAGCCCAAAGGGGAGGGATCATCTCAATTAACGGTTTCTTGACCTATTCTCACTCTCTTCTCTCTTAAGTTCTCTCATTTTGTACCTCTTGTAATCTTTTGTAAACCGCATAGAACTTCACGGTATTGCGGTATATAAACTGTTATTATTATTATCTTTTAGTTGCCCTGCAGCTGAAGCTAATAGAGATACAAGACCCCATCCATTCAGCTTCCAGAGAGATTGTACAAGAAGACTTCTTGAGTTTAGATTCCACGAGAAGAGATTCATGAAGGAGCTGTGGTTTATCAAAACCTGGAATGTAAGTCCAATTAGCGGGGAGCCACCAATACTGTAAGTGGAGTTTCAAAGTTTTTGTAAAAAGTTTCCTTGAGGATGTCATAGAGGGGAAGTTTGAGGAACTCCTTGGGTGGCTGATCATAATCTAAGGCATCCAAAAATTGTTTGGATTTTTTAGAATCTGCCTCTAAATGAATGGATAACACCTCAGAAATCTCTTTGAGAAATTTTGTAAAGGAAAACTTCTCAGATAGTAAAGGAGCTTCCTAAGAAAGGTGAGTAGAATCATCCTCTGAAGAACCCTCGGCGTCGGAGAGTAGAGGTTCCTGTTCAGAATCCCCCCCCCCCCCCAAGAGATCTGAATCTCTAGTAATGTGGGGTCGGTGTTGAACAGACAGTACAGAAGGCTCCAAATGCTTTGACTTGTGGAGAGCCTTGCCAGAACGCACCAACATGGCTTCTGGTGATGTGGCGGGAGGCCTGTGATGTCAGTTCCCACACCAGAATCGGTGCCGCTACCGGAGACTCCTGTGCAGTTGCATTCGGTGTCGATGGCTCAGACTGAACCGGCACCGACGAGTTGATGTCAACATGGGAGTTGGCATAAGCAGTCGAAATTGCTCCTTTAATTCCTCTTGCAGCAATTCCTTTATTTGCTGCTTTAGAGAAAGCACCGGTACCATTGGTCTTTTAATCAGTACCTTCGGTGCCACTCTACGCTCCGGCAATGAGGAGGCTGATGTCGAGGAACTCACAGAGATCGGAGTGGAGCGTTTCTTAAATTGCCTCAAAGTCAGCAGGACTTGGCTCACTGCTGCAGTGACTTGAGGGCCCAAAGGGATAGGGGAAGGCTTCTTAGCTGGCTTACCCACTACATGTGACACTGAAGATGGCTCTGTCGACGTCGAGAGGTGCGGCGTTGATTTAGATGATGCCGCTGACGCCGGAACCGATGTCAAATCTCCTTCCTTGCCGAAAAGCAATTTCTGCTTAATGAGACAGTTTTTGAGGGTTCTCTTTAACAGAGACGAACAACGGGAACAAGTCTCTGGACGGTGCTCAGGCCTCAAACACTGTAGGCACCAGCGATCTGGATCAGTAAAGGAAATGGGCCGGGCACAGCGTCCACATGTTTTAAAACCCGTCTAGGCCAGGACATTGATGGAAACACGGCCTCAGCTAAGTCAAACCCGGAGGCCAAGGTGGACGAACAGGCCCCACTGGGTTAAATGAGAAAACAAAAAAGATTTTTATTTATTTATTTTTTTTACTAAACCTGAACAAGAAAATAGAGAGAAAAGAAAAACTGACTGAAAAGTCAGAAGCCGTGAGAGCGGAAAGGAAGCGGAACAAAAAATTTTCAACAGCCACAGAAACTAAGAAACTGAGGGACCGTGCACCCTTCGTCGGGCGGGAAGGCACTCGTGCATGCGCAGTTCAGGCTATCATGAACTTTCTAAAGACTTAAAGTGGTGATGCACTTTTAAAGTGGTCCGTACCGGGGCTCCGTCGGTTACATCACCCATACGTGAGAATATGCTGCCTGCTTGTCCTGGAATAAGGTAGTATTACCAACAAGGAGAATAAACTTGCCATACTTCTTAATAGTATCTTATCTTAAAAGTAAGGGTTTAATAATAAATAAAAGAATAAATATTAAACATGTGTGGATATCTGATCAAAAATATATTTATAGATTTTTACTTCAAATATTACTTGTTAAATTAAATGGCTCTTAAAATTTATTCTCTTAATGTCAATGGTCTTAACCATCCAATCAAACGAAAGAAAATACTAGATTTTCTTCATAAGCAAAAAGCTGATATTTATTTCATACAAGAGACACACTTGTCAGGTATTGAATCTAATAAACTAAAAGAGGGTTGGGTGTCCAAATGTTTTTTTGCACCGGCTGTTGGAAAAAAAGCAGGAGTAGCTATTCTCATAAATAAAAAATGTATAGCAGATTTTAAGTTAATAAAATTTGATTCATTAGGAAGATGGGTACATATTAAAATGGATCTGAGGAATACAACCCTGGACTTATTTAATTTATATGCTCCTAATTCAAATCAAATGGAGTTTTCAAAAATATTCAGCAGATATTACTACCACTGGCTGCTAATAATTTAATAGTAGCTGGAGATTTCAATGCTGTAATGGATCCTATTTTGGATAAAAAACCAAGTAAAATTATGAAATCATTAGGATTAGATAATTTGATACAAACTTGTGATTTAGTAGATATATGGCGTATCCTTCATTTTAATGATCAAGAATATTCTTTTTGTTCTCAGGTCCATAAATCCTTTTCAAGAATTGATTATATATTTGTTTCTAATAACATAGCACAAAAAGTGATGAAAGCAATTATTGATCCTATTATTATATCAGATCATGCTGGTGTGTGGATTGATCTGCAGAATGATATATCAGTTTATTCTAAACCAATATGGAGATTTGATAATGCTTTACTTGCAGACATAAAATTTATAGAAGATATTAAAGAAAAAATGCATGAATTCTTTCAATTCAATAATTCGGATAGCATAAACATTGAAATTTTATGGGACGCTTATAAAGCAACAATGAGAGGAAATATCATATCATATTCTGCATATATGAAAAAACAACTTAAACAATTTATACAATTGGAACAAGAAATTAAATTATTAGAACAAAAATTAATCACTAAATGGGAACATGATACATTGCAGAAATTATTAAAAACAAAAGTTAAATATAATGAGATTTCTTCTCAAATTGTAAGGAAAGATATGTTCTGTCGGCAGGTACAGTATTATGGAAATTCAAATAAAAATGGAAGATTATTAGCAAATTTTATTAAAGAAAAAAAAAGAAAATCTAAGATTATTGCAATTAAGGATAAACGGGGCAATACACACACTAGCAATGAAGATATTATAAAACAGTTTCTTGATTTTTATAAGGATTTATATACTTCTGATACTTATGAAAATAAAGAACAAGATGGTATAGAATTTTTAAAGGCATTTATTGGACCAAATATTCCGGATCATATAAAAGGAAGTTTAGAAGAACATATATCTTTAAAAGAAATAGAATCAGCATTGAAAGCTCTTAGAGTTGGATCCGCTCCAGGTGGAGATGGATATACTGTTGAATATTATAAAACATTTCAAAATATTTTATTACCTTATCTATTAAATTTATATCAATATCAAATAAACAATGAAAATATATCAGGAACTATGGCTGATTCTGTTATAATTGTCTTACCAAAACCAAACAGGGACCCGACATTGATAACAAATTATAGGCCTATATCTTTGATGAATGTAGATGCTAAATTAATTGCTAAAGTGCTAGCTATAAGATTAGCAAAAGCTCTTCCTTTTATTATTGATATACACCAAACAGGATTTGTTGCTAAAAGACACTCTTCACATAACACTAGATTAGCATTTCATTCTCTAAATTTAGCAAAAAATTTGAATGATCCAGCTTTTCTAATATCATTAGATGCAGAAAAAGCATTTGATAGAGTAGAATGGAAGTTTATGTATCAAGCTCTAGAATGGTTTGGTATAGGACCTGGTTTTATTAAAATGATTCAAACATTATATAGCTCCCCTGGAGCAAGATTAAATATAAACAATAACTTATCTGATAAATTTAACTTGCTAAGGGGAGTTAGACAAGGTTGTCCTTTATCTCCCTTACTTTTTGATATCGTTCTAGAACCCTTATTAATTGCAATAAATCAAACTAAGGAAATAAATGGAATCACATTTTCTAATTGGGAATTTAAATTATCTGCATATGCAGATGATATATTATTATATTTAAGAGAACCAGAAGACACCATTCCACATCTACTTAATTTAATAGAAAAATTTGGAAAATTTTCTGGATATAAAATCAATTGGGAAAAATCTGAAGTTCTTCCAATTAATGTCCATTGCACCAAAGGATTATTTGATTCATATTCATTTAAATGGAAAGAGGAAGGACTAAAATATTTAGGTATTCTTATAAAAAATACAATTGATGAAACAGTTAAAGAGAATGAAAAACTTTTATTAAAGAAAATAACAGAAATGTGCGAGCAATGGAATCCTTTACATCTTTCTTGGTGGGGAAGAATCCAAACAATTAAAATGATGATTTTACCTGTGGTTTGTTATCAAATGAGTATGATTCCAATATTTTTTCAGGGGTCATTTTATAAAAAGTTAAACAGTATACTAACAAAATTTGTTTGGTTTGGGAAAAGACCAAGAATCGCTTTAGCATCATTACAAAAAACAATTAAGGAAGGAGGGGTAAATTTTCCAAATTTCTATAGGTACCATCAAGCCTATATTTTAAGACAAGGAATGTATTGGATCCTCCCAGATCTCATGGAAAATGTACCCGACTGGTTATATTTAGAATGGCGCCTCATGTTCCCTTTACATCCAGAACATTTCATTAGTATAACAATACCTAGGAGATATAAAGATCATAGAATTCTAACAGATACATGGAAAACATTAAGATTTATAAGCAATTTATCAAAAGATCCATTGACTAAATCTTTAAATCAATCTATTTGGGTAAACTCCAGGATCAAAATTGGTGGATTTAAAATAGTATGGAAACAATGGATAAAAGCAGGTATACGTACTTTAAAAGATATAATAATAAATGGATCACTGCTTAGTTTTTCACAATTGCAACAAAAATTTGGATTAGATAAAACACAATATTTTAAATGGATGCAATTGAAGCAGGCCATTCAGGAAGGATTCCCTGAACGGAAGAATCTAAACACTCAATATAGTTTACCAATCCTTTGTTTTCAGGCGGATTTTCAAGGACACCAAGCCGCAAAATGGTATAAGAATATAAACGAATTTTTAAACAAAAAAAAGAGATCAGGACTTAGGGATATTTGGAGTATTGAGATAGGACAGATAATTTCTCCATCTCAATGGCAAAAATTTTGGTCCTGGAGAATACATACTACAAGATCAGCATCTATGAGTCAAACATGGTTGTTTATATTACATAGAG
Source organism: Geotrypetes seraphini (assembly GCF_902459505.1). NCBI lineage: Eukaryota > Metazoa > Chordata > Amphibia > Gymnophiona > Dermophiidae > Geotrypetes > Geotrypetes seraphini. Next base: position 162,537,673 of record NC_047087.1, on the reverse strand, counting down.
TTTTATGGACCCCTACGAGATTACAAAAATTAGATAGTAGTAGATCTAATAGATGCTGGCATTGTAGGATAGAAGTAGGGACATTGGACCATTTACTATTCTTTTGTCCCTGCATTAATTCCTTTTGGAAATTAATTTGGCCCCAAATTAATAATTTATTAGAAAATCATGTTGGACTATCATATGATACAATATTATTTGGAACAGCAATGAGAACACAAAGTCCGATTTCAACTAACAATAATAAACTTTTATTAATTTTAACAGGGGTCGCTATACAGCAAATTACTCAGAACTGGAAGGATTACACTAAATTGAATTACACTTTTTGGTGGAATTCAATTTGTCATATATATAAAATGGAAAAAGTATTGGCATTACAACAAGGTTATATTAAAAAATTTAATAAAATATGAGGACCATTGACAAATTATTCTATTGATCAGATATAATAACACATGTATAGAACATATAGAAGGGGTAGGGAGGGAAAACTATTGTAATATTAATATGATATAAAATTCTGATAAAGGGTTTATTTAATTCACATTGTAAGAACATTTAATAATAATTTCAAGTGTTTTTTCATAATTGAATGTATTACATGTATTTCACTTGATGTAAGAATTTAAAAAAAGAATAAAAAATATTAAAAAAAAAATAAAAAAATAGTATCTTATCACTTTGAGATTTAAGCAATCTTAAGTGGTAAAGAGGTAGCATACCAAACATTGGAAAAAATAGAATACCCACATAATAGAAATATATAAACCATGCCAATGAAAAAGAAAAGTTCCTGCAAGGAAGATAAATAGTAGTAACAGAACTAACATCGCCCTATGGGTTAGTAAGCAGGGAAGGAGAGCCACATGAGAACAAAACTTCCAGCAATTTGAACATATTGAAAACAATAAACACCAGTCAGTGATTTATGAGAAATAAGTCAACCAAAGCAATTGGGTGAAAATTGCATACTCCAGTACAGATTGCAGAGTGAAGTATGTTGGGGACTTGAAACCAAAAAACAGTCAGACCAAGTAAGCAAAAAACTCCAACATTGAGATTAAATCCCGATCAGATCTTGTAAATGGAAGTAGGATGAACACTTTCAATAAAGTCAGCAAGATCCACAGGGTTATTGTAATCTTTAGTGGTATTATTGTACATGACTCTCATGCGGGCGGGGTAAAGCATACCAAATTTCGCTCCCAGCGCTACTAGTTTAGGCCGATATGACAAAAGTTGTTTTCTCTTTTTGGCTGATTCTTTAGCAAGATCGAGTAAAGGAGAATGCATCTTCACTTTCTGCATGATCAGTTCAACTTGGTTTTGGCGCAGCAATGTTATTATTATGGGCCTCAGGTAGCAACTATGTCTCGCTACCTGTTGGGGCACCTGAAAAGCGTTGTCAAAGTGGAGCTTTATTTCTTCCTTTGAGAATTTGAGGCAGTAGTACTGCCAAAAAATCTGTGAGATCGTAGGCCTCCCGACCCTCCAGCAAACCGAGGAGATGGAAGCTATTACGCTTCACGCGGTTATTAGCATCCTCAAGTGCGTGAGTGAGGCCTGCTTAGTAAGTTGTTTAAGGATTCCTCTGTAACCTTCGCCTTAACTTCGGGTACATCAGTACGTTGTTTTATATTGATAAATTCCTCCTTTACATTTGCCAAGTCATCTTTCATTTTGGATATGTCCTGTTTAGTATCAAGAATCAGCTCCTGAATTGAGCACAGTTCCTCCATGAGAGAGGCTGTTGTGATTTCCTGAGGTTTTCTTGAGCCATTTTTTTGTGGAGAGGATGGTTCAATAGTTTTGCGCTTACTCAATTTGGTACATGACATGTTGATAGACAATTAGATGCACTAATATCCAATTTTGCTTTTGATCCAAAAGATGTTTATCTTGATTTAATGCAGGATAGCACAGGAGCTCGCTCACCACGCGTCCATTCCAGTCAGTGCTCACTAGCGTCCCCACGACAGAATATCATTTGTGCTATAACGCTTCACGCTCAATAGCCATGCCTTCAGAGCAAAGCGATCCAGATCCTCCTTGCAGACTGGACCCTGAGAAAGAAGGTCTCGAAGGGTCCACAACCAAAGGTTGCGACCTATGTAAAGATGCATCAGACCCACGTACCATGGCCTGCAAGGCCAGTCAAGAGCCACCAGAATGACACTTCTGAGAAGCTCCAATCCATCGAAGGACCCAACCTATCAAAGGCAAGGGAGGAAAAACATACAGCAGAACTCCGTGTGGCCACAGCTGTACTAGAGAATCTAAGCCCTCACTTCTGGGCTCAGATCTTTGACTGAAGAAATGATCTGCTTTCAATTTCTTTGCCGCACAATTTGTCCCCGTACCCGTAAATTCTGTTCCCGTCCCCCCGAACTCTGTCTGATCCCATCAGCACAAGCCTTGAATTGTTATTTTATACTGAAAAGCACAGTTACTTACCATTAACAGGTGTTATCCAGGGACAGCAGGCAACTATTCTCACATGTGGGTGACATCATCCACGAAGCCAGAATGCGGACAGCCTCACAAGCAGACTTGCTTGTAGAAAACTCAAATGTTTCGAGTCTGCCACATCTCGCATGCGCGAGTGCCTTCCCGCCCAGCACAGGGCGCATCTCCTCAGTTCAGATAGCTAGCAGAGAAGCCATCCAGCGAAGATAGGCCATTACCACCTTCATCACCTTGGTAAAGGTGCGGGGAGCCGTGTCCAAACCGAAGGGGAGCACCACATACTTAAAGTAGCACTGAAGCATGTGAAATCTCAGATATCTTCTGTGAGCCGGAAAGATGGGGATGTGAAGATACACCGTCAAATCCAAAGAGATAAGGAATTCTCCCAAAGCCACCACCGCTATGACAGATAGGACAGTTTCCATAGGAAAGTGGGGTATTTTCAGTCTCATTTACAGACTTCAAATCCAGAATGGGCCACCAAACTTCTGTGCCTTTCTTGGGCACTAAGAAGTATAATGAGTGACTATCTGCCTGAGCCCAATTCTGCTTCAGGAACTGGTTCTATAGCATGAATGTCTAAGAGTCGTTGCACTATAGCTCAAACTCTGACCTGCTTCTCTAGCTTTGTGGCTGGGGAGTCAAGGAACAGATCTGGAGGAGCCAATAAAACTTGATCCTGTGCCCCTCCTGATAAATGTCCAGCATCCAACAGTCAATGAGGTCTGTTCCCATTTGATTCTGAATGCTTACAGCCACCCTCCTGGTGTCATTGCTGCTTCTTGGAAGCTGAACTCCACAGGAACCCACAGATTATTGGTGCTGATAACCACCAAATCTCCGTCTGGACCCTTGAAAGGGCTTCTGAAAAGAGTAGCAGGAGGAAAATTGGTGAGATCTCATGGAGGCACAAAAATTGCCTCTATTGCCTTCAGCAGGTTGACGACTTCTACTATCTGTGAGGGACTTGAGGTTATCTAGCCCTTTGTCAAACAGCATCTGCCCCTTGAAAGGTAATTTGCCGAGAGTAGCCTTAGAGGTTGAGTCGCCTGCCCACTGTCTGATCCAGAGTTTCCGGTGGGACAAAATAGAGTAAGCTGAAACCTTACCCTCCTTAAACATGTGGGGACAAGCTCTGAGGGACTTGTCCAATCTGGTAAGGCAGGCATGTGTCACAAAAGAAGCAGTGCTGCAGCTTTGATACCCAAAGACAGCGCTTCAAACTCTATTCAGGACCACATCCACTCTACGGTCCTGTGCATCTTAAAACATCACTCCACCCTCACTAGAAAGGGAGGTGTGCTTGGTCACTTGCGCAATTGCGGACTCCACCTTCAGTTGGACAAACAGTTGTCAGAAGTCCAAAGCCATACGATAGAGCCAAGACACAGCTCTGGCCACCTTAAGTGAGCCATAAGGATTCTCCCACTGGCCAGCGACCAAATAGGTAAGATTTGAGTGAGCCGGAAGAAAGATCTGAACATTAGTGTCACACATGAGGGAGCACTGCAAGGTGGAAAGCTGCTGGGCATCAAGCTTCAGTATAGCCAGGGTGTCAGAAATGACCTGAAAGGCAATGTACAGAGGGATCACCACCATGATCCGACACCGCACTTGCTCCCTTGATACTGGACCCCAAAAGGGATCCCACATCATCCACTGTCGCAGAAGAGCCCAGCAAAAAAAAAAATAAAGGCATGGAAAGACCAATGGAATCATCCCAATCCTGCTCTTGAGGGTCACTGACACTGGGAACCAGCGTGCTATGAGGCAGGGATGCCCATTTGGGAGAAGGATCCCCCTTAGGTGGAACAGGCATCCAAAATAGGCAGCGCAGTGCTTCCCAATCCCATTAAATAGGCTTTCCATAAAAGATGACAAAATCTGAGAAACCTTGCATCAGGGGACCTGAGAAGCCTTGTGTAATTCTAGACTGAAGAATGGGATATGCATCTTCCCCACCACGAACTTGCATTTTGCCCCATTGCTGCTCAGTTCATCTGAACAGATCTCTTCCCTTCGGACCAGTTTTTCCAGGATTTCGTAGGTTCCAAGCCTCTGACCAAATCAGCAGGGATAAGGACCCCGAGCTCCTGAAGGGACTCAAGGCAGGTTGGCTCCGCAGGAACTTGGAGATTGTCCTGGGAGCAGCAGTCCTCCAATTTGGGACTGCGTCCTTTCCCCGGTGGAGTATATCCAAGCAAGGGATCTCCAAGTAGTGAAGCCACAAACTTCAAAAATCCGGCAGAAAAAAATGAAAACAAAGAGAAAAAATAGAGCAGAGAAAAAACACACCTTCGGAGTTCGCTTGCAGAAGGAATAACTGAGGAGGGTGCTATGCTAAACTGCAGAAGGGGAGGAGTCCTCAAGTTCTTAAAGGGATATCCTTCTACAGTTCACAGGAAATGGGAAACAGCAGTTCAAATATGGACTCCTCTGTATCCACAACAGAACCAGCTTGAAGCAAGAAAATAAACAATCAGGGGAGAAGTAATGGCAGTCATGGGAGAAAGAGGCAGACACTGAAATTAGCTGGCTGATACAACAGCAGGGAGACCTCTCACTTGCAGATCTTGAAACACAGGTTTCAAAATGGCCATGAATGCCAGCGACTGAGTACAAGACTATGCGGGAACTCAATGGCCTCGCCACCTCCAACACCAATTCTGAAGGCTCTGACCCTGAGAGACATCACAAACCGTGCCCTACTGCTGCTCTTCACATCTCAGCGAGAGCGCAGCATTTTATAATCCAAGCCAAGATAGAAAGGAAAGTAAAACTTTGGTTCTATATCACTCGGTAAGAACCATAAAAAGACAGTAAAATTAAGAGTTTTCTATCCCCAATTCCCCCCATCCAGTATCAGTAGCCACCAAAATTTTTAGGAACAGGATATTCAACTGGCAGCTATATTCCTGAATATTCAATACTGGATCACATCTGCGCACTAGCACTGAATATCCTGCTGTACGTTGGCTGATAAAACTTATGCAGCTAGGTGCAATATTCATTCCTAAACCGGATACGTTGATCCACTTAAATAGGATGGAGTCGGTCCAGCGGAAGGGTACTAAAATGGTGTGTGGTCTTCGTGATTAGGCGTATGGGGACAGACTTAAAGATCTCAATCTGTATACTTTGGAGGAAAGGCGGGAGAGGGGAGATATGATAGAGATGTTTAAATACCTATGTAATATAAATGTGCATGAGTCGGGTATCTTTAATTTGAAAGGAAACTCTGCAATGAGAGGGAATACGATGAAGTTAAGATGTGATAGGCTCCAGAATAATCTGGGGAAATACTTTTTTACAGAAAGAGTGGTAGATGCGTGGAACCGTCTCCCAGAAGAGGTGGTGGAAACAGAGACTGTGTCTGAATTCAAGAGGGCCTGGGATAGGCACGTGGGATCTCTGAGAAAAAGAGATAATGGTTACTGCAGATGGGCAGAATAGATGGGCCTTTATCTGCCGTCATGTTTCTATGTTTCTATCTTTAGGACTGCTATTTATGTGGCTTAATTTAAGCTGTTACTTTATATGGGTAAGGACTGAATATTGCCACCTAGCCGCTTAAGTACCAACTCCATCCCTGAAACACTCGCAAGTTGATTTGACTGAGGTGCTAGCCATGCATATTCAGTAGCATTAAGACTAAGTACTGCTGAATATCCAGTTTTTTAGATATGTTTATTTATGTTGTGCTATATATGTTTTTAAGAATTTTTGTATAATAAATTCCTGCTCCCTGCACATTGTCCTGCAGTTTTGTTTTGTTTACTGTTACTTCCAAACCATTCTTTAAAAGTTGATGTTAACACCTGAAAATAGGGTGACGGGACTAATGCGCACAGGACAATTGCGCACGGACAAAGACACTAAGACAAATGTGTGCAGGATGTCAGCGTGTTGGATTAAAAGGTAACTTTAAAGTGCACTGGTGAACCCACACACACACACACACACACACTTTACTAAGGAAACTGTAATTTTTCACTAAAACACTGTCAATAAAACACTGGGAAAAATTACACTTTCCTCTCTAATGGGGAGGATCCCCCCCAAAATCCCTCCTCCCACATACACCCCCTCAGAGCGCTTTAAAGTTACCTTTTAATCCGGCATACTGACATCCTACACGCATCTGTCTTAGTGGCTTTGTCCTCGTGTGATTGTCCCACACTTTTGTCTATGAACCGAAAACAGACACCTGTTTTTACAGGACATCTGCATTTAAAGGTCAACTAATTTCTACAGCACAGTGAACTTAATGCAAAATTTTATTTCTGCAGTGAGAATATGGAATACTGCTTTCATTCAGTCAGCCCAGTCTGAATACCTTAATGTTTGAAACCCAACTCTCCACAAAAGAATGAAGCACAGATTAATCCAAAAGAAATACACTCCAACTCCACTCCTTAAAAAGTACTTACATATATTGCTCCTAAATCCGTTCTGTTACTATCAAATAACTGGTAGTAATGCCGCACAAAGCTTGATCCAATCTGTTCCCAAATTGGCTTATCTCCCATTCTGAATTCTCAGCCAGAGCTACACACTGTTAAAGCAGAGAGAAAGAAAGCATTAGCTTAAATCACCAAACTTGTTTATATTACACATGAAACACTGAAAGCTATGCGCAACAACCTCAATGACAAGTGCAAAGAGCCTCTGTGATACTACTGGTTTTCCAAGATTATATGTATTTTAAAATACCCTACAAATTATTCTGAAACAAGCTGTCAGAGACAGGGGGGAGGGGGGGCTAGATTTACTGAAGTGCACTACAGCAGTGTTTCTCAATAGAGAATGACACAGGGAAAAAATCTGTCCCCATCACCGCCCCATCCCTGCGACCACTGTCCCTGTCACCGCCCCGTCCGCATGACCATTGTCCTCGCCCCAACCCCGTAACTACTATCCCTGCCCCTCCCCGCAACCACTGTCCCCACAGCATCAATACAAGCCTCAGTACTACAATATTTAGCTTATTCCGTCCTTATAAATCAAAGTTCTGGCTGCTGAACTAGAGAAAGATGTTCAGCTGGCAGGGCTTTGTTTATAAATTTTTTGTTTTTTATTTATCGAATTTTTAAACTTTATCATTTATACAAATAATAAAGAAAGGAAGTTTAAAGAAACAAAAAAAAAGAAAAGTAATTATAACCTCAAAAAGTTATATCACTAATTTCCTCAAGTCCACATAATTTGAGAGAGAACAAACAGGTTTTAAATGAAACAGAAACATTCAAATATAATCATGATCAAAAAAAAGATCAAACACAATGGTGCTTTAATTCTTCAAAACTGCAAATATTAATTATGTGGTGACAAAGAAATAGCTTCATGATGATGCAAAAATTGTTCTAACTGAATAGAGTCCCAATAAACAATCATTTTCCTTAAATTTAATCAAGCATTTACAAGGAAACTTTAAATAAAATGTGGCACCCAAAGCTAACACCCTAGATTTCAAAGCCAAGAAGGATTTTCTTCTTAATTGTGTTGCTTGGGCCACATCTGGAAATTATCTCCACAAAATTTAATTTGCTGAACCTCAGGAAGTTACCTTGAAAGATCTATGTCAAATTAACACTCGAATGGAAGGGTTATTAAATTCTGTGGTGACACAGAATGTTAAATTTTCACAGGAAGTGATTGATAAGTTTGTAAATGTTGATTCCAACTTAAAGATTATGGAAAAATCGATTAGAACAACAGAGTCCCATGTGGTCACATTACAAGCAGTTTCTTCAACAGCTGTTAAGGATTTTCATATCATTCATATGAAATTTGAAAAAATGGAGAATTTGCAGAGAGCTAAAAATCTACGCCTAGTTAATTTCCCTAAAACTCATTTGTTGTCTCCAGAAATATTGGTTAAGAAATATTTTAAAAAAGTTTTAGGGATGGCTGACGTAGAAAATTTGCCTCTAACAAATTTATATTATATTCCTCAGAGGAAAAAAGTTTCCACAGAATCGGGTGTAGATCAGTTGGAACAAATTGATTTTGATTTAATGGGTTTCCTGGAGGACTCACAAGATATAATTCAAACTAGATCTACACTTCTTATACCGTGCACAAGAGAGATAGATAAATCCTTAATTGTTTATAAATTTTTATCAACACAACTAATATACTACTTTATCCTAAAGCAAAAAATGTTGTTGTCTGGTTTCTGCTTCCCTCATCTTATTAAATTCCTTCCATCCACCGTCTGTCTTCTCTCTACATCTTCCATTTGCTCTGTTACTGTACCTCTCCCTTCACCCTCCTCAATTGGTCTGGCACCCATCTTCTTCCCTCCACTTCCCCCATAGTATGGCATCTCTGTCTTCCCCATTTCCCTTCTGCGTCTTCTCCCCACTCTGTTCCCCATTTCCCTTCAGTGTCTTCTCCCCACTCTCTGTTCCCCATTTTCCTTCAGCATCTTCTCCTCACTCTCACCACCCCCTCCCTTCGGCGTCTGTTCCTTTCCTTTCCTTCTGGTTGCATCAGAGGAGAAGCTTCCGCCCACAGATGCACACAACTGCAGGCAGACTTCGGCGGCTTAAGCAAGTTGGTCTGTAAACTTAAAACGTGCCACGAAGGTAAGGGGGAGGGAGATGGAAAAATTATGTTCTTACCTGTTAATTTTCTTTCCCTTAGACGCAGCAGATGAATCCAGAGACCAATGGGAAAGCCCACATCTACCAGCAAGCGGAGATAGAGAAATTGATTAACAGGTGGTCCTATTGGCTGGCACTCCTCCTGTTTATCCAGTATAGCTCCTTGCCCAAGCATACGTAACCATCAATAGGCATAGCATGTAAAAAACTTCTTTCCCATAACAAATTTCAAAATGCAATAATACAGAAAACAACCTGCCATAACAACAAACTGCGAAAGTTGCAAAAGAAAAAACTGAGAGACAATATCCAGAAAGGGTGGGGGCTCTGGATTCATCTGCTGCGTCTAAGGGAAAGAAAATTAACAGGTAAGAACATAATTTTTCCTTCCCTAGCAACAGCAGCAGATGAATCCAGAGACCAATGGGATGTAGCAAAGCAATCCTCAATCTGGGTGGGAAGCAAATGCTGCCTCCTCAACAACCGAAGCACAAAACGCCCCTACCGCATGCACCCCCACATCCAAGCAGAAATGCTGAGAGAAAGCACTCTCGGAAGACCAATTAGCCGCGAGACAAATCTCCTCCAAGGAAAAGCCTCTGGGCCGAGCCCAAGAAGTAGCCATCGCTCCGGCGGAATGGTCATGAAGTTCTTTCGCCAACCGCTTCCCTACCAACAAGCAAGCATCAAAAATGTCCTCCTGGACCCATCGAGCGATGGAGGCTTCGGACGCCGCCATACGTTTGAGGCATCCCTTGAAGAATACAAAAAGGAAAAGCGAGCGTGACATAAAAGAAAGGATGACACCCACCTAGAAAGAAATAGTGGTACCATCCGAACTGATACCCCAAATTTCGGAAATCAGAAATAGGAATCCCCGTTGAACAAGGCCTGCAACATTGAAAACTGCAGAGCTGAAGCCATGGCCACAAGAAACCCCATGTTCAACGGCACAGTCCCAAAAGACAAGGATGAAATGAAGCCTTCAGTAAACTGAGAAGAAGTACGTGAAGATTGTACTCCAAACCGGGCTTTCTAAGAGGTGCATGAATATATTGCACTCTGTTTAGGAACTGAACTACATGAAGCTGAGAAGGAAGCGAAGAGCAAAATACCTAACCCTTGTAACAAGCCAAGAATGGCACTAGAAGCTGAAGGGATTTGAACGCCAAGCCCTCGGCAATACCCTTGTGCCAAAAAGGAACTCTGGAGTTGTTCAAATGTGAAGAAGCACCCAAGAAAGGAAAAAACCTCCAAAAGGAAGCACAAGCCAAAGGAGAAGACCTGGATAAGAGAAGAAACAACCTGCTTCGCATAACCCTTACACGTCAGCCAAGACTTTTCAAAAAGCTAGGTCGTAATACTAAAGTAGTACAAATATCCATGTTGATCAGACCCCCAGGCGAGCAAGGCCGGAGATACTAGTAAACTTCTTAGTACGGCTGCCGAAAGACTCATCAAATCCGCATAGTAAGGATGGCGCTGCCAATCCAGAGATTCTACAAATACTGTGCCCGGAAAGCAAACTCGAGGTGGCAAATCCAAGCCAACATCAGCCAGCGAAAAACACTGAAAAAGAGAAGGCAGAGGCAAAAAAGGACCCCCTCTAACTCCCACTGGCTGGGCCCGCTGAAGAAGCTAGGAAGCTTAGAATTGAGAGACGAGACCATGAGGTCTAGGTCAAGGAGATCTCACGTCCATAAAAGGAGCTAGAATGCCTGAGCCACAAATCTCAATATCCAGGTTGCAGAAGATTACACTATTACTAACATGCACACCTTCCAGAGCGTACACAGCGCTGTACACTGTAACATACAAGAAATGGGTCATGCTCAGATTCCGCGGAGAGAAAGTCTATCCAAACTCTTATCCTGATCCATAAAAGGATCTGCCAACAGAAGACGAAGATGAGAGTCCACCCATTGAAGCAGAACAACTTCACCTGCCAACTGAGTACAACACCTACTGCCCAAGCTGTAGAGAAATACCCCCATCCTAATACTGACCAAAAGGATCCTCAGCGGCATTCCAGAAGAATGATCTGAAGCTCTAGAAAGGTAGCCTGACCCTGCTCAAGAGTAGAAGAATGAACAAGTACTGAGTCGCCTCTGAAGACCAGACTCCTGGAGCTGAGGATGGAAGCCACCGAGCCCCCCAACCCGACAGTCCGGGATGGGCGGTGGTCATGAGCTAGTCCAGCAAAGACCGAGGCATGCCTTGAAAAGAGAAATCGCGCTGAGCCACCAAATCATACAGAGCGATGCAGGAGGAGCATACCAAATAATTGGAGCCCTGAGATACCGGGAACCACCGGAACAAAAGCGACTGCTGTAGCGTAAGAAGGGGAAAGCAAGCCGAAGTTCCCAGTGGAGTCAGCAATATGGATCCCAGAAACTGTACAAAATCCCATACTCTTGGTCATGGTAAGCTAAGAAGAATACCAATCTGAGACCGAGACCCCACGCCCAAGTCTCCGGAAAGAAACACATGTCTCATCTATATGAATAAAAACATTACCCCGATATACCTATAAATAGTACAGGAGAAAAGAGCGCTGTGCAAATTCGAAGATGCACGTGTAAAGAACTGAGGAAAAGATACCACCCTTTTCGTGTCAGTCAAATGGCCCGACTGGAAGTCGTCCGAATCAAGCAGGCAGTCAAGAAGAAATTAGATGAATTGCCTGGTAGCGCCAAAACGGTACCACCGCCCACATCACCTAAAACGTTCGTGAAGCCTTGGGTAGGTGAAATGGCATGTGCCAAAACCGAAAGCGCTGCTCCAAGAGAGGCAGGCAAACCAAGTGCCGATTCGGAGTCCATAGAGAAAATGTAAATATACTCCCAGGTTGTCTGCAGAAATGTGTAACCCCGAGAAACTAATTCAGCAGAATGGGATCCAGCTTGCCCAATGCCCCCGTCTCGGGCACCATGCAGTAAGTGGAACAACGTCCCTTAGTTCCCGAAGAACTACAAGAACTGTCCTGAGGACCAGTAACACTGAAAAGGGGAACACAAAACATAGAGACTCCAAGAACGAACTGGAAACCTGAGGAGGATGCAAAGATGCAAGCATCCTGAAAAATTTTCACAGCCCCTGACCTGACATTATAGCGTCTTCTCCCTCATGAGAAAGCCTGAAGAGTCATTGGAAGAAGTCAAGATCCCCTCAGAATGAAGTGCAGAAGGTCAGGGAATGGTAGGATGAGACTATAGGCTCTGCAAGAAGATTCTCCTAGGAAAAATCAAGTTTCACAATGTAAAGAGGAATATACTGGAACCATGAAAACAGTACTAACCCCATGCCACATGAGCGAAATACATATGTCCTTTAAAGTGAAACGTACTAGACTCAATCTAGATGCTGCATCTACCGCCCTGTGGAAAACAACAGCATCCTTACAAGTATCAGACAAAGCTCACATCGCTAATGAGAGCTTCAGGGATGAGGCTAACAGCCATATAGCGCGTGATCCTCCGCGGGTTTGATAGAATAGGTAACTGGCTCCTGGTTAAAAGGAGCTGTACAGCCCTTCCTGTCTGGTCGGGGGGCCCGTCTAGCATGTGCCATGAGAAAATGCTGACAGGAGAAACCAGCGTGATAAGCATGGAAATCTGAAATCCAGGCCCCCTCAGAAATAGAGAAAGAGAGTCCTGGCCGCAGGAAGATGCGCAGTGTCATTATGCCCATAGAGACAGCCCGAACTTGGAAACTGTTTGTACTACCTTTAGGCATATATATCCTGTGCCACTACTAGACACATGCAGCTCAGCACAGAGGCCCAAATAAGGACAGTTACCAACAGACAAAGGCTCAATCTGCAGGGACCCCAAGAGAGACAATGAGATACCTGTGTGAAATACAGGGCACTATCTTACTGCTGATCTCACCGTGCCGTGTGTTGCCGTATGTCGCCCCAGTCCGGAGACAAACCGAGACTGGGTGACCTAGCCCAGGTCAGAGTCTCTCTGGTAAACCCCTTGAGTGCTAACCCCAGAGTCCGATTAAACAAGCAGCTTCCTTCAAGGGAGTACAGCAGGAACACAGACATAGACATATAAATCTGCCCAAGCTTGTCCCAAAGCTGGTGAAACACATACAACTTGTCTGAACCGGAAAGGAGAGAAGCCCCGGCATACCCTGACCAAAGTCAGCTGGAAACAAACTACCGGAACGCTGCAACTCTCCCGCCATCGCCGGAGACCCAAGCGCACGCCTGATTCTCGCTGACACGTGGTCGCTGCATCAATGTTCCTAGAAACATAGCCAGATTCAAGCCCCGCAAAATTTACCCTGCCGCGGCTTGCATAGAAAGAAAATCAGACTCGGGGAATAACCAGAACGGCCCACAGCGCCGGAATAAACATGTCCCATCTCATGCGCGCCGCTATAAACCGGCACCTGCACAATCAGCTGCACATGGCCGTGACAAACACCGATGAAAGAGAGCCTCAGAATAAACAGGACTACTGCTGCACTGAAACCCAACAATGAGAACAAGTACGAGCATGAAATTGCATTGCTACTGCCGCGCTGTAACCAACAAGGAAACCAAGCGCGTGCATGCAAAGGGCGGGAAGTCCCGGCTCCCTCCATGGATTTCTAGTCATAAAACTTAGCCTCAATAAAATATCCAATACCTTAAATGTACGATGACTGAACCCACAGTACTAAGACTCCCAAACAGAACCCGTAAAAGCCAGACATACTCACAAGCTTGTTGTTAGGGCCGGTTGAAGCCAGTTTGCAGCAAAAGCATGGCAGAATGTAGCAACTGTGGTCTCTTTTTTTTTTTTTTTACAGAGAATGGAAAGAAGAAAAAATTGAGACCCAGTCAGACCCTCTATCACTGGAGGGAGGATGAGGCAGGGACCTGGGGGGGCCCAGGTGTAACCCCTAAAGCCGGCACCGTTCAGCCGGACACCTCTGTCTCACTGAAGAGAAAATTTCAACAGGAGAAATAGCATTGCCAGCTAACTGAAGAGAAACCTCAACAGGAGAAACAGAATGGCAGTCTCACTGAAGAGAAACCTCAACAGGAGAAAAGAATTTTCCAGTCATAGCCAGAATTCAGGAGCTAGTTGAATAGTGACCTTTTCCTGCTGGGAGATAGAGAATACTGGATAAACAGGAGGAATGCCAGCCAATAGGACCACCTGTTAATCAGTTTCTCTATCTTCGCCTGCTGGTAGATGTGAGCTAACCCATTGGTCTCTGGATTCATCTGCTGCTGTTGCTAGGGAAAGTTGATTTTGAATCCCAAGCTTTGTAGGAACCACGTAGTCCGTTGGGTCGCTACAATAACCCCCTGAGATGTTGAATCTTTGATGAGCCAGTCGTCTAGGTAGGGAAACACCTGAAGACCATGGTTCTTTAGAGCTGCAGCTACTACTACTAGGTATTTGGTGAACACTCTGGGAAATGATGCCAGGCCGACTCTAACATCGCTGGACAACTGTTAAAATTACTAGATATTGGCAGCAATACAAGCTTCAGTGTTTCCCCTGAAGAAGTCCGTTGGTGTGAAACAGACTTGACCTCCGTCCTACCCTCTCTTCCAGGAGGTACTGTGGCATAGACTCTAGAAGGATGGGTCCTCTTCAATGAGGATTCCACAAGGAGGAATTGGTGAGAGTTGTGAATTCTCAAAACCCTTGCAATGTAGAGTTCTATTCCTCGATTCCAACTTGCCTGCAACAGCAGGTATACCATAAGGAGTCTCCAGGTTTTGTTTGAAAGTTTGAGACAGAAGCCTGTTAAGAGGAAGCTTAAGTGACTGCAGGAGGTTGAGGCAGATGCATTTCTTCTAAATATTCCTTAGAGTTTTTAGAACCAGCGTCCAATTTAAGATCCAGGTCGTTAGCCATTTGACGAAGGAAGAAGGAAAAGGACAATTGATCTGCCAGAGCATAGCCTCAAGAAGGATTTGATGACCTCGAGGTGCCTCGAGTGGAAAACGAAGGCGAAGTCTCTCTGGAGTATTGGTAACCCAAGGAATAGACAGACTTGGAGGAGGCATTCGAAGTGCCGTATTTTCACGCATATAACACGCATGCATGTATAACACGCATACGCATATAGCGCGCGGGTCCAAAGCATGTCTGTAAAAAAATTTTTATATAGCACGCACACGCGTATACCGTGCAAGCTGCTATAACCTCTTCCCACTCCCGCTTACTCTTCTGGCCTGCGAACCGGCCCCCTCCCCCCCCCCCCCCCCCCGCTCACATCACCCCCCCCCCCACGATCCTACAACCCCCCAGCACCGCAAAACATCTCTTACCCGATTGGGCACCTGCACCAGCACCAATGCACAGGACGTGCCAGTGCCCGAAGATCCTCCCTTGTTGTGCAGGGCTGGGCTGGGCTGGGCTGTGCGGTGCAGGGAGATCCTCCTTCTTCCCTGTGCCGGGCTGGACTGGGCTTTGAGCATTTGTGCATGCTCAAAGCCTTCTGGTCTCGCTCTCTCCGAGATTCTCAATGCAATGGAGTGTGAGGATTCCAGTCGAGACACTCGCAAAGACTCAGCTCCTTGCATGGAGTGTGAGGATTCCAGTCGAGACACTCGCAAATTCTCGGCTCCTTGCATGGAGTGTGAGGATTCCAGTCGAGACACTCGCAAAGACTCGGCTCCTTGCATGGAATGTGAGGATTCCAGTCGAGACACTCGCAAAGTCTCGGCTCCTTGCATGGAGTGTGAGGACTCCAGTCGAGACACTCGCAAAGACTCGGCTCCTTGCATGGAGTGTGAGGTCTCCAGTCGAGAGACTCGCAAAGACTCGGCTCCTTGCATGGAGTGTGAGGATTCCAGTCGAGACACTCACAAAGGCTCGGCTCCTTGCATGGAGTGTGAGGACTCCAGTCGAGACACTCGCAAAGACTCGACTCCTTGCATAGAGTGTGAAGATTCCAGTCGAGACACTCGCAAAGACTCGACTCCTTGCATAGAGTGTGAAGATTCCAGTCGAGACACTCGCAAAAACTCGACTCCTTGCACAGAGTGTGTAGATTCCAGACCAGACACTCCCAAAGACTCGACTCTTTGCACAGAGTATGAGATTCCAGATCAGACACTCACAAAGACTCAACTCCTTGCATAGAGTGGGTAGACTCAGCTCGAGGCACAGGCAGGGACTCGACCTCATATGAGACTGCTGATTGCCCAGACTGGACTGCAGGAAGCAGAGTCGAGGCAGGACCGTATTTGCTCAGTAACTGAACAAATTGCTGCTCTAACATGGTCTGGAGAGAAGCCTGCAATTGTGGATCCGAGTCTGAAACTGGACCACTTGCTGAGGCTAAAGGCTCTGAGGTGGCAGTAGAAGCATGCTTCAACTTGGAGGATTACTGCTTGGATATTTTAAGGACCATCGCAGGAACCTTCTGTTTAGGTATCTAACCTGATGGAAGCTCAGGGGAAGATAAGGCAGGTGTACTCGAGGCCAAAGACGATCCAAACGAGGAAGGTCCGATGAGACTTGAGGTCAGAGTTGTGGAATCAGGACACCCTGTTGAAGTCTTGACCGAGTCAGAAATCGAAGTCGAGAGTGTAGCTGAAGAATCCATGCTAACAGCTTTTCCACTTGAACCTAACGACGTTTAAGGGCTCGAGGTTGAAGAGTAGCACAGCGCGCTCACGACTTCGGACTATGGTTAAGCCTGAGACAACAAAGATACCAGCGGTGTGGGTCCGTGAGGGAAATCGCACGCTGGCACTGGCTACACTTCTTCAAGTCCATGCCTGGCTGGGACATAGGAGGGAAGATAGCCGCTGCGAAGTCGACGCTCACAAGCTGCGGGCGCACGACCCGTCCCACCAGTCAGCCAATGAAAAAATTAAAACTTTTTTTTTTTTAACTAACAAAGAAAAAAGGCACAGCAATTCGGCTAAAGAAAATAAACACAAACTGCGGTGAAGAGAAGGCACGAAGTGAACTAAGTTCAGCGCAGAGCGTCAAAGATAGATTTCTCAGCTCTGCGGTAAACTGAGAACTGAGGAGACTGTCCCTGTACTGGGCGGGAAGGCACTCACGCATACGCGGTGCAGCAGACTTGAAACTTCTGAGTTTCTACAAGCAAGTCTGCTTGCGAGGCTGTCCACATCCGGGCTCTATGGATGATGTCACCCTTATGTGAGAATAGACTGCCTGCTTGTCCTGGGATAACAGACACATTTTGATCACTAAACTGAAAATAAAATCGTTTTTCCTACCTTTGTTGTCTGGTGATTTCACGAGTCTCTGGTTGCACTTTCTTCTTCCGACTGTGCATCCAAAATTTCTTCCCTTTTTCAGTCTCCTGTATGCTTCCTCTCCTCCAGACCTCATTCCCTCCCCCAACTTTTTCTTCCTCTCTTCCTGCCCAACTCCCCTTTCTTTCTTTCTCTCTCTCCGTCTTTCTTTTTGTCTCCCTGTCCCCCCTTTCTTTCTGTATGTCTGCCTTTCTCTCTCCTTGCCCCCTTTCCGTCTGTCTCCCTGTCTGTCTTTCCGTCTCCCTGCCCTCCCCCAAGCCGCCGCCATCGGGGAACAGGCCGCCGCTGTAAAGAGGACACTGAAGCGCCGGGCCGACCAACCTTCCCCACTCGTCAATTCTAACGTCGGAGAGGAAGTTCCGGGCCAGCCAGGCGATTGGTTGGCCCAGAACTTCCTCTCTGACGTTAGAATTAAGGAAGTGAGGAACGTTGGTCGACCCGGCACTTCAGCTCTTTACAGGGTCAGGAAGAAGGTAGAACGGAAGGCAATGCGAGTTTTATCACAGAGCCCGGGATGGGCTCCGCGATCAACTCACGTTGCCTTCGCAATCGACCTTTTGGGCACCCCTGTTCTAGGGCATCAAGCCTGTACATACAACAAGCGATGGCACACCACCTAACAAAAATGCCATTCTATGTACGAAATCAACAGATCTCTCAAAAGAGGTGAACTGCTGAACAAATTCAAGTAGAACGCCTTACCTAAGAATGGAAATGATTTATACCCATATACCTAGAATGCTACCAGAGAGGTAGGGCCGAACCTGAATCTCCATACCTCCCCTTCCCAGCATAGGCACAAGGCGATATAAGAGATGCCCATGAGTACATAAGGAGAATGGCTGATACGTCGCATTTGAGAGAATAGTAACAATGGAAGAAAACTGGTGGAACTTAGAGGAACCACACCAGCTAAAATGAGAACATGCAATACTATTGGATAATAAATCCAGATGAAGCAGAGACGTACAGATTGGCTAGACCAGGGGTGTCCAATGTCGGTCCTCGAGGGCCACAATCCAGTCGGGTTTTCAGGATTTCCCCAATGAATATGCATGAGATCTATTTGCATGCACTGCTTTCAATGCATATTCATTGGGGAAATCCTGAAAACCCGATTGGATTGCGGCCCTCGAGGACCGACATTGGACACCCCTGGGCTAGACCATATCCAAAGGGAGCAAGAAGAATGAAGTAATAGATCATCTGATCTCCCCCAATCAAATGGGCTTTGTCAAACTTAGATATATTGGAGATAATTTACGCATCTTCCATAATGTTAATGATTATGCCAAGACCACCTCAGAGCCTGTGATAGGTTTTGCTATTGATGCGGAAAAAGCTTTTGATAGGGTCGAATGGAGATTCTTGTTACAGGTTCTGAAGTGGTTTAACTTAGGGGACTCCTTTGTTTGTTTCCTGGATTCGGGCTTTGTACTGGGCACCATCATCTCGTATACTCATTAACGGATCTCTTACTGCTCCTATTGCACTGCAACGAGGCATGAGACAGGGATGCCCTCTATCTCCGCTCCTTTTCAATCTTTCACTAGAACCTCTCTTGCTGGCGATTAGTCACTCTTCCACAATACAGGGTATTCCGCTGATCTTTAAAGAACTAAAAGTTGCAGCATACGCTGATGACATTATGCTTTTCATACGAAATCCTTTGACTTCCCTCCCTTACTTTATTCAGATCACTGATGCCTATTCCAACTATTCTGGGTATAGAGTCAATTGGGAAAAATCGGTTATACTTCCCCTTAATAATCAGGTCTCACAGATAGAACTCTCTTCCTTTAAATTTGAATGGTCTACTTCCCCAATCAAATATTTGGGCTTTTATATCCATAAAGACCGAGACGTTAAATGGATACTAACATTGCCAAGCTCAAAGAACTAATCACAACTTCCACATCTAAATGGCAACCTTTGTATTTATCATGGTGGGGACGTTTATCCTCCCTCAAAATAACATTAGCACCACAGATCACATATATTTTAACTCTCTTGCCCTGCTTGGGCACTCCTTCTCTTTACAAATGGATAGATAAACGAATCTCTGATTTTCTTTGGAAAAATAAAAGACCAAAAATAGCATTAACCACGTTAAAGTTTCCCAGAATCTCTGGTGGAGTCAACCTCCCTTATTTTCGTAAGTACCATATTGCCTCATTGGCAAAATATGGCTCAAGATGGATTATGCATAACCACCCTCATTCATTCACCTATACTCCTACTTGGCTAGACTTTGAAATTTCATTGTGCAACCCAATCCCCATTCATATCATTCCTACTAGAGAATGACACAGTGGCAGGTTACCCGCGGCTAGCTGCATTTAGAGAAGTAGCCGCAGGTAGCCTGCCGAAACGGGGAAGAAAAAATAGTGGCCTCTGCGGGACGGGGACAAGGCCATTCACCGCCCCGTAGAGCGGTGAATGGACTTGTCCCCGCAGTGAGGCAATCAAGATTGCGCGGTCCCCGCCATCTCCCTCCCTCTACCTCACCTTTGAACTGAAGAGCAACCACCAGTTGAATTTCTGCCGGTCCACGCAAAGGAAAAAAAAAAAAGCCTCTCATTTTCTCCTGCTCTTACCGCCATGCTCATACTGCAGCTATTAAAGCCGACAGGAAGTCTTTCCGACATCAATTCTGACGTCGGAGAGGACGTTCTGGGCCAGCCAATCGCTGCCTGGCTGGCCCAGAACGTCCTCTCCGACTTCAGAATTGAGTCGGAAAGACTTCCTGTCGGCTTTAATAGCTGCAGCATGAGAATGGCGGTAAGAGCAGGGGAAAAGGAAGGAGGCTTTTTTTTTTTTGAGCGGAAGGGAGGCAGCAGACTGGCTTTGGCTAGGGAGGGAGAAAGGTAGGCAGGCAGGATTCGGGGGTGGGGGTGGGACAAAGTGTAGAAGGCAGCGAGAGGGACATAGGAAGGAGGCACTAGGGGCACTAAAGACATGGGAAGGAGGCACTGGGGGCACTAAAGACAGGAAGGGGCACTAAGGACATGGGAAGGAGGCACTGGGGGCACTAAAGACAGGAAGGGGCACTAAGGACATGGGAAGGAGGCACTGGGGCACTAAAGACAGGAAGGGGCACTAAGGACATGGGAAGGAGGCACTGGAGCACTAAAGACAGGAAGGGGCACTAAGAACATGGGAAGGAAGCACTAAAGACAGGAAGGGGCACTAAGGACATAGGAAGGAATAGAAAGGGACAATTCTTGGGCCTGAGTGCAGAAAGAAAGAAATGAAAGAAAGGATACACAGACAGAAGGAAACGCAACCAGAGACTCATGAAATCAATCACCAGACAGCAAAGGTAGGAAAAATAATTTTATTTTCAATTTAGTGATCAAAATGTGTCAGTTTTGGGAAGTTATATCTGCTGTCTATATTTTGCACTATATTTGTCTATTTTTCTATAGTTACTGAGGTGACCGAGCTTGCGGAGATGGGGTGGAAACAGGGTTTTAAAATTTTAGTCCTAGTAGTTTGCCGGTCCACAAAATAATTCTTTTATTTCTGCTGGTTCACGGGTGTAAAAAGGTTGAAAAACACTGATGTAGAGTATGCCGGCTTTCTTTTTCGCCCAGCCGCACGCGTTCAAAAAGCCGCGCTTGCGCGGCTGCTCGAGTTGATCAATCTTCTCCTCTCTTACAACTTCCTGTTTCCGGTTGCATCAGAGGAGAATATTGAACAAATGAGCACCCGCACGTGCGGCTGGGTGATTAAGAAAGCTGGCATACTCTACATCTAAGGTGAGATGGAGGGAGGGAGATGGCGGAACACTGCAATCGGTCGGGTGTCTGTTGTTTTTGTATCACTGCCTGCCTGCGCTCACGTTCCAGATCCACCTGCATTTTTAGTGTGCACAATTGACCTAATTCGAGCTATAGGTGAACATGGGGGGACACGTCATTGCAAGGGAGGACAAGTCAATTGATTTATTTTATGTTCTGTTTTTACTACAGGGCAGATGCACTGAAACAGATTCTCAGTGCAGTAGTAGTAGTAGTAGTAGTGGTGGTGGCAGGATTCTCTTCTGTCTTCATGGTGTTTCGCAGTACTGAGGCTTATATGGATGCTGCGGGGACGGTGACAGGGCGGTGAATGGGATGGCAGTGGCGGTGACGGGGCGCTGAAAGGGATGGCGGTGAAGGGAACGGCGGTGACGGGGCAGTGCAGAGGATGGTGGGTCGGGGACGGTGCAGTGACAGGGACAGATTTTTTCCCCCTGTCATTCTCTAATTCCTACTATGTCCATCCCTCCCAGACTTAAGGCCTTTTCTCTTTTCTCATCAACAATTACAGCATTCCGTACACTGGATAATGTAGCTACCCATTCGGTTTTTACGCAGAGAGACATGGCTCTCTGGAATAATCCTGTCATTAAACAAAAAACAGGACTTTCCATTGGATACCCCTGGAGTAAGCTAGGTATCTGGCAAGTCCACCAACTTTTTCATAATAACAATTTATATACTTTTCCTGAACTGGTTGCAAAATACCCATCACTCTCAGGTAAACGAGCTCAATGGGAGATATTGACATCTCTGCTTTCTTCCCTACAGTTCTCTGATTCTTCTTGCATTGTACAATGGGGCTCATTAATAGAGACACAGGGCAAAGCTATTTCATATTTTTACAAACTACTACAGAATCCGCAGCCCACATCTGATATAGCAATTAATTGCAAATGGTCTCAAGAGATACATATTGATCTGTCAGACAATGAGCGGATGAGGTTCTGGACGAAAGTAAATAGACCTCTCCTTTCTGCAAATATGACGCAATCCTTGTTTTTTTCTGATGCGAAGAGTGGTGTGGACACCATGTAGAATGAAACTAGCTCATTTGAAAACTGATGACTTATGTTGGCATTGTTTTTTTAATACTTTATCTTTATTGAGTTTAAATTATATGATAACAAAATCATAATGAATAAAACAGTATCCACCTTACAGTACATAACATAAAAGAATATAAGGAAAATTTTAACATTCTTTCTACTATTAATTAGTCCACAATAATGAGGGAGAAGTATCACAAATCGGAGATTAATTAATTAATCCAACAAATTATAAGAAATTTAGGCTGACTGAAGTGGACCCAATTTACTAACTTGGAACATTTTCTTGGTTACAAATAGGGGTACTTGCAAAGATCACCTCCTTATCTAATATAAACCTCGATAACTGTGCAGATTCAAAAAAGATATATTTAGCTCCCCTATAATTAATTAAGCATTTACAGGGGTATCTCAAAATAAATGTAGCTCCAATTTTTAACACCTGTGGTCTCAAGAGCAAAAACTGTTTCCTTTTTTTTTGAGTTATCCTAGAAACATCTGGATACATTCTTATTTTTTGATTCAAAAACAAAACATCTTTATATTTAAAAAACAACTTCAAAAGCCATTCTCTATCTGAATCTAATGCTAATTGTACAAAAAGTGTGGCAACCATTAATTCCTCTGATTCTGACTTCTCTAATAGGTTTGTTAAGTCCAATACATCTATTACTGGTTCTTGCTTGTCCTCCGGAGTCTTCTTCTTTCCCAAGGGAATATAATATATTTTTGAAATTGGTGGAAAGGAACTCTGTGGGACTTTTAGAATCTCCAAAAGATACCGTTTAAACATATCAAGAGCTGTAGTGGATATTAACTTTGGAAAATTAATCAGTCTCAAATTTTGTCTCCGTACTACATTTTCAAGAACCTCCATCTTGAAATTGATATTATCATTATCCCTCATGAGGAGCTGATTTTGTGCTCCCAATATTTCCAACTTTTTTTCCTGCTCAAGTGATTTTTTCTCAATGTTAACCATAACTTCCAATTTTCTTTCATGTTCTAATGATTTTTCTTCCAATTTGCCCACTCTTTTTTGCAATTTTAAAGTCTCAGAAAGTATCCCTGCAGAATGAGTAGACAAGAGTTTGCAATTGATTTCCCAGGGAAATCTGTAATGTTGAGATTGCCTCCCAAATTGAGTTTAAATCCACCACTGAAGGCTTTTCTAGAGGAGCTAGGAAACATTTAATATCCAAATCTTTAAGCTGCTCAGTACCTGTTTGAGAATTTAAAGGTAATGGTGATTCTTGCCGTTCCTCCATTTTCCCCAAGACCTCCTGCGTTGGAAATGCTGTAGACATTCTCCGGGCTGCCAGTTCTTCATTTTCCTCCTCCTCACAGCTCCCGGAAGTTACCGCCACGCTCTCTTCACTCTCCTCACCCTGCAAACACAGTTGAGGGAGTGGCTGCGCCGGCATGTCTCATTCCTCCGGAGAGAAGCTGACCGCCTCAAAAGAGGTGGAAGGGCTCTCCGAAACGCCCCCACCTTGCGCCGAGGACTCTCTCACCGGATCTCGTTGGGCCTGGCATTCGACAAACGCGTCCATAGGGCCAGGTAACTGCTGTAACTCGGGTTCAGTAGGAAAAACCCGAGTTTTGGACTTGCGCTTCACCATTACTAGGAAGATAGGCTCAGGAGCGTTCAGCCAAACGACTTCAGTCTGCCATGTTCATTTGACTCCTCCCCCCCTATGTTGGCATTGTTTAATAAGTCAGGGTACTCTGGCACACATGTTATATGAATGTCCCAAGATTTTACCTTTTTGGACACAAATTTGGTCTCTAATAAGATCTGTTACAAATTGCACGGCTGATTTGTCATTTGACATTATTATAATGCGATCTCTCCATCCTTGCTTTACAACATGTTCTTGTGAACCAAAATTGTTTGACATATTAATATCTGTGGGCATACAGCAAGTTTTGCAAAATTGGAAATCCGCATCCTTGTTAAACTTCACTTTCTGGTGGAATTCTATTTGTTTATATAAAAGATATGAGCAATATGCTATAGATAAAAGGAGAACTAACCGTTTAATTCCAACACGTGATATTTGGATACCCATTGACGAATAGCTACAATCTCTTTAATTCTATGATTTTATATTACCTTAATTACTGTACATTTTGGATGTTCTGCTTTCTGCAATGATGTATTGTCTAATGCCACTTAAAAGAAGAATGAAGTCCCACCTACCTCAGCCATGCTGTGAAAATGCACAAACTCAAGGTACAACCTGCAGATGGAGAAACCCACGCAGGGAAACCCATCCCATGAGCTAGCTGTACCGGGGAGGTCTGCAATCCCCGACCTTCCCAAAGTATAGGACATATAAAACCGTGAAACAGTAACAGGTATACTGGTATACTGGTACCAAATCCCAAGTCACACAGAACATGAGGAGAGAAAAACGGTAAGGAAACTTACCCAGATACACAGACCGGAGATCCAGAAAAGGAAGTGCCTGCCAAGTCCAAACACTTCACAACCGTCCCAACTAAGATGTTCAAAGCGACGGCGTTGGCGGTGATTTTTGCTGGATAGAGAAAACAGCTATATCGCATCCAAGACACCAGAGCCCCTGAGCATCCTCTCACCAAGAGTCAACAGGCAACTCATAGAGAGGTCTGCCTTGGCCACACCTAGGGGGGAACAAGAAGTCTAAGATGGAAAGTGACGAAGAAAACTGACCTCAGGGAGAGAGAGACAGATTATCTGCCAAAGGGAATCGACCTAAACTCCAGAGAAAATGAATAGAGAAGGTGGTAAAGAGACATAGTCCCCAAAAAGGGTGGCCCAGAGAAACAGAAAGGAAGAGATAATGACGATGCTACCAGTAAGATTCGGATAAACTGCTATCGAAAGAAACAGACAGCACAATCTTTGTCCCAACTTCTCCCTGTGGCCAGAAAGACCCACTCAGGCCAGGCTCATTCCCTTTGCGACAGCTCCACTGATGACAGACCTCATGATGGGGACACTGGTGTCTTCTTCCTCTTCTGAATAGAGAGAATACAGTGATATTCCAACCACGATGCCAGGCCACCTGAGTGTCCTCACCCAAAAAAGCCATCAGGTAACTCACAGAATGGTTGCCCCCAGCTACACCTAGGTTGGGTCAATAATATCCAGATGAACCTGTATCCACAGTGAAGTAGGAGCAATAAACCAGGGAATGGCCACCATAGAACCTGGGAAAGACAGGCAACAACCTGAAGAGAACTAGTGTGGTAAGGAGTAGAGATCCACAAAACCCAGTCCTATCCAAAGCCCAAAGGAAAGAAGTGAAAAGAGTTACCTCGATCAGGACCAAACTGCAGACAAAAACCTCAAGAAGTGAAACCGCCCGAGTAACCTGAATGATCATGCAACTAGCCAGGATCAAATGAAGACCCTGACCTGTGGCTGTGAGAGATAAGAGAAGTTCACTCAGAGGTCTCTATATAGCCCCCATGGCATCCAAGGAGCAGTCAAAGACCAGAGGTAACAAAGGTTGCAATGAAAGAGCAAGGCGATATAGCACCCCAAAGCCCACGGTGGCAGACTAAAAGAAGACGAAAGAGACAACCCCTGCCCCTCTATAGCCCACTAGGTGTCAGAACCTAATGAGACTAGCCTATAAGGATGGCATAGAAAAATACAAGCCTCCAGCTGTTTACAAGAAAAATCTTAGCGAACAGAGCAGACAGAAAATTTAACCTTCCAGCAAAAGCGGTGCTACATTGTAACTGAGAAAGGCAAACTAATGCAGAAGAGAAGAACTGCGAGCGCAAGAAAAATGAGTCTGGTTAGCACCAAACCGCCATTGCTAAAGGGGAGCAGCAAAAGCTGGGACCTAGATAAGGACAGAATCTAAGGGAAAACCTCCATGAAGGGAAATGTTCCTGACAAACTCAAATGCACCTTCTGCGAGCTAGAAGCAAAGCAAGACACTGACCTGTGCCAACTATGGAACAGAGAAGTTCAGAATCCTCCGCATGGTCCCCATGAGGCCCCGAGAACTGTCAACCATAGGAGGTAACCAAGTCTGCGATGTAACAGCATGGCGACAGAACCCCCCATTGCCGCTATATATATATAGACAGTAGAATTTCAGGAAAATTAACAGCCCCTAGAGATAGGGTGTAATGCCGGAACAGACAAACTGGAAACCAGCATATAGTAACAGCAAGATAAGTCACCTGAAAACTGAATTAACAGAGCACCAGGAATCCAAAAGAAGACATCCCCTCCCCCCCCCCGATGCCAATGATATAACCACCCTCAACCATGAATAGGAAAATACAGGAAAGAGGAGACTAAAAGGCGCCGAGGGCTAGAGACCGTAAAGCACAGTTACTTACCGTAACAGGTGTTATACAGGAACAGCAGGCAGCTATTCTCACATATGGGTGACGTCATCCGACGGAGCCCAGAAACAGATGCCTCATAAGCAGACTTGCTTGAAGAAACTCAAAGTTTTGAACCACACACACCGCGCATGCGCGAGTGCCTTCCCGCCCAGCACAGGGCACATCTCCTCAGTTCAGATACCTAGCAGAGAAGCCAACAAAGGGAGGTGGGTGGGTTGTGAGAATAGCGGTCCCTGGATAAAACCTGTTACGGTAAGTAACTGTGCTTTATCCCAGGACAAGCAGGCAGGTATTCTCACATATGGGTGACCTCCAAGCTAACCAGAATGGGATGGTGGGAGTATTGGCAATTTAGGAGAATAAATTTTGTAATACTGTTTGGCCAAACTGTCCATCCCGTCTAGAGAAAGCATCCAGACAATAGTGAAAAGTGAAGGTATGAACCGAGGACCAAGTAGCAGCCTTACAAATTTCCTCAATAGGTGTAGATCAGAGGAAAGCAACTGAAGCTGCCATTGCTCTGACTTTATGGGCTGTGACTTTACTGTGAAAGGGTAATCCAGCCTGGGCATAGCAGAAAGAGATACAAGCCGCCATCCAGTTGGAGATGGTACGCTTAGAAATAGGATGTCCCAATTTATTTGGATCGAAGGAGACAAAAAGTTGAGGAGCAGTTTTGTGTGGTTTGGTGCGTTTCAAGTAGAAGGCCAAAGCACGTTTACAGTCCAGAGTATGAAGAGCTGATTCTCCAGGGTGAGAATGAGGCTTTGGAAAAAACACTGGAAGTATGATGGATTGGTTGAGATGAAATTCCGAGACCACTTTAGGTAGGAATTTCGGATGAGTACAAAGAACCACCTTGTCATGATGGAACACAGTGAATGGTGGGTCAGTAACTAAAGCTTGCAGCTCACTGACTCGTCAAGCAGAAGTGAGGGCAATAAGAAACACCACTTTCCAAGTGAGATACTTCAGATGAGCCTTATCAATTGGTTCAAATGGAGGCTTCATGAGTTGAGTAAGGACAACATTGAGGTCACAAACCACAGTTTGAGAGGAGGTTTGACATTGAAAAGTCCTTTCAGGAATCTGGAAACCACTGGATGAGCAGAGAGGGGTTTCCCGTCAATAGGCTGATGAAAAGCCGCAATTGCACTGAGATGGACTCGTATAGATGTAATCTTGAGGCCAGAATTAGATAAATGCAAAAGATAGTCCAAAACAGAAGATAAGGAGGATTGCTGAGGCTCCTTATGATGAGAAAAACGCCATGTAGAAAATCTAGTCCATTTTTGGTGATAGCATTGTCTAGTTGTAAGCTTTCAAGAAGCTTCTAAAATGTCTCTTACAGATTGAAAAAACTGAAGAGGGGTTATGTTGAGAGGTACCAGGCTGTCAGGTGTAAAGACTGCAGGTTCAGATGAAGCAGAGATCCTTGACTCTGTGTAAGTAGAGAAGGAAAAACTGGTAGAAGGTATGGCTCCCTGTTGCTGAGTTGAAGTAGAAGGGAGTACCATGGTTGTCTCGGCCACCGAGGAGCAATTAGAATCATGGTGGCATTATTGTTCTTCAATTTGACCAGAGACTTGAGAATAAGAGGGAATGGAGGAAATGCGTAGAAGAAAAGATTCATCCATTCCAGAAGAAAAGCATCTGTCTCGAGGCAGTGAGGAGAGTATATCCTGGAGCATAACTGAGGCAGTTTGTAGTTGTGGGGAGCTGCGAAGAGGTCTATCTGTGGCGTTCCCCACTGTGAAAAAATGTGATGAAGGGACGAGGAATGGAGAGTCTATTCGTGAGGTTGCAGGAGACGTCTCAAAAGTTGTCCGCCAAGCAATTCTTTGTCCCTTGAATGTAGGCAGCTCCAGAGCTTCTTGACAAAGGGAGGCAGATCCTGTCCCTCCCTGTTTGTTGACATAATACATGGCGACTTGATTGTCCGTGCAAACGAGGACTACTGTGTCGTGAAGGAGATGTTGAAAAGCATGGAGAGCTTTGAGGATTGCTCTGAGTTCCAACTGATTGATATGACACCAATGACCCGTACTGTTCCAGAGGCCTTGAGTACGAAGACCATCGAGATGAGCACCACAAGCGTAGGTCGAAGAGTCTGTCGTGAGGACCTTCTGATGAGGGGGCGTTTGAAAAAGCAAACCTCTGGAAAGATTGGAAGAGAGCATCCACCAACGGAGAGACTGCTTCAAAGAAGGAATGACTGTGATGTGTCGGGAAAGAGGATCGCAAACTTGAGGAATTCTGAGGTGAAGTCTGGCAAAAGGAGTCACATATACTGTAGAGGCCATGTTACCCATAAGTACCATCATGTGTCATCGCTGAGATGTTAGAGCAGGAATACACTGTGTGACAGAGTTGAAGAAGAGCTTCCAGACGTTTTTGCGGAAGAAATGCTCTGAGTTGGACAGTGTCCAGAACAGCTCCAATAAATTGTAGATTCTGTGAGGGCTGAAGTTGAGATTTGGGAAAGTTGATTACGAATCCTAAACTTTGTAGGAACCAGGTAGTCCGTTGGGTCGCTACAATAACCCCTTGAGATGTGGAATCTTTGATGAGCCAATCGTCGAGGTAAGGAAATACCTGAAGACCATGATTTCTTAGAGCTGCTGCTACCACTACCAGTCACTTGGTGAACACTCTGGGAGACGAGGCCAGGCCGAAGGGTAGAACTCTGTATTGATAATGCAGATTCCCCACCCGAAATCTGAGGTATTGACAGGAGGCCGGATGAATGGGAATGCGAGTGTAGGCCTCCTTGAGATCTAGAGAGCATAACCAGTCGTTCTGCTCGAGAAGGGGATAAAGGGATGCCAGGGACAACATTCAAAATTTTTCTTTGACTAGAAATTTGTTGAGAGCCCTGAGATCCAGAATGGGTCACAGATCGCACGTCTTCTTCGGTACAAGGAAGTAACGGGAGTAAAAACCCCTGTTCTGTTTTTCCAAGGGAACTGGTTCGATGGCATGGAGACGAAACAGAGCTTGAGCTTCCTGAAGAAGAAAGGCGGTCAGGGATGGATTGGAAGGATACTCTCTTGGAGGAAGCTCTGGTGGAACCTGAGTGAAATGAAGAGAGTATCCTTCTCTGAGGATGGTAAGCACCCAGAGGTCGGAGGTAATTGACGTCCACCGGTCGTAAAAATATTGAGACGACCTCCTATAGGGGGAAAATGAGACAGAGTCAGAACGGTAGAGGTTATGCTCTGTTTTAAACAGTCAAAAAGACTGAGAAGCCTTAGGTGCAACAAAAGGTTGGTATTTCTGTTGCTTTTGAGGTTGCTGTTTTTTCAAAGGAGGGCGAGTATAAGGAGCCAGCTTTGGAGCAAAATGCCTTTGATAGATAACAGCAGGGCGTGCAGGCTTGGCAGGAGCTGGCTTTGGTTTAGGTCTGACAATTGAAGCAAAAGATTTTTCATGGTCAGATAATTTCTTGGTGGCTGCCTTGATGGATTCATCAAAGAGGTCATTGCCTTGACAAGGAAGGTTAGCTAAGCAGTCGTGTAGGTTAGAGTCCATGTCAATGGTACGAAGCCATGCAAGACGACGCATAGCCACAGAGCAAGCAGCCGCTCGGGCAGATAACTCAAAGGCATCATAAGATGTTTGTGGAGATGGAGATGTAACTGAGAAAAAGAAGCAATGATTTCTTGAAACTCAAAATACATGTGGTTATCCATATAAGTCAAAAACTTCGGTAGAAGAGAAAGAAGAAATTCAAAATAAGTGATGAAATAAAAATTATAATTGAGGACTTCAGAGGACATCATAGCATTCTGGCAGATGCGACGTCCAAATTTGTCCATAGTCTTCCCCTCCCTTCCAGAAGGAACTGTGGCATAGACCTTGGAAGGATGGGATCTCTTCTAGGAGGATTCAACAAGCATGGATTGATGAGATAACTGCGAGTTGTCAAATCCCTTGCGATGTACAGTCTTATACCTCGAGTCCAATTTTCCTGGAACTGCTGGTATGGAAAAGGGAATCTCCATGCATCGAGCAAAAGTCTGGTTCAAAAGCTTATGAATTGGAAGCTTGAGAGACTCTGCCGGAGGCTGAGGAAGACGCATGACTTCTAGATATTCCTTAGAATATTTGGAGCCAGTATCCAATTGTACATCCAAGTCTACAGCCATCTGTCACAGGAAAGACGAGAAAGATAGCTGATCTGGCAATGCTTTGCCTCGAGAAGGACTCGAGGACGTCGAGGCAGCCTGTGTCGAAGAAAAAGCTTTGGCATGGAAAAAAGCATCAAAGGAACCTGGTGACTTGGACGAGGCAATTGAGACCGGAATATCCTCGATGTCCGGAATCGGAGACCTCGAATGAGGAGTTGGTGGTCTGCTCGAGGTTGGAGTAGAGTGAGGCTTCGAGGAAGATGGTTCATCCTGCGAAGAACGATGCCTGGAAGAATGCTTTGATGAAGGCCTCGAACGGTGATGAGAACTGTGTCTGGAACCAGATCTTGAGGATCGAGATTTCGCCTCGGAGACATAAGCAGCCAATGTCGATATATGAATAGGACTAGAGGTTGTAGATCGAAGCTCCAGAGGCTTGGAGGAGGAACCTCGATGCACTCGCAAAGACTCTGCTCCTTGCTGAGAGTGTGAGGATTCTCGTCGATGCACTCGCAAAGAATCTGCTCCTTGCTTTTTGTGCTTGGATGGCAGACCAGGCACTCGCAGAGACTCTGCTCCCTGCAAAGAGTGTGGAATCTCCGACTGGGACATAGGAAGCGGCTCGACCTCGCGAGAGTCTGCTGAATGCCCAGGCAGGATAAGAGGAAGCAGTTTAGGACCCATAATAGTAAGGTACTGACACTTGCTACACCTCTTAAAGCCTGTAGCAGGCCAGGACATAGGCAAAAAAATAGCCACCGCAAAATTGAAGCTCGCGAGCTGTGGCCGAAGGCCCGTCCCAGAAAACGAACGGAAGACAAATTTTTTTTTTTAATTTTAAAAGAAAAGAAACAAAATAAAACAGCGATTCGTGAAGAAAAACACACCAACCGCGGTTAGGAGTAGGCAAAAAGTGAACGAAGTTGAACGCAGAGAGTCAAAGGCGGACTTCTCGGCTCCGCAGAAAACTAAGAACTGAGGAGATGCGCCCTGTGGTGGGCGGGAAGGCACTCGCGCATGCGCGGTGCGGGCGACTCGAAACTCCAATAACTTTGCTGTTACCGCCCTTACTTTATGGAATTCCCTACCTAACCACTTACGTAGCGAGTCCGATTTAAAACAATTTAAAGCGCAGTTAAAAACATTCTTGTTCCAAGACACCTTTGGATAAAAACTGTCCTTTTAAGGAGAAAACTAAAAGAAAAATGTTATCATCCCATTCCTACTTTATTTTCCCTTTTATGTTACACCTTTTCTATAATAATTGTAGTTCTTCCCCACTATCCTATTGTTTGAGTAAGTCCGTATATTTTATCAGTGTTTTCATTTAGATTTTGACGTTATTTAGTACCCCAAAGTTTTACGTGTTTTTATGTAATTTTATATTGTAAACCGCTTAGAAACCTGAATAAGCGATTTAAAAGATCTTTTAATAAACTTGAAACTTGAAGCAAGTCTACTTGTGAGGCATCCGCATCCGGGCTCCGTCGGATGACGTCACCCATATGTGAGACTACCTGCCTGCTTGTCCTGTGATAAAAGTTACGTTCCCCAACTTAAAACACCATGCAAGTGAATGCTACAACATAAGCCCAGTACCTTGCGCGCTCAGAATAATAGTGGGCCCAGGAAACCACTAAGGTCCCCCCCCCAAGAACTATGTGGCCGAAAGAAAATCAACAAACAACCAACAACAAACACTTCCCAATGCATTGCCTCAATCTAACAACAAAAAAAAAGGGAATCAGGAACCCGAAGAAAACCTAGTCATTGCACTAATTGGTCAAGAAGCATTCTGTCCGCAAATACTTGCATAGCCCAGCAAAGACAAGGCCACCTCGCTAAACAGGAGACAGGAAAACCTCCATGTCCCCATAGTGTC
The DNA here is from genome assembly GCF_902459505.1 of Geotrypetes seraphini. Lineage (NCBI taxonomy): Eukaryota > Metazoa > Chordata > Amphibia > Gymnophiona > Dermophiidae > Geotrypetes > Geotrypetes seraphini. Next base: position 162,505,122 of record NC_047087.1, on the reverse strand, counting down.
GAAAGAAAGTGCCTAACATAAACCCAAAGCTACTCAGGAACCTCTGGCCCAACACTTGCCTCCCTTCTCTCGACTGGAGACACCGAGAAAATAATCAGCGCAGGTGCAGGATAATCAAGCCCCAAAATCCTCACCTGATAGCCCCCTACTTTGGGCTGCCGGCAAGACATGAGCGGGAGATCCCTCCCAACAGCTAGCTGCCGGTTCCGACCACCTTAAACAACCCCTCTGGATTGAGAGCAGCCTGATAAGGGTAGCCCACTCACTAAACCGGCAGCTAAATTACAGGTCTGCACCCCCGGTGCACCAATAGACTCATACCGGCAGAAAATGGCATATCAAAACTGCCACTGTGCCCCAAAGAAAAACATGCTGTAAGGGAAACCGTTGGGGCTTGCAAAACAACTGGAGCGCTGCAACCCAATAGCGTACAAAAAAAATAAATAAATTTCTGGCACTAGAAATAGCCCGCTTACTCCAGGCTTCCTAGGGCCGCTACACGGCTGCACTCCGGAAACGAGCATGCCCCAAAAAACTGAGCTGAAACAGCTACCAGTCCCAAATAGCAATAGCATCACAGTCTGCTCACCCAAAAAGCCTCTGCCAATAGAATGCGCCCACCGGTCCTCTCCCTCTGAGTTAAAATGACTGAGCAGCTGAGAAAAAAAACCAACTCAGCCCAGGTGCTCCTACGTGGGAAAGCAGTCGACACCGCTCCCGTTGGTGCCCCTCACACAGCTGACCTGGGTAAACTTGCTCCATTCTGCCCGTCAGCTTTTCCACCCGCGAAAACGCTAAAGCACAGTTACTTACCGTAACAGGTGTTATCCAGGGACAGCAGGCAGATATTCTTGACTGATGGGTGACGGCACCGACGGAGCCCCGGTACGGACAATTTTAGAGTGATTGCACTCTAAGAACTTGTAAAGTTCTAGCAGGCCGCACCGCGCACACGCGAGTGCCTTCCCGCCCGACGGAGGCGCGCGGTCCCCAGTTAGGATAAGCCAGCTAAGAAGCCAACCCGGGGAGGTGGGAGGGACGCAAGAATATCTGCCTGCTGTCCCTGGATAACACCTGTTACGGTAAGTAACTGTGCTTTATCCCAGGACAAGCAGGCAGCATATTCTTGAGTGATGGGTGACCTCCAAGCTAACAAAAAGAGGGATGGAGGGAAGGTTGGCCATTAGGAAAACAAATGTTGCAAAACAGATTGGCCGAAGTGTCCATCCCGTCTGGAGAAAGCATCCAGACAATAATGAGATGTAAAAGTATGAACTGAGGACCAAGTAGCAGCCTTGCAGATTTCCTCAATAGGAGTGGAACGGAGGAAAGCTACAGATGCTGCCATAAGCTCTAACTCTATGGGCCGTGACCGAACCTTCCAGTGTCAGTCCGGACTGAGCATAACAGAATGAAATGCACGCTGCAAGCCAATTGGATAACGTGCATTTAAAAACAGGATGTCCCAATTTATTCAGATCAAAGGACAGAAAGAGTTGGGGAGTTGATCTGTGGGGTTTAGTACGTTCCAAATAGTAAGGTAAAGCCCGCTTACAGTCCAAAGTATGCAAAGCCTGTTCTCCAGAATGAGCATGAGGTTTTGGAAAGAAAACAGGCAGAACAATTGATTGGTTGAGATGAAATTCAGAGACAACCTTAGGGAGAAACTTTGGATGGGTACGCAGAACCACCTTGTCGTGATGAAAGACTGTAAAAGGAGGATCCGCAACTAGTGCATGCAGCTCACTGACCCTCCTGGCAGAGGTAAGAGCAATAAGGAAGACCACTTTCCAAGTGAGAAACTTGAAAGGAGCTTTAGCTAAAGGTTCAAATGGAGGCTTCATTAAAGCGGAAAGAACCACATTGAGATCCCAGATAACAGGAGGAGGCTTAAGAGGTGGTTTCACATTGAAAAGACCCCGCATGAATCTGGAAACCAAAGGATGAGCTGAGAGAAGTTTACCATGAACTGGCTCATGAAAAGCAACAATAGCGCTGAGGTGGACTCTGATGGAAGTAGACTTGAGGCCAGAGTCAGACAAAGAAAGAAGATAATCCAACAAGGGCTCCACTGCAAGGGAAGTGGGATCATGGTGATGAAGAAGACACCAGGAAAAAAACCATGTCCACTTCTGATGGTAACATTGAAGAGTGGCAGGTTTCCTGGAGGCATCCATAATAGAACGAACGGGCTGAGACAAAAGAGTATCATGTGAAGTCAGTCCGAGAGATACCAAGCTGTCAGGTGCAGAGACTGGAGGTTGGGATGCAGAAGCGTCTCCTGATGCTGGGTAAGCAGAGAAGGAAACAATGGAAGAAGAATAGGCTCCCTGGAACTGAGTTGAAGTAGAAGGGAGAACCAATGTTGCCTGGGCCACCGTGGAGCGATGAGAATCATGGTGGCTAGTTCCCTCTTGAGTTTGAACAAGATCCAGAGCATTAGAGGCAGAGGAGGGAAAGCATACAGGAACAGATTGGACCAATCCAGAAGAAATGCATCCGCTGTCAGACGGTGAGGAGAGTAGAGTCTGGAGCAGAAGAGGGGCAGCTGATGATTGTGAGGAGCTGCGAAAAGGTCTACTTGAGGAGTGCCCCATTGAGCGAAAACGGACTGGAGAGTCAAAGGATCGAGAGTCCACTCGTGAGGCTGGAGAATCCTGCTGAGATTGTCCGCTAAGGAATTCTGCTCTCCCTGAATGTAGACAGCCTTCAGGAATAATTGGTGATCTGTCGCCCAAGACCAAATCTTCTGGGCTTCCTGACACAAGAGGCGAGAGCCTGTCCCACCCTGTTTGTTGATGTAGTACATTGCAACTTGATTGTCTGTGCATAGTAGGAGAATTTGAGGGAAGAGAAGATGTTGGAAAGCCTTGAGAGCATAAAACATCGCTCTGAGTTCCAGTAAATTGATGTGATGTTTCTTTTCCTGGACTGTCCAAAGGCCTTGAGTTTGGAACTCGTTCAAATGAGCTCCCCAGGCATAAGGGGAGGCGTCGGTGGTGATGACAAGTTGATGAGGAGGTAGATGGAACAGAAGACCTCTGGAGAGATTTCAGTATATCAACCACCATTGTAGAAATTGACGAAGAGATGATGTCACAAATATGTGTCGTGAGCAAGGATCCGTCGCTTGGGACCTATGGGTAGCTAGGATCCATTGAGGAGTGCGCAGGTGAAGACGTGCGAAGGGGATGACATGAACTGTCGAGGCCATGTGGCCCAAGAGTATCATCATGTGCTTGGCAGAGATGGAGTGTAGTGGAAGCACCTGCTGGCATAGAGATTGAAGAGTTTGAAGACGGTTGGACTGCAGGAATGCTCTCATGAGGACCGTGTCCAGAACCGCTCCTATGAACTGAAGTCTCTGAGTAGGGATGAGATGTGATTTGGGTAGATTGATCTCGAACCCCAGAAGCTGTAGAAAAAGGATGGTCTGGTTGGTGGCAAAGAGCACTGCCTAAGAGGAAGTGGCTTTGATTAACCAGTCGTCCAGATAAGGAAAGACCTGAAGATGATGCGAGCGTAGAAAAGCAGCCACCACAATGAGACATTTGGTGAACACTCTGGAAGAGGAGGCAAGGCCGAAGGGTAGCACCTTGTACTGGTAATGACAGTGATTGAGCATGAATCGTTGGTACTGTCTGGAGGCCAGATTGACCGGAATGTGAGTGTATGCCTCTTTGAGATTGAGGGAGCATAGCCAGTCGCCTTGATTGAGAAAAGGGTAAAGAGTGGCCAGAGAAAGCATTCTGAATTTTTCTTTGACCAAGCATTTGTTGAGATCGTGAAGATCTAAAATGGGTCTGAGATCCCCTGTTTTTTTGGGGACGAGAAAGTAACGGGAGTAGAATCCCTGCCCCTTCTGATCTAGAGGAACTTCCTCTATTGTGTTCAGAAGGAGGAGGGATTGAACCTCCTGAAGAAGGAGGGAAGACTGAGGAGTGTTCAAAGCAGACTCTTTTGGCAGACTTTGGGCAGGAAGAGTCTGAAAGTTGAGAGAGTAGCCGTGGCGGATGATGTTGAGGACCCATTGATCCGAGGTGATGATCTCCCAACAGCTGATGAAGAAAGTAAGACGACCTCCTATGGGTTGAGGAAGGTGGGCAGATGGTAGAAAACTGGCTATGCCCTGGAGAACGAAGTCAAAAGGTTGGGTAGACTTCTGTTGTGGAGGTGGCTTCACCGGTTGCTGCTGTGGTGGCCTAGGGGTTTGTTGTTGTTGTTGACGTTGCCGCCTAGGCTGTTGAGGTAGTGGTAAAGGGCGAGCCACATAGCGGCGTTGATAGGTCGATTGTTGCCGGAAAGGCCGGGTAGGCGGAGTCTTCTTCTTGGTTTTCAGAAGAGTATCCCATCGAGTTTCATGGGCTGATAGTTTTTGGGTGGTAGAGTCCATGGATTCGCCAAAGAGTTCATCCCCCAGGCATGGAGCATTAGCCAGGCGATCTTGATGGTTGACATCAAGCTCCAACACTCTGAGCCAGGCTAGACGACGCATGGCTACAGACATGGCCGTGGCTCTGGTGGTAAGTTCGAACGTGTCATAGATTGACCGGACCAGGAACTTACGGAGCTGGAGGAGAGAGGAAGAACACTGATGAAAAGCAGGTCTCTTGCGGTCAGGGAGGTATTTTTCAAAGGAAGCCATGGTGTTGATGAGATGCTTGAGATAAAAAGAAAAATGAAAAGCATAATTACCTGACCTGTTAGCCAGCATAGCATTCTGGTATAACCTTTTGCCAAATTTATCCATGGCCTTTCCTTCTCTGCCAGGAGGTACGGAAGCGTACACACTAGCTCCTGCAGACTTTTTAAGCGTAGATTCCACCAAAAGAGACTCATGTGGAAGCTGCGGCTTATCAAAGCCAGGTATAGGGATGACTTTATATAAAGAATCTAATTTACGAGGGGCTCCTGGTATGGTCAAAGGAGTCTCAAGATTCTTATAAAAGGTTTCTCTCAAGATATCATGGAGGGGTAATTTGAGAAATTCATTTGGAGGCTGGTCAAAGTCCAGTGCATCAAGGAACGCTTTGGACTTCTTGGACTCAGCCTCCAAAGGAATAGAAAGAGATTCACACATCTCTTTCAAGAAAGAAGTGAAAGAGGTAGAATCTGGCCTAGAGGATGGATCTGGAACAGACGGATCCTCATCAGCCGATGAACACTCACCCTCATAAAGAGGCTCTTCGGAGTCACCCCACAGATCAGGGTCCCTAATTTGGGAACTGCGATCCCGAGACTCCGGCGTGGAAGGTTCAAGGTGCCGGGATTTGCGTACCAACTTACCCGACCTCAAGGAAGCAGTGCCAGGAGAAGTTAAAGGCTGTATCGGTGCCGAAGTTTGAACAGCCTGATGCAGCGCTCTCGGCTCAGGTACCAGAACAGGCATGGAGACTGAGGAAGCCGAATGAACCGGTACCGATAAGGTAGAAGCAGACAATAGAGGCTGCTCTACCGTCGGTACCGGGGGCTCAGACCAGACCGGGACTGGAAGGTTCGGTGCCAATAGAGCAGATAGGAGCTGTTGCAACTGCTCCTTAAGCTGCACCTGGAGGACAGCCGCTATTCGGTCGTCCAGCGAAGGCACCGGTACCGCTTTTTTCTTCTGCGGTACCTCTCGATGCCCCGAGGATGAGGAGCCCGAGGTCGAGGGACTCACCTCAATAGGGGCGGAGCGCTTCCGCGGGTGCCTCGCGGTCGGCAGGACTGGGCTCGCTGCCACCGAGACCGGAGGACGCTCCAGCGGGGAAGGCTTCTTAGCCGGCTTACCTGACTGTTGCGACGCTGGCGCGGTGTCGAAGAGGTGGGTGCCGACTGAGTTGGGGCCGATGCCGGTGTCGATGTCGCAGGGTCAGACATATCGGCACCGAAAAGTAACCGTTGCTGAATTTGACGGTTTTTTAAAGTTCGTTTTTTCAATGTGGCACAGCGGGTGCAGGTGGAAGCCCTATGCTCGGGACCCAGGCACTGTAAGCACCAGTTGTGCGGGTCTGTCAGAGAAATGGGCCGTGCACACCGCTGGCACTTCTGAAACCCTGGCTGGGGGGGCATGAAAGTAAAAACGGCTTCTGCCAAATCGAAGGCCGAGGCCTCAATGGTGGCAACAGGCCCCGCCGGGGCGAAACCGAAATAAAAGAAAAAGAAAAGGCTTTTTTTTTTTTTTTTGATAAACAATAAAATAATAAAAGAAAAAAAGGAAATATTATTTCCTCAGAGGTTTTCGCGAGCGGGAAGGCGATTGGAAATAATCTTTTCAACAACCGTTGAAAAGGACGCGTCTTCTTAGCTCCGCGGAAACTAAGAAACTGGGGACCGCGCGCCTCCGTCGGGCGGGAAGGCACTCGCGCGTGCGCGGTGCGGCCTGCTAGAACTTTCCAAGTTCTTAGAGTGTAATCACTCTAAAATTGTCCGTACCGGGGCTCCGTCGGTGCCGTCACCCATCAGTCAAGAATATGCTGCCTGCTTGTCCTGGGATAATCACTCAATAGCCAACTGCAGGGAGAAAGAGATAGAAAGGCTAAGCCTCTCACGGAGGAAACTGTCGTTGAGAACCAGTACTCCATTAACATGTGCCTCTTTAACTTTTTACTTACACGGGAAAGGAGAAGTAGAGAAGGCACCATGTCCCAATAGGGTAAGGGATGCTGGAGGGGCCCATGTACACCTCCAAAGCTGGCACCGTTTAGCCAGAACACCCCTTCTTCCAAACATCCAGGCCTGGGACCAACATCCACAAGCAGAAGCCAGGAGCTGTGAGGAACCCATCCATTCAGCCTGCTGGAGATAGAGTATACTGGTTGGCCAGGAGGCTGTGCATCCAATATATCTAAGGACAACTCAGTGCTCTCTATCTCCACCTGCTAGTTGATGGACGTAATCCCACTAGTCTCTGGATTCATCTGCTATTGATGACAATGAGTATGTGCCACCTTTTGAACTGCAGCCTCTCTTAAAAGTTCATGGCAAATGTCCTTAGCAGCAGGCACGATCAACTCTTCACCAATAGTTAAGGGTTTCTTAGCTTTAAAAATACAGTTAACCACTAAGAATGATGTACTTAGTACATATACATTTGATAAAGTGATGGCCTTGCTTCAATCCTTCGTGTTCATGTTTTTGGTTTTTTGGGTAGTTTGGGGTTTTTTAAAAAAAAACTCCAAAGGTTTGTCTTTTAATAAGGGGTGCTTGGTCTCTAAGCGATAAAGCAGTTTTGAAAGTTTTATGGCTTTATTGAATAACCAGTCGCCATATATTATACAGAGCGGGCTTGGAGAATGTGAATCACCTGTTGCAATGAATTTGTAGTTTAAGTAGAACTCTTGGTATTTTCTTTTAAATGCAGCTCTCTTTTTGTTGGCAGTCTTGGAGTCTTCTGCTGTCTTATCATTGGGTCCCCCTTTTCAAAACAGATCTCTAGTGATGTTTGTTTTTTTATTTATTTTTCAGTTAGCTTGTGGGCTTACCGAAAAAAACTGTGACAGACACAAGTGCGAGAAAGAGGCGCAGACAGAAGTGGTCACTTAATAAAAATAAAATACCTTGCAAACCAAAACAAACAAAATAAAAAAGGTTATTTTTTCTGTGTGGCCCAGTTCAGTACCCAGTGGTCCAGTAGTTGGGACCCCAGTGTTAGCCTATTCCTCCACACTTGCTTATCTTAAATACACTGGCAAAAAAAACCTCCTACATTCATTCAAATCTGTACGTGTACAGCACAAAATTACAATCCTATAGACCCTGTTTATCTGGATTCAAACTTTCATATTAATACATTTCACCAGATTTCAATAAATAACCTCAACTCATACAAATTATGAAATGCAGTTTACAACAACGCTGAAAGTTGGGTACAACCCTTGACCCCTCAATACCAATAGGATGCATATTGCTACCCAAAGGACAGCATAACATTATCAGCTTTTCCTTAGTTCCACACAAAAATAGATTTTAGATAACAGAATAGCTGCCAAACCTATATCTGCTAGACCAGACATGGGCAAACTACGGCCCATGGGCCATATCTGGCCTGTTTAGTTTAATCCGGCCCGCCAACCCTCCGAACTCTCCATACCTCCCTCCAGAGCAGCATCGGGCTGGCAGCACTTTAAATAGGCTGCTTTGCGGCCTTCTCTTGCGGGGAATTCCCTCTGCCGCATCACTGATGTCATCAGTAACGTGGCACATAGAAGGCTGCAAAGCAGCCTGTTTAAAGTGCTGCCAGCCCGACGCTGCTCTGGAGGGAGGTATGTAAGGTTCGGAGGGTCGGCGGGCCAGATATAGCCCGTAGGTCGTAGTTTGCCCATGTCTGGTCTAGCAGATATAGGTTTGGCAGCTATTCTGTTATCTAAAATCTATTTTTGTGTGGAACCTAAGGAAAGGCAGTAAGTGTTATGCAGTAAGGCTCGCAGTCGGTGAGGTTCGGATGGGAGGAAAGGATGGCGGGTCAGCGGGAGTAAGTACTCAAGGATTCTGCTGCACAATGGATGGGAGGGAGAGAAGGATAGAAGCTGGGCAAGGGTTTTGCTGCACAGGGGGATGAGAGGGATAGAAAGATGCTGCAGAGGGAAGGCATAAGGGGATGGGTGAGAGGGGAGGAAAGATGCTGCACATATGGGGGAGAGAAAGGAAAGAGGAAGAATTGGTGTGAAGGAAAGGGAGAGATGATCATTACGTTTTCATGCTTTAAAGACCAAAACCTAACCAATGGAATGTCCTTATTTCTTATGTTTCCTATTTGTGTTATTAATTGCTCGCTGATTCTAATCCTTGGATTCTGTTTTGAGGACTTGAGTTAAAGTTAAGCTACTACATCTCTATTATATTGTTTAATTTTTATTATTAGGAAAGTATTTTCCTTTTTATGTTTAACTTTATCTTTCTGTACAAGTGGATACTTGATATGTTATGAAAACTTGATAAATAATTAAAAATAAATAAATAAAGACCAAAACCTTTTATGTTATGACTTTACATTTAATTTATATTAGTTCACAAACACTCCATCCATCTGCTCTTGGTCCTGCCCCTCTGGCAAATTTAAGAACCCATTATGGCCGAGTCAAAAAGTTTGCCTACCCCGAGCTAGACCAGTGTTCTTCAATCGCCGGTCTGCAAACATTTTCTGCTGGCACGTCCATCGGGCAGAAGACAGTGTTCTTCAGCCGCCGGTCCACGGTGCGATCAACGTGGCATCTTCAGGCCGGTTCCCTAAGTGCTACAGTGCACAAAGCTGTGGGAAAAGACTCCTACATGCATCCTGCGCCTGAACTGGAAGCCTTCTCTCCGACGTCGCAACGTTTGAGGGAAGGCTTCCAGATGAGGCGCGAGTAGCCGATACCCACAACTTTGTGCAATGCAGCACTCAGGGAGCCAGCCCGAAGACAATGCGTTGACCGGCCTGAAGATAACACCGGGGGGGCAGGCCAGAAGGCAAGGCACAGCATGGAGAGATACAACAGTGGTAGGGGGAATGCTTTCATTAGTGTTTGATTTACATCTGCTGTCGGTTCAAGGCAGATTACATAAGAATTGTTATGATCTTAAGAAGTACATATTGATTAGATATTAAGAAGTACTTAAGGAATAGTTTGAACATTTTCTAATTTGCTAAGAAGTAGTTGGTAATGAAGGAGGAATTCGGAACATTATTGGTTGTGTCATATTGGTTTTATGTATTTTTTGAAGAGTAGGGTTTTTGTTTCTTTTTTGAAGGTTTTGTGGTCTGTGACTTTGACCACAGACTACAAAACCTTAAAAAAAAAAAAAAAAAAACCCTACTCTTCAAAAAATACATAAAACCAATATAACACAACCAATAATATTCTGAATTCCTCCTGCATTACCAACTACTCCTTAGCAAATTAGAAAATGTTCAAACTATTCCTTAAGTATTTCTTAATATCTTATCAATATGTACTTCTTAAGATCATAACAATTCTTATGTAATCCGCCTTGAACCGCAAGGTAAAGGTGGAATAGAAATCACTAATGTAATGTAACGTTCAGGAAGAAATGCATTTGTTTCTTTTCCTCTAGCGTTGTACTGCTTGCAGTCTTGCATCTTAGGGTTTGTTTGTAAATATTAGTACTTTTAGTTTTTGGTCCTGCATTTGCATGGGGTTATCTGTTTTCTGGTAGGAATGAATGTTGATAAGCATACAGTGTGCTTTGTGTATTTTAATTTTGTGGTTAACCATTATGTGTTGTTAATACGATTATATTGTGTGTATATATGAAAAATGAATGGAAAAAATGTTGTTACAATTAGTACTATTATGGGGGCGGGGTCTGAGGCAGAGATTGGGTGGAGATGGGCACAACTTAGCCCAGTGTTCTTCAACTGCCTGTCCGCGGACCGGTGCCAGTCCACAAAATATTTTATCTCCACCGGTCCATAGGTGTCAAAAGGTTGAAGAACACTCCCAATATCAGAATATGGTGATCTCTTTCACTATTTTCAGGGAAGTTTAATTTGTATTGTTTAGCAACACCCCCCCCACCCCCCCCCCCCCACACACACACACATACCAAAAGCATTTCGAAAAACTAAAACCCAGTAAGCTCTTTCCCATCTCAGAAAAAAAGACAAGATCCCTCCAGCACAACAATCCCGATTGGAAGGCAGATACTATAACTATCTATCTTGGATATAGCTCTAACAGCCATGTCTGGCTCGGCCTCCTTTAGACACTACTACTATTATTTCTATAGCGCTACCAGACGTAGGCAGCGCTGTACAGAGTAAGAAAAAAGATGAAGACACTCCACTAGTATTATGGGCTGCACGCCCCTAAAAAAATATAAAAGTACCAGCTCCTTACAGAGAACAAGTTTAACTCTGAAACCCCCAACGCAAAGAGTATTCCAAAACCCCAGGTCCCCATCCCCACCCTTTCCATCAAAATACAGGCCGCAAGGCCGCCTTCTCCGCTAATTCAATAAGAAAATCTCGGGGCACCTTTAGCTAGCCCGCCCTTACCCACTTGTAACCAATATTAATATTGTTATTCGTTCACTTCCCATCGTATTTCCGTATACAAGAAACACCTATTCTACACACAGAGCTCCAATTACTCACCCAGCACGCCAACACCTGACTACTTTCCAACTATGGCGGCAAGCGAGCGCAAGCCCCAACTATCACCTCCCACCCACCACCTAGCACGCGCATGCGCCTCCCCTGCATGGTATGCCGGGTATTATAGTCCTCTAGTTACCGGAGAACCTCAAAGCGGAGGATAGGGAGGCTGCCGAGAACTACAAGAGCCATCCCGCATGCTCACTCTCATGCCAGTAAAAAGACGAAAAGAGGCGTTTCGGGATGATTTGGAAACTCAGTACTGTATTATACTGTAAAGTGTCTCATGCTTTTTCTCGCTCTCTTTTTGGCAGGAGGGAGGGTGTGGCAAAAGCATGTGATCTCCATTCGGGCTTGCGTGTATCTCGGGGGGAATTTCAGTACTGGGTTGGAATAAGAATGGAGAATAGAAAAGGCTATCTGAGCTTCCGATATTTACGTTGATATACTAGGAAAAGCGCGGAATAGTTTCGGGATTATCTTAAGTGCGTGGCATTGATAGCGTCCTCTGGTGTTCACACCCTGAAAGAATTGCACTTGCTCATGTTTTAGTAGCGAGTGAACAGCAGCAGCCTCTTTTCCTAGCTAGGCTTCCATCAGCTCTAGTTTTTACTTCCTAATTTTATTGTAGTCATCATAGCTCATGATTATTTTTATTTTGGTCCAGTACTTTCTAATCTAAGATAACAAGCAGAGCTGCCCAGAAGCCCCAATATTTACCTCACATTTTTGGGACTTGGTAGATGTATTTTCGACGATTTTTGTGGCGGATTCCTTGAAATGCTGTGTAGCTTTTTCTATCTTTTTTTGTTGTTGTAAATATTTATGTGGTTTAGCTCATTGTCTTTTTTGCTGTTTAAATAGAAGCCCCAGCAGTGGGGAAGCAAACCAAAGTGAGGCTCATAATCTGTGATGTGAATTTTAAGATTTTGTGTGTACTTAAAGACTGTATATGTTAATTGTGAGCCGCTTTGGCCAAAGGCAGAATATAAGAACATAAGAATTGCCACTGCTGGGTCAGACCGGTGGTCCATCACGCCCAGCAGTCCGCTCACGCAGCAGCCCCCAGGTCAAAGACCTGTGCCCTAACCGAGACCAGCCCTACTTGCGTTCATTCTGGTTAAGCAGGAACTTGTCGAACCTTGTCTTGAATCCCTGGAGGGTGTTTTCCCTTATAACAGACTCCGGAAGAGCATTCCAGTTCTCTACCACTCTCTGGGTGAAGAAAGAACTTCCTTACGTTTGTACGGAATCTATCCCCTTTTAACTTTAGAGCACATGTGTCAAACACAAGGCCCGCGGGCCAAATCCGGCCCGCCAGGCCTTGCAATGTGGCCCGCACTGCGCTGTCATCACTGCACGCCACTGCGTTCCATCACAATGACGCGCGGTGACATAGGAGGCTTGTGATCTCGCCGGCCGTACTTGCTATCTATCTCCCCCCATCGACCGCCCCCCCCCCCAAGAACCTCCGACCGCCCCCCCCAGATGACCCGCGACCCCCCTGGCCGACACCCCCACCCCCCTTCCCCGTACCTTTCTGTAGTTGGCCGGACAGACGGGAGCCAAACCCGCCTGTCTGGCAGGCAGCCAACGACGGAATGAGGCCGGATTGGCCCATCCGTCTCAAAGCTCCGCCTACTGGTGGGGCCTAAGGCGCCTGGGCCAATCAGAATAGACCCGGGAGCCTTAGGTCCCACCAGTAGGCGGAGCTTTGAGACGGATGGGCCAATCCGGCCTCATTCTGTCGTTGGCTGCCTGCCGGACAGGTGGGTTTGGCTCCGGTCTGTCCGGCCAACTACAGAAAGGTACGGGGAAGGGGGGTGGGGGTGTTGGGGTCGGTCAGGGGGGTCGGAGGTTCTTGGGGGGGGGCGGTCGATGGGGGGAGGGGGGTTTGCATCGAGGGCAGGAGGGCCTGGGATCCCTCCTGCCCGTAATGTAGTGCGGGGTGGGGGTAGGGGGTCGCCGTGGTCAGGAGGGTTTGGGCTCCCTCCTGGCCCGAACAACTAGCGGGGGGGGGGGGTCGCCAGGGCCAGGAGGACTTGGGCTCCCTCCTGGCCCGATATTGTCGGGGGGTGGGGGAATCGGCGGGGCAAGAGGGCTTGGGCTCCTTTTTGCCCCGATCGTGTCGGGGAGTCGGGGGGGCAAGAGGGCTTGAGCTCCCTCTTGCCCTGATCGTGTTGGGAGTCGGGGAGTCGGCGGTCCTTCGGGGTGGGGGTGCAGGTGCGTGCGAGCGGTCCTGCTTGGGGTGAATCGGACGTCGGGGGGGGGGGGAACTATGTAAAAAAAATACACAGCAGAAGCTGCCAGTTCCTGGCATAAAGTGTAGGCATAAAAATCGCAACAGAATCTGCTATCTGTACCCAGCCAGGCATTTATTGACTGACTTTTTCATTCTAACGCAAATTTCCAATAAACTACATCTTTTACTGCCAATATTGATCCCAAAATGTCCAGGAAAAGAAAAGTTGACGGTGAAGGCAGACAATTTAATGACAAATGGGAAAATGAATACATGTTTGTGCTTAGTGAGGGCAAACCAGTGTGTATACTGTGTTATGAGACAGTGTCGGTGATGAAAGAGTACAATATACGTCGTCATTTTGACACCAAACATAATGTTAAGTATGGCAAATATACTTTGGAAGAAAAGCATAAAATTGTTAAAGAACTAAAAGGCAAACTACAATCACAGCAGCAAATGTTTACAAAGGCTACAGCGAAAAATGATGCTGCAGTGAAAGCAAGCTTTATAGTGGCTGAAGAAATTGCCCGTACTTCAAGGTGTTTTTCAGAGGGTGCCTTTTTGAAGCAATGCATGCTAAAAGTGTGTGAGAAAGTATGCCCAGACCAGATTCAAAGTTTTCAAACTGTCAGTTTGTCAAGAAACACCATTGCAGACAGAGTTCAAGAACTCTCAGGAAATCTATCATCACAGCTGGCCGAACAGGCATGCAGTTATCTCGCTTTTTCACTTGCTATCGATGAAAGCACAGACAACACTGATACAGCGCAGCTGTCCATCTTTATACGTGCTACGAAGACCGACCTCTCTGTCACTGAGGAACTTTTGGATGTAGCTGCCATGCATGGGACGACGACTGGTAGAGATATATTTAAGGCTGTGGAGAAATCTATAAATAATTTTAAATTACCCTGGGAAAAGTTGGTGGGGCTAACTACCGATGGCGCACCTTCAATGTGCGGAGAAAAGAAAGGCTTGGTTGGACTAATGAAGGAAAGAATGCAAAAAAGTCACTGCCACACACCCTTGATTACTTATCATTGCATTATCCACCAAGAGGCTATGTGTGGAAAAGTTCTGGACATGAATGACATAATGACCACAGTCATTAAAACTATTAACTTTATAAGGGCACGTGGCCTGAATCATCGCCAGTTCCAGCAGTTTTTACAGGAGGTGGGTGCAGAGCATGGAGACGTGCCATACCACACAGAAGTAAGATGGCTGAGCAAGAGCACAGTCCTCAAAAGATTTTTTGAGCTCAGAGAACAAATTGCTCTTTTCATGGAAAGTAAAGGAAAGCCCTTGCCTGAACTGTCGGATCCCGCCTGGCTATGTGATTTTGTTATGATGTGTGACATATGCGAGCATCTCGCCCAACTGAATCTGAAGCTGCAGAGACGCAAACAAGTCATCACGAAGATGTCTGACATGATCACAGCATTCCAGCGTAAACTTCAACTATGGAAGTCCCAACTGGAACAGGACAATCTTGCCCACTTTCCCGTTTGTTTGAGTATCTCAACCACTATTTCTGGTACTTTTCCTTGCAGTCGGCTGGCTACCAAAGTTAGCCGTTTACTAAGTGAATTTGAGCGGCGCTTCTCTGACTTTAGAACACAGCACTCAGGCTTTGACATCTTTGCCAATCCTTTTACAGTTGATGTCAACAATGTGCCCCATCACCTTCAGATGGAGATAATCGAGCTTCAGTCTGACAGTGGCCTGAAATCAAGGTTTCAGGATGTTGAAATTGAGGACTTCTACCCTCTACTGCCCCCTGACTCAATGCCAGAGCTCCGACTTCATGCTGCCCGTATTCTATCCATGTTCAGGAGCACCTATCTTTGTGAACAGATGTTTTCAATAATGAATCTGAACAAAAACAAGCACAGATCACGCATTACCGATGACAACCTCCATGCTGTTTTGCGGGTTGCTACAGCCCAAGAAATAAAACCGAACATTGACTCATTGATACGGGGAAAACGGTGTCAGACATCTAGCCAGAAAACAAAACAATGAGCATTTTAGGTACATTCCAATATTACTGTTTTGCTTGATACCAATATTACTGTTTTGCTTGATAGCATGTGAGTTGGTTAACAGCACTGTTAAGGAAAATATTGTTCCACTCATTTTAAATTCACATTTCTGGTTAACATTGTCAGTTTATGACTGTTCAGTAAACCATTCGGCCCGCGATTTAGGCTGGATTTTTGGCCCCTTCTCTGATTGAGTTCGACACCCCTGCTTCAGAGAGTGCCCTGTCGTTCTCTCTACCTTGGAGAGGGTAAACAACCTGTCTTTATCTACTGAGTTTATTCCCTTCATTATCTTGAATGTTTTGATCATGTCTCCTCTCAGTCTCCTCTTTTCAAGGGAGAATAGGTCCAGCTGTACGGCAACTTCTCCAACCCCTTAACCATTTTAGTCGCACTTCTCTGGACCCTTTCGAGTAGTACCGTGTCCTTCATGTATGGCGACCAGTGCTGGATGCAGTATTCCAGGTGAGGGCGTACCATGGCCCGGTACAACGGCATGATAACCTCATATTTGTTCGTGATTCCCTTCTTAATCATTCATAGCATTCTGTTCGCCCTTTTCGTCGCCGCCATTGTGCAGATGGCTTCATCGACTTATCGACCAGTACTCCCAAGTCCCTTTTCATATTCAGAAAATCATACAAAATTAACAGATACAAAGGAAACAAAAATACAATTTAGAGTGTTTAAGTTTTATTTATTTTATTTTTTTATTAAAAATAAAATTAATGAATTAATTTAATTAATTAATTAAATTTAATTAATAAAAAATAAAATAAAACTTAAACGCGTCTAAACACCTGCCCAAATCAGTACTTGGATGACCTAAAAGACAGGACGACCAAATACCGATAACAAAGGTCAACACATTATTTTCATCAGAGTTAATGTTGGGTGGGTTTTGTAGTATTTTTCATGCTGATTTCAAATCTGTGTTTAGTTTTTCACTAGCATGTCACATTTTTGTGATGAGGCTCATCTATAATGATAAAACCCTATCCGCGCATGTTCACTTGAAACTCCGTGCCTCCGCATGCGCAATAGAATAGAACCGCCAAGCAGAGAGGAACCGCCAAGCAAGGGAAGCGTGTCAGCGCAGTGGCAGCAGGAACCACCAAGCAGGGAAGCATCTCAGCGCAGTGGAACCACCAAGCATGGAGAAAACACAGAGCAGGGAAGCGTCTCAGCGCAGTGGCAGCAGGAACTGCCAAGCAGGGAAGCGTCTCAGCGCAGTGGAACTGCCAAGCAGGGCAGCAGTCCTGACCTGCCAACCCCCCATTCCTTACCCAAAGCAGCAGTGGCAGCGCTGTAAACAAGCTGTTCGTGGCAAGCCCTGGCAGAGCCTTTCCTCTGCTGCATCACTTTGGATGCGGTAGTCAGAATTACTGCCGCTGCTACTGCTTTGGGGCACAGAGGGAGGAGGGGTTGGTAGGTTAGGACCGCTGCTTCCGCCTTGGGTAAGTAATGGGGGTCCAGGAGGCCAGACCCACGCAGAGGGAGGGCAGGTGTGTGTATGTGGAGGGTCCATCAGGGTGAAGGACTGGGGAGGGGCAGCCTGCCTAAAGATTCAGTGCAGTGGCCAGGGAGGAGGTAGGTGGGGGGGAGTCAGGAGCTGGAGAGAGTGGTCTGAGGATACGATTGGGGTGTGTGGTTTGAATTGGTCTAGGCTCTGGTGTTGGGGTGCGGTTGGGTGAAGAGAGTTAAAGTGGCAGATGTTGGAATGGGGAGGGGGAGAGTTGCAGTACCGTGAGGAGGGGCAGGGGAGAGACAAGAGAGAAATTAGTCCTGGGTGGGGTACAAGAGAAAGGGTAAAAAAGGAAGAGAAGTTGGGTGGGGTGTAATATAGGGACAGGAAGAATGGCCTTGGAGGTAATGGAAGAAAGAATAGATCGGAATGGAGCTGGGAGTGAAAGGGTGATAAATGCAGTGGAGGATCAATGAGGGCCAAAAGGGTACAGAGGACTAAGGAAATGGTGATAGAAAGCGCCAGGAGCCAATAGAAGAAAGAAAGATATACAAACAGGGGGCAGGGAGAGAGAAAGAAAGAAAAGGGGCAGGGATAGAGAGAAAGAAAGACGGGGCAGAAAGAAAGAAAGATAGACAGCGGGAGGGAGAGAGACAGAAAGAAAGAAATTCTACACAGCTATTCTAGCACCCGTTAATGTAACGGGCTTAAACACTAATTATATATAATTATAAACATTAATTGGGCGGTATATCACGCATTTATCGGATAAATGTATAAGGAGGGTTGACGACAGTTGTCTGTTTTTTTATGCTACAGACATTATTTACGGTGATTAATATCGATCTTTATCATACCAAGACATTGTACTAATCATCCAGATAGTTTCTATTACGTATGTGGTTCATTCACAAGAAAAGCAGAACGTCGCCCAATTACCGTAGATCTGAAGAAAGTATACAAATTGTACTTTGGCTGCCCACTGGGTGACCAGGATAAGTCTTGGGCTCCACATATCATCTGTACTAGTTGTTCCAACGAACTTCATGACTGGCTCAATCGACGAAAAACAGCAATGTCATTTGCAATCCCAATGATATGGAGGGAACCGCAAGACCATATTAAATATTGCTACTTTTGCCTTGTGAACACAAGTGGATTCTCAGCTAAAACTAAGCACAAAATTATATATCCTAAGCTGGATTCTGCTATTAGGCCTGTTTCTCATGATGACTCACTGCCTGTCCCTGTACCTCCACAAGATGGACTTGCTTCTGTGGAACATGATGAGGAATGTGATGATGCAGCAGCTGCTCACAATCCAGAATTATTTTATCCTGATGTGAATGATGAAGATTCAGAACCAGAGACCTTTACACAAGCTGAGCTCAATGATTGACATTTGTTTCCTGCTCTTTCGCCGCCGTGCTGCTAACCCCACCCATCCAATTAAAGTGCTGATCCATGCCTTTTAAACTGCCTTTGCTTGCGACGCATGCCGAAGGAGCACACCTAAGGAGCTCATATCGCTCCTTCGTGCACCTCCTAAGGGTGCCCTAACTCAGTCTCTTCAGTTGCATTCGGGAAGCGTAAATAACCTCTTATCAGTATTGATTCTGACTTTATCACTCGTAGTTCATCTGAGCTCCAACATGTCTTCCCTTGACTCTCACATTCCAGTTCATTGGGGCCATCGCCCAACTACTACTCAGAACGCTTTCTTCTTTGACAGTACAGAAAACAAATCCCAAAACAGAAAACATAAAAAATTGGATAACAACAGAAAAACTTGACTGCTTATTCCTCACTGAAACCTGGCTAACCTCAGACACAGACCCTAGAATAAAAGAAGTATGCCCGCCGGGATACAAAATAACAGTAACCTGCAGAGAGAAAAAAAGAGGAGGAGGACTAGCAATAATATTCAAAAACTCCATAACTCTAAACATACTCGAGAAAGTATCCACTCCACAAATGGATTTCCTAGCGTGCCAACTCACAAACACAACACAAAAAAACCCTCTAAACTGCCTGCTCTGCTACATAACACCAGGAAACTGGACCACTGTGAGACCCGAATTTGAAAACTTCATCTACCAAAATTCACTAACAGCTGATTTTAACCTCATACTAGGAGACCTAAACCTACACCTAGAAGACCCAACCTCCATACCAGCAAACAACTGTCTATCCTTCCTCAATGCATTATCCTTCAAGATCCTAAACCCACAAACCACGCATGAAAAAGGTCATCAACTGGACATTGCAGCATTCATGTCTCACCAACCATCCAATCAAGAAATCCAAACTCCTAACGGAACATGGTCCCCATCCCTATGGTCAGACCACTACATCTATAACTTCAATATCAATTGGACCAAAACCAAATTCACACCTCAATCAAAAAAAACCACATATACCTCACGCAAACATATCGACCCAACCATCTTCTGGTCAAAGGTAGACGAAACCATCCAAGACTGCGACCCAAAAAACTTCATCTCCCACTGGAAAAATGTATCCACCAACATCCTTGATAACCTGGCACCCCTACAAACCAAAACCAGAATCAGCAGGAAATCAGACCAATGGTTTGATAATGAATTACTCCAACTCAAAAGACAGTGTAGAAGATTAGAAAGAAAATGGAGAAAAAAGAACCAAGAACAAACAAAAACCGACTGGAAAAAAATCAACAAACTATACAAAAACCGACTAAAAGACAAGAGGAAAAGTTACTATACCAAGCTCATAGGCACAGAAACACAAGATTCCAAAAAAATTTTCCAAATCCTGAAAGAATTAACAGACACCAAACCACACACTACCACCACGAACACACCTCTGCCATCACCCACCCTCTTAGCAGAACATTTCAAGAATAAAATCACCAACACCAGAGCCACACTCATCCTCAACCCATCCAAGCAAAATCCAATCACAATCCACCCTACAGGAAAAGAGGCAATCGCAGCAGACAGAATTTGGACTCAATTCCCAAACATACAATGGTCAGAATTCAACAAATTCTACAAAAAATACAGCCATGCCTCCTGTGACCTCAACCATTGCCCCTCATATCTCCTTACCACCTCTAGTGTAAAGTTCCGCACCACAACTCTACAATGGATCCAATTCACGCTCACAGAGGGCACATTCCCTGACAACCTCAGCGAAATCGTCATCACCCCAATCCAAAAAGATCCAAAGGCACCACAAAACCTCCCAGCTAACTATAGACCTATAGCCTCAATTCCGCTATATGTCAAAATTATAGAAGGCCTAGTAGCCAAACTCCTCACCAATTACATAGAGGACCACAACCTACTCCACCCCATGCAATCAGGATTCAGAACAAACTTCAGCACAGAGACATTACTAGGCTCCCTCATGGATACCGTCAGACAACAACTTAGTACAGGAAAAAAAATGCTACTCATACAACTGGACCTATCGGCGGCATTCGACCTAGTAGACCACAACATCCTTCTACAGATCTTAGATGCAATAGGCATCTCAGATAAAGTATACACCTGGTTCGAAGGATTCCTAAAACTCAGAACCTACAGTGTAAAATCAAACAAAGAAAAATCAGAATCCTGGTCAAACCCCTGCGGCGTACCACAAGGATCTCCACTATCCCCCACCCTCTTCAATCTATACACTGCCTCTCTAGGAACTCATCTGGATAATATAGGCATAACATCCTATAGCTATGCGGATGACATCACCATCCTCATCCCATACGATCATTCCAAACCAACCATGACAGACGAACTTCGCCAAACACTGGAAGCAGTCACAACCTGGATGGAAAATCACAAACTTAAACTCAACCAAGACAAAACCAAATTCATCCTCCTAGAAAACGACAAGATCCAAACCACAACCATACTAGACATAAACGCAACCAAATATCCCATCCAAACAACCATAAAACTACTAGGCATGACCATAGACAGATGCTGCACAATGCAACCGCAAATAAACAAAACAACTCAAAAATCATTCGCAATCATGAGAAACCTGAGACAAGTCCGAAAATTCTTTGAAAGTACACAATTCCTACTTATAGTACAATCCCTGATACTAGGCATATTGGACTACTGTAACATACTTTTCCTCCCATGTCCAGCAAATACGATAAGACAACTCCAAACAATCCAAAATACAGCCTTAAGACTCGCCTATTCACTGAGAAAACACGACCACATCACTGAGGCCTTCACCAACTCACACTGGCTCCCAATCCAAGAAAGAATCCAATTCAAATTCTACTGCATATTATATAAAACCCTACACGGAGACAGCCCATCATACCTGAACAATCGCCTCATCCAAGCAACCAACACCAGACACAGAAAAACGCACTCCCCATTCATACCCCCCCCATCCAAAGAAGTAAAAAGAACAAAACAATATGACGGCCTCCTAGCCACACAGGCTGCAAGACTAGACAACCAGATATCCAACCTTCTGATGACAACCCCAGACTATAAGACGTTCAGAAAAGAAATAAAAACCACACTTTTCAAGAAATTCCTAAAACAGCAATAACAACACGACCTCTAAAAGCCCTCAAGATCTACACCTTACCTATCTAGCTATTCATTATAATTCATGCAATTCTGTAATTCTGTAATTCTCTAACTCTGTAATTCTGTAATTCTTTAATTCATTGTAATCCTGTCCTTAAACTAACCTTTTGTAATCCGCCTTGAACCGCAAGGTAATGGCGGAATAGAAATCCCGAATGTAATGTAATGTAATGTAATGTAATATGTCTCTGTCCATGGCACAATCCAGCAAACACTAAAATTGACTCTCTTAAAATTGGCCTTATAAACTCCCGTTCTTTGAAAACTAAATATCACCTATTGCATGATACAATATTACAGAACAATTTTGACTCTCTGTGTTACGGAAACCTGGCGGACAGAAGGTGAAGAAAGTTACCTTACATTTGCCTGTCCCTCAGACTTCACCTATCAATATAACCATCGGAAAAGGAAGAAGGGTGGAGGGTTAGCAATAATCCATCGCACTGCTCTAATTACGAATCTTGAGTTCTCTCCATGAAACAGTTCCCTAGAATGCATTTAGTTTAAAGTAAAAACTAACCCCTTCTCTTACTATTTACTATTATATCTTCCTCCCCTATTAGCAGTCTTGCTTTAACTCAACTTCAATCTACAATCTTTGATTTTTATACTTCTTCAACTGACCCGATCATATTAGATGATTTTAATATACACTTTGACCATACTAATACTAATACTTATGCAGCTGACCTGTATAACCTGGGTCTTCGCACCTTGTTCTCAGGCCCAACCCACCTAGCAGGTCATACCATAGACATGGTTTTTGTCCAAGAATCATGTAAGGACCATTATTATCTTTCTTCCATTGAACAAAAACTCTGGTCTGATCACTTTTTGATCTCTTTCCTCCAACAGATTAAGTCTTACCCAACCTAAAAAGATCAGAACTCGTGACTACACTAAATTAGACACTGCTTCCATAACTGCTAACTTTATGCTTAAATCAGAGAATATGACAAATCTTGCTATTGATGACAAACTAGCCATATGAAACTCTTCTATTTCTGATCTTTTAGACTCTTTGGCCCCTGTTTCCACCTATGCCATCTCCCCTCGTAAACAAAAAAAACCCTGGTACACTGCTCGTCTATCTCTGATTAAAAAACAACTGTGTACTCTAGAGAGGAAGTGGCGACACAACAAAATACCAGTAAATTTTAATAAATTTACGGAGTATGCCTCATACTACAAATCAGAAATAATACCAAAAAAGCATACTATTCCAAACAAATTAAAAAAGCCAAAAACACAGCTGCCTTATATGTCATAACTAAATCACTAACCTCAAAGAAGAAACAAACAAACGCGACTGATTCCCTTCCAACAGCTCAGGCCTTAGCAACATATTTTATTGATAAAGTCAAGAAAATTAGAGAAACTATCAAAACAGATGATAATAATACCATTGATTCAACCGAAGCTAAAGAAATTACTAGCCTTCCATTCTCAAAATGTTCGTGTTTCACTCTTCCGTCTATTCAAGAAATTAAGAAGTGCTTGAATACTCTCAACATTAAGGGAACCCGTAATGAAATATTCTCTCCATTCCTCTTGAAATGGTTCTTCAGTATCTTTGGCCCATTAATACTCGATTTGGTTAAGACTATCCTCAGCTCTGGATCCCTGCCTAACCAATGGAAAGAATTGATCATATATCCCATTGTCAAAGATCATAAAACAAGCTCACTAGAATTATCCAATTACAGACCCATAGCCAATATTCCTTTCCTAGCAAAACTTACTGAAAAAATCGTGTTCTTCCAATTAACAGATTTCATAGAAAAAGCTAAGGGCTCGTTTTACTAAGGTGTGCTAGCTTTTAGCGCGCACTAACCCCATGCTATGTGGCTAGAACTAACGCCAGCTCAATGCTGGCATTAGCGTCTAGGGCACGCTAAAGCCCTAACGCAGCTTAGTAAAAGGAGCCCTAAGGCTCTGCATCCTAATCAGACTGGATTTCGCCAACATCATGCTACCGAGCTCTCTCATTTCTCTTGATCTTTCTTCTGCATTTGACACAATCGACCACAGACTCTTACTATTACATCTCCAAGAAATTGGAATTTCTGACCAGGTCTTGGATTGGTTTTCATCTTTTTTTTCTGACAGGTCTTCTAAGGTAATTTTCAACTCTAATGTTTCAGAACCCTTTAAAAATAATCAAGGTATCCCTCAGGGTTCCATCTTATCTCCATTACTTTTCAATATTTTCATGTCCCTGCTCTTAACATTAGGGCAGTCTATAGGTTTCACAATATTCGCGAATACAGATGACATTCAATTAATCCATCCAATAGATCTTAGTAAACCAGACAAAGTTTCTAATATAAACCTGAAATTAGAGAAAATAAAATCCTGGCTAGACGACAATAAATTATCATTAACTGTTGAAAAATCAAAATTAATGATATTCCCTAATAAAGAATCAATTATAAAATTATTTTATTGACATTTAAAACCCGTTCCAGTAACCAACCTGAATTTATTAATAGTCTAATCATACCTTACTGTCCATCTAAAGCCCTTTGCTCTACATCTCAAAATCTCTTAACAATTCCTTCTTTAAAGCACATCAATACTATTCGATCTAATAATTTTGTGGTAACCACCCTTCTCTTTGGAATTGCACCTTAACCTTCTCCGTTCAGAAATATCTCATCCCCATTTTAAAAATAAATTAAAAACATTCTTATTCCAAGACGCTTTTGAAACCTAACTGCCCTTATTAGGGCTAAAATAGTAACATAGTAGATGACGGCAGATAAAGACCCGAATGGTCCAACCAGTCTGCCCAACCTGATTCAATTTACTTTTTTAAATTTTTTCTTCTTAGCTTTTTCTGGGCAAGAATCCAAAGCTCTACCCGGTACTGTGCTTGGGTTCCTACTGCCGAAATCTCCGTTAAAACCTACTCCAGCCCATCTAAACCCTCCCAGCCATTGAAGCCCTCCCCAGCCCATCCTCCATATACAGGCAAGTCTGCCCAGAACTGGCCTTAGTTCAATATTTAATATTATTTTCTGATTCCAGATCCTCTGTGTTCATCCCACGCTTCTTTGAACTCAGTCACCGTTTTCCTCTCCACCACCTCTCTCGGGAGCGCATTCCAGGCTTCCACCACCCTCTCCGTAAAGTAGAATTTCCTAACATTTTTCTTGAATCTACCACCCCTCAACCTCAAATTATGTCCTCTGGTTTTACCATTTTCCTTTCCCTGGAAAAGATTTTGTTCTACGTTAATACCCTTCAAGTATTTGAACGTCTAAATCAGTGGTTTCAAACTCAAACCCTTTGCAGGGCCACATTTTGGATTTGTAGGTACTTGGAGGGCCTCAGAAAAAATAGTTAATGTCTTATTAAAGGAATGACAATTTTGCTAGAGGTAAAACTCTTTATAATTTATAAATATAAGAATGGTAAAAAAGCTAGGATTTCCCTGTCTATTTTGATGCTGCCTAAGGAACAGGGAGGACTGGGACTGCATAGCCTCCGAATGTTCTCTCAGGCGTGCCAAATGAGGCACTTAAATGACTGGTTCAGAGGGACAAGCCATTTTTCGGCTACTCCCTCGGAGCTGACACTATGCTACCCATATCACTTCAGCTATTTATTGCACACATTACGTCTTCCAGGGGGACCATCACCAGTTGGAAAAATTTTATTTCAACCGCTGCGTCAGGTGTGGAGGCGTTTATGTAGACAGTTAAAGATAAACCCAATAGCCACAGCTTACCTGCCTTTCATAGATAACAACGATTTTCCACCTGGGACATCTAGATTTCCTGCATCGGTGTGGAGAACTTCTAATTTACAATATATTTCACAGGTGGTAACAGCACAGGGAACGGTGCCGCCATTCACTGTGATGCAGTCTGAATATAACTGGACCCCTAGGTACTGGTTAGCATATGCACAGATGACATCTTATATTAGATCACTACCTTCGGCAGGACTTACAAGTCATAGTCAGGAAGCTATTTCGGAAGCGCTATGCCTGACGGCCCAGACTCAAATTCCGTTGAAATTCCATTTACGTTTTTTGCGAGAGAGTTTGGAGCCCATTTCCTATGACAATTATGCGGCCCGTTGGTCAGGAGATATACCATGTGAGGTGACTGGACAGCATATTCAGCAGGGTCTTCAAGCAATCTTTAAAGTAACAGGTCAAGTGACCCTTATTGAATTGAATTATAAATTCTACCTACGTCTCTACAGATCACCGGCATACTTATATCGTGCTAAAATTAGTGCTACAGACATGTGTGCTAAATGTGCCCAACCAGGAGCTTCTTTGGGTCACCAATTTTGGACATGCCCCTTGGTACAGGGCTTCTGGATACAGCTACAACAACATATCACTTCTATGTGGCAACATGGTTATGTTAATTGTCCGGACTTGTTATTCTCAATGGACTCAATCCCCCGGGTATCCCCGAAAGGTTTTAGAGGTTTTATGACCCGGACATTCCTATTGGGAAAGAAAACAATATTACATTGTTGGATTGCATCGGATCCGCCGACAGTGTCACTCTGGAGAATCCTGATGCTTCGTCAAGCATCAATGGAACGACTATCCTTGGCTTCATTGGACACTCCTACAGGACGTACATTTAGTTCCGTTTGGGAACCATTTTGGCTAACACTGACTCATAAAGCTCGAAGTAACCTATTGAACCCGTAATAATTGGATTGATAGAGGATGGAATCTTGTTACTTATGGATGTTGGGGGGGTGGGGGGATGGAGGCAGGGAGGGGGAGGAGGGGGGATGTTACATGTTTGAAAAAGATGTATACTGTTAATTTTGTTTATTATATAACCCAATAAACATATTTAAACATAATTTATAAATATTTCCTTTTGGCTAATTCTTAATAATAATATTGTAATTTATAGCTAAAGAGACATATGATCAAGAAACTGTTTTATTTTACTTTTGTGATTATGATAAACACACTGAGGGCCTCAAAATAGTACCTGGCGGGCCGCATGTGGCCTCCGGGCCGCGAGTTTGAGACCACTGGTCAAAATCATATCTCCCCTGTCCCTACTTTCCTCTAGGGGATACATATTCAGGGCTTCCAGTCTCTCCTCATATATATTTTGGCACAAGCCTCCTATCATTTTCGTCGCCCTCCTCTGGACCACTTCAAGTCTTCTTACATCCTTCGCCAGATACGGTCTCCAAAACTGAACACAATACTCTCAAGTGGGGCCTTACCTGTACAGGGGCATCAGCACCTTCTTCCTTCTACTGGCTACGCCTCTCTTTATACAGCCCAGCATCCTTTTGGCAGCAGCCACTGCCTTGTCACACTTTTTAGATCTTCGGACACTATCACCCCACGGTCCCTCTCCCCGTCCGTGCATATCAGCTTCTCACCTCCCAGCATATACGGTTCCTTCTGATTATTAATTCCCAAATACATTACTCTGCATTTCTTTGCATTGAATTTTAGTTGCCAGGCAGAAGAGAGCCGACTTTGCAAGCCATCTTCACCAGAGGAACCTGCCTTTTCCTCCGGCACCCCCTGCACTAAGGAGAGGAGTGTGGGAGCCCTGCTCCGCCCCCCTCCCGACACAGGAGAGCCGACTTTTACAGACTTTTTCACCGGAGGAGCCTGCTTTTCTCCTCCGGCCCCCCCTGCATCGAGGAGAGGAGCGTGGGAGCCCTGCTCCGCCCCCCTCCCGACACAGGAGAGCCAACTTTGCAAGCCATCTTCACTGGAGGAACCTGCCTTTTCCTCCGGCACCCCCTGCACTAAGGAGAGGAGCGTGGGAGCCCTGCTCCGCCCCCCTCCCGACACAGGAGAGCCGACTTTTACAGACTTTTTCACCGGAGGAGCCTGCTTTTCTCCTCCAGCCCCCCCTGCATCGAGGAGAGGAGCGTGGGAGCCCTGCTCCGCCTCCCTCCCGACACAGGAGAGCCGACTTTGCAAGCCATCCATCTTAGGAACCTGCCTTTTCCTCCGGCACCCCCTGCACTAAGGAGAGGAGCGTGGGAGCCCTGCTCCGCCCCCCTCCCGACACAGGAGAGCCAACTTTTACAGACTTTTTCACCGGAGGAGCCTGCTTTTCTCCTCCGGCCCCCCCTGCATCGAGGAGAGGAGCGTGGGAGCCCTGCTCACCCCTTTCCCGACACAGGAGAGCCGACTTTGCAAGCCATCTTCATCTTAGGAACCTGCCTTTTCCTCCGGCACCCCCTGCACTAAGGAGAGGAGCGTGGGAGCCCTGCTCCACCCCCTCCCGACACAGGAGAGCCGACTTTTACAGACTTTTTCACCGGAGGAGCCTGCTTTTCTCCTCCGGCCCCCCCTGCATCGAGGAGAGGAGCGTGGGAGCCCTGCTCCACCCCCTCCCGACACAGGAGAGCCGACTTTTACAGACTTTTTCACCGGAGGAGCCTGCTTTTCTCCTCCGGCCCCCCCTGCATCGAGGAGAGGAGCGTGGGAGCCCTGCTCCACCCCCCCTCCCGACACAGGAGAGCCGACTTTGCAAGCCATCTTCACCGGAGGAACCTGCCTTTTCCTCCGGCACCCCCTGCACTAAGGAGAGGAGCGTGGGAGCCCTGCTCCGCCCCCCTCCCGACACAGGAGAGCCGACTTTTACAGACTTTTTCACCGGAGGAGCCTGCTTTTCTCCTCCGGCCCCCGCTGCTTCGAGGAGAGGAGCGTAGGAGCCCTGCTCCGCCCCCCTCCTGACACAGGAGAGCCGACTTTGCAAGCCATCTTCACCGGAGGAACCTGCCTTTTCCTCTGGCACCCCCTGCACTAAGGAGAGGAGCGTGGGAGCCCTGCTCCACCCCCCTCCCGACACAGGAGAGCCGACTTTTACAGACTTTTTCACCGGAGGAGCCTGCTTTTCTCCTCCGGCCCCCGCTGCTTCGAGGAGAGGAGCGTGGGAGCCCTGCTCCGCCCCCCTCCTGACACAGGAGAGCCGACTTTGCAAGCCATCTTCACCGGAGGAACCTGCCTTTTCCTCTGGCACCCCCTGCACTAAGGAGAGGAGCGTGGGAGCCCTGCTCCGCCCCCCTCCCGACACAGGAGAGCCGACTTTGCAAGCCATCCTTTCTCTTTCAGAAAGAGCCGTTCTGACATACCCTGCCAGGCCCAAACCCCCTCTCTCACACTACTTAACCCTCTTACAGGACAGCATCTACCTGCTCCGATATCATCCAGTTGCCTACTTTCCAGCATACCGTGTTTCTCCAGTTGTTCTTACCCTTACCTCATTTACTGTTGTTTAAAATACCACCTGTTATTCCTGCTCGTTATTATCCTGCTACCAAGTATAACTTTCCAACCGCTCTGACTCTTCCCCTCTTTCCACTGTCCATCCAGCCCATAGCTTAGCAAATCACCCAGCTCTCTCTCCTGTCGCTTATCCAGTTCAGATAGTATAGCTCACCCTCCGCTAAGGATCGGGCTCCATGCCAACCCTCCTCCTCTCCTGATACATATTGCCTAGCACTCCCCCCGACAAAGCTCTTCCCACCAAAAAAAAAAAACAACAAACCACCATGAAGCCGCCTTTTTGGCTCCTTCTCCTCCTGCTCTGCTCTTCTCCCTACACCACCCCCTGCCTGAAACATCCTTCCCCTAACCTTCCCGACCCCTTAACTGACTTCAACTTCTGTCCTGGCCTCAGAATCCCCACGTTACTTCGCTCCAGAAACCATCCCTCCAAAAAAAATCCTCGAAGAGTTAACCACACATCCTTAAAACCCATTCCCCCCGCCAACCTCCCCAACCTTGCTTCTGACTTGCTTACCCCAGTCCCAACACTCTATTGCAATGCCAGATCCGCTTGCAATAAGACTCAAATCCTGAAGGACCTTCTTGAGGATTCTGACCCGGGATTCCTATGTATCACGGAATCTTGGATCACGGAAGATGACACATTTACACAAAATGAACTCTGCTCCCACGGCTATCAAGGCCTGTTTTCTCCCAGAACTAACCGAATAGGAGGCAGTCTGGCACTAATTTACAAATCTTTCTTCGATGTCCAGCTCATCGAAAAGAGCTGCCTCTCCTCTCTAGAATACATGTTGGCCTCGGTCAACGACGAACTCCAACCTCACCCACTGGGTATCCTACTTCTTTATCGCCCACCTACCCCTTGGAACAAATCCTCTGATCTCGTTCTCGAAACCATATCAAACGCCTTCCTCAAATTTCAAAGGCTCTTGATCATCGGGGACATCAATCTTCACCTTGACGACAATACCAACAAGGATACGATCGAACTGAAGAGCTTCCTCGCCTCTCTCGGTTTTTCACCCCCTTCATCATCCCCATCCCATGAAAAGGGTCACACTCTAGACCTTATTACTTTCCTTGATCTTACCGCCTACAAAACCTCAGCCGGTGACACCCGCTGGGAACAGGTCCCCTGGTCTGACCACTTCCTTGGGACCTTCTCCATCCCCATTTTCATGTCACATCTCGGGGCCCCTCCCCTCTCCTCTAATTCCATCACCTTTCGCAAAAAAATTTCATGCGACCTATTCTGGATAAAATTTCTCAAACAACTCTCTTCCGCTCCTAAGCCTGCAGACCCTGAATCCAACTGGCAAAACTGGACCGCCCTCTCCGAATCCACCTACCACTCCCTCGCCCCCCTTTCCACCAAATCCATCTCTTATCCTCGAAAAGCCCCCTGGTACCTCCCTTACCATAGAGAACTAAAGCAGAAATGTCGAGCCCTGGAGCGCAAATGGAAAAAATCTAACTCCCCTACAGATAAACAATCCTGGAGATCCAACATTAAGCACTATAATTCTACATTAAAAAAAGCAAGAAAGAACTTCTATGGCGAGAAAATCTCCAGATCCAATAACCAGAGTAGTACACTTTTCAAAATCTGGTGCTCTCTAACCTCCAAAAAAGACTCCACCTCTTTCCCCTCCTCTCCCTCAGCCGATGTTCTAGCAGATTTCTTCAATGATAAGGTCACTACCTTACGATGCTCCTTCCCACCTGCAGTCTCCTACAACTCCCTGGTGCTCACTGACCCCCAACCCTACTCTACCGGCCTCCAGCGCTATCCCAGCCGATAGATTCGACCAAGTATCCGATTCCACCATCCTCAAACTCTGTCTCAAAATGAAATAAGAACATAAGAACATAAGCAGTGCCTCCGCCGGGTCACACCATAGGTCCATCCTGCCCGGCAGTCCGCTCCTGCGGCGGCCCAAACAGGTCACGACCTGTCTGAATCACCAGAAGGGGCTCCCTTGCCACCTTGGTTTCTCATTGAAGTCCTATCTTCCCATCGTAGTCCTAACCCTCCGGTCTTGCACATGCACGACCTGTTGGGTTTCTATACTTATTACCTGGTTAGCTTTCTATACCTGTGTTACATCCCAGCACCTCTCTCAGTATCCCACGATCCCTTTATCCCTCAGGAATCCGTCCAATCCCTGTTTGAATCCCTGTACCGTACTCTGCCTGATCACTTCCTCCGGTAGCGCATTCCAAGTGTCCACGACCCTTTGGGTGAAAAAAAACTTCCTTGCATTTGTTTTGAACCTATCTCCCTTCAGTTTCTCCGAATGCCCCCTCGTACTTGTTGTCCCCTTCAGTCTGAAGAATCTGTCCCTATCCACCCTCTCTATGCCCCTCATGATCTTGAAGGTCTCTATCATATCTCCCCTGAGCCTCCTTTTTTCCAGAGAGAAGAGCCCCAGCCTATCCAACCTCTCGGCGTATGGGCAGTGTTCCAGCCCTTTTACCAGTTTCGTTGCTCTCCTTTGGACTCTCTCAAGTACCGCCATGTCCTTCTTGAGGTGTGGCGACCAATACTGAACGCAGTATTCCAGATGTGGACGCACCATCGCTCGATACAATGGCATGATGACTTCCCGCGTCCTGGTTGTTATGCCCCTCTTTATGATGCCCAGCATCCTGTTGGCTTTTTTCGAGGCTGCTGCGCACTGTGCAGATGGCTTCAGTGATGCATCCACCAGCACACCCAAGTCTCTCTCAAGTCTGCTGTCTCCCAACAATGCCCCCCCCAATTTGTAGTTGAACAACGGGTTCTTTTTCCCTATATGAATGACCTTGCATTTTTCCACGTTAAAGCGCATTTGCCATTTGTTTGCCCAGTCTTCCAGCTTGTCCAGGTCCCTTTGCAGGTCCTCACACTCCTCCCTGGACCTAACTCTACCGCACAGTTTGGTATCGTCTGCAAATTTTATAACCTCGCACTTTGCCTCCTTTTCCAGGTCATTGATAAATATGTTGAAGAGTAACGGCCCCAGCACCGATCCCTGTGGCACACCGCTCGTGACTCCCCGCCAGTCAGAATATTGGCCCTTCACTCCGACCCTCTGCAGTCTACCCGACAACCAGTGCTTGATCCATCTGTGCACATCCCCTCCCACCCCGTGGTTCCACAGCTTCCTAAGCAGCCTTTCATGTGGCACCTTGTCGAAAGCCTTTTGAAAATCGAGGTAAATGATGTCTATGGGTTCCCCATTGTCCACCCGACTGCTTATTCCCTCAAAGAAGTACAGAAGGTTCGTTAGGCACGACCTTCCCTTACAGAATCCGTGCTGGCTTGTTCTCAGTAGGCCATTCCTCTCGATGTGCTCGCAAATGCCGTCCTTGATCATAGCTTCCACCATCTTCCCTATAATTGAAGTCAGGCTCACCGGCCTGTAGTTCCTGGGGTCACCCCTCGATCCCTTCTTGAAGATAGGTGTGACATTCGCCAATTTCCAGTCCTCTGGTATCTCACCAGTTTTCAAGGATAGGTTGCAAACATGCTGGATTGTGCCCGCTATTTCTTGTCTTAGTTCCTTCAGAACCCTTGGGTGGATTCCGTCCGGGCCCGGTGATTTACCGCATTTTAACCTGTCTATCTGTTTGAGGACATCCTCCTTACTTACCTCTATGTGCTCCAATTTTTCGGCCTGTTCCCCACTCATGAGCTCCTCTGAGTCCGGTATATTAGATGTGTCTTTGCTTGTGAAAACCGACGAGAAGAACGTGTTCAACCTCTCAGCTACCTCTTTATCCTCCTTAATCACTCCCTTCCTATCCCCATCGTCCAACGGCCCCACCTCCTCTCTCGCTGGTCGCTTCCCCTTTACGTAACTGAAGAATGCCTTGAAGTTTTTCGCCTCCCTGGCCAGCCCCTCTTCGTATTCCCCTTTCGCTTTTCTAACCTCTTGGTGGCATTCCTTTTGGCATTTCCTGTGCGCCTGGTGATTTTCCTCCGTTGGGTCCTTTTTCCATCTCCGGAAGGATACTTTTTTGTCATTTATTGCCCTCTTTACTTCAGTTGACATCCAAACTGGGTCCTTTGATCGCTTGTTCTTGCAGCCTTTCCTGAAACTGGGGACGTACATTCTTTGTGCTTCCTGCAGGGTGTCCCTGAATAGGGTCCAGGCGCTTCCCACAGTCTCCATCCTAAAGATGTTTCTGAGCTTCCTCCCCACCATTTCCCTCATAGCAACATAGTTCCCTTTTATGAAGTTGAGCGCAATTGTTGCGGTCCTTCTTACTATGGGTGTCCCCCTTTCTAATGTGAATCTGATCGCGTTGTGATCACTGTTGCCTAGTGGTCCTCCCACTTCTACCCCTCTTGCAGGCCCCCCTACTCCGTTTAGGATGAGGTCAAGAGTAGCACCCCCTCGCGTCAGTTCTTTGACTAGTTGCTCCATGAAGCAGTCCCTCACAGTTTCTACAAATCCTGTTTCCCTAGTACAGTTGGAGTGACCCGTACTCCAGTCTATTCCCGGGTAGTTGAAGTCCCCCATCACTGTTACACTTCCAGTCCTGCATTCCTGTCTCAATTCCGCTTCCAAGTCGTGTCCGACTCCTTCTGGCGTACCAGGTGGGTGATAGTACAGCCCCAGTTTTATGCCTGCACCCTTGTTTCCCTGCAATTTGTCCCATAGCGATTCCAGCCCCTCTGCCTTCGTTGCCATATCCATCCCGACCGAGTGGATAGAGTCCTTTATATATAGTGCTATGCCTCCCCCCTTCTTGTGGGTCCTGTCCCTCCTGTAGAGCTTGTACCCCGTCAGCGCCACATCCCATTGATTTTCCTCTGCCCACCAGGTTTCTGCAATTCCAATTATATCTAGGTCTTCCCCCTTGGCCACGACTTCTAGTTCACCCATCTTGGCCATGAGGCTTCTTGCATTTGCGTATAAGCATCGCAGGTCCCGTAGGTCCTGTCGTTTTTCCTCCACCTCTGCATTTACCTGGGCCGCCTGCCCTTGGATTTCGGGCAGTTCTCCCATTCCCTGTGCTTCTGCTTTGCCCTCAGCCTTTACCCTCTTAGCTTTCAGCTTCTCCACATTCCCGCCACCCCACTTCCCCGCTTTTCCTCTGGGTTTTCTAGCCCTACCGGCCCCGTCCTGGGCTATCATCCCTTGAGCCTCTGTTAGATCCCCCTCGCCTTGTGGTACCTCTATATTGCCCTCAGCTTTCGCCCTCGTGCCACCCAGTCCCCCTGTGTCTCCATGCCCCTTAGTCTTCTCCCAGCAAGCTCCCTTTACCTGATGTTTCCCTCGCTGTCTGATCATAAGATCCTCCGGTCCCTCTGCTTCCTCCCTGCAGTCAGCCCGTTCAGCATCTGTTCTGGATACTGTTGTTCTTTAGACCCTTTCCCCTCCTACCTCTACGAGGAAATACCCACTCAAGCCATCTCTTCCATTACCAAACTCCTAAACTCCGCTCTACATTCGGGCCTTTTCTCCCCAGAAATGGGCCATATCGCCTTAACCCCTCTATTGAAAAAACCTGACCTCGACCTTTCCACTCCATCCAGCTATCGCCCAATAGCAAATATCCCTCTCCTAACCAAGATGCTTGAGTCAATCATATCGACTCAACTCTCTTCCTACCTAGAGAAATTCTCCATCCTCTTGCCCTACCAATACGGCTTTCGCCCCAATTTCAGCACCGAATCCCTACTGACCTCCCTAATCTCCAAGGTCCAACAACTTCACTCCCGCAACAAGTTCGCCGTCCTCTTGCAATTTGACCTCTCTGCCGCTTTCGACGTTGATCATCACGACATTCTACTTTACCAACTTTCCGAGATTGGCATCACCTCCACTGTCCTTGAATGGTTCTCAAAATACCTTTGTTCCCGTTCCTACATTGTCAACATGAATGGCACCTCATCCTCCCCCTGGACACCAATCTGTGGAGTCCCACAAGGTTCACCTCTATCTCCCATCCTCTTCAACATTTATATGTCCTCCCTAAAACTCCTCCATCTATCCCCCCTTGAAACAATTTACACCTATGCTGATGACATCCTTGTCCTTCTCGAGACCGACTCGAACCTCACTGATCTCTCATTGAACATATCCTCCTGTATCTCAAACCTCCAATCTTGGGCCCACACCGTCCAAATGAAATTTAATGAATCCAAGACAAAACTACTTTGGCTTGGCCCAAAATTAGCTCAGCTACCCCCCTCAATCCCACTGTCTTCCGGCTCCTCTCTGCAGCTCGAATTCTCCAGCAAGGTCCTGGGCGTCATCATTGATTCTACACTGTCCTTCAATGACCACCTCAACTCCCTGGTAAAAAAAATGCTATTTCAGCCTTCACATGCTGAGGTCAGTAAGATCCTGTTTCCATCAAAAACATTTCGCCGTTCTCGTCCAATCCATCATCCTCTCCAGACTGGACTATTGCAATTCCATCTTCATATGCCTAACGAAGAAAAACCTCCACAGACTCCAACGGATCCAAAATGCCGCAGCCAAGCTTATCTTTGCTAAAAGTAAATTCGATCACGTCTCACCACTACTTTCCAAGCTTCACTGGCTTCAGATAACTTCCAGAGTCCACTTCAAATGCATCAGCCTAACTTTCAAGATCCTCCACGGCATCCTTCCTCCATTAATTCCACTCTCCTGGAATTCCTCGAATCATAGTACCTCCAGACCTACCCAAAAATCGAAACTATCCTTCCCCTCACTAAAAGACATTTCCCACTCAGGAAAACTAGGGTTTTCCCTCCTCTTCAGATTCACCGAGCTCTGGAATAACCTCACATCCCCCCTTCGGAACCTGAGTGCTCTCCAACCCTTCCGCAAACATCTGAAAACCTGGCTTTTCTCTAAAATCTAACTCTCCCTCCTCTCTGACTTTCTAGCTCTCTAACATTCTTCTTCCCTCCGATCTTCATCTAACCCTTTCCCTGGAGTTCCTTTCTCATTACAATCCCTGTAAACCGTGCCGAGCTCCACGACCATGGAGATGGCGCAGTATAAAAACCTAAGGTTTAGTTTAGTTTAGGCATTAGACCATTCCTCTAACTTTTGCAGATCCTTTTTCATATTTTCTACTCCCTCTTCGGTGTCTACTCTGTTACAAATCTTGGTATCATCTGCAAAAAGGCACACTTTTCCTTCTAACCCTTCAGCAATGTCACTCACAAACATATTGAACAGGATTGGCCCCAGCACTAAACCCTGAGGGACTCCACTACTCACCTTTCCTTCCTCCGAGCGACTTTCATTAACCACCACCCTCTGGCGTCTGTCCGACAGCCAGTTTCTAACCCAGTTCACTACTTTGGGTCCTAACTTCAGCCCTTCAAGTTTGTTCAAGAGCTTCCTATGAGGAACTGTATCAAAGGCTTTGCTGAAATCCAAGTAAATTACATCTAACATATGTCCTCGATCCAGCTCTCTGGTCACCCAATCAAAAAATTCAATCAGGTTTGTTTGGCACGATTTACCTTTTGTAAAGCCATGTTGCCTCGGATCCTGTAACCCATTAGATTCAAGGAAGTACACTATTCTTTCTTTCAGCAGCACTTCCATTATTTTTCCAACAACTGAAGTGAGGCTCACCGGCCTGTAGTTTCCTGCTTCATCCCTGTGACCACTTTTATGAATAGGGACCACATCCGCTCTCCTCCAATCCCCAGGAATCATTCATGTCTCCAGAGATTTGTTGAACAAATCTCGCCAGAACCTCTCTGAGCTTCCTTA
The DNA here is from genome assembly GCF_902459505.1 of Geotrypetes seraphini. Taxonomy (NCBI): domain Eukaryota; kingdom Metazoa; phylum Chordata; class Amphibia; order Gymnophiona; family Dermophiidae; genus Geotrypetes; species Geotrypetes seraphini. The sequence goes on along the minus strand of NC_047087.1, from coordinate 162,468,716 downwards.
GTATCCTGGGATGGATCCTGTCTGGTCCCATCACTTTGTCTACCTTCAGTTTTTCAAATTGCTCATAAACACTCTCCTCCGTGAAAGGCGCAGAACCTACTCCATTTCTCGTGTAACTTTGCCAGACAATCTCGGTCCTTCTCCAGGATTTTCTTCTGTGAACACAGAACAGAAGTATTTGTTTAGCACATTTGCTTTTTCCTCATCACTCTCCACATATCGGTTCCCAGCATCTTTTAGTTTAGTAATTCCATGTTTCATCTTTCTCCTTTCACTAATATATCTGAAAAAATTTTTGTGTCCCTTTTTTACATTTTTAGCCATTTGTTCTTCCACCTGTGCTTTCGCCAGACGTATCTCTCTCTTGGCTTCTTTCAGTTTCACCCTGTAGTCCTTTCTGCACTCCTCTTCTTGGTTTTTTTAATATTTCACGAACGCCAAATCTTTCACCTTTATTTTCTCTGCCAGTAGTTTGGAGAACCATATCGGTTTCCTTTTTCTCTTGTTTTTATTTAATTTCTTCACATAAAGGTTCGTAGCCATTTTTATTGCTCCTTTCAGCTTAGACCACTGTCTTTCCACTTCTCTTATGGCCTCCCATCCTAAAGAGCTAAATTTTATTTTATTTTTAATTATTTTTAAAATACCCTTCCTACTATACCATAACTTTACTTTGATTATTGTAGTTCCTCCCTTTTTCCACTTGTTCCCGTTTGTTTATATATTGTGTATTACTTATCTTGTAACTCATCATGAGATCTATTTATATAAGTTTGTATCTTTCGTTCCTCATTAGTACTTATTTGTACACCTTAGAAGTTTGAGCGGTATAAAAATTTTTTAATAAACTTGAAACTTGATCTTATTCGTGATCTAAATCTTTCAAAAGAAAAAGCAGAACTTCTTGCTTCAAGGCTTAAGCAAAAGCACTTGCTTGTAAAAGATGCTAATATAGGTCATTACAGAGTAAGGAATCGTAACACATTCAATCAAATAATAACTGGACCAAGCGATCCTAAATTTTATGAGTGTTACTAACTAGATCTATTCTACTCCAGAACTGTATATTCTCATGGTCTTTCAGAAATCTTTCCAATTGTAGTGGATCCCAGAATATAAAATCATTATTCTGAAAATTCAATACACATTTTCACGGAAATTTTAAAAAGAAGGCCTTTTGCCTAAGTTGAGTTGCCCTGGCTACATCTGGAAACATCATCACTTTAGCTCCACAGAACTTCTCATCTTTTTTTTGAAGTACATTTTCATTATTAAAAATTTACTGTATTTTTTTGATCCATAAGATGCACTTTTTTCCCCAAAAAAGTGGGTGGAAATAAGGGTGTGTCTTATGGAGCGAATATGCAAAACACACACACCCCTCCCGTTACCTTATTATAGTTCCTCCGGCGGTCCTGCCCTTCCCTCTGGCTGACTCCCAAACTAGCTGCAGCGTTTTTCCTGAGACCTTAACAGAAAAAGCAGAATTGACCCTCCCCACCCTCTTCCAATAAACTGTAAACTAAAAAAAAGAAACAAAAAAAGCAGGCAGAGGACCAGCTGGGTGCACACAGATAAAAGAGGCAGAAATCAGTTGCAAACTTTGTTTTAGAGCTTAAGATCCCTCACCCAGCCGCCGTCAATTTCCAAAGCCCGCCTGCAACGGAAACTGGGCTTGCAAGAGTGATGTGTGGCTCAGTTTCTATCTCCAGCTGCAGCCAGAGCCCTTCAGGAAACAAGAGAAAAAGATTCTTCTTTTATTGCTTACTATTTACTTTACTGATCTGGACCTCCTGCTGTCTTAATTGCCCCCTTTTTCTTCTGTCAACGCAATTGTTCTGCTGTGCCTGGCCTGATTGCTTCAGAAAAAGTTATGACGAGTTTCTTCTATCTGTGAGGCTGAGGTGCAGGAGTATAGCCAGAGTCACTAGCCCTTAAGAGCAGAAACTTTCTGATCCTCTGTTTTGGCTTCACCCAGCTGCTGGTGGCTTGAAGGATTATCACGTAAACGGGGTTTCGTTTTCTTTTGCCCCATTTTGGCAACATCTTTTGCAAAAGAACGATTTCCAGAGGAAGTTGGCTTTGAAGTGCCACTATTTGAGCAATAGTGTTACTTTAGATTTACTTTTTTGTAACCATTGTAGACTGCAAAAGGAAAGAATGGTGTGGGAACTGAGAGGAGAACAGGGGGGGGGACTGGCGTACAGCAGGTAACTAATGAGCCACGGAGCAGGGGAGTTGGGCACTGCTACATCTGTCTGAGTAGCCGATTGGAAGGCAGAGGAGGTTCATTAGCTGGGTTGGGGATGGGACATTGCATCTGGGTGACAGTAGCAGCTTGACAAAGCAGGCATGAAGTTGGAAAAACTGGCAACTAAACCAGGTGGCGGGATGTTCAATGGTTAATGCAGTAAACCATTGGAAGATAAGTTGACTGTTTTATTAGATTACCACATTTCTGGAGCAGCCATTCACAGAGTGGCAAAGGGCAAGGAAGGCGCGTGAAAAGCTTGTGCCTGTCTTTTGCGTCACTTTGACGCTGCAGCTAGTTTGGAAGTCAGCTGGAGGGAAGGGCAGGACTGCCGAAGGAATTGAAATAAGGTACGGGGGGAGTTCAGGGGGATATGGGAGGGCCCTGTCTGCTTGCCTCGGGGTGGGGGGCCCTGGCTGCCACTAAGCCTGCCTGCCTGCCTGCCTGTCACTAGGCCTACTTGCCACTAGGCATGCCCTGAGCCCTGTCCCTACCTGCCTGCCAGCCACTAGGCCTGCATGCCCTGTCCTGTTCCAATCTACCACTAGACCACCAGAGGGGTACAGGGTGCAGAACTTGGCAGGGAGAATTTGGTTCAGAATGATTTTTTTCTTGTTTTCCTCTAAATTTGGGGTGCGTCTTATGGTCAGGTGCATCTTATAGAGCGAAATATATGGTATCTTGTTCAGATAGAGAAGAAACCAAAAGGGTTTAAATTTTCCTAAGTGTTATTATATTCCCTTAAAGAAAAAATCTCCCAAGAGAACAAGAGGTTGATCGGTTGATATCCACAGAAATAGAATTAACAGCATTTTTGGAAGACACACAAGATGTTATATCAACCAGCTCATTGTGCTTTTGTCATGACATTAATGGGCTCTTCAGTTTGTCACAAGTGCATTGTCCAGATGAATGACGTCTCTTTATTGATTCTTTACAGAGAAGCTTTAAGGCAGTGTTACTGCACAACGAAAATTCCAAACCAAGTATACCAATTGCGCTTTCTGCTCATCTAAAGGAGTCTTTTGAGAATATGATGAATTTACTAGAAGCAATCAGTTATAAAACACACCAGTGGAACATCTGTGGTGATCTGAAGGTCATTGGTATGCTAATGGGAATGCAAGGAGGATTCACTAAATCTGCTGTTTCCTGTGCTTGTGGGATAGCAGATCTACAGCTGAACATTATGTCAAGCGTGTCTGGCAGCTGAGGGATACCTATAACCCAGGAACAAGCAGAGTGAAATTTATGCCTTAGTGGATCCTCGTAAAATATTTCTTCCACCTCTTCATATCAAGCTGGGATTGATGAAGAACCTGGTAAAGGTCATGGGTAAAGCAAACTCGCCAGGTTTTCAATATCTTGTTAAGAAATTTCCAAAAATCAGCACTACAAAACTGAAAGAAGAGATATTTTTAGGCCTACAGATCAAGTCTGTTATGCAGGATGAAGATTTTAAGCAATCACTCTCAGCAGCTGAGCTTGAAGCTTGGGAGGCATGCAAGTGGTTAATGGAAATCTTTCTGGGCAACCATAAGTCTCCTTCATACAAGGAAGGAGTTCAGAATCTCCTTGACTCATATTGGAAACTTGGCTGTCACATGTCATTAAAAATACACTTTTTGCACTCACATCTTGACTTTTTTTCTGGAAAATCTTGGTATGGTGAGTGACGAGCAAGGAGAATGTTTTCACCAGGACATTCAGTTAATGGAGCGTCGCTACCAAGGTTTCTGGAATGAAAGTATGATGGCCCACTACTGCTGGATGTTGTGCCATGACAATCCAGACACAACTCACAAAAATAAATCATACTCTAAGCATTTTTGAAGAAATATTGGTTGCTAAGTGACACAGTCCAGTATAATTATGCTATGCTGTGTGCTTATTTGACTGTCAACTGAAGATACTGCAACATTTCTTTAAGTTGATGCTGCAATTCTTAAAACCCTATATGCTAAAATGCTATAAACTGGCAACAACAAACAAAAAAATCCAACACGACTACAGTTAAAAATTGAAACAAGAAACAAAAACTGCAGTGATGATATACAGAACACCAAGGCTTTATTAGACAATAATAAAAAACATAAAACAGTTTGTTTCCAAAAGGATTGATAAGACCGGACCTAACACGGTCCGTGTTTTGAAGAAACACTCCTTCCTCGGGGGTCCTAATGTGAGCAGTAATGTGCTTTATATTTTTCTTCTGTATGTTATTGCAGCCTCCTTTCAGCAATCACTATATATTTGTTTAATATTCCATCCCTGTCATTTTGTAACTCTGTCTCATTATTATATTTTTATTAGATTTTTTCTGTCCTCTGTTTGCCTTTGCTCATCCACATTTACACTGTTTTTCAACATAACATTAGTTTTCTCTGTTTTTTGATGGATTCATACATTTCTTTTAGCTGTTTCCAGTTTTTATACAGTTGGAAACAAACTGTTTTATGTTTTTTATTATTGTCTAATAAAGCCTTGGCGTCCTGTACATCATCACTGCAGTTTTTGTTTTTTGTTTGTAAAATGCTATAAGCTAACATTAGTCATAACTTTAAAAGTTTACAGTATTCTCTATCTCCCAGCAGGTGATAGTCGCTATTCAACTAGCTCCTGGAATCTGGCTGTGACTAGGCCTTTATTTTCTCCTGTTGAGACTTTCTGTTCAGTGAGCTGGCTGATTTATTTCTCCTGTTGAGATCTTCTCTTCAGTGAGACAGGGCTGAACGGTGCCCTCCCTTGTCCCTCCCTTGGCCCTCCCTCCGATGATAGAGGGTCTGCCTTAGTCCCTATTTTTTTCTTCTTTCCCTTACCAAAAAAAAAAAAAAAAAAGGGACTCCCTGCAGCTACATTTTTGCCCTGCTAGTGCTGAGCAGCCGGCGTTTCCCAGCATCTCCCGGCTCTGTGCAATGGGTTTCTGCCCTGTTTATGATGAACGACTGGCATCCACCGGCACTTTCATTCACCTTGTGGATCTTTTGGCGGTTGCTGTATGCAATGCGGTCTCGACGTCGCGTGAGTACAGCCACTGTTATTTTGTGTTCTGGATTCTGGGGTTTCGGTTGGGCAGACCTGAAGTTTGGTCATTCGGGGGTGCATGTGTGTGTTTGTCTTTGGAGGGCTCTGGTTTGGTCATTGGCAAACTGTTTGGTGGCCACCATTTTTCCCGCGTGAAGACAGTATGCGCTTCATCTTTGCTGCGAACGGCAGGCTGTATTTTCAGCGGGACGGTGCTCTTGTGCTGTCAGCAGTGCCACAGCGTTTCCTGCAGCTGTCGGCAAGCCACAGCGTTTCCTGAGGCTCTGCTTTTCTGTGGGCCGACCTCCTTCGCTGTCGGGGGAGCTGCGGCTTTTCACGAGGCAGTTGTTTTTGGCGGGCAGTTCTGCTTCGCTGTCGGCAGAGCCGCAGTATTTCCCAGGGCTCTCATTTTCGGCGGGACAAGGAATCTGGGTTGTTGGACATGGATACGGTACACTTTTTCTACTTTAAAAAAAAAAAAAAAAAGGAGCAACTGTACAGTGAAAACACTTCATATGGCGCGGTTTGTGTGCTCGGGGAGTGTTTCCTTGCACTTTGCCTGCTGTTTCAGGTGCGTGCTGGTGGTATGTGCCCAGCTCGTTAGCTATGTCAGGGGGTTGCAGAGTTAATTGACCTTGATGGTTGCCAGCCCAGTGTGGTGGCCTTCTGCACCGGGTTAGCACACCGCGCATCGCAACAGCGGGCAGTACGCGCTTGAAGGTACGTTATACAGGTTTGTTTTTATGTTCAAATATATTTTATTGAGCAATCATGAAAGACAACAGAATGCCACAACAAGAGCAAAACCAGCTCAAAAGAGTTTGAAGTATTCCCCCCAAATAGCCTCCCTCCCCACCACCCAACCCAAGCCACCCCTCCCCCACCCAATCCCACCCCTGGGTCCTCCTTCCAATTACCAAAAATAAACAAAGAACAAACTCCACACAAAAGTAAGCAAAGAAGTAGCAGTACAAAAAGCATCAATTAAGTATCCGGCTACGAGCCAGAGGGGTCAAAATAGTCCAGAAGGGTTCCCAAGTAGTCTGGAAAAGGCGGCCCTGACGAGAGGACAAATCAGCCACATCCCGTCGCTCCCACATCAAGAGAGCAATCATGCGGCTCCTCCAAAGGGAATAGTCCGGAGCTTCAACTTCCAGCCATTTCAGCAAGATGCATTTCAAAGCAATCAGGATAGACCACTTGAGGAAAGCTGCAACCCCTTTGGAACGTGGAAAGTAGTGAGGAATAGTCCCAAACAAAAGCAAAGGGGAACTGCGGATGGTAACATGCCAAAGAGTCTCAACAAAAGCAAAGATAGCAGTCCAAAAATGCTGTACCTGAGGACAAGTCCAAAACATGTGTCCCAAACTGGCTTCCGGAGCCCGACAACGAAGGCAGGCAGCGGTTAAACGAAAATGAGCCAAATAAGCTCTTTTAGGAGAGATAAATAAACGAAAAATCAATTTAAAATGTTGCTCCCAAAAGGTGGTATATTTTCGAAATGCTGGCAGACGTCGGACAGCCTGCAGGAGTATGTCCGAAGGCAAGTCTACAGCAAGATCGCAAGACCAAGCATCTCGCAGCCGAGAATGGTCAAACAAAGGGCATTCATCTTTCAAGTGGCGATGATGGAACTTGAGAGGGACCGGCTCCTGCGAACCAATGGTAAAGGCCGTAGACAACGACTCCTGGCATGAGGCTTGTAAGGAACTAGGAGGTAAGGAAGAAATGTAATGATGGATTTGCATGTAAGCAAAAAAATCGGAAGGGGGAATATCAAATTCTGTTCGCAATTGAGCAAAAGATTTAGGTGTACCATCATCATTAACCAAATGAAATAGATAGTGAATGCCCTTTGCTTCCCACCGAACAAAACTCGGCCCATCAATCCCAGGCAGAAAAGAACCATTAAAGCGAAGAGGTAGAAAGGGAGAGACAGAGGAAGAAAGAGTGTGAAATTTACAGACCCAACGCCAAACCTTCTTCAAGGGGCGATGCAATACTTTCATAGAAAGAGATTCAGGAAGAAGAGAAGGGACAGAATGCAGATAGGCACTAAAGTGAGCAGAAGAAAAACAAGAAAGTTCGAGAGAAGTGTTAGTGAAAGCTGAAGTACCCCGAAAGAGGTCATTAATATGTCGCATGCCACAACCAATCGTCAAATAACGAAGATTCAATAAGCCCAAACCCCCTCTATACCAGGGAGTCGCCGCCCGCTTATAAGACAAACGTGGTCTCTTACCAGCCCAAAGAAATTTCTGTACTAGGCGCTCTATTCTACGCTCATCACGATAAGTCAAATAAAGGGGAAGGACCTGAAAAACATAAAGCCAACAGGGAACTAAGAGCATGTTATACAAGTGTACCCGGCCCAAAAGCGAGAAAGGAAGAGATTCCCAGAGGTGCAACTTATTGTGTAAAGCTTGAAACAGCGGCGTGACATTTAACCTGTACAAATCAGATAAATCTAACGGAATCGTAACCCCTAAATACCGTAAAGTGGAATCAGCCCAACGGAGAGGGAACGCACCCCTCCAGGAAGTGCGTAAATCCGGCGGAAAAGGTAAGGCCATGGATTTATCCAAATTAAGAGACAGCCCTGAATAAAACCCAAATTCAGAAATGAGATCCAGAGCTGCCGGGAGAGAATCTTCAGGGTGGGTAAGAATTAGGAACAGATCATCTGCATACGCCAGAGTCTTAAGTTCAAAGTCGCCAACTGAGAGACCTCGAACCTCCGCGAATCCCCGAAGAGTGCATAACAAGGGTTCCAAAGAAAGAAGAAACAGAAGAGGGGAAAGAGGGCAACCCTGTCGGGTTCCACGAAGAATAGGGAAAGAATCCGAGCGGGTCCCATTAACCAGCAAAGAAGCATGCGGATTAGAGTAAAGGGAATTTACGGCATCTAAAAAGAATCCCCCGAGCCCCACATACTCCAAGGTACGAAACATAAACGACCAATGAATACTATCAAACGCCTTGGAGGCATCTAGGCTAACAAATAAGGTCGGAATTTGGCGAGATTGGCACTGGGCAAGAGCGAAAAGGACCTTACGGACATTGTGTACAGACTGACGGCCCCTAACAAAGCCAACCTGATCCTCATGTATAAGCTGTGGTAAATGAGGAGCAAGACGATCAGCCAGCATGCGTGCAAAGAGCTTGAGGTCAACGTTTATTAAAGAAATGGGGCGGTAGGACCCAGGCAAGTTCGCTTCTTTACCCGGCTTCAAGAGTAAGGTAATAAGTGCCTCATTCGCAAAGCGCGGAAAGGAACCCCGGGCAACAGCTTCATTAAAATATGCCAACAAGGGTCCAGAAAGAGTAGGAGAAAGGATCCGATAGAAGTCACCCGAGAACCCATCTGGGCCAGGCGCCCGATCAGAGCGGAGCGATTTAATAGCTGATTCCAATTCAGCTGCCCGGAACGGACTATTAAGCGAAGAAACCGAAGCCTCCGACAAACGAGGGAGCCCAGAAGAGTGAAGATAGTCTGTCACCATCTCCAAAGAAGCATCTTCCGAAGCGTCATATAACCGACGAAAAAAATCAAATAAAACCCCGGAGATTTCAGAAGTCCGGGACACCACTCCACCACCCTTGGTCCGTAAAGTCAAAATTGGTTTCCTCCCAGTCTTAGCGTTAACCAAACGAGCCATAAGGCGGCCGGGTTTATTCCCATAGCGATGAAAACGATGCTGGTAAAAAGCTTTACATTTTTGAAAACGAGAATGAAGAAGGGAGTTCAAGGCCACCTGGGTAGACAGATAACAGTCACGAGTCTCCTGGGAAGGGTGAAGAGAAAAGGACCGCTTCGCCAAACGCAAGGCCCGTTCGAGAGTAACAATCCCCTGATTAATACGCCTGGAACGGGCACACAGAAATGATATGACCTCGAATCACCGTCTTCCCAGCCTCCCAAAACAAAATAGGATCATCCAAGTGGGAAGCATTATTCGCGGAATAGTCATCCCATTGGGTCTGCAAAAAGGTACGAAATTCCGTGTCCTGTGCAAGATAGAAGGGAAACCGCCAGAACGACGCTCGGAGGTATGAAGAATCCAAGAAAACATCTATCCATATAGGGGCATGATCCGATATAGACAGAGGTCCTATCTCAGCCGATTGAACGGAAGGAAACAAAGAGGAAGACAAGAAGATATAATCCAAACGAGACCAAGAGCCATGGGCACGAGAAAGATGAGTGTAATCGCAGACTTCAGGGTGCAGGAGGCGCCAAGGGTCTACAACCGAAAGAGAGTCACAAAAATCCGAAAGAAGGTGACCCTTAGAACCCAAGGAAGAAACAGGAGATCCGGATTTATCCTGATCAGGAGCCATGACCAAGTTAAAATCTCCCAGGAGAAATAGAGGATCACCAGGGAAACGAGAACAAAGTTGGAGCAACCGCTGCAAGAAGGCTGATTCACCAGAATTGGGGCCATAAACCACTAACAAAAGATATGAGCGCCCACCCAAGGTAAGACGTAAGAGCAGGGATCTGCCGTCGGACTCCTTATCCAAAACCTGGACACCAATGGGAGAAGACTTGCGGACCAACACAGCAATGCCCCCATGACGGCCCGATGAGGAAGCAAAATACACCTCTCCCACCCAGGACCGACGCAACTTAAGATGTTCAGCATCGGTTAGTCTAGTTTCTTGTAGACATGCAATATCTGAGTGATAACGCTGTAGAGCTGCAAGTATTTTGGATCTCTTAACAGGCGACGTAATCCCCCCTACATTCCAAGATGTAATTCTAAAAGGGGTACTCACAGCGGAAAGGCAGAAAAGATGCAAGAAAAGAAAAAGGAATCCAAAAGAAAACTACCCCAAGGGCCCAGCCCCCCCCAGAGTAGCAGTGACCACCAAAGAAAAACAATGCAATAAATATGGAGCAAAAGAGCACAGCAAAATTGAGGCAAACCCTGTGAAGGAGGACCCCCCACCCCCAAATACCAACTCCCACCCTCCCCAACCCACCCCCTGTTCCCCAAACCCCCCCCACCCCCCAGAAACAAACCCTCCAAGAACCCTTCCAGAATGAAACCCTCGTCCCACACACGTGGAACAAAGATAGAGTCACAAAGATGCAGGTAGGGCCCCAAATCCCTCAAACCCATCCCCATCATAGACAAGCAGAACATCCCATCCATCCATTACACACTCCGAAGGAGCCATAGGAGAGCGAAGCGAAGAAACAAAATAACCCCCAAACCCGGGGAGTAACACAGTCCAATGCCAGCTGGCCTAAAGGATCACCAAGAAGCCTCCCAAGGGGCGTGTAATCCAAACAATCATAATACAGTCAACCCCACTGGCACAATGCTAAAAGTGAACAAACACCAACCCCCAGGCACACAAATACTCCCCCCCAACACTCATGCCCAGCAATACACACACATGTCCGCCCCAAACAAACGTAGCTCCCACAAACATACACCCACCCGCCAAAAGAAACAAACCCCCGACTCAGGCAGGAAACCAACTCCCCGCCATGTACACAATACCCATATAACCCTTTAAGAACATCCACACCTACCAAGGACACCTAAAAATGCCCTAAACAGAAACAGGAAAAGTACAAAACAGCAAATCCAGGCACACACCTCCAGAATGACCAGGTACAGTAAAAACAGAAAATATAACAAGAATGGGCCAAAAACCAGCCCAAACTCTGGGTGAAAAGGAATAGTCAAAGTCCAAAAGGCCAAAAGGAAGCAATCTGGAGCAATGCTCAAAGGGCTAACAATAGCCCAAACAGAGTAAAGCCACTCAAATGTGGGAGAATAGCACCAATCAACAATTCTGCTACAGAACTCAGGAGGCCGATGAGGGTCCCGCTTCTCCCGGTAGGGAATCCAGGTAGTTCTGTGCCTCCTCTGCGGTAGCAAAAACCTGCCATCCTGTAGAAGTCCAAACTTTTAATTGCGCCGGGTAGAGAAGTTGAAATCGATGCTTCCGATCAAACAAAGCAGAGCACACTCGGGAGAAGCGCCGCCTGCGCTCCTGCAGCGCCGGAGAATAATCTTGGAACAGGCGAACCGGAACTCCATCATACTGAAGCGTATTCCTCTTTTGTCGGTATTGCTTCATCAACTCAGCCTTCACGGCTGAGTTGTGGATCTTAAAGATGGTGACCCGAGCTCGATCACTGCCATCAAATCGCCGGCCCAGGCGGTGCGCCCGATCGAGTTGCAAGGGGCCCACACCAGCCGGAAGAGGGAACTCCGTCCGGAGCCAGGACTCCAAAGCAGCGAGCAGGCGGGATTCAGGAACCGCTTCAGGGAGGCCAATCAAGCGCAAGTTGTCCCGTCTTGAGCGGTTTTCAAGATCTTCCAGCTTGTCCGCTTGCCGCTTTAATTGCGCCTGCATCGCCGCCAGATCCACAGAGGAAGCAGAGTGGGCATCCTCCACCTGTGAGACCCGGTGCTCAAGCTCGCCTGTTCTCCGCGTGGTCTCCCCCAAAAGAGTCTCCAACGATGTTAATTGACCAGACAGTTGGTCAAATCGGGAATCCAAGGCCCGCACGACCGAGGCAGACAGTGCAGCTATGTGAGCCTCCGACAAGGGGAGCGCGGAACCGGAGTCACCCGCCGCCATCTTGCAATCCGGCCGCGCTGATCTGGTCTCCCTGTCTCTTGTAGAACGGCACGATTTGCTGCTCATGGCCGGGCTAGGCACAATGGGAGACCTGTCCATGTACTCCCCCGATCGGGCAATTAAGATCCGAGCCAGAAAAATCGCAGGAACAGGTTCAAAGGGACCTGGGGCCCCGGAGCACGAGCAAGGCACGTCCTGCTCGGCTCAACACATCACGTGACCCCCACAGGTTTGTTTTTATCTCTCTTGAGGCCTGTATATCTAGGAGGCTTTGCCTGCATGGGTGTTTTCTTCTTTGGTTCTCTGGATGAGTTGCAGATGGGTCTAGGGGAGACGCCGGGTGGCCAGTTGGATCTTCTCCTATTCGTATGGCAGGACTGGCTTCCTCTATTTTCGGATTGGCAGTTTCTCCCGGTTTCCGACTGCTTCTAATCCCTTTTATTAGACGACCCAGCGTGTGCGGTGCAGCTGCTTGTGTCCCAGGGCACCCGTTGGGGGACCTGGGAGGGGGAAGTCTGAGATTTTTTTCCCTGAGCCTACTTCTTGGAAGACCGCATCTTTCTCCTTTCTTAGGGGGCCTGGACTTCAGATTTCCATGCTTATCATGCTGGTTTCTCCTGTCGCCATTTTCTCACGGCACAGGGCCCCCCGACCTAACAGGAAGGGCTGTACAGCTCTTTTTCACCAGGAGCCAGGTACCTATTCTATCGTTATTCTATCATTATTCTATCATTAGCGATGTGAGCTTTGATACCTGTTAGGATGCTGTTGTTTTCCACGGGGCAGTAGATGCAGCGTCTGGATTGCGTCTAGTACGTATTCACTTTAAAGGACATGCGTATGTCGCTCATTTGCATGAAGTTAGTACTGTTTTCATGGTTCCGGTATATTCCTCTTTCCATGGTGAAACTTGATTTTCCTAGAAGAATCTTCTTACAGATCCTACAGTTCTCATACTGCCGTTTCCTGACCTTCTGCACTTCATTCTGAGGGGATCTTGACTTCGTCCAATGACTCTTCAGGCTTTCTCCTGAGGGAGAAGACGCTATAATGTCAGGTCAGGGGGCTGTGATGATTTTTCTGGATGCTTGCAACTTTGCATCCTCCTCAAGTTTCCAGTTCGTTCTTGGGGTCTCTATGTTTTGTGTTTCCCTTTTCAGTGTTACTGGTCCTCAGGGCAGTTCTTGTAGTTCTTCGGGAACTAAGGGATGTGGTTCCACATACTACATGGTGCCCAAGCCAGGGGCTTTGGGCAGGCTGGATCCCATTCTGCTGAATTAGTTTCTTTGGGTTACACATTTCTGCAGAAAAACTGGGAGAATATTTACATTGTCCCTATGGACTCCGAATCGGCACTAGGTTTGCTTGCCTCTCTTTGAGCTGCGCTTTCGGTTTTGGCACATGCCATTTAACCTACCCAAGGCTTCAAGGACATTTTGGAAAATGCGGGCAGGGGTACCGTTTTGGCGCTACCAGGTGGTTCACCTAATTTCTTCTTGACTGACTGCTTGATTCAGACGTCTTCTAGTCGGGCCATTTGACTGACACGAAAAGGGTGGTTTCCTTTCCTCAGTTCTTTGGACGTGGCTCTTCGAATTTGCACAGCGCTCTTTTCTCCTGTGCTGTTTATAGGTATATCGGGGAGATGTTTTTATTCATATAGGAGAGAAATGTGTTTCTCCCAGAGACTAGGGCGATGGGTCACAGTCTCAGGTTTGCTTTCTTCTTCAGTCACCATGACCAAGAGTATGGGATTCTGTACAGGTTACAGAATCCCTGTTGCTGACTCCACTGGGAACTTCGGCTTGCTTTAGCAAAACAATAACTTCACCTCACTGAGTTGTGCATCGTCTTCTTCTTTATAATATGAAGTAAAACAGGCAAATGACCTTTAATGTTTCAATCGTTTATTCATTCTTTAACCATTCACTTTCATCTTTATACTACATTGAAACTTCGGCTTGCTTTCCCATTATAATGCTACAGCAGTCGCTTTTGTTCCGGTAGTTCCCGGTACTTCAGGGCTCCAATTATTTTGTAGGCTCCTCATGCATCGCTCTGTATGATTTAGTGACTCAGCGAGATTTCTCTTTTCAAAAGCATGCCTCGGTCCTTGCTGGACTAGCTCGTGGCCACCAAACACAGGGGCTGTCGGGTTGGGGGGCTCGGTGCCTTCCATCCTCAGCTCCAGGAGTCTGGTCTTAGAAGGCAACTCAGTTCTTGTTCATTCTTCTACTCTTGAGCATGGTCAGGCTGCCTTTCTGGAGCTTCGGACAATTCTTCAGGTATACCGCTGAGGGTCCTTTTAGTCAGTATTATGATGGGGGTATTTCTCTACAGCTTGGGCAGTAGGTGATGTACTCAGTTGTCAGGTCAGTTGTTCTACTTCAATGGGTGGACCCTCATCTTTCTCTTCTGTTGGCAGATCATTTTCAGGGTCAGGAAGAAAGTTGGATGGACTTTCTTTCCATGAAATCTGAGCATAGCCCATTTATTGCATGTTCCAGTGTACAGCGCTGTGTACGCTCTAGAAAGTGTACATGTTTGTAATATTGAAATCTTCTATCTCCTGGATATTGGGAATTTTGGCTCAGGCGTTCCAGCTCTTTTGGTGGACATGAGATCTCCTGGAACTAGACCTCATGGCCTCGTCTCACAATTCTCTGATTCCTAGCTTATTCGGCGGGCACAGGGAGTGGGAGTTAGAGGGGGTAGCAGCGTGGCTTCTTTCTCGCCTCTGGTTTCTCTTTTTCAGTGTTTTCCCCTGGCTGATGTTGGCTTGGATTTGTCATCTCGAGCTCGCTTTCCGGGCACAGTCTTTGTAGAATCTCTGGCTTGGCTGTGCCATCCTTGCTATGCGGATCTGATGAGTATTTTGATAGCCGGACTACGTCTCCTGGTATCTCCGGATTTGCTCCCCTAGGGTCCGATCAACATGGATATTCGTACTACTTGGATATTACAACCTAGCTTTTGAGAAGTCATGACTACCGTGTAAGGGTTATGCGAAGCAGGTTGTTTCTTCTCTTGTCCAGGCGCTACAGACGTTTTCACCTGTGGCTGCTGCTTCCTTTTAGAGGTTTTTTCCTTTCTTGGATACTTCTCAACATTTGCACCCTTCCGGAGTTCCTTTTTGGCACAGGGTATTGCCGAGGGCTTAGCGTTTAATTCCCTTCAGCTTCAAGCACCATTCTTAGCTTGTTACAAGGGCGAGGTATATTGCTCTTTGCTTACTTCTCAGCTTCATGTAGTTCAGTTCCTAAACGGAGTAAGGTATATTCGTACACCTCTTAGTAAACCCTGTCCGGAGTACAATCTTCAGGTACTTCTTCGCAGTTTACCGACGGCTTCATTTCCTCCTTGTACCTTTGAACAAGGGGTTTCTTGTGGTCATGGCTTCGGCTGCAGTTTCCGAGTTGCAGGCCTTGTTCAGCGGGGATTCCTGTTTCTGATTTCCAAAATCTGGGGTATCAGTTCAGACGGTACCACAATTCTTTCTATGGAGGTGTCATCCTTTCTTTTATGACACACTCACTTTTCCTTCCTTCTTCCTGGGAGGAGAAATGGGGAGACGTGCTTTTATGCACTGCTTTTTTTTTTTGTAAGTGCATGGCGTTCTCCGCGAGCAAGGCTTCTAATGACTTTTAGTTGTTTAGATCATCTTTTTGTATTCTTCAAGGGACGCCTCAAACATATGGCGGCGTCCAAAGCCTCCATCGCTCGATGGGTCCAGGAGGACATTCTTTACACTTGCTTGATGGCAGGGAAGCGGTTGGCGAAAGAACTTCATGACCATTCCACAGGAGTGATGGCTACTTCTTGGACTCGGTCCAGAGGTTTTTTCCTTGGAGGAGTTTTGTCTCGTGGCTACTTGGTCTTCTGAGAGTGCCTTCTCTCAGCATTATTGGTTGGCTGTGGGGGCACATGAGGTAGATGCTGTCAGCATAGCTATCGCTAGCATTTAGCATTTTCAGTTGGCATAACTTATGTCAGCGAAGGCCTATGGGAAATTATGTCAATCTAACTCTAGCATGTGAATGCAGATAGACCCTGAGGGCAGGGAGACTGTTTTAAGTAGCCCTGATTGATATGTTTTAAGTAGCCCTGATTGAATCATGATTAGCTAAAAGGTGTTAATGTCTGATTAAGAGGGTGCTTAGGACAATGGGTCCAGGTGCAAAGTTAAACTATTGTCAGAGACAGACTGGAAATACATATATGACCATAGCCTATTCTTCGGCTGTCTAGCACAAGTTTACTAAGGAGGGGGAGATTTAACTTCTATTGAAGCTCAATAGTTTTCTATATTCAGAATAAGATTCCAAGCTATAAAAGCCTCCTTTCTGCAACACATCTGCAGCTCTAGCTCTCTCTCTGTCTATCCTTCTCTTTATCTATGGAATACGAAGCTTAGACCATCACCCCATCCCCCTTTTTCTCTCTCTCTCTGCTTCTCCTTAGAACTTCAGGCTTCTATGTCTCTCTTTTCCTCTGAACTCTGTAAGGCAGGGAAACTGCGTTGCTCTCTCATTAATTGTAATGCTTATAAATATTGCTTTTCTGTAAGCCTATTTCTATAATATATTCTTTATGCAATCACCTCTGGCTGTACCTTTTTGATTCTACTTCCTGGTGAATCATCTGTGAGGGAACTGAACCTGGGATCTGGCGTTTGTAAATGCGCCTCTCAAGTGACCCCACCAACCATACATTGGGGGGGCCACTAACAAACCTGACATTTTGGGGGCTTCTCTCGGACCTTCCTGATGATTTCATTTGGGTAAGTAGAATTCAATTTTTTTACGTATAGACAGAGTGAGATAGAAATCAAAAGACCTTGGAAAACCCTTAGATTGATTGTACTTTGGACTGGATGACACACTGTTGAAAAGTTCCAGTAATATTGTGGGGTTTTATACTTGGTGAGATTTTATTTATCAATAGACTTTGTATTTTTGATTGATAGACAGAGTGAGATAGAAATCAAAAAACCTTCTGGAACCCTTAAATTGTTTTAGACTGGATGACACACTTGTGAAAAGTTTCAGTAATATTTTGGGTTTTATATTTGGTGAGATTTTACTATCAAAAGGCTTTGTAGTGTTACCTGTGCCAGTTTGCATTGTATGATTTGCTATTATAAGCTTGCTAGGGTGTTGCATGTAAGAATATTTGAGCTGCTATGAAGAAAAGCAGGGTTCAAAGTGAAAACAGTCAATTAAGACACGCCACATCTGTACTAATAACTTTTACTTTTTTACCTTGTGCTTTTAATTCCATTTCTTGTCAGTCTCTGCCCTGGTGAAAGGCCCAGTGCACACTGGACTGGAACTGGCAGCTGACACCTCTGCTCTTCTAACAGACTTCTTATATTTTTCCTGCTAAACTTCTGCCTGTAAATTTCAGGTAGTAACCAGTGTGGGCATAAGTGTATTATTTATGCCAATGGCTCTTGCCTAACACGCTTTACCTCGATTTTCTACCTATTAACTAAAGTCTCCCTCCATCATCAGTGGGAGCATTTCAATCTCAAAGGCTACACACAGACAGGGACATTTAGAAGGCCATATAAATATATGAGCAAGGCCCACGAACCAAGGCAGACTTCTGCAGCCTCAAATATGAACCCTTTTGATTTTCAAGAACTCACAGATATTGTACACAAATATTTTGACAAGAAAGGGGGTCCATATGAGGGTAATTTTCCAGAACACACATGGCACGATATTCAGAAACAAATGGTTTCTCATTCTCAGGAGTTTAGAAAGAAAACAAATAAACGAATGCCTTTTCATTCAAGGAATATTAAGAGGAGTTATTAGCCTAAGACAAGAAAACACTGACTTGAACACTCAGTGCCATCAGCTGTCCAAAGACTTAGATGAGGCACAAATTAATATATCCATGCTAAGAACCCAAATTGTTCAAGCTACAAATTCCTTTTTAACTGTAAATGAACAATTAGAAAAGGCCAAGGCAGAATTAAAGTATTTAAAGTCAAAATGTGCCTCACAGGGACAGGTTAATGCTGTCTCCTCACAGATTCTGCCGTCTGCTCCAGTGCAGCATTCACCCTATCATTCACCCTTTAATCCATGTAGTCAGTTTATTGAAAAACAAAACACTGTTTTTGTAGCAGGCCAGCGAAAAGGTAGAACAGGAAGAAGAACCGACAAACGAAAGTGAGGAAAATTAATTACCAGGCCAGAGCAATACCAATAGTAC
Source organism: Geotrypetes seraphini (assembly GCF_902459505.1). NCBI lineage: Eukaryota > Metazoa > Chordata > Amphibia > Gymnophiona > Dermophiidae > Geotrypetes > Geotrypetes seraphini. The sequence goes on along the minus strand of NC_047087.1, from coordinate 162,450,610 downwards.
CCCTATAAGTGACACAGCTCCAGTAACTGTAGTGCTGCAGGGACATATGAAAGACAGTGACATTGAAAGAGTAGTGCAAAAAGTGGGCCCTATGCCTTTTACCATAAATGAATGGTGCAAATGGGCTACTGACATACTGATTCACTGGGGTCTAGGGAAATACAAAAGGAACAATGCAGATTTTGATAAGCTTATGCACCTAGCCCTGGGTCCACATTATTATAAATTTGGATCTCTTGTTCATCCATACCAATTTGTAAAGATGGGCATCGAACAACTATTTCGCTGCACCTCTTTGCAAGTACTTAGAACTCTTTCACCCCTGCCAAGTGATACACTAGAGCAGTTTGCATATAGAGTGTGGGTAATACACGCTGTACTTAACGAACATGAACATTGGCCCACTTCCTCAGATTATGGTCAGAGAGAACATAAAGAATTCCTATTAGAATTATTATCTCCCAAGATTACTAAACACCTTCTGTTGTTCTCGGAGGACCCTAAAACTACGCCTTTTGACACTTTACTGTTCAGGATTGGGTCTGTGTGTAAGACCCAGCCAGCTCAAATTATTTCAGTATCAGAAGCTAGAAGGTGGCGTGCTGAGGGAGCACCCCAATACAAGAAAACACCACACACAGGAAATAGAGGGCATGTCAGAGGTAGTTACAGAAATTCCTCCACTTACATTCCCTTCCATGAACTCAGAGACCAAAAGGAAAAATTAGGAAAAGAGAAAAGGAAATGGGAACAGGATCGAAATACAATGCAGATAGAATTGGACAGAGTAAAAAGTGATTTGACAGCCAGGAAAAACAATGCTAGTGCATAGGGATGTTCAGACTTTCTGTGTCCAGATACCAAGGTGACTCAAACCTTCACAGCCCTGCCAGACTCCTATCACTTTCCTGTGGACTCACTTTTGGAGACGCCGGATAAGGGAAAGAAGTCAGACTCAGAATTCAGCTTGAGGTATGTGGCACCTTAGATATTGGACACTTCCGACTGCCCCAATGTTAATACTACCATAGAGGGTCAGGATAAATTAACTTTAATTGATACAGGGGCCAGAATTAGTTTTGAAGATAGACCGCCTCCTACTGGAGATCAGAAAAATATGGAAATTTGTGAGATTCAGGGTCTAAATGACACAGCTTCAAAGTGTGTGTCTATCCCCCAAAAGGAACAAATGAAAGACATTGTAGAAACTACTGCCAGCACGAGTGAGAATACAGGCAAAGAAATAGTTGAGGTGGCTGGTCTTCCATTGGGTGCAGGAATTCTAAATGCTTCTAAACCTTTGGTTCACGAGGTTATTCCTGTGTAGTTAGCCACACAATGTTGCCTGCCAGTGCAGCTGCATGATCGTAGTATAACTCACTCAGAGGCTGCAGATGTTTCAGTTTGGGCACAAGATTGTGGGAAAAGGTACACAGAAATTTTGTTTGAGGGCAAAGATCCTGAACCACAAACACAGCATCCAGTACTTCCTCCAGCAACAGAACTGGTGCCTAAGATGGAGGAGAGGGGTCTGAACGGACCTATCTCTTTAGCATGTGGCTCTCCAGCTTGGTCATTTGCTAAATCAGGGAGCTCCAGTAGGCTCACTATAGACTCTCAGGCCCTAACTAAGATTTCAAAGCCTGTAGTACCAGTGGCAGCCTCTTACTCTGACATTACTGTGAAATTTAACCCTAAATGTGCATTTTTCTCTGTCCTAGACATAACTAATGATTTTCGGAATTTGCCCCTTGCCTCTGAATGCCAGGACACAACAGTGCAGACAAAAGAAGACACATCTAGCCTGCACCTGACTTCTGCATCGCTGTGCCCACTCCTCCGAGTGCAGTGGGACCCAGGTGGCAGACATGTGATCAAGGTCGGCCGGAATGGAACAGGGATGAAGTTTGCTCTAAGTGACCTTGAGGATGCTGCCAATTTGAAATGTTTTTTTTCTTTTTCCTAGCAGCAGTTCGGATATATACAAAGCCATCCCAGACCAGTTTTGGCACAAATATATTTCTAGTGTTTTCCAAGGTTCCTCTTTATCACTGCAGAGATAAAGACGCTCCAATATTAGCTTTATGCATTTTCTGAATATGAGATGGTTATGATATGCATTATTTGTACTACTCAGGTGTTCATCTTTGCTGTGTTTTTCTATAACAATGTGTTTATTTGCAGAGTTAAATTCAGCCCTGAACACTTGACAGATGGAAGAATAGTTTCATGCCTAAAAATTTGTGTTTTATGTTGTCTGTGCCATGTGGTCTGTCTTTTGTCTATTTGTTTTAGTTTAGGGGGTACCCCAGGATACATAACATTGGCCATTTCTAGAGCTCTTTTCCCCATTTTTTTTTTAACTAGCCCAATTGAGCAATGTTCTTTTTACCTATTGTAGAGCAACAAACCAAAACAAAGGAAAAAACCAGGGTTCAACTCTCTGCAGTGAAAGATAATCCAGAACAAACAAACCAAAAAACTGCAGGTGAATGTACACGATGAAGGCAGTCTTTATTATGACAAATAAATCTTTTGAATAAAAACCTTTTACCAGGTAGGGGACCCAACACGGTCCGTGTTTCGGACTAACCTTCGTCAGGGGTCCTAATAGGTACAAATACAACATTAAAAACCAACATATTTAATAAAATTACATAATTAAAAAATTAAAATATATAAAAAATTAAAAAAGTACAATATATCAATATATTTAAAATACAATAGTAGTCCAAATGTTTTAATGAAATAGGTAACAAAAAAATATAAAGGCAAGATATAAGACAGAAAAGAAGGAAGGTAAGATATATAAAAAAGAATAATATAATAGATAAGTATTAATTAACATTCATATTTAATGTATGTGTTTGATAAGAGACTCTATTGAAACATAGAAGTCCAAAAACTAAAATGTACATACGAAAAAGTAAAGAGAAAAAAGAGAAAGGGAAAAAAAAATATATAAGGGAAAAAATTTATATATAGAGTAATATAAATATATATAATACATACCACTTTTGATAAAGGGGAAATTTATCAAAAGAAAAAAGAGCCTTGAACAAGTAACTATAAAAAGACATAGAAGAAAACATATATAGAAGAGATAAAATAGTCATGGATATATACTTGAAAATAATCATAATTATATATCATAGCTAAATTGGAAAGAATAATAAATAATGGATAATAGATGGAATGCTATGAAACAAAATATAACATGTCATAAAACTCTTAACTATACCGTAATAAAACTGAACACAGCAAACAATAATCATCATAATGAAGCAATATAAAAACAATTAGGAACAATGCAGCCGTTAATTAGTATTTATAGTTACTGATTATATGTTATCAAATATAAAAAGGCAACCGGTCATACTGAGATATCATCATTTTGTTATATAAAAAGGCAGCAGTCAATTAAAACTAAAGCTGCAGTGGTTATAAAATCAATGTAGGAATATATATATATACCACAACAGCCATAAGACACTAACACACTTTTGAAATTTTACAGAGGCAACCCGACAAGTATAATGTCATTTTGTTTTGATTTTAACATTGATTTTAGCAAAGGAGGCACCATGTAAAAATACTTTTATGACTTGCAGAAAAGGAGAAATTCAGTGCAGATGTCACAGATGGTGTACTATGAGCACAAGTATTGCATAATCTTAGGTCTAATACTAGTGAACATGAGGAAAAGTAGATCAGGAAAACAGCATGAGGAAAGGCATATGAAAAAAGGGCATATAAAAAGGGAAAAGAAGACTTCCAAAAAGCCTTCGACAAGGTGCCACACGAGAGACTGCTTAAAAAGATATGGAACCACGGGGTACAAGGGGAGGTCCACCGATGGATCAAGGTCTGGCTGGCAAACAGGAAGCAGAGGGTTGGCGTAAAGGGCCACTACTCAGACTGGAAAGGGGTCACGAGCGGAGTTCCGCAGGGGTCGGTGCTGGGACCGCTCCTGTTCAATATCTACATAAACGACCTAGAGGCGGGAATCAAGTGTGAGGTCATTAAATTTGCAGATGACACCAAACTATGCAGCAGGGCTCAAACCAGGGAAGACTGCGAAGATCTTCAAAAGGATCTAACACAGCTGGAAAAGTGGGCCGAAAAATGGCAGATGAGCTTCAACGTGGGGAAATGCAAGGTCATGCACGTGGGGAAAAAGAACCCGATGTTCACATACAAAATGGGGGGAACATCACTAGGGGTCAGCAACCTGGAGAGAGACCTGGGAGTGATGGTAGATGAAACACTGAAGGCATCAGCACAATGCGCCACGGCCTCAAGGAAAGCAAACAGAATGTTGGGTATCATTAAGAAGGGTATTACAACCAGGACGAAAGAAGTCATCATGCCGCTATATCGTGCAATGGTGCGGCCGCACCTGGAGTACTGCGTCCAGTACTGGTCGCCGTACCTCAAGAAAGACATGGCGGTACTTGAGGGAGTACAAAGAAGAGCAACTAGACTGATAAAGGGAATGGAAAAACTTCCATATACCGAAAGATTGAAGCAGTTGGGACTTTTCTCCCTGGAGAAGCGAAGACTTAGAGGAGACATGATAGAAACCTTCAAGATCCTGAAGGGCATAGAAAAAGTAGACAGGGACAGATTTTTCAAATTAAGGGGCGCCACAAGTACAAGGGGGCACTCGGAGAAATTGAAAGGGGACAGGTTTAGAACAAACGCTAGGAAGTTCTTTTTCACTCAGAGGGTGGTGGATACGTGGAACGCGCTTCCAGAGGCTGTTGTAGACAAGAAAACATTAAATGGTTTCAAAGAAGGTTTGGATAGATTCCTAGAAGAAAAAGGGATTGAGGGGTATAGATAGGTATAGACCATTGCTCAGGCAATGGGCCTGATGGGCCACCGCGGGAGCGGACCGCTGAGCAGGATGGACCTAGGGTCTGCCTCAGCGGAGGCAACTTCTTATGTTCTTATGTTCTTATGTTCTTAAATCAAGACAAAGAGTAACAAAAAATGAACTTACCAATAGTTGACGCGCTGAAAAGACCGCCGGAGTGAAAAGTGCTGTAGAGTCCCGATAAACTATAAACTAAAACAAGCCGTAAAGTGAGGTCGTAAAAATTGTCGAAAAAATCAAAAAAACGCCGGGTCGATCGGGAGAGAAACAAACTACTTAAAAATGAAACAACATACATTTCTGAGAACGGAGAAACAAATATAATATAAAAATATAAATATGTGTGTGTAGAAACTATAAAATGATATTAAAGATAAAGGTTTAAAGATCGGAACGAAGCTGACCAATCGTCATGATTGTGGGCGTGTCAGTTCATTAATGTGTGGAACATGAGAGGTGTGTGACAGATTACATTAAATAAACAAATATGTCAGATGTTTGGTTAATTAACAGATGAAAAGTATGTAAAATAGATGGTATCTTGAGAGATATTTTAGTAAGATTATAGAGTAAAAAGTGACATGAGATAACGTTGTATTTAATAAATATTAGAATAAGAAAAGAAAAAGGAGAAAACTGAAAACATTAGATGCATGTGTTTGAGTCATATATAAAAAGAAAAAATGTATTATAATGGATATATAAATAACCTAATGAAACAATCAAGTCATAAGATATATAACATAAAATAAATTAAAAAACATATAACAGTAATTATTATTATTAAATTATTAAATGTCATAGAAACAATAAAACAAAAGAAAATATATATAAATTGGTATGTAAATCACAAATATTAATATACTGAAAAACATATGACTATTATTTCATAAAAACTTATAAAGTGTAATCAGATAAGAAGTATATATAAAAAATATATGGAAAACAAAAGATCATAAAAGTTAAAGAAAAGGACGATAATCTATCTCTGCATTAAGACCTGCAGGTGTAATCGTGTTGAGTTCAAAAATAATCCTTTGTTCTGTCCGTAACAGTACAATATCAATGTCACCACCTCTCCAATTCTTTTTGTAAGTTTTGAATATCAGAAAACGTAAATCATCAATGGTGTGGGAAAAGTCCTTCCAATGTTGAACCAGGGGTGCTGTTAATATTTCTCGTAAAATACAGCTTCTATGCTCTATAATCCTTGTTTTGATCTTCCTCTTGGTCTTGCCCACATATAATAAGTTGCAAGGGCATTTGATAATATAAATAACACATTCAGTATTGCAGTTACTACTGAAGTTTAACTGATATGTTTTTCCAGTCCGTGGATGTTTGAAGATAGTAACTTGCATAGAATGCTTACAAACTGAGCATTTCTTGCATGGTTGATGTCCAGTGTGAGCATGTTGAATCGTATTCTCTATAGGAAGTGCGGAGGGTACAAGTCGATCTCTTAAATTGGTATTACGTGAGAGTGCAATCAAAGGCTTCTTACCATTAAAACATGGATGTAACTCCAAAATGTGCCAATGTGATTTGATGATATGCTGGACCTTCCCTGAGAGATGCGAATGTTTCAGGACACAGGTAAAATCTGGTGCTTTGCGTTTCTTATTTCCTGTTTGTAATAAATTTTCTCGATGTTGGCAAAGTGATCGTTGATAGCATTGAGCAATTTCTGTGGTAGGATACCCTCTTTGAATAAATCTTTGAGCCATAGAGGGAGCTTGTCGTTCGAATTCATTTTGTGTTGTGCACAACCTTTTGAGTCTTAAAAATTATAATACATTTTTTCTTTTTATATATGACTCAAACACATGCATCTAATGTTTTCAGTTTTCTCCTTTTTCTTTTCTTATTCTAATATTTATTAAATACAACGTTATCTCATGTCACTCTTTACTCTATAATCTTACTAAAATATCTCACAAGATACCATCTATTTTACATACTTTTCATCTGTTAATTAACCAAACATCTGACATATTTGTTTATTTAATGTAATCTGTCACACACCTCTCATGTTCCACACATTAATGAACTGACACGCCCACAATCATGACGATTGGTCAGCTTCGTTCCGATCTTTAAACCTTTATCTTTAATATCATTTTATAGTTTCTACACACACATATTTATATTTTTATATTATATTTGTTTCTCCGTTCTCAGATATGTATGTTGTTTCATTTTTAAGTAGTTTGTTTCTCTCCCGATCGACCCGGCGTTTTTTTGATTTTTTTGACAATTTTTACGACCTTACTTTACGGCTTGTTTTAGTTTATAGTTTATCGGGACTCTACAGCACTTTTCACTCCGGCGGTCTTTTCAGCGCGTCAACTATTGGTAAGTTCATTTTTTGTTACTCTTTGTCTTGATTTCCAATTCTTCTTTTCCCTTTTTATATGCCCTTTTTTCATATGCCTTTCCTCATGCTGTTTTCCTGATCTACTTTTCCTCATGTTCACTAGTATTAGACCTAAGATTATGCAATACTTGTGCTCATAGTACACCATCTGTGACATCTGCACTGAATTTCTCCTTTTCTGCAAGTCATAAAAGTATTTTTACATGGTGCCTCCTTTGCTAAAATCAATGTTAAAATCAAAACAAAATGACATTATACTTGTCGGGTTGCCTCTGTAAAATTTCAAAAGTGTGTTAGTGTCTTATGGCTGTTGTGGTATATATATATATATTCCTACATTGATTTTATAACCACTGCAGCTTTAGTTTTAATTGACTGCTGCCTTTTTATATAACAAAATGATGATATCTCAGTATGACCGGTTGCCTTTTTATATTTGATAACATATAATCAGTAACTATAAATACTAATTAACGGCTGCATTGTTCCTAATTGTTTTTATATTGCTTCATTATGATGATTATTGTTTGCTGTGTTCAGTTTTATTACGGTATAGTTAAGAGTTTTATGACATGTTATATTTTGTTTCATAGCATTCCATCTATTATCCATTATTTATTATTCTTTCCAATTTAGCTATGATATATAATTATGATTATTTTCAAGTATATATCCATGACTATTTTATCTCTTCTATATATGTTTTCTTCTATGTCTTTTTATAGTTACTTGTTCAAGGCTCTTTTTTCTTTTGATAAATTTCCCCTTTATCAAAAGTGGTATGTATTATATATATTTATATTACTCTATATATAAATTTTTTCCCTTATATATTTTTTTTCCCTTTCTCTTTTTTCTCTTTACTTTTTCGTATGTACATTTTAGTTTTTGGACTTCTATGTTTCAATAGAGTCTCTTATCAAACACATACATTAAATATGAATGTTAATTAATACTTATCTATTATATTATTCTTTTTTATATATCTTACCTTCCTTCTTTTCTGTCTTATATCTTGCCTTTATATTTTTTTGTTACCTATTTCATTAAAACATTTGGACTACTATTGTATTTTAAATATATTGATATATTGTACTTTTTTAATTTTTTATATATTTTAATTTTTAAATTATGTAATTTTATTAAATATGTTGGTTTTTAATGTTGTATTTGTACCTATTAGGACCCCTGACGAAGGTTAGTCCGAAACATGGACCATGTTGGGTCCCCTACCTGGTAAAAGGTTTTTATTCAAAAGATTTATTTGTCATAATAAAGACTGCCTTCATCGTGTACATTCACCTGCAGTTTTTTGGTTTGTTTGTTTCTTTTTACCTATTGTTTCATATCCTAAATGTAGCTTAGTTAGGGGTTATATTTTTAAGTAAAGGTTTCACTTTATACAGTGTTTATTCTATGCTCCTCACTAAATTCAGTACACATTTCTGACATAATTTTTTTATATATATACATTCAGTACAGAATTATGGTCTCTCTGAAGTGCCATAATAGTTATATGCAGCACACAAAAACATATCTTTTTGGAATGTCTGATTAAGAACCTTAAGTACCTGAATATTGTCTGTCTTTTGCCACAACTATACCAAGTAAATGCATTAATATTGTCACATGTTGCCACATTCAGTACAGGCAACCTGGTTTCTCTCTCTCTACATTCAGTACAGGCAACATGGTTTCTCTTCCATTTTCTATCTCTTATTTGGATTACACTGAAGTACAGCTGCTGAATGATATCTGGACTCTTTTCAAGCCGGTGTATCCCTTCCTGTATGCACAGACATCATTTAAAGATCCTGTGCAGACATCGTTTCATCCCAAGCGTGCATCTCACCAGTTTAAAGAGACTGCCGGTTCCTGCTGGACTAATTCAGCTTCCTGCTCCCTGTCCGCAAAGATATCCTACTCCTCTACTTCTTCACACACGTTGTACTACCTTGGAGCTGGACATTTTTGTTTTCACCTATTCTTTCCACAAAATGTTTCCTCTTCGTTGGATCCACGGATTCATGACAGCCACCTTCCTAAGAACGCTTTGCTGTACAGTTCAACTTATTTACTGAACAATACCTGGTGCAGTCATTCACCTCTGTCCTCCATCACCATTAATGGGACAACCTACTCCACACCTCTGGTAACTAATGATTCTATGGACATTCCAGACTTTATTCATATGCTGTGCATCCACTACCTCTTGGTATGGGGAATGAGACATTCCACAAGCTGCTGAACTTTACTGAACTCCATACTTACATTGAACAACTTAAGAAAACCTCCAAAGAAGTGAATCATACTATCACTTTTGAAAATGGACAGATAGCACAAACTGTAGAAAATTTGCTACGAGACGCTCATGTCTCAGTTTGGGAACTTTTCTTTGGGTATTCGCCCACTGCAAACCACGTATTTAATGTTTTAATTCACCCTATCATTATCTTAATTATTGTACAAATTTTGCTATGTATTATTATGATTTTCCTTTGCTGTAAAGTGAAATACATGTACATTTCTTTACAACGCATATCATACAAAGTTCATTCTAACTTTTAAGGCAGTTATACATGAATTTCCAGTATCTTCTCTGACACTTGCTAATTTGGTTCTAATTTGGTTTTAATTTGGCATGGCCTATTGCATTGCCTTTACCAGGGTCAGACATAATATTATCCCATACTCTCTCATGACATCTTGTTACCTTTTATACCTGAACCTCCTGAAAAAGCTTCCTGCATCCCTTATGCACCGTTCATTCGCTCAACGACGGGTAAGATATAAGCATACTGGGATCCCCGCCCAGATGATGGCCTATACAACCTAAGGAAAATGGTAAAACCAGAGGACATAATTTGAGGTTGAGGGGTGGTAGATTCATGGGCAATGTTAGGAAATTCTACTTTACGGAGAGGGTGGTGGATGCCTGGAATGCGCTCCCGAGAGAGGTGGTGGAGAGTAAAACTGTGACTGAGTTCAAAGAAGCGTGGGATGAACACAGAAGATTTAGAATCAGAAAATAATATTAAAGATTGAACTAGGCCAGTTACTGGGCAGACTTGTACGGTCTGTGTCTGTGTATGGCCGTTTGGAGGAGGATGGGCAGGGGAGGGCTTCAATGGCTGGGAGGGTGTAGATGGGCTGGAGTAAGTCTTAACAGAGATTTCGGCAGTTGGAACCCAAGCACAGTACCGGGTAAAGCTTTGGATCCTCGCCCAGAAATAGCTAAGAAGAAAAAAAAAAAAAAAAAATTTTTAATTGAATCAGGTTGGGCAGACTGGATGGACCATTCGGGTCTTTATCTGCCGTCATCTACTATGTTACTATGTTACTATGTAAGACAGAGGTTTGAACTCATAATGGGAACTGTTTACGGACTATACAACCTATCTTCATAGCTTTGAGATTCTGCAGGACAGGGGACGTGCTGTTGGAGGTAAGCGAGGGTACCACAAGCTTCCCTTCATTTCAAAGAATAAAAATAAAAAAAATATGAGAGATGTCAGCATAGCTATCGCTAGCATTCAGCATTTTCAGTTGGCATAACTTATGTCAGCGAAGGCCTATGGGAAATTATATCAATCTGACTCTGGCATGTGAATGCAGATAGACCCTGAGGGCAGGGAGGCTGTTTTAAGTAGCCCTGATTGATATGTTTTAAGTAGCCCTGATTGAATCATGATTAGCTAAAAGGTGTTAATATCTGATTAAGAGGGTGCTTAGGACAATGGGTCCAGGTGCAAAGTTAATCAGAAACTATTGTCAGAGACAGACTGGGAATACATATATGACCATAGCCTATTCTTCGGCTGTCTAGCACAAGTTTACTAAGGAGAGGGAGTTTTAACTTCTATTGAAGCTCAATAGTTTTCTATATTCAGAATAAGATTCCAAGCTATAAAAGCCTCCTTTCTGCAACACATCTGCAGCTCTAGCTCTCTCTCTTTCTCTGTCTATCCTTCTCTTTATCTATGGAATACAAAGCTTGGACCATCACCCCATCCCCCTTTTTCTCTCTCTCTGCCTCTCCTTAGAACTTCAGGCTTCTATGTCTCTCTTTTCCTCTGAACTCTGTAAGGCAGGGAAACTGCGTTGCTCTCTCATTAATTGTAATGCTTATAAATATTGCTTTTCTGTAAGCCTATTTCTATAATATATTCTTTATGCAATCACCTCTGGCTGTGCCTTTTTGATTCTACTTCCTGGTGAATCATCTGTGAGCGAACTGAACCTGGGACCTGACGTTTGTAAGGGCGCCTCTCAAATGACCCCACCAACCATACATTGGGGGGGGGCCACTAACAAACATGACAGATGCGTTTAGTGCTTCGGTTGTTGCGGAGGCAGCGTTTGCTTCCCACCCAGATTGAGGATTGCTTTGCTACATCCCATTGGTCTCTGGATTCATCTGCTGCTGTTGCTAGGGAAGGAAAAATTATGTTCTTACCTGTTAATTTTCTTTCCCTTAGACGCAGCAGATGAATCCAAAGCCCCACCCTTTCTGGATATTGCCTGTCGGTTTTTTCGAAGTTTGTTATTGTTGAGGGTTGTATTCTGTATTATTGCCTTTTGAGATTTGTTATGGGAAAGAAGTTTTTTCCATGCTATGCCTATTGATGGTTACGGATGCTTGGGCAAAGAGCTATACTGGAGATACAGGAGGAGTGCCAGCAATAGGACCACCTGTTAATCAGTTTCTCTATCTCCGCCTGCTGGTAGATGTGAGCTATCCCATTGGTCTCTGGATTCATCTGCTGCGTCTAAGGGAAAGAAAATTAACAGGTAAGAACATAATTTTTCCATAAGCTGGTACCCGAAGTGTGTTTTGAATGACTAGCGATCCAGTGCTGCTAGAAAGCAAAAGCTGAGCATGTATGTGAATCTGCAGTTACTAAGTGATACATTGACAGCGTTTGTGTGTTCATCCCTGTCTCTATCTATTTGTGACCTGCCCTACTTTTTCGCTCATTTATTTCTCTCCCGACATCTCACGGATCCCTGCCACTGCCTCATACTTCCTACCTGCATTTCCACCTCTTCCATTTCATCTTACTCACCTTACTCAACCCTGTTCTAAAACCCACAATTCCTAAAACCAAGCTAGTTTAGCAGCCAGAGAGTAGGGCTTTATTTACAGTAAAACAAACAGGGTTAAGACAATAGAGCCATCCACCTGGAAACCCAATAGGGAGGGCTCCAAAAACACAGGCTAATTGTCCTTATTCCTTCCCCAAGATCAGAGAAGTTTCCCTGAAAACCCGGACTGTGAAACATAAAATCAACCCAGAGGGGGGAAGGGCTACTCCAGGGAAACTACAGGCCTTCAGACATGAAGCAGGAGGTGAATAAATTAAAACAAAGAAAAATGGGGAGACCCAATAATCCACAGTGAAAACAATCCACCGATGAAAACAAAAAACTGTTCTGGAGATAATTTATTAAACACTGACATATAAAAACATGAAAATTCAATTTAAAAAATACAGTGATAAAAATCCAACTGGACCCTACACGATCCGTGTTTCGGCGAACACGCCTTCCTCAGGGGTCCAATGGTTTGCAAACTCACATATAAAGAATTGGACTGAAAACAGTCTATTGTCTTTAAACATGTGAGCAAAGAACACCGCAGACAAGCTGAAGTAGCAAAAAAATGCACTATCTGGCCCCAGACCTCCTCCTCCAGGACTAGCCCCAAATCGGCTTCCCAGGCCAATATATAGGCCGGTTTGTGCCCCCTGTCCCTATGTATCATGTAATACATAGGGACAGGGGGCACAAACCGGCCTATATATTGGCCTGGGAAGCAGATTTGGGGCTAGTCCTGGAGGAGGAGGTCTGGGGCCAGATAGTGCATAGGATTTATCATGTGGCTTGGGCGCCTGTTTTGGTGGAAAATGCTTTGAAACTGTTAGTGAGGTGGTATATGACACCTGTTACCTTGAGTAAAATATCATCCACCTCTAGTGATCTTTGCTGGAGGGGGTGTGTGGGCAACGGGGTACATTTTTCCATATGTGGTGGGGCTGCCCAGAGATTCAGACCTTTTGGGGACAGGTATTTGGGTATGTGGGGATCCTTCTTCAGGTACTACTAGAGGTGAAGGCAGAAGTAGCACTCCTGGGGATGCCGATGGGAGGTGTAGATGATACTCAGGACAAATTGGCTCAGTTAGCCTTCACTGCGGCACGGTTAACTGTGGCTTGCTATTGGAAGAGTGCATCTGGGCCCTCCTTGCACCTTAAGCGGGACAAGTTGGGCTGGGTATGTGATGGATATCGGCTCTCAGCCTTGTTGGCAAGGTCCTGGCAACAGTATGTGGATATTTGGGGTAGATTTTTGGCAGTGGAGGGTTTGGAATTCGGACGGGGTGCTGGGGGTTAGGAGAGGCTTAGGGGGGTCACACTGGTGTCTCTTGTTTAGACTTCTTGGGTTGATCTACGTGCTGTCTAGATCTACTTGCTGTATTGCAGGTGCTTCTGTCTATGTGGGGTATTGTTGGGGAAATGGATTCTAGGTGTTATGTCTTTTTTTCTTGTTTACCTGCTTTTGGGGGAAGATGGTGGGGGTTGGGGAGTTCTTCAAACTGGGGAAGGGTGAGAGGGTGTGATGCTGACTATATATATTGTTTTGCTGAGTGTATTGTGTGCTCCTACTCTTCTTCTAAATAAAAAATTGCAAAAAAAAAAGATGGAAGTCATTCATTGCCTCCAGGTAACTCAGAAGGAGATGCTGCATGTCCAGAGACTGCAAAACACAGTCCTTGGACTTGGAACCTGATGGAACAAAAGTGGGCAACTGAACTTCCTGATTGACATGGAATGCCAAAACTACTTTCAGAAAAAAGAAGGTACTGTCTTCATTCCTAATGCAGAGAAAAGGATCTCTGCATGAAAGAGCTTGGAGCTCCAAAACTCTACATGCAGAAGTGACCGCTACAAAGAAAACAGTCTTGATGGTAAGATCTTTCAAAGAGATCATATCCAGAGGTTCATAGGGCGGACAAGCCAGCAAGTGAACCAAGTTCAAATTCCAAGTAGGACAAGGCAGCCGCAAATGAGGCCTCAGCCTCCCCACCCCCCGTAAGAAGCGGATAATGTCCGGGTAAGACGCCAGTGAACCCCTGAGAACAGGAGGACCCAAACACGAGAATCCTACAATGTGAACACGGAGCGAAGAAACCACAAGTCTCTTCCTGATGCCAGCTTGCAGGAAATCCAGAACCTGTGCCACTGAAGGGGCTGAGGGATCCACCTGAACCCTCTCACACCAAGCCTGAAAGCACCTCCAGGCTTTCACATAGGCTGACACAGCGGATTTCCGCTTACTCTGTAGGAGCGTAGTGATGACCGCAGGCGAATAGCCCCTAGCTGTCAATGCTGCTTGCTCAAGAGCCAAGCCGTAAGACAAAGTGATCTGGATCTTGGAGCGCTATGAGACCCTGCGTGAGCAGCTGCGGATGGCAGGGAAGTCGCAGACCCCTTTCCATGCTCAACCACACCAGGTCTGCGTCCCACAGTCTTCTAGGCTAGTCTGGGGCCACCAGGATCACCTGGCCCATGTGAGAGGCCACTTGGTGCAGAACACGCCCTATCATCAGCCATGGAGGAAAGACATAGAGGCACTTCTCCTGGGTCAAGGCAATACCAGGGTGTCCAACCCTTAGCTTCTGACTGAAGAATCTGTCTGCCTTCTGGTTCATAGTGGACACCGTCAGAACGAAGTAAGGACGGCCCCACCGCCAGACTATGGACAGGTAAAGAAAAGGGAGAAATCCTTTTTTAAATATGTTAGCAATAGGAAGAAGAACACAAGCGGTATTGGGCGCCTAAAGAAATCTGACAGCAACTTTACAGACTCAGACGCAGACAAAGCAGAAATACTCAACAACTACTTCTGTTCAGTCTTCACCTGCGAAGCACCAGGATCCGGTCCTCAGCTACAGACAAAGGGGAATTTGGAGGACCCATTCCGGGACACGGAATTTACTGCGAGCGAGGTCCACCAAGAATTATCAAAATTAAAAGTAAACAAAGCTATGGGCCCGGACGATCTACACCCTAGAGTACTTCGAGAACTGAGGGATGTCCTGGCAGAGCTGTTAGCTGTGCTCCTCAGTCTTTCCCTAAGAGAGGGAAAAGTTCCCCTGGACTGGAAAACTGCCAATGTTACTCTGCTCCACAAAAAGGGATGCAGGTCAGAGGCTGAAAATTATAGACCGGTGAATCTCACATCAATAGTGAGTAAACTCATGGAGAAGTTGATCAAGAACAGATTGGACACATTTCTGGATGATGAAAGATTAAGGGATCCCCACCAGCATGGCTTTACAAAAGGAAGGTCTTGTCAATCCAACCTGATAAGCTTCCTTGACTGGGTAACGAATAAACTGGATAGTGTGTATTTAGACTTTAGCATGGCTTTTGATAGTGTTCCACACCGTAGGTTATTGAACAAAATTAACTCTTAGGACTAGGAAAAACACTGATGGCATGGATACAAGACTGGCTTAGCGGCAGACTTCAAAGAGTAATAGTGAACGGTATCCTCTCAAAAACATCAAAAGTGACCAGCGGAGTGCCACAGGGTTCGGTCTTGGGCCCGATGCTATTTAATATCTTTATTAGGAATCTAACTCAGGGACTTTGAGACAAAATTACATTATTTGCTGATGATGCTAAACTATGCAACATTGTGGGCAGAGCAACAGAACCTGATAGCGCAACCGGGCCCAGCACTATGGAGCAGAACCTGCTTTTGTTGGAACAATGGTCCAGTACTTGGCAGCTAAACTTTAATGCCAAAAATTGTAAAGTAATGCACCTTGGGAGGGGAAACCCATGCAGAACATACACCTTGAACGGTGAATACTTAGCAAGAACCACTGCAGAAAGGGACTTGGGAATTTTCATCCAAGAAGATATGAAAGCTGCTAATCAGGTGGAGAAAGCTTCAGCAAAGGCAAGACAAATGCTGGGTTGCATCAGAAGGAGCTTTATCAGCTGAAAGCCTGAAGTCATACTACCGTTATACAGATCCATGGTGAGACCTCACCTGGAGTACTGTGTCCAATTTTGGAGGCCACATTATCTAAAGGATGTGAAAAGAATGGAGTCGATCCAGAGAATGGTCACTAGGATGGTCTCAGGACTTAAAAACATCCCTTATGAAGAACGTCTGACCAGACTGCGATTATATTCTCTCGAGGAGTGCAGAGAAAGGGGGGACATTCAAATATAGAAACATTCAAATATATCATGGGTCGCATTGAAGTGGAGGAAGAAATATTTTTTCTTACGGGTCCCACGGCAACAAGAGGGCATCCTCTAAAACTTAAGGGGGAAAGATTTCATGGTGACACCAGGAAATACTTCTTCACCGAACAGGTGATTGATCAATGGAATAAACTTCCAGGAATAAACGCCAGGTGGTCGAGGCTAGTAGCGTGCTCGACTTCAAAAGTTGATGGAACAAACAGGTGGGGGTGCTACAGAGTTATGCATAAAAGAAGGGTACTCCAGGGAGGGAGGGTTCTTGAGTGGGCAGACTTGTTGGGCCGCCGACCCTCTTCTGCCATCATACTCTATGTTTCTATGACTGCTAGCCTGGACAGGGCCATCTCCTGGGTCCAGAATCTGCAAACTTAGAAAGTCTGCCTAAACGTTGATGATACTCACCATGTGGGCTATGGACAAGGCCACCAGATGCTTTTCCCCCCAGGAAAAGAGCATCCAAGCTTCCAGGCTCAGTAGGGGACTCTCTGCCTCCCTGATGGTTGACATACTCAAACAGCTTGCCGATGGAGACACCTCTGAAATCGCAACAAGGCCAGTCGGATCGACCATCTGCTAACCAAAGCAGACCACCGACTTTATGCCGGGGCAGACCTGCAAACTGCGCCCCAGCCAAACAAACTTGCATCCATTGTCAGTCACCCAGTCCAAGACTCTCAGAGGAAGCTCTCTGTCCAGAGTCACCAGATTCAACCACCACAGCATGCTGCCGCTGTCCAAGGAAGCGGCACACCCAGTGGATCCCACTGGGGATTCCACCGAGTCAAAAGAAACTGCTGAAGAGGGCGGAGCCACGCTCTGGCCCACGGAATTACATCTGTGGTCGTCACCATGAGACCCAAGACCTGCAGATACTGCCAGGCCGTCGGAGCCAGAACTGCCAACATGGCCTGAAAGGAACTCCATAACTTGAGCTTCCTGGGATCTGGGAGGAATACCTGGTTCCTGGCTGTGTGAAACCAGACTCCCTGGAACTCCAGTTCCTGCGTTGCCTCGAGGTGGCTCTTCTTCAGGTTGAGCACCTAGCCAAGATGCTCCAACACCTGATGAACTGCCCTGCGACCCTCTAGCGAGGGGGCTCTGTTCAGCCAGTCCAGGTACAGACGGACTAGGACACCCTGCAAACACAGGTGTGCTGCCACTACTACCATGATCTTGGTGAAGGTTCTGGGCGCTG
Organism: Geotrypetes seraphini; assembly: GCF_902459505.1. NCBI lineage: Eukaryota > Metazoa > Chordata > Amphibia > Gymnophiona > Dermophiidae > Geotrypetes > Geotrypetes seraphini. The sequence goes on along the minus strand of NC_047087.1, from coordinate 162,432,875 downwards.
AGGCCAAACCAAAGGGCAGAGCTGCAAACTGGAAGTGCCGCCCCAGCACATGGAACCGCAGAAGTCTCCTTTGTTCCTAAAAGATTGGTATGAGGAGGTACGCTGCCTTGAGATCCAAGGAAGCCAGGAACTCCCCGGGCGCCACTGCTGTTAAAACCGAACGCACCATTTCCATCCGGAAACGTGGAACTCGCAGGAAAGCCTTTAAATCCAGGAAAGGTCTCAAATCCTCGGAGCCTTTCTTTGGCACGATGAAGTATATCGAGTATCTCCCTGAGCCCAAGTCTTCCTCTGCAACCGGCTCTATTGCTGCCAGATCTAGCAGCCTATGAACAGTGGCCCGCATACACCGGGCTCTCTCTGAATGCCTTGTGGGTGAAGCCAGGAAGAAATCCGAAGGTCGGATAAACTCCAGCCTGAGAACTCACCCTCTGCCACTCTGGTAGAAAGGCCGAAAGTCCCCCTCCCCCTGACCCGAGGGAGAGGCGGCAGAGGCCTGGCGTCAGAACTACTTCTTAGAGGGGGCAGGAGGACGTTTGTTGGAAGACTGTTGTTGGAGCGGACCTCCAAAATGAGGTCTGGATGAGGAACTGAAATAGCCCGCCGCTGGGGGTGTACTATGAGGGTTCCGGTAGGGATGAAAAATCGGCCATCCCAAACCCAATGCTGGGCGAGGCTTAGAACCAGGTACCATCTTTGGTTTACGGTCCCGAACACTGGCCATGAGATCATCCAGACCCTGGCCAAACAAGAGCAAACCTTTAAAAGGCAATCTGCTCAGCGTGGCTTTGGAAGAAAAATCACCAGACCACTGACGAATCCAGAGCATTTGCTGGGCTGACACTGAATAAGCTCCACGCTTAGCAAAGACTTTCATCATGTCATAGAGGGCATCTGCCAAATAATTCATCCTCGAGACCAGAAAATCTAGGTCCTATAGGACTACATCCTCGATCATGGCGGAACTTGGAGTGACATGCACAGGTGACAAAGGAGGTGTCAGCTGTAGCTCTCACTCCCACCGCCACGGAATCGAAAAGGCGCTTGAGGATGAAATCCACTCATCTGTCCTGAACAACTTTCAGGACCACCCCTCCATCAGAGGGCAAGGAAGTGCGCTTAGTGACCTGTGCCGCAGCCAATACCACTTTCGGCGGGGCTAAGCATTTGGTGAACTCTGGGGCCATGGGATTCAACTACACCATGGCCCTAGCGCATTTAAGGAGATCCTCCGGGGACTCACAGACCTCTGAGGGAATCCTTGCCAAGTCCGGATTGTCCGGAAAGGAGGCGGACAGCAAACGCTGATCACTCATTATGGAACATTCTGCCAGTTTATTTATTTATTTAATTCATTTTCTATCCCATTGTCCCCAAAGAGCGCAGAACAGATTACAGGTTAAACATACATAATATCAGTACAAGATTACAATACAAGTTTTCATCCTAGTTTGCACTTAAGTGTAGTTATCCTTACATGACACAGACTGGTTCAGTTTCCAATATACAGTTCTTTGTAGTCCATGGATCAAGAGCAGAGGTTTAGATGAAGAGGTATGTTTTTATTGCTTATCTGAAGTTGAGGAGAATGAAGACCTTCAAGAGATCTGATCTGTAATGGCAGTTGATTCCAGTGGCTCGGTATGAAGTGGGAGTAAGATCATTGTTTGGCAGTTTGCAGTTGAAAGGCAGGGGATGTTTTGAGGCGTATTTCATCTTGGGAGCGGAGGGACCGCTTAGGCACATACGGAGGAAGTTTAGCCATCACATAGCCCGGTGCCATGTCGTGCAAGGATTTGAACGCTAGGTCCGGATAGTCTGAATTCAGGTTCAGTTCCCTTAGGGACTCAGAAATAATGTCTATCAGGCGGCTACTTTTATATTTAAATCTTTTTATTAGTTTCAAATATAGAGCAAACACAAGATCAACCAGTCCATCAAACTTGTTATCAAATCAGCAACACCTTAACCCAAAAAGCCCACCCCCCAACCACCCAATCTCCCACTTACCCACCCACCCTCCCATGGGAACAGCCTCAAACAAGGTTCAGGTCAATTCAACAATCTACTGCGTACAACCGGTGTCAGGGTAGAACAAAAGAGTATCCAGCAGCGTAGATATAAGGAACCAGATTTAGAGTTCATGTCCGCAATGGCCAAACGTTCATATCCCGCCAACTGGATCATTTGTGTGCGCCAATGGGAAACAGTTGGAGTGTGTGGAGACAGCCAGCATTGAAGAATAGTCTTAAGTCCCATGAAGATAGCCTTTTGGACAAACACTGTAGCGCCTGGACGGATGGGCATTAAAGTAAGTTTTAACGTAAATAAAAATGTGTTCGTAGGCTTCCAGGTACAGTTCCAGATAGATTGAACCTGTAAGCAAACACTTTTCCAATAAGCCTGTATGCCCGGACACAGCCAAAACATATGGCCCAAAGAGGCTCTCGGGGCCGCACACTTCAGGCAACAATCGGTAGAACTCGCATGTGCCCGAAAGGCCCGGACTGGGGCAAAATATGCCCGGACCAGAAATTTGTAATAACGTTCCTTTTCTGCTGCAGATACCAATAGTTTCATTCCCAATGAAAAACTCCGTTTTAGCACATCCATCGAAATAGTAATCCGCAAGTCTTGAGTCCATTTCGAGGCTAATGAAGCATAGTCCAATTCTCCGGCCAAGTCCTGTAGAAATTGATGGTGTGAGCGTAATGGTATAGGTTCTTGAGCAGTTAAACAAAAGGCTTCTGACAATTTGTCCTGGATGTTACCTCTCAATGCTGAACCAGACAAAGTACTGACATAATGATGTAACTGTTTATATATGAACCAGTCAGCAGGCACTAGAATAGAAGAGTCACATAACGTTTGAAAAGACTGTAGGGTTCCATTAGATTGTAATACATGAAATAAATAATATAGTCCCCTCCCAGTCCACCAAGTTTGGGCACCCAGATCCATACCCGGGAGAAAGTCTCCATTACCAGTTATTGGGAGACATGGGGTCACATCATACCTAATAGCCAATCGCTGGCAAAGAGACTTCCAAAGTTTACGCAGGGGAAAGAGAAATATATCACCATAAATGTCCTCCCGTTTGGGTAGGCAACGAGCATGAAATAGGTAACTAAAGTGGTAGGGGGCGAAAGCTAAACATTCCACCTCCTTGGCCGTAAAGTAGGATGTGCCACAGAACCAGTCATTCAAATGCCGGATCTGGCAAGCCTCATTAAACCTCCCCAAATGTAAGAGACCCAGACCCCCTTGAGAGGTAGGTAAGGTTAAATTGTGTAGAGTAATCCGGGATCTCTTACCCCCCCATAAGAAGCGTGATAAAGAACGGTGATGTTGCCAAAGATGTTTACGTAACAAAAAAATAGGCAAAGTTTGTAAAACATAGAGCCAATGTGGGATCATCATCATGTTATACAAAGCGATCCTACCCATTAATGTCAATGGATAGGATCGCCAGGCCTGTAATCATTGTTCAGTTCGGGAGAGCAATGGCAAAACATTGAGTGAATAAAGAATAGTCAGGTCCCTTGGAATGAGGATGCCCAGATATCGGATGGAAGATGTAGCCCAAACAAGAGGAAAGGGGCCTGGCCAAGAATCACAAAGTGAAGGCTGTAGAGGAAGTACCAGTGATTTCTGTTTATTTAACGTCAGTCCAGAATATAAGTGGAATTCATCCAGGATTTCTAAAGTACGCATCAGAGAACTATGTGGCTGAGCGAGTGTAAGCAGTATGTCGTCTGCAAAATCTAGCACTCGTAATTGAGAAGAGCCCTCCATCAACCCGACTATAACATCATCCCTCAGTATGGTGCGTAAAAGAGGGTCTAGGTAAAGAAGAAAAAGTAGTGGGGACAAAGGGCATCCCTAACGGGTTCCCCGACCTACTGGAAATGTACGTGTCAATATACCATTCACTAAGAGGGAAGCTGTTGGGGCAGAGTATAACACCCGCAAAGATGACCAAAACCAGCCCCCCACTCCCATATATTCCAATACCTTAAAAAGGTAGGACCAATTTACTTGGTCAAATGCTTTTGCAGCGTCTAAACTGACCAGAATGCTCGGTGTAGAGGCAAATTGAGCTCTGGACATTGCCAACAGTACCCTCCGAACATTCATCACCGAGTGGCGGCCCTGGACAAATCCAGCCTGAGTATGAGATATCACATGTGGCAAAAGGGGAGTCAATCTGTTAGCCAACAAACGAGCCAATATTTTTATATCAACGTTAAGGAGGGAGATAGGACGATAAGAATCAACCTCGTCCTTAGTTTTACCCGGTTTAGGAAGTAAGGTGATAGTAGCTGTGTTGGCATGTGACGGAAAGGTTCCTTTCTCCAATGCCACTACATAGTAGCCCAGGAGGGATTCGCACACCTGCAGAGACATCAGTTTATAGAATTCGGTGGAAAACCCGTCAGGCCCTGGTGCAGTATAAGAGCGTAAATGCTTAATTACTTTCTGGATCTCCATGCCTTGAATAGGTCCATTCAACACTGATCTCTGCAGGTCTGTGAATTTAGGCATGCCCACGTCCTCCAAATAGTCGAGGACATCAGGGCCCGTAGAAGTGGTAGGACTAGCATAGAATTTAGAAAAATGTTGATAAAATGCCTCAGCAATGTCTACCGGTTTAGTATGGTAAGAATGAGATCCTTTTTAACCCGGGAAATATAGCGATCGTCCTGCCAGTTCTTAGTCAGTGTAGCTAATTTACCTGTTCTATTCCCAAAACGATAAAACCTATATTTTCTATAAAAAAGCGAGCGCTTGACCCGATCATGCAACAAAGCATTCAAAGCTACTTGTGCTGAATGCATGTCCTCACGAAGCAAACGAGAAGGATTTTGGATGTAGCGGGCTTTCAATTGTGAATATTGTTTCTCCAGTCTAATAATACCGTGGGAGATTCTTTTGCGGCGAGCTGTTACATAGGAGATTATTGCCCCTGCTTTGGCCGTATCCCAAAAGAGATCCGGAGTGGATATATGTTGTCCATTATCTTCAAGAAGTCCTCCCAACAAGAATGCAAATACGCTTGAAAGGAAGGATCATCTTTTAGATAGGAAGGAAATCGCCACCGGAAGCTCCCCGAAGGGGGAGAACTCCAGGACACATCCAACCAAATAGGACAATGATCAGATATAGCTAACGGTCCTATAGTTGTCTCAGTTACTCGAGAGAATAAAGATTCTGATATCAGTATATAGTCCAAACGGGAAAAGGTTCCATGAGCTCGAGATTGGTGAGTATAGTCCCGTTCAAACGGGTGAAGTAAGCGCCAGGGATCCACCAGGCCCAGCGATTTACACAAAAAGGGTAGCCCCTTAGTATCAGATGTAGCTGGAAACTTAGAAGGACCAGTGCGGTCAAGAGTAGCATCCAGTTCCTGATTCAGATCCCCAACCACCAGAAGAGGAACAGAAATGTCTTGGAGTCCTAGAGAAATTAAAGAATTAAGGTAAGTTGAAGAGTAAATGTTGGGCCCATATGTAATCTGAAGTCTGTACCCTGTAAGGAAATATGTAATAGTAAAGACCTACCCTGAGCGTCTTGATGGCAAGAGGTGACAGCACACTTCAAACCCTTGCGAATCAGCAGACAAACTCCAGCCCGCTTACCCAATGATGCATAGAAAACAGAACCAACCCATCCCGCTTCAATTTCTCATGTTCCTCAGCAGTTAATTTAGTCTCTTGCAAACAGGCCAAATCAGCTTTGTGATGTTTCAATTGTTGCAGGATTTTGGAGCGTTTTACCGGTGAAGTTATACCAGCAACATTCCAAGAGACGATTCGAAGTGTGCTATCACCCAGGGGCACCTAAATGAATATTCATGCTGACAAGTATATCCCAAAACACGCCCAGGTGCCCATCCTCACCCAAGCATATATCGCATAGTGCCAGTTATATTGCAGCAGAAACAGATACAAATACTGTAAAGAAGTACTCAAACTGACCCAAAAGAAAAACAAAACTTGAACAAAATTTTTTCCCCAAGGCTGTTCCCATCCCATCCCACAGTCCCCAATCCAACCCCCCACAATCCCAAATCTCCCAAATAGCATATCCCCTCTGGAATATGCAAGAGGCCCGTGGAGACACCAACGGAACCCCAATCCCTCTAACAAACCGGAACATAATTTATATATATGTGAGCTTCAATACAGAAACATATACTGAAACAGAATCTAGGAAATTCATCCCAGCCAGAAAACTAATACAGTCAGATCCTAGGACCCTCAAGGAGGGTCTCCCGGAGAGCTCAGGCGAGTATTGATGTAGTCAGTTGCTTCAGAGGCCTCAGAAAAAGAGTGCCAAGCACCCTCATGTTGAATCTTCAAAATAGCAGGGTAGAGAAACAAAAAACGCTGTTTAAGTTCCACCAGGCGCTTACAAAGAGGATAAAATCCCTTCCGCTTGTCAGTAAGGGCCGTCGAGTAATCCTGGCTAATACGAATAGCCGATCCTCGCAGCATCAATGTATCTTTCTTAGCCCGGTACTGGCGCAATATCGCCACTTTATGTCTGTAGTTCAGGAACTTAGCTATCACCACACGTGGTCTGGCATCCTGAGCAGGCCTCATTCCCTAGTGATGGGCCCTTTCCAAACAGAAGGAGCTGGACTCCACAGCATCCAGGAATTCCGTTTCAAGCCAGCCTTCCAACTCAGCAGGCAAGCGCGCGTCAGGGATCAGTTCTGGGACACCCAGAAAGCGTAAGTTACTGCGGCGCGACCTATTTTCCAGGTCGTCAATTTTTTCCGCCTGCCGATGCACCGTTTCTTGTAAGGCAGCTATATCCATTTCATGGGAATTTATAGTATCCTCCACCGTGGACACCCGCTGTTCCAGGTCTGTTGTGCAGGCCGCCGTGTCTGTTAGCAATTGTTCCAGGCGGGTCATTTTATTAGCCAAAGCCTCTAGTTGCGGTCCCAGCACCTGAGCCACCGCCGTCTTAATATCATTCAGCGCTGTGTCCGAAAACTCGGACTCAGTCGTACCCGATGCAGCCGCCATTTTGGCCGCGCCCGAGATCGATTTTTGTTTGCCTGTGCGCACAGTCTTTGACCGCGCCGTCTCCTGCGACCGGGTCAAATATTTGTCCATAGATGCCCGATGTTGGGCATTTCCAGGAGACCCGGCCAGGATGAAGATTTCACAGGTTAAAGCTTAATTTAGTGGATTGGGGCCTGGAGCCGATGTAGAACACGTCCTCAGCGGCTCATAGCGTCACGTGATCCTCTCAGGTGGCTACTTTTAAACAGCCTGTGCATTGACAGGTCATCCCCAAGATCTTGGGACACACTGTCACAAGGATTATGAAGATCTATGAGATTAACCACATCAGCTAACACTGCCAATTAAACTTGCAACAGCAAAGGGACAGAGACCGAAGCGGAAGCGATGGCAGGAACTGCCTGCCTCTCTCCAGGGTATCTGAAATTGAGCATAGAGGCATGCTGGAATCCAGAAGGGGGATAGACCCCCATGTGCTGCACTGGATTCTGAGTGAAAAAAAAACAGGCATAGCATTTTAATCAGAAAAGCCTGATACATCACGTTCACAAATTCCGAGGGAAAGAAGTCACCGGCGGCAAGGGCCGCTCTGTGTGCCTCAATTTTAGAGTGCTTAGATGATTTATGAGACTTTTCCTGGAGCTGCATTTGGGTTTCGCTGAAGCGCCCTCCCACACCCTTTTCAGGGACACCAGATGCCCCTCTTGTGTCTCCGGAGAAGGGAAGTGCGGGAACCGCGCAAGCCTCGCCCCTCCTCGTGGTCTGTGGTGCATGTGATACACAGCTACGAAACCACTAGCCATCCGCCGCAAATAAGGCATAAATCCATGACATCCAGTCCTGAGGAGGCCCTCTGAGAAGTTTGGAACAAAAATGAAGCTTCTAAACCCAAAAAATATACTTTTGAAAGTTTTAAATACAATCCAAGATGACCGCCATGACTGCCGATTTTGCCCTAAAACAACCCAGGAAAAACACAGGGAACCCGGGAAAACGGCAATTTTGCTTTTTTTTACAGGTGGAGGGGGGTAGGGCATGCAGGGAAACCACCAAAAAACCACTTTTTAAGACCCCCCAAATTGCCAATCTAGACATGTATACAGCGTACTCACTGTCTGTGCTGCAATTTACAAAAATGGCAGGCAAGCTAACAAGCAAGTGTGGAGATCTATTACCTCGGGAAGCTGTGAAAATAGATTTTCAAGTCTTCTAACTGCCCAATCACCCCAGTCAGTGACTCGGACCTCCAGAATAACTCAGGGCAGTCTGGTCCCGATCCTGGGCGTGCCTCCACATAACCACGTAGCCTGCGCTCTACCCTTTAGCAAATGAACCTGGGTTGAACTAGTTCCTGATCCCGGAGTTCCGATTTGACGTACAGGCTGTCCAGGGGGTTTACTGCAGTGGCAGGGACCCCCCAGAAGCAGACAATTTTAGAAAATTCTGCTATCTCCCGCTGAAGGATGTCCCCACAGGGTGAATCCGCAGCACTAGGGCAAGGTCCGCGCCAAATATCGAATTAATTTACTAGAATTTATTAAAATAAAAACATGAGCAGAGAGATGAGCCCCTACAGCAAAGCTGTAGGAAACAAAACTGGGACTCCAGGAGTGAGTAACAGGAGATTACCACTGGGAGATGGGCTAGAATTTGGTTTTGAGTTCCCTACAGTTTAAGGCTGGAAGAGATTAACAACCCTAAGATGCAGACTCCAGAGAAATTATACAAGAATTGCTGATTATGATTGTGATACCAGTTGTATGGAGTGAAAGAGCCATACCCATATCCAAGAAGGAAATAATGTGCCAGAAGAAAGCATGGATCGGGGTCTGCCCCGGGTGCACTCCCCAAGTGGGTGCACAGCCAGCCACCCTCCCTATTCTGCCGCTGCTGCCTTTCCTTAACCAGCAGCAGCGGCTTAAACAGGGGTGTCCGTGGGTGCTCACCGGCGTTGCTCAGCTTCAGGCCGGTTCCCCTGCTGAAAGCCACCTAGAGAAGGCTTCCGACGCAGCCGCCAATCGGTGAGGTATAAACGCCTGCGGCTTTCAGCAGGGGAACTGGCCACACATGCTGGGCAGGGAAAGGTAGAAATGCTGGGCAGGGAAGGGGGGAGGATAGAAATGCTTCACAGGGAAGGGGGGAGGGTAGAAATGCTTCACAGGGAAGGGGGGTAGAAATGCACATGGAAGGGGGAGGGTAGAAATGCTGCAAAGGCAAGGGGGGAGACATGCTGCTGTTGCTGTACAGGGAAGGGGGAGGGTAGAAATGATGCAAAGGCAAGGTGGGAGACATGCTGTTGCTGCACAGGGAAGGGGGGAAAATGCTGCACAGGCAAGGGGGAGAGAAATACTACTGCTGCACAGGCAAGGGGGGAGAGAAATGCTGCTGCTGCAGCACCCAATTGGAAAGAGAGAGGGAAGGAGGAAGAAGGAAGACAAGGGAGAGGAACCAGAGATGCCAAGTCCATGGGAGGGAGGAAAAGAAAAAAAAAAAAAAAGGAAAGGAGATACCAGACCATGGAGGGGGAGGAAGAGATGCCATGGCATGAGGGAAGGGAAGGAGATAGAGATACACACTAATGGTGTGGAGTGGGAAGGAAGGAAGAAAAGAAGAAGAGAGAGGGTGAGGGTGGAGACAGAAAAATGGAGAGGGGGTGAAGCTGAAATGGATCATGTGCAAAGGAGAGAAGGGACACAGGATATACAGTTTATTGAAGGGATGTAGAAAGAGGGAAGATGCCATATGGAAGAGAGAGAGGGTGGACAGTAGATGGAAGGGGCAGAGAGAATGTGGGCAGTAAATGGAAGGGGTAGAGAGAGAGGGCAGAAGCTGGGTGGAAGGGGCAAAGAGAGGGCAGATGTTGCATGGAAGGGAGAGAGGACAAACGCTGTATAGAAAGAAGAGAGCAAAGAGAAGATGATTAAAGCAGAAACGACAAAAGGTAGAAAGATTATTTTTGTTGCTTTACTTAGAATCAAGTAGTATTGTAACTGTATTGATAAAAGTTTATAAATAGGAAATGGAAATAAGGCAATTTTTTGGACTAAACCCCTTTCCTCAGGACAGGATACCATAACAGCAGTATACTGTACTGTTCTGAAGAAAGATTTGGCCTTTGAAAGCTAATTGAAAAATGGATTAGTCCAATAAAATTATATTTTCTTATTTCTCATTATTTCTTTTATTTATTAATTTGTAAAGTGGTGATTGTTATGTATCAGTTTTTTCAAATTTACATCTACTGTCTTTATATTTTGCACAGTATTAGGGGACAAGTGTCACTGTTTTTGTGGTGTTGTGGTGTTGCATTGTATGCAGAGTCTGGTTGCTTGGCGGTTCAGTTTAACTTTTGTCTACATATTTCTATTTTTAATTTGTGATTATTCCATATTGGGCAAGGGTATATCTCTGTTCTGTGTGTATGAAAAGGACATAGTTTTCAGTTGGCATTGACTACAGGATCAATTGACTGCGGGATCTGGCTTGTTTAGTTTTACAATGTAGGGTGTTCTAGTGCTCACTGCACTGTTTAAGATGCTGCCTTTTCCTAGGTACACTCTTGTTGTGCGATATGTGGATTGTTACTAAAAATCATATTTTTCATATAGATGGGAGGGTGACAAAAAATGATGGGCCCTGAATGTCACATGCTAGGTGCAAATGACTCAGATGTCATGAAAAGACATTGTATAAAATAAACACTTTCAATAATGTTTGATGCTGTGATGTCCTATAATATGATATAAGGACAGCATAGGCTATTGAATAACTCAAAATGAAGGAAAAAGACTTGGAAAAGGGCCCTCCCACCTCCACTGAAGTGGTTTGTTAAAGGTGGTTGAGCGGTCACCTCATTGGCAAAAAACCTTCAATGTAATAAAAGCCTTATGATGTACTTCACTAATGAAAAACAAAGATAGAAGAAAAACTTTTCAACTTATCTTCAGCTGATCGGTACACCAACAGTGGCCAGCGTTTCACAAATCAGCTGCCTCAGGGTGTATCCGACCGATCAGACCTCTGGAACCACAAGAAAAAAACATAAGATTAAAAATCTATTCCTTTCTTTCTTGTGTGTTCTAAACATGGTTTTCAATAGCTCGGATCAAAAGGACATACCTCTCAAATGGGACGCCAAAAATCGTCTCACGCATCTGAAATGGCTTCCACAGGCTCGCTCCAAATTTGAACACTCCCAGTGGAAGAACTTCAGTACCGGAATTGAAAACGCGTCACAGAGACGCTGTTACTGAGACAAGTAATTGGCATTGACATACTGTTAAAAACTATGTAGATCCTAAAATGAAATGACACTCCAGTGCAAAAAGTGCCTAAATGTCATAAACAGTGCAAACAACAAAAGATCTAAAAGTCTAAAAGTTTAAATATATGTGAATCAGTGCAATCGTCCCAAAGGGTGTTTTTGCGAGCTGTGAAAGACTGCATTTCATTCCTATCCTTAAAAAAAACACCATTTTTCAAAAATAATTATTCAAAGTCATCTCAACTGAATCAAATTGTTCTAATGTGTTGTGTCAGCATAGCTATTGCTAGCAATCAGCATTTTCAGTTGGCAGAACTAATGTCAGCAAAGGCCTATGGGAAATTATTTGACTCTGGAATGTTGATGCAGAATTCTGTGCTCCTGCACAGAATTCACATACATTAAGCATCCAGCCAGACTGGACTGTTTATCAAGAAGATAGGCTGCTTGAATGGGATAAAGAAGCCAGAGACTAATCCCATCTACCATGCCTGCAAGTATCACACCTTCCTTATCAATTAAATTAACCATTGTTTCAAACCGTTTACAAATTCTAAACAGAAAGATACTGGGACATACAATAGTTTCTATATTCAGAATAAGATTCCAAGCTATAAAAGCCTCCTCTCTGCAACACACATGAAGCTATTTCTTTCTCTGTCTATCTCTCTGTCTATCCTTCTCTTTATCTATGGAACCCGAAGCTTAGACCATCACCCCATCCCCTTTTCTCAATCTCTCTCTGGATCTCCCTGGAACTTCAGGCTTCTATGTCTCTATTTTCCTCTGAACTCTGTAAGGCAGGGAAACTGCTTTGCTCTCTCCTTAATTGTAATGCTTAATTGTAATGCTTTTCTGTAAGCCTATTTCTATAATATATTCTTTATGCAATCACCTCTGGCTGTGTTTCTTATTTGATTATACTCCTGGTGAATCTTCTGTGAGGGAACTGAACCTGGGACCTGGCATTGTAAGGGCGCCTCTCATATAACCCCTACCACCATACATTGTGGGGGCCATCCACTAACAATCCTTACATTTTGGATCAAAATTTAATACAAAGCACCCCAATCCAGTCTCTGATTCAAACCCACAGGCTCTTCACTGTTCAAAAGGTGAATCCAAAATTGTTCAGCTTGTAACAATCGATGGGACCTGTTATTGACATCCTCACCGATGTGATCAATCACACAGCAGCGTAACTCATTAAACTTATGGTCATGTTCCAAATAGTGGACAAGTGGAGCTTGAATTTTATTGTTATGTAAACAGCTCTTGTTTTCTGTGATGCGTCTCCTAAAGGGGCGCGTGGTCTGTCCCACGTAAAGCTTTAAACAGGGGCAGATGACAACATAAACAACAAAAGCATTGGTGCATGAAGTCAGATGTTTAAGACCAGCACTGCTCTTTCCAAACATTTCCCCAGCCAGAATATTAAATGAGCTGGGAACGTGTATGTGTTGGGGAAGGGCTAGAAAATGCTGACAAGAAACAGGGACCGAGTAAAAGAACTAGGGAATTAGCCATTCCCTGGACAAACTTCTAAATGGCCATGAAGTAGGAAGGGGGGCTTAGAAACTTGGTGGGGCATAAAACAGCTATATGCACAGGAAGGGTTGTTTTGTTTCCACCTCCACTGCTTGGTAAAACGGGAGAAGTCCCAAGAAAGAAAAGCAGTGAGAGCTAAGTTGAAAAGTTAATGAAAAGTTCAGACAAATGGTGATGGAACCTACGAGGGAAAAAAACGATATTGGATCTGGTCCTCACAAATGGGGAAAGTATCTCTAATGTTCGAATGGGTGCTCACCTGGGAAGTAGTGATCATCAAATGGTTTGGTTTGATATAATAGCTAAATTGGAGAGCGGCTGCACAATACTAAAATTCCTAGATTTCAAACTTATGGGAGAGTACCCGAAGAATGAGTTGTTAGGATGGGAGGACATAAGAGAAGTGGAAAAACAGTGGTCTAAGCTGAAAGTAGCAATGTAAATGGCTACGGAACTTTTATGTGAAGAAAATTAAAAAAAACAAGAGAAAAAATAAACCGATATGGTTCTCCATACTAGTGGTGGAAAAAATAAAGGCAAAACAGTTGGCGTTTCTGAAATATTAAAAAAACCAAGAAGAGGAGTACAGAAAGGACTACCGGGTGAAACTGAAAGAAGCCAAGAGAGATATACGTCTGGCGAAAGCACAGGAATAAGAACAAATGGCTAAAAATGTAAAAAAGGAGACAAATATTTTTTCAGAAATATTAGTGAAAGGAGGAAAATGAAAAATGGAAATGCTAAACTAAAAAATGCTGGTAGACCTGGAAGGGATCCAAGATGGCCGAAGCAGCTGGCTGCTGAACAGACGCTGTGAAAACTTACCTTTTTCCTATTGGACTTGCCACTGAAATGCCAAAGAGAAGGGGAAGGAGTGTCGGCAGAGCCTCCTAACGCTCGGCAGTACCCTCGTCCGGTACTATTGATGAGTTTATGCGGCGCCTGCAGAGAGAGACGATATCGGGGAATAGCCCGCTAGAGACACCGATGCTGAGTGACGCCACTGTGGATCTCCCAGGGCTCGATGCCACTCTCAGCCCCAATACTAGGGTTTCGCCCCCTCAACCCCAGAGGACAAGCTCTCCTCGCGAGCTCCATACGTCCGAAGAGGCGATGAGTGTACCGTGAGAGGCCAGTGAGGACTTGTCAGTGAGCTCAGGAGAGGATTTTTCAAACCCGGTGAGCCAGCCTGAGGAAAGAACTTCGGAGGGGACAATTCAAGGCAGACAGGAGATAAGTCTGGAACCTGAGAAACTTCTTGAGCTTCCCTTAACCTTTACAATGAAGGTTAAACCTCCTGAGGTTACTTTAGACGCCTTGTGGGACCTTGTTGTTAATTTAGGGAAAACTTTGGTGCCTTAAATAAATGAAATGGGAGAAAAATTAAAAGATCAAATGAAGGAAATTTCTACTTTGAAACAAGAACTACCAAAAGTAAAAAAATGATTTACAAAAAGTTTCAACAGAGATAACTTCTACAAAGAAAATACAGGAAGCATTGATTACAGATAATATCTTTTTGATGAAGAAATTAGAAATAATGGAAAATCAAGGCAGAGCTAATAATATACGACTGTTGAACTTTCCTAAAATTCCTTTGATAGCTCCACTAGAAATGTTAAAAAGGTACTTCATTGAGATTTTAAAAGTACCGGAACAATATCCCACCAATTGCTCGAGTTTATTAACTTCCTAAGAAGAATGAAGACCAACAACCATTAGCGATTGATAATCAACAGGAAAGACCACTAGATGTCTCAAACATACTAGAAACCTCTGATTATCCCAGGACAAGCAGGCAGGTATTCTCACATATGGGTGACGCCATCGACGGAGCCCGGATGCGGACGCCTCACAAGCAGACTTGCTTGAAGAAACTCGAAGTTTCGAGTCGCCTGCACCGCGCATGCGCGAGTGCCTTCCCGCCCAGCACAGGGCGCGTCTCCTCAGTTCTCAGTTTTCCGCGGAGCCGAGAAGTCCGTCTTTGACTCTGCGTTTAACTTCGTTCACTTTGTGCCTTCTCTCAACCGCGGTTTGTGTTTTTTTATTCACGAATCGCTATTTTATTTTATTTCTTTTATTTTAGTTAAAAAAAAAACAAAACATTTTCTTCTTCTGTTCGTTTTCTGGGACAGGCCACTAGGCCACAGCCCGAAGGCTTCAACTTTGCGGTGGCTATTTTTCCATCTATGTCCCGGCCTGCTACAGGCTTTAAGAGGTGTAGCAAGTGTCAGCGCGTGATCTCTCTCACGGACCCTCACAGACGCTGCCTCAAGTGCCTTTGGCCGAAACATCATCCTAGATTGTGCCTGCCTTGCCAAACACTTCAGCCTCGTGCTTTCAAGTGTCGTTGCATTCTGGTGGACAAGCTTTTCAAGATGGAGTGTCCTATTGATCCCTCTACTTCCATAGAGGCTCCTTCTGCACCTCCTGCTTCCACCTCGAGCCTCATCAGACCCTCGTCGTTTGCAGGGGCTCTTGCTTCGACGTCATCTGCTGTATTTTCCCGTTTCCTCAGGTCAGATAGCTCAGCAGTCGATTCCACCAGTGGTGATTAAAGTGTCCAAGACTTCTAAGTCGAAACACACTCACCTTCGTTTTACGATATCCATGTAAATGTGTAATGGTATATAAAGGTAATAGATATGTATTTTATGAGCCGCAGCAATTATCTAAATTTATTTCCACACACTCTATACCTGCTTCATGAGTGTTGTACTCCAGTTAATCTGTTCAATTAGAATTACTCGGGGACTATCAAGGGTGTCAGGTCAAAACCACGGAAGACAAAGGCGCGCACGGACAACTGAGCGCAGCGCGGAGGTGCGCGCCCGAAGAAACTAACTGTTTTTAGGGGCTCCGACGGGGATGTGTGGGGGGAACCTCCAGCCAAAGCAGGAACCTCCAGCCAAAGCAGGTGGTCCGGTTTCAGACGCAGATCCATCCTTGCCGGCTTCTTTCCAGACCATGTTAGAGAAGCAGTTTATTCAGTTCCTTACTAACATGGGACCTAAACTGCTTCCTCTTATCCAGACTGGGCATTCTGCAGACTCCCGCGAGGTCGAGTCTTTTAGAGTGCATTGAGGTTCCTCCACCAAGCCTCTGGAGCTTCGATCTACAGCCTCTAGCCCTATTCATACATCGGCATCGGTTGCTTACGTCTCCAGAACGAAACCTCCTCGATCCTCAAGATCTGGCTCCAGACACAGTTCTCACCACCATTCGAGGCCTTCATCTAGGCATCCTTCCAGGCATCGTTCTTCTTCTCTGGATAGACCATCTTCCTCAAAGCCTCGATCTATTCCAACCTCGACCAGACCACCAACTCCTCATTCGAGGTTTCCGATGCCGGACCTCGAGAATGTTCCGGTCTCGATTGCCTCGTCCAAGTCACCAGGTTCCTTTGATGCCTTTTTCCATGCCGAAGCTTCATCTTCAACACAGGCTGCCTCGACATCCTCGAGTCCTTCTCGAGGCAAAGCATTGCCAGATCAGCTATCTTTCTCATCTTTCCTGCAACAGATGGCTGTAGACTTGGATGTTCAATTGGATACTGACTCCAAATATTCTAAAGATAATCTAGAAGTCATGCATCTTCCTCAACCTCTGGCAGAGTGTCTTAAGCTTCCACTTCATAAGCTTTTGAATCAGGCTTTTGCTCGATGCATGGAGACACCTTTTTCCATACCAGCAGTTCCAGGAAAATTGGACCCTAGGTATAAAACTGTGCATCGCAAAGGGTTTGACAACTCACAGTTATCTCATCAATCCTTGCTTGTTAAATCCTCCTTGAAGAGATCCCATCCTTCCAAGGTCTATGCCACAGTTCCTTCTGGAAGGGAGGGGAAAACTATGGACAAATTTGGACGTCGCATCTACCAGAATGCTATGATGTCCTCTAAAGTCCTCAATTATAATTTTTATTTCATCACTTATTTTGAATTTCTTCTTTCTCTTCTACCAAAGGTTTTGGCTTATTTGGATAACCAAATGCATTTTGAGTTTCAAGAAGTTATTGCTTCTTTCTCTAATTACGTCTGCATCTCCTCCAATCTTATGATGCCTTCGAGTTATCTGCCAGAGCGGCTGCTTGCTCTGTAAATATGCGTTGTCTTGCCTGGCTTCGTACCATTGACATGGACTCTAACCTTCAAGACCGCTTAGCTAACATTCCTTGTCAGGGCAACGACCTCTTTGATGAATCCATCGAGGCAGCCACCAAAAAACTATCTGACCATGAAAAATTATTTGCTTCTATAGTCAGACCTAAACCAAAGTCAGCTCCTGCCAAGCCTGCACGTCCTGCTGTTATCTATCAAAGGCGTTTTGCTCCAAAGCCGGCTTCTTATACTCGCCCTCCTCTGAAAAAAACAACAACCTCAGAAGCAACAGAAACTCCAACCTTCTGCTGCACCTAAGGCTTCTCAGCCTTTTTGACTGTTTACAACAGAGCATAACCTCCACCGTACTGTCTCTGTCTCTATTTCCCCCTATAGGAGGTCGTCTCCATCATTTTTACAACCGATGGACGATAATTACAACGACCTCTGGGTGCTTACCATTATCAGGGAAGGATACTCTCTTCATTTCACTCAGGTTCCACCAGAGCTTCCTTCAAGAGAGTATCCTTCTAATCCATCCCAGACCGCCCTTCTTCTTCAGGAAGCTCAAGCTCTGCTTCGTCTCCATGCCATCGAACCAGTTCCCTTGGAACAGCAGAACAGGGGGGTTTTACTCCTATTACTTCCTTGTTCCGAAGAAGACGGGCGATCTGTGACCCATTCTGGATCTCAGGGCTCTCAACAAATTTCTAGTCAAAGAAAAATTTTGAATGTTGTCCCTGGCATCCCTTTATCCCCTTCTCGAATAGAACGACTGGTTATGCTCTCTAGATCTCAAGGAGGCCTACACTCCATTCCCATTCATGCGGCCTTCCATCAATACCTCAGATTTCGAGGTGGGGAATCTGCATTATCAATACAGAGTTCTACCCTTCGGCCTGGCCTCGTCTCCCAGAGTGTTCACCAAGTGCCTGGTAGTGGTAGCAGCAGCTCTAAGAAATCATGGTCTTCAGGTATTTTCTTACCTCGACGACTGGCTCATCAAAGATTCCACATCTCAAGGGGTTATTGTAGCGACCCAACGGACTACCTAGTTCCTACAATGTTTGGGATTTGAAATCAACTTTGTCAAATCTCAACTTCAACCCTCTCAGAATCTACAATTCATTGGAGCTGTTCTGGACACTGTCCAACTCAGATCATTCCTTCCACAACAACATCTGGAAGTTCTTCTTCAATTCTGTCACACAGTGTCTTCCCGCTCTTCCATTTCAGCGAGACATATGATGGTACTTCTGGATCAATTGGCCTACAAGTACACGTAACTCCTTTTGCCAGACTTCACCTCAGAATTCCTCAGTGGACACTGGCATCTCAATGGACGCAAGTTTTCGACCCTCCTTCTCGACACATTTTAGTCACTCCTTCCTTGAATAAGTCTCTCCGTTAGTGGATGCTCTCTTCCAATCTTTCCAGAGGCTTGCTTTTTCAAATGCCACCTCATCAGAAGGTCCTCACGACAGACTCTTCGACCAACGCTTGGGGCGCTCATCTCGATGGTCTCCTTACTCAAGGCCTCTGGACCAGTACAGATCGTCAGTGTCATATCAATCAGTTGGAACTCAGAGCGATACTCAAAGCACTCCATACTTTTCAACATCTACTTCACGACAGTAGTCCTCGTTCAGACGAACAACCAAGTCGCCATGTATTATGTCAACAAACAAGGAGGGACAGGGTCTGCCTCCCTTTGTCAAGAAGCTCTGCCACAACACCTTCCTCAAAGCTGTCTACATTCAAGGGGCAAAGAATTGCTTGGCGGACAACTTAAGTCATCTACTGCAACCTCACGAATGGACTCTCCATTCTTCGCCTTTCGTCACATTTTTTCACAGTGGGGAATGCCACATATAGACCTCTTTGCAGCTCCCCACAACTACAACTGCCTCAGTTCTGCTCCAGGATATACTCTCCTAACCGCCTTAAGGCAGATGCTTTCTTCTGGAATGGACGAATCTTTACCTCTCCGCATTTCCTCCATTCCCTCTCATTCTCAAGACTCTGGTCAAATTGAAGAACGATCATGCCATCATGATTCTAATCGCTCCTCGGTGGCCGAGACAACCATGGTACTCCCTTCTACTTCAACTCAACAGCAGGGAGCCATACCTTCTACCAGTTTTTCCTTCTCTGCTTACACAGAGTCAAGGATCTCTGCTTCATCCCAACCTACAGTCTCTACACCTGACAGCCTGGTACCTCTCAACATAACCCCTCTTCAGTTTTCTCAATCTGTTAGAGACATTTTAGAAGCTTCTAGAAAGCTTACAATTAGACAATGTTATCACCAAAAATGGACTAGATTTTCTACATGGTGTTTTTCTCATCATAAGGAGCCTCAGCATTCCTCCTTATCTTCTGTTTTGGACTATCTTTTGCACTTATCCAATTCTGGCCTCAAGTCTACATCTATACGAGTCAATCTCAGTGCAATTGCGGCTTTTCATCAGCCTATTGAAGGGAAATCCCTCTCTGCTCATCCAGTGGTTTCCAGATTCATGAAAGGACTTTTCAATGTCAAACCTCCTCTCAAACCGCCTCCTGCGGTTTGGGACCTCAATGTTGTCCTTACTCAACTCATGAAGCCTCCATTTGAACCAACTGATAAAGCTCATCTGAAGTATCTCACTTGGAAAGTTGTGTTTCTCATTGCCCTCACTTCCGCTCGACGAGTCAGTGAGCTGCAAGCTTTAGTTACTGACCCACCATTCACTGTGTTCCATCATGACAAGGTGGTTCTTCGTACTCATCCGAAATTCCTACCTAAAGTGGTCTCAGAATTTCATCTCAACCAATCCATTGTACTTCCAGTGTTTTTTCCAAAGCCTCATTCTCACCCTGGAGAATCAGCTCTTCATACTCTGGACTGTAAACGTGCTTTGGCCTTCTACTTGGAACGCATCAAACACACACACAGAACTGCTCCTCAACTTTTTGTTTCCTTTGATCCAAATAAGTTGGGCCATCCTATTTCTAAGCGTACCATTTCCAACTGGATGGCAGCTTGTATCTCTTTCCGCTATGCCCAGGCTGGATTACCCCTTCACAGTAAAGTCACAGCCCATAAAGTCAGAGCAATGGCAGCTTTAGTAGCTTTTCTCAGATCTACACCTATTGAGGAAATCTGTAGAGCTGCTACTTGTTCCTCGGTTCATACCTTCATTCCTCACTATTGTCTGAACACTTTCTCCAGATGGGATGGACAGTTTGGTCAAACAGTATTACAAAATTTATTCTCCTAAATTGCCAACACTCCCACCATCCCATTCTGGTTAGCTTGGAGGTCACCCATATGTGAGAATACCTGCCTGCTTGCCCTGGGATAAAGCACAATAACTTACCATAACAGGTGTAATCCAGGAACAGCAGGCAGCTATTCTCACAACCCACCCACCTCCCCTGGTTGGCTTCTCTGCTAGCTATCTGAACTGAGGAGACGCGACCTGTGCTGGGCAGGAAGGCACTCGTGCATGCGCGGTGCGGGCGACTCGAAACTTCGAGTTTCTTTAAGCAAGTATGCTTGTGAGGCGTCCGCATCGGGGCTCCGTTGATGACATCACCCATATGTGAGAATAGCTGCCTGCTGTCCCTGGATAACACCTGTTACGGTAAGTAACTATGCTTTCTTCTCTTTCTTCCCCAGCTACACTCCTATTGCCGGTAGCTCTTCTACCGGACAAGGAATGGATTATGAGAATGTACTTCCAGAATAAGTCTAAAGAATGTTTGGGGTATAAAATTCAGATGTTTCCTGATGTCTCTAAGGAGACTCAAAAAAGGAGGCGACAGTTTCTGATTTTGAGACCAGCAGTAACTGAAATTGGAGGCATTTTCCATTTAAGATTTTCTTGTAAATGTGTTATAAGACATCAAGCTGTAAAATATGTTTTCCTACAACTTTCTCACTTGTCTAGTTTCATATCTCTCAAACGCCTTGGAAGAGTAGAACCAACATAATAATATAACAACTAGAGGAAGTGGAATAGCTCTCTCTTTCAACAGCAATCTGCAGTTTTCTTATATATATTTGTCAATTTTTTGTTTGTTTGTTTTTTAATCACTCAGATTTAATCTTGGATCTCTTGATTATATGAGGAATTGAGATAGATTAAGAAATAATTAGTTTCCTGCTTTTTGTCTTTACCTGATTTGATTTGTTATACTGTCTTAATTTAACTTTCTGTACAAGTGTTGTATACTTGGAAATTATTTGGAAAATTATAAATAAATAAAGGGGGTCACGTGATGCACTCATCCTGATCAGACGTGTCTGAGTACCTCTCCCGAACTCTGGGCTAACTTTTAGCTGTATCCCGCTATATATCTGCCTCTCCAGCCTGTTTTCTTCATCTATAGTCTGGGGCAAGTTGTTGGCTGCGCGTCTGTACCAATTCTGGCAGAGGCTCTCCGTTATGCCAGCTAGAGTCCAGAAGTCTGCTAAAGTGGTACGAGGCCCTGCTACACCAGCTAAGATGGCGGACCATGCTACATCTGACCGCATGCAGCTCACTCCAACCGTCATGCTGCAGGCCGATGCGATCGAGGAACTGAAAAAACACCTTACAACTTTCTTGGATGACAAACTAACTCGATTGCAGTCCACGGTCGACGGGCTTAAGGACTCGGTGGAACGGCAGACCACTCGCCTGCAACATGTGGAGGACAGGGTCTCGGCGCAGGACGATCGCACTGTGGCCCTGGAGGCGGGAGTCCGAGCTCTGGAGGAGAAATGCCGCAAGCTGGAGGACCGGGCTGAGGACATTGAGAACAGGAGCCGTAGAAATAATATAAGGCTTATCGGGCTCCCAGAATCAATATCGGGCGCGGATTTGCATGCCCTGGTCTCCACGTGGCTACCTAAGGCGCTGGAGATGGATACTGGAGATTCGCCCCTTCTGGTCGAGAGAGTGCATAGGATCGGAGCTTACAGGGAGGGAGAGCGGAAGCCGCGGCCAGTCATTGCCCGCATTCTTAATTTCGCTGACAAGAATCAGATTCTGCTCCACTATAAAGCGAAAGGCAATGTTTCGTATGAGGGCCAGAGGCTTCTCCTATTTCAAGACTACTCTCCTCGTGTCTCCGAGCAGCGCCGCGCTATGGCTCCGTATTGCACACAGCTCCACTCGAAGCAGCTGCGTTTTGCTTTGCAATATCCGGCAAAACTAAGAGTTCACCATGCCAACAAAACACACTATTTCAACACCCCGGCGGAGATTCGATCCTTCCTAGAGGGTTTGCCAGACTGAGTCTCGCGCCCTTGACTGTATCTTACCTTTCCAGCTTGCAGTGTATCGGAGACCAGATCCTGCTATGGGCTCCATGAAGATGATACCCTGCTACAACATTGCTGAGCCGGACGTTTTGTGATATGTGCCTTTCTGAATTGGCTTCTTTCTTCCTTCTCCCTCTATCCCTTGCTGTTTGGGGCCCTACGGGATCCGGGTGTGACCCGTTGTTCTATTTTGGAGTGTGGACGGGTGATCCCTGGGCCCGGGACCGAGCGGACTTGGCTTCGGGGTCCTATTGTTTTTCCTATTTCTTTCCTTTCTCTATCTTGCACCTGCGAACTGGCTATGTTTTTCTTCTTGCTTGGAGGGGGCTCGAGGCTGTGTGCTCCTTTGGTAGGCCTGCTACTGCTCATTGCTGCCTTCCTGGCTTCTGTTGTCAGCCGGGCAGTGAATGGGGCTCTTAGTACTGTGTTCTCTCCTCTCTTTTATGCTTTCCTCCTTGTCTGGGGTTCGGCTTCCTGTCTGTACCGTCTTCTAACTTTCCCTTCTTGGACTTTGGGGAGAGGTGGGTTGGGGGGGATCCGGGTTCGGGGTGGATTGTTTAGATCTGAGGGGGAAGCCGTTCTCTGGCTCCCGTGGGCATTCGGGAGATTGTAATGAGGACTACCTGTACTATGCTCCTATCATGCTTTGTATTTGCTCCTCGATTTGAATGGCTTTTCCCCTGCTGGGCGGCTGTTCTTGGGAATGCTGGGCATATCTTTTGGGGCCTGAGGTGATTTACTTTTCTTTATTTTTTGGGAGGTGGGGGCTTCCGGGTCTGCTGGGAGTTTTGCTTTGAGGGGTATGAGTTAGTGGGCAGGGGATTGGTTGAGTAGTAGCGTGGGTATGGCATGGGGTGTCTCGGGGTTGGATTGGGAGTCTATATCAGTTTAGCGGGATTTTCTTTTCTGCTTGATATCGGCCGAGGGTACGGGAGGGGGGAGGGATGGTTGAGTGCAGACAGTTTTTCTTGGGATTGGGGTTTTGGTAAGTCAGGGGAGGACTTTCCGGGAGGGGGGAGTGAGGTGGTAGGTGGGGTAGGATGTGTGTTGCATGGCTGTGGATGCTTGTAGGGGGGGGGGGTGTCGGTGGGGTGGGGTGGAGATTCGGGGTAGTGATGATTGGGGGACCGGAGGGGCTGCGGGACTCATGTTTTTCCCTGGAGCCGGGCTTGGCTGGGAGGTCCGGTCTCTGGCCTGTTTTTCTTTCTTTGCTAACAGACTGCTATGGTGGCTTTTTTTGCTAAGCAGCTATGGTTAATTTGACTGTCGTTACTCTGAATGTAGATGGTATACACTCTCCAATTAAACGCAAGAAAATTCTCACCTGGCTTCGGTAACACCACGTTGACGTAGCCTTCCTGCAGGAAACTCACCTGACGGGTACTGAACATGAGAAACTACGGAGAGAATGGGTGGGAGATGTGAGTTACTCCGCGTATAATGGACGACAAAGAGGGGTGGCCATTTTACTGCATAAACACTTACCGTTCCACATTCACAAGATTATTCCAGATAGAGATGGCCGATATGTCATTGTGTTGGGGGAGGTCTGGGGTTATCAATTCCTCTTTTGCAACCTTTATGCCCCAAACGTTTATAGTCATAGTTTTTTCTCTGGGCTGCTGGGAATTCTAGCTCAATATCCCACTTACCAATTGATTGTGGGGGGGGATTTTAATATTGCTGCTGATTCGACCTTGGATTGCTCTCCTGCCAAGCCGCGGCCTAGACACTTTGCTCGCATGGGGGTGAATTTTTTTATGTGCTCAGCTGGAGGTTGTGGACGCCTGGAGAACGCTTCATCCATTTGATAGGGAATATACCTTTTACTCTAACCCTCATTCTGCGTATTCTCGTTTGGATTACATTCTGGTGTCCTCTAATTTTTTCGCCTGCGTGGATGAGGTTACTGTGGAAGATGTCTCCTTCTCTGATCATTCGGCGGTGGTGCTCACATTAGGGATCACTGGTATGAAGGGGGAGAGAACTTGGCGGTTCCCTGCTGCTTTGTACTCGGACCGGGAATTCGGCATCTATTTGCGGGCCCGTTGGCTGGAGTACATTGCGCATAATGATACCCCTGACGTGGACTTCGAGGTGTTCTGGGACGCCTCTAAAGCGGTGATGCGGGGCCATATTATTCAATATGTGGCCACTAAAAGAAAACAGCAGGGAGAGAAACTTCTTGCCCTCGCGGACCGCTTGGCTGTGTTACGCGCACGTCACAGGACGTCCTTGACGGAGTCGGATGGACAACAGATTAAATTAATACGCCGTCAGATCAATGAGATCTTGGACTCTCGGGCTCGTCAGGATCTCTATTATCAGAGGTTTAGGCTTTATCAGTGGGGTGGTAAGGCGGGTAAACTTCTTGCGAACCTAGTTCGGCCCTATTGGAAAAAACAAATTATCCGGCAGGTGAAGAATGCTAGAGGGGATAGCTTTACGCAGGAAGCCCAAATCCGGGAACAGTTTGTGGCTTTTTATAGCGCTCTTTATGCACGACGGGATTTTACGGAGGCGGATCGCGATTCTTTTTTCCGGGATATTTGTCTCCCACGGATCTCCGTTACTCAGGCTGACCAACTAAGTGCCCCTATCTCTCTAGAGGAAGTCCGGTTAGGGATCCGAAAGTTGAAGCTTACTAAGTCTCCGGGGCCCGATGGTTTCGGTCCGGAATATTACAAACTCTTGCCTGATCTTCTTGCGCAGCCCTTGGGGAATTTCTTTAACTTTCTAGCTGCGTCTACATCTGGTCTCCGGACCAACTTAGCCCACATCACCCTGCTCCCTAAACCCGGAAAGGATCTTACGCAGGTAGGATCCTACCGACCGATTTCGTTGCTGAACCAGGATGTTAAATTGTTGGCTTCCATACTGGCTGCCAGACTGAATTTGGTCTTGCCCCAGCTTATCGTAGATGATCAGGTTGGTTTTGTCCCCCAACGGTACGCTTCTATGAATCTCCTTAAAGCTTTGGCGGCGATCCATGAACACCGCGATGGAGGGGGCACCTCTGCTATCGTTGGGTTGGACATGGAGAAAGCCTTTGACAGCATTTCGTGGCAGTATCTCTTTTGGGTGCTTCGGGAGTATGGTATGGAAGGGAACTTTCTTATGTGGATCCAGGGCTTATATACGTTACCGCAGGCCAGACTTATCATTAATGGAGGCCTTTCATCCCCTTTCTCGCTATGTAGGGGCACGCGACAGGGGTGCCCCCTTTCCCCTCTTCTTTTCGTCTTAGCACTGGAACCGCTCGCCATCAAGATCCGTAATACTTCTCTGCTGCGAGGTATCCAGATTGGGAGCGTGGAGTGCCGTATCACGTTGTTTGCGGATGATATCTTACTGTTTTTGGACCAGGCACCCCTTCATTTGCCGGTGGCGTTGCGATTGGTAGCGGAGTTTGGGGTATTGTCGGGCCTCCAGGTAAATTGTGCTAAGTCTGAGCTCCTTCCTCTGGCTGGATTGGGTCCAGAACCCTGGCATGCTACTTTGCAGATACCGCCTGTGCAGAAGCCGATGAGATATCTTGGTATTTATCTCCATACTGATCCTCGGGTTATGTACAAAAGTAATGTGGTAGCAGCTATTGATAAAATTCAAACCTTGTGTTCTGCCTGGCGAGATCTCCCGCTGACCCTGTTGGGGAGGGCGGCTCTGGTTAAAATGATCCTCCTACCCAAATTGCTGTACCCTTTACAAACGGTACCCTTTGGGTGCTGCAGCGAGATGTTGGGCGGCTTCGATCCATTTTTACCTCGTTTTTATGGCGCCAGAAGGCTGCGAGGATAGCTTATGTGAAATTGACTCTCGCTAAACGGGAAGGGGGCTTGAGCCTTCCGGACATCCGTGCGTATAATGTGGCGGCTCTCTTGCGGTTTGTCCATGAAGGGGTGACTGGAATTGCCCGTTTTTCTCCGTCTGGGTGGCTGACTGGGTGGTGCGCACCTTATACTTTCATCAATCTTATCCATGGGTCCTCGAGTAGGAGGGGGGGCGGCGCATTGCTCTCGAGGCAGCGGTTTTTGCGCCCTTTTCGTTTGGCATGGAGGTGGTGGCGTAGACTACAGGGCCGGTCCCCGAATGCCTCCCCATTGTTGCAACTTCAGGGTAATCCTGGCTTCACCCCAGGTCTCGGCCATTCTCCATTCAAATCATGGGCATCTAGGGGGGCCTCTAACCTCTCTTCTCTGATTGAGGCTACCACGGGTACTTTTGTTTCATTTGCTTCCATTCGGGAACGCTGGGGCATCCCTAACCAGCAATTTTTTGCTTATTTACAGGCCCGGCACTATTGCCAGACTCTGCATCAACAGTTCGGAGTGGATTGGTTGTGTGGCCCTCTGGATGATTACCTACTTACTATCCCGGCTTCTCAGAGCTCCTTGTCGGTATGGTACAGAGTGATTCGTTCTGCAGCCCTCCAGGATCACTTATCTGTTCTTAGAGAACGGTGGAACCACGATCTTGCTGCTCAGTATACCCCTGAGTCTTTTCTCGATCTTTTTTACACTTTGCATGCTTTTGTGAAGTCGGCGGCTTGGCAGGAAACTCAATTTAAAATCCTCCACAGGGCTTACATTACTCGAGAGAGAGGGGCGGGCATGGGTTTATGGGAAGACTCGTTGTGTACTAGGTGTTCAGGGGCCTCGGGGACGCTCATCCACTCCTTTTTGGAGTGTCCTCACCTATCTATCTGGAATTTTTCTTTTGCACAGTTGCAGTTGGTCTTGCAGCGATCAGTTGAGTGGGATTACAAGACCTTGCTCCTCGGTGACCAGTCTCTGTTGGAGGAGCAGGGTTTCCAGGTGCCGCAACGGCGCTTCATTTACATGACTGTACTGACGGTTAAACGTACAATATTACAATATTGGGTGCAGGCGGGATCTGTCTCCTTGGACAGCTGGCTGAATCAGATGATTGAGCTGGCGCGATTCGAACTTTGCTATTTTAAACGCTCTTCTAACCCTGAGATATTGGCTTACCTGGCTCTTTGGAGGGTGTTCCTGCAGCTACCTCTGGTTCTCCGGCGTGGGGTGGGTGGGGAGGGGGGGTTGGTATGAATGGATGGTGAGAATGGTGAGCATGGGAGGGGTTTGCATGTCTGGTTGCCTGATCTGTGTTGGTTGGTATGTGTGATAATTCCTTTGTGGAACATAATAGGGGGTGGGTTGGGTCTGTTTTCCAACAACATAAAAAGTCCTGAGGCTTACACAGGAGACGGGCTGTTATTACTTGGAATGCCTTGTGTTTGGTGGTTTCTCTTGTTCTTCTGTTGGGGATTGTTCTGCCTCTGTATTGCTAGTCTGTATCTGCCTTTTTTGTTATGCAATTGTGTTCTGTATTATTGGATTTGCCTGTTTCTCTTGTGGCCTCTTGAATAAAAATGATGTTCAAAAAAAAATAAATAAATAAATAAAAAATGCTGGGAACCGATATGTGGAGAGTGATGAGGAAAAAGCAAACTTGCTAAACAAATACTTCTGTTCTGTGTTCACGGAAGAAAATCCTGGAGAAGGACCGAGATTGTCCTGCAAAATAACACAAGAAAATGGAGTAGATTATACACTGTTCCCAGAGGAGAGTGTTTATGAACAAATTGAAAAACTGAAGGTGGACAAACCGATAGGACAGGATCCATCCCAGGATTTTGAGGGAGCTCAGAGAGATTCTGGCAGATCCTATTAAAGACTTATTCAACCAATCTCTGGAGACGGGAGTGGTTCCTGGGGATTGGAGAAGAGCGGATGTCCCTATTCACAAAAGTGGTCACAGAGATGAAGCGGGAAATTATAGGTCGATAAGTCTCACTTCTGTTGTTGGAAAAATAATGGAAGTGTTGCTGAAAGAAAGGATAGTGAACTTCCTAGAATTTAATGGGTTACAGGATCCGAGGCAACATGGCTTTACAAAAGGTAAATCGTGCCAAACGAACCTGATTGAATTTTTTGACTAAGTGACCAGAGAACTGGATCAAAGACATATGCTAGATGTAATTTACTTAGATTTCAGCAAAGCCTTTGATACGGTTCCTCATAGGAAGCTCTTGAACAAACTTGAAGGACTGAAGTTAGGACCCAAAGTGGTGAATTGGATTAGAAAACTGGCTGTCGGACAGAAGCCAGAGGGTGGTGGTTAATGGAAGTTGCTGAGAGGAAGGAAAGATGAGAAGTGGAGTCCCTCAGGGTTCGGTGCTGAGGCCGATCCTGTTCAATATGTTTGTGAGTGACATTGCTGAAGGGTTAGAAGGAAAAGTGTGCCTTTTTGTGGATGATACCAAGATTTGTAACAGAGTATACACTGAGAAGGGTGTGGAAAATATGAAAAAGAATTTGCAAAAGTTAGAGGAATGGTCTAATATCTGGCAACTAGAATTCAGTGCAAACAAATGCAAAGTAATGCATTTGGGGATTAATAATTGGAAGGAACTGTATATGCTGGGAGATGAGAGGCTGATATGCACAGATGAGGAGAGGGACCTTGGGGTGATAGTGTCCGAAGATCTAAAGGCAAAAAAACAGTGTGATAAGGTGGTGGCTGCTGCCAGAAGGATGCTGGGCTATATAAAAAGAGGCATAGCCTGTAGAAGGAAGAAGGTGTTGATGCACCTGTATAGGTCATTGGTGAGGTCCTTATCTCCCTTGATCTTTCTGCCATCTTTGATACAGTTGATCATTCACTTCTTTTAGATTGGAATCCGTTGGAATCACAGACCAAGTACTTAAAAGGTTACAATCCTACTTTTCAAACCATCATTCTTAGGTTGTTTTCAATACTTCTTCAGATCCTTTTGTCAGTCAAAGAGGGGTACCACAAGGTTCTATCCTCTTTCCTTTACTGTTTAACATTTTTCTCTCTTCTTTCTCCTCTGCTTACCCTATGTCAGTCAATCGGTTTTACAGCATATGCCTACACTGACGATATTCAATTACTTCATCCCCTTAATCCAGAGAATACCTATGAAATTAATAATAAACTTAACCAGATCTGAATCTGGTTAAAGGACAATATGCTAGCCTTAAATACATCTAAGACACAAATAATGTTTTTCTCCTGGCAAGAAGGGTTCTTCTAGATAATTTTCCCCTTGACTGTGTTACCTCAATAAAAATTTTAGGAGTTATTTTAGATAAATTGACATTCCATAATCACATAAGCTCTGTAATTAAATCCTGTGTTTGTTGTTTTTTTTTAAGCTCAGGATGATCCGGTCAATTTCTAAATTTCTAGAACTGAAATCCTTGAACATACTAATTCATTCATTAATCATTGCAAAATTGGAGTATTGCAACAGCCTATTCAAAGGAACAACTCAGAAAGAATTAAGGCACCTTCAAATAATTCAAAATTAAATAATTAAATTAATAACAAAAACTAGGAAATATGATCACATAACCCCATTACTCTGAAATGCTCATTGGTTACCAATTAATCAAAGAATTTATTATAAGATTTCATTAATGTTTAAAACAATACATTCTAAATCTCCACAATTCATCGACAAATATCTTATTCCATATGAGCCATCCCAAAGCCCCAGATCATCTGATCATAGATTGCTTTCGGTCCCCTCCCTCTGAATAATAAGAACAAAAAGGAATGAAATTTTTTCTGTGGTGGTGGCCCCGCAACTTTGGAATACCCTTCCAGCCCTTGTTAGGGAGAATAACCTTGTTCATTTCAAAGGACTACTCAAGAGCCACCTATTTAAAGAAGCGTATGACACTTGATTTTTTCATTCCTTTTATTCTTTGATCTTCTCCAAAATAAACAAGTAGCAGTTTTCCCTCCCATTTGTTTGTTCCTTATTTGTTTTTCTTTCCTGTATAACTTGTAGTTCCAACCTATCCTCCTTCCTGTTTCATGTTTGTCTGATAAATTGTCAACCAATTAGTACGCCATTTGATGTTTTACTTAAACTCATTTAATTATTTGGTTATTGGTGGTGTGTTTTTATTTTTAAATTTGTTTATGCTTTTTTTGTATTTATGTTCTTAATTATATATTAATTTGTATCTCGCTTAGAATTTAGATAAGCAATTCAATTAAATTTTAATAAAATCTTGAAACTTGAAAACTTGGAGTGTTGTATTCAGTTTTGGAGACCGTATCTGGCGAAGGATATAAAAAGACTTGAAGTGGTCTAGAGGAGGGCGACGAAAATGATAGGAAGTTTGCGCCAGAAGACATATGAGGAAAGACTGGAAGCCCTGAATATGTATACCCTAGAACAGGGCTGCCCAAGTCCGGTCCTTGAGAGCTCTACTGGCAAGCCAGGTTTTCAGGATATCCACAATGAATATGCATGAGAGAGATTTGCCTGCACTGGCTTCTTGGTATGCAAATCTCTCTCATACATGTTCATTGTGGATATCCTGAAAACCTGGACTGCCAGTAGATCTTGAGGACTGG
This sequence comes from Geotrypetes seraphini, assembly GCF_902459505.1. Lineage (NCBI taxonomy): Eukaryota > Metazoa > Chordata > Amphibia > Gymnophiona > Dermophiidae > Geotrypetes > Geotrypetes seraphini. The sequence continues at coordinate 162,402,215 of NC_047087.1, read as the reverse complement.
ACTTGAGCAGCCCTGCCCTTGAGGAAAGGAGGGACAGGGGAGATATGATTCAGGCGTTCAAATACTTGAAGGGTATTAACATAGAACATAATCTTTTCCAGAGAAAGGAAAATTGTAAAACCAGAGGACATAATTTGAGGTTGAGGGGTGGTACCATGTTTCCCTGAAAATAAGACAGTGTCTTATGTTAATTTGGGGTCCAAAAAATACATCAGGGCTTGTTTTGGGGGGGATATCTTATTTTTTTCATGTACAATAATCATCTCTCCCTTCCTCTCCATCCCAATTCTTCCTTTTTCCTTTCTCCTCCCCCCCATGTGCAGCATCTTTCCTCCCCTCTCACCCATCACCTTGTGCAGCATCTTTCTATCCCTCCCTCCCATTCCCCTATGCAGCAGAATCTCACCCACCCTCCCACCATGAGATTGACATACCTCCGCTCTGAGGCCTCAGAAAAACAGCAGCAATGGCAGCGCTCTAAATGCTTCGAGGCCTTCCCCACCGGGGCCTTCCCTCTACTGGATCACTGATGTCATCAGTGATGCGGGAGGGGGAAGGCCGTGAAGTAGCCTATTCAGAGTGCTACCGCTGCTGCTGCTGCTTTAGGTCTCATAGGGATGGGGGTCACTGAATTGATGAGTGATTTTTTTTAGGTGAATCGGGCAGCACTAGTGTCAGGGATGGAATCGGGGAATGTTAGAAACATAGAAAGATGACAGCAGATAAGGGCTATAGCCCATCAAGTCTGCCCACACTATTTACCCACCCTCTTAAGTCTACTGACCCCCTAAAGTATAATTGTAATTATACTGTCACTCTACTGACCCGCTCATTCAAGTCCATACCCTAGTGACCCTATCCCTTGGCATGACCCTCGTAGGGATCCCACATAGGTATCCCATTTGTTCTTGAAGTCTGGGATGCTGCGTGCCTCGACCACCTGCACTGGAAGCTTGTTCCAATGCTCAATCACTCTCTCCGTGAAGAAGTACTTCCTGGCGTCTCCACGAAACTTCCCTCCCCTGAGTTTGAGCGGATGTCCTCTTGTGGTCGAGGGTCCCTTGAGAAGAAAGATATCATCTTCCATCTCGACCCGTCCTGTGATGTACTTAAATGTCTCAATCATGTCTCCCCTCTCCCTACGCTCTTCGAGAGTGTAGAGCTGCAATTTGCTCAGTCTTTCTTCGTACGGGAGACCCTTTAGCCCCGAGACCATCCTGGTGGCCATCCGCTGAACCGATTCAATTCTGAGCACATCCTTACGGTAATGTGGCCTCCAGAATTACACACAGTATTCCAGATGAGGTCTCACCATGGCTCTGTACAATGGCATCATGACTTCAGGTTTCCTGTTGACGAAGCTTCTCTTGATACAACCTATAATCTGCCGTGCTTTAGATGAAGCCTTCTCCACTTGAGTGGCTGCTTTCACGTCAGCACTGATGATTACTCCTAAGTCTCGTTCTGCCGTAATCCTGGTTAAAGTTTCTCCATTCAGGGTGTAAGTTCTGCAAGGATTTCCGTTACCGAGATGCATGACCTTACATTTCTTGGCTTTGAAGCCCAGCTGCCAGATCAAGGACCAACTTTCTAAAGTATGCAGGTCTTGCTCCATAGCATCCTATAGATTATAGTCGTCTACTATATTGCATAGTTTGGCGTCATCAGCAAATAAGGTTACCTTGCCTTGAAGCCCTTGAGTCAGATCCCCAATGAATATGTTGAAGAGGAGTGGGCCCAGGACTGAACCCTGTGGCACTCTGCTAGTCACCTCCGACATTTTAAAGAGGGTACCATTAACCACCACCCTCTGAAGTCTGCCACTAAGCCAATCTTTAACCCATGCAGTTAGAGTCTCATCTTGTTCAGCAGCCTGCGGTGTGGGACGCTGTCAAACGCTTTGCTGAAGTCCAGGTACACAACGTCCAAGGACTCTCCTGAGTCCAGTCTTCTTGTTACCCAGTCAAAGAAGCTGATTAGATTGGACTGGCATGACCTACCCTTGGTGAATCCATGTTGACTGGGATCCCGGAGATTTCCCTCGTTCAGGATCGTATCTAATTTATATTTAATTAGTGTTTCCATGAGTTTACACACTATTGAGGTGAGGCTTACCGGTCTATAGTTCGCAGCCTCAGCCTTACAACCCTTTATATGTAGAGGAACGACGTTGGCTGTTTTCCAGTCCAACGGAACTTTCCCCTTAGTTAGTGAGAGATTGAAGAGCACTGCCAATGGTTCCGCCAGAACATCTCTCAATTCTCTGAGCACTCTTGGGTGTAAATTGTCCGGTCCCATGGCCTTGTTTACCTTTAGCCTTGCCAGTTCGTTGTAGACGTCCCCAGGTGTGAACTCAAAATTCTGAAACGGGTCACCCACGTCTTGTTTTATCTTCAACTGTGGTCCGTGTCCCGGTGCTTCGCAGGTGAAGACTAAGCAGAAATATTCATTTAGTAATTCTGCTTTTTCTGAATCCGCCACCGCGTAGTTTCCGTCCGGTTGTCTAAGGCGTACTATACCGCCTGTGTTCCTTTTCCTGATCACTGATATACCTAAAGAAGGATTTGTCCCCTTTTTTAATGTTTTTTGCCAGAGTTTCTTCCACTCGAAGTTTGGCCTCCCTATCTGCTGTTTTGACCGCTGCAGATCTGGTCTTATATTCTACTTTAGTTTCTCTTCTCTGCGTACGTTTGTAGGAAAGAAATGCTTTTTTCTTCTCCTTAATGAGGTGCGAGATCTCTTCAGTGAACCATTGGGGTTTGTTGTTTCTTTGCCATTTATCTACTGATTTTATGTAGCGATTAGTTGCTTCGTGTATGGATGATTTCAGGTACGACCACATAGTTTCCACATTGCCGGTCTCTGCTTGGTCCTGCAGTGTCTGATGAACGAAATCTCCCATGCGTGCGAAGTCGGTGCCCCGGAATTTGAGCACCTTTGTTTTTGTAATTGATTTAGGGGATCTTTTCCCAAGGTTGAACCATACCATGTTATGGTCGCTGGAGGCTAGCATATCTCCTACCGAGACCTCTGAGACGCTTTCCCCGTTGGTGAGTACCAGGTCTAGGATCGCCTGGGCCCTAGTGGGCTCCGTTACCATCTGTCTGAGATGTACTCCTTTTATGGAGGTCAAAAGCCTCCTGCTGCTGCTGGTTGTTGCTGAAAATGTACTCCAGTCTGCATCAGGCATGTTGAAGTCCCCTAGCAGTACAGTGTCGCCCCGTAGAGTTATATTCTCTATGTCTTCAATTAATTCTGTGTCCATGTCTTCCGGTTGTCTTGGAGGTCTGTATACCACACCAAGATTCAGGCAATTTTTGCCACCTCTTGCCAGGTTTACCCAGAGGGACTCCCCGGTATACTTGACATCAGTGATCCTGATGGTTTTGATATCCTCTTTAATGTATAATGCTACCCCTCCACCTAACCTGCCCTCTCTGTCCTGACGAAGTAGATTGTACCCCGGTATAGCCATATCCCACCCATGTGCGTCCGTGAACCAAGTCTCGGATATTGCCACCACGTCCAGGTTGGCATCTCTTATTTCAGTTTCCAGTTCTAGAATTTTATTGCCTAAACTGTGTGCATTAACATACATGGCCCTCCACACTTTGTGTTTGCTGAGTCCCTGTAAGGCTATTCCTGACTGAGTCTGTGTGACTCCTAGAGAACTGTTTGCAAATTGGGTCCTTACCTCGGAAACAGAGTGTCGACTCGTCCCATCAGGATAGTTCCTTTCCACACCAGTATATGAGTAGGTCCCCTCCCCCAACTTACCTAGTTTAAAGTCCTGCGAAGCAGGTGGGCTAGTTGGTGTCCGAAGATGTTCTTACCTCTGCTGGTCAAATGGAGTCCGTCTGGTCCCTGTAGTCCCTGCAGCGCCTCTCTATGATCCAGGAATCCGAAGTTCATATCTCGACACTATCCTTGTAGCCATTCGTTCGTTCTCAGGGGACATTCGGTGGGGGTGTGTGGCTTCGGAGGTCAATCTTAGCTAGGACTTAATTGGGGAGTAGAGCTTATATTAGAAGCATCTTTAAAAATTATACTAGGGCTTATTTTCAGGGAAACAGGGTAGATTCAAGAGCAATGTAAGGAAATTCTACTTTACGGAGAGGGTAGTGGATGCCTGGAAAGCACTCCTGAGAGAGGTGGTGGAGAGGAAAACGGTGACAGAGTTCAAAGAAGCATGGGATAGTAACATAGTAGATGACGGCAGATAAGGACCCGAATGATCCATCAAGTTTGCCCAACATGATTCAATTTAAATTTTTTTTAATTTTTTCTTCTTAGCTATTTCTGGGCAAGAATCCAAAGCTCTACCCATTACTGTGCTTGGGTTCCAACTGCCGAAATCTCTGTCAAAACCGACTTCAGCCCATCTACACCCTCCCATCCATTGAGGCCCTCCCCAGCCCATCCTCTCCCAAACGGCCATATACAGACAGACACAGACCGTGCAAGTCTGCCCAGTACTGTCCTTAGTTCAATATTTAATATTATTTTCTGATTCTAGATTCTCTGTTCATCCCACATTTCTTTGAACTCCGTCATCGTTTTCCTCTTCACCACCTTTCTCAGGAGCGCATTCCAGGCATCCACCACCCTTTCCGTAAAGTTGAATTTCCTAACATTGCTCTTGAATCTACCACCCCTCAACCTCAAATTATGTCCTCTGGTTTTACCATTTTCCTTTCTCTGGAAAAGTTTTTGTTCTATGTTAATACCCTTCAAGTATTTGAACGTCTGAATCATATCTCCCCTGTCCCTCCTTTCCTTTAGGATATATATATTCAGGGCTTCCAGCCTCTCCTGTAAGGTTTTAGACAAAGGATCACTTACAGGTCATGGACCTGATGGGCTGCCGCAGGAGCGGACTGCTGGGCACGATGGACCCCTGGTCTGACCCAGCGGAGGCAACTTCTTATGTTCTTATGTTCCTCATACGTCTTTTTGCGCAAACCTCCTATCGTTTTTGTCGCCCTCCTCTGGACCACTTCAAGTCTTCTTACATCCTTCACCAGATATGGTCTCCAAAACTGAACACAATACCCCAAGTGGGGCCTCACCAATGACCTGTACAGGGGTATCAACACCTTCTTCCTTCTACTGGCTACACCTCTCTTTATACAGCCCAGCATCCTTCTGGCAGTAGCCACCGCCTTTTCACACTGTTTTTTCCCCTTTAGATCTTTAGACACTATCACCCCAAGGTCCTTCTCCCCGTCCGTGCATATCAGCTCCCAGCATATACGGTTCCTTCTGATTATTAATCCCCAAATGCATTACTCTGCATTTCTTTGCATTGAATTTTAGTTGGCAGGCATTAGACCATTCCTCTAACTTTTTACAGATCCTTTTTCATATTTTCTACTCCCTCTTCGGTGTCTACTCTGTTACAAATTTTGTTATCATCCACAAAAAGGCAAACTTTTCCTTCTAACTCTTCAGCAATGTCACTCACAAACATATTGAACAGGATTGGCCTCAGCACCAAACCCTGAGGGACTCCACTACTCACCTTTCCTTTGTCCAAGTGACTTTCATTAACCACCACCCTCTGGCTTCTGTCCGACAGCCAGTTTCTAACCTAGTTCACCACTTTGGGTCCTAACTTCAGCCCTTCAAGTTTGTTCAAGAGCCTCCTATGGGAACTGTATCAAAAGCTGTGCTGAAATCTAAGTAAATTACATCTAGCATACATCCTCAATCCAGCTCTCCGTTCGCCCAATCAAAAAATTCAATCAGGTTCGTTTGGCACGATTTACCTTTTGTAAAGCCATGTTGCCTTGGATCCTGTAACCCATTAGATTCAAGGAAGTACACTATCCTTTCTTTCAGCAACACTTCCATTATTTTTCCAACAACCGAAGTGAGGTTTACTGACCTGTAGTTTCCCCGCTTCATCCCTGTGACTACTTTTGTGAATAGGGACCACATCCGCTCTCCTCCAATCCCCAGGAACCATTCACGTCTCCAGAGATTTGTTGAACAAGTCTTTAATAGGACCTGCATGAACCTCTCTGAGCTCCCTCAGTATCCTGGGATGGATCCCGTCCGGTCTCATCGCTTTGTCCACCTTCAGTTTTTCAAGTTGCTCATAAACACTCTCCTCCTTGAACGGTGCAGAATCTACTCCATTTTCTCATGTTACTTTGCCAGACAATCTCGGTCCTTCTCCAGGATTTTCTTCCGTGAACACAGAACAGAATTTTTTGTTTAGCATGTTTGCTTTTTCCTCAACATTCTCCACATATCGGTTCCCAGCATATTTTAGTTTAGTAATTCCATTTTTCATCATCCTCCTTTCAGTAATATATCTGAAAAAATTTTTATCTCCCTTTTTTACATTTTTAGCCATTTGTTCTTCCGCCTGTAGTCCATTCTGCACTCCTCTTCTTGGTTTTTTTTTAAATATTTCACGAACGCCAAATCTTTCACCTTTATTTTCTCTGCCAGTAGTTTGGAGAACCATATCGGTTTCCTTTTTCTCTTGTTTTTATTTATTTTCTTCACATAAAGGTCCGTAGTCATTTTTTATCGCTTCTTTCAGCTTAGACCACTGTCTTTCCACTTCTCTTATGTCCTCCCATCCTAACAGCTTTCTTCAGGTGCTCTCCCATTTCATTAAAGTCCATACATTTGAAATCTAGGACTTTAAGTATTATGCAGCCACTCTCCACTGTAGCCGTTATATCAAACCAAACCATTTGATGATCGCTACTTCCCAGGTGAGCACTCACTCAAACATTAGAGATATTCTCTCCATTTGTGAGGACCAGATCCAATATCGCTTTTTCCCTCGTGGGTTCCATCACCATTTGTCTGAGCAGAGCCTCTTGAAAGGCACCCACAATCTCCCTAATTCTTTCCGATTTCACAGATGGAACATTCCAGTCCCCATCCAGCAGGTTGAAATCTTTCAACAGCAGAACCTCTTCTTTCCTTTCAAACTTTTGGATATCCAAAATCAGATCCTTATCAATTTTTTGCAATTGAGTCGGAGGTCTGTAGACTACACCCATCTTCTCTTTTCAGAGCAATCCATATCGCTTCTTCCTCTCCCCAGATCCCTTGCATTTCGTTGGCTTGGATATCGATCTTTACATAGAGAGCTGCTCCTCCACCTTTTTGATCATCTCTGTCCTTCCTAAAAAGATTATATCCCGGTATGTTTACATCCCATCCATGGGATTCACTGAACCACGTCTCTGTGATAGCGACAATATCCAGTTTTGCCTCTAACATCAGGGCTTGCAGATCATTAACTTTGTTGCTTAGACTGCGAGCATTTGTGGAAATCTTTTTCCAGCTATTTTTCAGCAGTATCTCCTTTTTCGTATAGATTTTTGTTTCGTTTAACTTTCCGTTGCAATGCTAAGAAGTGAGTTGCTGATATTGTTTACGTTGCAATCTTTACTTCCATCACATCTTTTCTTTTGCCGAGGTTGGTCTATATAATTGTCCTTCATACATATACCACCCCCACCTTCTAGTTTAAATTCCTAGAAACATATTGTGTAAATTTCTCCGCAAGGTTTCTTTTTCCTGCTTTAGTAATATGTAGACCATCAGTGCAATATAGTTTTTTCCATGTATTTCCCCATCCTCCTATGTACCTAAAGCTTTCTTGATGACACCAGGCTTTGAGCCATCTATTAAAAGTCCTCTTTGTTTTTTTTTCTTTGCTCTTCCTTTCCATATGCAGGCAGTATTTCAGAAAAAGCTACAGTTGAACACAGAGGATCTAGAATCAGAAAATAATAGTAAATATTGAAGAACTAAGGCAAGTACTGGGCAGACTTGCATGGTATGTATCTGTATATCGCCTTTTGGTTGAGGATGGACTGGGGAGAGCTTCAGTGGCTGGGAGGGTGTAGATGGGCTGGAGTGAGTTTTGACGGAGACTTCAGCAGTTAGAACCCAAGCACAGTACCGGGTATAGCTAAGAAAAAAAAAATTGAAATTGAAGCAGGTTGGGCAGACTGGATGGACCATTCGGGTCTTTATCTGCTGTCATCTACTTGGAGAGACCTCCCAGGAAAGAGACTTGGGAGTTCTGATCAATAAGTCGATGAAGCCGTCCACGCAATGTGTGGTGGCGGCGGTGAAAAGGGCAAACAGAATGCTAGGAATGATAAAGAAGGGGATCACAAACAGATTGGAGAAGGTTATCATGCCACTGTACTGGGCCATGGTGTGTCCTCACCTGGAGTACTGCGTCCAGCACTGGTCACTGTACATGAAGAAGGACATGGTACTACTCAAAAGGGTCCAGAGAAGAGCAACTAAGATGGTTAAGGGGCTGGAGGAGTTGCCGTACAGCAAAAGACTACAAAAACTCTTCTCCCTCGAGCAGAGATTGAGAGGGGACATGATCAAAACATTCAAGGTACTGAAGGGTATAGACTTAGTAGATAAGGACAGGTTGTTCACCCTCTCCAAGGTGGGGAGAACAAGAGGGCACTCTCTAAAGTTGAAAGGGGATAGATTCCGTACGAATGTAAGGAAGTTCTTCTTCACCCAGAGAGTGGTAGAAATCTGGAGCGCTCTTCCGGAGGCTGTTATAGGGGAAAACACCCTCCATGGATTCAAGACAAAGTTAGACAAGTTCCTGCTGAACCATAACGTACGCAGGTAGGGCTAGTCTCAGTTAGGGCGCTGGTCTTTGACCAGAGGGCTGCCGCATGAGCAGACCGCTGGACACGATAGACCACTTGTCTGACCCAGTAGCGGCAATTCTTATGTTTTGGACTGGCTATGATCTACCAGGCATTGCCTTAAGAGAGGGAGTAAGCTAGCATAGTGCTCCCGAAGAGGGAGCCCAGCTATCTGCGGGTAGGGGTCCCAACACAGACTATAATATTGTTTAGCATTCTTACTGTAGGCCAATGAAGCCCAATGGAAAGGAACTTTGAAATGAAATGCAATACTGAAAATGTATGCTTTACCCAGGTGGCAGTGAGGACTGAACTGTAACCAAATTAGCACTGGGTTTAAACCTGATAATTTTTTTTTTTTGGGGGGGGAGGGGTCTTTGTGATTAAAGGAGGGTGAGAAATAAAGTTTAAACCCTACTTTGAACTGAATCCAGAAAATTCCATGTTTTTCTTTTCACCAATCAAATCAAAGGCGCCCAAAATCTTGCCTGTGGTCCAAGCCGGGTCTTTGACTAGCCGAGGGTCTGGCCCGGCCACACTGTGTTTTCTCTGTATCCTGTGCCAGTTGCTGTAGACTGTGATGAGTTTACCACCTGTCTTTGTCTCAGAGGGGGTGGGCTGACTGACTGAGGACTGCTGGGATAGCAATTGCCTGTGCGTTGTAAGTCTAGAGAGGGGAGCAGAACATTTGGTAGGTGATGAGAGGTAGTGCACTGCACCTCTGAAGGCATATCATGGCTGAAATTAATGCACTCGTGGTGGCTGAGGTTCTGCTGCAAGAGGAAGAGAGAGATCAGGAAAGGTCTCCCATTGGAGACACCCAGCCCCTGTCTGGTCCTTGCCCATGCCCCGCCCCCATTTATCTGTTTTCTTATTTACTTCTTTATTTCCACTTGTATTTATTTTGGTTTTTTAATTCAAAACAAAGATTAGTATACCAGTGCACAATTTTTCTTCTATGCAACCCCAAAACATCTCTGAACCCTTTCCATGCATATATAAAAGTGTTCAAATATTTGTAAAGCAGTAATACTATCCGAAATATGTCTATATTAATAACCAAGTTTACAATGCCTCTCAACTGCTTCACTCTACATCAACCAACTGTAACCCATATGTATGTATAAACAACCAAATCTGTAACTCCTCTAATATGTTCCATTCCACCATGTATGTTAACTTGTAACAAAACAACAAGGCAAGCAGTCAACCAAAGAATCCAACATGAAACAAAAGATCGGCAGACAATAAGGAGATTGAAATCAGGATTATTCAATGTGCTCCCAAGAACCATGCCTGATGCATTTCGCCAAACAAGGCTAGTCAGCGCTAACAAAAAACCATGTCATTCATACAAACAGAACACAGAAAACACCTTCGCCTAGTATGGAATAAATAATCACAAACTAACCTCTCCCCCCTTTTACAAAACTGTAGTATGGTTTTTAGCCACAGCCAGCGCTAGAAAAATGCTTTACTGTTTTGTAAAAGGGAGGATAAAATAGAAATACGTAGACCTAAGGTTAAATAAAACCACCAAGAAGCTGGACTCTGCATACAATGCAACACCACAGAAACAGCGATGCATGTCCACTAACGCAAAAAAATAAATAAATAGAAAATTTTTTCTACCTTTGTCTTGTCTGGTTTCAGCTCTCCTCATCTTCTTGTCACTCTCTTCCTTTCATCTTCTATCTCACTTCCAGAAACTGTATGCCTCCCCCTTCCATATTTCCCTTCACCCCCATTGGTCTGGCATCTTCTTCCATTCCCTCCTCCAATGGTCTGGCATCTCTCTTCTCTCCTTCCCTTCCCTCTTCCACACCCACAGTCTGGCATTTCACTCTCTCCTCTCCCTTCCCCCCACTTCCATCAGCATCAACCCCCTTTCTTTTCCTCCAACCCAATTCCATCCAGTATCCTTCCCCCTATCCCTGCACCCCAATTCCATCAGAATCTGCCCCCTTTCTTTCCCTTCAACCCAATTCTATCCAGTATACTTCCCCCTTATCTCTCTCTTTACCCTTTCCCTGCACCCCAATTCCATCAGTATCTGCCCCCTTTTTTTCCCTTCAAACCAATTCCATCCAGTATCCTTTCCCCTTTCCCTGCACTCCAATTCCATCAGCATCTGCCCCTTTCTCTCCCTCCAATACCCTTCTAGGTCAGAGGGGGCCCGCTGAAGAAACAGAGGACTCAGGTGTTTTGGGGTTTTTTTCCTTTGGCAATGCGGGCCCCCCGGGAAAGATCGGCAGTGCTGAGCACCCCCCCGGGAAAGATCGGAAGCGCTTCCCCCCTCCTGAGAAAGATTGGCAGTGCTAGCCCCCCCAGGAGATCGACAACACCACCCTCCCCCCAGCATCAACAGCAACAAACCGGAATGTGACGTCGGAGGGAGTAGATCGGCAGACGCAAGGAGTAGCTGAAAGGTCCCGCAATGACTGCATCTGCCGGCTTTGCTCAGTGAAGAAGTAAGTGATGTCGGAAGGATTGGACTGGCAGACGCAGTCATCGCGGGACCTTGCAGCTACTGCTTGCATCTGCCAGTCCACTCCCTCCGTCACATTCCAGTTTGTTGCTGTTGATGCTGGGGGGAGGATGGTGTTGTCGATCTCCTGAGGGGGGGCTAACGCTTCCGATCTTTCCAGGGGGGGCCCAGTGTTGTTGATATTTCCTGGGGGACCCGCTTGCCAAAGGAAATAAAGACAACAACAAACACTTGAGTCCTCTTTCTTCAGTGGGCCCCCCTGACAACTTGGGGCCCTAGGCACGTGCCTACTGGGCCTATCCATTAATCTGGCCCTGGATATAGCAGAGGGAATCACGGGCAGTAGAAGGCCGTGAAGCAGCGTGTTTAGAGTGCTGTGGCGGTTGACGCTGCTGGAGCCGGGAGGTTTGTTGGTTGTCTCGCGGTGGGAGGGTCGGATGGGAGGGTTAGTGGGGTTGGGTTGAATGGAGGCGGTACTGGCGGAGGGTCAGGGGGGAATGGAAAGATGCTGCTCAAGGGTTCTACTGCACAGGGGGATGGGAGGGAGGTAGGCAGCCATGCTGACTTTGGGGGTGGGGTGAGACAAAGTATGGAAGGCAGTTAGGGGGACATGGGAAGGAGGCATTAGGGGCACTAAGGATATAGGAAGGATGCACTGAGGGCACTAAGAACAGGAAGGGGCACTAGAGACATAGGAAGGAGGCACTGGGGGCACTAAGGACATAGGAAGGAGGCATTGAGGGCACTAAGGACATAGGAAGGAGGCACTGGGGGCACTAAGAATATAGAAAGAGGCACTAAGGATATAGGAAGGAAACACTGAGGGCACTAAGGACAGGAAGGGGCACTAAGGACATAGGAAGGAGGCACTGAGGGCACTAAGGACATAGGATGGGAGACTAAGGACATAGGAAGGAGGCACTGGGGGCACTAAAGACATAGGAAGGAAGGAGGGAGGGAATAGAAAGGGACAATTGTTGGGCCTGAGTGCAGAAAGAAAGAAATGAAAGAAAGGATACACAGACAGAAGGAAACGCAACCAGAGACTCATGAAATCACCAGACAGCAAAGGTAGGAAAAATGATTTTATTTTCAATTTAATTATCAAAATGTGTCAGTTTTGAGAATTTATATCTACTATCTATGTTTTGCACTATATTTGTCTATTTTCCTATAGTTACTGAGGTGTCATTGCATATTTTAAAGTCATCTGCCTTGACATCTTTGAAACCCCCCAAATATAAATAATAATTAACATTTTCTCTGCGTATAGTGTGTTTTGTAGTTTTTTAAACATTTTATGGTTACCATTATGAATTAATAAGATATTCATACATAAAAATGAATGAAAGAAATTGGGAGCTAGGGTGGGTTTGGGGCGTGGCTAGGGTAGAATTGGGAGCGGGACTGACAATTAATAGATGTCCCCTTTTGATTAAAAAAATAAATGGTCACGTTACTAATGACCCATATTGTCCACCCTCAAAATACTGCAGTGGAAGAATATAATAGGTGACATCATAGGCATCAGAACGGGGGGGGGGGGGGGGGGGGGGGGGGAGGGCACAGAAGCCATGGCCTCCCCCAAAATTGCCTGTCCTGTGGGGGAACACTTTTTGGGAGCCTTGGAGCAGCACCTTACTACCGGCCAGCATGCCTGCTGCTAGCAGTCTCTGCTGTGCCCCTTCGCCAGCATCCACTCCTCCCGTCCACCATGTGTCTATCTTTAATTTTTTAGAAAAGCGCTGCAGTCCTGGTGTTTGCTTCCTATTGCGGCCAGCCCTAGTGGAAACAGGAAGTTGCTAGAGAGGGTGGGCCGCAGTGGAGAGTGTCAGCTGTGGCAGCAACTCTAAAATGCAGCCTGCAGCCTCCCTTTGTGCTTTCCTTGTGCCGCGCTTTCCTTGTGCCACTAATGATGCTACTTCCATTTTCAGTTTAGGCGGAGCGAGGCACAAGGAAAGCGCAAAGGGAGGCCGCAGGCTGCATTTTAGAGTTGCTGCCGCAGCCAACAGACCCCCTGCCACAAAAACGGATGCGAGCGGAGGTGAAGGGGGAGGATGTGCCGGACCAGGAAGCCCCATGGACTGTTTATTTAAAAGGTAGAATGGGGACTTCCGGCGGAAACATGGAGCTGTAGACAGCGTGTTGCTACAGCTCCGTTATACCTTCTCACGGCGCGGCAAATAATCTGCCTTTCCCCCTCAGGTTCGGGTCTCCCGCGGCGCTGAGGAGTGTGTTGGAGACGCGGGGAGACTCGACCTTCATTTTTTTTTTATTTTTCGCAGCCCCGCAGGTGCGGTCGCGGATCACCCGGAGACCACGTGGCGCCGCAGTCGGGAACAGCCGTGACTTTCGGATCGCCCGGAGACCACGTGGCGCCGCAGTCAGGAACAGCCGCGACTTTGCCCACCGACTCGCGGTGCGGCTCCTCTTCTGCAGGCCAGAGCTCGGGAGCGGCGTTTCCCGGTGCTGGGGTGTTTGATTGAGGCGCGGAGTGCCTCGGTCCTGATTTGCCCAGCAGCCCTGCAGTTTTGATCCCGGGTCCCCCGGCAGACACGAGGCACCGCAGGAGGAGGGTGGCTGCGACGATACCCACCGGCACGCGGCGTGGCTTTTACTTCCCAGGATTGAACTTGGGCTCAGTCTCCTCCCTGTACCGGGAAGCTTTTTGCTGGCGAGGAAATCGGGGAGCCTAGGAGAGGGTCGCCATGGCAGCGAAGGCGGTCCGGAAGGATCGGGAGCGGAGCAGGCTGCCTGAGGCCAAGATGGCGGATCCCGGGGCGCCCCCATCGCCGGAGGCTCCTCACTCCTCCTGGTTCACCGCGGTCACGGCAGAGGTTCAGGCTGCCCTGGAGAGCTCTCTGGGGGACAAACTCCAGCGCATCCTAGATAAACTGGACACGTTGGACCAGCGCTTTGCCTCCCTTACTTCAGAGGTCAAGGAGACTCAGCAGCGGGTGAGTGCGGCTGAGGATCGCGTCCAGCAGCTTGCCCAGGAGCAGTCAGCCCACACCACAGCGTTGGCGGCGTTGCGTGCCAAGGTGGACGATCTGGAGAATAGGTCTCGCCGTAATAATCTTCGGTTTGTTGGCCTGCCTGAATCGGTGCGAGACGTGGAGCTGGGGGCGCTATTGGAACGCTGGTTGCCGGAGTCTTTGTCTTTACCATCTTCTTCGGGCCCCCTGAGGGTGGAGAGGGCACATCGCTTGGGGCAGCGGAGAGAGAATGCTGACAGACCTCGAGTGGTCATCTGCCGTATCCTGAATTATCATCACAAGATGGAGGTCCTGCGTGCGTTGCGGCAGGGCAAGAAGCTCTTGTATGACAACAAGCCGATTCTCTGCTTTCAGGACTATTCGGCGGAGGTCTCTCAGGCACGGCGCAGGTTTTCACCTCTCTGCACCCGTCTCATCCAGCGTCACATTGCTTTTTCTCTGCAATACCCGGCGCGCCTGAGACTGACACATCTGGGTCGTACTCATCATTTCGACACCTTGGAGGCCGCTCAGCGCTTTGTGACAGAGATGATGCCTGATGACCCGCCTCCGGGAGCTGCAGTGGACTGAGGAGACCCAATTTTGGGGACTGGTCTGTAGTTTGAGTTTGGACTGGGGGTTTCTTCCTTTTCCCCCGGCGTGGGGTCCCTGTGTTTTGTTTTTTAGAGGGACTGCTTGGTTGGTGTGTGTGTGGATGGAGGGGGTTGACCTGGTTGTTCTCTGTTAGCTTGGGTCTGTTCCTGCTCTAACTGGTTTGAGCATTGGGTATTGGGTTTGGTGAGTGGGCTTTGAGGGTTGCTGTAGTGGCTGGGGTGTTGGGGGAGGGGAGGGGTGGGTTGAGTGTTCTTGGGGTTTTGGATGATGGTGGCTGTTTCTTACTGTTTTTGGAGCTTTGGGGTTGTGGGTTGGGGGGTACTGGTCCTAATCCCGTGGGAGGGTGTATCTAGTTTCCTGGAAGTGATGCCCTTTTTGGGGTATCTTGGGTGTAGATCAGGGGAGGGTTGGGGGTGGAGGGGGTTTTGTGGGGTGGGGTGGGGGGGAGTTGGGGGGTGGGGGTGGGGCTCGCTGGGGGATGGGGATCTGGGGGAATTTTGGGGTGAGTGGGTTGGGGGTCACTGTGTTTGGGATTTGATTTGGAGGCAGGGGTATGGCTTGATTCTTGGGGCAAGTGGGGGCGAGAAGTCGGGGAAGCGGTGGCTGGGACGCTTCTCTGGTATTATACTGGTTCTTTCTTTTTGTGTGACTGGGCTAATGAGAGGTTTACTCTGGAATACACTCTAACTTCTTGGAATGTTGGGGGGATTCACTCCCCTATTAAGCGTTCTAAAATATTGCAGCATTTAAATCGTTCTAAAACCTCTATTGCCTTTTTACAGGAGACCCGTTTATCCTCTGTGGAACATGCCAAGCTCTGTACCTGGTGGGTGGGTTCCTATTTGGAGGCGCCCGCTGTGGGGGGAAAGGGAGGTGTTATCATTTTGTTCTGTAAGGGCCTGCGTTTACTCACCCAGAAGGTGTTCCGCGACCCTAAGGGGCGTTACATTGCGGCCTTGGTGTTACTTGATAATCGGCCTCTTTTGCTCTGCAATGTTTACGCTCCTAATAATCCTTCGGCCAGGTTTTTTAGGGGGCTCCGCAATCATCTCTTACAGTTTGGAGATGTTCCGATGCTGGTGGGTGGGGACTTTAATGAGGTACCGGACCCGAAGCTGGATCGCTCTGCTTCGTCGGGTAGAGAGACCTCCAAGCTTTATACGGGTGGTCAACTTTTGGAATCCACCTTGGGGTTGCTTGACGTGTGGCGGGTGTTACACCCGTTGGAGAGGAATTACTCCCACTTGTCCAGGGCGCACGGGACGCTTTCACGAATTGATTTTCTTCTTATTTCTCGCGTGCTGCTTCCACGGGTACTGGGGGTTGAAATGGGCCCCATTGAAATATCTGACCACGCTTGGGTGGGATTTCGGTGGACTTGGGGAGACTCTTTGAGCAACAGAGGGTCCTGGCGGTTTCCCTGCTACCTGTATAGGGATACCCGTTTTCACGAGTTTTTGACACAGTGCTGGCGTGATTTTCAAGTTAACAATCAGCAGCATCGGGATGATCCCATTCTCTACTGGGAGACGGCTAAAGCAGTCTTGCGGGGGGATGTCATCTCTTATGTGGCCAGGGAGTCGAAGCGGAAGCAAAGGCAAATACTGGCTTTGGAGCGGAAGGCGACTGGGTTGAGACGCCAGTATGGCAGGGCGCCCTCCTTCCTGCTTCGGGCGCAGCTTTTGGAGGTCCAGCAGGAACTGAATGAACTGTTGCATCTTCGGGCTCTGCGGACGAGGGAGTACTTTAAGTTTTCTTTATTTCGGTTTGCGAATAAGAGCAGTCGATTGTTGGCCCGCGTGGCGCGTCCGAGGGGTGGACCTGAGAGCATAACGACTCTTCGGGGTTCCTCTGGGGTGCTGTATCATCGGTCGGAGGAGATATGTGAATTATTTCGGGAGTTCTTTGCTGAGGTGTATACAGATCCAGGCCCCGAGCTTTTGGATGGGCAAGTTTATCTAGATAGCCTCGACCTACCTTGTTTATCTCAACGGGATGCAGCCGTTTTGGATCTTCCTATCACCGCAGAGGAGGTGGAGGGGGCGATAGGGGTCAGTCAGTTGGGCAAGGCGCCGGGCCCGGATGGATTTCGGAGTGAGTTCTATAAGTTATTGGTGTCGGACGTAGCGCCAGTACTGGCTGAGGTTTACAATTTGAGTGTTGCTAAGGGCTTTCTTCCTCGCTACGTAAATCTAGCGTCTATTATAGTTCTCCCGAAGCCTGGTAAGGACCCTCTTTTGCCTGAATCGTATCGTCCTATCTCATTGTTGAATTATGAGGCGAAGCTTTTGGCTAAACTTTTGGCTAACCGCCTGGCGCGTGTCTTGCCGTCGGTGATCTCTG
Source organism: Geotrypetes seraphini (assembly GCF_902459505.1). Lineage (NCBI taxonomy): Eukaryota > Metazoa > Chordata > Amphibia > Gymnophiona > Dermophiidae > Geotrypetes > Geotrypetes seraphini. Next base: position 162,385,134 of record NC_047087.1, on the reverse strand, counting down.
AATCTCAGGTGGGGTTTGTGCGGGATAGGCCGGTGGCTAAGAATATCCGGTGCATCTTGTTGGCGCTGGAACGGGTGGGACAGGATGGTAGCCCCGCCATGCTCATCAGTTTTGATGCAGAGAAGGCCTTCGATAAGGTGCGGTGGGGTTACCTTTTTGCAGTGCTGAGGACGTACGGTTTGGGCCCCTTCTTTTTCGGTGCAATCCAGGCACTGTATAGTGATCCAGAGGCGCTGATTACAGTTAATGGGACTTGCTCGGGTTTTTTTCCTATTGGCCGGGGGACTCGCCAGGGCTGCCCCTTGTCTCCGCTCCTTTTTGTGCTATCTTTAGATCCTTTACTTCGGGAGCTTCAGGCAAATGAGGAGATTCGGGGATTGGTCCTGGGTGATTCACATTTTAAAATGGCGGCGTTTGCAGATGATCTCTTGGTCTTTTTAACGGACCCGCAGCATTCCTTGCCCGTATTGTTGGAAAGTCTTCGGGAATACGGAGATTTCTCTGGCTTCGCCTTGAATTTTGTGAAATCTGAGGCGCTGGCTTCCTCGGTTCAACTTCAGCGGACATGGGGGGATGGTTTCCCGCTGCGTTGGGCTGACACCTCTTTTAGATATCTAGGGATTAGGCTGACGATGGATGTGACCCAACTGTACCGTCTTAACATAGATAAACTCCTGGCGGATACTAAAGTGTTGCTAGCCAAATGGCAGGCGTTGCCGCTGTCTTTGTTGGGGAGAATTCATTTATTTCGTATGGTTGTATTCCCGAGGTGGCTTTACGTTCTTCAGACTCTTCCCCTTTCTTTGTTGCAGCGGGATATTCGTTCTCTTACCTCCCTATTGATCCGGTTTTGTTGGGGTGGACGTAGACCGAAACTGAAATGGTCCCTATTGGTGGGGCCTGCCCGCGGGGGTGGTTTGGGGGTGCCTGACATCAGGGTTTATAACCAGGCATGTTTGCTTCGTCATCTTAGTGATTGGGTGTTGGGTACCTCTTTTTATACGGATATCTCTCTGGAACGGGATCATTTCTATCCTCTTCATCTCTTGTATCTCCTCCATGCCCCGTTGTCTAAACTGCCGAGACCCTGTAAGCGTAGTATTTTGTTTCGGTCCTTGTGGACAGTGTGGCATCAAATCCTTCGGTTGTGGAATCAGGACTCTCATACTAGTGTATTTTTACCGTTGGCGGGGAATTTAGCTTTCCCTCCGGGGGTTGGACCTTCTGTGTTCGGTCGTTGGAGGGCGCGGGGGGTGGAACAGATGCGGCATGTTCTGCGGGATGATGGGTCTCTCTTACCTTATGCTGAGCTGGCGGGGAGGGGGGTCCCTGAGATTGGCCTTCCATTTGCATATTGTCAACTAAGTCACTATGTGGCTTCCCTTCAGGGGTCTTCCTTGCAGGGGGATTTTGGGACCCAGCTCTGTACTTTTTTGGCTGCGGATCCTGATACTAGGGTCTCTATATCAGCTTTGCATGGCCGGATTCTGGCTCTTTGCCCGCCTAGGGTTTTCCCTGGTATTTTGGGGGCATGGCAGCGGGACTTGGGTAGGGACTTGGGGGACGATTTCTTGTTAAAAACCCTGACTCGAACTGCGGGCTTGGTACATAGTGCTGAGCTCCGTGAATGTCACTTTCGAACTGTCCTGCGGGCCTACGCCTCCCAGAGTCAGGCTTACCATATGGGTTGTATTGATACTCAGTTATGTAACCGCTGTTCGGTGGAGGTAAATTCTTACTATCATGGTTTCTGGAGTTGTGAGGGGATTCAGACCTTCTGGACCGAGATGGCCTCCTTTTTACAGGGCTTGTTGCGGACCCCTGTGCCAGTCTCCGTGCAGTCTATGCTGTTTGCCCATTTTTCATTCTTGTATATGTACAATTCTTATGAAAAATTATTTCTTAGTAAATGTTTTATTTTGGGGAAGAAGTGTATCTTGTGTTGCTGGCTGTCTTCTGAACCACCTTCATTCTGGTATTGGAGGAATCGCCTCCATGAACTTATGGGTTGGGAAGCCCGTTTGGCTCGTTCTTCCCGACACCGGAGCAGAGACTTTGTTCACACTTGGACTCCATATTTGAACATTTTGCCTCCTGAGAGTCGTAGCCGGGTCTTGAATAGACTCCACCTCTGAAACTGTGCTTCTAGATGTCTCTGCTGTTCCCTGCTTGCGCGTTTTCTGTATATGTGGGGGGATGGGGAGGGGTGGGTGGGGGTAGGGTTTTCTTTGTGGGGGGGGGTGGGGGTATGGTGGGTCCGGGGAGGACATAAGAGTCCAGTCCTCCGCGGGTGTTTGATGAAACTGCATTCCATGGTTATTATTGCTATTGTACTTACTGTTGCTTAATAAAATAGATTTAAACATAAAAGGTAGAATGGGGGTGGGGAGTGAAGGGGAAGAACTTATAGGGCCAGGAAGAGAGGGTACCAGAGAGAGGGTAGGCAATGTTGTGGAGGGAGAGAAAAGGAGGGTAGTTGGGTATAGGGTGCTGTGAAGGAAAGGGGAATGAAATACTTGAAGGGAAGACAGTTGGAAAGAGGCAGAAATGGTGGATCTGGGGGTGGTGTAGAGGGAGGGAGATATATAGGATAGTAGAATAGGATAGTTGGAAAGGGAGAGATATGGCATGGGAGGGCAGTTGGGAAGAGAAAGGGACTTGGGGATGGAAGGAGGGAGAAATGTTAAATCTGGGTGTGGAAGGGAAAGAGATGGTATACATGGTGAAAGGAAGAAAGGAGAACTATTGGACATGGTGATGGGAGAGGAGTGAGGTAAAGAAAGATAAGAGGGAGAAATGTTGGATGTGGTGGTGGAGAGGAAACAGTGGGACAGATGGAAATGGATGCAAGAGGGAGAAATGTTGGACATGGTGGTAGAGGGAATGGAGAAAGAGATGTGGCATGGAGCTGGAGAGGGGTGATAGAAGCAGAAATGTTGGACATAGGGCTGGTGGGCAGAGGCGAAAGATGCACACAGTCCGGGGGATAAGAGATGAAGAAATATTGGATGCAGTACAGGGGGTGGGAGAGAGGCACCCTAGATCCCTCTATGCCTCTCTCTTTCCCCACTCCCTTTGCAGCAAAGGAAGGAATGAGAGAGAGATGGTGGACAGTGAGAGAGAGGAAGACGTTGCACATGGGGTGGAGGAGAGAGGAAGAAATGCTGTGCAGTGGTGGTTAGGGGAAAAAGAGTGCGCTTTGTGTAGTTTAATTTTATGGTGACCATTGTGTATTATTAATAAGATTATATTGTGTGTATATGAAAAATTAATGGAAGAAATAGCATTTACAATTAGTACTATTATTATGGGGGTGGGGTCTGGGGCGGAGCTAGGGCAGGTATGGGTGGAGCTTTGGCAGGTCTGGGGCAGGGTCTAGGGTGGAGCTTTTGGGCTCCCTCAAACAAAAAAGCATTTCCTGCCTATGGGTGACACAGAAGTACTAGAGTCATCATCGAGCGCACCAGTGACCAGCTCAAGAATTGCTTCAGATGTCTTGACCGTTCAGGGGGGCAGCTTCTATACTGACCTGAGTAGGTTGCTCAGATATTCATGGCTTGCTGCATGCTCCATAACCTTGCCCTCCAAAAAAGGCAGCCACTCCCAGACCCCCCCAAAGCAACACAATCAACAGCCACCAGAGACAGAGGATGTGGAGCCCCCAATGTCACAGAGATGAACAGGGTGCATTCCATGAGGGAGTCTGCACCAGGCAGCGCTTAATAGAGACAAACTTCCAGTAAAGTTCAGTGAAATTAACAGCTTTATTTCTAGATACCATCTGTTGTAAACCAGCACCAAATCAACACCCCTCCCTCCACACCCCGTTCCCTACACACACATCCACAAGTAAGAGCTGCATCTAGAGCCCCTTGCCTTCTTCCCCCTCCCCTTGCCGCAGCCCCTCCATCCCCCACATCCCCTCCGAGCCCTCCCAGACCCCCCTCTTGACTGTGCTGGAGCACAAGAGGCATCTTCTGCAGCCTCAGAGTCACTGGCATACACCTCATCACTGGTGCCATTGTTCTCAGGTGCATGCCTGTGAAACTGTGGGTGTGTAAGATGGCCGGCATGGTACAGGGCCCAGGATTTGGACTTCGCTTTGCCTCTCTACACTGGCCTAGTGCTGGAGTTAGATAGGATGTTGTTCGCTGCTGAGCAGGGGACTGGTTTGTGTTCTGAGTCCTAATGAGGTTCCACAGGTCACTCTGTAAGCCTTGGATCTGGTTGCTGATGGCTGGGTTGCTTTGCAAAAGCAGCCGCTGGACCTCCGTGTGCTCTCTCTGGGCTTCTAAGCCCTGCCTCATGAGCTGCAGCTTCTGGTGACAATAATCGTCAAGGGAAATGTTGTGCCCAGTAGCCTTTGAGCCAGGCGATCAGGTGTCTGTGCTAACGATTGGGTCCCCTCCTCTGGTCAGGCTGACCTCCCTCACTGCCCTCATCCAAGTCAGCACCCGCATCAGCAAACTCATTAGGAGGGGAAGAATAGGCTGCAAAGCAGCAGCATCCTCACCCTCCCTCACAACAGCTGCAGCTTCCTCGGCTTGTGCTGCTGCCACATCCTGCTGGCTCTCCTGTGTATCCTGCAGGACCTCAAAGAATGTCACAGCTATATCCCCTGCTCCTCCATCACCTTGTGGTGGTAGCACCTGAAGACCACTGGGTCCTGCCTCTTCCCTGGAGCTGAGATCTGCAGAGGGAAAAACAGCATATGTGGGACTCAGCTTACCAATGTTTCTGTCTTTGCCCCTCCAGGTGCCCTTCCAGTGTCTAGGTGAGAAGAGAAACATAGAAACATTGAAAAAGCGGCAGAAAAGGGCTATAGCCCACCAAGTCTGCCCATTCCAAATATCCCCTCCCCTGAATTCACTCTCTAAAAGATCCCACGTGAGTATCCCACTTTCTCTTAAAATCCGTTACGCTGCTGGCCTCTATCACCTGGAGTGGGTGCCAGTATCATGCATCCTAAAAGTGTGCGTCGCTACATACCCACCTACCAGAGCACAATGTGCAGGTAAAGTGTGTTGGTGTGATGTGAAAGGGTCCTAACCCAGCGGTCTCAAACACGCGGCCCGTGGGCCGCATGTGGCTCTCCAGGTTTTATTTGCGGCCCGCAATCTGGATGCGATCAACAGCATTTCTCTTCCCCTTTCCCTTCCTTTTGGAGCAGCAGCGTGTCTGGCCGGCTCGTTCTGTTCAAAGCCGCGGGTTGGCGGCTCCTCGCGCTGTCCACTCCTGCATTGGAAGCCTCTCTGACGTCACAACATCAGAGAGGCTTCAGACGCAGGCGCGGATCTTGCAAGGAGCCGCCACCCGCGGCTTTAAACGGAACGAGCTGGCCAGACACGCTGCTGCTCCACAAGGAAGAGAACGGAAGGGGAGGGGAAAGAGAAATGCTTCTGCTACATAGGAAAGGGGGACCCTAGGGAAATGCTGCTGCTGCTGTACAGGGAAAGGGAGAGGGAGGGAAAGGGGAAGAGAAATACCTCTCCTGCACAGGAAAGGGGGAAGGGAAATGCTGCTTCTATTGCTGCTGCACCCAACTGGGGAAAGAGAGGGAAGGAAGGAGAAGGGAGAGGAGAGGAACAAGAGAAAAAGCCAAGTTCATGGGAGGGAGGGAAGGAAAGGAGTTATCAGGCCATGGAGGGGGGGGGGGAAAGATGCCAGGGCATGGGGGAAGGGAAGGAGACAGATGCCAGACCAGGGGAAAGGAAGGAAGGAGGGAGGGAGAGAAAGGAAGGAAAGAGATGCCAGACCATGGAAATAGGACGGAAGAGAGAGATAGGAAGGGACGGTAAGACATGGAAACGTAGATTTTGAAAAGAAAGCAGAAAAATTGAATATTAAGTTAATGCCAAAGATGGATGCAAGGCAGAAAGTGAAGACGGAGAGAAAAACAGTCAAAGGACACATAGTTGAAAGCACAGAAAAATAAAGTCACTAGACAACAAAGGTAGGGAAAATGATTTTATTTTCAATATAGTGATTGAAATGTGCCAGTTTTGAGAAAGAAAAGATATTAAACTTTAAATGTGAGTGCTGCAGAAAAAATAGAGTACTTGGAGGGCCGCAGAAAAAAATAGTTAATGTCTTATTAAAGAAATGACAATTTTGCATGAGGTAAAACTCTTTATAGTTTATAAAACTTTCCTTTAACAGTTAAAAGGAAAGATATATAAACTATAAAGAGTTTTATCTCATGCAAAATTGTAATTTCTTTAATAAGACATTAACTATTTTTTCTGCGGCCCTCCAAGTTCCTACAAATCCAAAATGTGGCCCCGCAAAGGGTTTGAGTTTGAGACCACTGGTGAGCAGTCATACACAGAGGAAAAGTGAGAAGAGAATATTTCTTGGAAAACAGATTTGTGGTTTGGGGGAGTTAGGGGACATTGCTATTTGAATGGGGATTAAGGAAACAATTTACCTGAGGCGTGTGCTCCTGCAGAGGTGTCCTGTATGCCCTCACCATATGTGGCAGTCTGTGAAACAAAGCTGACAATAATCTTACTTTCCGATTACACATCAGTGCTTTAGTGAAAAATTGTTTCTATAAACTAAGAATGATTCGTACATTGGTTCCCCTTCTCGATTCATTTTCGCTCAATACTTTAATTCACTCTCTAGTGATTTCAAAACTAGACTACTGCAATTCCTTGTTAAAGGGGGCATATCTTAAGGATATAAGGCGCCTCCAAATCATACAAAACACTGCAATAAAGGTAATCTCAGGTTCAAAAAAATTCGATCATGTTACACCTCTGCTTCAAAACGCTCACTGGCTACCAATTTCATATAGGATTACATATAAAATAGCACTATTAGTCTTTAAGACAATAAGAAATAATACTCCTGCATTTATAGATAGGCTTCTGATTCCTTACAGCCCGTCAAGAGTTCTCAGATCATCCTCACAAGCGTCCCTATATGTTCCCTCTTTAAAAATCATCGGTACTCGCCGTGACCTGATCTTTTCGGTTACAGCCCCTACTATTTGGAACTCACTCCCTCTTTATTTAAGACTTGAACAAGATTTGAAAAAATTCAAAAATAGTTTAAAGTGTTTTCTTTTTAAAGAAGCCTTTAACTAAAAGTTTATTTTCCGGTTGATTCCTAATCTCATCGTTTTGTATTAAACTCTGATTATATATCCCCTCTTTTTAGATTTTCATGTTTGCAAATTCTTTTCTCACATCATCCTTATGTTCTAACCTAATCTGATTAACACATTTTTTTTTTTTTTTTTATTGTATTTTTTCTTTTCCCTCCTTTCCTACTGTTTCATGTGTTTGTTACCCCAGTTCGTTTTTTTTTTTAATTTTAAAGTAATTATTTTTATTTACGATGTATTTGTGATTTAAGAAATCCAATTTTATTTCTTTGTAAAACGCTTTGTATCCTGAAAAGCGTTTAATCAAATAATTTAATAAACTTGAAACTTGAAACTTGAAACTGAGCATCACCTGTTCCAGTGGGTTCAGCTCAGACATATCTGTATCAGCAGGCCTGTTGCCAGCCTTTGCCATCCTTTTTCTTGAGGGCCCTCCACTTTTTCTTGCAGTCTTCAACATCTCTCATTGAAGCAGCTGGCTATGGCAACCCACACCTTACTTTTGAAATAGGCCCCTTGCCGTTCTCCTGTGGGAGAAAAGAGCTGTTGATAGTGAGCCTGGATCTCTCTGATCAGCACCTCTGTTTCTGCTTGTGTGAAATTAGGCTTGCAGGGCAGAGGCTGATTTAGTTTTTGCTGCTTTTTTGGAACCTTAGTAACAAAGTGTCAAAGATTTGAGAATATTAGTTTTCACGTTTATATAGCCGTTACGTCTTGGGAAGAGCTAACTCGACATCCTGCCGTTGGATAACCAAGTGATTGGTTATGGACAAATCAATGGGATGTCCACAAAATTTTCCACCCTCTAAACTGGATTTTCGATTGTTTATTGGTACATTTAAAAGTCACGTGGCGAGTCACGTGATGTGGTGAGCTGGGACGGACGTGTTCACGCTGAGCTCCTGTTCCCCAGGCCTTCTCCACTCCTATTTGATTCTTTTTGGCGCCTACTCGACTTGACTTTTTTGTATGGACAAATACTTACTTAGAACCGCGACTCTGATGAATTCCAAAGCCCTGTGCAACGATAGAGAATGTGAGAAATTGCACCTGCCGGCAGGCGCAATGGTGGGCCCTGCATGGGATTCGCCAACTTCCTCTGTGAACGGATCTGCCTGGGAAATTACTGCTACAGTTGTGCAGGCGTTGGAGCTGCACCTTGGTCAGCTCTCTGGGCAAATGTCCAGCTTAGAGGCTCTGTTTTCGGAGGTCTCCCGCCACACAGAACTGGAGGTGAGGGTGGCTTGAGATCGAAGAGATGGCGACGACGCACACGGAGGGCTTGGATTCCCTACGGGAGCAACTTTGTTTTAGGCAGCAAAGTTAGATGATCTTGAAAATCGCTCCCAGAGACTATCTCCGATTCTCACCTGGTCTTGATCCTTGAACAATGGCTGCAAGCGGATCTGCCTCTCTCTGCTGGCTTGGGTCCTATTCGCCTGGAGCGGGCACATCGCCTAAGGTGCAAATTAGATGAACGCCAAAGGCCACGCGTGGTGATCGCCAAAATTCATAATTATGCCTGCAAGGCGGCCCTTATGCACTGCTACCAGCAACATCGGGATGATCTGATGTTTGATGGCCATTGTATTTGTCTGTTCCAGGACTATTTCACATCTTTAATGGAAAAGCACTGCAGTTTTTCACTGATATGCGCGGCCCTTTCTCAGAAGAAGCTTCGCGTTACTTTGGCCTATCCGGCCCTGCTGCGAGTTTTCACATCGTCTGGGTAGCGCAACTTTGATTCTGTAGCTGCGGCTGGTGACTATTGCAACTCTCTGCCTTCAGAGGTGGTGGAGTACACTTCAGCGGATTGACTTGTGATATGGGGCTCCATTTGAGGCCTTTGGTGGCTTGGGACTGTTGTTATTCCACATGGTTGAATGGTCTCTTGCACTAATTTTCTAGGGTGGGGAGTGTGTGAGTTTGGTCTGGAATCTTTGGTGGATGGGGTATACATTGGGATTCTGTATGGCTGTAGGTATTCTTTCTGCTTTTGCTCCCTACATGATTTTTGGGTGTATGAATGCTGGGTTTCTTGGGGGGGAGCTTCGGGAGTTTTCTTATTGGGCCTTGAAGTATTTGGCTTTCCATAGCTACTTTTGGGCTTCATGTGGATACTTGTTTTTCTGCTTTCCACTGTATTTTGGGTAACTGAGTGATCGGGTTTTTGGGAGGCATGAGTGTGTTGGGGTTTTGGGGGTCCTTTGGTCAGCAGAGTAACATAGTTGGGTAGAATGCTAGGATTTGGGGGTTTGGGAAGGGGTGGTTGGGGTGGGGGTTTGACGGGGGTCCGGGTTGGGGGTTCTGTCTTATTTTGGTGGGGATTTTGGTTTTGGGGTGAATGCTCTTTTGGGATGGGGTATTTGGAGGGTTGGGGATGTTCTCTTCTGCATTATTTGTTTGTGGGTTACTGATTGCTCATTATGTGGATTGTTTTTCCATGATTGTTTTCCTGTGCTGTTCTCATATTAGTACCTTGCCTTTTGCGGATGCTCCGGGGGTGGGGGCTGGGCTCCTGGAGTGTTTATCCTTCTTTCTTTACCAGGATTCTTTGCATTTTCTCTTTTTCCTCCTTGTCTATGAACTCTGCATTTAGGATTGCCTCCTCGAATGTAGGAGGCATAACTTCGCCAATCAAGAGAACTAAGATCTTAACAACTTGCAACGCCATAAAATTAATATCGCTTGTCTTCAAGAGACTCGCCTTACTGAAGCTGAACACATTAAGCTTTGCCGTTCTTGGGTGGGAGAGGTACACTATGCTTCTTCATCTGGTCATCATGGGGGTTTGCTGTTTTGATCCAAAAAGCATCCCCGCTTGGGGTTCAAGTCTTGGATAGGGCTACCAATGGTCATCATTTATTGCTTTGCATTACTGTGGGGGCTCAAGCCTATTTACTTTTGGTGGTTTATGGGCCTAATGTTGAGGAATGTTCCTTTCTTCAAAGACTACTTCAACTCTGTTCTCGTTACCCGACTGATTCCCTGTTACTATTGGGTGATTTTAATTTAGTTTTTGATCCTGACATTGACAAATCTTCTAGGCTGGCCACGCCTTTGGGGGCTCGAGGACAACTTCTTGCTGATTTTTGTTCTTTGCTTCCGGTGGTTGATCCTTGGCGTCTTCTCCACCCTGAGGTCCGAGACTTCACCCATCTATCATAAGAACATAAGAACATAAGAAGTTGCCTCCGCTGAGTCAGACCAGAGGTCCATCCTGCCCAGCGGTCCGCTCCCGCGGCGGCCCATCAGGCCTAATTGCCTGAACAGTGTCCATGACTAATTTTGTAACTGCCTCTGATCCTCTAATTCTATCCCTATTACCTACCTCTACTCTTATCTGTACCCCTCAATCCCTTTGTCCTCCAGGTACCTGTCCAGACCCTCTTTGAAGCCCTGTAGTGTGCTTCTGCTTATCACATCCTCCGGTAGCGCGTTCCATGTATCCACCACCCTCTGAGTGAAAAAGAACTTCCTGGCGTTTGTTCTAAACCTTTCCCCTTTCAGTTTCTCTGAGTGCCCCTTGTGCTTGTGGTTCCCCATAATACTTGGTCCAGGATTGACTACTTGTTTCTATCTCCGGAAACTTTTCCCCACATGGTTCAAGCTCAGATTGGTCCTTTGTGCATTTCAGATCATTCCGATCTGGATCGACATTCATATAGACACCTCTTAATCTAGAACCTTGTTTTGGCGCTTTCCCCAATATTTAGCGCAGGACTCAAAATTCAAGAAGTTTCTATTGGGCCAGTGGGATGATTTTTTGCATCACAATTTTCAATATCAAGATGATCCCATTTTGTTCTGGGAGACTGCTAAATCGGTTCTGAGGGGACACATCATTTCGTACACCTGTTCCCAGGCCAGACGATTGAATAGGAGAATAGTTACACTGGAACAGGCTTTGAGGGAGGCCAAGCGGACACATTTGTCTCATCCCTCGGCAGAGACTTGGGAGCAGTATTTAACAACTCAGGCTGCTCTTAATTCTCTACTCCATTCTTATACTCAGAAATGGGCTTCTTATCACCAATATCAGTTTCAGCATTTTGGTAACAAACCCGGTCGCTTGTTAGCTCGTTTGACACCCAGTCTGGCCGTAAACCTATTCTTGCCCTCCTTGCCCCTAGTGGTGGGGTGGTCTCCCAGACATTTGAGGTGGCGAGGGTTATTCATGATTATTTTGCCAAGTTGTATGACTCGCCACCTAATGCACCTTTAGATCTTATTGTAGATTATTTGCAATCGTCTGGGATGCTGCGTCTTACTGAGGGAGCAGTGGAATGCTTGAACCAGCCCTTTCGGGCTTTGGAACTTCAAAAAGCCATTAAAGCTCAGAAATTGGGAAAAGCCCCAGGCCCAGATGGGTTTTTGGGAGAATTCTATCGAATGTTGACGCCACAGCTCTGCGGCCCACTTCTGTGTTATTTTAATGAGGCTGTTCAGTGGGGTTCCTTCCCACGTTTCGTTAATGAGGCCCTTATTACTCTGATTGCAAAACCTAGCAAGAGGGGGGATGATTCCAGCTATTAAATGTGGACCGTAATCTTTTTTCTCGTATGTTGGCTGATCGTCTGGCTTCTTATCTCCCCTCTTTAATACATGATGATCAAGTTGGGTTTGTTTGTGGGCCCCAATCGGTATGTAACGTGTGTAAGGTTTTATTACCCATAGCTCACTGTCACCATTATTGTATTCCTGCTCTTTTTGTTAGTTTGGATGCCTCTAAGGCAGGAGTGCCCACACTTTTTGGGCTTGCGCGCTACTTTTTTTTTTTTTAAAGTATATTTTATTAATTTTCCAAATGATACAAAACACAGGAACGCAAAGTGCAATGCAAGTAAACAAAATGAGTACAACAGTTCAGTCCAAACCCACTCCCGTCCCCATCAACCCTCCCCCCACCCCCAATATTAGAAATCAACAAGTACAATAGAAACATTCCAGTCCAGTGTGTCATATTCCAGTGGAGATCAAACATCGGTATGTAACGTGTGTAAGGTTTTATTACCCATAGCTCACTGTCACCATTATTGTATTCCTGCTCTTTTTGTTAGTTTGGATGCCTCTAAGGCAGGAGTGCCCACACTTTTTGGGCTTGCGAGCTACTTTTTTTTTTTTTTTTTAAAGTATATTTTATTAATTTTCCAAATGATACAAAACACAGGAACGCAAAGTGCAATGCAAGTAAACAAAATGAGTACAACAGTTCAGTCCAAACCCACTCCCGTCCCCATCAACCCTCCCCCCACCCCCACCCCCAATATTAGAAATCAACAAGTACAATAGAAACATTCCAGTCCAGTGTGTCATATTCCAGTGGAGATCAAACATTCAGCAGTTGACTTCAGGCTCTAGGTGTCAAAGTATTCCAGAATGGCTCCCAACAAGAGCAATATGCTTTCCCCAACCTTGAGTCCCAGGACGAAAATCACAGATGTTCCATGGAGGCGTGCTGTAACATCAGAACACGCCAATGTGCAAGTGTTGGAGCATCCATAGAGATCCAACAATGAAGTTGCGAGCTACTTTTAAAATGACCAAGTCAAAATGATCTACCAACAATAAAATTTTAAAAAAACACAAAGCACGCTGTGCGCATAGAAAATGTTAATCATCATTCCTATTCCAGGGTTTTTGAAAGAGGTCAAAGCAGATGACTCTATGCACTGTCACCTCACTAACAACCATACAAAAACAGACAAATACCCCCCTCCCTTTTTACTAAACCATGATAGCAGATTTTAGCGCAGGGAGCTGCGCTGAATGCCCAGCGCTGCTCTCAACGCTAAAAACCTCTATTGCGGTTTAGTAAAAGGGGACCACAGTGTAAAATATAGACAGCAGATATAAATTTAGATACATTTTGATCGCTAAATTTAAAATAAAATAATTTTTCCTACCTTGTCTGGTGATTTCATGAGTCTCTGGTTGCACTTTCTTCTTCTGACTGTGCATCCAATCTTTCTTCCCTTCTTTTAGCCTGTATACTTCCTCTTCTCCTGACCTCATCCCCCCCCCCAACGTTTTCTTCCTCTCTCCCTGCCCTCTCTTTCTTTCTCTCTTCATGCCCCCTTTCTTTTTTTCTGTTTCTCTTCTTTCCTTCTGTCTCCCTGCCTGCCCTCTTTCTCCCTCCCTGCACTCCCCCAAGCCACTGCCACTGCCGCTGCCATCGTATAACAGGCCCCCAAAGCCGCCCACCGCCAGCCAAGCTCTCCCTGCTTCGGGCCCACCAGCATTCCTCTCCCCGACGTCAATTCTGCCGGCCAGAACTTCCTCTCCGACGGCAGAATTGACGTCGGGGAGAGGAAGGCTGATCGGCCCAAGATCGACCTATTGGGAGAAATGCTGCCGGGTCCTGCCTTTGAGGAAACAGAAAGTAGGCAGGACCTGGCAGCAAGAAGAGCAAATCGCAAGCTTCACTGACCTGTCTCCCGCTTTAGCCCGCGAACGGGACTCTAACATGTGCGTGCCGGCTTCCCTTCTCTCTCCCCCCCCCCCCCGACATAACTTCCGGTTTCAGAGGGAAGAGAAGGGAAGCCGGTACAAGCACACGTTAGCCCCCGGAGCATAAGTTCTCCAAGCCGTTTTTTTTTTTTTTATTGTTGAGCAGCGGTGGCAGCAGCAGAATTCAGGAGCGGGCCAGTCAGGAGGGGAAAAAAGAGAAGGGAAGAAGGGAACCCGCTGTGCGATCGACTGGGGTTGCCTGAGCGAGCGACCTGTCGATTGCGATCGACGTTTTGGGCATCCCTGCTCTAAGGCCTTTGACAGTATTCATTGGTCCTTTTTGTTTCCTACTTTGGCCCATGTAGGTCTTTGGGGCTTCTATCTGGACGCAATTCAGGCTTTATATGCTAACCCGCAGGCTTCCTTGTTAGTTAATGGCACTCGCTCAGATTGTTTTCCTATTTTACAGGGCACTAGACAGGGGTGTCCCCTCTCCCTGCTTTTATTTCTTCTTATGCTGGAGCCTCTCCTCTGCACTCTATGACTTTTATGATTTTACATGTTGGTGGTGGGGAAATTAAAACTATGGCTTTTGCGGACTATGGCTTTTGTTTCTTGTTCTTACCAATCCTATGGTGTCCTTGTCGATGGCGCTGGATTTGCTTTCTGAGTTTGGATTCTACTCTGATCTCTCTCAACTTGGACAAGTCGATAGCTCTCCTCTCTTTTTTGGCAGTAAGTACTAATTGGCTGGGGGTCTTTCTGCTCCAGTGGGCTGATACTCACCTTAAATACCTTGGTGTCCTTTTACCGATGGATCTAGCGATAAGATTAATGTTGAGCCCTTATTGCGAGATTTATCTAATCAGTTGCATCTTTGGCAAGGATATCCTTTCTCTCTTATGGGCAGAGTTAGTTTGTTTAATATGGTTGTAGTGCCTCATTGGCTTTATGTTTTCCATAAAGATGTGATGCCACTTATTCGTCTGGTGCAATGCTTTTTTGGGGTTGGTAAACGGATGCACCTTTGCTAAGGTGGCCTTACCATGGTATAAGGGGGGAGCTTAGGCTTATTGAATCTTAATTTTTTTAATGTTGGCTGTGGTATGCGCCATATTAATGATTTCTTTCGTGGCACCACTTACTTTACTAATATTCCTTTGGAACTTTCTTGTTTTCGGACTTTTCATTTTAGTGTATTTTTGCATGTCATTCCCTCTGGATGCCCGGAGACCCTTCCCTGCACTGTACTACATGGTGCTTTGAAGCGGGTTTGGCATTGGATTTGCCGTTTTCATGGTATCTCATCTCAGGTTTCCCCTTTTCTGCCTTTACGCTTCAATCCTTTCTTTCTTCCTGGTACTGATAATGCTGCTTTTCTTGGTTGGGAAGCAAGGAGGATTCATTACTTATTCCATCTAGTGGTGGATGATGGGATAATTAAGTCATTTGCACAATTACAAACGGAATTTGATCTCCCCTCTACTGGTGGGTTTGCATATTTCCAAATTCGACATTATATACAATCTCTGCCTTCGGGAGACTTAGCTGCATGTCGCCACAAATTGTTGTCTGAGGCCTATACTATTGGATCTCAGCAGTTGGTTCAATTTAAATTTCACCACCGTTACCTGAAGGATGAATCCCCTTTGCTTGACCATAATAAACTCCAGGATGCTTGGGCTAGGGATTTACAAATTGTATTGCCTGAAGACGTAGTCTCAACGGCTCTTAAGAGGTTGAGTGTTTATTGGAAATATACGACTTTTTGGGAGTAAATTAATATTGTGTCTATATATTTCTCCCAAGAGAGTGCATTTTGCTTGCTTTCGGGCCTCTGCTCAGTGCTCTCGATGTTGTTGCCCAGAGGAGAATTTGGGCCACATGTTTTGGGCTTGACCCTTAGTTGCGGCCTTTTGGGACCGCGTCTTCTCTTTTATTGAAACTATCTGGAAGATAAAAATAAGTCATTCTCCCTTACTACTTTTTGGTGTTCTTCCCAGCTACCATCCCCAACAGCAGGGAACTTTCACCTTTCTTAAATGGACAATAGCGATAGCTCTGAAGTGCATTCTTCTGAAGTGGTTGGATGTGGAGGTGCCTGATCTTTCCCTTTGGAGGACTCGAGTGATTACTTTTCTGATGTGGGAACGCAGAGACATTGTGGAGATCTCCTCCCCTCGAGGGCACTTATTTCAACAGGCTTGGGAACCTTTTTGGAATACTATGATTCCTTTGGCGCGGAGTCGTGTTTTGAATTCTTGATATTTTATGCTGTTTTTGTTTGTCTATATCCACATTGTTAGTTCCTTGTTTTGCTGTGGAGAGAACGACTTTGGGATGGGAGGGTGGGGGGTAGGGCTTGGGGGTGGGGGGCGGCTTTTCTTTGGTGGAGGTAGAATTGTGTTCTATTTTGAAAATTGTAAGAATTTGTATTGCTTTTGTTATCTTGACTCCAATAAAAATTATTTGAACATAAGTCACGTGGCCGGCATACATCTATAAAAGCACTGATTTTCATTTGTTAATTGTACTAGGATGCCTTCATATCTGCACAGCTGTTCTTTACTTGGTACCTGCCTGATGCTGAGGGGACTTTAATACTGGACCTTTCTGCTGTTGCTGTGTTGTCTCTGAATCCTGTGCCAAGTAACCGCTCCTGCTCAGACTGCTCTCCCTGTAACCCTGCATATGCAGCTGCTCCATGTCCCTCTTACTAAGAACCTTCTTCCTCTATTTCAGGACCTGGCTAATGGATGGCAAATACTACAGTCACTGATTACAGAGCACAGGGGTGGACATGATTCCTGTGAAACACTCATTTTGCCTCTCCCCTTCCTCCATCATAGTCTGTTTTGTGGGACCTCCCTTTTTGTGGATCCAGGTCCTTTCCAGAACATTTGTCCTCCCTCCATCACTTTTATATGTCCTGGCCACTTCATGCTTGTCTCACTTTCCTCTCCTTTCCTAAACCTTTTTCTATCCTGGGCCCATCCACCTGCACATCCTTCCTCATATGAGTCTCCCACTACCTTCTAGTAACAATCCTCCCTGCTGTCCAGGGCCTACTCTCTCCACCCTGACTTGTCCTGTGCTGGCAAACAATCTGTCCATTTCTATGTCCTGGAACCTTCCAGGACTCCTTTCCTTGCCCTTCCTTGTTCCTGGGCACGTTCTATCTCTGTTGGGTTGTCCTTGCCTCTCCGGTACCAGTGCAGGGCTCCCCTCACCAGATCCTGGAGTTGTTAACACCAAACTGGAGGGGGGCTGGTACACTCCCAGCTGACACCGGCCTGCCTGCTGGCCTGTGCCTGACAGGTTGCTGAGGTGGGCAAACACAAGTCCATAGTGTTACCTGCCCTCTCCCTTATATTCTCTCTCCCATATGTCTCAAACCCAACCCCTCCCCTTCCCTGTCTGTCTTCAGCTGCACATGTAACATAGTAGATGATGACAGATAAAGACCTGAATGGTCCATCCAGTCTTTCCAACCTTACCCTCCTTACATCTGTTCACCTACCCAACAATAAAGGCCTGCCACTATAAAAGATTCCTGCCCAGAACCCTCGCCTTCCAGGCAGGCAAATGGAATGATTGGCTGAGTAACGTTATCTCACACTCCTCAACCTACCTCAATTTTAGAAAATTGATAAAAACGAGTTGGTTCAATCGATTTGTAAACTAAGAATTCCATAGCACTGCAAATTCAACCATTAACCTTAAGAACTTTATAGCTTTCTACTTCTTCCATTATATAAGATTGTATAGATCTCTTTTGAAATGTTGACCTCTTCGCTGATTGTCCAGCGCTTCTTGTTGTAAACTGCCTTGAACTTTTCATGGCTTTAGCGGTATATAAAAATAAAATTATTATTATTTTTTAAATTACTGATTTAATTTAAATTTTCCTTCTTACCTATTTCTGGGCCATAACCCCAAGCTCTGCTCAGTACTGTGCTTAGGTTCCATCTACTAAATTCTCCATCAAAGCTCATTCCAGCCCATCTAAACCATCCCAGTTGTCGAAGCCCTTCCCAGCCCATCCTCAACCATACAGCCATATACAGAGACAGACAGTGCAAGTCTACCCAGTACTGGCCTTAGTTCTTTAATAATTCAATATATACCATTATTTTCTGATTTGAGATCCTCTGTGTTCATCCCACGCTTTTTTGAACTCTGTCACTGTTTTCCTCTCCACCACCTCTCTCAGGAGCGCATTCCAGGCATCAACCACCCTCTTCGTAAAGAAGAATTTCCTTACATTACTCTTGAGTCTACCACCCTTCAACCTCAAATCATGTCCTTTAGTTTTACCATCTTCCTTTCCCTGGAAAAGATTTTGTTCTCTGTTAATAACTTTCAAGTATTTGAACATCTGAATCATATCTCCCCTGTCCCTCCTTTCCTCTAGGGCAGGGGTGCCCACACTTTTTGGGCTTGCGAGCTACTTTTAAAATGACCAAGTCAAAATGATCTACCAACAGTAAAATTTTTTATAAAAACACAAAGCACACTAAAAGGCAGAGAAAATGTTAATTATCATTCATATTCCGGGTTTTTTTCAAAGAGGTCAAGGCAGATGACTCTACACAATGTCACCTCAGTAACAACCATACATAAATAGACAAATATACCCCCTCCCTTTTTACTAAACTGCGATAGCATTTTTTAGCGCAGGGAGTTGCGCTGAATGCTCCACGCTGCTCTCGACGCTCATAGGCTCCCTGCGCTAAAAAAAAACACTATTGCGGTTTAGTAAAAGGGAGCCATAGTGCAAAATATAGACAGCAGATATAAATTCTCAAAACGGACACATTTTGATCATTAAATTGAAAATAAAATAATTTTTCCTACCTTTGTCATCTGGTGATTTCATGAGTCTCTGGTTGCACTTTCTTCTTCTGACTGTACATCCAATATTTCTTGCCTTCTTTTAGCCTCCTGTATGCTTCCTCTCCATCAGACCTCATTCTCTCCCCCAATTTTTTATTTCTTTCTGTCTCCCTACCTCCCTTTCTTTCTCTCTCTCTCTCCATGCTCCCTTTCTTTGTCTCCCTGTTCCCTCTTTCTTTGTCTCCCTGGCCCCCCTTCTTTCTGTCTCCCTGCCTGCCCCCTTTTTCTTTCTCCTTGCCTTCCCCCAAGCCACTAGGTTTGCCGCCACCGCCACCATCGAGGAACAAGCCCCCAAGCCACCGCCGCCCCAAGCTCTCCCTGCAGAAGCATTGCGCTGACCAGCATTACGCTCCCCAACGTCAGTTCTGATGTCGGAGAGGAAGTTCTTGGCCATCCAGGCAGCAATTGGCTGGCCCAGAACTTCCTCTCTGACGTTAGAATTGATGTCAGGGAGAGGAATGCTGGTCGGTCTGAAGCTTCTGCAGGGAGAGCTTGGGGCAGTGGTGGGGGACATCGAGGAGAGGAAGGCTGATCTGCCCAGTAGATCAGGATGGCAACACGAGTATTGGGTATCCCTGCTCTAGGGTATACATATTGGGGCTTCCAGTCTCTCATCATGCGTCTTATGGCGCAAACCTCCTACCATTTTTGTTGCCTTCCTCTGGACCGCTTCAAGTCTTCTTATGTCCTTTGCCAGATACAGTCTCCAAAACCGAATACTCCAAGTGGGTCCTCACCAATGACCTGTACAGGAGCATCAACACCTTCTTTCTTCTTCTAGTTACACCTCTCTCTACACAGTCTAGCATCCTTCTGTCACACTGTTTCTTTGCCTTTAGATCTTCGGATACTATCACCCCAAGGTCCCTCCCCCATCCATGCATATAAGCCTCTCACCTCCCAACACATACGGCTCCTTTCGATTACTAATCCTCAAATTACTCTGCATTTCTTTGCATTGAATTTTAGTTGCCAGATATTAGACCATTTCTCTAACTTTTGCAGATCCTTTTTCATGTTTTCCACTCCCTCCTTGGTGTCTACTCTGTTACAAATCTTGGTATAATCCACAAAAAGGCAAACCTTTCCTTCTAACCTTTTAGCAATGTCAGTCACAAACATATTGAACAGGATCGGCCCCAGCACTGAACCCTGAGGGACTCCACTACTCACCTTTCCTTCTTCGAACGAATTCCGTTAGCCACCACCCTCTGGCATCTGTTTGTCAACCAGTTTCTAATCCAGTTCACCACTTTGGGTCCTAACTTCAGCCCTTCAATTTTGTTCAAGAGCCTCCTATGAGGAATTGCGTCAAAGGCTTTGCTGAAATCTAAGTAAATTACATCTAGCATATATCTTTGATCCAATTATCTGGTCACCCAATCAAAAAATTAAATTCTCTGGTCACCCAATTAAAAAATTAAATCAGGTTTGTCCAGTTCTCTGTGTAACCATTATGGGATCTATCTTGTGACAGGGAAGCCCCCTTCATTGGTTTAAACCAGACCAGCAAAGCAAGCATACCTGCGCCCAAAGAAAGAAACCTGCCCATTAAGGCTGTGCCCAGTCCTAAAGAAAGGCAGGCAGGTTACATAAAGGGGGAAACTGTAGATAAAAACAAGAGGGTCTCTTTACTTCCCTATAATTCCTTTCAAAAATTTAATTTTCAAGCTAAAACCCTTTGCAGGCAGACAGACACAGCAAGGGTTAAAGAAAGGGGAGAGACTCTAAAGCCACAGAGAGTGCTGTCAGGCAGAGTAAATGGAAGCCTCAGCAGGATAAATTAAACAAAGCTGATCTCAACAGGGGGCAATCAGGAGCTCACAGGAGAAAAATAATCCAGGAAAGCAAGACAGGAGGAAGAAAATATACTCCAGTGCCTGCACCTCGCAAGCACATTCAAAGCTGCTCCAGAGCTCTTAGAAACCCTGCATTGAAACAAAGGTTAGAGGGGGGTTGAGAATCAGCCTGGACAGAAGTACTTTGGAAACTGCTTCATGCAGTGGGGAATCCCTGTATTCAGAAGGGGAGGAACTGCCCATAGAGATAAGGCAGGACGATTCAGAAGTGTACAGCAACCCTGAAATGGATTGGGATCCTGAAGCAGTGAGTATGAATGAAGGCTGGATGTGTGAATGAAAGTTTGTGGGGAAAGGCATTAAAAGTTTCTAAAAACTAATAATGGTGAGAGAAATTATTAGAGGGCTTAAGAACGTATCTTGCCTGTTTGGGGAACAGAGAGACTAGTTAGAAGCCAGCCAGAAGCCTGTCTACCTGGAAAGCATGTTTGTAGGGGTTGGGCAAAGGCAGGTCTCGAGTGGTGTTCCGTAGGGGTCGGTACTCGGACCGCTGCTGTTCAATGATCTAGAAACAGGGACGAAGTGTGAAGTAATAAAATTCACAGACGACACCAAACGATTTAGTGGAGTTGGGACTAAAGAGGACTGTGAAGATTTACAAAGGGACCTGGACAAACTAGAAGAGTGGACGACGAGATGGCAGATGAAGTTTAATGTAGAGAAATGTAAAGTCTTGCCTGTAGGAAACAGAAACCCGAAGTACAGCTATAAAATGGGAGGGCTGGTAATGGGTGAAAGTACCCAAGAAAAGGACTTGGGGGTAATAGTGGACAACACAATGAAGCCATCGGCACAGTGCGAAGCGGCTTCTAAGAAGGCAAATAGAATGCTGGGTACTATCAAGAAAGGTATTACAACCAGAACGAAATAAGTTATCCTGCTGTTGTATCGGGCGATGGTGCGCCCGCATCTGGAGTACTGTGTCCAATATTGGTCACCATACCTTAAGAAGGATATGATGATACTCGAGAGGGTTCAGAAAAAGAGCGACACGATTGATAAAAGGTATGGAAAACCTTTCATATGCTGAAAGATTAGAGAAACTGGGGCTCTTTTCCCTGGAGAAGCGGAGACTTAGAGACTTACAAGATCATGAAGGGCATGGGGAAAGTGGAAAGGGACAGATTCTTCAAATGTTCGAAAACTATAAGAATGAGAGGGCATTCAGAAAAATTAAGATTTAGAACCAATGCTAGGAAGTTCTTCTTCACCCAAAGGGTGGTGGACACCTGGAATGCGCTTCCAGAGGGTGTGATAGGACCAGTGGCGTACCTAGGGTATGTGGCACCCGGGGCCCATCATTTTTTGACACCCCCCCCTATGTAAAAAAATATTTTTTGTAATGACCATGAAACAGAATGAATGGTCAGAATAGAAAAAGGCAGTGAAAATTTTCTTATATTCCAAACATAACATAACATAAATTATGTCTGAATTGTCATGACATCAGAAAGAAGTACATATGGAGTAGTTGCAGGTGATGCTTGGGACAGTTCTGATTGTGTTAGTTCGGTTTTATGTGTTTTTTGAATAGAAGGGTTTTTATTTCTTTTTGAAGGTTTTGCAGTCTGTGGTCGATGTCAATTGGTTGTAGAGTTGGGGGTCGAGTGTTGCAGCTCGAATGGCTAGGAGGTTGTCGAACAGTTTTTTTCTTTTGACGTTTTTGGTTGGAGGGTGTGTGAATGGTGCGTGAGTTCTCCTATGTCTGTTTGAAGTGGATTGAATTATTTAGCTGAAGAAATTAGTTACCCCCTCATCCCACACACATTAATTCTCTTCCATTTTTGTTCCCATTATAAAAAACACTGATAAGTTCCCAGAAAAAAAAATACATTAAAATAAGAAGTGAAAACAAAGGCCCCTACAGATGAGAACATAACATAAGAATAGCCTAACTGGGTCAGACCAATGGTCCATCATGCCCAGTAGCCCATTCTCATGGTAGCCAATCCAGGACACTAATACCTGGTCAAAACCCAAAGAGTAGCAACATTCCATGCTACTGATCCAGGGCAAGCAGACACTTCCCCCATGTCTTAATAACAGATTATGGACTTTTCCTTCAGGAATTTGTCCAAATCTTTCTTAAAACCAGCTACACTATCTGCTTTTACCATAACTTCTGGCCACTTCATTTTTAAGTTTAGATCTTTCCTTTCAAACAGAGACCTTGCTAGATGTCAAATACAGCACAAGGTAACTTCACATGGACTTAGCTGTGCAGGAAATGTGAATCTCCTCATAATGTGCAAAGGTCTGTTTTTTTCTTTCGATCACTACATAGCCTAATGCCACACAAGCAGCGCTGTTACAAACATATTCTGTAGGTCAATGCTAAGGATAACAAAGTTTCCTTCCTTGGACCAGAAGGAGATAAACCACTGGAAGAGATCCCAAAACAACACCCAAAGACCCACTCAGTGTGTGAACCAGTTGAGTGGAGTGGACTAACTGGGGGGTGGAAATGGGCCCGGAGTTTGCTCAGCAGAATTTCCCAGACCACCTCTTCCTCTCAACACATTGACACGCTGCCACCATCACCACTAGGAACACCTCACTGGGTAGGCCAGCTATGCTATAAACTTTATAAAACACATTATTATATTTTCTTATAAAGCACATATTTTAACTGAACTCTCTGACATCCTCAGCCTTTCCATTCACAAAAATAGAAGGAAGAAAATTTCCCATTTCCTGCTGTCTCATGTCCCCGGCCTATACAATATTTTTTTTCTGCAGACCCTTCAAAAGTCTGACCAAATCCTCGTTTCACTTGCATTATAAAGTACTGAGGATGCCATCTCTCTCCAATACCAGGTCCTAAAGTCTAAGACAGTAGCGCAAACTAATGCTGCCAGATACAGGAAAAAAAATTTTGATTCGATTCAGCCCTATTGAATTGGTTTTTCAATTCGATTTTCCTGCCCAGTTGGGTGATTTTTTTCAAAACTCCTGGTGGGTTTTATAGCTTTTTCACCCCCTTTGGCTTCTCCTAACCACACTGGCGCTGTGGTGTAAATAAAATAAAGAAACAAAAAGGACTTTTCCTCTCTCTGTTAAATCCTAGCTCACGTTTGCAGTCCAACACCAGCTCTGGCAGGATACACATTTCAAATCTGACATATTATAATCACAAAACAGAAAATAAAATTAATTTTTCTACCTTTTGTTGTTTGGTTATATTTCAAATCTTGTTGGTCCAAGGCTCTGGTTTTCTTCTGATAACTTGCTTGCCAGGGTCTCCTTCTTTCTGCATGCTAACCATCCATCTGCCAACTCTGTCCTCCCTTTCCATTTCCCTTCCCTTCCCAGGAAGTCTGGTATCTTTCCCTTTTTTCATCTCCCTCCACAGATCCACCTTTTCTTAAATACCCTTTCATCCGGCATCTCTCCCTCCTTCCCCACCATCCCAGAGTCCACCATCTCTCCCTTTCTTTTCCTAATTACCCTCCTATCCAGTATCTCTATCCCTCCTCCACACCATCCCTTGTGTCCAATTTCTCTCCCTTTCTGTTCCTTCCCTCCCTAAATCCCATGGTCCATCATCTCTCTCCCTCTCCTCTATTTTCAGACCCATTATTTCTTCCCCCCCCAAAGTTTGGCATATGCACGTCTCTTTGAACACCCCCTTCCCTCCGTGTACTTCTAAATCATGGTCCCCCCCCCCAAAGGCCTGTCCCCCCTTAAAGGTCTGCCTGTCCCCCCTTGAAGGCCTGCACCCCCCCTTGAAGGCCTGTCCCATCCCCTTGTAGGCCTGTCCCCCCTTTGAAGGCCTGCCTGCCTGTCCCCCCCTTGAAGGTCTGCACCCCCGAAGGCCTGCACCCCCCCGAAGGCCTGTCCCCCACTTGAAGGCCTGTCCCACCCCCTTGTAGCTTCTCCCCCCCCTTGTAGGCTTGTCCCCCCTTGAAGGCCTGCCTGCCTGCCTTTCCCCCCCTTGAAGGCCTGTCCCCCCTTGAAGGCCTGCACCCCCTTGAAGGCCTGCACCCCCCCTCGAAGGCCTGCACTCCCTTGAAGGTCTGCACCCCCCCCCCGAAGGCCTGTCCCCCACTTGAAGGCCAGTCCCACCCCCTTGTAGCTTCTCCCCCCCTTGTAGGCCTGTCCCCCCTTGAAGGCCTGCCTGCCTGCCTTTCCCTCCCTTGAAGGCCTGCACCCCCTTGAAGGCCTGCACCCCCCCGATGGCCTGCACTCTCTTGAAGGTCTGCACCCCCCCCGAAGGCCTGTCCCCCCCTTGAAGGCCTGTCCCACCCCCTTGTAGGCCTGTCCCCCCCTTGTAGGCCTGTCCCCCCTTTAAGGCCTGCCTTTCCCCCCCTTGAAGGCCTGCACCCCCCCCGACGGCCTGCACTCCCTTGAAGGTCTGCACCCCCCCCCGAAGGCCTGTCCCCCCCTTGAAGGCCTGTCCCACCCCCTTGTAGGCCTGTCCCCCCCTTGTAGGCCTGTCCCCCCTTTAAGGCCTGCCTGCCTGCCTTTCCCCCCCTTGAAGGCCTGTCTCCCCCTTGAAGGCCTGCACCCCCCCTTGAAGGCCTGCACCCCCCCTTGAAGGCCTGTCCCCCCCCCTTGTAGGCCTGTCCCCCCCCGAAGGCCTGTCCCCCCTTGAAGGCCTGCCTGCCTGCCTGTCACCCCCCTCCCCCTTGAAAGCCTGCTTGCCTGCCCGCCCGCCCCACCCTGAAGGCCTGATGCCCCGACCCACCCCGAGGACCGCTCGCCCCCCTGGCCTCCCCGCACCACCTATGAAGCAGCCGCAGCAGGATCGCGAAGTCAGCGTCAGCGATCCCTGCGCTGCTTCCTGCGCCACGGTCCCGCCCCTCCTCTGACGTCAGAGGAGGGGCGGGATCGCGGTACAGGAAGCAGCGCCTAAGCAGCGCAGGGATCGCTGACGCTGACTTCGCGATCCTGCTGCGGGCTGCTTCACAGGTGGTGCAGGAAGGTCAGTGGGGTGAGCGGTCCTTCGGGGGTGGCGGGGGACTGAACGGCAAGGCCGGGAACACCCCCTTAGGGCTGGCACCCGGGGCGCACCGCCCCCCCCCCCCCCGCCCCCCCCTTGGTACGCCACTGGATAGGACAGAGTACAATTTTGGGGTTCAAGAAGGAATTAGATAATTTCCTGAAGGAAAAGGGGATAGAAGGGTATAGATAGAGGATTACTATACAGGTCCTGGACCTGATGGGCTGCCGCGTGAGCGGACTGCTGGGCGTGATGGACCTCTGGTATGACCCAGCAGAGGCACTGCTTATGTTTCCTAAAAGAAACTTTAAAGGTGGCCCAGAACCCTGACAAAGTATAGGAACCAGGGAGGAATTTAAAACCATCATTAATAGAGGGTGGTGTAGGTTCCTTATTCCCCTGGTTAAATTGGGGGAATACCTTATTCAGGGAGTCAGGTGCTTTTACTTCCTGGAGTGCCTTTAAACATGAAGGCTGTATTAAAAGCCATATCTATTGTTTATTGTTTATTCAAAGTATTTGATTAAACGCTTATACAGCAGTACAAAGCGTTGAACAAAGTGTTTAAAAATTACAGGAAGACAAACATTTCTGCATTGTAAACCTATATGTATTAAATTATTGGACAAATAAATCATTTCACAAATATTTAGGGGCGGGGGATATAATTTTATTTTATAAGGATCATTTATAAGATGTCAGGTGTATTTGAAAGCTTAAATGTTATATGTATGTACAGGTCATTGGTGAGGCCCCACTTGGAGTATTGTGTTCAGTTTTGGAGACCGTATCTGGTGAAAGACGTAAGAAGACTTGAGGCGGTCCAGAGGAGGGCGACGAAAATGATAGGAGGCTTGCACCAGAAGACATATGAGGAGAGACTGGAAGCCCTGAATATGTATACCCTAGAGGAAAGGAGAGACAGGGGAGATATGATTCAGACGTTCAAATACTTAAAGGGTATTAACGTAGAACAAAATCTTTTCCAGAGAAAGGAAAATGGTAAAACCAGAGGACATAATTTGAGGTTGAGGGGTGGTAGATTCAGGGGCAATGTTAGGAAATTCTACTTTACGGAGAGGGTGGTGGATGCCTGGAATGCGCTCCCGGGAGAGGTGGTGGAGAGTAAAACTGTGACTGAGTTCAAAGAAGCGTGGGATGAACACAGAAGATTTAGAATCAGAAAATAATATTAAAGATTGAACTAGGCCAGTTACTGGGCAGACTTGTACGGTCTGTGTCTGTGTATGGCCGTTTGGAGGAGGATGGGCAGGGGAGGGCTTCAATGGCTGGGAGGGTGTAGATGGGCTGGAGTAAGTCTTAACAGAGATTTCGGCAGTTGGAACCCAAGCACAGTACCGGGTAAAGCTTTGGATTCTCGCCCAGAAATAGCTAAGAAGAAAAAAAAAAAAAAAAAAAAAATTTTTAAATTGAATCAGGTTGGGCAGACTGGATGGACCATTCGGGTCTTTATCTGCCGTCATCTACTATGTTACTATGTTACTATATGTTACTATTTACTGTACCTGATTTCAGATTTGAAATGAATAAAGTATTAAAAAAAATAAATAAATTATTGGACAAACCAGGACTAAACAGACAAACTCAAGCCATTAAAACAATAGGAGAAGGGGGCAGAAATACAATTTTTTATAGAAAGAATACATAAAAGGGAAATACAATAGGAAATGGGAAATAAAATTAAAAAATAATTAAGAATTGGTGGAATAGAAAAGAGAAACAGTTGAAATTGTTAAAGTAGATAGATAACTAATTAGCAGTTATATGCATCCTTAAAGAGAAAATACTTTAAACTGCTCTTGAACTTCTGCAAGTTTTGTTCGGCTCTTAAATATAGAGGAAGAGAGTTCCAGATCAAAGGAGCGGTTACTGAAAAAATAAGGGTGCGATGAGTGCCAATTATTTTCAGGGATGGGACATTAAGGGTATGTTGGAAAGCTGATCTTAAGGTTCTAGGAGGATCATAAGGGATCAAAAGACTGTCTATAAATGCCAGAGCGTTGGTTTGTAAAGTTTTAAAAGTCAGGAGGGCCTCAGGACCTGTACCTTGTATGCAGGTCCTGAGGCCCTCCTGACTTTTAAAACTTTACAAACCAACGCTCTGGCATTTATAGACAGTCTTTTGATCCCTTATGATCCTCCTAGAACCTTAAGATCAGCTTTCCAACATACCCTTAATGTCCCATCCCTGAAAATAATTGGCACTCATCGCACCCTTATTTTTTCAGTAACCGCTCCTTTGATCTGGAACTCTCTTCCTCTATATTTAAGAGCCGAACAAAACTTGCAGAAGTTCAAGAGTAGTTTAAAGTATTTTCTCTTTAAGGATGCCCTTTGTCCCCTTTGCTTTATATTTTATTTTTGGAACCCCTATTATTAAGTATTCGTACTCATCCCCTGATTGTGGGTGTGGAGGTAGGAGGTTCCTCCCTGCGATGCATGGCCTTCGCGGATGATATCATGGTTCTGCTTACGGATCCGGTCTCACATCTCTCCATATTGTTGGAATTGTTTAGTAAATTTGGGGAGCTCTCGGGCCTTAGACTCAATGTGTCTAAATCCGAGGCACTGCCTATCCATCTACATATTTCTCACCTCTGGTCTGACTTTCCCATGAAGGAGGCCTCTTCGCAGGTGAAATATCTGGGTGTCTACATACCTTCTTCTTTATCACGTCTTTATGAGATAAATGTCAGGCCCATGCTCCGGCGGACAATTGAGAGCCTCCGCCTATGGGGGGCTCTACCGGTTTCTTTGGCTGGTCGTATTTTTCTATATAACATGATGGTGGTGCCTCGGTGGTTATATCTGTTGCAGACTTTACCGATCTGGTTGCGCCGAGCGGATCTGGAGGAATTATATAGAGCCTTGAGGCTGTTTTTGTGGCGGGGGCGACGGCCTCGACTACCCTTGCGTGTCTTGATGCTGCCGGAGGCGCAGGGGGGTTTCGGTCTGTTAGACTTACGAGCATACAATCTGGCGTGTGGTATGAGATTAGTTCGAGATTGGTGTCTGGAGAGCTCCTCCTTCTTGACTTTTTCGGTGGAAAGGGATTTTTTGTATCCGGTTTCGGGATTGTTTCTGTTGCATGCACCCTCGGCCCAGTTGGACCTTTCTCAGCGAGGACATGTGGTTTGGGCTTATATGAGACTCATCTGGAAATTGCTTTGTAAACATCTGGGGGTTAATTATGGGGCTTCCCCTATGCTGCCTCTTGTGGGGAATCTTCAATTTAGCCCGGGCAGTGATAATCGAGTGTTTAGGCTTTGGCATGCACAGGGGATCCGCAGGGTAGGGGATGTTCTTGATGATCATGGGGCCCCTCTCTCCATTACTGGACTGGCGTCTTTATATGGGTTAGACCGAGTGGATGCCTTTAGCTATATGCAACTTCGCCATTATGTGTTTAGTCTTGGGGAGACCGCTTGCTGTGCCTCGGTGGCGAAGAGCCTGGGACAAAGTCTGGCCTTGTGGGAGGATCCAGCTCCGCGCCTGCGATACTATGTCACTGAGCTACAGATGCCGTTGTCGACTGAGCGGGCGGATTTGCTGGCTGGGGCATGGAGCGCTGACTTGGGGTGCATTATTACGTCTCCATTACTTTCTCATTGTTTTCTTCTCCTGCGCACTCTTTCCTGTAACATGCTACACAGGGAACAGGATTATAAATTCCTACAGAGAATGTTTATCTCTCCCCAGAGGGCTTATCGTGCTGGCTTTGCGGAGCATGCGCGCTGCCCCAAATGTCCTGTGTGCCCTGCTACCTTGGGACATATGTTTTGGCATTGCCCTCTAATACAGGCTTTTTGGAGGCGAGTGTGGAGTTTCCTGTCTTCCCTATCCATCTCATTACCTGCCTGTTCTCCGGATATTGCTCTTTTTTATGCTGGAGCGGCTCTCTCCAGTTGTACTGGTGGGCAGAAATTATTGGTGTTCAAGGCTCTGCTCCTGGCCAAGAGGGCCATTCTGATATTTTGGCGAGCTCCACATGCTCCCTCTTTTTCTCAGTGGCAAATGTTCCTTTACGAGTTAGCGCTTGTAGAGCGTAGGATGGTGGGGACCCGTGATGAGGGCAGGTGGACTAAATTTCAAGAAGTTTGGGAGGGATACTGGTTGTCCCTTTCACATAGGGAGAGGAGTATGCTGCTGAATAGTTAATCTTTTGGGATGTGCTATTAATGTGTGGGGGATCGTCTGCTACTTCCCCTAAAGCAGGGAACGATAGGTCTCCTACCATGGTATCTTTTCTATAGTATCCTGCCCCTTTCTTTTGTCCTTTTCTTCTCTCTCCTTGGGAAGGTTGTACACCATATGGGTCTGGGTTGGGGAAGGGGGGAGGGGGGGATGGGTTGGGTGAGGTTTTCTGCTGGGGGGTTTTTGGGGGTTATAAAAAAAAAAACATGGTATTGGGCTTGTGTGGAGATATGTTCACCCGCTTTTGTGGGGTTTTTTAGATGTGTCTGCATTTTGGTATTACAGACGTGTATCTGTTTTCTGTTGTACTATGTTTCATTGTCTTTGCCCAATAAAGAAATATTATATAAATAAAAGTCAGGAGGGCGATTTTATATGTTATCCTATGTAAAACGGGTAACCAATGAGCTTTTTGCAATAATGGAGCGACGTGGTCAAATTTATTTGAATCCAAAATAATTTTTATAGCAGTGTTTTGAATAAGTTGAAGACGTTTTATATCTTTTAGGCATATCCCTTTTAAAAGTGAATTACAATAATCTATTTTTGATATTACGAGCGAATGAATTAACACGTTCAGGGATTTAGCATCAAGAAGGGGAGCTAAAGATCTAATCATCCTTAGTTTGTGAAAATAGTTTTTTACCAGCGCACTAATTTGGGGACGGAAAGAAAGTTTATTATCAATGAGAATACCTAGTATTTTAATTGTAGTAGTTTGTTTAAGAGGAACAGTATCAACGGAAACTGGAGCTATTAACTGTAACCCTTCTTTCCATGGAAAGAGCACTGTACTGGTTTTGGTAATGCTTAATGAAAGCATATTGGCATTTAGCCAATCGTGGATTTTGGCTAATTTAAGATTGATGATGGAAATATCGTTTTGGCAGGTGGGGTCGAGGGTGTGCAAAAGTTGTAGATCATCAGCATAAGCATATACAGTACTGTAAATCCTATCAATTGGCTGAGAGTTAAGAGGGGGGCCAGGTAGACATTAAAAAGTAAGGGGGATAATATAGAACCTTGTGGAATTCCAAAATTCAAATTGAAAGACTTGGAGATTGAGTTGTTGAAATGTACGGTAGAACACCTATCAGTAAAGTACGATTGAAACCATTGAAGGACTTGATCTGATATACTGATGGATACGAGTCGTTGAAGGAGGCAATGATGATCTATTGTGTTGAAAGCAGCAGCGAAATCTAGTGAGATAAATAGAACAGTCTTATGTTGATCGAGGTAGTAGTGAATAGTTGTGGTGAGTCCTAGAAGAGAGTGCTCTGTGGAGTGATTTTTGCAAAAACCAGCTTGATTAGGATGTAGAGCCTGTGTTTTGTCAATGAAATCTGATAACTGTTGATAAAAGATTTTTTCTGTTAATTTGGCTAAAAATGGTAGATTAGCAATTGGGCGGTAATTAGAACTCTCCTTTAAGGAATTTTTTTGGGTCTTTAGTAATAGGGTGGAGGATTGAATGTTTCCAGTCAGCTGGAAGGGTTGCGGTAGAAAGACTTTTGTGAATCATTTGAAGAATATAGGACCCGAATACAGAGAAGTATCGTTTTAAAAGAAAAGGAGGAAGGGGCTCAGCTTTAGAAGCCTTTATATTAATAGTGTGTAGCATATTTTCAATTTTGTTTAATGAGGGTAACAAGAAATTGGAACATTTGGCAGTTAAGGAATTATTCAAAACTTCTTCTTTTTCGATGTTGCTGGAGCAATTAACACCCGGAGAATTAGTAACTTTACTGACAATGTTTGATCTTATTAATTTAATTTGTCTGAAAGGAGTCACGTGATGCTGTGAGTCGGCAAGCAGCTCGCATTGCCTGCTCCGGAGCCTGGCCCCTCTGAAGCTTTTAAAATCTGTCCATAGAAATGCCCCCTAAAGCCTGCTGAATATCGGCGAATAAAATCGATTTAGCGATTTTATTCGCCGATATTCAGCAGGCTTTAGGGGGCATTTCTATGGACAGATTTTTGGCGAAGTCCCCGCAAGCAATGACGTCTAAATCGGCAAAAAAAGACAAAGACAAGGAAAAGAGCAGGCCAACAGAGGAGAAAATGGCGGAACCTTCGGGCGGCGCGCTTAAGCAATTTTCGACGGAGACGCTAGCAGATCTCAAACAGCTTATTGCTCAGGCCCTTACTCCTAGCATGGAACAATTATCAGCTCAACTCACCAAGCTGGAGTCCCTCCTGGAAGATCATTCGACACGCTTTACAGCCCTGGAGGAGCGCGTATCCACTGTGGAGGACGGGGCCCGAGGGGTGGAAACGGATGTGGCTCAGATGAAAGAGCAACTACGCCAACATCAAGATAAACTCGAGGACTTGGAGAACAGGTCCCGTAGAGGTAACCTGAGATTTATGGGGCTCCCGGAAACTATCTCGGACTCGGTGCTGCTCTCTGTGTTAGAATCCTGGCTGGCCAGCGAACTGCCTATGCCAGCAGCTTTGGGCCCGGCTCGATTCGAGCGCGTTCATAGAATCGGGCCCCGCAATGGAACGGACCGGCGGCCTAGGGTGGTGATAGGGAAACTGCACAATTACCGGCACAAAGTTGAAATTCTGCGGGAATTTCGATTGAAACGGGAGACCTTACACTATGAATCTACTCCAATAAGGATTGGCCAGGATTATTCATCGGCCTTGACAGACCGGAGGAAAAACTTCTACCCTCTCTGCAAGAAATTGGCAGATCTTAAATGTCGCTTCTTGTTCTTGTATCCTGCAATCTTGAAAATTTATTTGGATGGTAAATGGCACGTGTTTGACTCGGACACTTTGGCTGGAGATTTTGTCAACAAACTGGGAGATAATACACCTCCTCTAACTTGATTGGTATTATTGCATATTTCTAATGCTTGTTGTTTTCAGGTTTATTTGAACTATAGATTATTGATCCTGCATTGTACACTGTTTATGTTCATAAGGGGGACAGGCTTCGATGGCACCAGAGACGTGCTCTACCTTTCAGTGTCCGTTTGGGTACTGGATGGTTTTGGGTTTCCAGGGGAAGGTACAGGGGGATTTGGGGGGGTTTGGGATTGGGGGGAGGTATGGCAGGAGACGGGGGGGGGGGGTAGTTAATGCGTTGGGGTGTTTGGTTACAGTTGTTTATGGCTCCGCTTCCAGAGGGGGTTTCTTCAGAGTGTTTATCTTTTCATCTGGGTTTCTTTGGTTAATTGCTTCCAGTTGTCCTCTGGGTGAAGGCTGGGCACCCGGGGGTCTACGGGGATTGCATTTGTGGCAGGTCTGCTTCTGTGGCCCTGGTGAGTGGTAAGACATTCCGGTTGATATCTTGGAACGTGGGAGGCATTACGTCTCCGGTGAAACGTATTAAGATTCTGAGTAGATTAAGATACCACAGGGCAGATCTTGCTTGCCTCCAGGAGACGAGGTTGTCAAAGACAGAACATGCTAAGCTTCTGAAGGGCTGGGTGGGCCAAATTTTTCATTCATCCTCTTCCACTAAACATGCAGGGGTGGTGCTCTTGGTTCGGAAAGGATTTCCTGGAAAGATAGAACAGCTTTTTGCAGATTCTTTAGGACGAATTCTCTATTGTAAAGTAACTACGTCAGACCAAGTGTTTAATGTTTTAATGGTGTATGGTCCGAACCAATATGACCACAAATTTTTTAGGACTTTGGTCCGAATAGGTGGTAGGGATAAAACTCATCCTTTAACCAAGTTTTGGATAATGCTCAGGACAGATCAGGCCCGGGATCCTCACAGAGAATCTCCATGGGTAGAGGCCTTCCTTATTTATGTGAAGCGCTGGAATTACTCGACCCATGGAGATTACTTCATCCTCATGAGCGGGATTTCACTCATCAATCTCGAGCCCATCAAACATACTCTAGAATTGATTACGTTTTGGTTTCTCGGGGCTCCTTTTCTTTGATAGAATCCTCGGAAATTGGCCCCCTTTCGATTTCGGATCATTGTCTGGTTTGGGTTGACGTCCTCTTGGGGGACTCTCCTTGGCTGGGGGGTTGGCGTTTCCCCGCTTATTTAATAGATAACCCTGATTTCGTTCAATATATCACTACAAAATGGGAGGACTGTCTTCGATTTAATGCTCAACATCGGGAGACGCCACTCTTGTTTTGGGAGGCGGCCAAGTCGGTCCTCCGGGGGGATGTAATTGCATATGTGGTAGCTCACAGGAGGAGAATAGCACAGGGTATTATACGGCTGGAGCGAGAATGTGTGGTGCTTAAGAGGCAACATCTGCATCATCCCACGGTCAGTTCAGGCGAGCGTCTGATTTCTGCACAAAACGCTCTTAACACGCTGTTGCATGACCGTGCTAAAAAATCAATGTATTACGCTAAATTTAATTATTATAAGCATGGGAATAAGCCTGGTAGATTACTGGCCACCCTGATCAAACCTAAACGAACTACTCGCTATACCCCCTGTTTGCACTTGCCAGATGGCACGAAGGTGAGCAGAACTCGGGAGATAGCTGACCATTTCTTTAGTTATTATAAACAATTTTATTCTTCAGTAGAGGGGGAGGGGGGACCCGAGGCACAGGATTATCTGGATGATGCGGGTGTGCCTCGCATATCATCTCCCATGCGCTTGGTATTGAATAGGCCAATACAGGGGAAAGAATTGCAAACTGCTGTTAAACAGTTGAGGAACCGCACGGCCCCGGGCCCCGATGGATTTTCCCCGGAATTTTATAAAATCATGTTTACACACATTTGTGGCCCTTTGGAGTCTTACTATACACAGGCATTGGCAGAGGGTGCGTTCCCAGTGGGATCTAACCATGCTTATATTACATTAATTCCGAAACCTGGTAAGCCGGCGTCGGAAATAGAATCTTATCGCCCAATTTCCCTCATAAATGTTGACATAAAAATTCTAGATAAAGTATTAGCCAACCGATTGGCTATGTTACTTCCTCAATTGATCATACCGGAACAGGTGGGCTTTGTGAAAAATCGACACTCGGTTATAAATGTCCGGCGACTGTTGACCGCCATACAAAGAACTCAGGCTACTCATGCTGCTGGTATACTGGTTAGTCTAGACGCAGCTAAGGCTTTTGACCAGGTCAATTGGAGTTTTCTTTTCACGGTTCTCGCACATATGGGAATCACGGGTTGGTTTCATAACATGATTAGATTGTTATATTCAGCTCCGACGGCTAGTGTGTTGGTCAACGGCACTGGGACGGAATCGTTTCCTATACTACGAGGTACGCGTCAGGGGAGTCCTCTATCTCCTCTCCTGTTTTTGCTCTACTTAGATCCATTTTTGCGTACTTTGCTAAAAGATGATGAATTGAGTGGTCTTCCGGAGGGAGACTCTCAACTTCGAGTCTTAGCCTTTGCGGATGATATTTTGCTGACATTGTCTTCCCCCCAGCCTTCCTTGACCAGGGCATTGGCTATCCTAGATGAATTTAGTTTATATTCGGGGCTGGTTTTAAACTACCAAAAATCAATGGTGTTGCCCTTGTCTGGGGAGGTTCCTGGTGCTTGGAGGGGGGAATTTCCCCTACGGTGGGCTACAGATCACTTGACATATTTAGGGATTAAGATACCAGTGGATCTTAATAGATTGAACTCCCTGAATGTCTTGCCACTCCTGACTCTTACCCAACAAAATTGAAGCTTTGGAGGGAATTTCCATTGACATTGTTGGGCAAAATTGCTCTATACAATATGGTTTTGGTGCCTCAATGGATTTACGTTCTTCAAATGCTTCCGATTTTACTGTCCATTAAGCATGATAAACTGGTGGGTAAGAGCTTAACATCATTTTTATGGAATGGGAAGCGTGCGAGATTGGCTTTGCCTGTCTTGATGCGCCCCAGGTCCCAGGGGGGTTTGGGATTGTAGAATTTACGATTGATTTCACAAGCGTGCCAGATGCGTCATTTGAACGATTGGTTCCGGGGCACTCGCTATTTTTCGGCGACTGCTTCGGAGCTCACACTCTGTGACTCCTATCACTTTAGTTACTTGCTCCATACTCGTCACCTTCCAAGTGGGGGTGGTGGGAGCGTGTTTATTCCTCCTCTTCGCCAAGTGTGGCGGAGGTTATGTAGGTCTTTGAATATACCACCTACTGATACGCTTTATTTGCCTTTTTTGGACAATAAGGACTTCCCTCCGGGAACTTCTGCTTACCCACTTTCTGTATGGAGAACTACCAATATCCAATACATTTTCCAGGTAGTTGATTCGTAGGGTGTTGTGCCATCTTTTACAGTGATGCAATCAGATTATCAATGGACACCTGGAGATTGGCTGGCATATTCTCAGATGGTTTCCTATGTGCGGTCTCTCAAGAGGACAGGACTGACTAGCCGGAGTAGAGAAGCTCTTTCGGAAGCATTGTGTTTGTCAGCTCAAGACCACATTCCCCTGAAGTTCCATATTAGATACCTTCGGGAGAGTCTGGGATCAATTTCCTACGATCATTACGCAGCGCTTTGGTCTCGAGATCTACCTTGTGTGATTACTGGATTACAAATTCAAACTAGTCTTAAGCGAATACACTGTATTACAACTCATGTTACTTTGATCGAAATGAACTACAAATTTCTCCTTCGACTTCACCGGTCTCCGGTTTACCTTCATAGAGTCAAACTGAGCGCTACTGATACATGCCTTAAGTGCCACCAGCCTCAGGCTTCCTTGGGTCACCAATACTGGACTTGTCCTCAAATTCAAGATTTTTGGACCCAATTACATAGTCATATTACAGCTATGTGGCACTTTGGTTATTCTCAAGGCCCTGAGCTACTTTTCACGTTGGATCATCTTCCTACAACATCACCTAAAGGGTTTCGGGCATTTCTGGAGAGGGCTTTCCTGATGGGGAAAAAATCAATATTACACTGTTGGATTGTTCCTGAAGCGCCCACTCTGTCTCTTTGGCGTACTCTTATGCTTCGGCAGGCATCTATGGAGCGCTTGTTTATACAAGCGTTGGATTCACCTAGGGGACGTACTTACTGCTCCATTTGGGAACCATTTTGGCTCACTCTCACACATAGAGCCCGGAGTAACTTGTTAAACCCATGATATTTCTTTCTCTGGAAGATGGTTGTTTATCTTGTATTTGTGTACTTGGGATGGGAGGGGGGGTGGGAGGGAGGGTGATGGGGGGAAGGGGTGTGTTTACTTGTACTTATATGCTGGTTATTTCTTTGTTGATTTCTATTGAAAAATTTAATAAACAAATATAAACATAATTTGTCTGAAAGAAATTGGCTAAGCTTTGGACTGAGGGGGGTTCTTCCATAGAGGTGGCTGGTTTATGTTTAAAATAAGTTAGTAGTTTGAGAATTTTGAAAAGAGCTGATGATTTCCTTACTTTAGAGATCTTTTTGATAGAAAATTGTTTCTTTACTGCATTGATTGACGATAAAATTGGGATTGTTTCTTGTAATATTCTAAATTGTTTTGAGTAGGTTTAGAACGCAATTGTCGTTTTAATAATAAAGAAGAATTAAACCAAGGGCAACGTTGTTTTTTAGGGGAAATTGTTTGAGTAGTTATTGGTGCTACATTATCCAAAAGGGACCGGCAGGCGTTATTCCAAATGATTATTTGTTCATTTATAGTAGCTTCGTTGAATTCTTTGGGAGAGAGGAGAGTGGAGCTAATGTTGAGAGGCCCCTAGGGCCTACTCAGGCTGCATTCAGCCCAGCAACTTCAGGTCGCCATTTTGGTTAAGCTCCTCTGCTCTAGCGTTTTTACACTGCTTATCCTCTTCTTAATCTTCTTCCCCACCATGAGTCTCATCCCTTTTTGGAAGTTCAGTGCCATGGCCATTATTCTGGATCAATGTTATGCCCCTGTGTCAAGGTTGAAGTGGATCATATTGTGATCAGTGCTTCCCAGCGTCCCTTCTACTTCTACATCTTGTGCCGGTCCTCGTAGTCCATTTAGAATTATGTCCAGAATTGCATTTCCTCTCGTATTTTCCTTGACAAGTTGTTCCAGAAAGCAATCGCCTACAGCATCCAGGAACTTGGTCTCCCTACTGTAGCCGGAGGTGCCTAGGTTCCAGTCTATCCCGGATAATTGAAGTCGCCCATGATAACTGCGTTGCCTCCCTTGCAGTTGTGTTTAATCTCAACTGTCATTTCTCCATCAGTTTCTTCAGACTGCCCTGGGGGTCGGTAGTAGATGGCGATTTTCATTTCCGTTCTATTTGTTCCCGGAATTTTGGCCCATAGAGACTCAATTCCCTCTTTGATGTATAGGGCAATACCCCCAACTGTTTGACCTACTCTGTCTCTGCAGTATAGCTTGTAACCCGGTAGCACAGTGTCCCAGACGTTTTCCTCATTCCACCAAGTTTCCATGATGTCAATGATGTCAAGGTTATCTTTTTGTGCCATAGCTTCCGATTCCCCCATATTATTCCTTAGGCTCCTTGCGGCCTGTTAGTACTAGACCAATAATCTCTTTACGGTGTATATGGGGCCGCAATATATAAACAGGCACCATATAGCTTTACAATATTAGAGATTTAAAAAGAGTACAGAAAATAGTTAGTGATTAGAGAGAAGTGAATAAGGACTACACTAACAATTGGTTAAGATTTATCAACTAACCATAAACAAAACATTGGCCAATCAGCATTCTTGTGATACCCACCGTGGCGCTCAGAACGTAACTGCTCTGCTAAATAAAACAACTTTTCAACAGAGAAAGTCCCCCCCCCCATGGGGAACTGTAATCTTTTAATAGCAGCCGTCATCCGATGCCACCTGGGGATGGGAGTTAATGCATTCTCACCATAGCGCTTAAACAGTACATCAATAGGGCCACCTTTAGCTGTGGCTTCCTTAAGGATATCCTTTAAAATCTCCTTATCATGGAGATTGTGTCTGTGCTCCACCTTCCACAGCCAGAAGTGAGTCAAGCTGGGGTTTGGAAGACTGGGTAGATGTCATAGGTGACATCACCGTAATGTCTCCATGAGTGATTGGAGAGCAGTCTACTGGAGGGAAGAGCAGCCAAGAACCAGGCTTTGTGCAGGGTTTAAATCACCCATTCCCCTAGGGTTTTCTCCTCTTTGATCCTGGCAAATCTTTCCACCCTCCATCTTCTCTGTTGTTGACATAATCTCTAAGTATAAGGTGTACTCTGCTATAAGTTGGTAGGTCTCTTAATAATGACTAACGTTACTCACCTAAATCATTCTTCTTTGCTGCTTATGCTCTGTTAACAGCTGTGGAGGCTCTTAAGTCCAGATAAGCATGTGTATGGGAACAGCAGGCACACGTTTTGTGAACTACTGGAAGATGAAACTGAGGCCTACACAATATGGAGGATCTGATGCACGTGCCTAGCTAGGTGTTGGATGGCAAACTATTGTAGCCAAAAAAAAAATCAACTGGGGCAGTATGTCGGCAGAGCTCTGGGTTTCTGGCCCAGAAAGATCTAAGAGAAAGAACAATTTAATCATTAAATTAAATCATTAAATTACAGAAAGTGTATGTTTGGGCAGACTGGATGGACCATTCAGGTCTTTATCTGCCATCATTTATGATGTTACTATGAGAGTGCAAGGCAGACCAAGGTGTGTGAGAACTACAGCATACCTAAGGTGACCATACGTCCCATTTTTAGATCCCCTGTCCTGTTGTCCCCACATACAGTTTCAGGACGCCAAAATGTCCCATTTTCAGGGACAGTGTCCTGAAGATGTGCGGGGGGACAACGGGATAGGCGATTGCGTCCCCTCCCTTCCGCCCTCCTTGCCACCAGGGCCAGATTAAAGGGCCTGAAAACAGGAGGCCCCACCGATGTGGTGCTCTGATATCATGCACCAACGAGGACTGCCCAATCCGATTCGGCAATGGTGATTCCTACCTGCTTCCTGCCTGGTCCTGCACAGCCGCAGTCAGCTCCCAGCCTCAGCCCCACCCCCACACGTGCTTTGCTTGCATTATTTGCCAGCATGTCTTTTTATTTTCCTTCTTCTCACCTCTCTGTCCTTTGTTTATCAAACTGTCAGCCAGCTGTGGTCCTATGCTGATATCTTGTACTTCTTCAGCCAAAGTGAGTAAGTTTTCTAGCTTCTCTGTCCCCATTGTTTGTTTTTGGCTCCACTGACCAAATTTACATATGTTTAACTCCCTCTTCTCCTAGCGTTTTCATGTATTTTATTGCCAGTTGCTGCAGCGTGCTACCATTTTTCTCTACTTAAGTTCAAGTGTTTTCTTTGCTGTTCTAGTTTTGCTACTCCTTATTGTTTTTACTTTTAAGTTGGTGTTTTAACTTTCTTTCACAATGTTTTATACTTTTTTTTTTTTTTGGGGGGGTCTTCTTCTCTTTGAAGTGGCATCTCCACATATGAGGGCATAATGGGTTGGGCATGGATGGAACTGGATGGGCCTGTGGTTGGGTCTAGAGGTCCAGATCTTACTAAAGTAAAATCTGGTAACCCTAGACTTGGGGAAATCCATTTCTTATTCCTGGATAAGCAGCATAAAATCTGTTTTACTAGTTGGGATCTAGCTAGGTAATTGGGACCTGGCAAGATGTCTTGGATCTGAAAACATCAGGGGTCCCCAGTGTGGTGTTATGATGTCACGCACCAATGAGGACTGCCCAATCTGATTTGACGATGGTGATTCCTACCTGGTCCTGCACAGCCGCAATCAGCTCCCGGCCTCAGTGGTTGGGGCATGGGCAGGGCTAGGGGGCCCAGTGTACTTGTGTGCCTAGGGGCCCTTGAAGAATTAATCCTGCCCTGCTGCCACACCAAAGCCAGCCTGTCTGCCTCCCTCCAGCACTGAAGCCGAAGCCTGCCCTCCCCAGGACTGGCCCACGCTGCTGTTATCTATCCGCCAAAGCCTGGCCTACCACCGCTTCAACCCTTCCCCACCTGCCGCAACTAAAGTCCAGGCACCGGCCTATAAACCTTCTTCCCGACGTCAAGTCTGACGTCGGCGAGGAAGTTCCATGCCAGCCAATAACTGGGGGCACTAAGGACATGGGAAGGAGGCAATGGGGGCACTAAGGACATAGGAAGGAGGCACTAAAGACATGGGAAGGAGGCACTGGGGGCACTAAGGACATAGGAAGGAGGCACTAAGGACATAAGAAGGGGGGGCACTAAGGACATAGGAAGGAGGCACTGGGGGCACTAAGGACATAGGAAGAAAGGAGGGAGGGAATAGAAAGGGACAATTGTTGGGCCTTAGTAAAGAAAGAAAGAAATGAAAGAAAGGATGCACAGTCAGAAGGAAACGCAACCAGAGACTCATGAAATCACCAGACAGCAAAGGTAGGAAAAATTATTTTATTTTCAATTTAGTGATCAAAATGTGTGAGTTTTGAGAATTTATATTTGCTGTCTATATTTTGCACTATATTTGTCTATTTTTCTATAGTTACTGAGGTGACATTGCATATTTTAAAGTCATCTGCCTTGACATCTTAAAAAACAAAACTCACAAACCACACTATACGCAGAGAAAATGTTAATTATCATTTATATTTGTGAGGTTTTCAATTTTATGGTTACCATTATGAATTAATAAGATATGGGTACATGAAAAACGAATGGAATAAACTGGGGGTGGGATTGGGGCGGGACTGACAATTAATAGATGTCCCGTTTTGATGAAAAAAATAAATGGTCACGTTAGGCATACCTCCCTAGCTGATGCAAAGTGGGGAGTGGCTCAGTTGGTCTATTAGTTTCACTGGCTTGGGTGCTTCCTTTATCTTTGTTGTTAAATTGTTGAATAAAGCTATGGCCTTATATTTAAAAACTGTTGCAATGTTTCACCTGCCATGCTTGGGTCTGAGGGGGGAGTGTGCTGTCTATGTTTTAGATTGTAAGCCACCCTGAAGGTTCTCCCTAGGGCGGGATAGAAAATTTTAAATACACTTGGAAACCATGCCATCCTAAATCTTTGTATTCCCAAGTCTTGCATGTTACAGTAGCCAAATTATGCTGTGAAACATTCTCTTTATAACACTTATTACTCCTTCCTTCCCATTATAAAAAAGACCAGTTTATCTTTTTGCTGTTCTCTTCACATTAGCTCGAGGCTTTGTTTCTTCTTTTTTGTTCTCTAGTATTTTCAAAAGCAATCATCCATCCACTCTCAGCATGCCAGAACAATGAATTGGTGCAGTGCTTAAGCAAGATGTTCTCTCTAAATCAAGGTATCATCTATACATGTAACATAACATAGTAACATAGTAGATGACGGCAGATAAAGACCCGAATGGTCCATCCAGTCTGCCCAACCTGATTCAATTTAAATTTTTTCTCTTAGCTATTTCTGGGCAAGAATCCAAAGCTCTACCCAGTACTGTGCTTGGGTTCCAACTGCCGAAATCTCCGTTAAAACCTACTCCATCTCATCTAAACACTCCCAGCCATTGAAGCCCTCTCCAGCACATCCTCCCCCAAACGGCCATATACAGACACAGATCATGCAAGTCTGCCCAGTACTGGCCTTAGTTCAATATTTAATATTATTTTCTGATTCTAGATACTCTGTGTTCATCCCACGCTTCTTTGAACTCAGTCACCATTTTCCTCTCCACCACCTCTCTCGGGAGCGCATTCCAGGCATCCACCACCCTCTCCGTAAAGTAGAACTTCCTAACATTGCTCTTGAATCTACCAACTCTCAACCTTAAATTATGTCCTCTGGTTTTACCATTTTCCTTTCTCTGGATAAGATTGTTGTTTTATGTTAATACCCTTCAAGTATTTGAACATCTGAATCATATCTCCCCTGTCCCTTCTTTCCTCTAGGGCAGGGGTAGGGAACTCTGGTCCTCGAGAGCCGTATTCCAGTTGGATTTTCAGGATTTCCCCAATGAATATGCATGAGATCTATTTGCATGCACTGCTTTCAATGCATATTCATTGTGGAAATCCTGAAAACCTGACTGGAATACGGCTCTCGAGGACCGGAGTTCCCTACCCCTGCTCTAGGGTATACATATTCAGGGCTTCCAGTCTCACCTCATACGTCTTCTGGCACAAGCCTCCTATTATTTTCATCATCCTCCTTTGGACTGCTTCAAATCTTCTTATGTCCTTCGCCAGATATGGTCTCCAAAACTGACCACAATACTCCCAAGTGGGGCCTTACCAATGACCTGTACAGGGGCATCAACACCTTCTTCCTTCTACTGGCTACTGGCTCTCTTTATACAGCCCAGCATCCTTCTGGCAGCAGCCACTGCCTTGTCACACTGTTTTTTCACCTTTAGATCTTCGGACACTATCACTCCAAGGTCTAATTGTTTACGCTGTGTGCCCACTATATGGGATATACTGTTGTATTAGAAATCAGAGAAAGAGTAATTTCTAAGTACTTGTTTAAAACAAGTTTTATTTAAAAAGATAGATAAATATGCAAAATTTCCCCTTTCTACAAATGGGCACCAATTTTAGCAAACCAAAGTGTGCCTTCTTACCATTTTTTTGACAAATATAGAATATTATTTTGATTAGTTGAGAACAACTGTAATATGAACAA
Source organism: Geotrypetes seraphini (assembly GCF_902459505.1). Taxonomy (NCBI): domain Eukaryota; kingdom Metazoa; phylum Chordata; class Amphibia; order Gymnophiona; family Dermophiidae; genus Geotrypetes; species Geotrypetes seraphini. The sequence continues at coordinate 162,342,156 of NC_047087.1, read as the reverse complement.
GTTTCTCTGCATCTTCCATGAACAAAAAAAAATTTAGAAGTTAAGGAAAGATTGGGGCGGGGGCAGGAAAGAAAAAAAAGCAACCAGATACAATTAGACAATAGTGTTGCGTAAACATTGTGTTTAGGGTGTAGAATTCTTATGCTTAGAAAGGGGCTTCACACCAAGGTCCATTAATATTTCTCTTGGCTCTGTTATTTATAAAAGAAATGTATACAGTTGCACTTTTAACTACATTCAAAATAGTTTTTTCAGATGACCTTTTAATTTGTCCTTTCCAAAGTAAGCAGTGAAAATTACACAAATATCAGTTTTGTACAGAAAATAGAATTACATTTGTAGCCATTAAGTAACATTACCAAGGTTTTAAAAAAATTTCCCCAAAACAAAGAATTTATTAGTAGCCTGTTCCAGATACCTTTTATATCTGGGATCACAGCTGTCAAAAAGGCCAGTTCTTCATTAGTAAGGTGAAAATAAATCAAGTATTAAATTGGGTATTTTCTTTCTAAAAGATGTAAACTATTGAGAGGATTGGAGATGATGGCACCTTTCAATACACTTCAGCCCTGCTAATTCTGTTCATTTTAAAACTGATCCAAATTAACCCCCTCTTTTACAAAGTCCAAGAGCATGGTATGCGGTGGTAACTGCACTGAAGCACATAAGGATTTAGCACCTGCCACAGTAGTAACAACTATGACGCTCATAGGAATTCTATGAGTGTTGGAGCTGTTACCACTGCGGCTGGCACTAAAATCTGCACTATAGTTTTGTACAGGGGGAGGGGGGTAAAGAGCTTCAGAAGTTTTGGCCATACAGCAGTCACTAGTGTGGCTTTGTAAAAAAAAAAAAAAAAAAAAAAAAAAAAAAAATAGGGTGGAGGGGGGTTAAATCCTTTTAAAACACAGAAGGTTCATACTAGTAGCTTGCTTTAGGATAGGAAAACTGCCCCAGCTTAACATAACAGTAAAAATTATGCTTCTGTTTCTGTGATTATAGTATTGTAGCCACGATGTAATCTTAATTACACCTTTACTCCCCTACTTTCTTAATATTGAATGACCTGCTTTTTAGCGAATTCGGGATGTTATAATAGTTTTTTCCTTGAGGAGAAGCTGAAGAAGTGCCACTCAGGTTCTGCCCACCCATTTCTCCAAAAGAAAAGGATCCCAGATCTGATGGACGTAACTTTAGACCAAAAATTGTGTTCTTGAAACTTATTTCCTCTTTAGGACTGCTGTATATAATAATAGATCTATGATCCCAAAGAACAGCTGGAACCAATTCAAACATGAAAACTGAAGAGTCCTTCTTATCCCTAAAGATTTTCCACTGAACAAAAACGGGCCAGCTTGAGTGTATTTTTTTTTTAAAAAAAGGGGGAGGAGTGGCAACTTTCTGAGGTGGAGTTGACCAGCGTCTTCAATAATTAGGAGCACAAAATAAACAAACGTCGTTGACCAGTTTTCATAGTCCCATTTGGATAGGTAAGCACTGGCAATTCTGTGGGCATTACAAGCACATCCAGGAATGTCTCCCATCCCCTTTCCCCAATCCGATTTCCTTTTTAACAGGATACGGGGGTTTGCCCTGGATTCTGACGACTAGCTCTAGGATATTATTACCCTCACATGCCGTGCTTCTTGCGGATAACCGCAACAGAGAGCAGCCGGTCCTTTTCGCGGATCTCCTCTCGCAGCTTGACTTCGGTGACGCGTAGATGCCGAATGCTAGCCTTCATCTCTTTCATTTTGACTTCCATCAGGGCGATGATATCCCGTTGCTCATTCAGCTTGCGCAGTAGTTCCTCAGAGGTGGTACCCGACGAGAGCGAGTAGGAGTGGTCGGAAGCGGAGTTAAGGAAAGCTGGGTAACTATAACCGGCAGATCCGGGATCGTCCCTTACCAGCACCACCCGGAGGTGCTGGTGAGTGGCGGAGGAGCCGGGTCCCTCGGGCAACCCGGCCCCTTCTACTTGCACCGTCAAGTCCATGGGCTTCGTGTCCTCACCTCCTCCACAGGCCGTCATCGCTTCGGCGTCGCCGGCTGTGACCTCCAGCTGCTCCCCGACATCGTCGCCGTCCTGTAAGGTTGTGACGAGCACGGCGGCTGTGCAGCCACCTCCGGGGTGCAGTCGCTGCTTCCTGCCAGTCCCAACACTCCGCCGGGTTTTTTTCTCGATCACGCCGCGCAGCGGAAAGATGGTAGGCACCCGTACGCTGTAGGTCTTACGGCCACCAGGAAAGTGTAAGCTACAGACGCGGTGGCCCGTGGTGGGATGGAAGGTGCTGAAGCAGCCGCTAACCCCGGCCCGAGACACATTTTTCAGCCAGAGCCGCCGCAGCTCCGCGTCCTTCGGGAAGGTGTAGAAGTGCAGCGCCTTGTCTCGGTGTGAGTTGCTGTAACAGCCTGGCACGCAGCAGGTGAAACCCGGCATAGTGGCCCGGGCTCTATTTTCACCACCCACCCCCGGTACCGCTGGACGAATCTGGACTCGCACTCTGCAGTGGTGGAGAACGACAGTGAACGAAACTACAATTCCTACAATCCCTCTACCACTTCCTTTTTCCGTAAAAGATGTAAGATGCAACTACAATTCCCACAAGGCCTATTTCCGGTTTCAATCTCACCGCCTGTCCTTCGGCCGGAATTAATAACTGCGCGGTACTACTACTCCCACAAGGCAGAGGTGCTTCTTATTTTATGGCTGCTGTACTGTAACTGGACGAAACGGTCAAATATCACAACAAAGAACGACATGTCCCACAATTCTCTTTTCCGTGTTTAGGAACAGAAAGAGCCAGGAGATGTTGACGTCAGTGGACAATATAGGAACGCGAATTCCCCACCAAATAATTAATGTGTACATATTTACTTGCCCATTATAAATTTGACTTGAAAAGTGTGCACTCAAATTATAAAATTTACTAGAAAGGGTTAGTACACAAATCCCATGCCAGTCTGGTTCAGACTGAATTTGTTCCAGCGTCTGTTGCAGGTTAAGAAAATGGTCTTTCAAAATCTGACAAATAATGTTCATGCTTTGTGGTACATTAAAATTCACATCTGAGCAAAATTCCTAAATATTTAATTCTTAAAAATTATGCAAATGAAGTATAATGTTGCATACAGTTTTCGGTATTGGGATGAGTGGTAAGCAAATTTAAACAATGTACTATCAACATAAAAAAAAACCAAACAAACCATAACTATTCTAGAACATATAGAGCAAGGATGCTATAGTCCCTTAGAGCAGTGTTCTTCAACCTTTTTACACCTATGGACCGGCGGAAATAAAATAATTATTTCGTGGACCGGCAAACTAATAAGACTGAAATTTTTTTTAAAAACCCATTGCCGCCCTGTCCTCGCGAGCTCGGTCCCGTTAACCATCTGATCCCATCCGCACAAGCCTCAAATAGTTATGATTTTATACTGAACATATTTTATTAAAGTATAAAAAGAAACAATATTCTGTACAATTGTCATTTTATAAATATAAATAATACAGGGCAAGGATCAACAAAACCCCCGTCTCCCCTCCCCTTCACATATATCCCCTCTACTATCAAGAAAACTGAATAAGCCAAATTATTACAGAATGCTACACAAATATCATGCTAACAGAATACCGCAGTCACACATGGCAGGAATGGTGTTAGGGAGAGTGCAACTAAGGCAACTGCCTCCTGGTCAGAGAAAGCCCTAAGCCAGCTGGAAGCTAAAGACGCACTGCCTGGGCTTTGCACTCCCAGTTATGTCTAACATCAGCTCTAGCAGGATACATATTTTAAATCTGATATATTCTAATCACAAGATAGAAATAAAATTATTTTTTTCTACCTTTTATGGTCTCTGGTTTCTGCTTTCATCATCTTTTCACTCTCTTCCATCCAGCGTCTGCCCTCTGTCTCTTCAATCCAGCATCTGCCTCTTCCATCCACTGTCTGCTCTCTACCCCTACCCCTACCCCTCCCATATGGTATCTGTGTTCTTTCTATGCCCCTCTCTCCTACACCAGATCTAGCATCTTTGTCCCTCTTTCCTTATTTTTCATCTGACCCCCCTTCCCAGCATCAATCTCTCTCTACCTTGTCATTCCTCTGTCTCTCCCCTTTCCCTCATCTGATCTCTCCATTCCATCCTGACTCCATCCACTCCTCTAATCTCCCTGCCAGCTGTTTCCTTCCAATGTTCCAGCAGTACCTTCTCCCTTTCTTCCTCCCCTTATCCAACAGTAACTCTCTTCCCTTTCCCTTCCCCTTCTCCCCTGTCAGCAGTAGCCCCTTCCCCTCCCTTGTCCAGGAGTACCCCTTCTCCCTTTCCTCCTCCCCTTATCCAACAGTAATTCTCATCCCTTCCCTTTCCCTTTCCCTTCTCCCCTGCCAGCAGTAGCCCCTTCCCCTCCCTTGTCTAGGAGCACCTCTATTCCCTTCCCTCCTTCCCTCTCCAGCAAATGTTTCCTCGATGTAGGCTAGCGGCAGCTCTGTGTGCTTTTAACTTCGGCACACAGCTGCCCCTAAGCAGTACTTTAGTGCGGTTTCATGAGGCAGCCTCGGGGCCTTTGGTAGGCCGGCCCGCTTCGATGATGCGATGTGGGCGGCCTACCAAAGGCCCCGAGGCTGCCTCATGAAACCGCGCTAAAATACTGCCCAGGGGCAGCTGTGTGCCGAAGTTAAAAGCACACAGACCTGCCGCTGCTTTTCTGGGGGTGCGGAGACATACGCGGCAGGAATCGGTGGTGGCAGGCAGGAGTGCCGGCATAGCGACGGCAACAGGAAGTTGCACGTCAGCTGACGCCGGCACCTTTTGCTGTGGCGGGGTCCTGAATCCTTCGCAAACCGGCAAGATTTTTTTGCGGACCGGCACCGGTCTGCGGATTGGCGGTTGAAGAACTGTGCCTTAGAGTTCGCCATACAAAACCACTGATGAGCATGGCAAAAAGCCAGGGGGTCACTTGATGGTAGGGGCTGCTTAATCCATTAAAGAACTCATCTATCTCAAAATGGACACAGTCCAGGAGGAAATAATTTTTGCAATTTCGTCCTAAAGTGATTTCAATGGGGGGCAACTTTTCAGTTAAAATTTCCTTGTAAATGTTTTATTTCCTATCAAGGGAATAAATATATTTTTTTTGAGCCTGCCCAATTAGGTTTCTTTTTGGAGAGTAAAGGGATCTCAACGCAGCCAGAATGAATCAAGTGATTAGTGCGGAATTTAGATTAAATAAGTAGGTTAAATCTTATTGCTGCTCCTTTTGCTATATGTTTTATTGTACTTGTATCCCCTCTCCCCAGGGGGTTTTCTCTTTTTGTCTTGCCTACCTCCTTAAATTGAGGACTATATAGTTAGTATATTGCTTTGTATATTTTCTTTAGTCTGTATTGACTAAATATTTGTATTTCAGTATTTCCTGTACCATTTTATGGTTGTATAGAAATTATAAATAAATAAAGATAAAAGAAAAAAAAGAACTCATCTAAGCAACCTCTTGATGGGATAGAGAGGTGGCAGAACTATAATAGTAGCACTCTGTCACAGCTTTGCACAGGCTCCTTATTATGTCATATCAGTCATATCAGAGGGAACAAGACCCAAAGATGCTGAGCCCACAGAGATGGAGTAAAACTGGAGGACATAATTTGAAGTTGCGGTGGTAAGCATATGGGTATGAATATAGGGTACCATATGTCTCCTGTGAGAAATGAACACAAAAATAACTTTATAATATGTTTATGTTTATTATCATTTGTTATACCGCATCACAATATTACATTCTAAATTATATGAAATACCGACCTCAGCGGTTTACATTCTGAATTATATTAAATAATAATAATGAGAACTTTGTACAAATAAGAGAAAAAAGAGAAGACAATCTTGAGTTCAAATTGAAAGAAAGAGAGGAGAATAAGAGCAGAAAGAATAATAATAGAGTGAATTATTAATATATTTTGCTAACAGTTGTATAATGTTAATTATTGCAGAATGTTATAATACATAGATAGCGTAGGGGACACTGGTACTAATAATCTTTTGCCAAGGTATATAAAAGACAGTAAGGTAGGGGGAATGAGGCATTTCTGGGAACACAATGCCTCCAGTAACTGTAGAACATGATGCCTCAGCAGTATAGCATAACAAGTTGAAGGATGCAACACATAGCAAGAAGAATGAGCATGTGATGGGAGATTGGGTAACCATATATGCAGTGGCGTACCTGGCATATGTGACACCTGGGGCCCATCATTTTTTTACATCCCCCCATCTATATGAAAAATATGATTTTTAGTAACAATCCACATATCGCACAACAAGAGTGTACCTAGGAAAAGGCAGCATCTTAAACACTGCAGTGAGCACTAGAACACCAACACATATATTGTAAAACTAAACAAGCCAGATCCCGCACAGTCAATTGATCCTGCAGTCAATGCCAACTGAAAACTATGTCCTTTTCATACACACAGAACAGAGATACACCCTCGCCCAATATGGAATAATCACAAACTAAAAATAGAAATATGTAGACAAAAGTTAAATTGAACCGCCAAGAAAACAGACTCTGCATACAATGCAACACCACAATACCACAAAAACAGTGACACATGTCCCCTAATACTGTGCAAAATAAAACTGATACAAAACAATCACCACTTTACAAATTAACAAATAAAAATAAAACAAATAATGAGAAATAAGAAAATACAATTTTATTGGACTAATCCATTCAGGGGCCAAATCTTTCTTCAGAACAGTACAGTATACTGCTGTTATAGTATCCTGTCCTGACCTGAGGAAAGGGATTTAGTCCAAAAAATTGCCTTATTTCCATTTCCTATTTAGAAACTTTTATCAATACAGTTTGTGGCCGGGCCAGACCCCATGTAGGTGGGAAACCCCGGCTCGGATCACAGGTAAGATTTTTAGGAGCACCTTTTATATGGTTGGTCAAGGAAAACCCGGAGACTGGACTTTTCGCAAAACTTCACCAGGTTTATTAATGTGCAAAACAAAACATCACTGTATGCACACTTGTCACAGTGCACAGTCGTTGAGTTCACAGTATATTACATAAGTCCCGGGCACACTGGATGTGCCTCTGCCTGTGACTGTCAATCTTCCTCAGTGCATTGAAATCATAAACAAAAACCCCCCAGAAAAAAACGCTTCTGCAGCTTCTTCACTGCCTCCGTAGCGTCCCCTCTCAGGACTAAGACTTCTCCCCAACCAGAGTTGGCTTACTGATTCACAGCTGAGCACAACAGGTGCTAGTAAGCTGTCCACTATACTTTAAAAAAAACAACACGTTTTTGGCTTTTATTATTTTTCCTCTTTTCCTCCTAGTCTCTTCCTTTGAAGGACGTTCACAACCTGAACCCAGGTTGTGCGGGCAAGCCTCCCTTATGCTAAAGGTCTTATCGCCCACCCGAACATGCCCATAATATCCAGAACTTTAATTCAAAGGGCCCCTAGGAGAACTGAGGTTCAAGGAATTGTTTTGGCATTACTTAATTAGGCACTGCTGCCATGCCTTTTCCAGCTCAAGACTCCATGTCCATGTCTTCCTCAAACATGTATTCTCCAGAGCCTTCCTCACTGAGCATTTCCCAGGCTGGCTCCAGGGGATTAGGGCTCTCTATGAAGTCCTGCACTTCTGTCTGTTCCTCCCCTCCCCCTCTCTGGATGCCTGCCAGCCTTCTCAAATCATTTTCCCCTTCAGGGACAACCTCCAGCCCCTCACCCCAAAATGTGTTAGGAAAGTGATTGTACTTCCCTGGAGTTAATCTCTCTCCCCGGGTGGGCTGGCATCCTGGAAACTTTCTTAGCTGGCTTCTGGCCGAAGGGAGATAGCAGTCCCCTTGGAGTCCTGCTGGGCTCCTGCAATCAGGACCAGCTGAGCCTCCTCCTCCTCCCTGATTACTCTGCCCTCTGCCTATTTGAGGTTTGCTTGGTTGCAGGGCTCGGTGACCAGCTCCACCCTCTTCTACCTGGATTCCTCTAACCTGGGGAAAGGAGTAATAGGGACTGGCTTGTGGTTTCAGTGCCCTCGCTTCCTGAATTCTGGGCTGGCTCCACCCCGGCTTTTTCCCCAGGTTCTTTGGTTGTGCTACCCTGCTGCTTTTATCAGGAGAAATAGGCTTTAGTTTAGAGCTGGTAGCCTTAAGAGCTGTATTTCTGATGGGTCCCACCGTCTTTTCCCCTGGGATAGGAGCTTCCCTGTCACAAGTTACAATACTACTTGATTCTAAGTAAAGCAACAAAAAAATCTTTATATCTTTTGTTGTTTCTGCTTTAATCATCTTGTCTTTGCTCTCTTCTTTCTATACAGCATTTGTCCTCTCTCCCTTCCATGCAACATCTGCCGTCTCTTTGCCCCTTCCATCCAGCTTCTGCCCTCTCTCTCTACCCCTTCCATCTACTGCCCACACTCTCTGCCCCTTCCATCTACTGTCCACCCTCTCTCTCTTCCATATGGCATCTACCCTCTTTCTATGTCCCTTCAATAAACTGTATAGCCTGTGTCCCTTCTCTCCTTTGCGCATGATTCATTTCAGCTTCACCCCCTCTCCATTTTTCTGTCTCCACCCCCTCCCCTATGCTTTGGTATCTCTCTCTTTCTCTTCTCCTTTCCTTCCTTCTTTCCCACTCCTGTAGGGATGGAGGTCTGATAAGTTCTGATACAAGGCAAGGTCAGCACACTGATCTGAGGCCCTGTGAAAGAACTTAAGCCCTTGTGAATAGATACTGAATCATTCCTCATTCCCTCTCTCCCCCTTACATGCCACGTCAACATTCTGTAGCAAGGAAAATGCACCTTGTGACAATGCTGAGGCATTCCCCCCTCCCTTTTTGTCACATATTAACCTGACCCAAGTCTACCTTTATCTTATCCCTTATCTTGTTTAAGAATTCCTTATACGGGCAACAATCAAACTTTGCCTACGTGCAAAAGCAGGCACTGAGTTTAAGACTAATCCCGAGAGGCTTAAGAAGCATGCATTATAACCTTTGGACTGTCACATACTAAAGTAAGATTTTAGACATATCAGAAGTGTACACATTGGAAATCACTTTATTGTAACTATTATGATGTATTCATATGTCATGTGAGACAGTAGCTTTGAGAAGCACATGAAATATGTAAGCAATGAGTTACCTTGCTATAATCCTCACTGTAAATGTATGATAAAATTGTAACCTTGTAAAGCATTAGCTAAGTAATTAAAGGATCTAAGATTTTCAATAAAAAGGTGAGAGACCATCCATTAGGGTTGCCTCATCCCGATCTGAGCCTTGTGTGAAAGCATCATTCCTACCCACTCCACACCATGGTCTGGTATCTCTATCTCCTTCCCTTCCCTCCCCCCATGCCATGGCATCTCTTCCTCCCCCTCCATGGTCTGGTATCTCCTTTCCTTTTTTCCTTTCCCTCCCTCCCATCGACTTGGCATCTCTGGTTCCTTTCCCTTATCTTCCTTCTCCCTCCTTCCCTCTCTCTCCCCAATTGGGTGCTGCAGCAGCAGCAGCAGCATTTCTCTTCCCCCCTTCCCCGTGCAGCAGCAGCAGCATTTCTCTCCCCCCTTCCGTGTGCAGCAGCAGTATTTCTCTTCCCTTACTTGTGCAGCATTTCTCCCCCCGTGCCTGTGCAGCATTTCTCCCCCTTCCCTGTGCAGCAGCAGCATGTCTCCCCCCTTGCCTGTGCAGCATTTCTCCACCCCTCTTGCCATGGCATCTCTTCTTCTCCCTCCATGGTCTGGTATCCTTTCCTTTTTTCCTTTCCCTCCCTCCTATGGACTTGGCATCTCTGGTTCCTCTTCCTTATCTTCCTTCTCCCTCCTTCCCTCTCTCTTCCCAATTGGGTGCTGCTGCTGCAGCATTTCTCTCCCCCCTTCCCTGTGCAGCAGCAGCATTTCTCTCCCCTTGTCTGTGCAGCATGTCTCCCCCCCTTGCCTATGCAGCATTTCTACCCTCTCCCTGTGGAGCAACAATATTTCCCCGCCCAGCATTTCTGGCCGGTTCCCCTGCTCAAAGCTGCGGGCGTCTACACCTCATGCAATCCGCAGCTGCATCGGAAGCCTTCTATCTGACGTCCTCAGCTTCTGGCCAGCTCCCCTGCTCTAAGCTGTGGGCGTCAGCTCTTCACGCGATCCACAGCAGCATCTGAAGCAATCCCTCTGATGAGCTTGCTCAGTCTCCGCCCGGTGAATGTGGTGGAATTCGCCTGTGGTCAGGTGATTCTTCATTTAAGGCTATGCTGAGCATGTTGCCTTGCAAGTGTTTGCTCTGGATTGGCCAAGGTTTGAGATGAACTTATGGACAGTATTCAGGATGGTACGCCTAGGGTGCTACCTGCGTCGAAACCTCATCCTACAGGGGGTTCTGGATGGCCGGTTTCGTCCCTGATGGCGCTCTCATCAGTGTGTCGGACTCTCGGCAACATGAACTGCTTTGGAACTCCTTCCAGACCTCACTTTGGTGGTTCAGCCCCTTCCAAGGTAAATTCTTTTTTTTTTTAAATATCTTTATTAGCAATTGCAAAGGAACATACAACCAGTAGGGGGAAGAACAGAGAAAAACTGAACAGCCAGGGGAATCAACAAGTGAAAATCATGGCCACAAATGAGGCATATTACAAAAACCATTTAGTTGGATGTCCAACACAATTGACATTTTGAAGTACCAGAAAATCCCCAGACAAACACACACAGACCCCAAACACCCAGCCACAAATCACAACAAGCATACACCAAGCACCCCACAATCATACCCCCCAACCAACTAAATGAACACACCAGTGCAACCGTTTCAAGGGAGCCAAGAAGGAAGCGGCCACCATTCCCAGAGTAATTAGAGGAGTGGGTCCTCAGCCTCTGGCCCTGAACCAGAACATAGAATTAAGGCCCGCCGCCAGAGAGATAAGTAACACCTATGATTGAGGTTCCCAGACTGGGGGGTGCGCTGTATTTCATAACGCCCCACCTTAGATAACGAGCAATCCACTGCGGTAAAGAGGCTCCTGAGTCAGCCACCCAGTGTTGCAACAAGAGCTGTTTTGCCACCAAGACAGCCATGTAAAGAATCCTGCGCTGGGGTATTGTAAGCCCTCCCTCAAGCAAATCGCGTTGATCCCCCAATAGCAGGAAACCATAGTTCCAGGGCACAGCACGCTGGACAAGGCGCTCCAAAAACGGGAGAACTCGCAGCCATAAAGCGGTGGCGGGACATTCTAAGAAATGGTGAGTGATGGTACCCAAGGATCGATAACATTTAGTGCAGACCCCTCCCTCTAAGAGGCCCATACGAGCCTTCTGCACCCTGGAAATGTAAGCTCGGTGCAGAATTTTAAATTGCATTTCCTGAAAATCTGTGGAGCTCCCCAAGGCATGCACGTTGGCAAAAAGATCAAGAAATGTCCTACGGTCAAATGTAATGTCAAGGTCTAATTTCCACTGTGAGGCCAATCGATCAATAGATCCCAGATCCGAAGCGTTCTTCAAAATACGATACCAGGTGGCTAATTTGTTAAACGCGGGAGGTACCTGAAAAAATTGAACATCAAAGGGACCACAAAGCCAAGCAGCCCCCCATTTGCGACCAAGGGACAAGTAGTAATGTTGAGCTTGAAGGTAGGCCCAGAAATGAGTCTGGGATAAATGCCAATGGGATTGCAGTTGGGCAAATGTAGGAAACTGACCACCCCCCACAGTAAGGAGATCCTGAAGTGATCTACACCCCATCCGCTCCTACTGCTGAAACCAAGTGTGTCCCACATCCGGGGGAAAATTGACATTCCCATACACTGCAACAAGAGGGAAGCTACCGGAGTTTTCCCCTGCCGACACCTCCACAACCGCCAACGCACGTCGCAGGGGGAGGAGAAACACAAACTTAGCCCCCCCCCCCACCCTGAACAATGGACTGCAGGGCGTGAAGAAGGGACAAGACCGAATTGGGGGCACACCATGCCTCCACCCATCCCTGGGAAGAAAATTTATAACAACCCGACCAACCCTCATGGATAAACCAAAACAGAGCTGCCACATTGTAAAAGCAAAGATCAGGGAGATTTAAACCGTCCCTGGTTTTATCCAGAGCCAAAGTAGCATAGCTAATCCTGACTCGCTTATGACGCCAGAGGAAGGAAGAGAGAATAGAGCGAAACAGGCGCACAGTCTTTATCCGTAACCCAGATAGGTATGGTCTGCAAGGGGTACAGAATTTTGGGGAGAAGTACCATCTTAGACAAAGCCACCTGCCCCTAGAGTCCCTGCAGAAGGTCTCTCCATTTATCACACAATCGCTGGATCTCATCCAAATGGTGTCGCACATTATGGTGATACAGAAGCTTGAGATCCGGGCTTAAATACATACCAAGATAACGCATCGGGCCTCGTACTGGTGGGATCTCGAGGCCCGCATGCCAGGTCTCCACTGTAGTGGACCGCAACGGGAAAAGCTCAGATTTATCGCAATTAACTCGCAAGCCAGAAATATCTCCAAAAGAGCGAACAAGAGCTAGTACTCGCCCCAGATCCTGGCGAGGTTGGACTAGATAAAGGAGAATATCATCAGCAAATAGATTAATTCGGCTCTCCTTCTCTCCAAGGCGGATACCCCGAAGAGTCGAGTCCCCACAAATTTTAGCAGCCAATGGTTCGATGGCTAACACAAAAAGAAGCAGAGACAATGGGCATCCCTGTCGCGTCCCCCTACCCAATGCAAACAGATCAGTGAACTGACCATTCACCAAAAGTCGTGCGTGCAGTTTAATATATAAGCTACAAATCCATTGGTGAATGGGACCTTCTATGCCAAACTGACGCAAAACCCAGAAGAGGTATTGCCATGAGATGCTATCAAACGCTTTCTCCATGTCCAGCCCAACAATAGCCGATGTGCCCTCCATCCCATGCCTGGAATGAAGAACCATCAGAGCGCGAGCTAGATTCATCGACGCGTAGTGTCCCTGCACGAACCCGGCCTGGTCCTCATGGATCAAAAGCAGCAAAAATGCATTCAATCTGTTCGCCAAGATCGCGGCAAAAAGCTTGGCGTCTGATTGAGAAGAGAAATGGGGCGATAAGACCCCATCTGGGATGGGTCTTTGCCCGGTTTAGGCAAGAGCACAACGTGAGCTAGATTAGGGGGTCTCCAAACCCTGGGTTGCAGACAACGCATTGAACGCCAAAACAGGGGAGACCTGATCCGATAAGATCTTGTAATATTCAGAACCAAATCCATCAGGTCCAGGTGCTTTAGTTAACTTAAGCTTCTTGATACCAAGCTGTACCTCACCAGGGCTAATAGGGACATTTAAGTGCTCCAGCTGAGCTACCGTCAGCTTAGGAAGCGTAAGCCCCTTAAATAAGGCATCTCTATCAGCGTCCGAAAATGGTCTGTTAGCGTACAGAGATTCATAAAAGTGAACGAATTGCTGTTGAATTTGCCATTCCTGGGTGAAACGAGTACCTTTCTTGTCCTGAATGGACAGAATAACCTGGCGTGTGCGCGGAGGCCGGACCAAATTAGCCAACATGACAGACCTGTCTTACCCCCCAGGCATACAATTTATAACGTTGAATATAAATATCGCGAGAGGCCCTCTGCGTCAAGATGGTATCAATCTGGCGCCTTACGGCCAGCAAGCGAAGTTTATCATCCGCAGAAAGAGAGGTGCAGTGGCGCACCCTCAACTGTCGAAGCTCCCCCGATAGAGCTAATAATTCAGCATCCATTTTCTTCTGCTTGTGAGAAAGATAAGCAATAATGAACCCCCGCAGAATCACCTTGGAGGCCACCCAAAATGTCATTGGGTTAACGTCTTCAGTGTTGTTATGATAACTACTAGTCTTTAAGCCCGTTACATTAACGGGTACTAGAATAGATGTGTCTATCTGTCTGTGTTTCTTTATCTCTCTTTACTTGGCCGCTGTCTGTATCCTTCTGTCTCCCCCTCCCCCCCCCGAGCAAAGCTGTCTGCCCCCAGCACACACCTCACCCCCCAAATGTCTCTTCATGGCCCTCTTCTGTCTTCCCCCCCAGAGCAAAGCTGTCTGTCCCCAGCACACCTCCCCACAAAGCAGCCCCCTTTCCCTCTCCCTATCTCACCATGGCCCCTTCTGTCTCCCCCAGAACACCCCTCCCCCCAAAGCAGCCCCCTTTCCCTCTCCCGCTGACTCTCTCTCTCTCCCTGGCCCCCTTTTTCTGCCTGTCTTTCTGTCCCTCTCCCTGCCCCTGTGTCTTTCTTTCTTTCTGTCTCCCTCCCTCCCGCTGTCTTTCTGTCATTTTTCCCCATTTCCCTGTGCAGCAGCATTTCCATCCCACTTCCCTATGCAGCAGCAACAGCATTTCCTTCCTATCCCCCCCCTTTCCTAAGCAGAAGCGGTATTTCCCTTCCTCTCCAAGTCCCTGTGTAGCAGTAGCAGCATTTTCCCCCACCCCCTTTCCCTTCTCTTCCCTTCCCCTTCCCTGCTCCGTTCGGCCCCTCCCCCTTCTTTTACTGCCATTATCCTGCTTGATCTGGCCTGCTCCTGACCCTCCCACCGCCAACAAACCTCCGGGCTCCAGCAGCGTAGGCAGCACTATAAACATGCTGCTTCGCACCCTTCTACTGCCAATTTCCTCTGCCGCGTCTCTGATGACATCATCGGAGACAGACGCGGCAGAGGAAATTAACAGTAGAAGGGTGCGAAGCAACGTGTTTATAGTGCTGCCTACGCCGCTGGAGCCGGGAGGTTTGTGGAGGGTCAACGGCCGGAGTGGGGCTGCTGTCCACCACTCAGTTGCTGCCACTGGTGCTGCCTACGCCGCTGGAGCCGGGAGGTTTGGAGAGAGCACAGTCGCGCGCCTTCAGCCACCGCACGCGCCTCCAGCCCCTGCAAGCGCTGTGAGGTGTCAAATAGAATATTGCCACAGAAGCACACCTCACGGTGCCAGGAATCACAAATTTTCAAGAGCGCATGCGCGCTCTAGGGTTTTATTATTATAGATACTCCAACCACTGTTCCCAAAGATATTTATGAAATTCGAGATCTCGATAGAGGTAACACGGAAATTTCCAATGCCGTTCCCTGGACTCCGGCGTAAACTGAAGTTCCATGACAATAGGTGAGTGATCCGATAGGGGAACCTCCTCAATATCTATCCCAGACACTCTGGGGAGCAGAGAGGGCGAGACCAACAGGTAGTCCAACCGAGCATATACATTGTGGGGGTGTGAGTAAAAGGTGTAGGTGCATTCCATTGGGTGCAAAATCCTCCAAGTGTTGAATAACTGCAACTGGCTAAGCAAAAAATGTACCCCCTTGGCTCCATGGTCTCTTGCCCTCACCTTTGCCAGATTACAGTCCAGAGCAGGATCTACAGTAATGTTAAAGTCCCCTCCCACCACCGGCTGGTAATCGGGATACATGGCTATCTTGGCAAGCAAAGCTGAAAAAAATGTATGATTATACACATTAGGAGCATACAGATTGCATAATAACCATTTGTGCCCCCATAATTCCCCCAACACTATAACATATCGGCCCTCCTGGTCTGGGAGAACTTTATGAGTGTGGAAGGGAAGTTATTTATGAATAAGAATGGCAACCCCTCGTTTCCGGGTACCAAAGGAGGACGAGCAGACTAGAGAATGACACGGGGAAAAAAATCTGTCCCCGTCACCGCCCCGTCCCCGGCCCACCATCCTCTGCACCGCCCTGTCACCGCTGTTCCCTTCACCGCCCCATCACCGTCACTGCCATCCCTTTCATCGCCCCGTCACCGCCACTGCCATCCCATTCACTGCCCCGTCACCGTCCCCGCAGCATCCATATAAGCCTTAGTACTGTAATATTTAGCTTATTCCTTTCTTATAAATCAAAGTTCCTGCTGCTGAACTAGAGAAAGAGATGTTCAGCTGACAGGTTTTTGTTTATAAATTTTTATCAAGGAGTCACGTGATGCCATGAGCGCGTGAGGACGTTTCCTCATTCGCTCCGGGGCTACCCTGTACATTCGGCTACTAACCAACGCTTTCCCCATTGATTTTGCGCCGCCACGGCTTTTTGGATCGATCCCAGATACCTCACTCGGTCGAGGGAACACATGCAGCCGAAATCGGCGCGCAAGGATCGAGAGAGAGTGAGGCCGACGGAAAAAAAAATGGCTGCAGCATCTGTCGATAGGTTGTTCGGGTCTTGTTCGGCAACAGCGCGTACAATGCTGGAATGATGACACCACCGTGAACTGCATGAATCGTATAAAGCTGCTCGAACAAAGCTGGTGCAGTAGAAAACGTGCCATCAGCGAACCATTCACTGCTCTGTGCCAACGAGTGGAGATTATCCCTCGTTCCAAATATCAATATTCGGCTGGTTCCAGTCCCTGAATAAAAATAAAAATAATTTAGGCATAAATTTAGGCGGTGGATGGAGGAAACCCCTCAGTTGGGACGGGACATATTGTCCTGTCCATACATGGGCTTTTCAAAGTCCAAAAAAGGGTCAGAAATAGTCAGGGGTGCAGAAAAAACACCATTTTTCGACGAGCTCTATTCGCTGGCATCATAAAATTCCGAAAGACAAAAAAAATATTTTTTCTTCATTTTTTTGAGCTATTACGTTAATGGAATGTTTGACAAATTCTACTAAAATTCTACCAAAAATTGTACGAAGTAATTTAGTAAAATTAAATGTGGAAGATTATATAGCAACAATAATTCAAGAAAACGCTTAAAACGGCTTAGAAGACTCAGACATACTTGTTTGACCAATTCTAATAAATTAAGAAATTTTTGGCCATTTTATGTGCCACAAAGTGATATAAAATGCGAGCAAATAACGCCTACATGTACGAGTACATAATGCTAATAGCTTGAAGAGAAAAGTTTACCCGAGTCCCACAAAAGAAATTGCTGTTGGACGCCATTGATAATGATCTCCTGAAATTCTGGCGGGATGACGAGTTGATCAATGGTTTGAGGCAGCCGCGGCATACCCTCGACTTGTCTTGACGATCGAATTGATCTCTTTAGCGAATCTTTTCTAGGCAGAAGCGCTCCAACGTTTGCATGGCTGCCTGAAATGACCTCACTGAGAATCTGCTGTGGCGTCTCCTGTGTCGACCTTGCCCTGGCAGTAACTTCATTGATTAATCGAACTACTTCAGGCCTTGCTGCCTGTGCTGCATGATTATGTATATTTACGATTTTCACAACTTCGCCATCAATTCCTTCAGTCCAAACGCGTCCTTTACACGTTGACCGCTTTTCGCATACCCAAATAGCATGGCTGTCATCTGCTGTTCGTTTAGAGAATACATAAATATGATTTTCGTAAACTAGCTTCTTCTTGCCACGCTTTGAAAGAACTGAATCCATAAATAAACAAATCACTACACAGATCAGTTAATCAAGCGCCAATTCGGAAATCGAAAGGACTAAATGACCAAGAGGCAAGAACACGTTATATTTATAGAAGCGCTGGCGGTTAAGCTCTGTAGAATTTTGCAAAGTCATTGGCGCCAGATTGGCCGAATTTAGCACTGGCGACTATACATACATTTCGCCCCCGCACATTTCGCCCCTGAGCGTTTTTCCCCTAGTATGTATGTATGTATGTAGTGTGACCCAAAATTATTTTAAATACTACTGCAAATAAAGCCGACTTTGTCGCATTTCCCAGCCAGGTTATAAAACGCCATTTACTTTGAATTTGTAGCCTGCCGTCGTGTCGGCAAAGAAATCGCCTGCGAGAGGAATAGTCTGACACTTATCAGCGCGCTCCAGCGGGACCCAGGAGTGATTTCAGCGCTTCTCTGCTTTCCCCCGGCGCTCCAGCGGGACCCAGGAGTGATGTCAGCGCTTCTCTGCTTTCCCCCGGCGCTCCAGCGGGACCCAGGAGTGATGTCAGCGCTTCTCTGTTTTCCCCCGGCTTAGACAACTGATCTCCTGACAAATGGAGTACTAGGGGAAAAACGCTCAGGGGCGAAATGTGCGGGGGGCGAAATGTGTGGGGGCGAAACATCCGGGGGGCGAAATGTGTGGGGGCGAAACTTCCGGGGGCGAAACATACCTGGGGGCGAAATGTGGGGGGCGAAATGTGAGGGGCGAATTGCTGGGGGCGAAATGTTGGGGGCGAAACTTCCGCAAACCCTTGGATGATAACATGCATTTTGAGTTTCAGGAAGTCATTGCTTCTTTCTCTCAGTTACGTCTTCATCTTCTGCAATCATCTTATGATGCCTTTGAGCTCTCTGCCCGAGCAGCATGCATCGTCTAGCCTGGCTTCGCACCATTGACATGGACTCTAATCTTCAAGACCGCCTGGCGAACATTCCTTGTGAGTGCAATGACCTTTTCGATGAATCCATCGAGGCAGCCACCAAGAAGTTGCTAAATCCTTTGCCTCCATAGTCAGACCTAAACCTAAGCCAGCTCCTTCTAGGCCTACATGCCCTCCTGTTATCTACCAGAGGCGTTTTCCTCCAAAGCCAGCCCTTGCACTCGCCCTCCTTTGAAGAAACAGCCGGCTCAGAAACAGAAAGCTCAACCTTCTGCTGCACCTAAGGCTTCTCAGCCTTTTTGACTGTTTACAACAGAGCATAACTTCCACCGTTCTGTCTCTGACTCCCTTTCCACCTATAGGAGGTTGTCTCCATCATTTTTACAATAGATGAACAGTCATTACATCCGACCTCTGGGTACTTACCATCATAAGGGAAGGATACTTTCTTCATTTCACTCAGGTTCCACCAGAGCTTCCTCCAAGAGAGTATCCTTCCAATCCATCCCAGTCTGCCCTTCTTCTTCAGGAAGCTCAAGCTCTGCTTCGTTTCCATGCCATCGAAACAGTTCCCTTGGAACAGCAGAACAGGTGTTTTACTCTCGTTACTTCCTTGTTCTGAAGAAGACGGGCGATCTGCGACCTATTTTGGATCTCAGGGCTCTCAACAAATTTTTGGTCAAAGAAAAATTTTGAATGTTGTCCCTGGCATCTCTCTATCCCCTTCTCGAGCAGAACGACTGGTTATGCTCTCTGGATCTCAAGGACGCCTATACTCATATCCCCATTCATCCGGCCTCCCATCAATACCTTTCAGATGGGGAATTTGCATTTTCAATACAGAGTTCTACCCTTTGGCCTGGCCTCGTCTCCCAGAGTGTTCACCAAGTGCCTGGTTGTGGTAGCGGCAGCTCTACGGAACCATGGTCTTCAGGTATTTCCCTACCTCGACGACTGGCTCATCAAAGATTCCACATCTCAAGGGGTTATTGTAGCGACCCAATGGATTACTTGGTTCCTACAAAGTTTGGGATTCGAAATCAATTTTCCCAAATCCCATCTTCAGCCCTCAGAGAATCTACACTTCATCGGAGCTGTTTTCGATACTATCCATCTCAGAGCGTACCTTCCACAACAACGTCTGGAAGCTCTTCTTCATCTCTGTCATACAGTGTCTTCCCACTCTTCAATCCCAGCGAGACACATGATGGTACTTTTGGGTCACATGGCCTCCACAGTACACGTGGCACTGTTCCCTCTAAGCTGAGCAGGAGTCCTCCACCCACAGTCTCACCAATAGAGGGTGCTGTTTTACTGTCACATTTTTCAATTGTGAGGGACAGGCAAGTTCTGCAGGACTCCAGGGAACATACCTGTCCTTAGCGACTGAAAATATTCCACCCCCTAGTGGTAGCAATGCAGCTGGAGGACACCTGCTCAGCTTAGAGGGAACACTCCTTTTGCCAGACTTCACCTCAGAATTCCTCAGTGGACCCTGGCATCTCAATGGACACAGGCTTGCGATCCTCTTTCCCGACACATCACAGTCACTCCTTCTTTCCAGAAGCTTGCTTTTTCAACCGCCACCCTCATCAGAAGGTCCTCACGACAGATTTGTTGACCTACGCTTGGGGCGCTCATCTCGATGGTCTCCGTACTCAAGGCCTCTGGACCAGTATGGATCATTAGTGTCATATCAATCAGTTGGAACGCAGAGCGATCCTCAAATCTCTCTATGCTTTTCAACATCTCCTTCACGACACAGTAGTCCTCGTCCGCACGGACAACCAAGTCGCCATGTATTATGTCAACAAACATGGAGGGACGGGATCAGCCTCCCTCTGTCAAGAAGCTCTGGAGGTTTGGGACTGGGCTATCCATCACAACACCTTCCTCAAAGCTGTCTACATTCAAGGAGCTCAGAATTGCTTGGCGGACAACTTGAGTCATCTACTCCAACCTCACGAATGGACTCTCCATTCCTCGTCTCTTCATCACATTTTCTCACAGTGGGGAACACCTTAGATAGACCTCTTTGCAGCTCCCCACAACTTCAAATTGCCTCAGTTTGCTCCAGGATATACTCTCCTCACCGCCTCGAGGCAGATGCTTTTCTTCTGGAATGGACGGCTCTGTTCCTCTACGCATTTCCTCCATTCCCTCTCATTCTCAAGACACTCGTCAAATTGAAGAATGATCATGCCACCATGATTCTAATTGCTCCTCGGTGGCCGAGACAACCATGGTACGCCCTTCTACTTCAACTCAGCAGCAGGGAGCCATACCTTCTACCAGTTTTTCCTTCTCTGCTTACACAGAGTCAAGGATCTCTGCTTCATCCCAACCTGCAGTCTCTACACCTGACAGCCTGGTACCTCTCAACATAACCCCTCTTCAGTTTTCTCAATCTGTAAGAGATGTTTTAGAAGCTTCTAGAAAGCTTACAACTAGACAATGCTATCACCAAAAATGGACTAGATTTTCTACATGGTGTTTCTCTCATCATAAGGAGCCTCAACATTCCTCCTTATCAGCTGTTTTAGATTATCTTTTGCACCTATCCAACTCTGGACTCAAGTCTACATCCATACGAGTCCATCTCAGTGCAATTTCAGCTTTTCATCAGCCTATTGAAGGGAAACCTCTCTCTGCTCA
The DNA here is from genome assembly GCF_902459505.1 of Geotrypetes seraphini. Classification (NCBI taxonomy): domain Eukaryota; kingdom Metazoa; phylum Chordata; class Amphibia; order Gymnophiona; family Dermophiidae; genus Geotrypetes; species Geotrypetes seraphini. Next base: position 162,321,229 of record NC_047087.1, on the reverse strand, counting down.
TCCGGTAGTTTCCAGATTCATGAAAGGACTTTTCAATGTTAAACCTCCTCTCAAACCTCTCAAAGCCTCCTGTGGTTTGGGACCTCAATGTTGTCCTTTCTCAACTCATGAAGCCTCCATTTGAACCAATTGATAAGGCTCATCTGAAGTATCTCACTTGGACAGTGGTATTTCTCATTGCCCTCACTTCTGCTCGACAAGTCAGTGAGCTACAAGCTTTAGTTACTGATCCACCATTCACTGTGTTCCATCATGACAAGGTGGTTCTTCGTACTCATCCGAAATTCCTACCTAAAGTGGTCTCAGAATTTCATCTCAACCAATCTATCATCCTTCCAGTGTTTTTTCCAAAGCCTTATTCTCACCCTGGAGAATCAGCTCTTCATACTCTGGACTGTAAACGTGCTTTGGCCTTCTACTTGGAACGCACCAAACCACACAGGACTGCTCCTCAACTTTTTGTCTCTTTCGATCCAAATAAGTTGGGACATCCAATTTCTAAGCGCACCATCTCCAATTGGATGGTGGCTTGTATCTCTTTCTGCTATGCCCAGGCTGGATTACCCCTTCACAGTAAAGTCACAGCCCATAAAGTCAGGGCAATGGCAGCTTCTGTAGCTTTCCTCAGATCTACACCTATTGAGAAGATTTGCAAGGCTGCTACTTGGTCCTCGGTTCATACCTTCACTTCTCACTATTGTCTGGATACTTTCTCCAGACGGGATAGACAGTTTGGCCAAACGGTATTACAAAATTTATTCTCCTAAGTTGCCAACATTCCCACTATCCCATTCTGGTTAGCTTGGAGGTCACCCATATGTGAGAATACCTGCCTGCTTGTCCTGGGATAAAGCACAGTTACTTACCGTAACAGGTGTTATCCAGGGACAGCAGGCAGCTATTCTCACAACCCACCCCCCTCCCCTGGTTGGCTTCTCTGCTAGCTATCTGAACAGAGGAGACGTGTCCTGTGCACTGGGTGGGAAGGCACTCGCGCATGCGTGGTACGGGTGACTCGAAACTTCTAGTTTCTTCAAGCAAGTCTGCTTGTGAGGCATCCGCATCAGGGCTCCGTCGGATAATGTCACCCATATGTGAGAATAGCTGCCTGCTGTCCCTGGATAACACCTGTTACGGTAAGTAACTGTGCTTTCTATTACTTCAGGAGACCTGTTTCCCTGTTTTACTAATGGTGGGTGGTTTATCATTATTACAAAGTACAGCAATCACATTGTTTGGTCATGAAAGAAAAGATGATCACATAACACCTCTCTACATTTCATCAAATTATACTTAACTGGGTAATTTGGATTAGTGTTCTGATCTATTAAAAAGCTCTGTAAACAAGATAAGCCTTCTAACTTGTAGCTTTACAAATTCTACCTAGTTATGTCTACGGGAGCTGTGTTGCTGTCTCTGGCCTTTCCTTTGCAAATGCAAGCAGTGTCTCACTTCCGGCTCACCACACAATTGTTTCCCACGTACTCACCTTTATAGGACCCCCAGGGACCCCTGAAGAAGACTTTTTGTCGAAACACGGACCATGTTGGGTCCTGTATCCCTAGAGGACTAGGTCCTTTAAGGCTCTTATGTGGATGATTTATTATTATGTGGATGGAATTATTTTATGTGGATGATTTCAGTGTACCTTTGGAACTTTGACACTTTCAAATAAAGTCCATTTGGGAACATCGTCACTCCACAGAGTTTTTTTTTGTTTTCGCTGTCTCTGGGCATGCCACAGCCATGTAAACTTAACACTTATGTTTGCAAAAGTTTTGATGGAAATGATGGAATAGATTTAACCACAGCAATAGTTCAAGCATCATGAAGAGGTAATGGTAACATAATAGGCCACAGCAAATAGGAATAATGTGATCCACTTGGCCTATTCACAGTGATGGCAGATAAGGACCAGAGTGTGCATTTGTTCTGTACACAGTTAGGGCTCCCTTTCAACAAACTGTATATTAAAATGTGATTTTAAAGTATCATAGACATGATGTCAGGTTTTCCTGATAACATCCCATGCCTCCTTATTTGGCCATTTGATTGTCTGTGCAAATCCTGATGATTTGATTGTGCAGATACTGCTGGATGTGGCATGAAGGAGAGCTGACATGTAGAGTCCTGCCTTTGGACCGGAGACGGTGGGACGCAGGTCTGTCCTACTGCTGGAGGAGAGCTGGCTTGTAGTGGTGTTCCAGTGGCTTGTGTCCTGCTGCATCACAGGAGACGGCAGAAAGAACAGTTGTGAGGGCTAGGAAGCACAAGGCTTGGACTGGGAGAGGGGGAAGCAGAAGCAAAGGAAAATGGACACTCACAGGTGGATTGGAGTCCTGCCTTTGGACCAGAGACGGTGGGATGCAGGTCTGTCCTGCTGCTGGAGGAGAGTTGAGACCGGAGACGGAGGGATGCAGGTCGGTCCTGCTGCTGGAGGAGAGCTGGCTTGTAGTGGTGTTCCAGCAGCTTGTGTCCTGCTGCACCACAGGAGCCTGTATGGGGCAGAAAGAACAGTTGTGAGGGCTAGAAAGCACAAGAATTGGACCGGGAGAGGGGGAAGCAGAAGCAAAGGACGATGGGCACTCACAGGTAGATTGGAGTCCTGCCTTTGGACTGGAGACGGTGGGATGCAGGTCTGTCCTGCTGCTGGAGGATAGATGGCTTCATGTTGGTGTGGGAACGGATGTGAAGGGGGTGGGAGTGTGGAGGGAGTGGGGGAAGAGGGGTGGGAGTGTGTAAGGGTGGAGGGGTGGGAGCTATTTTGGGGGGTTTTTCTAGAAGGGGGTAAGGGGGAAGAGAGTGCAACTCCCTAGGTAAAAGCGGGAGACATTCGCAGGGTGGGGGGCACCACCAAGTTTCTGGCCGATGGTCTGTAGTGCCCCTGTGATGTTTTGCACTGTCCGAGCCACCTCCTGGGACAGGTCATGAATGTTGCCCACACCCATGTACAAGATCTCCACCACCGTCTGAATGTCCTCTGCTGTTACAGAACTGAGCAGAGGATCAGTGAGTGTGGCAGTTTGACCCACAATGGTAGTAGCTGCAACAGGGGTAGTTGGTGGTGAGGGGTTGGTGCCAAAGTCACGGGTGGGGCAGGGGAGGGTTGTGGAACAGGTGAGATACTGGGTGGGGGTTTGAATGGGGGGGTTGAAACAGAGGAGAGGGTGGGAGAGGAGGTGATGTATAAGATATCATTATCTTCTGCAATGACAGAGCATTATAAGCAGTTTGAAATGGAAAAGACTATTACATATTGTGGCCGGGCCAGTCTCCGAGTATGTGGGAAAGCTCGGCTCAGACCACAAGTAAGAATTTTGTTGCGCCCTTTATGTGGTTAAGTGCAGGAAAAACCCGGATACCGGATTTCTGAAAACAGCATCAGGTTTATTAGTGTCCCAAAGAAAGAAAATGAGGAAAACAATCAAAACTTGGTATCTTGGACTTTCCCTTATCCCCTGCTTGTTCCTTCGTATAGCTCAGTCCCGGGGAAAGTCACCTTGGGCTTAATCTAGGAACTGGTTCAGTCCTCAGCACAAACTTAATCAAAATTCAAAAGCAAAATCTCACCCTGGGTTCAGGGCCTTTACTGTCCCCCAACCCCTCCTGGGCTGAGCAGGCTCTCCTGCCCCCAGTTCCTTCCTTAGGGCTGAGCATAGCCTGTGCCAGCTTTCTCACCTTTCTCCTGTTTTCACATTCTCACCTTCCCAACACAAACAGGATTAACTTTGCTGCTCTTGCTTTAACACTGTGCTCTCCCCACGGAGCTTCCACAGCCGATCTGACAGGCTGTGTGCGTCAAGCCTGGGACCCTTATCACGCTTATCTCCTGCTTCCCGGGGATCTGAACACTGTGCTATTTACTGTAGCACTCTCATTCAATTAGGCAGGGCTGCCCCAGCCCTGCTTCAGCTCAAGTTTAAACGGAGCAGAAACTTTCTGCACAGGACCATACAGGACCCTCACACACTGTATTCTTCTAGGTCCATGTCCTCACCAAACACACTACCCCCAGGGTCACTATACATTTCCCATTCACACTCTTGGGAACCCTGGCTTTCCATTTCCACATTCATTCTAGGCTTTACATCCCATCCTCCTCTCTGCATGTCTGCTAGCTCCCTTGCAGCATTTCCATTAGGGTAAACTTCCAGCCCTTCCCTCTGGGGTTCAATAGGCAAGTCACTATACCTCCCGTGTGTTATACTGCCTCTCCTTGTGAGCTGGCCTCCTGCAAAACGTCCCTGCTGGGGCTTAGGCAATGTGTGGAAGCTGGGATCACCGTGGGTTGTTTGGCTTTCCCAATCAGAGCCAGCTGAGCCTCCCCCCTGCTGCCTCTGTTTCCCCTTTGTGGCTTCCCAGCCTGCAAACTCCGGGGTCTGACTCCACCCCTCTCCAACTTGGTCTCAGGTTTCTCCCTCACTTGGGGAAAGGAGTGATAGGGGAAATTATCTGCTTTCAGTGCTCTCCCCATCTGGCATTTGGGCTGTGCTACAACCTGCTTATGCCCTTTCCTTCCTGGCTGAGCCGGCTGTCCGGGCTCCATGCCAGGTTTTCCAGGGACCAGGGCTGTGTGCTTGCTGGGTTTAGTAGTCCTTTTAGCTGGGACAGGAGCTTCCCTGTCACATACCCCCCTACTTAAACCCCTATCAGTCCTTTCCTGGGGTATTCCCTCTGAGGATCCCTCCCCCAAACATGACACCACCTTTTGGGATCTCAGCTTCTCTACTGATCCTTCTTTTGAATCGAAGGAGCCCCATCCCTGCTCCCCTCAGGTCGTGTCAAGACTTATCTCTTCCTCACATATTTCAGGGATCTCGGCTCGCTCACATATTAGTTGAGCAATGCACTTTCCCTCTTTTATTTTGTATTCTTTCTCCCCTAGATTTATTATCAAAATCTTGAGGGGCCCCCGGTAATCAGGGTCAATCACTCCCGCCCCTACATGCAGGTCATGCTGGAGTGCTAAACCTGACCTCGGCGCAAGGCGCCCATACCATTCCATCGGTAAGGCCACCACCAATCCCGTGTCCACTAATTTCCTGCCCCCCTTGGAAACCCCTATCTCTTGTATGCTACTTAGGTCCAATCCTATAGAGCGTGGCGTGGCTCGGACAGGTAGTCAGGCTCTAGAGGATACTAACATAACCCTTAAAACAGGCTTCCGCGCATCCGAGGTGACCACCGCCAAGTGGACCTCTTTCGTTCTGCTATCTGGAGAAGTCTCTTTCTGGTCCACCCCAGGATATCTTATGCCCTTTTTACACTTGGGACATTCCTCGCACCATCCCCTCACCTCTTGCACCAGGCTAGGCCAATAGAATTTGGCCTGGATCCCTTTTATGGTTAGGTCTTGGGCCAAGTGCTCTCTTCCTAGGTCCCTATGGACGGACCAAAATATCTGTCTCCTAAAGACTGCCGGCACTACTAGGCGTCTTTGCGCACGCTGGACCTTAGGATTCCACCCCACCTGATATAGGAGTCCTTCCACTACTTGGAATTGGCGGGATCCTTTCCCCCCCGTCCTCCCATTGTTCGATAGCCGAACTCAATGTGGAATCCCTTCTTTGCTCCCGGCCTAGGGTGGGAAACCGCTGCGCTACCTCATAGGGCACCCAGGGTCTCCAAGGCCGCTGACTCTCTCCCCGCTTGCCTTGGGAGCAGGTTCTTTTATCCGCTCTCCTCTCCTCTCCGCTCTACTTTTGGCTCTCTTCTGGGGGGGTTCTCCCAGAATATCATCCGCTAGAGGAAAGATCTGGGCTAACTCCTCTTCCAGCCCTGTGGGAGCCCTCACCCCTTGAGTGTCAAAGCATTCCCAAAAATAGGGCCATTCCCGTCCCAGGATCACTTCATATGGCGGACACGGCATCAGGGCTATATTCAGGGCATACTCTTTCCTTTGATACTCCACCCAGACTTGCTTCATTTCATATGGCAAGGAAGTCCCATGCATGCACTGTATCTGGGATCGCCCTTGGGGCCTGTCGATTTCCTGTCCCCTAGCTTTTAGGATCCGCCCCCACACCTTCTGGGATAGAATGGATTGGTTGGCCCCAGAGTCTAACAGGGCTGCCACTGGCACCCCTTCCACCTTCACCTAGATCATGCACTCCCCCTTAAGACCCAGTATTGGGAACCTAGCCCTGTTCGTTCGGTTCCTCTTGGCCGGACATTGCCGCCTCCAATGACCTGGCCTTCCGCAGGCAAAACATTTACCAGCACGCGGAACCCTGGCTGGACCCTGATGCATGCCCCCGGCTCTCCGGAAACATCTCTTTAGGCCGTGTGTCAAGGCTCTCAGACGCTCCTTCTGAGCCCTATATGCTGCTTGGAACTGTCTCTCATAATGGTCCGGGCTATAACCCTGATGAATGTCACCTTCTGAAGCTAATTTATTCAGTCTAATGGGCTCCCCAAAAAGAGCTCCTACTGGACCGCCGACCGCTGCCGGCCACCGGCATTGCAGGCCTCTGTGCCAGGTTGTTAATGGTCTGTATCTGGGCTGACTTCTGCTGCAACAGTTCCGTATGCCGAGTCTGCTGAGCCTGGTGGTCCGCCTTCCATAAATCGGCCTGGGACTGCAATATCTCCTGGAACCTTTGCTGGAGTTTGTGCATCTCGGCTTCTAATCCGGTCAGGAACTTGGACGCTTCCATCCTAGGAACACAAACAACAGAGAACAGGAACCCAAGTGCGGACTTTCCAATGCTAGGGTTTTCCCCTCACTAGCCCCGAGCCTCTGGTCCCCTTACCCACCAATCCACATCAGCTACCCCCTAAGCACTTTTACCTCAGGGACTGATGTGTCTCAGCCTTGGGATATTAGGGCCTCCCCAGCCCCTCCTCCGACCAGGATCTCTGGAACCATGATCCGCACCTCCGGTCTCCGCTCCGCTCCTCAGCCGACTGTCTCCACCGGGCCCTTGCCGTTGCCTTGTACTCCTCACCAGGAACCACACCTCTCCGGATGCTGTTCCTTCTTCCTGCTTTGCCTCTGGGTATTTGTAATCCACACGGCTCCAATAAAGTCAGGTTAGTACAAGTATGGTTTTCAAAAAAACCTCAAATTGTTCCAATCGCACAATTCCCAAATACTGTATGGCCAGCCTTTACTCACAGTACTTCTGGCACTAGTCTCCACCAAAGGTCAGTGGCTTGCTTTGTCAAAAAAAAAACAAAGTCTTTTTTTTTTTCCACTCTCTGGGCGCACTTCCTCCACCAACCTGTGGGCGGCGCTAAATCCAACCACTGCCACCAACTTCTTATGGCCGGGCTAGTCTCCGAGTATGTGGGAAAGCTTGGCTCAGACCACAAGTAAGAATTTTGTTGCGCCCTTTATGTGGTTAAGTGCAGGAAAAACCCGGATACTGGATTTCTGAAAACAGCATCAGGTTTATTAGTGTCCCAAAGAAAGAAAATGATGAAAAACAATCAAAACTTGGTATCTTGGACTTTCCCTTATCCCCTGCTTGTTCCTTTGTATAGCTCAGTCCCGGGGAAAGTCACCTTGGGCTTAATCTAGGAACTGGTTCAGTCCTCAGCACAAACTTAATCAAAATTCAAAAGCAAAATCTCACCCTGGGTTCAGGGCCTTTACTGTCCCCCCACCCCTCCTGGGCTGAGCAGGCTCTCCTGCCCCCAGTTCCTTCCTTACGGCTGAGCACAGCCTGTGCCAGCTTTCTCACCTTTCTCCTGTTTTCACATTCTCACCTTCCCAGCACAAACAGGATTAACTTTGCTGCTCTTGCTTTAACACTGTGCTCTCCCCACGGAGCTTCCACAGCCGATCTGACAGGCTGTGTGCGTCAAGCCTGGGACCCTTATCACTCTTATCTCCTGCTTCCGGGATCTGAACAATGTGCTATTTACTGTAGCACTCTCATTCAATTAGGCAGGGCTGCCCCAGCCCTGCTTCAGCTCAAGTTTAAACGGAGCAGAAACTTTCTGCACAGGACCATACGGGACCCTCACACACTGTATTATAAGCACATAAGCACATAAGCATTGCCTCTGCTGAGGCAGACCATAGGTCCATCACGCCCAGCAGTCCGCTCCCGCGGTGGCCCTCCTAAAAAGTGTAAGGTCATGCATCTCGGCAGCAGAAATCCATGCAGAACATACACCTTGAATGGAGAAACACTAGCTAAGACTTCAGAGGAACGGGACTTGGGAGTGATTATCAGTGCAGACATGAAGGCTGCCAAACAGGTGGAGAAGGCCTCATCCAAGGCGAGACAAATGATGGGATGTATCAATAGAAACTTCGTCAGCCGCAAACCTGAAGTCATAATGCCACTGTATAGAACCATGGTGAGACCTCATCTGGAGTACTGTGTGCAATTCTGGAGGCCACATTACCGTAAAGATGTGCTTCGAGCTGAGTCGGTCCAGCGAATGGCCACAAGGAAGGTCTCTGGACTCAAGGGTCTCTCATAAGAGGAAAGACTGGGCAAATTGCAGCTGTACTCTCTAGAAGAGCGCAGGGAAAGGGTGACATGATTGAGACTTTTAAGTACGTCACAGGTCGTGTCGAGGTAGAAAACGATATATTCCTTCCCAAGGGACCCTCGGTCACAAGGGGGGCACCCGCTCAAACTCAGGGGAGGGAAATTTAGAGGTGACATCAGGAAGTATTTCTTCACAGAAAGAGTGGTGGATCACTGGAACAAACTTCCGACGCAGGTAATCAAGGCCACAAGCGTGCTCGACTTTAAGAATAAATGGGACATCCACGTGGGATCCCTACGTGGGTCGAGCAGCACTCAGACTTAATGGGGTGGGTCAGTAGAGTGGGCAGACTTGATGGGCTGTAGCCCTTTTCTGCCATCACCTTTCTATGTTTCTATGTCAGTGACCTGTAGTGATCTATTACTCTACTATTCTATTACTTTACAGCCTTCTGTACTGTATAGTAACCCTCTAATTGTACCCATGGATCCCCTTTTCCTTCATGAACTCGTCCAATCCCCTTTTGAACCCCAAAGTCGTACTCTGCTCTACCACCTCCTCTGGAAGCGTATTCCAGGTGTTCACCACCCTCTGCGTGAAGAAGAATTTCCTAGCATTTGTTCTGAACCTATCTCCCTTCAATTTTTTTGAGTGCCCTCTAGTTTTTGCTGCCCCTGCTAGTCTGAAGAATCTGTCCCTCTCTACCTTCACTATACCCTTCATGATCTTATGAGTTTCTATCATATCCCTTCTAAGTCTCCGCTTTTCCAGGGAAAAGAGCCCCAACTTCTCCAGCCTCTCAGCATATGAGAGGTTTTCCATGCCCTTTATCATTTTTGTCGTTCTCCTTTGGACCCTCTCGAGAATCGCCATATCCTTCTTAAGGTACGGCGACCAGTACTGAACGCAGTACTCCAGATGCGGTCGCACCATCGCCCTATACAGCGGGAGGATAACTTCCTTGGTTCTGGTAGTGATACCTTTTTTGATAATGCCCAACATTCTGTTTGCCTTTTTTGAGGCCGCTGCGCACTGTGCCGCCGGCTTCATGTTCTATCTACCAAAACTCCCAAGTCCTTTTCTAGGTTGCCTTCCCCCAGTACCATCCCCCCCCCATTGTGTAGTTGTACATCGGGTTCCCTTTCCCTATGTGCATAACTTTACATTTTTCTACATTGAAGCTCATCTGCCATTTATTTTTCTACTCACTCAGTCTGTTCAGGTCCATTTGAAGTTCTTTACATTCCTCTACAGATCTAACCTTACTGGAGAGTTTCGTGTCATCTGCAAATTTAACAACTTCGCACTTTGTCCCTGTTTCCAGGTCATTTATAAATATATTGAATAGCAGTGGTCCCAGCACCGACCCCTGTGGGACCCCGCTCGTGACCCCTTTCCAGTCAGAATAGTGGATCCTTCCAGAATAGTGGATCCTTCTAGAATAGTGATCCTTCCAGAACTCTCGGAGAGTCAGTTCCATTTCATTTGTAACTTCAAAACATCTCTGGAACATAGCCTTGGTGTACAATTTTTTGAAGTTCGAGATCACCTGCTAGATCCATGTCCTCACCAAACACACTACCCCCAGGGTCACTATACATTTCCCATTCACACTCTTGGGAACCCTGGCTTTCCATTTCCACATTCATTCCAGGCTTTACATCCCATCCCCCTCTCTGCATGTCTGCCAGCTCCCTTGCAGCATTTCCATTAGGGTAAACTTCCAGCCCTTCCCTCTGGGGTTCAATAGGCAAGTCACTATACCTCCCGTGTGTTATACTGCCTCTCCTTGTGAGCTGGCCTCCTGCAAAATGTCCCTGCTGGGGCTTAGGCAATGTGTGGAAGCTGGGATCACCGTGGGTTGTTTGGCTTTCCCAATCAGAGCCAGCTGAGCCTCCCCCTGCTGCCTCTGTTTGTTTCTCCTTTGAGGCTTCCCAGCCTGCAAACTCTGGGGTCTGACTCCACCCCTCTCCAACTTGGTCTCAGGTTTCTTCCTCACTTGGGGAAAGGAGTGATAGGGGAAATTATCTGCTTTCAGTGCCCTCCCCACCTGGCATTTGGGCTGTGCTACAACCTGCTTATGCCCTTTCCTTCCTGGCTGAGCCTGCTGTCCGGGTTCCATGACAGGTTTTCCAGGGACCAGGGCTGTGTGCTTGCTGGGTTTAGTAGTCCTTTTAGCTGGGACAGGAGCTTCCCTGTCACAATATACAAAATATCTGAATGGGGAACACTTACCACTCTCCACTGTGAGATCTTTAAACCTCTCCATGATGAGGGATGAAGGAGGGCTGGTAGAGGAAGGAGAGGTGTGTTGGAAAATTTGTACGGTAAACCGGGGTATAGGGTGTGGGAAGGAGGGTAACCCGGGCATTGGGAATGAAAGAGCTGGGTGTGAGGCATTTTCTGACTGGGATCTTGAATGGGGTTGGGGGTGGGTGGGACTATTGCTGGAGGGACCAGGCTGGCTGGAGGGAAAAGGGGGTTGGGAAGTGGGGCGCCTACAGGGGAGAAGGAATGGGTGCTCAGGGGTAGGAGCAGCAGCAGCTTCTGCCTCCTCCTCCTCACTGTCATCTGAAGAGAAAACATATTGGGGACAAAGAAATAAATGCATATAGTGTGTGAAATATATTTATGCAATAAAGAACTGTTAATGCTTTATTATTTTTTTTTTCCAATTCTTTATTCATTTTCAAAATTACATAAAGTGTCAGTACATATCCAATCACATTAACAATACATATATCACTTACATTCTATCTTTTGTTTATTACATAAATTCTTAACCCTCCCCCTTCCCACCCCTCCCTACAACATAATCCATAATAATATAAATACACATCAATACCATAATCCCCACCCTATCTATTTGAACTGATATATTTAAGGGAAACATTTTCAATTACTCCGTACAATATTTTGTCAATGGTTTCCACACATCCTGAAACTTCTTGAAATATCCCCTTTGTAATGCAATATATCTTTCCATTTTATAGATATGACATAAAGAATTCCAACAAAAGGAGTAATTTAATCTCCTCCAATCCTTCCAATTATATGTAATTTGCTGAATGGCAACACCAGTCATTATGAGCAGTAATTTATTATTATTCACAGAAATTTGACTTCGGAACCTGGAGCCTAAGAGGATGGCTGGCTAACTGCTGAGCTCCCTCTCATGAGCAATATTTATTTGTTTTAATTAACAGATATTTCTTCAATTCAATTCAAAATAGCAGAAAATGTCCTCAAATAAGCAAAAGATACCAGAGTCTCATACTAAATCAACAGGAAAAACCAAAAGACTAAAAGAAGATTTGCAGTCTTCCAGTGAGGTTCCTCTTCCTATGGATGCCTTGGACTTAATTGAGGTATTGGAAGAAATAAGGAAAGTTAATATGAATATGATAGAAATGAAACAAGAGTTGAACATGATGAATAGCAAATTTCCGATTTCAAATATATTTATTGAGTTTTCAATAACAAAAGTAGAAACACATAAGAAACAAAAACAACAATGAGCAAGTAAATAGAGAGGTTCAACAGAACCATCCGGTAACCCAGAAGATAAAACAAACATAATATCTCAAAGTGGACCATGGGGGAGAACCAGGGGGTTCGGGAGAACCAATATTAAACCTGAAGAGGAGAGAGGACAAAGAGAGAAGTGCAGAGAAAGAAAGGATGAAGAGGAACCTAATCAGACAGAAGTTGAAAGAGAGAAACCAGTATACAAAGGATAAAGGATACGGGACGGACATCCCATTCCCATGAGGGAGGGCGAAGAAAGAAAGTGGATACAATCGGAATCAATAAAATCTAAGGGAAAGACAACGGTTAAGGAGAAAAATGTTGAATGGGTTCCCATATACTGGAAATAATCCGATTTCTATTCGAAAATTCTGCAGCTTTCAGCTCATATAAATGAATCATAAGAACAGTATTCCACCAGAAAACGACATTAAGCAAGTCGGCTGACTTCCAATTGTGAAGAATCATTTGAATCATTAAAGTGATCAAAATATTAAGAAGAGACTGTTGACTGGTGGAAAGAGGGTCTGACACCGCTAAAGCTCTGAATAGCAAGATATCAAAAGAGAACTCGGAGGAGATAGGGAGAATGCGTTGAATAAGGCGCCATATTTGTGTCCAAAATTCCTTAAGGATAGGGCATGCAAAAATCATATGATGAAGATCCCCCAATTCCGATGCACAATGCCAGCATAAATTGGAGTCTCTGAGTCCTGCCATAAACATCTTATTGGGTGTCCAAAAGACTTTGTACGCAAGAAAATATAGCGATTGAGATAAGCTGGCAGATGCCGTTGGTCGAACGATTTTGCTGAAATAATGATCCCAGTCCTGATCAGATCCACGCCAGGTAGAATAGGACGACCAAATATCAGTAGATCTCTTAGTTCTAGGATATAGATGAGATCGTAGTTCTTTGTAGAAGAGAGACGTGGTATGACTGAGTTCTAAGCCTATATTTGAGAATGTCATGAAGGCAGAAGTTTGAGTATATGTAAAAATAGAAGGGGAACATTTCGTTAGGCAATGAGCGAGCTGAATCCAATGAAAGCATTCTGATGGCGGTAGGGCAAACTTGTCCATGATCTGGGCAAAAGAAAGGAGCTTTCCGTTATCCATGATCTGATTCAACGTCCAGATCCCCTTATCCATCCAGGACCGCCAGCAGATAGGACGATTGTCGATACAAAAGGAGGAGTTGTACCAGAGAGGAGAGGCAGTCGTAAGACGTCTATCGGACCCAGAAATAAGATCAAAATGATGAATCGCTTGAAGAGTAGCATTTATGACGGTAGATTTAGAAGGCAATGAAGAGGAGCGGAGGAGGTCAGAGGCAGCGGAGAGGATCGGGCAGCGGTGAGAGTTAGCTCCGCCCACCCGCGTCACCGGCCGCGTCACCACCCGAGTCAGCGCCCGGACTCCCTCTTAAGAGAAGGGGGGCCAACGGCGCGCGGCCGTTCAGTGCGTGGCGAAGGCGAGCGGCAAAGGCGCTCGCCTTAGCGAGAGCGCCTTTGCGAAGGGCCTTGAGAAGGGCCGAGCAAAGACAGCCAAGGACTCCAGAACACCAGGTAAGGAAGAAGTGAGAGCACACACAAGTAGAAAACACACAATAAGACACACACAAGACAGGAAAGGATAAAGAAGCAGCAGGCTCCGGGGACAAGAAAGAGGCCCAAGGGAGGTTAACAGACCCACCAAGACAAAAAGCGGCAGAAGAAGTAGACAGGAAAGAGCCAAGCATAGGAGAGAGTACAGCGCCCGCCCGCATAAAGACATAAGACAGGGGAGAGAGCTTCTAGTGGACTGCGAAGAAAGAGAAATGGAAGCAGCAGGAACCTGGAGGAGCTTCACAGTGTACTGCACGGAGTGTCATATGTATGACTACCTTCCCTCGGGAAGGCAGGCATACGTATGCAGTCGGTGTCAGGAACTGGAAAGCCTGAAGAAAGAAGTTGGTCGACTGCAGTGCAGGGTTCAAGAGCTGGAGGGCCTCCACATCTCAGAAGCAACGTTAAAGACAACTGAAGACCCCGCAGGAGAGAGCCACATCGAGGAGCAAGTAAGGGAGCTCAAAAGATTCATCGAGGAGGCCTACAGGCAGGTAGAAGAGCAGGATCAGCAGCAGCGCTGGAGCGAGGAAGCTACGTCTACACGAGATGGAGGACAGGGGCCAACAGATGGAAGACAGGAACCAACAGACGCCAAGGATGAAGGACCGCATAGAAGATTCAAGCAAGCAGAGAGGGCGAAGACTGGCCGGTATCCCGGAAGAGAAGTACTGAACCACACCGAGGATACAGACTTGAGACCAGAGAGAAAGCTGAAGAAGGGGAAATCTGCAGTCGTCGTGGGAGACTCAATCCTGAGAGAAGTGGACAGTCACGTAGCAGGAGGGAGAGAAGATCGGCTGGTGACTTGTCTCCCAGGAGCAAGAATGAAGGACATCACCGACAGAATCGAGAGGATCCTGGACGGCGCAGACACAGAAGAGACAGCAGTTATAATCCACGTGGGAACAAATGATGTCAACAGGAGAAATTACAGCAGGACTACCCTAACTGAACAGTTCAAGATCCTAGGAAGGAAACTGAAGCTGAGGACACAGAAGATAGCATTCTCAGAGATTCTGCCAGTACCGAGAGCAGACGTGAAGAGGCAGACTGAGCAACAAGCAATAAACGCATGTTTGAGGAGATGGTGCGAAGAAGAAGGATTCCTTTTTGTGAGGAACTGGGCAACTTTTGGGGGGAAGAACAAGCTCTTCAGGAGGGACGGACTACACCTGAGCACGGCAGGAACGAGGCTGCTAGCAAACAACGTCAAGAGAGGAATTGAGCAGGCTTTAAACTGAGAAGAAGGGGAAAGCCGACAGTCGACCTGACGTCGACGGTTCGGACAAGAGTATCCAAAGAAGATACTGGGGGGTCACGTGATGGCAGGTTCCTGAGCGGATGTCCGTGCACAGAGCTCCGCTCCGACTTCCCTGTTTCTCCCCCTCTCATAGCGATCCATGCTGGGTGAGAGTTTATTTTTTTGATCGCCAGTGTAGGCGCTAGTGCAGGGGCGTACCGTTGCGATCCGGGGAGGCGCTGAATTCATTTTTTGGCCGCGAGGCATGCCGCCGAAAGTTTCCCGTCCGGTGAAGCAGTGTGGGAGCCCAGCGTGCAAGATGGCCGGCACGCAAACCGACGTCCCAATGGATCGATCTGACGACGTGCTGCAGGTGTCCATGAGGCATTTATCGCAGTTGCTAGATGACAAACTAGCTAAACTGCATGCCTCTATGGAAGAACTAAAGGACACCTTAGCGGGACAAGCTGTTCAGTTGCAACACGTGGAACAGAGAGTGTCGGCCCAGGAGGATTGCGCTGGGGTAGCAGACGGGAGGCTTGACCTGTTGGAAACTCGAGTTGGTCAGCTCATGGAGAAAGTTGAAGATCAGGAAAATAGGGCCCGACGGAAGAACCTCCGGATCATCGGAATTCCAGAGTCTGTTAAGGAGCTCCTCCATATTGTGGAGAAGTGGCTGCCGAAGGAGTTGGGCCTCCCGGAGCACACGGGCCCAGTGGTGGTGGAACGTGTCCACCGGGTGGGACAGCGACGGGAGCATGAGGGCACTAGTAGACCAAGAGCCGTGCTGGCCCGCTTTCACAATTATGCTGTCAAAGCCCGTCTGCTTGAGCTATTTAAGAAGTCCCGGCGTCTGGAGTATGAGGGTGCCAAGATTTTGATCTTCCAGGATTTCTCTATTAAGGTGGCTGAACAGCGCAGAACCTTCACACCTTATTGCTCGCAGCTGGTCGCAAGGGGAATCAGATTTGCCTTCCTATATCCAGCTAAGGTCCGCCTGACTCATGAGAATCGCACCTTTACTGTGTCCCAGGCGGAGGAACTCAAGTGCTTTATCGAGAGCCTTCCCGCCCAGTAGGCCTCTTATGAAAACCTGACTGCTCTTTACCTTCTGGGCGATCTGGACCTGGATGAGCCGTGTCGTTCCCCTTTTCATCTGTGTGTCTCCATCTCGAGGGGAGAGGCCCCTCGGGGTCCCTGCTGATGTCTCCGGTATCATCGTGTGAGTCTATTTGTGTGAGACCTTGTCTTTTGATCCTGATGTTTTGGATGGTGGGGACCTCTCGGGGAGTACCTGCAACGAGGACCTTTCCGGCAGGGCTGCCTCCCCCCCGGGAACTTCCAGGGGGCTGAATTAGACTCTTTTTGGTCTTATTTTTGTTCTGAGGGGGGCTATGTTGTTGTCCTCCCAGGTTTCCAGTTATATGTTTCCAGTTATTTGCCCCTGCACATATCTTTGTTCTCATGCAGGTTATGGACAATTCTGGTATTTGTTCTATGGTCACGGGGTTAGATGGGGGGGGGAGCTTTGGGGAGGGGAGTGTGGGTATCTGTGTTTGCTTACTGTTGGGGTTGGTGCTATGGGAGTGTGGATGAGAGCGTGGTTGTGGGTTGGGGGGATGTTACGGAAGGGGGGACTGGATAAGGGAGATATCTGTGGGGGGTGGGGGGTTTGTCTGAAGGAACAGGAAGTTTTGTTGGGGGAGGGGTGGGAGGGAGGGCTGCATCCTGGGAGCATGGCTCCATCTATTTTCTTGAGCGAGTGAGAGGAGCGAAGGCTCGGCTGGGAGGCCTTTGCTCCTGCCCCATATGGTCTTTGGTTATTTGTGTACACCCTTACTGCCTCTTGGTCTCATGAGTGGAGTTAAAATTGCTAGTTTTAATGTTGATGGGCTGCACTCCCCTGTAAAGCGCAGCAAGATGCTCCAATACTGCAGAAAATTACAGGTAGATGTCTTGATGCTTCAAGAGACGCACCTTAGCGCTTCTGAACACGCCAAGCTCCGGAGGGATTGGGTGGGCGACCTTGTCTATGCCTCTTTTAATAATAGGCAACGTGGTGTGGCTGTACTCTTTCATAAGAAACATACTTGTACGCTGCATAAACTGATTTCAGATCCTGAGGGTAGATATGTAATTTGGGCTGGGGAATTCTTGGGGACAAAATATGTTTTTTGTTCCATTTATGCCCCCAATGTTTATTCCCACCGCTTCTTTTCTGTCTTAGTGGCTGCCCTCACCCCCTTCTCTGAGTATCAACTGGTATTACTGCTGACCCTCTTATTGACTGCAAGCCTCCTAAGCCTCGTTTACATCAAGGGGAACATAAGGGTGTTAATTTTGTTAATTCTCAATTGGGACTCGTGGACCTGTGGCGTACGCTCCATCCCGATGAATCTGATTTTACCTATCACTCTCCCGTGCACGATGTGCATAGTCGATTGGACTACTTGTTGGCGGCCCCGTCCCTCCTGCCCGGAGTTAGGCAAGTGATGATTGAAGATGGTGTTCTCTCTGATCATCACTTGGTATGGATGGAGCTACTCGATCCGCAGGTATCACGGAGGCCGTTGTCTGGCTGGAGAATGAATCCCACCTTATATGAAGATGCTGATTTCAAGATATTCTTGGAAGAACAATGGGATTCATATCTCGCGGACAACCCCTCCTCTGATGTTTCTGAGGTGACATTTTGGGAGGCTAGTAAAGCTGTTCTCCGGGGTAAGATTATTGCTTACACGACACACAAGCGGAAGGTCCAGGACCAAACACTGCTGGATTTGGCTTGCAAATTGGGGCAGGTGAGGGGGGAATTGCATCACTCTGGGTCTGTGGAACTCAAGACTCGATATCTGGGGCTGAGACGCCAAATCAATGAGTTCCTGGCTCAAAGGGCTTTGCGGGACATCCAGATGTATAAATATCGTATGCACCGTTGGGGAAACAAAGCGGGGAAACTACTGGCCTCTCTGGCCTGCAAGCGTCCTATCTCTAAAATCTGTACTCCAGATGGCTCGCAAGTGACCTCGTTGTCGGATATCCAACAAAGTTTTGTAACATTCTATCAGGCCCTGTATGATCGGGGGAACTGTGACACTGAGCAGCGAGATGCCTTTTTTAGTGACCTTTCTCTTCCTGCTTTGACGCAAGACCAGCGGGATCAGCTTAACTTACCGGTGCAGGCGGTGGAAATTCAGAAGGCTATTAGGGCATTAAAATTGGCTAAAGCACCTGGCTCTGATGGCCTGGGCCCTGAATACTATAAATTGCTAGGGGATAGGATATTGGGCCCCTTCCGAGATCTATGTCAGGCCCTTTGTGGGGGGAATTTGCCTCCGCACAGACTTACCCATGCGCATATCGTTGTACTTCCGAAACCCGGTAGACCGGATGACCAGTTGGGATCCTACCGACCAATTTCCCTGTTAAATCAAGACATTAAACTGTTTGCTGCTATTCTGGCTGCGAGGCTTGGTAGGGTTTTGCCCTCTCTGGTCCACCCGGATCAGGTAGGTTTCTTTCCGGGCCGTTTCTCCTCCGCGAATGTTTTACGCGCACTGTCGGTGTTGCAGAGCCCTGCCCTGTTGAGGGGACATCCTGGCCAGGAAAATGCCATCATTGCCAGTCTTGACGCCGAAAAGACATTTGATAAGGTTCTATGGGACTACCTGTTTTGGGTCCTGCCACAACTGGGTTATTTGGGGAGTTTCCTGGCTGGAATTCGTTCTCTTTACGCCCAGCCGACTGCTCAGATTTTGGTGAATGGTGCCCTTTCCTCCACCTTTTCCTTTGCACGGGGCACGTGTCAAGGTGCCCGCTTTCGCCTATGCTATTTGTGTTGGCACTGGAACCTTTAGCTGCCAAGATCAGGCAACATCAGCCCTTACGGGGTATTCATTTGGGGTCCCAGGAATTCAGAATCAATTTGTTCGCGGATGATATGCTCATTTTTTTGGGTGATGCGGTTACGGGAGTTCCAGTACTGATAGAGCTTATTTGTAATTTTGGTGCATTTTCTGGCTTGCGGATTAACTTTGATAAATCTGAGGCTCTGGCACTTCATCCGCATTGTGCTCTCTGGGATGATCCCGCTTTCCCGTTACAATGGTCTCGGGGCTCGATTAAATACCTGGGGGTCTATTTGCATGCGGACCCTCGAGTGGTCTATCAGAAAAATGTGGTGGATAAATTGGATGCTATCCGAGGGTTATGTCGGAGGTGGATGGACTACCCGATATTGTTTCTTGGGCGCATTGCTCTTATTAAGATGGTCCTCCTGCCGAAGTTGCTGTATCCTCTGCAAATGGCACCCTTTTGGATTAAAAACGCGGAGGTGCAGATCTATAAAGGTATTGTTTCTTCTTTCATTTGGCGTTCACGGAGGGCGAGAATTGGATATTGTAAATTGATCAGGGAGCGAGCTCAAGGGGGCATGAATCTGCCTGATCTTCGTCTTTACAACGTGGCGGCTCTGCTCCGATGGGTGCATGAGGTGTACTCAGGTGCGTCCAAGTTTGCCCCACCCGGGTTTTGGAAGGAGCTGGCAGCTCCAGCGTCGGTGTTTAATGTTTTGTGGAAAGGAGCTGGGGCTTGTGTTTCTCTGCTTCGACCCTTGCGAAGTGCGTGGTGCTGGTGGCGTAGGGAAGTGGGGGGTTCGTTTGGCCCCTCTCCCTTTGTGGAGTTTGTAGCTAATCCTAACTTTCCCGCTGGTGCGCATGCCTTCTTTGTGAGGGCCAGCAAAACCGGGTGTCGGTTTGTGGGCCAAGTCACTGAATTGGGGTCAGGGTTGTTGTTTCCTAGTTTTCAGACTTGCCAAACTTCGTGGTCTTGGAATGCGGGATCCATATTGGCCTACTTGCAACTTCGAAGTTACTGTTTCTCACTTCGATCGAGGTCTGGGCAGGTGCCTGTTTTTTCCCCGTTGGATCGGGTTTTCCTTTCTCTCTCTCTAGAGTTTAACACATTATCGGACTGGTATAAATTGGGGAGGTCCTGGAGGCCTGCCGGGTTCTTGACGTCCCTGGCTGAGGCCTGGAGCTCTGAACTAGGTGAGGAAGTCACCGTTGATGACCTGACTTTGTGTTTTGAGGAGGGTGCTGGGGCTGCCCCTAATGTGCCTTTGCAAGAAATTCATCTTAAGATATTGCATTGGGCTTACATTACCCGTAGTAAAGGGTGTGCAATGGGCCTATGGCCAGATGCTTTTTGCCCACGATGTCCGGCTTTCAGGGGTACGTTGGTACATCATTTTTTGGAATGCTCTTTTGTGGGTTCATTGTGGGTACAGGTGCTTAGGGCGGTGGAGGAGGTTTTGGGACAGTCTTTGGAATGGTCCTATAGGACTCTGCTGCTTGGTGTCACGGGACCCCTAGTTGAGGCTGGCATTGCCGAGCCCTCGCGACGCTTTGTCCTGATCGCTCTGGGGCTTACCAAAAAGCTTATTTTGCAAACTTGGGTGGGGGAGGTGCGGCTTACGATCCAGCAGTGGCAGGCTTCTATGTCCCAGATGGCCAATTGGGAGCGCCAGCGCAAGAGAGGTGCCACTAGATGGCAAACGGTGGCCTATCTGGACTGTTGGAGATCTTTCTGATGTGGGTCATTTCCTAGGATGCAGGGGGAGGGGTTGGGGGGGATGGGGGAGGTGGGCATTGGGGAGGTGGGGTATGGGAGGGGGGCCTTCTGTACCTCTGTGTTTTTGTAAAAATTGGACTCTGCATGGGAGATCTTTGTGTTTGACCTGATTGTCTTTTTGCCTGATGGCCTTGTTCATTTGTACTGTTGCTTTTTTTTTCCTTTTTGTAGTGCTCCTGGCTTGATTGCTGTAAATTTCTCTTATGCTTTGTTCCTTTAATAAACATATTCAAAAAAAAAAAAAAAAAAGAAGATACTGAGCGGGAAAAATGCTGGGAACAAGCAAGAGACGAACAACAGAAACTGTTGACCAACAAGAGGGGCAAACAGATAAAATTAGAGGAACAGGAGAAAGCGGAAAATCAGGTTGCAGATGAAGAGGATGCACCAAAAAATGAGGAAGAAAGGAACAGAAATCAGGGACTGGCGGCCCAAATAGGGGATGGCAAGAGGAGCAAAACACATGAAAAACCAGCAGAGACTTAAATTGTTTATACGCAAATGCAAGGAGCCTAAAGTACAAAATGGGAGAGTTAGAAGTCAAAGCCAAAAAAGAGGACCTAGACATCATTGGAATCACGGAAACATGGTGGAACGAAGATAACCAATGGGACATAGTACTGCCAGGGTACAAATTCTATAGAAGAGACAGGACTCACAAGAAGGGTGGAGGAATAGCACTATACATAAAAGACACCATTCCCTCGTCCGCAGTGGATACAGAACCAAAGGCGGAAGGATTGGAGTCATTATGGGTTAAATTACCGGGAAATAATGGCCTTGACATAAGATTGGGTCTATACTATCGTCCACCTGGACAAACGGAAGCAAACGACAAAGATCTGGCGGTAGAATTGAGGCGGGAAGGCAACAACAGGA
Organism: Geotrypetes seraphini; assembly: GCF_902459505.1. Taxonomy (NCBI): domain Eukaryota; kingdom Metazoa; phylum Chordata; class Amphibia; order Gymnophiona; family Dermophiidae; genus Geotrypetes; species Geotrypetes seraphini. The sequence goes on along the minus strand of NC_047087.1, from coordinate 162,299,893 downwards.
ACGTGACAGTAATGGGAGATTTTAACTACCCCGAGATAAACTGGAGTATTGGAAACTCCAACTGTGCAAGGGAAACAGAATTTAACAGCGATCACAACATGATCCAGTACAAATTAGAAGTAGGTACAGCAAAAGGGAAAAGAACCACAGCGACAACGTTCAACTTCAAGAAAGGGAACTATGATGCTATGAGAGCAATGGTAAGAAAAAAACTCAGAAAAAGCTCAAGAAAAACAGAAACCGTAGAGCAAGCCTGGTCTCTATTCAAGTGCACAGTGCAAGAAGCACAACATATGTACATCCCCAGATTTAGAAAAGGGTGCAAAAAAAACCGAGCAAAAGATCCCGCATGGATAAACAATGAGGTGAAGAAAGCGATAGGAGACAAGAAAAAATAATTCCAGAAATGGAAAAAGGACCAAACTGGGGAGAACTGGAAAGAACACAGAGTGTCATCAAGTGGTTAGGAGAGCGAAAAGAGAATACGAAGAGAGGCTGGCCAGGGAGGCAAAAAACTTCAAATCGTTCTTCAGATATGTTAAAGGGAAGCAACCGGCAAGGGAGGAAGTAGGACCTTTGGATGATGGAGACAGAAAGGGAGTGATAAAGGAGGAAAAAGAGGTAGCCGACAGGTTAAACAAATTTTTCTCGTCAGTCTTCACAAGCGAGGACACATCCAGTGTACCAGAACCCGACGTGATCTTCCATGGAGACCAAGAAGAAAAACTGTCAACAATAGAGGTGAGCCATGAGGATGTCCTCCAACAGATAGATAGATTGAAAAGCGACAAATCACCAGGCCCAGATGGATTCCACCCTAGGGTACTAAAAGAACTAAGAAATTAGATAGCGGGAATACTCCAACGAGTTTGCAACCTATCCTTGAAAACTGGAGAGATCCCGGAGGACTGGAAGATAGCAAATGTTACACCTATCTTTAAAAAGGGGTCAAGAGGAGACCCGGGAAACTATAGGCCGGTAAGTTTTACATCGGTTCCGGGCAAGATGGTAGAAGCACTGATAAAGGACAGCATCTGTGAGCACATCAGAAAAAATGGGCTGATGAGCCAACATGGCTTCTGCAAGGGAAGATCGTGCCAAACAAACTTACTGCACTTCTTTGAGGGGGTAAACAATCAGTTGGACAAAGGGGAACCCGTAGACATCATTTACCTCGACTTCAAAAAGGCTTTCTTCCATGGGCCGAATACACACATACTTTTCTCTGTCGCCGCACTCTTTGACCAAAAGATTTGTAAGCCTGCAACCACGTCAAGGTAGACTCTTTCAGCAGGGCCCTAACCTAACCTAAACTAAACTAATCTATACCTATCTATTCTAAACTAACATATGTCTAATACTGAACTAATAACAAACTAACAAACATCTGAAAGGGGAGAAGTTTAGAACAAACGCTAGGAAGTTCTTTTTCACACAGAGGGTGGTGGATACATGGAACGCACTACCGGAGGATGTGATAAACAGGAGCACGCTACAGGGGTTCAAAGAAGCTTTGGATAGGTACTTGGAAGTCAAAGGGATTGAGGGGTACAGATAAGAGTAGAGATAGATTATAGGGATGGGATTAGAGGTAAGTTATAAAATTAATCAGGGATCGCTGTTCAGGCACTAGGCCTAATGGGCCACCGCGGGAGCGGACTGCTGAGCAAGATGGACCTCTGGTCTGACTCAGCGGGGGCAACTTCTTATGTTCTTATGCATAATAAATAACTAATAAATAATAGTGCTAGTAGCTATAATTCACTTTTGAATGTAAAATCTCAGTTAAGGATTTCTTTTGACCTTTGTAGGCCAGAAGTAGATCACAATTGCACAATATTTTTTGTAACAAGTATTAAATGTGTTTTTATAAATACTGTAAGCTTAATAAATATATCAGAAAAAACTACACATCTGAGCGCATATCTAAACATACACATCTGAGCGTATATCTGAACATACACATCTGACTGTATATGTGAGCACATATCTAAACATACACATCTTAGCACATATCTGAACATACACATCTGTATGATCCCATCCTCCTCAGCTTGTCTATAGCTGCATCATGCATGTTAAAAATGTACGATATGTTGATATGTGCACCTTCCTTCCTTCCTTATGTTCTTATGTTCCCATCCATCCTCCTCAGCCTGTCCTTACATATTCACAGCTGCATGTTAATGATGATGTATATGTTATGATGATAAATAAGTGCATATGAGCACATCATTAACATGCAGCTATGGATGAATATATAATGATGTTATGAGTGTGCACCTCTTCCTTCCCATCCTCCTCAGCATGTCACATACAGCATGTTACATTATACAGACTTTGTGTAATGTAACATGCTGTATGTGACATGGTAAGGAGGATGGAAAGGAAGATGTGTACACTCATAACATCATTATATATTCATGAATCAATCTGATAATCATCACCACCAGGCTGTGTGTGTTATGGAATGGAGGAAGAAAGGTGCATGGGATGGAGGAAGAAAGGTGCATGTTTAAATTGATCACTGCCCTACTAGTTCTGCAGCTCCTCGTGCTGCTCCTCTCGTCCTGTCCTCCTAGAGACGTGGTGACGTCATCCGGCTGACCCGCTCTCGCAGATTCAGTGGCAGGCAAGATATGTGTCTCCTGATTGGCTAGGCACCCTAAGCCCAAGCCAATCGGAGTGGAGACAGGGCGGGCCTTGGTGAACGAGTCAGGAGACAAGAGGCACGCACCTAGTATATCGCCGGCTGCGGCCGCGGGCCAGGTAGACGGATCCACTTTTGTCCGGGGGGGTGCTATCAGGAAATCAGCAGGGGACAAAAAAAAGTATGACAGCAGTGTTTATTGTTGTGCACAGCAGAAGCATAATACAGGAATTTGTGCTATGGTGGCCTAGGACCCTGGGGTAGAGAGTTGCGCGGGGACAGAAATCCCACCCGTCCCCGCCAAAGTCCCACCCATCCCCACCCGTCCCCGTGAGGACTCCCACCCGTCCCCGTGAGGAATCCCTCCGTCCCCACCCGTCCCCGCGAGGAATCCCCTCCGTCCCTGCCCGTCCCTATAAACTACAGAAATAGTTATTTCATTTAATTATGCTACTGAATTAAAGGCTGTGGTAGAAACCCATTTAAAAATAAGCAAAAAGACTTTATTAATTTGGAAATATTAATTGGGAAGAATACATACTTTGTAAACGGGTTTCTACCAGAGCCTCTAATGTTTATAAATTTTTATCAACACAACTAATATACTACTTTATCCTGAAGCAAAAAAAAAAAGAATTTTTTTCCTACCTTTGTTGCCTGGTTTCTGCTTTCCTCATGTTCTCCCCCCCATCCACTGTCTCTCTTCTTTCTACGTCTTCCATTTGCTCTGTTACTGTGCCTCTCCCTTTCTCCCCCCTCCCAAATTGGTCTGGCACCCATCTTCTTCCCTCCGCTCCCCCCATAGTCTGGCATCTCTGTCTTCTTCCCTGCCAGTGTCTTCTCCCCACTCTCTCTTCCCCATTTCCTTTCAGCGTCCTTCTCCCCCCATCTTCCCCATGTCCTGTCAGCATCCTTCTCCCCCCTCTGTCTTCCACATTTGCTTTCAGTGTCCTTCTCCCCCCTGTCTTCCCCATGTCCTTTCAGTGTCCTTCTCCCCCCCTGTCTTCCCCATGCCCTTTCAGCGTCCTTCTCCCCCCATTTTTCCATGTCCTTTCAGCATCCTTCTCCACCCCTTTGTCTTCCCCATGTCCTTTCAGGGTCCTTCTCCCTCCTCTGTCTTCCCCATGTGCTTTCAGCGTCCTTCTCCCCCCCCCCTCCCGTCTTCCCCATGTCCTTTCAGCATCCTCCACCCCTTTGTCTTTCCCATGTCCTTTCAGCATCCTTCTCCACCCCTTTGTCTTCCCCAGTGCTTTCAGCGGCCTTCTCCCCCCTCAGTTTTACCCATTTCCCTTAAGCGTCTTTTCTTCTCCACTCCACCTTTCCTCCCTTTCTCCTTCCCTGCCCCTTACCTTTGTGGCGCTTCCCCACCCGACCGACAACAGAACAGGCCCGGTCGGACAAACCTCCCTGCCCTGTAGCCACAAATCTAAATTACCTTCTTACAGCAGCTGGAGTATTGAAGCTGCTGTTAAGAAGGTAATTTAGATTCGCTGCTACAGGGCAGGGAGGTTTGTCGGCCGGGCCTGTTGTCGGTCGGTCAGGGGAAGCGCCACAAGGCTAAGGGGACCTGACCGGCTGTGCACACTCCCCCCCATGGCTGCACCCGGGGCAGACCGCCCCGCCCCCTTTGGTACACAACTGCCTTTTCCCTACCTGCCTTGCCGCAAGCAGCCGACCAGAAGTCTTCCCGATGTCAGCGCTGACGTTGGAGGAAGGGAGGGCTTTGCTTAAGCCCTCCCTCCGATGTCAGCGCTGACATCGGGAAGACTTCCGTTCGGCTGTGTGCTGCGGCAGGGCAGGTAAGGAGAAGGAGAGGAGACTAAGCTTGCGACCCTGGGGGAGCCCGGGCCCCCTGTCAGCTCCGGGCCCCTGAATGCAGGACTGGTAGTACTGCCCTGATGGCGGCCCTGAGTGTCACAGCAGTGCACTTGAGTGTAAACTATTTTACAGCTTTGTATTTCATAATAAAATTGTTTAACTTGCGCAGTGTACCATATAGTGAGAGCAAGTTAAATGTTAGTGCGCAATTTTCTCACGGGTGGATGAATACGCATACATATTGGTTTCTGTGCAAAAACATGCAGCTTGTAAATATATATAAAGCGCATATGTATGTAATAGGTACTTACTGAGCGAGGGGTGAAGGCACTTGTGTTGATCAGGTGCTGGAGTTTCGTGCTTTTCCTGGTATGGGGCAGCAACTTCATGTTCAATGAGAAGTACTCCATTAGATGGAGTACTTCTCCTTCCGTGAAGTTGGGCTTTCGCCCTCTTACCTCATCAGCAGACATCTTCACGGTGCAGGTATGATGCATTTGCGCAGCTTATATACCACTCACATGACTGGGAGGGAGTAACGTGACACTTCCTTGTACTGCGCTGCTATTGGTTATCTAAAACACGTGTTATATGAAGAATCGTGGAACAATATTGCTTTGAAATGTCTTGCACACATTATATTATGTTGAAAGCGTGCAGTTGAATTGTAAAACGCGCATGTTAATTGAGCATACTTGCGTATTGAAGTAAAAAGCATATATTGTGTCTCACACTTTTGCGAAACAGAGAACTTGCGTCAGCCGTTGTCCTCCCTCCATGACTGCCTGCCGAAGCCTGCCTTCCTCCCTCCCTACTGAGCTGAAGCCTGCCTACCTGCTGCCAATTCCTCCTCCTCTGCTCCCAGTTCTCCGCCGTTCGCAGCATCTCCAAGAAGGTAAGGCAAGGGCCAGCATGCAGCGATTGCATGCCACCGGCCCACAAGCTTTCCCTCGATGTCAGAACTGAAGTCTTGGGGAGGCTTGTGGGCCAGTGACATGCAATCGCTGCACACTGGCCCTTGCCTTACCTTCTTGGAGATGCAGTGAGCAGCAGAGGACCTGGGGCAGAGGAGAAGGAATCGGCGGCAGGTAGGCAGGCTTTGGCTCGGTAGAGAGGAAGGAAGGCAGATTTCAGCAGGTAGTCATGGATGGAGGACAATGGCTGGAAGGCAGTGAGGGGGAGATGGCACAGACTGGGGACATAGGGAAGAAGGAAGGGGCCCTTACCTTCCTGGAATTGTGCCAGCGGCGGGTAGCAGCAGGCGCACGTGGAGCAGTGGCCATGGGCGGACGGGAACCAATGGAATCATCTGAGAGTGATGACGTACCCAACCAGCTCCCTTTAAGCACCATACCCAGCTTGCAACAGACTCTGCACTGCAGCGGGCATGCACGCAAACTTTTTCTAGGGCTTACCTTGGGACGGTGTGATCGTGCCTTGTGCAGGTTGCCGCTGGTTACTCTAGTTTTCTGTGGAGGGCGCTTTGCCGATTTTTCCGAGGGGTGGGCATCGCCGTTTGAAACCAAAAAAATTCAGAGCTGTCTATTACTTGTTGTTTCTTCAGCGGGCCCCCCTTACGAGTTCAGGCCCTAGGCACATGCCTACTAGGCCTATTGGTTAATCCAACCCTGCACACAAGGGGATAAGAGGGAGAAATATTGGAGGTGTCAATACAGGGGGTGAGAGAGAAGCAAACTGACTTATGTAAGGAGGCGAGTGTATGGTCTATGTATTTACTAAATTTCTTGAATGTTGATGGAGAATGTTTATAGTAAAGTTTCAAGCCCAGGGAGAGCAACAAAACTTAAGTGGACAGGAGTATGTGGATTTAGTATAACTCCAAGTTTGGAGGGTTATCATGTGTACATTTTTTAAGGGTTTAATAAACACTTTTAATAATTACCCAATTATGTATAGGTTAAATGGGATGTACAGAGGTGTTATGTATCACATTGTTTTACTTTCCTGGCAGTGCAATTGTATTTTGAACTTTTAAAAGTAACCACCCACCAGCTGCAAAACAAGGGAAGAGCTCAAATAAAGCCATTGTATGTGTTTAGTGCATTGTTTTAACTGTATACCATGTTACTTTGTGGGATAGCACAGTTATAAGTAACAATAAATGCCATGGTTATTTATTTATTACTAAGAAAAAACGAGACAAGAAACAGTTTTCAAAAATGTTCAATCTTTATTAACATATAACATATTTGAGAAAAATGTAATACACATCTGTTATAACTTTTTGTAAACACAATAAAATCTTTGACCTAAATATAAATATATAAATAGAAATATGTGAGGGAGATAGCTATATTGTGTTGTCATTAAGAATGTTCTTAATGACAACACAATATAGCTATCTCCCTCACATATTTCTGAGATAAAGATAAATATTAGGTCTAGCATCTTTGTGTGTGTGTATCCAGAAAAACCCTACATCTTATACTTTATGAAGTGGGGGTGGGGGTGGGGGGGAGACCCATGATGACTGCTATGTGAAACCATTTGGTGTAATTGTGAGCCAGGAGAGGACAGCCTGCATAGTAGCATTTTAAGTGTGAGAAACTAAAGTGCTAAAATATGTTGTCCTTGTACAGTGAGGGGGCTTGGTAGTATATCTAAATTCAGCTTGCACCCTTCTCAGCCTATTGTGGGTTGTTACAAGGTCAGCATTTGACTGACATTCCTGATGCATCCAGTGTGTCCTTTTGTTCTATCTTTGTTTCTTAATCTGTTCCTATCTGTGATGATGCGCCATCCTTTTGAAAAAGAGGGTGCCTGATCATTGAAAGAAAGAATCCCTATTCTTAAAGTTGTCTTCTTGGTGGCTATTACATCTGCTTTATATGTGGGCTATAAAATATTTCTATGCCCAGAGAGATCCAAGTACTATTCCAAAGTTTTGTCTTAGTCTCTTCCTGGAGGTAAAAAAAACAGTTATATTTCAGGATGTTGAGGGAGAAGGTGCATAGATGTTCAGACTTTGGGTAAAATATATCTTTAGACTGTGGGTTTTCCAGGACTGAACGTCATTTGGCCTTCATGTGTACACCAAAACAGATGACGTGGTGGACAGTACAGAGAACTAGGTTGCTAGTGGGTATGACAGATTGGAGGCAATGGTATGTAATTATTGAGTTGCAATATTGGTAATGCATGTTTACTTTAATGTCCCTGAACTGCTCCGAAATAAGTGAGGATGTGTGTGAGACCTCAATACATATAACAGAACCATGTACATTGCAACACCAAATCTCTTCCATCAAAGTTACTTTTCACTCCAGAACATGCCTACATATAAGCCATTTTATTATTTATGTTATGATTCTCTTGCTGATCATAGCTAATAGTAGGGGCATTTCAAGTATTATGGAGTCCTGAGGTTTATAAGACATCAATTCACCTTGGGATTGGTGATTGTGGAAACACACATAGAGGGCAAATAGATGAAACTGTGAGAAATGAAACTACTAATATTTTTTAATAGTGTTAATTATTGCAAAATAACACAGAGAGGAGTGGGTGAACAATTAAATTGTATAACACTTGCATATAATCAGGTATGACCTGCACTACGTGAAGGAAAAAGCTCGAGAACACCATCCATACCACCTTGAAAAGAACAAAGTGTGTAAACTATGCATGGGTGGGTTACTTCATCAGCATAAAAAAACCTTCAAACTTGGGACATGTCAGAGCAATGCAGGAAGAGATAATAAAAGTTTATGTAAATTAGTGAACACAATTGTAGTATAGCAACATTTAAACCTTAACTTCAGGATCAATACTCTAAAGTATTGTAAGAGTGGTCTTTGTCAATATGTTGGCAGCAGCGCTGTTAAGTCTTTGAGTCACTCTCACATACATGCTCTTACTGCTGGGTGCTGCGCAATTACCAGCATGGAATCGAGCAAGCAGCTGTTCTGTGTGATCTTACTCACGCTGTATGTGCTCAAGGAGTTTAAAGAGGCTTGGATGATGGCATGAAACCGATGATTGGAATGCATGGTGCCAACCTTCCACTGAATTGTTGGTCCGAGGCAGTCCATCTTCAATACGGGAGCATATATTCCACAGAGAAATAGCAAAAGTTGGGGCAGCTCTACCATTTTGCTGCCTTCCACCGATATAATTGTCTTCCCAATAGTCATATACCGGCCGCAGTTCATCTGGACAGTTCTCATCCAGCTCCTCAAAACAATCACCAACATCTTCTAGAGCAGTGGTTCTTAACCTTGTTGGAGGTACTGAACCCCACCAGTTTCATATGCGTGTTCACCGAACCCTTCTTTATTGGAAAAATAAAATATGATTTTTACAAATTCAAAACATAGGTATACAGTGAGGGGAAAAATAATATCAATTTTGAAAACAAAAAAGTTCTCCTATATTTCGAATAATAATAACATAATAATGAAATTTACTGCAAATCAGTGTGACTTCTGCTGTTGCGGGGCGTCTCATCATGAATCATAAGCGCTTCGGTCACGTTCAATCATCTATCAGTTAAATCACAAATTTTGATCAGGAATTGATTAATGTATATAAGGCGTTAGTTACAGATTGATAGATCAAGAAACCGAGTACACGATCAGTCTTGATCAAAATCACTGAATAACTGATAGATGATTGAACCTGACCGAAGCGCTATATGAGTCGGAGGTGTGTTTTGACCCCCGCCGAACCCGCGAGACTGACTCACCGAACCCCTGGGGTTTGGTCGAACCCAGGTTAAGAACCACTGTTCTAGAAGAACAAAACTTAATGCCAATAGCATTTTTGTGTACAATCTTGTTCTCTCATCATCCCTGTAATTAGTGATCAATCTCTCATGTTACATTTTTTTCCACAACGACTGCCCCAGATGGAAAAGACAGCAAGAAACTGCAGAATTTGGAAATACTCTGCTGACGGCTTGCAGGCTTCCTCTCTCGAAGTCCATCAGAATAGTCAATGGTGCCAAAGTGTTTCTGGTTTCTACCAGTTTTCTTAGTACATGTTCATAGTCCTCCTCCTTTTTGCTATTCAACAACACATACACTATGGGAAGTGCACGATTGTCTACAAAGGCACGGATGGTAAACACTTGTACAAACAAATGAGGTGCAACTTTAAATGTCCCATCCATGAACCAATGTCCATGTTGCTCAAGCACCTCAATATTTGCTTGGGTTGTGAAAATTAAAATGCGTATTTCATCATTTTCACTGGAATCCCACAAAAGAAATTGTTTACCACATGTGGTTCATTGTAGCTGCTCTGGAACATGGATCTCATAGTGACCTTGGATTACCCATTGCTGGATGTCCTGCTTTTCTTTTTCTATTGATTGTTCTCTGCATGGATGAGTATGCAGGCAATAATGTAGATGCTTCTAACATTGAACCCCCTGTTGTCCCCAGAATAATCTATCGGGGCTTTTCAACTGTGATCACAGCTCTTTGGCATATGTCTGCCATCATTCTTTCAGCAGCTATTTTGGCATTATCTGGTGTATGCACATGTGCAGTTATCTTGACAGAAGATCCATCTATGAGCTTTTTTTCTTCTGCCTACACAGTCACGGCGCACACACCTCCAGGACATGGATCCATCTGCCATAACTCAGTCACGACGATAACGATATCCTTTCTGAACCCAGTGCTCTTTCCCATGGTGTGATGTTATTACTTCCATCTCAATGGCAGTTCACTCTGAATGAATATACCCTGAAACCATAAAATTTATAATATTATGATATTTTGACTTACAATGGAAATACAATTCCCTATAACAGTGCAGTATTCAAAAGAACATCATACCAGTAAGACTGGAAGTATATCAATGAAACCCTCAGGACTGGTACTCTCCCTTTGACTCTGGACAACCAGTACCTGCAAGAGTTATAACATGAAATTCATGTTACACCCCCTCCTCCAGCAAACAAGAAACCTGCAAGGGTAGAATATGTGAGGTTAGGCCATGCATATAGAGCTCCGTGCTATGACGGAGGCCATCATACCTGCAAGGGTGTGATCTGTGGCAGGAAAACCCTCAGGACTGGTACTCTCCCTTTGACTCTGGACAACCAGTACCTGCAAGAGTTATAACATGCATGTGAAATCCATGTTACACCTTCCCCCCCTCCAGCACACAAGAAACCTGCAAGGGTAGAATATGTGAGGTTAGGCCATGCATATAGAGCTCCGTGCTATGACGGAGGCCATCATACCTGCAAGGGTGTGATCTGTGGCAGGAAAACCCTCAGGACTGGTACTCTCCCTTTGACTCTGGACAACCAGTACCTGCAAGAGTTATAACATGCATGTGAAATCCATGTTACACCTTCCCCCCCTCCAGCACACAAGAAACCTGCAAGGGTAGAATATGTGAGGTTAGGCCATGCATATAGAGCTCTGTGCTATGGCAGAGGCCATCATATCTGCAAGGATGTGATCCGTAGCAGGAAAACAGTCAAGATTTCTGAAATCCGTATCCCTCCAACAGCTGCAATAGTAGATTTTATAAAGTTATTACATACATATGAAATACAAATCCCTATACCTCTGTACTGTACCTCCAAGATTGAATGGCTTCACAACACTCAGGTTTCAGCAAATCCCTATCCCTCAGCACATCCCTGCAAGACTAGAATTTATAATGTTATAACACTTATATGACAAACAGGACCCAATATGTCTGTACTTACCTTTAAAATCATACCTGCAATAGTAGAAATATGGCAGGACAACCATCACGGATTAGCAACGTCACTATACCTAAGCCCAGATGGAAGGAAGGGAGAGAGGCCCAAAAAAGGACCCACTAGCATAGTAGATAATCACCCTCACTACAACTACACACCCAAGCTAAGAAGTTTAAACCAGTAAGCCCCACTCTCAGCATAATCATTAGCTAGCACAGTAAAGAACTTTAAAACATTAAGCCCTATCCTACAATTATGATCTAGCAAAATTCAGGATATTATGATATGAATATACATGAAAATGTGAATATCCTCCTATCGACAATACCTGCAACAGACAATGGTACCTATTTGTCTTTATAGAATACTGATATCAAATGCCTTTATAGAACTTTAACCCATAAAGCCTCAAACTGAGCAGCAAGAATAGACCTTTAAACCAGGAAGCCCCTCTCTGAGAAGAAGCAATATGATACACAGCTTTGGGGAAGCAGTCAGCACAGATCACACTCAATTAAACATATTCAGATACTAGTATTTAAGCCCGTTACATTAACAGGTGCTAGAATAAGAGTTTTTATCTCATGCAAAAATGTTTCTTTACATCTTTATTAATTTTCAATTCTATAACTGCATTAAATTATACATACAATTAATATCTCAGACATCACTTACAATCAATCAAAGAATATGTTTCCCACCTCTCCTTCCCACCCAAATTTGAGAACAAGGACAAAGAGCTTTCAGTTATACAGAAAATTAATATCATAAATTATTATTATTATTTTATTTCTTATATACCACCAAAGCCGTAGTAGTTTGAGGCGGTTCACAATAAAGAAGGGCTGGACAATCAGCGAATAGTTACAATCAGTGAATACAGATACAACAGAGAATAAGCGAATACGGTTTACAACAGAGAAGGGCAGGGCAGTCAGAGAATAGTTACAATCAGCAGAGGTTAGTCCTCTAGGGCACTTTTACTGTTATTGTACCCTCTCTGTGACTTTTTCCTAGAGTGCAGTTTTGGTTCTCACAATGCTGTTTGTACTTGCATTTTTGGTATGTACAACGTTGGTGTCCTTATTGCCCTTGTTATCTTGTTGTTCCCTTCCTACTAATAAAAATGATTAAAAAAAAAAACAACAATCAGCGAATACAGATACAATAAATATGTGTGTGCAGGGAATGGGTAAAATATGAGGGACAATAGTGAGGTGGGAAGGGCGAAGGGTTGGAAAAGAGAACTTGGGGAGCAGTGATAGGGAAAGAGGGCTAGGTTATAGTTCGGATGAATAGGCTAGTTTTTAATAATTTCCTGAAGTTTAGGTAGGATGAGGAGTGTGAGATAATTCTGCTCAGCCAGTCATTTAGATGACCTGCTTAGAAGGCAAGTGTTTTGTATCGGCAGGCCTTCAGAGTTGGGTGGTTGAAGAGGTGGGCTCTGCGGGTGGGCCTGGAAGGGCAGTTTAAGGAGAAATGGGGAACCAGGTATAAGGGGGCCATACCAAGAATGGATTTGAAGCAGATACAGGCAAACTTGAACTGGATTCTTGCTTCCATGGGTAGCCAGTGGAGTTTTTGGTAGTAGGGAGATATGTGTTCCCATTTTTTCAGCCCAAAGATCAGTTGGATTGCTGAATTTTGGATGATGCGGAGTCTTTGAATGGTTTTTTTGAAGGACCCCAGGTAGATAATGTTGCAGTAGTCGACCCTTCTAATCAAATAGTACAGAATACATAATCCCCCTCCCTCTCAACCACCCTTCCTGGATGTGCAATCAAAAAAGAAAAAATAAAGGCATAATCCAATTAATCAGTATTAACAAAATTTGTCAATGGACCCCCATGTTAATTTAAATAGCTTATTATTCCACAAAATTTCTGATTTCATTTTTTCATATTTATAGCTTAAACATAAAGATTCCCACCAACAGGAGAAATGAAGTCTATCCCAATTTGTCCAGTTCTTGGTAACCATTTGCATGGCTAAATCAGTCATAATAACAAATAATCTGCTTTTATAGCTATCTAATGGAGGTTTAGGTGACAACCATGTACCTCTAATTACCATCTCATAAGACAACTGAATTGTGGACTCCAGATTCAAATTAATATGTCCCCATATTGATCTCCAAAAGTTAAGTATCAAAGGACAATAGAACAACAAATGATTCAGTGTCCCTATTTCAAGATGACAGTGCATAAGAACATAAGAATTGTCGCTGCTGGGTCAGACCAGTGGTCCATCGTGCCCAGCAATCCGCTCACGCAGCGGCCCTCTGGTCAAAGACCAACACTCTAACTGAGACTAGCCCTACCTGCGTATGTTCTGGTTCAGCAGGAACTTGTCTAACTTTGTCTTGACTCCCTGGAGAGTGTTCTCCCCTATGACAGACTCCGGAAGAGTGTTCCAGTTTTCTACCACTCTCTAGGTGAAGAAGAACTTCCTTATGTTCGTACGGAATTTATCCCCTTTCAATTTTAGAGAGTGCCCTCTTGTTCTCCCTACCTTGGAGAGAGGGTGAACAACCTGTCCTTATCTACTAAGTCTATTCCCTTCAGTACCTTGAATGTTTTGATTATGTCCCCTCTCAATCTCCTCTGAGGAAAAAGAGGCCCATTTTCTCTAATCTTTTGCTGTACGGCAACTCCTCCAGCCCCTTAACCATCTTAGTCGCTCTTCTCTGGACTCTTTCAAGTAGTACCGTGTCCTTCTACATGTACGGTGCTGGACGCAGTACTCCAGGTGAGGGCTCACCATGGCCCGGTACAGCGGCATGATAACCCTCTCCGATCTGTTCGTGATCCTCTTTTTTATCATTCCTTCTTTATCATTCTGTTCACCCTTTTCACTGCCGCCGCACATTGCATGGATGGCTTCATCGACTTGTCGATCAGAACTCCCAAGTCTCTTTCCTTGGAGGTCTCTCCAAGTACCGCCCCAGACATGCTGTATTTGTGCATGAGATTTTTGTTACCTACATGCATCACTTTACACTTATCCACATTGAACCTCATCTGCCATGTTGATGCCCATTCCTCGAGCCTGATTATGTCACGTTGCAGATCATCGCAATCCCCCTGTGTCTTCACTACTCTGAATAACTTCGTATCGTCCACAAATGTAATCACCTCACTCATCGTACCAATGTCCAGATCGTTTATAAAAATGTTGAAGAGCACGAGTCCAAGCATCGAGCCCTGTGGCACCCCACTGGTGACGCTCTTCCAGTCCGAGTATTGTCCATTTACCCCCACTCTCTGTTTCCTATGCTCCAGCCAGTTTTTAATCCACGTATTTCACCCTCGATTCCATGGCTCACAATTTTCCGAACTAGTCATTCATGTGGAACCTTGTCAAACGCCTTCTGAAAATCCAGATATACAATGTCAACCTGGTCGCCCTTGTCTATCTGCCTGTTTAATCTCTCAAAGAAGTGCAGCAAGTTTGTCAAACACGATCTGCCCTTGCTAAAACTGTGCTGACTGGTCCTCATCAGCCTGTGTCCGTCAAGGTGATCAATGATGCGGTCCTTTTATCAGCGACCACCATCTTTCCTGGTACCAAGGTCAGACTCACCGGTCTGCAGTTTCCTGGATCTCCCCTTGAACCTTTCTTGAAGATCGGCGTAACATTTGCCAACTTCCAATCTTCCAGAATCTTTCCCGATTTGATCGACAGATTGGCTATTAGTTGAAGCAGTTCATCTATGGTCCCTTTCAGTTCCTTGATGACCCTCGGATGGATGCCATCTGGTCCCAGGGATTTATCGCTCTTAAGCCTATCAATCTGCCAGCATCTATTACATGCAAAATTGTAATTTCTTTAATAAGATATTAATTATTTTTTCTGCAGCCTTCCAAGTACCCCTATTTTTTCTCTAGCCCTCACAGTTAACATTTAACATCTTTCCTTTCTCAAACCTGACACAGTTCAATTACTATATGTAAAATATAATCATTTTTCCTACCTTTGTTGTCTGGTGACTTTATTTTTCTGTGCTTTTAACTATGTTTCCTGGAAATCCTGCATGTTTCTCCTCTGGTTCTCTTTCCCTCCCCCAACCAACATCATCTCTCCCTCCATGAATACAACTTTTCACTCTCTGCCCTCTCCCCCTTCCCCAGAGTGTAACATTTCTCATTCCCTCTTTTTTGTCCTCCCCCATCCATCTCACCCTATCCATGAGTCCAACGCTTTCTCCCTCCTGCACGCTTTCTATCTCTGTACTTGCCTCTTCCCTTGAGTGGCATCCCTCTTTCCCATCCCCCAACCCAACATGCTCTCTCCCCAAGCACTATCTCACGTCAAGCAGTACGCCTTCCAGCATCTGCTAGCTTTAGTTTAACTTTAGCCGCGGTTTCATCACGCAGTTAGCCTGCCTAGCAAAGGCCCCCCCAGCTACTTGATGAAACCGTGGCTAAAGCTAGCTGCCATTGCTGGTTCAGGGGTGAGGAGAAGGCAGGATCTCAGTGGTGTCAGTGATTGGGGAAGAAGGCAGGAAATCAGCTGATGGCGACAAGGCAGGCGAGATTATGTGTGTGCATGGACAGTGAAAGTTTAACTACGCATGTGTGCTCAGCGTTTTATTATTATAGATAAATAGACCTCCAGTCGCGCTTTTACATAGCACGCTATTGTTGCTACACACGTTTATCTTGTGATTCTCTAGCGCGCATCTTATATAGCTTTAAAAACAAGCCACGTTCTAAAGTAAGAAAATGATAATATGAACATACCTGCAAATGAAGAAGTTTGGAAGTAGTGTCGCTCTCACCAGGGGCGAGTCAAATCCGCGCAAGACAAATATCTGTTACAGAGAAAGTTCTAGTGAGACCAGATCTTTACCTGTAACAGACACAGTCAGGCAGCGAAAGAAGAGCGTGCTGTTCTCAGCACATAAAAAAGGAGCCAACATAACCATAGTAACAAAAATGCATTCACGTGACTCATATTTGGAGCCAATGAAAATGCATTCACGTGACTCATATTCTCAGCACAAAGAGGCTAGGTAACCATAATGATAAAAATGCACTTACAAAACGCAGTCACGTATGACAATGACGTTCCTTACATCCTTATGTGAACGTCTTGCGCGTGATTAATGCATTCACATGACTCATATTCTCAGCACAAAGAGGCTAGGTAACCATAGTGATGAAAATGCACTTACAAAACGCAGTCATGTATGATAATGACGTTCCTTACATCCTTATGTGAACATCTTGCGCGTGATTGTGTTAAAATTTCCTGTGCATGCGCGCATGTTGTAGTTCGCACTGCATGCAATTGTCCTATGCTGAGTTGTCATGAGCACAATTGTCACTACACGCAATTGTCCTGCGCTGAGTTGTCATGCACGCAATTGTCGGTGTGCTGAATTGTCATGCGTGCAATTGTCGGTGCACTTAAATGTCTGTGCGTAATTATCAGTGCGCATTTGTCTTGCGCGCTTTTGAAGTGCCACCATTTGGTGCAATGCAGTCAGCTGAAATAGGCCTACAAACCTGGTCTTATCATGCTACTGTGTTGGTGATCTGTTTTCAGGAGGCTTGAGTTGGGAATAGATATTGGCGATTTCCAGATGAACTATTGAATACTCGAGTCATGTAGAATTTATCAGCCAACATTTTTTTACAGTATTTTGAGTTTAATGACACCCCTGAGATCTCCTCTATTGTTCTGTGGAAGGGCCTGAAAGTTGTCTTGCGGGAAGCTATTATTTCTTTACAGGCTCATGTTCATAAAGAGAAATCCCTTCAAGAAGAGCAACTTAGGGATCGTATGGCTATTTTACAGCAGGAAAAAAAAAAACAGGGACTTCAGACCCTCTCCTTAGATCAGGCCCTGCAAGATGCCCAACTTTGACTTTCTGACCTGGAATTAGGTGATATTCAGCACCAGCTTAATCGTACACAGTAACCTTTTTTTAAATAGAGTCCAGGACAGGGATTATATTGTCTGACGAGGCCACCATATACTTTGAGTTTGTTAATTTTTCAAGAACTATATCAAGCTGCTGCGCAACCTTTTGAGAAAGAAATTTAATCTTTCCTACATGAAGCCCAGTTACCGCAGTTGTGTCAGAAATTTTGTTAATTATTAAAAATTTACCATTGGGTAAGTCACCTGGACTCGACAGTTATACTACTAAATTCTACATTTGGTACTTTGTTAGCTCCACTTTTAGCAAAGGTCTATAATGATATAGTAGCCACCACAGTTCTGCCTCATTCCTGGTGATTGGCGGGGGGCTTCTTTAATTTTGAAACCAGATAAAGATCCTATATATTGTTCATCTTATCACCCTATATCACTGTTAGGGATAGATTATAAGATTTTCACTAAGTTTTTGGCTTCAGCTGGTGCTCCCCCATTTAATACATCCGGATCAGCCTGGTTTTATCCAAGGATGACAAACTCAAGATAACATCAGGCATATTTTACATATTATATATATATGAGACTAGTACTTCTGAAGAACCCGCTCTGCTGTTAGCAGTGGATGTGGAAAAAGCCTTTGGCAGGGTTGGATGGGCATTCCTGTTCGCTGTTCTTGAGGAGATCAAACTTCCCGCTAGATATATTGGCTGGGTTTGCGCCCTATATAATCAGCCTTTGGCTTGTCTTTTGGTTGACAGCTATACCATAGAATTTGAGCTTTTTCAGGGGACTAGACAGGGATGTGCATTGTCCCCTTTATTATTTGTCTTATCTATAGAACCCCTAGCTCAGAGAGTGCGTTTTCATCCTGATAGTACTGGTATAGAGTGTGGGGTATTCAGCATAAAATAATGCTTTTTGCAGGCGATGTATTGCTTACTTTGACCATTAGGATCTTTGCAGCAGCTTTCATCTTTGCTTCGGTCGTATGTGGAGGTGTTTGGGGGAGGGAAAGAGACTAGAGGAGAAACATGCAGGAAACATAGTTAGAAGCACAGAAAAATAAAGTATGTGGTTGGGGGAGGGAAAGAGTACCAGAGGAGAAACATGCAGGATGCCCAGGAAACATAGTTAAAAGCACAGAAAAATAAAGTCACCAATATGCTTAAATCTGAAATTTTAAATTTGACAATATCACCGCCTACAGTTTCACAGTTGAAACTGACTTATCCATTTACATGGACTAAGGAGACAATTCAGTACCTAGGTATTAATATCCCCCAAAATATAGGCCAATTGTATCAATGTAATTTCCCGAGATGTCTTAGAGATCTTTCTTCTTTACTGGAAGAATGGAATGCCCTTTCACATTTCTGGCTGGGGAGAATAATAATAATAATAATAACTTTATTTTTCTATACCGCCATAATCTTGCGACTTCTAGGCGGTTCACAAAGAAGAAGAGCTGTACAATCAGCGAATTACAGTAGATGAATGCAAGGTGGTTGAAAGGAAAATTATACATAGGTTGAATTATAAGAAATTAACTATTTTACATTTTACATTGAAAATAGTCGGACACCAGCGAGTATCAGGATACAATTATGAAGAGGGAATTTTAGCAGACAGGGAATGTGGATACCTAGTGTGAAGAAGAAATTTAGGGTAAGGTGTGGAAGTTATGTTCGCGGGAGAGTGTCTGGCTAGGACAAGAATTTCTTAAACAAAGTGGTCTTTAATTCTTTCCGGAAGATGCTGTAGGTCAGCCTAGCGGTATCGATGAAATAGCCTAGCCATGATTGCTGTCTACCAGCTTGAAACTTGAAAGTTCTGTCCAGGAAGGTTCGATATCTGCAGCCAGCGATTTTCGGGTATGTAAACAGGTTGTGGTTTCTGGTAGATCTAATGGGGGAGTAGAATTCGAAGTGAGGTAGAAGGTAGTTGGGGGCCATTCCCCAGATTAATTTATAGCAAAAACATGAGAACTTGAATAGAATTCTTTCTTCGATTGGTAACCAGTGCAGCCGTTTGTAGAAGGGACTAACGTGATCACTTTTCTTTAGTCTGAATATTAAGCAGACGGCTATGTTTTGAACTATTCGCAGTTTTCTTACGGTTTTTTTAGGTATCCCCAAATAGATGATGTTACAATAGTCCAGGGTGGATAGAATCAGCGACTGTACCAATAATCTGAAGGATAGAGGGTCGAAATATTTTTTTTGGTTTTCAGTTTCCAAAGAGTGGAGAAGTATTTTTTTGTCACTGAGTTTGTATGATCGGTCATAGTTAGTTGAGTATCTAGAGTGACTCCTAGTATTCTTATAGTTTTTAATATTGGGTGGTCGTGGCCGTTTATTTGTATTGCTGTTGTGGTGATTTTTTCCTTTAGGCTAGCCAGGAAAATTTTTTTTTCTCCTGAGTTTAATTTCAATTTAAAGTTTGTAGTCCATTGTTCAATTTCCGTCATAATGAAGGAGATGTGTTTGGATGTGGCATTCGTCACATTTGTTATTGGAATTGTCACACCCCGGGTTCTTGCCGATGTTGCAAGTCCCAGAAAAGTGACCAAAACTCCAGTCCTACATGTCCCTTGCTACTAAGGAATCCTCCAGGTCTTACTTTTAGGCATGCATGCAAGGAATACAGGTTTCAGTCAGAATGTGCAAAAACCAAAAATAGCTTTATTTCAGCAATGGTAACATAATTCAAAAGCATTCAGGCATCAACCTTGCAGTGCAGTATGCAGTCATAGCACAGGACATCAAACTCATAAAGGTTCCAAAAACAAAACTTGAATAACACTGTAATTACAACAGTCCCTGCTTCTGGGCTTGCAAGCTTATGGGTCTCAGTTCTCTTCACCAGAGCAACAGTGTTTTAAATCAATATTCTTTTGGACCAAGCAGTTCATTGTTATGTTAAAAAATCATTGAGATATCACAAATCTTCCCTTCTCTGCAATAGTGCACTTGGGATTAGCCACAGCTGAGAGAAAACAACGTGCTGGCTCAGCTTGGCAATCAGCCAGGAAGTACAAACACACACTACACCTTTATATAGCTCAGGGTTTTAAAGAAAACTTCTGAATTAAGCTTTCAGGGAGAGTTTCAAAACTGAGATATCTAAACTTTTAGATTCCCTAGCAGCACAGAGGAATAAGCAGCATGAGAAAACATCCAGGTTTAAACTCACTGTAATTCCATAGGCAATGGCTGGGTTTCAGTGCATGCCTGGCTTGCCTGGGTGTCCATTGCTTCCTCCTCTGGCTGCTCCCAAGGCTCCCTGATATGAGCTGCATCATCTGCCTCTAGCATGGGCCAGTCTGAGAGAGTCTGGCTCTCTCCAGTTTCATACCCTCCTGGGTATTCCTCTCCCAGGTGCCTCGTGAGTCTGGCTTCCCTTGGCTGCTTCCCCTTGGCTGCCTCCTCTGTTCTCAGCAGGCTCATTATATCCGGTGGAAAACCACTCCCCTTCTGAGACTGTGGGGGGAAGGGTTTTCCACCCACTGACTTGCTTCCTGCTTTCACAAACGGGATACTTTCTAGCCCTAGTTTTAACTGGCTGTTCAAATTTCCTGAGGTATTTAACAGTGTCAGGATGAGGTTTTCCTAGAGTGAAACTTTCACACTTATCCTGCCCTGTTTCTGTTATTTCCATTTCCCAGTCAGAGCTAGAGTCAGCTTGATTAATTAATTGGTCAGGCACCTGATCCGCTCTCCTGCACCTAGGTGGCTTGAGCACATTCCTGCTCACTGGGACAAAACCAGGAACGGATCTGGGTTGATTGTGGGTAAGACCCGAAATAGACCTGGGTTTGTCACAGAATTAATATAGAGATGTCATCTGCGTAAATGTAATATATTAGATTTAACTTTTGCAGTAGGTGACCTAGGGAGGAGATATATATGTTGAACAAGGTGGGAGATAGTGGGGAGCCTTGAGGGACTCCCGAGGGGCTTTTCCAGGATTCCGAGTAATTCCCATCGTTGACCACTTGATATGATCATTTAGTTAAGAAGCCTTGAAACCAGGTCCACACACTTCCCGATATTCCCATTGCATCTAGGCACGTGAGCATTATTTCATGGTCGACTAGGTCAAAAGCGCTACTAAAGTCTAATTGTAAGATCAGGGCGCTGGTGCCATGACTGAAGAGATTGTATAGGTGATTAAGGAGAGAGCCAAGGACTGTCTCGGTGCTGAATCCTTTTCTATAACCTGATTGATGGTCATTTAAGAGATTGAATTTTTCTAAGTGATTTACAAGTTCCAGGTTGACCAACCCTTCCAACATTTTGGTGAAGAAGGAGGTGCTCGCAATGGGTCTGTAGTTGGACGTCAAAGTGAGCGAGGTCTTCTGGTCTTTGGGGATGGGTGTGATTAGAATGTGACCCATATTTTCCTGGTAAATTCCAGTTGTAAGAGTGGATGTTGCCCAGTTAAATAGATCCCTTTTGAATTCGGGAACTGCAACTTGCATGATCTGAGATGGGCATTCGTCTAGAAGACAGTTTGATTTGGCGTATTTATTGAATAATGTGAGGAAGTTAGACCAATCAGGGTGTTCGAACTGATTCCAGTACATATCGAAATTGGGCTCTTTTTCCTGTGGAGTGAACTGGAAAACGAAGTTGGGTGAAGGTGTGTGTTGGTAGGAGTGTGTGGTGCAGTGGTTGAAGCTACACCCTCAGCACCCTGGGGTTGTGGGTTCAAACCCCGCGCTGCTCCTTGTGACTCTGGGCAAGTCACTTAATCCTCCATAGCCCCAGGTACGTTAGATAGATTGTGAGCCCACCGGGACAGATAGGGAAAATGCTTGAGTACCTGATTGTAAACACCGCTTAGATAACCTTGATAGGCGGTATATAAAAACCTAATAAACTTGAAGGTATTGAGGCTCTTAATTCAATGATTTTTTTGCTAAAGTGGTCAGCGAGGATGTTGACCGTTGGTATCCGTTCATTTTGTTTTTTTAGGATCTGTGTAGTGTCTGTTAGTTTGTTCAATAGTTTGAACAGTTCTCTACTGTTGGTATTGACTGCTCCTATTTTTTGTGCATAGCAATTGCGACGCTTTTCTTTTATCAGGTTTTTGTAGATTTTCATTTTATGTTTCCAATTGGTTTTGTCGTCCTCATAGGCAGTTTTTAGCCATAATCTTTCGAGTTGTCTGAGTTCTTTTTTTAGGGCTAGTAGTTCGGCATCATACCATTCTTTAGACTCCCTTGTGTTTTTTTTGTATGTTTGGACAGGAGCTATTTGGTTTAGTATATCTTTGGTTAATTTTTCCCATCTGGAAGGGAAATCGTGTTCTTCCTCTGGTTTGGGGTGTAATTCATAATGGGTCCAGAATTCTGTTGGATTAGTGATTCTTCTGCGGGTGACAATTTTGTTCTGTTTGGCTTTGTTTGTGTGTTTTGCAATAGAGTTTTTCTTTTGCCAACGTAGTTCAAAACTGTGAATGTAGTGGTCTGACCATATGCATTTTTCCCAGTTTCCTATGTGGTATTGAATCTTTGGATTAGTGAGGTCTTTGTGGGAAAAGGTGACGAAGTCCAGTTGGTGTCCCTTTTCATGTGTTACCTTTTCGTGTGTTACCTCTTAGCGGCCATAAAGATGGTAGTGTTACTCAAGCTTTTATATTTGTTTTTATCATTGCCTATAGATCTGCCACGTTCCTTTTTTTACGATTTAAATCGGAAGGTGTTTCACTATATCTGGAGGAAAAAGCCCCCAAGTGTGAAACACCAGATATTGTGGCAATCTAAGAGTCAGGGTGGTTTGGGAGTACCCAATTTTGAGCTTTATCATCAGGCGGCCCAATTGCAGATATTGTTGGCTTGGAAATTGTGACAGGGACCCTCGGTCCCACAGTCACAAAAGTCAGGATGGCTACATGGTCTTATTCCCAATTTCCCTTCCCCCGGTATCTCCCCAGGCATACCAGGACACTTGGGAAGGAAAATAAGACTAGTTTATTAGCATTCAGAAAAAAACCCCACTAACAATTTCTCTTTGTCAGGATATCAGGTTTTCAGGATTTTCACACATATTAGCCAACAGGAAAACAAAGTCCAGCAAAACACTTTGCAAAAGAAATTCACAGAGTCCCACTCTGCTTTAGCAAAACTACAATTCTCAGCAACCTGAGCAGAGCTCAGTTCAATTGCATCTATTATGGCAGACAGGTTTAAACCAAAGGAAAAAAACGTTTCACAAAAAAATGCTTCTCTTTCTTTCCCAGCTCTGACCTTAGCAAGGCAGGCTTTTTGCCAGGTCAGCTTCCAGCCCTACAAAGTCCTTACTGGTAGCTTTTAAACAGAGCAAAGTTTTCAGAGAAAAAACAAACAAACATTTAGCAAAAAGTTCACAGGGAGCACAAATGCTCCTTCCCTGGGCTTTATCCTTATCAGTTAATTAGCTTTAAACAATCCTTTCACACAGTAAAGCAACCAGGAAAAAAATCATATCAGCTTCAGTCCTTTCACAAAAAAACCATGTTACTCACAGTCCTCCATCTTGTGACACTGTTCAAAGGTCCATGCTTTCCTCAGCATTATCCAGCAGTTCAAAAGCAGGCTGCCAGTCCATACCTTCCCCTTGTGGGTCACAGACAGCCTTCCCTGAATCCAAGTCCTGCATTTCAATATCAGAAACTTCTACCTGCTCCTGCTTTCTCTCCAGCAATTTTCTTAGCAATTCCACGTTTGGCTTCCAGGGCTGGTTCCTTCCTCTTTGGCCAGGTGTTGCTTCCCTCTCTAGCAAGTATGGCTGCTTCCTAAAGTTCTGTGCTCCAGGGCCCCTCCCTCTCCCTCTGGCTGGGACAGGAGAAGATTTAAAGGGACCTTGCACACTTAAACTGGGACTCAGCTTTTGCAGCCTTTAAAGTGGCAGTTTTACAACTGGGACTTCTAAATAGGTTCTGTCTTTCTCTCAGGGGTTCGAAACCTTCCCTTTCTAAGCGGCTGGTAGGACAAGGCTCATATTCCTGAGGTTCAAGCTCAGGGTTGGCAGGATTCTTGTTACATACCCTCATCCTAGGCATCCTACCACCGGAAAGCTTAGACTTAGTGGAAGAGACTTCCCCCAACCAGGACAGAGTGAGCATCTACATTAGTATGAGAATTGTCCCTTTTTCTTTCTTCGCCCCCGACTAGATGGTAAAGGCTTTGTTTTGAAATCATCGGCCCACTGAAGAATAGGATATTCTTGGGGTTCACTATATTCAGACCTTCTGTGGTCCTCCCCCTCTTCTAACACAGCCACCCTTCCTGTCAGATTCTTAAGGGACTGCTCTAATTCTAACAGGTTTCCTCTTCTAAAGTTTTCACTTTTCCCTGGAGGATGCCCATATTCTACTGTACTTCTAAACAACAATGAATGTCCTGTAATTGAGTCATCTGCTGACCCAAGGTTTCTTGACCCTGTGCCTGTTGTTTGCACACTTTCTCCATTTCTAAACTCTTTTGTTCAGATTCCTTTTGAAGTGAGCTCTCTGGGACAACTGTTCTGCTTTGTTACATGTTCCTAGACCTGCCTCTATTTGGCTCTTTAGTGCCTGTATTTGCTCTTTTACCCCCTGGGAAACCTCGGCGTACTCCTCTTTGCACTGTTCAGCCCCCTCTTTAAGGGTCCAAAGGAGTTGTTGCAAAGCCTCATCATCTAAAGGGTTAGGAAAGGACGTAACCTCTGTTCCCCTCGGTAAGGCTGGACCACTGGATTCCATGTGGTCTTGCAGGGCTAGGTCTTTCTTCCATTGAGCTAACTGTTTCATCTCTTCCCAAACAGCATGATCTTCCCCTTTTAAGTCTTGTAACAAATCTTGATTCCCTAGTACACTCCAGGGTTCTCTACTTTCCTCCAGCTTCACCCGCTCCCCCGCAATCTCTAGCTGCATGCTCGTCCTGCACTCCCCTCCTTCCTGGGCCCCCATGAAGTCCGAGGATCCAAATCCCCGGGCACCATGTCGTGTTGGAGGTAAATAAGCCCATTCTTCTAACCAAGGTCTACTCATACGCTCGCAAATTAATTGAGCTATTTTATCCCCTGGATGAATGTGGAAGGGAGCGCTCCCTAGATTGAAAAGCAGGACAGCCAAGTTACCCCAATAATCGGTATCTATTGCCCCGGCTCCCACCTGGATAGAATGTTGGGAAGCCATGCCAGAATGGGGCGCTATCCGCAAATAGTAGCCGGGTGGTGGAGAAACTTGCAGATCAGTGAGGATTTCCCTGAAGCAGAAATTCTTGCCTCTTGGTGGCATACAAATCAAATCCTACCGCTCCCATATACGCTTGGGTAGGGGCTCTAGCCTGGGAGGACATTCGTACAAATCGCAAGGTGGGTCTTGATTAACTGGAATGGCGATTTCACCTTCCCTTCCAGGATTCCTGGACCCCTCCTAGCACCTCCCTGGGTCCTTTATCACTAGGTAAATTGTCCCCCCCTTTCCTCCCCCACGATAAATCCTTTCTTCAATCCTGGCCAATCCTGACCAAGGAGTAAGGAGAAGGGGGCCTCCCTTATGACAGCTACCCATAGGGCACACCTCTGATCCTCATATTCTATGGTTATCCAATATTGGAGACATTGCTGGTTGGCTCCATGAATACAAGTAATTGGTACTTGAGCCTCCCTTAGGAGTGGTCTCTTACCCCTCCCTACTTCTTGCCAACACTCCCAGGATATTACGGTCTGGTCTGCCCCGGAGTCTAACATGGCCTGGATAGGGTGCCCCTCTACCTGTACCTGCACCTGATACTTGGGATCATACCCACGCTTGGTTCTTGTCAATGCCACAAAATCTTGCCTTGACCGGCACTGCTTCCGATAGTGACCCTTTTGACCACACTTAAAGCATTGAGGGCCTGTTGTAAATGGCACTTCTTTGCCTACGGGTGTCTTAGGGCCTATTTTCTGGGCAGGAAAACCCCTGTACTTTTTCTCAGGGACAGGCTTACTCTCGGTCTGCCTCATAGGGTTTCTCATCCCTTGGCTTTCTCCCAGGCTAGAGGTACTGGCATTGATATAATTTTCAGTAACCTTTACCACCTGAGTGAGTGCCCGACTACCTTGCTTCCGCACCCATCCCTGGATGTTTTTGGGCAGGGACTCCAAGAACTGCTCCTTCAGGATTTCTGCCAACAGTTCCCCAGGATTGTTTAAACAGAGCTGGAGCCAATGCTCCGCTAACCTGCGCAAGTGCTGTAATAAAGCTTTAGGACACTCTCCTTCTAGCATCTGAGCCCCACGGAACTGTTGTCTATAATATTATCGGGTCAAGCCTAAGGTCTCTAGAATATGGGATTTCACCATAGAATAATCAGTGATATGGTCAGGGCTTAAGGTTTGATAAGCAGAGAGAACTTTCCCTGCCAAGCAGGGCGCGAGTCTCACAACCCACTGGTTTTCAGGCCATCCTGCGGCTGTGGCAACCCTTTCAAATGTGTTCAAAAAGTCATCTGCAGCATCTTGAGGTCCCATCTTACATAAAGATAGATATTGTGGAGGAAGTGATGTCATCCTGCTGAATGGCTGCATGAAGCCGGAGCTCTGATGCGGCTGACAGATACTCGAGTTTTAATTACTCCCCCAGAGAAGTAATGCTCTTACCATCAAGAATAAATTGAACAGCGAGTAGCTATCAACTAGAAAAGTTTTGCTGTTATGAATTGGAAGCAATTGTAAACCACGGTGATTCGATGTTACCCTCCCCCTCCGGCAGAGAGCCCAGGAGCTGAGAGAGATCATAGGGCAGAAAGTGGAGTCCGCGTATTAAGCCCAGCAGTGCCAGATATAACCAATAGCGCCGCAAATTAGACTGACCTTTGGTTGATCACCCCTGGTCTGGATTGATCAGGCAGAAGCGACGTGGAAGGAAATAAGACGCGCTGGCCCTGGAGCGTTCGACTGTGAGAGAAATGGTCATGTTTAGACTGCTCCCTAGATATTGATATTGCTCCCTTAAAGTCAACGCTGATGTGGGGGTTGAGAGGAGACTGGGAACCGGAGAGTGCATTAGGAGTCTGGAGCACTTGTGGGTTGAGATCAGCTGCGGATCATCCCTGGTTGTCTCCACTTAAAGAGTTGTTGTTGAGAGCACCCGACGGCTGAAACCAACTGTGGACCGCTGCACCCTAGAGTGGTCTCCCTCAGAGAGTTAACGTCGGGAACCTGTGTGGGCTGAGATTGCTTGTGGACTGCTGCATCTTGGAGCTGTTCCCTTTGGAAAGCTGAAGTTAGGAGTCTATACAGGTTGAGACTATCTGCGAATTGTGGCATCCTGAGGTTGTTTCCCCCCAGAGAGTTGAATGTGGGTATGCAGATATGGGGGGGAAACAGAAAATGAAGTAAAGCAGCACCAGTAACACTCGAAGCCGAATACCAGATTGAAAGCGGGTTGGCTCCTCTGGAATCAGGCGAAGTGTGAAGATTATAGACGAGGTACCGGCACTCTACATCAGTTAATAGTTTGCTGCTTTGAAAGGAACATTTTAGTTCCTCTTGGACTTTGAAATTTAATTTATGAAAAGCGAAGATATCAAATTGAAAAACTTTTGAAAGTAATGGTGATTAAAACACTTTTAAAGTATATTAGAACTCTTGAATATAAGTGTAATAACAGTTGAAACATATGGCGAATCTCCATAAGTTAGATAAATTTCGGTTTAATGATACATCAAGTGGTAAACATACATCAAAAACACCATCAATAATAGCTTCCAAAATGGCCTCTTCAGATCAGCTTCAGTTATCACCGATTGGGGTTAGCCCAGAAAATAATGCCATAGCTCTGAAATAAATTTTAGAAACTGGTTTTCAAGATTTAAAATCAGAAATAAAAGGAGTGAGAGAAGATCTTAAAACAGCCCTCAGTGAAATCAGAGCAGAAATGACAGAATTGAGAAGCAGATTTGAGGCCTCTGAACAACATGTACAGCAGTTGGAAGGAGAAATAAAAGAAATTAAAAAGGTAATGTCTCAGCAAACTAAAGAAATTACAAATTTGCAATTACAAACTGAAGATCTAGATAATAGATCTAGAAGTAACAATCTGCGTTTTAAAGGAATACCTGAAACTGAGCAATATAGAAATTGTATGGAAGTGGTGAAAGATCTCTGTGGCCAGTTATTGAGTCCAGAGGAGATAGTGGATAGAGCTAATATTAACATCTTAAGAGCACATTGTAGTCTAGGGACGAGTAGATCAAGCACCCCAAAAGACATTATTGTGTACTTTGGAGACTATCTATTTAAGGAAAAAATATTTCAAGCTGCTCGAAACGATCCACAATTTATGTGGAATGGAAATGTAATAGGAGTTTTTCAAGATCTGGCTTCTACAACCCTACAGAAAAGAAGAGCTTTTCGCGAGGTGACACAAGTTTTGCGCTTAGAGGGACATCGATATCGATGGATGTTTCCCTTTGCAATGTGGCTGACTATTAATGGTAAATCACGTAGAGTGGATACAGTTGAAAAAGCCTGGACTACTTTGAAGGCCTTGGGGTGCAATAATTTGCCTAATGAATCAACTGTAGATACACTAAAGACTTCAGTGAGACCGGTAGAAACCACGAGTATGGTTACTCGATCAACTAAGAAATTATTATCTCTGGAGAAATGATTAACATCAAAAGATATGGGCTGTATAAACTTATTGGAGATCTTTCATAGTGAAAAAAGATTGCTTTCTGGAGATAAGAACATAAGAAACGCCTTCACCGGATCAGACCGAGGTCCATCTAGTCCGGCGATCCGCACACGCGGCGGCCCATTTAGGTACTCCTTTTTGGAGACCCGGATTTACCGTATCCCTCAATATGATATGCAAGAAGGTGTGCATCCAACTTGCGCTTGAATCCCAGTACAGTAGTCTCCTCCACAACCTCCTCCGGGAGTGCATTCCAAGCACCCACCACGCGTTGTGTGAAACAGAACTTCCTGACATTTGTCCTGAACCTGCTGCCACTCAGTTTCAGGCTATGACCTCTAGTCCGTGTCACATCTGAAAATGTTAGTAATGCTGCTTCTTGGTCTATTTTATCAAATCCTTTTAATATTTTAAAAGTCTCTATCAAATCCCCTCTCAGTCTTCTCTTCTCGAGGGTAAACAGTCCCAGTTTCCTGAGTCGACCTTTGTAGCTCAAATGCTCCATTCCTTTGACAAGTTTCGTGGCTCGCCTCTGCACTTTCTCCAGCAGAGTTATATCCTTCTTAAGGTATGGAGACCAGTGTTGGACACAGTATTCTAAGTGCGATCTGACCATTGTTCTATAAAGTGGCATTATGACATCTTCCGATCTACTCGTAATCCCCTTCTTTTTTTTTTTTTTTTAGTTCAATAATTTTTATTGAGTATTTTGAAAAATACAGGAAGCAGTTCAAATACATAAAATCAAAATAAAGCTTTCTGTATAAAGAACCTGCAAATCTATATTCAACTGTAGAGGACCAAAACAGTAAGAAAGGCTCCAAGTATTGGAACTGCGTGTGAAGAATATATAAGAAAAAGATGAGGGAGAACAAGAAAAGAAAAGAGAAAGGAGAGAAAGAAGAAAAGAGAAGAAAAGGAGGAAAAGGAAGACAGGAGTGTCTACTAAGCAGAGCGTACATAGGAATCCAGGAATGACCAAGGTGATTTGTTACGCTTCAAGTTCATGGAGGTTCGGAATGCAATTTTCTTCTCATATGCATAGGATTCAAATCTATGATACATACTCAGAGAGTTCCACCAAAAAGTATAGTCTAGTAGCGAAGATGATTTCCAATTTTTCAGAATATGCATGAGAGCAGTCACAAACATGGTATCGATGAGTTTAGGAGGACAGTTTGATTGTGCGAAACAGGGATGTTGAGAGCGAAGGATTACAATGTCCATAGAGATCTCTTCCGAGCAGTTAGTAATAGATTGTATGGTGTTCCAAATGCGAGTCCAAAAGGAACGGACCAGAGTACAGGAAAAAGCATATGATCAAGAGTTCCCACCTCTTTCAAACAGTTCCAGAAAACAGAGTCTTGCTTTAAGTTGGCTTTCCACATGTGAAATGGGGTCCATACTGCATGCCACATAATAAAGAACATTGATTGTGAGACTCTAGAAGATAAAAGCGGGCGGTTTGTTGAAGACCAGAAAAGTTCCCAATCAATGTCAGAAAGCGGAGTATTGAGTATAGCATCCCAGTGTTTCATAGAGTGGGGTGAAAGAGTGAAGGAGTGATCTCTTAAAATATTATAGAAAAGAGATATCGCCTTGCCTTTTAGTAGAGACAGTACAGACCAATGGCGAATAGTATGAATGGAAGTCATGAAGTCAAAACGTATATGCTAAGAAGACAACACTCCAGTGAGTAAGAGCCATTGTGAATAAACAGAAGGAGGCAGCGAGTATATAGAGCAAAGTATATCAAAAGGAACAGACGAAGTGGGAGTAGTCATTTGATGAGCAAACCATAGACCCGCCCGCTGCCACCGTTTCCATGAGAGGGATTTGCCATGGTTTTGGATTTTGGAATTATTCCAAAAGGACATGAGTGGACTATCATAAACTGAGATCTCAGCCAATGTATCTAGAAGATGAAGAGCATGCTGCATTGAGCCCAACAAAGAGTACCTTCTCAAGTGTCTGGGTACTGACACCGTTAGTAGGCAGGAGATGTGTAAAGGCACGCATAAAAAGCACTCCATTTCAAACCAGGCAGGAGGATCTTGGGAAGAGGAGTCAGTGAGCCAGTAAGCTCCATATTTAGCTAGTGAAGCAATATAGTAATGATAAAAATCCGGAAAGTTAAGACCACCGTTAATCTTAGAGGCTTTCAGCTTGGCGAGAGCAATTCGAGGTTTTTTCTTGTTCCAAATGAATTCAGAGAGCTTCCTATTTAGCCAATGAAAAAACGACTTCTGACATAGAAGAGGAAGCATAGAGAGAATGTAATTAATTTGAGGGGCCAGGGTCATTTTGATGGATGCTATTCTACCCCACCAGGACAAAAAAAGAGGAGACCATCGAGATGTAGTATTTAGAACTAAATTTTTGACTTTGTATATATTAAGATCTTGAGCATGAACCGGATCCTTATGTATTAAAATCCCCAAGTATTTCACAGCTTCATTCGACCATGAGAAAGGAAAGTGAGCTAGATCTGAGGGAAGAATATTATCATTCAGAGGGAAGATCTCTGATTTCTCCCAATTGACAGAGTAACCGGAGAGAAGGGAATATTGAGTGACAATATGAATAAGATGAGGAAGAGAGACTAGAGGGTTCCTTAGAAAAAGTAAAACATCATCAGCATAAGCTGCTAATTTGAAATCTCGATCAGAGGAGGGAATGCCTTTAATTAGGGGGCATTGTCGGATAGCTGAAAGGAGGGGCTCCAACGCTAAATTAAATAGCAATGGTGAGAGAGGACAGCCCTGTCGAGTACCTCTGTGAAGGGAAAATTTATTGGATAAAGAGTTGTTAATCAGGATACGAGCTGTGGGTTGGCGATATAGCGTTTCTATCCAATCCGTGAAGAATGGGCCAAAATTATACCATTTCAAGACACGGAAAAGAAAAGGCCACTCCACTCAGTCAAAGGCTTTTTCAGCATCAATAGTTAGGCCTATTACAGGGTCTGACATTGTTTTAGCATGAACATTAATATGGTGAAAGAGGCGCAGGTTATCTCCTATATATCTTTGTTTAATGAACCCTGTTTGATCTTTATGTATAAGAGACAGGATCACCTTGGTAAGTCTTAATGCAAGTAGTTTTGCCATTATCTTGTAATCTAAGTTAAGGAGAGAGATAGGGCGGAAGATTTTAACCAAGGTGGCGTCTCTATCAGGTTTAGGGATTACTACAATAGTGGCCTCAGTAAAATTGAATTGTTTGTCCGGAGTGGAGTGGAGAAAATCATAATATGTAAGGAGATGAGGAACTAAGAGGGCGCGGAATTGTTTAAAGAATTCGTTAGTAAAGCCGTCCGGGCCAGGTGCTTTTCCAGCGGGTAGGGAAGATATGGCAGCTTCAATTTCTAATATAGTTATCGGGGAATCTAGTTCCAATTTAACAGAGTCCGATATGGTCGGATGAATTAAGGAGGTAAGAAAGGAGTCTATACCTGATTCAGGAGCAGCAAATTCAGATTGGTATAAAGAAGCATAAAAATTTTCGAATTGAGAGGAAATTAAAGATCTAGTTTTGACTAAATGACCTGATGGATCTTGAGTAGCAGTGATATGTAGTCTTTTGGATTTGGTTTTAAGGTATCTGGCCAAAGGACGACCCATAAGATTATCTCCCATGTAATGACCAGAAGTGGAAATGAATATATCGCGCCGGGCTGTACATGAAATCAAAGTGTTATATTCATATTTAAGATTTTGGATACATTGGAAAATAGCTGGGTCATGTAGGTGATTAGACATATGTTGTAATTCTAAGGTTATGATAGAATTTTCTAAGTCTTTTTCCTTTTTCATGGACTGTTTCTTTTTCCAAGAGGCAATTTTGATCAATTCACCTCTAAGGGTTGCTTTGTATGCTTCCCAGACAATAGAAGAACAGACTTCAGGATCTTTAGAGTTGTTTTCAAAAAACTCCGCAGTGAAAGAATTGATTTTTTCAACAATTTCCTCATCTAGGAGTAAAGCATTGTTCAGTCGCCAAGAGGGGGATTCTTTACGTGGGGCGGAGATGGATATATATAAAGAGATGGCAGCATGATCCGTGAAAGAGATTGGATGTATAACAGTATTGGTAAGATCTTGAATAAGAGAAGAGGACAAGAGAAAGAAATCAATTCTCGAGTAGGTGTTATGTGGTGGTGAAAAATGTGTGTATTCTCTGCCATTCAGGTGAAGCAAGCGCCAGGGATCCACAAGGGAGAAGGCGTCATTTAAAGCATGAAGAGCTGTGAAAGACCTGGATTTGGAGGGTTTACAAGAAGATGATCTATCAATATATAAGTCTTGAATTTGATTAAAGTCCCCTCCCAATATCAGAGAGCAAGAACCAAATTCAACCAGCGCCAGCTAAAGCTCTTTGAAAAAATCCGGGTGGTCCCCTTCTTAATTATGCCCAACATCCTGTTTGCTTTCTTCACCGCCGCCGCACATTGTATCGATGGCTTTAGGGTACTGTCAATTAGCACCCCCAAATCCCTTTCTTGTTCGCATTTTGCTAACTTCACCCCCAATAACTTATACTCATGTTCTTTGTTTTTCTTTCCTAGATGCATCACCTTGCATTTGTTTATGTTAAAGTTCATCTGCCACTTTGTCGCCCACGTTTCCAGCTGGTTCAGATCTTTCTGGAGATCCAGCAGTCCCTTTGAGTACCAACCGCCCGACATAGTTTTGTATTATCAGCAAACTTTATTATATTGCATGTTGTTTCCTCTTCCAGGTCGTTTATAAAAATATTGAACAAGATAGGTCCAAGAACCGAGCCCTGGGGCACGCCGCTAGTCACTTTCTCCCAGCCCGAGAATTTCCCATTTATGCTAACCCTCTGCCTTCTGTTTTCTAGCCATTTGCCAATCCATCTGTGCACTTCTCCTCCTATTCCATGGCTTAGTAGTTTCTTCATAAGCCTTGCATGTGAGACCTTGTCAAACGCTTTCTGAAAGTCCAAGTAAATTATATCCACTGGATCTCCACTATCCATTTGTTTGTTCACTTTCTCAAAGAATTGCAGTAAATTTGTCAAACATGACTTCCCTTTCCTGAAGCCGTGCTGACTAGCCCTTAATAGATTGTGATCCTCCAAGTGTTGTACAATGTTTTCTTTAATTAGTGTTTCAATTATCTTCCCTGGAATCGATGTGAGACTCACAGGTCGGTAGTTTCCTGGATCCCCTCTTGATCCTTTTTTGAAAATTGGGATGACATTTGCTATCCTCCAGTCTTCTGGTATTTGCCCAGTTCTAATTGACATGTTAGCTACGGATTGCAATAGTTCACCAATTTCCTCCTTAAGTTCCTTTAATACTCTCAGGTGAATTCCATCCGGTCCAGGGGATTTATCACTTTTTAGTTTGTCAATCTGAACGTATATCATGTCCAAAATCACATTTACTGTTGTGAGGCTTTCCTCTATTCCCCCGGTGAATATCTTCCCTGTGGCTGGCATTGTTGAAATGTCCTCATTTGTGAAGACTGAGGCAAAGAAAGCACAGTTACTTACCGTAACAGGTGTTATCCAGGGACAGCAGGCAGATATTTTTGACTGATGGGTGACGGCACCGACGGAGCCCCGGTACGGACACTTTTAGAGTGATTGCACTCTAAGAACTTGGAAAGTTCTAGATGCCGCACCGCGCATGCGCGAGTGCCTTCCTGCCCGACACAGGCGCGCGGTCCCCAGTTATGATAAGCCAGCTAAGAAGCCAACCCGGGGAGGTGGGAGGGATGCAAGAATATCTGCCTGCTGTCCCTGGATAACACCTGTTACGGTAAGTAACTGTGCTTTATCCCAGGACAAGCAGGCAGCATATTCTTGACTGATGGGTGACCTCCAAGCTAACAAAAAGAGGGATGGAGGGAAGGTTGGCCATTAGGAAAACAAATTTTGCAAACCAGATTGGCCGAAGTGTCCATCTCGTCTGGAGAATGCATCCAGACAATAATGAGATGCAAAAGTATGAACTGAGGACCAAGTGGCAGCTTTGCAGATTTCCTCAATAGGAGTGGACCGGAGGAAAGCTACAGATGCTGCCATAGCTTGGACTCTATGGGCCGTGACAGAACCTTCCAGTGTCAGTCCGGTCTGAGCATAACAGAATGAAATGCACGCTGCCAGCCAATTAGACAACGTACGTTTAGAAACAGGACGTCCCAATTTATTCGGATCAAAGGACTAAAAGAGTTGGGGAGATGATCTGTGGGGCTTAGTACGGTCTAAATAGTAAGCCAGAGCCCGTTTACAGTCCAAAGTATGCAGAGCCTGTTCTCCAGAATGCGAGTGAGGTTTCGGAAAGAAGACAGGCAGAACAATGGATTGGTTGAGATGAAATTCAGAGACAACCTTAGGGAGAAACTTTGGATGTGTGCGCAGAACCACCTTGTCATGATGAAAGACAGTAAAAGGTGGATCTGCAACTAGTGCATGTAGCTCACTGACCCTCCTGGCAGAGGTAAGAGCAATAAGGAAAAGTACCTTCCAAGTGAGAAACTTGAAAGAAGCGGTAGCCAAAGGTTTAAATGGAGGCTTCATTAAGGCGGAAAGAACTACATTAAGATCCCAGATAACAGGAGGGGCTTTAAGAGGTGGTTTCACATTAAAAAGACCCCGCATGAACCTGGACACCAAGGGATGAGCTGAGAGGAGCTTTCCATGGACTGGCTCATGAAATGCCGCAATAGCACTTAAGTGGACTCTGACTGAAGAAGACTTGAGGCCAGAGTCAGACAAAGAAAGGAGATAATCCAACAAGGTCTCCACTGCAAGGGAAGTGGGATCATGATGATGGAGGAGACACCAGGAAGAAAAACGTGTCCACTTCTGATGGTAACATTGCAGAGTGGCAGGTTTCCTGGAGGCATCCAGAATTGAACGAACAGGCTGAGACAAAAGTGTATCATGAGAAGTCAGCCCGAGAGAAACCAAGCTGTCAGGTGCAGAGACTGGAGGTTGGGATGTAGAAGGATCTCCTGCTGCTGTGTAAGCAGAGAAGGAAACAGAGAAAGAAGAAAAGGTTCCCTGGAACTGAGTTGCAGTAGAAGGGAGAACCAATGTTGCCTGGGCCACCTCGGAGCAATCAGAATCATGGTGGCTCGTTCCCTCTTGAGCTTGAACAAGGTTCTCAACATGAGAGGCAGAGGAGGGAAAGCATACAGAAACAGATTGGACCAGTCGAGTAGAAATGCATCCGCTGCCAGACGGTGAGGAGAGTAGAGTCTGGAGCAGAATAGGGGCAGCTGGTGATTGTGAGGAGCTGCAAAGAGGTCTATCTGAGGAGTGCCCCACTGAGTGAAGATGGACTGCAGAGTGAGAGGATCGAGTGTCCACTCGTGAGGCTGGAGAACTCTGCTGAGCTTGTCCGCCAAGGAATTCTGTGCTCCCTTAATGTAGATAGCTTTCAGGAATAGATGGTGATTTATGGCCCAAGTCCAGATCTTCTGGGCTTCCTGGCACAAGAGGCGAGAGCCCGTCCCACCCTGCTTGTTGATGTAGTACATCGCAACTTGATTGTCTGTGCACAGCAGGAGAACTTGAGGAAATAGAAGATGTTGGAAGGCCTTGAGGGCATAAAACATCGCTCTGAGTTCCAGGAAATTGATGTGATGCTTCTTTTCTGGGCTGTCCAAAGGCCTTGAGTTTGGAACTCGTTCAAGTGAGCTCCCCAAGCATAAGGGGAAGCGTCGGTGGTGATGACAAGTTGATGAGGAGGTAGATGGAACAGAAGACCTCTGGATAGATTTGAAGATGTCAACCACCATTGTAGAGACTGACGAAGAGATGATGTTACAGATATGTGACGTGAGCAAGGATCCATCGCTTGGGACCACTGAGTAGCTAGGGTCCATTGAGGAATGCGCAGGTGCAGACGGGCAAGTGGTGTGACATGAACTGTGGAGGCCATGTGACCCAAGAGTATCATCATTTGCTTGGCAGAGATGGAACGTTGAGGAAGCACCTGCTGACATAGAGATTGAAGCGTTTGAAGACGGTTGGATGGCAGAAACGCTCTCATGAGGATTGTGTCTAAGACTGCTCCAATGAATTGAAGTCTCTGCGTGGGGATGAGATGAGATTTGGGTAGATTGATCTCGAACCCCAGCAAACGCAGAAATAAGATGGTCTGGTTGGTGGCCTGAAGAACTGTCTGAGATGAATTTGCCTTTATCAACCAATCGTCCAGGTAAGGAAACACCTGAAGGTGGTGGGAACGTAGAAAAGCCGCTACCACAATCAGACATTTGGTGAACACTCTTGGAGAGGAGGCTAGGCCGAAAGGTAGTACCTTGTACTGGTAATGACAATGATTGATCATGAAGCGTAGGTACTGTCTGGAGGCCAGATTGATCGGTATGTGAGTGTATGCTTCTTTGAGATCGAGGGAACATAGCCAGTCGTCTTGATTGAGAAGAGGGTAAAGAGTGGCTAAGGAGAGCACCTTGAACTTCTCTTTGACTAAGCATTTGTTGAGATCGCGAAGATCTAGGATAGGTCTGAGATCTCCTGTTTTTTTGGGAACTAGGAAATAACGGGAGTAGAATCCCTGCCCCTTTTGTTCCGGAGGAACTTCCTCTATGGCGTTCAGAAGCAGGAGGGATTGAACTTCCTGAAGGAGGAGGGAAGATTGGGGAGTATGCAAAGCAGACTCTTTTGGTAGACTTGTGCCCGGGAGGGTTTGAAAGTTGAGAGAGTAGCCGTGGTGGATGATGTTGAGGACCCATTGGTCCGAAGTGATAACTTCCCACCGGCTGAGGAAAAGAGATAGACGCCCTCCTATGGGTTGAGGCAGGAGATGTGAAGGTTGGATGCTGGCTATGCCCTGGAGAATCAAGTCAAAAGGGCTGAGTCGGTTTTTGTTGTGGAGGCTGCTTGACAGGTTGCTGCTGCTGCTGTCTAGGTGTTTGCCTCTGTTGTTGACGCTGTCTCCTAGGTTGTTGAGGAGCAGACTGTAAGGGACGAGCCACATAACAGCGTTGGTAAGTGGATTGTTGCCTAAAAGGACGTGCTGGCGGAGCCTTCTTCTTGGTTTTAAGAAGGGTATCCCAGCGTGTTTCATGAGCAGAGAGCTTTTGGGTCGTTGAGTCCATGGATTCTCCAAACAGCTCATCCCCTAAGCAAGGTGCATTTGCTAACCGGTCTTGATGGTTAACATCAAGTTTTGACACCCTTAACCAGGCTAAGCGGCGCATGGCCACAGACATGGCCGTTGCTCTAGAGGTAAGTTCAAAGGTGTCATATATAGATCTTACCATAAATTTCCTGAGCTGAAAAAGAGAAGAAGAGCATTGGTGAAAAGCCGACCGTTTCCTCTCAGGCAGGTACTGCTCAAAGGAAGCCATGGTGGTAAGGAGATGCTTTAAATAAAAAGAAAAATGAAAAGCATAGTTGCCAGATCGATTGGCTAACATTGCATTTTGATAGAGACGCTTACCAAATTTATCCATGGCTTTGCCTTCTCTACCAGGAGGGACAGAAGCATACACACTAGCCCCTGAGGACTTTTTTAGTGTGGATTCCACCAGGAGAGACTCATGTGGAAGCTGGGGTTTATCGAAACCTGGAATGGGGATAACATTATAAAGGGAATCCAATTTACGGGGAGCTCCCGGGCAGTGGCGTACCTAGGGGGGGGCGGGCCGCCCCGGGTGCCAGCCCTAAGGGGGTGTTCCCGGCCTTGCCGTTCAGTCCCCCGCCACCCCCGAAGGACCGCTCGCCCCACTGACCTTCCTGCACCACCTGTGAAGCAGCCCGCAGCAGGATCGCGAAGTCAGCGTCAGCATCCCTGCGCTGCTTCCTGCGCCGCGATCCCGCCCCTCCTCTGACATCAGAGGAGGGGCGGGACCGTGGCGCAGGAAGCAGCGCAGGGATCGCTGACGCTGACTTTGCGATCCTGCTGCGGCTGCTTCATAGGTGGTGCGGGGAGGCCAGGGGGGCGAGCGGTCCTTCGGGGTGGGTCGGGGCATCAGGCCTTCAGGGTGGGGCGGGCGGGCAGGCAAGCAGGCTTTCAAGGGGGAGGGGGTGACAGGCAGGCAGGCAGGCCTTCAAGGGGGGACAGGCCTTCGGGGGGGGGTGCAGACCTTCAAGGGCTGCAGGCCTTCAAGGGGGGCAGGCAGGCCTTCAGGGGGGTGCAGGCCTTCGGGGGGGTGTAGGCCTTTGGGGGGTGCAGACCTTCAAGGGGGGGTGCAGGCCTTCAAGGGGGGTGCAGGCCTTCAAGGGGGGGAAAGGCAGGCAGGCAGGCCTTAAAGGGGGGACAGGCCTACAAGGGGGGGACAGGCCTACAAGGGGGGGGGACAGGCCTTCAAGGGGGGGACAGGCCTTCGGGGGGGTGCAGACCTTCAAGGGAGTGCAGGCCTTCGGGGGGGGGTGCAGTCCTTCAAGGGGGTGCAGGCCTTCAAGGGGGGGAAAGGCAGGCAGGCAGGCAGGCCTTCAAGGGGGGGACAGGCCTACAAGGGGGGAGAAGCTACAAGGGGGTGGTACAAGCCTTCAAGTGGGGGACAGGCCTTCGGGGGGGGGGGTGCAGACCTTCAAGGGAGTGCAGGCCTTCGGGGGGGGTGGTGCAGGCCTTCAAGGGGGTGCAGGCCTTCAAGGGGGGACAGGCCTGCAAGGGGGGAAAGGCAGGCAGGCCTTCAAGGGGGGACAGGCCTACAAGGGGGGGGGAGAAGCTACAAGGGGGTGGGACAGGCCTTCAAGTGGGGGACAGGCCTTCGGGGGGGTGCAGGCCTTCGGGGGGTGCAGACCTTCAAGGGGGGGACAGGCAGGCAGGCCTTCAAAGGGGGGACAGGCCTACAAGGGGATGGGACAGGCCTTCAAGGGGGGTGCAGGCCTTCAAGGGGGGACAGGCAGACCTTTAAGGGGGGACAGGCCTTTGGGGGGGGACCATGATTTAGAAGTACACGGAGGGAAGGGGGTGTTCAAAGAGACGTGCATATGCCAAACTTTGGGGGGGGGAAGAAATAATGGGTCTGAAAATAGAGGAGAGGGAGAGAGATGATGGACCATGGGATTTAGGGAGGGAAGGAACAGAAAGGGAGAGAAATTGGACACAAGGGATGGTGTGGAGGAGGGATAGAGATACTGGATAGGAGGGTAATTAGGAAAAGAAACGGAGAGATGGTGGACTCTGGGATGGTGGGGAAGGAGGGAGAGATGCCGGATGAAAGGGTATTTAAGAAAAGGTGGATCTGTGGAGGGAGATGAAAAAAAGGAAAGATACCAGACTTCCTGGGAAGGGAAGGGAAATGGAAAGGGAGGACAGAGTTGGCAGATGGATGGTTAGCATGCAGAAAGAAGGAGACCCTGGCAAGCAAGTTATCAGAAGAAAACCAGAGCCTTGGACCAACAAGATTTGAAATATAACCAGACAACAAAAGGTAGAAAAATTAATTTTATTTTCTGTTTTGTGATTATAACATGTCAGATTTGAAATGTGTATCCTGCCAGAGCTGGTGTTGGACTGCAAACGTGAGCTAGGATTTAACAGAAAGAGGAAAAGTCCTTTTTGTTTCTTTATTTTATTTACACCACAGCGCCAGTGTGGTTAGGAGAAGCCAAAGGGGGTGAAAAAGCTATAAAACCCACCAGGAGTTTGAAAAAAATCACCCAACTGGGCAGGAAAATCGAATTGAAAAACCAATTCAATAGGGCTGAATCGAATCAAAATTTTTTTTTCCTGTATCTGGCAGCATTAGTTTGCGCTACTGTCTTAGACTTTAGGACCTGGGATTGGGGAGAGATGGCATCCTCAGTACTTTATAATGCAAGTGAAACGAGGATTTGGTCAGACTTTTGAAGGGTCTGCAGAAAAAAAATATTGTATAGGCCGGGGACATGAGACAGCAGGAAATGGGAACTTTTCTTCCTTCTATTTTTGTGAATGGAAAGGCTGAGGATGTCAGAGAGGTCAGTTAAAATATGTGCTTTATAAGAAAATATAATAATGTGTTTTATAAAGTTTATAGCATAGCTGGCCTACCCAGTGAGGTGTTCCTAGTGGTGATGGTGGCAGCGTGTCAATGTGTTGAGAGGAAGAGGTGGTCTGGGAAATTCTGCTGAGCAAACTCCGGGCCCATTTCCACCCCCCAGTTAGTCCACTCCACTCAACTGATTCACACACTGAGTGGGTCTTTGGGTGTTGTTTTGGGATCTCTTCCAGTGGTTTATCTCCTTCTGGTCCAAGGAAGGAAACTTTGTTATCCTTAGCATTGACCTACAGAATATGTTTGTAACAGCGCTGCTTGTGTGGCATTAGGCTATGTAGTGATCGAAAGAAAAAAACAGACCTTTGCACATTTTTGCACTATATGGTGGGTGTATGAAGAGATTCACATTTCCTGCACAGCTAAGTCCATGTGAAGTTACCTTGTGCTGTATTTGACATCTAGCAAGGTCTCTGTTTGAAAGGAAAGATCTAAACTTAAAAATGAAGTGGCCAGAAGTTATGGTAAAAGCAGATAGTGTAGCTGGTTTTAAGAAAGATTTGGACAAATTCCTGGAGGAAAAGTCCATAATCTGTTATTAAGACATGGGGGAAGTGTCTGCTTGCCCTGGATCGGTAGCATGGAATGTTGCTACTCTTTGGGTTTTGACCAGGTATTAGTGTCCTGGATTGGCTACCATGAGAATGGGCTACTGGGCATGATGGACCATTGGTCTGACCCAGTTAGGCTATTCTTATGTTATGTTCTCATCTGTAGGGGCCTTTGTTTTCACTTCTTATTTTAATGTATTTTTTTTCTGGGAACTTATCAGTGTTTTTTATAATGGGAACAAAAATGGAAGAGAATTAATGTGTGTGGAATGGGGGGGTAACTAATTTCTTCAGCTAAATAATTCAATCCACTTCAAACAGACATAGGAGAACTTGTGCACCATTCACACACCCTCCAACCAAAAACGTCAAAAGAAAAAAACTGTTCGACAACCTCCTAGCCATTCGAGCTGCAACACTCGACCCCCAACTCTACAACCAATTGATATCAACCACAGACTGCAAAACCTTCAAAAAGAAATAAAAACCCTTCTATTCAAAAAACACATAAAACCGAACTAACACAATCAGAACTGTCCCAAGCATCACCTGCAACTACTCCATATGTACTTCTAATGTCATGACAATTTAGACATAATTTATGTTATGTTATGTTTGGAATAATGGTTACATATATGAGGTTCAATAAAAGAAAATTTTCACTGCCTGTTTCTATTCTGACCATTTATTCCATTTCATGGTTATTGCAAAAAAAAAAAAAAAAAAAAAATTTTTTACATGGGGGGGGGGGTGGGTAGGTGTCAAAAAATGATGGGCCCCGGGTGCCACATACCCTAGGTACGCCACTGCTCCTGGGGCAGTGAGAGGAGTCTCTAAATTTTTATAAAAGGTCTCCCTCAAGATGTCATGAAGAGGGAGTTTCAGAAATTCTTTTGGAGGCTGGTCAAAATCAAGAGCATCTAAAAAGGCCTTAGACTTTTTAGACTCAGCCTCCAAAGGAATAGAGAGAGATTCACACATGTCTTTTAAAAATGCTGAAAAAGACGTGGAATCATGTTTGGAAGAAGGATCAGGAATATCAGGCTCATCCTCCCCCGAAGAACACTCACCTTCTGAAAGAAAAGGCTCTTCGGAATCACCCCACAGATCAGGGTCTCGAATATGGGAACTACGATCCCGAGATTCAGGGGTGGATGGTTCCAGGTGTCGGGACTTGCGTACCGACTTACCCGACCTCATCGAAGCGGTACCGGGAGATGTCACCGGTTGCATCGGAGCCGAAGTCTGTACCGACTGATGTTGAGTTGTCGGCTCCAGTGCAAGGATTGGCATCGACACCGATGAGGTCGAGTGTAGCGGTACCGAAAGAGAGGAAGTAGACAGAATAGGTCGTTCCACTCTCGGTACCGGCGGCTCAGACGAGACCGGCACCGGAAGGTTCGGTGTCAGGATAGCTGGAAGGAGTTGTTGGAGCTGCTCCTTCAGCTGTACCTGTAAGATGGCCGCAATGCGATCATCAAGGGAGGGCACCGGTACCGCCTTTTTCTTCTGCGGTACCTGCGGTGCCGCTCTACACCCCGGAGATGAGGAGCCCGATGTCGAGGGACTCACCTCTATAGGGGCGGAGCGCTTCCGCTGGCGCCTCACGGTCGGCAGGATTGGGCTCGCTGCACTCGAGACCGGAGGACGCTCCAGCGGGGAAGGCTTCTTAGCCGGCTTACCTGAGTGCTGGGATGCCGGTGCGGTTCTGTGCGGCGTCGAAGATGAAGGTGCCGATTGAGTAGGTGCCGAAGTCGGTGTCAATGGAACGGGGTCGGACATCTCGGCACCGAACAGTAATCGCTGTTGTATCTTTCGATTTTTTAGAGTTCGTTTTTTTAAGGTAGCACAGCGGGTGCAGGTGGAAGCCTGATGCTCAGGACCCAAACACTGTAGGCACCAGTTGTGTGGGTCCTTGAGAGATATAGGCCGAGCACACCGCTGGCACTTTTTAAACCCTGGCTGAGGGGGCATGAACGTAAAAACGGCTTCAGCCAAATCGAAGGCCGAGGCCTCAATGGTGGCAGAAGGCCCCGCCGGGGAAAAACCAAAACTGAAGAAAAAAATTAAAGTTTTTTTTTTTTTTTTTTAACAAAAATGAAACAAAAGAAAAAAGGCAATAGCCCAAAAAGTTTACGCGAGCGGGAAGGCAAGTAGAAAAAAATTTTCAACAGCCGTTGAAAAACGCGTCTTCTTAGCTCCGCGGAAACTAAGAAACTGGGGACCGCGCGCCTGTGTCGGGCGGGATGGCACTCACGCATGCGTGGTGCGGCATCTAGAACTTTCCAAGTTCTTAGAGTGCAATCACTCTA
Organism: Geotrypetes seraphini; assembly: GCF_902459505.1. Classification (NCBI taxonomy): domain Eukaryota; kingdom Metazoa; phylum Chordata; class Amphibia; order Gymnophiona; family Dermophiidae; genus Geotrypetes; species Geotrypetes seraphini. The sequence continues at coordinate 162,256,346 of NC_047087.1, read as the reverse complement.
AAAGTGTCCGTACCGGGGCTCCGTCGGTGCCGTCACCCATCAGTCAAGAATATGCTGCCTGCTTGTCCTGGGATAATGAATTTAACCTATCGGCAACCTTTTTGTCCTCTTTAATTGACCCTTTCCTTCCTAGATCGTCGAGAGGGCCCACTGCCTCTCTTGCTGGTTTCTTTCCTTTTATATATCTAAAAAAGGGCTTGAAGTTTTTGGCTTCCTGCGCTATCTTCTCCTCGTAGACTTTTTTGGCGTCTCTTACCACTTTATGACACCAGGATGGTCTCGGGACTCAAGAACCTCCCATATGAGGAAAGACTGAATAGACTACAACTATACTCGCTCGAGGAACGTAGAGAGAGGGGGGACATGATTGAGACTTTTAAATATATCACGGGCCGCATCGAGGTGGAAGACGATATATTCTTTCTTAAAGGACCTTCAACCACAAGAGGTCATCCGCTGAAAATCAAAGGTGGGCAATTTCATGGCGACGCCAGGAAGTATTTCTTCACCGAAAGGGTGGTCGATCATTGGAATGAACTTCCATTGCAGGTGATTAACGCCAGCAACGTGCTCGATTTCAAAAAGAAATGGGATATGTATGTGGGATCTCTAGCCGGGTGAAGTCTGGGGGTGGGTCATTAAGGTGGGCAGACTTGATGGGCTACAGCCCTTTTCTGCCGTCATATTCTATGTTTCTATGTTTCTATGTTTTTTTGGTCGATTTTGTGACAGTTCCAGGCTTCCGTCGTTTTTTCTCGTTTCCATTTTTTGAACGAGTTCCTCTTCTCCCTCACTGCATCTTTTACCATTCTCTGGATAACCAAGCTGGTTCTCCTTTGTTCTTTTTTCGCCTTCCTTTGGATATCTTCGAAATGTGTAGATTCTGTGCTTCTGTGATGGTGTTTTTCAGTAGAGATCTTACGGACTATTATGTGGTCTGTAAGGGAAGTGATTCATGAGAATTCTGAAAATTGTCAGGAGGACTGGACCCAGGTTTCTTCAGTAATTGGAGGAGCAGAGAGTGACGCTTCCTGCAGAATTTTTGAATTTTAGTAATAATGAACTATTTTTTAAAACTGTGGAGGATGTGTTGCTATCTCGTAAATAGTTGGGAATTTTGGGGTGTATGACTCCATTTGGTAATGGCTAAGAAATATAGCTGACTAGCTTGATGTGGAATGTTTAGAGGGGGCTAGAGAGATGTGTGAATTTATAGTATGATTGTTTGAGTATGGTATGAGTGTTTAGTGGGTGTTATAGAAGTGGTAGGGGAGTATAAGGGGACATTTGCCTTTCGGGAGAGACTTCAACTTTTCTCACTGGTTGATCCGGGTGGATTGGGATCAACATATTTGGGAGGTTGGGGGGAGGGAGGGAATATCGGGATTAAGGGGCATCATTTGGGGAAGCATTCAGAGTCTAGGCTGAAACTAAATCTTCGGCTTGGATCATGGAATGTAAATGGGTTGAATAATCCAGGGAAGAAAAGTATTGTTTTAGGGAATTGAAGAGATTGTGTTGGGATATTTGTTTATTGCAAGAGACACATTTAAGACCTTGTGATGAGGCCTTAATGCGTGACCTCGCCTTTGACCAAATCTGGACACATCAGGATAGGGATACCACCACTAAAAAGGGTAGGATTGCGATTTTGGTGATAAAAGGTTTGGGAATGGTTCTTGAACAGATATATCGAGACACTCAAGGGAGATGCTTAGCATTGAAGGGGAACATTCAGGGACAACGGGTGACCATAGTGAATATATATGGGCCCAACTCTGCGCAGGCAGAGTTTTATAAAGCATTCAAGTTTCAAGTTTATTGACTTTTAATATACCGACCATCAACTAATATCTGGCTGGAAAGAACTCTATCGACTCAGTCGGGATGGATATGGCAAAGAAGGCAGAGGGGCTGGAATCGCTATGGGTCAAATTGCCGGGAAACAAGGGTGCAGACATAAAACTGGGGATGTACTATCGCCCACCTAGTACGCCAGAAGGAGTCGGACACGACTTGGAAGCTGAACTGAGACAGGAGTGCAGGACTGGAAATGTAACAGTGATGGGGGACTTTAACTACCCGGGGATAGACTGGAGTACGGGTCACTCCAACTGCACTAGGGAAACAGGATTTGTAGAAGCTGTGAGGGACTGCTTCATGGAGCAACTGGTCAGGGAACCGACGCGAGGGAGTGCTACTCTTGACCTCATCCTGAACGGATTAGGGGGGCCTGCAAGCGGGGTAGAAGTGGGAGGACCACTAGGCAACAGTGACCACAATGCGATCAGATTCACATTAGAAAGGGGGACACCCATAGTAAGGAGGACCGCAACAACTGCGCTCAACTTCAAGAAAGGGAACTATGTTGCTATGAGGAAAATGGTGGGGAAGAAGCTCAGAAATATCTTTAAGATGGAGACTGTGGAAAGCGCCTGGACCCTATTCAGGGACACCCTGCAAGAAGCACAAAAAATGTACGTCCCCAATTTCAGGAAAGGCTGCAAGAACAAGCGGTCAAAGGACCCGATTTGGATCTCAGCAGAAGTAAAGAGGGCAATAAATGACAAAAAAGTATCCTTCCGGAGATGGAAAAAGGACCCAACGGAGGAAAACCACCAGGCGCACAGGAAATGCCAAAAAGAATGCCACCGAGAGGTTAGAAAAGCAAAAGGGAAATACGAAGAGGGGCTGGCCAGGGAGGCAAAAAACTTCAAGGCATTCTTCAGTTACATAAAGGGGAAACGACCAGCGAGAGAGGAGGTGGGGCCGTTGGACGATGGGGATAGGAAGGGAGTGATTAAGGAGGATAAAGAGGTAGCTGAGAGGTTGAACACGTTCTTCTCGTCGGTTTTCACGAGAGAGGACACATCTAATATACCGGACTCAGAGGAGCTCATGAGTGGGGAACAGGCTGAAAAATTGGAACACATAGAGGTAAGTAAGGAGGATGTCCTCAAACAGATAGACAGGTTAAAATGCGGCAAATCACCGGGTCCGGACGGGATCCACCCAAGGGTTCTGAAGGAACTAAGACAGGAAATAGCGGGCACAATCCAGCATGTTTGTAACCTATCCTTGAAAACTGGAGAGGTACCAAAGGACTGGAAATTGGCAAATGTCACACCTATCTTCAAGAAGGGATCGAGGGGTGACCCTGGGAACTACAGGCCGGTGAGCCTGACTTCAATTGTAGGGAAGATGGTGGAAGCTATGATCAAGGACGGCATTTGCGAGCACATTGAAATAAATGGTCTACTGAGAACAAGCCAGCACGGATTCTGTAAGGGAAGGTCGTGCTTAACGAACCTTCTGTACTTCTTTGAGGGAATAAGCAGTCGGGTGGACAATGGGGAACCCATCGACATCATTTACCTCGATTTTCAAAAGGCTTTCGACAAGGTGCCACATGAAAGACTGCTTAGGAAGCTGTGGAACCACGGGGTGGGAGGAGATGTGCACAGATGGATCGAGCACTGGTTGTCGGGTAGACTGCAGAGGGTTGGAGTAAAGGGCCAATATTCTGACTGGCGGGGAGTCACGAGCGGTGTGCCACAGGGATCGGTGCTGGGGCCGTTACTCTTCAACATATTTATCAATGACCTGGAAAAAGAGGCAAAGTGCGAGGTCATAAAATTTGCAGATGATACCAAACTGTGCGGCAGAGTTAGGTCCAGGGAGGAGTGTGAGGACCTGCAAAGGGACCTGGAGAAGCTGGAGGACTGGGCAGACAAATGGCAAATGCGCTTCAATGTGGAAAAATGCAAGGTCATGCATATAGGGAAAAAGAACCCGTTGTTCAACTACAAAATGGGGGGGGCATTGTTGGGAGACAGCAGACTTGAGAGAGACTTGGGTGTGCTGGTGGATGCATCACTGAAGCCATCTGCACAGTGCGCAGCAGCCTCGAAAAAAGCCAACAGGATGCTGGGCATCATAAAGAGGGGCATCACAACCAGGACGCGGGAAGTCATCATGCCATTGTATCGAGCGATGGTGCGTCCGCATCTGGAATACTGCGTGCAGTATTGGTCGCCATACCTCAAGAAGGACATGGCGGTGCTTGAGAGAGTCCAAAGGAGAGCGACGAAACTGGTAAGAGGGCTGGAACACTGCCCATACGCCGAGAGGTTGGATAAGCTGGGGCTCTTCTCCCTGGAAAAAAGGAGGCTCAGGGGAGATATGATAGAGACCTTCAAGATCATGAGGGGCATAGAGAGGGTGGATAGGGACAGATTCTTCAGACTGAAGGGGACAACAGGTACGAGGGGGCACTCGGAGAAACTGAAGGGAGATAGGTTCAAAACAAATGCAAGGAAGTTTTTTTTCACCCAGAGGGTCGTGGACACTTGGAATGCGCTGCCGGAGGAGGTGGTCGGGCAGAGTACGGTACAGGGATTCAAACAGGGATTGGACGGATTCCTGAGGGATAAAGGGATCGTGGGATACTGAGAGAAGTATCCAGGAAATAAGTATAGAAACCCGACCAGGTCGTGCATGTGCAAAACCGGAGGGTTAGGACTTCGATGGGAAGATAGGACTTCAATGGGAAACCAGGGTGGCAAGGGGGCCCCTTCTGATGATTCAGACAGGTGACCTGTTTGGGCCGCCGCGGGAGCGGACTGCTGGGCATGATGGACCTATGGTCTGACCCGGCGGAGGCACTGCTTATGTTCTTATGTTCTTATGGTTTACAATAAAAATTTTAAAAGAGAGAAGATATATATATATATTTACAAAAAAAAAAATAATAATAATGAAAAGTGCACACCAAGACATTAACTAGACAAACTTGAATGTGAGGGAGAGTAGGAAGGATGGGGAAAGTTACATGTTGAAAGAAGAAAGGAGAAAGAGGGAAGAGGGTAAAACAAATAGGGTGGGATCGCTTTGTGAAAGCGGTTGGTTGAATATGAGAAGAAGAAGAAAAAAAGGAAAAAAAGAGAAGAATGAAAGGAAGGGGAGAAAAAGAAGAAAGAAGAAAAAAAAATTAAGAAAGAAGAGAAAGAAAAAAAAGAGAGAGAAAAAAATAAAAATATATAAGAGGAAAAGTCTAAACACAGGAAAAAGCATCGCTAAATAAGAAAGTCTTCAAGCTTATCTTGAATTTGTCTGGTTGAAGTTCGGATCGGAGTGCCTGCGGCAGAGCATTCCACAAAGTTGGAGCTACTACTGCGAAGTTTATTTTCCTAGTGTAGAAAAAATCTTTTATAGAAGGAATTGACAAGAGTTTCTGATCGGCTGACCTCAGTAGACGTATTGAGCGTTGAGGAATGAGGAGCTTGTCTAGATATGAAGGCAGGTGAGAAAGTCTGATTTTAAAAGTGAGTAAAATGGTTTTATAAGTGATTCGGTGTGTAATGGGAAGCCAGTGTGCTTCCTTCAAAAGAGGGGTAACATGGTCAAATTTACCAGTTTTATAGATGAGTTTTATTGCTGTGTTTTGAATTGATTGTAAGCGTCGAATTTCTTTTTGAGGTAGACCATTATAAAGAGAGTTACAGTAATCGAGGTGAGAGATGACTAGAGAATGGATTAGAATTTTGATAGCATCGGTCTCTAGAATCGAGGTTAGAGAACGGATAAGGCGAAGTTTGAAGAAGCAAATTTTAGCAACCGAGCTGATGTGATCGTGGAAATTGAGATTTTTATCAATAGTGACTCCTAGTAATTTTATTTTTGATTCTATTTTTATAGGAATGGATTTGATGGAGATTTTACTTGGTAGAGTCTCACTGTTGTTGATTGGGAGTAGGAGACCACAGGATTTGTCAATATTGAGGGAGAGTTTGTTTGTGTAAAGCCAGTCGTTGATTGTATCCAGTTTATTGTTAATAATGTTTATTTCTGAAATGTTTGAGGTGTTGATAGGGTGAAAGAGTTGTATGTCATCTGCATAAGCGAAGATCTTGAATCCGATGGATTGTGCTAGGGTGAGAAGGGGGGATAAAAAGATATTGAATAATAGAGGAGATAAAATAGAGCCCTGCGGGACACCATAGGTTTGTGAATGGAAGTGGAAGTTTCATTATTTACATGAACTTTAAAACAGCGTTCATTAAAGTATGAAACAAACCATGAAAGAGCCTGGCCTGTGACACCTCAATCTTTTAGTCGATTGAGGAGTAGAGGATGGTCAATGGTGTCAAAGGCAGCAGATAGGTCAAGAGAGATAAGAAGAACAGATTTTTGATGATCATGATAGTAGTTTATAGTAGAGACTAGACCTAGTAATGAGAGTTCAGTTGAATGTGAAGAGCGAAGAGCGAAAACCAGTTTGACATGGATGTAGGGCATGGTTATTGTCGATGAATTCGGTAAGTTGATTATGAATGATTTTTTCAGTGAGTTTAGAAATCAATGGAAGGTTGGCAATAGGACGAAAATTAGCTCATTAAAAAATGAGTTATTATTGTTTACTCAAGGAGTTGTCTTATTAGGGGGGAATTTTAATATGTTCCCGGATGGGAGATTAGACCATTCTAAAGGGGGCAGGGGTTCTATTAGGGCACATACCAAAGCATTTAAGGCCTTTATGCAGGTTATGGGGCTAGTTGATTGTTGGAGACTTCTACATGGGACCCAGAGGAATTATACACACTTCTCCCACGCACAACAAACCTATACACGGATAGATGTGATTTAGATACATAGAAACTGTTGGGGCGAGATTAAGGAGGCTGACATTGGGAGTATACAAATCTCTAACCATGCACCGGTTTCAGTGGATTGGGTGGGAGTTATTCCGTATGGGGGGACTCGATATTGGAGATTGAATGAGTCGTTATTGACAAAGCCCGAGGTAAAAGCTGAATTTATTCAAAATATAGCCACATATTTGGAATTTAATGATACTGGGGTTGTGTCTGATGCGATATTATAGGATGTCTTGAAATCAGTCCTCAGAGGGATTTTCATCAAATGGGGAGCCCGTCTTAAACGACAGAGGGCACGGACAATGCTGACCCTACAAGAACGATTGCTCGCTTTAGAACTGACTCACAAGAGGACTTTAGATCCTCAGATTATGATCCAATTACAATTGCTACGGGGGGGAGTTACATCAGCTTCAAATGGAAGAATACACTTTTATGAGAGAACGATTTCAATCTTATTTATCGTCAAATATATTTTATTGAGCACCAAGAAAAACAACAATCCAAAACAAGGTCAAAGATCAACAAGGCAGCTCGAAGTTTCACACCATAAGCCAACAAACCCACTCCACCAACCCAACCCACAACCCATTCCTCCCCCCACCCACTCTCACTGATGCCGAACAAAAAACATAATAAACTAAGGAAAAAAGACAAATACCAAGGGGCTAGCAGTTCAAAAGGCGGCTACGGGCCACCGGAGACAATGTAGTCCAAAAGGGATCCCAAATTCATTGAAAGGCTCATCCGGGCAAGAAAGAAATGTCTTGGACTCCTCTCCGTTCCCAAGAAAGCAACGTAATCATGTGACTACGCCAAAGGGAATAGTCAGGTGCCTACGCTTCCATCCACTTAAGCAAAATGTATTTGATAGCAATCACTGCCGTCCAACGCAGGAATGCGGAGGCCCCGGGCCGACGGGGATGGAAGTGTAAGGAGGCTCCAAATAACACCAAGGCTAATCTCCGAACTGTAATGTTCCAGATGTCGTCAACATAAAGAAAAACAGCGTCCCAAAAGGTCTGAATGGATGGACAAGACCAAAACATGTGGCCAAGACCTGCGTCCGGAGCACCACAGCGTCGGCAATCCGCAGTCGGGCAGAGCCCCACCAGAAAAGCTCTCCGAGGAGAGATATACAGGCGAAGAGTCAATTTGTAGTGTTGTTCTCAAAAAATAGCATATTTACTATACAGAGGTAACTTTTTGATAGCATTCAAAATTATTTCATCAGAGAATTCCAGATTCAAATCTCACACCCAAGCATCCCTCAATCTAATACAAGCAAGCATAGGGGACTCGTCCTTCAGATGTCTATGGTGAAATTTCAAAGGGACAGGCTGTTGAAAGCCAATTGTAAAAGCCTCCATCAACAGTTCCCGACAGGAAACTGAAAGATGAGTACTCGACAAAGAGGATATGTAATGGCGAATCTGAAGGTAGGCATAGACATCTGTACAGTAGCGTACCTAGGGTATGTGGCACCCGGGGCCCATCATTTTTTGACACCCCCCCATGTAAAAAAATATTTTTTGTAATGACCATGAAACGGAATAAATGGTCAGAATAGAAACAGGCAGTGAAAATTTTCTTATATTCCAAACAAAACATAACATAAATTATGTCTGAATTGTCATGACATCAGAAGTACATATGGAGTAGTTGCAGGTGATGCTTGGGACAGTTCTGATTGTGTTAGTTCGGTTTTATGTGTTTTTTGAATAGAAGGGTTTTTATTTTTTTTTGAAGGTTTTGTAGTCTGTGGTCGATGTCAATTGATTGTAGAGTTGGGGGTCGAGTGTTGCAGCTCGAATGGCTAGGAGGTTGTCGAACAGTTTTTTTCTTTTGACGTTTTTGGTTAGAGGGTGTGTGAATGGTGCGTGAGTTCTCCTATGTCTGTTTGAAGTGGATTGAATTATTTAGCTGAAGAAATTAGTTACCCCCTCATCCCACATACATTAATTCTCTTCCATTTTTGTTCCCATTATAAAAAAGTGAAAACAAAGGCCCCTACAGATGAGAACATAACATAAGAATAGCCTAACTGGGCGACCGGATCCAAGATGGCTGCACGAGAGGTTGTTTGAGTTTCACTCTCCCTGAAGCTCCTTAAAATCTCCGTGTACTTCTAAATCTTTTACCTGCTTTGAACAATGCCGAAGAGGAGGGGACGCAGCGCTGCTGGAGCCTCGCAGCGCTCCAGAACGGCCGTCTTTGGGAATATAGAGGAGCTGATGCGGAGAATGCAGGGCACGCCGGCGGCTTTGGGGAGTTCCCCGCGGGAGACGCACAGTGGAGGTGCGTCTGTGTCGCTCTCCATGGGGCCGGAGACATCGTTGAGCCCCGAAGCAAGAGCACCTCCCCCACGCCCTCAGTCAACCAGTTCCCCGCGAGAGGAGGTACTTCCTGAGGTCGGAGTTCGCCTCCTCCCGGAGGCTAAGGAGAACAACGGGGGAACTGTGTTGCAGGACTCCCTGCCAGTGCAGAGGAGTCTGAGCGAGGAGACTGAGGAGGAAGCGCTGGGGGATGAGAGAATTCGACAGACTGCCGATGAAGACAAGTTGCCAGAGGGTGAGCTAATTAAATTAAAATCACAAACTTTTCAATTTGAGAAGCCCCGAGAGGTTACATTAGATTCTCTGTGGGATCTTGTGGCCAATTTGGCAAGATCTATTAACCCACAACTACAACAACTAGAAAAGAAACTTAATAACCATGAGACTGAGATTAAAAACTTAAAGACTGGATTAGAGGACTCAAAAACTTCAGTACAGAATGTCTGTCAAGAATTAAAAGTCTCCCAACAAATTACTGAGACATTAATTATAGACAATACTAACCTAAGAAGGAAGATGGAGGCAATGGAAAATTTTTCTCGTAATAATAACCTCAGACTGATAAATTTCCCTAGGGTTTCTATGATAGCCCCAAGGGAAATGTTGAAACGTTATATGACGGAAGTATTGGAACTTCCTGAAGAGTCGTTACCACCATTTACACAGGTCTATTACCTTCCAAATAAGATTCAAGACCAACAACAACAACAACAACAGAAAATGGGACCTGATTTAATGAACATATCTAATATTTTGGAAATGTCTGATAGAGAATTAGTGACCCCAGCCACTTTACTTTTGACAGTAGCTCTCGCACCAGATAAAAACTGGTTGCTGAGACTTTTCTTTAAAAATAAACAAAAATAATTTTTAGGTTGTAAAATTCAGATGTTCCCAGATTTGGCTAGGGACACACAGAGAAGGAGACGAGAATTCTTGTTAAGGAAACCTGGTGTTATATCTCTGGGGGCGCCTTTTTACTTGCGACATCCATGCAAATGTGTTATTAATTATCATTCTCATAAATATGTTTTCTTTGAGCCATCTCAACTGACAACTTTTCTTTCAACTGCATCTCTGGAAAAAGAAAGTGCTTAGTTTAAGAAAGGGTGCTTTAATCTCATTCAACTAGTTATTACTTGGTTTATATATAATTACTTTGATTCGCCTATTTCCCCTCTTGGATCTTATTGAGGACTTGAGTAGAAATTTATGCTTGTATTTGATATTTCTTTATATATGTTTTCAATTGTATTAATTTCATGCTGAATTTCCTTTCTGTACAAGTTTTATGCTTGATTATATTGAAAAATTCAATAAATATTAATAACAAAAAAAAAGAATAGCCTAACTGGGTCAGACCAATGGTCCATCATGCCCAGTAGCCCATTCTCATGGTAGCCAATCCAGGACACTAATACCTGGTCAAAACCCAAAGAGTAGCAACATTCCATGCTACCGATCCAGGGCAAGCAGACACTACCCTCATGTCTTAATAACAGATTATGGACTTTTCCTCCAGGAATTTGTCCAAATCTTTCTTAAAACCAGCTACACTATCTGCTTTTACCATAACTTCTGGCCACTTCATTTTTAAGTTTAGATCTTTCCTTTCAAACAGAGACCTTGCTAGATGTCAAATACAGCACAAGGTAACTTCACATGGACTTAGCTGTGCAGGAAATGTGAATCTCCTCATACACCCACCATATAGTGCAAAAATGTGCAAAGGTCTGTTTTTTTCTTTCGATCACTACATAGCCTAATGCCACACAAGCAGCGCTGTTACAAACATATTCTGTAGGTCAATGCTAAGGATAACAAAGTTTCCTTCCTTGGACCAGAAGGAGATACTGATAAACCACTGGAAGAGATCCCAAAACAACACCCAAAGACCCACTCAGTGTGTGAACCAGTTGAGTGGAGTGGACTAACTGGGGGGTGGAAATGGGCCCGGAGTTTGCTCAGCAGAATTTCCCAGACCACCTCTTCCTCTCAACACATTGACACGCTGCCACCACCACTACTAGGAACACCAGCTATGCTATAAACTTTATAAAACACATTATTATATTTTCTTATAAAGCACATATTTTAACTGAACTCTCTGACATCCTCAGCCTTTCCATTCACAAAAATAGAAGGAAGAAAAGTTCCCATTTCCTGCTGTCTCATGCCCCCGGCCTATACAATATTTATTTTCTGCAGACCCTTCAAAAGTCTGACCAAATCCTCGTTTCACTTGCATTATAAAGTACTGAGGATGCCATCTCTCCCCAATCCCAGGTCCTAAAGTCTAAGACAGTAGCGCAAACTAATGCTGCCAGATTCAGGAAAAAAAATTTCGATTCGATTCAGCCTTTTGAATTGGTTTTTCAATTCAATTTTCCTGTCCAGTTGGGTGATTTTTTTCAAAACTCCTGGTGGGTTTTATAGCTTTTTCACCCCCTTTGGCTTCTCCTAACCACACTGGCGCTGTGGTGTAAATAAAATAAAGAAACAAAAAGGACTTTTCCTCTCTCTGTTAAATCCTAGTTCATGTTTGCAGTCCAACACCAGCTCTGGCAGGATGCACATTTCAAATCTGACATATTATAATCACAAAACAGAAAATAAAATTAATTTTTCTACCTTTTGTTGTCTGGTTATATTTCAAATCTTGTTGGTCCAAGGCTCTGGTTTTCTTCTGATAACTTGCTTGCCAGGGTCTCCTTCTTTCTGCATGCTAACCGTCCATCTGCCAACTCTGTCCTCCCTTTCCATTTCCCTTCCCTCCCCAGGAAGTCTGGTATCTTTCCTTTTTTTCATCTCCCTCCACAGATCCACCTTTTCTTAACTACCCTTTCATCCGGCATCTCTCTCTCCTTCCCCACCACCTCAGAGTCCACCATCTCTCCCTTTCTTTTCCCAATTACCCTCCTATCCAGTATCTCTATCCCTCCTCCACACCATCCCTTGTGTCCAATTTCTCTCCCTTTCTGTTCCTTCCCTCCCTAAATCCCATGGTCCATCATCTTTCTCCCTCTCCTCTATTTTCAGACCCATTATTTCTTCCTCTTCCCCCAAAGTTTGGCATATGCACGTCTCTTTGAACACCCCCTTCCCTCCGTGTACTTCTAAACCAGGGTCCCCCCAAAGGCCTGTCCCCTTAAAGGTCTGCCTGTCCCCCCTTGAAGGCCTGCACCCCCCCTTGAAGGCCTGTCCCACCCCCTTGTAGGCCTGTCCCCCCCTTGAAGGCATGTCCCCCCCTTGTAGGCCTGTCCCCCCCTTGAAGGCCTGCCTGCCTGTCCCCCCCCTTGAAGGCCTGTCCCCCCCTTGAAAGTCTGCACCCCCCCCGAAGGTCTGCACACCCCGAAGGCCTGCACCCCCGAAGGCCTGTACCCCCCTTGAAGGCCTGTCCCACCCCCCTTGTAGGCCTGTCCCACCCCCTTGTAGGCCTGCCCCCCCCTTGTAGGCCTGCCTGCCTGTCCCTCCCTTGAAGGTCTGCACCCCCTTGAAGGTCTGCACCCCCCCGAAGACCTGCATCCTCCCGAAGGCCTGTACCTCCCTTGAAGGCCTGCACCCCCTTGAAGGTCTGCACCCCCCGAAGGCCTGCACCCCCCCCGAAGGCCTGTACCCACCTTGAAGGCCTGTCCCACCCCCTTGTAGGCCTGTCCCCCCCTTTAAGGCCTGCCTGCCTGTCCCCCCCTTGAAGGCCTGTCCCCCCCTTAAAGGCCTGTCCCCCCCTTGAAGGCCTGCACCCCCTTGAAGGCCTGCACCTCCCTGAAGTCCTGCACCCCCCACGAAGGCCTGTCCCCCCCCTTGTAGGCCTGTCCCACCCCCTTGTAGACCTGTCCCCCCCTTGAAGGCCTGCCTGCCCCCCTTGAAGGCCTGTCCCTCCCCCTTGAAGGTCTGCACACCCCCCCGAAGGCCTGTCTCCCCCCTTGAAGGCCTGCCTGTCCCCCCCCTTGAAGGCCTGTCCCCCCTTGAAGGCCTGCCTGCCTGCCTGCCTGTCACCCCCCTCCCCCTTGAAAGCCTGCCTGCCTGCCCGCCCGCCCCACCCCGAAGGACCGCTCGTCCCCCTGGCCTCCCTGCACCACCTATGAAGCAGCACTACCTATGCTCCCGGCAGTGGCGTACCTAGGGTATGTGGCACCCGGGGCCCATCATTTTTTGACACCCCCCCATCTATATGAAAAATATGATTTTTAGTACCAATCTACATATCGCACCACAAGAGTGTACCTAGGAAAAGGCTGCATCTTAAACACTGCAGTGAGCACTAGAACACCAACACATACATTGTAAAACTAAACAAGCCAGATCCCGCACAGTCAATTGGTCCTGTAGTCAATGCCAACTGAAAACTATGTCTTTTTCATACACACAGAACAGAGATACACCCTCGCCCAAAATGGAATAATCACAAACTAAAAATAGAAATATGTAGACAAAAGTTAAACTGATCCGCCAAGAAACCAGACCCTAGATACAATGCAACACCACAAAAAACAGTAACACATGTCCTCTAAAACAGTGCAAAATATAAAGACAGTAGATGTAAATTTGAAAAAACTGATACATAACAATCACCACTTTATAAATTAACAAATAAAAATAAAACAAATAATGAGATATAAAAAAATACAATTTTATTGGACTAATCCCCGTAAGCTCGGTCCCCATCCCCGCAAACCACCTGATTCCATCCACACAAGCCTTGAATTGTTTATATTAAAGTATAAAAAGAAACAATATTCTGTACAATTGTCAATTTATAAATCAGCATCTTCTCCCCACTCTCTTCCCCATTTCCCTTCAGCATCCTCAGCCCACTCTCTCTCCACTTTCCTTCAGCGCACGCACATAAAAACAAGCAAGTAATTTTATATCATTTTCATTCTATTCATTCATAGAAATTAAAGTCTAGATAATGCCAGTCACATAACAAAACATGATTTTACAAAAATAATTCCCTGCAGTCAAGCCTGCAAGGATTATTAGATGTCTTTCAGCAGTTCCCCTCCCTCCCTCCCCCTTACCTTTGTGGCCAAGTCAAAATGATCTACCAACAATAAAATTTTAAAAACACAAAGCACGCTGTACGCAGAGAAAATGTTAATTATCATTTATATTCCGCGGGTTTTCAAAGAGGTCAAGGCAGATGACTTTATGCAATGTCACCTCAGTAACAACTATACAAAAATAGACAAATATTCCCCCTCCCTTTTTACTAAACTGCGATAGCGGTTTTTAGCGTAGGGAGCTGCGCTGAATGCCCCACGCTGCTCTCGACGCTCATAGGCTCCCTGCGCTAAAAAACTCTATTGCGGTTTAGTAAAAGGGGGCCATAGTGCAAAATATAGACAGCAGATATAAATTTTCAAAACGGACACATTTTGATCACTAAGTTGAAAATAAAATCATTTTTCCTACTTTTTTGTCTGGTGATTTCATGAGTCTCTGGTCCTTCTTCTGATCCTTCTTCTTTCTCTCTCCCCCTGGCTCCCCTCTTTATTTCTGCCTTTCTTTCTCTCTCCTCCTGGCCCCCCTCTTTCTTTCTGCCTTTCTTTCTCTCCCCCTTGACCCCCCTCTTTATTTCTGCCTTTCTTTCTCTCCCCTTGGTCCCCCTCTTTCTTTCTGCCTTTCTTTCTCTCTCCCCCTGGCCCTCCTCTTTCTTTCTGCCTTTCTTTCTCTCCCCCTTGACCCCCTCTTTATTTCTGCCTTTCTTTCTCTCCCCTTGGTCCCCCTCTTTATTTCTGCCTTTCTTTCTCTCCCCTTGGTCCCCCTCTTTCTTTCTGCCTTTCTTTCTCTCTCCCCCTGGCCCCCCTCTTTATTTTTTCCTTTCTTTCTCTCTCCCCCTAGCCTGCACAAAGCCATCGTGCCGATTTCTCCACTTCCACGATTCTTTCCCTACCCTCACCCCCAAGCCAGCAGCCGATTTCTCCCTGCTCCTTCCCCGATGTCCTGATGTCCTGAACTTCATCGGGCAGCAGCAGCATTCACAATTCACTGATGTTGCCCGCTTCAGGCCTTCCTCTCTGTCGGGTCCTGTCTTCATGAAAACTGGAAGTAGGCAGGACCCGGCAGAGAACAAGGCCTGAAGTCGGCAACAGCAGCGAATTGTAAACGCTGCTGCTGCCCGAAGAAGGTAATGGAGCACCGAGGCAGTCCGCTTCTCCCCCCTCCCAGCCGAACCCCCGCTGACCCTCCTATCTCCCCCCCCCCCGTGAACCTTTCCGACCTTCCCAGCGAGAGCAGCAAACCTCCTTCGCGGCTTTCTCCTCCCTCTGCAGCGTTACTGATGACGTCATCAGTGATGCGGCAGAGGGAGGATAAAGCCGACGCTACTGGAGGGAGGTTTGCTGCTTTCGCTGGGAGGGTCAGAAAGGTTCACTTGGGGGGGGGGGAGAGAGATAGGATGGTCAGCGGGGTTTCGGCTGGGAGGGGGGAGAAGCGGTCTGCCTTGGTGCTCCAAGGCCTGGCGCCATTACCTTTTTCGATAATGGCGCCGATGCTGCTTTCGCTGGGAGGGTAGGAGCGCGATAGGGACCGGGCCAGCTGTGCACCCCCCCCTAAGGCGGCACCCGGGATGGACCTCCCCCTCGCCCCCCTTGGTACGCTACTGCCCTGGGGAAACAGCCTGCAACAAGATCGCGCGATGCCAGAGATTTTTGCCTGCTTCGGCTGTTTCCTCCGCCGCGGTCCCGCCCCTCCTCTGACATCAGAGGAGGGGCAGGACCGTGGCGGAGGAAACAGTCGAAGCAGGCAAAGATCTCTGGCATCGCGATCTTGCTGCAGGCTGTTTCCAGACGCGACACCCGGCGCAGGGGGGGGTAACTGGACCGGACCGGGAGCACCCCCTCAGGGCTGGGTACCCGGGGCGGACCGCCCCCCCCCCGCCCCCCCCTTGGTACGCCACTGGCTCCCGGCCTTGCCGTTCAGTCCCACCCCCCACCCCTGAAGGACCGCTTGCCCCACTGACCTTCCTGCACCACCTATGAAGCAGCCGCAGCAGGATCGCGACGTCAGCGTTCCCTGCGCTGCTTAGGCACTGCTTCCTGCGCCGCGGTCCCGCCCCTCCTCTGACGTCAGAGGAGGGGCGGGACCTCGGAGCAGGAAGCAGCGCCCAAGCAGCTCAGGGATCGCTGACTTCGCGATCCTGCTGCGGGCGGCTTCACAGGTGGTGCAGGAAGGTTAGTGGGGCGAGCGGTCCTTCGGGGGTGGGGGGGTGGGACTGAACGGCAAGGCCGGGAGCACCCCCTCAGGGCTGGCACCCGGGGCGGACCGCCCCTCCCGCCCCCCCCCTTGGTACGCCACTGCATCTGTACGAGGTAGAGTAAATTCCTCACATAGCAGGTTTGATCAGACCTTCATCATCAACCAAATGAAACAAAAAACGAATCCCCTTTGCTTCCCAATGCACAAAGCTAGCATTGTCCACCCCAGGAGGAAAACAAGCATTATAGCGCAAAGGTAGAAATGGAGAGACCAGAGGACTGAGGGAGTGAAACCTGCAAACCCAGTGCCAGGTCCGACGAAGAGGGCAATGCAACAACGCACTGGGCGCAGATTCCCATTTAGAAAGCAAAGGAGAGTGGAGAAACGCACTAAAGTGAATAGAGGTAAAGCAAGAAAGTTCCAAGGAAGTGTTAATAAACGTGGAGGTGCCACTAAAGAGATCATTAATGTGGTGCATACCACAAGCAATCGTTAAGAAACGAAGATTCAACAACCCAAACCACCTTTATACCAAGGTAAGGCCGCCCTCTTATAGGGAAGACGAGAACGCTTACCCATCCAGAGGAACCAATACGCTTCTCATCATGTGGGGACAGATAGAGGGGAAGAACCTGAAAAACATACAGCCACTGTGGTACAAGCATGTTATAAAGACTCACCCGACCCAACAAAGAAAGGGGAAGACCCCGCCACAACTGCAACTGTGTCCCAAAGGCAGAAAACAAAGAGCCAACATTTAAGGAGTAGAGGCGGGTGAGATCCATAGGAATATGAATCCCTAAATAGCGAAACTCTGACTCCGCCCACCGCAAAGGGAAGGAACCCCGCCAAGAAGTATGAACTGCCAGACTAGAGGCAAAGCCAAAGATTTGTCAAGATTAAGGGAAAGGCCGGAATGAAAACCAAATTCAGAAATAAGGTCCAAAGGGAGGGGCAAAGACGCCTCAGGACTGGTCAGGATTAAAAACATATCGTCCACAAAGGCCAGCGTCTTCAGAGACTCCCCCGCAACCCAAAGGCCCCACACCTCATCGAAGTGTCGTAGAGTACAAAGCAAGGGTTCTAAAAATGACAGGGCTGCCCCCTATCTCCTTTACTTTTTCTGCTGAGTACCTCGGAAGATAGGAAAGGAATCCGTGCGAGTACCATTAACCAAAAGAGACGCCCTCGGATTAGAATATAAAGAACGGATTGCACTAAGGTAAAACCCCCCCAACCCTACATGTTCAAGGGTAGGGAACAAGAAGGACCAGTTGACACTATCGAATGCTTTACATTACATTACATTACTTTAATGGCTTATATTCCACCTGTACCTTGCAGTTCTAAGCGGATTACATCAAAAAGATAACTGGGGGGAACCTTGAGGTACTCCGCAGGGATTGGTCCAAGGCTCCGATATAAGATCCTTTATTTTTACTCTGTATGTTCTTGTTTTGAGGAATCCTTGAAACCAGTTGTATACTTCGCCTGAGATCCCTATTGCTTCTAATATCTGAAGAAGTATAGTGTGGTCGACCAGGTCAAATGCGGCAGAGAGGTCGAGTTGAATTATCAGCATCCTTCTTCCTTTACTAAGGTGCTGTTGGGCTATATCTAGAAGAGAAACTAGCAGTGTCTCGGTGCTGTGGTTAGATCTGAACCCCGATTGAGTTGGGTGGAGTAGGTTGTGGTCTTCAAGGTAGTTGGTGAGGTATTGGGTAACCAGACCTTCTATTAGTTTAACATTTAATGGAATTGAGGCGATGGGTCGGTAGTTGGAGGGGGTGTCTATTGGTCCTTTGGGATCTTTCAGTATTGGGGTGATTATGATTTCTCCTAGGTCTTGTGGGAATTGACCTTCCGTGAGAGTTGTTTGGATCCATTGCAAGAGGCAAGCTCTAAATTTGGGGGATGCATTTGTAAGTAAATATGAGGGGCAATTGTTCAGGTCGCATGAAGCTCGACTATATTTTCTGTAGAGTCGGTTCATGTCCAACCGTTGCACCTTTGTAAAGTTGGACCAGTGCCTGTCAGCTGCAGTGGCTTCATCTGTTGTAGGGTTTATTATGATCTCATCTAGGAGGGTCGGTGAGTTGTTGAAGGAGGCTCTAATAGTGGCGATCTTGTTCTTGAAGTGGTCCACTAGTTGGGTGGCCGTTGGAGGGTGGATTCCTTGAGTGGCTAGGAATGGCTGAGTGTCGGTGAGGTTCTTCACAAGTTGGAAGAGTTTCTTTGTGTCTAAGGATTCTGTGCCTATTAGTTTGGAGTAATAAGCTCTTCGTTTTTCCTTAAGTTTGATCTTGTATTGTTTTATTAGGTTTCTCCAAGCTACTTTGGTTAGTTCTTGGTTCTTTTTTTGCCATACTCTTTTGAGTTGTCTGCAGTGTCTTTTTAGTTGAAGAAGTTCTGTGTCGAACCATTTGTCTGAAGATCTGCAGAGTTTGTGTTTTGTCTTTTCTAGGGCTAGTCCGTTCAAGGTTATTTCGCTCAGGGAGCGCCACTGGTGAATGAATACATTGTAGTCTATGGAGACGATTGAGGGGTCTACTGTGGTCCAGAATGTAGAGGGGTCGGGTTTTGAAGGAGGTTTTGTGGGTTTCGTGTTTGCTTGTGCTTTGTGTCCAGTTGATGTTGAAGGTGAATTTGAAGTGGTCTGACCAGAGGGAGGGGTGCCAGGCCCCATTGGAGATATGAATGTTTGGTGTGTGGGGGTGTTGGGACATGTAAGCTGCAATATCGAGTTGGTGGCCTTTTTCATGTGTGGGTTGAGGATACAAAATTTGGTAGGAGAGTGCATTGAGGTATGAGATTATGCCTGCAGCTTGTTTGGAGGAGTTGTCTTCTAGGTGGAGATTTATGTCTCCGAGGAGCAGGTTGTGTGTTGAGGTTAATAAATTCCGGAAGATGAAATCTTCAAGATCGTGTTTTGTGGCGTTTCATTTTCCTGGAGCTATGTAACAGAGGATGCAAGTTAGGGTGTCTTTGAGTGAGTTACTGGAAAGTTGGCATGCAAGCAGGTCTGATTGTGGGGTGGAGTGTTTGTCTAGGACTGTGATGGTAAGGTTGTTTTTTACTAGGATGGCCAGACCGCCCCCTCGCTTTTTTTCTCGGCAGACTAATTCAAGTTTGTATCCCTTGGGGCAAAATTCTGTAATGCTTGGGTCCGAGTCGTAGGATAGCCAGGTTTCGGATAGGAAAAGGCAGCCTAACTGTTCTTTAACTATCCAGTCTTTTATTAGGTCTGCCTTTGAGCTGATTGATCTTATGTTCATGTACGCACAGTGGATTGAGAAAAGATGTTTGTGGTAGTTGGGGATAAGCTGTGGGTGAAGGAGGTTCTTGGGTGTATGGGGGAGTTTGTGACCTGACTTCTTTGTGTTGGGGGTGGTTTTCGTCCCCATGTGGGTGGGATGCTTTCTTGTGTGGCTGTTATGCATTCTTTTTTTTTTAAATAATATCATGTTTATTAAGACAAGAAACACGTGGACAGCCACTGCCGTCTACAATACAAAACAAAAGCAGTACAGGTGTATAGGAGAACATAGCAATTGGAATTCCAAACAGCAGAACAATGTGCAAAGTCACAAACAAGCAGAAACAAGTGACTGTATAGTAGAAGGAGGCACTACACCCTTGCAAAGAACGTATAACTAGCAATAAGAGAGAACAGTGTGCTGTCCAGCACCCCTCGCCTATAATTTCTGATTAGAGAGAACTACAACAATGAGGATCCCCAAACGATCCAACACATCCGCACGTCATGCACACCCCAGTCAAATCAGGCAATCCTCCAATTACACCACAAACAGCCCAACTGACACACACTCACACTGTTTTTGTTCCTGTTGTCAAGAATCACACGAGCAAGAACATAATGGTACTCAAATAAGCAAAACTAAAATATGCAAACGCTCTAACTTGTGACCCGCAGCACTAGAACGAAGGGAAGGGTACATGATTCAGGTAATAAAATACAAAATAAGCGTAAACATACACATTCAATGCAGGAACCAATCCTACAGATTGGCTAAGCAACCTGAGCTAAGGACTTCCTCCAAAGTGAGCAATAGAGTTTCCAGTGGGGCTGGGGTCGGGACGCATAGATGTCCAGTTCAAACCGTGCCTGTAGTTGCATCCGCGCTGTCCACATACCATATGTCGGTACCTCCTCTGTAGCCCAATACTTCAGGACGAGTTGCTTGCCCACAAGGAGCGCGTGTAGGAGATACTTATGAGCAGGAAAGTCCAGGCCTTGCTGAATAAAATCAGTAACATCTCCCAATGACAGTGCGGGAGGGTTCCAGGGCACAGTACACTGCAGGACATTTGCTAAGTAGAGCTTCACTGAGGTCCAGAAATGCAGTTTGGAGCAAGTAAAGAATGAGTGGACATAGTCACCCCTGTGAGAATTGCATTTAGAGCATGTGTCATCGCGCCATAAGCCCAGTGATATAGGACCGGAGCAATATTTTATATTGTGTTTCTTGCAGGCCCGAGGCCTTCACATGCAAGTAAAGTGCCTGAAAGAGGAGCCTAAGGTCTTCCATGGAAACCTGCATGCCAAGCTCTGTGGACCACTCACCCCCCAGGACACTGAGGCATCCCTCCCCGAAGTGGTCTCTCCCCGCCTTATACCATGTAGAAATCTTGTTAGAAGCAGTAGGTGTGGTGAGAAAAATCAGATCCAGAGGGCCATTTCTCCAGCTATCCCCATGAGCACGTACTAAGGAATGGAAATAGTGACGAATTTGCAAAAAAGTGTACATATGTGCAGGAGGCAGGCGCCACGCCGTCCGCATTTGTGCAAAGGAGGGGAATTCCCCCCTCCCAGAGCCAAAACATCACCCACAGTCGTGGTGCGTGCAGTGCAATCTCTCAGTCCCGCCAGGCCCCCCACTCCGGAAGCAAAGTTAGGATTCCGTAGAAGAGAGAGAAACGGGGATACAGTAGGCAACCGGTTCTGAAGAGCTCGCCACCAGCGCCATGCCCATCTGAAAGGAAGGAGGAAAGGTAGAACAGCAGAGCGAGGCTGCGCGCCCCCTCCCCCCGCTCCATGGATAAAGGAGGAAAAGGACCAAGGCAGGCAGCATTCCTCAAGCAAAGATTCAGGGGAATAGCGTCGCAAAGAGACCAGATGCTCAAGAATCCAGCGAAGGAGCGCGGCGACATTATAGATGCGCAGGGCAGGCAGGCCTAAGCCCCCTCAATCCAGGCTCTGAGAGAGTTTGATTGAATTAATACACGCCCTCCTCCCCCTCCACACAAAGGAGCAAATGATGGACTGATAGACGCGCTCATCCGTACGGGAAATCCAGACAGGTATAGTTTGCAGTGGGTAGAGCAATTTTGGAAACAGCACCATTTTTACCAAGGCCACGCGTCCCAAGAGCAATAGAGGCAGCGATTGCCATTTAAGACAGAGAGTTTTGATCCGTCCGATGGTAGCAGAGATATTAGCCTCGTACAACTTGTGCGGGTCTCTATAAAGCATGATACCTAGATACTTCAACTTTCCCGGGGCAATACCCACACCAAGGTCTCTACACCAGGGCTCCGACGGTGAACCCCCCAACAAAAGAGCCTCCGTTTTTTCAAAATTGCTTTTCAAACCAGAAAAGACGCCATACGCTCGAATGAGGGACATCAGGGCAGGCATTGTCCGGTCTGCATTATTAACATATAAGAGCATGTCATCAGCGAACATACTAATGCGAAATTCACTGGAGCCCACCCGAAGACCCTCCAACCCTACATCCTGACGAATTTGAGCTGCCAAAGGTTTGAGCGAGAGAAGAAAGAGATGGGGCGAGAGTGGGCAGCCTTGATGTGTGCCCCGTCCCAAAGGAAAGGGGTTAGAGATTCCACCGTTCACTAAGAGTTGGGACGTGGGGCGATGATATAGAGCCAGCAACCAAGCGAGAAAGTCCCTCTGGATCCCGAATCGGGGGCTGTTGTGCATTCTATCAGATTTCTTGTCTGGTGAAGTTTCTTGGGTGAATGTGTCTGTCTGTATGTTGTTGTCACTATTGGAATTGGTGAAAAGTGGTGTCCTGCTGTTTTCCAGTTTGTTGAAAGTACGGAGAGAAGTAATAGGGTGCATAGGAGTTTGGTAGTGGGGGGTGACATGTTGTTGGTTAGCAGCTGGAGAGTGACCGAAAGGTTCAATGCAGGAGCAAAAGAGGAAAGCTGTGGGAGAGCTGGATCTGAGGACGGTTGAAAACCGGCCAGGAGCCCTTCTCTAGTTGAAATCCGCGTGTTTTCGGCGACCTGGGGGGGACGGAGCTGGCTCACAACGCCCGGTTAAAGTTGGGCAGAGTCAACCAGATAAGAAACCTGGTGTGTTTAGAGGAGGGGAAAAGGCAGGCAGTGGGCGGGAGGTGGGCCGACCTACACCTAGGCGTACAACAGGTATAACCAAAACATTTACAGGTTGCCTAGTCGGCACTTAGACCTTTTTGACTTAGACGTAGTCAAACCAGGTCTAAGTGTCGAAAAAGGGGCCGCTGAGCTGATGGCCACTGGCGCCATCAGTTCAGCGGCCCGGCAACCTACCCACCGCAACCATTGCGGCAGGAGAGATGCCTCATCTCCCCTTCCGCGATGCCATCACTCTTCTACCCGTACTGCCGCGACCCACGACAGGAGAGATGCCTTATCTCTCCTGCCGCGGGTCGCGGCAGTTCCAGTAGAGGAGTGATGGCATCGCAGTAGGGGAGATGAGGCATCTCTCCTGCCGCAATCCATCACCCCCCCTCGCAATTAACATCGGGCCAGGAGAGAGCCCAAGCTCTCCTGGCCTGCAGTGACCCCCGAATCGAGTGGGCCAGGAGAGAGCCCAGGCCGGGTTGGGCCCATGTGCCTAAGGCCCCGCCCACAGGAGGGGCCTAAGGCTCCCGGGCCTATTCTGATTGGCCCAGGCGCCTTAGGCCCCACCTGTGGGCGGGGCTTTGGAACGGCTGGGCCAATCTGGCCCCATTGTGGAGTCGGCTGCCTGCTGGACGGGCGGGTTTGGCACCCGTCTGTCAGGCCAACTTGGAAAAGGTATGGGGAAGGGGGTGAGGGTGGGGGGTCGTGGGGTCGGCCGGGGGGGGTCGCAGGTCAGCGATTGGGGGTTCTGGGGGGAAAATCGTTGGGAGGAGGGGGGTTGTGTTGAGGGCAGGAGGGCCTGGGATCCCTCCTGCCCGTATTGTAGTGGAGGGTAGGGGGTCGCCGGGGCCAGGAGGGTTTGGGCTCCCTCCTGGCCCAATCGTACTCGGGGTGGGTCGCCACGAGCCAGGAGAGCCTGGGCTCTCTCCTGGCCCACTCGAGTCGGGGGGGATTCTGTAACCGGTGTTGTTTTTGACAGACACCGGTTACAGAATCCAGCTTCGCCTAAAAGCCCTTCTGTTGGACGTTTGGGGCTTAGGCGTTTTTTTGTTTCATTATGGCTAAAAAGTGTAGACGTCGTGTGGGTGTACTTTTAGACATAGTGGTGATTGGGCGTTTAAGCAGAGGAAGGCCATGATCAAAACAAGGACGTTTGGTTTGGTTATGGACACTTTCCCTGCTTCTGCTTTGAACGTTTAAGGACTTAGGCCAAAAAGGGACTTAGACGGTTTTTTTGATTATGCCCCTCCACACGTTTAGCCACATACAATTCCATTTTCCCCATCATAGATAATTTCACCTTCCAATCATTCACAGTAGGCACCAATGTCTTTTTCCAGTGGGCTGCAATAAGATATTTGCCAGCTGCCAGACCCCTCTGCATTAATTTAGTCTGCCAATTGGTCTCACTTGTTAGTCAACCCCAATAGGCAACTTTGTGGAGTGTGAGGTATGGCAATTCCAACCATCTGAGACAAGGTTTGCATCACCTGTGTCCAGAAAGGGACCAGGCTCGCACACTCCCACCATATATGGAGAAAGGATCCCATTGCCCCTTGGCAGCACCAACATTGATCAGAGGATTGGGGGTACATCTTATGAAGTTTCTCAGGGGTATAATACCAACGAGTCAGGATCTTATAGGCATTTTCTTGAATCAGAGCACAAAGAGAAGCCTTGTTCACCTCTTTACAAATAATATCCCACTCCTTGCTGGTAAATGCACATTGTAAGTCCCTTTCCCAGTGAATGTGAAAAATGCATTTAGGCACCATATGACCCTTCAAATATCGATATATAACTGAGATGGGTCTGGGTACTCTCTGTAGTGTCCCCCAGAGCTGTTCTAAATATTCACTCTCTATAGGAGATTCCCTGTCCCATCCCCTAGTACTCATAAAATGTCGTATTTGGAGGTAGGCAAGATAATCCCCAGATCGTACTCCATAAGAATATTGCAATTCCTCAAAGGAGATCAATCTCCCCACCAACATTAAATCACGAAACTTAGTTAAACCCAAGGAATCCCATCGTTCAAAAGTTGGATTAGTGGTACCTACTAAAAATTGAGGTTCATCCCTAAGGCCTGCCAATGTAGAAACAGACATCCTCTGATTACACTCGTGATGTATTCTTCCCCAGGTCTTAATCAGATGTAATATATAAGGATTGGTTGTGTCACGAGCCCACTGCTTTTCTGTGGATGATGACCATAAGTGAGTCTGCAACCGACATTGAGGAAGAAAAGATTGTTCTAACATCACCCCCCATTTATGTGGCCCCACTTTCCATTCCAAAAAGCACAGTTACTTACCGTAACAAGTGTTATCCAGGGACAGCAGACAGATATTCTTGACTGATGGGTACGGACAATTTTAGAGTGATTGCACTCTAAGAACTTGGAAAGTTCTAGTAGGCCGCACCGCGCACGCGCGAGTGCCTTCCCGCCCGACAGAGGCGCGCGGTCCCCAGTTAGGATAAGCCAGCTAAGAAGCCAACCCGGGGAGGTGGGTGGGACGCAAGAATATCTGCCTGCTGTCCCTGGATAACACCTGTTACGGTAAGTAACTGTGCTTTATCCCAGGACAAGCAGGCAGCATATTCTTGACTGATGGGTGACCTCCAAGCTAACAAAAAGAGGGATGGAGGGAAGGTTGGCCATTAGGAAAACAAATTTTGCAAAACAGATTGGCCGAAGTGTCCATCCCGTCTGGAGAATGCATCCAGACAATAATGAGATGTAAAAGTATGAACTGAGGACCAAGTAGCAGCTTTGCAGATTTCCTCAATAGGAGTGGAACGGAGGAAAGCTACAGATGCTGCCATAGCTCGAACTCTATGGGCCGTGACAGAACCTTCCAGTGTCAGTCCGGACTGAGCATAACAAAATGAAATGCACGCTGCAAGCCAATTTGATAACGTACGTTTAGAAACAGGACGTCCCAATTTATTCGGATCAAAGGACAGAAAGAGTTGGGGAGATGATCTGTGGGGCTTAGTACGCTCTAAATAGTAAGCTAGAGCCCGCTTACAGTCCAAAGTATGCAGAGCCTGTTCTCCAGAATGAGAGTGAGGTTTCGGAAAGAAGACAGGCAGAACAATGGATTGGTTGAGATGGAATTCCGAGACAACCTTAGGGAGAAACTTTGGATGTGTACGCAGAACCACCTTGTCATGATGAAAGACTGTAAAAGGTGGATCAGCAACTAGTGCATGGAGCTCACTGACCCTCCTGGCAGAGGTAAGAGCAATAAGGAAAAGTACCTTCCAAGTGAGAAACTTGAAAGGAGCGGTAGCCAAAGGTTCAAATGGAGGCTTCATTAAGGCGGAAAGAACCACATTGAGATCCCAGATTACAGGAGGGGCTCTGAGAGGTGGTTTTACATTGAAAAGACCCCGCATGAATCTGGACACCAAGGGATGAGCCGAGAGAAGTTTTCCATGAACTGGCTCATGAAAAGCAGCAATAGCACTGAGGTGGACTCTGATGGAAGTAGACTTGAGGCCAGAGTCAGACAAAGAAAGTAGATAATCCAACAAAGTCTCCACTGCAAGGGAAGTGGGGTCATGTTGATGAAGAAGACACCAAGAAGAAAACCGTGTCCACTTCTGATGGTAACATTGCAGAGTGGCCGGTTTCCTGGATGCATCCAGAATGGAACGAACGGGCTACGACAAAGAAGTATCATGAGAAGTCAGCCCGAGAGAAACCAAGCTGTCAGGTGCAGAGACGGAAGGTTGGGATGTAGAAGGGTCTCCTGATGTTGCGTAAGCAGAGAAGGAAACAGCGGAAGAAGAAAAGGCTCCCTGGCACTGAGTTGAAGTAGAAGGGAGAACCAATGTTGCCTGGGCCACCATGGAGCAATCAGAATCATGGTGGCTCCTTCCCTCTTGAGCTTGAACAAGGTTCGTAACATGAGAGGCAGAGGAGGGAAAGCATACAGGAACAGATTGGACCAATCGAGGAGAAATGCATCCGCTGCCAGACGGTGCGGAGAGTAGAGTCTGTAGCAGAATAGGGGCAGCTGGTGATTGTGAGGAGCTGCAAAGAGGTCTATCTGAGGAGTGCCCCACTGAGCGAAGATGGCCTGTAGAGTTAAAGGATCGAGTGTCCACTCGTGAGGTTAGAGAATTCTGCTGAGCTTGTCCGCTAAAGAATTCTGTTCTCCCTGAATATAGATAGCTTTCAGGAATAGTTGGTGATCTGTGGCCCAAGCCCAAATCTTCTGGGCTTCCTGGCACAAGAGGCGAGAGCCCGTCCCACCCTGCTTGTTGATGTAGTACATCGCAACTTGATTGTCTGTGCACAGCAGGAGGACCTGAGGAAAGAAAAGATGTTGGAAGGCCTTGAGGGCATAAAACATCGCTCTGAGTTCCAGGAAATTGATGTGATGCTTCATTTCCTGGGCTGTCCAAAGTCCTTGAGTTTGGAATTCGTTCAAATGAGCTCCCCAGGCATAAGGGGAGACGTCGGTGGTGATGACCAGTTGATGAGGAGGTAGATGGAACAGAAGAACTCTGGAGAGATTTGAGGATATCAACCACCATTGTAGAGACTGACGAAGAGATGATGTCACAGATATGTGTCGTGAGCAAGGATCCGTCGCTTGAGACCACTGGGTAGCTAGGGTCCATTGAGGAGTGCGCAGGTGAAGACGTGCGAAGGGTGTGACATGAACTGTGGAGGCCATGTGACCCAAGAGTATCATCATGTGTTTGGCAGAGATGGAACGTTGTGGAAGTACCTGCTGACATAGAGATTGAAGAGTGTGAAGACGGTTGGACGGCAGGAACGCTCTCATGAGGACTGTGTCCAGCACAGCTCCAATGAATTGAAGTCTCTGAGTGGGGATGAGATGAGATTTGGGTAGATTGATCTCGAACCCCAGAAGTTGGAGAAACAGGATGGTTTGGTTGGTGGCCAGGAGTACTGTCTGAGATGAATTGGCCTTTATCAACCAATCGTCCAGGAAAGGAAAGACCTGAAGGTGGTGAGAGCGTAAAAAAGCCGCCACCACAATCAGACATTTGGTGAACACTCTTGGAGAGGAAGCAAGGCCGAAGGGCAGCACCTTGTATTGGTAATGACAGTGATTGATCATGAAACGGAGGTACTGTCTGGAGGTCAGATTGACCGGTATGTGAGTGTATGCCTCTTTGAGATCGAGGGAGCATAGCCAGTCGTCTTGATTGAGAAGAGGGTAAAGAGTGGCTAAAGAAAGCATCTTGAATTTTTCTTTGACTAAGCATTTGTTGAGATCGCGAAGATCTAGAATTGGTCTGAGATCTCCTGTTTTTTTGGGAACTAGAAAGTAACGGGAGTAGAATCCCTGTGCCTTTTGATCTAGAGGAACTTCCTCTATGGCGTTCAAAAGGAGGAGGGATTGAACCTCCTGGAGAAGGAGGGAAGACTGAGGAGTGTTTGAAGCAGACTCTCTTGGTAGACTTTGGGCAGGAAGGGTCTGAAAGTTGAGAGAGTAGCCGTGACGGATGATGTTGAGGACCCATTGGTCCGAAGTGATAACTTCCCATCGGCTGAGGAAAAAAGTGAGATGGCCACCTATAGGTTGAGGTAGGCGGGTAGATGTTTGGACGCTGGCTATGCCCTGGAGAATCAAGTCAAAAGGGCTGCGTAGGTTTTTTCTGTGGAGGTGGCTTCACAGGTTGCTGTTGCGGTGGCCTAGGAGTCTGTCGTTGTTGCTGACGTTGACGCCTAGGTTGCTGGGGAGCTGATGGCAATGGACGAGCCACATAACAGCGTTGATAGGCCGACTGCTGTCTAAAAGGCCGTGCCGGTGGAGCCTTCTTTTTTTTTTTTGAGCAGAGTATCCCAGCGAGTCTCATGGGCGGAGAGCTTTTGGGTGGTCGAGTCCATGGATTCCCCAAAGAATGGGGCATTAGCCAACCGATCTTGATGGTTGACATCAAGCTCGGATACCCTAAGCCAGGCAAGGCGGCGCATGGCCACAGACATGGCCGTGGCTCTAGTGGTAAGTTCAAACATGTCATAAATTGATCTTACCATAAATTTACGGAGTTGGAAAAGAGAAGACGAGCAGTGGTGGAAAGCCTGTCGTTTCCGCTCAGGAAGGTACTTTTCAAAGGAAACCATGGTGGTAAGGAGATGCTTAAGATAAAAAGAAAAGTGAAAAGCATAATTACCAGATCTATTAGCTAACATTGCATTCTGGTATAACCTCTTACCGAATTTGTCCATGGCTTTGCCCTCTCTGCCAGGAGGGACAGAAGCATATACACTAGCTCCGGCGGACTTCTTAAGTGTAGATTCCACAAGCAGAGATTCATGTGGAAGCTGTGGCTTATCGAATCCAGGAATAGGGATTACTTTATATAATGAATCTAATTTACGGGGAGCTCCTGGGATGGTCAAAGGAGTCTCTAGGTTCTTATAGAAAGTTTCCCTCAAGATGTCATGAAGAGGGAGTTTCAAAAATTCCTTTGGAGGCTGATCGAAGTCAAGGGCATCAAGAAAGGCCTTGGATTTTTTAGACTCAGCCTCCAAGGGAATGGAAAGAGATTCACACATGTCCTTCAGGAAAGAAGTGAAAGACGTAGAATCATGTTTGGAGAATGGATCAGGAACAGCAGGATCATCCTCATCCGAGGAACACTCACCCTCAGAAAGAAAAGGCTCTTCGGAGTCACCCCACAGATCAGGGTCCCTAATATGGGAGCTACGGTCTTGAGACTCCGGGGTAGAGGGTTCTAGGTGTCGGGATTTGCGTGCCGACTTACCAGACCGCATAGATACGGTACCGGGAGATGTTACCGACTGTAACGATGCTGAAGTCTGCACCGATTGATGCTGGGCCCTCGGTTCCGGTGCGAGGAGTGGCATCGATATCGATGAGGCAGAGTGCACCGGTACCGAAGCAGTGGATGCAGACAATAGAGGCTGCTCCACTGCTGGTACCGGTGGCTCAGACCGGAACGGGACCAGAAGGCTCGGTGCCAATAGAGCAAGAAGGAGTTGCTGTAACTGCTCCTTGGGCTGCACCTGTAGGACGGTTGCAATGCGCTCATCCAAAGAAGGCACCGGTACCGCCTTTTTCTTTTGCGGTACCTGTGGTGCCGCTCGACGCCCCGGAGATGAGGAGCCCGAGATCGAGGGACTCACCTCGATAGGGGCGGAGCGCTTCCGCGGACGCCTCACGGTCGGCAGGACTGGGCTCGCTGCAATCGAGACCGGAGGGCGCTCCAGCGGGGAAGGCTTCTTAACCGGCTTACCTGGGTGTTGCGATGCCGGCGCGGTATTGCGCGGTGTCGACGAAGTGGTTGCCGACTGAGATGGGGCCGATGCCGGTGTCGATGCCGCAGGATCGGACATATCGGCACCGAAAAGCAAGCGCTGCTGTATCTGGCGATTTTTTAAGGTACGTTTTTTTTAACGTGGCACAGCGGGTGCAGGTGGAAGCCTGCACCAGTTGTGCGGGTCCGTGAGGGATATAGGCCGTGCACACCGCTGGCACTTTTTAAAACCTGGCTGGGGGGGCATGAAAGTAAAAACGGCTTCTGCCAAATCGAAGGCCGAGGCCTCGATGGTGGCAGCAGGCCCCGCCAGGGCAAAACCGAAATGAAGAAAAATAATGAAAAATACTCAGTTTTTTTTTTTTTTTAAGAAAAAAGAAAAGAAAGAAAGGAAAAAATTTCTCAAAAAGGTTTCGCGAGCGGGAAAGCGAATAAGAAAAGTTTTCAACAGCCGTTGAAAAATGCGACTTTTTAGCTCCGCGGAAACTAAGAAACTGGGGATTGCGCGCCTCTGTCGGGCGGGAAGGCACTCGCGCGTGCGTGGTGCGGCCTACTAGAACTTTCCAAGTTCTTAGAGTGCAATCACTCTAAAATTGTCCGTACCGGGGCTCCGTCGGTGCCGTCACCCATCAGTCAAGAATATGCTGCCTGCTTGTCCTGGGATAATCATCTTCAACTGCGCTGCCTGATAGTACCAGTAAAGATTAGGGACCCCTCTACCTCCCTGATCTCCATCTGCCCACAGTCTGAGAAATGCGTGGCGTTTTATTTTGCCATATAAACCTCCGAAACTCTACTTGCCACAATTTAAGCTTCCGAGTGGGGTCGGAATGGGTAAAGTTTGAAACAAAAATAATAAACGTGGGAGAACATTCATTTTAAGAACTGTAATGCGCCCCCCCCCCCCCCCAGATAACTAAAGGCCATGCCATCGTCGAAGATCAGTTCTAATTTTCTGAATAACTGGCCCATAGTTAGCTTCGAATAACCCAGTAGGGTCATCAGGGAGATAGATACCTAAATATTTAATGCTCTTACTCGCCCATTTAAAAGGGAACTGTCTTTGAAGGACATGGACCATACTCATATCCAGAGAAAGATTTAACATTTCGGTCTTATCCAAATTTATTTTAAAGCCTGAAACTCTCCCATACCCTTCAATAACATCTAACACCAGTGATATTGACTTATCAGGATCCACAATGTACAATAAGATGTCATCCGCAAATAAAGCTATACGATGTTCTATACCATCTACCACAATCCCTCGCAAGTGAAGATGATTCCGAATCAAAATCACTAATGGCTCAATCGAAAGCACAAATAGCAAAGGGGAAAGAGGGCACCCCTGACGGGTTCCCCGTGCAATAGGGAAGAAATCCGTATATATTTGATTAATCTTGAGACAAGCCCTAGGCTCCCGATATAACGCCTGAACCCAATCCCTAACAGTCCCCCAAGCCCAAATTTCCCCATCACCGCCCATAAGAATTCCCAAGATAGACGATCAAATGCTTTCTCGGCGTCAACCGCCATCAATACTGCCTTTTCAGGACCCTGTTTCACTTGCCACATTAAATGTAAGGTTCGCCTAATATTATCACAAACCTGTCTTTTTTGAATAAATCCCGATTGATCTTGATGGATCAAACCAGGAAGGAGCCTCCCCAAACGCAAGGCCAGAATCTTAGCTAAGAGTTTGGCATTGACATTCAAAAGAGAGATAGGCCGATATGATCCACAATGTGACGGGTCTCTACCTGGTTTCATCAAAAGTGTAATACCAGCCTCTCCCATAGTTCTAGATAAGCACTCACCTCTTTGCACTCCATTCATCACCCGAACCAACAAAGGCCCCACTTGCTCACTGAACGTTTTATAAAATTTGCTGGGGACTTTCCTGTCTTAGCCGTACGAATAACCCCTAAGACCTCCCTTAACGTGACCGGTGCATGCAGAAGTAACTGGTCCTCTAATGAAAGACAAGGTACACCCACTCCATCCAAGTATTGGTTCACAATATCCTCGCCAACCTCCCCTTCAGCATTATATAACTGATGATAGTACTGCAAGAAGGAAGTGCCAATAGCCCTATCAGTAACCTGCAGGGTACCCCTCTCATCTCTGATTGAAGTGATGGTTCCCTTAATTTGTTTTATTTTAATATAACGTGCCAACTGGGCACTAGGTTTATTACTGTACTCATATAAATAAGATTGAAGAGTCACATGATGTGTTGAGCCGAGCAGGACGTGCCTAGCTCGAGCTCCTGGGCCCCACGATCCTCCCCGCCTCATCTAGCCTGCTTTCGCCTTCTGCTGTTCCTTCCCGGGGCTTGGATCAGTGCATGGACCGGTTCGTCCACCCCACAAGCCCTGCAATGAGCGGCCGGATCACACGAAAGGACAAAGATAAAGAACCGCGGCCTCCCAAATCTGACGCCAAGATGGCGACCGTGGACTCAGGTTCTGCGCTGCCTCTCTCTGAAGCTCATATTGAGGCCCTTTCAGCATCGGTGGTCCGCGCGCTAGATTTGCGTTTTGAGGGCCTGTCTGGGCAGCTTACATCGCTCGAGTCCTTGCTAACAGAACCACGAGGCGCACGGGGGAGCTTGAGTCGCGGGTGGTGCTAGTGGAGGAGGTGCACACCTCTTCGGCGGCTGACCTCCTCTCCCTTAAAGATCTCATGCAGCGTCAGGCAGAGAAACTTGACGACCTGGAAAACCGGTCGCGAAGGGATAACATCAAGCTGATCGGTTTTCCGGAGACTGTGCTTGACCCTCGCCTTCTGCCTACCCTTGAAGCCTGGCTTAATGCAGAATTTCCCTTGCCGGCAGGGATGGGGCCTCTTTGTTTGGACCAGGCTCACAGATTGGGCCGGCGCTCTAAAGATCTTAAGCGTGCCAGGGTCACGATTGTGAAGGTGCACAACTCAGCGCACAAGGCTGAGCTGATGCGGGCTTACAAACAGCGGCGCAACACCCTTGCATATGAGGGTTCTCCGATTCGGCTATTTCAAGATTACTCACTGGCTCTTCAGGATCGTCAGGCCTTATTTGACCGCAAGCAGCGCTTTATGCTTCAGTATCCGGCACACCTGAAGATCTGGACCAGCATTGGATGGAGGAGCTATGCCACCGTGGAGGACGCTCAGGCCTTTTTGGATGCGTTGCTGGCTGACCCGGGTCCCTCCTCGGCGCCTTGATTATGCCTGGCTCTTTTGGTGATCCTCTCTGGGAACAACTGACCTTCAGCATTAGCGTGACTGTCCCTGGCTTTGTGGACTGTGGATCCGCTTTATCTTGCTTACTCCTTCTACACCCTCAAGTGGGGGTCTGGCTTATATGGGGTTTGATTGGAACTGTGGTTGGATGCATGTGGGTCACTAATCTTTGAGCGTTTGGGATTTGGGGTTTGCTGGGGATTGAGTGTTTGCTGTTGGTTTTTGGGGGGGTTTTGATGCCAGCTGCCTCATGATTTTCTTCGGGACCCTGATTATGACTACCGTAGGGGCTTGCCCTTGTGGTACCTTATCTTAGGACAGGGGTGTCCAATGTCGGTCCTCGAGAGCCGCAGTCCAGTCGGATTTTCAGGATTTCCCCAATGAATATACATAAGGTCTATTTGCATGCACTGCTTTCATTGTATGCTAATAGATCTCATGCATATTCATTGGGGAAATCCTGAAAACCCGACTGGATTGCGGCCCTCGAGGACCGACATTGGACATCCCTGTCTTAGGACCTGTTGGCTTTTGTTCGCGTTGTTTTCCATGCTGGAGTGGAGTCAAGCCACTACTGCTGCTCCAGTATGGAAAGGCACACTTTAAATAACACTTCACAATTAAGGTAACAGAAACCAACAACTCACAGGTGATACAATTTGATGCATGTGGTTTAATAAAATTGTGGGGCTGTGCAAAGTCAAAGAAAGTATAGTGCTGAAGAAAAATATATGTACCTAGATACATCCTGTACTGTTTGGGAGCAGGTGTAGTGGACCACCCAGGCATCTGGGTGGATGACCCAGCCACACTCTAGGATTAAAGAGTTCATTTCTATTGTAAAGGGATACTCTAATCCAGAGGTCTCAAAGTCCCTCCACGAGGGCCACAATCCAGTCGGGTTTTCAGGATTTCCCCAATATGCATGAGAACTATGTGCATGCACTGCTTTCAATGCATATTCATTGGGGAAATCCTGAAAACCCGACTGGATTGCGGCCCTCAAGGAAGGACTTTGAGATCCCTGCTCTAATCCTAGTTGTGAAGACAAGCAATGCAACAATATTTATATGATTATCAAACAGATTTCATGGAAAGAACACATTGAGGGACAGAATCAAGACAATAATGTAAATAACACTTTATTTGCTATGGGAATATTAGTCTCAGGGAGAGATCCTGTAGTCTGTTGCTTTAAAATTATAGTGGAAAAAGGTAAGGCAGTAAGCCAGACAGGCCAGCATCCTCTTGATCCAGCATATATCTTTCAAACCTCCCAATGATCCCAAGGTACCATAACATAACATAACTTTATTCTTATATACCACCATAATCAGGCAGATCATAGAAATAGAAACAGGTTATAAAGATACAAATACCTGGGTAGAATGGGTTAAATTCACAGTAACAAATTTGCACAAGAGTAATTGTTATGCATATACCTCTGGGTATCCAAAGGCTCAGGTAGTACACTTCCCTTTAGGGTAGGAAAAGAAAAATTGAGGAATGCATTAAATGATGGCGCTATACCAGGAACCAAATGGATGGGGAAATAAGGATTGTCAGTCTCTCTCTTGAATGTTTCCTGCTATGCAACTAAAAGACAGAAAGGTACTATCTGTGTTATCTACTGTTAGTGAGAATGAGAGGACATAGGATGAAGTTAAGAGGTGAAAGGCTAGAAAAAGGGTAGTAGTAGATGCATGGAACAGTCTCCTGAAAGAAGTGGTGGAGACAGAGACTGTGTCTGGATTCAAGAAGGCATGGGAAAGGCATGTGGGATCTCTTAGAGAGAGGAAGAGATAATGGTTATTGCGGATTGGCAAACTAGATAAGCCATTTGGTCTTTATCTGCCATCATGTTTCTATGGAAGAGGGTCCAGCCTCATATAGCATGCCTCCCCAGAGAAGGTTTCCAATGTGGAATCAGAAGACCACTCAGAGAAGGACTGGGGATCAGAGTCCATGTCTTTACTTCCCTAAAGTAAATCTTTGCTTTTAGGAGGTTCAGGGTTTCAAGCAGAGGCCACTTGTCAGGAGACAGTGATGGCCCATGATCAAGGGGAGGACCTGTCATTGTGCCACCTCTTCAAGCCAACAGCATTGCTGGATGTTATTATGGATTCTCTGCGGGAATTAAATCTGGAAGCTCTGCAGACCTTGGCTACACAGTGTTCTGTTATGAGCGTTTTTAAGACTGCATATTTTCCATCGCATCCTGACATTGCTAGTCATGGAGCATTGGGAGACCCCACAGAGCTCTTTGCGGGCCGCTAGGACAAAGTCAAAAGTATAATCCACGGCTTCTGAATTTCAGCAGCTGTTTAAAGCAGATCCTTAATAGCACAGGTTACCACATACTTCCTTGCCTAGTGAGGGAGGTGTAATTTTAAAGGATGTACAGGGTCGCAGGGAAGATGTCCTGAAAAGACAGTTTGAGACCTTAGCCTTAAGAATCAATGTGGCTGCGGTAGCCTCATTCGTGGCTCGCACTTGCCATGCCAGAATGTGTCGGACTCCCTTGTCAGATGGTGATGTTTACCTCTAGCTGGTAAATGCGGGGGTTGACTATGTAGCAGATGCTCTGTATAATATAATTAGAGTTATAAGCAAGATTTCTGTTTATGCCATCTCCATTCATTGAATGCTCTGGATCAGGCATTGGGCAGGAGATTCAGCTTCTAAAGTTATGCTAAGCAGGTTCCCTTTTAAGGGGAAAATGCTGTTTGTTAAGAGATTAGATTACCATATGGCCATTGTAGCAGATTGTTGCCCTAAAGCTTTGCCTGACAACAGACCATGAGCCCTTTAGAGAATAAAATATAGCTAATTTTTGAGGCTCTTGGCTATTTCATCAATATTTGGGAAGAGCTTCTACCCAGAGATCATATCAATGATCTAGACAGAGCTAGGAAGCTCTAGGTGACTTCAGTCCTCTGGTGCTCACACCACAGCAGCTTCTAAGAAATTCCAATGATGCCAGGTCAGTTGCCCTGCCTCTGCAGATAGGTGGGAGGTTGTTGGCTTATGTGGAGGCTTGAGAGCTGATTTGTTTGGACTGCTAGGTGTTGGACATCATTCGAGAAGGTTACAAACTCAAATTCTGTCACCTACTCGTGAATCTATTTGTGGACTCTATGGCCAGGCAGCCAGAGAAAGCAGTCAAATTCCTGGCAACGGTGACAAGGCTCTTAGACATTTGAGCCATAGAGTTAGTGCCTCCCAAAGAATCAGGCTTAGGCAAATACTCTATATATACTTCATAGTACCCAAGAAGGACTCAGACAACTGGAAACCAATCCTGGATCTGAAGTCTGTAATTGCAGTGCAAAAAGTGCCGTGGTTCCACATGGTCATTGCGGCATTGGCTCCAGGGGAATTCTTAGCCTCCCTGGATTTAACAGAGGCTTATTTGCATATTCACTGGAATACCAAATGTATCTGAGGTTCCATGTTCTGGGGAGACATTTCCAGTTCTCTGCTGGCAACAGTACAACGCACATTCACCAAGGTGATGGTGGTGGTAGCAGCACATCTCCACAAGCTGGGAATACAGGTGCATCTGTACTTTGATGATTGGTTGATTAGAGTCCTGTCCAAGTCGACGGGCAGTGATGGAAGTGGTCCAATTGCTGCAAAGCCTGGGTTGGATAGTCAACTTCCAGATGAGTCACTTAGTACCTTCCAAATCCCTAGAGTACAGTGAGTCTCGGTTAACTGATACTTTCACACAACCGGCAAAAAAATCACTGGTGGTGAGATGGGAGACTTTTTACACAAGATGGAAGACTGTTGCCTGTATTCAACATAAGTCATGGGCTGACAAAGACTGATTTCTTCTGGATGCTAACTGTGTGACCCTGTGAGTGCTTATGTTTTGATTCTTTTGCAAAGACATATTTCCAAGGAAACCAACAGTGCTATGAAAGTGCAACTCAGCAGAGCACTCCATATATGGCCACAGGAATCCAGGAGCTGATATGCCCCAACAGGGGGACTGGCATACCCATGTGAAGAAAAGAAAGTTTGAGAAATATTCCTGTTATGGGCACCCCCAGGGAAGATAGAGGCATGGACTGGGGATGGGATAGACAGGTGGCATATTTGCACCTATAGGGACGGCACATGAACAGAGCTGGAGGTGTGTTTTACAGGACAAAGAAAAAACCCTGTATATAACTTCATGCTTTTTAGGGTGAGGCAGAGAGCTCAACACACATTCAGAAATGTGCTGGCCTTTGTCTGTATAATCTCTCCATTGTATTTCCAGACTGATAATACAAGTTTCCTTCTGGTATGCTCATGCTGCTATAATTTTTTATTTATTAACAATAAAAGTATATTTCCCCCTCCGTATCGCGGGGGTTAGGAGCAGAGCCGGCCCGCAAATATTGAATATTCGCAAATAACTTTTGGGCCAGCTCTGACCCACCCCCGCCTCCCTCCCGGCATCCCAGACCTTAACTAGAGGTCTAGCGGGCTTTCGGGGTAGGAGCGATCTTCCTATGCTCCTGCCCCATGCAGATCACTCATAGCAAATGGCTGCCATGAGTTCCCATAGTCTCTCGAGACTACGACGGGAACTCCCCGCAGCCATTTGCTATGAGTGATCTGCATGGGGGAAGGAGCATGGGAAGATTGCTCCTGCCCCGAAAGCCCGCTAGACCACCAGGTAAGGTCTGGAATGCCAGGAGGAAGGAGGCGGGGAAGGTCTGGAATTCAGTTATACAAAGCGCGTCTGTGGTAATTCCTTCAGAAGGATTCCAGTGAGGTGGTAATTCAGCCAGCCACTTCAGTGGAAAAAAAGTCCCCTGAAGCACCAGTGGCAGCGGTCCTGAGCTTCAAACCCCCTCCCTCCCTCAAGCCTCAAAGAACTACAAACTGTGGCAGTCCTGAACCATGAACCCCCACCTCCCTCCCAACCTGAAGCACTAGTGCAGCAGCGTCCTGAGCCACAAATCCTCCCTCAAGTCACAAAGCAGCTATGAAACTCCCTCCCGAAGCCCCAGCATGGCAGAGGTCCTAAGCCACAAAACCCTTCTTCCTCCCTCCCTCAAGCTCCTTAGTGGCAGAAGCAGGTGTCTGTCCTGAGCTGCTAGCTCTCTCGCTCCCTTTCTTCCATACCTGAAGTGCAGCAGTCAGCAGGAGGAAGCCTCAAAACAGGCTGCTCATGGACCTGCCAGGGCTGGCTATAAACAGCCTGTTTTGCGGCTGCCTCCTGCTGATCACTGTGCTTCAGGTAAGGGAGAGGGATGGAGGGAGCAAGGGGGTTCGCAGCTCAGGACCGCCACCTGCTTCTGCCACTAAGGGGCTGGAGGGAGGGAGGAGGGCTTTGCAGCTCAGGACCGTTGCCACGCTGGTGCTTCAGGGCGTTAGACATGAGTGTGTTAGACATGGTTTCTAACACACTTCCAATTAACTAGAAAACCAGTTATGCGGTATCCATCAGTTCTCGTGGGTGCCAGATAAATGAGATTCTACTGTATATGAGAATTTGGTTCAGTATGGTGGAAGGTTGTGCTTTTCTTCACAAGACATGCAAACAGAAGATCTAGAGACAAATTTCAGACCTCTTGACAATGCCAGTGCCTATGGCGTGGCGCTATCTGCAAGTGTTGGAATCAAAGGTAGCAACCCAGGGAAGTGGTTCCCTGGGTGAAGACTCATATGTGCCCACTCCAGGATACCCTATTGTCATACTGGTCCCTGCAGACACATCCTCTTCATATGCAACTGGCCTGGATGGATGAAGTACAGTGCAGCTTGTGTTGGTGGATTTAGCCAGAATGTCTATAGAGGGGCATCCCTTTTCAGATAGCATTGTGGGTGATACCGACCATAGGTGCCAGCCTCTACAGCTGGGGAGCTTATTGCAATGGCTGTCAAATTCAAGGCCGATGGACTCCCTCTCAAAGGATATGGTTGATAAACAGACTAGAACTGAGAGCCATATGGTTGGCATTACAGACTCTGGGAAGATCCCTGGAAGACAAGGCCATCAGGGTGTTTTTAAACAATGCCAGAGTGATGGTGTTTGTTAGTCTGCAGGGAGGCACAAAAAATGCTCCATTAAGCCTGGAGGCCTAATTGTTCCACTGGATAGAAATCCATATGCTGGCAATCTCATATAGCAGGAGTGGAGAAGGTACAAACCGACTATCTCAGCTGACAGACTTTGGACCTAGGGGAGTGGTCGTTGTTTTTAGCCAAAGATCCGAGTCCAGAAGCGCCAATCTAGACGCTTTAGTGCAACCATGCTGTACATGTTTCTCCTGTAGCCTGTGATAGGCTGAGTTCTCCACAGAATAGCTCTCCACTTGGGTTTGGTAATTCTGGTAGCTCCAAATTGGCTGCAAAGGCCTTGGTACGTGGATCTAGTGTGTCTGCAGATAGACAAAGGTCTCAAATTACAGGTACATCTAGATTTACTGTCACAGAGTCCGATATTCATGGAAAATTCTGAATGCTTTGGTCTTATAGCATAGCTCTTGAGCGCTAAGCTATAGCTCCGAAAGGGTGTTTGGAGGTGGTTATTGCTACTCTCCTTAGAGCTAAGAAATGACGACAGTCTCAGCATATGTTAAGGCCTAGAAAACATTTCAACTTTGGTGTGCTAAGGACAACATGGAACCCATCAGGGTTCCAATTTTAGTAGTCCTATCGTTTCTGTAGGCTGGACTTTAAAAGAGTCTAGCAATCAAGTCTCTCAAGGTGTAGTTAGCTGGCCTGTCAGGATTCAGAGCCAGATTGGAAAAGGGTTCTCTGGCTTCTCAGCCAGATTCTTGAAAGGGGCACTCAGACTGCATCCTCCAGAAAGACAACCTTTTCCATCATGGAACCTTAACATTGTGTTGCATGGTCTTAGTAGGACTCCATATGAGCCTTTACAAGATATGTCTCTGCAGGATTTGACAGTCAAGACAGTCTTTCTAGTAGTTATTGCCTTGGCAAGATGAGTCTCAGAGTTGCAGGCACTTTCTTGCTGAGAACCATTGCTTAAAGTGACAGAAGCCAGGGTTTCCTGCAAACAGTTCCTTGCTTCTTGCTGAAGGTAGTTTTGGCTTTTCATGTCAATCAAGAGGTCCAACTGCCTGCATTTCAGACCACAGGTTCAAAGAAACAGGACAGACTGTTGAATGTACTGGATGTGAGCAGAGTTCCCCTCCATTATCTCAAAGTGATGAATGACTTTCAAGTCTCAGACCATTTTTATGTCCTAACTAGTCAGTCCAGGATGGACAAGCCAGCTTCTAAGGCAAACCCTTTAGGGGTCAAACGACCCTTTCACAGGGGTCGCCTAAGACCATTGGAAAACACATATTTCCGATGGTCTTAGGCAATGTTCTTCAACCACCGGTCCATGAACCGGTGCCAGTCCACAGTGCCGGCATGTCCATTGTGCCCAAGACAGTGTTCTTCAGCCGCCGTTCCACAGTGCAATCAACGTGGCGTCTTTGGGCCAGCTCCCTGAGTGCTGCAGTGCACAAAGCCGTAGAAAAAGGCTCCTACGCATGCCTGCGCCTGAACCGGAAGCCTTCTTTCTGACGTCGCAACGAGGTGCGGGACGCGTGTGAGGAGCCGCTGCCCACAGCTTTGTGCAATGCAACACTCAGGGAGCTGACCCAAAGACGCTGCATTGATCGCCCCAGTGGACAGTGGAC
Organism: Geotrypetes seraphini; assembly: GCF_902459505.1. NCBI lineage: Eukaryota > Metazoa > Chordata > Amphibia > Gymnophiona > Dermophiidae > Geotrypetes > Geotrypetes seraphini. The sequence goes on along the minus strand of NC_047087.1, from coordinate 162,215,633 downwards.
CAGCCCAAAGATAACATCGGGGGCAAGCCAAAAGGCAAGGCACATGGAGGGAGAGAGACAACAACGGTAGGGGAAATGCTTTTATTTTTTTAATTTAGTGATTGATTTGTCAATTTTTTTAAATTTAGTAACTGATTTGTCTGTTCAGGAAGAAATGCATTTGTTTCTTTTCCTCTGGAGTTGTACTGCTTGCAGAGTCTTGCATCTTAGGGTTTGTTTGTAAATATTAGTACTTTTAGTTTTTGGTCCTGCATTTGCATGGGGTTATCTGTTTTCTGGTAGGAATGAATGTTAAAAAGCATACAATGTGCTGTGTATTTTAATTTTGTGGTTAACCATTATCTGCCTCTTTTACAAAGCAGCACTAGCGGCTGCGCGCTAATGGCCCCGAAGCCTATAGAGATTTAAAGGGCTTCTGGGCTGTTACCACGCAGCAGCCACTAGCGCAGCTTTGTAAAAGAGGCTGTATGTGTTGTTAATACAATTATATTGTGTGTATATATGAGAAATGAATGGAAGAAATGGTGCTACAATTAGTACTATTATGGGGGTGGGGTCTAGGGTGGAGAATGAGTGGCGATGGGCACAACTTAGCCCATGTTCTTCAACTGCCGGTCTACAAATTAATTATTTTATTTCCGCCAGTCCATAGGTGTCAAAAGGTTGAAGAACACTGGTCTTAGGAACTGAGACACAGCTTCTCTATCTGTCTCCAGGCGGGTCTGCCCACATATAGATAAGCCCACATGCATTTAACTGTTATTAGAAATACAGTAAATATTTCACAATATATAATTACATGTTGTTTTTGTGATTAATCACTATGCTTTAATTATGTTCACTTTGTAACAGTGAAAATAGATCCTGCATATCAGATATTTACATTACGATTCATAACAGTAGCAAAATTACAGTTATGAAGTAGCAACGAAAATAATTTTATGGTTGGGGGTCACCACAACATGAGGAACTGTATTAAAGGGTCTCAGCATTAAGAAGGTTGAGAATCACTGTTCTAAGGCATCTATTTCCAGATGGATTGCATGGCAATATCATCAGCATACATTGGCTGTGGTAAACAGCTACCATTATCTTTGAGAACTCACTCCGCAAGAAGTGTAGCTTCTTCATGGATGGTAGCCTGGGCGATCTTGCCTGAGGAGATTTGCAGAATGGCTACATGGTCCACACTTCATACCTGTACTAAGTTCTATAGAGTGGACATAGCAGCACAATAGGATGCCACCTTTGGGTCCTCAGTATTAAGGGCAGGCTTATCTGTCTCATCCTAGATTCCAGGGACTGCTTTGATACGTCCCACTTGTCATGACTCGTATGCTCTGTGTAACAAAAGGGAAGATTAGGTACTTACTTTGATAATAATAATCTTTTTGTTAACACAGTATGTGAGTCCTGACGCCCTCCCTGTTAGTATAATTATTCGCCTGCTTAATGGTTCGGACAAGTATGTCTGCCCAGAACTGGAGATCTTCTCATGCCATTCGGGTATAGTACTCCCCCGATATTCATGGGGGTTCCATTCCAGGAACCCCTGCGAATCTTGAAAAACCGCAAATACGGTTTTTCATGGGGGAGACTGGAGAGGGCAGCGGGAGAGGCAGGAGAGAGCAGCCAGAGCGCCAGCGAGTACAGGAAATCACTCGCTGTATGCTCCAACCGCCTCTTCCTGCACTAAGTCGGGCCTTACCAATCAGGAGCTGTGTGTCAAGTAATGAAGTAAAAAGTAGTGAAGTAAAAAGTCTTACCCAAAAGAATACTCATCAAAATAAAAAAACTACAGCTCTTAAAGCTAGGGTTACCACATGGCTCCAGAAAAAGGAGAATCCAGACACAAGAGTCGTGAGGAAAAGATGTCAACCGAACAGCAGTGGGCAATCCAAAGCAAACTTTATTTTGTCAGCAGCATAGACTCGACACTGACAGTGTTTCGGCAAATCTGCCTTTGTCAAGAGTTTTTGAAGGGAGAAAATCCCCTGTCAGCAGTGCACATGATAATGTAGCTTTTCTCTCAAGTTTAAATTAGGCATCACTGCCTTTAAAATCCTAAGAGAGAATGACCCTGACTACTTAATAAAGTTGGCCATCCTACTCCAGGGTGCCTCCAACAGATATTCCACCAAAAATCTTTTCCACTTAAAATTACCAGCATGCAACAATATAAAGTCTATCAGGCAAATTACCTTATCCATCCAATACAGTTAGCAAAAAGCTAGAACCAACTACCACTTACACTACGATCCTGTGACCACTATTTCATAGAAATATGGAAACATGACGGCAGATAAAGGCCAAATGGCCCATCTAGTCTGCCCATCCACAGTAACCATTATCTCTTTCTCTCTCTGAGGGATCACAGGTCCTCTTGAATTCAGACACAGTCTCTGTTTCCACCACCTCTTGCAGGAGACTGTTCCACACATTTACCACCCTTTCCGTAAAAAAAAAGAATTTCCTCAGATTACTCTAGAGCCTCTTAACATCATCCTATGCCCTCTCATTGCAGTTTCATTTCAAATGAAAGAGACTCGACTCATGCACATTTATATTACGTAGGTATTTAAATGACTCTTATATCTCCCGCCTTTCCTCCAAAGTATACAGATTGAGATCTATAAGTCTGCCCCCATACGCCTTATCACGAAGACCACACACCATTTTAGTAGCCATTCACTGGATCGACTCCATCCTTTTTATATATTTTTGAAGGTGCAGCCTCCAGAATTGTACACAATATTCTAAATGAGGTCTCACCAGAGTCTTATACAGAGGCATCAATAGCACCTTTTTCCTACTGGCCATACCTCTCCCTATGCAACCTAACATCCTTCTAGTGTTTGCCATCACCTTTTCAACCCGTTTGGCGACCTTAAGACAGAGGGGGGAGAAGGATGCTGACAGGACATGGGGAACACAGAGAGGGGAGAAGGATGCTGACAGGACATGGGGAAGACGGGGGGGGGGGGGGGGAAGAAGGACGCTGAAAGGAAATGGGGAAGAGAGAGTGGGGAGAAGACGCTGGCAGGGAAGAAGACAGAGATGCCAGACTATGGGGGGAGCAGAGGGAAGAAGATGGTTGCCAGACCAATTTGGAAGGGGGGAGAAAGGGAGAGGCACAGTAACAGAGCAAATGGAAGACGCAGAGAGAAGAGAGACATTGGATGGAAGGAATTGAATGAGACAACGCACACAGTTTAGGAAACAAGATCCTGGAATTGGAAACAGAAATAAGGAATGCCGACCTGGATGTGGTGGCGATATCCGAAACCTGGCTCACAGACTCCCACGGGTGGGACATGGTCATACCGGGTTACAACTTGCTTCGCCGGGACAGAGAGGGTAGGATGGGAGGGGGTGTAGCATTATATACTAAAGATGACATTAAGGTCACGAGAATCTCAGATGTCCAGTATACTGGGGAATCCCTTTGGGTTAATTTGGCCAGAGGGAAGGACAAATGCTTGTATCTTGGCGTAATTTACAGACCCCCAAGACAACAGGATGACCTGGATATGGAAATAATCGAAGATATAGAAAATATCACCTTGCGTGGGGACACAGTACTGCTAGGTGACTTCAACATGCCTGATGTGGATTGGGTTACACTTACCTCTGCTTCCGGCAGCAGCAGGAGGCTATTAAACTCTATGAAAGGAGCAAGCCTCAGGCAACTGGTGTTGGAACCGACAAGGGATCAGGCAATACTGGACCTGATACTTACCAATGGAGAAAGTGTCACAGAGGTCTCGGTGGGCGACACATTGGCCTCCAGTGACCACAACATGGTATGGTTCAATATCAGGAAAGGTTTCACTAAATCTACTACACTAACCAAAGTCCTCAAATTCAAGGACACAAATTTCAAAGATATGGGAGACTTCGTTCACCAGGCGCTACAAAGCCAAGAAGAAACCGATAACGTGGAAGACATGTGGTCGACTTTGAAGGCAACCATACAAGAAGCAACAAACCGCTATGTAAAATCAGTAAGTAAACGGAGAAGGAACAATAAGCCACAGTGGTTTACTGCGGAGATCTCAGACCTGATCAAGGAGAAGAAAAAAGCATTCATCTCTTACAAACAATCAGGGAAGCAGGACTCTAGAGCAGACTACTTGACCAAATCAAAAGCCGTCAAAACAGCAGTCAGGGAGGCTAAATTCCTCATGGAGGAGTCTCTAGCAAAGAACATCCAGAAGGGAGATAAATCCTTCTTCAGGTATATCAGTGATAGAAGAAAAAACTCAGGCGGGATTGTACGTCTTAGGACTCCAGATGGAGACTATGTGGAAAAGGATTCGGAAAAAGCCCAACTATTAAATGAATACTTCTGCTCAGTCTTCACCCGAGAAGCACCAGGGCTCGGCCCTCAGCTACAGGCAAGGGTTGGCTCAGTTGACCCGTTTAGTAACTTTGAGTTTACGCCCAGCAGTGTCTACGGTGAGCTGTCAAAGCTCAAGGTTAACAAAGCAATGGGGCCGGACAACCTGCACCCCAGGGTGCTTAGGGAGCTGAGTGATGTCTTGGCGGAGCCACTGTCCGCGCTCTTCAACCTCTCCCTTAGTACAGGCAGCGTCCCGTTGGACTGGAGGACGGCTAACGTCATTCCACTGCACAAGAAAGGCTCAAAGATGGAGACAGCAAACTACAGACCAGTGAGTCTAACATCGATAGTGAGCAAACTAATGGAAACTCTAATCAAACACCAATTAGATAAGATCCTGGAGGAGGAGAATCTACGGGATCCCCGACAACATGGATTTACTAAGGGGAGATCCTGCCAATCCAACCTGATCAGCTTCTTTGATTGGGTGACAGGGAAGCTGGATATTGGGGAGTCCCTGGACATCGTGTACCTGGACTTTAGCAAAGCATTCGATAGCGTACCACACCGCAGGTTACTGAGCAAGATGAGTTCTATAGGATTAGGTAACACATTGACGAAATGGGTTGGGAGCTGGCTTGGAGGTAGGCTCCAAAGGGTGGTGGTGAACGGCACCCCCTCCGAAATGACGGAGGTGATTAGTGGAGTACCACAGGGCTCAGTCTTGGGCCCAATCCTATTCAACATCTTTATAAGAGACTTGGCAGAAGGGCTTCGAGGTAAAATAACATTATTCGCCGATGACGCCAAACTGAGTAATGTAGTGGGCAAATGCACAACAGACGAAGATTCAATGCCTGACAACATGATGCAGGACCTACTCCTACTGGAGCGATGGTCTAGGACATGGCAACTCAACTTCAATGCCAAAAAATGCAAAGTTATGCACCTGGGCAGCCAGAATCCATGCAAGTCTTATACCCTTAATGGCGAGATCCTAGCAAAAACGGTAGCAGAACGAGACTTGGGGGTAATCGTCAGTGAGGACATGAAGTCTGCCAATCAAGTGGAGCAGGCTTCGTCCAAGGCAAGACAAATCATGGGCTGCATACGAAGGGGTTTCGTCAGTCGTAAGGCGGAAGTCATTATGCCATTGTATAGATCCATGGTGAGGCCCCACCTGGAATACTGTGTGCAATTCTGGAGGCCGCATTATCGCAAGGATGTGCTGAGACTGGAGTCGGTGCAAAGAATGGCCACCCGGATGGTCTCGGGACTCAAGGATCTACCATACGAAAAACGGCTTGACAAATTACAGCTATACTCGCTCGAGGAGCGCAGAGAGAGGGGAGACATGATTGAGACGTTCAAGTATCTTACGGGCCGCATCGAGGCGGAGGAAGATATCTTCTTTTTCAAGGGTCCCACGACAACAAGAGGGCATCCGTTGAAAATCAGGGGCGGGAAACTATGAGGTGACACCAGGAAATTCTTTTTCACTGAAAGAGTGGTTGATCGTTGGAATAGTCTTCCACTGCAGGTGATTGAGGCCAGCAGCGTGCCTGATTTTAAGGCCAAATGGGATCGGCACATGGGATCTATTCACAGGGCAAAGGTAGGGGAGGGACATTAAGGTGGGCAGACTAGATGGGCCGTGGGCCCTTATCTGCCGTCTATTTCTATGTTTCTATGTTTCTATGAGGAAAGCAGAAACCAGACAACAAAGGTAGAAAAAAAATTATATTTCTTTTTCTTTTGCTTCAGGATAAAGTAGTATATTAGTTGTGTTGATAAAAATTTATAAACAAAGCCCTGCCAGCTGAACATCTCTTTCTCCAGTTCAGCAGCCAGAACTTTGATTTACAAGGAAGGAATAAGCTAAATATTGCAGTACTGAGGCTTGTATGGATGCTGTGGGGACGGTGACGGGGCGGTGAATGGGATGGCAGTGACGGGGCAGTGAAGGGGATGGTGCAGTGATGGGGACAGATTTTTTCCCCGTGCCATTCTCTAGTGTTCACGTCAAAAGCTTCCCTCTGACTCAGCTTCCTGTTTCCGCTTTTGACTGAGCACCATGTTGCCAATCTGAAGTTCTGTTGATGCCAGGGGTAGAAGGAGGTCCATTGCCGATCTTAAGTGTCATCGTGGGGGGGGAGGGGTTGCAGATCTTGTTGCCAAAATCGGAAAGGTGAGGAAGGGAGAACTAAACTAAACTAAACTAAGCCTTAGATTTATATACCGCATCATCTCCACGGAAGTGGAGCTCGACAAGGTTTACAAAGCTTAAAAATATAAGAAGAGAGGAGAATGATTTACAAGAGTGTATGGGTAGAAGGAATATAAATAGGAGAAGAAATGATCTTATGTTAGAAAGATGATTATGTGTTAGAAAAGAGCCAGGTTTTCAGTTGTTTGCGGAATAATTGGAGGGAGCTCAGGTTCCGCAGCGGGATAGTGAGATCGTTCCAAAGGCCTGTGATTTTGGAGACGAGGGACTTTCCCAGTTTGCCCGCGTAGAGGATACCGTGCAGAGAGGGGAAAGATAGTTTATGTCTGTGGGCGGATCTGGTGGTAGAAGGCCTTGAGGCGTTAAAAGATAGTGGAATTAGGGGCGGAAGGATGCCGTGAATGATCTTGAAAGCCAGACAGGAGCATTTGAAATGAATTCTGGAAAGCACTGGAAGCCAGTGAAGATTGGTAAGTAGTGGGGAGACGTGGTCGAATTTGCGTTTTGTAAAAATCAACTTGGCTGCGGTATTTTGGATAAGCTGGAGTCTGTGGAGACTTTTTTTTTGTAAGGCATACATAAATGGCATTACAGTAGTCGAGTTTGGAGAGAATGGTGGATTGTACAAGGATGGCGAAATGTTTTTGGTGAAAGTAGGATCTTACTTTCCTCAGCATGTGGAGGCTGAAAAAGCATGATTTTGCCAAGGAATTGAGGTGATCATTGAGGGAGAGAGAGGAATCGATAATGATGCCGAGGACCTTGCTTGAGAACTCAAGGTGTAGAGCCGAGCCTGTGGGTAGTGTGAAAAGGGTAGGCAGGTATTCTAATTTTGGGCCGAGCCAGAGTAATTTTGTTTTTGATTCATTTAATTTCATCTGTACTGAGAGGGACCATGCGTGAAGTCTCATTATGCATGAAGTAATGTTTTCTTGGAGGTTTGTGAGGTTCTGGTCTGTTTCGAGGAGGATAATGTGTATATTGTTTCAAGGGGGGATAGTTTGAGGAGCTTCAGGGAGGTCATATACATGTTGAATAGAATAGGGGATAGGGGAGAACCCTGTGGGACACCGCAAGATGGTGTCCACGGAGCGGATCTGGAGCCATTTGTGTTGACAATGTAGGAACGAGAGCGAAGAAAGTTTGAGAACCATTTTAGGACGAAGGAGTCTATTCCTATTTCGGAAAGTTGGTAAATTAGTATGTCGTGGTGCACGACGTCGAAAGACGCGGATAGATCGGATTGTAGTAGAACAGCAAATTTGTTTCGAGAGTGTAGTTGTTGCACCTTTGAAATTAAGGAAACTAGGAGGGACTCGGTGCTGTAGTTGGGCCTGAATCCATATTGGAAGTGTTGGAGAATGGAGAATCTATCTAGGTAAGAAGAGAGCTGAGTGGCGACTATGGTCTCTAGTAGTTTAGTTAAGAGAGGGATATTTGCTATGGGGCGGTAGTTCGATGGTAAGGAAGGGTCGAGCTCAGCTTTTTTCAGAAGAGGGGATAGGGCAATGTGTCCCATTTCTGTGGAGAACAGGCCCGATAGTAGAGCTTTATTTATAAGGCTAGTGAGGGAAGCGATGGCCTGTGCGGGAATGTGTTCGTAAAGGTAGGATGGGAACGGATCTAGGTTGCATTTGCAGGATTTAAGTTTGAGGCAAAGTTTAGCAACCTGGGGTTCGGATACGAGTTCGAAAGAAGTCCATGATCTGTCAGCAGGGATAGGGTTGGAGTCATTCGGAGGAAGAGAGTTGTAGGAGACCGCTGGGGGGAATGTACTTTTTATGGTGGTGATCTTCTCGTTGAAAAATTTGGCTAGGTCATTTGGAGATGGGAGGGAGGGGGAGGGGGTGGAGTTGTTGTTTGAAATTAGGTTGCGCCAGATGTGGAACAGTGCACTGTTTTGGTTTTTTGACCTGGAGATTTTATCTCCATAGAAGTTCTTCCTAGCTTTTTTTAATACGGTGTTGTAGATCTTGATGTTTTCTCTCCAGGATTGTCTGTCTGAAGGGGATTTCGATTTTTTCCATTTTCGCTCTAAGACTCAACATTTCTGTTTTAATTCCCTGTGGTATGGGAGATACCAGGGAGCCTTGTGGGAGTAGGAGATGGGTTTTGTGGATAGAGGGGCAAGGGCATGGTACGTGGTCCTGGAAAGAGTTACCCAGTTGTGCCAATTTGAGCCTGGGTCCGCGTGTTTGGGAGAAAGAGGAAGTTTGTTGAGAAACTGGGACCAGAACTGTTCACTTGTGATTTTTTTGTGGTAGGTGATAGAGTTTGTGGCTCGGGTTGGGGTACCAAGGTGTGACATGAAGATGGGGAGGCAGAAAGAGCCTAGGAGGTGATCGGACCAGGGGACATGTTCCATCGGGTCTCATCAGTAGAAGTTTTGTGATCAATCAGGAGAAAGATGGGCCTGTGATGGATGGAGAGATTGAGAGAAGGGGGCAGATGATGGAAGTGGGGAGAAAGGGGAGAGAGAAGAGGGCAGATGATGGAAGTAGGGAGAAGGGGCAGATGATGGAAGTGGGGAGAGAGAAGAGGGCAGGTGATGGGGGAAAAGGATTGAGTTAGGGAAATACTGGAAGGGGTGAGGGAAAGAGGTGGTGAGCTGTAGGTAGACAGTAAAAAAGGAAATTGATGAGAGGGTAGTAAGAACATAATCTAGATGGATGCAGAAAATAAATTGAAAAGGAAAATGAGGAAAGAAAGGGATTGCAGAAGAGAGGTGTGGGAGAAGGAAGGAGAGGAGAGAGATGCCAGACCAATGGGGGTGAAAGGAGAGATGGAAGGGGGAGGCATACAGTTTCTGGAAGGGGCATAGAAGGAGAGAAGATGCCATATAGGGGCAGAGAGATGGCAGACAGTGGATGGAAAGAAGAGAGTAACAAGAAGATGAGGAAAGCAAAAACCAGAGAAGATAAAGGTAGAATAAAAATTTTCTATTTATTTATTGCTTTAGGAGACATGTGTCACTGTTTCTGTGGTGTTGCATTTTATGCAGAGTCCAGCTTCTTGCTGGTTCAGTTTAGCCTTTGTCTATGTATTTCTATTTTATCCCCCCCTTTTACAAAACTGTGGAGCGTTTTTTAGCGCCAGCCGTGGTGGTAGCAGCTCTGATGCTCAGAATTCTATGAGCGTCAGAGCTGTTACCACTGTGGCTAAAATCCACACTACAGTTTTGTAAAAGGGGGAGGGGGTAGTTTGTGATGACATATTCCATACTAGGTGAAGGTGTTTTCTGTGTTCTGTGTGTTCGAAAGACATGGTTTTCTATTAGGATTGACGGTGTAGGATTGATCTGTACTAGTCTGGCTTGTTTAGTTTTACAATGGGTGTATTGATGTACTGCTCACTGCAATATGTAAGATGCTGCCTTTTCCTAGGTACTCATGTGTGACGTGTGGCTTGTTATAAAAATCATGTTTTTCGTACAGATGGGGGGAGGGGGGTACCAAAAAATGATGGGCCCCAGGTGTCACATATGCTAGGTATTATACATATGCTAGGTACGCCACTGACTAGCAACCTTGTTGACTGTCTGTGTTACCCATTCCCTGGATAACTGACCCAATCTCTTGTAATATAATAATAATAATAACAGTTTATATACTGTGGGACTGTGAAGTTCTATGCGATTTACAATGATTAGAAAGATGCTACAAATTGAGTGGAACTTACATAGTTGGAGATTAGTGGCTAACAGTTTAAGAGATCAGTTGTTATGGAAAAGGTTGGGATGGGAGATTGGGATGGGAGAGATTGTGCAGATCAGCTACCTAGGTACTTCAAGAACAGGTATGTTTTTAGGTGTTTCCTAAATTCACCATAGTTATTTGCGTGCATAATTAGTTTTTCCAGGTCTTTGCCCCATAATACTGCTTGGTAAGAGAGAAGATGTTGATGGTGTCTTTTAAATTTACATCCTCTGACCGGTGGGGAAACGAACTTCAGGTGTGTGCTTTTCTTATGCCTATTGGTTGAGAAGGAGAAGAGGTCAGTTATATATTTAGGGGCTAGAACGGATAGTACCTTAAAGCAAAAACATCCCAGCTTAAACTTCACATGTGCCTCCATTGGCAATCAGTGAAGAGTCAGTAGGAAGGGATTATGTGATCTGAGTTCTTCAACCCAAAGATCAACCTGACCACCGTATTCTGCACCAGTTGTACTCTCTGCATGTTCTTCTGGGAGATTGCCAGATGAGCGATATTACAGTAATCAAGATGGCTTAGTATTAGGGATTGTACCAGAATTTGGAATGAAAGATTAGGTTTCTTACCTCTGCTAATCTTCCTTCTTGTAAATATTCTCTGGCGGCTGAACGGCTGGGATCTTGTATCTCTATTAGCTTCAGCTGCAGGGCAACAAAAAGATCCCTCCCCTTTGAGCTACCTGCCCTAGAGCTTCCTGTCTTGTTCAGTTAGTAGAAAAGCCATGTAGACCTATGACAACAGGAAATAGAAGAAAAGAGAGAGAGGGCACAGGAACTCCCGCTACCAGTTAATTTCTGCTCAATGTCGTGTCATATCAAAAACTATGGCCAACTGGAAACAAACAGATAATGCAAACATCATAAACTACAAAACCCAGGAAATCCTAGAACATTGACACAGCCTGAAGATCAGAAGGGGTACCCCCCCCCGGGGAACCCCCACCAACCCTTAAACCCAACAAAGGAGAATACGCATGAAATTTTTTTTTATCAATTGGTGAGGCTGGTCAAAGACAGAAATCCAGCTTACCAGTTACTGAACAGGTGACCTGCGAATCGGACAAAAAACAGATGGGTGGCCGTTCAGCTGCCAGAGAATATTTACAAGAAGGAAGATTAGCAGAGGTAAGAAACCTAATCTTTCATTCTTGTACAATCTCTCTGACAGCTGAACGGCTGGGACGTACCAAAGCAATCCCCAAAACTCAGGAAGGGCCCAATGAGCCTGCCGCAAGAACAGAAACGCCAAAGACTGTATCACTCATAGACACCACTTCAAGCCTGGAAAACCTGGAACAAGTCTCTACAGGCGAAACCGTGTGAGACTCAGCCCACGAGGAAGCCTTTCTTCAGGAGAGTGAGCCTCCACCCCAAGGGGAGGCTTCTTCTTGACTGCCACACACGCCGCAGAAATAGCCACTTGCATCCAATGCAAAATAAAAGTTTCGGAAGCAGGCTGACCCTGATGTGCGGGGCCCGCCAGGTCAACCAGATGGGCCAACAGACGTAAGATGGTAGTAGAAACATAGAAACATAGAAATAGACGGCAGATAAGGGCCACGGCCCATCCAGTCTGCCCACCGCAATGACCCTTCCCCCCTAACTCAGTGAATAGATCCCACGTATATATCCCATTTGGCCTTAAAATCAGGCACGCTGCTGGCCTCAGTGACCTGAAGTGGAAGATTATTCCAGCGGTCAACCACTCTCTCAGTGAAAAAGAATTTCCTGGTGTCACTGTGCAGTTTCCCTCTCCTGATTTTCCACGGGTGCCCCCTGGTTGCCGTGGGACCCTTGAGAAGGAAGATATCTTCTTCCACTTCGATGCGACCCGTGAGATACTTGAACGTCTCGATCATGTCTCCCCTCTCTCTGCGTTCCTCGAGTGAGTAGAGCTGTAACTTATCCAGCCTTTCCTCGTACGGGAAATCCTTGAGACCCGCGATCATCCGGGTGGCCATTCTCTGCACCGACTTTAGTCTCAGCACATCTTTTCGATAATGCGGCCTCCAAAATTGCACACAGTACTCCAGGTGTGGTCTCACCATGGATCTATACAATGGCATAATGACTTCAGGCTTACGGCTGACGAAACTCCTGCGTATGCAACCTATGATTTGCCTTGCTTTGGAGGAAGCTTGCTCCACTTGATTGGCAGCCTTCATGTCCTCACTGACGATCACCCCTAGGTCACGCTCTGCTTCAGTTCTTGTTAGGATCTCGCCATTTAGGGTGTAAGTCTTGCATGGATTATGGCTGCCCAGGTGCATGACTTTGCATTTTTTGGCATTGAAGCTGAGCTGCCAGGACCTAGACCAGCGCTCCAGTAGTAGTAGGTCGTGCATCATGTTGTCGGGCATTGAGTTTTTGTCTGTTGTACTCTTGGCCACTACATTGCTTAGTTTGGCGTCATCAGCGAATAATGTTATTTTACTTCGTAGACCTTCTGCCAAGTCTCTTATGTAGATGTTGAACAGGATCGGGCCCAGGACGGAGCCCTGTGGCACTCCACTGATCACCTCCGTCGTTTCGGAGGGGGTGCCAATCACCATTACCCTCTGAAGCCTACCCTCAAGCCAGTTCCCAATCCATTTCATCAGCGTGTCGCCCAATCCTATAGAACTCATTTTGCTCAGCAACCTGCGGTGTGGTACGCTATCGAATGCTTTGCTGAAGTCCAGGTATACGATGTCCAGGGACTCCCCAACATCCAGCTTTCTCGTCACCCAGTCAAAGAAGCCGATCAGGTTGGATTGGCAGGATCTCCCCTTAGTAAATCCATGTTGACGGGGATCACGTAGATTCTCCTCGTTCATGATCGTATCCAATTGGCGTTTAATTAGAGTTTCCATTAGTTTGCTCACTATTGATGTGAGACTCACCGGTCTGTAGTTTGCTGTTTCCATCTTGGAGCCTTTCTTATGAAGTGGAATGACGTTAGCCATTTTCCAGTCCAACGGGACGTCACCTGTACTAAGGGAGAGATTGAAGAGTGCGGATAGCGGTTCCGCCAAGACATCACACAACTCCCTGAGCACCCTGGGGTGTAGGTTGTCAGGCCCCATTGCCTTGTTAACCTTGAGTTTTGACAGCTCGCAGTAGACACTGCTGGGCGTAAACTCGAAATTACTAAATGGATCAGCTAAGTCAACCCTTGTCTGCAGCTGAGGACCAAGTCCCGGCGCCTCGCGGGTGAAGACTGAGCAGAAGTATTCATTTAACAGTTGGGCTTTCTCCGAGTCCGTTTCTGCATAGTCTCCCCCTGGTTTCCTGAGGCGTACTATCCCACCTGAGTTCTTGTTCCTGTCACTGATATACCTGAAAAAGGATTTATCTCCTCTCTTTATGTTCCTTGCTAAAGACTCCTCCATTCGGAATTTGGCCTCCCTAACTGCTGTTTTGACTGTTTTTGACTTGGTCAGATAGTAGCTCCTAAATATCCCAAAAGACGACGACAGATAGCCAGAGACCGCAGAACATGGACTCGAGACGTGGAACCCGAAGGAACAAAGGCCGGCAACCGAACTTCCTGGTTTATGAGGAAAGAAGAAACCACTTTCGGAAGAAGGCACAGTCCTCAAAATCACCGCCGACTCCGTGATGTGAAGAAAAGGATCTCTACACGGTGTGACAAACCTGTGGCCAGCTTTGTCCCTGTAAGGGATAAAAGCAGAACACAGTCCCTGGTCAGAAGGGCTGACCAGGTTAAAAGTAAAAGTTTGGTTTTGGCTGACTACCCCTCAGACAGTGAGGTAGAGCAGGAGAGGCAGGAACATAGGTACATCCAGCAGAGAGCGCCATCTCAGGACAGGTACCCTAGAAAGCCTGAGAGGACTCTTATTGAGAAGTGGAGTCCTAGGGCTGGAAGGTATGCTCATTACCAGCCTAGGAGAAACCTGAGTTATTTCCCTAGGGATTTCCTGCCTAACACAGCTGCTATGAGGAGAGAGGGGTGGGGCTTTAACCAACATAAACACAGAGTATGGAATCTCAGTAAGGGGAGCAGGGAAAACCGGGACGGAGCTGGGGCTAACGAGCTCAGGCAGCGGCAGGAGAGACAGCAGAGCTTGGAGGCAGATGAGGGGAGAAGTCTCTTTCCTCTAGCCCGCAGCAATGAGGACGTGGAGATGACAGAGGACTACCTCAACTCCACCCCAGAGGCTGCTGAGCAAGCAGAGGCTATGGATGTCGCTGAGCCATTGCTGGAAGCTAGCCATTTCCCCACTGACATGGAGGTTAGTTGTTAAGGGGAAGGAAGCAAGGCTGTGCTTGTGCTGTCTCCCGTAACCCAAGCCCAGCTGACAGAGATTAGGAGAAGAGCAGGAAAATCTCTCCGCTACTCTGTATGACTGCCCGGAGAGATTTGTTTGTTCAAGGAACTTTATCTGTAGGGGTTTGAAAGCTCCGTGGGAAAAACCCAAGTAAAGTTCACAGCTTATATAATGCCTTATTGTGTTCCCTCGGCCAGGAAGCCCAGCTGACATTAACGAGCTGTGAAGCCTGCTCTGCAAGCCTGTCCATGTCTCAGCTAGGTAAGCTGAAACGTTTAAGAAATTCAGGGCTAGGTTTTGAAACCATAATTACTCTGACTGTAGTCACAAGGTGTGCAAAGTTTGAAAGTTTTATTTTCCTGATATTTTTCATTTGCCTTTTTCCCTGGTGAAGAGGACTGTAGTTAAACTGGAAAGTCCAGGGTATTGAACTGTATGTGGCATTTATAGCAAGCTATTCTGACAACTGCAAGTTATTTTGTATTTTATAATTTTTGCCATGACATACGGGTGGCTGATGGTATTCAGACCCCGGGTTCAATAAAGCTCAAGAACATTCTTTTGTAACAAGACTTACCTGTGTGGTCTTCTCTTTATAAGTTACTCTCAGTGTGGCCTGGCAGACTAGGCAGGCACCTAGGTCTGTTCTACCCTGAAAAGCCTTCCTCCAACCTGAGGAGGCCACGCCGACAGGCCAGGACTCAACACACTTAGTCCCTCTGCTGGTTAGAGCAAGGGATAAGTGTGTCACAACGGCAAAGCCAGAAGCTCTGACACTTGCTGTGTAGAAGTGACCGCCACAAAGAGGACGATCTTAATGGTAAGATCTTTCAGAGAGATCACATCCAAGGGTTCACAGAGTGAACGAGTCAGGGAGCGTAGGACCAAATTCAGGCTCCACGATGGGCAAGGCAGTTGTAAGGGAGGCCCCAGCCTCCCTGCCCCCCAAAAGAACCGGACAACAACTGAACGAAGAGGGACCCAAACAGGAGAGGCCGCACACCGAACACATAGAGAAGAAACTGCTAGACCCTTCCTGACGCCAGCCTGTAGGAAGTCCAGAACTGGAGCCACCGATGGAACCAAAGGGTCCACCTGGAGCCCCGCACACAAAGCCGAAAACACCCCCAGGCGTTCGCGTAGGCCGAGACCGGCGATTTCCGCTTGCTCAGCAGGAGCGTGGCAAAAACCGCAGAGGAATAACCCCCTGGCCGTCAAGGCTGCCCGCTTAAGCACCAAAGCAGTGCGGGTCTTGAAGTGCAAACTGACCCTTAGTGAAGAACTGCCGATGGCGAAGAAGACGCAGACCACTCCCGGAGCTCAACCTCACAAGGTCCGCGTACCAATGTCGTCTGGGCTAGTCCGGAGCCACAAGGATCACCAGGCCCCTGTGTGAGGACACCCGGCACAAAACGCGCCTTATCATGGGCCATGAGAGAAGGACGCACAGAAGTTCCCTGTTGGTCAAGGTTGAACCAGAGCGTCGAGTCCGACAACGCCAACCTCTCATCGGCGGCTGAAGAATCTGTCCACCTTCCTTTTCACTTAGGACGTCATCAAATCGAAGGAGCGAAAGCCAGCCTGGACAGGGACCGTTCTCCCAGGTCCAGAGACTGACAACCGAGGAAGTCTGAATGCTGTCGATGCCAGCCACATGAGCCGTGGAGAAAGCCAAGAGATGATGTGCCGCCCATGGAATGAATGCTATCGACACCAGCCACATGAACCGTGGAGAAAGCCAAGAGATGATGCGCTGCCCATGGAAAGAGCATCCGAGCCTCCAGTCCAAGCCAGGGACTATTCATGCCCCCTGATGGCAGACATAGGCAACAGACGTCGCATTGGCTGAGAACACACGGACAGCCATCCTGTGGAGATGCACTTGGACCCATAGCAGAGTTAACCGATCACTCGCAGCTCCAGTCAATCAATCGACCATCGGCTCTCTCTGACGCAGACCGCTACCCGTCCAGCGGCCCTATACCGGGACGGACATACAAACTGCTCCCCAACCGGAGAGACTCTTGACCTTAGTCAGGGTCACCCAATCTGAGACTCGCAGAGGAAGCTCTGTGGGCAGAGTGACTGGGTTCAATCACCACAGCATACTGCTGCACACCACTGCCAACCCAGACAGCTGCATCCCCAGTGCATCTCTCAGGGGATTCCACCTTGACAGAAGAGAAAACTGAAGAGGACGCAGGTGAGCTCTCACCCAAGGAAGATGTCCATGGTTGCCACCTGTAGGAACTACCAGGCTGGCTCAGCCGGGACTGAGAACCCGTCCCGAATTGCACTCTGGAGGTTCAGATTTCGGGAATTTGAAAGCAATGCTCGGTTCAGCCCCGTGCTGAACTGGATACCCAGGTACTCCAATACCTGGGTCGGCACGAGGTGACCTTCTTCAGAAAGATCACCCATCCGAGATGTTCCAGCCAAGACACCACTACGCCTCCTAGGGTTGCGGGGTTCCGATGCACTCGAGCCGTGAGGCTCGTCTTCTTTTCTCTACCTGCCCTGCTGCAGCACACAGCCGACTGGAAGTCTTCCACGATGTCAGCGCTGACATCGGAGGGAGGGCTTAAGCAAAACTTTCCAAAAAACAGGGGCTGCTTGACTTTTTTTTTTTTTCTTTTTCTCTCTCTCTTTGATTCTTCCTTATTAGCAAATAGGAAAAGGAGAGCCAGGGGAGAGGTGATCGCAAAAAGTAATCCGCCTTCGAGGGAAGCAAAGGGAAGGTAGAAGAAGGGGACAGAGTTCTCTTATATGGAATAGACAACATTTCTCTTATTTCAGATGCTAAGGACCGTCTGAGACGACGGTATTTTGTTTGCAGCCAGGGAAGTAGATGTGTGCAGAGTATTTTCAAAGTTAAACTGGTTTACTGTGGCTGGAAATATATAGTGTGCATGCTTTAAAATAAGAAACCAATGCTCCAAACTCAAAGTAAAAATTTTTTTTTTTTTTTTTAAATAAGAAACTAAGGTAGTTAATTCTAAATAGACAGTTATTATAGCATCTGCGGATTGGTCATGAGAAATAGTTGTTTATGAAAAGGGTGTCCTGGATGGCTATGGTATGTCTGGTGTGGGGGGTATGCCTGTGTATGTTTGTGGGGTGTGTGGGGAGGGTGGGGGTGGGATGAGGTACTGAGGGCATTGTGGTTGGTAGCACATACTCAATCTTCAGTGGAGTTTAGCTGGGTATCCAGATAGTCTGTGGTTATGGCTGATTTGAAAATGACTACGCTTAATGTGGATGGAGTCAAGTCTCACATTAAGCGTTCACGGATATTGACTCATCACAGGAAGCTGGGTACTGATATAGCATATTTGTAAGAGACCCACCTTTCTCAGATCGAGCATGCCAAGCTGCTGAGAGTTTGGGTGGGGGAAGTCTACTCTTCTACCTTCAGTGGGAGGCAAAGGGGTGTTGCCATTTTAATGCATAAGAGATTGCCGTTTACTCTACATCAGTGGTCAGCAAACCACGACTCGCGAACCGCATGCGGCTCTTTATCCACTTGAGTGTGGCTCGCGGCTCAGCTTTAACCACCGGTCCGCAGAAATTTTCTGCTGGTCCACAAGGCCGGCACCTCCATCGGGCCCAAGAGATTGTTCAGTAGCTGCCGGTCTTCAGTGTAATCAATGCGGCATCTTTGGGCTGGTTCCCTGAGTGCTGCAGTGCACAAAGCCATGGGAAAAGGCTTCTCCCCCCAGCCTGCGCCTGACCCAGAAGCCTTCTCTCTGACGTCGCAAAGTCAGAGGGAAGGCTACCAGATGAGGTGTGGGACGCACGCGAGGAGCCGCTTCCCACAGCTTTGTGCAATGCAGTACTCAGGGAGCCAGCCCAAAGACCCTGCGTTGATTGCACCATGGACCAGCCTGAAACTAACACCGGGGGGGCAGGCCAGAAAGCAAGACACATGGAGGGAGAGAGACAACAACGGTAGAGGAAATGCT
Source organism: Geotrypetes seraphini (assembly GCF_902459505.1). Taxonomy (NCBI): domain Eukaryota; kingdom Metazoa; phylum Chordata; class Amphibia; order Gymnophiona; family Dermophiidae; genus Geotrypetes; species Geotrypetes seraphini. The sequence goes on along the minus strand of NC_047087.1, from coordinate 162,197,119 downwards.
TTTATTTATTGATTTTGCATCTGCTGTCTGTTCAGGAAGAAATGCATTTGTTTGGTTTTCTCTGGGTGTTGTAATGCTTGAAGAGTCTTGCATCTTAGGGTTTGTTTGAATATTAGTACTTTTAGTTTTTGGTCCTGCATTTGCATGGGGTTATCTGTTTTCTGGTAGAAATGAATGTTGAAAAGCATACAGTGTGCTTTCTGTATTTTAATTTTGTGGTTAATCATTATGTGTTGTTAATACGATTATATTGTATGTGTGTATATATGAAAAATGGATGGAAAAAATGGTGCTACAATTAGTACTATTATGGAAGTGGGGTCTGGGGTGGAGATTGGGTGGAGATGGGAAGGTTGGTCGGCCCGGCGCTTCAGCATCTTCTTTACGGGGAAGGGAAGCAGGGAGAGCTCAGAACTTGGCGGTGGCCTATTCCCCAATTGCGGCATCAGTGGCAGCCTGTTCCCTGGTGGTGGCGGCCTGTTCCCCAATGGCAGTGGCTTTGGGGAGGGCAGGGAGAAAGAAAGAAATGGGGGCAGGGAGAGAGAAAGAAAGGGGCAGGGTGAAAGAAAGGAAAAGTTGGGAGGGAATGAAGTCTGGACCAACTTTATGGAAAAATAAGTCTCCAGACAACAAAGGTAAAAATGGAATTTATTGACTAAAATATGTTAGCTTTGGGAAAAGTATATAGCAGATGTCTTTGTATTGTATTCAAAAGAAAATGAAATGCATTTCTGGTTTTATTTCTACAGTGTTGAAGTACTTGCTGACCCTTGCTGTGACTGGTGGGGATCCCCAAGCACCACCAGCAGAGGACCTCCTCTAGGAGACGACCAGAACTCCCCTCCACCAAGCACAGCAGTCGCAGACAACATCCATGAGTCATTGAGGTGCCAGCATCTGTGACTCAGGGACGCTACTGCTGCCTGCCAAGCTTGGCTAAAGGGACCACCGGCCAACTGCAAAGGAAGTCCTCAGCTGACAGCTTGGGGGTTATCATCAGCTGAGTATTTATATTTTATATTTACATTAGAGGCTCTGGTAGAAACCCGTTTACAAAGTATGTATTCTTCCCAATTAATATTTCCAAATTAATAAAGTCTCTTTGCTTATTTGTAAATGGGTTTCTACAAGAGTCTTTAATTCAGTAGCATAATTAAATGAAATAACTATTTCTGAAGTTTATAGGGACGGGCGGGGACGGAGAGGATTCTTCACGGGGACGAGTGGGGACGGAGGGGATTCCTCCGGGGACGGGTGGGATTTCTGTCCCCGCGCAACTCTTTAGCGCAAACACAAAAGAAACTGTGGAATTGATCCTGTCAGAAGTAATTGCTGCTTTTTATGGGGACGGGCGGGGATGAAGGTAATTCCTTGTGGGGATAGGTGGGGAGGGAGAGGATCCTGGTGGGGATGGGCAGGGATGGATGGGATTTCTGTCCCCGCGAAACTCTCTAGTCTAGGCTGAAAGCATACAGGCTGAAAGAAGGGAAGAAATATTGGATGAACAGTCAGAAGAAGAAAGTGCAACCAGAGATTCATGAAATCATCAGACAACAAAGGTAGGAAAAATGATTTTATTTTCAATTTAGTGATCAAAACGTGTCTGTTTTGAGAATTTATATCTGCTGTCTATATTTTGCACTATGGCCCCCTTTTACTAAACCGCAATAGCGTTTTTTAGCGCAGGGAGCCTATGAGCATTGAGTGCAGCGCTGGGCGTTCAGCGCAGCTCCCTGCGCTAAAAAAAGCTATTGTGGTTTAGTAAAAATGGAGGGGGGTATATTTGTCTATTTTTGTATGGTTGTTACTGAGGTGACAGTGCATAGAGTCATCTGCCTTGACCTCTTTGAAAAAACCACGGAATATAAATGATAGTTAACATTTTCTCTGCGTACAGTGTGCTTTGTGGTTTTTTTAAATTTTATTGTTCGTAGATCATTTTGACTTGGTCATTTTAAAAGTAGTTCGCAAACTCAAAAAGTGTGGGCACCCCTGCTCTAATGGACCTCATCTGAATAGGTAAAGGACCTTGAACTGACTAGGTAAAGGCGGAATAGGAAACCTGATTAACATAACCTGCAATAATTAATCTATTTTTATGTATTCATGCGATTCCTTTGTGTTTAAGATGCCAAATTCCCTATATAAAGGGCTGTCCTCTTATCAGAATTTAGAACATACTGTACTTTGTCTGCCTTTAAAACTTGTATGTCCTCAATATATTAATAAACAATTGTTAAACTGAGCACAGACTAGTGTATACTGTATTTATTTCCATACTACTGCTACTACTAATTAATACACTATCCAGGTTATTTCCCTTCTTTCTTTTCTCTTACCCTTCTCCCAGCCTGTGCAACAGATTCCCTCTCCCATTGTCTCCAGCCATTACACTTTCCTTCTTCCTGGGAATCCTTTTCCCCCTTCTCTTATTCTGCAGGAAGTCCCGTTTATATGTTCAGTCCTTCTCCCAATTATTTTAGTTCCAGCTTCTCTCAGTGGCATAACGAGTGTGGGAGGCACCTGGAGTCTGTCCCAGCTCATTCCTCACCCTCTCTGCAAGCATGTGTGCATGTCCATTCCCTTCTCCCGTACCTTTTTAACTTCACTGGCTTGAGCAGCAGCTCTTGCTGGTGAAGAGTTAGAGGCACGGGGGGGGGGGGGGGGACCAGGCAAGGAAGGACCAGGGAGCACAGAGGAGGAGAGGTGCTGGTGTCCCACCAATACAGCGCCCATGATGGTTCGCCCCATGCCCACCCTTACTACCCCACTTACTTCTCTCTCCTTCCTTACCTCCCCCAAGAATCTCCAGCATCGCCTTCCTTCCCCTCCCCCTACGTTATCTCCAGCATGTCTCTCCTTGTTCTCCTGTCCCCTTGATCTCTAGAATGTGTCTCCTAGTGCTGCCCAATTTCTGATTCAAATTAATTCACCAATTTACTTTGGGTGAATCAATTCGAAACGATAAAAAAAAAAAAAATTGGCCTCCCGATTCGGTGACTGACCCTCCCCCTCTCGCCCCTAAAGCAGGAGTGCTGCCTCTTTCTGGCCGACCACTCCTGCTTTAGGGGCAAGGGTCAGTCAGGAAGTGCTGCAGTGTCTGGCTTCCCCCCTGGCCTCCCGCTCTTACATTTAGCTAATTACAGCCTGAAGAGAGGATCGCCAGTGCTGTGGCGATCCTTGCAGGCTGCCATCGGCCTCCGGAGCTGTCGTTCCCACAAAGCACAGAAGACCCGTTTCAGAATTTTGAGTTCACACCAGGTGAAGTTTACAGTGAACTGGCAAGACTTAAGGTGAACAAAGCCATGGGACCAGACAATTTGCACCCAAGAGTGCTCAGAGAATTGAGCGATGTCCTGGCGAAACCATTGGCTGAGCTATTCAATCTCTCCCTAAGTAAGAAGAAAGTTCCCCTGGACTGGAAATTAGCTAATGTCGTTCCTCTGCATAAAAAGGGTTGCAGGGCAGAGGCTGCGAATTATAGACCGGTGAGTCTCACATCAATAGTGTGCAAACTCATGGAAACACTAATTAAAAGCAAATTGGACACGATCTTGAATGAAGGGAATCTTCGGTATCCCAGTCAGCATGGATTCATCAAGGGTAGGTCCTGCCAATCCAATCTCATCAGCTTCTTTGACTGGGTAACAAGAAAGTTGGACTTGGGAAAGTCTTTGGACGTCATGTACCTGGACTTCAGTAAAGCTTTTGAGTGTCCCACACCGCAGGCTGCTAAGCAAGATGGAATCGATGGGGTTAGGAGAGACACTAACTGCATGGGTCAATGATTGGCTGAGTGGCAGACTTCAGAGGGTGGTGGTTAATGGTACCCTCTCTAAAACATCGGAGGTGACCAGTGGAGTGCCGCAGGGCTCGGTCCTGGGTCCACTCCTTTTCAACATATTCATAGGGGATCTGACTCAAGGGCTTCAAGGTAAAATAACACTATTCGCCGATGACGCCAAACTATGTAATATAGTAAGTGAATGCAGTTTACAGAATTATAGGGCGCAGGACCTGCTTACATTGGAAAGTTGGTCATCAACCTGGCAGCTAGGCTTCAATGCTAAGAAATGTAAGGTCATGCACCTCGGAAGCGGAAATCCATGCAGGACGTACTTCTTGAACGGAGAAACTTTAACTAGGACTTCAGCAGAACGAGATTTAGGAGTAATCATCAGTGCAGACATGAAAACTGCCAATCAAGTGGAGAAGGCTTCATCTAAGGCAAGGCAGATATTGGGTTGTATCAATAGAAGTTTCGTCAGCCGAAAGCCTGAAGTCATAATGCCGTTGTACAGGGCCATGGTGAGACCTCATCTGGAGTACTGTGTGCAATTCTGGAGGCCACATTACAGTAAAGATGTGCGCAGAATTGAATCGGTTCAACGGACGGCCACCAGGATGATCTCGGGGCTCAAGGGTCTCTCGTACGAAGAGAGACTGAACAAATTGCAGCTCTACACTCTTGAGGAACGTAGGGAGAGGGGAGACATGATCGAAACATTTAAGTACCTCACGGGACGTGTCGAAGTGGAAGATGATATTTTCTTTCTCAAGGGACCCTCGGCCACAAGAGGGCACCCGCTCAAACTCAGGGGCGGAAAATTTCATGGCGACACCAGAAAGTATTTCTTCACAGAGAGAGTGGTTGATCATTGGAACAAGCTTCCAGTGCAGGTGATCGAGGCAGACAGCGTGCCAGACTTTAAGAATAAATGGGATACCCATGTGGGATCCCTACGAGGGTCAAGATAAGGAAATTGGGTCATTAGGGCATAGACAGGGGGTGGGTAAGCAGAGTGGGCAGACTTGATGGGCTGTAGCCCTTTTCTGCCGTCATCTTCTATGTTTCTATGTTCCCTCAGCTGTGATCCTGCCCTGACGTCAGAGGAGGGGTGGGACTGTGGCAGATGGAACGACAGCTGCGGAGGCAGATGGCAGCCTGCAAGTTTCGCTACAATACTGGCGATCCTCTTTGCAGGTTGCTCTGCTACTGTAATTAAGAAAAGACCTTGAGGCCAGGGAGAACATGCAGGCCTTTGGGGGGTACAGGCATTCGGGGAGGTGCAGGACTTCAGGTGGGGTGCAGGTCTTTGTGGGGCAGGATGGCCTTCAGGGCAGGGCCCTGGTATAGAAGTACATGGAGGGTGGGAGGGAAGGGGAATTCAAAGAGATATGCATATGCTGGACTGGGGGGAAGAAATAATGGAGGAGAGGGAGAGAGAAGGTGGATAATGGGATTTAGGGAGGGAAGGAACAGAAAGGGAGAGAAGTTGGACACAAGGGATGGTGTAGAGGGGGATGGGTGGAGGATAGAGACACTGGATAGGAGGGTAATTGGGAAGAGAAAGCACAGTTACTTACCGTAACAGGTGTTATCCAGGGACAGCAGGCAGATATTCCCACACATGGGTGACGTCACCGACGGAGCCCCGCAGCGGACAGCCTCGAAAGCATCTTGCTTGAAGATCTCGAGCTTTCGATTGCTGCATCGCGCATGCGCGCGTGCCTTCCCGCCCAAACTAGGGGGCGCATCTCCTGAGAGGATCCTCAGTTCAGATACCAAGCTAAGAAGCCAACCAGGGGAGGTGGGAGGGTTGTGGGAATATCTGCCTGCTGTCCCTGGATAACACCTGTTACGGTAAGTAACTGTGCTTTATCCCAGGACAAGCAGGCAGCATATTCCCACACATGGGTGACCTCCAAGCTAAATCAAAAGGGAGGAGGGAAGTTGGCAATTTAAGAAAAAAGATTCTGTAACACAGATTGGCCAAAATGGCCATCCCTCCTGGATAAAGTATCCAGACAATAATGAGAAGTAAAAGTGTGAACCGAGGACCAAGTGGCAGCTTTACAAATTTCCTCAATAGGAGTTGATCTGAGGAAAGCAACCGAAGCCGCCATAGCCCTGACTTTATGGCCCGTTACTCGACTCTGTAGAGGAAGACCAGCCTGAGCATAACAGAAAGAAATACACGCAGCCAACCAGTTGGAGATAGTACGCTTCGAAACGGGATGACCCAATCTATTTGGATCAAAAGAAATAAAAAGTTGAGGAGAACTTCTGTGAGGTTGAGTACGTTGAAGATAGAAAGCCAACGTACGTTTACAATCCAAAGTATGCAAAGCCGCCTCACCAGGGTGAGAATGTGGCTTAGGAAAAAATACGGGTAGAACAATAGATTGATTGATATGAAAATCAGACACTACCTTAGGTAAGAATTTGGGATGTGTACGGAGTACCACCTTGTCATGGTGAAAAACAGTAAAAGGTGGATCCGAAACCAAAGCTTGTAACTCACTAACTCGACGAGCTGAAGTGAGAGCAATCAAGAAAACAGTTTTCCAAGTAAGATATCGAAAATGAGCCAAGTCAATAGGTTCAAAAGGAGGTTTCATCAGTTGAGCCAAGACCACATTAAGATCCCATACCACAGGGGGAGGTTTGATCGGTGGATGGAGATTAAAAAGACCTTTCATAAAACGAGAAACTAGAGGATGTGCCGAGAGTGATTTCCCCTCTAAAGGCTGATGAAAAGCAGCAATTGCACTAAGATGAACTCTAATAGATGTGGATTGGAGACCCGACTGGGATAGATGAAGTAAATAATCCAAAACAGAAGCCAAAGAAGAAGAAGTTGGCTGAAGATTATGAGTGGAACACCAAGAAGAAAATCTGGTCCACTTTTGACTATAACATTGACGAGTGGACGGTTTTCTGGAAGCCAGAAAAACATCCTGAACAGACTGAGAAAATTCAGCAGAATCCATCAGGTGGAAAGGAACCATGCTGTCAAATGAAGAGACTGCAGGTTTGGATGAAGTAAGGATCCCTGACTCTGAGTGAGCAGAGAAGGAAAAACTGGCAGAAGAAGAGGTTCCTTGATGCTGAGTTGCAGAAGAAGAGAGAACCAATGTTGTCGGGGCCACCGAGGAGCTATGAGAATCATTGTGGCATGATCCGACTTCAACTTGACAAGAGTTTTGAGAATCAGAGGAAAAGGAGGAAAGGCGTAAAGGAACTGATTCCTCCAGTCTAGTAGAAACGCATCCGCCTCGAGACGAAGAGGGGAGAAGATGCGGGAACAAAACAGAGGAAGTTTGAAGTTGTTGGGTGACGCAAAAAGATCCACCCGAGGAGTCCCCCATCGGTTGAATACTTGACGAAGTGTGGGGGAGTTGATCGTCCATTCGTGAGGTTGAAGCAGACGACTCAATTTGTCTGCAAGGCAATTCTGAATACCCTGAATATAAACGGCTCGAAGAAAGATGTTGTGTGAAATCGCCCAATGCCACAACTTCAGAGCTTCCTGACACAGAGGATGGGAACCCGTTCCCCCCTGTTTGTTGACATAATACATTGCTACTTGATTGTCCGTCCGAACAAGGACTACTTGGTCGTGAAGGATGTGAAGAAAAGCTTTGAGAGCCAGAAATATCGCTCTGAGTTCCAACAGATTGATATGACATCGACGATCTGTGGCCGTCCATAATCCTTGCGTACGGAGACCATCTACGTGGGCTCCCCATGCGTACTCGGACGAATCTGTTGTGAGAACTTTCTGATGAGGAAGATGGTGAAACAGCAAACCTCTGGAAAGATTTGAAGAGAGCATCCACCAGCGGAGAGACTTCTTTAAAGAAGGCGTCACCGTTATATGGCGAGAAGGAGGATCTAGAGCTTGCTGCCATTGGGATGCCAGAGTCCACTGAGGGATGCGAAGATGTAGTCTTGCTAAAGGAGTCACATGTACTGTAGATGCCATGTGACCGAGAAGGACCATCATTTGACGCGCTCTGATAGTTGATAGGGAAGTTACATGATGACAAAGGTTTAAGAGAGTATTCTGTCGATTGAGAGGAAGAAAAGCTCTCATGCGGATGGAATCCAACACCGCCCCAATAAATTGAATCGATTGAGTTGGAACTAACTGAGATTTTGGGAAGTTGATATGAAACCCCAGACTTTGAAGAAAAGAAATAGTCTGAAGGGTCGCTTGCGTAACCCCTGAACGAGAAGGGGCTTTTATAAGCCAATCGTCGAGGTAAGGAAAAACTTGCAATCCCTGGGCTCGAAGAGCCGCGGCTACCACAACCAGACACTTGGTGAAGACCCGAGGAGAGGTTGCTAGGCCAAATGGAAGAACCTTGTATTGAAGGTGAAGGTTCCCCACCTTGAACCTGAGATATTTGCGAAAATTTGGATGAATAGGAATGTGAGTATAAGCCTCTTTGAGATCCAGTGAGCACATCCAATCCCCTTGATCCATGAGGGAGTACAGGATCGGGAGAGAAAGCATGCAAAATTTTTCTTTGACTAGAAATTTGTTGAGAGCTCGTAGATCCAGAATGGGTCGCAAATCCCCCGTCTTCTTTGGAACCAGGAAATATCTGGAATAAAACCCCTGGTTGCGTTCGGGAGGAGGAATTTCCTCCACTGCTCGAAGGTGAAGAAGAGCTCGAGCCTCCCGAAGAAGAAGAGGGAGTTGCGAGGAACTGGAAAGACACTCTCTTGGAGGGTGATCTGGAGGCACCTGAAGCAGGCGCAGAGAGTATCCCTCTCGGATGATCGTAAGGACCCAAAGGTCCGATGTAATGGTTTCCCAGACAGATGAAAAAAGGGAAAGACGACCTCCGATTGGTAGGGAGGAATTTGGATGCAAAGAGGTTGGAATGCTCATCACTGGACCGTCAAAAAGACGGAGCTGTTTTGGTTGGAGCAGGTGTCTGAGGCTTTTGAGGACGTTGTTGTTGTGGCCGTCTAGGTGGAGGCCTAGAAAAAGCCGGTGTGGACTTCATGGGGTAACGACGAGCTGGAGGTCTGTAAGCTCTAGTCAGAGAAGGTTTTGGTTTCGGACGAATCAGAGAGGCGAAGGAACGCTCATGCTCAGAAAGCCTTTTAGTAGCTGCTTCAATAGAGTCATCAAAGAGCTCAGAACCTTGACACGGCAGGTTTGCTAAACGATCTTGTAAGTTGGGATCCATATCTACAATCCTGAGCCATGCAAGACGTCTCATAGCCACTGCAAATGCCGAGACTCTGGAGGATAGCTCAAAAGCATCATAAGATGCTTGCAACATGAATAGACGTAACTGAGACAGAGATTGAATAATGTTTTTATATTCAGAAAGGCGTTCTTTGGGCCAGTCTGGGCAAAAAGATGACAACTGCTTCAAAAAATGATTAAAATATGAAGTAAAGACATAGTTATAATTCAAAATTCTATTTGTCATCATAGAATTTTGATAAAGTCTGCGCCCAAACTTGTCCATAGTACGCCCTTCGCGTCCTGGTGGAACTGTTGCAGACACCTTAGATGGGTGAGCCTTCTTCAGGGAAGATTCCACCACTAGGGATTGATGAGAAAGTTGGGATTTCTCAAACCCTTTACATGGAACAGTACGATACCTAGACTCCAGCTTCGATGGAATAGCTGTCACAGAATAAGGAGTCTCCATGTTACGTAGAAACGTCTGCTTCAGCACCGGTGTCATGGGTAGACGTAAAGTCTCCTTAGGAGGATGAGAAAGTTCCATATCCGCAAGGTATTCAGGCGTGTATTTTGAATCAGAATGTAAATCAATATTAAGAGCCTGTCCCATGTCGAAGACAAATTTAGCAAAAGAAGCAGACTTCGAGGTCGAGGCTTCCTCAGGAGAAAGAGAACGAGAACGATGTGTCACTGAAAAAGATGGAGAAGCCTCGCGTGAATACTGAGATAGAGGCTCAGATTCAAGATGTAAAGTGATGGAAGATGTTCCACTGCCTGTCAGAGGAGGAGTGGCTGAATGTTTCCGCTTAAGGCTCCGAGTCGGAGAAGTGCGCGGAGTACGAGGTTTAGTAAGAGGAGATTTTTCTCGAGACAAATGCCTCGAAGGTGGTGTCCTCGACCTCGAATGCCTCGACGATATTGAAGAGGCAATGGTAGTATGAGCTTTAGAAGTAATATCAGAATGCTTCGAGCTCTTTGTAGAGGTAAGCTTCGAAGATCGAGACCTGTGCTTTGATCGAGGTAATGCTTGTTTAGCTCCATGTTCAGACGAGGAGTCTGACGAGGAAACCCTGGATCGAGACCTGCGACGAGGAGATCGCCGAGAGGGTGCCGATTTATGCTCAGGCTGGTGTTGCGCAGACAGAGTCGAGACCGGTACCAACTGAGCCACTATTGAGGAAATTTGCGTAGTCAGAATTGACTTCAGCATATCCTCAAACATGGGGACGGAGACCAAAGGACTCGGAGTCACAGGAGGTCTCGTGCGTTCCAAGGAGGGCGACCTCGATCGAGAGTATTCCCTGGACTTGGAAGCACGTTTTGAAGGTCTGGAAGACGGAGTCAAACCTGGGGCCCCAGGCTGAATGGAGGTAGACTCTGTCGGCTTCTTAGAGATGGTACCTGAAAAGGAAGCAGGAGACTTACCCCCCAATCCAGGCTTCGAGGACATCGTCGAGGCCTTCGAGGCCGAGGACCCGGAGGTCTTCGAGGCCGAGGCCTGTCGAGGAGGCGAGGTCGAGGTTTTAGTACTCGAGGTTGGACCCGGAGTCGAGGATTTTACAGATGCCTCGACCGAGGCCACAGCTTTTTCAGGCTCCATACGAGGAAAAAGCTCCAAAAATCTGTCGCAGCGGCGTTTAAAAGCACGAGGTTGAAGAGTGAGGCAGCGAATACAATCTTCGGGGCGATGAGTCGACCCAAGACAGATCATACACCGACTATGTGGATCAGTGATGGAAATAGTTCTACCACACTGATAACACCTTTTAAACCCGGTAACAGGCCGGGACATAGATAGGACAAAGTCCGTGTCGAGAACGGAGAAGAGAGGCCTAGGCCTCAATCTTCTAACCCGACGCTAAAGAAAAACAAAAAGATGTATCTTTTTTTTTTTTTTTTTTAGAAATAAAATATAAGTAGAAATAGAATTACGAACACAGCGACCGAAAACAATAAAGAGTACTCAGCCGCGGTGAAGAGAAGGCACAACGCTACGGGAACCAAGTCGACAAGTCTTCTCGGCTCCGCGGAAAACGTTGAACTGAGGATCCTCTCAGGAGATGCGCCCCCTAGTTTGGGCGGGAAGGCACGCGCGCATGCGCGATGCAGCAATCGAAAGCTCGAGATCTTCAAGCAAGATGCTTTTGAGGCTGTCCGCTGCGGGGCTCCGTCGGTGACGTCACCCATGTGTGGGAATATGCTGCCTGCTTGTCCTGGGATAAAACACAGTTACTTACCGTAACAGTTGTTATCCAGGGACAGCAGGCATATATTCTCACACATGGGTGACGTCACCGATGGATCCCCGCAGCGGACAGCCTCGAAAGCAAACTTGCTTGAAGATCTAGAGCTTTCGAGTGCTGCACCGCGCATGCGCGCATGCCTTCCCGCCCGAACTAGGGGGCACATCTCCTGTGAGGATCCTCAGTTCAGATACCTAGCCAAGAAGCCAACCAGGGGAGGTGGGAGGGTTGTGAGAATATCTGCCTGCTGTCCCTGGATAACAACTGTTACGGTAAGTAACTGTGCTTTATCCCAGGACAAGCAGGCAGCATATTCTCACACATGGGTGACCTCCAAGCTAAGTAAAAAGGGATGGAGGGAAGTTGGCAATCAAGAAAAAAGATTTTGCAAAACAGATTGGCCAAAATGGCCATCCCTCCTGGATAAAGTATCCAGACAGTAATGAGAGGTGAAAGTATGAACCGAGCACCAAGTGGCAGCCTTGCAGATTTCCTCGATAGGAGTTGATCTGAGGAAAGCTACAGACGCCGCCATAGCTTAAACTTTATGGTCCATCACTCGACCTTGCAGAGGAAGACCAGCCTGAGCATAGCAGAAAGAGATGCAAGCAGCCATCCAGTTGGAGATGGTAAGCTTCGAAATAGGGCGTCCCAACCTATTCGGATCAAAAGAGATGAAAAGTTGAGGAGAAGTTCTGTGAGGTTGAGTGCGTTGGAGGTAGAAAGCCAAGACACGTTTGCAGTCCAAAGTATGAAGTGCCACCTCTCCAGGATGAGAATGAGGCTTTGGAAAAAAGACTGGCAGAACAATAGATTGGTTAAGGTGAAATTCTGAAACAACTTTAGGTAAGAATTTAGGATGTGTACGAAGGACCACCTTATCATGGTGAAAAACCGTAAAAGGTGGGTCCGAAACCAACGCTTGCAGCTCACTGACCCGTCGTGCAGACGTGAGGCGATCATGAATACAGCTAGTACTTGAGGTGAGCCTGGTCAATAGGTTAAAATGGAGGTTTCATCAGTTGAGCCAGAACAACATTAAGATCCCAAACCACAGGCGGCTGTTTAAGAGGTGGATGAAGATTAAAAAGTCCTTTTATAAAGCGGGAAACCATGGGATGCGCAGAGAGAGGTTTCCCATCCAGAGGCTGATGAAAAGCAGCAATAGCACCGAGATGGACTCGAATAGATGTAGATTGAAGGCCCGATTGGGACAAGTGAAGCAAATAGTCCAGAACTGATGCTAAGGAGGAAGACATTGGATGAAGCTGACAAGTGGAACACCAAGCAGAAAATATAGTCCACTTCTGGCCATAACATTGACGAGTGGACGGCTTCCTTGAAGCAAGGAAAACATCTTAAACAGACCGAGAAAATTGAGAAGGATCTGTTACACAGAAAGGTACCAAGCTGTCAAGTGTAGAGACTGCAGATTGGGATGAAGCAAGGACCCCTGACTCTGAGTGAGCAGAGAAGGAAAAACTGGTAGAAGTAGAAGGGAGTACCACGGTTGTCTGAGCCACCGAGGAGCTATCAGAATCATAGTGGCATGTTCTACCTTCAGCTTGACAAGAGTCTTGGGAATCAGAGGAAATGGAGGGAAGGCATAAGGAAACTGATTCCTCCAGTCCAGAAGAAAGGCATCCACCTCGAGACGACGAGGCGAGAAAATGCGGGAGCAAAACAAAGGTAGTTTGAAGTTGCTGGGCGACGCAAACAGGTCTATCTGAGGAGTCCCCCACTGAAAAAACACCTGGCGAAGTGTGGGGGAATTAAGTGTCCATTCGTGAGGCTGCAGCAGACGACTCAATTTGTCTGCTAGACAGTTCGGTTGACCCTGTATATAGACAGCTCTGAGAAAGATGTTCTGAGAAATCGCCCACTGCCACAACCGGAGAGCTTCCTGACAAAGGGAATGAGATCCCGTCCCTCCCTGTTTGTTGACATAATACATGGCCACTTGATTGTCTGTCCGAACAAGTACTACTTAGTCGTGAAGATGACGAAAAGCTTTGAGGGCAAGGAAAATCACTCTGAGTTCCAACAGATTGATATGACATCGACGGTCTGTGGACGTCCACAATCCTTGCGTACGGAGACCATCTACTTGGGCTCCCCACGCGTAGGTTGACGAATCTGTCGTGAGCACTTTCTGATGAGGAAAATCGTGAAACCACAAACCTCTGGAAAGATTGGAAGACAGCATCCACCAGTGGAGAGAATTCTTCAACAAAGGAGTTACCGCTATACGGCGAGAAGGCGGGTCCAGAGCTTGTTGCCATTGAGACACCAGGGTCCATTGAGGGATGCGAAGGTGAAGCCTGGCAAGAGGGGTCACATGAACCATCGATGCCATGTGACCGAGCAGGACCATCATCTGACAGGCAGAAATGGTCGGAAGAGAAGACACTCGCCAGCAGAGTCGAAATAGGGTGTCTTGACGATTCAGTGGAAGGAACGCCCTCATGCTGACAGAATCCAGAGTTGCGCCAATAAATTGGAGGGACTGGGCTGGAACCAACTGAGATTTGGGAAAGTTGATATGGAACCCCAGACTTTGAAGAAAGGCAATAGTCTGATGGGTCGCTGCAATAACCTCCTGAAGGGAAGTGGCCTTGATAAGCCAATCGTCGAGGTAGGGAAACGCCTGAAGACCTCGAGACCACAGAGCTGCAGCCACCACAACCAGACACTTGGTGAACACTCTGAGGGAGGCTGCCAGGCCAAAGGGAAGAACTCTGTATTGGAGATGTAGATCCCCCACCTTGAATCTGAGATATTTGCGAAAGTGCGGATGAACAGGGATATGAGTATAAGCCTCTTTGAGATCCAGTGAGCACATCCAATCCCCCTGATCCATGAGGGAGTACAAGGTCGGGAGCGAGAGCATGCAAAACTTCTCTTTGACTAGAAATTTGTTCAGGGCTCGAAGATCCAGAATGGGTCACAAATTCCCAGTCTTCTTGGGCACCAGGAAATACCTGGAGTAGAATCCCAGATTGTGCTGGGAAGGAGGAATCTCCTCCACCGCTCGAAGGCGAAGAAGCGCCCGAGCCTCCTGAAGAAGAAGGGGGAGTTGCGAGGAACTGGAATGACACTCTCTTGGCGGGTGATCTGGGGGCACCTGAATCAGGCGCAGAGAGTATCCCTCACGGATAGTTGTCAGCACCCAGAGGTCCGATGTGATACTTTCCCAACGTGATGAAAACATGGAAAGGCGACCTCCAATGGGCAGAGGAGAATTTTGCAGGGAGGATGGAATGCTCAAGACCGGAATGTCAAAAAGACGGAGCCGGTTTAGTGGCAGCAGGCGCCTGAGGTTTCTGAGAACGTTGATGCTGTTGAGGACGTCGAGGAGGAGGCCTAGAAAAGGCAGGAGTCATCTTCATAGGATAACGACGAGCCGGTGGTTTATAAGCCAGGGCAGTAGACGGTTTGGGCTTGGACCTGAGCAGGGAAGCAAAAGAGCGCTCATGCTCAGAGAGTCTCTTGGTGGCAGCTTCAATCGAGTCGTTGAACAACTCATTCCCCTGACAAGGCAAGTTGGCGAGACGGTCCTACAAATTAGGATCCATGTCGACTATGCGGAGCCAGGCAAGGCGACGCATGGCAATTGCAAAAGCCGACACCCTCGAAGAAAGCTGAAAGGCATCATAAGATGCCTGCAACATGAAAAGCCTCAACTGGGAAAGAGTTTGGAGGATTTGCTTAAATTCAGACAGACGGTGTTTGGATAGGTCTGGATTAAATGATGGCAACATCTTCAAAAATGGTTGAAGTATGATGTAAAAACATAGTTGTAGTTTAATATCCTATTAGCCATCATAGAATTTTGATATAACCGACGGCCAAATTTGTCCATGGTGCGACTTTCGCGACCAGGGGGAACAGTTGCAGAAACCTTAGATGGATGAGCTTTCTTGAGGGAGGACTCAATCACTAATGATTGGTGGGAGAGTTGCAACTTTTCGAAGCCCTTACAGGGCACAGTGCGATATTGTGACTCTAGCTTTGATGGAATAGCCGTGACAGAGTAAGGGGTTTACATATTGCGGATGAAGGTCTGCTTAAGTACCGGAGTCATGGGCAACCTCAAAGTCTCCTTGGGAGGATGCGAAAGTTCCATGTCTGCCAAGAATTCTGGGGTGTATTTGGAATCAGTGCAAGTCCAAATGAAGAGCTTGCCCCATGTCATAGACAAACTTGGCAAAGGAGGGCGATTTTGAAGAAGAAGCTTCCTCAGGAGAGGCAGACCGGGAACGAGGAGCCACCGAATAAGATGGTGAAGCCTCACGGGAGTACTGAGACACCGGCTCCGACTCCACGCACACTGTCACCGAAGAAGCCCCACTCCCAGTTTGTGGCGGAGTGAACGAATGCTTCTTCTTCAGACCCCTCAACGGAAACGTCCTCGGAGTCGAATGCCTCGAAGCTGGAGGAGAGGGATCCCGAAGCAAAGGCCTCGAGGGAGGGATCCTCGACCTTGAATGCCTCGAAGATAAAGGAGAGGAGGCGACCTTCGACTCAGAACGAGGGAGTTGCCTCGAAGAAAACTCTGGATGCCTCGAGCTCTTTGAAGTAAGATGTTTTGACGGCCTCGACCGATGCTTCGGATGAAGCAAAGAGGATCTCGAGGGAAGATCCGGCGAAGAGTCCGATGAAGAAACTCTCTTGTGAGACCTGCCCCGTGGAGGCTGCACCAGGGTCTCCGGCTGCTGCTCAGGCTGGCCCACTAGAGGCAAGGCTGAGGATGGGACTAACTGAGCCACAATGGAAGAAATTTGGGTAGTCAAGATGGACTTGAGCATATCTTCAAACATGGGCACCGAGACCAAATGATTTGGTGTCATAGGTGCTCCTGTGCGCTCCAAGGAGGGCGACCTCGATTTAGAGTATTCCCGAGACTTGGAGGCACGCTTTGCAGAAGGCCTCGAGGACAGAGGCACCCCCGGAGCCCCGGGGAGCATGGATAGAGACTCAGGAGGCTTCTTGGACATGGTAGCTGAAAAGGAAGCAGGAGACTTACCCCCAGACGCAGGCTTCGAGGACGGGACCGAGGAGGCCTTCGAGGCCGAGGACCCTGAGGTCTTCGAGGCCGAGGCCGGAGCAGGCATCGAGGGCGAGGTCTTACTGCCCGAGGTCACCCCTGATGTCGAGGTCTTAGGTCCCGAAGGCGTCGAGACCGAGGCTTTATCAGGTTCCATAGTGAAAAGTTGGCAAAACCGGTCACAACGGCGGCGAAAAGCGTGATGCTGAAGGGTAAGACAACGCACACAATCCTCGGGGTTGTGAGTGGCACCCAAACAGACCATACACCGACTATGAGGGTCGGTTATTGAAATCGTCCTGCCGCACTGGTAACAACGTTTGAACCCGGTCAAAGGCCGGGACATAGAAAAAATGAAGTCCGTTCCGGAGAAGAGAGACTGGGCCCAAGCCCCGAGTCTCCACGCCCGGCGACACGAAAGAAAATTAACTAAAACAAAATTTTTTTTTTTTTTTAGTAAAGAAAGAAAAACGACAAGCAACACGCACAGCGACTAAATAAACAAATCCAGCCGCGGTGAGAGAAGGCACAACGTTGCGGAGCGAGATGAACAAGTCTTCTCGGTTCCGCGGAAAACGTTGAACTGAGGATCCTCACAGGAGATGCGCCCCCTAGTTCGGGTGGGAAGGCATGCGCGCATGCGCGGTGCAGCACTCGAAAGCTCGAGATCTTCAAGCAAGTTTGCTTTCGAGGTTGTCCGCTGCGGGGCTCTGTCGGTGACGTCACCCATGTGTGAGAATATGCTGCCTGCTTGTCCTGGGATAAAGGGAGAACTCGTAGACCCTGGAGTGGTGGGGAAGGAGGGAGAGATGCTGGATGAAAGGGTAGTTTAGAAAAGGGGAGATGATGTATATGGGGATGGTGGGGGTTTATCACTGCAGCTGCGGGGATGGAGATGAAAAAAAAGGAAAGATGCTAGACCTCCGGGGAGGGGAGGGAAACGGAAGGGAAGGATAGAGATGGAAGATGGATGGTTAGCACAGAGAAAGAAGGAGACCCTGGCAAGCAAGTTATCAGAAGACAACCAGAGGCTGGAACCAACATGATTTGAATAATGACCAGACAACAAAAGGTAGAAAAAATAATTTTCTGTTTTGTGATTACAATATGTCAGATTTGAAATGTGTATCCTGCCAGAGCTGGTGTTAGACACGAAAGTGAGCTAGGATTTAACAGAGAGAAAAAGTATTTTTTGTTTATTTTGTTTACACCACAGTGCCAGTGTGGATAGGACAGGATAAAGGGGGTGAAGAGGCTATAAAAGGAGTGAAGAGGTTATAAAATAAACCCACCAGGATGTTTGAAAAAAACACCCAATTGGGCAGGAAAATCGAATCGACATTTTTTTCTGAATGGGACAGCACTAGTTTCTCTTCCCTTACACCCATCATCTCTCTCCTTCCACTGCCTCCTCTCCTTCACACCACTTTGTCTACTATTTATTTATTTTCTCCTTCCTGGGAAATGTTGCCTATGCGCCTTCTTTGTGCCTCTTCACTCTTCCCTCCCACCCTATGCATCCGCTTCCTCTATCAATCCTACCTTTCACCAGTCCCAACAGCGTCTGTTTTAACGGCCCCTCTGGCTATCATTCTGAAGGGAATCCCGCGCTGTCTTCAGTCTGTGCAGCAAATCACACGTCTTTTGACGCAAAGCTAACATCAAACATGAGCGCAGGGGCTCGCCGCGAGAGAGGAAGGTTTTTAAGGCAAGTATTGAAAGACCGGAAATACAGGGGATTTGTGTATAGCAATGATAAAGGAATAATAAAAGTAAAAACATATCCATAACAAAGTCATGAAAAAGGCAGATTTAAATGTTTCTTTAAGAGGCTCCTGTAAATCCGTCTGTCAACTTTTGCCTCGATATACATTATTTCGGTTGATACCGCAGATATATCTCAAATCAAGAAGATCCTCCAAATTTGAGACATTCGGCGCAAGCCCTCATCACCTACACTTCCGATATTGATTCGTATCTGTTTCGCCATACATCATCCCTCTCCGCATGGAACTACAAATTCCAGCATTCTTATTGAACGGATGCGCGAGAGTTGTACTTTTCAGAGATTTCGCGATAGTTTGGTTGAATTAGCTGGCGGGCTGGGGAAGAATTGAAAGCGGTTGTTTCCCGTCTAGGTCTGATTGTAGAGCAGGCGGATGGACAAGGGCCGGCTTCCAGGTACTAAATAGAGAGTTCGGCATGGTACATTTTTCCTTTTCTTCAAAGTAGGTTCTGTCATAATGTCTCCTAAAATAATTTGGACAACTTTTCATAGTTGTACTTTTTTAGGATCTTTTCCAGATAAGCCCCGCCAAAAAGTTAACCCCCGCCACAGTTTTAGCTAACACCATGCTAAGTGAATACTTGGGGAACGTGATATACAAGGGGGGGGGGGGGGGGGGGGGGGGGGGAGGGGGCGGCTTAAGTTTTCGCCAGTGCACTTTTTGCATTAGTGGTGGCGGGGCTTAAGTTTTCGCCCGTGCACTTTTTTATACAGGTAATGCTTTGTTTTGTTTCCAGGAGGTTAAATAGAACTGCCAGGTTACCAATTCTGAGAGAGTTTTTAGCTAGTTCTAGTTTTGACGTTAGATATCAAAGCAAAATAAATAAATACATTTGTAGTGCAACAGACACTTTATTCCAGAACCTTCGGGCAGTCAACCTCTTCTTGCTAGAATTCTTGTAAGAGTCTCATTCCCATCCTTCTGGGCTGTTCTTCAATTCAGTTGAGATGGTAGGAGTCAATTTCTGCTTCTTTTTTATTTTTCAGTTAAAATCATTTTTTGCTTACCATTTACAAGACTTTTTCAGTGCTGCAGAGGATCCCAATCTTGGGACATCTCTGGCTGCAGGAGAGTGCAGACTCGGTCAAGGGTCTGCGTCCAAGGGGCAGATTGCTTTGCAGTCCACCCACTTGGACAGCCTGCACTAACAGTTTGAGTGAGGCTCAGGGACCAATCCCTTGGGAGCAAAGCTCACCTCAGGTTCTGTCCACTGTGTGAGCTTGAGTGCAGACTGAGTGGCTCCCTGGCAGATTTTTTTCCAGGTGCACTCAGAGGAATGAAGACCGGAGTGTGGTGATGATCTCAGTGATACTTGCCTTTCTCCAGTAAGGTCTAGAAAAGGGCCTAGCAGTTGTCTCCCTGAGAGTTCAGATAGCTGTTTTGGACCATAAGAATATAAGCAGTGCCTCTGCTGGGTCAGACCAAGGGTCCATAAGAACACCCTTGCCACAAGCCAGATTTTTGAAGGGCGCGTTGTGGCTCTGCCTTCCAGTATGCTGACCTTTTCCAATGTGGAATCTTAATCTGGTTCTCTGGGCACTTGCAAGGCTGCTCTATAAGCCTCTAGACTAGACCAAGCTTCCTTAATGGCCTTTACCATCAAAGCTGTGTTTTTGGTGGTGATCACCTCTGCTCGTACTGTAGGGTCATGAAATGGTTAACTGTTGTTTAAAATATTGCTCTGGCCTACATAGCTGAAAACAGTGTACAATCTACTGACCTCATCTGCCTAAAATGTATGTCCCTAAATAGATAAGAGTTTGAGCCATGATGTGCCCTGCCCTTCTGTACATGTAACATTTAGAACTGTAAGATTTAGATAAGCAGAGAAATGAGCTAGTTTCCTATAGGACTATAAGTTTATCCCTAAACCTATCATAAGTGCTGGCTTAGGACCAATAATAATTGTAGAAAAGTTATAGAAGTAATAAATGAAAATTGTAGTTTTTGCATATATTAGTTTGCGTATGCTTAGTGAAAAGGGCATAACAGTCCATGCATTTCCTGATTCTAACACTCTAGTAGGCAGGCTGTTAACTGCACTGGAGTCCCTTTCTCTTCCCGACTACCCTCCTATCCAGTATCTCTATCCACTCCCCACCACACCATCTCTTGTGTCCATCTTCCCTCCCTTGTTGACTCCCCCTCGGTCCGGGGATCCAGTCTGAGGCTCCAGGCTTTTGCCGAGGGAGTTCGGGGAGAGGTCTCCGGCCCGCCGTTGATCGGTGCCTCTTACCCCGGCGGCGTCCCCGAGGGGTTCCTCGAGGCGGCTCAGGTCCTCGACCTTGGAGCGCTTTCACAGCGTTTCCCCGGTCTCGGATAGAGGGTCTGAGCGTGAGCATCGCTACTCGAGGGAAGCCTTTCCTTCCTTTTCGGCAAGATGCAGGTCTCGTTCCCCGTCCCCACAAGGGGCTACGGGAACGTCCCGCCCTTCTTTTATGAGGTTCGTCCAGGACATGGGACGCGCCCTTGACTTGGACCTACTATCGGACTCGAGGTATTCCAAGGAGTACCTGGCAGAGCTGGATATGCCCTCTCCGCCCCGAGAGTCCCTCAGGCTGCCGTTGAACCCTGTGCTCCGGCAAACCTTTATTAGGAACCTCGAGACTCCTTACATGGTGACGGCTGTCCCATCTAAAATGGAGTCGAAGTATCGTACGGTACCCTGTCCGGGGTTTGAGCAGCCACAGCTCTCTCACCAATCGCTGTTGGTGGAATCTTCATTGAAAAAGGCTCACCCCTCCCGGGTCTCCGCTGCGGTCCCTCCAGGTCGCGAGGGCAGGACCCTGGACAAATTTGGCCGCCGTCTGTATCAGAACTCTATGATGGCCTCTAGAGTGCTGAACTAAACTTTCACTTTTTCATCTTATCTTAAACATCTGCTTGGGCTGTTGCACGCCTTCACGATGGATTTGCCAGCTTCTCGCCAAAGGGCTTTTGGCCTCCTCCTGGAGGATTTTTCCAACCTCCGTCTCCACCTGTTTCATGCAGCTTACGACGGTTTTGAGCTTTCCTCGAGGGTCGCTGCCTTTGCTGTGGCCATGCGCCGACTAGTGTGGCTGCGCCTGGTCGACATGGACCCCAACCTCCAGGACCGGTTGGATAACCTTCCCTGTGTCGGAAAGGTTTGACGACACTATTGAAACGGCTACGAAACGCTTGTCGGAGCATGAGCGGTCGTTTGCCTCCCTCATGCGCCCGAAGCTCAAGCTGACCGCTTCTCGTCCCCTATGGGGCACGCCTCGCCGCTACCCACAAAAGTCCACCCCGGCTTTTTCTAGGCCTCCACCTCGGCGTCTGCAGGCTCATTCTAGGGCATTGTCGAAATCCCAGCCGACTGCCCCTGCCAAATCGGCTCCGTCCTTTTCACGATGGGGGCGGGCCCTCTCCGCGCCTCCGTCAGGCCTTCTTCCCATCGGGGGACGCCTTAAAGCCTTTTACCCTCGTTGGGAGTCCATCACGTCGGACGCTTGGGTCCTTGGCGTGATCTCATCCGGGTACTCTCTCAACTTTCGGGAGATCCCTCCCGACAGCCCTCCGAGTGCTTGTCCCCCCAATCGGGCGCAGTTGCCCCTCCTCCTCTCGGAGGCTCAGGACCTTCTTCGCCTGCGGGCGGTGGAAGTGGTACCCCCCCTGCCAATGAGGGCAAGGGTTTTACTCCCGTTACTTCCTGGTACCGAAGAAGACGGGAGATCTGCGCCCGATTCTGGACCTGAGACGCCTCAACAAGTTTCTGGTACGGGAAAAGTTTCAAATGCTTTCCCTTCCGATTCTTTACCATCTGCTCGACGAGGGCGATTGGCTCTGCTCCCTCGATCTGAAGGAGGCCTACACACATGTTCCGGTGCATCCCGCTTATCGCAGATTCCTGCGCTTTCAGGTGGAGACCTGCATCTACAATATCGGGTCCTCCCCTTTGGACTGGCCTCGTCTCCTCGGGTATTCACAAATTGTCTCATGGTGGTCGCAGCTGCCTTGCGTTCCCAGGGTCTCCAGGTATTCCCCTACCTGGACGACTGGCTAATCAAGGCCACGTCCAGGGAGGGGGTTATCTCAGCGACCCGACAGACTATTATTTACCTTCAGGGTCTAGGGTTCGAGGTAAACTTCGGGTCATTCCATGTCAAGTGATCAGATTCTTGGAAAGTGCCCTGCATGACCTTCACGGATTTTGATGAAACTTCATATGCAGAGTCCACCATGTCTCAAACGAACTTTGGTAAAGTTTTAGTTTCGCCTGTGGAATATTTGTGGAGATATAGCCATTTGTTTGACCCCATACCACAATGAAATACAGTACGACAATGACATTCTGACAAATTTGAGACACAATATCTCCCGAGCTGTGTTTCCAAAAAAACTGAAACTTAGCTACCCTGCACAACTTTTTGAGCTCTGTTCATTGCTACCAATAACAATTTTTGCCGAGCACTGATTGAATGCCTGAATTACAGTAAACTTGGCCGAAAAAATTAGTGCTCCAAAAAAAGTCAAAGTTTGACATTACTTAGCTCCCACAATAATTGAGTAATAAATGCGAAATTTGGCACATAATGTCTCAGTACAACGTTGTTTTCAAAAGTACAATTTCAACCTCCAAGCTCTTTCCATTAGTTTACAAATTAAGTGTAAAGTTGCTAATTTGTGTAAAAAGGCCAAAAATAGGGTATTTTCAGCCTGCTTTTACAGAAAAATACCTTTTAGAAACTCTTTCAAATCATTCTCATTAGAAAGAGCATATTTCAAACCCCCTAGAAAAGTGGACTTCATTTTTCAACGCAGGTTAACAATGGCTGAAAAAGGGGGACAAAGTTGGGAGACGTTGTCACGGCAACAACCTCTATTTCAACATAGTTCTGTCATTTTTAAAGTTACAGTTTTGTATTGACGTAGTATTACTACTACTCTATTGCGTTGGTCCATGGTGACATTGTCACTACCAGTTCAAGAGTTTGAACTGGCAACCCCATCGCCATAGGGGTCACGCCCGATAGCTGTGCAATACCAGCCACGGGTGGGCCACTTCGTCCAGGTTCCCAAGCCTCACATTTGGTTTCTTTGTCAAGGTTCCAAAGCCTTTTGTTGGTATCTTTCTGGTTCCAAAGCCAATGATTAGGGTGTCTTATCCTAGGTTCCCAAGCCTAAATTGGGTATCTTATATGGTTCCCAAGCCAAAGTGAAGTCCACTTTGATTTTAACTGCCAGCAATCTTTATAACATTCTGTTAAATTTTTGAGCCACTTTCTTCAATGCAGTTTCTGGAAATTGATTTTGGCGGCCGGATGATGTAACTGAAGGGGCACAAAGCATACAGATGAGGTGTTGCTCTGGAACCCAACAAACGTCTTGCCTTTCTGGCCAATAAAACGAATGAGCTGGACCGTGAGGATGCATAAATTTTATCAATGCATCATTTTGTTCAATTGAGACTTCAACAACGTTGCCTATCCACCATTGATTATCGTAAGTACAGGCAACGTAGCAACCAGGAAAGATTTCGGACACTTTCAAATTTGGAATGGCAGTATCAGAAATTTTGGCAACAAAATTTATTGTGTCATTTGAAACTTTGCTGACACGAACCGAGTTTGAGTCGACTGGTACAAATTGGTGGTGCTCTCTGGTACCGGCTACTGTGCTGCTTTCATGCCATCTTTCTTCTTGAAACTTTTTGCTTTCTTCAATTTCTTCTTTTGGAACATAAATGTATTTAACTCCGTGTATATTTTGGTCACAAAAGTTAAATAGATCCTTTGGCGTCAATATTTGATCCGTTGATGGTCTTTGGAGGCTAGCCCGGGCAGCCAGTCGTTTAGTTGTTCCACCAACTCCATCACAGGGTGATTTTCTGTGGCTAGTTCCAAAAAAATTCCATTCAGCCTCAATGTTGAAATCATTTCTGTGATTGCACAAATTCACAAAGTTCTTGTAGTTTTTATATTGTGCAGCTGAGCCGTCACTGAAGTAGTATATTTTGGTAATGTTTGTTTGAGTTACCAAAAATTCGATTAACTTTTGAATAAATACGTGTACAGATATCGTATCATGTTGCATATGATCAGAAATAATGCAACAGTTTACAACTTGCAATGTGCCCACTTCATTGAGGTAATATGCAACAAAAGGATGTACCGTAGCTTGTGAATTTTCCCAGTGAAAGCCTTGGGCGGCATCCTGTACAACAAATGAGTAATTTTCAGCGAAATCCATCAAAACGATCATTTCCGTTTCTTTTAAGCCCGTCTTCAACATCTTCAAATATTCACTTTGATGTTTTGAAATGAAATGGTGGCTTGTCAACTTCCAAATCTTGCTTGCAAGTCTTTCAATAAAGTTGTCCATGGTTAGTAAGCTTGTTTCTAATGTTTCACGGTCAGCGTGAACCCATTGCTTAAATTCTATTGATTCTTCTGGATCTAAATCCTTGAATATTTCTTCCAGGTATGCTGTTAGTGCTTCTTCACCAGGGCAGTTTTGACATCACTGTAGCATACAGTCCTTGACATTTAGGTCGCACACAGTTTTTTCCATAAGAACTTTGTAGTTCTCTTTGACATTGGCGCCTTGTAGCATGAGCTTTACATTTTGATGTATCGTGCAGACACACACGGAGTGTGCACCTGATGCACCAACGGTTACACACCACTTTGACCTGAGCTCACGGAATTTGGAAAAACCAATTTCAGTTCCGTATTTGTTACAGTACGCCACGTACAGCTCTTTTAAATTACACAACAGCAGCCGCTTTTGTACTTTTAAACCATTGAGGCGGACTGAAATGCAATCTTTTTTGCCAGGACATATTCTGCTGAATTCATCGTCTTCGTAAAAATCTTGAACTCTATTTGCAATTTCTTTTGGAAGGGACTTGCCAATTTTTGCATCAGGTATAGAACAAATGCCTTTCTCTTTCTTTACTTTTTGGGCTGTTCTGACCATGCGCTCTGAAACGCCAAACTTCATTACTGTTTCCTTTATTGACCAACTTTTTGGGGCCATTGTCAATAATTGAACTTTCATTGACCTGTTGGATATTGCAATTTTCGTTTTCATTTCTTCAATGAGGTCAGTGTAATCTTCACATAACTTGCATTTTACAGACTGACGAGACGGCCCAACTTCTTCAGCTGAAACTCCAGCAGCAGATGTAATCTTCTTGGATATCACATTCTGCACACGTTCAATTTTTCGTATCACATAGCCGGCTTTATCTCTACTAGCTAACCTTCGAATTTTCAATGGAGAGGTTCCTAAAGCAGTCAAGCTTTGATCAACTGCATCGGAGATGCTGATATCAAAATCGTCTGAAGATGAAGATGCTGCAGTAGCTTCACTCATTGAAACGTATTGGGCTTTGCACCTACTGCAAAGTTTCTGACCTGGCTTGATATTTATTTTTGCCACTTTTCTAAAATCATTAGACATGGCAAGATCGACTTTTAACAATCCACTTTGAACAATGTGATTTTTCTTTTCAAATGGATTACAACACGATGTTTGCTTTAATTCGTATTTGTCGAGATACTTTGCTTTGTGGTGGAGGTAGATTTGGTCTTTATCCATCAGTTCAACTTCAGAGAGCCGAGTGATAAGCAATTTTTCATCGGTTGACAAATTATGTAAAAAAATGAGCCCACATTTTTTAGAATAAAATGTGCCGTCATGACACTTTGACAACAATTTTTGCCCAATGGCACAGTCTGGCAGAAAAGGATTATTATTAGTCGATTCGTTGGCATCCATTTTAAACTGAATTAATAATAATGTGGATCTGAAAAAGAAAACAAGTTGTAATTTGTGATCTGCATGCAACAAAATTATCACCTCAATTTCTAGTTAGGAATAATCATTAATTAAGAACACTATAATTGTACCCAAAGCTTGAGTAAAAATAAACAGGGAAAAACAGTGTGAAAAGTGACATAATTGTAAGTTGAAACGTAGGCTGTTGCCATGGTGACATCTCCCAACTTTGTCCCCCTTTTTCGGGCATTGTTAACCTGCGTTGAAAAACGAAGCCCACTTTTCTAGGGGGTTTGAAATATGCTCTTTCTAATGAGACTGATTTGAAAGAGTTTCTGAAAGGTATTTTTCTGTAAAAGCAGGCTGAAAATACCCTATTTTTGGCCTTTTTACACAAATTAGCAACTTTACATTTAATTTGTAAACTAATGGAAAGAGCTTGGAGGTTGAAATTGTACTTTTGAAAACAACGTTGTACTGAGACATTATGCGCCAAATTTCGCATTTATTACTCAATTATTGTGGGAGCTAAGTAATGTCAAACTTTGACTTTTTTTGGAGCACTAATTTTTTCAGCCAAGTTTACTGTAATTCAGCCTTCACTCAGTGCTCGACAAAAATTATTATTGGTAGCACTGAATAGAGCTCCAAAAGTTGTGCAGGGTAGCTAAGTTTCAGTTTTTTTGGAAACATAGCTCATGAGATATTGTGTCTCAAAGTTGTCAGAATGTCACTGTCGTACTGTATGTCATTGCAGTATGGGGTCAAACAAATGGCTATATCTCCATGAATATTCCACAGGCGAAACTAAAACTTTACCAAAGTTCATTTGATACATGTGGGACTTTGTGCATAAAGTTTTATCAAAATCCGTGATGGTCATGCAGGGAGCCCTTGATCACTTGACATGGAATAACCCCTTCCCGAAATCCCAACTGTGCCCCTCTCAGTCCTTACAGTTCATCGGGGCCGTGCTGGACACGGTTCGTCTCCGTGCCTTCCTTCCCTCTCCGCGTCTGGAGGCATTGGTAAATCTGAGCCGACAAATCTCGATGCTGGACTCGGTCCCAGCACGACAACTGATGACACTTTTGGGCCATATGGCCTCTACCGTCCATGTCACTCCCTTCGCACGCCTCCATCTGCGGATTCCGCAATGGACCTTGGCCTCTCAATGGCGTCAGGATCGAGACCCGATCAACCGTCCTATGACAGTGACTCCTTCCTTGCAAGAATCGCTCCGTTGGTGGGCCGACTCTTCGAATCTTTCCAACGGTTTACTCTTTCTCGCCCCTCCACACCACAAGGTCCTCACCACGGATTCGTTGGAGTACGCTTGGGGGGCTCAGCTGGATGGTCTACGCACTCAGGGGATGTGGTCAGCAGAGGATCGTCGCTGTCACATCAACGTGCTGGAGCTTCGGGCCATCTATATTGCCGCTGTGGCCTTTCATCATCTACTTCACGACCAGGTGGTTCTCGTCCGTACAGACAACTAGGTGGCGATGTATTATATCAACAAACAAGGTGGGACAGGGTCCTGGTCCTTCTGTCAGGAAGCTCTCCGTCTCTGGGAGTGGGCGGTGTCCCACAACATCTTTCTTCGAGCGGTCTACATACAAGGAGAGAAAAATTGTCTGGCGGACAGGCTCAGTCGCCTCCTCCAGCCGCACGAGTGGTCCCTGCATTCTCAGGTCTTGCGACAAGTGTTCAACAAGTGGGGGACACCTCAGATAGATCTGTTCGCCTCCCCCCTCAATCACAAACTCTCTCTTTTGCTCCCGGATGTACTCCCCGGATCGTCTCGAGGCCGATGCCTTCCTCCTGGATTGGGAGGGAAGGTTCCTGTACGCGTTTCCGCCTTTCCCTCTGATCCTGCGGACGCTGGTCCATCTCAAATCGGTGCGGGCCACTCTGATCTTGATTGCTCCTCGGTGGCCTCGTCAGCCTTGGTTTTCCCTACTACTTCAACTCAGTGTCCGGGAACCTCTGCTTCTGCCTGTGTTTCCCTCTCTGCTGTATCAGAGTCGGGGTTCACTGTTACATCCCAATCTTCAGTCACTTCATCTATCTGCTTGGTTTCTCTCCCCCTGACCTCTCTCCCTGTATCTCAGTCAGTCAGGGAGGTATTGGAGGCTTCTCGGAAAGTCTCGACTAGACTCTGCTATTCTCAGAAGTGGACTAGATTTTCGTCCTGGTGTTCCTCTCACCACTAGGACCAGGTGTCGGTCCCTGTGTCTTTGGTTCTGGAGTATTTGCTTCACTTATCTCATTCTGGCCTGAAGACAAATTCCATTCGTGTACATCTTAGTGCGATTGCTGCCTTCCATCAGCACCTGGATGGGAAGGCTCTTTCACTCCATCCCTTGATTTCTCGTTTCATGAGGGGTCTTTTGAATGTTCATCCTCCTCTCAAACCTCCCCCGGTGGTTTGGGATCTTAATGTGGTCCTGGCTCAACTTATGAAACCTTCCTTTTGAGCCTCTGGATAAATGTCATCTTAAGTTTCTCACTTGGAAGGTGATTTTCCTGCTTGCCCTCACTTCCGCTCGGCGGGTTAGTGAGCTGCAGGCTCTGGTGGCGGACCCGCCTTTCACTGTATTCCATCATGACAAGGTGGTTCTCCGCACTCATCCTAAGTTTTTGCCTAAGGTGGTGTCTGATTTTCATCTCAATCAGTCCATTGTTTTGCCAGTGTTTTTTCCCAAGCCCCACTCTCATCCTGGAGAGGTGGCGTTCCACACTCTTGACTGTAAGAGAGCGTTGGCTTTTTACCTCCAACGCACACAGTCTCATCGAACGGTTCCTCAATTGTTTTTGTCCCTTGACCCTAATCGGTTGGGACGCCCAGTTTCCAAGCGCATCTTGTCCAACTGGTTGGCTGCTTGTATTTCCTTTTGCTACGCTCAGGCTGGTCTCGCGCTGCATGGTCGAGTAACGGGGCATAAAGTCCGAGCGATGGCAGCTTTGGTTGCTTTCCTCAGGTCCACGCCTATTGAGGAAATTTGCAAGGCTGCCACGTGGTCTTCGGTTCATACTTTCATGACGAGACGCGCGGATGGGGACTGGCCCTCTCCGCGCCTCCGTCAGGCCTTCTTCCCATTGGGGGACGCCTGCGAGCCTTTTACCCTCGTTGGGAGTCCATCACGTCGGACGCTTGGGTCCTTGGCGTGATCTCATCTGGGTACTCTCTCAACTTTCGGGAGATCCCTCCCGACAGCCCTCCGAGCGCTTGTCCCCCCAATCGGGCGCAGTTGCCCCTCCTCCTCTCGGAGGCTCGAGACCTTCTTCACCTGCGGGTGGTGGAAGTGGTACCCCTCTGCCAATGGGGGCAAGGGTTTTACTCCCGTTACTTCCTGGTACCGAAGAAGATGGGAGATCTGCGCCCGATTCTGGACCTGAGACGCCTCAACAAGTTTCTGGTACGGGAAAAGTTTCAAATGCTTTCCCTTCCGATTCTTTACCATCTGCTCGACGAGGGCGATTGGCTCTGCTCCCTCGATCTGAAGGAGGCCTACACACATGTTCCGGTACATCCCACTTATCGCAGATTCCTGCGCTTTCAGGTGGGAGACCTGCATCTACAATATCGGGTCCTCCCCTTTGGACTGGCCTCGTCTCCTCGGGTATTCACAAATTGTCTCACGGTGGTCGCAGCTGCCTTGCGTTCCCAGGGTCTCCAGGTATTCCCTTACCTGGACGACTGGCTAATCAAGGCCCCGTCCAGGGAGGGGGTTATCTCAGCGACCCGACAGACTATTATTTACCTTCAGGGTCTGGGGTTCGAGGTAAACTTCCCGAAATCCTAACTGTGCCCCTCTCAGTCCTTACAGTTCATCGGGGCCGTGCTGGACACGGTTCGTCTCCGTGCCTTCCTTCCCCCTCTGCGTCTGGAGGCATTGGTAAATCTGAGCCGACAAATCTCGATGCTGCTTCTCACTACTGTCTGGATACATTGTCCAGGAGCGATGGCCGTTTCGGCCAATCGGTATTACGTAATCTGTTTTCCTAAATTGCCAACTTCCCTCCATCCCTTTGCAGTTAGCTTGGAGGTCACCCACATGTGAGAATATCATGCCTGCTTGTCCTGGGATGAGCCCCGATGCGGAGAGCATTTCAAGCAAACTTGATTGAAGATTCAAGCTTGCTATGCTGCACCACGCATGCGTGCCTCCTGCTCCATTAGAGGGCGCATCCCCTCCTCATGGTCTCCAGTTCACATATCCAGCAAAGAAGCCAACCCCGGGGAGGTGAGCGGGTTGTGAGAATATATGCCTGCTGTCCCTGGATAACACCTGTTACGGTAAGTAACTGTGCTTTCTTGCACCGCGGCTTCTTTCTTGTTTTCGAGTCGGAAGTCGCTGTGTTTTGCGTCTTTATTGTTTTATTGCCTTCCCGGTTCTTCTGTGGCTGCTCAGCCTTGACTGTGTCGCGGTCCTCATTCCATACCTTATGTCCCGGCCTCTAACCGGGTTTAAGAAGTGCACGCAGTGCGGTCGGATTATTTCTATCAGTGTATCCTTTGCCTTGGGGTCGATCACCCTATGGACTCCTGCCCTCGTCGTGCCACCCTTCAGCCTCGGGCTCTTCGATGGCGTCGGGCGAAGATACTTGACCTCTTCGCCATGGAAGCTGGTAACTCCTCGACCCCGGTCTCGGCCTCGGTCTCGATGTCGTCCTCGAAGACCTCGGTCCCGAGCAAGTCTCCCTCGACCTCGAAGTCCTCGGGTGCTCCGGCTTCGTAGACCTTGGCTTCGGGTAAGTCTCCTCTTCCTCCCTCAGGTTCAACTCAGTTAACCAAAGAAGCCTTCCTCGGAGTCTCTGTTCACTCAAGCAGTGAGTGTAGTCCTGCCGGCCTCGATGAGACCTCCTTCCAAGCATGCCTCCACTTTAAGGAGGTCGCCCTCGTTGGAGTGCATTGGGGCACCGGTACGTCTGAATCTTGTGGTCTCGGTGCCGATGTTCGAGGATATGCTTAAGGCTATCTTAACCTCACAGATCTCCTTGGCTTTAGCCCAGATTGCCCTGGACTCGATCTCGCTCGTTGCGGACCAGCCTGAGCGTTGCACTGAGGGCTCTCGAGGCAAGTTGCGTCGGTCTTGACGCTTGTCCTCGAGTGATTCTCGCCTGTTCCCTCGAGGCGGACTTCTCCCGCCGCCTGGCCTCGTGCGAAGCACTGGTCGAGACGTGCCTCGTCCTCGAAGCAAAGGTCTGTGAAGCAGCCCAGGGATTCTTCCCCGAAGCGGGGTATGTCTCCGGGCCCTCGCACTACAGGGTCCATCAAGCCGTCGGACCTGGTATTGTCTGACCCTAGCCTTCTCCGCTCTCCTGTGCCACCTCGGTCACTGGACCATGGGGCTTCGAGGTCGAGGACTCCCGCCTCCCTCTGGGGTCGAAGGGTCTCTTCTCCCCGGGGCTCGCCGGAGAGGGCTTCTCGGATCTCCGTCCCTCGGACTCCAGGATCCTCGCCTTCCCGGGTTTCTAAACGCAAGCCATCGTCGAATCCCCCTCGTTCTTTTAGTGGGGCCTTCTCGACGTCCATGCTTGTTGACCCTGGCGCAGTATTCGAGGGAGGCTTCCCCCTCATTTTCTGCTGCCCTGAAATCTCGCTCGGCTTCCCCCCTAGGGGGGCCTTCTGCGGGCAAGCCGTCCTCCTTCACCAGGTTTGTGATGGACATGGGCAAGGCTCTGAATTTGGACCTCCAGTCTGATTCCCGGTACACCCGGGAATATTTGGAGGAGATGGAGCTTCCTTATCCTCCCAAAGAATCCCTTCGCCTCCCGTTGAATCTGGTTTTGCAACAGACTTTCTTCCGTAATTTGGAGACTCCTTATGCTATCCCGGCCATTCCCTCCAAAATGGAGTCCAGGTACCGGACGGTCCCATGTAAGGGCTTTGAGAAGGCTCAACTCTCCCACCAGTCTCTGGTGGTGGAGTCTTCCCTGAAGAAGTCCAATCCTTCCCGGGTCTACGCGGCTGTCCCACCGGGCCGGGATGGCCGGACTATGGATAAATTTGGCAGGCGCTTGTACCAAAACTCGATGATGGCGAATAGGTTTCTGAACTACAATTTTACGTTCACATCCTATCTCAAACAGTGCGTTAAATCTATGCCCTCCTTTCTGGATGATTTGCCGATCCATCACCGGACGGAATTTCGCCGGCTTCTGGATACGCTGTTGCAGATTTGGCTTTATATGTTTCAGGCGACATATGATGCCTTTGAACTCTCCTTGAGGGTCTCCGCCTTTGCGGTAGCAATGCTCCGCCTGGCTTGGCTCCGCATCGTGGACATGGACCTGAATCTGCAAGACCGGCTGGCGAATCTCCCGTGCTTGGGCAACAAACTCTTTGATGACTCGATCGAGGCAGCCACTCTGAGCATGAGCGCTCCTTTGTCTCGTTGGTCCGACCCAAGGCGAAGCCTGCTCCTCCTAAGTCGTACAAGTTGCCTCCCTGGCGCTATCCCCAGAAATTGGCGCCGGCGTTTTCCAGGCAGCCTTCTTGACGTCAGCAGCAGCAGAGGGCCCCTCAGAAGCTTCAGGCCCTGGTGACAGCTAAGCTTGCGCTGTCCTTTTGACTGGCTGGCTGGGAGCGGGCCGGCCCCCTCTGTCCTCGAGCCTTCTCTTCTGCCTATCGGGGGCCGCCTCCGTGCCTTTTCTCCCCGTTGGGCACTGATCAGTACGGACAATTGGGACCTCTCCATCATCAGAGAGGGGTATTCCCTGCACTTCCCGGCGCCGCCTCTGGCCCGGTCCCCAGGAGAGTGTCCTTCGAACAGAGTGCAACTCCCCCTTCTCCAGGAGGCTCATGCCCTCCTTCATCTCCGGGCGGCGGAGGAGCTCCCTTTTTGTCAGCAGGGCTCCGGGTTCTACTCCCGGTACTTTCTGGTCCCCAAAAAGACTGGGGACCTGCGCCCTATCCTGGACCTCCTTGAGTTGAACAAGTTCCTGGTCAAGGAGAAGTTCCGTATGCTCTCTCTTCCCACACTGTACCCCCTGCTGGATGAGGGGGACTGGCTCTGCTCTTTGGACCTGAAGGAGACCTACACTCACATCCCGATCCACCCGGCCTCTCGCAGGTTCCTTCGGTTTCAGGTGGGAGACCTTCACTTGCAGTATCGGGTCCTCCCGTTCGGGCTCGCTTCGTCTCTCCGAGTCTTCACCAAATGCCTCGTGGTGGTGGCGGTGGCCCTGCTGTTGCAGGGTCTTCAGGCGTTCCTGTACCTCGACGACTGGCTTATCAAAGCTCCATCGAGAGGGGGGGGGGGTTATTTCAGCGACCCAATGGACTATTATATTCCTTCAGATCCTGGGCTTTGAGGTCAACTTTCCTAAGTCCCAGTTGAGCCCATCTCAGTCTCTGCAGTTCATTGGGGCTGTACTGGACACGGTTCGCTTCCGCTTGTTTCTGCCTCACTCTCGGCAGGCTACACTCATCCACCTGTGCCGGAGGGTCTCCCTTCAGTCCATGGCCTCCACCAAGCAGATGCTGATCCTGTTGGGACACATGGCCTCCACGGTTCATGTGACTCCTTTTGCCAGACTTCACCTCCGAATACCTCAGTGGACCCTGGCATCCCAGTGGAGGCAGGATCGGGATCCCTCCACTCAGCGCATTGCGGTGACTCCCTCCTTGAGGCGTTCGCTGGTGGACACGCTCTTCCAATCTTTTGAAAAGTTTGCTCTTTCTCACGCCCCCCCGCCGAGGAAGGTCCTAACAACGGACTCCTCCGCTTATGCCTGGGGGGCTCTCCTCGACAGCCTCCGGACCCAGGGCCTTTGGACGAGCGCCGACCCTTGTTGCCATATCAACCTGCTGGTTGCCCTAGTAGCCTTTCACCATCTGCTTCAGGATTAGGTTGTCCTGGTGTGCACGGACAACTAAGTGACTATGTATTATGTAAACAAGCAGGGGGGTATGGGTTCCCTTTCTCTATGCCGGAAGGCTCTTTGACTTTGGGAGTGGGCGATACTCCACAACATCTTCCTTTGAGCGGTCTGCATCCAGGGAGAGCACAACTGCCTTGTGGACAGGTTGAGTCTTCTCTAGCCACACGAATGGTCGCTCCATGCTTTGATTTTGCGCCAGGTGTTTGCTTGCTGGGGATGCTGCACATAGACCTATTCACCTCGCCCCTCAACCACAAATTGCCTCGCTTCTGTTCCAGCTGGATCGTCTCGAGGCGGATGCTTTCCTTCTGGATTGGACGGGCCGGTTCCTCTACGCGTTCCCTCCTTTTCCTCTGATTCTGAGGACTCTTGTGCAGCTCAAGTTGTCTCATGGCACCATTATTTTGATAGCTCCTCGATGGCCCCGGCAGCCGTGGTTCTCCCCTTTCCAACTCAATGTCAGGGAGCCTCTGCTTCTGCCTGTGTTTCCTTTTCTGCTGTCTCAGAGTCGGGGTTCGCTGCTGCATCCCAATCTGCAGTCTCTACACTTAACAGCTTGGTTCCTTTCCACCTGACTCCCTCCTTCGCGTTTTCTCTGTTGGTGTGGGATGTTCTTGAGGTTTCTCGGAAGAGTTCCACTCGCCAGTGCTACACTCAGAAATGGACTAGATTTGCTGCGTGGTGTGCGATGCATTGCATGGAGGCGCTGTCTGCCCCATTGCCTTCCGTGCTGGATTATCTGCTGTATTTGTCTCGGTCTGGTCTCAAATTGACTTCTATTCGAGTCCACCTTAGTGTGATTGCGGCCTTTCATCGGCCGATTGATGGGAAATCGCTCTCCGTCCATCCGGTG
This sequence comes from Geotrypetes seraphini, assembly GCF_902459505.1. Taxonomy (NCBI): domain Eukaryota; kingdom Metazoa; phylum Chordata; class Amphibia; order Gymnophiona; family Dermophiidae; genus Geotrypetes; species Geotrypetes seraphini. The sequence goes on along the minus strand of NC_047087.1, from coordinate 162,162,557 downwards.
GTTTCTCGATTCATGAAGGGCCTTTTTAATGTTCATCCTCCACTCAAGCCTCCTCCCGTGGTTTGGGATCTTAATGTGATTCTGGCTCAATTGATGAAACCTCCATTTGAACCCATTGATAAGACTCATCTAAATTACCTCACTTGGAACGTTGCTCTCACGTCTGCTTGCAGAGTCAGTGAGCTGCAAGCTCTGTTTGTGGACCCGCCTTTTACGGTCTTTCATCATGACAAGGTGGTCCTTCGTACTCATCCCAAGTTCTTGCCAAAGGTGGTTTCGGGTTTTCACCTCAACCAGTCCCTTGTTCTTCTGGTGTTTTTTCCGAAGCCCCACTCTCATCCTGGTGAAGTGGCGCTTCACACTCTTGACTGTAAGAGAGCGTTGGCTTTTTACCTCCAATGCACCCAGTCTCATCGGACGGCTCCTCAGCTGTTCCCATCTTTTGATTCCAGTCGGTTGGGCCGTCCTGTTTCCAAGTGCACCTTGTCCAACTGGTTGGCTGCTTGTATTTTCTTCTTCCGCTGCCGGGTCGGGTCATGAGGCATAAAGTCAGAGCGATGGTGGCGTCTGTCACTTTCCTCAGGTCCACGCCTATAGAGGAGATCTGCAAGACTGCCACTTGGTCCTCGGTTCATACCTTCACCTCTCACTACTGTCTGGAGGCACGACGACTGGTTCGGCTAGTTGGTTTTGCGTAATCTGTTCTCCTAAATTGCCAACTCTCCCACCTTCCCATCCTAGTTTCTTGGAGGTCACCCACATGTCGAGAATATGCTGCCTGCTTGTCTTGGGATAAAGCACAGTTACTTACTGTAACAGGTGTTATCCAGGGACAGCAGGCAGATATTCTCGCAACCCTCCCACCTCCCCGGGTTGGCTTCTTTGCTAGCTATCTGAACTGAGGACCATGTTGAGTAGATGCGCCCTCTAGCTGAGCGGGAAGGCACACGCATGCGTGGTGTAGCGCTAGCAAACTTGAGGTCTTCAATCAAGTTTGCTTGAAAAGCTGTCTGCGATGGGGCTCCATTGATGATGTCACCCACATGTCGAGAATATCTGCCTTCTGTCCCTGGATAAACACCTGTTACGTGCTTTCTTGCCTCGATAATCTTTTTTTCTAGTAGACATATTCCATTCCTTAAGCCTGACAGAATGTCATTGGAGAATTTGCCTGCTACCTGCCTCAGTGAGACATGAAATTAGAATGTCTTGGGTCTTTGGTCTACCCTCGAAGAATAGTTATATTGACTATCGTGTTGAAGCATCCAGCAATTTCTATACATTGTTCCCATATTCTTAGTGCAGGTTGTGCTCAAGTTGGTGACTTCTTTGGTTATAACCCTGTTATGTATTACAAATGTTTGAATTTGATTATCTGTTATATATTTGCTGATATGTTTCATTCTATGAGCAGAACAGACATGTTTCTCGTGGAGAGTCCATGTACCTCTCCCTCTTCTGTTTCCTATACAGGGCTGACTGCTTTGTTACACACTGAGAAGTTGAAGAACAGCCCAGAGGTAAGAGAGAAGGAGCAAAAAAGTATGTAAATGAAACTCCCTACAAGAGTTCACATGAGAAGGGACTGACTAACCATAGGTTCAGGAATGGGGTATATGTCTATTAGAAAGAAAATTATCGAGGTACAAACCTAATCTTTCCTTTGCACTTCTTGTTGCTAATATACCTAAAAAATGTCTTGTACCCCTGTTTTACTGTGTTGGCTATTTTTCCTTCCATTTGCATCTTTGCTATCCTCACTACTTGACCAGCCTCTCTAACTTTTCCTGTCTTCCTCTTTCTGCGGTCTTTTGTATTTTATGAAAGCTAACCTCTTTTTCCTTACCTTCTCAGCTACTACTTTTGAGAACCAAAGCGGCCTTCTTTTCCTCTTACTTTTACTTACTTTCCTTACAAAATGGTTTGTTGCCCTTACAATTGCTCCTTTCAGTTTTGCTCACTGCTTTCCTACTTCTTCCAGATGTTCCCATCCAGACAATTCCTTGATGTAATCCCCCATCTGAACAAAATTATTATTTTTTTTAAAGTCTAGAACCTTTACTTTTGAAAGAGCCCTCTATGCACCTGTCTTAATATTAAACCACACCATGTAGTGATAACTGGATGCCAGATGATCACCTACTGTAACATACAATACAATACAGTATCTTATATACCGCAATTCTCTACAAGGAATCTATGCGGTTTACAATAAGAATGAAATCAATTTCTTCATGTTACATTTTTGAGACCAATCTTGTGCTTGTTAGAGGGAAGAGGTGAAGAATAGGAGGGTGGCTATAGAGAGAAGAGATGTATTTACCTTGATTTCCGGAAGAAACTTAAGTGGTGGGTTGTCTTAGGTATGTTGGTAGTTTGTTCCAGATAAGAGGTCTTTGTTATTCAAAGGTATCCTCAAACATCATCTTCTGCCGAACTTGTTGAGGTGATGGGAAGGATAGTTTGAAGCACTGTGATACTCGTGAATTGATGTGGGAGTGTGGGACTTTAATATCAGAAGTTAGTTCATCTGAGTTTTCTCCATAGATAAGGGGTTGGAGGAGTTGCCGTACAGTGAAAGATTAGAGAAACTGGGCCTCTTCTCCCTCGAACAGAGGAGATTTGAGAGGGTACATGATCGAAACTGTCAGTTTGAAAGTGGCCCCCACAATATTAGGTGGTAGGGGTTAAGTGAAAGGCGTACTGACAAACGCCAGGTCCCAGGTTCAGTTCCCTCACAGATGACTCACCAGGAAGTAGAATAATAGACACAACCAGAGGTGATTGCATAAAGAATATATTATAGAAATAGGCTTACAGAAAAGTAATATTTATAAGCATTACAATTAAGCAGAGAGCATTACACTTAAGCAGAGAGCAAGCAGTCTCACTGCCTTACAGAGGTCAGAGGCAGAGAGGGACATAGAAGCTTGCAGAAGAGCCAAGAGATAGCTCCATAGGAAAAGAGAGAGAGAGAGAGAGAGCCAAGACCCCTCCCATGATAGCTTGATAGGAAACGAGAGAGCTCCCTTCATAGAGCAGAGAGCAGGCTTTTATACCTTGGAATCTTATTCTGAATAGAGAAAATATTGTATCTCCCAGTATCTTTCTGTTTAGAATTTGTAAACTGTTTGAGACAATGGTTAATTTAATTAACAAAGGAGGGTGAGAAACCTGATGGGATTAAGTCTCTGGCTTGATCTGTGCACCATTGTCCTAAGCACCCTCTTAATCAGACATTAACACCTTTTAGCTAGCCATGATTCAATCAGGGCAATCAGGGCTACTTAAAACAGTTTCCCTGCACACAGAGTCTATCTGCATTCCCATGCCAGAGTTAGATCGATATAATCTCCCAGAGGCCTCTAGGCTGACATCTCCCATACTTTTTTTTTTTTTTTTTTTTAAATAAAGGCAAGCTTGTGGTACCCTTCTTTAAACAGTCAATCTGCAATTAGCAGATGCTTCTTTTACCTCCAACATTATAGTCGCACGTCCCCTTTGCTGCAGAATCTCCAAGCTATGAAGATAGGTTGTTCCCATTATGAGTTCAAACCTCTGTCTTAGGTTGTATAGGCCATAATCTGGGCGGGGATCCCAGTATGCCTATATCTTACCCGTCGTTGAGCGAGTGAACGTTACATAAGGGATGCAGGAAGCTTTTTCAGGAGGTTCAGGTATAAAGGTACCAAGATGTCATAAGAGAGAGTATCTAAGTATGGGATATGGGATAATATTATATCTGACCCTGGTAATGGTAATGCAATAGGCCATGCCAAATTAAAACCAAATTAGGACCAAATTAGCAAGTGTCAGAAAAGATACTGGAAATACATGTATAACTGCCTTAAAAGTTAGAGGGAAGCTTGTATGATAAGCGTTGTAAAGAAATGTACATGTGTTTCACTTTACAGCAAAGAAAAATCATAATAATACATAACAAAATTTGTACAATAATTAAGATAATGATAGGGTGAATGAAAACATTAAATACGTGGTTGCAGTGGGCGAATACCCAAAGAAAAGTTCCCAAACTGAGACATGAGCGTCTTGTATTAAATTTTGTGCAATCTGTCCATTTTAAAAAGTGATAGTATGAATCACTTCTTTGGAAATTTTCTTAAGTTGTTCAATGTACGTATGGAGTTCAGTAAAGTTCAGCAGCTTGTGGAATGTCTCATTCCCCATTCCAAGAGGTAGTGGATGTACAGCATAAGAAAAAGTCTGGAATGTCCATAGAATAGGTTAAATAGGAGGAATTGTACAGCAAAGCGTTCTTAG